>NC_135233.1:802555007-805359174 GCF_051348905.1 Ranitomeya variabilis
GTTAGGAAAGAGAACCGAGAATCCCATTATTTTGTAACAATTAAACTGAAGGTCAACTCCCTGTAGATCACCGCATCAGCCATGATCGATTCGGGAGCCAGCGGGATTTTCATGGATTCTGCGTTTGCTCAAAAACATGGCATAGAGGTGCAAAAAAGACGTTCACCTATTGTGATGGAGACAGTAGATGGATCTCCACTGAATTCGGGGCCAGTGGACCATGAGACAGGACTGTTGGAGCTCTATATTGAGCCACAGCACCGCGAGATGTTGACATTCCTAATTATTTCTTCCCCACATTTTCCGATTATTTTAGGTCTGCCCTGGTTACAGAAGCAAAATCCTAGCATCGACTGGGAGATGAAAAAGATCAGTTTCCCCGTAATGGACGTTCGGGCGGAAGTTACAAGTGAGTCAACATTAGAAACAGCCCAGAATTCAGAATTACCTCAGCTACCAGCGGTGTATGAAGATTTTCTAGATGTCTGTGACAAGAGGGGGGCAGATACACTTCCCCCGCATCGACCATACGACTGCCCAATAGAGCTACTCCCAGGGGCGGCTATACCATTTGGAACTATCTATCCTCTAGCAGGTCCTGAACTAAAGGCTCTCAAAGAATTTATTGAAGAAAATCTGAACAAAAAATTCATTCGTCCATCATCCTCGCCCGCTGGAGCTCCTATATTCTTCGTTAAAAAGAAAGATGGAACACTTCGGCCAGTAGTGGACTACAGGGAGCTTAATAAAGTGACGATTAAAAATCGTTATCCCTTACCATTGATCCCGGAACTCCTAGAAAAGGTGCGATGTGCGAAGATCTTCACTAAGTTAGATTTACGTGGGGCATATAACTTAGTACGTATAAGACCTGGGGATGAGTGGAAGACAGCTTTCCGTACCCGATATGGACACTTTGAGAGTCTAGTGATGCCCTTCGGACTTTGCAATGCTCCAGCTACTTTCCAGCACTTGGTGAATGATATTTTCCGAGACCTGTTGGACCAGTTCATGGTCGTTTATCTAGACGACATCCTAATTTTTTCTAACTCTTTGGAAGAACATCAAACGCACGTAAGACGAGTGTTAGAACGTTTAAGAGAGAATTCATTGTATATTAAATTAGAAAAATGTGAATTCCATCGAGAAGAGATCCAGTTCTTGGGATATGTCATTTCACCTCAAGGATTACGGATGGATGCTAAGAAAACGCAAGCTATCACCGAGTGGCCTATCCCTAAAAATGTGAAAGAGGTCCAGCGTTTTGTGGGGTTCGCCAACTTTTACAGACGTTTTATTAAAAATTTTTCAGAAATTGTGGCACCCATCACGCAACTGACAAAAAAAGGAGCAAATTTCATCTGGACTCCCCAGGCGCAAGAAGCATTCTCTCGTTTAAAAATGAAGTTCACGACGGCTCCCATATTACGCCATCCTGACCCAGAATTGGCATTCATCATCGAGGTGGATGCCTCAGACTGTGCGGTCGGTGCTATCCTCTCTCAGAGGACAGGGGAAAAGAAGTTGCTGCATCCATGTGCATTTTTCTCACAACGTATGTCCTTAGCCGAAAAGAACTATGACGTGGGTAATAAAGAATTGCTCGCCATTATATCAGCATTCAAAGAGTGGAGACATCATCTTCAAGGAGCGGCACAGCAAATTTTGGTGTTGACCGATCATCGCAATCTAGAGTTTATCAGGTCTGCAAAATGCCTCTCTCCTCGGCAGACCCGTTGGAGTCTGTTTCTGAATCAGTTTAATTTTGTAATATCATATCGACCAGGCTCCCGTAACAAGAAGGCAGACGCATTATCCCGAATGTTTTCAAGTGATGTTAACCTCGTAACAACACCCAAACCTATTGTGGCCGATACTAAAATCGTGGGAGTAATACATGATGGAGATTTGCTGGAAGATCTGAAAGCAGCATATGAAACAGACTCTTTTCTATCACGTCCATCAGGGGACATACACCTATTTTTCAAAAATCAAGTATGGACTGATGGTCGACGACTATATGTGCCAGAAGCAGCTCGGTTAAAAGTTCTACAACTAGTACACGACTCTAAAGTTGCAGGGCATAAAGGGGTACAGAAAACGCAGGAGTTTTTGTCACGTTTCTTTTGGTGGCCGAACTTTCAAGAAGACGTGAAGAAGTACGTTAAGTCTTGTGACATCTGTGCCAGACATAAGACCCCACGTGTATCTCCTATGGGACTACTGCAGCCTCTTGCCATTCCAACACGTCCATGGGGATCGATTTCAATGGACTTTATAGTGGATCTACCTGATTCCAAGGGAAAGACATCCATTCTGGTGGTAGTGGATCGACTTACGAAAGCAGCGCATTTTATCCCGTGTACAGGTCTGCCTTCAGCAAAAGATACAGCTGATCTGATAATTTGCAATGTTTTTCGTCTCCACGGAGTGCCAGATGAAGTCGTCTCAGATCGAGGTGTGCAATTTACATCTAAATTTTGGCGCAGTCTGTGCTCAGCACTAGACATCAAGGTACGATTGTCAACCGCTTATCATCCGCAATCTAACGGTCAAACAGAACGTACGAATCAGACACTGGAGCAGTATCTCCGTTGTTATATTTGCCATCTGCAAGACGACTGGGTAGATTTGTTGCCATTTGCAGAGTTTTCATACAATTCACAGAATGCCTCTACGAAACAGACGCCATTTTTTGCAAATCTTGGATATCATCCAAACATCCTTCCCAAGAATCCTGTGGCGCCATTAATACCAGCAGTCGCAGAAAGAATCTCTCTCCTACAGAAAAATCTGAATGTCCTGAAAGACACATTAAGGGAAGCTCAGGAGAAATATAAAAAAGCTGCTGACAGGTATCGTAGACCTACTCCCACGTTTAGGATTGGAGATCGAGTGTGGCTATCCACTAAGAATTTGAAATTGAAGATTCCTTCTCCTAAATTAGGACAGAAGTTTGTGGGACCATACAAAATCAATAAGATTGTGAGTCCATTGGCTGTACGTTTACAGCTACCAAAATCAATGAAGATTCATCCTGTATTCCACGTGTCTTTGTTGAAAGCCGCCACAGCCAATCCATTCCCAGAGCGATTCCCTCCACCTCCCGATTCAATTGAAGTGGATGGACAGGAGCAGTTTGTGGTGGAGAAGATCTTGGATTCTCGAATTCATAGAAATGGTTTACAATATTTGATCAAATGGCAGGGCTACGACACAGAAGAAAATTCATGGGAACCGGTAGGCAATGTCAATGCTCCCCGTTTGATTAGAAAATTTCATCAGCGGTATCCTGAAAAGCCTGGGCAAATTGCGTCCAGAGGCCGCCGTTAAGAGGGGAGTATTGTTAGGATTTGAACCTGCGACCCTTTGTTTGCTAGTCTGTTCCTTTGCTTGATGAGCTATTTGGAACTTGCTTGATTTCTGCCTGAAACCATATGAACTTCGTCTGGGATAGAGATCATCACCTGCCCTGCTGATTTGTCCCCGCCCTGATTGAGCTTGATTGGACCTACTATATATACCTGGCCCTGTGCAGCTTCCTGTTGCTGAGTATTTTGTGTGCTCAGTCTGAGTGAAGCAATCTCTGAGCTCCTGGTTGGAAGGTGTCTTGCTGGCATCTTCCTGCTTATTATTGATATTCTGCTGCTACTACCCTGAACTCCTGCTGCTCATACGGACTTTGTGCACGTGTGTTATCCAGGCCGGCCCTTGCTTGGGCTGGTCCTTGCATCTGCGGATATATTGAACTGCCACTGCCATATATTGCATCTCCAGAGGTCTTTCCACGGTCCGGTCACTTGTATACATCTGCTTCGGCCACTGACCTTCAGTCCTGTATCGCCAGTAACGTGACAATACCGTATAATGGCCCCACATGATGCTCCATACTGTATAATGACTGCACATGATGCTCTATACTGTATATTGGCTGCACATGATGCTCCATACTGTATACTGGCTGCAAGGAAAAAAAAAGAACTTGTTCCAGCTCTATATCTGTAAATTCAGGCTTGAAACTTTATTTTTCCAATTTAAAAGCAGTGGAAATATGCTCTCCAGAAGCACAGCGGGACAAGAGCGACACGCTTCGATCACTAAAAAGATCTTTAGAGATCGAAACGCGTTGCTCTTGTCCCGCTGTGCTTCTGGAGAGCATATTTCCACTGCTTTTAAATTGGCAAAATAAAGTTTCAAGCCTGAATTTTACAGATATGGAGCTGGAACAAGTTCTTTTTTTTTCCTTTCTCCTGTGACTACGTTGATCAGCGTGGAGTTCCTTGCACCTGCGGTGGTTACTCGGTGAGCTGGCTTTACTTACTATAGTTGTATACTGGCTGCGTATGATGCTCCATACTGTATAATAGCCCCACATGATGCTCCATACAGTATAATGACCGCACATGATGCTCCATACTGTATATTGGATGAACATGATGCTCCATACTGTATATTGGCTGCACATGATGCTCCATACTGTATAATGACCGCACATGCTGCTCCATACTGTATATTGGCTGCACATGATGCTCCATACTGTATATTGGCCGCACATGATGCTCCATACTGTATATTGGCCACACATGATACTTCGTACCGTATAATGGCCACACATAGCTACTCCTACACATGCAGCTGCGCTCCATACACTTTGCACACACGGCTCCGCTCCGTACACCTCATACACACACGGCCCTGCTCCGTACACCTCGTACACACACGACTCTGCTCCGTACACTTCGTACACACGTGGCTCCGCTCCGTACACCTCGTACACATTTAGCTCCGCTCCATACACCTCGTACACATTTAGCTCCGCTCCATACACCTCGTACACACGGCTCCGCTCCATACACCTCGTACACACGGCTCCGCTCCATACACCTCGTACACACGGCTCCGCTCCATACACCTCATACACACACGGCTCCGCTCCGTACACCTCGTACACATTTAGCTCCGCTCCATACATCTCGTACACGTTCAGCTCCGCTCCATACACCTCGTACACATTCAGCTCCGCTCCATACACCTCATACACACACGGCTCAGCTCCATACACCTCATACACAGACATGGCTCTGCCACATCCACACTGTACACCTCCTGACCCCACACAAGGCAGCTTACTTACCTCATCCAGCAGCACCATGTGGCAAGTTGGCAACCAGCTCAGCTGAGTCCTGCAATCCACGGAGGTCCCGATCATGTAACCCCTGACTCCTCCCCTCCTGTGACCTCATCACAGGTCCTATGCACACAGAGCAGCCAATATGTGGTGTAAGGCTCTGCGGGTGCAGGGATGACTGGCTGATACATCGCATACGGAAGGGTAAGGGGCATGGCTTAACACAAGGGGGCATGTCGGCTGCTTTTCCTGCTGTCTGCGGGAAGCAGAGCGTCCCGTGCGGGAGTTTGGGGCAAAGGCTCAAAACCGAGATAGTCCCGCAGAATGAGGGACAGTTGGGAGCTATGATATATACAGGAGGGGTGGTGTTGTGAATTCTGCTCTTGGGCTCCCTCTGGTGGTTGTAAGTGGTAGCGCTGCTGTCTCTGAATCGCAGCATTTATCAGGTGTGTTCACTTTTTGCAAATCTGACTGGGCTATTTAGTCTTGCTTCACCCTTTAGTCAGTGCCAGTTGTCCATTGTTCCTGGAGGATTCACATCTCTGCCTGGTCTCTCCTGCTTTGCAGTTCTTTTCAACAAAGATAAGTTCTGGCCTTGATTTTTTGCTGTCCACATGCTGTGGTCTTATTGTTCAGTTCTTGTCCATGTTTTTTTTGTCTTGTCCAGCTTGGTCTGTATAAGGATTTGTTTAGAAATATAGGCCACGGCACTCAGGGTATCTTGGAGGTGCTCAAGTTAGGTATCCAACCCGTCAAATATAAGTAGAAAATACTTGGCACTCAGAAGAGTTTTTTGCAAATTTGAGAAATAGATTTTTATTCGGTGCATCCAGTTCAATATTTAAACGTTTTCGGTCTTACACAATCAGACCTTCATCAGAAATAGTTGTGAAACTGGAGACCACAATAACAAAATATGCGGATATAACCATACACTGGTTAGGAGTCAGCAGGGGAGCAGGAGCGCAGGGCGTCTTATAGCAGGCGGTGGTAGGTGACCAATACGCTGAAAAGAGCAAGAGACTGGCCGGGACAGTAGCGCTGTAACCGCCAGAGTAGAGGACGCCGTGCCGCCAGGAAAATGCGCTCCAGGGCTGCCCTGGAGCGCATTTTCCTGGCGGCACGGCGTCCTCTACTTTGGCGGTTACAGCGCTACTGTCCCGGCCAGTCTCTTGCTCTTTTCAGCGTATTGGTCACCTACCACCGCCTGCTATAAGACGCCCTGCGCTCCTGCTCCCCTGCTGACTCCTAACCAGTGTATGGTTATATCCGCATATTTTGTTATTGTGGTCTCCAGTTTCACAACTATTTCTGATGAAGGTCTGATTGTGTAAGACCGAAAACGTTTAAATATTGAACTGGATGCACCGAATAAAAATCTATTTCTCAAATTTGCAAAAAACTCTTCTGAGTGCCAAGTATTTTCTACTTATTAAGGATTTGTTTAGCCAAGCTGGTATCTCTGGAGATGCAGATATACCCTCCATATCTTTAGTTAGCTGTGGAGATTTTGTATTTTCTGTGGTGGATATTTTCTAGTGTTTTAATACTGACCGCATAGTACTCTGTCCTATCCTTTCTATTTAGCTAGAAGTGGCCTCCTTTGCTAAATTCTGATTTCAGTCTGTGTATGTTTTTTCCCTCTCCTCTCACAGTCAATATTTGTGGGGGTCTGCCTATCCTTTGGGAAATTTCTCTGAGGCAAGATAGTTTTCCCTTTTCTATCTCTAGGGGTAATTAGTCCTCCGGCTGTGTCGAGATGTCCAGGGAGTGCTAGGTACATTCCACGGCTACTTCTAGTTGCGGTGTTAAGTTCAGGGTCTGCGGTCAGTACAGGTACCACCTTCTCCAGAGTACGTCTCATGCTGCTCTTAGGCCACCAGATCATAACAGTACAACTGGCCAACAATGAGTTAACCGCATCTCAGAAGAAGGGAAGGAAAGTGCTGAGCCATTTTTTTTTCTGTAGTCTGTTGTTTTTTTTTCTTCCCTCTTTACCTCTGGGTGGCTCAGGAGTTCGGCGCTGGAATGGATGTTCAGGGATTGGCTTCTCGTGTGGATCAACTTGCTGCTAGAGTACAGGGTATTTCCGATTATATCGTTCAGACTCTGGTTTTAGAGCCTAGAATTCCAACTCCTGATTTGTTTTTTGGGGATAGGTCCAAATTTCTGAGCTTTAAAAATAACTGTAAACTGTTTTTTGCTGAAACCCCGTTCCTCTGGTGATTCCATCCAGCAGGTTAAAATTGTTATATCTCTGCTGCGTGGTGACCCCCAGGATTGGGCATTTGCCCTGGAACCTGGGAATCCGGCGTTGCTTAATGTAGACACCTTTTTTCAGGCGCTTGGGTTACTGTATGACGAACCTAATTCAGTGGATCATGCTGAGAAGACCTTGTTGGCCCTGTCTCAGGGTCAAGAAGCGGCAGAATCATATTGCCAGAAGTTTAGAAAATGGTCTGTACTGACTAAATGGAATGAGGATGCCTTGGCGGCAATCTTCAGAAAGGGTCTTGCTGAATCTGTTAAAGATGTTATGGTGGGGTTCCCCACGCCTGCTGGTCTGAGTGATTCTATGTCTCTGGCCATTCAGATTGATCGGCGCTTGCGCGAGCGCAGAGTTGTGCACTCTATGGCATTGTCTTCCGAACGGAGTCCTGAGCCTATGCAGTGTGATAGGATTGTGTCTAGAGCTGAACGACAAGGATTCAGACGTCAGAATAGGTTGTGTTTTTACTGCGGCGATTCTGCTCATGTTATTTCTGATTGCCCTAAGTGTACCAAGAGAATCGCTAGTTCTGTTACCATCAGTACTGTACAACCTAAATTTCTGTTATCTGTGACCCTGATCTGCTCATTATCGTCATTTTCTGTCATGGCATTTGTGGATTCAGGCGCCGCTCTAAACTTAATGGACTTAGAATTTGCCAGGCATTGTGGTTTCCCCTTGCAGCCTTTGCAGAGTCCTATTCCTTTGAGGGGCATTGATGCTACACCGTTGGCTAAAAATAAACCTCAGTTTTGGACACAGCTGACCATGTGCATGGCGCCAGCCCATCAGGAAAATTGTCGTTTTCTGGTGTTGCATAATTTGCATGATGCTATTGTGCTGGGTTTCCCATGGTTACAGGTGCATAATCCGGTATTAGATTGGAAATCTATGTCTGTGACTAGTTGGGGTTGTCAGGGGGTTCATGGTGACGTTCCTTTGATGTCAATTGCCTCCTCCCCCTCTTCTGAAATTCCTGAGTTTTTGTCAGATTTCCAGGATGTATTCAATGAGCCCAAGTCCAGTTCCCTTCCACCGCATAGGGACTGTGATTGTGCTATTGACTTGATTCCAGGCTGTAAGTTCCCTAAGGGCCGACTTTTCAACCTATCTGTGCCAGAACATACCGCCATGCGGAGCTATGTTAAAAAGTCCTTGGAGAAGGGGCATATTCGGCCATCTTCTTCACCATTGGGAGCAGGTTTTGTTTTTGTTGCCAAAAAAGATGGCTCCTTGAGACCCTGTATTGATTATCGCCTCTTGAATAAGATCACGGTCAAATTCCAATACCCTTTGCCTTTGCTTTCTGATCTGTTTGCTAGGATTAAGGGGGCTAGTTGGTTTACTAAGATTGACCTTCGAGGGGCATATAATCTTGTTCGTATTAAGCAGGGTGACGAATGGAAAACTGCGTTTAATACGCCCGAAGGCCATTTTGAATACCTTGTGATGCCATTCGGACTCTCTAATGCTCCATCTGTGTTTCAGTCCTTCATGCATGATATATTTCGGAATTATCTTGATAAATTCATGATTGTATATTTGGATGATAATTTGATTTTTTCAGATGATTGGGAGTCTCATGTGAAACAAGTCAGGATGGTATTTCAGATCCTTCGTGATAATGCCTTGTTTGTGAAGGGGTCTAAGTGCCTCTTTGGAGTACAGAAGATTTCTTTTTTGGGCTTCATTTTTTCTCCCTCATCTATATAAATGGATCAGGTTAAGGTTCAGGCCATTCATGATTGGATCCAGCCCACATCCGTGAAGAGCCTTCAGAAATTTTTGGGCTTTGCCAATTTTTATCGCCGTTTCATTGCCAACTTCTCCAGTGTGGTTAAACCCCTGACCGATTTGACGAAGAAAGGCGCTGATGTGACGAATTGGTCCTCTGCGGCTGTTTCTGCCTTTCAGGAGCTTAAACGCCGATTTACTTCTGCCCCTGTGTTGCGTCAGCCAGATGTTTCTCTTCCTTTTCAGGTTGAGGTTGACGCTTCTGAGATTGGGGCAGGGGCCGTTTTGTCTCAGAGGAATTCTGATGGTTCCTTGATGAAACCGTGTGCCTTCTTTTCTCGAAAGTTTTCGCCTGCGGAACGCAATTATGATGTCGGCAATCGTGAGTTGTTGGCTATGAAGTGGGCATTTGAGGAGTGGCGACATTGGCTTGAGGGGGCCAAGCACCGTATTGTGGTCTTGACCGATCATAAGAATCTGATTTATCTCGAGTCTGCCAAACGGCTGAATCCTAGACAGGCCCGATGGTCCCTGTTTTTCTCCCGTTTTGATTTTGTGGTCTCGTATCTTCCGGGTTCTAAGAATGCTAAGGCTGATGCCCTCTCTAGGAGCTTTTTGCCTGATTCTCCTGGGGTCCTTGAGCCGGTCGGTATTCTGAAGGAAGGGGTGATTCTTTCTGCCATCTCCCCTGATTTACGACGGGTTCTTCAGGAATTTCAGGCTGATAAACCTGACCGCTGTCCAGTGGGGAAATTGTTTGTTCCTGACAGATGGACTAGTAAAGTGATTTCGGAGGTTCATTGTTCTGTGTTAGCTGGTCATCCGGGGATTTTTGGTATCAGAGATTTGGTTGGTAGGTCCTTTTGGTGGCCTTCTTTGTCATGGGATGTGCGTTCTTTTGTGCAGTCCTGTGGGACTTGTGCGCGGGCCAAGCCTTGCTGTTCCCGCGCTAGTGGGTTGCTTTTGCCTTTGCCGGTCCCTGAGAGGCCTTGGACGCATATTTCTATGGATTTTATTTCGGATCTTCCGGTTTCCCAGAGGATGTCAGTTATCTGGGTGGTTTGTGACCAGTTTTCTAAGATGGTTCATTTGGTACCTTTGCCTAAGTTGCCTTCCTCTTCTGATTTGGTTCCATTGTTTTTTCAGCATGTGGTTCATTTGCATGGCATTCCGGAGAATATTGTGTCCGATAGAGGTTCCCAGTTTGTTTCTAGGTTTTGGCGGGCCTTTTGTGCTAGGCTGGGCATTGATTTTTCTTTTTCTTCCGCATTTCATCCTCAGACAAATGGCCAAACCGAGCGAACTAATCAGACTTTGGAAACTTATTTGAGATGCTTTGTGTCTGCTGATCAGGATGATTGGGTGGCTTTCTTGCCATTGGCCGAGTTTGCCCTTAATAATCGGGCTAGTTCTGCTACCTTGGTTTCACCCTTCTTTTGTAACTCTGGGTTTCATCCTCGTTTTTCTTCGGGGCAGGTTGAGCCTTCTGATTGTCCTGGGGTGGACTCTGTGGTTGACAGGTTGCAGCAAATTTGGGCTCATGTTGTTGACAATTTGGTGTTGTCTCAGGATGGGGCTCAGCGTTTTGCTAACCGTCGTCGGTGTGTTGGTTCCCGGCTTCGGGTTGGGGATTTGGTCTGGTTGTCTTCCCGTCATGTCCCTATGAAGGTTTCTTCCCCTAAGTTTAAGCCTCGGTTTATTGGTCCTTATAGGATTTCTGAGATTATCAATCCAGTGTCTTTTCGTTTGGCCCTTCCAGCCTCTTTTTCCATCCATAATGTTTTTCATAAATCTTTGTTGTGGAAATATGTGGTGCCCGTTGTTCCCTCTGTTGATCCTCCTGCCCCGGTGTTGATTGATGGGGAGTTGGAGTATGTGGTTGAGAAGATTTTGGATTCTCGTTTTTCGAGGCGGAAGCTTCAGTATCTTGTCAAATGGAAGGGTTATGGCCAGGAGGATAATTCTTGGGTTGTTGCCTCCGATGTTCATGCTGATGATTTGGTTCGTGCCTTTCATTTGGCTCATCCGGATCAGCCTGGGGGCTCTGGTGAGGGTTCGGTGACCCCTCATCAAGGGGGGGGTACTGTTGTGAATTCTGCTCTTGGGCTCCCTCCGGTGGTTGTAAGTGGTAGCGCTGCTGTCTCTGAATCGCAGCATTTATCAGGTGTGTTCACTTTTTGCAAATCTGACTGGGCTATTTAGTCTTGCTTCACCCTTTAGTCAGTGCCAGTTGTCCATTGTTCCTGGAGGATTCACATCTCTGCCTGGTCTCTCCTGCTTTGCAGTTCTTTTCAACAAAGATAAGTTCTGGAATTGATTTTTTGCTGTCCACATGCTGTGGCCTTATTGTTCAGTTCTTTTCCATGTTTTTTTGTCTTGTCCAGCTTGGTCTGTATAAGGATTTGTTTAGCCAAGCTGGTATCTCTGGAGATGCAGATATACCCTCCATATCTTTAGTTAGCTGTGGAGTTTTTGTATTTTCTGTGGTGGATATTTTCTAGTGTTTTAATACTGACCGCATAGTACTCTGTCCTATCCTTTCTATTTAGCTAGAAGTGGCCTCCTTTGCTAAATTCTGATTTCAGTCTGTGTAAGTTTTTTCCCTCTCCTCTCACAGTCAATATTTGTGGGGGACTGCCTATCCTTTGGGGATTTTCTCTGAGGCAAGATAGTTTTCCCTTTTCTATCTCTAGGGGTAATTAGTCCTCCGGCTGTGTCGAGATGTCCAGGGAGTGCTAGGTGCATTCCACGGCTACAGGAGGAGCGGTACTGTGCAGTGTATATATACAGGACAGGAGGAGTGGTACTGTGCAGTGTATATATACACAGGAGGAGTGGTACTGTGCAGTGTATATATACAGGAGAGGAGGAGCAGTACTGTGCAGTGTATATACAGGAGCGGTACTGTTAAGTGTATATATACAGGAGGAGCGGTACTGTGCAGTGTATATATACAGGAGGAGGGGTACTGTGCAGTGTATATATACAGGAGGAGGGGTACTGTGCAGTGTGTATATACAGATACTTAGATTTACACCACGCAGGCAATATATATATATATATATATATATATATATAATAACTCAGCAGCACCAAATCTTTAAGGGGTTGTTCGCTACTAGGACAACCCCTAAATGTTCGGCCCTGATAAAATTATAAAGCCTATACTTGCCTCCTGTGCCAGCGCCGTTCCCACAGGGGCTGTGATGTGTTGTGAGACGTGATGCCCGGCGCCAATCAGCGCTGGTGTCACTGTCTCTGCCTTCAGACAAACTGAACATGAAGAGGAAGTCCAGGATCAAGCAGCTCATCCTGGACTTCCTCTTCATGTTCAGTTTGTCTGAAGGCAGAGACAGTGACACCAGCGCTGATTGGCGCCGGGCATCACGTGTCACAACACATCACAGCCGCTGTGGGAACGGCGCTGGCACAGGAGGTGAGTATAGGCTTTAGTTTAAGATGAGGTTGTCCTAGTGGGAGACAATCCCTTAAATCAGTGGACTCTTTATTAGCCCATGTGGCAACATTTCAGTTCCATATCAGAGAAATGCTCTGTTATTGATCCGAAACATTGCCATTTGGGCCAATAAAGAGTCCGCACTTTTTTCACGATTAATCAGAGTGGTGTGTGTGTATGTATGCGCATAATATACACACTCACACATACATAGACACACATACTCATACATACATTATATAGGTGAGACTGCGGTATGTACGTTATACCACTGTGTGTAATATACTGCGTCCGCTGTGTATAGCCCATATAGGCCAGCCACAGAATGTGTGTGTGTGTGTGTGTATATATATACATACATATACACTGCGGCAGGCCTATATGGGCTATACACAGCGGACGCAGTATATTACACACAGTGGTATAACCTATATAACGTACATACCGTAGTCGCAGTTTCACCTATATAATGTATATAGACTGCTGTACATGCATTATATGGGTGATACTGCTACTGCGGTATATAATCACAGTATCACTTATATACTGTATATACAACAGTCAATATACATTAGACAGGTCAAACTGCAAATGCTGCATATACAATATATAGGTGATACTGTGATTGCAGTGTATAGTTCCAGTATATATATACAGGGTGGAGCGTGGTAATTTGCTGATTTGGGAATGAAATAAAAAAATTATGATCATTAGAAAAATGTATTTTATATTTTAATTATACTGAACAGTAATGGAATTTTTAAATTACATGGTTTTAAATAGTGTATCTGGCAAATGTCGACCTTCGCTATCCACACACTGCTGCATACGTTTTCTGAAGTTTTCATGAACTCTAACAAGCATGTCCACTGGTATTCTGCCAATTTCAGCTTCAATATTGTTCCTTAGGTCTTCCAAGGTGTTGGGACGGTTGATATACACCTTAGACTTCAGGTAACCCCAAAGGAAAAAATCGCATGGGGCTAAATCTGGTGAGCGTGCTGGCCAGTTCACATCTCCCCTCAAAGAGATAAGCCGTCCAGGAAACATTTGCCTCAAACAATTCATGGTAACCCTCGCTGTGTGTGCAGTGGCACCATCCTGTTGGAACCATGTATCCTCTAGTTCCATTGCCTCAAGAGCCGGCTGAAAATAATCCTGTATCATAGACAACTACCGTTCGGAGTTCACAGTTATGGCACGACCGTTATCCTGAAAAAAGTAAAGACCAATGATGCCTACTCGTGATATGGCGCACCACACAGTGACGCGGTCCGAATGCAGAGGTCTCTCGTGAACTTCTCTGGGGTTTGTTTCACTCCAGTAACGCATATTTTGTTTGTTTACTCACCCACTGAGGTGAAAATGTGCCTCATCAGAAAAAAACACAATTGCGTCACGGGGTATCGTTGCTAACATGTCTTCACAAGAGGTCCGCCGTGTCAAATAGTCCCGTGCTGACAATTGTTGGACCACGCACATTTTATACGGGTGAAAATTCAGTTCATCATGAAGAATCCGGTGGAGAGAACGTCTTGAAATGCCAAGAGCAAATGATTGCTTCCAAGCAGAGCGTTTCGGAGATTGCAGTACTGCTGCTCTAACTCTCTCGATGTTTTGTGGTGTTGTAATCCTTCTCTCAGGTCCCCTTCGTACACATGACACATTCCCTGCTGTTCTGAATGCATTCACCCAATTTACAATTGATTGCCGTCCAGGAACACGTCCGCGTGGAGGAACAGCGAATTGTAAACGAAAAGCACGCTGCACTGCAATGATCGAGTGGGCATTTGAAAAATACGCTTCAACACAAAATGACCTCTCCTCACGTGTCCACTGCATGATGGCAACTGAAAGGCGGAGGAATACAAATCTCCCATCAGCCACTGTAAGCCACACCCACTCTCCCCTCTCTTCGACCGACAGTGCCGCCACAGCATGCAGTGCAAAAAAGCAAATTACCGCGCTCCACCCTGTATATACAGCAGTATCACCTATATAACGTATATACACATCAGTTGCAGTATCACCTATATAATGGACATGGAGCAGATGCCGGCCGGGGATTGGTGAGGAGAGCGCTGTTCTCGGACACTGGTTCTGGCCTTTTCAAACTTCTGCACAGGCCCAGGTGTGTGCGCTCTCCTGCTTTCCCTCACTGACAAAGGCCGCAGCTACACGCGCAAGCACGAATGATGGCCGGGCTCACGTGGGCTGCCATGGCCTTGGTCAGCACGGGCACAGAGAGAGTGCGCACGAAGGCCTGTGCAGAGGATTTGAGGGGCCGGCGACCCATTTTGTAGCTCAGAGTGCTCCAGGCCCCGTCGCAGCTGCGACCACGGTACTTACGCCCCTGATAGTTGTATACTATAGGCACAGATACACAATATTATATACACTGGATGGATCAATCCTGCACCTGGCCCTGGCCATACAAGCACTGTATATATAGGGGGCCATGTATATAGCATATGATGTCCAGTCACCAGGTTCAGGCTTGATCACTCCAGTGCTGGATTCTGCAGACAGTCTCTGGTCACTATCAGTATAGGGAGATTTATTGCAGGAGACTGAACTTTCCTGCAGTCTGGTGACCCTGGAGCCGATGACCTGGCACTGACAGGGTGACCCTGAAAGTTCAGTCTCCTGCAATAAATCTGTGAGCATCAGCAGAGTGGCCGCTAATACTATAGAGGGACACGGCCCTGGACTTATCGGGAGGTGAGCAGCAGCGTCCAACTCCTCACCGCACACAGAGCTGAATACTCACTGATGTCTGAGCCATCCACCAGCTCCTCTCCTGCAGTTAGATGCAGCCATGTTCCCTTCCCTCTTCAGGAGGAAGCACACAGGGAGCAGGGGGCGGGTCTGCTCCACTGGGATGATGCAGCTGGCCGGACATAGAGAACAGCGCCGGCCACCAGCAGCCCGAATCGCTGCTAAGTGACCGCCCCGGGGGCACTAGACTCAGTCAGGAACATGGGGAAGGGGCGTGGCCTAACACAAGGGGCGTGTGACGGCTGCTTCTGTTGTCTGCGGGGAAGTAGGGTCCCGTGCGGGACAGCGGGGAAAACCATCAAAACCGGGACAGTCCTGCACAATGAGGGACGGTTGGGAGCTATGTATACTACGTAGCTATGTTATATTCTATGTCGGTTGTGTTATATACTACGTCACTGTGCAATATAGTACATAGCCTGTGCTATATACTACCTACATATTCTAGAATACGCGATACCTTAGAATCGGGCCACCATCTGTTATAAGAGGCCGGGGTGCTACTGCACTGTGTGTGGGGATGTGAGACTGTAATGCTATGGCCTGGGGAATCCTACACTGTGCTGTGCTGCACTGTATGTAGTGTTATGGGCTGGGGGGGTTACACTGTACACTGTGTGTCAGGAGCTCTGTGCATTTTCCCTGAGCAAATGAGAAGTTTGTGGATCTGGATGAAAGCATGCAGAGGCTAAAGGGGTGGTCTGCAACAACATTTCACCCTAAATGTCTATTTAAAGGGGTTGTCTACTTGTCTGGCCTTAGGTTACAAGTCTGCAGTCACTATATGTGACGCTGCACACTGTGAGGCTTCTCTGGAGCCAGGAGCTGTGGGCGCATGACTGACAGTATGTATCATTTTCATACATGCGGTCACATGCCGACTAGGTGGTCGCAGCTTCACTCAATGCCAGTATAGTGAGCGAGGCGGAAGCAGGCTAGCTGGGATGTGGATGGAAGGATGTAACCACAAGGGCAGGCTGCACGTGATGCGATGCCTGCCTCCCACAATGCAGGCACAAGACTTGTCACGTGACACACATTTCCGTACTCAGTCCGTGGTCCCGTACTTAATGGTACACGCCTACTACGTTTAGAATCGCACCTGAAGCGGGAGGTAGCCTCGGTGTACAGACAACGTAGCACCTCAGCCCCAGCACGGACCGGAACCGTACCGGTGACTGCACGTGATAAGCAGAATATTGAATAATGCCAGTATGCCACCAGCCGCGCTCTGTCGGAGACTTCCTGACTGAGGTCAGCGGGTGGGCGGTCTCCAGAGCGGCGGGCGGGGCAGTAGAAGCCGGGTAACGTGATGGTCACATGATCACAGAGGCAGGACAGTGCGCGCCGCTTGGCTGAACGCTATCCGTATCCTGACTGGTGAGGTGATACATGTGCGGCTGACGTGCGAGCTACACAGCGGTGAGTGCGACCTCGGACCTACCATCAGCCAGTGCGAGCGGGGAGCACAGCGGGCACAGGTCAGTGAGCTCCTCTTATTACCACGGCAATAGAAATAATGCCAGCCTCAGCAAATCCTCCTCCATGTGCCCTGGTCAGTCAGTGGTGTCCTGTCCTGTGCGTGCGGCTTGTCACACACAAGTGCCCTGGTCAGTCAGTGGTGTCCTGTCCTGTGCGTGCGGCTTGTCACACACACGTCCCCTGGTCAGTCAGTGGTGTCCTATCCTGTGCGTGCGGCTTGTCACACACACGTCCCCTGGTCAGTCAGTGGTGTCCTATCCTGTGCGTGCGGCTTGTCAGTCAGTGGTGTCCTATCCTGTGCGTGCGGCTTGTCACACACACGTCCCCTGGTCAGTCAGTGGTGTCCTATCCTGTGCGTGCGGCTTGTCACACACACGTGCCCTGGTCAGTCAGTGGTGTCCTGTCCTGTGCGTGCGGCTTGTCACACACACGTCCCCTGGTCAGTCAGTGGTGTCCTATCCTGTGCGTGCGGCTTGTCACACACACGTCCCCTGGTCAGTCAGTGGTGTCCTATCCTGTGCGTGCGGCTTGTCACACACACGTGCCCTGGTCAGTCAGTGGTGTCCTGTCCTGTGCGTGCGGCTTGTCACACACACGTCCCCTGGTCAGTCAGTGGTGTCCTATCCTGTGCGTGCGGCTTGTCACACACACGTCCCCTGGTCAGTCAGTGGTGTCCTATCCTGTGCGTGCGGCTTGTCACACACAAGTGCCCTGGTCAGTCAGTGGTGTCCGGTCCTGTGCGTGCGGCTTGTCACACACACGTGCCCTGGTCAGTCAGTGGTGTCCTGTCCTGTGCGTGCGGCTTGTCACACACACGTGCCCTGGTCAGTCAGTGGTGTCCTGTCCTGTGCGTGCGGCTTGTCACACACACGTCCCCTGGTCAGTCAATGGTGTCCTATCCTGTGCGTGCGGCTTGTCACACACACGTCCCCTGGTCAGTCAGTGGTGTCCTATCCTGTGCGTGCGGCTTGTCACACACAAGTGCCCTGGTCAGTCAGTGGTGTCCGGTCCTGTGCGTGCGGCTTGTCACACACACGTCCCCTGGTCAGTCAGTGGTGTCCTGTTCTGTGCGTGCGGCTTGTCACACACAAGTGCCCTGGTCAGTCAGTGGTGTCCTGTCCTGTGCGTGCGGCTTGTCACACACACGTCCCCTGGTCAGTCAGTGGTGTCCTGTCCTGTGCGTGCGGCTTGTCACACACAAGTGCCCTGGTCAGTCAGTGGTGTCCTGTCCTGTGCGTGCGGCTTGTCACACACACGTGCCCTGGTCAGTCAGTGGTCTCCTGTGCGTGCGGCTTGTCACACACATGTGCCCTGGTCAGTCAGTGGTGTCCTGTCATGTGCGTGCGGCTTGTCACACACATTTGCCTTGGTCAGTCAGTGGTGTCCTATTCTGTGCGTGCGGCTTGTCACACACAAGTGCCCTGGTCAGTCAGTGGTGTCCTATCCTGTGCGTGCGGCTTGTCACACACACGTCCCCTGGTCAGTCAGTGGTGTCCTGTCCTGTGCGTGCGGCTTGTCACACACACGTGCCCTGGTCAGTCAGTGGTGTCCTGTCCTGTGCGTGCGGCTTGTCACACACAAGTGCCCTGGTCAGTCAGTGGTGTCCTGTCCTGTGCGTGCGGCTTGTCACACACACGTCCCCTGGTCAGTCAGTGGTGTCCTATCCTGTGCGTGCGGCTTGTCACACACACGTCCCCTGGTCAGTCAGTGGTGTCCTATCCTGTGCGTGCGGCTTGTCACACACACGTCCCCTGGTCAGTCAGTGGTGTCCTATCCTGTGCGTGCGGCTTGTCACACACACGTCCCCTGGTCAGTCAGTGGTGTCCTATCCTGTGCGTGCGGCTTGTCACACACACGTCCCCTGGTCAGTCAGTGGTGTCCTATCCTGTGCGTGCGGCTTGTCACACACACGTGCCCTGGTCAGTCAGTGGTGTCCTGTTCTGTGCGTGCGGCTTGTCACACACAAGTGCCCTGGTCAGTCAGTGGTGTCCTGTCCTGTGCGTGCGGCTTGTCACACACACGTCCCCTGGTCAGTCAGTGGTGTCCTGTCCTGTGCGTGCGGCTTGTCACACACAAGTGCCCTGGTCAGTCAGTGGTGTCCTGTCCTGTGCGTGCGGCTTGTCACACACACGTGCCCTGGTCAGTCAGTGGTCTCCTGTGCGTGCGGCTTGTCACACACATGTGCCCTGGTCAGTCAGTGGTGTCCTGTCATGTGCGTGCGGCTTGTCACACACATTTGCCTTGGTCAGTCAGTGGTGTCCTATTCTGTGCGTGCGGCTTGTCACACACAAGTGCCCTGGTCAGTCAGTGGTGTCCTATCCTGTGCGTGCGGCTTGTCACACACACGTCCCCTGGTCAGTCAGTGGTGTCCTGTCCTGTGCGTGCGGCTTGTCACACACACGTGCCCTGGTCAGTCAGTGGTGTCCTGTCCTCTGCGTGCGGCTTGTCACACACACGTGCCCTGGTCAGTCAGTGGTGTCCTGTCCTCTGCGTGCGGCTTGTCATCACACACGTGCCCTGGTCAGTCAGTGGTCTCCTGTGCGTGCGGCTTGTCACACACACGTGCCCTGGTCAGTCAGTGGTGTCCTGTCCTGTGCGTGCGGCTTGTCACACACATTTGCCTTGGTCAGTCAGTGGTGTCCTATCCTGTGCGTGCGGCTTGTCACACACAAGTGCCCTGGTCAGTCAGTGGTGTCCTATCCTGTGCGTGCGGCTTGTCACACACACGTGCCCTGGTCAGTCAGTGGTGTCCTATCCTGTGCGTGTGGCTTGTCACACACACGTCCCCTGGTTAGTCAGTGGTGTCCTGTCCTGTGCGTGCGACTTGTCACACACACGTGCCCTGGTCAGTCAGTGGTGTCCTGTCCTCTGCGTGCGGCTTGTCATCACACACGTGCCCTGGTCAGTCAGTGGTCTCCTGTGCGTGCGGCTTGTCACACACACGTGCCCTGGTCAGTCAGTGGTGTCCTGTCCTGTGCGTGCGGCTTGTCACACACATTTCCCCTGGTCAGTCGGTGTCCTATCCTGTGCGTGCGGCTTGTCACACACAAGTGCCCTGGTCAGTCAGTGGTGTCCTATCCTGTGCGTGCGGCTTGTCACACACAAGTGCCCTGGTCAGTCAGTGGTGTCCTGTCCTGTGCATGCGGCTTGTCACACACACGTGCCCTGGTCAGTCAGTGGTGTCCTGTCCTGTGCGTGCGGCTTGTCATCACACACGTGCCCTGGTCAGTAAGTGGTGTCCTGTCCTGTGCGTGCGGCTTGTCACACACACACGTGCCCTGGTCAGTCAGTGGTGTCCTGTCCTGTGCGTGCGGCTTGTCACACACATTTCCCCTGGTCAGTCGGTGTCCTATCCTGTGCGTGCGGCTTGTCACACACACGTCCCCTGGTTAGTCAGTGGTGTCCTGTCCTGTGCGTGCGGCTTGTCACACACACGTGCCCTGGTCAGTCAGTGGTGTCCTGTCCTCTGCGTGCGGCTTGTCATCACACACGTGCCCTGGTCAGTCAGTGGTGTAATTTTCCCATTTACACTGGGCACAGTTGTCAATATGGAATAACATGCACAGTTCCAAATGTCAGGGGATCCCTAAAAAAAATAAAATAATGGTTTTGTAAATTTTGTTGTCAACATGAGAATTTGCTGGTGAACTTTTAAGGCCCCTTTCACACATCAGTTTTTTGCCGTCAGTCGCAATCTGTTGAATTTTGAAAAAAACGGAGATTGTGAAAAACTGATGCAACAGATCCGACTAGCTCATCCAGTTAATTGTATTCTAAAAAAATCGGAGCATGCTCTGTTTAACCCCTTCCCTCCGTGGCCCTTTTTTGTTTTTGTGTTTTCGTTTTTTGCTCCCCTCCTTCCCAGAGCCATAACTTTTTTATTTTTCCGTCAATATGACCATGTGAGGGCTTATTTTTTGCGGGACAAGTTGTACTTTTGAACACCACCATTGGTTTTTCCATGTATTGTACTAGAAAACTGGAAAATAATTCCAAGTGTGGTGAAATTGCAAAAAAAAGTGCAATCCCACACATGGTTTTTGTTTGGCTTTTTGCTAGGTTCACTAAATGCTAAAACTGACCTGATACTATGATTCTCCAGGTCATTACGAGTTCATAGACACCTAACATGTCTAGGTTATTTTTCATCTAAGTGGTGAAAAAAATTCAAAACTTTGCTTAAAAAAATGCGGCATTTTCCAATACCCGTAGCGTCTCCATTTTTCGTGTTCTGGGGTCGGGTGAGTTCTTATTTTATGCGTGCCGAGCTGACGTTTTTATTGATACCACGTTTGTGCAGATATATTCTTTTGATCGCCTGTTATTGCATTTTAATGCAGTGTCACGGCGACCATAAAAACGTAATTCTGGCATTTCGAATTTTTTTCTCGCTACGCTGTTTAGCGATCAGGTTAATGCTTTTTGTTATTGATAGATCGGGCGATTCTGAACGCGGCCATACCAAATATGTGTAGGGTTTTTTTTATTATTGTTTTATTTTGGATGGGGAGAAAGGGGGGTGATTTAAACTTTTATATTTTTTTCACATTTTTAAAAACATTTTTCTTACTTTTGCCATGCTTCAATAGCCTGGCACCACTTGATCGGCTCAGCTACATAGCAGCGATCATCAGATCGCTCCTATGTAGCTGAATTGCAGGCTTGCTATGAGCACCGACCACAGGGTGGCGCTCACAGCAGGCCTGCATCAGTAACCATAGAGGTCTCAAGGACCTCAAGGGTTACCATCCTGATGCATCGCTGACCCCCGATCATGTGACGTGGGTCGGCGATGCGCTCATTTCCGGCTGTGCGGCCGGAAGCGGTAGCTAAATGCCGCTGTCATCGTTTGACAGCAGCATTTAACAGGTTAATAGCGGCAGGTGAATCACTATTTCACCCGCCACTATTGCGCGCACATGTCAGCTGTACAAAACAGCTGACATGTTGCGACTTTGATGTGGGCTCACCGCCGGAGCCCTGCATCAAAGAGGGGAGACACGACATGCGCTGTACTAGTCTATGAGAAAAAAACGGATCTGGCGGCATCAGTCACTGGATCCGTTTTTTTTCAAAATTCAACGGAATGCAACTGATGGCAAAAAAACTGATGTGTGAAAGGGGCCTTACCCTTCTAATTTCTTAGCAAAAAATGAAATGGTTTCTACAATTGTGCTGATGTAAAGTAGACATGTGGGAAATGTTGTTTAACTAATTTGTGTGATATAGCTCGCTGATTTGAAGACATAGAAATTAAGGCTATGTGCACACGTCAGGATTTCTAGCAGAAAATTCCTGAACAAAACCAAACATTTTCTGCAAGAAGTCCGCATATATAATAAAACAAAGCAAAGTCCAGCTCACCATAGTTGACATCTCTGAATATTCGGAGCACGGAACCGCTGTGTCAGGGCGTGGAGGGATCAAAGAAAAAAGGAAAATCCAGCTCAACGAAATAGTGAAAAAAACGTGTCGCTCCTTTATTCACTTCAATAATATATGTGGAGGATAAAAACATCAGCAACAACAGAAATAAAAACAGTATCAACGCGTTTCTGGTGACAGAGCACCCTTAATCATGATTAAGGGTGCTCTGTCACCAGAAACGCGTTGATACTGTTTTTATTTCTGTTGTTGCTGATGTTTTTATCCTCCACATATATTATTGAAGTGAATAAAGGAACGACACGTTTTTTTCACTATTTCGTTGAGCTGGATTTTCCTTTTTTCTAAGAAATCCGCATGCAGATTTTTTTGCGCGTTTTTTTTTTGCGGATTTTTCTGGAGGTTCTAGGATGCAATAATATAGTGGTAAATCTGCAAAAAATCTGCAAAATTAATTAACATGCTGCGTTTTTTTCCGCGATGCTTTTTTTTCGCAGAAAAAAATTCAACATATGCACAAAAATTGCGGAATTCATTCTAAATGATGGGGTGCATATGTATGCGTTTTTTTATGCGTTTTTATAACGAAAAAAAACCCGCTTAAACGCGAAAAATCCGCAACGTGTGCACACAGTCTCAAAGTTTGAAAATTGCTAAACTCTAAAAATTTCCGTTTTTTTCACAAATAAACGAGTCATATCGAAAAAATGTTTCCACTATCATAAAGTACAATATGTACTGAAAACAGTCTCCAAATCAGTGGGATCCGTTGATGCGTTCCAGAGTTGTTGCTTCATAAAATGACACTGGTCAGGAAGTGAAAACAGCATTGAGGGATGAAGGGGGTTAAAGGTGTCTTCCCACTATCAAAAGTGCATTTTAATCAATAACTGGTGTATAACACAGCTGATTTACTTCAAAGAAAGAAACATTGTTTTAAAACAGGCAGGAGAGAGAGAGAGAGAGAGAGAGAACGTGAACGTTGCAGGGGACGTTTTGTGTGTCCGGCAAAAAAGCCTGAAGGGACGGATCCAGCACAAAACGGATGAAATGCATGTCCTTCAGGCACAAACCGGCGCTAATACAACTCTATGGGAAGAAAACGGATCCGGCGTGTAGAAAAAACGGATCCGTTTTTTTCGGGATTTGCTGGATTGTGCCTGAAACAAAAAATCTGATGTGTGAAAGCAGCCTAAGATTATCTCGGCACAGGAACATTTTATTAAAAACATCCAATTGTGGAAATTATTATTATTCCAAGATCTATTGATTAAAATGAACTTATGTCCATGGTAAAACCCCTTTCTGCCATCAGACGGAGTAGTACGTCTGATGGCAGATCCCCTGCTTTGACGCGGGCTCCGCATCAAAACAAACAATAAAAGGGCACATTTGATATCGCCATGTACGGAACGACCGAACTATAAAACTGTCCCAGTGAGCCTGCATAAAAGCCGGGACATGTCAGCGGTTTTGTACAGCTGACATGTGCCCGCAATAGCGACGGGTGGAATCGCGATCCACCTGCCACTATGAACTAGTTAAATGCCGCTGTCAAGTGCACCGGTGACCCCTGTCACGTGATTGGGAGTCATCGGTGCGTTGGCGCAACAACCAGAGGTCTCCTGAAGACCTCTATGGTTGTTGATGCCAGATTGCTGTGATCGCCACCCTGTGGTCGGCGCTCATAACAATGCAGTAAATCTGCTATATACACTGTGTGCAGCATTATTCGGCAAGTTGTATTTTGATCACATGATACTTTTTATACATGTTGTCCTACTCCAAGCTGTTCAGGCTTGAGAGCCAACTACCAATTAAGTAAATCAGGTGATGTGCATCTCTGTAATGAGGAGGGGTGTTGTCTAATGACATCAACACCCTATATAAGGTGTGCTTAATTATAAGGCAACTTCCTTTCCTTTGACAAAATGGGTCAGAAGAGAGATTTGATGGGCTCTGAAAAGTCCAAAGTTGTGAGATGTCTTGCAGAGGGATGCAGCAGTCTAGAAATTGCCAAACTTTTGAAGCATAATCACCGAACAATCAAGCGTTTCATGGCAAATAGCCAACAGGGTCGCAAGAAGCGTGTTGGGCAAAAAAGGCGCAAAATAACTGCCCATGAATTGAGGAAAATCAAGCGTGAAGCTGCCAAGATGCCATTTGCCACCAGCTTTGCCATATTTCAGAGCTGCAACTTTACTGGAGTAACAAAAAGCACACGGTGTGCGATACTCAGGGACATGGCCAAGGTAAGGAAGGCTGAAAAACGACCACCTTTGAACAAGAAACATAAGATAAAACGTCAAGACTGGGCCAAGAAATATCTTAAGACTGACTTTTCAAAGGTTTTATGGGCTGATGAAATGAGAGTGACTCTTGATGGATCAGATGGATGGGCCAGAGGCTGGATCAGTAACGGCAGAGAGCTCCGACTCAGACGCCAGCAAGATGGAGGTGGGGTACTGGTATGGGCTGGTATCATCAAAGATGAACTTGTGGGACCTTTTCGGGTTGAGGATGGAGTGAAGCTCAACTCCCAGACCTACTGCCAGTTTCTGGAAGACAGCTTCTTCGAGCAGTGGTACAGGAAGAAGTCTGTATCGTTCAAGAAAAACATGATTTTCATGCAGGACAATGCTCCATCACATGCCTCCAACTACTCCACAGCGTGGCTGGCCAGTAAAGGTCTCAAAGAAGAAAAAATAACTACATGGCCCCCTTGTTCACCTGATCTGAACCCCATAGAGAACCTGTGGTCCCTCATAAAATGTGAGATCTACAGGGAGGGAAACCAGTACACCTCTCGGAACAGTGTCTGGGAGGCTGTGGTGGCTGCTGCACGCAATGTGGATCGTAAACAGATCAAGCAACTCACAGAATCTATGGATGGAAGGCTGTTGAGTGTCATAAAGAAAGGTGGCTATATTGGTTGCTAACTTTTTTGGGTTTTGTTTTTGCATGTCAGAAATGTTTATTTCTAAATTTTTTGCAGTTATATTGGTTTACCTGGTGATAATAAACAAGTGAGATGGGAATAGATTTGGTTTTTATAAAGTTGCCTAATAATTCTGCACAGTAATAGTTACCTGCACAAACATATCCTTCTAAGATAGCCAAATCTAAAAAAAAACCCACTCCAACTTCCAAAAATATTAAGCTTTGATATTTGAGTCTTTTGGGTTGGTTGAGAACATAGTTGTTGATCAATGATAAAAATAACACAGGTCAACAAAAAAAAATTTTTTTTCTGGTGTCCAAAATATTTTAATGAATTTGGGGTATTTTTGGGGTGCTGATTCTGAATATGTCATCAGTTTTGCCAGATTGGCTCAAGTTTTTGAGATTTTTGGTATCTTATTTATAGCACTTGTTGGTAAATGCGACGCATCATCTCATTAATTTCTTTGGATTAGTACTTGAACTGAGCAGTTCTCAATATAGTTTTGTGTTACTTAGTGTTCTAAAAGTTTGTTCATAGCTTGATTTTTGCACTAACTTTATGTTGTTGTCTGTTTTCCAGTGAAAAGCATGAACTCATCAAGAAGAAGTTGTCTTAACGATCCAGACTCATTCTGTTACATTTGTGGTGAATACACACTGCCAAAACATAGAAGAAACATAACAGACTTCGTAAAAAAAGTGTATTTTGCCTATTTTGGGGTTATGCTTGGGGACCAAGACAAGTTTTGGGCACCACACATAGTGTGCAAAGCATGTATCGAATTATTACGAAAATGGAGCAAAGGACAAAGAAAAAGCTTCAAATTTGGTGTTCCAATGGTGTGGAGAGAGCCAAAAAATCATCATGATGACTGTTATTTCTGTGCAGTGCAAGTGCAAGGATTCAATAAGCATAAGAAACGAAAATGGGAGTAACCTGGAATCTGCAAGAAGGCCTGTCCCTCATTGTGAAGATGTGCCTGTACCTGTGTTTACCATAAATAACAGTCATCATGATGATTTTTTGGCTCTCTCCACACCATTGGAACACCAAATTTGAAGCTTTTTCTTTGTCCTTTGCTCCATTTTCGTAATAATTCGATACATGCTTTGCACACTATGTGTGGTGCCCAAAACTTGTCTTGGTCCCCAAGCATAACCCCAAAATAGGCAAAATACACTTTTTTTACGAAGTCTGTTATGTTTCTTCTATGTTTTGGCAGTGTGTATTCACCACAAATGTAACAGAATGAGTCTGGATCGTTAAGACAACTTCTTCTTGATGAGTTCATGCTTTTCACTGGAAAACAGACAACAACATAAAGTTAGTGCAAAAATCAAGCTATGAACAAACTTTTAGAACACTAATTAACACAAAACTATATTGAGAACTGCTCAGTTCAAGTACTAATCCAAAGAAATTAATGAGATGATGCGTCGCATTTACCAACAAGTGCTATAAATAAGATACCAAAAATCTCAAAAACTTGAGCCAATCTGGCAAAACTGATGACATATTCAGAATCAGCACCCCAAAAATACCCTAAATTCGATGAAATATCTTTGGCACCAAAAATGCTGTTGACCAGTGTAATCCTCTAAAATACAACTTGCCTAATAATTCTGCACACAGTGTAGAAGTTGATCTGAGCATCGCTCCTATGTAGCAGAGCCGATCAGGTTATGCCAGCTTCTAGCCTCCCAGAGAGGCTATTGAAGCATGGCAAGAGTTAAAAAAAAAAAAAAAATGTTTAAAAAAAAAAAAAGTTCAAATCACCCCCTCCTTTCGCCCCATTCAAAATAAAAGGATAAAAAAATCAAACCTACACATATTTGGTATCGCTGCATTCAGAATCACCCGATCTATCAATAAAAAAGAATTAATCTGATCGCTAAGCGAGAAAAAAATTAACTCCAGAATTAAGTTTTTTTTTGGTCGCCACGACATTGCATTAAAATGCAATAATGGGCGATCAAAAGATCGTATCTGCACCAAAACGGTATCATTGAAGCGTCAGCTCGCAAAAAATAAGCCATCACCTCACCCGACCCGAGATCCCCAAAAATGGAGATGCCACTTGTCTTGGAATATTTGTGCATTTTAATTTTTTTTTTTTAGCAAAGTTTTTGGAATTTTTTTTCACCACTTAGATAAAAAAGAACCTTAACATGTTAGGTGTCTATGAACTCGTAATAACCTAGAGAATCATAATGACAGATCAGTTTTAGCATTTAGTGAACCGAGCAAAAAAGCCAAATAAAAAACAAGTGTGGGATTGCACTTTTTTTTGCAATTTCACCACGCTTGGAATTTTTTTCCCGTTTTCTAGTACACGACATGCTAAAACCAATCAAAAGTACAACTCGTCCCGCAAAAAAATTAGCCACCACATGGCCATATTGATGGCCAATAATAACAAGGTTATGGCTCTGGCAAGGAGGGGAGTGAAAAACGAAAACGCAAAACCGAAAAAAGCTCTGGGGGTTAAGGGGTTGAAGCTGTATTTTCAGATTGCATAAGCTGTGTTTTTTCCATTGTGCCTCAACAATTCATGTAAGGTGAATTTGATTTTGAGAACATATGCGCACCGTGCTTTAAAAAGGCTACCGTGCTAACTGACTTGCATCTGCAGGACTGACAGGTTATAAAGCATTCAAATGCTCATTCATTGAATGCTTTATAACAGCTAGAAAAGTAAAAAAATAAAATAAAAATTCAAAGTTGTAAAGATATTTTTAAAAATCACAACATAATTAAAAAGAAATTAAAAATGTATTGGACCCATAAATAAAAAATGTTATGATAAAAAAAATAAAAATAAAAACAAACAATAAAAGGACATATTTGATATCGCCACGTCCGGAACGACATGACCTATCAAACTGTCCCAGTAATTAATCCGATCAGGGAACACCATAAGAAAAATAAATAAATAATGAGGCAAAACATGTTACTTTATTATCATACAGCTGAACAAAAGTGGAATAAAATGCAATAAAAAAATGAATGTTAACTCCAGTAGATTAGTGAATAGCGACACCAGTGTACTGAACTTCAATCCCTTTGACAGAGGGTGATACACCCATACGTAAGCTTTCCAGCTTCAGAAGCTTGGATTCAAGGTTCTATGCATTTATCAACACTTATTCATAAAAATAGAGAAAGTATGCGGCACTCATCGGTAGTGTTTGTGAAAAAAGTCCTTTAATCCATCAATCACAGGACATTAGAAGTGGATTGCTAGGTGCGGAGGCATGTGCGGAGAGAGAAAAGGGGACGACGGCCATTTCGCGTTTCTCCATGCCTGTGCTGTGACTGTGACACAGCCGCGACACATGCATCTGTGGCACCAATCAGCTGATCAACCGCTCAACTGTAGTCTTGATGTCATCCCAACATATATCTTAGAACATGGACAGGAAGCATAGTAGAGATCACCTGCATGACGGACTATTTTATGTGGTGGGTGATACGGAAAGTTTTATCACCATTACTGGATTTGAAGTCAAAAGCCCTATCCATGTTTGCACACTCCACAAAATTTTTTCAAGGAAAGAAACCCCGTCTAGGGCCCCTTGATCCAAACGAATGTTCAATGTTTGCTCCTTTGTGATGACTGTGAATCAAAAGATCCCTCAGATTTTGGGTTCTTCTATAAGTGATAATTGGTAATGCTGTGGTGTTTTTGGCTAATACCGCATCGCTCTTGATAATGTTCCAGAATATAGAAAGGGCATTTCACTCCATTTCTCATTGTAGGTAGAGATGAATCTCCCCTCCATGAAGTCCGAGGTCTGTTTTTTATTTTCATGTGTTAGTAAATCTTTTCTGCCCTTATTACGAGCTCTCAACCAGCTTTGCTGGATAATGCGGTTGGAATAGCATCTCTGAAGAAATCGTTGTGCTAAATCTGAGGCCTGTGTCTCAAAAGTATCATTTGAACATATTCTTTTCTTTCTGAGGAACTGACTAAAAGGGATACTGTTTTCAGTGGTTTAGGATGAGAAGAGGTGGCATGCAGAGGCGAGTTGACTGCAGTTTATTTCCTGAATACTTCTGTGAGTTGGGATCCATCACTGTCCTTGTAGATTCTAGTATCCAGGACATCAATGCTAAACTGACTGTAATTACATGTAAGTTTAATATTTAAGTCATTATGATTTAGACACTGAGTAAAAGTTAATTGGTCCACTTCAGAGCGTTGCCAGATGATGATGTCCTCTATAAAATGAATCTATGAGGAGACCTGGCATTAGACAGAAATATCATCCTGTCCCAGGAGCCCAAGAATGAGTTTGTATATGATGGCGCAAAGGCAGCCCCCATGGCAGTCCCTTGTAATTGAAGGTACAGGGTCTCTTTAAAAACTAAGATATTATGCGTAAGGGCATATTCTAGAAGGGATATCAAAAATTCAATGAAACCATGTTCCATGGTGGTCATATACAGAAATTTTCTTATGGATGCAATGCCATCGTAATTTCGAATCAACGTGTACAGCGATTTGATGTCGAGAGTTACCAACCATACCGTATGTTTTCTTCAAGGGGAATGCCCTCCACTTTCCTCAAAACATCTCCTGTGTCCTTGATATATGATGGAAGGGAATGCACCAAAGGTTTCAAATGAAAATCGAGGAATTTTTCTCTAGTCACCTTCCACGACGGCATATGGAGGTTGTCTCTTTGCCCTAATGGGGAACAGGAAACACAGAGGTTAAAAGGACCTCCCACCTCCCACTTGCCAGTGTCTTTCCTGTTCCCCATGGGACAGGGAGAGGTTTTCTTCATGTGCTGTAGTGGCCGGTGGCTATGGTACCTTAATTGCAGGCGCTGCCTGTCTAGCCGGGCAGCGGATGGTCGCCTCTGGCCTCCTCCTTGTGCTGCTCCCGTCGTCCTGCTCACAGGTCCTCGGGACCCCCTCCCGGCCTTCCCGCGCCCCCACGAGGGCAAAGCAGGCCTGGGTTCCCTGACCGGGCTCCCCCTGGAGCTGCCCGGCGTCGTCCTCCTCCATGCTGCCGGCTCAGCGTTCCGGAAGTGACGACGGCGGTTCGCGCGCGTCACTTCCGGTTTCTTCATACACTCAGAAGCCGGTACTTCCGGGTTTCGCCGGCCGGCGTATCGGACCGCACAGCTCCCTCACCTGGATCCTGGAGGGGGAGGGGGATTAATCGCTGGAGCAGGTGCTAGGACGGCGTCCATAAAAGCCTGCTGAACCACCACTGAGGTAAGGCTATCTCCTTCAGTATGGATGGTTCTTCATGCCCCGTATCTGCGGAGCCCAGCGCCACCCCTGCCTCTGTAAGTGTTGCAGGGATGGGATCCGGGAGGAGTGTAGCAGGGGTTTGAAGTCCTCACCCCTCTCTCCCTTATATATTTCAGGGAGAAAAACCTGCCCCCAAAGGTGCCTATAGGAAAAAGTGCCCTATCTGTTCCACTAAATATCCTCTTAACTGGGACAAGAAACTCTGTCAGTCATGTACCGACAGAATAATAAGAGCTGAACAGCCATCATTGCTGGATGAGATTCGCTCACTGGTGAAACAGGAGGTACAATCTTCTCTGGCAGCTTTTACACCTCCACCCCCACCTCCATCTCCGCAACCACAACCTCATTCCCCGGCTAAGAAGAGGAAGATTCAGGTTGTGGAATCCGACTCTGATTCGGACCTCTCTCATGCCTCATCTGTGGGTTGGGAGGATCCAAGATCACCTAAAGCTGAGGTCAGGAAGTACCTTTTTTCCTCAGACTATATTGAGGATCTAGTCTCTGCCGTACGTAATACCATGGGACTAGAAGAGGAACCTGTACCGCAGTCCATACAGGATCAGATGTTTGGTGGTCTTTCATCGGAGAAGAGAGTGGGCTTCCCAGTTCATCCCAATATTATCAGTATGATTAATCAGGAATGGGAACTACCTGAGAGGCGTCTCAGTACCCCTTCAGAAATGAAGCACAGATTTCTGCTTGAGGACGACCTTAAATTAGATATTCCCAAGGTCGATGTTCAGGTGGCTAGAGTCGCCAAGCGAACTGCACTCCCCTTTGAGGATTCTTCTCAATTGAAGGATCCCATGGATAGAAAAATTGAAAGTCTCCTCAGAAAATCATGGGAAACTTCTGCATCTGTCCTTAAGGCTAACGTCGCCTCCACCTGTGTGGCAAGAGCCCTCTCCTGCTGGCTCGAAAAATTAGAGAATCACGTATCTCAAGGTACCTCAAGAGGCGAGATATTGGATTCCCTACCCATTCTGCACAAAGCTACAGGGTATTTGGCGGACGCTTCTCTGGAATCTGTAAGAGTCGCCGCCAGATCCCTGGTACTTTCCAACTCTGCCAGAAGAGCCCTCTGGCTTAAACTATGGAGTGGGGATATTACCTCTAAATCTAAACTCTGCACCATACCCTTTAAAGGAGACTACGTCTTTGGTCCTGCCCTAGACGATATTCTCGATAAAGCCACCGACAAAAAGAAAGCGCTCCCCGAGCAAAAACAGCCTAGGAAACGTTTTTTTCGTGGCCCACAACCTCAGCCCTCTCAAGCAAGAGGCAAAGGAAAAACCGGCAGGTGGAGCTATGCAAAGGGTAGGGGAAAGAATATTTTTGTCCCGCAACAGCAGCAGCAACAGTCCCAGCAGGACAAACAATGACTCCGACCCGGTGGGGGGAAGACTCTCAAGATATGTGGATCAGTGGGAGGATATCACCAGCTCCCACTGGGTTCTCAATATCATCAAGGAGGGCCTGTTAATAGAGTTAATTTCTCCCCCACCTCGGGGTCTAAAAGTCACTTCCCTTCCATCATCAAGGGATCGCAGCCTATTGTCTTTAGGTCTCAGAGACCTGATCAAATCAAATGTAATTTCCCCAGTCCCACAATCAGAGTGGGGAAAAGGTCACTACTCCCGACTCTTCCTGGTCCCCAAACCTTCGGGAGACGTCCGGATTATTATAAACTTAAAGGGTCTGAACCAGCACGTGAAGTATCGCAAATTCAAGATGGAGTCCATAAGATCTGCGATTCCTCTGATAGAACATCACTCTTTTATGGCTACCATCGATCTCAAGGATGCGTATTTCCACATCCCTATTCACCCGAGACACAAGAAATATCTCAGGTTTGCGATACAGGGGAGTCATCGGGTGGAGCACTATCAGTTTGGAGTCCTTCCCTTCGGCATTTCATCAGCACCGAGGGTGTTCTCCAAGGTGATGGCAGAAGTAGTGTCATTCATCCGAAAACAAGGTGTCTGTATAGTGCCCTATCTGGACGACCTTATGATAGTAGCTTCCACCGAGACAACCCTGATATCCCATGTGTCTACCACCCTAGACGTTCTGAGATCCCTAGGTTGGATTCCAAACCTACAAAAATCTCAGCTTCAACCTGCAAAAACCAGGAGATTTCTAGGAGTAATGCTGGACTCAGCAAGACAAATGTCCTTCCTCCCGGACGATCACAGACTTCCCCTCCTAACAAAAATCAGGAAGTTCAAAGAAATGAGGTCCCCTACTCTGCGAGAGGGAATGTCGCTGTTGGGCTCAAGCTCACTCAAGGACTCTTCAAGCCCACATTCTAGACAACTGGGATGGTCGACCTGGCACTCTTACCAAGAGGATCCACACTCCGGGCAGAGTGAAAGCCTCTTTAACATGGTGGATGAAACCCAGGAACCTTCTGAAAGGAGTATCCTGGATTCAGTCCCCTCTAACCACCATCAAAACAGATGCCAGCAAGAGGGGCTGGGGAGCCATAGTAGACCATGTCCCCTATCAGGGCCAGTGGAGTCAATCGATTTCCGAGAAATCATCAAATTTCAGGGAGCTCAAAGCTGTGGAAGAGACCCTGCTAGCGGCAAGTCGTCAGATTTCGGGTCAACATGTACAGATATACTCGGACAACATGACCACGGTGGCCCATATCAGGCACCAGGGCAGTACAAGAACCCTCAGTCTAATAAAGATCTCCGCTCGAATCTTTTCTTGGGCTGAAAAGCACCTACTATCCCTGACAGCAATCCACCTCAAGGGAACTACAAATATTCAGGCAGACTACCTAAGCCGACAGGAAATCCATCCTGGCGAGTGGAGCCTGGATCCTCAAACATTCAACATGTTGGTACACAGATGGGGTCATCCAGACGTCGACCTCTTCGCCTCTCACCAGAACGCAAAGGTCGAAACCTATTTTTCCTTGAACCCAAGAGGCAATCCCAGGGGGTTGGATGCTCTAACCCAAGATTGGCCGTTTCATCTAGCTTATGCTTTTCCGCCAATCCCAATCCTTGCCAAGGTTCTACGGAAGATACGCCTAGAAAGAACTCCAACTATCCTGATAGCTCCATTGTGGCCCAAAAGGAGTTGGTTCAACCTGATTATCCATCTACAAGTGGATGGGCCAGTAATATTGCCGATAAAGCACGATCTTCTTTCTCAGGGTCCCATTCTCCACCCAGACCCTCAGAAGTGGAGCTTGGCGGCGTGGTTGCTGAAACCCAGGTTTTAAGAGCTAAAGGACTATCAATCCCGGTCATAGCTACGCTACAAAAATCAAGGAAACCTGTAACCAACGCCATCTACAATAAAATTTGGAAAAAGTTTTCTTCATTCTGTCTGCCTAACCTTCCAGACCCTCTCAAGCCTAATATACCTATCATATTGGACTTTTTACAAAAAGGCTTGGAAATAGGTCTCAGGCCTAGTACCCTCAAGGTACAAGTCTCGGCACTTAGCTCGGTCTTTGATCAAGATTTAGCGAGTCATCGCTGGATTAAAAGGTTTATGACATCAGCTACTAGAATGAATCCTAGAAAACAAATCATAGTTCCCCCATGGGATCTCAATGTAGTTCTCCAAGGTCTGACAGGTCCACCCTTTGAACCGCTATCCTCTTGTTCTCCACAAAACCTAGCTTATAAAGCCGTGTTCTTGGTAGCCATTACTTCAGCCAGAAGGATTGGTGAATTACAGGCCTTGTCTACAAGAGAACCGTATCTTCTAGTAAGAGATGATTCAATTGTGCTTCGTCTTGATCCATCCTTTCTTCCGAAGGTCATCTCTGACTTTCATCGTTCTCAAGAGATTTTTCTACCAACCTTTTGCCACAATCCAGCAAACCTGGAAGAAAGAAGATTCAACACCTTGGATGTCCGGCGCATCCTTCTACAGTACTTGGACCACACCCGCACGTTCAGAATTGATCATAACCTATTTGTCCATCTCTCAGGACAAAAGGGGAAAAAAGTAGCCAAAAGTACCATCGCTACATGGATCAAGAAAGCTATAACGGAAGCCTACCTCGCTCAAAACAAATTGCCTCCAGTAGGGATCAAAGCCCATTCAACCAGATCTACATCGGTTTCCTGGGCAGAAAGAGCAGGCGCATCTCCGGAGCAGATTTGCAGGGCAGCAACGTGGTCTTCACTCCATACCTTCTCTAAACATTACAGACTGGATGTATTGTCCAATAAGGACTTGGCCTTCGGCCGTAAAGTACTCCAGGCCGTTGTCCCTCCCTAGTGCCAAATTAGTTGGTATTCCTCCATATGCCGTCGTGGAAGGTGACTAGAGAAAATAGAATTATTCTTACCGTTAATTCGGTTTCTAGGAACCTTCCACGACGGCACTAATTTCCCGCCCAATATACATTCCTGGATTAGTTCTGGGATTTTAAAGGTAAACCAGTGCAATGGTCTCAGTTGTAAGTCACTGGCAAGTGGGAGGTGGGAGGTCCTTTTAACCTCTGTGTTTCCTGTTCCCCATTAGGGCAAAGAGACAACCTCCATATGCCGTCGTGGAAGGTTCCTAGAAACCGAATTAACGGTAAGAATAATTCTATTTTTTGAACTGCTCACAGAGGCTCACCATTGCTGGATACAATGGGATGGCCTGATGGGTTTGTGGTAGTTATGTACCTTGGGCATAATATATAAGCATTGTGTCCGTGGGAACTCAGGATTAATGCCATTCATAATGTCTTAATAGAGATGATAATGGAGATGATACCGTTGTAGAAGATCTGTTCCACCAATAATTGAATTTGAAAGGAGATAGTAGGATTAAAGATAGCCTCTTGTAGCATTCTGGATCTTTCAATTGTCTGAAGGCCTCTCTTTCATACATAGAGGTTGGCCAGAGGACAATGTTGCCCCCTTTGTTGGCATGTTTAATAATTACATTTTTGAATAATTTTAATTCTTTCAAGTCTTGTCTTTGACCCCGTGTTAAATTATCCTTTCGCATCACCATAGGGATCTTATGGAATGTTAATTTTTTCCTTCCAGATTGCTTCAGTTCCTGTGAAGCAAGTAAAGGGTTAATTAACTTATTGAATGTGGTTTGGAGCACCCTGAGGGGTGCAGTTTTTAGAATGGTGTCATTTTTGGGTATTTTTGGTTATGTACACCCGCAAAGTGACTTCAAATATGATGTGGTCTCTAAAAAAAAAAAATGGTGTTGTAAAATGAGAAACTTTGAACCCTCATAACTTCCTATGAAAAAACATTTTCAAAATTGTGCTGATGTAAAGTAGACGTAATTTTTTGTGACATATCTCTCTGATTTAAGGGCATAAAAATTCTAAGTTTGAAAATTGCAAAATTTTAAGAATTTTCTCCATATTTCCATTTTTTTCATAAATAATCGCAAGTAATATCGATGAAATTTTGCAACTAACATGAAGTACAATATGTCATGAAAAAACAGTCTCAGAAACCTAGGAGTTTATTAAAGCAAAGAAGTGGAATATTCTTGAGTGGCCAAGTCAGTCACCTGATCTCAACCCAATTGAGCATGCATTTCACTTGTTAAAGACTAAACTTCAGGCAGAAAGGCCCACAAACAAACAGCAACTAAAAACCACTGCAGTGAAGGCCTGGCAGAGAATCAAAAAGGAGGAAACACAGCGTCTGGTGATGTCCATGAGTTCAAGACTTCAGGCAGTCATTGCCAACAAAGAATTTTCAACCAAGTACTAAAAATGAACATTTTATTTAAAATTATTTAATCTGTCCAATTACTTTTGGTCCCTTTAAAAACAGGGTGGCACATGTTAAGGAGCTGAAACTCCTAAACCCTTCATCCAATATTAATGTGGATACCCTCAAATGAAAGCTGAAAGTCTGAACTTCAACTGCATCTGAATTGTTTTGTTTAAAATTCATTGTGGTAATGTCTATAACCAAAATAAGAAAAATGTTGTCTCTGTCCAAATATATATGGACTTAACTGTATAATAATGCTGGTTACAAGAGCATGATACTACTGTCACAATGAAAAGAAAATTATACCTCACCAAGGTTGACTGGTGAAACACATGATCTAAACTAAAGAATGGAGTCAGCCTGTGTCTCACCACGGGCTTTGTGGCTTCCTCAGGGGTGATTCTCTTGTGCCTGCAGTGTTCTGCTGTGATGCACTATTGCATGCTCTCCATGCAGGAAGCGCCATTAAAGGGAACCTGTCACCCCGTTTTTTCCGTATGAGATAAAAATACTGTTAAATAGGGCCTGAGCTGTGCATTACAATAGTGTATTTTGTGGACCCCGATTCCCCACCTATGCTGCCAAAATACATGACCAAAGTAGTCGTTTTCGCCTGTCAATCAGGCTGGTCTGGTCAGATGGGCGTGGTGTCTTCCCCCAGATCTTGCTTAGTTTTCCGTTGGTGGCGTAGTGGTTTGCGCATGCCCAAGGTCCCGAATCCATTGCACAGGGGAGGGAAAAGAGTGCGATCTGCGCTATTTCCCTGGTGATCGGTGGGGGCAGCCATCTTCCTGTGGCCGCGCGTGCGCAGATGGAGCGCTCTGCTGCCCGCGGCTTCAGGAAAATGGCCGCGGGATGCCGCGCGTGCGCAGATGGAGATCGCGGCGGCCATTTTCCTGAAGCCGAGATGCGAACTCTGCTTCAGGAAAATGGCCGCTGCGATCTCCATCTGCGCACGCGCGGCATCCCGCGGCCATTTTCCTGAAGCCCCGGGCAGCAGAGCGCTCCATTTGCGCACGCGCGGCCAAAGGAAGATGGCCGCCCCCACCGATCACCAGGGAAATAGCGCAGATCGCACTCTTTTCCCTCCCCTGTGCAGTGGATTCGGGACCTTGGGCATGCGCAAACCACTACGCCACCAACGGAAAACTAAGCAAGATCTAGGGGAAGACACCACGCCCATCTGACCAGACCAGCCTGATTGACAGGCGAAAACGGCTGCTTTGGTAACGTATTTTGGCAGCATAGGTGGGGAATCGGGGTCCACAAAATACACTATTGCAATGCACAGCTCAGGCCCTATTTAACAGTATTTTTATCTCATACGGAAAAAACGGGGTGACAGGTTCCCTTTAACACCAGGAACTAGAGCATTGCTTTCTTACCTTGCACTTTAGCCTTATTGGATGTTATCTTTTGGCCCAAGTATGTCATGTTTTCCTGATATCCAATGTTTACATTTGCATTATTATTGTATTACTGCATCATTGGTACTTGGTTAGCATATACAATATATCCATATTCAGCTAAGAATTTCCTTTTGTTCAGCGCTTCTCATTGCTGCATTTTCTAACCAGCATTATTCTAGGACTTGGCAATTAGTTCTTCAGTATTTGGTGTACAGTGCACTGTTCCACCAGGCATGGAAGGTTAGACATTAACCCCATTTATTATGGTATGCCGTGGTTTGCACATCTAGCCGTTTGACTGTTTTTATTGCGCTTAACTTTATGTGGTTTCTTTTTGTCCTGTTACATAACTAATAAAACAGTGATTTTTTTATTTATTTTTTTTTTATAATTGATCCCTTGTTTGGCGTGCTTCTTTTTCCCTTTATATAGACACAGGTGGAAAAACACATCTGTTCTGCTTTTGGAAATGACCTAATCTTTCCAATGGTAAGGACACATTGTTGGAGATATATCAAGCTAAACGCACCAGAAAACTGTTTTTCATAGCTATGTGCGATTAACTCCTTATAAGACGTTTCTTACAAGGGGGTGTGGTTTTCCAGAAAATGGGCGTGTAGTTACAGAAAGAGGTGTGGCCTATAGTGCAACACCACACCAAACATTGAGCCAAAGTAGGGACACAAGTTCAACCAACCGATAGGCGATGTAAAAAGCAAAAAAAAAAAAAAAGAAAAAAGGAAAATAAAAAAACCTTGTTGTGGGCGCCTTCACTATGAAGACAAGGAAAAAGGGTGTTAAAAAAACAACAAACATGTATTAGAAGTAAACAAACATGTATTAGAAGTTCCCACGCTTGAGTTCATATGAGTTCATCCAGCAGAGGGCGCATCACCGCGACTAAAGGTAACTATAGGACATTCCCCTGCACTCCATTCATTCCCCGTATTTTTACAGCCACGAGCACAGCTGCTTTAGCAGAGCTACTGGGTGTAAAATGATTTAATCCCTTCAGATGGATTTACATCGTGGGACGTGCCAGAACGACGGAAGGTATGGGATATTGTTGATTTTTTATTTTTCCGTTTTTACAGAACGAGGGTCATCAGGTGGATTAAGAGTATAATAAAATATTAAAACACCCTGTGTCTTTATTTCATTAAAGTACTTTGTAATAATGTGTGTTTTATTAACCATTTCGTACTATTGGGTTAATAATGGATAGGTGTCATAATTGACTCCTCTCTATTATTAACCTGGCTTAATGTCACCTTACAATAGCAAGGTGACATTAACCCTTCATTACCCCATATCCCACCGCTACACGGGAGTGGGAAGAGAGTGGCCAAGTGCCAGAATAGGCGCAACTTCCAGATGTGCCTTTTCTGGGGTGGCTGGGGGCAAATGTTTTTAGCCAGGGGGAGCCAATAACCATGGACCCTCTCTAGGCTATTAATATCTGCCCTCAGTCACTGGCTTTACCACTCTGGCGGAGAAAATTGCACGGGAGTCCACACCAATTTTTTCCGCAATTTAACCCTTAAATTTAATAGCTACAGCGCCCAAATTTTGCACATACACACTACTAACATTAGTAGTGTGGAATATGCAAAAAAAGGATATGAGATGGTTTGCTGTATGTAAACCATGTCTCCTATCCTGTCGGGTTTGGGAAGGAGAAATGAAAAGCCGGCAATTGAATTACCGGCTTTTATGCTATCTAGCGCTGAATTAAATATAAATACAGTATGTATGTATGTATGTACCGTATATACTCGAGTATAAGCTGAAATTTTCAGCCCAAATTTTTGGGCTGAAAGTGCCCCTCTCGGCTTATACTCGAGTCATGATCGGTGGTGGGGTCGGCGGGTGAGCACTGTCATATACTCACCTAGTCCCGGCGTTCCTGGCGCTCCCCCTGCCCGTCACACTGTCTTCGGTGCCGCAACCTCTTCCCCTGAGCGGTCACGTGGGACCGCTCATTAGAGAAATGAATAGGCGGCTCCACCTCCCATAGGGGCGGAGCCGCCTATTCATTTCTCTAATGAAGCGGTGCCGGTGACCGCTGATAGAGAAAGAGGCTGCGGCACCGAAGACAGGCAGGGGGAAGGAGCGCGACGCCGGGAGCAGGTAAGTATCGCATATTCACCTGTCCTCGTTCCACACGCCGGGCGTCGCGCCATCTTCCCGGCGTCTCTCCGCTCTGACTGTTCAGGCAGAGGGCGCGATGACGCATATAGTGTGCGCGCCGCCCTCTGCCTGATCAGTCAGTGCGGAGAGACGCCGGGAAGATGGCGCCGAGGAGCTGCAAGCAAGACAGGTGAGTATGTGTTTTTTTTTTTGTTTTTTTTTATTGCAGCAGCAGCTATGGGGCAATAATGGACGGTGCAGAGCACTATATGGCACAGCTATGGGGCAATGGTGCAGACAGAGCACTATATGGCACAGCTATGGGGCAATGGTGCAGAGCACTATATGGCACAGCTATGGGGCAATGGTGCAGAGCACTATATGGCACAGCTATGGGGCAATGGTGCAGAGCACTATATGGCACAGCTATGGGGCAATGGTGCAGAGCATTGTATATATGGCACAGCTTTATGTGGAGCATCTATGGGGCCATAATGAACGGTGCAGAGCATTATATGTGGCACAGCTTTATGTGGAGCATCTATGGGGCCATAATGAACGGTATGGAGTATCTATTTTTAATTTTGAAATTCACCGGTACCTGCTGCATTTTCCACCCTAGGCTTATACTCGAGTCAATAAGTTTTCCCAGTTTTTTGTGGCAAAATTAGGGGGGTCGGCTTATACTCGGGTCAGCTTATACTCGAGTATATACGGTATGTATGTTTTAGCGAACATTTGAGCCCAAAATTCCATTAGATGTCGGTTTTGCAAGCCTGCGAGGAAATATCGCAGTACGGATTACATACGGAGGATGACATGCGCAAAATGCGCTGCGACACCCTGCCTACGGATGACATACGGATCACTATTTTGGGAACATTTCTGCGTATTACGGCCGTGAAAAACGGACCGTATTTTCATACGCTGAGTGTGACGCCGGCCTAACTGTTCAAGCCAAGTACAGACTGTCGGTGCATCAAGGGGGCTATCATTTATATACACCTCCCCGCCTGCTTCTTTTCCCTCAACCCCCTTCTCCCCCTTCTATGATTTGACTTCGTAGAGCCAGAGAAGGGCGGAGGTAGACGGGGAAACAATAAGGTGTATATAAATGATGGGCCCCGCCTTAATGCAGCGAGCGCCTGTTCTTGGTTTGGACAGTTAGGCAGGTTTCTGAAACTGTCACGATAAATGTTTGGCTCATTTTACAACCAAGCCTGCACTGACCAAGACACAAACAGCACTGAGGAGTCTGCTCTATGGTAAAGAGATATGGGGATAGTATCACCAGTACCCCAAATAGCAAAATGAGACAACCTACGAGCAAAAACGTGTGAAATATTATTTTAAATGGTCATGGTGAAAAGAAAAACATTTAGAAGGTAAATAGTATTTTTTTTCCACATGCGGTAATCTGGACTCTATAGTGTATATAGTTATCAGAGCAAACTCCCAGTAAGCCACAATGAGGCTCCGCTCCCATGATAAGTTTTTCGTGAGTTGTTTTTTTTTTCTTATAAGTTTTGTATTTTAGAAAAAATACAAGTAACCTATTTTACTTTATGGGTATAGAACTGATGCAGAAAATCTGCAACACCAAAAGCACAGTATGGGAACGTAGCCTGAGGCCAGACACAACAATGCACATACAAGCGTAAAGTTACAAGCCGCAGAAGATCCAATTGTACAGGAATACGGTACTAATATTGGTTTAGGGTGACTATAATATACCAGTAGGTCACAAGCAACGGTGGCTTCATCAGGGTGCTCGCGTAATGCGTGGGGCTTTTTCCTTTTCTCCCTCCCCGCCTATTTGTTCCAGGGTTTGTACCAGATTAAATGCCCATTTCTGTTTTGCTATTCATATCACTCCTATATTGTTTTCTTTATATTTCTTGTGATCTGCTGTTGGTTTTGCATGCAGGCTGTCTCGTACTATATTTTTTATACTATCTATTTTGTTATTTGGGCTACTGATGCATTGCATACCCCATCCTGTTTCCTCTTCCCAATTAATGACTTATGGGTGTATGGCACAGAACCTTTATTGGCAGTGCCGGTCCATATTTTTTATCTCTTAAGTCTGCCCTATTGTGGCACCTTATGACTTTAAGGAATTTTTGTTGACAGCGACATTGTTTGTAGCCAAGGCTAATAAGTAAAACATGTTTTATTTCGGGTCAGAGGTTGAAAAAAGTACACACTCATGTTTTTTTTTTGTTTTTTTTTCAAATCCAATCTATAATACTCTGGTAATTATTAAGCCTGCACTGTTGGATAACACAAATGCGTGTATTGTGCTGAACTTTGATAAACTTACCATTACCACTGCTTCAGTTTCAAAGCAAAACTAAAATGCTGTTAACCTGCAGATATGGGGTTAATCTGCATGTTAAAACCGTTCCAGCAGCCGGCTTTCAGTTACAGAGTTGTACATGGAGTTGCGGCTAAATACACAGTGAGTGACTGCTGTTATCATGCTGCGGCATTTTAATTGATAGCTCACTCTGCAGCGCATCTGTGAGGGGCACGGCGGAGCATGCTTGGAGCTGCTGATCTCAGTGCTGTGAGCGATGACTGTAGAAGCTCTGGGCATGCTTATGACTGAAAGTGGGCTACTCCTTTGAGAAATAAAGATCATTTTCTGTGGATCGCTGCCCATTCCGTACGGCTACTGGACAGAATTGTAACATTAACCTGCAGATTAGCCCGATACGTGAAAGTTAACTGCATTTGGGGAAATGGCAGGTTCCCTTTAAATATTATAAATGAAAATCCCAGTGGCATTCTAGATGCCAGGGTGGTATCACTATTAGCGATCCACCCCTGAAAGTAAAAACTAAGTCTAAAATAGCATAGGGGTTACACCATCTATAAACTCTAGATGTTAGTTTGTCCTGGACATCTCTTTTGAATCTTTCAGATTGTGGCTTGAATTTCATTAGTCCACTTTTGGAGCTTTGCATCAGTCTCTTCATTAAACTTTTTAAGGGCATCACCCATCATGTCTTTCTGTATAGTGGTTTGTAAGATTTCAGTTTCTTTTGCAAGAGACTTCTTCAAGGAGCTTTGATTCATTGGTTTATGCAGTTCCATAAACCCCTTTGAACAGGTGTTCATCAATTCCTCCAACTTGTTTTTGAAGGTATCCTCTTGTATAGGGAACGAGAGGAACTCCTGAATTTGAAGTCCCCTTAGAATGAGGCCCTGTATAAAGCGTGGCTATGATAGGGCGAGGATGACGCCGCCCGTAATAGCCTCCTATATCCACCGAAAAGAATTAGGAATATAGATGGAGATGACGACAAAATTCGGTTCATCTCCACCTATAACATGAGACGAATTCTCACTAAACATTGGGCTATTCTCAGTGCCGAGCCCTCCCTGGGACCCTCAGTGGGTAGCCTACCTTCTAGTGATGAGCGAGTGTACTCGTTACACGAGATTTCCCGAGCACGCTCAGGTGACCTCCGAGTATTTTGTTAGTGTTTGGAGATTAACTTTTCATCGCCTCAGCTGAATGATTTACAGCTATTAGCCAGCATAAGTACATGTGGGGGTTGCCTGGTTGATAGGAAATCCCCACATGTAATCAAGCTGGCTAACAGATGTAAATCATTCAGCTGCCGCGATGAAAACTAAATCTCCGAGCACTAACAAATACTCGGAGGTCACCCGAGCAATGAGTACACTCGCTCATCACTACTTCCTTCCATTACCTCCAGGAGGTCAAAAAATCTAAATGACCTCTTGGTTCAAAATCCTTCTATTCCTGTGGCCACGAGTCCGTTTGGTACAAGGGGTCCTGTTTCAGGTTCTATCCCTTGCGGCCACTGTGTTGCCTGCACAAATGTCCTGCGCTGCTCGACCTTTCAGATGGTTCACAACAATTTAACATCAGACAGCATATATCGTGTAGCAGTACCAATGTGTTTTATTACATGACATGTGGGTGTTGCAAGATATACGTCAGTCTTACATCCAGGGACATTTGCGCGACCAAGACAGTGGCCGTCCCCTCTGATCTAAAAACTATTCCCCGCCATTTTAAGGCATATCATAATTGGGGCTGTGGAGTCAGTCGGAGAACATTTTGGTGGAGTCGGTGTAACATGGAACGACTCCTAAAATAATATAATAAATTGGGTACAGTAGTTCAATGCAGTTTGTGGGGAATATTTATTTTCATAAGAATTTGGGAATGTTATGAAATGTCCTATTCCTGATCTGAATCTGTGCTTCAGTTTATGTTCATAAGTAGTGACGCTCCTCTTCTACAGATAAAGGAAGAAAAAAAACACACAGGGGAGGAAGGCCTACATTTGGACTACATGGAGCAGTCAAAGCGTTGCTGTAGGGAAAAAGATTCCACTCCCATAGAAAACAGATTGAGAGCAAGTAAAACATTTTGCTGAAATATGGTCAAAGAAGTTCAATCGTTCATCAAAACTGACTGTGCACGAGGCAATTCCTTTGCCCATGTGGTTACTGCTTTGCCACCAACCCAAGCTAGTGTAGAGAGGTTGTTCTCTAGCCTTAAAATAATTAGGTCAGATTTGAGGTCATCTATAAAGGAGGATCTGATGGAGGCGATACTATTTCTCAGAACAAATTTATAGACTGCACAAATGCTATTCAGTACGTTTTTGTTGAAAACTGTTTTTTTCCACTTACTGCAGAGTGTATAATTGTAAATATGCAAAGGTATTTTTGTTCTAAAGTTGTATTCCAATAAATATATTTTATGTTCTGTCTAAATGGCTTTATTATTGTATTATAATAAATATTAAAAGCCTGATGTTACCATTTTACTACAGTAAATTTATCACTTAAAACATGATCCATGTATGAGGGTGTCGTGGAGTCTGTGTCATGGGAATTGAGGAGTCTGAGTTGGAGTCGGAGGTTTGGCTTACCGACTCCACAGCCCTGATCATAATTATGATGCCAAATCACTCATGGTGAGAGGTATTGACATCATTCATATGGGGATCAGAGGAGGTAATAATAAGAGACTTCTTGCCCAGAGAGAAACTAAATGGATTGTCACCTTGGATACTATGTCCCCTAAGGGTCTAAATGAGTCCCTGAGTTTCTCCTCCTTCGTATAAAGGATGACAAATCCATTTTGCCTTTGTATATGGCCCATAGTCCCTTTTATGTCTGTCTTTTTTTTTTTTTAATCCTTCACTCCGCATGTTTGTTTTATAATTTGTTTTTATGCACTTTTTTTCTTATTTTTTCAGAGCCATTTGTGACCCATGGTGTTGACAAGTTACCTTCTGCCTTGCCCCCTCATCTTTCACCATCTGCAGCGACGCCTCCTCACACACAATTGTTATATGTGCATGCCAATACATAATAGCAATGTTATGTTCCTTAGTACCGTATTTTTCGGACTATAAGACGCACCCCAAATTTGGGGTGAAAATTGCAGAAAAAAATATATTTTTTTAAGATGGGGGTCCGTCTTATTGTCCGAATTTAAGGTATCTTACCTGAGGGCTGGCGGTGGCAGAGCAGGGTCACAGGAGGCATGGTGGTGGCAGAGGTGAGGTGATGCTGAGGTGCGGTGGGCGGAACGGCGTGCACCTGAGCAGGGTCCCTTCCTGCTTAGGTGGGTGACGCCACGGCCTGGCGTCCATGGGGGGTTTGTGGCAGTGGTGTGGAGGCGGCAGAGGTGCGGTCACCTCCTCAGGTGAGGTGATGCCGCGGCCCGGTATCCAAGGCGAGCAGCAGAGCCAGGTTAATCACCGGTTTCTTGGTGGCGGCGGCCATCTTCCTGAGGCCGCGCATGCGCAGATTGTGTGCGCTGCTTCCCAGGGCTTTAGGAAAATGGCCGTGGGAAGCAGCGCGTGCGCAGATGGAGATCGCGGCGGCCATTTTCTTGAAGCTGAGATCTCAATCTGCGAACTCGGCTTCAGGAAAATGGCCGCCGCGATCTCAGTCTGCGCACGTGCGGCCTCCCGCGGCCATTTTCCTGAAGCCCCGGGAAGCAGAGAACTCAATCTGCGCACGCGCGGCCTAAGGAAGATGGCCGCCGCCACCGAGAAAGCCGTGATTCACCCGGCTCTGCTACTCGCCTTGGATACCGGGCCGCGGCGTCACCTCATCTGTGGAAGGGACTCTGCTCACGCCATACCGCTCACCGTGCCTCATCATCCCCGCACCTCTGCCGCCGCCACACCACTGCCACAACCAACAGGGTAAACCTGCATTTGAACTATAAGACGCATCCCCCATTTTCCTCACAATTGTTTTTGGGAAAAAGTGCGTCCTTATAGTCCGAAAAATACGGTATCTTGTAATATATTGTTTTTCTTGTTACTGTTCCTGGCATGTTCTACATTCATGTGCTGGCTTGCATTTCTTGCTTGGTTCCCTCCAGGAGGCGGTCCCCTGCCCACTTGCTGTCTTTGCGCTGTGTAAATCCATAGTACACATGAAAATAAGCAACATTGTAATATATCGTATCAGAAAAATGTTTCTCTGCCAAAATTGATCACTCATTATCAAAATTCTCACTTCTGAAGTAAAGGGTTTACTCACATGTGCGTATAAATAGAGTGCAGTGCGATTAAAAAATCGCATTTCACTCTGACCAATGTTATTCAATGAGTCTGATCTGCAAGTTTTTCCTCAGCTGAAATCGGACTGAGGAAAAAATTTCAGCATGCTGCTTATGGCCACATATATCGGACGAAACTCGCCAATGTAAATCAATGAGTGCGAGAAAAAGAACCTATGTAACACGGACTATTCATGTGCCGTCCGATCTGTACGCCCACATCTCAAAGGAATCACGACATTTCATCAGCCAAGTACAGGAAATTCACAGCCAGAACCTCAGAATATAGATGCTAGATAGATAGATAGAATAGTTCCTGCTGATATATAATTTGACACACCCAACCTACATATTATAAACTGTCACCCTTTAGTGCCTTTCATATGGAGTTTAGATACCAAATAAAAAAGTGGGAAGAAAAAACGTGGGATCCCCTCTAATGTAACCAGAAAAGGTAAAGCAGACAGCTGAGAGCTGATATTATCAGGCTGGAAAGGTCCATGCTTATTGGTCCCTTCCCAGCCTAAGAATAGCAGCCGGCAGCCGCTCCAGAAGTGGAACATCACATGTGATGCTCCAATTATGGTGCTTCACCTTCGCTCTTCCCGAATTGCCCTGGTGCATTGGCAATCGAGGTAATGAGGCTCTGAATTGATGTCAGCTGTGAATTGTCCAAAAACACAGTTGACATCAAACCCTGGTGTTAGTAATTGAGAGTTGTCCATTAGACACCCCCATTACTGTGATAAATATATATATCATGTAGATCTCACTTGCATGTATACTCCTCTATAATCATATATACTCATATATCCACAGCTAATATATTGCTCAGCTAGTCTATAATCAATGGCTTAAAATGGCTGACATAAACTGATATAAGCCAGACAGACTGTATGGGGTTTTCCATGCAAAAGCGGAACAACGCCAGATGTATTAAGTGCTGATCAGATGTCTCAACTTTGTCCTAGATGCAGAGCTACATTTTAGTTGCTTAATCAGCATTCATATGTGCATTAATCACAATATTCCATATATATTTAGATAACCAATAACAGAGGAGCTAGACGATATGGTAATTAACTAACCACCCCTAACCACTCCTTTCTATATGCAATTATAAAACTATGTATGTACAATAAATCATCAGTATTGATGGAATGTTTTTCTGTCACAATGGTGTACAGTCCATTCTTGATGAGCGCGCTCAAAATACTCAGTCTTAGGCTGGTTTCACATTTGCGTTTTTTGCCGCTGCGTTTTACCGCAAAAAAAGCATGCGTTTTTTTCTTCCTATATTTAACATTAAAAACGCATGCGTTTTTTGTATGCGTTTTGCCGCGTTTGACGACGCATGCGTCTTTTCTATGCTTGCATTTTGTTGCAGAAATGCAACATGTAGTAATTTCTAGAGGCGTTTTTTTGCCGCAAAAAAAAGCATGCGTTTTTTTGCCGCAAAATTTTTTATTGCTGTCTATGTAAACGCATGCGTTTTTAAGCACATGCGTTTGGTTGCGTTATAAACGCATGCGTTTCAATAGAAAAAAAACAAGAATACACACTGATAAGCCACCCCCCACCATCAAGGTGATAAAGGGATCCAAACCCTAACCCTAAAGCCGGTAATTCAATTGCCGGCTTTTCATTTCTCCTGCCTAAACCCGACATGCGACATGGTTTACATACAGTAAACCATGTCATATCCCCTTTTTTTGCATATTCCACACTACTAATGTTAGTAGTGTGTATGTGCAAAATTTCGGCGCTGTAGCTATTAAATTTAAGGGTTAAATCGCGGAAAAAATTGGCGTGGGCTCCCGCGCAATTTTCTCCGCCAGAGTGGTAAAGCCAGTGACTGAAGGCAGATATTAATAGCCTAGAGAGGGACCATGGTTATTGGCCCCCCCCTGGCTAAAAACATCTGCCCCCAGCCACCCCAGAAAAGGCGCATCTGTAAGATGCCCCTATTCTGGCACTTGGCCACTCTCTTCCCACTCCCGTGTAGCGGTGGGATATGGGGTAATGAAGGGTTAATGTCACCTTGCTATTGTAAGGTGACATTAAGCCAGATTATTAATGGAGAGGCGTCAATTATGACACCTATCCATTATTAATCCAATTGTATGAAATGGTTAAAAAAACACACAATATTGCAAAGTACTTTAATGAAATAAACACACAGGTTGTTGTAATATTTTATTGCTCTCTCAATCCACCTGAAGACCATCGTTCTGTAACAAATTAAAAATAATAAACCAACAATATACATACCTTCCGTAGATCTATAACGTCCCACGATGTAAATCCATCTGAAGGGGTTAAAATATTTTACAGGCAGGAGCTCTGCTATAATGCAGCTGTGCTCGTGCCTGTAAACCCCAGGGAATGAAGGTAATGTAGGTCAATGACCTATAGTTACCTTCAGTCGCGGTGATGCGCCCTCTGCTGGATGTCCTCATATGACGTCGAGCGTGGGAAAATAAACACAGGAATAAATTTAGGCTACGTTCACATTTGCGTTGTGCGCCGCAGCGTCGGCGCCGCAGCGCACAACGCAAACAAAACCGCGGCAAAACGCACGCTAAAACGCTGCGTTTTGCGCCGCATGCGTCGTTTTTGCCCGCAAGTTGGACGCAAAAAAAATGCAACTTGAAGCGTTTCTTGCGTCCAACGCTTGCGGCCATGCGGCGCAAAACGCAGCACAACGCATGTCCATGCGCCCCCATGTTAAGTATAGGGGCGCATGACGCATGCGGCGCCGCTGCGGCGCCCGACGCTGCGGCGCTGACCGCAAATGTGAACGTAGCCTTATCCATACCAAATTTCCATAACATTACTAACCCAGTACTAGAAAGTGAAAAAACACCCAAAAATATTTTATTTAAAAAAAAAAAAACACTCCCCAACTTTTTCCTTGGTTCACCAATTTATTGTATGTAAAAAAACAAACAAACAAAAAAAAAATGCAGGTCCAACATAGTCCTCAAGTGGAAACCTGAAAAACATAAAAAGAGAGAAATTAAAAATAAGAGACTGTCCCTCGTTCACCAATTTATTTATAATAGTAAAAAAAAAAAAAAAAAAAACGGTCCGACTTAATCCAGCATTTCCCACAACGTTCCCCATAATGTTCCCTGAATCTGTGATACAGAGCCATTGTTCTGAGGATCCATAGGCTTTAGCAGCAGTCACTTCTGGCTCGTGCTGCTCTCTGCAAGACTTGGCGGCTCTGAAGAGCAGTGAGGTCAGTAACGTTACCGCTCATCAGAATTGCCGAGTTGCACAGATCTATAACTGTGTCACACTAGTGAACACATTAAGAAAATACAAAACACAGTGTCAAAAACTATGCTTTTTCATAATGCTGCCGAACAAAAGATGGAATAAAACGCATTAAAAAAATGTGAATGTAAAAAAATTGCTATAGCTGAAAACACCATCTCGTCCCCCCCAAAAAACAGGGCTGTATGGCGGCTTATCAACAGAGAAATAAGTTACAGCAATGCAAAAACAATTTTTTTTGTGTGTGTGTGTGTAAAAGCAGTAAAACATAAAGTTATAAATGTGGCATTGCTGACCCGAAGAACAATGCTGCCTTATCAATTTTACCACATGCTGAACAACATTTAGAAAAACAAATCTAAAAAACAATTATTATTATTATTATACATTTTTATAGCGCCATTTATTCTATGGCACTTTACATGTGAACGGGGCAAATATAGACAAGTACAATAAACATGAGTAAAAGAAGGCACACAAGTACAGGAGGAGAGAGGACCCTGCCCGCGAGTCTACAGGGGATGGGTGAGGATACACTAGGAGAGGGTAGAGCTGGTCGTGCGGTGGTTTAGTAGACTGATGATCACTGCAGGCTGTAGGCTTGTCAGAAGAGGTGGGTCTTCAGGTTCCTTTTGAAGGTTTCCGTGGTAGGCGAGAGCCTGATGTGTTGGGGTAGAGAGTTCTGGAGTATAGGGGAAGCACGGGAGAAGTCTTGTATGCGGTTGTGGGAAGAAGAGATGAGGGGTCAGTAGAGACGGAGATCATGAAACGATCGAAGGTTGCGTTTAGGTAGGTACCGGGAGACCATGTCAAAGATGTATGGAGGAGTCAGGTTGTGAATGGCTTTGTATGTCATTGTTAGTGTTTTGAACTGTAGCCTCTGGGCAATAGGAAGCCAATGAAGGGCCTGGCAGAGAGGAGAGGCTGGGGAATAACGGGGAGACAGGTGGATTAGTCAGGCAGAAGAGTTTAGGATGGATTGGAGTGGTGCCAGAGTGCTAGAGGGGAGGCCAGAGAGTAGGAGGTTGCAGTAGTCGAGGCGGGAGATAAGGGCATGTACTAGTATTTTTGTGGTTTCATGGTCAAGGAATGCACTGATCCGGGAAATGTTTTTGAGTTGGAATCGGCAAGAGGAGGCAAGGGCTTGGATATGTGGCTGGCTTTTGTTGATTCTGCCTCCCAAAAATCAGAATCTTAAGTGATCAAAAAATGTTATGTGCATAAAATTGGTACCAATAAAAATGTCAACTTGTCCCACAAAAAACAAGCCCTCTCGTGACTGTCAGTAGAGCTATAGAAAAATCATAGCTTTCAAAATGACGATCCAAAAACTTTTGTTTTTAAAAGATAAAATCATTTTTTGTGTGACACCAGCCAATATATATATACATATATAAAAAACAATGTAAGTCTGGTATCGCTGTAATCAAACCAACCCAAAGAATAAAGTTGTCTAATCACTTATACTGCACAAGGAACTGCCTCCCAAAGATCACAGTGTGGCTCGGCTCATATTTATCCTACACTCTAAGCTGTTCTTACACTGGGGTTTCCATGTAAATCTCTGAAATACTTGATTCAGACAGAACCCCTGGTGGAAGATTCCTTATAATGAGGCAGATGGGAGACACTGTGGACGCTGTCGGGTTTATGATCTGGCTGTTTTTTTTTTTAAGCGTGTATAAAAGCATGGTCAGCCACAGTTTTGTGTTCCCTACTGAAAAGGAGGACACTGCTGAACAGAGGCCAGACGGAGTTCAGGGCCAACTCTGCTGCCTCATTTTAGTGAATGGACCCGTCGGAGGTTTCATCTGAACCACATTATTCAAAGATTTAGTTGGAAACCCCAAAGTAAGTGCTCAGCGTAGAGCACGGTTAAAGGTGGTCCTAAACATTATGTAAAATGTTCCAAGTAAAATCTTGAAATCAATCCACAAAAAAAGCATGTCCCCACTCAGGTTCATCATCTGTCACTGGAATTATAGGGGCTTCCACGTTACTGGCAGTACTCCCCCAAAAGAAATTCTTTGAATTCTCCACTTCCAGATGCCACTCCCTTCTGTGCCCCATTGTGTGTAAACACATTTAGCGTCCACATGTTTGGCATTTCTATAGCGATGAGAGTCCTCTTAATTTTCAGGTGCATGAGCCGGGCATAATGTACTGGGCACTACTATCTACACGCACTACAATGGCAGATTTGCAATATTCACTCAGCAACAAGCATTCTGGAAAATACCCATAGTCAAAATCGTCACTACCCCTGTAGATAAATTCCCAGAGGGATGTAATTTCTAAAATGGGGCCATTTAAGGCCTCTGTATCTGAAGTCCACAAACTATTCTACAATAATTTGTTCTCCAAGAGTCAAATAACACTCCTTCCCTCCAGAATCTCCAGTTCCGCTGTTTTGGTATCTCATGGGCTTTGCCAATGTTAAAATTCACCCTCAAGCCATTCCAGCAAAACCTGAACTCCATTATGGCACCACTTCCCTTCTGAGTTTTGCTCTGTGCCTGAAATATAGTTTTTGTCCACGTGCAGGGTATTGGCATCCTCAGAATAAATTGCATAACAAATTTGTTTTTCTCCTATTACCCACTTTGAAAATTGAAAACTTGAGGCCAAAGCAGTATGTACGGTAAGTAGAAAAAAATAGTAATCTTCCATTTAATCAGCTCAATTCTTTGCATTGCCTGAGGGTTAAAAATTCTCACTACACCCCTAGATGAATTTCATGAGGTGTCATTTCTAAAATGGGGTCTCTTGTGGGGTGTTTCTACTGTTTAAGTACATCGGGGACTCTGCAAATGCGACATGGTGTCCGCTATCTATTCCTGCAAATTTTGTGCATCAAAAGTGAATTGGTGCTCCTTACCTTCCAATCCCTGCAGTGCGCCCAAACTAATAAACTTCTTGAATGTGGTTTTGAGCATTTTGAGGTATGCAATATTTACAATTTGTGTCTCTTTTGGGTATTTTCTGTCATATAGGCCCCTGAAAGTCACTTCAAATGTGATGTGGTCCTTTTAAAAATATTGATTTTGTAAATTTTGTTGGAAAAGTGACAGGTTGATTAACGTTTAACCCTTGTAATTTACAAAAAAAATAGAAAATAATGCTACTGTAAAGTAGACATGTGGTGAATGTTATTTATTAACTTTTTTTTGTGTGGTTTAACTATTTAGTTTAAAGGCCTAAAAATTCAAAGTTTTACCGGGATATGTTGAAGAGTTCCAGCGTTATTACCACATAAAGTGACTGGCAAAGAAGTTAACAGGCTCATGGCTGAAGGGGTTAAAGGGAACCTGTCAGCCGGTTTTTGGATCCCAAAGTAAGGTTGTCACAGTAAAGTGCCTGTAACGATGATTACTTCCATAGTTTTATTTTATAAGCCTGTTCCTCCATTGTCTTGTAATCCACTGGCAAGTGAAGGAGCTTGGCCTAAAATTACAGCTTCTCGCTCTCTCTCCCCCTCTACTCTCTACTCCTATGGCCCACATCTCTTGACATCCCTGGGCTCGGCATATATGCAATACGCAATAAAGTCCTGATGACATTGCGAGAGACAAACTATCCATTTGAACATGTCTGCCCCCGAGAATGGAAGGGATTATCATTTCCGGTACTTTACGGTGATGACCTTACTGTGGCGTCTAAGAACCTGCTGACAGGTTCCTTATAACCCAGTGTACTTTTGGGCACTATTGGGCAGGTATTCATTAATATACAGTAAAAAAAGGTATTCTACTACACTTTTACTATTTCATAGAAATATGCAGTAAAAAAAAGTTAGTGTTTTTTACAATTGACCCCAATAGTTGACATAGAGTGAGATACTGTATGCCTTATCCAATAAGATACATCAGAGGTACTGTACGTATACATCAGGGACATTTTCTGGTGTAAATGTCAAATGAACAGTAATATTTAAATTTGATGGGCCTGGAAATTATCCCTTCAGCTGCCATTAATTCTTTGTTACTTCTAGTAGATATGAGGCCAGTTATTGTTGTCCATGGCGGTGCAGGAGCGATCACGAAGGAGTATGAAGAAGGGTATCGTACTGGAGTAAAGAGAGCCGCTGTACAAGGCTATAATATACTGAGAGGAGGAGGAGACGCACTTACTGCTGTAGAAGAAGCTGTGGTGGTGCTTGAGGATGATCCACATTTCAATGCAGGTGAAGCTTCGCTTCAGGAGGTGACACAGCCAAAGATATACAAAAAATTGTCGCTTTTTTTTACTTTTTCACTCTAAATTTGCATGTATTTGTGGTGGCAAAAGCCTAATCAAACACTCGTAATGTCCTCCATTATTCGGGCCCACCCATTATAGAGGTCATTAACTTAAAAAAAGAAAATGGAAATTACATACGACCTACAAGCAATTTCTACCAATGTGTTAATGTATTTTTTATTTAAATCTCAGATGCTTTCTGATCAAGGTATTGGTATAGCTGCTAGAACTGAAATATAAGTCACAATTCAAAGAGGAAAGTGGTTGCCACAGCATGGAGAATGTACTGCAAAGGGAATGCCTCGTAGGCTATGTATACAATTTTGTGATGGCTGCATTTACAATGTTTTAAGTTATTAAAAGGGTTTCCTAAATTTTTCAAAACTGTTGTACTATTTATAAATCCAAAAAAAGAGACCTACATTTTTATTTTTTTTTATTTGCGCACTTTCATACACATTTTTAAGCATCTTCCAGCGCTGCAATTTGTTTCCTAGCCACACTTCCAATCTTCAGCAGTTTCCGGCTGTTTATAGGCTATGTCTCCTATAATGCTGGGAGTTGGCAGCTCAGCCGGTGCCTGAGAAAAGATCGAGTTTAGGTGCAGCAGGGATATAGAAGTGAGCATCGCCTAAAAGGCTAACCGGTTCACTGTCGATTTAAAGCGAATCTGTCAGCGGATCTTTGCTATGTTATCTGAAAGCAGCATGGTATAAGTACAGAGACCCTGATTCCAGCTATGTGTCACTTATTGGTTTGTGTTTTGTAGTTTCTGTACAATCAGGGATTTATCAGCAGGAGATTATCACTACAGTACTAGTTGCCTCCCACACCACTGATTAGCAGCTCTCTGTCCATATACAATGTACACTGAAATCTGCTTATTAGTTGTGTAGTTGGGGTTACTTACGCAAGGCTCAACATTTTGAGCTCTGCAGCAAACTGATTCTATCACTGCTGCACCCAGTAAACGAAGTTATCAATCGCTGCAATCCGGGTCTCTGTCCCTTCATTATGCTGCTGTTAGATTACAGAAAACCCCCTTGACAGTTTTTCTTAAAGAGTACCTATCACCAGTCAGTCTGTCACTGCCATTTATATTTAAGAAGACAGTACTTACAAAATTGGCTTAGAAGTCCCCCTAATGCTACTGGTAAAGGACTCGACTTTCTAGTAAAACTCAGGACTGAACTTCTAGGTTGTGAGATCCGACATGGTGTGGCATCCCATCACCCTCCACCTGGCCTCACTGTCAAAAAGCAAAATCTCACGCTTTTAACTGAAATAGAACTGCCCCGTTATGTTGTTTTCTATTGTTAACAATATTATAGCTGTGCACATAATGTGGCAATTGATTTTTTTTCTCTTTGCCACGACAGCACCCACTGAGAGAGGGGATCCGCCCCTAGGAACAGGAAACCTACAGAGAGATAAGAGGCGACCCCCCCCCCCCCCTTGCTCCCTCAGTTGGTTTCCTCTTCCTAAGGGAACCTGTGGAGAGAAGGTCGCAAGTGGATACCTGGGCTGTGGTGCCGCCTGTGCGGTGTCTGTGGGAATGGCAGGGGCTCCAGCACTGGATGCAGCGTCGGGGGACTCCTGTGTCAGCTCCCCCCTCAGCTGATGGACACCGTGAGACCAGGGTCCGGTGAGGACCGCCCTGGCTCACGTGGAGAGTGCAGTGCGGCTGGATGGGCGGTACTTGTCCGGGCTGGGAGGTGTGCGTATCGGCCGCACAGCGGCGAGGCCGCGCTGTTCCCTAATGATTCCATGTGGCCGGCAGCGGCGGGCGCATGTGCAGTTACTCCAGAGAGTACTCTTCCCCCGGAAGTGCTTGCTTTTGGTACCAGGGTGGTAGAAGAGACTGCGCCTGTACAGAGCGGTGAGTGTGCATAGAGCAGGGACATGCGACCCGGAAGTAATGGTATCGATTCCGGGTGACGGATTCCATCGCTAATGGGTCATGCTGTATAAAAACACCGGCCACATTCCTACCAGTGTGCAGCGATGTCGTCCCCAAATGACCCCGCTTATGCGCCCACTGGAGGAAGTGGTGGTGCCTATGCACAGCAGCAAAAAAAAAAGCGGCAGTGGATGCTCAGGACAGAGTGGTTCCGCGAATAAAAGTGGTAAAGGTAGAAAGTCGAGTCATTCCACATCTCAGCCTGTACCTTCACCTCTGCAACCGGTACCATATTGACAAGCTTCACTGGGTGAGTGTTACTAATTACACCTACAGTACAGACCAAAAGTTTGGACGCACCTTCTCATTTCAAGATTTTTCTGTATTTTCATGACTATGAAAATTGTACATTCACACTGAAGGCATCAAAACTATGAATTAACACATGTGGAATTATATACTTAACAAAAAAGTGTGAAACAACTGAAAATGTCTTATATTCTAGGTTCTTCAAAGTAGCCACCTTTTGCTTTGATGACTGCTTTGCACACTCTTGGCATTCTCTTGATGAGCTTCCGGTTGACTTCTCTAAAGTGTCAGACTCAGCAGGAGGCTTTGGAGTTGGAAATTAATGGTCTGTTAGCTAAACGGGGTTCTTAAAGAGGTTCCGGCAGAACAGAGAGGGAAGGGATTTTACTCCCCCTTATTTCTGGTCTCTAAGCCAGATGGCTCTTACAGGACAATAATTAACTTAAAAAGGTTGAATACCTTTCTAAGATCTCTGACCTTCAAAATGGAGTCCATGCGATCAGCCATAAAAAATGTATTTCCCAGGTGCTTCATGGCAGTAATGGATCTCAAAGATACATATTACGATCTCCCAGTTCATGTTTTACATCAACAATACCTACGGGTGGCGGTCGTATTAGAAGGTCAGATCCTTCATCTCCAGTTCACGGCAATGCCGTTCGGATTATATGGCGCCCCGGGTCTTCACCAAATTAATGCTAGAGGTAATGTCGTATTTACGGTTAAAGGACACCTTAATAGTCCCATACCTGGACGATCTTCTAGTGGTAGGGAGCTCAGCCCTCCAATGTGAGCAGAGGCTAGCTGATGTAATTTCATTTTTGCAGGATTTGGGTTGGCTGATCAACTACAAAAGATCCAGGTTGCTCCTGATAACCTGCCAGACATTCCTGGGCCTTCATCTAGATAACGTAAGTCAAAAATGCCTCCTTCCAAGAGCGAAAAAATTATTAATAGTTAATAAAGTACGTTCAGCAATTGACAATCCTAGAATGTCCCTGAGGGAGGGTATGTTTCTGCTTGGTTCTGCTACATCATGTATCCCTGCAGTACAGTGGGCCCAGTTCCATTCTAGACCGCTACTGAGGGCCATCCTACAGGAAGAGGAAAGACTGCAGGGACAGTTGGAGGGAGTAATGTCACTTTCAACTGACGTAGTTAGATCCCTGGAATGGTGGCTAGATCCAAGACACCTCTCGAGAGGAGTTCTGTGGGTAGTAAGACCCTCAAAAACAATTTCCACGGATGCTAGCCCCTTTGGGTGGGGAGGTCATTTAGGGGAAGACATAGTTCAGGGTCAGTGGTTTCTAACGGAAGTAAACAACTATTCAAATTTAAGGGAGTTAAAAGCGATTTATCATGCCATACGTAAATTTCTTCCACAGCTGCAAGGAACTCATACAAGAGTTCTATCAGACAACACCACGGCAGTTGCATATTTAAACCATCAAGGAGGAACACGATCAGGAACTCTGATGTCTACTGCGGACAGGATTCTAGATCTGGCCTAAAAACATCTCTTGTCCCTGTCAGCGCTGCACATCAGGGGTGTAGACATCTCTGTAGCAGACTTCCTAAGTCGCCGTACCCTGCATCAAAGGGAATGGATGCTCAACCATTGTATCTTCAAGAAGATACAGGACATGTGGGCCATGCTGGAGATAGATCTCTTTGCTACAAGAAACAACCGGCAGGTCGAAAGGTTTGCTTCGCTATAGAGAGAGGACCGTCCGGATATACTAGACTCCCTTCAGTCCCCATGGTCCTATCATCACGAAGCGTGGCACGAAGCAAGCAGAATGACATCACATGAAGATAGGAGGTGCCAGACCCTGGACCTACGACACCCATCAGACCGTACCGCCCCCGGGTGAGTATAATAAAACTTGTTTTTCTTCTCTTTCAGGTTGGACCGGGTGCTTATCTACAGCATTATAGAATGCTGTAGATAAGCCCCGAAAGGCAGTGGCCGCATCTTATAGCGGCAAAGTGAAGTGACAGGTTCCCTTTAAGTTCTTAAATTCTGAAAGTGAAACTCGTATACACTGCTCAAAAAAATAAAGGGAACACTTAAACAACAGAATATAACTCCAAGTAAATCAAACTTCAGTGAAATCAAACTGTCCACTTAGGAAGCAACACTGTTTGCCGATCAATTTCACATGCTGTGCAAATGGAATAGACAACAGATGGAAATTATTGGCAATTATCAAGACACACTCAAAGGAGTGGTTCTCCAGATGGAGACCACAGACCACATCTCGGTACCAATGCTTTCTGGCTGATGTTTTGATCACTTTTGAATGTTGGTTGTGCTTTCACACTCATAGCATGAGACAGACTCTGCAACCCACACAAGTGGCTCAGGTAGTGCAACTCATCGAGGATGGCACATCAATGCGAGCTGTGGCAAAAAGGTTTGCTGTGTCTGTCAGCGTAGTGTCCAGAGGCTGGGGGTGCTACCAGGCCAGTACACCAGAAAACATGGAAGGGGCCGTAGGAGGGCAACAACCCAGCAGCAGGACCGCTACCTCAGCCTTTGTGCAAGGAGGAACAGAAGGAGCACTGCCAGAGCCCTGCAAAATGACCTCCAGCAGGCCATAAATGTGCATGTGTCTGCACAAACGGTTAGAAACCGACTCAATGAAGATGGTCTGAGTGCCCGACGTCTACAGATGGGGGTTGTGCTCACAGCCCAACACCGTGCAGGACGCTTGGCATTTTGCCACAGAACACAAGGATTGGCAAATTCACTGGCGCCCTGCGACCTTCACAGAGCAGGTTCACACTGAGCACATGTGACAGGGTCTGGAGACGTCGTGGAGAGTGATCTGCTGCCTGCAACATCCTTCAGCATGACCAGTTTGGCAGTGGGTCAGTAATGGTGTGGGGTGGCATTTCTTTGGAGGGCCGCACAGCCCTCCATGTGCTCGCCAGAGGTAGCCTGACTGCCAATTAGGTACCAAAATGAGATCCTCAGACCCCTTGTGAGACCATACGCTGGTGCGGTTGGCCTTGGGTTCCTCCTAATGCAGGACAATGCCAGACCTCATGTGGCTGGAGTGTGTGGCTGCAAGATGAAGGCATTGAAGCTATGGACTGGGCCCACCTGTTCCCCCAGACCTGAATCCGATTGAACACATCTGGGACATCATGTCTCGCTCCATCCACTAACACTGTCCAGGAGTTGGCGGATGCTTTAGTCCAGGTCTGGGATGAGATCCCTCAGGAGACCATCCACCGCCTCATCAGGAGCATGCCATTGTAGGGAAGTCATACAGGCACATGGAGGCCACACCCACTATTGAGCATCATTTCCTTGTCTTGAAGCATTTCCACTGAAGTTCCACTTTGATTTTAAGCATCAGTCCAACTCCAGACCTCTGTAGGATATTAGTTTTGATTTATGTTGATCATTTTTAGGTTTTATTGTTCTCAACACATTCCACTATGTAATGAATAACGATTTACAACTGGACTATTTCATTCAGTGATATCTAGGATGTGGGAATTTAGTGTTCCCTTTATTTTTTTTTTGAGGTGTGTATTATATAGAGTCATTACAAACAGTGTGATCTATTTCAAGTGTTTTTCTGTTAATGATGATTATTTATTACAGCCAATGAAAACCCAAAAGTGATTATCTCAGTAAATTAGAATAATTAACAAAAACACCTGCAAAGGCACCTAAGCATTTAAAAAGGTCCCTTAGTCTGTTTCAGTAGGCTCCACAATCATGGGGAAGACTGCTGACTTGACACATGTCCAGAAGGCAGTCATTGACACTCCACAAGGAGGGTAAGCCACAAAAGGTCATTGCTAAAGAAGCTGGCTGTTCACAGAGGGCTGTATCCAAGCATATTAATGGAAAGTTGAGTGGAAGGAAAAAGTGTGGTAGAAATAGGTGCACAAACAACCAGCATATCTGCAGCATTGAAAGGATTGTTAAGAAAAGGCCATTCAAAAATGTGGGGGAGATTCACAAGGAGTGGCTTGCTGCTGGAGTCATTGCTTCAAGAGCCACCACACACAGATGTATCCAGGACAAAGGCTACAAGTGTTGCATTCCTTGTGTCAAGCCGCTCATGACCAATAGACAACACCAGAAGCGTCTTACCTGGGCAAAGGAGAACAAGAGCTGGACTGTTGCTCAGTGGTCAAAGGTGGTGTTTTCAGATGAAAGTAAATTTTACATTTCATTTGGAATTTAAGGTCCCAGAGTCTGGTGGAAGAGTGGAGAGGCACACAATCCAAGCTGCTTGAGGTCTAGTGTGAAGTTTCCACAATCAGTTTTGGTTTGAGGAGACATGTCATCTGCTGGTGTAGGTCCACTGTGTCTTATCACGTCCGATGTCAGCGCAGCAGTCTATCAGGAAATTTTAGAGCAATTCATGCTTCCATTTGCCGACAAGCTTTTTGGAGATGGAAATTTCATTCTCCAGCAGGACTTGGCACCTGTCCACTCTGCCAAAAGTACCTATACTTGGTTTAAAAACGACAGTATCACTGTGCTTGTTTGGCCAGCAAACTCGCCTGACCTTAACCCCATAGAGAATCTATGGGGTGTTGTCAAGAGGAAGATGAGACACCAGACCCAACAATGCAGACGAGCTGAATTCCGCTATCAAAGCAACCTGGGCTTCCATAACACCTCAGCAGTGCCACTGGCTGATCACCTCCATGCCACGCCGCATTGATGCAGTAATTGATGCTAAAGAAGCCCCGACCAAGTATGCATTTACTGAACATACCTTTAACTAGGCCAACGTTTCTGATATTAAAATGATTATTCAACCTGGTGCGATAAAGTATTCTAATTTACTGAGATAAGGTAGCTAGAAGGAGTATAGAGCGCACATAGGGTGATAAGGGAATATTCGTGAGAGATAATATAAATTCACTCATTCACTCACCTATTATGGTTGTGTGAGACACAACCACTGCACTTAGCTTTGGCGGCTGCTGCAAGCCCCGATGTGATGATCCTTTGTTAGGTGAAGAGAATGGGGCATCAGACTGTGCTGCTCGCCTGTCAGGATAATGTACCAGAGAAGTCCAGGTAGATGTAATAGAGAATAGACTTTATTTCTATGCGTTTCGTGGTGATCACACCACTTCCTCAGGACAGTCTATCAAACTGCGAGCAGCGCAGTCTGATGCCCCATTCTCTTCACTTAACAAAATAATTTACTGAGAAAATGACTTTTGGGTTCTCATTGGCTGTAAGCTATAATCATCAACATTAACAGAAATAAGCATTTGAAATAGATCACTCTGTTTGTAATGACTCTATATAATATGAGTGTCACTTTTTGTATTGAAGAACTGAAGTAAATTAACTTTTTGATGATCTACATTTGACAGAAGCACCTGTGAGTTTATATATTAAATGTAAATATATACAGTGGGTACAGAAAGTATTCAGACCTTTTAATTTTTCACTTTGTTTCATTTCAGCCATTTGGTAAATTCAAAAAATGTTTTATATTTTTTTCACATTAATGTACGCTCTGCACCCCATCTTGACTGAAAAAACAAGTTAATAAAAAAGTTAATCTGAAATCTCACACGGTCATAAGTATTCGGACCCTTTGCTCAGACACTCATATTTAATTCACATGCTGTCCATTTTCTTGTGATCCTCCTTGAGATGGTTCTACTCCTTCATTGGAAGCCAGCTGTGGTTAATTAAACTGATGGGATTGATTTGGAAAGGCACACACCTGTCTATATAAGACCTCACAGTGCATGTCAGACCAAATGAGAATCATGAGGTCAAAGGAACCTGGCCAAGGAGCTCAGAGACAGAATTGTGGCAAGGCACAGATCTGGCCAAGGTTACAACAAAATTTCTGTAGTACACGAGGTTCCTAAGAGCACAGTGGCTTCCATAATGCAAGAAGTGTGGGACCACCAGAAGTCTTCCTAGACCTTGCCGTCCAGCCAAACTGAGCAATTGTGGGAGAAGAGCCTTGGTGAGAGAGGTAAAAAAGAACCCCAAGATCACCGTGGCTGAGCTCCAGAGATGCAGTAGGGAGATGAGAGAAAGTTCCACAAAGTCAACTATCACTGCAGCCCTCGACCAGTTGGGCCTTTATGGCAGAGGGGCCCAACTCAAGCCTCTCCTCAGCGCAAAACATGAAAGCCCGCATAGAGTTTGCTGAAAAACACATAAAGGACTCCCAGACTATGAGAAATAAGATTCTCTGGTCTGATGAAACAAAGATAGACATTTTTGGTAATAATTCTAAGCGGTATGTGTGGAGAAAACCAGGCACTGCTCATCACCTGCCCAATACAATCCCAACAGTGAAACATGGTGGTGGCAGCATCAGGCTATGGGGATGGTTTTCAGCTGCAGGGACAGGACGACTGCTTGCCATTGAAGGAACCATGAATGCAGCCAAGTACAGAGATATCCTGGATGAAAACCTCTTCTAGAGTGCTCTGGACCTCGGACTTGGCCGAAGGTTCACCTTCCAACAAGACAATGATCCTAAGCACACAGCTAAAATAACAAAGGAGTGGCTTCAGAACAACTCTGTAACCATTCTTGACTGGCCCAGCCAGAACCCTGACCTAAACCCAATTGAGCATCTCTGGTGAGACCTGAAAATGGCTGTCCACCATCTTTCACCATCCAACCTGACGGAACTGGAGAGGATCTGCAAGGAAGAATGGCAGAGGATCCCTGAATCAAGGTGTAAAAAAAAAAACGTGTAGCATCATTCCCAAGAAGACTCATGGATGTACCTGCTTAAAAGGGTGCTTCTACTCAATACTGAGCAAAGGGTCTGATTACTTATGACCATGTGATATTTCTGTTTTTCTTTTTTATTAAATATGCAAAAATTTCTACATTTCTGTTTTTTTGCTCAGTCAAGATGGGGTGCAGATTGTACATTAATGAGAAAACAAATGGACTTTTTTTGAATTTACCAAATGGCTGCAATGAAACAGAGTGAAACATTTAAAGGGGTCTGAATACTTTCCGTACCCACTGTATATATAAAATATCTTAGAAATACCTCGATATGTGATTGTTGTGGGTCTAAACCTGTGAGACATCCACAAAGCTGGGGTGCTAGTTCCTCTTGTAGAAGTGACGTCCTCACTGTCAGTCTCTTAAAAAAAGAGGGATGCAAAACCGGCCCCATAGTCAGTCTGCTCAATCTCGACTATGTAGTCACAGCTACCAGTATGCAGGGGTTGGGGAGCTATAAGTTTTTATATTAATGAGGTAGTCCAGACTTAACATTTCAATAGGAAAACACCTTATTGAACTGCAGTTGTCTACTAGAAGTAAATGCAGGCCCTATTTACAACAGTCTGTAGTCAGCAGTCTATAAACTATATCCTAAAATGCAGTTTGCATTCTTAAAAAAAAAAACAAAAAAAAAAACGGGGGGGCTAAAGGGTAATGTTTTTCCTTATGAAGTGTGACAGGAGGCTTTTAATCCATGCAAAATGGTCTTATGGGAAATTTAAATAAACAAATTTACTCTTGAGAGAGGAAGCGGACTAGAACTCGTGTCACATATTGGAAGTAGCAATCTTAAAAGTCACTATCTACCCTTTAACGAGACTTGCCATATAACTTGGGATAAAAGCCAAACCAGAATCTCCATTTGCAGACAGGATGTTTCAGGGTGTTGCCCCTCATCAGTACAAAGTATGAGTTCTGATTTGGCTGTATAAGAGGCTTCTGACTGGGACCTGAGGGGTAATGTTTCTCCTTATGGAGAGTGACATTCCTGGAATGCCAGTTTGAGGAGGCTTTTTAAGATTGCTACTTCCAATAGGTTGCACTAGAGTTTACTTCTCTTCCTCACTGAAGAGGCAATTTGCAAAAGGAAGGAATGGTATACAGATATGTGATTTTATGGCTCAGGCTCTTAAGATACGCACACTATTTTGTGCCCAGAAGCAGTGGTGAATTAATTAGTAGGGTTTTCTTCTTTCCTCTAATTGATGTCATTCCTGTTTTTGATACAATACCAATTAACACTTCCAAAATTACCAAATACCAATTATGGATAGAAATCAAAAGTAACTTCTTTGCTATTCGTTTTCATGCATTCTTACATTTCAGTCCCACTGATGTACGGTAGTTCTCAGTACAAAATGTCTCACCATTTGCTCCAGATTTAGAGATGAGTTCAGCTGTAGGCCTAGATGTGTTTTCCTCACTTAGCATATCTATGCATTTAGCCTTTGTGTGTTCACTTTCCATTTTGTTTCCTTAGGCCATGGATCTGTTTTGAATGAAGAGGGAGAAGTGGAGATGGATGCTATTATTATGGATGGCAAGGATTTATCCTCAGGAGCTGTTTCTGCAGTCAAATGCATTGCAAACCCAATAAAACTGGCCCGCCTTGTAATGGAAAAGGTATGTCGGTGAAGATATCTATGGGGGTTGTATGGCTTATCTTCTGTACGTGCCAGTCTCAGGATCTTGGTAATCTACCCTATTTGCCGGCATGGACCCTCTTCCCTTGAATTTTTAACATGGTTGCTGATCTGCTATATAATTGTCTAAAGGTCACTTCCGTCTCTGTCTGTCTTTCTGTCTGTAACGGAAATCCCAAGTCGCTGATTGGTCGTGGCAAAACAGCCACGACCAATCAGCGACGGGCACAGTCCGGCGGCAAAATGGCCGCTCCTTCCTCCCCGCAGTCAGTGCACGCTCCATACTCCCCTCCAGTCAGCCCTCACACAGGGTTAATGGCAGCGTTAACGGACCGCGTTATGCCGCGGTGTAACGCACTCCGTTAACGCAGCTATTAACCCTGTGTGACCAACTTTTTACTATTGCCATATAACTTGCAGCATGAATAGTAAAACGATCTAATGTTAAAAATAATAAAATAAAAAATCGTTATATACTCACCGTCCGTCAGCCCCCGGATCGACAACAGGCCTTTCCCACTCGCGACGCTCCGGTAACCGGTCCATCTCGCGAGATGATGACGTAGCGGTCTCGCGAGACCGATGTCATCATCTCGCGAGACCGCAATGCACTCCTGAGACCGGAGCGCACGAGCAGCGTCGGTAACCGCTTCGCTTGGGTCCTTCGGCTCCGGAAGGTGAGTATATAACTTTTTTATTTTATTTCTTTTTTTTTTAACAGGGAAATGATGCCCACATAGTCTGCTCGCTGCTATCCTCCCCCTGGTGTCCTCGCCTGTGCTCCTCTCTCCTACACGCTCACTGCAATATGTTCAGCTTTCGGTGTTGTCTCTGTCCAGGAGCTGCAGCACTTTCTTGTGGCTGCACGGCTCCTCATACGTCCTTCCCCTCTGTCTCTCGGAGGGAAAGTTCAGTTAGTTCCTGTCAAAGACCACAATATATAGGGGAGTCACCTAGGAATAGGATCAAAAGCTCCCCCTTGTGGCCTGGAGTGTGAAGTTGTTGCATGCTTGTGTTTACCTGGTGAAAGTTATCCTTCCTTGCCTTCAAGCATAACATCACTCTCCTCGTGAGGAAAGCAATGTTACTGTGACGACCAGGAAACTGGGGCGCCACATATGTACTCATTGTATCAATCAATTCCTGCCAGTTTTATACTTCTCCATGCGTATCCCCAGGAATTACAATATGCAATAATTCTGAATTCTCAGAACTGGGTGAATAATACTGGTGAAGGCTAAACAAAGGTGTGTTTTTTTTTTTTTTTAAATCTATGTGAGATATTTTATTGCTACAGTTAATAATATTGATGCATTGTGATCGTCAGGCATATTATATACCGTACATCAATACCTACATTTATTCAATAATATTTTGTTGCCACTTCTTTTTGAGGCTTCCTTGTTTGAATTGAATGATTTTATAGATTTTGTATGGATTTCAACTGAAGTCATCTGCAATAAAGGCCTGGCAAGGGATCAGAACGTTGGGTACCCAGCGTTTGGTGACGTCCCTGGCTTCCAGACTTCAGGCAGTCATTGCCTGCCAACAATGATCATATTATTGATGGTAAAGTTAATTTCTCTGATTTATTTTGAGCCTCTGAAAAGAGGAGGTTTTTTTTAGAAAAATGGTTGAAATTCCTAAACGATTCACAGAATATTTTTGTTGAACCTCTTTAATTTAAACCTGAAAGTCTATATTTTATTTACATCATGTCTGTTTCATTTAAAAAAAAAAAAAAAAAAAAAAAATGCCAAGACCAATATCGGGTGAGCCCGGCCCATACCCAGCCGGTAACTGCCGTGACACACAGCCAGGACCTGCCACTTAACACCTGTCAGTGACTGCAGACTTTCACCACAAGACCGAACAGTATATATTATAGAGCATACAATAAGCATGTACTGTGACATCTGTCGTTTTGATTAATATGTTAACGGCAGGGGAACCAGAAGTTGTGTTCCTTGATTGCTGATTACTGCCCGATATAGAGCTATAATATAATTTATTACATATAGTGTTAATATTGCATTTATATTTTTTCCTCCCCCCACCCCTCCCTTTCCAAGAGCTATAACTTATTTATTGTCCCGCGGGACGTGTTGGACTTTTAACTGGCACTTTTCATGCTACCACATCGTGTACTACAAAATGGGAAAAAAATTCCAGGAGCATTGAAATTTCAAAAAATAATGCAATTTCACAATATTTTTTGGGAGGTTTTATTTACCATGGTCACTATATGGTAAAACTGATCTGGCAATATGATTCTCAGTAACAGTATGCAAATGCCAGATATATAATGTTGTGTTTTTTTTTGTTTTTAAGTGCTGAAAAAAAAAATCTTGCTTTTGTCGCCGTTTTCTGAGATCCTAGCTTACGTTTTTACTGACTCCATCTTGGTGTAGATGCAATATTTTGATCACCTCCCATTGCATTTTATTAGTGTGGTAGCAGCCAAAAATCTGTAATTCTGGCTTTTTTTTTTTTTTTTTTTTGTTAAGCAGTTTGCGATTAGATTAATTTTATATTTTGATCGGACTAGGAAAGCATATAAGCCGAATGTTATATTTTTAATGGGGCAAAAGGGGGTGATTTGAACTTTTTTTTTTTTTTTCCCATAGTTTTAATCTTTTTTCTCTTTTTCACTTTTAATAGCCCCCTTAGGGGGACTTAAAGCTACGATCATCCGATTGCTTGTGCTATGTATAGCTAAAATCACAATCTCCTTGAACGCCGGCCATGAGCTGGCTTTCATAGGACGATTGTAATCCTAGGCTGTCATGGTGCCACATGATCATGTCATAGGTGAGCCGATGGAATGTTAAATGCCACTGTCAGAGATTGACTGGCAGCAGGATTTACCAGGTTATCATCTGAAGAAGGAGCTCCACTCCACCCGCGGCTGTTAGAGGCACATTATGGCTGATTAAATAGAGCCCTCATCAAAGGCACTGACCTGATATGTCGTAAAGTTACGTCATATGTCGTGAAGGGGTTAAAGAGTCAGAGAAAGCATATCTTGAAAATAATAAGCAGCAATGTGGAAATAAGCATATGACAGTCTTTTAACCTCTTTCGTAGAAAAAATTGTTTTGTTTTTTTTACTATGTTGCATGAACTGTTTTTGCTGCGTTTTTTTTTTCTAGAAGAAATGGAACTGATTTTTACAGTTCCAGCAAAAGCTGTGATATTTCAGAAATCTCACGCTCGTATGTTTTTTGTTTTTTTTTCCCTCAATGTTCTTCAATTAATTACTTTTTCTTCATTTATTTAGACAGATCACATGCTTCTGACGTCTAAAGGAGCATCTCTCTTTGCTAAGGCTCAAGGCATTCCGGAAGTTAAGGGTGAACAGCTCATCACTGAACGGTCAAGAGCGAGATGGAGGCATAATCTAACACCGGGTTCAAACCCAGTGGCATGTCAATTGTAAGCTATTCATTGTTGAAACAACTGTTTTCCAAATTGAGTTCTTGCAGACTCCAGAGTTTCTTGGACTCCGATCAGGGGTTTCTCAAAATATAGCAGGCTATGCCCCTTTTACTTGAGAAGGTCATCTGATATCGGGCTGCTCAAAAAAACAAAAACAAAATGAACAAAAACCCTGCAGTAAGTAAATGGGTACTGTTACTTAGTTGACACTATTTTGATCAAATAAGCGTAAGTCTGTGTGCATACATTTCGGATTTTGATGCGTTTCCGCAGTGTAGTACAGTGACAATGATAGTGGGAATTTGAGAATTGCTGTGCACATGCTGCGGAAAAATCTGCGTGGATTCGTTGCGTTTTTTTTCCGCAGCATGTCACTTCTTTGTGCGAAATGCAGCATTTCTGCACCCATTGACTATACATTAAGGCCAAATCCGCACATCAAAAACGCATGACAATCCGCAAGAAATCCACATCAATTCCGCATTAAATCCGTAAGCATTTTGGCCAGCGTTTTCTGCCAAGAGATGCAGATTCTCTGCGGAACATTCTGCAGGCCAATCCGCAACGTGTTCTCATACCCTTAGCCATACCTGTAAGTCCGTATTCCCTGTATGAGTCATAAGCCACCGCAAAAATTTCTGACTGTAAGGAAGGAGCAGCTTTGTCAGGAGCTGAAGATCGGAATGATAAATTCAGATTTAAGAGACTTTGTTTTTACATAGGGCACAGAAAAGAGCAACATTAACTGGGTAGAAAGGCAAAATGAGCAATTGTAAGTACACAGTGCTCTATAATATGATGATTGCAATATATTTAAATAATAAAAACCTTGATGGAAGTGCTTATTTAAATGGGATTTCCTCTATTCAGACAACCCCTTCTCCATCCATATGTTTATCTCCGTAAAAAAATAATAGGGAAGAGGCAGACGGTCATATAACTCAGACGAGGATCGCAACACAATGCTCGAACTGGCCGTCAGCTCTTCCCACCAGAGTGACAGCTGCATAGAAATACATGACGCCATGTTTGGGTTGGGAGAGCTGATGAGCAGTCCAAGCAATGGCTTGCGATCCTCATTGGAGTTATACGGCTGTTTGACTCTTCCCTTATACTCGCTTCCGTTGCCCGCGCAGTTCCAGAGGTGTCGACACTGGCTCACCTGGGGATTACTTGATTTTGGCTGTAGGAATCACGTGACGTAATAATTGGTCCTGGCTTCACTTTCCCCACCTTCAGGCGTATTGTATACATCCGAAGGAAGTGAGAGAATTTTTTTTCCTTGCTTCAAAGGAAAACATTGAACATTTACACAGCTCCGTAGAAAATCATGGATTCAAGTGCTATCTGTGAAAACCGTGGATAACACTTGTCCAAGATAATCAGTGGTGTACACGAGCCCTAAGTATTATTATTTTACTGGGGGAAAACGTACGAATTGAGGTGGTTGGTCCAGTAGTGTAAAACCCCTTTAACCTGATCCTGCCGTGGCTGGTGCCGTGTTCCCGCAGCTGTAAACCATTTAAATGCCACTGTCAATCTCTGACAGCGGCATGTAAATGGGATGCAATCGCAGTAGCCTTTTTTTTTTTTTTTTTAAGAAACAAGCAGTCAAAGCATCTTAATTACACAAAATTGGTATAAAACAGACAGTTCCCCCACCTCGCTGGGCCCCATCAACTGAAAAAAAAAAATGGGTCTTGGAAAATGGTGACCTAAGCAAAAAAAAAAAAAAAAGTTTCCCATATTCTGATTTTTTTTTAAATAAAAAAAAAAATCTGTGCATGTTTGGTATTGCCATAATTGAAATGACCTGGGCCATCATGTTTCCAAGCACATTTATACCTAACAATGGACACTGTAAAACCAAAAAACAATAATGTCGTTGCATTTTTTTATTTTTTGTACAATTTTTTTTAGAATTTGGATTTTTTTTTTTCTCGTGTTTCAGTACATTGTGGTAAAATAAATTGTGTCATTCAAAACTACAACTATTCCCACAAAAACCAAGACCTTACACGTTTATGTCGACAAAAAAATAAAAATGTTATGGCTCTTGAAAGACAGAGGGGTAAAACAATAGGGCAAAAATTCCCTGGTCCTCAAAGGGTTCATGTAGTTATTACTATTGCAACCGGTACGAATACTGTAGTATTACAAATATTTCTAAAAGTATAGTAGTATATTTTGGCCGATTATGGCTGGCATCCCATGGTGCGCCTGCCACATGTGGCCTACAGCCAAGCCGTCCTGCTGCCGCCAATGAATGTATGAGTGTGCTATAACCCAGAGGTGTCTTCCTTCCCCCACTAGGTAGCGCTGACGGCGACTTGGGAATACGGCCTTTACTCTTAGTACTCCTCTTACCCGTTAGAGAAGATGCTCCCTCCAGTCTCCACATTTAGGGAGGGTGTAATCGCATCCCTGCACCTAACCAGGACACTAGTTACCACGGTGACTGAGATATTTACCTACCATCTGGATGGTGGAGATTCTGGTCTTGCGCTTTTGAATGATTTTGGGATCATATTTGCATATAGACATAGGTGGTAGATGGGAACATTTTATTTTAAAGGTTTGTTCATTAAATGTACCATTTGGTTTTTCTTGCTTTGTAACCCCTTCACGACGTTGACGATTTAGTTTTTTCCCCCTTTCTTCTCCGAGCCATAACTTTTTTTTTTTTTTCTTTTTTTTTTCCTGTAAACCTAGATGTATGAGGGCTTGTGTTTTTGTGGGACGAGTCGTATTTTTGACTGACTCCATTCATTTTACAACATAGCATACGGGAAAAAAATCCAAGTGGGGAAAAATTGTGAAACAACAAAAACAAAATGTAATTGTGACTGTTTATTTGTTGTTTGTTTATATGATGCACGTTGTATAGAAACATGAATTCAAAATATGATTCTACTCATCAGTATCATACGATACCAGATATGTCCCATGTTTTCGTTTTGTTTTTTTTTGTAGTGATGAAAAAGACAAGTTTGCAAAAAACAAAAAAATTATATATATATATATATATATATATATATATATATATATATATATATATATATATATATATATAAAGATGGCAGCCCGATTCTAAAGAATCGGGAGTCTAGAATCCATATATACTTTATTTATTCAAATGTAAGAATAATACAATTAATAAATAATAGTAAGAAAGAACAAAAAATGGCTGCACTCACCAGCTCTTGACAATTCTTGACAGTACGGCACATTTCTGATTGGTCGCTCGCGGCAGGCGGCAACCAATCAGAAAAGTGCCGCGCACCACGAAGGCATATATCTTTGTCCACCCTGAGCGGGTGTAGGACGCTGGTGACGTCACTTATCTCCGGACATTATCTCCGGACAAAGCCACGGAAGTTGGCACAAATTGCCGGAAGTAGTATTCTAGGCAATTATATATTAGATTTTAATGTTATCAGTGTTTACCTTTGAACGTTTATATTGTATTGTCCTGTCACCAGCCATGTGTACGATTATCGGCCGAAAGCCTCTCTGGAACCAATAATCACCCCATGTAAAGGTATCTTAATAAGTTAAAGATTCAGAATACTATGACTTTTATCATATCCTGAACAGTCAAGTTTTTTATGAACCGTTAAGGTTTTCTGGTTGAAGTAAAAAAAAACTGAGTGTTTACAGTTTGAAACCATAAAATGTTGAAAGATTGTCATTCTTGAGTATATCACTCAATGGTGCTCATAAACGTGTCAAATTTGATCTATAATATACTTTAATATACGTTACTTTAATCTTTAATATACTTAAGAACAGGGCCCCAGACATCACACAGGGGGTCTGAAACACCGCACAGTGGTCCAAAATATCGCTGTGCTCTGCCTGGGGCCCCTGTGCTCTGCCTGGGGCCCCATGTTCTGCCTGGGGCCACTGTGCTCTGCCTGGGACCACTGTGCTCTGCCTGGGGCCCCTGTGCTCTGCCTGGGGCCCCTGTGCTCTGCCTGGGGCCCCTGTGCTCTGCCTGGGGCCCCATGTTCTGCCTGGGGCCCCTGTGCTCTGCCTGGGGCCCCTGTGCTCTGCCAGGGGCCCCAGGCAGCATATGGGGCCCCAGGCAGAGCACAGGGGCCCCAGGCAGCATATGGGGCCCCAGGCAGAGCACAGGGGCCCCAGGCAGAGCACAAAGGCCCCAGGCAGCATATGGGGCCCCAGGCAGAGCACAGGGGCCCCAGGCAGCATATGGGGCCCCAGGCAGAGCACAGGGGCCCCAGGCAGCATATGGGGCCCCAGGCAGAGCACAGTGGCCCCAGGCAGAGCACAGGGGCCCCAGGCAGAGCACAGGGGCCCCAGGCAGAACATGGGGCCCCAGGCAGAGCACAGGGGCCCCAGGCAGAGCACAGAGGCCCCAGGCAGCATATGGGGCCCCAGGCAGAGCACAGTGGTCCCAGGCAGCCTATGGGGCCCCAGGCAGAGCACAGGGGCCCCAGGCAGAACATGGGGCCCCAGGCAGAGCACAGGGGCCCCAGTCAGAGCACAGGGGCCCCAGGCAGAACATGGGGCCCCAGGCAGAGCACAGGGGCCCCAGGCAGAGCACCGGGGCCCCAGACAGCATATGGGGCCCCAGGCAGAGCACAGGGGCCCCATATGCTGTCTGGGGCCCCGGTGCTCTGCCTGGGGCCCCTGTGCTCTGCCTGGGGCCCCATGTTCTGCCTGGGGCCCCTGTGCTCTGCCTGGGGCCACTGTGCTCTGCCTGGGGCCCCATATGCTGCCTGGGGCCCCTGTGCTCTGCCTGGGGCCCCATATGCTGCCTGGGGCCCCTTTGCTCTGCCTGGGGCCCCTGTGCTCTGCCTGGGGCCCCATATGCTGCCTGGGGCCCCTGTGCTCTGACTGGGGCCCCTGTGCTCTGCCTGGGGCCCCATGTTCTGCCTGGGGCCCCTGTGCTCTGCCTGGGGCCCCATAGGCTGCCTGGGACCACTGTGCTCTGCCTGGGGCCCCATATGCTGCCTGGGGCCCCTGTGCTCTGCCTGGGGCCCCTGTGCTCTGCCTGGGGCCCCATGTTCTGCCTGGGGCCCCTGTGCTCTGCCTGGGGCCCCTGTGCTCTGCCTGGGGCCACTGTGCTCTGCCTGGGGCCCCATATGCTGCCTGGGGCCCCTGTGCTCTGCCTGGGGCCCCATATGCTGCCTGGGGCCCCTGTGCTCTGCCTGGGGCCCCATATGCTGCCTGGGGCCCCTGTGCTCTGCCTGGGGCCCCTGTGCTCTGCCTGGGGCCCCATATGCTGCCTGGGGCCCCTGTGCTCTGCCTGGGGCCCCATATGCTGCCTGGGGCCCCTGTGCTCTGCCTGGGGCCCCTGTGCTCTGCCTGGGGCCCCATATGCTGCCTGGGGCCCCTGTGCTCTGCCTGGGGCCCCATATGCTGCCTGGGGCCCCTGTGCTCTGCCTGGGGCCACTGTGCTCTGCCTGGGGCCCCATAGGTTGCCTGGGGCCCCTGTGCTCTGCCTGGGACCACTGTGCTCTGCCTGGGGCCCCATATGCTGCCTGGGGCCCCTGTGCTCTGCCTGGGGCCACTGTGCTCTGCCTGGGGCCCCATATGCTGCCTGGGGCCCCTGTGCTCTGCCTGGGTGTAGGACACTGGTGACGTCACTTAGCTCCGGACATTAGCTCCGGACATTAGCTCCGGACATTAGCTCCGGACATTAGCTCCGGACAAAGCCACGGAAGTTGGCACAAATTGCAGGAAGTAGTATTCTAGGCAATTATATATTAGATGGGCATTTCCTGAAGGAAATACATGGTGCTTGAACAGCGCTACCAGCTTTACAGCAGCACTTTTCACACACGGGACTGGGGGGCGTGCTTACTTTTGCACCCGGGGCCGGGGGCGCGCTTACTTTTGCACCCGGGGGCGCGCTTACTTTTGCACCCGGAGGCGCACTTACTTTTGCACCCGGGGGCGCACTTACTTTTGCACCCGGGGGCGCACTTACTTTTGCACCCGGGGGCGCACTTACTTTTGCACCCGGGGGCGCACTTACTTTTGCACCCGGGGGCGCACTTACTTTTGCACCCGGGGGCGCACTTACTTTTGCACCCGGGGGCGCACTTACTTTTGCACCCGGGGGCGCACTTACTTTTGCACCCGGGGGCGCACTTACTTTTGCACCCGGGGGCGCACTTACTTTTGCACCCGGGGGCGCACTTACTTTTGCACCCGGGGGCGCACTTACTTTTGCACCCGGGGGCGCACTTACTTTTGCACCCGGGGGCGCACTTACTTTTGCACCCGGGGGCGCACTTACTTTTGCACCCGGGGGCGCACTTACTTTTGCACCCGGGGGCGCACTTACTTTTGCACCCGGGGGCGCACTTACTTTTGCACCCGGGGGCGCACTTACTTTTGCACCCGGGGGCGCACTTACTTTTGCACCCGGGGGCGCACTTACTTTTGCACCCGGGGGCGCACTTACTTTTGCACCCGGGGGCGCACTTACTTTTGCACCCGGGGGCGCACTTACTTTTGCACCCGGGGGCGCACTTACTTTTGCACCCGGGGGCGCACTTACTTTTGCACCCGGGGGCGCACTTACTTTTGGGGCCGCACTTACTTTTGGTGGGCGGGGCTCCTCGGCCTCCGATTTGGTTAGTGGGGCCCCTCGGCCTCCGATTTGGTGGGCGGGGCCCCTTATCCTCCGATTTGGTGGGTGGGAACCCTCGGCCTCAGATTTGGTGGGCGGGGCCCCTCGGCCTCCGATTTGGTGGGCGGGGCCCCTCGGCCTCCGATTTGGTTGGCGGGGACCCTCGGCCTCCGATTTGGTGGGCGGGGACCATCGGCCTCCGATGTGGTGGGCGGGGCCCCTCGGCCTCCGCTTTGGTGGGCGGGGCCGGGCCCCTCGGCCTCCGCTTTGGTGGGCGGGGCCGCTCAGCCTTCGATTTGGTGGTCGGGGCTCCTCGGCCTCCGATTTGGTTGGCGGGGCCCCTCGGCCTCCGATTTGGTGTGTGCTCTGCCTGGGGCCACTGTGCTCTGCCTGGGGCCCCATATGCTGCCTTGGGCCCTTGTGCTCTGCCTGGGGCCCCATATGCTGCCTGGGGCCCCTGTGCTCTGCCTGGGGCCCCTGTGCTCTGCCTGGGGCCCCATATGCTGCCTGGGGCCCCTGTGCTCTGCCTGGGGCCCCTGTGCTCTGCCTGGGGCCCCTGTGCTCTGCCTGGGGCCCCTGTGCTCTGCCTGGGGCCCCTGTGCTCTGCCTGGGGCCACTGTGCTCTGCCTGGGGCCCCATATGCTGCCTGGGGCCCCTGTGCTCTGCCTGGGGCCCCATATGCTGCCTGGGGCCCCTGTGCTCTGCCTGGGGCCACTGTGCTCTGCCTGGGGCCCCATAGGCTGCCTGGGGCCCCTGTGCTCTGCCTGGGGCCCCTGTGCTCTGCCTGGGGCCCCATAGGCTGCCTGGGGCCCCCTGTGCTCTGCCTGGGGCCCCCTGTGCTCTGCCTGGGGCCCCCTGTGCTCTGCCTGGGGCCCCCTGTGCTCTGCCTGGGGCCCCTGTGCTCTGCCTGGGGCCACTGTGCTCTGCCTGGGGCCCCATATGCTGCCTGGGGCCCCTGTGCTCTGCCTGGGTGTAGGACACTGGTGACGTCACTTATCTCCGGACATTAGCTCCGGACATTAGCTCCGGACATTATCTCCGGACAAAGCCACGGAAGTTGGCACAAATTGCAGGAAGTAGTATTCTAGGCAATTATATATTAGATATATATATATTTTATTGATATATATTATAATATATAATTTTTTAGTTTTTTTGCAAACTTGTCTTTTTCATCACTACAAAAAAAAACAAACATGGGACATATCTGGTATCATAGTAATGATATTGATGAGAAGAATCATATTTTTAATTCACTTTTCTATAAAACGTGCACCATATAAACAAATGACAAAAAAACAGTCAGACCCGTAACTTTTATTTTTCGGTTGATGGAGCTGTGTGATGCTTGTTTTTGCAGGGTGAGATAACGTTTTTATTGACATTATTTTGGGATAGATGTGAGATTTTAATTGCTTGTTATAACATTTTTCATGGAATGGCAGCCACAAAAAAACCCTGTAATTTTGGCGTGGTTAATTTTTATTTTAATTTTTTCGCTCTTCAGATTTTGATAGATTGGGCTTTTCTGAATGCAGCGATCTCATGTATATTTTGGTTTTAATATTTTCATTTTTAATGGGAGAAAGGGGGATGATTTGAACTTGTATGTTTCTTTATTCATTTTTAAAACCTTTAATTTCTCCTTTTCACTGTTCTTAATAGTCCCTTTAGAAGACCTGTAGCTGCGATCCTCTGATTGTTCTATATACAGCGATGCCACATAATCGCTGCATATAGCAAAAATCATGGTCTCCTTTGAAGCCCAGCCGCAGGTCGGGTATCATAGGAGCTCCATAATAACCAGCACACAGGTTTTCAGTAGGCCCCCGGCTGCCATAGCAAGCAAACAACGTCCTGCAATCCCTTCACAGGCGCGCTGATGGAATGATGCACATCAATTCCATGCATGTTAAATGCCGCTGTCAGAGTTGACATTCACGGTCACAGTTCTCCTGTTCTTAAACGGGTTGTCCCACAAACAAAATACACTTTAGTCATTTGGTGTTTTTTTTTTTTCAAGCTCTATTGACAAAAATGTTGTCTCATGGGACAACCCCTTTGACCTGGAAAATGATGGACAGGTCTCCTCACATGTTCTTACATAATATCCTTCTAATTGAAAAACACTGCACAAGGGAAGACTGAGGAAAGCGGCACTAACAAGTGTGGGAAGAGCAGCTGTAATAATGGTCTGTTAGGAAGTGCCACAAACTCCTGTCCTCCCAGATACCGTGAACAGCCCCTCTATGCCCATATGATCACGGACGTCTTATATGCTGCTTAGTGTTGATTACAGCTTTTCTTTAAGAAGGTAATGACTAGCTCCAGATTTTTGGTGTGTTTACCATGGATTTGATTTGGATTTTAATGGAGGCAATGATTATCAAATCCGTTGCAATTATAATGTCCACTTAGTAGATAAACTGAGTCTCCTTTATCTTAATTGTTTGCCTGTCTGCAATATTCCTGTATTTGTAGAGGTTTGGGAACTGTTGGTGCCGTTGCTATAGACAGTAAAGGTAACGTGGCCTGTGCAACATCTACTGGTGGAATGACGAATAAAATGGTTGGACGTGTGGGTGATACAGCCTGTATAGGTAAGAGAAAGTCACCAGGTTACTCTATTCTTTTCTTCTTCATCTGTCCACTACTTCTTGTTCACCTATTGTACATTAACAATAAGCAGGGAGAAGATGATAGAGAAGTGTGACTGATGGGTCAGACTACACATAATTTGTGTGTAGTCTGTTACCATGGAGACACATAGGCCTACTGTCCTGTGTAGGCCTGCTGCCCCGCCAAAAATGGTAGCCAGTTTCTAATCAAGTGTTCAAATCCGTTTGCAAAGTGAATTAATTTGTTATAGAACTTGTCCTTAAATTCAGAGATTAAAGGAAAATGGACAGGTTGTAAGTAGTGATGAGCGAGTGTACTCGCTGCTCGGGTTTTCCCGAGCATGCTCGGGTGGTCTCCGAGTATTTTTTGTTGCTCGGAGATTTAGTTTTCATCACGGCAGCTGAATGATTTACAGCTAGTAGCCAGGCTGAGTACATGTGGGGGTTGCCTGGTTGCTAGGGAATCCCCACATGTAATCAAGCAGGCTAGTAGCTGTAAATCATTCAGCTGCCACGATGAAAACTAAATCTCCGAGCACTAAAAAATACTCCGAGGACCCCCGAGCGTGCTCAGGAAAACCCAAGCAACGAGTATACTCACTCATCACTAGTTGTAAGCTGTTGTAATAAACATACCGGCAACCAATTTCTGAAATACACAATTTTTATATAACCTCTTAAAGCTAGAGTCCCACTGTAAAGGGACTGACCATTTATTAAAAAATTGGGACCAAAGCTCCTTTTGACTTAACATAATAACATAAGCAGCATTAATTGTTGTCTTTGCTGTTCCAGCGACTGCTCCCTGCTGGTGTTTGTTGATTGGGTGCAGCAGTGATGTACTGACTGCAGCATCTGCTCGCTGCAGCCAGTCACTGAGCTAAGCACTGATGGTGAGTTAGACAGCAGAAGACCTGTTGATTGCCTGCAGCGGTCACATGCTGTGGTTGGAACGGCACACCAGCTGCCCTATTAACAAACCCAAATAAAAATCAGTTCTGAACTCTATCTATATTGCAGTTTTCACTTTGGCCACTCGATGTCTGTCTATCCAGCAGTCTCATAGAGAAAGGCCTGTACTGCTTCTCAGTGCTACGTTTCCAGTTTGGAAAAAATCTGCATCTTGAAAGCTGATCAGCCTGTGTTGTATGGGCACCTACCCATGCGGATGATCCATGTACAGTAAGATGCCCTGAACATCAATAAATGCTATTATAGAGTGTTTTTACGAAAAAAACACAGGCATAGGGGGAACATTTATCAATGCTAAATGGGAAATGATCTGTGTTGCTCATTTATTTTCTACAAGACTACTCCCTATGGGTATCTCACATTATGATATCCTAAAAAACACTTAAATGTAAATAATTCGACACATGCTTACAAAAGAAACATTTACATTTGTTGTAAGAAACGTGTCTACTTCTAAGTTTGTATTCTACAGAATGACCACTAGATGTCGCACATCCCATTGTAATGGAGAATTAGGGGCGTTCAGTGCATTTCTTTATTTTGTTAGAGTACCTGAACAGATCGAAGCTTAGATGTAATGTAGAAATGCAACAAAGTCATCGTAATTGTATGCCAAAAATATTGCAGTGTTGAGTAGAGCCTTATTCTTTTTACAGTGTAGACCATAACAGCCAGATGATTGCATGCTGTCACGCACCTTTTCCTGTAAAGTGTCTTATCAGGGTTACAAAATGCATTGGACAATATGCCTTTGTTTTCCTATAATGTGTAATTACTATATCTTCATATTTATCATATATCTTAGAAAAGTAGACCAAGAAATAACTCCCTTTTTTAATATTTTTTATGGGGTTTTTTTGCACCTTTCTTACAATGTTTTTTTTCTTATTTTATGCAGGTTCTGGAGGTTACGCCAATAACAATATTGGTGCCGTATCAACCACAGGGCATGGTGAAAGTATTATGAAAGTAACGCTAGCGAGACTTATTCTGCATTATATGGAACAAGGTAAATCCAAAATTGTATATTATTGTGTGTAACCAGGGTTATGCCAGGAAAGAGGAACGTGTTGTATTTTTCTGTAATTTATTGGAGCAATTGATCACATTTATTGTAGCGGTTGGCTACAACACAGTGGCATGACTTCAAGCAGTTGGTGTGTTTTTCATTGTGTGCTCACTGTACAGGTAGATATGAATCACATTAAATTAGTGTACTTGGGAATAAATGACTCTCTACTGTCTGTCCATGCTACAGCCTCAGTAAAGGGGCTGTTTCATGAATAAATGTTACATTTCTCTGTTGGAGTTGGAGTTTTTAAGTTATACTCTAACATGAGATGGGGAATAATTTCCAGGTCGCTGGGGTTCTGACTGCTGGGACCCCCATCAATCCTGAGAGTCCGTGTGAAGGAAGCGGTAGGTCAGTTATGTACAATGCCGCGCCATTCATTGCGGAGCCACATTTACCCTTGATGAAGCCATGCTAGAGTTGGCGATACACGTGGGGTCCTCATCTCCTCCTTGACCATTGGTCTACGTTACCTTCAGGTTTTTCTCCATGCTCTTGTGATTTATCACCCATATTGACGTGTGATATATGCCTCTTTGTATATTTCCGCAGTACTGATTTGCTTCCTTTGCACATTTATGGACTTATTGTGCTTTCTTATTTCCCTTTCATTATGCATGTTTGGAACCATTGTGCATGCAGGGAGGGTATTTATGTCTGTACTGCTTTTGCCCCATATTCAGTAAATAGTATTTATACATTCAGTTTCAAGATCATAACTTACCTTATTGCATGGCTCATTCAGGATTTTAAGCCTAAGGTGACATTGAAGGTGTTAGTTTTGTCTAATACATTTATATTGTATTACATTTTTGTGATCCCAATTGCTTTTGCACACTTTTTTTTCCTTTTTTTCATTGTTTCTTGTTTGTATGTCATTGATCCCATATTTATTTTGTGGTTATGAACAATTGACAGTGGGGCGCCAGCTCCAACATGTGTTTTGGCGCAAGCTTTTGCCGGCACCATTCCAGCAGGAGGATCTTATGGCCACTGTTGTTTTTTCATTCTGATTCTATATTATACTTCATTCATCAATTATTAATATCCTCGCAGCTTTAGACACTTGTGCTTATAAACATGCACAGAAGAGGTTAACTATTACATGATTACTGATATCTGATTACATCGCAGAATCTGTAACATACTCATTCCCTTTGTGTATCTTTCCATATTCCATGTATCATGTTTTTTGGACTGTTTTCCCATACTGACAATTGTTCATTGTACTTTATATTTATATCTCCTTCTGTATTTGTCGTCCTCTAGTGTTTTCCCCAATTTCAATACTTGTCTTTTAAATTTTGTTATAATAAATATACTTTTATAATATCATTTTGGCTGCAGATGCACACTTTTTTTTGTAGGTTTTCCCAATATACAGCAGACCCCTATGACAAATGGTGGAGGAGGTATCACGAGTAAAAAAAAAAACAAACCAACCAATAAATAACCACTCGCATACCTATGATCCACAACAGGCTGGTGCTTGCCGGCTCATAGGTCATACATCCATACTCTGAGTCAAGCTACAGGATAAGAGAGCTCCTGGGTCCAGGTATATTCAGGATCTGACCACCCAGCTTGACTGATAGCTGCTACTTGTAGAGATTGAGTACACTATATTGTCTTTCTGATAAGGCTTTTTAAATTACATCAGCTCTAAGAGCTAGTTAATTTAATAGCTCAGATTGCAGCAGGTGCCAGTTGTATAACACAGCCGGCACCCGTACTGTATTTTCCGATCCTGATCCCTCTCCTCGTGAACATTTGCTGTACATATAGAAATGAGAACACGAAAGGATCTGTCAATATGGTTTTAATTGTCATACTAGATGGCAGCCCGATTCTAAAGAATCGGGAGTCTAGAATCCATATATACTTTATTTATTCAAATGTAAGAATAATACAATTAATAAATAATAGTAAGAAAGAACAAAAAATGGCTGCACTCACAAGCTCTTGACAATTCTTGACAGTACGGCACATTTCTGATTGGTTGCCGCCTGCCGCGAGCGACCAATCAGAAAAGTGCCGCGCACCACGAAGGCATATATCTTTGTCCACCCTGAGCGGGTGTAGGACGCTGGTGACGTCGCTTATCTCCGGACATTATCTCCGGACAAAGCCACGGAAGTTGGCACAAATTGCCGGAAGTAGTATTCTAGGCAATTATATATTAGATTTTAATGTTATCAGTGTTTACCTTTGAACGTTTATATTGTATTGTCCTGTCACCAGCCATGTGTACGATTATCAGCCGAAAGCCTCTCTGGAACCAATAATCACCCCATATAAAGGTATCTTTATAAGTTAAAGATTCAGAATACTATGACTTTTATCATATCCTGAACAGTCAAGTTTTTTATGAAACGTTAAGGTTTTCTGGTTGAAGTAAAAAAAACTCTGAGTGTTTACAGTTTGAAACCATAAAATGTTGAAAGATTATGTCATTCTTGAGTATATCACTCAATGGTGCTCATAAACGTGTCAAATTTGATCTATAATATACTTTAATATACGTTACTTTAATCTTTAATATACTTAAGAACAGGGCCCCAGACATCACACAGGGGGTCTGAAACACCGCACAGTGGTCCAAAATATCGCTGTGCTCTGCCTGGGGCCCCATATGCTGCCTGGGGCCCCTGTGCTCTGCCTGGGGCCCCTGTGCTCTGCCTGGGGCCCCTGTGCTCTGCCTGGGGCCCCATGTTCTGCCTGGGGCCCCTGTGCTCTGCCTGGGGCCACTGTGCTCTGCCTGGGGCCCCATATGCTGCCTGGGGCCCCTGTGCTCTGCCTGGGGCCCCATATGCTGCCTGGGGCCCCTGTGCTCTGCCTGGGGCCCCATAGGCTGCCTGGGGCCCCTGTGCTCTACCTGGGACCCCTGTGCTCTACCTGGGACCACTGTGCTCTGCCTGGGGCCCCTGTGCTCTGCCTGGGGCCCCTGTGCTCTGCCTGGGGCCCCTGTGCTCTGCCTGGGGCCCCATGTTCTGCCTGGGGCCACTGTGCTCTGCCTGGGGCCCCATAGGCTGCCTGGGGCCCCTGTGCTCTGCCTGGGACCACTGTGCTCTGCCTGGGGCCCCATATGCTGCCTGGGGCCCCTGTGCTCTGCCTGGGGCCACTGTGCTCTGCCTGGGGCCACTGTGCTCTGCCTGGGGCCCCATAGGCTGCCTGGGGCCCCTGTGCTCTACTTGGGACCACTGTGCTCTGCCTGGGGCCCCATATGCTGCCTGGGGCCCCTGTGCTCTGCCTGGGGCCCCTGTGCTCTGCCTGGGGCCCCATGTTCTGCCTGGGGCCACTGTGCTCTGCCTGGGGCCCCATATGCTGCCTGGGGCCCCTGTGCTCTGCCTGGGGCCCCATATGCTGCCTGGGGCCCCTGTGCTCTGCCTGGGGCCCCTGTGCTCTGCCTGGGGCCCCATATGCTGCCTGGGGCCCCTGTGCTCTGCCTGGGGCCCCATAGGCTGCCTGGGGCCCCTGTGCTCTACCTGGGACCACTGTGCTCTGCCTGGGGCCCCATATGCTGCCTGGGGCCCCTGTGCTCTGCCTGGGGCCCCTGTGCTCTGCCTGGGGCCCCATGTTCTGCCTGGGGCCACTGTGCTCTGCCTGGGGCCCCATAGGCTGCCTGGGGCCCCTGTGCTCTGCCTGGGACCACTGTGCTCTGCCTGGGGCCCCATATGCTGCCTGGGGCCCCTGTGCTCTGCCTGGGGCCACTGTGCTCTGCCTGGGGCCCCATATGCTGCCTGGGGCCCCTGTGCTCTGCCTGGGGCCCCATATGCTGCCTGGGGCCCCTGTGCTCTGCCTGGGGCCCCATGTTCTGCCTGGGGCCCCTGTGCTCTCCCTGGGGCCACTGTGCTCTGCCTGGGGCCCCATGTTCTGCCTGGGGCCACTGTGCTCTGCCTGGGGCCCCATAAGCTGCCTGGGGCCCCTGTGCTCTGCCTGGGACCACTGTGCTCTGCCTGGGGCCCCATATGCTGCCTGGGGCCCCTGTGCTCTGCCTGGGGCCACTGTGCTCTGCCTGGGGCCCCATATGCTGCCTGGGGCCCCATATGCTGCCTGGGGCCCCTGTGCTCTGCCTGGGGCCCCATATGCTGCCTGGGGCCCCTGTGCTCTGCCTGGGGCCCCTGTGCTCTGCCTGGGGCCCCATATGCTGCCTGGGGCCCCTGTGCTCTGCCTGGGGCCCCATATGCTGCCTGGGGCCCCTGTGCTCTGCCTGGGGCCCCTGTGCTCTGCCTGGGGCCCCTGTGCTCTGCCTGGGGCCCCTGTGCTCTGCCTGGGGCCCCTGTGCTCTGCCTGGGGCCCCATATGCTGCCTGGGGCCCCTGTGCTCTGCCTGGGGCCCCTGTGCTCTGCCTGGGGCCCCATGTTCTGCCTGGGGCCCCATGTTCTGCCTGGGGCCCCTGTGCTCTGCCTGGGGCCCCTGTGCTCTGCCTGGGGCCCCTGTGCTCTGCCTGGGGCCCCATATGCTGCCTGGGGCCCCTGTGCTCTGCCTGGGGCCCCATATGCTGCCTGGGGCCCCTGTGCTATGCCTGGGGCCACTGTGCTCTGCCTGGGGCCCCATAGGCTGCCTGGGGCCCCTGTGCTCTGCCTGGGACCACTGTGCTCTGCCTGGGGCCCCATATGCTGCCTGGGGCCCCTGTGCTCTGCCTGGGGCCACTGTGCTCTGCCTGGGGCCCCATATGCTGCCTGGGGCCCCTGTGCTCTGCCTGGGTGTAGGACACTGGTGACGTCACTTATCTCCGGACATTAGCTCCGGACATTAGCTCCGGACATTATCTCCGGACATTAGCTCCGGACAAAGCCACGGAAGTTGGCACAAATTGCAGGAAGTAGTATTCTAGGCAATTATATATTAGATTCTCCATCACAGAAACGTATTCATTGTAACCCTTTTGCGGTCAGGTTTTTTTTATTTTTAGCTAGGAATTTCCACACTTTTGCTATATGATAAATTGATATTAATCCCCAATAACTATATATTTTCTGAAATTAGACACCTGGCACATTGTCACAATATTACTTGGCACTTCATATGTACAGAACCTTCATTCAATTTTTAGTGTGATGTGTGCATCTACTTTATGAGCGGGCTCAGGAGCTGAGCCCACTCCATGCAGCTCGAATGCTAGTTGTCTTATGCAACTGGTACACAAGAAATTGCTGCCGTCGAAGCTAGCCTGATCCAAACTGATAAAACCTCACCCATACACACTTTAATTGAAGATGACTGTTCTTGCTTTCTTGCTACACCTAGGTATAAACCACAGGAGATCATCAATTTTACAATACATTGCAATACTACAGTATTACTTTGTAATGTTTAGGCATTGAAGCAATCTCAGGCTCAGATACCCAAAGGAGACTACTTAAAGGGAACCTGTCACTTCCAAAAATTCTATTTACCTACATATATAGCGGTAATCTCTAGGTAACAATTAAATCTGGCTGACTTACTGGAGAGCTGCTACAGGGAGTATAAGAAGTTCTTTCCTCCATGCAGCTTCTCGCTTCCAGTTGTAGCTGCTCCCTGTACTGCCCTGATGACAGGAAGCAAGTGGTGGCGGGGAGAATATACTATATATACTAGACTATAAGCCGAGACCCCTAATTTTGCCACAAAAAACTGGGAAAACTTAATGACTCGAGTATAAGCCTAGGGTGGAAAATGCAGCAGCTACCGGTAAATGTCAAAAATAAAAATAGATACCAATAAAAGTAAAATTGAGACATCAGTAGGTTGTGTTTTTGAATATCCATATTGAATCAGTAGCCCTATATAATGCTCCATGAAGTTTGATGGGCCCCATAAGATGCTCCATATTAAAATATGCCCCTTAAAATGCTGCACAAATGTTGATTATGGCCCCATAAGATGCTCCATAGAGACATTTGCCACATATAACATGAACAATATTAATTCCTCATCCCCTATGACGGGATCCCTTCATAGATAAACATGCAACTACCAATAGAGAATCATGAAGGCACTGGATCCAAAATGTACCAAATATAAAAAGCATGACTTTATTAACACTTATTAAAAACATAACATGACAAAAAACACAATAAATATAAAGTGACAATGAGCCAATACAGGGTCACCACAGAAGCTACAGACTGATACAACCCCCTTAGTGTCTACACCCGGTATTATAAGTGATCATAGATTGTCAATCATTACAGGCATCCTAGCTAGACTGCTGGAAGTGTAACATACTAAAAACATCTAGCCACCAAATCCGGATACTGTGATCCATAAATAGTTGTAGCTATATAAAGACAGCTAGTAGTAGTGATTACCTGTAGTCATTATGGACCGGGGATGGGGGGGTCGACCAAACTGAGCGCACCTCGACGCGCGTTTCACTGCAAAGGCAGCTTCGTCAGGAGGCAGTATGGCGTTGCTACTGGAGCCTTATATACCAAAACCTAATTCTCACATGCCCAGCACCTGTGCGCCAGCGCATCGACGCCATGTTGCGGCGTCACTGAAGGGACCGCGCTCAATGTACGCGTCATCTGGTCACATGGTCCGGTCATGTGACCGGCCATGTAACCAAGACAACGCAGCACATACCAGAGCGCTTCCCCACAGCGGCACCACAGCGCATGCGTGCCGTGCGCTGAATGCTCAAGCAGGAGAAAGGTTTGTGGCAGGGATCATCTGTGACGTACAAAAACAGAACAACAAGGCTAACTACATTAAAATAGACCGCTACATCGTTCCTCCACCCTAACTATACTAACAAACCTACCTTCCACCTCTTTATCCCATGCCATACAGAAACAGTAAATATACAAAAACAGATATTGCATTATTCAATATAAACATGATAACTATCTAGTTGGTGGCACACAATAAACAATAAGCATACAACAATAAGTGTCATAAGGCATAATGTTTCCACATATGAATAATTCGGCAGAATTCATATAAAATTGACAGTGCTGAGATCACAGGTAGCCTCTTGATTGTTATTTCCTCGCTTTTCCCCTTCCATTTTTTTGGGGTGATTCATAGGTGATTGCAACATCATCCGTACCATCAAATGCGTCTAAGATATAGCGTAACCACCAAAAGATACTGAGCACAACTATAGATGGAATAGAGAGGGAGTTATTTCAATTATAGTAGATATATCTACATATTATGCCTCCATCAATATTCTAGTTCATGAAGCAGACAAAAGAATAAAAAATAAAAAAGAAGAAGAAGAAAGGAGGGGAGGGATGTAGATCCAACGGACACATAAAAGGTGGAAATACAACATAAAACCATAGAAGCAACATATAATTAAAATTCGCGCTAGCCTAGGAAGGATTTGAAGCTAATCGATTCGTTTAGCCCATTGGGGGCGAGGGTATCTAAATCAACCATCCATCTCGTTTCACGTTTAAGCAATTCCTTTTTATAGTTACCACCCCTGATGCCCAATTGCACCCGATCAATCCCTCTGACTTTAAATGTTATAGGGTTACTATTGTGACATTTTCTAAAATGCTTAGGGATTGTTTTTAGTGCATCCACATCCAGCGCCATGGCCCCATTCTTGATGTCACGTACATGCTCTAAGGTGCGCACCCGTAGTTCACGTGTGGTCATGCCAATGTAAATCAGATTACATGCACATTTGGCATAATATATCACGTTGTCTGTTCTACAATTGATGAAATGCGTGATAGAGAAAGCTTTACTGCCCCTACTATTTTCAAATGTGGTGACCCGCTCAACATATTTGCACGCAGAGCAGTCACCACATTGAAACGAACCCCATCTTGGGCCCATTCTATCAGAAAAAAATTATTTTTGGGGTGCCACATAATGGCTTTTAGTCAGCATGTCCTTTAGGTTTTTGGACCTACGCCATGTCACTGATGAATGGTTGGAAATATGTGGTGCCACATCCTCATCTGCCAATAGCACAGGCCAATATTTCCTCAAGATCTCTGACACTACTCTCCATTCTGAATTAAAAGAGGTAATAAACCGCACAGGTAAATTGTCATGATGTTTGACAGTTTTTTTGGCAGTTTTTTGTCCAGACTGGGCCAGGAGCGTATCACGTGACGTGAATTTGGCTCTTCTATATCCGGTGCGTATCGCTTTATGATTATAGCCTCTCTGTTGGAGATTATTTTTGAGGATTTTGGCCTGTCGTTCAAATGCATCATTATTAGAACAAATACGCTTAATGCGTAGAAATTGGCTGATTGGTACTGATTTAAATGTCTGTGGGTGGTGTGATGATGTTGCATGTAACAACGTATTTACAGCAGTGGACTTACGGAACACATCAGTCGAAATGAAACCTTCATCATCCTTGCTGAGCGTAACGTCCAAAAACTCCACCTTTTCTCTACTATACTTCCATGTTAGGTTAATATTCAATGAATTGTCATTTAACCTATTGAGAAAAGAATTAAGAGAAACCTCAGACCCCTGCCAGATAAAAAGTACATCATCTATATAGCGAGACCATGAGACCACGGCGTCTATCCCCTCAATACTACCAACAACCTCCCGCTCCCACAGCCCCAGGAAAAGATTTGCGTATGAGGGCGCACAAGTCGCCCCCATCGCGGTTCCCTGGAGCTGTAGGAAATAGCGGTCCTTAAAAACGAAAAAATTGTGGGTGAGGGAAAAATGTAGTAAATTCAAAATGAAACTACACTGGTGACGTCACTTATCTCCGGACATTAGCTCCGGACATTAGCTCCGGACATTAGCTCCGGACATTAGCTCCGGACATTAGCTCCGGACATTAGCTCCGGACATTAGCTCCGGACAAAGCCACGGAAGTTGGCACAAATTGCAGGAAGTAGTATTCTAGGCAATTATATATTAGATTCTCCATCACAGAAACGTATTCATTGTAACCCTTTTGCGGTCAGGTTTTTTTTATTTTTAGCTAGGAATTTCCACACTTTTGCTATATGATAAATTGATATTAATCCCCAATAACTATATATTTTCTGAAATTAGACACCTGGCACATTGTCACAATATTACTTGGCACTTCATATGTACAGAACCTTCATTCAATTGCAAATGCTGATTATGGCCCCATAAGATGCTCCATACAGATATTTGCACCATATAATGCTCCACAAATGTTGATTATGGCCCCATAAGATGCTCCTTACAGACATTTGCCCCATATAATGCTCCACAAATGTTTATTATGGCCCCATAAGATGCTCCATAGACTATTATGCCCAATATAATGCTGCACAAATGCTGATTATGGCCCCATAAGATGCTCCATAGAGATATTTGTCCCATATAATGCTGCACAAATGCTGATTATGGCCTCATAAGATGCTCCATATAGATATTTGCCCCATATGCTGTTGCTGCGATAAAAAAAAAAAATGACCTACTCACCTCTCGTCGCTCAGGCCCCCAGTACTTGCTATAGTCTCCTTTCCCTGTTCCACCGCCGGGTGCCGCTGTCTTCCCCGTTCTCCGCACTGACGCTCAGTGAGAGGGCGCGCACTAACCACGTCATCGCGCCCTCTGACCTGAGCGTCACAGGCAGATGACGCGGAAGACGGCGCCCGGCGGTAGAACGTGGAGAGGTGAATATCTCCGTGCTCCCCCTCCCCATTATACTCACCTGCTCCTGGCGCGGTCCCTGGCAGCTTCTCTGATGGACTCTCCAGGCGTGGCACCTCTTCCAGCTTTGAGCGGTCACTGGGTACTGCTCATTACAGTAATGAATATGTGGCTCCATCCCTATGAGTGGAGTCACGTCCATATTCATTACTGTGATGAGCAGGTACCATGTGACCGCTCAAAGCTGGAAGAGCTGCCGACGCCTGGAGACCATCGGAGATGCAGGGACCTCGCCAGGAGCAGGTGAGTATATCACAGCCGCCGTTCCCCCTTCCCCGCTGACCCCCCCAGGGACAATGATTCGAGTATAAGCCGAGGGGGCGCTTTCAGCCTAAAAAATGGGCTGAAAATCTCGGCTTCTACTCGAGTATATACGTTAACTTAATTTTTCCCCCCTAGCCAGTAAGACAGCATCATTTAAAGGCTATTTACCTGCAGATTACCTCTATATCTTCAAGTAAATGGAATTTATGTGGGGGTGACAGATTACCTTTAAAAATGTAAGGAACATAAACCCCTTCATGACCCAGCCTATTTTGACCTTAATGACCTGGCCATTTTTTGCAATTCTGACCAGTGTCCCTTTGAGGTAATAACTCAAGAACGCTTCAATGGATCCTAGCGATTCTGAGATTGTTTTTTCATGACATATTGAGCATCATGTTAGTGGTAAACTTAGGTTGATAATTTTTGCGTTTATTTGTGAAAAAAATTGAAATTTGGCGAAAATTTTGAAAATTTAGCAATTTTTAAATTTTGAATTTTTTTTCTGTTAATGTGACACAAAATAGTTAATAAATAACATTTCCCACATGTCTACTTTACATCAGCATAATTTTGGAAACAAAATTTTTTTTTTGCTATGAAGTTATAAGGGTTAAAATTTGACCAGCGATTTCTCATTTTTACACCAAAATTTACAAAACCATTTTTTTTAGGGACCACCTCACACTTGAAGTCACTTTGAGGGGTCTATATGGCTGAAAATACCCAAAAGTTAAAACTTCACCCCTCAAGGTGCTCAAAACCACATTCAAGAAGTTTATTAACCCTTCAGGTGCTTCACAGCAGCAGAAGCAACATGGAAGGAAAAAATGAACATTTAACTTTTTAGTCACAAAAATGAAATTTTAGCAACAATTTTTTTATTTTCCCAAGGGTAAAAGGAGAAACTGGACCCCGAAAGTTGTTGTACAATTTGTCCTGAGTACGCAGATACCCCATATGTGGGGGGGGGGAAATCACTGTTTGGGTGCACGACAGGGCTCGGAAGGGAAGGAGCGCCATTTGACTTTTTGAATGAAAAATTAGCTCCAATCGTTAGCGGACACTGTCGTGTTTGGAGAGCCCCTATGTGCCTAAACATTGGAGCTCCCCCACAAGTGGCCCCATTTTGGAAACTAGACCCCCCCAAAGAACTTATCTAGATGCATAGTGAGCACTTTCAACCCCCAGGTGCTTCACAAATTGATCCGTAAAAATGAAAAAGTGCTTTTTTTCAAAAAAAAAATCCTTTAGCCTCAATTTTTTTATTTTCTCATGGGCTACAGGATAAAATGGATCTTAAAATGTGTTGAGCAATTTCTCCTGAGTACACCGATACCTCATATGTGGGGGGGTAAACCACTGTTTGGGCACACGGCAAGGCTCGGAAGGGAAGGAGCGCCATTTGACTTTTTGAATGAAATATTAGCTCCAATCGTTAGCGGTCACCATGTCGTGTTTGGAGAGCCCCTGTGTGCCTAAACATTTGAACTCCTCCACAAGTGACACCATTTTGGAAACTAGACCCCCCAAGGAACTCGTCTAGATGTGTGATGAGCACTTTGAACCCCCAAGTGCTTCACAGAAGTTTATAACGCAGAGCCATGAAAATAAAATCATTTTTCTTTCCTCAAAAATTATTTTTTAGCCCACAATTTTTTATTTTCACAAGGTTAACAGGTGAAATTGGACCCCAAAAGTTGTTGTCCAGTTTGTCCTGAGTACACTCATACCCCATATGTGGGGGTAAACCACTGTTTGGGTGCATGGCAGAGCTCGGAAGGGAAGTAGTGACTTTTTGAAATGCAGACTTTGATGGAATGGTCTGCAGGTGTCATGTTATGTTTGCAGAGCCTCTGATGTGCCTAAACAGTAGAAACCCCCCATTTTGGAAACTAGACCCCCCAAGGAACTTATCTAGATTTGTGGTGAGCACTTTGAACCCCCCAAGTGCTTCACAGAATTTTATATCGCAGAGCCGTGAAAATAAAAAAAAAAATTTTTCCCCACAAAAATAATTTTTTAGCCCCCATTTTTTTATTTTTCCAAGGGTAACAGGAAAATTTGTACAATTTGGGGGGTCTAATTTCTCCTGAGTACGCTTATGCCCCATATGTTTGGGTAAACCACTGTTTGGGCACATGTCGGGGCTTGGAAGGGAGGGAGCACCATTTGACTTTTTGAATGCAAGATTGGCTGGAATCAATGGTGGCGCCATGTCGTGATTGGAGACCCCCTGATGTGCCAGTGGAAACCCCTCAATTCTAACTCCAACACTAACCCCAACACACCAATAACCCTAATCTCAACTCTAACCATAACCGTAATCACAACCCTAACCCCAACACACCCCTAACGCAAATCCCAACCCTAACCCCAACACACAACCAACCCTAATCCTAACCATAACCCCTAACCACAAGCCTAACCCTAACCTCCATACCCCTAACCCTAATCTTAACCCTAACCCTAATTCTAACCCTAACTCTAGTTCCAGCCCTAACCCTAAGGCTATATGCACACGTTGCGGATTCGTGTGCGGATTTTTCCGCACCCTTTTTGAAAAATCCGCAGGTAAAACGCACTGCGTTTTACTTGCGGATTTACAGCGGATTTCCAGTGTTTTTTGTGCGGATTTCACCTGCGGATTCCTATTGAGGAACAGGTGTAAAACGCTGCGGAATCCGCACAAAGAATTGACATGTTGCGGAAAATACAACGCAGCGTTTCCGCACGGCATTTTCCACACCATGGGCACAGCGGATTTGGTTTTCCATAGGTTTACATGGTACTGTAAACGTGATAGAAAACTGCCACGAATCCGCTGCGGCCAATCCGCTGCGGATCCACAGCCAAATCAGCACCGTGTGCACATAGCCTAATTCTAACCCTAATTGCAACCCTAACCCTAACCCTAGTTCTAACCCTACTTCTAACCCTAACCCTAGTGGAAAAATAAAAATAAATATATTTTATTTATTTCATTATTTTCCCTACCTATGGGGGTGATAAGGGGAGGCTTTATTTACTATTTTTTTATTTTGATCACTGTGATAGGTTATATCACAGAGATCAAAATGTACCTGTAACGAATCTGCCGGCCGGCAGTTTCGGCGGGCGCACTGCGCATGCGCCAGCCATTTTGGAAGATGACAGTGCCCAGCTTAGATGCCGGACGGACACCGGGAGGCTCCCCGGGACTCCAGCGGTACGGGGGTGGGATCGGACAGTGGGGTGCTGGACAGGATGGAGGGGAGAGGAGGGCAGCGGAGCACAGAACGGAGGGGAGGAAAGACTGACAGCGGCGGCAGATCGCCACTGTCAGTGGGTGGAGGGGGCAGATCGGGGTCTCCAGCCATGGCCGATGATATTACAGCATCGGCCATGGCTGGATTGTAATATTTCACCAAGTTTCCTAGGTGAAATATTACAAATTAGTCTAATTGGCTGTTGCACTTTCAACAGCCAATCAGAGCGATCGTAGCCACGTGGGGGCAAAGCCACCCCCCCTGGGCTGAAGTACCACTCCCCCTGTCCCTGCAGATCGGGTGAAAGTGGAGTTAACCCTTTTCACCCGATCTGCAGGGACGCGATCCCTCCATGACGCCACATAGGCGTCACAGGTCAGATTGGCACCGACTTTCATGACGCCTACGTGGCATCACAGTTCGGGAAGGGGTTAAATAAATAAATAAATGTTAAAGGGAATCTGTCAGTAGGGTCAATCCTCCTAAGCTGTCTACATGGGCATGCTGGTCAAATAAACTTGAATATCTTATTTTAGGGCGATACACATGTTCCTTAGTACACCATGTTCCAAATTAATATGCAAATTACATTTTTCTCAGATTTTCCTAAATGGTCGGTGCAAATGACAGTCAGTCTAATAAAAATCATCACCCGTTAGATTATACATCGAATTTTATTGAAGTAGCCTCCCAATGATAACAGTATAATCTCCGAAATGAATAAAAATTCAAAATGCACTCTTCCAAATTATTAGGCACAGTAGAATTTCTAAACATTTGATATGTTTTAAAGAACTGAAAATGCTCATTTGTGGAATTTGCAGCATTAGGAGGTCACATTCTCTGAACAAAAAAGCTATTTAACTCCAAAAAATCCTAACAGTCAATTTACATGTTAACATAGGACACCTTCTTTGATATCACCTTCACAATTCTTGCATCCATTGAACTTGTGAGTTTATGGAGAGTTTCTGCTTCTATTTCTTTGCATGAAGTCAGAATAGCCTCCCAGAGCTGCTGTTTTGATGTGAACTGCCTCCCACCCTCATAGATCTTTTGCCTGATGATACTTCAAAGGTTCTCTATAGGGTTGAGGTCAGGGGAAGATGGTGGCCACACCATGAGTTTATCTCCTTTTATGCCCATAGCAGCCAATGACACAGAGGTATTCTTTGCAGCATGAGATGGTGCATTGTCATGCATGAAGCTGATTTTGCTCCCGAAGGCATGTTTCTGCATTTTACACCATGGAAGAAAGTTGTCAATCAGAAACTCTATATACTTTGCAGAGGTCATTTTCACACCTTCAGGAACTTAAGGGTATGTGCACACGTCAGGATTTCTTCAGGAATTTTTGCGTTTTTCTTGTGGATTTCCCCGATAAAAACGCTATAATACCGCATAAAAAATGCGTACATTATGCATCCTATCATTTAGAATGCATTCCGCATTTTTTGTGCACATATTGCGTTTTTTTTTCCGCAAAAAAAAAAAACGCATTCCGGAAAAAGAAGCAACATGTTCATTATTTTTGCGGATTTCCCATTAAATTGGAGTGTCAGGAAAAAAACGCATAAAATCCGCAAAAAAAAAAACCACACAAAAAACACGTAAAAAACGCATGCGGATTTCTGGCAGAAATGTCCGGATTTTGTCAGGAAAATTTCTGCAAGAAATCCTGACGTGTGCACATACCCTAAAGGGCCCTACCAGCTGTTTCCCCATGATTCCGTCCCAAAACATGAATCCTCCACCTCCTTGCTGACGTCGCAGCCTTGTTGGGACATGGTGGCCATCCACCAACCATCCACTACTCCATCCATCTGGACCATCCATGGTTTGCTCGACACTCATCAGTAAACAAGACTGTTTGAAAATTAGTCTTCATGTATGTCTGGGCCCACTGCAACCGTTTCTGCTTGTGAACACTGTTTAGGGGTGGCCGAATAGTAGGTTTATGCACCACAGCAAGCCTTTGAAGGATCCTACACCTTGAGGTTCGAGGGACTCCAGAGGCACCAGCAGCTTCAAATAACTGTTTGCTGCTTTGTAATGGTATTTTGGCAGCTACTTTCTTAATCCAATGAATTTGTCTGGCAGAAACCTTCCTAATTATGCCTTTATCTGCGTGAACTCTGTCTGTGCTCTGTTTGTCACAAATCTCTTCACAGTATGATGATCACTCTTAAATGTTCATGAAATATCTAATGTTTTCATACCTTGTCCAAAGCATTGCACTATTTAATGCTTTTCAGCAGCAGAGAGATCCTTTTTATTTCCCATATTGCTTGAAACCTGTGGCCTGCTTAATAATGTGGAACATCATTTTTAACTATTTTTTCCTTTATTTAGAATCACCTGGAAAACTAATTATCACATGTGTTTAAGGTTGATTTCAGTGATCTATTGAGCCCTCAGACTATACCATCCATGAGTTTATTTGAAAAACAAAACAATTACATCTTTGACACTTAAATCCAATTTGCATAATAATTTAGAAAACAGTGTATGTAAATGAGCTGTTAATATCTATGGACTGGACATAGATCTCCCTGAAAGTTTGTCTCCAGAGCTTAATTTAAATGAAAGGGGGGCATCACCAGTGTGAGACAAGAAATGACTGACCCTTTACACTCATAATCACATACAGGTCTGCAGTGAGATCAGAACGAATTCAGTACAGCAAAAGTAAACTTTTGTCTCATTACCAACACATTTGCAGCAGCACTTGTCCTCTCATGGTGCTGTCACCTCTGCAACAGCGCTATACTTGATTATAACCAACACAGTACAACAGAGTTGAACCTTGTCTCATTACAAACACAACAAACATATTTGCAGTTCTCCTTCCAAAGTGTTAACAGCTTTGTTGTACTGCCTCCTCCCTCCCCCAAACACACAAGCTGCCTGTGAGATGGGAAGCATCTGAAGCACTATCAGAGGACAAATGCAGCTGCAAATGTGTTTGTAATGATACAAAGTTCAGTTCTGTTGTGCTGTATGAGAGCAAATTGTCAGTTATCACATTTAAAATGAGTTCTGGAGGATGATTCTCGGATATCTATGTCTGGCCCATAGATATTAACAGCTCATTTGTCAGCTGGCAGTCAGTGCCGGAGGAGCTTTTACAGCTGCCGCACTCTGTAGACAAGCTGTGACTGAACCCCTGCCGGCGCCACACCTGAGGCTGAAACCTGAATGCTGCCGGTGAGGAATACATTTCATTTCCTCCTGAAATCAGGGCTCTAAGTGCGGGTGCCAGGGCCAGGCAGGTTTAGAACGCTATTACCCAGCAGATTAACTCCATATCTGCTGGTTATTAGCTTTTTCTTTTTCACCTGGCAGATTACCTTTAAACAATATATAGGGAATGTGTCATCAGTAAGTTAAGTATAACGCACAATCTTTTCACATATACGTAGCACAAAAATTGCACCTAAGATAATGTGCATGTATGAAATCTGAAATATATAACTGTATTTCCTTCCCAGGAATGTCCACCGAAGACGCAGCAGAAGCGGGTCTGAACTACATGGCAACACGGGTCAATGGAAGTGGTGGTGTCATAGTGGTTAACAGTACGGGTGAATGGACAACAAAGTTCTCCACAAAGCAGATGTCTTGGGCTGCAGTTCAAGATGACCAGCTACATTTAGGCATTTACACTGGGGAACATGAGATTGAGCCTGTTGCTGCAGCCCCACAACAGTAAGGCTATGTTCACACAGAGTTTTTTTTTGAGGACTGTTTTGGACAAGATCATCTCTAACCGAAAATCCTCTTGCAATAACTTTTTTTCGTTTCTGTGGGAAATTCTTTTTGTGGTTCATTTAAGTTTTATCCATTTTCTTTTTTCTGAAGAGGTTTTGTAGAATGCTCAGTAGTTAAATAAAAGTACATGTCCCTTATTTGAAGCAGATACAGAAGAAAACCTCTGCAAACTAGGCACTATCCAATTAAAAGCCACCAAAAATCTTTTCACGAATAAAAAAAAAAAAAAGTAAGAAATAAAATATCCTCCAAAAACTACCTACAAAAGCATTGTTTTCTGAGGTGGTTTCTGCTTGAAAAATTCATGGCTGTTGAACACCCCAAAAGCTGTGTGAAAATGCCACTAGTATAAGTGAATGTAGAGAAAAAGCCCAATCTGCTCACGTGGCCGGTGCACTGCACTAATAATCATTAGGCAGTATGGATCCACGTAAAAAGTCAGCACTCATTGTCGTCATAAAATTATTGCCTCATTGAATCATCTTAAAGTCATAGATGGTTGAGAACCGCAACATAAAAAATAAGCATGATGGCAAAAAAGGAAAATTCACAGTCTCCCGGACAGCGAGTTTCTGACTTGTCTGGCTAAGTCTAAGGACCGCACAGGGCAGAAACACATTGCCTGGCTTTTTACGTGGATTCACGTCTTCATAAGTGAATGTAATCCTGCAATGTGACAACTAAAGAATTGATTGATTTTGTGATGATCAGCAATGTGTGTGTATATACTGTGTATATATATATATATATATATATATATATATATATATATATATATTCTACTGTGGGCCTAAAGCTCATAATTATAGATTCATTTATCTGATATGTTACTTGTGGCAACCCGGCAGTGGGGACGTGTAAATATTAATACCAATGTACATAAATGTAAGGCCATGTTCACACGTTCAGTATTTAGTCAGTATTTTACCTCAGTATTTGTAAGCCAAAACCAGGAGTGAAACAATCAGAGGAAAAGTATAATAGAAACATGTCACCACTTTTGTTTTTCTCACCCACTCCTGGTTTTGGCTTACAAATACTGAGGTAAAATACCGACCAAATACTGAGCGTGTGAACGAGGCCTAAAGGTGATTAAATGCGATAACCTCCTCATATTCACACAGCTGGTCCCATTGTGTAGACAATAACCAGCAATATGTTGACATGTAATGACTTCCTTGTATACGTCTGGTTATAACCTAGTCCTGCTTAAGGCTAAGAATTTGCTGCAATGTGTCAGTGTAGGCAATCCTCTGGTAGTTAAACATGATGGCCGCAGAAATGTTCCATGTGTCCCCCTGCAGGTGTAAGTCCTTATCAACCTTGATACATTGTAATAGGCCCATCATTTCATTGGGTTAAATGCCTCTTTTCAGCCTCTAAATGTATGGGGAAAAATGTTGTTCACGGACTGCAAGAGAGGTGAGGAGATTACCGTATATACTCGTGTATAAGCCGAATTTTTCAGCACATTTTTTTTTGTGCTGAAAACGCCCCCCTGGGCTTATACACGAGTCATGGTACTTAAACCTGGAGTGGGGCATCATACTTACCTACCTGCGCACCCTCGGTACTGGCACTGCATCTAGTTCCGTCCACCAGTGCCTGCATGCAGCGTCTTCATGTTCTCAGCGGTCACGTGGTACCGCTCATTAAGGTGATGAATATGGACGCGTCTCCACTCCCATAGGCGTGGAGCGCATATTCATCACCTTAATGAGCGGTACCATGTGACCGCTAAGCACAGGAGAGCTGCCAGTGCCGCGCCGGGACAATGGAGATGCTGAGACGTTCAGCAACGGACCGAGGAAGGTGAGTATGACTGGGGAGCCACGCATACGATGGGAGAGGATAGGGGAGTCATGCATACAACGAGGGGACCGAGAGAGCCACGCATATGATGGGGGAGGACGGGGGAGCCACGCATATGACAGGGGAGGAAGGGGGAGCCACGCATACGAGGGGAGCAACGCATACAATGAGGGGACCGGGGGGAGCCACGCATACAATGAGGGGACCGGGGGAGCCACAGAGAGAAGGACAGGATGGGGGAGCCACACAGAGCAGGACAGGGATGAGGGGACAATACTTACCCGGCTTATACTCGAGTCAATAAGCTTACCCAGTATTCCGTGGCAAAATTAGGTGTATACTCTGGTCGGCTTATACTCAAGTATATACGGTAAATTGATTAAACTGAATTTACAGGAATGGACAATACCTGTAGGCCTATTAAACATTGCTACCTACTAGACCTCTTCATAATGTAACAGCAGTAGTTACTCCAGTTTTTCCACTTTGTCATGGTGAAAGCTCAGGTTCTGGTTGTTTGTGGCCATTAGAATAAAGCTTAGTTAATGATCAGACATGTATGGTAATTCAGTGCGTGCAAGGATTTTTCTATTCAACTGGTATAATGCTGTTCCACTGTTTTGTCCAAAGCAGCCTTGAGGCATCCCTGTTTTAGCCGGGTTTAGTTTTTTGCTTTACTTATAATGCAATAAATCCTAAAATTTTGTTAAACTATTTAAAAACAAATAAAGCTATAAGGTTATTTCACATTCTGCAGCTTGAAACATTTTGCCTTAAGTTTTTTAAGAGGTTATCGACTACTGTAACATTAATGGCCTATCCTTAGGATAGGGTCATCAGTATCTGGTCAGTGGTCAGTGGGGGAGTGAATCCCAGCACTACTGCCGATCTGCTATTCACGGTGTCGGCTGTGGCCAGAACTGATCAGTTACCGAGCTCTGTCTACTACAGTGCCTTGCAAAAGTATTCAGCTCCCTGGAACTTTTCAACCTTTTCCCACATACAGTCATGGCCAAAAGTATTCACACCCCTGCAATTTTGTCAGATAATACTCAGTTTCTTCCTGAAAATGATTGCAAACACAAGTTCTTTGGTATTATGATCTTCATTTAATTTGTCTTAAAAGAAAAAAACACAAAAAGAATTGTTCTAAAGCCAAATTGGATATAATTCCACACCAAACATAAAAAAGGGGGTGGATAAAAGTATTGGCACTGTTCGAAAAATCATGTGATGCTTCTCTAATTTGTGTAATTAACAACACCTGTAACTTACCTGTGGCACCTAACAGGTGTTGGCAATAACTAAATCACACTTGCAGCCAGTTAACATGGATTAAAGTTGACTCAACCTCTGTCCTGTGTCCTTGTGTGTACCACATTGAGCATGGAGAAAAAGAAGACCAAAGAACTGTCTGAGGACTTGAGAAACCAAATTGTGAGGAAGCATGAGCAATCTCAAGGCTACAAGTCCATCTCCAAAGACCTGAATGTTCCTGTGTCTACCGTGCACAGTGTCATCAAGAAGTTTAAAGCCCATGGCACTGTGGCTAACCTCCCTAGATGTGGACGGAAAAGAAAAATTGACAAGAGATTTCAACGCAAGATTGTGCGGATGTTGGATAAAGAACCTCGACTAACATCCAAACAAGTTCAAGCTGCCCTGCAGTCCGAGGGTACAACAGTGTCAACCCGTACTATCCGTCGGCATCTGAATGAAAAGGGACTGTATGGTAGGAAACCCAGGAAGACCCCACTTCTTACCCCGATACATAAAAAAGCCAGGCTGGAGTTTGCCAAAACTTACCTGAAAAAGCCTAAAATGTTTTGGAAGAATGTTCTCTGGTCAGATGAGACAAAAGTAGAGCTTTTTTGGCAAAGGCATCAACAGAGTTTACAGGAGAAAAAAGAGGCATTCAAAGAAAAGAACACGGTCCCTACAGTCAAACATGGCGGAGGTTCCCTGATGTTTTGGGGTTGCTTTGCTGCCTCTGGCACTGGACTGCTTGACCGTGTGCATGGCATTATGAAGTCTGAAGACTAGCAACAAATTTTGCAGCATAATGTAGGGCCCAGTGTGAGAAAGCTGGGTCTCCCTCAGAGGTCATGGGTCTTCCAGCAGGACAATGACCCAAAACACACTTCAAAAAGCACTTGAAAATGGTTTGAGTGAAAGCACTAGAGACTTTCTAAGGTGGCCAGCAATGAGTCCAGACCTGAATCCCATAGAACACCTGTGGAGAGATCTAAAAATGGCAGTTTGGAGAAGGCACCCTTCAAATATCAGGGACCTGGAGCAGTTTGCCAAAGAAGAATGGTCTAAAATTCTAGCAGAGCATTGTAAGAAACTCATTGATGGTTACCGGAAGCGGTTGGTCGCAGTTATTTTGGCTAAAGGTTGTGCAACCAAGTATTAGGCTGAGGGTGCCAATACTTTTGTCTGGCCCATTTTTGGAGTTTTGTGTGAAATGATAAATGTTTGGCTTTTTGCTTCATTCTCTTTTGTGGTTTTTCATTTAAGACAAATTAAATGAAGATAATACCAATTTGTGTTTGCAATCATTTTCAGGAAGAAACTGAGTATTATCTGACAGAATTGCAGGGGTGTGAATACTTTTGGTCATGACTGTATCATTTTTCAAACATAAAGATACCAAATGTCAATTTTTGGTGAAGAATCAACAAGTGGAACACAATTGTGAAGTTGAGCGAAATTTATTGGTTATTTTAAGTTTTTGTGAAAATTCAAAAACTGAAAAGTGGGGCGTGCAATATTATTCTGCCCCTTTACTTTCAGTACAGCAAACTCACTCCAGAAGTTCATTGTAGATCTCTGAATGATCCAATGTTGTCCTAAATGCCTAATGATGATAAATATAATCCACCTGTATGTTATCAAGTCTCCGTATAAATGCACCTGCTCTGTGATAGTCTCAGGGTTCTGTTTTGAAGTACAGAGAGCATAATGAAGACCAAGGAACACAACAGGCAGGTCCGTGATACTGTTGGGGAGAAGTTTAAAGCCGGATTTGGATACAAAATGATTTCCAAAACTTTAAACATCCTAAGGAGCACTGTGCAAGCGATCATATTGAAGTGGAAGGAGTATCATACCACTGCAAACCTACCAAGACCCGGCCGTCCCTCTAAACTCCAGGGAGCCGAATACTTTCGCAAGGCACTGTATATGGTGACCGCTGCCGGATACTGCACATCCACCACATATTCAAGTCAATAGGGGGCAGATGTGCAGTACCTGACCGCGGCCACTATACAGTAGATATAGCTGAGCTGGTCAGTTCCAGCCGACACCAAGAACAGCTAATCTGCGATGGTTCTGGGTACAGCACTAACGTTTGTCTACAGTCTGCGGTCTTGCATAGAACGGGACCCCCCAAGTATCTGCAAGCACCGAGATTCTGGTGCAGAACACTAGCTGTGACCCCTGACCTTATCAAGACAAGATTGGTTCATGTGCTGGTGATGTCAGTCATGCTAGCCAATAACAGCAATCGCTGGGAAAGTATGGTTATATATGGTAGGTGTTAAGTATAGTATACTGTATATTTTGCTTTATAGGACGCACCTGATTATAAGACGCACCTAGATTTTAGAGAGGAAAATAAGAAAAAATTTGATCCAAATAGTGTGCAAAAACCTTTAATAAAATATAAAAATATTATCTGTGGATGACGCTTTGTTATGGTGGATCTGTGAATTACAGTATCTGACTAGCACCCCCCTCATCCTCAGGAATACGCCCACTTACTGTATGCATAGATGTATTCTGAAAGATGAGGGAGGTGGTAGGCACATTTGCAATAAGCACTTTGAACGCTACATTACAGTGTATATTTACACTAAATATGGCTAGAACCCCCATCATCCTTCAGAATATCATCCTTCAGAATATACTGTATCAATGGGTATATTCTGAAGGATGATGGGGTTTGTTTGCTCACCTTTCCTAAAAGGATTTTGGACTTGTGAATACCGTAGTTGCAACATTAAATAGTGTGCAGGGACAGATGTGATTGGTGGAGGCAGCTCAGCAACAGTTCCCTCCACCAATCACTATCCATCACTGCAGAGGAGGAACAGAATCGCTCTTCTCTCCCTCCTCAGCTTTAGGCCTCTTTCACACATCTGTGAAAACTGTCACCACACGTACCGGAGACACTGACACACGTAGACCCGTTCAAATGAATGGGTCTGTTCACATGTCAGTATTTCCACGGACCGTGTGTCCGTGTGCCCCACTTGTAGACATGTCCATTTTTTACCGTCATCACGGGCGGCAAAACGTCCTGCACACGGAGAACACACATGGATGTCATCCATGTCACACGCATCGGCGTCGGGGAAGAAGCATTACAGTAAGCGCTGTTCCCCGGTGCCGGGTGCTGAAGACTGTTCTCATCATTCTCCTCTGCTCTGCCGGCGATCGGCGCAAACAGAGGAGAATGATGAGTTATATTCAAGTCAGAACTGACAGCAGGTGGGGGCTTTTTGGACTATTACTCCCATCAACCTACACCTGCTGCACCTAAGAAGTGACAGCAGGAGCGGATAATGGGGGTATTCCTCACCCACTGCCTGCGATATAACTAAATGAATGAAAAACCTGGCGTGGGTTCCCCCATATTTTCTGTAACCAGCCAGGAAAAACTCAGCTGGGGGGCTGCAACCCTCAGCTGTGTTCTTCAGCAAGACTAGTTATGAAGAATAGAGGGGGTCCCCACATCTTATTTTTAATTATTTAAATAAATAATTTAAAAAAAACGACTTGGGGTCCACCAGATTTTTGACAACCAGCCTTGCTAAAGCTCACAGCTGGGGGCTGGTATTCTCAGGCTGATAAGGGGCCATTGATATAGGCCCCCACCATTCTAAAAGTAGCAGCCCGCAGTTGCCCATAAAAGGTGCATCTATTAGATGCGCCAATTCTGGTGCTTTGCCCGGCTCTTCCTACTTGCCCTGTATATACAAAAACCATAAGACATAAAGTGAGTTGATGGCCGAGAGCAGAGAGGTGTCACTCCCCCACTATTACTGTCCACATCAATAAGACCCACTGGGAAACTCCAAAATACATACAAAACAGAGCGGAGTACAAAAATCCCAAAACGCATAATATCTAAAAGCAGTATATATTTTATTATTATAATAAAACCAATAACAATAATTTAGCAATCAAATCATTACAAAAATACATATAGAGCAGGAGAAATGTGGAGGAGAGAAACTGTTGATACGCTAGATGGTATGGGGGAACCTAATACATCCTGAGCGAGGAATATAAGGTAAATACCGATAATGGGAACATAGGAGGGAAAATAAATCTCTGTTCACAGCAGAGTAGTAAAGCGCATAAGTAGGGGGGTCGCTGGTGGAACTGGGAGAACCTGTCACCTATTACATGGGTAAGCTTGGGTAGCATTATGATTGGGATATAACATGGGGGTATAACGCTTGTATACTTATGCATCATCGACGCCGGGCCGAGAGCTCCATCTGCGTCTGCTCCCCATCCGCAGCCATTTTCCTACAGACATCACGTAGAGGCAGGCGTGGGTGGAGATCTCTGCTTTCCTCCATCTGTGCCTGCGCCGAGTGAGAAGCCAGACCACAGAAGAAGAATGGCGGCTGTCACTCGCCGCCGTACCACTACCACAAGGCCACCATATCACCACCACACAGCACAGGACTGCCTCACTATCACCGCAACACCCCCAGCTCTGGGCGCGCTGCATTGACCCCCTCTGTAAGAACAGTGTTTGGGTTATAAGACGCACCCCCATTTTCCACCTAATTTTGGGGATCATAAAAGTGCGTCTTATAATCGAAAAATACGGTAAGTTGAAAAAATTAGGTTATTCATAATTAATATATTTATATTTTTTAAATGAAAATAAACCATTAGAGTTGATCGTAATTGTTTTACCAATCAACTAGTAGTTCCATCAATTATTTCAGTAATCAATTACGTTAATCAGTTAGTTGCGTTAATCAATTACTGTATTTTGTGGACTATAAGACGCACCAGACCCTAAGACACCCCTGAAATTTTAGAAAGGAAAATAAGAAAAATAAAATGAAATGGAATCCGCTGTTATGGTAGCTTACTGACGGGGCGGCTGCGGTAGAGCTTGGTCCCAGGAGGCAAGATCAGGGAAGCTGACATTGACTTTAGGAGTGTGGTGATGCCGCGGACCTTGGGCTGGGAGGAGGGTGTGTTCAGCGCTTGCTGAATAAGCTGCAGAGGGAACACTGCTTCCTGGATTGCGCTGGCCGATCAGCTGATTGGCGCCGCAGCTGCATGTATCGCGGCTGTGTGACAGGCACAACACATGAATGGAGAGCCTGTTTGTTGGGCTCTCCATGCGTGTGTTGTGCCTGTTACACAGCCGCGATACATGCAGCTGCAGCACCGATCAGCTGATTGTCCAGAGCGATCCAGGAAGCCGGGTTCCCTCTGCAGCTTATTCGGCAAGCGCTATAGCTTGCCGCATAAGAGGGAACCCGAGCAAAATCGCTCATCTCTAATCCAACCACCCTGTTCAAACCACCCCTATGTTTTCTGTCGTTCTTCCTAGGACCCGCTATGAAATGCTCTTGAGATTTTGCCATTTTAACACTCAATACCGACCCAGAAATGCCCCAGAACATAACACTATGTAAAACAAGGCCCATCGTCGAAGAGTTGACAGAAATAGTCTTAAGGTTCTACATCCCAACACAAAACCATTTCTTTAAATGAGTCCCTTGTAAAATTCAAAGGAAGACTGCACCTCCAGCAATTTATTTAATGTAAGAGGGCAAGGTTTGGAATGAAACTCCATTAAATGTGCGAGAGTTCGACGGGATACACATCAGCTTTTCACATTTATGAGGGGAAAGATAGCCAACTAAACCCACCAGGATGCCCTTATCTGAAGACATCTGGAAAAAATCATTTGGGAGCTGATAAGTCCGTTTTTACAAAAAGGCTGTAACCTGTATGCAGACAATTACTACATACCCCCTATTTAAAAGACTGGTTGAACTCAACATAGGGGCTTATTGGACTATTAGCAAAAACAGTCAGGGTTTCCACAATCAGTGGTCAATGAAGAGTTCCAAAAGGGGCAGCCAGGGGCTGTACGCAATTAATAACTGCTTGCCATCAAGTATAAGGATATTTTTATCCTCAACTCGATCCACACAGATGCCACAATGGCTGTTGTAGAAGTAGGATCCATTACTCCAAAGCAAAAACCTGTGTCGGTCATTGATAACAGCTAATACATGGGGGGTGTAGACCTTGCAGACTAGTTTCTACAGCCATACCATGTATCAAGAAAATAATATACTTGGTATAAAAAGTTAGTAATTTACTTGTTCCAGGTGACCACATATAATTCTTGTGTTAGACAAAAAATCAGGAAATTCTGAAACTTTCCTTGATTATATATCATCAGGAAAAGGTTATTGAAAAGCTTGTTTTTACAAATGTTTTCACTGCTCATCCATTAAAATCTGAAAATGTCAAAAGACTCACTGAGCGACATTTTATTGCACTCATGCCAGCAACAGAAACCAGAAAGAACTCCCAGAGAAGATGTCATGTATGTACCAAGAGAAGAATGAGGTGTGATACCTGCTATTATTGCCCAGCCCACCATTACCAACCTTATGCCTCACTGACTGACTGCTTTAAAATCTTCAATACAGAACCATGTTTTATAACTGTATTAATTTATCTCATTTTGTCATTCAAGCATATTGTTTATTCAGTGAATGACACATTTAAGTAGAGTTTGCTTAACTCTTTCCAAGGCGAATGTCTACAGACACAAGCTGGACAAAATATCTTGGGCTCGACAATGGCATATTTTACCCTTTACCACGACAGCACCTGCTAGAGAGAGGGATCCACCCATAGGAACAGGAAACCCACAGAGATAAAAGGTGGTGGTCCACCTCTCCTCAGTTGGTTTCCTGTTACTATAGGAACCGAAGGACGAACACCTATGAAGAAAATACCTGGGTCAAAGCATGCCGTCTGTGCAGTGTCCAAGAGAACGGCAGGGGTTGTGGTCCAGAAGCAATGTCAGGGGAGCCCTGTCTGTCAGCCTCCCTCCTCATTTGGTAAGATATCCTTGAGTACCGGGTCTGGGGAGAGCTGCCCGGTACCACGTAGACATGTGGTCGGGGTCTGGGTGGGTCCGCCCTGATGCGCAGGATCGTGAGGAGCATCCGGTGGAATCTGGGGTCCAGATGTTGGCTGCCTGCGCTACTCACACGAAAGCGATATCAGCGGGGCAGCCGAGGGATGATGCGGGGTGGCGCAATATGCCGGAGAGCACTCCTGCCCTGGAAGTGATGGATACTTTTGGGGCAACCTGGAAGAGGTGAGGCAGCCAGCGGGAACCGCCAGATTCAAAATATAAAAACCAGAAGCAGTGGAGCCACCAGTGTGCTAAGATGTCATCTCCACATGACTTGCACCCACCAGAGGTGGACTCTAAGGTGCAGAGTGCTGGATCTAGACGCTTCAGCAGAGGTGCCACGGACAGGAGTCGGAAGGGTGATGCGGCAGATGCACCCAGGACTCGGACTGTACCTCTTCCTCCAGAACTGGTATTGTAAAGCTTCACTGAGTGAGGGACGCTACCTATTAGGCTGACATCTCTTGCTATACCCCTTCTTTCACGACCAAGAAGAGCGAAATCAAAACAAGGAATGTGTCTATCCCCTCCCTGACTCTTACCCTAAAAGATTGTTAGGATTGCATTAGTAAAACAATGCAGGAGGAGGCTGCCATGTCATCAGTAGACATCCGCACAATAATAAGGGAAGAGCTGCAGGCCCTGAGCCAGACCAATATACCCCAAGGGCTCAGAAGTAAGAGGAAGGAAAGGTCCCCCATCCTCAGCTTGGAATCTGATAGTGACCAAAGGGAAGCCTCCGACTCCTTGCAGGCATCTCCGTGACCCCTTTCACTGGACATAGGACGCTCGTGTTTCCCTATAGATAGTGTCGACAACCTAGTTAAATCGGTTAGGAACACTATAGGGTGCACAGATACTATGGAGGTCCAGACAACACAAGAAATAATGTTTGCAGGACTGGCAGAAAGGAAACGGCCTTCCCTGTAATTCCATCAGTTAAAGCCCTAATCAAAAGGGAATAGGATAAGCAGAATCAACGGTGCTTCCTTCCCTCAACCTCTAAGAGAATGTACCCGTTTAGTGACGAGGAATTGCTGAATTGGACCAAAGTTCCTAAAGTAGACGCAGCAGTAGCCTCCACTTCCAAACAGCTCTACCCGTGGAAGATGCAGGCATGCTACCGGACCCACTTGATCGCAAGGCAGAATCCTCACTAAAAAGATCGTGGGAGGCTGCTACTGGAATTTTTAAACCAGCCATAGCCAGTACATGCACAGCTAGGTCCATGCTGGTATAGATCGATCAGATGGAGCAGCAAATTGACCAGAAGGTGTCCAGGGACAAATTGCTATCCGCCATCCCTTTAATCAGAGGGGCAGCAGCATTTATGGCGAATGTCTTGGACTCTTTACACCTAGCAGCTAGATCGGCTGGTCTAGTTAATAACGCAAGACATGCTCTATGGCTTAAAGGTTGGAAAGGGGATTCGCAGTCCAAGTCGAAACTGCGCTATCCTGTGTCAGGGTGAGTTCCTCTTCGGGAGTGTTCTAGACGACATAAAGGAGGGACGTCTGAAAGGCAGGGCCGTTGGACTACGAGGGAAGATAAACAAAAATGTGCCATGTTTAAGGGATCTTCCTTCCGGAAAGGTGGCGGATACCGGTAGTCCCGATCCTCCGGTAGGAGGCAGACTGAGATTTTTTTCCCAAAAATTGGACGCAATTACAGCTAGTGCCTTGATTTTGGATATAGTTAAAGATGGGTTAAGATTAGAATTCCATCAGATCCCCCATAATTCATGTATCGTTATATCCCTCAAGTTGCCGATACAACAGGTGGCCCTTGAATTAGAAATTCGGAGCCTACTATCCAAAAAGGTCCTAATAAAGGTTCCAGAAGGCCAGGAAGGAAGGGGATTTTACTCACCTTTGTTCCTGGTCTCTAAACCAGATGGGTCATTCAGAACAATCATCATTTAAGGAAACTGAACACATTTATCCACAACCATAAGTTCAAGATGGAGTCGATTAAACCCACCATTAAACTTTTGTTTCCCAGATGTATGATGGCCGGTCTGGATCTAAGAGATGCATGCTATCATCTTCCCATACATGGCGAACATCAGAAATACCTCAGAGTGGTGGTGTCTTTCGCAGGAGGGATCCACCACTTCGAGTTCACGGCAATGCCCTGCGGTCTCTCTATGGCACCCTGAGTTTTCACGAATGTGATGTTAGGTCATGGCTTTTTTATGTCAATAGGACATGTTAATTGTACCATGTCTGAATTTCCTATTATCAGGAAGTCATCAAAACATCCAGTGTAGAAACCGCTTAGCTGACACAATTTCGTCCTTGCAGGCATAAGGGTGGATCATCAATTTCAAGAAGTCCAGGATCGTACCACAGACCCTCCAGTCCTTTTTGGGTCTTCATCTAAACTCAACAAGTCAGAGGTGCCTACTTCCAAAGGTACAAACATCACTCATAAAAACGAAGGTTCAAACAGCAATGAACAAACCACGGATGTCTCTAAGGGAGGCTATGTCCCGGCTAGGTTCCCTTTCCTCCTGTATCCCTGTGATCCAATGGGCCCAATATCATACCCTGAAGCTACAGCACCAGATCCTCCTTGAAGAAAGGTGCTTGTGGGTCATCTTGGAGGGATAACTTTATCTACAGAAGTCTTATCTTCTCTGGTTTGGTGGTTAGATGATAACCATCTATCTAGGGGTGTCCCATGGGTGGTGAGACCTTCCTGTATAATCACTACTGATGCCCTGTCTGACATCTCCACGACAGTTGCCTATTTGAACAGACAAGGCGGTACACGATCAGTAATTCTAATGTCTTCTGCAGAAAGAATTTTCAATTTAGCCAAAAGTAATTTGCTATCCCTCTCAGCTCTTCATATCAAGTGCAAGGAAAATCTAAAAGCAGATTTCCTAAGCTGCTATACGTTAAGACAAGCAGAATGGTGTCTGAATAATTTCAGACAATAATTGTATAAATAAATAGTAAGATGGGATTCCTGGATGTATAAATTTATATTGCCTTTGCCTAATACTGGGGCGGTCCCTCTGATACTCTGAAATCCAACTGAGGAGAGGTGTGCCGCCCCCTTTTATCTCTGTAGGATTCCTGTTTCTATGGGCGGATCCCTCTCTCTAGTGGGTGCTGTTGTGGACCCATTAAAAGACCATTATCGGTGAGTAATCCGACTTTTTCAATATTTGCTCGAAAACATCCTCTTCGTGCTTGTTTCTGGAAATCATCTGTGGAGTGAAAATGGTCACTACACCCATAGATGAATTCGCAGAGGCGTGCCATTTCCCCATGTGGGGTCACATCACGGGGTCCATATTCTCCTTTTACATTGTGAAAATTAGAAATTTGAGGCTAAAACAACTTTTTTGTGAAGAAAAAACCCCGTAATATTTCATTTTGACATCCTAATGTTTTACAATTCTGTGAGGCACCTGTGGTATCAAGATGGTCATCACACCAGCAGATGGATTCCTCAAGGGGTGTAGTTTTCAAACTGTGGTGACTTGTTTGGGTTTAGGCACATCAGGGGCTCTGCAAACACGACATGACATCCTCTATTAATTCCAGCCAATTTGGCGCGCCTTCCCTTACGAACCCTGCCATGCGTCCAAACAGTAGTTTTTCACCACATTTCGAGTATCTGCGTACTTGGGAGAAATTGCCAAACATATTGTATGGTGCATTTTCTTCTTTGTGAAAATGAAAAATGTGGGGCTAAAGTAACATTTTTGTTGGAAAAAATAAAACTTTCTTTTTTCTTCCACATTGCTTTAATTCCTGTGAAGCATCTGAAGAGTTAATAAACTTATTGAATGTGTTTATAAGCAGTTTGAGGGGTGCAGTTTTTAGAATAGTGTCACATTGACCCCACTTCAAAATGTGCTGTGGTCCCCCCCAAAAAATGGTTTTGTAAATTTTTGTTGGAAAAATGAAATTGCTGATAAAACTTTTAACCCTTCTAACTTCCTAACATAAAAAAAGTTTTGAAAATGATGCAGATGTAAAGTAAACATGTGGGAAATATTATCTATTAACTATTTTGTGTGGCATAACTCTATGGTTTAACCCCTTATGGAACAAGCCACTTTGTAGGTTACCGACAGGGCCTCTTTCTTTAATCCCTTTCTGACCTCGGACGGGATAGTACGTCCGAGGTCAGATCCCCTGCTTTGATGCAGGGCTCCTCGGTAAGCCCGCATCAAAGCCGGGACATGTCAGCTGTTTTGAACAGCTGACATGTGCCCGCAATAGCGGCAGGTGAAATTTCGATTCACCCGCCGCTATTAACTAGTTAAATGCCGCTGTCAAACGCAGACAGCGGCATTTAACCGGCGCTTCCGGCCGGGCGGCCGGAAATGAGCGCATCGCCGACCCCCGTCACATGATCGGAGGTCGGCGATGCTTCAGAATAGTAACCATAGAGGTCCTTGAGACCTCTACGGTTACTGATCCCCGGCAGCTGTGAGCGTCACCCTGTGGTCGGCGCTCACGGCTCACCTGCATTTCTGCTACATAGCAGCGAACATCAGATCGTTGCTATGTAGCAGAGCCGATCGTGTTGTGCCAGCTTCTAGCCTCCCATGGAGGATATTAACCCCTTAACGACCGCCGATACGCCTTTTAACGGCGGCCGCTAAGGGTACTTAATCCACAGCGCCGTTAATTAACGGCGCTGTGGAAAAAGTGAATAGCGCCCCCCAGAGTCGGATTTTCTCTGGGGTCTCGGTTGCCGAGGGTAGCCGAGACCCCAGAGAACATGATTCGGGGGGTTTTTACCGACCCCCGAGTTGCGATCGCCGGTAATTAACCGTTTACCGGCGGTCGCAACAAAAAAAAAAAAACGCGATTTGCCGTTTAATTTCTCTGTCCTCCGATGTGATCGCACATCGGAGGACAGAGAAATGTGGTCCCCGATGGCCCCCAATAGCCCCCCAATACTTACCTACCTCCCCCGGTGCTCCTCGTGTCTCCCCATGGGCGCCGCCATCTTTTTTCCGGGAAAAAATGGCGGGCGCACGCGCAGTGCGCCCGGCACCCGGATGTTCTTTGGGGTCTCGGCTGCCGGGGGTAGCCGAGACCCCAAAGAACATGATCGGGGTCGGTTTGCACCGACCCCTGCTTTGCGATCGCCGGTAATTAACAGTTTACCGGCGACCGCAAAAAAAAAAAAAAAAAAAGCGATCAGTTATTTCTCTGTCCTCTGATGTGATCGCACATCAGAGGACAGAGAAATAGGGGGATTCGGGGACCCTATCATACTCACCCGGGGTCCCTGGGTCCTCTTCTGTCTTCTCCTGCCAGCCGGCTTTTTCATCATGGCGGGCGCATGCGCAGTGCGCCCGCCATCTGCTGCCATCTGCCGGCCGGCAGGAGAAGACAAGTTGGGGCTAAAATTAGGGTTAGGGTTAGGGTTAGAGTTAGGGTTAGGGTTAGGGTTAGGGTCAGAGTTAGGGTTAGGGTTAGAGTTAGGGTTAGGGTCAGAGTTAGGGTTAGAGTTAGGGTTAGGGTTGGGGCTAAATTTAGGGTTAGGGCTAGGGTTAGAGTTAGGCTACTTTCACACTAGCGTTTTTTGGCTTCCGTCGCAATGCGTCGTTGGAGAAAAAACGCATCCTGCAAAAGTGCTTGCAGGATGCGTTTTTTCTCCATTGGCTTGCATTAGCGACGCATTGCGACGGATTGCCACATGTCGCATCCGTCGTGCGACGGATGCGTCGTGCTTCGGCGGACCGTCGACACAAAAAAAACTACATGTAACTTTTTTGTGCGACGTGTCCGCCATTTCCGACCGCGCATGCGTGGCCGGAACTCCGCCCCCGCCTCCCCGCACCTCACAATGGGGCAGCGGATGCGTTGAAAAAACAGCATCCGCTGCACCCGTTGTGCGGCGCTTACAACGCTAGCGTCGGTACGTCGGCCCGACACACTGCGATGGGCCGAGTACGACGCTAGTGTGAAAGTAGCCTTAGGCTTCTTTCACACTTGCGTCGGTACGGGGCGGTCGCAATGCGTCGGCCCGATGTACCGACGCACGTTGTGAAAATTGTGCACAACGTGGGCAGCGGATGCAGTTTTTCAACGCATCCGCTGCCCAGTCTATGTCCTGGGGAGGAGGGGGCAGAGTTACGGCCACGCATCCGCGGAAATGGCGGACGCGACGTACAAAAAAAAGGTTACATTGAACTTTTTTTGTGACGACGGGGGCTAAAGTTATGGTTAGGGTTGGGGCTAAAGTTAGGGTTAGAGTTGGGATTAGGGTTAGCGTTTGGATTAGGGTTGGGATTAGTGTTACGTTTGGGATTAGGGTTGGGATTAGGGTTAGGGTTGGGATTAGGGTTAGGGGTGTGTTGGATTTAGGGTTTTGATTAGGGTTATGGTTAGGGTTGAGATTAGGGCTGTTTTGGGGTTAGGGTTGTGATTATCGTTAGGGTTGTGATTAGGATTATGGATCGGGTTGAGATTAGGGTTAGGGCTGTGTTGGGGTTAGGGTTGGAGTTAGAATTGGGGGGTTTCCACTGTTTAGGTACATCAGGGGGTCTCCAAACACGACAGCCAATTTTGCGCTAAAAAAGTCAAATGGTACTCCCTCCCTTCTGAGCTCTGCCGTGCGCCCAAACAGTGGTTTACCCCCACATATGGGGCATCAGCGTACTCGGGATAAATTGGACAACAACTTTTGGGGTCCAATTTCTCTTGTTACCCTTGTGAAAATAAAAACTTGGGGGCTAAAAAATCTTTATTGTTAAAAAATATATATTTTTTATTTTCACGACTCTGCATTATAAACTTCTGTGATGCACTTGGGCATTCAAAGTTCTCACTACACATCTAGATAAGTTCCATGGGGGGGTCTAGTTTCCAAAATGGGGTCACTTTTGGGGGGTTTCTGCTGTTTAGGCACATCAGGGGCTCTCCAAACGCGACATGGCGTCCGATCTCAATTCCAGTCAATTTTGCATTGAAAAGTCAAATGGCGCTCCTTTGCTTCCGAGCTCAGCCATGCGCCCAAACAGTGGTTTACCCCCACATATAGGGTGTCGGCGTACTCAAGACAAATTGTACAACAGCTTCTGGGGTCCATTTTCTCCTGTTACCCTTGGTAAAATAAAAATTTGGAGGCAAAAAGATCATTTTTGTAGAAAAAATGCGATTTTTTTATTTTCACGGCTCTACGTTATAAACTTCTGTGAAGCACCTGGGGGTTTAAAGTGCTCACCACACATCTAGATAAGTTCCTTAAGGGGTCTAGTTTCCAAAATGGTGTCATATGTGGGGGGTCTCTACTGTTTAGTCACATCAGCGGCTCTCCAAACGTGACATGGCGTCCGATCTCAATTCCAGCCAATTCTACATTGAAAAAGTAAAACGACACTCCTTCAATTCCAAGCTCTGCGGTGCGCCCAAACAGTGGTTTACCTCCACATATGGGGTATCTACGTACTCAGGAGAAATTGCACAACAACTTTTGTGGTCTAATTTCTCCTGTTACCCTTGTGAAAATAAGAATTTGTGGGCGAAAAAATCATTTTTGTGAAAACAAATGCGATTTTTTATTTTCACGGCTCTACGTTATAAACTTCTGTGAAGCACTTGGGGGTTCAAAGTGCTCACCACACATCTAGATAAGTTCCTTGGGGGGTCTAGTTTCCAAAATGGTGTCACTTGTGGGCGGTTTCCACTGTTTAGGCACATTAGGGGCTCTCCAAACGCGACATGGCGTCCGATCTCAATTCCAGCCAATTCTGCATTGAAACAGTCAAACGGTGCTCCTTCACTTCCAAGCTCTGCGGTGCGCCCAAACAGTGGTTTACCTCCACATATGGGGTATCGGTGTACTCAGGAAAAATTGCACAACAAAATTTGTGGTTAAATTTCTGTTTTTACACTTGTGAAAATTAAAAAAAATGGTTCTGAAGTAAAATGTTTGCAAAAAAAAGTAAAATGTTCATTTTTTTCTTCCACATTGTTTTAGTTCCTGTGAAGTACGTAAAGGGTTAATAAACTTCTTGAATGTGGTTTTGAGTAGCTTGAGGGGTGCAGTTTTTAGAATGGTGTCACACTTGGTTATTTTCTATCATATAGACCCCTCAAAATCACTTCAAAGGTGATGTGGTCCCTAAAAAAAACATGGTGTTGTAAAAATGAGAAATTGCTGGTCAACTTTTAACCCTTATAACTCCCTAACAAAAAAAAAAATTGTTTCCAAAATTGTGCTGATGTAAAGTAGACATGTGAGAAATGTTATTTATTAACTATTTTTTGTGACATATCTCTCTGATTTAAGGGCATAAAAATACAAAGTTTGAAAATTGCAAAATTTTAAAAATTTTCGCCATATTTCCATTTTTTTCATAAATAATCGCAAGTAATATCGAAGAAATGTTACCACTAACTTGAAGTACAACATGTCACGAAAAAACAGTCTCAGAATCAGCGGGATCCGATAAAGCGTTCCAGAGTTATAACCTCATAAAGTGACACTGGTCAGAATTGTAAAAATTGGCTCGGTCATTAAGTACCAAATTGGCTCTGTCACTAAGGGGTTAAAGCATGGCAAAAGTAAAAAAAAAAAAAAAGTAAAACAAAAATGTGAAAAAAATAAAAAATATATAAAAGTTTAAATCACGCCCCATTCAAAATGATTCAATAAAAAAAAATCAAACCTACACGCATTAACCTGATCTCTAAATAGCGTAACGAAAAAAAAAAATTAGAAACGCCAGAATTACGTTTTTTTGGTCGCAGTGACATTGCATTAAAATGCAATAACGGGCGATCAAAAGAACGTATCTGCACCAAAATGGTATCATTAAAAAAGCCAGCTCGGCACGCAAAAAATAAGCCCTCAACCAACCCCAGATCATGAAAAATGGAGACGCTACGAGTATCGGAAAATGGCGCAATTTTTTTTTTTTTTTAGCAAAGTTTGGAATTTTTTTTCACCACTTAGATAAAAAATAACCTAGTCATGTTAGGTGTCTATGAACTCGTACTGACCTGGAGAATCATAATGGCAGGTCAGTTTTAGCATTTAGTGAACCTAGCAAAAAAGCCAAACAAAAAACAAGTGTGGGACTGCACTTTTTTTGCAATTTCACTGCACTTGGAATTTTTTTCCTGTTTTCTAGTACACGACATGGTAAAACCAATGATGTCGTTCAAAAGTACAACTCGTCCCACAAAAAATAAGCCCTCACATGGCCAAATTGACGGAAAAATAAAAAAGTTATGGCTCTGGGAAGGAGGGGAGCGAAAAACGAACACGGAAAAATGGAAAATCCCAAGGTCATGAAGGGGTTAAATCTGACCAGTGTCACTTTATGAGGTAATAACTTTGGAATGCTACAATGGATCCCACGTATTTGCATATGACTTGCGTATTTTATGAAAATATCGGAAATTTGACAAATTTAGAAAATTTAGCAATTTTCAAACTTTTCATTCTTATGCCCATAAACCAGAGTTATATCACACAAATTAGTTAATAACATTTCCCTTATGTCTACTTTATATCAGCGCAAATTTTGAAACATACGTTTTTGTATTTGTTAGGAAGCTATAAGGGTTAAAAGTTGATAAGCAATTTCTCATTTTCACCACAAAATTTACCAAACCATTTTTTAGGGACCATATCACATTTGGGGAGTCTATATGACAGAACATACCCAAAAGTGACACCAGTATAAAAATTACACCACTCAGTCCTCAAAACCACACTCCAAATGTTTATTAACCCTTCAGGTGCTTAATAGGAATTAATGGACCGTGGAAGGGCTAGGAAGGGAAGGAGCACAGTTTGACTTTTTGAATGCAAAAATGGTTGGAATCAAGAGTGGATGCATTGTTGCGTTTGATGTTGTGCCTAAATAGTGGAAACGCCCCAAAAGTGACCCAATTTTAGAAACTAGACCCGTTTAGGAATGTATGTTTCTAGATGTATGGTGAACTTCTTGAACCCCCAGGTGCTTCACAGAACTTTATAATGTAGATCCTTGAAAATAAAAAAAATCAAAATTTTCCCACAAAAAAATTATTTTGACCCCAAAAGTTTTATTTTCACAAGGGTAGAAAATGGGCCCCAAAATTCGATGTGCAACTTCTTCTTCAAAGTACGCCGATACTCCATACTGTGGGGGAAATAAGTATTTGATCCCTTGCTGATTTTGTAAGTTTGACAAACACATGAACAGTCTATAATTTTAAGGGTCGAGAGATAGAATATCAAAAATAAAATCCAGAAAAATCACATTGTATAAATTATATAAATTTATTTCCTAGTGCAGTGCCCCAGAGTCCTGGTCATTGCAGTAATGTCGCTCTTCCACCAGGGGGAGTGATATTACATCTGATGGTACTAAAGGAGTTCGCATTGCCAGGTATCACAAGTCACACACCACACTTCACACTCCAGTCCACCAGGGGGTGCCTTGCTTCTATCTATTAGTTCACTCCTCACACACGGGTAAAACTGGTGGGTTGGATAGGAAGTCAGTGAGAAGCTACCTGGGTTTGACCCAGAGAGGACCTGTCAGGCCGACGGGGAGAAGGAGGAACATCTGAGCTGCAGACAGGGGGTCCCTGTCAGGGGTGGGATCCTGACAGCGGCAAAGCATGAGATAGAACGTTACGGAGCTGCGCCTGCACCCATTGCGGCAGCATCCTATGAAAGGACACGAAGAGAAGTGTATTGTAGAGAGTGAGAAACGAAGTCCCAGCACAAGGAGATAATACCGGGAGGAGTTCTGCCTCAAGATCGGCAGCCTCCTTCTGAGGCGCGTAGCTGGAGCACCGAGGGAGTAATTGACTCTACGTATTACTTCAGAGACCAGCAGGACAGTCAATTCCAAGTTGGTTGCCCGACCTTAATACCTAAGAAGACACGGAGGCAAATTGTGGGAGAGGGGCGTCACTAGGGTCCCTATAAATAAGCTCCAGGCCTACCCCATCATACGGGTTGTCCTATCCATACCATCTGGGGGACAGAGAGAGAAAAGATCAGAAACATCCACGAAAGTTGTGAGGACTATCCCGTGGTGCTCAGCAGGGAGGTACTACAACACACAGGCGCTAGTAGGAAGGGTACTGATTTCCACCTGGATAAGGGAACTCTGGATGTGCCTTCGGACCGGCCGGACTCTGCTTGCCCTGTGAACGGTACTCTGGACTGTGGACCTTGAAGTCTTCAGTAAAATGTAAAGAGACTGCAACCTTTGTGTCCTCGTTATTCATTGCGCCTTACAACATCCACCATCATCACCTACACATCTGGGAAGCCCTGGGGACATACTTCACCTGTGGGAAAGTATACCATCTAGCTGCCATTCCATCACCCCAGTGGACCCCTAGCAGTGTCGGTCACCCTGACCGAATACCACAGGTGGCGTCACGAACACCAGACAAACTACACCTTTAATTGGACGCCCCTCAGAAGGTCCACGGACTGGGTCGGGCCACCGTGACATCCCCAGAACAGAGACAGAGGGACCCGGTACCGAGTACCCCATTGCCCTTAACGTGGGGGCGCTCCACATTTTGCAGTGAGAAATAAGTATTTGATTCCATACCAACCACATGCATTAAAGACAGCTGTCTTACATAGTAACCTTTATAAAAGACTCCTGTCCACAGACTCCATTAATCAGTCAGACTCTAACCTCTACAACATGGGCAATACCAAAGAGCTTTCTAAGGATGTCAGGGACAAGATCATAGACATGCACAAAGCTGGAATGGGCTATAAAACCATAAGTAAGATGATGGATAAGAAAGAGACAACTGTTGGTGTATGTGGTAAAAAAAACTACTCTTGAGGCACACAGCAAAGCTCAGAAGGGAAAAAGCTACATATTGGATTTCAGATTTTACTGGAATGGTTTGAGGGTGGCATGTCACATTGGTATGGCCCTGAGGTGCCAGAACAGAACTCCCCCCTTTCCCCATAAGTGAGGTCATTTAACAAACTACACCTTTCAATGAAAAACACAAAAATTGAGCTTGGATTAAGTTGGTATACATGTAGCACATAAACGCATGTTCACATTGGCCATAAAGCGCACAAAACCTACAAGAAACAAAATGAGCAAAAACCCTGCTGTAACTAAATAAGTAAAAAGCAAGTGCATTTAAATAACCCAGGGTTCTTAGCAACACTGTTTTTGATCAAAAATAGCATAAAAGAAATCCCACCGTCGTCAAGGTGCCCTTGATCGAGGAGATGGTCCTACACGGTCTAATAATAAAAACCTTACCATTTGTCAAAGTTGATTTCAGTGTGTGAATAAGGGCAGAGAAAGGAGCTGGTCCCGAACGGTGGACACCAGCTTAGGGAAGAGTTTAGGTTATGTGCACACGGTGCTTTTTTGTGCGTTTTTGCAGCTTTTTTTCAGTGCAGAAATGGAAAAAAAAATGCAATGGAATCCTAATGCAAGCTAATTCTATGACAATCCTGAAATGTTGTGCACATGATCAGTGCATTTCCGTCAGTATTTGCAGTGCTTTTTTTGCAGCAGCAGCATGTCAATTCTTTTTGCATTTTTGCAGCGTTTCTGCACCCATTGACTTCAGTCAAATCTGCAGCAAAAATGCAGGTGTAAAAAGGTTTGCATATTTGCTGTGGATTTGCTGAGTTTTTGTAATGCGTTTTACCGTGTTTCTATGATATTTCCCACGTTGTCATCTGTCACTGTGGTTCTTATCGGCGGTAATTCTTCAGCCGGTAAGACAGTCTGTCAGAGAGCTTCAGGGTCATGCTGTCAGATGTGTGATCCTGCAGCCGTGACTGTCACCCGCAATAATGCTACCTCCGTTCGTGTCAATCAGAGCTGTCAGATGTCAGCGTGATCCTGCAGCTGTGACTGTCACCAGCGTTAATGCTACCACCGGTACTGTCAGTCAAAGCGCTGTGGGATCATGTTGTCAGATGTCATGCAGTCAGCTGTGACTGTGATCCGCAGGCGTGGGCCGATGAGACTAAACAGTGGAAACCCCCCACATGACACCATTTTGGAAATTAGACCCCCTAAGGAACTTATCTATATGTGGGGTGAGCACTTTTAACCCCCAAGTGCTTTACAGAAGTTTATAATGTAGAGACGTAAAAATAAAAAATATTTATTTTCAAAAAAATATTTTCGCCCCTAATTTTTTATTTTCCCAAGGGTAACAGAAGAAATTGGACCCCAAAAGTTATTGTGCAATTTTTCCTGAATATGCTGACACCCCATATGTGGGGATAAACCACTGTTTGTGTGAATGGCAGAGCTCAGAAGGGAAGGAGCACCAGATTTTACTGTTATAGTTTGCAGGTGCCATGACCCACTGGGAGAGCCCATGAGGTGCCAAAACAGCAGAACCCCCCCCCCCCCCATAAGTAACCCCATTTTGCGAACTACACCTCTCAATGAAGTCATCTAGGGGTGCAGTGATCATATTGACACCATGGGTGTGTCACAGAATTTTATACCATTGGACAGTGAGGACAAAATAACTACATTTTTACCACCAAAATGTTGTTTTAGCCAAAGATTTTACATTTTCACACAAGTGGGTAAAAATGGCAACAAAATGTGTCCCACAACTTCTATTGAACGTGGCAATACCCCATATGTGGCTGTACAGTGGTACCTAGCCATACGGAAAGACTCTGGAGAAACGGAGCAATATTTGCCGATTCAAGTGAATGGGTCTGTGCACATTTCAGTGTGTTTCCACGGACTGTGTGTCTGTGGACAAAACACGCTGACATGTCCATTTTTTAATGTCAGCATGGGCCATAAAACGTCCTGCACATGGGCATACACATAACACACATGGATGTCATCCATGTGACATGCATCGGCGCCAGGGAAGAAGCGTTACAGTAAGCGCTGTTCCCCGGTGCTGGTTGCTGAACACGGCTTTCATCATTCTGCCCTGCTGGTGACCGGCGCAAGCAGGGGAGAATGATGAGTTACATTTAAGTAATAAGAGACAGTAGGCGGCGGCTGATGGAACTATTACTCCCATCAGACTACCCATGCTGCTGCAAATTACAGTGACAGCAGGAGCGGCGGATGGGAGAATTCAGCTGCCGCTCCTACGCTGTAAATAAATGCGGTAATTTAAAAAGAAATGGTGTGGGTTCTCCCCTATTTTTTGATAAGCAGCCAGACAAAACTCACAGCTGCGGGCTGCAACCTTCAGCTATCAGCTTTAGCAAGATTGGATATCAAGAATAGAGGGGTCCCCACTAGTGTTGAGCATTCCGATACCGCAAGTATCGGGTATCGGCCGATACTTAGCGGTATCGGAATTCCGATACCGAGATCCGATACTTGCCGCGTATCGGATACCGGAATCGGAAGTTCCCAGGATTCAAACTGCACAAATTTGCACAAAATCAGCCAATGAGAATGATTCCAAGTGTGGGCACATCCTGTTCAGCATGGAGGGCATGAAACTACTGGCAAGGCTGTGATTGGCTGCTGAAATGATGTCATGATGCAGTTTAAAAGTCGCTGGCGCCATTTTGCGCTCACTCTGCTGTGAATTCAGTTAGTGACAGGACGCTGTTTGCTGACTGAGGGCCAGTTTAGAGATAGCGATTTACTTCTTTGTGCTTTTCCAAGGCTAATTTAGCAACCGCTGTGTTCACCTACTAATCACCTTGCTTTTGCCTTGCAGCGCTGTTTTCACAGCGATCTGCAAGGTCTGTGTGTGTGTGTGAGAGTGCAGCCCACTCTCTAGTCTGTGTGCAGCCATAGGCCATCCATAGCTGGTTGTATTCAGTTCAGGGAGGGTGGTTCATTGCCTCATACTGTTCTTTTTTTTTTTTTTCAAGTAGTGTAGTCTGCTGCTCATTTTTTCTAATAATTCCTATTAGTGACTTTCCACCCGTATCCAGCTAACTTGTGGAAAAACACTACATAGGATAAAGTAGAGGAGGTTTTTTGGGCCTTGCAGCGCCGTTTACGGCTGTCTGCACGGTCTCCGTGTGACTGCAGCTCGCCCTGTAGTCTGTGAGCAGCCATAGCCTGGTTGTATCCAGCTCAGGGTTGTTCACTGCGTCATATCGTAAAATCAATTTTCCTTTTGTTTTAAGTAGTGCAGGCTGCTGCACATTTTTTCAAAAAATTCCTATTAGTGTCTTTCCACCCGTATCCAGCTAACTTGTGGAAAAACACTACATAGGATAAAGTAGAGGAGGTTTTTTGGGCCTTGCAGCGCCGTTTACGGCTGTCTGCACGGTCTCCGTGTGACTGCAGCTCTCTCTGTTGTCAGTTCAGCCCCCCAAAAATAAATAAATAATAAATTTCACCAAATACACCACTTTACATTTGTGTAGGCCACATTAGCTCATATTAAAGTCTAGTCCACACTTTAGAAAATTAGTGTTTCCTATACCTGTTAGGACTCGGAGCTGTTCAGGAATAAGCACACAAAGCCGTTAGTACTTTTCTGCTTATCTTTATCAGTCAACCAAGATGAAGAAGGCAGTGAGTAAGGCACGTGGGCGTGGGCGCGGAGCAGGGAGAGGACGTGGGGATTCTGTGCCTGCTGCGGGCACCGGTGACTCCTCAGCACCCAGTTTCACCAGGGAACAGTCCTTCATGCGCAGCTTTGTCGCAGAGCGCCGTACACCGCTGCTGCGTGAAGACCAAATTAAAGCCGTTGTCGGATGGATGGCAGCTAACGCATCGACTTCAATTAGTGCCACATCCTCTCAGACACAGAGCACTGGAGAGCAGCCATCTGTCTCTTCACCACCTGCCAAATTGGCCAGGCAGAGAGCCCAGGACAGGAGCCGTCTCTACTTCTGTTCTCTGAATCTCTTGGCTTGGAAACAGGGGGCCAGCCAAGCAGCATTGGAGAAATGGAAGAAGAGGCAGGGTGCAGTGATGCCCAACAGCTTTTTCTCTCTGAGTCTGAAGAGGCGGGTGGGCCAGTGCCTCCGGTCACCACATCGCAGGCCACATCCGCTGATGATGACACTCAGGTGCCACTTTCTGGTGCGTGCTCTGCTGCTGAGACTACCCAGGAGGAGCAGTTGGTGGCAGAGGGTAGTGTAGATGATGAGGTCCTTGACCCATCGTGGCGTGAGGGACAGGAAGGTGGTGGGAGCAGCTCCGAGGAAGAGATTCCTAGAACGGGCCAAAGAGGTAGAGGGAGGGGGAAGACTGCGCAGCCTGTAGCCTCCACTTTGGCACCCGTTAGGAGCATGTCTGTTCCAAAAGCCAAAAAGGGCGCTCCCAAGACTTGCAGTGTCTGGCCCTTTTTTGACACACTTGCAGATGACATTTGCTATGTCAAATGCAAGGTGTGTCATCACAAAGTCAAAAGAGGTCGAAATGTCAGCAACCTCAATACCTCCAACATGTGGAAACATGTGCGCAACAGGCACGCGGCGGAGTTAGAAAAACACACTGAAGAGCTAGGCCAACCAACAGCGGCAGCTACCACCTCTTCAGCTTGTGTTGCCTCTTCCTGCAGCTCACACGCAGCTGGTTCGGCTTCCTCCCAGGATCGCCGTGGAAGAACCTCTGGCCCTGTTGTCCAGAGACCCACTGTAATTCCACCCGCAGCACCACTTTCCCAGTCATCCACACACTCCCAGCCCAGTCTACAGCCATCGGTAGTACAGGCATGGGAGAAAAGGTGGCCTTTCTCGTCAAACCACCCACGAGCACAGGCTCTGACTGCAGGCATTGCCAAACTTCTGTCACTGGAAATGCTGTCATTCAGGCTGCTGGAGACTGACAGCTTCCGTGACTTGATGTCATTGGCAGTCCCACAGTACAATGTGCCCAGCCGCTTTTACTTCAGCAGGCAAGCTGTCCCTGCCCTGCACAAGCATGTGGAGGGACACATAAAACACGCGCTACTGAACGCCGTCAGTAGCAAGGTCCACCTCACCACCGATGCGTGGACCAGTCAACATGGACAGGGGCGATACCTTTCCCTCACTGCCCATTGGGTTAATGTCGTTGAGCCGGGTACAGATCGTGCGAGTGGCGCAGGACGTGTCCTGCCCACTCCAAAGATTGCAGGAATCCATTCTGTACGCATTGACTCCTCCTCTTACACCAGTTCCTCAGAATCATCGCTGCAGGAGCCGTCACAGTCCACCTCCAAATGGACCCGTGATGAACGTTTACCTGTTACGACCGACATGAGCACAGCCGTGGCCAAACGTCAACAGGCCGTCTTGAAATTAATTTCTTTGGGGAATCGAAGCCACACAGCGCAGGAGCTCTGGAATGCCATCAAGCAGGAGAGCAATGTGTGGTTTGTGGCAGCGAATCTCCAGCCAGGCATGGTAGTGTGTGATAATGGCCGAAATCTGGTGGCAGCTCTGGGCCTCGGCAACCTCACATCCCATGTCTGGCACATGTGCTCAATTTGGTCGTGCAGAGTTTTTTGAGGGACTATCCGGATCTTGATGCACTGCTGCACAAGGTCCGCCTAGAGTGTGCTCACTTGCGGCGTTCCAGCACGGCAAAATCGCGCATTGCGGCTCTGCAGCGCCGACACCGCCTGCCGGAACATCGCATCATATGTGACCTACCTACCAGGTGGAATTCCACGTTACATATGTTGGAGCGGTTGTGTGAGCAGCAGCAAGCTGTAATGGAGTACCAGCTGCATCAGGCGCAAAGGAGTCGCACTCCGCGCCGTTCAGACTTCACAACCACAGAGTGGGCCACTATGAAGGACGTCTGCCAGGTTTTGCGTCCCTTCGATTATTCCACGCGGATGTCGAGTGCAGATGATGCACTAGTCAGCATGACTGTCCCCCTTATCTGCCTGCTTGAAAAATCACTGCAAGCGCTAAGGGATGATGTTGTGGAGGATGAGGATTCACCATTTCCATCATCTTCTGGACAGTCAGCGCCACGTGGTTCCTAACAAACGCGTAGGCAGGGGACAGTTTGTGAGGAGGATGAGGAGGAGTCAATGGAGGAGGAAGACATCCGTCCAGAGGAGGGAGTTACACAATTGTCCAGTACTCAGTGTGTACAGCGAGGGTGGGGTGATGACGAGCGGGCAGAGATCACGCCTCCAGCAGGGGACAGCGTTTCTTGGGCAGTTGGCAGTCTGCAGCACATGGTGGATTACATGCTGCAGTGCCTGAGAAACGACTGCCGCATCGCCCACATTCTCAACATGTCTGATTATTGGGTGTTCACCCTCCTCGATCCTCGCTACCGGGACAACATAGAAAGCCTCATCACACCGTTGAACCGGGAGCGAAAAATGCGGGAGTACCAAGAGACACTGGTGAATTCCATCATCTTCTCCATTCCAACTGAGAGAAGTGCTGCTAGTGCATTACAAAGCAGCTCAGTGCGTCCAGGCAGTGGAGGAGGCTCTGCACAAAGAGTGAGCAGAAGCAGTGCCTCTGCCCAAGGCAAGACCAGTATGGCCCAACTGTGGCACAGTTTTGTGTGCCCGCCACAAAAGTCTACACCATCACAGACGGCTCCAGTCAGCAGGAGGCAACGGTTCCGTCAGATGGTGACAGACTACATGTCTTGCCCTCTTGCTGTACTCCCAGACGGCTCTTCCCCTTTCAAGTTTTGGGTCTCAAAGCTGGATACATGGCCAGAGCTAAGCCAGTATGCATTGGAGGTGCTGGCTTGCCCTGCGGCTAGTGTATTATCGGAACGCGTCTTTAGTGCTGCAGGTGGTGTACTAACTGACCGTCACATGCGACTATCCTCCGATAACGTTGACCGGCTTACTTTCCTGAAAATGAACAAGGCCTGGATCTCGCAGGAATTTGCCACTCCTCTTCCTGATTAAATAATTAGGTGACTGTCTACAGTATCCAGGTCTCCTGTTGTGTTCATCTTTCTACCACCTGAACTTTAATTCCTGGGCTCCAACACCGCCAGTTGAGGCTCAGAAGTGCCGTCTGCACAGTCAAAACATACGACCCAGTGTTATTGGGTTTCAGTAACGTCAGCTGATCCCCAGCTGTGTAGCCGGCAATGTGTCCTGCGACCGCCACGCTGACACAACAACTGAAATGTAAGGGAACCTGTCCCCCCCCCCCAAGACGTTTGTTACTGAAGGAGCCATCTTGTGCAGCAGTAATGCTGCACAAGGAAAAGGTAGCTATTTTTGTTTAGCTCCTTGCACACGCAGAACTTAACACTTATAAAATGTGTCCACTGATACCGTAAAACCGTCCCGGAGGTGGGACTTTCCTTCGTAATATGACGCAGCACAGCTGTCATTCCTACCCCCTTGGCGCCGTGCCCCGGCTCCTCAGCGTTGTTTGATTCTGTCCCGGAGCCTGCGCTGTTATGTTATCCCTTGGCCAGGCACACTTAGCGCTGTCCCTCTTCTGACATCATTTGGTGTCAGGCTGACTGCGCCTGTGCGGCCGCGCTGGCCGAGAGCCCGCCTCGCAGTGTCTTCTGATTTAATCCCACTGGGGGCCTGAGATCCATGGACATGCGCAGTGCATATCTGAACCTCCGCCTCACACTCATCTCCCTACGGCTTCTTCAGACTGTGCGGTGTCAGCTGATCCCTAATAGCATGCCACGGCCATGACGCCGCACAGTCTGAAGAAGCCGTAGGGAGGGGAGTGAGAGGCGAGGATATGCACTGCGCATGGCCACGGATCCCAGGCCCGCGGTGGGATTACATTAGACGACACTGCGAGGTGGGCTGTCGGCCAGCGCGGCCGCACAGGCGCAGCCAGCCTGACACCAAATGATGTCAGAAGATGGGCAGCGCTAAGTGTGCCTGGCCAAGGGATAACATAACAGCGCAGGCTCCGGGACGGAATCAAACAACGCTGAGGAGCCGGGGCACGGCGCCAAGGGGGTAGGAATGACAGCTGTGCTGCGTCATATTACGAAGGAAAGTGCCACCTCCCGGACGGTCTCACGGTATCAGGGGACACATTTTATAAGTGTTTAGTTCTGTGTTTGCAAGGAGCATAATGAAAAGAGCCACCTTTTCCTTTTGCATCCTTTGTGCTGCACAAGCTGGCTCTTTCAGCTACAAACGCCTTGGGGGGGGGGTTAAAGGTTCCCTTTCGACTTTCTCCAATCAGGCTTCGGCCTACACTGTGTTCCTCAGCTCCTCCTGCTGTCCCTGGGCTCCAACACCGCTAGTTGTTGCCTGGTAGTGCTGTCCGCACAGTCAACAGTCGCTCCTCTGTTATTGGGGTTCAGTAACGTGAGCTGTTCCCCAGCTGTGTGTGTGGCAATCCCTCCTCTCTCCTCCACCTCCTCCTCCTGCTGTCCCTGGGCTCCAACACCGCTAGTTGTTGCCTGGTAGTGCTGTCCGCACAGTCAACAGTCGCTCCTCTGTTATTGGGGTTCAGTAACGTCAGCTGTTCCCCAGCTGTGTGTGTGGCAATCCCTCCTCTCTCCTCCACCTCCTCCTCCTGCTGTCCCTGGGCTCCAACACCGCTAGTTGTTGCCTGGTAGTGCTGTCCGCACAGTCAACAGTCGCTCCTCTGTTATTGGGGTTCAGTAACGTCAGCTGTTCCCCAGCTGTGTGTGTGGCAATCCCTCCTCTCTCCTCCACCTCCTCCTTCTGCTGTCCCTGGGCTCCAACACCGCTAGTTGTTGCCTGGTAGTGCTGTCCGCACAGTCAACAGTCGCTCCTCTGTTATTGGGGTTCAGTAACGTCAGCTGTTCCCCAGCTGTGTGTGTGGCAATCCCTCCTCTCTCCTCCACCTCCTCCTCCTGCTGTCCCTGGGCTCCAACACCGCTAGTTGTTGCCTGGTAGTGCTGTCCGCACAGAGTCAAACACCTCGCCAATGTGTTAGTGGGGTTCAGTAATGCCTGCTGTTCCCCTGCTGTGTATACGGCAACGTGTCATGCGACCACCACGCAGGCACAGCAACTTAAATTTAAGGGAACCTGTCCCCCCCCCCAAGGCGTTTGTTACTGAAAGAGCCACCTTGTTCAGCAGTAATAATGATGCAAAAGGAAAAAGTGGCTCTTTTTGTGGTGCTCCTTGCACACGCTGAACTTGACACTTATGAAATGTGTCCCCTCACACCGTTAAACCGTCCGGTCGGAGGGACTTTCCTTTGTCATGTGACCCAGACACTGCGGGGCTGGGATTCATGGGCATCGCGAACCGCACCAGCCGACATGAAATGATGTCAGAAGATGGGCAGCGCATGGCCAAGGGATAACGCAACAACGCAGACTCCTGTACAGCAAAATGCGATGCTCAGGAGGCCGCGCCCAGCACCAAGGTGGTATTTTTGCCAGCTGTGCTGCGTCTCATTACAAAGGGAACTCCCGCCTCCAAGACAGATTGACTGTATAAGGGCCAAAATGTTGTACGTGTTTCATTCAGCTTGTGCAAGGAACAAAATTAAAAGAGCAACCTGTGACTTGTGCAGCACTACTGCTGCATAAGGCGTGGCTCTTCTAGTTTGTAACACCTGAGGGGGGGTTAAAGGTTACCTTTAAAATTGGTTCAATTAGACTTCGGCCTACACTCTGCTCCCTCTCCTCCTGCTGACCCTGGGCTCTAAGGCTATGTCTCCACGTTCAGGATGGCCAGCGGTATCGCCGCTCGGCGCTAAGCCCCGCCCCCTTTCTGGGACGCGATCATGCCGGATGTGTTACCTCTTCACATCCGGGATGATCGCTCTGTCCCATAGGACCCTGTGATATGCCTTGCGGGGACGCTGCGTCCCCGCAAGGTGTACGGACATGCTGCGATCTGAAAAGACACGCAGCATGTCCGGAGTCGCAGGGCCGCCGCGTGCGGGTTTCCACGCATAGTGGAGACGGGATTTCATAAAATCCCCTCCACTATGCTGGAACATCTGGACGCTGCTTGTTTGACGCTGCAGCTCTGCGCAGCGTCAAACAAGCAGCGTTTCCTGACCGTGGAAACATACCCTTACACCGCCAGTTGGGGCCCGGTACTGCTAGCTGCACAGAGAAAAACACCAGCCAATGTGTCAGTGGGGTTCAGCACCGCCAGCTGTTCCCCTGCTGTGTAGCCGGCAACGTGTCCTGCAACAGCCACGCAGACACAAAGCTGCCGCCAGTGCAGGCTTCGGCCTACACTCTGCTCCCTCTCCTCCGGCTGACCCTGGGCTCTAACACCGCCAGTTGGGGCCCGGTACTGCTAGCTGCACAGATAAAAACACCAGTCAATGTGTCAGTGGGGTTCAGCACCGCCAGCTGTACCCCTGCTGTGTAGCCGGCAACGTGTCCTGCAACAGCCACGCAGACACAACAGACCTACAAATGCCTCCAGTGCAGGCTTCGGCCTACACTCTGCTCCCCCTACTGACCCTTTGCTCCAACACCGCTAGTTGGGGCTCTAGGAAGACAAGCTTGAATAGGTCCCCATCCTGGTTCCAGCACCGTCAGCTGGTTCCGGGCAGGGCCTTTGGCTTAGGTGCCTCCCTCTGGGTATCTGAGTTCCACCAACGTCAGGTGGTCCTTGGTAGTGCTTTCAGGCACGGGTACCTCCTGCTTAGTAACCGGGTTCCAGTAACGTCAGCTGGTCCTCGGTAGTTCCATTGGCTCTTGGACCTTCGGCTACCCATCCGGGTTCTAGTACCGTCAGCTGGTTCTCGGCAGTGTCTTTTGCTCTTGTACCTTCTGCTCCCCATCCTGGTTCCAGTACCGTCGGCTGGTTCCGGGCAGAGCCTTTGGCTTAGGTGCCTCCCTCTGGGTATCCGAGTTCCACCAACGTCAGGTGGTCCTTGGTAGTGCTTTCAGGCACGGGTACCTCCTGCTTAGTAACCGGGTTCCAGTAACGTCAGCTGGTCCTCGGTAGTTCCATTGGCTCTTGGACCTTCGGGTAGCCATCCGAGTTCCAGTTCCATCAGCTGTTTCTCGGCATTTTCTCAGCCTTCTTGTACCTTCTGCTACATTTCCAAGTTCAAGACCCTAAAGACGACGACCTGGAAGACCACCCCTAAGATGACGACGACACCAGAGACGACAACCACTGAGATGACGACGACCCTGGAGACGATGACCCTGAAGACCACCCCGATGACGACGACCCCGGAGACGACGACCCTGGAGACGACGACGACCTGGAAGACCGAGAAGCAGAAGAACAAGAGGCTGCAGAACAAAGAGCAGAAGAACATTAAGCATAAGACTAAATATCAGAGCAAAAGATATTATCTAAATTATAAGCAGAAGAAGACTAAGCAGTGTATGGGGGTGAGTCCGTTCCTCCTCGTGGTGCCCCTGGATAAAGCCTGATGCTGCAGGCCAAACTGAACGCGGACAAATGTAACTGTTTTGTGACAGGCAGAACGGAAGGTGTAATCTTCAAACTTTTATAGATAACAACTACGGGAATGCCTGTCACAAATAAGAATATGATGAAGAAGTTGAATATGAAGAAGATAATAGTAAAATAAAAAGAATATGAACAATGTAACAAAAAAAATAATAGGTAGAAGATGAAGAAGAAGATGAATAAGGTGAAGAAGTTGATGTCAAAGAAGCTGATGATGAGGATAATGAAGAAGAAAGTGTGGGAGAAGTAAAAAAGAAGGTGAAGGGCGTGAAAGTAGTGAAACATCAATATCTGACAAAATAAAAAAAAATTAACATAGAAAGATTTTGACTAACGCCGAACGTCATAAAAAACAAAACAAAATCCTGCTATTCTATTAGATTGGGCTAAACCTCTGTGCCTTTAATGTCTCCGCCACCTCCCCCAATACATCCTACATTATTCTTAGTTGTTTTCCTTCATGTAGAATGAACCTACAAGTTAAGAAAGGGTTTATTTTAATTCCGATATTTTCGTCCCATTGACTTGCATTGGGATCGGGTATCGGTATCGGATTAGATCCGATACTTTGACGGTATCGGCCGATACTTTCCGATACCGATACTTTCCGATATCGGAAGGTATCGCTCAACACTAGTCCCCACGCCATTTTTAAAAATTATTTAAATAATTTAAAAAAAAAGGTATGGGTTCTCCCCATTTTTGACAACCAGCCTTGCTAAACTCACAGGTGCTAGCTGGTATTCTCAGGCTGGTAAGGGGCCATGGATATTGACCCCCAGCCTAAAAACAGCAGCCTGCAGCTGCCCATAAAAAGCACATCTATTAGATGCTCCATTTCTGGCGCTTTGCCCAGCTCTTCCCACTTGACCTGCAGCGGTGACAAGTGGGGTAATAGTTGTAGGGTTGATGTCACCAGTGACATCAAGCCCACGACTTAGGGTACCGTCACACAGTGCCATTTTGATCGCTACGACGGCACGATCCGTGACGTCGCAGCGATCGTATGATTATCGCTCCAGCGTCGTAGACTGCGGTCACACTTTGCAATCACGGCGCTGGAGCGATGCCGAAGTCCCCGGGTAACCAGGGTAAACATCGGGTTACTAAGCGCAGGGCCGCGCTTAGTAACCCGATGTTTACCCTGGTTACCAGCGTAAACGTAAAAAAACCAAACAGTACATACTTACATTCCGGTGTCTGTCCCCCGGCGTCTCAGCTTCTCTGCACTGTGTAAGCACAGCGGCCGGAAAGCACAGCGGTGACGTCAGACGTCACCGCTGTGCTCGCTTTCCGGCCGGCAGGCGCTCACAGTGCAGAGAAGCTGAGACGCCGGAGGACAGACACCGGAATGTAAGTATGTACTGTTTGTTTTTTTTACGTTTACGCTGGTAACCACGGTAAACATCGGGTTACTAAGCGCGGCCCTGCGCTTAGTTACCCGATGTTTACCCTGGTTACAAGCGAACACATCGCTGGATCGCTGTCACACACAACAATCCAGCGATGTCAGCGGGTGATCAAGCGACGAAAGAAAGTTCCATACGATCTGCTACGACGTACGATTCTCAGCAGGATCCCTGATCGCTGCTGCGTGTCAGACACTGCGATATCGTATGGATATCGCTGGAACGTCACGAATCGTACCGTCGTAGCGATCAAAATTGCACTGTGTGACGGTACCCTTAGTAATGGAGAAGCGTCTATAAGATGCCTATCCACTACTAATCCTATATTTGTAATGTTAAATAAAGACACAGAATAAATTATTTTAGTGAAATAAAACACAACACAGTTTCACCATTTTATTGTTACTCCTAATCCAAGCAAAGCACTCGATCTCCTGTAATAAAAGTAAAACAAAAAACCAACAAATATACCCATACCTGTCCGTCGTTCTGTCCCATGCCTGGGGATATACAGTTTTCAACCTGGATGGTGTACCGATGCGATCATCCCAGCTGGTGAATGAGGAGATGCTGGGAGCGGAGTTTCAGTGACCGGGGGTGATGTAATAAAGGTAACCTCCGGTTACTGAGCTCCGTTCCCAGTCAGACTAAGCTCCGTTCCCAGTTGGGCTGAGCTGCAGTGACTTCTGTGAAATCCCCACTAGCACCATGAGCCCGGAGTGCTCACTGTGCTGTCAGGATCTATCGCAGTTCAGCTGATCTATCATGTATCGACACATACTGTGTCTTTCTCAAGATAAGGTAAGGTACCTTGAGAAAGACACCATGTGTGTCGATATGTGTGGGTCCATGCACCTACATAGCCGGTTTGCTTGCTCTAGGGGGGCGCCTACCTGACTAGGTTAGGTTTCTTTCACACTTCTGCGTCAGGTGGCCGTCATAATGCGTCAGCGCGACGTATCGACTGATGCGTCAAAAATAGTGTAAAACGGATGCAACGGATCCAGTTTTTTGACGGATTCGCTAGACGGTTCAGTCGAAAAACTGGATCCGTTGCATCCATTTTATCTGTTTTCCCAGTTCCCTGAAAATTGCCCACAGGAAAATTGCCCACATGAAAAATGCCCACAGGAAAATTGCCCACATGGAAAATTCCCCACACGGAAAATTCCCCACACGGAAAATTGCCAATTACAGCATCACAAAAGTTTCAGATCTATGATATTTCAGGTGCAAGGTGAGGATGTTCACATAATATGTGATCAACTTGTGATGTACAGTTGACCTAGTGCAAAACTGCAAAAATGATGATCTGTGGTTTGCAGCAGTCTGTTATTATCAGCAATAGATAGATCTAGTCTGCTCTCTTCTCTCACTGATTCTGCCTTACTCCTCCCACCAGCCCAAAACAGCAGCACATGCAGAACCAGCAGCAGTGTGATCCAGAGGAGCCATCACTGCTATCAGTACCCACAAAAGTATCACTGCTGCTGGCAGAAATAGTTGGTCCTGGAAGTCCAGAAGGCACAGCAGAAAGGTTAGAATCTGTCACTTGTACCACTTTGTGTTCTTGCTGAGAATGTATGATATGTTTTTGCAGTGGAGTCCGATGGGCCCCAGTGCGAAATTTGGCCCTTCCCCCCACACACACGTTGGTCAGATGTATGGGCCCCTGTAGTGTTCTAAATTCTTTAAAGACGTATGAATTGCCCCCCTCCCCCTTCATTATGTAGTAATGTCCCCCATACTGGTATATATGCCCATCATCCTGGTGAATATGTCTGCATCCTGGTATATATGTCCTAATGCTGGTATATATGGTCCCCATCCTAGTATGTATGGTCCACATGATCTCCATCCTGGTATTTATGCCCCCTTTCTGGTATATATGTCCCTATCCTGGTTTACATGGTCCCCAATCCTAGTGTATGTGTCCCCGTTCTGACCCTAATGCATAATTAAAAACAATAACATTCAACTCACCTTTCCTCTGCTCCCACGTCGCCCAGTGTCTTTTGTAGCCACCGCACAGCCCGGCAGTTGACATCGAAGTGTGCGCCATTTCATGCACCGCTCCCTGTGGCTGCACCTCTGATATCAGCTCACAGCCAACGCGCCGGCAGCATGTATCACAGTGCAGGGACCTCATGGGTCTCTGCAACATGATGCATGTCATCTGGATCTGCATCTTCAGTGAAGACGCAGATCCAGCAGAAGCAGGCACCTGTACCCCCTTGCCTGGTTGTGGACTTGATGCCTGTGACCACAGTCGTTACACATCTGTGTTTTTTTGTATTGGTGAACTAATAGTCTTATCTATCCCCATATTTGTTAATTTATTTTCAATAAAAGTGTATTTTGAGTTCATCTAAAGTATTCTATTTCTTCTTGTAGTGCTAACAATGGAGTTTTCAAAAAGCCAGAGAAACAACAAAGTTATGATTTACTTGGGGTTTGAATATCTTGCATTTCGTTTCAACGCAGTGGTGACTTGGAGATGCCGACTGTACCTCTCTTCAAAGTGCCATTCAATTCTTAAAACAAAAGATGGCAACGTAGTTCAAGAACTCTATACTATTCTCCTGCCCGGCAGAGCATCTCACCTATAGGGTAGAGGCACACTAGGGTATGCGTTATCGGAGCGATTTTAATGCATGACAGTGCTTTTCGTATCGTCATGCGAGTGTGATGCAATTTTGCTTTTTTTTCTCAGCTAACATCAGTGTGACATCTGTGTGGTGTCTGTGTGCTATGCGTTTTTAACATGGTCTTTCTCATCCTAATATATACTTACTTTGTAATGTCTTCACATCCTGTTTCGTCCAGATGTGTCCGAATCTCAGAATTCCAAGCGGCGGAAGTTCACCGACCTCCATATTGGGACACCCAAGTGATGGGTGTCTCAATATGGAAACTGCTGGTGGTACCAGCCTCTTGTGCGGGACACCGTCGCACCACACACACACACACACACACACACACACACACACACACACACACACACACACACACACACACACACACACACACACACACACTGTATACGCTGTACGCACCACACACACACACACACACACACTGTATACGCTGTACGCACCACACACACACACACACTATACACCGTACGCACCACACACACACACACCCACACTATACGCCGTACGCACCACAGACACACACACACTGTATAAGCCGTACGCAGCCTCTTGTGTGGTACCACCAGCGGACCACCGTCGTGAACACACCGCCGCCTGGATCAGCCGAATGATTCACTGACCGCCACCATCTTTGTACAGGAGGAGCGCATGCGCAGTTTTAATGTGACCGCCGCTATCTGTCTGCACAAAGATGCTGGCGGTCTGATTTACTGCGCTTGCGTGAATTCCGCGCAGGCGCAGTGAATCATTAGGGTGATCCCAGAGGGAGATGCATGACGTATCTACAGGCAGAGGAAGCCGGTCACATTAAAGGGGTTTTCCCACGAACGAAAGTTCATTTTAAAAATTGTCTGTGTCTGACCGTGTACGGAGCATAGCACATCTCCTTGGCAGGGGAGGAAGCAAAAGACAATACTGACATTACAGCAGGGGATCACAGAAGATTCATTTTGTCAGGTAAAATAGTGGTGGAGAGAGAGCAGACAAGGGGGAGAGCACATGGGGTACACAGGTCAAAGAAGAGATGATGAGAGAAGACAGCAAATGGGGTAGAGAGAAAGCGCACAGGGGTGAGTGAGACAGAGCACAGGGGGGAGACAGCTCAAACGGAACAGCACATGAGGGGAGAACATAGCACAGGAAGGAGAGAGACCACAGACAAGGGGGATAGCACATGGGGTAGACAGGTCAAAGAAGAGAGCACAGACGGGAGAAGTCAGCACACGGGGAAAGAGAGAGTGGATAGGTGGGTGAGCACATGGGAAGAGAGATTCTCAATGCTGCGAAACCTGTCCCCATCGGGACATTACCGCCCTCCCGATGCGATAGCATGTGGCCTCCATCTAGTGCTGTATAACATTCGAGAAGAGAAGACAGACAGATAGGATAGATAGATTGAATAGAATAGACAGATAGATAAATGCTGTAAAAGGTAGATCAGGCTTACCAGTCTCCCACCCATTAAGCCTCATGCATATTCACTGCATTGACTGGCAAACAGCCAATCACAGAAGCGCACACTCTGTGAGAGCCTTTGTGATTAGCTGTTGCAGTAAGACTGCATTTCTATATCATTCTCCTGCCCTGCAGAGCATCTCACCTATAATTCTATATTATTCTCCTGATCTGCAGAGCATCTCACCTGTAATTCTATATTATTCTCCTGATCTGCAGAGCATCTCACCTATAATTCTATATTATTCTCCTGATCTGCAGAGCATCTCGCCTATAATTCTATATTATTCTCCTGATCTGCAGAGCATCTCACCTATAATTCTATATTATTCTCCTGTCCTGCAGAGCATCTCACCTATAATTCTATATTATTCTCCTGCCCTGCAGAGTATCTCACCTATAATTTTATACTATCCCCCTGTCCTGCAGAGCATCTCACTTATAATTCTATATTATTCTCCTGAGCTGCAGAGCATCTCACCTATAATTCTATATTATTCTCCTGTCCTGCAGAGCATCTCACCTATAATTCTATATTATTCTCCTGCCCTGCAGAGTATCTCACCTATAATTTTATACTATCCCCCTGTCCTGCAGAGCATCTCACTTATAATTCTATATTATTCTCCTGAGCTGCAGAGCATCTCACCTATAATTCTATATTATTCTCCTGCCCTGCAGAGTATCTCACCTATAATTCTATATTATTCTCCTGCCCTGCAATGTATCTCACCTATAATTCTATATTATTATTATTTTGGTTATGAATTTATCAATAGGGGTGTGACTAACTTGTTTTTAACTCGGGTTGATATGTGTTCTGTTTTTAGAAAGATACACCCTAAAATATAAAATTTTTATTATATCTCATATTGGCACTAGGCCAAATAGGTTATTATTAGTGTTGAGCAATACCTTCCGATACTCAAAGGTATCGGTATCGGATGGTATCGGCCGATATCAGAAAAATATCGGATATCGCCGATACTGATACCCGATACCAATGCAAGTCAATGGGACACAAGTATCGGAAGGTATCCTGGATGGATCCCAGGGTCTGAAGGAGAGGAAACTCTCCTTCAGGCCCTGGGATCCATATTCATGTAAAAAATAAAGAATTAAAATAAAAAATATGGATATACTCACCCCTCCGGCGGCCCCTGGACCTTACCGATGTAACCGGCAGCCTCCGTTCCTAAGAATGAGGAGTGAAGGACCTTCGATGACGTCGCGGCTTGTGATTGGTCGCGTGACCGCTCAGGTGACTGCTCACGCGACCAATCACAAGCCGCGACGTCATCGCAGGTCCTAAACTCACTGAATTCTTAGGAACGGAGGCTGCCGGTTACATCGGTAAGGTCCAGGGGCCGCCGGACGGGTGAGTATATCCATATTTTTTATTTTAATTCTTTATTTTTTACATGAATATGGATCCCAGGGCCTGAAGGAGTCTCCTCTCCTTCAGACCCTGGGAACCATACACTGGGAACTTCCGATTCTGATTTCCGATATCACAAAAATATCGGAACTCGATATCGGAATTCCGATACAGCAAATATCGGCCGATACCCGATACTTGCGGTATTGGAATGCTCAACACTAGTTATTATCTATCTCTATAGCATTCACTGCTGTCTAAAAACACATGCAAAGATACTACAAGAAAGCAGCAAATACGCAGCAAATCTGTAATCATTTTTAGACCTGGGTTTTAGTAGTGTTTTTGACTGGACTTCATTGAAATTAATGGGTGAAAAAATGCTGCGAAAACTCTGAAAGAATTGACATGCTGCATATTTGAATCTGCACCAAATCTGTAAATCACAAATAAGCAATGTGTGCATGACACTTCACGATTCTCATTCACTTTGCTGGCATCAGGAATCCCTTCAGGCTTTGTGACAAATCCGTGCCGCAAAAACATGACATATGCACATAGCGTAAAAGTAGCAAAACATAAAAAAACTATATAGGGTGGTCCAAAAGTAGGTGGACAGAAAATAATAACATTTATTTTGATTTACTATTATTATTATTTATTTAGAGTTTTTATTCTGTTAAAGCAGAGAGTTGTGTGACACAAAATAGTTAATAAATAACATTTCCCACATGTCTACTTTACATCAGCACAATTTTGGAAACAACATTTTTTTGGTTAGGAAGTTATAAGGGTTAAAAGTTGACCAGCGATTTCTCATTTTTACAACAAAATTTACAAATCCATTTTTTTTAGGGACCTCACATTTGAAGTCATTTAGAGGGTTCTATATGGCTGCAAATACCCAAAAGTGACAGCATTCTAAAAACTGCACCCTTTAAGGTGCTCAAAACCACATTCAAGAAGTTTACTAACCCTTCAGGTGCTTCACAGCAGCAGAAGCAACATGGAAGAAAAAAAATTAACATTTAACTTTTTAGTCACAAAAATTAACTTTTAGCAACAATTTTTTTATTTTTACCAAGGGTAAAAGGAGAAAGTGGACCTCAAAAGTTGTCCAGTTTTTCCTGAGTACTCCGATACCCCATATGTGGGGGTAAACCACTGTTTGGGCACACCTTGGAGCTCGGAAGAGAAGTAGTGATGTTTTGGAATGCAGACTTTGATGGAATGGTCTGCGGGCGTCATGTTGCATTTGCAAAGCCCCTGATGTGCCTAAACAGTAGAAACCCCCCACAAGTGACCCCATTTTGGAAACTAGACCCCCCCAAGAAACTTATCTAGATGTGTGGTGAGAACATTGAACCCAAAAAACCATGTTTGATAAATCTGCCCCTTCATAACCCTATTACACATACTGTCCACCTACTTTTGGACCACCCTGTATAAACCGGGTATTGTTGTAATCGTACTGACCCGACAAATCGGTCTTATCACCTTTACTGCACAGTGAATGGCGCAAAAAATATATAAAAACTGAATGGCAGGTTTTTGTTCATTGTGTCTGAAAAATCTGAATAAAAAGCAATAAAAAAATGTTATGTGCCCCAAAATGGTACAAAAAAAAATCTCCAACTCGTCACACAAAAAATAAGGCCTCCGTCAGCTCTGTTCAGGAAAAAATAGTTACAACTCTCAGAATATCGTGACGGAATAACTATTTTTTCCTATAAAGAAGCATTTTTACTATGTTATAGCAGCAAAACATAAAAAAACGATATAAATCTGGGAACATTGCAACTGCACCAACCAGAAGACTAAAACCATCTTAGCACTAATGCCGTATGGTGAACCACGCAAAAATAAAAATTAGATCTATTCTTCTACTGCTGTCTATTTGTGCATTCTGCCTCTCAAGAATCAGGATAAAGCTGCCATCACACTAGCAGTATTTGGTCAGTATTTTACATCAGTATTTGTAAGCCAAAACTAGGAGTCGAACAAATAGAGGAAAACTATAACAGAAACATAGGCACCACTTCTGCATTTATCACCCACTCCTGGTTTTGGCTTACAAATACTGATGTAAAATGCTGACCAAATACTGCTAGTGTGATGGCAGCCTAACGCTCTCTTCTCAGTTATCCTGCGCTCTCCGCTGAGCGCTTACATCTGTGTAAATCCACCAAACCGCAATTCAAACAAAACCCGAGGTAAATTCACTCACTTATGGTGCAGGTCCGAGTCCCTTTGGACTCTGCCTAGTCTCTGTTTTGGTGGTCTAAAATGGTCTAAAATTCCAGCAGAGCATTGTAGGAAACTCATTGATGGTTACCGGAAGCGGTTGGTCGCAGTTATTTTGGCTAAAGGTTGTGCAACCAAGTATTAGGCTGAGGGTGCCAATACTTTTGTCTGGCCCATTTTTGAAGTTTTATGTGAAATGATCAATGTTTTGCTTTTTGCTTCATTCTCTTTTGTGTTTTTTCATTTAAGACAAATTAAATGAAGATGATAATAATACCAAAGAATTTGTGTTTGCAATTATTTTCAGGAACAAACTGAGTATTATCTGACAGAATTGCAGGGGTGTGAATACTTTTGGCCATGGCTACTGTATTTATATTTAATTCAGCGCAAGATAGCAGAAAAGCCGGTAATTCAATTGTCGGCTTTTCCTATCTCCTTCACAAACCCGACAGGATATGAGACATGGTTTACATACAGTAAACCATCTCATATCCCTTTTTTTTGCATATTCCACACTACTAATGTTAGTAGTGTGTATGTGCAAAATTTGGGCGCTCTAGCTTGTAAAATAAAGGGTTAAATCGCGGAAAAAATTGGCGTGGGCTCCCGCGCAATTTTCCCCGCCAGAGTGGTAAAGCCACTGACTGAGGGCACATATTAATAGCCTACAGAGGGTCCATGGTTATTGGCCCCCCCTGGCTAAAAACATCTGCCCCCTGCCACCCCAGAAAAGGCTCATCTGGAAGATGCGCCTATTCTGGCACTTGGCCACTCTCTTCCCACTATATGGGGTATGAAGGGTTAATGAAGGGTTAATGTCACCTTGCTATTGTAAGGTGACATTAAGCCTGGTTAATAATGGAGAGGCGTCAATTATGACACCTATCCATTATTAATCCAATAGTACAAAATGGTTAATAAAACACACACATTATTAAAAAGTATTTTAATGAAATAAAGACACAGGGTGTTTTAATATTTTATTATACTCTTAATCCACCTGAAGACCCTCGTTCTGTAAAAAAGGAAAAACAAAAAAATCAACAATATCCCATACCTTCCGTCATCAGTCACGTCCCACGATGTAAATCCATCTGAAGGGGTTAAATCATTTTACACCAAGGAGCTCTGCTAATGCAGCTGTGCTCCTGTCTGTAAAATTTTGTGAGTGAATGGAATGCAGGGGAATGTCCTGCAGTTACCTTGAGTCGCGGTGATGTGCCCTCTGCTGGATGTCCTCATATGAACTCGAGCGTGGGAACTTTTCCCATCTTCCAGGTGTGCCTTTTCTGGGGTGGCTGGGGGCAGATGTTTTTAGCCAGGGGGGCCAATAACCATGGACCCTCTGTAGGCTATTAATATCTGCCCTCAGTCACTGGCTTTACCACTCTGGCGGAGAAAATTGCGTGGGAGCCCACGCCATTTTTTTCCGCGATTTAACCCTTTATTTTACAAGCTAGAGCGCCCAAATTTTGCACATACACACTACTAACATTAGTGGTGTGGAATATGCAAAAAACTGTATGTAAACCATGTCTCATATCCTGCCGGGTTTGTGAAGGAGATAGGAAAAGCCGGCAATTGAATTACCGGCTTTTCTATAGAACACTGCTGTATATTTCTCGCAAGTCACACTGCTGGTCCTCGTGTAATCCATATTTTTCTCGCCCCCATAGACTTTCATTGGCGATTTTTTTTTTTGCGCAATACGGTGACAAACGCAGCATGCTGCGATTTTCTACGGCCGTACAAGACCGTACAATACGGATCCGTAAAATACGGCTGATAGGAGCTGGGCCATAGAGAATCATTGTACTGTATGCAATCCGTATTTTCTGCACCTATCATACATCCGTAAAACTCGCTAGTGTGACGCCGGCCTCATTCATTCCCCAGTCGCTTACAGACAGGAGCGGTCACATTTGCAGCACTCCCGGTTGTAAGCTTTCTCTCCCCCAGATACTGCATGGGACACTTGTTAAATTGGACTACGATGGATCAGGGAGTATACTTTTGCTTTTTTTAATTTATATTTATTACAGAAGATCGATGGCTTCGCTTTGGAATGGCAGAACAATAAAAAGATTGTCAAAACTGTGTGGTGTTTCATTTCAATAAAAGACTTTTGTCTGCTTGTGTGTTGATTTACCCTTTAATTACTATAGGATTAGTAAAGGGTAGGTGTCTTATTGACACCTCTCCATTACTAATGGGCTTAATGTCACCTTACAATAGCAAGGTGACATTAACCCCTCATTACCCCACTTGCCAGCACTACAGGGCAAGTGGGAAGAGCCAGGCAATGCGCCAGAATTGGCACATCTAATAGATGCGCTTTTTCTGGGCAGCTGCGGGCTGCTATTTTTAGGCTGGGGGGACTATATCAATGGCCCCTTACCAGCCTGAGAATACCAGTCCCCAGCTGTGAGCTTTAGCAAGGCTGGTTGTAAAAAATGGGGGGGACCCCATGCCGTTTTTTAAAATTATTTATTTAAATAATTTTAAAAAAGCATGAAGACCCCTCTATTTTCGATAACTAGCCTTGCTGACAGCTGAGGGTTTAGGCTATGTGCACACTTTGCGGTTTTTGCTGCGGATCCGCAGCAGTTTTCCATGTGGTGTACAGTACTATGTTAACCTATGGAAAACAAAAAACGCTGTGCACATGCTGCGGAAAAAAATGCACGGAAACGCAGCGGTTTTCATTCCGCAGCATGTCAATTCTTTGTGTGGAATCCGCAGCGGTTTGGCACCTGCTCCATGTTAAAAACCCGCAGGTGTCTAAAACCGCAGTGGAAACCGCACAAAAAAACACGATAAATCCGCAGTACTTTTTGCACTGCGAATTTCATCAAGTCCGCTGCGGAAAAATCCGCAGCAGAATCCGCAAAGTGTGCACATAGCCTAAAGCCCCCAGCTGTGAGCTTTGTCTGGCTGGTTATCAAAATTAGGGGGGAACCTACGCCATTTTTTTTTAATTATTATTTATAGCGCAGGAGCAGCAGATGAAAACTCCCATCCGCCGCTCCTGCTCTCACTGTAATTAGCGGCTGTAGGTGTCAGATGATGGAAGCGGTTGTCCCATCAGCTGACACCAGTGATTGGAGGTGAAGTTTATACCTCCGATCACAGCTGAGCTCTCACACTGTCTTTTGACAACTTGGGAGCCGCGGCTCTCTGACCAGTGGGGATGATTTCCCCACCGATCAGAAGCGGTGTTTGCCTCGCTGTCTTGCATATGACAGCGTGTCAAACACTGTAATGTCGGACCCCCCATTCAAGTGAATGGGGATCGGGTCCACTCTGCTGGGTGACAGGCTGCATGGACGCATCATACAGCCTGCCATCTAGATGTAGCAGAGCCGAGTGTGACATCACATCTGGCTGTCCTTGACTTTTCTGCAGCAAGTATGCTGCAAGAAAAGTCAACCTGCGTATTTGCGTTTTTTCACCATCCATTCAAGTCAATGGGTGGAAAATGCTGAAAGAAGTGACATGCCCTATGTCAAAAAAGCGCTGCAAAGCACAAAATACTGATCACACAAAAACCCAATGTGTGTGCATGAGATTTCTGAAATCTCATAGGCTTTGCTGGTACTGTAAAAGCAGCTGAAAATTAGCATAAAAAACCCTAAGGGTGTGCATGGTTATGGAACCATGCTATTTTTGTTCTTTATTTTTCTTTTTCTACCCGAAAAGATTTCAGTTTATTTTTTTTAACTGAATTGTACAAATTATGGTGACTTTAAAGGTGGAAAAAGTTCTGAAATTATTCTAATTGGTTTGATTTTTTACATGACAAAAGCCTGGCATTTTAACATGGGTGTGTAGACTTTTTCCACCTATTGTATAGTAAATATTCACATGTGCAAAGTGCAATACTACAAATGTCAGCTTTAGGGCTTGTTTCCATTTGCGAGATATACGTCCATGTCTCGCATGTGGAAACCAAGCTCTGGCGCCAGCACTTTGGAGCGGAGCTGTGCAGCTCCATGTGTTCCTATGCGGCCGCACGCTCCGCTCTGGAGTGCCGGCTCCACAGCTTGGTTTCCACATGCGAGATACGGACGTGTGCTGTTGTGAATTTGGATTCTGGGCTCCCCCGGTGGCTACTGGTGGAATTGAACTTGTGACATCATCTTCCCTGTTCACCTGTTCTGATTAGATCTGGGTGTCGCTATATAACCTGGCTTCTCTGTTAGATGCTTGCCGGTCAACAATGTTATCAGAAGCCTCTCTGTGCTTGTTCCTGCTCCCAGACATCTACTAGATAAGTTGGACATTCGTCCATGTTTTGTTTTTGTATTTTGGTTCCAGTTCACAGCTGCAGTTTCGTTACTGTGTCTGGAAAGCTCTTGTTGATCAGGAATTGCCACTCTGGTATTATGAGTTAATGCCAGAGTCCTAAAGTAATTTCTGGATGTGTTTTGTTAGGGTTTTCTACTGACCATGAAAGTATGCTTTCTGTCTTCTGCTATCTAGAAAGCGGACCTCAAATTTGCTAAAACTATTTTCCTGCTGCGTTTGTTGTTTCATCTCATATCACCGCCAATATATGTGGGGGGCCTCTGTCTCCTTTTTGGGCATTTCTCTAGAGGTGAGTCAGGTCTTATATTTCCCTCTGCTAGCATTATTTAGTTCTCCGGCCGGCGCTGGGCATATAGGGATAAAAAGTAGGACATGCTACCTGGCTACTTCTAGATGATGCGGTAGGTTTAGTTCATGGTCAGTATAGTTACATCTTCCAAGAGCTTGTTCCTATAGAGGCTTATGCTAGTTCTCTGGCCATGGAGATCATGACAGTTTGACCGGCCCACTAAAGGGTTAAAATCCTTGGCTGAGAAAGGAGAGAAATAAGAAGTCTGCTGAGAGTTTTTTTTTTTTTTTTTTTTTTTTTTTTTTTTTTCTCTGTGCTCTTAATTGGATCACTTGCCAGTCTGTCTATGCTGCAGTCTTTCTTTTTTTTCTCTCTCCTTATAATCTTTGAATGGCTTTGTGTTCACCTGTTAATAATGGATCTTCAGAGTGTAACTGCAGGTTTGAATAATCTCACCACGAAAGTACAAAATTTGCAAGATTTTATTATTCATGCTCCGGTATCTGAGCCGAGAATTCCTTTGCCGGAATTCTTCTCGGGGAATAGATCTAGCTTTCAGAATTTTAGAAATAATTGTAAGCTATTTTTGTCCCTGAAATCTCGTTCTGCTGGAGACCCTGCACAGCAGGTTGGGATTGTGATTTCCTTGCTCCGCGGCGACCCTCAAGACTGGGCTTTTGCATTGGCACCAGGGGATCCTGCGTTGCGCAATGTGGATGCGTTTTTTTTGGCCTTGGGCTTGCTGTATGAGGAACCTCATTTGGAACTTCAGGCAGAAAAAACTTTGATGTCCCTATCGCAGGGGCAAGATGAAGCTGAAATTTACTGCCAAAGATTCCGTAAATGGTCTGTGCTTACTCAGTGGAATGAGTGTGCCTTGGCGGCTACTTTCAGAGAGGGTCTCTCTGATGCCATTAAGGATGTTATGGTGGGGTTCCCTGTGCCTGCGGGTCTGAATGAGTCCATGACAATGGCCATTCAGATCGATAGGCGTCTGCGGGAGCGCAAACCAGTGCACCATCTGGCGGTGTCCACTGAGAAGACGCCAGAAAGCATGCAGTGTGATAGAATTCTGTCCAGAAGCGAGCGGCAGAATTTTAGACGGAAAAATGGGTTGTGTTTCTATTGTGGGGATTCTACTCATGTTATATCAGCATGCTCTAAGCGTACTAAAAAGCTTGATAAATCCGTTTCCATTGGCACTTTACAGTCTAAATTTATTTTGTCTGTGACCCTGATTTGCTCTTTGTCATCTATTACTACTGACGCCTATATCGACTCTGGCGCCGCTTTGAGTCTTATGGATTGGTCCTTTGCCAATCGTTGTGGGTATGATTTAGAGCCTTTGGAGACTCTTATTCCTCTGAAGGGGATTGACTCCACCCCATTGGCTAATAATAAACCACAATACTGGACACAAGTGACTATGTGTATTAATCCGGATCACCAGGAGACTATTCGTTTTCTAGTGCTGTATAATCTACATGAGGATTTGGTGCTGGGATTGCCATGGCTGCAGTCTCACAACCCAGTCCTTGACTGGAGAGCTATGTCTGTGTTGAGCTGGGGATGTAAGGGGACTCATGGGGACGTACCTTTGGTGTCCATTTCATCATCTATCCCCTCTGAAATCCCTGAGTTCCTGTCTGACTATCGTGACGTCTTTGAAGAACCCAAGCTTGGTTCACTACCTCCGCACCGTGAGTGCGATTGTGCTATAGATTTAATTCCGGGTAGTAAATACCCAAAGGGTCGTTTATTTAATCTGTCTGTGCCTGAACATACTGCTATGCGAGAATATATAAAGGAGTCCTTGGAAAAGGGACATATTCGTCCATCGTCATCTCCCTTAGGAGCCGGTTTTTTCTTTGTGTCAAAAAAAGACGGCTCTTTGAGACCATGTATTGATTATCGGCTTTTGAATAAAATCACGGTTAAATATCAATACCCATTGCCGTTGCTGACTGATTTGTTTGCTCGCATAAAGGGGGCCAAGTGGTTCTCTAAGATTGATCTCCGTGGGGCGTATAATTTGGTGCGGATCAGGCAGGGGGATGAGTGGAAAACCGCATTTAATACGCCCGAGGGCCACTTTGAGTATTTGGTGATGCCTTTTGGTCTTTCTAATGCCCCTTCAGTCTTCCAGTCCTTTATGCATGATATTTTCCGCGATTTTTTGGATAAATTTATGATAGTGTATCTGGATGATATTCTGATTTTTTCGGATGACTGGGACTCTCATGTCCGGCAAGTTAAGAGGGTTTTTCAGGTTTTGCGGTCTAATTCTCTGTGTGTCAAGGGTTCTAAGTGCGTTTTTGGGGTTCAGAGAATTTCCTTTTTGGGATATATTTTTTCTCCCTCTTCCATTGAGATGGATCCTGTCAAGGTTCAAGCTATTTGTGATTGGACGCAGCCCTCTTCTCTTAAAAGTCTTCAGAAATTTTTGGGCTTTGCCAACTTTTATCGTCGATTTATTTCTGGTTTTTCGGATGTCGTTAAGCCATTGACCGATTTGACTAGACAGGGTGCTGATGTTGCTAATTGGTCCCCTGATGCTGTGGAGGCCTTTCAGGAGCTTAAGCGCTGTTTTTCTTCTGCCCCTGTGTTGCGTCAGCCTGATGTGACTCTTCCTTTTCAGGTTGAGGTCGACGCTTCTGAGATCGGAGCTGGGGCAGTGTTGTCGCAGAAAAGTTCTGACTGCGCCGTGATGAGGCCTTGTGCCTTCTTTTCCCGTAAATTTTCGCCCGCTGAGCGGAATTATGATGTTGGGAATCGGGAGCTTTTGGCCATGAAGTGGGCGTTTGAGGAGTGGCGCCATTGGCTCGAGGGGGCCAGACATCAGGTGGTGGTATTGACTGACCACAAAAATTTGATTTATCTTGAGACCGCCAGGCGCCTGAATCCTAGACAGGCGCGCTGGTCATTATTTTTTTCTCGGTTTAATTTTGTGGTATCGTACCTACCAGGTTCTAAGAATGTTAAGGCGGATGCCCTTTCTAGGAGTTTTGAGCCTGATTCACCTGGCAACTCTGACCCCACAGGTATTCTTAAGGAGGGAGTTATCTTGTCAGCCGTTTCTCCAGACCTGCGGCGGGCCTTGCAGGAGTTTCAGGCGGATAGACCGGATCGTTGTCCGCCTGATAGGCTGTTTGTTCCTGATGATTGGACCAGTAAAGTCATCTCTGAGGTGCATTCTTCTGCGTTGGCAGGTCATCCTGGAATTTTTGGTACCAGGGATTTGGTGGCAAGATCCTTCTGGTGGCCTTCCCTGTCACGAGATGTGCGAGGCTTTGTGCAGTCTTGTGACGTTTGTGCTCGGGCCAAGCCTTGTTGTTCTCGGGCTAGTGGATTATTGTTGCCCTTGCCTATTCCTAAGAGGCCTTGGACACACATCTCGATGGATTTTATTTCAGATCTGCCTGTTTCTCAGAAGATGTCTGTCATCTGGGTGGTGTGTGACCGTTTTTCTAAGATGGTTCATTTGGTTCCCCTGCCCAAATTGCCTTCTTCTTCCGAGTTGGTGCCCCTGTTTTTTCAAAATGTTGTTCGTTTGCATGGTATTCCTGAGAATATCGTTTCTGACAGAGGAACCCAATTTGTGTCTAGATTTTGGCGGGCATTTTGTGCTAGGATGGGCATAGATTTGTCTTTTTCGTCTGCTTTTCACCCTCAGACTAATGGCCAGACCGAGCGGACTAATCAGACCCTGGAGACATATCTGAGGTGTTTTGTGTCTGCTGACCAGGATGATTGGGTTGCTTTTTTGCCATTGGCGGAGTTCGCCCTCAATAATCGGGCCAGCTCTGCCACCTTGGTTTCCCCGTTTTTCTGTAATTCGGGGTTCCATCCTCGATTTTCCTCCGGTCAGATGGAATCCTCGGATTGTCCTGGAGTGGATGCGGTGGTGGAGAGATTGCATCATATCTGGGGGCAGGTGATGGACAATTTAAAGTTGTCCCAGGAGAAGACTCAGCTTTTTGCCAACCGTCACCGTCGTGTTGGTCCTCGGCTTTGTGTTGGAGATTTGGTGTGGTTGTCTTCTCGTTTTGTCCCTATGAGGGTCTCATCTCCTAAGTTTAAGCCTCGGTTCATCGGTCCGTATAAAATATTGGAGATTCTTAACCCTGTTTCCTTCCGTTTGGACCTCCCTGCATCCTTTTCTATTCATAACGTTTTTCATCGGTCGTTATTGCGCAGGTATGAGGCACCGGTTGTGCCTTCCGTTGAGCCTCCTGCTCCGGTGTTGGTTGAGGGTGAGTTGGAGTACGTTGTGGAAAAAATCCTAGACTCCCGTGTTTCCAGACGGAGACTCCAGTATCTGGTCAAGTGGAAGGGATATGGCCAGGAGGATAATTCTTGGGTCACTGCATCTGATGTTCATGCCTCTGATCTGGTTCGTGCCTTTCATAGGGCCCATCCTGATCGCCCTGGTGGTTCTGGTGAGGGTTCGGTGCCCCCTCCTTGAGGGGGGGGTACTGTTGTGAATTTGGATTCTGGGCTCCCCCGGTGGCTACTGGTGGAATTGAACTTGTGACATCATCTTCCCTGTTCACCTGTTCTGATTAGATCTGGGTGTCGCTATATAACCTGGCTTCTCTGTTAGATGCTTGCCGGTCAACAATGTTATCAGAAGCCTCTCTGTGCTTGTTCCTGCTCCCAGACATCTACTAGATAAGTTGGACATTCGTCCATGTTTTGTTTTTGTATTTTGGTTCCAGTTCACAGCTGCAGTTTCGTTACTGTGTCTGGAAAGCTCTTGTTGATCAGGAATTGCCACTCTGGTATTATGAGTTAATGCCAGAGTCCTAAAGTAATTTCTGGATGTGTTTTGTTAGGGTTTTCTACTGACCATGAAAGTATGCTTTCTGTCTTCTGCTATCTAGAAAGCGGACCTCAAATTTGCTAAAACTATTTTCCTGCTGCGTTTGTTGTTTCATCTCATATCACCGCCAATATATGTGGGGGGCCTCTGTCTCCTTTTTGGGCATTTCTCTAGAGGTGAGTCAGGTCTTATATTTCCCTCTGCTAGCATTATTTAGTTCTCCGGCCGGCGCTGGGCATATAGGGATAAAAAGTAGGACATGCTACCTGGCTACTTCTAGATGATGCGGTAGGTTTAGTTCATGGTCAGTATAGTTACATCTTCCAAGAGCTTGTTCCTATAGAGGCTTATGCTAGTTCTCTGGCCATGGAGATCATGACAGTGTGCCTCGCATGTGGAAATGAGCCCTTAAGTGTCATTAGTCTGCTTCAGTCAGTGTAATTCTTTCACTGCAGTTCAAAACCTAAAAGGAATACATTTCCCTAAATGACATTTAATAAAGTAGCCCAGCTATTCCATTTACATAACTTTCACGGAGATGAAGATTGGAGATGTTCCAAAGTTATGAAAAGTTCAAATCACGAAAGTTAAAGCTAACCATAGAAGGAGTGTTGCAGGAATATTTCTTTTAAATGCCTCCGACTGCTTTTAAATACTGAAAGAAATCTTGATCACCCTTCCAGATCCCCAGGGTAAGTGCCAGTTCTGGACCTACAGAGAAATTGGGATGGTATTGAAGTTTCTTTTTTATGCGGTGTGAGGCATTTTAACAAATTATCCTTACAACACATATTTAATTTTAAACTTCTTAACGAAGCACACTTATCTGATGGTATTACAAACATTAGGAGTCATGTGCAGATTACAATTTCTACATACAGGAGCACTCAGCCAGGCGCGGAGTGTTCCTGCACATAAGGGAGTATCTTTGGAAATATTTTTGGAATTCTCTATGTGAAAGTAGCCTTCAGGTGCATTTACGCTGCTGGATTATTGGGGAACTAATGTTCTGGGAACACTTGTTTCCCTATGATCAGTCAGTGTAAACAGACTACCAATCACCCAAGCAAAACACTGCTTCATTGAGTGCAGTGATCTTTCAACTTGTTTAACCTCTTAGTGACCGAGCCAATTTTGACCTTAATGACCAAGCCAATTTTTACAATTCTGACCACTGTCAGTTTATGAGATTATAGCTCTGGAATACTTCAACTTATCCCACTGATTCTGAGACAGTTTTTTCATGACATATTGTACTTCATGTTAGTGGTAAAATTTATTCGATATGACTTGCGTTTATTTCTGAAAAAATGAAATTAGGGGAAAATTTGGCAATTTTCAAACTTTCACACAAAATAGTTAATAAATAACAGTTCCCACATGTTTATTTTACATCAGCACAATTTTGGAAACATTTTTTTATAAGGGTTAAAAGTTGACCAGCGATTTCTCATTTTTTTAGGGACCACCTCACATTTGAAGTGACTTTGATGTGTCAATATAACAGAAAATACCCAAACTGACACCATTCTAAAAACTGCACCCCTCAAGGTACTCAAAACCACATTCAAGAAGTTTATTAACCCTTTAGGTGCTTCATGAGAACTAAACCAATGTGGAAGGAAAAAACAACATTCACAAAAAAATTACTTTAGACCCAAACTTTATTTTCATAAGGGTATTAGGAGAAAATTGTTATGATCCTAGTGGCAAGGATCGCAAGTAGGACTAGCTAAGTAACTAAACCGACTACAAACTCTGGGGAAGTGGTAACTGAATTGACCGCAACCTGATCCTATCCGCAAACAACTATAGGCAGCCGTGGAACGTTACCTGAAAATCCTAGACGTCTCTTCACAGCCTGAGAAACTGACTATTCCTAGAGGGAACGAAAGTCCTCACTTGCCTCAGTGAAATGACCCCAAAGATATAGAATAGCCCCCCACAAATATTAACGGTGAGTTAAGGGGAAAGCACAAACGCAGAGATGAAATTAGATTTAGCAAATGAGGCCCGCTAACACTAGAAAGCAGAAAATAGAAAGGGAACTGTGCGGTCAATTAAAAACCCTATTCAAAATATCCACGCAGAGATCGCTCGAGCCCCCGCACCAACTAACGGTGTGGGGGAAGCAACTCTGTACCCCAGAGCAAACCAGCAGAAGAAATCACATATTAGCAAGCTGGACTAAACTCATCATACACAGAAATCATATTGCAGACTGATGAGCAAAAAATAATTAAACAGAACTTAGCTTCTCCTGAAGAGACTGAAACCGAAGATAATCAGGAGTAATCAGAATAGCACTGAGTACATTGACAGCCGGCAACAAGTGGAAGTGAAACAGAGCTAAATAGGAAACTCCCAAGTGAATAACGAGGCAGCTGATCAGCCACAGACCCGCAGGATAACAAACAAAGCCACCAGGGGGAGCCCAAAACAAAAGTCACACAATACCACCTGTGACCACAAGAGGGAGCCTGAAAACAGAGTTCACAACAGAAAATGGACCACAAAATGTGGCAATGCCCAACACTTCAGTGACGGGATCCTTCTTTTCATCTATTGCTATGTCCCCACGTGCTTCACTACAGAATGGAGTATCTGTATTATATTCATCTTAAAAACCTGGCTGATCTTGCTCAGCAGAAAAACCCCAATAAGTGACCCCATTGTAGAAATTGTACCTCTCAATGGATTCATCTACGGCTGCAGTGACTATTTTGTAGCATCCATGCCAGGCTTTAATCTGGAGAATTGCAAATATGGTAGTTTAGCGCCTCCATACATTATGCCCAGCTTATGCTTTTGGCAACATGCACCCCGTATATTGTAAATTGGACTCTCCCCACAACAGTAAGGCCAAACATATGGCTGCTTACTTCAGTTTAGACAAAGTGAGGCTCATAAGGAAGGGAACTTTCGGATTTGGGAGCACAGATTTCACTTGACTTCATTTGAGGGAGTGGGAGTTGTCGCTTTTCCCAGTGTCTTTGTTCTTCCCAGTAGCGTTGGATCCCCTATATTTCCAGTGACAGATGACAGACCTGAGTTGAGGCTGGTTTTGTACAAGATAAGTTACATTTTGTATTGGTAACAATATGGGGTACATATTTTTTGATCGCTTTCAGTATAAGACTCGCAATTTAAAAATTGGTCCAATTTTGTTCCTGCAAAGTCAGGACAGAAAAAAAGTTTGGACACACCTTCTCATTCAAAGATTTTTCTGTATTTTCATGACTATGAAAATTGTACATTCTCACTGAAGGCATCAAAACTATGAATTAACACGTGTGGAATTATATACTTAAAAAAGTGTGAAACACCTGAAAATATGTCTTATATTCTAGGTTCTTCAAAGTAGCCACCTTTTGCTTTGATGACTGCTTTGCACACTCTTGGCATCCTCTTAATGAGCTTCAAGAGGTAGTCACCGGGAATGGTTTTCACTTCACAGGTGTGCCCTGTCAGGTTTAATAAGTGGGATTTCTTGCCTTATAAATGGGGTTGGGACCATCAGTTGTGTTGTGCAGAAGTCTGGTGGATACACAGCTGATAGTCCTACTGAATAGACTGTTAGCTGCTTTTTTCTTGCCATAATACAAATTCTAAGTAAAGAAAAACGAGTGGCCATCATTACTTTAAGAAATGAAGGTCAGTCAGTCCGAAAAATTGGGAAAAATTTGAAAGTGTCCCCAAGTGCAGTGGCAAAAACTATCAAGCGCTACAAAGAAACTGGCTCACATGAGGACCGCCCCAGGAAAGGAAGACCAAGAGTCCCCTCTGCTTCTGAGGATAAGTTTATCCAAGTCACCAGCCTCAGAAATCACAGGTTAACAGCAGCTCAGATTAGAGACCAGGTCAATGCCACACTGAGTTCTAGAAGCAGACACATCTCTACAACAGCTGTTAAGAGGAGACTTTGTGCAGCAGGCCTTCATGGTAAAATAGCTGCTAGGAAACCACTGCTAAGGACAGGCAACAAGCAGAAGAGACTTGTTTGGGGTAAGAACACAAGGATTGGACATTAGACCAGTGGAAATCTGCTTTGGTTTGATGAGTCCAAATTTGAGATCTTTGGTTCCAACCACCGTGTCTTTGTGCGACGCAGAAAAGGTGAATGGATGGACTCTACATACCTGGTTCCCACCGTGAAGCATGGAGGAGGAGGTGTGATGGTGTGGGGGTGCTTTGCTGGTGACACTGTTGGGGATTTATTCAAAATTGAAGGCATACTGAACCAGCATGGCTACCACAGCATCTTGCAGCGGCAAGCTATTCCATCCGGTTTGCGTTTAGTTGGACCATCATTTATTTCTCAACAGGACAATGACCCCAAACACGCCTCCAGGCTGTGTAAGGGCTATTTGACCAAGAAGGAGAGTGATGGGGTGCTACGCCAGATGACCTGGCTTCCACAGTCACCAGACCTGAACCCAATTGAGATGGTTTGGGGTGAGCTGGACCACAGAGTGAAGGCAAAAGGGCCAACAAGTGCTAAGCATCTCTGGGAACTCCTTCAAGATTGTTGGAAGACCATTCCCGGTTACTACCTCTAGAAGCTCATCAAGAGAATGCAAAGAGTGTGCAAAGCAGTCATCAGAGCAAAAGGTGGCTACTTTGAAGAACCTAGAATATAAGACATAATTTCAGTTGTTTCACACTTTTTTGTTAAGTATATAATTCCACATGTGTTATTTCATAGTTTTGATACCTTCAGTGTGAATGAACAATTTTCATAGTCATGAAAATACAGAAAAATCTTTAAATGAGAAGGTTACATAGTTACATAGTTACATAGTTATTAAGGTTGAAGGAAGACTGTAAGTCCATCTAGTTCAACCCATAGCCTAACCTAACAAGCCCTAACATGTTGATCCAGAGGAAGGCAAAAATACCCCATGTGGCAAAGAGTAACTCCACCATGGGGAAAAAAATTCCTTCCCGACTCCACATACGGCAATCAGACTAGTTCCCTGGATCAACGCCTTATCAAGGAATCTAGTGTATATACCCTGTAACATTATACTTTTCCAGAAAGGTATCCAGTCCCCTCTTAAATTTAATTAATGAATCACTCATTACAACATCATACGGCAGAGAGTTCCATAGTCTCACTGCTCTTACAGTAAAGAATCCGCGTCTGTTATTATGCTTAAACCTTCTTTCCTCCAGACGTAGAGGATGCCCCCTTGTCCCTGTCTCAGGTCTATGATTAAAAAGATCATCAGAAAGGTCTTTGTACTGTCCCCTCATATATTTATACATTAAAATAAGATCACCCCTTAGTCTTCGTTTTTCCAAACTAAATAGCCCCAAGTGTAATAACCTATCTTGGTATTGCAGACCCCCCAGTCCTCTAATAACCTTGGTCGCTCTTCTCTGCACCCGCTCCAGTTCAGCTATGTCTTTCTTATACACCGGAGACCAGAACTGTGCACAGTATTCTAAGTGTGGTCGAACTAGTGACTTGTATAGAGGTAAAATTATGTTCTCCTCATGAGCATCTATGCCTCTTTTAATACATCCCATTATTTTATTTGCCTTTGTAGCAGCTGCCTGACACTGGCCACTGAATATGAGTTTGTCATCCACCCATATACCCAGGTCTTTTTCATTGACGGTTTTGCCCAGAGTTTTAGAATTAAGCACATAGTTATACATCTTATTACTTCTACCCAAGTGCATGACCTTACATTTATCCCCATTAAAGCTCATTTGCCATTTATCAGCCCAAGCTTCTAGTTTACATAAATCATCCTGTAATATAAAATTGTCCTCCCCTGTATTGATTACCCTGCAGAGTTTAGTGTCATCTGCAAATATTGAAATTTTACTCTGAATGCCCCCTACAAGGTCATTAATAAATATGTTAAAAAGAAGAGGGCCCAATACTGACCCCTGTAGTACCCCACTGCTAACCGCAACCCAGTCCGTGTGCTCCATTAATAACCACCCTTTGTTTCCTATCCCTGAGCCAGCTCTCAACCCACTTACACATATTTTCCCCTATCCCCATTACTCTCATTTTATGTAACAACCTTTTGTGTGGCACCGTATCAAAAGCTTTGGAAAAGTCCATATACACTACGTCCACTGGGTTCCCTTGGTCCAGTCCGGAACTTACCTCTTCATAGAAGCTGATCAAATTAGTCTGACATGAACGGTCCCTAGTAAACCCGTGCTGATACTGGGTCATGCCAGGTGTGTCCAAACTTTTGGTCTGTACTGTATATACACCACTATGGCGGCCATTATACCAGGATTGGGGACAAATATACTTGGATGGGTACATTATACCAGGATGGGGGCATATGTACCAGGATGGGGCACATTATACCTGAAAGGGGACAAAGATGAGTCATATGAGTCTGGCATGGGCTTTCTCGTAAGGAATACAGGAGCGCTTAAGCTGAACATTTCTGTGGGGAAGACAGAAGAGATAGAGATAGCTACATAACATGTGTATGCGGACCATTAGACTTTGCATAATTGAAAGGACAACCCTTAACCATGGCTTGTTAACCCTTGTTTTTTCATGCATAATATTTAACCCCTTTACCCCCGAAGGTTGTTTGCACGTTTATGACCAGGCCAATTTTTACAATTCTGACCACTATCACTTCATGTGTTAATAATTTTGGAATGCTTCAATGGATCCTTGTGATTCTGAGATTGTTTTTTTCTTGACATATTATACTTTATGATAGTGGTAAGAATTTATTTGCTATAACTTGCTTTTATTTGTGAAAAAAATGGAAAATTGGCAAAAAATTTGAAAATTATCCAATTTTCCAACTTTTAATTTTTATGCCCTTAAATCACAGAGATATGTCACAAAAATACATAATAACATTTCCCACATGTCTGCTTTCCATTAGCACAATTTTGGAACCAAATTTTTTTTTGTTAGGAAGTTATAATGGTTAAAAGTTGACCAGCGATTTCTCATTTTTACAACAGAATTTACAAAACCATTTTTTTAGGGACCATCCCACATTTGAAGTCCCTTTGAGGAGTCTATATGATAGAAAATACCCAAAGGTGACACCATTCTAAAAACTGCACCTCTCAAGGTGCTCAAAACCACATTCAAGAAGTTTATTAACCCTTCTGGTGCTTCCCAGGAATTTTTGGAATGTGTAAAAAAAAAAAAAAAAATGTTTAGAATTTAGAGCCCTCAGTGGTTGATACCTTTTAATGGCTAACTGGAAAAAAAATGAACATTTAACTTTTTTTCACAAAAAATGTACTTCAGATCCAAATATTTTTATTTTGACAAGGGTAACAGAAGAAAAAAAATGAACCCGAAAATTTGTTGTATAATTTCTCCTGAGCATGCAGATACCCCATATGAGAGAGAAAACCACTGTTTGGGCACACGGCAGAGCTTGGAAGGGACGGAGCGCCATTTGACTTTTTGACTGCAAAATTTGCAGGAACAATTAGCTGACGCCATGTCGCATTTGGAGAGCCTCTGATGTGCCTAAACAGTGAAAATTGAACACAGGTGACACTATTTTGGAAATTAGACACCTCAGGGAACTGATCTAGATGTGTGGTGAGCACAATGAATCCTCAGGTGCCTCACAGAAGTTTATAACGTTGAGCCTTGAAAATAATAAAAACACATTTTCCTCACAAAAATGTTGTTTTAGCCTCAAGTTTTTAATTTTTCTAAGGGCTAATAAGATTTTTTTAACCACAAACTGAGGTCCATTTTTCCTGAGTGTAAAAAAATGTTTTTAGCCCAAAATATTGCATTTTCAAAAGGGTAACAGGAGAAACTGCACCATGCAATTTGTAGTGCAATTTCTCCTGAGTACTTTTTGAGCGCACGGCAGGGCTCGGGAACGGAAGGAGCGTCATTTGACTTTTAGAATGCAAATTTTCCTGGAATCATTAGTGGACGTCATGCCTCATTTGGAGAGCCCCTGATGTGCCTAAACAGTGGAAACCCCCCACAAGTGACCCCATTTTGGAAACTAGACCCCTCAAGGAATGTATTTAGATGTGTGGTAAGCACCTTGAACCCGCAGGTGCTTCACAGAAGTTTATAACGTTGAGCCATGAAAATAATAAAATCACTATTTCCCTCACAAAAATGTTGTTTTAGCCTCAAGTTTTTAATTTTTCTAAGGGCTAATAGGATTTTTTTTTTTTTTTACAACAAACGGAGGTAAATTTTTTCCTGAGTGCGCCAATACCCAACATGTAATCAGGAAATATTTTTCAGGCACAGTGCAAAGCTCAGAAGGCAAAGAGCGCCTTATTTTGCGGTTATGGTTTGCAGGTGCCATGACCCACTGGGAGAGCCCATGAGGTGCCAGAACAGCAGAGCACCCCATAAGTGATCCCATTTTACAAACTACACCTCTCAATGAATTCATCTAGGGGTGCATGATATTGCCACCATGGGAGTGTCACAGAATTTTATACAATTGGGCAGTGAAGAAAAAATAACTACATTTTTACCACCAACATTTTGCTTTAGCACCAGATTTTACATTTTCACACAAGTGGGTAAAAATGGCACCAAAATTTGTCCCACAATTTCTACTGAATGTGGGAAAAATCCATATGTGGCTGTATACGGAGAGATTCGGGAGGAGCAGAGCGCTATTTGCCTCCTGGAGCGCAGATTTTCCTAGAACAGTTTGCCAAACATGGACGCAATATGTGGTTTAGGTACACTGTGGAGCTCAGAATGGAGATTTAGTAGCGGGAATTTGCTAAACTTCTTATGGTGGGTGAGGAGCCATTTCACTTTTCCAGAGTCTTTGTGTTACCATTAACGTAAAAGCCCCCTACATTTCTGTTAACAGATGACAGACCTGAGTGAGGGCTTGCTTTTTTGTGGATTGACTTGAAGCTTTTATTGGGAACATTTTGCATAACTTTTGGGATCACATTTATCCTGCGCTCTACGCTGAGCATTTACTTTGGGGTTTCCATCTAAATCTCTGAGTGACGTGATTCAGATGAAACCCCTGAGGGATCCATTCACTATAATGAGGCAGCAGAGTTACTCTGGACACTTTTATGCATTCCTAAAAAGACGGACACAGTCGGATCATAGGTCCTACGGTGTCCACAGTGCCTCCATCTGCCTCATTATAGAGAATTTTCCGCCAGAGGTTCCATCTGAATCATGTATTTCAGAGATTTACACGGAACCTGTTGTGAATTTGGATTCTGGGCTCCCCCGGTGGCTACTGGTGGAATTGAACTTGTGACATCATCTTCCCTGTTCACCTGTTCTGATTAGATCTGGGTGTCGCTATATAACCTGGCTTCTCTGTTAGATGCTTGCCGGTCAACAATGTTATCAGAAGCCTCTCTGTGCTTGTTCCTGCTCCCAGACATCTACTAGATAAGTTGGACATTCGTCCATGTTTTGTTTTTGTATTTTGGTTCCAGTTCACAGCTGCAGTTTCGTTACTGTGTCTGGAAAGCTCTTGTTGATCAGGAATTGCCACTCTGGTATTATGAGTTAATGCCAGAGTCCTAAAGTAATTTCTGGATGTGTTTTGTTAGGGTTTTCTACTGACCATGAAAGTATGCTTTCTGTCTTCTGCTATCTAGAAAGCGGACCTCAAATTTGCTAAAACTATTTTCCTGCTGCGTTTGTTGTTTCATCTCATATCACCGCCAATATATGTGGGGGGCTTCTGTCTCCTTTTTGGGCATTTCTCTAGAGGTGAGTCAGGTCTTATATTTCCCTCTGCTAGCATTATTTAGTTCTCCGGCCGGCGCTGGGCATATAGGGATAAAAAGTAGGACATGCTACCTGGCTACTTCTAGATGATGCGGTAGGTTTAGTTCATGGTCAGTACAGTTACATCTTCCAAGAGCTTGTTCCTATAGAGGCTTATGCTAGTTCTCTGGCCATGGAGATCATGACAGGAACCCCCGATGCAAGTGATCAGTGCAGAGCACAGGATAAATGTGCGCCAAGCAGGACCGGCTCCAGGTTTTTGAGGGCCCCGGGCGAAAGAGTCTGTGGCCCCCCTTTACCACATACCCCGATTTATGATGCACAGATACGGCAGAGAAATATAGGTATAGTACAATGCCAGATTTCACTTCTTGCATGAGTGACAGCTATTGTAAATTCTGCAGTGTATATATACAGGACAGGAGGAGCAGTACTGTGCAATGTATATATACAGGAGGAGAAGTGCTGTGCAGTGTATATATACAGGAGGAGAGGTACTGTGCAGTGTATATACAGGAGAGATGCTGTGCAGTGTATATATACAGGAGGAAAGGTGCTGTGCAGTGTATATATACAGGAGGAGAGGTACTGTGCTTGAGCAGTGTATATATACAGGAGGAGAGGTGCTGTGCAGTGTATATATACAGGAGGAGAGGTACTGTGCAGTGTATATATACAGGAGGAGAGGTGCTGTGCAGTGTATATATACAGGAGGAGAGGTGCTGTGCAGTGTATATATACAGGAGAGGTGCTGTGCAGTGTATATATACAGGAGGAAAGGTGCTGTGCAGAGTATACATACAGGAGGAGAGGTACTGTGCAGTGTATATATACAGGAGGAGAGGTGCTGTGCAGTGTATATATACAGGAAGAGAGGTACTGTGCAGTGTATATATATATACAGGAGGAAAGGTGCTGTGCAGTGTATACATACAGGAGAGGTGCTGTGCAGTGTATATATACAGGAGGAGCAGTACTGTGCAGTGTATATATAGGAGGAAAGGTGCTGTGCAGTGTATACATACAGGAGAGGTTCTGTGCAGTGTATATATACAGGGGGAGTGGTACTGTACACTGGTATACACTGGGAGTGGTACAGTATATTCTTCAGCAGCTGAGCTGCAGCCGCCCAGCTCGCCCAGAACCCCAAAATACAGCGATACCATTGCACTCACTCAGGCGCCGGTAGGAGCTCCTCCGGAATCTGATAAGTTCAGCACTGCAGCCAGGGGCTGAGAGCAGAGCAGGAGAACGTGCTCTCTCCGCCCACAAACAGTCACGCTGGCTGCGTTCTCTTAACCCCTATGTGCCTGCCTGGCTGCACTGACTGAGTGAGAAGATGCTTGTGCCAGCTGTATCTATGACAGTGTGAGTGGGCCCCCCGTCTCGCCAGGGCCCCGGCACTTGCCCGGGTGCTGACGCCGGCCCTGGCGCCAAGCCTTACTGCGATCTTTAGCAGGCAGAATGAAAAAATCAACAGCAGGTGAAGAATTGGTTTTATTTACTTTTTACGCAGTTTCTTCTGTGGTATAAATGATTAGGCGACTTTGTTCATCGGGTCGCTGCGATTACAGTGATACCAGATTTATATTGGATTTTTATGTTCGGCTGCTGACACACACTAAAAGACGCTTTTTATTGCAAAAAATAGTTTTTGCATCCCCACATTTTGAGAGCTATAATTTTTCCATGTTTTGACCCACAGATTCATCTTATTGCTTGTTTTTTACTGGACAAGTTGACGTTCTTATTGGTACCATTTTTGGGCACATGACCTTTTTTGATTGCTTTCTATCCCAATTTTTGGAGGCACAATTAACAAAAACCAGCAAGTCAGTATTTTTTTTGTGTGGGGGGGTATGTTGTTCTGTGTGTGGTAACATTGATAAGGCAGTTTTATTCTTCGGGTCAGTACGATTACAGTGATACCTCATTTATATATTTTTGGCACTTTTACACAATAAAAACTATTTTATAGAAAAAATTATTTGCATTGCTTCATTTTGAGAGCTATAACTTTTTATTTTTCCGCTGATTGAGCTGTATGGTGGCTTGCTTTTTGCAGGACAAGATGACGTTTTCAGCCGTACCATGTTTATTTATATTCAACTTTATCGCGTTTTATTCCACTTTTTGTTCGGTGGTATAATAATAAAGCATTGTTTTTTGCCTTGTGCTTTTAATTTTTTTATGGTGTTCACTAAAGGGCTAATAGCGATACCAAATATGTGTACCTTTATTGTTTATATTTTTTCATACAAATATTTATAGATACAATATCTTTTGATTTTGTTATTATTTTTTATTTAACCCCTTCGTGCCCTGCGCCGTACTAGTACGGTGCTGCGGCAACTGCAATTGTGCCAGCTGCTGTACTAGTACGGCGCACCGATCACCGCGGTCTCGTGCTGAGCGCCGCGGTGATCGGGTGCGGGTGTCAGCTGTATATGACAGCTGACACCCCGCAGCAACGCCCACGATCGGCGCTAGCGCCGATCGCAGGCATTTAACCCCTCTGATGCCGCTGTCAGTAGTGACAGCGGCATAGAGGGGGATCGCGCAGGGATGGGGGCTCCCTGCGCTCTCCCACCGGAGCAACACGATGCGATCGCGTTGTTCTGATATTCCGGAAGGAGTCCCCGGATCCAAGATGGCCGCGGGACTCCGTCATAAAGTGAGGTGTTCAGAGCAGGCGCCGGAAAGCCTCCAGCACTGCATGTCAGATCGCTGATCTGACACAGTGCTATGCACAGTGTCAGATCAGCGATCTGATCTAATATAGTGACAATGGAACAATGTTAGAAAGTAAAAAAAAAAAATAGAATGTATAAAAAAAATTAAAAAAAAATCCCCAAATAAAGAAAAAAAAAATCCCAATAAATCCATTTATTTATGTAAATAAAAAAAAAACAATAAAAGTAAGTACATATTTGGTATCGCCACGTCCGTAACGACCCGCTCTATAAAACTATCCCACTAGTTAACCCCTTCAGTGAACACCGCAAAAAAAAAAAAAAAAACCGAGGCAAAAAAACAACACTTTATTATCATACCGGCGAACAAAAAGTGGAATAACACGCGACAAAAAAGACGGATATAAATAAACATGGTACCACTAAAAATGTCATCTTGTCCTGCAAAAAAAAAGCTGCCACACAGCATCATCAGCAGAAAAATAAAAAAGTTATAGCTCTCAGAATAAAGCGATACAAAAACAATTATTTTTTTATATAAAATAGATTTTATTGTGTAAAATCGCCAAAACATAAAAAAATGATACAAATGAGGTATCGCTGTAATCGTACTGACGTGAAGTGAAGAATAAATCTGCTTTATCAATTTTACCACACGTGGAACGGTATAAACGCCCACCCAAAAGAAATTCAAGAATTTCTGTTTTTTGTTCATTCTGCCTCCCAAAAATCGGAATAAAAAGCGATCAAAAAATGTCATGTGCCTGAAAATGGTACCAATAAAAACACCAACTCGCCCCGCAAAAAACAAGACCTCACATGACTCTGTGGGCCAAAATATGGATAAATTATAGCTCTCAAAATGTGGTGATGCAAAAACTATTTTTTGCAATAAAAAGCGTCTTTTAGTATGTGACGGCTGGCAATCATAAAAATTCGCCAAAAAAACGCTATAAAAGTAAAGCAAACCCCCCTTCATCACCCCCTTAGTTAGGGAAAAATAATAAAATTTTAAAAAATGTATTTATTTTCATTTTCCCGTTAGGGTTAGGGCTAGGGTTAGGGTTAGGGGTGTGTTTGGGTTAGGGTTTCAGTTAGAATTGGGGGGTTTCCATTGTTTAGGCACATCAGGGGCTCCGATCTCAATTCCAGCCAATTCTGCGTTGAAAAACTAAAACAGTGCTCCTTCCCTTCCGAGCTCTCCCGTGCGCCCAAACAGGGGTTTACCCCCACATATGGGTTATCAGCATACTCAGGACAAATTGGACAACAACTTTTGCAGTCCAATTTTTCCTGTTACCCTTGGGAAAAAAAATCACGGGCTAAAAAATCATTTTGTGGAAAGAAAAAATGATTTTTTAATTTTCACGGCTCTACATTCTAAACTTGAGTGAAACAATTGAGGATTAAAAGTGCTCACCACACATCTATATAAGTTCCTTAGGGGGTCTTCTTTCCAAAATGGGGTCACTTGTGAGGGGTTTCCACTGTTTAGGCACATCAGGGGCTCTCCAAACGCGACATGGGTTCCGATCTCAATTCCAACCAATTTTGCATTGAAAAGTCAAACGGCGCTCCTTCCATTCTGAGCTCTGCCATGCGCTCAAACAGTGGTTTACCCCCATATATGGGGTATCAGCCTACTCAGGACAAATTGTTCAACAACTTCTGGCGTCCAATTTGTCCTGTTACCTTTGGGAAAATAAAAAATTTGGGGCGAAAAGATAATTTATTGTGAAAATGAATATGGTTTTTTTTACGGCTCTACATTATATACTTCTGTGAAGCATTTGGAGGTTCAAAGTGCTCACCACACATCTAGATAAGTTCCCTAAGGGGTCTTCTTTTCAAAATGGGGTCACTTGTGGGGGGTTTCCATTGTTTAGGCACATCAGGGGCTCTCCAAACGCGACATGGGTTCCAATCTCAATTCCAGCCAATTTTGCATTGAAAAGTCAAACGGCGCTCCTTCCCTTCTGAGCTCTGCCATGCGCTCAAACAGTGGTTTACCCCCATATATGGGGTATCAGCGTACTCAGGACAAATTGATCAACAATGTCTGCAGTCCAATTTCTCCTGTTACCTTTGGGAAAATAAAAAATTTAAGGCGAAAAGATAATTTATTGTGAAAATAAATATGATTTTTATTTTACGGCTGTACATTATAAACTTCTGTGAAGCACTTGGAGGTTCAAAGTGCACACCACACATCTAGATAAGTTCCTTAGGGGGGTCTACTTTCCAAAATGGTGTCACTTGTGGGGGGTTTCCACTGTTTAGGCACATCAGGGGCTCTCCAAACGCGACATGGTGTCCAATCTCAATTCCAACCAATTTTGCATTGAAAAGTCAAATGGCGCTCCTTCCCTTCCGAGCTCTGCCATGTGCCCAAACAATGGTTTACCCCAACATATGGGGTATTGACGTACTCAAGACAAATTGTGCAATGATTTTTGTGGTCCAATTTCTCCTGTTACCCTTGGTAAAATAAAACAAATTGGATCTGAACTAAAAATTTTGTGAAAAAAGTTAAATGTTCAATTTTTTTTAAACATTCCAAAAATTCCTGTGAAGCACCTGAAGGGTTAATAAACTGTTTGAATGTGGTTTTGAGCACCTTGAGGGGTGCAGTTTTTAGAATGGTGTCACTTTGGGGCATTTTCTGTCATATAGACCCCTCAAAGTCACTTCAAGTGTGAGGTGGTCCCTGAAAAAAATGGTTTTGCAAATTTTGTTGTAAAAATGAGAAATCGCTGGTCAACTTTTAACCCTTATAACTCCCTAACAAAAAAAAATTATGTTTCCAAAATTGTGCTGATGTAAAGCAGACATGTGGGAAATGTTGTTTATTAACTATATTATGTGATATAACTCTAATTTAAGGGCATAAAAACTAAAATTTTGAAAATTGCAAAATTTTCACAATTTTCGCCAAATTTCCATTTTTTTCACAAATAAATGCAAGTCATATCGAAGAAGTTTTACCACTATCATAAAGTACAATATGTGACGAGAAAACAGTCTCAGAATCACCAGGATCCATTGAAGCGTTTCAGAGTTATGACCTCATAAAGTGACAGTGGTCAGAATTATAAAAATTGGCCCTGTCACTTAGTTGAAAACAGGCTTCGGGGTGAAGGGGTTAAAAAAAAATATGTTTACTGAACTTTAAAAAAGCAACAACTTTTTTTTTACTTTTTTACTTAGTCACACTATGGGAGTATTATTTCTTGCAGGCTGATCACTTGTACAGCATGGGGATGTAGCAGATCATGATAACGTAATAATCTGTCCCTATGTCACGACACAGCTGTCGGGATACCCGGGACCAGGGGCTCCTACCCTGTCCCTAACACTAGGGGTTACCATAGCTCTTCCTACCCCCCTGGATACTCCTGAAGGTGAAGATGCCTTGGCCTCCACCCTTGCCTTATCTCCTGAGTTAGTCGTCCATCTGTTCTCTTCTCCCACCCAGGGAAGAGGGGCGCTACTGTGCACTATAGAATACAAATCCGACAAACAAGGCAACACAAACAAGGGTTAACAGAAAACTCCAGGCATACAAAATATTCACTCACATATAACAGAGAAATGCATTGGGGAGTGGAGATAGGGGAATAAACCAAAATAGAGAAGGATAGGTAATTATGACACTTACAAACCAAGCAACAGTCACAGATAACTTCCTTCAACACTACTTTTCAAATGAACACCTCTCCCTCCTTAAGCCATGCAGCAAAGGCTAACTCTGACAAGGATTTGTATCAGAGCCCAGATAATAAAGGGGAAAGGAGTGGCTAACCGAGCTCAGCTGCGTGCACAGAGATTTCCAAAATGGCCGATTAACCCCTGTTCAAATGTAATAAACACCATTAAAATTAAGGAGAAGTTCTTCTTAGGAGCAATCAGACGCTGTGGTCTTCTGGATCCAGACTGTCGCGGTAACCCCGTGGCACCCTGGTCAAATAAGCCCAGGGCACATGGACAGATTATTACGTCTAATGTCAGAAAGGGGTTAAGGATCTGTGAACTTTTTTCTTGTTCGGCTATTCAAATAATTTTTGCATCTTTTTTTTCATGATACATGGGGATTCATTTTTTTACTCTTGTTATATTCTCTTTTTTTACTATATTGGTTTGAAAATTAAAAAAAAAAAATCTTATGGTTTTTTTTTTAATAACCACAAAGGTGACCACTAACATACCTTAAAAAAAATGCATGCCTGTTACAGAAACAAATATTTTTATATATTGGATTTGTTTTTTTAAGGGGATGGGGCTAGTATGAGTGATTTGAATTGCCAGTGGCTTTTCTTATTTATTTTTTATTTCAATATTGTGCACTGCGTAAATTGCGCCCTAGTTACATTGGCAATGCAGCCTCCTTACTGCATAGCAGAGCTGTCTGGGTCTCCTAGAACCCAGAAGCTCCTGCTCCCTCCATATACACAGCAATCACATGATTGCTGGGTGTGGAGGAGGAAGCACTGTTAGCACTTCCCATTACCGTATACACAGCACTTGTTCAACATTGTGTATACAGCGATTGAGAAGGCAGAGATGGTTATAAAACATCTTTGCATTCTCTAAGGGTAGTTCAGCTGTGTCTGAGAGCAGCTTGCACTCCTGCAGCTTGCACGGTCACGATCACGTGCAGCTGCTTTACTATGCAGAGTAGAACATAGACCAAATAGATGTTTAAAATCTATTGATGGTCCAGAAGTGGTAAAATAGTTTCTTCATGGGCGTATGATGCTGCAAATATGTGTTATATTTACCAGAGACCATTAATATTTTGATGGATACTCGCACAAAAAGTAAGTACCTGCACATAAGGGTGTATGAACAATATCTTCAGAACAGAAACCATATTTTTTCTCAAACCGTCACACCCAATACCATGTGGTGATGGGGGCTATAATAGCTTGGGACACTCCCATAATGCATAACCATACCAAAAGGAAAAAAAGTGCAAAATACGTTTCAGAATAAAATAGTATCAAAATTTATTCAAAAAACATGTAAATCACAATAAGAACATAGTAATAATCAAATCAGAGACAAAGTTGGATAATTGATAAAAATGGGTTAATAAAATGAATGATCTTGGTAAATGTATTCAGCCTGATGGAAACTTTTCTCAGGTTAATCTTCAACTTTGCCTGTTTAGTGAGATGAGACTTGAGAAGTTAAAGAACAGTGATTACTTATATATTTGATTATTGTAATAATAATGATCAATGTCTGACCATCTGTTTTATTTTTAGCAACCTGTAATTAACAGTTGTGTTTTCTTTAGTCAACTGTGTAACATAATGAAGCAACTTTATAATAAAGCAAAGCGTTGACATTGAGTTGACCTCTGAAAGTTCAGTCAGTTAATCACAAATCTCCAAGCACAGCAGTCATGGCTGGCTAATCTTCTGTTTTGATTTAATTAAGTATTAACTGAAGGAGTTGTTGGCTCTGGGTTATGGAACCAGCACACACTACATTAAAATTGAGGGTTCAACAATCATACATATATTACACATAATGTAACTCTTGATGCCAAATCTGATGGAAAGCTCATATAGTAAGCAACAACTCTCTGTGCTTTACCTGCACTTTATTACTACTGCTACATTCCGATGTGTTTTATGTATCCTTATAATATTCTACTAGAGAATTTCTCTGATGTTTACTCTCATCTAGACCTGCTAAATTGTAGCTGGGACCCTCACAGTGCTAGTTAGGATCTTCAACTCATTTCTAGTTTTTCCCAGCACTGTAATGCTCCCTGTCACCTGCTGTTCTAGAAACTACCAGTGTAACAGTGTGCCCCCACACCTAATGTAGTTTTTCGACCAAGACGTGGTAATTTATTTTTCTTCTTTTTGTTCAAACACAATTAGATTTTAAATTGGAAACCACTTCGGCAAACAATCTTTTTTATGGAGCTTTTAAGAAGTTTGCATTTTCCTGACACGCTTTTTCCTTAACCCCTTAGTGACAGCTCCAATTTTGTGCTTAATGACCAAGCCAATTTTTACAATTCTGACCACTATCACTTTATGTGGTTATAACTCTGGAACGCTTCAACGGATCCCACTGATTGAGATTTTTTTTTGTGAAATATTGTGCTTCATGGTAGCAGTAAAATTTCTTTGATATTACTTGCATTTATTTGAACTTTGCAATTTTCAAAATTTGAATTTTTATGCCCTTAAATCAGAGAGTGGTGTCACACAAAATAGTTAATAAATAACATTTCCCACATGTATACTTTACATCAGCACAATTTTGGACTCTAACATTTTTTTTGTTAGGAAGTTATAAAGGGTTAAAAGTTGACCAGCAATTTCTCATTTTTACAACACCATTTTTTTTTTAGGGACCACATCACATTTGAAGTCACTTTGAGGGGGGTACATGGCAGAAAATACCCAAAAGTGACACCATTCTAAAAACTGTACCCCTCAGTGTGCTCAAAACCACATTCAAGAAGTTTTTTTAACCCTTTACATACTTCACAGGAACTGAAGCAATGTGGAAGGAAAAAATTAACATTTAACTTTTTTTCACAAACATTTCACTTCAGAAGCAATTTTTTTTATTTTCACAAGTGTAAAAAGAGAAAATGAACCATAAAAGTTGTTGTACAATTTTTCCTGAATACGCAGATATCTGATATGTGGGGGTAAACCACTGTTTGGGCACACAACAGAGCTTGAAAGGGAAGGAGCGCCGTTTCACTTTTTCAACGCAGAATTGGCTGGAATTGAGATCGGATGCCATGTCGCGTTTGGAGAGCCCCTGATGTGCCTAAACAGTGAAAAAAAACCACAAGTGACACAATTTTGGAAACTAGACCCCCAAACGAACTTATCTAGATGTGTGGTGAGCACTTTGAACCCCCAAGTGCTTCACAGAAATTTATAACGTAGAGCTGTGAAAATTAAAAAATATTTTTTCCACAAAGATTATCTTTTCGCCACCAAATTTTTATTTTCCCAAGGGTAACAGGAGAAGTTAGACCACCAAATTTGTTGTGCAATTTGTCCTGAGTATGCTGATACCCCATATGTGGGGGTAAACCACTGTTTGGATGCATGGCAGGGCTCAAAAGGGAGGGAGCACCGTTTGACTTTTTGAATGCAAAATTGGCTGGAATCAACCCAACCCTAACCATAACCCTAACCCCAACACACCCCTAACCTTAATCCTAACCATAACCCTAATCCCAACTCTAACTACAACCCTAATCACAAACCTAATCCCAATCCTAACCATAACCCTAACCACAAACCTAACTCTAACACAACCCTAACCCTAATCCCAACCCTAACCGTAATCCCAACCCTAGCGCTAATCCTAACGCTAACCCTAACTTTAGCCCAACCCCATCCCTAATGGAAAAATGGAAATAAATATATATTTTTATTTTATTATTTTTAACTAACTAAAGGGATGATAAAGGGGGGTTTTATTTGCTATATTTTTTATTTTGATCACTGTGAGAGGGTCTATCACAGTGATCAAAATGAACCAATAGGGAAATGTTCCTAGTGTTGCCGGGTGCCGGCTGGCAGATCTCAGTGGACGCACTGCGCATGTGCCTGCCATTTTCTCCCGGAAAAAGATGCAGGCAGTCCAGGGGACATCACGGGGGGATGCAGGGACTCCAGAGGTACAGGGGCGGTGATCGGGGGACCCTATTTCTCTCTCCTCTGATGTGCGATCACATCACAGGAAAAATTAAATGGTAAATCTGCCTTTTTATTTTTTTGTGGTCGCCGTTATACCGTTAATAACGGCGATCGAAACCCCAGGGACGGTAAAAACCGACCCGAATCATGTTCTCTCAGGTCTCATCTACCCCCAGTAGCTGACAGTCCGGAGAAATTCCAACTCTGGGGGGTGCTATAACCTTAAACCTCAGCACCATTAAAAAGCGGTGCTGATGTTTAAGTACCCTTAACTGCCGCCGTTAAATGGCGTATCGGCATTCGTTAAGGGGTTAAAGCACCTCTGCAGTATTTTTATTTATTTTTAACGTTGGCGTGGTGCTACTAATGTAGGTTCCCTGCCCCTAATCTTATACTTACCAGCAGCTGTCTTCAGCTCTTTCTGGCACCACTCTAGTCCCGCGCTGATATCCTGTTAACGAAACTTCTGACTTATCGGAATTCATAAGTAATGGTTAGAGAAGTGCGATCCCGATCGGTAAAGTTTGGGGTCCATACCGAACACCTACTATTCGGGCATGGACCCTGAAAACGGACTTGACCAGAAAGTGTGTGTTACTGTTCAGGTCACTGAGGCTGTGATCCCAGCTCACTTCACCTCACTGAGATCACCGCTAGCACTGTGGGAAAAGGCTCATAGTGCACCGCTGAGCTCACTGAGTTCACCGCAGAAATATACTTATATATACAGTCATGACCGAAAGTGTAAGAAAATGTTAGATTTTTTTTCTAGGTTTAAAAAAGTATGGTATGTTTTATTTTTTTAGCATTTTTCCCCTATTTTTGAACACGGTATACTTTTATTGTTACTTTAGTGCGACATATTAGTTTTTTGTCCCAGCTTCTCCTTTTTGGTGCTTTCTTCTCATGGATAGGTTCAGTTTATTACTTTTAAAGGGAATCTGTCAGCAAGTTTTTGCTTTGTAATCTGAAGACAGCAGGAGATAGAGGCTAAAACGCAAAGTTCAGGGATGTCACTTGTCACAGTGCTGTTGTTTACTAACTGTGAAGGATTCATTACTATGCTATTAACATCTAGCAAATAAAGCACCTCACTGTTTATAGACTTTGTACATGGAGAGCCTGATGTGGGTGGGGTTAGCTTTCTCAGCTCTGCTTCATTCTAAATCTAAAAGCGCTGATTGAATCAGAATGGTTGCATCCAGTAATTTAAGTGATGCAATGTACCCAGTATAATGTTTTTGTATAGCCCATAACTGCTTTACAATTGATATTCATCCTTTGATGGAGCAGTTTAAAGGAGTTGTCTCACTTTCAAGCTTCAAGAAAGTTCCTTTCATTGATATCTGCCTCCTGACTTTTTGATAGCCATGGGACTGGGAGTGGGGTCATGCGCTACTTATCATTTATAGTTCAGCCAGACAAAACTATTGACCACCTATACTGTGCGCTCTGACACTAGCCAAATTCAGAGATCAGACCAGCTTCAGAGCAGCACTTGCAAGTTGTATAACAAACAGCTCGCAAGCTGGTGCTACTTAGGCAATCAACTTGAATCGAAAAATGTATACATTATTCATCAAAAGGAAATTAATTGGGTCCTTCTGTTAGATGTCCTTACCATGGTAAAGCTTTCAATCCATTTAGTTGAAGAATACAAACAAGGCCGGATAGAAGGGATGTCATAAGGAGCAAGTATCCAGGTACTCATCGAAAAACCTCCAATTTATAGAAGTATATACATACAATTATCTACGGCTTTAAAAAGCTTTTCAGGAACTGTAAAGTTTGTTAATTTATAGACCAATATCATCGCTCTAAAGTAGCTTCTGTCATTCATTACAATAGCGATCAAGCCTAAATTAAACAGGATGAATGAGTTATGTAGAATACAATTCTGTTTCCAAGTTGCCGAATACTTCCTACAGTATTTTATGTTTTCCTTTTTCTTATAATGGGTTTACTTCAAAAGTCTCTCTATTTCCATTAATCAAAGTCACTTTGAATCCCAAACTTTCTTGATTTGTATATATAAGATGGCTTTGACTAAAGGCAACTTCCTGAGCAATTCAGGTGCAACATTTCTAAAAGTCTTGTGTATTTTGGCATTCGACACTGCTCTCTCTCTCTGCGGTCCTGAATTGCAGAATTAGTTACATGAAATAGCAAAATTCGAAATTTTTTCAGATTCCATAAGTTTAATTTTGTTATGAGACATAAAGATTGTTAGAGTCAAACATCTAGAAATCCATTACGGTACTTGTCATTTTGAATGCGTTCTAAATATCAATCACACAACTATAAAATTAAATGTGCTTACTTTTATGAATGTACTATACCAGTCAAAAGTTTGAATACTGTTGTTCATGTAATGGTTTTTCTTGCTCTTATTGAAATGTGTACATTGTAGATTGAGACTGAAAGCAGAAAAAACATGAAACAACAGATATGGAAATAAAAAAGAAATACGGTATGTCAAACAAACCAGATTATGTGTTAAACCTTAGATTCTTCAATGTATTCAACTTTTACTCTTATAACAGTTTTACATGCTCTTTGGCATTTTATCAAACAGCGTAACGGGTATCCTGTGCTTCGTTTCTTTCCCCTGGGTCCGCTGCCCTCTGCTGTGCTGTCTGGTTTTGCAAGTTGCCCAGAGTGTATCAATAACATAATCTCCCTAAACCTACAGTGTGGGAAATAAGTAATTGATCTCTTGCTGATTTTGTAAGTTTGCCCACTGACAAAGACGTGAACAGTCTGTAATTTTAAGGGTACGTTAATTTTAACATTGAGAGAGAATATCCAAAATAAAATCCAGAAAATCACATTCTATAAATTACATAAATGTATTTGCATTTTACAAGTATTTGATCCCCTACCAACCAACCATTAAGAGTTCTGGCTCCTACAGACCAGTTAGACGCTCCTAATCAACTCGTTACCTGCATTAAAGACAGCTGTTTTACATAGTCGGCTTTATAAAATACTCCTGTCCACAGACTCAATTAATCAGTCAGACTCTAACCGCTACAACATGGGCAAGACCAAAGAGCTTTCTAAGGATGTGACAGTTCTGTCACTTATTTGTATTTTAAATGTTACCCTACTCGATATGCTACACAATTAAAGTGTTGCCTTTATTGCAAGAGCAAATAGCTTTATAAGGATGTCAGGGACAAGCACTAAGCTGGAAAGGGGCTACAAAACCATAAGTAAGATGCTGGGTGAGAAGGAGACAACTGTTGGTGCAATAGTAAGAAAATGGAAGAAATATAAAATGACTGTCAATCGACATCGATCTGGGGCACCATGCAAAATTTCATCTCGTGGGGTATATTTAATAATGAGGAAGGTGAGAGATCAGGCTAAAACTGCATGAGGGGAACTTGTTAATGATGTTAAGGCAACTGGGACCACAGTCACCAAGAAAACCATTGGTACCACGTTACACCGTAAAGGTTTAACCCCTTCACCCCCAAGGGTGGTTTGCATGTTAATGACCAGGCCAATTTTTACAATTCTAACCACTGTCCCTTTATGAGGTTATAACTCTGGAACGCTTCAACGGATCTTGGCGATTCTGACACTGTTTTCTCGTGACATATTGTACTTCATGTCAGTGGTAAAATTTATTCGATATAACGCGTTTATTTGTAAAAAAAATGGAAATTTGGTGAAAATTTAGAAACTTTCGCAATTTTCCAACTTTGAATTTTTATGCCCTTAAATCACAGAGATATGTCACGCAAAATACTTAATAAGTAACATTTCCCACATGTCTACTTTACATCAGCACAATTTTGGAACCAAAATTTTTTTTTGTTAGGCAGTTATAAGGGTTAAAAGTTGACCAGCAATTTCTCATTTTTACAACACCATTTTTTTTAGGGACCACATCTCATTTGAAGTCATTTTGAGGGGTCTATATGATAGAAAATACCCAAGTGTGACACCATTATAAAAACTGCACCCCTCAAGGTGCTCAAAACCACATTCAATAAATGTATTAACCCTTCAGGTGTTTCACATAAATTTTTGGAATGTTTAAATAAAAATTAACATTTATTTTTTTTTTGCACAAAATTTATTTCAGCTCCAATTTGTTTTATTTTACCAAGGGTAACAGGATAAAATGGACCCCAAAAGTTGTTGTACAATTTGTCCTGAGTACGATGATACCCAATATGTGGGGGTAAACTACTGTTTGGGCGCATGGCAGAGCTCGGAAGGAAAGGAGCGCCATTTGACTTTTCAATGCAAAATTGACTGGAATTGAGATGGGACGCCATGTTGCGTTTGGAGAGCCCCTGATGTGCCTAAACATTGAAACCCCCCACAAGTGACACCATTTTGGAAAGTATACCCCCTAAGGAACTTATCTAGATGTGTGGTGAGCACTTTGACCCACCAAGTGCTTCACAGAAGTTTATAATGCAGAGCCGTAAAAATAAAAAATGATATTTTTTCACAAAAATGATTTTTCGCCCCAAATTTTTTATTTTCACAAGGGTAACAGGATAAATTGGACCCTAAAAGTTGTTGTCCAATTTGTCCTGAGTACGCTGATTGTTTGGGCGCATGGCAGAGCTCGGAAGGGAAGGAGCGCCATTTGGAATGCAGACTGAGACGGATTGGTCTGCAGGCGTCATGTTGCATTTGCAGAGCCCCTGATGTACCCAAACAGTAGAAACCCCCCACAAGTGACCCCATATTGGAAACTAGACCTCCCAAGGAACTTATCTAGATGTGTTGTGAGAACTTTGAACCCCCAAGTGTTTCACTACAGTTTACAACGCAGAGCCGTGAAAATAAAAAATCCTTTTTTTTCCCACAAAAATTATTTTTAGCCCCCCAAATTTTTATTTTCCCAAGGATAACAAGAGAACTTCGACCCCAAAAGTTGTTGTCCAATTTGTCCCGAGTACGCTGATACCCCATATGTTGGGGTAAACCCCTGTTTGGGCGCACGGTAAAGCTCGGAAGGGAAGGAGCACTGTTTTACTTTTTCAACGCAGAATTGGCTGGAATTGAGATCGGACGCCATGTCGCGTTTGGAGAGCCCCTGATGTGCCTAAACAGTGGAAACTCCCCAATTATAACTGAAACCCTAATCCAAACACACCCCTAACCCTAATCCCAACGGTAACCCTAACCACACCCCTAACCCTGACACACCCCTAACTCTAATCCCAACCCTAATCCCAACCGTAAATGTAATCCAAACCCTAACCCTAACTTTAGCCCCAACCCTAACCCTAACTTTAGCTCCAACCCTAGCCCCAACCCTAGCCCCAACCCTAGCCCTAACCCTAGCTCTAACCCTAACCCTAACCCTAGCCCTAACCCTAGCCCTAACCCTAACCCTAGCCCTAATGGGAAAATGGAAATAAATACATTTTTTTAATTTTTTTATTTTTCGTTAACTAAGGGGGTGATGAAGGGGGGTTTGATTTACTTTTATAGCGGGTTTTTTTGCAGATTTTTATGATTGGCAGCCGTCACACACTGAAAGACGCTTTTTATTGCAAAAAATATTTTTTGCGTTCCAACATTTTGAGACCTATAATTTTTCCATATTTTGGTACACAGAGTCATGTGAGGTCTTGTTTTTTGCGGGACAAGTTAACGTTTTTATTGGTAACATTTTCGGACACGTGACAGTTTTTGATCACTTTTTATTCCGATTTTTGTGAGGCAGAATGACCAAAAACCAGCTATTCATGAATTTCTTTTGGAGGAGGCATTTATACCGTTCCACGTTTGGTAATATTGATAAAGCAGTTTTATTCTTCGGGTCAGTACGATTACAGCGATATCTCATTTACCGTATATCATTTTTTTATGTTTTGGCGCTTTTATACGATAAAAGCTATTTTATAGAAAAAATAATTCTTTTGGCATCGCTTTATTCTGAGGACTATAACTTTTTTATTTTTTTTGCTTATGATGATGTATGGTGGCTCGTTTTTTGCAGGACAAGATGGCGTTTTCAGTGGTACCATGGTTATTTATATCCGTCTTTTTGATCGCGTTTTATTCCACTTTTTGTTCGGCGGTATGATAATAAAGCATTGTTTTTTGGCTCGTTTTTTTTTTGTTTTTTTTCTTACGGTGTTCACTGAAGGGGTTAACTAGTGGGACAGTTTTAAAGGTTGGGTCATTATGGACGCGGCGATACTAAATATGTGTACTTTTATTGTTTTTTTTGTTTTTTTTAGATAAAGAAATGTATTTGTGGGAATAATATATATATATTTTTTCTTTATTTAGGAATTTTTTTTTTTTTTACACATATGGAAATATTGTACCGATCGTCTCAGGGAAGCACGCAGGGAGCCCCCTCCCTGCGCGATGCTTCCCTGTACCGCCGGTACACCGCGATCATGTTTGATCGCGGTGTGCCGGGGGTTAATGTGCCGGGGGCAGTCCGTGACCGCTCCTGGCACATAGTGCCGGATGTCAGCTGCGATAGGCAGCTGACACCCGGCCGCGATCGGCCGCGCTCCCCCCGTGAGCGCGGCCGATCGCATATGACGTACTATCCCGTCGGTGGTCATGCGGGCCCACCCCACCTCGACGGGATAGTACGTCAGATGTCAGAAAGGGGTTAAAATTATGCAGTGCCTGCAAGGTCCCACTGCTCAAGAAGGCACATGTGCAGGCCCATCTGAAGGTTGCCAGTGAACACCTGGATGATTCTGTGAGTGATAGGGAGAAGGTACTGTGGTCAGATGAGACAAAAATTGAGGTCTTTGGCATTGTCAAATCATGTTTGGAGGAAGAGAAATGCTGCCTATGACCCAGAGAACACCGTCCCCACTATCAAGCATGGAGGGGGAAACATTATGTTCTGGGGGTGTTTTTCTGCTAAGGGCACAGGACTACTTCAGTGTATCAATGAGAGAATGGATGGAGCCATGTGCCGTAAATTCCCGAGAGACAACCTCCTTCCCTCCTCCCGGACATTAAAGATGGGTTGTGGCTGGGTCTTCCGGCAAGACAATGACCCAAAACATACAGCCAAGGCAACAAAGGAGTGGCTCACAAAGATGCACGTTAAGATCATGGAGTGCCCTAGCCAGTCTCCAGACCTTAATCCCATAGAAAACTTATGGAGGGACTTGAAGCTCCAAGTTGCCAAGCGACAGCCTCAAAATCTTAATGATTTAGAGATGATCTGCAAAGAGGAGTGGACCAAAATTCCTTCTGACATGTGCGCAAACCTCATCATCAACTACAAAAAACGTCTGACTGCTGTGCTTGCCAACAAGGGTTTTGCCACCAAGTATTATGTCTTGTTTGCCAGATGGATCAAATACTTATTTCTCACTGCAAAATGGAAATAAATTTATATAATTTATGCAATGTGATTTTTCTGGATTTTATTTTTTATATTCTATCTCTCAATGTTAAAATTAACCTACCCTTAAAATTATAGACTGTTCATGTCTTTGTCAGTGGGAAACTTACAAAATCAGCAAGGGATCAAATACTTATTTCCCCCATTGTATTTTAGACACATTCCTGTGTCTTGGGATTGATTCTATAGACCTCTATGTGTTGTGTGCTCCACCTTTTGTTCATATTGTGCTTTACTTGCTTCCATCCCTCCTGAGTTCCGTTTCTTCCATTCTGCTGCCCCTTAGATTCCTGAGTGTTCCAAATCCTCACTACTCACATGCCCTCCAGTTTGATGCATCAACGCCCGGGGTCCAGGTGTCCACCCGGACTTAGAGCATAGGGGATCTACCTCACTTGGTGATCCCTGCACACCTTCATCAGGTAATCACCTGTACTAGATTTCCTACAGTCTCAAAGCTGTTCAGAGAGGTCTTGAGTACTTGTTGGCTGCTTTGCCTTCACTTTGCCTTCGGTTCAGCTCATTCCAAACCTTCTGAATTGGGTTGAGGTTGGGGGATCAAGGAGGCCATATCCGCTGACACAGAAATTCATCCCTTTTATTCTTATTAAAATAGCCCTTTCATAGCCTGGAGATATTTCTTGGATTAATGACTTGTTAGAACACAAACAATGTTCAGAGCTATAGCAAGCTAGATGGATGGGATAATGCTGACAATGCTGTAGTAGTCATAGTGGGTAAATGTGTCTTGAATTAGGAATAAACTACCAACATTGTAATTAGCACAGCACCCCCGCACCATCACACATGTAAACACCATGTGCTCTCCTTATCTGCATCTCATGAAGACATGGCAGTTGGCTAGAACTCTAGTGCCACCTACTGGAAGTAGCAATCCTATCAGTCAATGTCGACCCTTTAATGAGCCTTGTCACATGACTTAGGATAAGAGCCAAACCAGATCTCAATTTGCAGACACTGTGTTTCGGGGTACTGCCCCTCATCAGTGCAAAGTGGAGATCTGGTTTGGCTGATTGAGAGGCGTCTGACCGGGATCCAAGAAGTCGACATTGACTGATAGAATTGCTACTTCCAATAGGTCGCACTAGAGTTCTAGCCCTCTTCCTCTCTGAAGAGACAATTTGCATATTTCCCAGAGGAGCATTGCGGCTTTAAGTCTCCTCACCTCGACATGCTTATCATGTCACTCTCCGCAAGGAGAAACAATACTTTTTGGATCCCGGTCAGACGCCTCTCAGTCAGCCAAACCAGATCTCCACTTGGCACTGATGAGGGGCAGTACCCCGAAACACAGTGCCTGCAAATTGAGATCTGGTTTGGCTCTTATCCTAAGTCATGTGACAAGGCTCGTTAACGGGTCGACATTGACTGATAGGATTGCTACTTCCAATAGGTGGCACTAGAGTTCTAGCCCTGTTCCTCTCTGAAGAGACAATTTTCATATTTCCCAGAGGAGCATTGCGGCTTTAAGTCTCCTCACCTCGACATGCTTATCATGTCACTCTCCGCAAGGAGAAACAATACTTCTTGTATTCTTCTTGTAACATAACTTGTTCCATTTTCACCATTTGCGCTAACTGCTGATATTGTGCTGATATTGTGCTGATGCACCCCTTTGATTATGTTAATTGAATAAATAGTTGTTGGTTTAAGTACCACTATCTCCTCATTGTCTGCACTGTTGCATCTGCTAACTTGTTACACATCATTTATAAATGAAGCTGTCGATTTGCATTCATTAGCATTTTCTGAGGCTGGTTAGTCTAATGAACTTAGCCTCTGCAGCAGAGATAAATCTTGCTTTTTCTGTTCTGGGGTGGTCCTCATGAGAGTTTGCTTCATCATAACAATTGAAGATTTTCATGACAGCACGCAAGGAAAACTTTAAGGTTCTAGCAATTTTCCAAATTGACTGATCTTCACATCATATTGTATTTCTTAGTTGAGTGGTTCTTGTCAAATTATGGCTTACCACACTTATGGAATAGGGCTCAGCACTATATGGAATTCCGATTACCTGATGATGTTGCCTAAAGCACCACTCACAGCTGGAGTGGTACTTTAAATGTAATTCCCCTGCCCCCTGTCTCATACTCACCTCCTGCCGCTTTCATCCTTTTCCAACATTGCTCCGGTCGGTCTCCAGCGAAAAGTGACATGCCGGCAGCTCCAGTGTTTCATGGGGAGCGCACTGGAGGTCACTTTTCAATACAGCTCTATGAGAGCCTTGTGCTGGCTCTCGTAGACTTGCATTGAGCTTTTGTGATGTAACTTCTAACTTCTGACCAAGATGGCGCCACGGGATAAGAGCAGTGTCTGTAATAGGAGAAGCCGCTGGAAAATGAGTATAAGAACAGGGGAAGGGTCCTTAAATTTAAAGCGCCACTCCAGGACTGAAAAAAACCCAATGCTGGAGTGGTGCTTTAAGAAAATGCTAAGTCAATGTAAAGCTGTGATCAGATTGAAAGGGGATATTTTGAGGAATTTTAGATTTAATAGATGTTCTTGTCTGTTTCAAATGTATTGCTCTACTCCTTGCTTCCACATATCTTAATCGTTTTGCTGCTTTCAGTATCAATCTACAATGTACACATTCCATTTAGAACAATTAAAACCATTTCATGAATAGGTGTGTCCAATCTTTTGACTGGTAGTGCACATCTTGGAGATTCTGATGTAGGATGTATACATTCTTGGCTTCTTGCTCCACCCATTTGATCACATGACAAATTCATGCAGACCTCCTAAATTAATACAAGTTATTATAAATATTGATCCTAAAAATGTATACCGATCAGCCTTTCACATGGAAATGCAATTGGCATAGTATTGGGCCCCTTTGGTCCAGCAGAAGACAAAGCAATTAAGAGCTGATATTTCCGTCCCTAGAACAGTGGTCTCCAATCTTTCTTCAGTCAAGAGCCACATTCAGCTCTAAGAGATGATTGAGAGCCATATCCTAAGCAAAGAGATCATAAAAGCCATATAAACAATAGAAAACTGGAAATAACTGGAACAAGAGATCAGATTTCCCCCTCCTCCAACAAATTCTTCAGATCCCACAATTGCTATTGACCCTGGCATTTCTGGGGTTAAATTAATATAATTAGAATAATTTTTGGTCCTGACAGCTGCTTTCAGGTGCTTACTATGTAAAACAGCTGACGTATGTACTGCATCTGTCACTGGTCATTAATGGATGATTCAGACTCCACTCACATTTGTATTAGGAGGTGAGCGGCACTGGTGACGTCTTTTCTACAGAAACCTGCCAGGACAAGTGAATAATTGTTAGGTATGGTGGAACCTGTTCTATTCTAATGAATAAGACAGGAGCCGATGAAGCACGCATCTCGGCAGGGACATGTGGACCACTGACGCTAACTTAGGCATAAAAAAGCAGAGCAGAAAAAAAGCCACCGTATTTCAGAACAAGAATGCATTTGCAAGATGCAGCAGCCTCCTTAGTAAAGGCGGAGGCAACACTGATGCAAAATACTGACGAAACAACCACTCACACACCTATCATTTGTAAAGAGACCGAGGGTGGTAGCCATGGCCGAGCTGCTGCTTTATAGCGTCCTGGCACTTCACAGGAAAGTCCCAGTCCCAATCTGCTGTCAGTTGTGGGGGGATCACAATCACTTGTAGGCTGCAGGTCTCCATCCTCAAGAGCTGCTGCACATAATTAGGGGGACACACAGTTCATTGTAACGAATGTTTACTGGACAGTTCAAGTCCATCAGATTATAACACGCAGTTTTTTTGCACAACATTTCTTATTCCTTGTTTCCTCAGTACAGTACGTTTGTAGCATTGCTATCCGTTGACTCCCTGACGAAGCAGGTGCGAAACGCGCGTTGGAGTGGTGTGTGTGGGGGCTGCGGTGCACTCGTCCGTTTGGTAAGGTCCGGCTTCCACCTGTATTGTTTGAGCATAACATGTGCATGAAAAACTAATCACATCATCACTGTGATTCAGAACTTGGAGGGTTATAGATATATACTATGGCAGTGTTATAGATATACAGTTGGTTATAATATAATTGCTTTACACTAAAATAACTGTCACATTTTGGTACATATATATGTTATATATATTTATTATATATTTTTTTATTATTCACATTCACAGTTATTTGCTTGATGTGTTTATTTATATAAAATTTCGAGTGATTGCTTTTTCAGCTTTCTCACATATGATTTTGTAAATTTTGTGTTGATTTACATTTTCACTAATTATTTATTAGTATATATATACATATTTAATACTATTCACATACCTTATATAGACACATCTTATGTATATTTGCTAACATTCACCTGGGTCATTAATTATTATTTATTATTTCTTGTACTGTATATCTTTTATATTTATTTATATATTTATTGGGTTTTTCCAATTATATATTAATCAGGTGCCTATACTTGTATTATTTATATATAAATTTTGTCTCCAATTGTTCTGTATATTTTATAATAAGTGCACATTATGGCCGGTTTATGATTGTACTTTTAATATTTAAATAATCTTGATTGTGATTGCATTAGCACTTTATTTGGTTTATTTTTGTGCCATTCGATTTGTGTGTACCACAGCCCCCCACATACAGGTTATATATTTATATACCTAGTTTTTTTTTATATATCTTAGTATACATTCAGTTATTTTAACGGCTAAAAAATTTTTTAATAAAATAATGATAATTGTTGTGTAATGTCCTTTTAATATAAATAAAATAAATTTGATTAAAAATCATTTATTGAGTTGTCAGTAAATATTTTTTTTGGGTACATGTTTGTTGCGTAGTATTTACTCAATAGATTATATTTTGTGAATTGTTTGGTATTTCTTTTCTATATAGGATTTTTTTGCTATCCGTTCCTCCTGGACTATCCGTGCGTTAACTGGTTCTGTTACCCCCAGGAGTTCCCCCGGCCAGTCCCGCAGTGCACCTGGGATCTGTTACCTTCCCTTAACTCAGTTACATGTCCAACTTCCTCTGTATGCCAGAGGATAAGGCACTTTTCGTAACACCTGCACCGAGCCCTAGGCTTTGGACGTTTTTTGGAATCTCTGCAAAATCCAGTAAAGCTTCCCACTTCTTGAACGATAACTGCCCTCCCACTGCAACTTGAACTTGACCTTGGATGCTGTACTTCCTACCTGACTATCAGGAAGTCATCCTCTTTTTTTACTAGGACTTACCCCTCCCACTATGGGCCAGTCCCAAACTTTAACTATATTTGTCCCTACCGTATGTAGCTGGCCAGCTCTCCATCACAAACACTAAATATTACATTCATTACACATATTATGCTTATAATGTTTGCCAGAGTCTATATTATGTCCTACTTTTTTACCCTTCGCCACGACAGCACCCCACATGAGAGAGAGGGATCCGCCCCATAGGAACAGGAAACCTACAGAATAAAAGGAGGCAGTCCCCTCTCCTCCTCAGTTTAGGTTTCCTGTTCCTACAGGGACCCGGCTTACCTACAGATGAAGAGGATCCCTGGGCCATGCACCCACCTGCGCCGGTGTCTGAGGGAACGGCAGGGGCTGCAGTTCCAGAAGCAGCGGCGGGGGAGCCCCTGCTTGTAGCCTCCCCCCTCGTCTGGCCGAACTTCCATGGTCCGGGTCCGGTCACCGTGGGTCCGCCCGGCACCATGAGGACGCGCGCGCTGCAGCGGCAGGCTTAATACTTCTGGCCGCCGCATGGTTAGTGAGAGCGGCGCGTCTAACCCGGAAGTCGCTGGAGCACTTCCGGGTTGGTCCGGGGAGGCAGGAGAATGGGCGGCAGATTTAAAAATGCAGCGCTGGCGTCGGCCCGGTGTGTGTAAGATGGCTTCACCGGCCGACGAAGCGCACCTGCCCGCAGCGCAACAGCGTTCTCCCAGCAAGGAGAGAAGCGCTAGGAGCAGCACAAAGAGTGGTGGTCGACCTCCAGAGAAGGGATATACCACCAAACGAAATCCGCCTCCAGAATCGGTACCTGTCAGCTTCACTGGGTGAGTTTTTGAAAGAGTCTCTTCCTATATGCTGATATATGTTCCTCCTGTATCCTTCCTCTAGACTAAGAAAAGGACACACAAGTCCAAGCACAAGGAATGTGCTTTATGTACGCAGCCCCTCCCGGATGATTATGCTAAAAAACTGTGTTCAGAGTGTATCATGCAAACCTTGCGGCAGGAAAATATAATGACTCCATCAGATGTCAGAGCCATAATCCGGGAAGAAATGCAGGGTTTGGCGCAGACAAGTAGCACCAGTACCCGTCAGCCTAGCATGTCCCGATCTCCAGTCAGTTCAGAGTCAGAGGATGTACGTATATCCTCAGGCGAAGCGGGATCTCAGCCGAGCTCATCAGAAACTGAAGGGGGGCTTTGTCTACCCAACAGCAGTGTGGATAACTTAATAAAATCTGTCAGGAGCACGATGGGGTGCTCAGATGAAAAGGAAAAGAAATCGGCTCAGGACATAACGTTTGCGGGGTTAGGACAGAGGAAACGTAGATCCTTCCCCGTCATACAAACCATTAAGGAAATTATTAAAAAAGAGTGGGATAAGCAAAACAGAGGTTTCCTGCCATCGTCCTCTAAAAGACGCTATCCCTTCAGCGACGAGGAGCTAAATTCCTGGTCAAAGGTGCCGAAGGTTGATGCCGCTGTAGCCTCCACAACCAAGCAGTCGGTCTTACCGGTGGAGGATTCAGGGGTCCTGACAGACCCGCTGGACCGTAAAGCAGAAGCCTTACTAAAGAGGTCGTGGGAAGCCAACACGGGCACGTTCAGGCCCGCCATAGCTAGTACCTGCACTGCAAGGTCACTACTAGTGTGGATGGAGCAACTGGAGGAACAGATTAGAGGTAGAACTTCGAGAGAGTCAATCCTGCCGAAATTCCCTCTAATTAAAGAAGCAGTAGCATTCCTGGCTGATGCCTCCGTGGATTCGCTATGCCTAGCAGCCAGGTCAGCCGGCCTAGTGAACACAGCCCGGCAAGCACTCTGGCTAAAAAACTGGAAAGGGGACGCACAGGCCAAAGCAAAACTTTGTGCGATCCCCTGCCAGGGTGAGTTCCTTTTTGGAAAGACGCTGGATGAACTCCTGAATAAAGCAGGAGAAAGGAAGAAAGGCTTCCCTAACCAGTATCTTCCATCTTACAGGAGAGCCTTCAGAAGACGCCCCTTTACCAGGAACAAGCCGTTCGAACAAAGGGAGCGATAGGAGTCGAAGGACCCGAAGCAAAAAGGTGCCTTTTTTAGCGGGTCCCATAATCCGAAACGCAAATACCGCTAACCAGGAAGTGGGCGGCAGATTAAAATTCTTCCTTCCCAAATGGGAACAAATAACATCTAGCCAGTGGATTCTGGACATTGTACAATACGGCCTAAAATTGGAATTTGACCGAATCCCTTGGGATTCCTTTATAGTAACATCACCAAAAGGACAAGATCAACAAAGGGCTCTGGAATCAGAGATCCTATCTCTTCTATCTAAAAAAGTCCTGATAGAAGTTCCCCAGGATCAATAAGGGAAAGGGTTCTATTCCCCTTTATTCTTAATCAATAAGCCAGATGGTTCGTTCAGAACCATCATAAATCTCAAAAGATTAAATTCCTTCCTGCGTAATCATACCTTCAAAATGGAATCCATTAGTTCTACCATAAAACTTTTATTCCCTAGTGTGTCATGGCCGGAATAGACTTAAAAGATGCCTATTATCATCTTCCCATACATGCCGAAAATCAGCAGTACCTAAGAGTAGCAGTCATTCTGGAAGGACAGGTTCGTCACTATCAGTATGTAGCAATGCCATTTGGGCTTTCTATGGCTCCACACATCTTCACTAAGGTGATATTAGAAGTGATGGCTCATCTACGCCAACGGGACACCTTGATAATACCCTACCTAGATGATTTTCTAGTAGTAGGGAACTCTATACTTCAGTGTAAAACTCGTTTATCTAATACGATCTCGTCCCTACAGGAGTTGGGTTGGATCGTCAACTTCGAAAAATCTCGGCTGAATCCAGAGACCGTTCAAATATTTATAGGAATCCAGCTAGACTCCGTAAGTCAGAGATGCTTCCTTCCTCACTCAAAAAGACTGACTATACAATCAAGGGTATCAGAGGCAATGAACAACCCCTACATGACACTTAGAAAGGCCATGTCTTTACTGGGATCTTTATCATCATGTATCCCAGCTGTACCGTGGGCACAAATTCATACTCGTCTATTACAGTATGAAGTGTTGTCAGCTCAGGGGAAAGATGGACATCTGGAAAGTAAAATAACTCTTTCCAGAGATGTCTTAGAATCTCTATCCTGGTGGCTAGACATGGAACACCTTTCAAGGGGTGTACCATGGATAATAGACCCTTCTAAAATAATTACCACCGACGCCAGCCCTATTGGGTGGGGTGCACATATGGAAGATAGTCTGGCCCAAGATACTTGGGACCAGGCAGAATTGACGTGTTCCTCCAATTGGAAGGAGTTAAAAGCGGTAGAATATGCCTTAAATCATTTTCTTCCGCAGATTCAAGGAGCAAATGTAAGAATTTACTCGGACAATTCCACCACAGTGGCATATGTGAACCGTCAGGGTGGTACAAGGTCAGGAAGTCTAATGACCATAGCTGCAGACATCTTCCAGCTGGCAGAGACTCATCTAACATCCCTAACAGCCCTGCACATCAGAGGTGTAGAGAACATCAGGGCAGACTACCTCAGCCGAAACGAGTTACGTCAAGGGGAATGGACCTTAAACAAATCCATATTCAGAATGATAACAGAATCATGGGGGATACCACAGATAGACCTATTTGCCACAAGAGACAACCGGCAAGTAAAAAGGTTCGCTTCCCTGAACGTCATGGATCACCCAGATATGTTGGACTCTCTCCACCATCCTTTGAGGTTCAAACTGGCATACGCCTTTCCTCCGATGTCTCTGATTCCTCTAGTGATCAGAAAAATCAGGAGGGAACAAGCAAGAGTGATCCTTATTGCACCGTTCTGGCCGAAAAGACCATGGTTCTCTTGTCTCCAGACCATGTGTGTATGCTTATCCATGGATTCTCCCATCAGACAAGGAGCTGCTGTTCCAAGGCCCCTTTTTCCACCCGCAAGTGAAAGGTCTTCACTTGACGGCGTGGAATTTGAGAGGCAACTATTAAGTTCAAGAGGGTTCTCAGTAGAACTAGTAAACACCCTCTTATTGAGCAGAAAAAGATCTACCACCCTAATATATAGTAGGGTATGGAATAAATTTTTAGACTTTTACACGGTACCGTTCACTAAGCAAGTTCCAGTCACACCTATTCTAGAGTTCTTGCAAAAAGGCCGAGAGTTAGGATTATCTGTGAATACCTTAAGAGTTCAGGTCTCGGCATTAGGAGCCCTATATGGATGCAATTTAGCAGCTAATAGGTGGGTCTCCAGATTCATAAAATCTTGTGAACGTAGTAAACCGGTCCATATTCCCCGTCTACCTCCGTGGGATTTAAATCTAGTACTAGAGGCCTTAACCAGCTCCCCATTTGAGCCACTAGATCCCATACCTTTAAATGTCCTGACATATAAAGTAGCCTTATTGGTAGCTCTAACCTCAGCTAGAAGGGTTAGCGACATCCAGGCCCTATCAGTAGACCCACCCTTCTTACTGATATTTCATGATCGGATAGTCCTAAAACCAGACCCCTCATACCTCCCTAAGGTAGCGTCCACCTACCAGAGGTCACAAGAGATATTTCTCCCTTCCTTTTTTGATTCACCTGTAACTCCAGAACAACAAAAGTTCCACACCTTAGATGTCAGAAGAGCCATCCTGACTTATATAGAAAGGTGTCAGACATGGAGGGAGAGTAGGGCTCTGTTTATCTCCTTTCAGGGCCACAAGAAAGGACATGGGGTCACGAGAGCTACCATATCTCGATGGATCAGAGATGCTATCTGCTTGGCCTATACGTCAAAAGGCGAGATTCCTCCAGTGGGTATAAAAGCGCACTCAACACGAGCCATGGCTTCCTCCTGGGCGGAACAAGCAGATGTACCGATCCATCTAATATGTAAGGCCGCAACTTGGTCTACACCTTCTACCTTTTACAACCATTATAGACTTGATCTATCTACATCTTCTGACCTGACCTTTGGTAGAGCTGTTCTTAGTACAGTAATCCCACCCAAAGAATGACTCTCTGAAAAACTCTCATGTGGGGTGCTGTCGTGGCGAAGGGTAAAAAGCCGGATTACTTACCGGTAATGCTCTTTTAATGAGTCCACGACAGCACCCATTTACTACCCTCCCTAAGTTATGCACAGCTCTTCCTTTTAAGTTCACAAATAATGGTTGTATAGAGTTTAAGATATTTATGTTGCTGAATAAGAATTAATACTAAAGCTTTTGCGGTTCCCTTTTTGTACTCTGTAAACTAAACTGAGGAGGAGAGGGGGACCGCCTCCTTTTATTCTGTAGGTTTCCTGTTCCTATGGGGCGGATCCCTCTCTCTCATGTGGCATGCTGTCGTGGACTCATTAAAAGAGCATTACCGGTAAGTAATCCGGCTTATACTTTACACTAGACAGCTTACTTATGCATTACACATTACCACATATATACAGTGGGGGAAATAAATATTTGATCCCTTGCTGATTTTGTAAGTTTGCTCACTGACAAAGACATGAACAGTCTATAATTTTAAAGGTAGGTTAATTTTAACATTGAGAGATAGAATATCAAAAATAAAATCCAGAAAATCACATTGTATAAATTATATAAATTTATTTGCATTTTTCAGTGAGAAATAAGTATTTGATCCCCTACCAACCATTAAGAGTTCTGGCTCCTACAGACCAGTTAGACTCTCCTAATCCTAATCATATATGTGCATTAATATAACTACAAAGACGTGCAGATTTTGTATTTGTCCCTTGGGATCATTTCCTTGGTGTGGACACAAGGTGCCTAGTACAACACTATTTGTGTATGAATATGGGATTGGAATAATGAATTCCACAAGCACAGGGTTCTGAAGGTCACCTTATTTAGTTGATGCTGAAACTTGTCCTCAAAAGTTAATATTAAAGAATCTAGCCAATGATTAGCTGGAAAATCATCATAAAGACAATTTTAATTTGTGTAACAGTAATGTCTACTTTTTATTGAATCGCTTAACCCCTTAAGGACTGGGGGATTTTTTGTTTTCGTGCTTTCGTTTTTTCCTCCCCTTTTTCCCAAGGGCCATAACTTTTTTATTTTTCCCTTTACATAGCAGTGTGAGGGCTTACTTTTTTCAGGACAAGTTGTACTTTTGAATGACACCATCCATTTTATCATGTGATGGGTTGGAAAGTGGGTAAAATATTTCCACATGTGGCAAAAAAGCAAAAAACGCAATTCTGAAGTTGTTTTTTTTTTTTTTTTAAAAATTTATTTACAGCATTCATTTTCCGGTAAAAATGACATGGCAGTAATATTCTCTAGGTAATTATGATTACAAAGATACCAAACATGAAGAGTTTTGTTTTATTTAAGTAGTGAAAAAAAAAAGAAATTTGTAAACACAAATATATTCTCTTGTGACGCCATCATTGAAGAGCCATAATGTTTTCAGTTTTTGGGATATGAAGCTGTGTGAGGGCTTGTTTTTTTTGCGCCATTTCCAGATGTATTTATTAACATTTTGGTTTTGATAAAATGTTGTGATTGCCTCTTGTTACATTTTTTGTATTGTTGTGGCGGCCGCAAAAACGGCAATTCTAGTGTTTTAATTTTTTTTCTTGTTTACTGATCGTATTACTATATTTTGATAGATCAGAAGTTTACAAACAGAGTCACCAAATATGTGGTTTTTTTTAATTTTATTAATTTTTAATGGGGGAAAGGACATTTTTTACTGTTCACTGTATTTGCTAGTCCCCTTAAGGGACTTGAACCTGCTATCATCTTATCACTTCTACTATATACAGAAATTCCACAGTATTGCTGTATGTAACAAAAATCACGGTCTTTTATGAATGTCAGCCACAAATTAGCTTTCACAGGAATTCTGTTAGGACAGGCACAGGGGTCTTCACCAGACCCATCGGCAACCCATCGCCACCCAACGTTCATGTCACAGGGGCGCTGATTGGCACCCTTATTTTTTGACAGGTTAACAACTATGGGTGGATCTTTGCTCCATGTGCGGCTGTTACTGGCAGATGATGGTTGATTAAATCATCCATCATCTACCAGAAAAGACATGGACTCTGCTTGTGCCATGTCATTAAGGGGTTAAATGTATTTTCCATTTTAAAGAAAGCGACCACAAACTCTTTTATATACCTAACATACCAACATAGTAGGTACTCACCATCCCCTGGTCCAGCAATGGCTCACCACTTCTGCTCTGGTCTCAGTGGCTTGGTTGCGGCGGTGATATCACATTGGCAGCTCACATCAATGCTGCAGCCAATCACTTAGGTCAGCGGCTTCAACTGTCTACCTTATATGAATTGAAAACCCTTTCAAAGCCTACCTGTTATCTCAGATGATATGTGAAAAATATATACCGTATATACTCGAGTGTAAGCTGAGAATTTCAGCCCATTTTTTAGGCTGAAATTGCCCCTCTCTGCTTATACTCGAGTCACACCCAGGGGTCGGCAGGGGAGGTGGAGCAGCAGCTGTGTAATCATACTCACCTGCTCCTGGCACAGTCCCTGGTTCCCCAGCGCCGGCAACTTCTTCCTGTAGTGAGCGGTCATATGGTACCGTTCATTACAGTAATGAATAAGGACCCCACTCCACTCCCATAGGGGTGGAGCCGCATATTCATTACTGTAATGAGTGGTACGATGTGACTGCTCAATACAGGAAGAAGCTGCCGGCGCCGGGTAACCAGGGACCGTGCCAGGAGCAGGTGAGTATAACGCAGTGCGCGATATTCACCTATCCCCTGTTCCACCGACGGCCGCCGCTGCGTCATCTCCATCCTCTGCAGTAATGCTCAGGTCAGAGGGCGCGATGACGCGATTAGTGTGCGCGCCACCCTCTGCCTGAACGTCAGTGCACAGGATAGCAAAGGCGCAGAGGCGGCCGGCGGCGGTGGAACGGGGAGCAGGTGATTATAGCAAGTGACGGGGGCCTGAGCGACGAGAGGTGAGTATGTGATTTTTTTTTATTTTTTTTATCTTGGCAACAGCATATGGGGCAAATGTCTGCATGGAGCATCTTATGGGGCATAATCAATGTTTGTGCAGCTTTATATGGGGCAAATATCTTTATGGAGCATCTTATGGGGCCATTGTCAACGTTTGTGGAGCATTGTATGGGGCAAATGTCTGTATGGAGCAACTTATGGGGCCATAATCCGCATTTGTGCAGCATTATATGGGGCATATTTTAATATGGAGCATCTTATGGGGCCCATCATGAACTGTATGGAGCATTATATGGGGCTCCTGATTCAATATGGATATTCAAAAACACTTAACCTACTGATGTCTCAATTAATTTTACTTTTATTGGTATCTATTTGTATTTTTGACATTTACCGGTAGCTGCTGCATTTTCCACCCTAGGCTTATACTCGAGTCATTAAGTTTTCCCAGTTTTTTGTGGCAAAATTAGGGGTCTCGGCTTATACTCGGGTCGGTTTATACTCGAGTATACTGGAAAAGACGAAGAGCTAGCACTCGACTATAGGTGGAGTTTCGATGGTGCAGGTGAACGGAGCCAGAAGCCCTCTTCGTAATAGAGAAAAATTCAAATCACCGCACTCATCTTGTTCATTTTTGCTAACGTGAAAATTTTATTCAAACATGAAGACGAAACAACAGGGCAATGGTATTATAACGTTTCGGCCACCCCGTGGCCTTGGTCACAAAAATAAATGCTGTAACAAAATAGAGAAAGAAAATGTGTGAACACATAATATACAGGTCCTTCTCAAAAAATTAGCATATAGTGTTAAATTTCATTATTTACCATAATGTAATGATTACAATTAAACTTTCATATATTATAGATTCATTATCCACCAACTGAAATTTGTCAGGTCTTTTATTGTTTTAATACTGATGATTTTGGCATACAACTCCTGATAACCCAAAAAACCTGTCTCAATAAATTAGCATATCAAGAAAAGGTTCTCTAAATGACCTATTACCCTAATCTTCTGAATCAACTAATTAACTCTAAACACATGCAAAAGATACCTGAGGCTTTTAAAAACTCCCTGCCTGGTTCATTACTCAAAACCCCCATCATGGTAAGACTAGCAACCTGACAGATGTCAAGAAGGCCATCATTGACACCCTCAAGCAAGAGGGTAAGACCCAGAAAGAAATTTCTCAACAAATAGGCTGTTCCCAGAGTGCTGTATCAAGGCACCTCAATGGTAAGTCTGTTGGAAGGAAACAATGTGGCAGAAAACGCTGTACAACGAGAAGAGGTGACCGGAACCTGAGGAAGCAGTGGACTGAGTCTGGTGTGGAAACATCCAGAGCCACCGTGCACAGGCGTGTGCAGGAAATGGGCTACAGGTGCCGCATTCCCCAGGTAAAGCCACTTTTGAACCATAAACAGCGGCAGAAGCGCCTGACCTGGGCTACAGAGAAGCAGCACTGGACTGTTGCTAAGTGGTCCCAAGTACTTTTTTCTGATGAAAGCAAATTTTGCATGTCATTCGGAAATCAAGGTGCCAGAGTCTGGAGGAAGACTGGGGAGAAGGAAATGCCAAAATGCCTGAAGTCCAGTGTCAAGTACCCACAGTCAGTGATGGTGTGGGGTGCCATGTCAGCTGCTGGTGTTGGTCCACTGTGTTTCATCAAGGGCAGGGTCAATGCAGCTAGCTATCAGGAGATTTTGGAGCACTTCATGCTTCCATCAGCTGAAATGCTTTATGGAGATGAAGATTTCATTTTTCAGCACGACCTGGCACCTGCTCACAGTGCCAAAACCACTGGTAAATGGTTTACTGACCATGGTATTACTGTGCTCAATTGGCCTGCCAACTCTCCTGACCTGAACCCCATAGAGAATCTGTGGGATATTGTGAAGAGAAAGTTGAGAGACGCAAGACCCAACACTCTGGATGAGCTTAAGGCCGCTATTGAAGCATCCTGGGCCTCCATAACATCTCAGCAGTGTCACAGGCTGATTGCCTCCATGCCACGCCGCATTGAAGCAGTCATTTCTGCCAAAGGATTCCCGACCAAGTATTGAGTGCATAACTGAACATTATTATTTGATGGTTTTTTTGTTTGGTATTAAAAAACACTTTTATTTGATTGGTCGGGTGAAATATGCTAATTTATTGAGACAGGTTTTTTTGGGTTATCAGGAGTTGTATGCCAAAATCATCAGTATTAAAACAATAAAAGACCTGACAAATTTCAGTTGGTGGATAATGAATCTATAGTATATGAAAGTTTAATTGTAATCATTACATTATGGTAAATAATGAAATTTAACACTATATGCTAATTTTTTGAGAAGGACCTGTATACAGTGCTCAACTATACAAAATATACAATAAACCGCTCCAAGAGCAATATACATAATATACATTTATATTGAACACATGTCAGGCATACATGCATAGTAGGCAAGCAGAGAGAAAATGATACAGTTACGTAGGCCTACGTTAGATAATGAGCCACCAGACGTGGCCTGGTTTGGCCAAGGGTTGAGTATAGATCTGGAAAAAAGACTAAAGATGGTATGGTACAGGAGGTAAAAATGGACACACATACCCTTAAAATTGGGTAAAAAGAATGAAATAAATGAAACAATGATGAAATGAATGAACGAATGAAATGGATAAAAATTGAATAAAAGGAAAAAATAAAGAGATGATAAAATAAAGTGAACCAAAAAAGAAAATGAAAAAGGAGGGTTTCGTAAATAAATAAACGAAAAAAATGAAAAAATGAAAAAAATGAAAATTGGAATGAAATAAAAAAATAAAAGAATAAAAAACTGAAACACTTTATTTTATCATTTTTTTGCAAAAAAACGTATCAACTAAATACCCTGTTTTCTTTACATCTTTTGACTAGCACTTGCTGATTACTGTGATTTTTTTTTTTTTTACAACAGAGTATTTTTGACCTCACTGTGCTCTTTTGTGTCTTTAAATGTATATTATGTATATTGCTCTTGGAGCGGTTTATTGTATATTTTGTATAGTTGAGCACTGTATATATTATGTGTTCACACATTTTCTTTCTCTATTTTGTTACAGCATTTATTTTTGTGACCAAGGCCACGGGGTGGCCGAAACGTTATAATACCATTGCCCTGTTGTTTCGTCTTCATGTTTGAATAAAATTTTCACGTTAGCAAAAATGAACAAGATGAGTGCGGTGATTTGAATTTTTCTCTATTACGAAGAGGGTTTCTTGCTCCGTTCACCTGCACCATCGAAACTCCACCTATAGTCGAGTGCTAGCTCTTCGTCTTTTCCAGTATCCAGTTTTTTTGAGCTTTGAGCACCGACCGAACTCATGTCAGCTGAAACCTACGTTTACGATGATATCACCGGCTCTACGATTTTGTCTAAAATAAAGACCAAAACGGACTTTCTACATATCCCCAGCAAGGACATCAAAACTAGGGATTGGGAAAGAGAAAGAAAAAGACTAATTTCATTTGATCTACATTGTGCTACATTGGGCGAATACCATCGTCAAGGGAAAATACCTCGAGGCTTACGCTGCAATCTGCGCCCCACCCTCTTTGCCGACAACGAGAAATACTGTGCCACATTCCAGAAAATCCTGAATAAATGCTCCCTCAACATTATTTTGCTAACCATTGAGTACCTTCAGGAGGCCATAATAACTACTGAGGAAAAAATTGCATTTATCGAGACCCAACTCACGACAACTCTGAACAGTACTGAATTCTCCACTCTGAAGGGGAAAGTGGACTCTATACTATCTACCCATCAGAAAACATTGGAGGAAAGAAAAAGGACTAAGTTCCAGAGGGACACTGAAGATTATCTCACCAATAAAGTATACAAATGGGAGGACCCATTTCCCCGGCAATCACGACAACGATACCGTCGCACTCAAAGAGGAAACTATCGCTCAGGGGGGTCCTCACCAGCAGAAGGTTCTTCAGCAGGATCTGGGAGCGAAGGTCCAGCATCAGTAGCTCGTTTTTTAGGACCAAACGGACGCCCACCAGGAGGTCAAGGAGGAAGAATTCCAGATCGCCACATGACCCTCAGATCCCAGGTAGGAGTCCAAACTCGGTAGTTAATATATCTGATTATTCTCTGTCTCCCCTTGAGTTGAAAGTCCTTAACATGGGTTTGTCTTTTTGTCCTACACCAAGGTGGGACACATTTCAACTAGAAAAAGACCTTCAACGTTTCTACAGAAACATTAGGTTGAAGGTACATTTTGATGCCAACACCACAAACAGGGACATCACCCCAGGTACATTATCGGACCAGGCCACATCAAAAATCTCCATTGATTCTCTAGGACTTAGAAACCCCAGTACGTTTATGCCACCAAAATCCCACCATGCAGTAGAAACGTTTATCAGTTTACTGGATAGGGACATTAAGAGTACCATTCATGATCAACGTCTAGGTTTCCTCCCGGTCCGTCACAATCTCAACACTTCTGAAAAACAGGCATTGGATTCACTAAGTAGGAATAAAAACATTATCATAAAGCCAGCTGATAAGGGTGGGGCCACAGTTGTTATGAATAGGAACCACTATATTGCCGAAGTTAGACGCCAACTTTCTGATTCTAAGACCTACAGGAAACTACCCACTGACCCAACTTTTAGCATACGACAGAAAATCAATACTATATTGGATAAGCATCTACAACTCAAAACTATTGATACCAAAACAAGAACATACCTCATTAATCATCATCCAATAACCCCAGTACTCTACATCCTTCCCAAAATTCACAAGGATCTCCATAATCCTCCTGGCCATCCTATAGTGGCATCCACTAATTCTATTCTTAATCCACTGTCAATTTTTCTTGAGAAAGTCCTCACCCCATATGCTCGTTCCACAAGGTCTTACATTCTAGACACTGGTGATTTTCTCAATAAAATCCGTAACAATAATGTCCCTCCTGCAAGTACTTTATGTACCCTCGATGTAAATAGTTTATATACATCTATCCAACATGACAGGGGTATAGAGGCAGTGGCACTGACCCTCCACAGAGCCAACATTGACAATGACTCACGAAACCTATGTATCGATCTACTCAACCTCGTTTTGAGGGAAAACTTTTTCATGTTCGAAGATGATTTCTTCCTACAGACCTGCGGGACCGCCATGGGGTCCAATGTGGCCCCGGCGTACGCAAATATATACATGGACCATTTTGAACATACACATGTCTATTCAAACCCCATCTTCCAGCAAAATGCCTTGACATGGTACAGGTACATAGACGACATCTTCTGCATCTGGAGAGGTGATCAAACCAGCCTACACGAGTTTTTCAACACCATCAATACAGCTAGACTGGAGTTGACATTTACCTTGGTACATCACCAAGAGGAGATTTCATTTCTGGACACTAAAGTCCTAAAGGATATGTCTGGAAATTTGAGTACAGATCTATACACTAACCCAACAGATTGTAATAGTTTATTGTTGTACAACAGCTGTCACCCCAAATCGACCAGGGACAGCCTCCCCAGATCACAGTTCAAGAGGGTCACGCGGATTGTTTCCAACCCAGAGACCAGAAACACTAGATTGAGCGAAATGGCCGACAAATTTAAGGCACGCAACTATCCAACGGAGCTCCTCGAGTTGGAGGCTTCCAGGGCCCTAGTCAACACGGATAATACAGCCATAGCCACGCACAAGAATCCCAGACTTCCTTTTGTCCATAACCATCACCCTACCATGCGTAGAATCCACAACCTTATTCGTGGACACTGGCTTCTCTTGACAAAGGCCTACCCACAAATCCAAATTTTTAAAGATCCTCCTCTAATGAGTATGAGACGACCACAGAATGTAAGAAACAAAGTGGTGCGGGCTGACTTGGGTACGGCCAAAATACCTACACCCAGGACCCTAACAGGACAAAGGAGGGTTGGCACATTCCCTTGTCTCAATTGCAGGTGTTGCTCCAACATTATCAAGGGTAGTGAAATATTACATCCCCGCACGGGTAAAGCTTTCCCCATTAAAGAATATTACACGTGTGAGTCAAATTTTGTGGTTTATGTAATCAAGTGTCCGTGTGGATTACTCTATGTAGGCGAGACCACCCAGGCCATTAAGGATAGGATCTCAAGCCACAAATCCACCATAAGGTGCAATAAGATCTGGTTGCCTCTTCCCTTACATTTTACAGAAGCACACCATAGTGTCGCTCAATTACGATTTCAAATCATAGAAAAAGTTAATCGCCCGAGGAGGGGAGGTAATCACATCCAGTTGTTGAAACAGAGAGAGACATACTGGATTTATACGCTGGATACACTCCACCCTAGAGGTCTGAACAGGGAACTTGAATGGCTTATCTAACAAAGCTTTTATTTTCCTTAGGCGAATTGACCCACCGCACTTGTAGACAGGATGGTAAGACCTCTACCCTTTAATACTTTTTAGTATTTTTCAAGTTTCAGTTTTTTATTCTTTTATTTTTTTATTTCATTCCAATTTTCATTTTTTTCATTTTTTTCATTTTTTCATTTTTTTCGTTTATTTATTTACGAAACCCTCCTTTTTCATTTTCTTTTTTGGTTCACTTTATTTTATCATCTCTTTATTTTTTCCTTTTTTTCAATTTTTATCCATTTCATTCGTTCATTCATTTCATCATTGTTTCATTTATTTCATTCTTTTTACCCAATTTTAAGGGTATGTGTGTCCATTTTTACCTCCTGTACCATACCATCTTTAGTCTTTTTTCCAGATCTATACTCAACCCTTGGCCAAACCAGGCCACGTCTGGTGGCTCATTATCTAACGTAGGCCTACGTAACTGTATCATTTTCTCTCTGCTTGCCTACTATGCATGTATGCCTGACATGTGTTCAATATAAATGTATATTATGTATATTGCTCTTGGAGCGGTTTATTGTATATTTTGTATAGTTGAGCACTGTATATATTATGTGTTCACACATTTTCTTTCTCTATTTTGTTACAGCATTTATTTTTGTGACCAAGGCCACGGGGTGGCCGAAACGTTATAATACCATTGCCCTGTTGTTTCGTCTTCATGTTTGAATAAAATTTTCACGTTAGCAAAAATGAACAAGATGAGTGCGGTGATTTGAATTTTTCTCTATACTCGAGTATATACGGTATATAAAAAAAGTAGGTAAAAAAAATAAATTAAGAATCAAAAGACACTGCCAATCCAATTTGTTGAAAATCCAAGAAACCTCCTTTGAAAACAAAACTGTCCAATATTTTAAAATGATTGATCTAGAAAGGGGAACAAATTTTAAAATGTATTTGTGTTGCTTTTTGTTGTCATAAATAAAAAAAACCTGAAATATACTCATGTTTCCTTTATTTTCCCACCGATATTCCCTGATGTCAACAAAAAAAGCATGAAAATAGCATAAAATATAAGCCCCATATATCATGGAAAAAAGATGGAAAAATGTTTTAACACATTTATTTTTTTTAGCAATGTAGTCATACAGTGGGGGAAATACCGTATATACTCGTGCATTCAGCACACTTTTTTTGTGTTGAAAACGCCCCCCCCCCCCTCAGCTTATACATGAGTCACTGTCCAAGAAGCCGGTGGGGGAGGGGGAGCAGTCCATTTCAGCTTAAGATAAGTTCTGCTAGTTTTTTGGTGTTTCCCTGTTTATGACCTTCTGTTCAGTTTAAGTTATGTCTCTTTTGTCCAGCTTGTCATTATGAAATATTCCGGCTAGTTGGAAGCTCTGGGGTCGCAGATTTGCCCCTCCACACCGTGAGTCGGTGTGGAGGTTATTTTTTGTAAACTGCGTGGTTATTTAGTTTTTTATACTGACCGCACAGTAGCCTTTTCTATCTCTGTCTATTTAGATAGTATTGGCCTCCTTTGCTAATATCTAGATTCATTTCTGAGTTTGTCATTTCCCTCTTCACTCACCGTTAATATTTGTGGGGGGCTATCTTCCTTTGGGGGTTTCTCTGAGGCGAGATAGTTTTCCGTTTCCATCTTCAGGGGTAGCTAGTTCTTAGGCTGTGAAGAGGCGTCTAGGCAAAGATAGGAATGCTCCACGGCTATTTCTAGTGTTGGTGTTAGGAGTAGGGATTGCGGTCAGTAAAGCTACCACCTCCTCAGAGCTAGTTCATTATTTTACCCACCAGGTCATTTCAGTGCTGCTTCGTTATCACTAGGTCATAACAGTGATTACTGTCGGTGGAGCTGCCACCTCCTCTGAGCTGGTTCATGATTGGTTTTACCCACCAGGTCATCTCAGTACTGCTCCATAACCACCAGGTCATAACAGTACAGCTGGCCCACAATGTGTTAAATGCATCTCAAAAGAGGGAAGAGAAAAAGTTCTGAGTCATTGTTTTGTTTTGTTTTTCTCTTGTTGTTTGTTTCGTCTTTTTTTTTTCCCCTTGATTTTTTGGATGGTGCAGGAGCTTGGTGCTGATATGGAGGTTCAGGGTCTGTCTGCGCGTGTTGATCATCTCGCTGCAAGGGTACAGAGTATCCAAGACTATGTTGTTCAAACTCCTGTTTCTGAACCTAGAATTCCTGTCCCTGATTTGTTTTCTGGGGATAGATCTAGGTTTTTGAACTTTAAAAATAATTGCAGATTGTTTTTTGCTCTGAGACCCCGTTCCTCTGGTGACCCCATTCAGCAGGTGAAGATTGTTATTTCTCTGCTGCGTGGCGACCCACAGGATTGGGCATTCTCCCTTGAGCCAGGGAATCCTGCATTGCTCAATGTAGATTCATTTTTTCAAGCACTTGGATTGCTTTATGACGAACCCAATTCTGTGGATCAGGCAGAAAAAATTTTGCTGGCTCTGTGTCAGGGTCAGGAAGCGGCAGAGATATATTGTCAGAAATTTAGAAAGTGGTCCGTGCTTACAAAATGGAATGAGGATGCCCTGGCGGCTATTTTCAGAAAGGGTCTTTCTGAAGCTCTTAAAGATGTTATGGTGGGGTTTCCCACGCCTGCTGGTTTGAATGAGTTAATGTCTCTGGCCATTCAGATTGATCGGCGCCTACGTGAACGTAAGGGGGTGCACCATATGGCGGTGTCCTCTGGGCAGAGTTCTGAGCCTATGCAATGTGATAGAGTTTTGACGAGAGCAGAACGGCAGGAGTTCAGACGTCAGAATGGGCTGTGTTTTTACTGTGACTGTGGTGACGCTACTCATGCTATCTCTGACTGCCCGAAGCGAACTAAGAGGGTTGCTAGGTCGGTTACCATCAGTACTGTACAGCCTAAATTTCTCTTGTCTATTACCCTGATTTGCTCATTGTCGTCCTTTTCTGTAATGGCATTTGTGGATTCTGGCGCTGCCCTGAACTTAATGGACCCTGTTAAGGTTCAGGCTATTTATGATTGGACTCAACCCACATCTGTGAAGAGCCTTCAGAAATTTTTGGGCTTTGCTAATTTTTATCGCCGCTTCATTGCTAATTTTTCTACTGTGGTTAAACCTCTGACCGATTTGACCAAGAAAGGTGCAGATGTGGTGAATTGGTCCTCTGCGGCTGTGGAGGCCTTTCAGGAGCTTAAGCGTCATTTTACTTCTGCCCCTGTGTTGCGTCAGCCAGATGTTTCTCTCCCTTTTCAGGTTGAGGTTGACGCTTCTGAGATTGGGGCAGGAGCTGTTCTGTCTCAGAGAAGTTCTGATGGCTCTGTGTTGAAGCCGTGTGCTTTCTTCTCCAGAAAGTTTTCGCCTGCTGAGCGTAATTATGATGTCGGCAATCGGGAGTTGTTGGCTATGAAGTGGGCATTCGAGGAGTGGCGACATTGGCTTCAGGGAGCCAAGCATCGTGTTGTGGTTTTGACCGACCATAAGAATCTGATTTACCTTGAGTCGGCCAAGTGGTTGAATCCTAGACAGGCTCGGTGGTCTTTGTTTTTCTCCCGTTTTGATTTTGTGGTCTCGTATCTTCTGGGATCTAAGAATGTGAAGGCTGATGCCCTGTCTAGGAGTTTTTTGCCTGATTCTCTTGGAGTCCGTGAGCCGGCTGGTATTCTCAAGGAGGGGGTGATTCTTTCTGCTATCTCCCCTGATTTGCGGCGGGTGCTTCAGGAGTTTCAGGCTGATAGACCCGACCGCTGTCCTGTGGGGAAATTGTTTGTTCCTGATAGATGGACTAGTAAGGTGATTTCGGAGATTCATTGTTCGGTGTTGGCTGGTCATCCTTGGATCTTTGGTACCAGAGATTTGGTTGTCAGGTCCTTTTGGTGGCCTTCTTTGTCACGGGATGTGCGTTCCATCGTGCAGTCCTGTGGGATCTGTGCCCGGGCTAAGCCCTGCTGTTCTCGTGCTAGTGGGTTGCTTTTGCCTTTGCCTATCCCTGAGAGACCCTGGACGCATATTTCCATGGATTTTATTTCTGATCTTCCTGTTTCTCAGAAGATGTCTGTCATCTGGGTGGTTTGTGACCGGTTTTCTAAAATGGTCCATTTGGTACCCTTGCCTAAGTTGCCTTCCTCCTCTGATTTGGTTCCTTTGTTTTTCCAGCATGTGGTTCGTTTGCATGGTATTCCAGAGAATATTGTGTCTGACAGAGGTACCCAGTTTGTTTCTAGGTTTTGGCGGTCCTTTTGTGGTAGAATGGGCATTAATTTGTCTTTTTCTTCGGCGTTTCACCCTCAGACAAATGGACAGATGGAGCGAACCAATCAGACCTTGGAGACCTATTTGAGATGCTTTGTGTCTGCTGATCAGGATGATTGGGTTACCTTCTTGCCGTTGGCCGAGTTTGCCCTTAATAATCGGGCTAGTTCGGCTACTTTGGTTTCACCTTTTTTTTGTAATTTCGGTTTTCATCCTCGCTTTTCTTCAGGGCAGGTTGAGCCTTCGGACTGTCCTGGGGTAGATTCTGTGGTGGACAGGTTGCAGCGGATTTGGACTCATGTGGTGGACAATTTAACATTGTCTCAGGAAAAGGCTCAACGTTTTGCTAACCGCCATCGGTGCGTTGGTCCTCGGCTTCGGGTTGGGGATTTGGTCTGGTTGTCTTCTCGTCATGTTCCTATGAAGGTCTCTTCCCCTAAGTTCAAACCTCGTTTTATTGGTCCTTATAGGATTTCGGAAGTTATTAATCCGGTGTCTTTTCGTTTGGCCCTTCCAGCTTCGTTTTCCATTCATAATGTGTTCCATAGATCTTTGTTGCGGAGATATGTGGTGCCCATGGTTCCCTCCGTTGACCCTCCTGCTCCGGTGTTGGTTGAGGGGGAGCTGGAATATGTGGTGGAGAAAATTTTGGATTCTCGTCTTTCAAGGCGGAAACTTCAGTATCTGGTCAAGTGGAAGGGTTATGGCCAGGAGGATAACTCTTGGGTTTTTGCCTCCGATGTCCATGCTGCCGATTTGGTACGTGCTTTTCATTTGGCTCGTCCCGATCGGCCTGGGGGCTCTGGTGAGAGTTCGGTGACCCCTCCTCAAGGGGGGGGGGGGTACTGGTGTGAATTCCGTTCTTGGGCTCCATCCTGTGGTTGCGAATGGTATTTTTGGAGTTCAGTTCTTGGGCTCCCTCTGGTGGTTTCAAGTGGAACTTAGCAGCTGCTTTCACTAATCGGTTCCCTGGCCTTGTTATTTAATGGCTTTTGGCTGTAGCTGATGCCAGCTGTCAATGTTTCTTCCTGTGGATTCAGTCCTTTCCTGGAAGTTCTCTGTTGGCCAGTCCATTTCAGCTTAAGATAAGTTCTGCTAGTTTTTTGGTGTTTCCCTGTTTATGACCTTCTGTTCAGGTTAAGTTATGTCTCTTTTGTCCAGCTTGCCATTATGAAATATTCCGGCTAGTTGGAAGCTCTGGGGTTGCAGATTTGCCCCTCCACACCGTGAGTCGGTGTGGAGGTTATTTTTTGTAAACTCTGCGTGGATATTTAGTTTTTTTATACTGACCGCACAGTAGCCTTTTCTATCTCTGTCTATTTAGATAGTATTGGCCTCCTTTGCTAAAATCTAGTTTCATTTCTGAGTTTGTCATTTCCCTCTTCACTCACCGTTAATATTTGTGGGGGGCTATCTTCCTTTGGGGGTTTCTCTGAGGCGAGATAGTTTTCCGTTTCCATCTTCAGGGGTAGCTAGTTCTTAGGCTGTGAAGAGGCGTCTAGGCAGAGATAGGAACGCTCCACGGCTATTTCTAGTGTTGGTGTTAGGAGTAGGGATTGCGGTCAGTAAAGCTACCACCGCCTCAGAGCTAGTTCATTTTTTTTGTTTTACCCACCAGGTCATTTCAGTGCTGCTTCGTTATCACTAGGTCATAACAGTGATTACTGTCGGTGGAGCTGCCACCTCCTCTGAGCTGGTTCATGATTGGTTTTACCCACCAGGTCATCTCACTACTGCTCCATAACCACCAGGTCATAACAGTATAAATTATCTAAATTTAATTGCATTTTGCTGTGAGAAATAAATATTTGATCCCATACCAACCATTAAGAGTTCTGGCTCCTACAGACCAGATAGATGCTCCTAATCAATTTGTTACCGGCATTAAAGACAGCTGTCTTACATAGTCACCTTTATAAAATACTCCTGTCCACAGCCTCAATTAATCAGTCAGACTCTAACCTCTACAACATGGGCAAGACCAAAGAGCTTCCTAAGGATGTGACAGTTCGATCACTTTTTTGTATTTTAAATGTTACGCTACTCGATATGCTACACAATTAAAGTGTTGCCTTTATTCTCTGGATCCATATTAATATGGCCAAACCAAATTTCTATAGTTTTATTTATGTTTTATTACTTTGTACAATAACCACATACTTGCGTTTGTGTCACAATATTCTAAGAGGCATATGGTTTGCAATTTTTTGTTAGCGGAGCTGGATGAGGGTTTTTTGCATAGCTAACTGTAACTTTTATTGTTATAATTTTGTGGTACATGCAACTTTTGATTATTTTTTATTACACCCTTTGGAGGAAAAATTAATTAAAAAAATTAATTCTCAATAATTTTTTTATATACAGAGTTCACCTTTTGGTATAGTTGTAATGATATCTTTATTCTACAGGTCGGTATGTTCATAACGATATTAAATTTATATGGATTTATTTATGTTAGGGCGGTAGGACCCAATACGAGGTTTGCCGTGACATGGCAGTGGGCTTCATACAGTCTGATCAGAATGTTAAACTGAAAACCTCATGTTCAGTTATATAAATTTTTGCCTAGCGGCTTTAGATCAACATATGATTTTTGGAGGTGCGGTTCATCCTTCTTTTTTTTTTTTCTTTTTGTACAAAGCATGTTCTAATCTCTTTCTTGGACCAGCACTCCTCCCATTTGGCACAGGTGACTTAAATTAGCAGGAGACTGCAAAGTAATGGGTCTAGCCCATTTTGTCTCTCACTGAAGAGCTGGAGGTAGGTGATTTTTTTGTGCTCCTTTCATTTTGGTGCTGGTGCTGTGTGGTGGCCATTGTTGCCGTGGTTTTGTGCTGGTGGGGCGGCGCGGTCTGGAGTCATGGGGGCTCAGTCTTGCAGCATAGGTGCTGTGGGGCAACAGGCCGTCCGCCCTGCTGGTGCATGGCTCCGCTCCGTTAGGGCGGTAGGACCCACCCTACTACGAGGTTTGCCGTTACGTTGCAGTTGGCTTCATACAGTCTGATCAGAATGTTAAACTGAAAACCTCATGTTCAGTTATATAAATATTTTTTTTTTTCTTTTTGTACAAAGCATTATTTATGTTTTGCCACTTTTCCGCAAAAATAAAAAATTACTTTAAAACAAAATAGCTTTTTTTTTGGTCGGATACACATACCGGTAATTTTTTTCTTCAGTAGATGAAATTGTATGAAGGCTTGTTTCTTCCAGGGCAAGTTGTAAATCCCAAGGACAACATCAGCAACGTGTTTGTATGTTCTCCCTGTATTTGCGTGAATTTCCTCCCTGCTCTCCGGTCTCCTCCCATACTCCAAAGACATACTGGGATAGCTATAACAATTTCTGTAAAGTGCTGTGGACTATGATGACACTATATAAGCAAACATAATAAATAAATAGTTTTTACAGGTATCATTTTTAGAATATTTTCACAATACGCAATTTAGGTTGGATATTGTTTAAATTTTTTATGCTTTACTACTTTTGCACAAGAATATAACTTTGAAAAAAAAAACCTTTTTTATTTTTGATTATTATAAGAGCCCTAACTTTTTCATTTTAATAAATACACACCCATATGGGGGCTTGCTTTTTTGTGGAACAAGCTGTAGATCTTATTGATACCACATTGGGTTACATATGATGTTTTGATCACTTTTTATTAAATGTTTTTGAGGCAAGATGAACTGATGAACTGAAACCGCAATGGCATAGTTTTTCATATTTATTTTATTACAGCATTCACTGTGCACAAGAAATAAGACCGGATTATAGTTTATAGGATTTGGATTCTATTATAGTTGTTTATATTTTTTTCACACATATATATATATATATATATATATATATATATATATATATATATATATATATATATATATATATATATATATATTATTTTTTTTTACAATACTTACTAGTCTTACAAGAAGTCTTGGACCGGTGATACTTTGATTGCCTGAATAATGCACAGTCGTACTACTATACTACAGTGCTTACCACTGTGTGAGAGTGAAAGTTAGCCAATCAGGCCCAACCCAAGTGGCATCTGATTGAATGAGGGATATAACAGACAGAGAACCCTTTGTCAGGCCTCTCTGTTGTCATAGCAACCATGTCACTTCGCGATCCCCCTACTGGGGTTACGATGATCTGACAAAGTGAGCGATCTCCCTTTGTCAGATTCCTCACATTCATAGAAAGGGTTACGGTGCTGAGATTGACACTTGTTCTGGTCTCAGCACTTGCAGCAAAAGCCTGGTTGTTAATGATGAGCGAATATATTCGTTACTCGAGATTTCTCGAGCACGCTCGGGTGTCCTCTGAATATTTTTTAGTGCTCGGAGATTTAGTTTTTCTTGCCGCAGCTGAATGATTTACATCTGTTAGCCAGCATAAGTACATGTGGGGGTTGCCTGGTTGCTAGGGAATCTCCACATGTAATCAAGCTGGCTAAGAGATGTAAATCATTCAGCTGCGGCGATGAAAACTAAATCTCCGAGCAATAAAAAATACTCAGAGGACACCCGAGCGTGCTCCGGAAATCTCGAGTAACGAGTATATTCTCTCATCACTACTGGTTGTGTATAACAGTCTGCTCCTGCTGCAGATGGCACAGGCTCAACTCCTGTGCCAGTGCCATCTCTCTCATGTAACTGTACACGAAGATTGCATTAAACCACCTGCAATTTTGACATACAGGTACATCATTTTGCAAGAAAAGGGTTTAAACTGCATTTACAGAAAAAAAACCCTGAAAAAGAGCCAGGACCGAAGGTTACAGAGTGGTCAACAAATTTTAACATTGTACTGTAAAAGGATGCCACCTGGCAACAAAGATCCAGAGTTGTGGCCCTGGACTTCTGTCTGGGAACCTTGGTTCTCTTGCAAGTGACACTTTGAACTGTGTTGGCTTCAACCTAATGGTGATACAGTGTGATCTACTGGAAGAGCAGGAAGTCGCAGGCTCTCACTGTCTTGTAGGACACAGTGTTTCAACTACAGCTGTGGACTTTGAGGAAGAAGTTAGGTATCAACTGAATTTTTGTGGGCAATGCAGCCAATGGGGGCTTAGTACTATAGGGGCACTTATGAATCAATAATACTGAAGGGAACCCCAAGGAACATTACTTGGAGGGGGGCATTCTGGAGGCATTATTACTTAAGGGGGTATTAATGATCAAATATTTCTAGGGGAGGTGTTGTGAATTAGACTTTTTTTGGCTCCCTCTTGTGGTCACTAGTGGTATGACTCTGAGATTGTCTTTCCCTAGTTTGGCACCCACCTGGGTCGTTAGTCCAGGGGTGTTGCTATATGAACTTCCTGAATTCTTAGTCTGGTGCCTGGCATCGTTGTAATCAGTCCTTTCTGTTTGCTCCTGTCTGCTGGTCCTGGTTCATGCAAAATTAAGCTAAGTCCTGCTTCCTTGTTTTTTGGTTATTTATATTGCTCTTATTTTTGTCCAGCTTGTACTAAATGTGATTCCTGATTTTGCTGGAAGCTCTAGGGGGCTGGTATTCTCCCCCCGGGCCGTTAGACGGTTCGGGGGTTCTTGAATATCCAGCGTGGATATTTTTGATAGGGTTTTTGCTGACCGTATAAGTCATCTTACTATATTCTGCTATTAGTCAGTGGGCCTCTCTTTGCTAAATACCTAGTTCATTCTTACGTTTGTCTTTTCTTCTTACCTCACCGTTATTATTTGTTGGGGGCTTGTATCCAACTTTTGGGGTCTTTTCTCTGGAGGCAAGAAAGGTCTATCTTTTCCCTTCTAGGGTTAGTTAGTTCTCCGGCTGGCGCGAGACGTCTAGAACCAACGTAGGCACGTTCCCCGGCTGCTGCTATTTGTGGTGCTAGGATTAGCTATACGGTCAGCCCAGTTACCACTGCCCTATGAGCTGGTTTTTTGTGTTTGCAGACTTGGTATTTATTGCAGAGACCCTCTGCCATTGGGGTCATAACAGGGAGGCCCTTGAGAGGCATTATCACTTGCAGGGTACATCCTGCGGCATTATTACATAGTTGGTAGGGCATTAATACTAAAGTCGCAGAATTGGAGTTAACAGCAAGATGGGGAGTTTGTATAGGTTGGGAATAGATGGAATCGGTGCTGGAAATAAGAAAAGTAAAATGGGTTTTGTGTTACAAACTACTCAGACAGAAGTCATCATGGATGTCTGGGCTAGATGAAAAAATGGGAAAAATGAAGCTATCTATAACTGTCCTGTAATTCATTACAGTCTGCAGAACTGGCGTCTACCACATAAGACACTGTATGGTAATAATATTGGTCTATTTTATATATATTTTTTACTTATTTAGTAAAAGTTTGATTGTGTAGTTCAATCATTTTGAAGGGGTATATAATATATAGTGCTTTATAGTGTTATTTTTTACAATATTGATCTTTGTGTAGTGTGTTTTGTTCTGTAGAATTATTACTTATTGACTATGTAGTTCCGATGATGTTGCGCTATTATTTTTGCCTGTTGTAGTAGTATTATTTATAATAATGGTCTTTGTGTAGTTTCTTTTATTCGGATCAGTAGGTATTATCTAGTCCTGGAATAGCAGCAACAGGGTTAACATATAGTAAATGTATATAATTGCGTATGTATGATTTTAAATTAAGTGACAGAGGTGTATGGGGAGAAATACTGTTTGGGGCTTGAGCTTTTAAGACTCTAGCAATGCCATGATACCAGTGCGACTAGTTTATGAAAGTCAGTTTATGAAATTTCTTTCCTCTATATATTTCATGATCAATCATGAGTTGCATTAATGGCTGCAATTAGGAACCACAGCAACGCGGCCACAGAACGTTACAAAACTTACAGAACAGGGTCACCTGGCGCTGTGCAGTATAGTGAGTCAAAGTAGAAAACGCACTGTTAACGCAATAATTGTAGATTTCCAAACCTCCTCTAGATTTAACATCAGCACAAAAACTGTGCACCAAAAGCTTCATGACACAGGATTCTATAACTGAGCAGCTTCATGCAAGCCTGACATCACAAAGCACGTGGACAAGCATCAGATAGAGTAGTGTGGATCACACCACCACTGGACTCTGTAGCAGTCAAAACGTGACAAATCATGCTTCTCTACCTGACATCCGATGGAGGGGTGTTGGATGGCGAATGCCAGGAGAATATTACTTGCTTGATTGCATTGCGCCAACTGTAAATTTTGGTGGATGAAGGATGACACCATGGGATTGTTTTACAAAAGTTGCTCTAGGTCCCTTAGTTTCAGTGAAGGGAAAGCTTAATGTTTCAGTATACCAAGATTTTTGGAGAATTGTATGCTTCCAACGTTGTTGGAAGTTTGTGAAAGTCCTTTTTCTGTTCCAGCAATGACTATGCCCCAGTGTACAAAGCAACATGCGTAAGGGCATGGTTGAGTGATTTTGATATGTAAGAACCTGACTGTCCAACACAGTGCCCTGACCTCAACACTATCAAACATATTTTAGATCAGTGATTTTCAACCTTTTTTGAGCCGCGGCACATTTTTTATACTTAAAAAATCCCGAGGCACACCACCAACCAAAATGGCACAAAATGGTGCGTCCAGGTTTGAGATGAAAGTCTGCAGTCATTCTATGTGACTGCAGGCTTTTGAATTCTCACAGCGCAAGCACTGCACACTTTCAGGATTCTCCCTTGCCGGTGGCCAGAGTGGACGGTCATGACAGCACAAGTATGTGATTTGGATACTTCTGGTCACATTCTAACTAGACGTGTCCGGCCTCAGTCAATTCATTTTCATTGAATGAGGCCACACATGTCTAGTCAGCACGTGACCGCATGTATGTAAATCACCAGCATCAGAGAATTATGATAGCAGTGTGCACTGTGAGAATTCAGAAGTCTGCAGTCACATAGTATGACTGCAGACTCATCACAACCTTGGACATCCCCTTTAATGTTCCTAACAAATAAAAATGAGAATTAGTATCACAAAAAAAACACATTTACATCCATGTACCTGATAGATGACGTTGTTTGTGCAGTCGCCTCTTTCTTTTCATCTTCACCTTGTCCAGATGCCATGATGACTCTTCTCATCCACCGGCAGAGCTCGTTTCTGCAGACTTCCATCTTCTCCTGTCTTCTGCAGCACATCCCGACACAACACCCTTAAAGATAGCAGTGTTATTATAATGCTCCGGAATAACAATATCTGCCCTAGGCTGAGCCTCTGAGTAAATAATTGCCCCTCACTTTATTCCCAGCACATAATATGACCCTCACTGTCCCTCTTATGGTACATGCCATCCACACTACCCTCTCTCTCTTTTCCATACTTCACACTGCCTTCTCATACGGTGTCCCTCATAGAGAGCCCAGTCTCTCTACTGTGCCCCTTCATTACACTCCTCCTACTTGGCATACTGTCTCCTCCTGGCTGTTACCCTCACACTACTCAGTATCTATTATGTGTCCACTCACACTTTCATCCCCCCATACTGTCTGCACACATTTCTAATAGCCTCCTCCTGTACATCCCCCCCCTGCTAACATACCCCTTTGCTCTCTCCATATTTCCTCCTCACACATTCCCCCCTCACACATTCCCCCGACTCCCCATACTGTCCTCACACATCCCATCACCGTTGCTCCCAGTACTGTCAGCACACATTTTTCCCCTCGCTACTGTGTCCACCCCCATCTCCCCACTCACCCCCACAGAATATATCCACTGCCCTTCCGATAGAATAAATCCATCCCCTTCCACAGAATAAATGCACCCTGCCCCACACATGCTAAATAAATTCCAGCCCCCCCCACGTACACACTGAATAAATCCCCCACACACACTGAATAAATCCCCCCACACACTGAATAAATCCCCCCACACACTGAATAAATCCCCCCACACACTTAATAAATCCCCCCACATACTCCCCATAAACCCACCCCACGCTGAATCTTCGGTGTCTTCAGCTCCACAGCACAGGAGCACTTACCACCAAGTCTCTTCTTTCTCCTGCGCACCGGATAGTGACGTCAGCAGCGTGATCACATGACTTGATCACGCTGCTGGCGTCGCTCTGACCCGGCAGTCAGAGCCTCAATTGTACTCGCAGCTGGTAGATGTCTGCGAGTACAATTGATCTCCGGGAGCCGGCGCGCTGCAGCTTCTCTGTGCCGGCTGTCAGCTTGACAGTCGGCACAGAGAACAGCTGACTCCCGTTCCCCGCGGCACACCCGACCATGTGTCGCGGCACACTAGTGTGCCGCGGCACACTGGTTGAAAAACACTGTTTTAGATGACCTAGAATGGAGATTGTGAGCCAAGCTCTAGTTAAACATCTATATCTAACCTCACAAATGCTCTTCTGGACGAATGGACAAAAATTCCCATAGACACACTTCAAAATCTTGTAGAAATAGCCATGCCAGATGAGTGGAAACTGTATAAGGCCTCATTCACACGTTCCGTGTTTAAACACGTATGTGAGCAAAGGATACCAGAGTCATCAGTGTTTTGCATCAGTGTGTCATCAGTATGTCCATTTTACCATCAGTGTGTCATCAGTGTTTTTGAAGGATGGATAAAAAAATAAATAAGTTACAAAGCTTCTCCTATACTTTACAATGTTAAATATGGACGACACGTTGATGCCATCTGTGTGCCGTATATGTTTTTCACAGACCCATAGACTTGTTTTGGCCCTTTTCATCCAAGCTGCTTGAAAACAAAACACACATTTGAACAGCACCAAAGATTCATAATGGGTACATGTGGTATAAAAACAGATAGAACATGTATGTGCAACACAAATGTGTGAATGAGGCTTTATTTGCAAAGGGGGACCAAATATTTATTACTGCCTCTGGATTAAGCATGGGATGTCCTAAAAATGCCTTTATTTGTGAAAGAAAAAAAAACAAAACAGAAAATTGTGGAAAATTTTTAAATTTTCAAACTTTTAATTGTTTGCCCTTAAACCAGAGAGTTATGTCACACAAATAGTTAATAAATAACATTTACCACATGTCTAATTTACATCAGCACAATTTTTGAAACATCATTTTTTTTGTTAGAAAGTTAGAAGGGTTGAAAGTTGATCAGCGATATATCATTTTTCCAGCAAAATTTACAAAACCATGTTTTTAGCAACCACATCACTTTTCAAGTGACTAAGACTTCAGATTAGCATTTCTGTGTGCACCGTATCATCTGCATGCGCAAACGCATGCAAAAATGCATGGTTACGCAGCATTTTTTATCCGCATCATCTTAAGCATGATGGCAAAAAAAGCTGCATGTGCATGTGTTTGTATGCATTTTTGACTGCGTTTGCATTGCTTATGTGCGTGCGTTCGATATTTCCAGGAGGACGTGTCTCAATGGGCGTGTCTCAAAACAGTTCCTGGACATGCACAGTGCGAAGTACGCAAGCGCATCGAACGCATGCCTATGCATGTCCTTGCATACCAATGCGTTCCCATAGACAGTAATGCATTTTTTGACGCACTCCATCCGCAATCATCTGCATGCTCTGGCTGCGCATAATTGATGCCTCAAAAAATGCAACATGTGTTCCCCGGACACCGCCGCACACCTTGAAACGACGCATGTGAACGCATCCGCATGCGAACACATGCAAGCGTATGTCCCTACGTACACCATGTTAGATATGTACGCATGACACATTCGGATCTATGCGGATCAAACGCTGCACACACACACACTAATGTGAAACCAGCCTTAGAAGGGCCTTTATGACAGAAAATACCCAAAAGTGACTCCATTGCAAAAACTGCACCCCCTCAAGGTGCTCAAAACCACATTCAAGAAGTTTATTAACTCTTCAGGTGTTTCACAGGAACTGAAGCAATGTGGAACACAAGAGTAACAGGAGAAAATGGACCCCAAAAATTGTGCAATTTCTCCTGAGTACAAAGATACCCCATATGTGGGTGAAAACTACTGTTTGGGCGCACGGCAGGGCTCAGAAGGGAAGGAGCACCGTTTGACTCTTTGAATGCAAAACTGGCTGGAATCAAGAGCAGACACCATGTAGTGTTTGGAAAGCATCTGATGTGCCTAAACAGTGGAAACCCCACTTAGAGCAGGTGTTTTTCATAATTAGATCACTGCAGAAAGATGTGGAAGGTCTGCAAAAGAAGTTTGGAAGCTTTGAACACAATCCACAAGTGTTTGGACAAACTTTGCAGGACTTAAGCACCCGCATGGCAGCCCAGGAAAACAAACTTGCTGGCATAGACTCCCAGTATGGACGGGCTTTTCAGGACATAAGCACGCAAATAGCTGCACAAGCGACTTTACCCTCTGGGCAACCGCCACCAGCTAGGCCACCTAAGTTTCCCCCATTCAGATTTAATGGTGATCGCGACAAATTTCGTGGCTTTGTGAATCAATGTATGCTATATTTTGATGTGCATGCTGACCATTTTCCTACTGATAGATCCAAAGTATTGTGTGTAATAATGCTGCTGACCTCACGAGCGCTCGCCTGGGCGAATCCGATGATTGAGTCTCGTGACCCACAGTTAAATAACTTGGATGATTTCTTGGCCGCTATGGCATTAATGTTTGATGATCCTAATCACCGTGCAACCTCTGAATCTACTTTATTGTCTTTACGCCAGGATAAACGTTCTGCTATTGAGTATGCCACTGAATTCAGGAGATTAGCGGTAGATGCCAATTGAGACAGTTATGCACAATTGCCTATTTTTAAAAGGGGTCTGTCTAGTATTGTAAAAGATGAACTAGCTCGCTCTGAGTCACTACAAGAGCTAGAGACATTTATACAGCATTGTGTGCGCATAGACATTCGCCTTACTGAGCGTAGGCAGGAGAAGTTTGCTGCATATAACCGTATTTCTAACTTTTCCCTTCCTTCCAAAGAGCCTGCAGGTAACACCTCTCGGGAGGTGGAGGAGGTGCCCATGCAAGTTGATTCTGTTCAGAGGCACGAGATTAATGAGCGCCGGGAGCATCGCCTTCGTGAAAGTCTATGTTTCTACTGCGATCAGTCTGACCACTTTTTAATCAACTGTCCCAAGTGTCCCAAGCGGCCTAACAAGGTGCTAGCAGCGGTAGTGATGATGAATCTGACATCTGACATCTCTGAATGTAGCCTGCTTTTAAACGCTGTATTCAATTCACTTTCTATGACTTCACCCCCCAAGGAGCTGAAGGAGAAGAACTCTCACTGTTCTCTCCCTATTAAGATCCTGTGTTCAGGACAGTGGATTTCCAGTGCAGCTATGATTGACTCTGGTGCAGGTGGCAATTTCATGGATATCGCATTTGCCAAGGAACATGGTATTGAAATTCAGCAAAGAGCCTCTCCAATTACCATGGAAACAGTGGATGGGTCACCATTAATCTCTGGGCCTGTGGATCAGGAGACCGTACCCCTTGAAATTTTGTTGGAGCCTAATCATCAGGAGCAACTTTCTTTCTTGCTAATTTCTTCTCATTTTCCTGTGATTTTAGGCATTCTTGGTTGCGTTCTCAGAACCCAATTATCAACTGGGCCAAGGAGATTATCTTTCCAACAAGGAGCAACTCAGCATTAACAGAAGCTGTCCCTGAGTCCACGGCTACAGATCCACATGTACAGGTATTTACTTTACTTTCTGCATATAAAGAGTTTTCTGACATCTGTGACAAGAAGAATGCAGATCAGCTTCCTCCACACAGGCATTATGACAGTCCCATTGAGCTGCTTCCTGGGGTAGCTATGCCTTTTGGTAATGTATACCCTTTGGCGGCACCTGAGCTTCAAGCCTTAAAGGAGTATATTGATGAAAAACTGGCCAAGGGCTTCATACGTCCTCCTTGCTCACCAGCAGGGGCACCTATATTTTTTGTAAAAAAGAAGGATGGGACCCTGAGACCCTGTGTTGACTATCGGGAACTTAATAAGGTAACCATACGAAACCGTTACCCTTTGCCTCTGATTCCCGAATTACTGGAAAGAGTTGCCATGCTAAGGTGTTCTCTAAACTGGATCTTCGTGGGGCTTATAATTTTGGTGCGTATTCGTCCAGGGGATGAGTGGAAGACAGCATTCAGATGCCGGTATGGACACTTTGAATATCTTGTGATGCCCTTCGGGCTTTGTAACGCCCCTGCAATGTTTCAACACCTTGCTAATGACATTTTCAGAGATTTGTTGGACCAGTTTGTGGTGATCTATTTGGACGATATACTAATCTTTTCTGACTCTCTACAGGAACATGAAGAACATGTCAAAACTGTTTTAAGACGTCTGAAAGAGAACCATCTGTATATTAAGCCAGAGAAATGCGAGTTCCATCGTTCTGAGATACAGTTCTTAGGTTATATCATCTCTCTCCAGGGGCTGAACATGGAATCTGGTAAGATTCAGGCTATCCTTGACTGGCCGGTACCCAAGAACGTTATGGAGGTCTAACGTTTTATTGGTTTAGCAAATTTCTACAGACGCTTTATTCAAAATTTTTCTGATATTGTCCGTCCCATTACTTCCTTGACAAAGAAGTAAAAGCCCTTTAAGTGGTCATCACAGGCTCAAGAAGCTTTTGATCGGCTTAAGATCTGTTTCACCTCAGCACCGCTGTTGATACACCCAGATCCAACACTTTCTTTCATTGTGGAGGTGGACGCTTCTGATAATGCTTTGGGGGCTATTCTCTCCCAAAGAACTGGAGAGAAGGGTCTGCTACATCCTTGTGCTTTCTTTTCCCGTAGACTAACCTCAGCAGAGAAGAATTACGACATGGGAGACAAAGAATTGCTGGCTATTATTGCGGCTTTCAAAGAATGGAGGCATCATCTGCAAGGAGCTGCACAACAGATCATAGTGCTAACTGACCATCGCAATTTAGAGTTCCTTAGATCCGCTAGATGTCTTTCTCCTCGTCAGGCTCGTTGGAACTTATTTTTAAATCAATTTAACTTTGTTATCTCGTACCGCCCAGGTTCTCGTAATGGGAAGGCTGATGCTTTATCCCGAATCCATGCTGCGGATTCCATACCTGGAGCCCCGTCCAAGATCATTCTATCTGATGCCAATTTCATCGGAGTTATCCATGATCAGGACTTGTGGAAGTGCAGGGAAGCTTATGACAGTGATGTATTTCTGGCCAACCCACCTGTGGATACTAATCTTGTCTTTAAGGGTGGCATGTGGTTCAGAGATCGACATATCTACATCCCTGAGGTCATCCGTCTACAGATCCTCAAGTTGGTACATGACTCCAAGTTGGCTGGTCACAGGGGGGTACAGAAGACACAAGAGTTCCTGAGCCGATTCTTCTGGTGGCCAACTTGCCTGAAGGATACCAAGGACTATGTTCTCTCTTGCGAGGTTACAAGACTCCTCATGTGGCACCTACGGGTCTTCTACAACCATTACCTGTTCCGTCCCGCCCTTGGGGGTCTATATCAATGGACTTTATTGTGGAGCTGCCTACATCGGGGGGCATGAATACAATCATGGTGGTAGTTGATCGCCTGACTGAAGCTGCTCATTTTGTTCCGTGCACCAGCCTCCCCTCAGCTAAAGATACAGTGAACTTGGTTATACAGAATGTCTTTCAGTTGCATGGGGTCCCAGATGAGATCATCTCTGACCGTGGAGTACAGTTCACTTCAAGATTCTGGAAGGGGTTTTGCTCTGCACTCAATATTAATGTCTGTCTCTCTTCCGCTTACCATCCCCAGACAAATGGTCAGACTGAGCGGACCAACCAGATGCTGGAACAATATCTAAGATGCTATGTCAGCCATCTCCAGGATGATTGGTTGGAGTTGCTGCCGTTAGCCGAATTTTCATATAACAATTCTCAGAGCGCCTCCACTAAATTTACACCTTTCTTTGCCAATCTGGGTTATCATCCGTGTATCTTACCTAGGTCTCCAATTAATTCTCCGGTTCCGGCAGTGGAGGAAAGGCTGACTGCGATGAGGCAAAATCTGGAGGTTCTGAAGGAATCCCTGATCACAGCTCAAGACAGTTATTAGAGATCGGCTGATAGATTCCGTAAACCTGCACCCATGTTCAAGGTAGGAGATTCCGTGTGGTTAGCAACTAAGAATCTGAAGTTAAACGTTCCTTCACAAAAACTTGGACAGAAATTCATTGGCCCTTTCAAGATGAACGGTATTGTGAGCTCTGTGGCCTGCCGGCTGAAGCTGCCTAGGACTATGAAGGTACACCCAGTTTTTCATGTATCTTTACTAAAGCCTGTATCTCCTAATACCTTCCAGGGACGTGTTGTGCCACCCCCACAGCCTGTGGTGATTGATGGGCAAGAACAATTTGTGGTGGAGGAAATAATTGATTCCAGGATTCGCAGGAATCGGCTCCAATATCTGATAAGATGGCAGGGATATCCCCCTGAGGAAGACTCTTGGGAACCTGTGGAAAACATCAATGCCCAAGAGAAGTTTTCTCGTTTTCATCAGAGATTCCCTGAGAAACCAGGTCCAGGATCGTTCTGAGGCCGCTTCTAAGGAGGGAGTAATGTCAGGACTCTGAACATTTTTATTACCTTTTGTGCATTACTGCCCTTTTCCAAGATGGCGTCTTGGATGGTCTTATGTGCACTGTGTCTTCCTGCTATAAAACTCCACCCCAGCCTTCAGACTGTGCTAGAGTATTCTGCCTTGCATCCAGCTCCTGACTCTGGTGACTCCCTGGCTATACACCTGCTCCTGTGAACCTGTATGGTGATCCTGCTACTCTGCTCTGAGTTCCAGCTGCATACACCAGTTTCCAGTAATCCTCCTTCATCTGCTGCTCGTGTTTACTCCCATCTGCATTTGCTGGACATGTAAGCTGTTGCTGCTCTGCTTAAACCTGAGATTATCACCAAGGCCTTCCTGGTTGAGATAAGACATTGCTTGAACTGCCTTATAAGCATATCTATCTGTGTTTGGACTAAAACAAGGACCTATTCGTGTCAAGTATCCTCAAGAATAACTGTGCTTAATAGACTTTCTGCGTGATTGCATTTTCCTCTGAAGTTCCCTATAGACTGCTAAGCTGCGTTTAATATTTACACCAAGTGTTGTGGACTTGAGTTTCTCTCTGCACCTGTTTGAATCACCGTGTGATAATATAGACTTTACCACTTATAAAACTGTGTCCTGTAGTTGTCTTGTTTTACGCAAAGAGTCTCCTAAGTTATCCCCTATAATTATTACATTTGGTTTGTACGCTTGATAATCCCTTATCCTTCCCTGTTTTGCTTTCTTTCCATTCCTGCACACCCTGGTGGATTCATCTGTTATATGTGAGTGAATATTTTGTGTGTGTGGAGTTTTCAGTTTCCCCTTGTCTTTGTTGCCCTGTTTGTTGGGTTGGTGTACTGCAGTGCACAGTAGCGCCCCCTCTTCCCTGAGTGGGGGAAGGGGACAAACGAAGGGCTAACTTAGGAGAGAAGGCAAGGGGGAGGCTCTGGCGTCTTCGCCATCTGAAGTATCCCAGGGAACAAGGTGTGCTAGCGAGCCTTCTAGTGTTAGGGCCAGGAAAGGAGCCCCTGGTCTCAGGTCACTAGACAGCTTTGTTGTGACAATTTTCTCTCTCCCAGGATGGGGGGCATTCAGGGGTTTGAATCCGGGTGTCCTTCACTTCATAAACTCTAAACCAGTGGGTGTACCTTGAGGTTCATTTGCACAGTTTGTAGAGTTTAATTCCATACCTGGCCCTCCTACTGGGAATGTATTGTCAGAATTTGAGCTTCCCCTTGAAATGTGTTAGGGGCTCATCCATGCAGATGTTCCTTTGGGGAATGTGCACCAAAAATTTGTGAATAGCCTCAAAACGTTTACGGGTCATAGCCATGCAAAACAGTGGAGTGTTGTACAAAACATCAACACTCCAATATTGCCAAAGTTCTGGTTTCTTCACTAACCCCACACGAAGAACAAGGCCCCAAAATGTCTTAATTTCTTCTGAGTCTACAGGGGTTCAGTTAGGAAATGAAGTAGTGGTGTTTTCCTGCAAAACTTGCGGGGTGTACAAATTTGTCTTTTGTGCGCGATGAGGTTTACAAAAGCCTCAGGTAAAAGACTTTGAAAAAGTCTATTTTTGTGAGGCCTGTGGTGTCAAATTGGATTCCTGATTGTGCCACAAAATCAGGAATCTGTGGCTCATAATCTTTGGGGGTGATGTTCATATGGGGTCAGTAATGGTGGGTGCTGGTTAATTTTTTGTCTTGGTGCGTCAGCGTGGCGGTTTTGTATCACTTGAGGAAGAGGAAGAGGGTGAAAAATAAAGGAAGTACACTCTCTCTTCTCTCTCTCTCTCACTGTCAGTGGCAGGGGCAAGGAAATCATATGCCTCCTCCACTGAATACCATTTTTTCATGTATGCTGTGTTTGTGTGTGGCAAATTTTATTCAGGTGTGTGTGAGTTTTTGGTGTAAACGTTTATTATTTAGAAGAGAAAAAAAAGAAAAGCATCTAGAAAGATAAAGATTAACATAAATTAAAAATAATATATTAATTTGGTAAAATAAAAAATAAACTTACTAAACAGACGTCGGTAAAAAAATAATAATAATTACTGAGCACTGTAGATTCTGATTACTACGGTATATTTTTACTTTCCCTAATCTAGTCCTATCAACTAATCTAATCAAAATTTTTTTTTTATTCAATTCTTTTTTCACATAAAAACACATAAAAAAACAAAAAAATAGAATAATAAGAGGCTGATGATCAGTAATGTGTTCCACCGACCAGCACTCGACGGCTGTTGGACGCACGTACGGATGTGGTGCAAAAAGAGATTAAAAAAAATAGACAGGAAAAAAAGTCCTGGCGAAAAACGGGCACGGGTGCCAATATGTGATGTGTGTTTGATCAGCGGCTTATCTGCTGCAGGAAGCACGCATGGAGTGGTGCAAAGAGGTTGGGGGTTAAAAAAACTAGAGGAAAAAAAGTCCTGGGAAACAGTGAGTATGAGTGCCGATCAGTGATTTATGTAACAGGACGCATGCACGAAGGTGCTGCAAAGGGGGGAATAGACGAGACGAATAAAGTTCTGGAAAACCGCAAGCTCGGACTTAAACTCCCTAAAAAGCTGTCAAGTCACTTCACGCTCCTTCTAAAGAGCCATTACTGATCAGTGCTCGATGGCAAAAAGGAGTGGTGGGGAAGGGGTTAGGGCGACGGGGAGATGGGGAATTGGGGTGGATCAGATAAAAATAAGGGATCAGGAACAGATTATGAACATCTTCTTTAAGGAATTGCAGAAACACCAGCAGAAGTGTTAGCACAGGTTTCAAGAAGTTTGTGGCACCACGCTTGTGGCACCACAAGGCCCAGCATAGCGCGACAGAACAGTAGTCTGATTGCTCTGCACACTTCCGAAGCTAGAATGAGAAGTGTAGGGAGGTCATGCTGAGGTCACATCGCGTCTGTGCACTCTGGTGAGATCGATGTCACAGTCCGATTGCACCAATCAGAGCTGGGCCTGGTGACACTGCTGTCCTTAGGCTTGAGATTCATAGGCTGGACATCAGTGTTTCACGCAATTTCATTGCCTGAAGCGCTGAAAACACTGATTGGCTGTTCAGAATTGAACAGCCAATCACAGAGATCGTAGTTGTGGGGAGGCATCGATACAGCAGGCACCCTAATGTGATCGTGGTGCCTCATTTTAGACATGATGTACACAGTAAGTCCAAGGTCGGTAAGTACTTACCAACCATGATGTATTGGGTATGACCAAGGCTGGGAAGGGGTTTAAATCCAAATCCTCTGTAAGCTGTCCCATACTCACCTTCCATTGTTTTAATTTGTTTTCGCATCCGCTACGGTCCGTCTCCTGCAGTTTGTGACCTGTTGGCTGCTCCAGTGTTTCATGGAGTGCGGTGGACGTCACTAATTAATGTACAGTGGGGAAAATAAGTATTTGATACACTGCTGTTTTTGCAAGTTTTCCCACTTACAAAGAATGGCGAGGTCTGTAATTTTTATCGTAGGTACACTTCAACTGTGAGAGACAGAATTTAAAAATAAAAAGACAGAAAATCACATTGTATGATTTTTAAATAATTAAATTGCATTTTATTGCATGAAATAAGTAGTTGATCACCTACCAATCAGCAAGAATTCTGGCTCTAACAGACCTGGTAGTTTTTCTTTAAGAAGCCCTCCTACTCTGCTCTCATTACCTGTATTAATTGCACCTGTTAGAACTTGTTACCTGTATAGAAGACACCTGTCCACACACTCAATCACACTCCAACCTCTCCACCATGGCTAAGACCAAAGAGATGATTAAGGACACCAGGGACAAAATTGTAGACCTGCACAAGGCTGTGATAGGCTACAGGACAATAGGCAAGTAGCTATGGTGAGAAGGCAACAACTGTTGGTGCAATTATTAGAAAATGGAAGAAACACAAGATGACTGTCAATCTTACTTGGACTGAGGCTCCATGCAAGTTCTACACATGAGGACTTGGTCAATGACCTGAAGAGAGCTGGGACTACAGTATCAAACATTACCATTAATATCGCATTATGCCAGAAGTTGCCACCATTAAACCCTCAGACCCTAAATGGAACAAAATGGGAAGAGTGCTTCGGAGGGAAACACGCAAGCAAACCGCAGGAGAAACAATAGAAAAAACCTCAACAAGATGATCCATGACTGGAGAACTGGGACTCCTAACTTTCATCTATATCCATCCATTGGAATATAGCCAGCAAAGACTGCATGTGCCAGGATAGTATGATGTGATTGGACTAATCAAACAAAGAAGTGAAAACACCTGCACAGAAGCAAAGCAGCAAAGTAAACCAAAATTAAGAAAAGAGTATTATTAGCAGTTGGACAGAGACAACATGGGCTGTAGTCCAAAAGGAAGGGAAACCAACCACACAGTCAGGGGTCACCGGATGGTGCCCTGGAGTCCAGCCATGATAAGTAGTTATCTGCCTCCCCATCAAGCTTTCCCTAGATCTTTTGATCTCTCAGGAAACAGAAAATCAATTGTGTCTTGATGATTAGGCTGCAAAAAGTAGCATGCAGCTCCTGGGATGCAGGTTACGCCTCTCTCCTCTATCCTTTTGGGGAAGTGCTTCAGAACACCATAGTAGGTGTTTTATACAATTTATTTTTTGGAAATACAAGAAGATAACCTTTATTGTAATCATTAATTCAAATCAATGTTTGGCATTTTCAATGGTGAAAGATTTTTTTCTTACTAAATAAAAGGTAATTATTCACATACTGTACTTGGCTACTTTAAACAATGAGGCACCAGAAAATGCAAACTACTTTCAACATTTATGTTAAATAAGACGACATTCATTTGTCTAATATTATGTTTGAGCATTCTCTCATATACCTCCTACAAAAAGCCAGCTTGTGCCATTATGTAATTATACAGTAGCCAAATATGCTTATTGGCTCTTGCAATAAAGCAAAAATTGCTGTATATGCTGGGAGAACATTTTCTCATTGCACTTGCCAAACATTAGAAAACATGATGTGAACATATACATAATACATAAATTGTATACAATATATATACAGTGGGGAAAACAAGCATTTGATACACTGCCAATTTTGCAACTTTTCCCATCTACAAAGAATGGAGAGGTCTGTAATTTTTATCATAGGTACACTTCAACTGTGAGAGACAGAATCCAAAAAAACCCCCCTCACATTGTATGATTTTTAAATAATTTCATTTTATTGCATTAAATAAGCATTTGATCACCTACTAACCAGCCAGAATTCTGGCTCTCACAAACCTGTTAGTTTTTCTTTAAGAAGCTCTCCTACTTTGCACTCATTACTAGTGATGGGCGAACCTTTGGATGTTTGGGTTTGGCGAGTTTGGCCAAACAGTTAAAAAAAAAAAAAAAGTTTGATTTGGGTAGAACAGTGCCCACACATCCAGAGTTTGTCACGCTGTCATGTGTTTGATAGCACGGCAATCACTGCCTCTGATCGGCGGTAAGATCATTACGGCTGGTCAGAGAGTCGTAGCTTCCACGCTGTCATCTGAGCCAGCAGCTGTGACCGAAGGTAAAAAGTTTACCTACGGTCACAGGCGTTGGCAGATGGGACTACTACTCCCATCAGCCTACGCCTGCTTCCACTAATAACAGCGACAGCAGACGGCGGCTGATGGGAGTATCTGTCAGCTGGCGCCTGTGCTATAAATAAATATAAAAATGGCATGGGCTCCCCTGTATTTATGATATCTAGCCAGGCAAAACTGACAGCTGTGGGCTGCAACCCCCAGCTGTCAGCTTTAGCAAGGCTGGTTATCAAGAACAGAGGGGACCCCATGCCGCTTTTTTAAATTATTTAAATATTAAAAAACAACCATATCCCTCACCTGTCTGACATTCTGTCCCATGCCATACTTCATGTCTGAGATAAAAAAAATTCAACCTGGACTGTGCCAAGATACAACCATCCAGGCCGAAAACCACCAAAGAATGAGCTGCTGCGAGTGCAGCCTCGGTGACTAGTGGTGATGTCATCAAGATTACCGCCGGTCACTGTGGCTTGTGTTCCCAGCCGGGCCACTGAACTGCGATTACTCAATGAGCTCAACGCTGTACCGTGTGAATTCTGACGGTACTAGCGGTGACCTCTAGTCACTGAAACTGAGCTTGCAGCAGCTCATACTCCTGTGGTTTTCAGCCTGGGCGGTCACATCTTGGCACTGTCCTGGTTGAGAACTATTTATCCCAGACATCGATTACACTGTGTTCCAAATTATTATGCAAATAATATTTCCTCATATTTTCTCTAAATTACCTATCTGAATTGCAGTCATTGTTATTTTCCAGTCATCTACTATTCTAGTATAATTGCAATGTTTTGGAATAAACTACCTATGAAAACAGTATCTTTTTAATTTTTTTTATTTTGAACAAAAAAAATGGTCAATTGTGAAGTTATAAGCATTATCAGCTTATTACAAAATGAAATCAAACAGTTTTCAAGTGAAAACTTTATTCTAGGTGATGTTACATTTGCACATAGGACCCCTTGTTCGAAAGAAGCTTCTGAACTCTCTCGTCCATTGAATTTGTCAGTTTTTGGATGGTTTCTGCTTCAATTGTTTTGCATGTGGACAGAATCCCCTCCCAGAGCTGTTGCTTAGATGTGTACTGCCTCCCGCCATCATAGACACTCCTTTTGATGATGCTCCAGAGGTTCTCAATGGGGTTGAGGTCAGGGGAAGATGGTGGCCACACCATAAGTTTGTCCTCTTTTATGCCCATAGCAGCCAGAGATGCAGATGTGCTTTTTGCAGCATGAGACGGTGCATTATCATGCATGAAAATGATCTTGCTGCGGAGACCACGGTTCTTCCTCTTGAACCATGGCAGGAAGTGTTGTTTTAGAAACTCCATATAGATTATGGAGTTCATCTTTACCCCTTCAGGGATCATAAAGGGGCCGACAATCTCTCTCCCCATGATTCCAGCCCAAAACATTACTCCACCTCCTCCTTGTTGGCGCCTTAGCCGTGTTTTCATGGGATGTCCATCAACCACCCATCCTCCACTCCATCCATCTGGACCATCGAGCGTTGCACGGCACTCATCGGTGAACAACACAGTTTGGAAGTCAGTCTTCATGTATCGTTTGGCCCACTGGAGCCGTTTCTGCTTGTGTGCAGTGGATAGAGGTGGTCGACAGGATGGCTTACGCACAGCTGCAAACCTCTGAAGGACCCTGCATCTTGTTGTTCTGGGGACGTTGGAGACACCAGCAGCTTCAAAAACTTGAAGACAAAAGAGCACAGTGAGGTCAAAAACACTCTGTTGTAAAAAAAAAAAAAAAAAAAAAAATCACAGTAATCAGCAAGTGCTAGTCAAAAGATGTAAAGAAAACAGGGTATTTAGTTGATACTTTTTTTGCAAAAAAATGTATACTAAGCTGCTCCACCAAATCGTCAAGGTATACCCTTATAGAGCAGTCCTAACTAATGTATAAAATCCCTATCTGATATATTTAAAACCTGATCATCTGTATAGTACCTGTATAAGCAGGGTTCAGAGAAGGACTATCCATGTGGACATGCAGGATGGAACAGCTTAAATGCAAATGACCCACAGAGGAGTGGTGGACTCCCCAGTCTTGTAGAAACAAGAGAACAATTAGAGAACCAGAAACACATGGGCCACTTGCACATTGAACAAGTCTATAGGAACCTGTTCACACCACCAGAAAACTTGAAGACAAAAGAGCACAGTGAGGTCAAAAATACTCTGTTGTAAAAAAAAAAAAAAAAAAATCACAGTAATCAGCAACTAAATACCCTGTTTTCTTTACATCTTTTGACTAGCACTTGCTGATTACTGTGATTTTTTTTTTTTTTACAACAGAGTATTTTTGACCTCACTGTGCTCTTTTGTCTTCAAGTTTTCTGGTGGTGTGAACAGGTTCCTATAGACTTGTTCAATGTGCAAGTGGCCCATGTGTTTCTGGTTCAGCTTCAAAAACTTGTCTGCTGCTATGACAAGGCATTTTTGCAGCTGCTCTTTTAACCTTACACAATTGCCTGTTGGAAAGAGTCCTCAATTTTTCCTTATCAGCACGCACACGTGTGTGCTGGGAATCAGCTACATACTTCTTGATGTGCGATGATCACGATGAAGTGTCTTGGCAATGTTGATTGTAGTCATGCCTTGACCTAAATACTCCACAATTTGTTGCTTCTCAGCAGCCGACACATCCTTTTTCTTTCCCATTTTGGCAAAAAATGTAGGCTGCTTAATAATGTGGAACAGCCTTCTTAAGTAGTCTTGCCTTTATTTGGACACACCTGCCAAACTAATGTGCACAGGTATCTGCAATTGCGTTCAGTGATATAAAGAGCCCTGACTCACATCTCTATCAATGAGTTTAAATGACAAACAAAAAAATTCTAACCTTATCACTCCTAAACTCTTTGTGCATAATAATTTGGAACACAGTGTATGGTGTGGGACAGAATTTTGAACAGGTGAGGGATATGTTTTTTTTATTTTTAACAGGAGACCATGGCTTCAATGGAATGGGCGTTAGGTGAGTATAACTGTGTTTATTATTTTTCAATAGAAAAGTAAAAATGTGTTATCTTATTTGAAATAAAGGACTATATTCTGGCTGTGTGTTTATTTACATTATAACTAAAGGATTACTAATGGATAGGCATCTTATAGACGCCTCTCCATTCCTAACTGTGGGCTTTATGTCATCAGACAATACAAAGGTGACATCATCGCCACAAATATGAATTCCACTTGCCACTGCTACAGGGCAAATGGGAGGAGATGGGCAAAGTGCCAGAACTGGTGCATCTAATCTTTTTTAGGGCAGTTATGGCTGTTATGTTTAGGCTGGGGGGTGAATATCAAAGGCCCCTTTCCAGCCTGAGAACACCAGCCCCCAGCTGTCTACTTTAGCTTGGCTGGTAGTCAAAAATGTAGGGGACCCCACATTATTTTTTAAAATGTAGCTAAATAATTTTTAAAAAATCTTGTGGAAACCCCTCTATTCTTTATACCCAACCTTGCTAAAGCTGCCAGCTGAGGGTTGCAGCCCGTAGCTGTCAGTTTTGCCTGACTGGTTATAAAATGTTTATTTATTGCGCAGGCGCCGACTGATTAATAGTCCCATCAGCCGCCGCCTGCTCTTGCTGTTATTAGCAACAACAGGCGTTGTCTGATAGGAATTGTAGTCCCATCACTGACGCCTGTGAGCGGAGGTAAACTTTTTGCATCCGGTCACAGCTGCAAACTCACGCTCTCAGCTGACAGTGTGGGAGCCACATCACTCTGACCAGTAGTATTAATCTCACCACCAATCAGAGCTGCCGGTAATTCTTGCGCTGTCATGCAGCTACAGCAGAATTGGCAAGTAGCTTGGTGAGAAGGCAACAACTGTTGGTACAATTATTAGAACTGAAGGTAAACTAATCAAATTTGCAGATGATGCAAAGCTAAGAGGGATAGCTAACACTAGAGAAGATAGAGTATGAAGAATTTAGATAAGCTTGAACAATGGGCAGCGACTAATAGAATAGTATTTAACAGTTAGAAATGCAGATTCTACATCTGGGCAAGAAAAACAAAAATTACATCTATAGAATGGAAGGAATAGAACTAAGCAACAGCACATGTGAAAAAGATTTGGGTATAACATTGTGATGCTGCAGCAAAAAAGGCAAACACAGTTCTAGGATGTATTGAGAGAAGCATAAAGTCTAGATCACGTGAAGTAATTATCCCCCTCTACTCCTCCTTGGTCAGGCCTCAACTACAACACTGTGTCCAGTTCTGGGCACCACATTTTAAAAAAGACATTGAAAAACTGGAGCAAGTTCAGAGAAGAGCTTCCAGGTTGGTGAACGGACTGCAAAATACAGGTGCTTCTCACAAAATTAGAATATCATTAAAAAGTTAATTTTTCTGTTCTTCAATACAAAAAGTGAAACTCATAGATAAGGACACCGCGCTAACTAAATGAGACAGTACATCTGTATCAAATGAACGTCTGGCTAGACAAAATGTGTAACAAGCTGAAAACGACGTGCGGCACACTGGAAGTGAAAATGAAAATGAAACTAATGTCTACACTGCAGTGGACGATAATCAAAGCAACAATACCACAGAAAAAACCAATGTAAGTGCCTGGTGAGGGCACAATAAATCATGAAAGTGTGTGTATAATAGAGGAATGCACACTTACTAGATGATGTTGTTGTTGCTGTGTAGAATGCTGGCGATAATTCAGCAAGGGCTGTCAGCGTTCTCTTAGGTATTAGAACAGAGCCACCAGCGGCTCAGGTGTCTGGCGGTGAAGTGTCCAGAACAGCAGCGCCGGGCGGCACAAACACCTGACAATGTGGGGAGCGTCCGCCCTGACGAAGAAGGTCCGGAGACCTTCGAAACGCGTAGGCTATTGTGTACCTGTGCGGCATCCGTCCTTAGCTCCTTGCCTTTTTTGCTTTTTGGTGACGTCACCGCAATCACGCCCCCTCTTCCCACCGCTCCTTGTAGCGGTTTGTCTCCTGCCCACGTGTGCCGGTCTTCTGTGTTCCAGGCGCGCGCGGCGGACATTCACCAGGGAGGACGCTCCCCACATTGTCAGGTGTTTGTGCCGCCCGGCGCTGCTGTTCTGGACACTTCACCGCCAGACACCTGAGCCGCTGGTGGCTCTGTTCTAATACCTAAGAGACCTTCATAACTCTCTTAGACAGAGACATTAAGGAAACAATCCGTGACCAACGCCTAGGTTTTCTTCCAATTCGACATAACCTGACACCCCTTGAAAAACAAGCACTGACTGCACTCAAGGAAAACAAACATATTGTTATCAAACCGGCAGATAAGGGTGGGGCCACGGTAGTGATGAACAAAAGCAACTACACAGCTGAGATCGAGAAACAACTAGCAGATACCACCACATATAAAAAAATCCAATCAGACCCAGTTTACAACATTCGACGAAAGATTGACAGTATCCTAACGAAACACTCACATACTATTGACGCTAAAACTAAAACATTCCTGATCAATAACCATCCGATAACACCAGTAATTTACATTCTCCCAAAAATTCATAAAAATTTACAAAATCCTCCTGGACGCCCTATTGTGGCATCCACTGACTCAATTCTTAATCCCATATCCATCTACTTGGAGAAAATACTCACGCCGCATACCCACAAAACCAAATCCTTCATCCTCGACACGAGTGACTTTCTTAAAAAGATTCAGGACATCAACTCTGTCCCGATTGACAGCATTTTATGCACTTTCGATGTCAACAGTCTATATACCTCTATCAAACACAACACAGGCATAGAGGCGGTTTCCCTTACATTATCTGAAGCAGGAATGGACACACGTTCACAAGAACTCTGTCTTGAATTACTCAATTTGGTCCTCAGGGAAAACTACTTTCTCTTTGGTGACGACTTCTACGTTCAAACATGCGGCACCGCCATGGGCTCCAACATGGCGCCCGCCTATGCTAACCTGTATATGGACCGGTTCGAAAAGGACTTCATCTATACCAACACATTATTCCAACAGTTCGCCCGTCAATGGTATCGTTACATAGACGATATTTTTTGCATATGGCTGGGGGACCATAGTTCCCTAACAGCATTTTACAACACCATTAATGAAGTCCGACCGGAACTCAAATTCTCTATCTCTCATGATATGGAGGCAATCACGTTCCTAGACACCAAAGTTTGCAAAGATGCCAGTGGCACCCTCACCACTGACATCTATACTAAACCCACGGACCGAAATAATCTTTTATTATATAACAGCTGCCACCCAAAATCCACCAGAAACAGTCTCCCTCGATCTCAGTTCAAAAGGGTCTCCAGAATAGTATCTGACCCCACCATCAGACAATCCAGACTACATGAGATGTCCAAAAAATTTGAGGACAGGAATTATCCGGGCACACTTCTCACTACAGAGATGACCAAAGCTCTATCGGTAACCAACTCCCCTTTGACCCCGGTTCCCAAACCATCTAGGCTTCCTTTCGTCCATGGGCACCATCCATCCATGCAGAGAGTCCACAACTTGATCCACAAACAGTGGCCACTTCTTGCTAGGGCATACCCCAAAATAGCGATTTTCAAAAATCCCCCCCTGATGTGCTTACGTAGACCACCCAATTTAAAGGACAAACTGGTCAGGGCCGACTTAGGCTCCTCTAAACAAACCATGACCCGCACACTTAGTGGACAAACCAGAAGGGGCACATTCCCATGCCTGAGCTGCACATGTTGTTCAAACATCATCAAAGGGAGTGAGGTGGTCCATCCCCGGACGGGTAAATCGTATCCAATCAGGGATTACCATACGTGTGAGTCAAACTATGTGGTATATATCATTAAATGCCCGTGTGGCTTACTGTATGTAGGCGAAACAATTCAAACCATCAGAGATAGGATCATAAGCCACAAATCTACAATTAGATGTGGAAAAACCTGGTTACCACTACCAGCACACTTTAAAGAGGCCAGGCACAACATATCGCAACTCCGTTTCCAGGTGTTAGAAAAAGTACACAGACCAAGACGGGGTGGTAACCACATCCAGATGTTGAGACAACGCGAAACATACTGGATTTATACGTTGGACACACTCAGCCCTAACGGACTTAATCGTGAAATTGACTGGCTAACATGATACCTTTTTCTTCCATAGACCCACTGAATAGTTGCACGCAACCACTCAGCAATCCTCTTTGTGGAGTTGGTAAGATTCCCCACCTTAGTGCAGAATTTTTCTAAGTTTCCTTCAGTTTTTCTAAGTTTCCTTCAGTTATGCTTATTCCCTTCTAAGTTTCCTTTTGCTCCTATGGTTTGGACTCCTACTCAGTTTATTTTATACCACTATGTACCACATTTACAGTTATTGTATTCTTCCAGCTTGCCTCCCCAGAAAAAGTGGTACTCATAGGTTTCTATTATATTATAATGATGATTCAGTTACCGTTGTAAATGTTTAACTACACCAATCTGTGTCATGCCATTCAGCTGGGTTTGGTTCCATTTAACCATCTCGTTTACCTACCTACGTACGTATTGTATCATTCACCATGTTCCGGATGGAACATGACTTATCTAAATACTATACAGGCTTCACTGTAGGACTCGTTGCCACCACATAAAGACACCTATCTTTCCAACCTGTGCAACATCCGTACATGGCACCCCCGCATTAATATAACATGATATGGTCCCGCTCAGCCTCCTGCCCTTACACACGCATGCGCCATGTCTTCTAATACTTCTCGTACACTCCGGCTCTGCAAACCGGATGTGCGCACGCGCAGATGTCACCGGCACCTCTCTTACTGAGAATGGACTCCATCCCAGTGCGCAGGCGCCGGCGTTCACTAACACTTCCGGTCCCATGTCCCTCTGGCGCTTTATAACTAAGCGCCGACCATGGAGACAGCACCACATGGTCCATACCGCTAGGACACAGGAGTGTCAGCACCGGACCTATTGGGGAGCCCAGACGCCAGCGCCAGTACATACCTAGACACGGACTGTGTCAGGATCTCTACACATCACCGCCAGACGCTGAGCAGACCCCAGAGGGCTCTTTCACTATGTCAGTAACATACTGACAGGCCTCTCGTGGACACATATCATCTTCAACAGATGAGTATTCTTAGATTCTATCTATCTCATATCAGCTGTTCACAACATATATCTTATATTGCCACCTTGTCTGACAATTAAATACGCAGGGGCGTCGCAACCTTTGGAGTACCTTCTAAAGCATTGTCAATCCTGGACTCCATATTTGCACAGGTCAGATGCTATCCAAGCCTTACTTGAGCATGGCATCTACAAGACATGTCCTCATTATGATAATTTTCCACAGGCTTTGGGTACGTGACTGCCATCCACTGGATTTTCCTAAGGAGCAATCCTTCAGCCTCAACCACTGGGGTTTCCATGGAAACTACATGGTAATAATCTATAGCACTATTCAGCAGAGCCTAACATTAGCAGTCACATTCACCCCATTGCCTTGACTCTTCATTCCCACAGGACATAATCCCTCATCAGTACCTGTTCAACCCTGAATTGAGACTTTATTCTGCATACTAGGTGGGCTTCCCCTCTCCTTCTTTCTTGCATGCACCTTTAGATTCGGATAGCATCCATTACCACTCTTGGATTGTAGTATACATCTAATACCAGGCTGTCATATACTATTCGATGTCAACCTATGTCATCCCATCATGGAACCCCTTCTTTCATTCCCTTGCTCTATAGATAACCCTCGGTTTTAAATGACTTCAACTTTAGTATACTTCGTTACACAGTCCTACAGAGCCATATCTCTGTACATGAATTGCACCAAGTAACCATGCATATGATGTGTATTATATGATTTTATTTGTTATTGTAAATATTAGATTGTAAATAGCTGTATCTTTATGTTTTTTGCAGCGACGTTGTGACCAAGGCTATGTATTAGCCGAAACGTTATTGACCAGTCGCTTGATTTCACAACCACTAGAAATAAACTTTCACCTGCAAACATAAATTTTTCTTGTACGTGTGCAGTGATCTCTATAACTCAGTGACTTTGGAGCAATTGGTTCCCTTCACTAGCACCGTCATCTCCACTTTTGTTGAGTGCTAACCATCGCTTTTTTTCTGTTCTAATACCTAAGAGAACGCTGACAGCCCTTGCTGAATTATCGCCAGCATTCTACACAGCAACAACAACATCATCTAATAAGTGTGCATTCCTCTATTATACACACACTTTCATGATTTATTGTGCCCTCACCAGGCACTTACATTGGTTTTTTCTGTGGTATTGTTGCTTTGATTATCGTCCACTGCAGTGTAGACATTAGTTTCATTTTCATTTTCACTTCCAGTGTGCCGCACGTCGTTTTCAGCTTGTTACACATTTTGTCTAGCCAGACGTTCATTTGATACAGATGTACTGTCTCATTTAGTTAGCGCGGTGTCCTTATCTATGTATTTTGCTCCTTTTTCATGACAGAGTCAGCACAGTAGCTGTCTAGGCACCTGCAGCTTTTTAGTTCAGCTTTTTGGGAGCGCCGGTGTGTTTATCCTTTTTTGTTGCAAAAAGTGAAACTCATATTATATAGAGTCATTACAAACAGAGTGATCTATTTCAAGTGTTTATTTCTGTTAATGTTGATATGATTATGGCTTACAGCCAATGAAAACACAAAAGTCATTATCTCAGTAAATTACAATACATTATACCACCAGCTTGAAAAATGATTTTTAAATCCAAAATGTTGGCCTACTGAAATGTATATTCAGTAAATGCACTCAATACTTGCTCGTGGCTCCTTTTGCATTAATTACGGCATAAGTGTGGCATGGAGGCAATCAGCCTGTGGCACTGCTAAGGTGCTATGGAAGCCCAGGTTGCTTTCCAAATACCGTGTCAGGAAGGGGAAGCATGAAGTCCTCTAAAATTTCCTGGTAGATGGCTTTCCTGACTTTGGTCTTGATAAAACATAGTGGACCTACACCAGCAGATGACATGGCTCCCCAAACCATCACTAATTGTGGAAACTTCACACTAGACCTCAGCAGCTTGGATTGTGTGCTCTCTACTCTTCCTCTGTGACCTTGATTTCCAAACAAAATACAAAATTTACTTTCATCTGAAGACAACACCTTGGACCACTGAGTAACAGTTCAGTTCTTTTTCTCCTTGGCCCAGGTAAGACTCTTCTGGTGTTGTCTATTGGTCATGAGAGGCTGGACACTAGGAATGCGACACTTGTAGCTCATGTACTAACAATCCTTTCAAGGCTCCGGTTATCCCTGTTGCTTGTGCACCTTTTTCTACCACACTTTTTCCGTTCACTCAACTTTCCATTAATATACTTGGATAAAGCACTGTGTGAACAGCCAGCTTCTTTAGCAATGACCTTTTGTGGCTTACCCTCCTTGTGGAGTGTATCAATGACTGCCTTCTGGACATTTGTCAAGTCAGCAGTCTTCCCCATGATTGTGGAGCCTACTGAAACAGACTAAGGGACCCTTTTAAATGCTTAGGAAGCCTTTGCAGGTGTTTTTTTTTGTTAATTATTCTAATTTACTGAGATAATGACTTTTGGGTTTTCATTGGCTGTAGGCCATAATAATCAACATTAACAGAAATAAACACTTGAAATAGATCACTCTGTTTGTAATTACTCTATATGAGTTTCACTTTTTGTATTGAAGAACTGAAATAAATTAACTTTTTGATATTCTAATTTTGTGAGAAGCACCTGTATGTCCTACAAGGAATGGTTAAAGGATCTTGGAATGTTTAGCTTGCAAAAAAGAAGGTTAAGAGGAGACTTAATAGCTGTCTACAAATATCTGAAGGGCTGTCACAATGTAGAGGGATCATCATTATTCTTATTTGCACATGTCAACACGAGAAGCAATGGAATAAAACCCAAAGGGAGAAGATACAGATTAGATATTAGAAAAATATTTTTGACAGTGAGGGTGATCAATGAGTGGAACAGGATGGGAGGATGAATGGGGTTATGTATCGCAAGATTTTAGTCAACAACCTTCTTCTCTCGGTAAAAACATTGTTGCTCAGTGACAGTCCCAAAACCTGAAAGATCTGGAGAAGATCTGTATGGAGGAGCTGGCCAAAATCCCTGCTGTAGTGTGTGCAAACTTGGTCAAGAACTACAAAAAACATCTGACCTCTGTAATTGCAAAGGTTTATGCACCAAATATTAAGTTCTGTTTTTCTATTGTGTCAAATTCTTATTTCATGCAATATAATGCAAATTAATTATGCAAAAATCATACAATATGATTTTCTGAATTCTAAGATTCTGTTTCTCACAGTTGAAGTGTACCTGTGATAAAAATTACAGACCAATTAATTCTTTGTAGGTGGGAAAACTTGCAAAATCGGCAGTGTATCAAATGCTTATTTTCCCCACTGTTCATATACAGTACTGTGCAAGCGTTTTAGGCAGGTATGGGGAAAAAATAGTGCAAAGTAGAAATGCTTTCAGAAATAGAAATGTTAATATTTGATTTATTTTTATAAATGAAGGCTACGTTCAGACATTCAGTATTTGGTCATTGTTTTACATCAGTATTTGTAAGCCAACATCAGCAGTGGAAGAATCAGAGACAAAGTATAATAGAAACACGTCACCACTTCTGTATTTCTCACTCACTCCTGGTTTTGGCTTACAAATACTGATGAGATATACTGACCAAATACTGAATGTGTGAACATGGCCTAACAGGAGGTGAAGTGAATGAACAAAAGAGAAATCTAAATCAAATGAATATTTGGTGTGACACCTCTTTGCCTTAAAAACAGCATCAATTCTTCCCAGGTACATTTGCACAAAGTTAGAATTTTTGTAGGAATAGGGCTCGTGCACACGTCCGTATTTTCGGTTTGAGCACTATCCGCTAAATAATTGGATCTCACTTGGGCTAATGTTGTTCAATGGGGCAGAGCGATGACCAAATTTTTTCACTGACTGAATCTGCATGAGAAAAAAAATTGTAGCATGCACGAATTTCCCCCAAAATTGGATGAGACTCACCCATTCAAATCTATGGATGCGAGAAAAAAGTCGGATGCCATACAGAGCCACAGTATAGCATCATATTTTTACTGATACACTGCAATTCTCTAGCATAGGAAACTAAATGGCCTTGTAAATGTTTAATAGGTACAAGAGTAAAAAAAAACAATTGCAAATGGACTGTACACGGATGACAACTGAGAAAAAATAGTCCCACTGTTATGGTTGCAACTGTGGATGATTTTTTATATTGTTGTGTGACTCTAGCCTTATATTCAGGTGTAGGGGTAATCATCTATACCAATCAGATGATAATGATTATCATGTTCACATGTAGTGTAAAGTGGCTGCCGGACACACAGTGGATGGGAGATATGTATCACAGAGGTGGTTGTCCTCTGTGATATAAACCAGGAGTAATGCTCTAGTATACATAGTAATAAGAGGGGTTAATCAGCCATAACAAGTTGATTGTGAGCAGCTGAAGAGTTGGGCGGGATGACTGCTCACTAGGGTTGAGCGAAACGGATCGGACAAATTCAAAAATCGCCGACTTTCGGCAAAGTCGGGTTTCATGAATCCCGACCCGATCCTAGTGTGGGATCGGCCATGAGGTCGCCGATCTGCGCGCAAAAGTCGCGTTTCATATGACGCTTTCAGTGCCATTTTTCAGCCAATGAAGGAGGACGCAGAGTGTGGGCAGCGTGATGACATAGGTCTCGGTCCCCACCATCTTAGAGAAGTGCATGACAGTGATTGGCTTGCTTTCTGCAGCGTCACAGGGGCTATAAAGGGGCATGCATGCCTACCGCCATCTTACTTCTGCCGATCTTAGCATAGGGAGAGGTTGCTGCAGCTTCATCAGAAGAAGGGATACAGTTAGGGAGGGAAGATTAACCCGCAAACTGCTTGTGCTGTAGCGATTTCCACTGTCCAACACCACCTTTGTTTTGCAGGGACAGTGGAGGCTATATTTTTGTGCATCAGCTCTGTAGCTTATTAGGCTGCCTTATAAGGCTCCCTGATAGCTGCATTGCTGTTTGCAGGCTGCTGTGTAGACCAACTGCTGTTTTAAAAGCAAAAATCCTGTTGCTCCTTTCTGCACAGTTATCTTGTTTATTTGTCCACACTTTTGTGTGCAGCAGTCCTTTTTATTGCTGCCATACTTGTCCTGAGATCATTGTAGGGAGATTGAATACAAGGACTGTAGTCCTTGTATTTTTTCATATATCTACCAGCCACTTTCAGCCACTTACATTGTGTTGTTTTATGCAGAGTGCCTGAGTTTTGGTTCAGTCTCCCAAAAAAAAGGGAGATTTAAATTCTCACAAAGTTTATATACACCTTCTACCTTGTTTTACAGTACCATATAATGGTTGTTATTTTGGTTAGATTTTCCAAAAAATGAGGAAGTCTGGTGGAAGAGCCCGTGGGCGGTGGTTGCCAGCTGGTACTGATGGTAGTGGTGGTGCATCTGGTGGTAGTGGCAAAAGCACAAGGCTGGAGGTGTTGAGCCAGAGTCATCGTCTGGCTACACAAGGCCTCGAAGGCTCCCTTATCTGGGAGTAGGAAAACAGCTTTTAAAGCCGGAGCACTTGCAAAGTTGAAATACTTACCTCTCCCTGCTCCACCGCCATGACGTATTCCGCGTTTCCTGGGCCCACAAAAATCTTGAGCCAGCCCTACCCCCCCACAACTTTAGCAAAATGACCCCCAGTTTTCAATGCCTAACTATTATTATAAAGTAAATTAAGATTGGCAAGCTTAAGTAATAAGAATTGATGTTTTTGGCATTAAAATGGGCACTGTAGGTGTTTTCCTGTCCTCCACTCACTGCCGACTTTGCTTCCCCATTGACTTGCATTGGGTTTTGTATTTCAGCTGGCCCCCCGACTTTTCGCAATAATCGGCCGATTTCACCCGACCCGACTTTTGACAAAGTCGGATTTCGTGAAACCCGACTCGATCCGAAAAAAGTAAGTCGCTCAACTCTAATGCTCACCATATCTCCACCCGAGTGTGGTTCACAATGTAAAATGAGGTGTGTTTGTCTCACACGTCTGTGTGTTGAGGTGTGCAGACCTCCAGGATTGTATGCCTTTGCTAAAGGACTAAGATGCTGAACTCTAACCCAAGCAGTGAACCTGCAGTATTGTATGGACTTTTTACTTTGTTACATTTTGTGCCTTGATAAGGGTTGCATTTATATTTTCCTGTGGTGCGGTTTATGAGGAGTGAAATAAATCAGCCAGAGTTTTAAATAGAAACGATTCCTGTGATACCTCGTCCCACTTCCCAGTGAGTAGCATTGTTACATTTGGTGTTAGAAGCGCTGGCAGCGTGTGTTTGCTGCAGAAGTATTGCATGTCTTGGGTAAAGGCAGCTATAAGCCAGGGAGTAACGTCAGACCGCATGGAGATTGTGTTTAAACACCTGGTGCAACAGCAGCAACAACACCTGTCACAAGAAGAGAAAAATAAGCTTTTTATGCAACAGCTCCAGCAGCAGCACCAGCAACAGATCCAGCAGCAGCACCGACAACAACAGCAGCAGATAGTATTACTCGCAGAGGCGGTGCGTGGCACGGCAGCAGCTCAGACTCCAAAGTTAGCTGATGATTTCACTGTCCTGATGGTGGTGAGGAGAGCCTTTTTATCCGTTTTTTAAAGAGTTGCCCATAGGGAGAAAATTACCACCAGAGTAGTGGGCAGAAGTCCTTGCACCATACTTAACTGGTGAGCCACCAAAAGGCCTGCTATTATTTAACCTTACAGGACGCCAAAGAATATGTGAAATTAAAGGGAACCTGTCACCCCCAAAATCAAAGGTGAGCTAAGCCCACCGGCATCAGGGGCTTATCTACAGCATTCTGGAATGCTGTAGATAAGCCCCCGATGTATCCTAAAATATGAGAAAAAGAGGTTAGATTATACTCACCCAGGGGCAGTCCCGGTCCGGTCTGATGGGTGTCGCGGTCCGGTCCTGTGCCTCCTATCTTTATCAGATACGTCCTCTTCTTGTCTTCACGCTGCGGCTCCGGCGCCGGCGTACTCAACAGAGCAGAGCAAAGTACTACAGTGCGCAGGGCCTCTCTGACCTTTCCCGGCGCCTGCGCACTGCAGTACTTTGCTCTGCCCTCAACAGGGCAGACAAAGTACGCTTGTGCCAGAGCCGCAGCGTGAAGACAAGAAGAGGACGTCATCGTAAGAAGATGGAAGGCCCCGGACCGGACCGCGATGCCTATCGTACCGGGACCTGGGTAAGTATAACCTAACTTCTTTTTCTCATCTTTCAGGATACATCGGGGGCTTATCCACAGCATTCCAGAATGCTGTAGATAAGCCCCTGATGCTGGTGGGCTTAGCTCACCTTCGATTTTGGGGGTGACAGGTTCCCTTTAAATGGAAATTTTGGTTTGCATGCGGATGACAATGTCTGTCAGGGCACAATGGGTTCACTGCTGAGCATATGACCGGGACAAACCCCCTCGCTCCCAATTGTTTGACTTACTGCACCACGTCCATAAATGATTGCAGCCTAAGTCCTCTACCCCCGTGCAGATCGTAGAGCCGATGCAGACTTGGGTTGCCTGGGAAAATCTCCGGAACGCTGATGACCTTGTCGGACTGGTCAAAAGCTATCAGGGGGTTGACTGTTCCTTGGAGAGATAACTCATGAACCACCAACACAACCACATTTTACGGGGAATTCTGAACCTTATCCAATATTTAGTATACATCATAGGCCCCCTTGTGGATACTTTGTTATAGCGGACACATCAATATATCAACAACCACATTCCACTAGGGAATAAAAGATGTACTAGTCCAATAGAGCTTTATATAACTTTTTTATTAGAAACCATTAAAAAGATTAAACAGGTGTATGTCGATTACAAACATGAAGAAATACTTATACCTAAGGGCACAACACCCCCTGTATCTCCCCACCAATATCCAATTACCATCAAATTACCATAACAAATTGTCTATGGTTATACACAGAGTCTTTTACCCTTTAGAATACCTTGCACCTATTGTGTCACATGCCCATAACTTGTGACTAATCATTGGGTCCTGTCCCAATTGAGACACCACCCCATATACATTTATACAGCAATACTCACTATCAAGTGCAGGCTGTGCAGCAAGAGGTAGGGGACCAGGGGAGTGTGCACCCGCCCCAACGCGTGTTTTGGTCCGTCTTTCATCAGGAGACCCCTGACAAAGGACGGACCGAAACACGCTTTGGGGCGGGTGCACACTCCCCTACCTCTTGCTGCACACCCTGCACTTGATAGTGAGTATTGCTGTATAAATTTATATGGGGAGGTGTCTCAATTGGGACAGGACCCAATGATTAGTCACAAGTTATGGTCATGTGACACAATTGGCGCAGGGTAGTCTAAAGCAGAGGTGTCAAACTGCATTACTCGAGGGCCACCAACAGGTCATGTTTTCAGGATTTCCTTAGCATTCCACAAGGTGCTGGAATCATTCTGTGCAGGTGATTAAATTATCACCTGTGCAATACAAGGAAATCCTGAAAACATGACCTGTTGGCGGCCCTCGAGGAATGCAGTTTGACACTTCTGGTCTAAAGGGTAAAAGACTCTGTGTATAACCATAGACAATTTGTTATGGTTATTTGATGGTAATTGGATATTGGTGGGGAGATACAGGGGGGTGTTGTGCCCTTAGGTATAAGTATTTCTTCATGGTTGTAATCGACACACACCTGTTTAATCTTTTTAATGGTTTCTAATAAAGATGTTATATAAAGCTCTATTGGACTCGCACATTGTTTATTCCCTAGTGGAATGTGGTTGTTGTTCCTTGGGGAGGCAACCTACTCCATAATGGGAATCCCATCATGGTGCGCATGCTTAAAAAGGGGGGTGGGGCGTCCAAAGGGTCGGCAGATGTAATGCTGAAGATCTCAGAGGGATGTAATTTTCTGGAAATGTCATGGCCCAGGTCATATAGCCGTCCTTTGACCCCTGACCACCTAACAAATGGATTGTAACATGAGATTCCGGTGTTAATACTACGCATATCCAACCTGCAGCGTGAAGGGCCCCAAGATTGTCCCATAATAGCGAATGGTCTGAAAATGACTGGACTTTTAGACTCAGGGAGTTTGGTGACCCTCATGAGGGCCACACTCCTCCAACTGATCCCTGGGAAGAAGTATCAATTGCATTCATGGGAATGCTAAAGACTATACGGTGGCTAGAATGGTTCTTGAGACAACCTGAGGTACTGAGTCCCATGATGTCAGTGTGGTCCAGGATTCATAGCACACAATTATTAGAGGTAGGGACTTTGTGTTTTAGGACTTGTGGAGGGAGAGGTAGATGCCTCAATAACTAAAACCCCAGAGCCTGACGGGTTTCCTTTCTGTGTAGTGGTGGGAGATGAGGAGATAGTATTCCCTGAGGTCAACATTTCTGAGATAGGGGTTGTGAGGAGCTGGCTACTTATTAAAAACTATAGGACGAATGGACGTAGAGTGAAGACCACAGCTCTAAGGGAGTCAGACTTTTTCCAGCACGGAACACCGCTTACGTCAATATTATTGTTGTGTTTTATTACTGGTTTGCTTGCTGTGTTTTCATTAGAGATTTCCTTACTCGTCAGTTCAGCCTCAGGAATCAAAGTTTCCATTCAGTGACATTTAGCAGAGGAAGACATGCAGGCTAGATCTTATGCATTCATAAGGCAAAACCCAAGATTAGTAATCAAGAAAGTCAGTCATTTCTTTGTTCTTCCTGCCACTGGTCACATTGTGTGGATGGGGATTGTAGACTCAATGGAGCCGTCATTATAGGGGGTCTCACATGCAGTCCCAGGTGATGGGCTTATGGACTATTGGTCATTCTTTTGAGCTAAAAGCAAATGTGTAAAGGTACCTTCACACGAAACGACTTTGTAACGATATCGCTAGCGATCCGTGACGTTGCAGCGTCCTGGCTAGCGATATCGTTTAGTTTGACACGCAGCAGCGATCAGGATCCTGCTGTGATGTCGCTGGTCGCTGAATAAAGTTCAGAACTTTATTTGGTCGTCCGATCGCCGTGTATCGTTGTGTTTGACAGCAAAAGCAACGACACCAGCGATATTTTACACTGGTAACCAGGGTAAACATCGGGTTACTAAGCGCAGGGCCGCGCTTAGTAACCCGATGTTTACCCTGGTTACCAGCGTAAAATGTAAAAAAAACAAACAGTACATACTTACATTCGCATCCCCCGCCGTCTGCTTCCCACACTGACTGAGCGCCGCAAAGTGAAAGTGAAAGCACAGCACAGCGGTGACGTCACCGCTGTGCCCTGCTACTGCCGGCGCTCAGTCAGTCAGTCAGTGCAGGAAGCGGATGCCGGGGGACGCGAATGTAAGTATGTACTGTTTGTTTTTTTTACATTTTACGCTGGTAACCAGGGTAAACATCGGGTTACTAAGCGCGGCCCTGCGCTTAGCAACCCGATGTTTACCCTGGTTACCCGGGGACCTCGGCATCGTTGGTCGCTGGAGAGCGGTCTGTGTGACAGCTCTCCAGCGATCAAACAGCGACGCTGCAGCGATCGGCATCGTTGTCGCTATCGCTGCAGCGTCGTTTCGTGTGAAGGTACCTTAAGGGGGAGAGAGAAAAAGAAGCCATATGTTGATCCTGGATACATGGACGTCGGTTGTGTGGACTGTGACTACAGACTATACTGGCGGGAGATCCAAAATCTGTGGGCTAACCAAAAGTTGGGAGAATGTAAGTATCGCCTGGTACGGGGCCAGTGGAACTATCGGCCCCGGGGAAGGGATCTTAGGGATCTTGTGGTCGGGGGGCTATGTATTTTTGTCATCTACCTGGATTTGTTGTACAACCATGGATGTAATGAATAAAAAATAGTTGCATCGTTAACCTGCCTAGGTGATTATTACAACCCACAACCTCAGAAATTCACAGGGGTCACCGTAGAAAATGTGGGGAGTGCCCAACATAAGGACCTAACTCATAAAAGAGGCGTTCAATAATGTAACCACTATAAACGGCATAGCGCAGTAGCAAGGGGCTGACACCAGATTTCCCTATTTTATGATGCATGGGGACTTATTGCATCGGGTTACTAAGGTTAGAGAGGAAATAGTGGAGCAATTGTTAGTACCAGAACGCTATAGATGGAGGGTGTGGGACATGGCAAATTCCCATGTCCTGTGTGGCCCTCTGGGTGTGGCCAAAACCCAAGCATGAAAACTGAGTAGAATATTTAACTAAGGTTCAAAAACTAAGCAAAATCAATATCAAAAGAAACCTTGTATGTTCAGATACTGGATAAAACCAATTCTTTATTTAAATCTTTAAAAACTTAGAACACTAACAATCAACATACAAGCAACCGTGCTGGACTAAAACTGACCCTTGCACTATATATCCTAAATTGCCCTGCCTTGCAGCGGAGGTTGGCACCCTAAACAGATAAACGAGATAGGCGCCCCCGCTCAACGACGACTCTCCACTATTTCTCCTATCTGTCAACTATACAATGTGGTACATTTATGCCAACATACTGACAGAGATAGACAAAGGAAAATCTTGCCGACTAATATTTCAGGGCATTAATGGCAGTTAATCACCCATGTGATAAAGGTGCAAGACACCATACCATAAAGTGCAAAAAGTGCAGAAAAACAGTGCTACACATACACCAAATACCTCGCTATGACTGTTCCCTGCCAAACTGGCTCCTGCCTGACAGTGGGGGTTGGCACCCTACTGTGAAGCGGATATGGTGCCCCCACTCCACGTCGGCTGGCCCTAAGAGCTAGCCCTACACGTGCTGCTTGACAATAGAGGGGTGTCTTACACAGGATATGGCCCCAAACGCTATAGATGGAGGGTGTTGGACATGGCAAATTCCCATGTCCTGGGTGGCCTTCTGGGTGTGGCCAAAACCCAAGCATGGGCCACTCGGAGGTTCTATTCTATTCTATTGACCTGGTTGTCACCGGGAAATCCTAACGTACACTACCGTTCAAAAGTTTAGGGCCACCCAGACAATTTTGTGTTTTCCATGATGAAAACTCATACCTTTATTAATCAAATGAGTTGCCAAATGAATTGAAAATCTGGTCCAGACATTGACAAGGTTCGAAGAAAAGATTTTTATTTGAAATAATAATTTTCTTCTTCAAGCTTTGCTTTCGTCAAAGAATGCTCCCTTTGCAGCAATTACAGCATTTCAGACCTTTGGCATTCTAGCAGTTAATTTGCTGAGGTAATCTGTAGAAATTTCACCCCATGCTTCCAGAAGTCTCTCTCACAAGTTAGTTTGCCTTGATGGGCACTTTTTGCGTACCATACGGTCAAGCTGCTGACACAGCTCAATGTGGTTGAGATCTGGTGACTATGCTGGCCACTCCATTACAGATAGAATACCAGCCGCCTGCTTCTTCCCTAAATAGTGCTTGCATAATTTTGAGGTGTGCTTTTGGTCATTGTCCTGTTGTAGGATGAAATTGGCTCCAATCAAGAGCTATCCACAGGGTATGGCATGGCTTGCAAAATGGAGTGATAGCCTTCCTTATTGAAAATCTCTTTTACCTTGTACAAATCTCCCACTTTGCCAGCACCAAAGCAACCCCAGGCCATCACATTACCTCCACCATGCTTGACAGATGGTGTCAGACACTCTTCCAGCATCTTTTCAGTTGTTCTGCATCTCACAAATGTTCTTCTGTGTGATCCAAACACCTCAAACTTGGATTCGTCTGTCCATAACACTTTTTTCCAATCTTCCTCTGTCCAATGTCTGTGTTCTTTTGCCCATATTAATCTTTTCCTTTTATTAGCCAGTCTCAGATATGGCTTTTTCTTTGCCACTCTGCCCTGAAGGCCAGCATCCTGGAGTCGTCTCTTCACTGTAGACGTTGACACTGGCATTTTGCATGTACTATTTAATGAAGCTGCCAGTTGAGGACCTGTGAGGCGTCAATTTCTCAAACTACAGACTCTAATGTACTTGTCTTGTTGCTCAGTTGTGCAGTGGGGCCTCTTCTCTGGTTAGAGCCTGTATATGCTCTCCTCTGAAGGGAGTAGTAAATACCGTTGTAGAAAATCTTCAGTTTCTTGGCAATTTCTCGCATGGAATAGCCTTCATTTCTAAGAACAAGAATAGGCTGTCGAGTTTCACATGAAAGTTCTTTTTTTCTGGCCATTTTGAGAGTTTAATGGAACCAACAAATGTAATGCTCCAGAGTCTCAACTAGCTCAAAGAAAAGTCAGGTTTATAGCTTCTCTAATCAGCCAAACTGTTTTCAGCTGTGCTAACATACTTGCACAAGGATTTTCAAGAGTATTCGCATGGAATAGCCTTCATTTCTAAGAACAAGAATAGGCTGTCGAGTTTCACATGAAAGTTCTTTTTTTCTGGCCATTTTGAGAGTTTAATGGAACCAACAAATGTAATGCTCCAGAGTCTCAACTAGCTCAAAGGAAAGTCAGGTTTATAGCTTCTCTAATCAGCCAAACTGTTTTCAGCTGTGCTAACATACTTGCACAAGGATTTTCAAGAGTATTCTAACCATCCATTAGCCTTCTTACACAGTTAGCAAACGCAAAGTACCATAAGAACACTGGAGTGATGGTTATTGGAAATGGGCCTCTATACACCTATGAAGATATTGCATTACAAACCAGACATTTGCAGCATGAATAGTAATTTACCAAATTAACAATGTGTAGAGTGTATTTCTTAATCATTTAATGTTAGCTTCATTGGCAAAATATGTGCTTTTCTTTCAAAAATAAGGACATTTCTAAGTGACCCTAAACTTTTGAACGGTAGTGTATTACATGTCCTATTCCACCAGCCAGTCAACCGCTCCCACCTCTCATTGCCAAAATCCCCTTGTGCCGCTACCCATCATAGTGGTACCGTTTGAGTAATCTGCCAAGGATCTAGTCGGTCCCCTTGTGAATTCGACTTGTGGGCATTAATATACACTGCTCAAAAAAATAAAGGGAACACTTAAACAAGAGAATATAACTCCAAGTAAATCAAACTTCTGTGAAATAAAACTGTCCACTTAGGAAGCAACACTGTTTGACAATCAATTTCACATGCTGTTGTGCAAATGGAATAGACAACAGATGGAAATTATTGGCAATTATCAAGACACACTCAATAAAGGAGTGGTTCTGCATGTGGGGACCACAGACCACATCTCAGTACCAATGCTTTCTGGCTGATGTTTTGGTCACTTTTGAATGTTGGTTGTGCTTTCACACTTCTGGTAGCATGAGACAGACACTACAACCCACACAAGTGGCTCGGGTAGTGCAGCTCATCCAGGATATCACATCAATGCGAGCTGTGGCAAGAAGGTTTGCTGTGTCTTTCAGAGTAATGTCCAGAGGCTGGAGGAGCTACCAGGAGACAGGCCAGTACACCAGGAGACGTGGATGAGGCCGTAGGAGGGCAATAACCCAGCAGCAGGACCACTACCTCAGTCTTTATGCAAGGAGGAACAGGAGGAGCACTGCCAGAGCCCTGCAAAATGACCTCCAGCAGGCCACAAATGTGCATGTGTCTGCACAAACAGTTAGAAACTGACTTCATGAGGATGGTCTGAGTGCCCGACGTAAACAGATGGGGGTTGTGCTCACAGCCCAACACCATGCAGGACGCTTGGCATTTACCACAGAACACCAGGATTGGCAAATTCGCCACTGGCGCCCTGTTCTCTTCACAGATGAAAGCAGGTTCACACTGAGCAGATGTGACAGACGTGACAGAGTCTGGAGACGCTGTGGAGAGCGATCTGCTGTCTGCAACATCATTCAGTATGACCGGTTTGGCAGTGGGTCAGTAATGGTGTGGGGTGGAATTTCTTTGGAGGGCCGCACAGACCTCCATGTGCTCGCCAGAGGTAGCCTTACTGGTACCCAGATTAGATCCTCAGACACCTTGTGAGACCATATGCTGGTGCGGTTGACCCTAGGTTCCTCCTAATGCAGTACAATGCCAGATCTCATGTGGCTGGAGTGTGTCAGCAGTTCCTGCAAGATGAAGGCATTGAAGCTATGGACTGGCCAGCCTGTTCCCCAGACCTGAATCCGTATGAACACATCTGGGACATCATGTCTCGCACCATCTACCAACGTCACGTTGCACCACAGACTGTCCAGGAGTTGGCGGATGCTTTAGTCCAGGTCTTGGAGGAGATCCCTCAGGAGACCATCCGCCGCCTCATCAGGAGCATGCCCAGGCATTGAAGGGAGGTCATACAGGCACGTGAAGGCCACACACATTACTGAGCATCATTTCCTTGTCTTGAGGCATTTCCACTGAAACTGGATCAGCCTGTAACTTAATTTTCCACTTTGATTTTGAGCATCATTCCAACTCCAGACCTCCATGGTATATTAGTTGTGATTTACGTTGATCATTTTTAGGTTTTATTGTTCTCAACACATTCCACTATGCAATGAATAAAGATTTACAGCTAGAATATTTCATTCAGTGATATCTAGGATGTGGGACTTTAGTGTTCCTTTATTTTTTTGAGCAGTGTATATTGGTTGTCCTCGAGTATGCTACACGGTACCCAGAAGCAGTTCCCGAGAAACTCTTCCTCAAAAGGTATAGCCTGTGAATTGGTCCACATATTTGGGAGCTCCTGACCGACTAACGAACACTCTTTATGAGTAAGGTGATGTGGGAACCCTGCAAGGCCTTGCAACCCAAGTGGCAAACGTGTAGTATTGTGTGAACTTTTTAGTTTATGTTACACTTTGTGCCAGACAAGGGCTGTATTAAGTTTTCCTGGGATGCGGTTTATGAGGAGTGAAATAAACCAGCCGGACTTTTAAATAAAAACAGTTGCTGTCATATCTCATACCTCTACCACGTGAGTAGCATTGTTACAGTAGTTTGAAACACAGTCATGAACTAAGGCTGGGTTCACATTGCGTTAGTGGCATCCGTTAGATGGACTACGTTACACTGCGGCATAAACGCGGTGTAACGTAGTCCGTTACGGCCGCCATTGACTGCAATGTCGGATGCATCGCTAGCGCATGCCCACAATGGGCGTGCGCTAGGAATGTGCCGTCATTGAGTGATGGACCCGGAGACGCGGGCTGCAGCGTTTCCGGGACCGTCACTGCTAGCGCAGATAGAGCTAGCAGATGCTCTATCTGCGCTAGCGTGCTGCCAAAGTCGGCACTTGCATTACAGCAGCCCGTTTAACGTATGTGTTGAACGGGCTGCTGTAACGCAGTGTGAACCTAGCCTAAAACAGCTGTGTAGAAGACTTAAAAGTGGGTGAGGAACAACCATAGTCTGCTACAAAGGTGATGCTGTGGAAAACAGATTTGTGTCACAGGTCATAAGACTGATCACAACAACAAGACACAAGATAGTAATACTGCATTCATTCATGAGTTGTTCAAGCTCTTTTGAAAAATCATTAAGAAATGTGCAACCTTCAGGACCAAAGGAGGCAGTTGTCGGGAATGGAAATTTAAAGAGAACCTGTTATTAGAATTTTATACTCCAAACTAAGCAATTGTATATAAAGGCCATTTTAAGGTGACTATCACGTTGATGTCTCACACGCCTTTTCAGTGGCACCCTACTCACAGTGATATGCTGGACAGATTAGAGTGAGGAGACTTGTACACCATGCATGCTCCTCCTGGATATTAAATATGCAAATTGTCTAGTCATGGAAGAAGAGTACAAGAACTCTTGTGCCATCTACTGGAAGTAGCAATCCTAAAAGTAAATATTGACCCCTTTTTTTTTTAAAATCATGTATTTTTTATTAAAGCATATGACACGCCATTAACACAGTCCGATACAATTTCCAGACAAATACCGTACATTAGATACATGACCTGATAATATACTTTCATTTTACTAAACAACACCCTTACCACCTAACCAACCCCCCTCTTCCTCGCCCCAATCTCTTGCCCATTATCCAATACAACCATCTGACAGCATCACCTCTTGAGAAAAGATAACAAGCTTTACAAAAACATGCCTGTACATGTAGGAGTCCCCCCAGAATCAACTACACGACACCCATTCTACTTTGCAGTAACTCAGCAGACGCCACACCTGGGTAATCCATCCATCCACCCCACACATTTTCAAATAAATATTGACCCTTTAACGAGCCTGGTCGATATTAAGTTTTAGGATTGCTAATTTCAATAGGTGGCACTAGAGTTTTAGTCGTCTTCCTCTCTGAAGAGGGAATTTGCATATTTAACCCCTTCATGACCCAGCCTATTTTGACCTTAATGACCTGGCAGTTTTCTGCAATTCTGACCAGTGTCCCTTTATAAGGTAATAACTCAGGAACGCTTCAACGGATCCTAGCGGTTCTGAGATAGTTTTTACGTAACATATTGGGCTTCATGTTATTGGTAAATTTAGGTCAATAGTTTTTGCGTTTATTTGTGAAAAAAATGGAAATTTGGCAAAAATTTGGAAAATTTCTAATTTTTAATTTTTATTCTGTTAAACGAGAGCGTTATGTGACACAAAATAGTTAATAAATAACATTACCACATGTCTACTTTACATCAGCACAATTTTGGAAACAAAAGGAAGTTATAAGGGTTAAAATTTGACCAGCGATTTCTCATTTTTACAACGAAATTTACAAAACCATTTTTTTTAGGGACCACGTCACATTTGAAGTCAGTTTGAGGGGTCTATATGGCTGAAAATACCCAAAAGTGACACCATTCTAAAAACTGCACCCCTCAAGGTGCTCAAAACCACATTCAAGAAGTTTATTAACCCTTCAGATGCTTCACAGCAGCAGAAGCAACATGGAAGGAAAACTTTTTAGTCACAAAAATGATCTTTTAGCAACAATTTTTTTATTTTCCCAAGGGTAAAAGGAGAACTGGACCCCAAAATTTATTGTACAATTTGTCCTGAGGAGTACGCCAATACCCCATATGTGGGGAGGAACCACTGTTTGGGCACACGACAGGGCTCGGAAGGGAAGGAGCGCCATTTGAATTTTTCAATGAAAAATTGGCTCCAATCTTTAGCAGACACCATGTCGCGTTTGGAGAACCCCTGTGTGCCTAGACATTGGAACTCCACCACAAGTGACCCAATTTTGGAAACTAAACCCCCCAAGGAGCTTATCTAGATGCATAGTGAGCACTTTGAACCCCCGGGTGCTTCACAAATTGATCCGTAAAAATGAAAAAGTACTTTTTTTTTTCACAAAAAATTTCTTTTATTGGGCAATTTCTCCTGAGTACACTGATACCTCACATGTGGGGGTAAACCACTGTTTGGGTGCACGGCAAGGCTCGGAAGGGAAGGAGCGCCATTTGACTTTTTGAATGAAAAATTAGCTCCAATCATTAGCGGACACCATGTCGCGTTTGGAGAGACCCTGTGTGCCTAAACATTGGAGCTCCCCCACAAGTGACCCCATTTTTGAAACTAGACCTCCCAAGGAACTAATCTAGATGTGTGGGGAGCACTTTGAACCCCCAAATGATTCACAGAAGCTTATAACACAGAGCCATGCAAATAAAAAATCATTTTTCTTCCCTCAAAAATTATTTTTTAGCAAGCAATTTTTTATTTTCACAAGAGTAACAGGAGAAATTGGACCCCAAAAGTTATTGTCCAGTTTGTCCTGAGTACGCTGATACCCCATATGTGGGGGGGAACCACTATTCAGGCACACGTCGGGGCTCGGAAGGGAAGAAGTGACTTTTGAAATGCAGACTTTGATGGAATGGTCTGCGGGCGTCACGTTGCGTTTGCAGAGCCCCTGATGTGCCTAAACAGTAGAAACCCCCCACAAGTGACCCCATTTTGGAAACTAGACCCCCAAAGGAACTTATCTAGATGCATAGTGAGCACTTTGAACCCCCAGGTGCTTCACAAATTGATCCGTAAAAATGAAAAAGTACTTTTTTTCACAAAAAATTTATTTTAACCTCAATTTTTTCATTTTCACATGGGCAACAGGATAATATGGATCATAATATGTGTTGGGCAATTTCTCCTGAGTACACCGATACCTCATATGTGGTCACAAACCACTGTTTGTGCACACAGCAAGGCTTGGAAGGGAAGGAGCGCCATTTGACTTTTGAATGAAAAATTTGCTCCAATCGTTAGCGGACACCATGTCGCGTTTGGAGAGCCCCTGTGTGCCTAAACATTGGAGCTCCCCCACATGTGACCCCATTTTGGAAACTAGACCCCCCAAGGAACTTATCTAGATGCATAGTGAGCACTAGTTTGAACCCCCAGGTGCTTCACAAATTGATCCGTAAAAATGAAAAAGTACTTTTTTTTTCACAAAAAATTTCTTTTATTGGGCAATTTCTCCTGAGTACACTGATACCTCACATGTGGGGGTAAACCACTGTTTGGGCACACGGCAGGGCTCAGAAGGGAAGGAGCGCCATTTGACTTTTTGAATGAAAAATTAGCTCCAATCGTTAGCGGACACCATGTCGCGTTTGGAGAGCCCCTGTGTGCCTAAACATTGGAGCTCCCCCACATGTGACCCCATTTTGGAAACTAGACCTCCCATGGAACTAATCTAGATGTGCGGTGACCACTTTAAACCCCCAAGTGCTTCACAGAAGTTTATAACGCAGAGCCGTGAAAATAAAAGATAATTTTTCTTTCCTCAAAAATGATGTTTTAGCAAGCAATTTTTTATTTTCTCCTTCAGCAAGGAGAAATTGGACCCCAATAGTTGTTGCCCAGTTTGTCCTGAGTACACTGATACCTCATATATGGGGGTAAACCACTGTTTGGGCACACGTCGGGGCTCGGAAGGGAAGTAGTGACTTTTGAAATGCAGACTTTGATGGAATGGTCTGCGGGCGTCACGTTGCGTTTGCAGAGCCCCTGATGTGCCTAAACAGTAGAAACTCCCCACAAGTGACCCCATTTTGGAAACTAGACCCCCCAAGGAACTTATCTAGATATGTGGTGAGCACTTTGAACCCCCAAGTGCTTCACAGAAGTTTACAATGCAGAGCCGAGAAAATAAAAAATCATTTTTCTTTCCTCAAAAATTATGTTTTAGTAAGCAATTTTTTATTTTCACAAGGGTAACAGGAGAAGAGGACCCCAATATTTGTTGCCCAGTTTGTCCTGAGCACGCTGATACCCCATATGTGGGGGTAAACCACTGATTGGGCACACGTCGGGGCTCGGAAGGGAAGTAGTGACGTTTTGAAATGCAGACTTTGATGGAATGGTCTGCAGGCGTCACGTTGCGTTTGCAGAGCCTCTGATGTTCCTAAACAGTAGAAACCCCCAAGTGACCCCATTTTGGAAACTAGACCCCCCAAGGAACTTATCTAGATTTGTGGTGAGCGCTTTGAACCCCCAAGTGCTTCACAGAAGTTTATAACGCAGAGCCGTGAAAATAAAAAATCATTTTTCTTTCCTCAAAAATTATGTTTTAGCAAGCAATTTTTTATTTTCTCCTTTAGCAAGGAGAAATTGGACCCCAATAGTTGTTGCCCAGTTTGTCCTGAGTATGCTGGTACCCCATATGTGGGGGTAAACCACTGTTTGGGCGCACGTCAGGGCTAGGAAGGGAGGGAGCACCATATGACTTTTTGAACGCAAGATTGGCTGGAATCAATGGTGGCGCCATGTTGCTTTTGGAGACCCCTGATGTGCCTAAACAGTGGAAACCCCTCAATTCTAACTCCAACACTAACCCCAACACATCCCTAATCCCAACTCTAGCCATAACCCTAATCACAACCCTAACCCCAACACACCCCTAACCACAACCCTAACCCCGACACACCCCTAATCCCAACCCTAACCACAACCCTAACCCCAACACACCCCTAACCCTAACCACAAGCCTAATCTTAACCCTATTTCCAACCCTAGCCCTAATTCCAACCCTAACTCTAATTCCAACCCTATCCCTAAAGCTATGTGCCCAAGTTGCGGATTCGTGTGAGATTTTTCCACACCATTTTTTAAAAATCCGCAGGTAAAAGGCACTGCGTATTACCTGCGGATTTACCGCGGATTTCCAGTGTGTTTTGTGCAGATTTCATCTGCGGATTCCTATTAAGGAACAGGTGTAAAACGCTGCAGAATCCGCACAAAGAATTGACATACTGCGGAAAATACAATGCAGCGTTTCCGCGTTGTATTTTCTGCACCATGGACACAGCGGATTTGGTTTTCCATAGGTTTACAAGGTACTGTAAACGTGATGGAAAGCTGCTACGAATCCGCAGCGGCCAATCCGCCGCGGATCCGCAGCCAAATTCGCACCGTGTGCACATAGCCTAATTCTAACCCTAACCCTAATTCTAACCCTAACCCTAGCCCTAACCCTAGATCTAACCCTAGTGGAAAAATAAAAGTAAATGTATTTTCTTTATTTTATTATTGTCCCTACCTATGGGGGTGTTGAAGGGGGGGTTCATTTACTATTTTTTTTTTTTTTTTTGATCACTGTGATAGGTTTTATCACAGTGATCAAAATGTACCTGGAACGAATCTGCCGGCCGGCAGATTCGGCGGGAGCACTGCGCATGCGCCTGCCATTTTGGAAGATGGCGGCGCCCATGGAGCAGACGGGCGGACAGCGGGAGGCTCGGTAAGTATGGGGGGGGGGATCGGAGCATGGGGAGTGGGATCGGAGCACAGGGGGGAGCAGACAGGAGGACGGGGAAGCGGACAGGAGGACGGAGGGGAGTACGGGATAGAACGGAGGACTGGGGAGGAGATCGGTGGCGGTGGGCAAATCAGGGTTTCCAGCAATAGCCGATGATATTGCAGCATCGGCCATGGCTGGATTGTAATATTTCCCCAGTTTTCATAGGTGAAATATTACAAATCGCCCTGATTGGCTGTTTCACTTTCAACAGCCAATCAGAGCGATCGTAGCCACGGGGGGGGGGGGGGGGGGGGGGTTGGTGAAGCCACCCCCCCTGGGCTGAAGTACCACTCCTCCTGTCCCTGCAGATCGGGTGAAATTGGAGTTAACCCTTTCACCCGATCTGCAGGGATGCAATCCCTCCATGACGCATACGCTGCGTCACAGGTTGGATTGGCACCGACTTTCATGATGCAGCGTATGCGTCATAGGTCGGGAAGGGGTTAAATTCCCAGAGGAGCATGCATGGTGTACAAGTCTCCTCACTCTGACATATCACTCTCCACAAAGCGAAACGTTAGCCCTTAGATACAGTTGTAGCCAAAAGTATTGACACCCCTGCAATTCTGTCAGATAACACTCAGTTTCTTCCTGAAAATGATTGCAAACACAAATTCTTTGGTATTATTATCTTCATTTAATTTGTCTTAAATGAAAAAAACACAAAAGAGAATGAAGCAAATAGCAAAACATTGATCATTTCATACAAAACTCCAAAAATGGGCCACACAAAAGTATTGGCACCCTCAGCCTAATACTTGGTTACACAACCTTTAGCCAAAATAACTGTAACCATCAATGAGTTTCTTACAATGCTCTGATGGAATTTTAGACCATTCTTATTTGGCAAACTGCTCCAGGTCCCTGATATTTGAAGGGTGCCTTCTCCAAGCTGCCATTTTTAGATCTCTCCACAGGTGTTCTATGGGATTCAGGTCTGGACTCATTGCTGGCCACCTTAGAAGTCTCCAGTGCTTTCTCTCAAACCATTTTCTAGTGCTTTTTGAAGTGTGTTTTGGGTCATTGTCCTGCTGGAAGACCCATGACCTCTGAGGGAGACCCAGCTTTCTCACACTGGGCCCTACATTATGCTGCAAAATTTGTTGGTAGTCTTCAGACTTCATAATGCCATGCACACGGTCAAGCAGTCCAGTGCCAGTGGCAGCAAAGCAACCCCAAAACATCAAGGAACCTCCACCATCTTTGACTGTAGGGACCATGTTTTTTTCTTTGAATGCCTCTTTTTTTCTCCTGTAAACTCTATGTTGATGCCTTTGCCCAAAAAGCTCTACTTTTGTCTCATCTGACCAGAGAACATTCTTCCAAAACGTTTTAGGCTTTTTCAGGTAAGCTTTGGCAAACTCCAGCCTGGCTTTTTTATGTCTCGGGGTAAGCAGTGGGGTCTTCCTGAGCAGACTCCTACCATACAGTCCCTTTTCATTCAGACGCCGACGGATAGTACGGGTTGACACTGTTGTACCCTCGGACTGCAGGGCAGCTTGAACTTGTTTGGATGTTAGTCGAGGTTCTTTATCCAACATCTGCACAATCTTGCGTTGAAATCTCTTGTCAATTTTTCTTTTCCTTCCACATCTAGGGAGGTTAGCCGCAGTGCCATGGACTTTAAACTTCTTGATGACACTGCGCACGGTAGACACAGGAACATTCAGGTCTTTGGAGATGGACTTGTAGTCTTGAGATTGCTCATGCTTCCTCACAATTTGGTTTCTCAAGTCCTCAGACAGTTCTTTGGTCTTCTTTCTTTTCTCCATGCTCAATGTGGTACACACAAGGACACAGGACAGAGGTTGAGTCAACTTTAATCCATGTCAACTGGCTGCAAGTGTGATTTAGTTATTGCCAACACCTGTTAGGTGCCACAGGTAAGTTACAGGTGCTGTTAATTACACAAATTAGAGAAGCATCACATGGTTTTTCGAACAGTGCCAATACTTTTGTCCACCCCCTTTTTATGTTTGGTGTGGAATTTTATCCAATTTGGCTTTAGGACACTTCTTTTTGTGTTTTTTCATTTAAGATAAATTAAATGAAGATAATAATACCAAAGAATTTGTGTTTGCAGTCATTTTCAGGAAGAAACTTAGTATTATCTGACAGAATTGCAGGGGTGTCATTACTTTTGGCCACAACTGTATGGAGCTTTAGGCACCTCCTAATGTATAGGAGGAGTGTGGGAAGCAGATAAAGTGTTAGGCCACGTTCACACTTTGCGGTTTTTCCCGCGGACCCGCGGCGATTTTGATGCTGCGGGTCCGCAGCAGTTTCCATAGCGTTTACATTAACATGTAAACCCTATGGAAACCGCAAACCGCAGTGCACATGCTGCGGGAAAAAACGCGCAGAAACGCAGCGGTTGAAAACCCGCAGCATGTCACTTCTTTGTGCAGAATCGCAGCGATTCTGCACCCATAGGAAAGCATTGAACCGCTTATTTCCCGCATGGGGCTGTGCCCACGTTGCGGGAAGTAAGCGGCTAATGTGCGGTTGCTATTTGGGTGGAGGAGAGGAGACTCTCCTCCAGGCCCTGGGAAGCATAGTGTAAAAAAAAAAGAATTAAAATAAAAAATGATGCTATACTCACCTCTCAGCGCTGCACGCGGCCGCCCGGTCTCAGTTGCTGTGCGAGCAGGGCCTGTGGTGACGTCGCGGTCACATGACCGTGATGATGCCGCGGTCACATGACCGTGACGTCACGAAGGTCCTTCTCGGCACAGCATCTTTGGAACCGGAGCGCCGCGTGCAGCGCCGAGGAGATCCGGACATCAGAGGGTGAGTATAACCAATTTTTATTATTTTTAAAGGGAACCTATCACCCCGTTTTTTAAAAATTAGATAAAAATAGTGTGAAATAGGGGCAGAGCTGGGCTTTACATTAGTGCCTTTTTGGTGCCTTTACACCCTCGTTAGGCTGCCGAAATACCTTTGTGAAGTGGCCGTTTTGTCCTGTCACTCAAGTTGGTCAGGTCGGATGGGCGTGGTCACAGCGCTGTTTCTCCCCCAGATCAGGCTCATCATTACGTTGGTGGCGTAGTGGTGTGCGCATGTCCAAAGAGAAGATCCACTGCCCAGGAGATTCAAAACAGCGCGGTCTACGCTATTCGCCGTTTACCGGTGGGCGCGGCCATCTTTCCTGTGGCCGCGCGTGCGCAGATGGAGCGCTCTGCTGCCCGGGGCTTCAGGAAAATGGCCGCGAGATTCCGCGCGTGCGCAGATGGAGATCGCGGCGGCCATTTTCCTGAAGCCCCGGGCAGCAGAGCGCTCCATCTGCGCACGCGCGGCCACAGGAAAGATGGCCGCGCCCACCGGTAAATGGCGAATAGCGTAGACCGCGCTGTTTTGAATCTCCTGGGCAGTGGATCTTCTCTTTGGACATGCGCACACCACTACGCCACCAACGTAATGATGAGCCTGATCTGGGGGAGAAACAGCACTGTGACCACGCCCATCCAACCGGACCAACTTGAGTGACAGGACAAAACGGCCACTTCACAAAGGTATTTCGGCAGCCTAACGGGGGTGTAAAGGCACCAAAAAGGCACTAATGTAAAGCCCAGCTCTGCCCCTATTTTACACTATTTTTATCTAATCTTTAAAAAACGGGGTGATAGGTTCCCTTTAACATTACTATTGATGCTGCATATGCAGCATCAATAGTATAGGAGTAATCCCGCAGCGGAAACCGCAGAACAAACCGCGATAAATCTGCAGGGATAACCGCAGCGGTTTTGCCCTGCAGATTTATCAATTCCGCTGCGGGAGAACCCACAGAGGGACGCCGCAAAGTGTGAACATGGCCTTAGAGAGAATGTCCTGGTGAATCATACAGTGAGTGTGGACTGGATGGGCCTCATACTGTATGTAGTGAAGTAGAGATGAGGGAATAGTTCAATATTCGGTTCAGAACACGAACGCCGTATTTGCAATATTTGCCAAACGCCATTGGAGTCAATGGGAGTACAGAGGAGCGAATATGTTTGGAAAACGATTATCAAACATAAATTCAGCACCAATATGGCTTGAATATGGTACATTCGGTGATCTTTTTCCAAACATATTCGCTCATCTCTAGTAGTGAGCACCGTGGGGCCAGAGTGTGCTGTGTGTGGGGGCCATGGGACCACTAATGGGTTTTACTAGTATCTGGGCTGCGCAGGGTTCGGGTAGTGGATTAGTGTAAAATACAAATTGCAGTGGCGCGCTATGTGGCCCTGTTTCCTAACTTTTAAAGCTGTCCTAGGCCATTATGTGCCACAATGGCTGGTGTGATACAGATTGGGAAAATTGTGGTAAATTTCTGCGCTGCTGAATCACTAGAATTCCAGAATTATTAGTACATGTGGCTTTATTATTCCACGCGTTTCAGAGTTCAAGACTCCTTCATCAGGAAGCACCACAAGAACAACGGCTGCTGTCACACACTCAGCTATGGGAGATAAAAAGGTTATGGCTCTTGGAAGAAGGGGAGAGAAAAATAAACGTGAAAAAATGAAAATTGTCTGCGGCATGAAGGGGTTAACAGCAGGGGGGGATGCTCTGGGACTGCAGGGCAGACTGTGGTGAGGGCATGTGACTGACATTCTTACTCGTAGGAAATACAGACAGCAATGGATACCACCAGTGACGCTTCTAGCAGGCAGGGTCATGGTTTGCACTGGGGGCGTTCCAGTGGTCGGGGGGCAGTTCGCTTGCTGTCCCCTCACTGACACCTGGCCGCACCCCCACAACTTTTCCTGGGAGCAGTACACCATAGCTTGGGAAATCCCCTCCCCTCTCTACTGCACTTGGTACCTCCCTGGCCGCTGACTGGCTCCCTGTCGCCACAAGACTAGCCCATGTTAGGGGGGTGTGATATTACCGAGTTCAATGACAGCAGTGCGGGGGTCACATCACATGGAGCTGTGCGAGCGGTGAGGACCCGGCCGGCACATAGTTCCAGGAAAGTGGCGGCGCACAGGTGAAGACGCCATGTGCTGACCGGCACAACTTCCTCACGTGTGACCCGGTGCCACAAGAGAGAACAGCTGTGACAGCGCGGTGCCCGGCCCGGGAAGGGTTAAAGAGGGAGGGAGGGCACGGACTCCAACAAAGAATATGGCGAGACCGTGCAGGAAGCCGGAGCCCAGAGCGCGGTGCCCTTCACTCCTCCCGCCGCCCGGGTAAGTGACCTTCCCGCCTGCCCCGCTGCTCCTCCGCCGGCGGCCGGGAACTTGGAGGAAACTTCTGGGAAACCGGAAATCATGTCTCCTGGCGGCCGATGGTGGACGTGATCAGACGTGGGAAAGTGAGCGCTGGCATGTGTCCTGCTCAAGGGCACGGAGCTGCGGGCGCCACCTGTGCTGCCTGCCCGGCCGGCCGTCCCCTGCGGCGAGCTGAGCCCCGCACTCCTGACTGTCTATAATGCGCTAATCTGTGGTTTCCATGGCTACAGACTACAAACAAAGCCTGCGTAGTCTGACCGCCTCATAAGTAGGGGTGGAACTGCGATGGGTGCAGGGGAGAAACTGCGATGGGTGCAGGGGAGAAACTGCGATGGGTGCAGGGGAGAAACTGCGATGGGTGCAGGGGGTGGAACTGCGATGGGTGCAGGGGGTGGAACTGCGATGGGTGCAGGGGGTGGAACTGCGATGGGTGCAGGGGGTGGAACTGCGATGGGTGCAGGGGGTGGAACTTCGATGGGTGCAGGGGAGAAACTGCGATGGGTGCAGGGGTGGAACTGCGATGGGTGCAGGGGAGAAACTGCGATGGGTGCAGGGGGTGGCACTGCGATGGGTGCAGGGGTGGCACTGCGATGGGTGCAGGGGTGGCACTGCGATGGGTGCAGGGGGTGGAACTGCGATGGGTGCAGGGGGTGGAACTGCGATGGGTGCAGGGGAGAAACTGCGATGGGTGCAGGGGTGGAACTGCGATGGGTGCAGGGGAGAAACTGTGATGGGTGCAGGGGGTGGAACTGCGATGGGTGCAGGGGGTGGAACTGCGATGGGTGCAGGGGGTGGAACTGCGATGGGTGCAGGGGGTGGAACTGCGATGGGTGCAGGGGGTGGAACTGCGATGGGTGCAGGGGGTGGAACTGCGATGGGTGCAGGGGGTGGAACTGCGATGGGTGCAGGGGGTGGAACTGCGATGGGTGCAGGGGGTGGAACTGCGATGGGTGCAGGGGGTGGAACTGCGATGGGTGCAGGGGGTGGAACTGCGATGGGTGCAGGGGGTGGAACTGCGATGGGTGCAGGGGGTGGAACTGCAATAGGTGCAATTCCACCCTGGAGCCTAGGGGCCTCGAAAGGCCCTTTTGACTATATAAAAAGACCAATGCTGTTAAAGATTTGCAATAATTGGGGGCCCAGTTGGAGCTTTTGGATTGGGGCCCATGAATTTCAAGTTATGCCACTGATTTGGCCCTCTGACGGATCAAATGGGCTATAAGGGGGCTCTGCTGCGCGGGGCCATACTGCTACATTCCCACAATGAGCTTTGATGAGTTTGTGATGCTGCGTCTCCCAGTAAAGTGGATGGGATGTATAGAAGCCTCCTGCCTCGGTGCTACTTTGTACTCGGTGTAAGCTGACCTGCGGGGCGAGTTTCAGATCCGCAATATGTCACTTTCTCTTGCGGGTACGCTGAGTTTCAGTTGCACGGTTTCCCCATAGACTTCCATTAGATGCAGATACAAGTGTCATCTGCACCAAAATATATCAAAGTTTTGTCAAAGGCAAATACCAGGAAGTTTAGAAAACAAAGCAGCCGTTTTTGAAGCATGACAAGCCACAAAAAAGGCAGCAGCAGTAACAACAACATGCGCACATGCAATGAAGAACTGCAGGGAGCCTCATTTAAGCAATAGCGTCAAAAGCTCCTTGTGGGAATGTAGCCTTCGGCCATGTTCACACTTTGCATTTTTGTGTGGTTTTTTTAATGCAAATTTTCAGCTGCGTATTACAGTACCAGCAAAAAGTAAGAGATTTCAGAAATCTTATACACACTTTTTTTTTTCTCCCTAACTGAATTGGAAAACTGCTGCATCTTTAAAAACTGCAGCATGTCACTACTTTGTGTTTTTGCAGCGTTTTTAGAAATCAAAGAATAAGTGCAAAAACGCAGGCATCGGGTTTTGGTGCAGAAAACTCAATAGCTGACACTAATCGGTATTAGCATGAAAAATGAGATAGAACCTGTGGTGTTGTTTTTTTTAGCAGCTTAATTTACTGCAAAGAGAGCGGGTTTTGCCTGCAGAAAAACCACAACATGTGAACATAGCCTTACCTACCATGTGTGTGGTACAAGGTTTTATTGGGAGACTGATGCCCTTCATCAGGACACTGTGCTTCCTATCAGCGGTATGCGTAACCCTGAGCTGATCGGTGCCCTAACCTGTAGAGTTTGTGCAGACAATGTCCTTCAGGTAATTGAACTTGACGTTTTTCTTTTTTTTTTTTTTTTTGCAGCCTTCTCATTGAACGCAATATATTTTGTGATTGAATTCACAGTGGAAGCGACCTTGTGAATGGCCGGGTCACTACTTTTAACTGGTCTGTGTTTCTGGAAACCTGACGCTGCAGGAACGCCTTGCTGTTATGTTGATTTTGTCTGAGTGTCTTCTGGGTTGTTTGTTTTGTTTTTCGTTTTTGTTTTTTTTGTCAGCGGGACCCTCATGGGAAAATCATCGTCCACTTGCCCTTCACCAGGACAACAGTTCTACTCCCCTAAAAATGAGCTGATGAGTGTGTTTGATATTCGTTTCATCCGTTGTCTAAGGGAGAAAGGGTCTTTGAAACCCCAGCTCTAGTGATCAGTGTAGCCCCCAATCTTCAAGACCTGTATCGCAGCACTATTCCTGCTGGTAGGTGAAAATTTTTCCTTGACTGTTTTGTTAACCCCTTTCTGACCTCGGACAGGATAGTACGTCCGAGGTCAGAACCGCCGCTTTGATGCGGGCTCTGGCGGTGAGCTGTTTTGAACAGCTGACGTGCCCGCAATAGCGGCGGGTGAAATTGCGATTCACCTGCCGCTATTAACTAGTTAAATGCCGCTGACAGCGGCATTTAACCGGCGCTTCCTGCCATCCGGCTGGAAATGAGCGCATCACTGACCCCCGTCACATGATCGGGGGTCAGCGATGCATCAAAATGGTACCCAAGGACCAAATGGTCTCAAGGACCTCTATGGTTACTGATCCCCGGTAGCTGTGAGCGCCACCCTGTGGTCGGTGCTCATAGCACACCTGCAATTCAGCTACATAGCAGCGATCTGATGATTGCTGCTATGTAGCAGAGGCGATCGAGTTGTGCCAGCTTCTAGCCTCCTATGGAGGCTATTGAAGCATGGCAAAAGTAAAAAAAAAAAAGTAAAAAAAATGTGAAAAAAATATAAAAGTTTAAATCATCCCCCTTTCGCCCCATTCAAAATAAATCAATAAAAAAAATCAAACCTACACATATTTGGTATTGCCGTGTTCAGAATCGCCCGATTTATCAATAAAAAAAAAAAAGGATTAACCTGATCGCTAAACGGCGTAGTGAGAAAAATATTCAAAACACCAGAATTAAGTTTTTTTGGTCGCCGTGACATTGCATTAAAATGCAATAACGGGCGATCAAAAGAACGTATCTGCACCAAAATGGTATCATTAAAAACGCCAGCTCGGCGCGCAAAAAATAAGCCGTCAGCCGCCCCCAGATCATGAAAAATGGAGACGCTGCGAGTATCGGAAAATGGCGCAATTTTTTTATTTTAAATTTTTTATTTTTAGCAAAGTTTGGAATTTTTTTTCACCACTTAGATAAAAAATAACCTAGACTTGTTAGGTGTCTATGAACTCGTAATGACCTGGAGAATCATAGTGACAGGTCAGTTTTAGCATTTAGTGAACCTAGCAAAAAAGCCAAACAAAAAAAACAGTGTGGGATTGCACTTTTTTTGCAATTTCACCGCACTTGGAATTTTTTTCCCGTTTTCTAGTACACGACATGCTAAAACCAATGATGTTGTTCAATAGTACAACTTGTTTCGCAAAAAATAAGCCCTCACATGGCCATATTGATGGAAAAATAAAAAAGGCTCTGGGAAGGAGGGGAGCGAAAAACGAACACGGAAAATCCCAAGGTCATGAAGGGGTTGAAGGGAATCTGTCACCTACTTTTTCGTATATAAGCTGCGGCCACTGCCGTTGGGGTCTTATCTACAGCATTCTGTAATGCTGTAGATAACAACCCCCCCATATGATGTCGTCATCCTCCTTGCTTCGCGTCGCTGCTCTGGCGCATGCATACTGATTTGCCCTGTTGAGGGCAGAGTAAAGTCCTGCAGTGAGCAGGTGCTGGGCTTCTCGGACCTTTCCCGGCGCCTGCGCACTGCAGTACTTTGCTCTGCCCTCAACAGGGCAAATCAGTACGCCTGAGCAGGAGCCTGATTCCGGGGAGCAATGAAGCAAGTAGGACAGCGATCATAAGAAGATAGGAGACTCCAGACCTGCGACACCCATCGGACCGGACCCCGGGTGAGAATAATAAAACTTATTTTTCTTCACTTGCAGGTCGGTTCCGGGGCTTGTCTACAGCATTATAGAATGCTGTAGATAAGCCCTGAAAGGCAGTGGCCGAAAAACTTGTATCGGCCATACTTGGTGACAGGTTCCTTTTTAAAGAGCTGCATTTTTGCATAATACAACCTGTCCCTGCTTTCAGGTTTTTTTTTTTTTTTCCAGTCATTGAAAGCAATGGGTAGTGCAAAAAATGCTGAAAAAACCCCACAGGTATCAGGTTTTGCTGTGCTTTTGGTGCCAAAACCTGAAGTTGAATCAGGGTTTTTTTTTTTTTTTTTTTTTTTTTTTTTTACCCCCTTCATGACCGTGGGATTTTTCATTTTTCCGTGTTCGTTTTTCACTCCCCTCCTTCCCAGAGCCATAACTTTTTTATTTTTTCGTCAATTTGGCCATGTGAGGGCTTATTTTTTGCGGCACGAGTTGTACTTTTGAACGACATCATTGGTTTTACCATGTCGTGTACTAGAAAACGGGAAAAAAATTCCAAGTGCGGTGAAATTGCAAAAAAAGTGCAATCCCACACTTGTTTTTTGCTTGGCTTTTTTGCTAGGTTCACTAAATGCTGAAACTGACCTGCCATTATGATTTTCCAGGTCATTACGAGTTCATAGACACCTAGCATGACTAGGTTATTTTTTTCCTAAGTGGTGAAAAAAAAATTCCAAACTTTGCTAAAAAAAAAAAAAAAAAAAAAAAGCGCCATTTTCCGATACTCGTAGCGTCTCCATTTTTCATGATCTGGGGTCGGTTGAGGGCTTATTTTTTGCTTGCCGAGCTGGCGTTTGTAATGATTCCAATTCGGTGCAGATACGTTCTTTTGATTGACCGTTATTGCATTTTAATGCAATGTCGCGGCGACCAAAAAAACGTAATTCTGGCGTTTCGATTTTTTTCTCGTTACGTCGTTTAGCGATCAGGTTAATGCTTTTTTTATTGATAGATCGGGCGATTCTGAACGTGGCGATACCAAATATGTGTAGATTTGATTTTTTTTTTTTATTGATTTATTTTGATTGGGGCGAAAGGGGGGTGATTTAAACTTTTATATATATATTTTTTTTTTTTTTCACATTTTTTTTTTACTTTTTTTTTTTAACTTTTGCCATGCTTCAGTAGCCTAGAAGCAGGCACAGCACGATCGCCTCTGCTACATAGCAGCGATCTGCTGTTCGCTGCTATGTAGCAGAAAATCAGGTGTGCTGTGAGCGCCGACCACAGGGTGGCGCTCACAGCTACCGGCGATCAGTAACCATAGAGGTCTCAAGGACCTCTATGGTTACTGTCCTGACACATCGCAGACCCCCGATCATGTGACGGGGGTCGGTGATGACGTCATTTCCGGCCGGCCGGATGCAGTAGTTAAATGCCGCTGTCTGCGTTTGACAGCGGCATTTAACTAGTTAATAGCGGCGGGTGAATCGCGATTTCACCCGCCGCTATTGCGGGCACATGTCAGCTGTTCAAAACAGCTGACATGTCCCGGCTTTGATGCGGGCTCACCGCGGAGCCCTGCATCAAAGCAGGGGAGCCGACATCGGACGGGATAGTACGTCCGATGTCGGTAAGGGGTTAATATGCACTGAACCATGTTGGCATGCACAAGAGACTAATACACCCTGAGAAATGCAGCAAAACTAAGCAAAACCTGCATTTTGTAAGTAGCTCAAATGTTGCTTAAGGGTATGTGCACACATTCCGTATTTTTGCGCGTTTTTTCGGCAGTTTTCCGCAGCAAAAACTCTTTAAAAATGCATACATTAAGCATTCCGCAATTTTTGTGCACGTGCTGCGTATTTTTCCACGATAGAAACGCATTGCGGAAAAATACACAGCATGTTCATTAATTTTGCGGATTTCCCGCTATTTAATGCATTGGAAAGCTCCGGAAAAAAGCGTGCAAAAACCGCGAGGAAAACGCGTGCGGATTTTCTGCAGAAAATCTCCAGTTTTGATCAGGAAATTTCGGCATAAAATCCTGACGTGTGCACATACCCTGACACACAACCTTGGTGGTAACCCATCATATAAATTTGTCACCACAGTTACCATGGGTCAGTGATATCGGTAGGTATGACAGGTCATCACTGACCTCCGTCTTCTCATCTAGCATTATGTTGGATGTTTTTAAATGATATTGTCTGGTTTATTGTGTATCCATTGTATCTTGATGATGGGTCTCTCATGCTGCTGGGTGAGGTATATATCCTCATCAGTGTGTCTTTATTTTTTTAGTGCTATACTGGTGATACTAATCGAAGTTCTTCACCCCTAGTATTATACGCTTCGGCCTTGTTCTGGCTCTCATAGACTTACACTGAGTAGTGACTTTTGGCTCACCCAGCAAACACATGAGCAGCCGGCAGGTCACAAAGTGCTGGAGACCAATATGAGCAACCCCGATAACAGATGACAAATTCACCAACAATTTATGCTATTTAGAAGAACTTGGTGCAAAGGAAGAAATATCACAAGAAGCAAAAGTAACTAAAGGAAAAAACCTATTAAGTATTTTATCTGGATTTGTGTTTCGCATATGTCTGGAAATTTTTTATGGTTTCACAGATTACATTTTCAGGGATTAGAAGCACAATAACATGTGGCTATGTAACATACAGGTGCTTCTCACAAAATTAGAATATCAAAGTTAATTTCAGTTCAATACAAAAAAGTGAAACTCGTATAGTCATTACAAACAGTGATCTATTTCAAGTATTTATTTCTGTTAATGTTGATGATTATGGCTTACAGCCAATGAAAACCCAAAAGTCATCTCAGTAAATTAAATACTTTATAACACCAGCTTGAAAAATGCGAAATGTTGGCCTACTGAAATGTATGTGCAGTAAATGCACTCAATACTTGGTCAGGGCTCCTTTTGCATCAATTACTGCATCAATGCGGCGTGGCATGGAGGCAATCAGCCTGCGGCACTGCTGAGGTGTTATGGAAACCCAGGTTGCTTTGATAGCAGACTTCAGCTCATCTGCATTGTTGTGTCTGGTGTCTCTCATCTTCTTGACAATACCCCATAGATTCTCTATGGGGTTAAGGTCAGTTGAGTCTGCTAGCCAATCGAGCACAGTGATACTGTTGTTTTTACACCAGGTATTGGTACTTTGGCAGTGGGGACAGGCGCCAAGTCCTGCTGGAGAATTACATTTCCATCTCCAAAAGGCTTGTCAACAGAAGGAAGCATGAAATGCTGTAAAATTTCCTGGTAGACGGCTGCGCTGACTTAGGTCTTGATTAGTGATGAGCGGGTATACTCCTTGCTTGGGTTTTCCCGAGCACGCTCGGGTAGTCTCCAAGTGTTTGTGACTGCTCGGAGATTTAGTTTTTGTTGACGCAGCTGCATGATTTACAGCTGGTAGCCAGCCTGAGTACATGTGGGGGTTGCCTGGTTGCTAGGGAATCAAAACATGTAATCAAGCTGTCAAGTAGCCGCAAGTCATGCAGCTTTGGCAAGGAAAACGAAATCTCCGAGCACTAACAAATACTCAGAGACCACCCGAGCGTGCTCTGGAAAACCCGAGCAACGAGTATAGTTGCTCATCACTAGTCTTGATAAAATACAGTGGACCTACACCAGCAGATGACATGGCTCCCCAAACCATCACTGATTGTGGAAACTTCACACTACACTGTGTTCCAAATTATTATGCAAATAATATTTCCTCATATTTTCTCTAAATTACCTATCTGAATTGCAGTCATTGTTATTTTCCAGTCATCTACTATTCTAGTATAATTGCAATGTTTTGGAACAAACTGCCTATGAAAACAGTATCTTTAAAAAAAAATTAAACACTCAAAATGCATGTTCCAAATTATTATGCACAGCAGAGTTTTCAACCTTTTTTTTTTTATTTTTAACAAAAAAATGGTCAATTGTGAAGTTATAAGCATTATCAGCTTATTACAAAATGAAATCAAACAGTTTTCAAGTGAAAACTTTATTCTAGGTGATGTTACATTTGCACATAGGACCCCTTGTTCGAAAGAAGCTTCTGAACTCTCTCGTCCATTGAATTTGTCAGTTTTTGGATGGTTTCTGCTTCAATTGTTTTGCATGTGAACAGAATACCCTCCCAGAGCTGTTACTTAAGGTACCTTCACACATAACGATTTAGTTAACGATATCGTTGCAACGTCACGCTTTTTTGTGACGTAGCAACGATCCCGCTAACGATCTCGTTATGTTTGACAGCGACCAACGATCAGGCCCCTGCTGGGAGATTGTTGGTCGTAGGGAATGATCAGTACCTTTTTTGGTCGCTGATCACCCGCTGTCATCGCTGGATCGGCGTGTGTGACGCCGATCCAGCGATGTGTTCACTTGTAACCAGGGTAAATATCGGGTTACTAAGTGCAGGGCCGCGCTTAGTAACCCGATATTTACCTTGGTTACCATTGTAAAAGTAAAAAAAAAAAAAACACTACATACTCACTCACATTCCGATGTCTGTCACGTCCCCCGCCATCAGCTTCCCGCACTGACTGTCAGTGCCGGCCGTAAAGAAGAGGCTCTGCTTTACGGCCGGCGCTGACAGTCAGTGCGGGAAGCTGACGGCGGGGGACGTGACAGACATCGGAATGTGAGTATGTAGTGTTTTTTGTTTTTTAACTTTTACAATGGTAACCAAGGTAAATATCGGGTTACTAAGCGCGGCCCTGCATTTAGTAACCTGATGTTTACCCTGGTCACCCGGGTGCTGCAGGGGGACTTCGGCATCGTTGAAGACAGTTTCAACGATGCCGAAGTCGTTCCCCTGATCGTTGGTCGCTGGAGAGAGCTGTCTGTGTGACAGCTTCCCAGCGACCACACAACGACTTACCAACGATCACGGCCAGGTCGTATCGCTGGTCGTGATCGTTGGTAAGTCGTTTAGTGTAACGGTACCTTTAGATGTGAACTGTCTCCCGCCATCATAGACACTCCTTTTGATGATGCTCCAGAGGTTCTCAATGGGGTTAAGGTCAGGGGAAGATGGTGGCCACACCATAAGTTTGTCCTCTTTTATGCCCATAGCAGCCAGAGATGCAGATGTGTTTTTTGCAGCATGAGACGAAAATGATCTTGCTGCGGAAAGAACGGTTCTTCCTCTTGAACCATGGCAGGAAGTGTTGTTTTAGAAACTCCACATAGATTATGGAGTTCATCTTTACCCCTTCAGGGATCATAAAGGGGCCGACAATCTCTCTCCCCATGATTCCAGCCCAAAACATTACTCCACCTCCTCCTTGTTGGCGCCTTAGCCGTGTTTTCATGGGGTGTCCATCAACCAGCCATCCTCCACGCCATCCATCTGGACCATCGAGCGTTGCACGGCACTCATCGGTGAACAAAACAGTTTGGAAGTCAGTCTTCATGTATCGTTTGGCCCACTGGAGCCGTTTCTGCTTGTGTGCAGTGGATAGAGGTGGTCGACAGGATGGCTTACGCACAGCTGCAAACCTCTGAAGGACCCTGCATCTTGTTGTTCTGGGGACGTTGGAGGCACCAGCAGCTTCAAAAACTTGTCTGCTGCTATGACAAGGCATTTTTGCAGCTGCTCTTTTAACCTTACGCAATTGTCTGTTGGAAAGGGTCCTCAATTTTTCCTTATCTGTACGCACACGTGTGTGCTGGGAATCGGCTACATACTTCTTGATTGTGCGATGATCACAATGAAGTGTCTTGGCAATGTTGATTGTAAAACTAAATACTCCACAATTTGTTGCTTCTCAGCAGCCGACACATCCTTTTTCTTTCCCATTTTGGCAAAAAATGTAGGCTGCTTAATAATGTGGAACAGCCTTTTTAAGTAGTCTTGCCTTTATTTGGACACACCTGCCAAACTAATTTGCACAGGTATCTGCAATTGCTTTCAGTGATATAAAGAGCCCTGACACACATCACCATCAATGAGTTTAAATGACAAACAAAAAAATTCTAACCTTATCACTCCTAAACTCTTTGTGCATAATAATTTGGAACACAGTGTAGACCTCAAGCAGCTTGGATTGTGTGCCTCTCCACTCTTCCTCCAGACTCTGGGACCTTGATTTCTAAATGAAATGCAAAATTTAATTTCATCTGAAAACAACACATTGGACCACTGAGCAACAGTCCAGTTCTTTTTCTCCTTGGCCCAGGTAAGACGATTCTGGACTTGTCTATTGGACATGAGTGGCTTGACACAAGGAAGGCGAAACTTGTAAGCTAGGTCCTGGATACATGTGTGTGTGTGTGGTGGCTGTTGAAGCAATGACTCCAGCAGCAGTCCACTCCTAGTGAATCTCCCCCACATTTTTGAATGGCCTTTTCTTAACAATCCTTTCAAGGCTTCGGTTATCCCGGTTGCTTGTGCTCCTTTTTCTACCACACTTTTTCCTTCTACTCAACTGTCCATTAAGGCTGCGTGCACACGTTGTGGGTTTGCCTGTGGATCCGCAGCAGTTTTCCATGCGGTGTACAGTACCATGTAAACCTATGGAAAACCAAATCTGCAGTGCCCATGCTGCGGAAAATACCGCGCGGAAACGCCGCGGTGTATTTTCTGCAGCACGTCAATTCTTTGTGAGGATTCCGCAGCGTTTTACACCTCCTCAATAGGAATCCGCAGGTGAAATCCACACAAAAAATGCAGGAAATCCGCAGGTAAAAGGCAGTGCGTTTTACCTGTGGAGTTTTCTAAAACTGTGCAGAAAAATCCGCACACAAATCCGCAGCATGGGCACATAGCCTCGTATGCTTGGATACAGCACTCTTCACAGTCGGCTTCTTTAGCAATGACCTTTTGTGGCTTACCCTCCTTGTGGAGTGTGTCAATGACTGGCCATTTGTCAAGTCAGCAGTCTTCCCCATAATTGTGGAGCCTACTGAAACAGACTAAGGGGCCTTTTTAAACGCTTAGGAAGCCTTTGCAGGTGTTTTTGTTAATTATTCTAATTTACTGAGATAATGAAAGCCATAATCATCAACATTAGCAGAAATAAACACTTGGAATAGATCACTCTGTTTGTAATGACTCTATATAATTCTTGTATTGAAGAACTGAAATAAATTAACTTTTTGATATTCTAATTTTGTGAGAAGCACCTTTTATGTACTAATGAGTGTTAGAAGGCAGAATCCTGACTGGCGAGTTAGGCTATGTGCCCACATTGCAGAAATGTCCGTAGCATTTCCACAACTCTCTGCCTCGGGTAAAACGCATGTGGAATTCGCATGCGCTTTTCCGCAAAACACAAGCTTTTTGCAAGAGTTTTTAGCGTGCAGAATGCTTGCATTTTTCAAGCGATTTGAAGCTTCTCTTGGAAAAGTGATTGACAGGTTGGTCACACTTGACAAGTGTGACCAACTTTTTACTATTGATGCCTCCTATGCAGCATTAATAGTAAAAGAATGTTAAAAATAAAAACTAAAAAAAATATGGTTATTCTCACCTTCCGACGGCCCCCGATCTTCTCAGCGGCTCTCCCGCTACATTCCGTTCCCAGGGATGCTTTGCGCAAAGGACCTTTGTGACGTCACTGTCGCGTGACCGTGATTCGCGCAATGCATCCCTGGGAACAGAAGCAGTCGCGTGCACCACTGAGCCGGGAGGACTCCGGTTTCCATCAGAAGGTAAGTATATCCCTATTTTTTTATTTTAATTCTTTTTTTTTTTAACAGGAATATGGTACCCAGGGCCTGGAGGAGAGTCTCCCCTTCTCCAGACCCTGGGTACCATCCGCACATGAAAAGCTCACTTTACGCATGGTGGGCATAGCCACATGCGTAAAGTGAGCGTTTCAATGCAATCCTATGGCTGCTGTGATTCTGCAGAAATAATGAACATGCTGCGGATTTTACCGCTATGTGATTCCGCAGCGGGAAAATCCGCAGCATGGGCTCAGCAACTGCAGAATCTTTTAGGATTGCATGGGAATGCGTTTTTTTAAGCGTTTCCGCTGTGGCAAAAACGCGGTGGAAACACATAAACACAACTGCTGTGTGATCTCAGACAGGTATATTTGATGCTGAAACACTGCGGAGATTCAGAGAAAAACCTGGTTTAAAAGCTCCTGGTAAGGAACTGCGCAGGTTTTTCAGCGTGAAACCTACCTGGCTGAGATCATATTGCCAGTGTCTGATACATGGTGCCCGACCCACAGACAGCATGTAACAGCTGTCAGGTTCTCTTTTAAAGGCACTCTGTAAACCTGTAATTTTAATAATCTTCTTTTATGCTGCTAATCTTGGTCCATTATATAGACTGTGTACAGTGTTCTGACCTGTCTGCCCTATCAGCTTCTAGTCTTTTTCCTGAGGACCCCCTGGAAACTTCTACAATACAGATCGGAGAATACCCCTTTTAGAAGATGCTGATATTGTACTTTTAATTACCTACAGTTTTTATGAGACAATGTATGTCAACCAAATGCAAATCCTTACAAAGAAGCATAGATTAGGACATGCGTTCATTCATTGGCCTTGTCCATATTCATACCAATGAAAACTAAGCAAAACAGAGAAAATAAATTCTGGACAGTAAACTGATGTTCTGCAAAGTTGTGTGGTCTGACCTTGTTTTAACGTCGGCACGTACCCGATGTGTTCTAACATCACCACTATAAATCATTGTTTTTCTATGATGTTGTACAAGAGTTCAAGGGTAATGGGGCATCTGCAGCAAATGAGTATAGCAGTTCTACATTTTATGTGAAGCAGGGTCCCTAAATCTCTATTCACAACTACAAAATGCATAACTAGGTCCGAAAGGAAATTACCAATGTTTCAAAGTCTACCGTGTCCGTATCTTGGTAGAAAGAGCATTCAGAAGGAAACGTATAGGAAAGGCTAAATCTGAACAATTTTTTTTTTTTTTGCTATGGCATATAAGCTAATTAATCTAAAAAGATGGATGTAATATAAAAAAAGGCTTAAATAGCCTGTCTGAATGAGATGTGGCTGCACCCCGAGTCTTGCACTACTAGCTCCTTTCTGAAAGCGTGAAGATTTTCACTGTAGTAGCACCAAATAATGGATAAATTATTATAAAAGTGGCAGTTTAGTATTTTTTTTTTCTTTCGTGGACTGGCACTGTGGCTATAATAGTTTCATAGCTATGTGCCCTCCATGGTGAACGTTGACCGATTATTAGTCTGAGCCTTTAGGCTTCACTATTTTATTGTTAATGTCATAATGTACAGGAAAAAGACTGCACCGTATAGTATACAGGAAAGATTGCACAAGTGCAGCAAATTTTCTCCTGTATATTCACTTGCTCAATATCTGATGCATTTTACAGAGCCAGCGTAGCACATGAGATTGTGATAAATCTCACTTGTATTGCGCCATTGATTCCACAGTCCTTTACATACATTATCTGCACTGTCCCCATTGGGGCTCACAACCTAGAATCCCTATCGGTATCTGCAGAACACATTTCACATGATCTGCATATGAACATAAGCTGCTTATAGGTGAGAACGTTACTGTTTGGAATACAAAGTGCTCCTTCCTCAATGATATTTGCCATAGTAAATGCTGCTGCAGTTATCATTGCAGGAGATGCCAAGTTTAACTTGTTTTCTGGCGAGGTTTCTGGTTTCTTCAGAAAAATGGCGGCTGTCATTTTGCTAAATCCATACAAGTGAACTACAAAAAAAATGGCGAATGCGGATTTTTGTTAAATTTGAGTAGAATTCGCTTCCTCTTGCATTTACTTGCTCATCATACACTATAATGGGTACATGATTTTTTTTATTTTTTTTTTGTCCATTGAGGAAAAAAAAAACATCGTTCGACTAAGTATTTGAATAAACAGACATATGAATGAGACATTGCAAAGAAAGAATTGGTGTTTAGCAATAACGGGGAACTTATTAAATGCTTCCTTATATCTGCCACTGGTTTGAGGGCTTGGCAGTGAAGTGGCTTTTTCTCCTGTATGCAGCTTAGAGAGAGGGAGTGCCAGAATCGCATTACTTCTCAGAAAGCGCAGTAAGTGCATACTATACAACAAACTTGTCCCTTTTAACCTTCATTGCCCCCAATCTCTATCTGCCTCTTCGTGCATCCAGTTTCACACACCTGAATGGGGGGTCCTGTTATCTGGTAAAACTGCACTTCCCAGCAGCACTTGTTTCCTCTGCTACAGACCCATCCTCACTCACCTGTGGGCTCCTGACTAGTCCCACCTCTTGTTCTTCTGTGCACTGTCTGACATATTTGTATTTTCTGCCACTTACCATCAGTATTGCTGCCTGTGAGGTTTTACATGGTTGTCTGGTTCTGGCTGACTGTCCTGCAATCCTCCACAAAGGCAGAGCTGTATTGGGTGCCTGCAGCTGACAGATCGAGTGATGTGAAACTAAAAATCCTTCTCTTGATGCATTAACACTACATAGAAAACCCCAAAACAACTAGGAGGGCAAAAACTGAAAATCGGATAAACACCAGAGAAAACCAGCAGTATAAATTGCCAGTAAAACACCGAACTTCTATAATGATTAAATAATAAACTTAACAAGGAATAAACTTTAAAGTTGCTGCTAACTAAGCAGAGACCACAATGATGGAGTACATATAAAACCTGATTAGAGCCGGGCCAAAAGTACACGTACAGGAGATGGTGTTCCCAGTAGCCCAGAAAGTATCAGAAAGCACTTACACAAGTAGAAATGCTTGTATGGTGTCCCCGCCGCCCCAACGCACGTTTCGCTTCTTCGTCAGGAGGTGTGTATTAGGGAGGGGTAAGTAGCCTTATATACTATAGGCGACAAATCCAAGTCGGGAAAGCAGAGGGGTGTGTGTTGATCACATGATTCAGTGTGGCGTGTCAGATGTAGGAAGGACGGAAAAGACTCTTCCAGTGCGTACGCCGCATGCATCGCTGACATCACTCACGAGAAAGAGACGTCGGGCTTGCGGCCATGGAGCGCAAGCTAATACAGGCTGTCAAGGAGACGGCGCGTGCGCAGAGGTTCCTGTTTGGCCACTCACCCGACCGTCGGAGACTGAGAGAGCAAGGCATGCGTGCTGCTGTAACTTGTCAGAGAATGTATATTTTCTGCAGATTACAACAAGTGTCCAAGATGTGATGTGTGGGCAGGGGATGGAGTGTACAGTCGTGGCCAAAAGTTTTGAGAATGACACCAAAATTATATTTTCACATGATCTGCTGCCCTCTGGTTTTTCTTAGTGTTTGTCTGATGTTTATATCACATACAGAAATATAATTGCAATCATATTATGAGTACCAGTAGGTTATATTGACAGTTAGAATGAGTTAATGCAGCAAGTCAATATTTGCAGTGTTGACCCTTCTTCTTCAAGACCTCTGCAATCCTCCCTGGCATGCTCTCAATCAACTTCTGGACCAAATCCTGACTGATAGCAGTCCATTCTTGCATAATCAATGCTTGCATTTTGCCAGAATTTGTTGGTTTTTGTTTGTCCACCCGTCTCTTGATGATTGACCACAAGTTCTCAATGGGATTAAGATCTCGGGAGTTTCCAGGCCATGGACCCAAAATCTCTATGTTTTGTTCCTTGAGCCATTTAGTTATCACCTTTGCTTTATGGCAAGGTGCTCCATCATGCTGGAAAAGGCATTGTTGGGCGCCAAACTGCTCTTGGACGGTTGGGAGAAGTTGCTCTTGGAGGACATTCTGGTACCATTCTTTATTCATGGCTGTGTTTTTAGGCAAGACTGTGAGTGAGCCGATTCCCTTGGCTAAGAAGCAACCCCACACATGAATGGTTTCAGGATGCTTTACAGTTGGCATGAGACAAGACTGGTGGTAGCGCTCCCCTCTTCTTCTCCGAATAAGCTGTTTTCCAGATGTCCCAAACAATCGAAAAGGGGATTCATCAGAGAAAATGACTTTGCCCCAGTCCTCAGCAGTCCACTCCCTGTACCTTTTGCAGAATATCAGTCGGTCCCTGAAGTTTTTTCTGGAGAGAAGTGGCTTCTTTGCTGCCCTCCTTGAAACCAGGCCTTGTTCAAAGTGTCTCCGCCTCACAGTGCGTGCAGAAGCACTCACACCAGCTGCCATTCCTGAGCAAGCTCGGCACTGCTGGTAGTCCGATCCCGCAGCTGAAACAGTTTTAAGATACGGTCCTGGCGCTTGCTGGTTTTTCTTGGGCGCCCTGGAGCCTTTTTGACAACAATGGAAGCTCTCTCCTTGAAGTTCTTGATGATGCGATAGATTGTTGACTGAGGTGCAATCTTTGTAGCGGCGATACTCTTCCCTGTTAGGCCATTTTTGTGCAGTGCAATGATGGCTGCACGTGTTTCTTTAGAGATAACCATGGTTAACTGAAGAGAAACAATGATACCAAGCACCAGCCTCCTTTTAAAGTGTCCAGTGATGTCATTCTTACTTAATCATGACTGATTGATCGCCAGCCCTGTCCTCATCAACACCCACACCTGTGTTAATGGATCAATCACTAAAACGATGTTAGCTGCTCCTTTTAAGGCAGGACTGCAATGATGTTGAAATGTGTTTTGGGGGTTAAAGTTCATTTTCTGGGCAAATATTGACTTTGCAAGTACAGTAATTGCTGTTAAGCTGATCAGTCTGACATTCAGGATTATATGCAAATTGCCATTAGAAAAAATGAAGCAGTAGACTTTGGAAAAATTAATATTTGTCTCATTCTCAAAATTTTTGTCCATGACTGTATATGTGTGGCACACAATGGAAAAACCTGTTGGTTAGATTGAAAACCTCTGGATCTTCAGGTTGTGTATAGTGACCCCTTTGTGATTAAAGGGAACCTGTCACCCCCAAAATCGAAGATGAGCTAAGCCCACCGGCATCAGGGGCTTATCTGCAGCATTCTGCAATGATGTAGATAAGCCCTCGATGCATCCTGAAAGAGGAGAAAAAGAGGTTAGATTATACTCACCCAGGGGCGGTCCCGCTGCGGTCCAGTCCGATGGGCGTTGCGGTCCCGTCCAGCTCCTCCTTTCTTCATAGGATGACGTCCTCTTCTTGTCTTCACGCTCCGGCACAGGCGTACTTTGTCTGCCCTGTTGAGGGCAGAGCAAAGTACTGCAGTGCGCAGGCCCCGGGAAAGGTCAGAGAGGCCCAGTGCCTGCGCACTGCAGTACTTTGCCCTCAACAGGGCAAATCAGTATGCCGGAGCCGCAGCGTGAATACAACAAGAGGACGTCATCGTAAGAAGATGGGAGGCCCGGGACCGCGACGCCCATTGGATCAGACCGCCCCCCAGATGAGTATAATCTAACCTCTTTTTCTCATCTTTCAGGATACATTTGGGGCTTATCTACAAGCATTCTAGCTTGTAGATAAGCCCCTGATGCCGGTGGGCTTAGCTCATCTTCGATTTTGAGGGTGACAGGTCCCCTTTTAAATGAGAATTTTTGGGTTTAGTTCACTTTTGTAATATTGGGTATCTGTATTTTATTGGGTTACATATCATGTACTCATGTAAGTGCCTTCTGATACTTTCTATGCCTAATTTGCTGCGTTACTGGGAACACTTTAACTCCTGTACTTGTACTTTTGGCCTTGTTCTAATCAGGTTTTATATTTACTCTATCACTGTGGCCACATGGGGTATTCTGTCTATGCTTGGTTAGCAGCAACTTTGTTTAATATTTATTCCTTGTTACGTTTATAATGATTAATAAACTTCAGTGTTTTTACTGGCAATTTATACTGTTGGCTTTCTCTGGTTTTTGTTGATGCATACAGTAGATGATGATTCTCTGTCATATGCATCAGCAGAGCAGCATTTCCAGTTTCACATCACTGGTGTCTCCAGTAACGGGCAACAAACACCTCTCAGCTGATCTCAGCCCTTGTAAACGGAGCCCCATCCTGCTGTATTCTCTCCTTGCAGTACACTGCTACTTAGTTACCAGCACACTGCTGCATCCTATTCCCTGTATCTCCTGCCGGTGTGTAATGTGGGAAGCTCCTCAGTATTCCATGACATCATTCCTCAAAGTGGAAGCCGTGGTTTAGACATTTACCAGAACAGCGCTATGCTGGCTAAGGGTGCAGACAGATGTCCATGTAAATCCGTGTGAGGAGTGCATGGCACTGCACGGACTGGCACCCCTCCTGTCTGGAGCATGACAGCGTGATGTATTTCTATGCAGCTGTCACGCTCAGGTCAGGAGAGCAGATGGCCAGTACTGAGATTGCGTTGTGATCCTCCGAGTTATAGGGCCGTCTGTCTGCGCCCTGAAAGACTGCACTGTTCCTGATCTACCTGAAGCTGCAACTCTTCAAGTATTCAATGGCATCTGAAGACTTAGGGTACCGTCTCACTATACGATTTACCAACGATCACGACCTGCGATACGACCTGGCCGTGATCGTTGGTAAGTCGTTGTGTGGTCGCTGGGGAGCTGTCACACAGACCGCTCTCCAGCGACCAACGATGCCGAGGTTCGCTGGTAACCAGGGTAAACATCGGGTTACTAAGCGCAGGGCCGCGCTTAGTAACCCGATGTTTACCGTGGTTACCAGCGTAAAAGTAAAAAAAAAAAAAAAACGTACATACTCACCATCTGATGTCCGTCAGGTCCCTTGCCGTCTGCTTCCCGCTCTGACTGAGTGCCGCCGTAAAGTGAAAGCAGATCACAGCGGCGACGTCACCGCTGTGATCTGCTCTCACTTTCCGGCCGGCAGACAGTCAGAGCGGGAAGCGGACGGCAAGGGACCTGACGGACATCAGATGGTGAGTATGTACGTTTTTTTTTTTTTTTACTTTTACGCTGGTAACCACGGTAAACATCGGGTTACTAAGCGCGGCCCTGCGCTTAGTAACCCGATGTTTACCCTGGTTACAAGCGATCGCATCGCTGGATCGCTGTCACACACAACGATCCAGCGATGACAGCGGGAGATCCAGCGACGAAAGAAAGTTTCAAACGATCTGCTACGACGTACGATTCTCAGCAGGGTCCCTGATCGCAGTAGCGTGTCAGACACTGCGAGATCGTAACTATATCGCTAGAACGTCACGAATCGTGCCGTCGTAGCGATGAAAATGCCACTGTGTGACGGTACCCTAAGGGTATGTGTCCACGGGCCGGATGACATTAGCTGCGGATTGAACGCTGTGTACAACCGCAGCGTTCAACCCGCAGCATCCAGATGTTACAGCATAGTGGAGGGGAGTTTATGAAATCTCGTCTCCACTATGCGTGCGAACACGCACCCGGTGGCCCTGCGTTTACGGACATGTGGCGCGTCTTTTTAGATTTACCAGAACGCAGCATGTCTGGTAAATGACAGGGCCCTATGCGTAGGGTGCGGAGATTCCGGATGTGTGCAATGAACACATCTGGAATCACCGCGCGTTCAGAAGGGGGCGGCGCTTTGGGCGGAGCGGGTTTTCCACTCTGTCTAAAGCGCCGTAAATCCGGACAGTGGACACGCACCCTAAATAAGGCTTGGAAAAGCATCCTCAAAGGAGTGATATGTGCACAATGGGGCTGATTTTTAAAAATGGGTTATATTGACACAAATGAATAGCTGTTTGCATAGTATCATAAGAACATTTTTTTGAATATCCATTTTTTTTTTCCCAGTAACATGTTGACAGCTATAGACACCTGTTATATCATTTTTTTTATTTTTTTGAAATGCAAAATTTTATGAACTGTTTTTTGTCAGTATAAATATTTGGATATTGCCAGTTACAATTCACTTAGTATAATTGCTAAAGTATCTCTAATTGGGCAATATACAGTGTAGTGAACCCTTCCTTTGCTGTAAATATCTAAAATTGAAAATTGTAACTTTAGTTGTTTTTTTTTAGTTTTGTGTTTTGTGTTTTTGCCTTTTTTTTTCTCTAAAGGCAATCCGGATGTTTTACAGGATACATTATGCTAAAATTACTTTTCTTTCCATCAGGATAGCAGGCATAGCTCTGACATGGAAGCTTCCATCATTGAAGAACATTTAGTATTACAGAATGCTTATTGGTAGCCAGTAAGGGCATAATACACTAGGTGTATCTGATTGTGATTTCACCGATCAGAAATGGTGAACAATATCTTTTAATTTTTTTGGGAAAAGAAATCATTGCTGTTAACAGTTTTGCTTCTTTTTGGCAAGAACTGTGCAATCTACAGCAAAGATCTTATCGTGGAAATATGATGTTCACCAGGGGTGGGCAATTAATTTTCCCAAGGGGCCACATGAAGAACTGGGACAGTAATTATGGAGGGCTGAACCAATCGGCTGAATTTAATTGAGCTCAGTATTATTAGTTTTTTTTTGTTTTTTTTTTTAAATAGGGTTTTAATTACATGTATATATGGGTAAGAATACAGGTTACAATAAGCTTTATAGTAAAATCTACTAGACTATTGATGTAATTTCTGTTATGGAGGCTCGCATCTCCGCAAGACATATTGACGTATTGCGGTCCTGAAAGATGCACCACATGTCAGTGTCCACAGGTGAGCTACGGGTGTCTGTGGACGCGTAGTAAACATGGGATTTCTTGAAATCCAATCCACTATGCTGTAACATCTGGCTGCTGTGGTTTTGACGCTGCGGATGTACGCAGCGTCAAACCCCCAGCAATTCCTGGCTGTATGCACGTACCCTTAGAAAGCCATTCGGCTACTACAATGACAGCCCAGCGACCAGGAAGAAATTAACTAATTATTCCTACCGGCAGCATCTGACATTCAGTCGGAGACACCGCTTTAGTCACTGCTCAGTACATGGTGAGCGGCAGATGGAAGCAGTACAGCCAGGTGTGTACTGATTCGCTGCTAAACAAGCTGTCAAAGTTTCGGGACCTGCTTACCCCCGTCACTCACCATGTACTGAGCAGTGACTGGAGCCGTGTCTCAGCCTGAGGCTGCCGGGAGGATTAAAGTTAATTTCTTCCCATAGCTGAGCTTTCAATGCGGCTGCACAGCTGTAGAATACTATTAACCTGCAGGTTAATAGCGTTTACACATTATGAATGTCAATTATATACATGTGCCTTATTTAAAGGGGTAATCCAGGCTTGGGGCTCAAGTCTGCAGTTCCTCTATGTAATGGAGTATGCATTGTCAGGATTCTCTGTGAGCGGGCAGTTGTGTGACTGCAAGTACGTGATTTGCAATCCTCCAACCACATTTTGGCTAGACGTGTCCGGCCACGCTCAGTACACTTGCATTAATGGAGGCTGGGCCATCTAGTGGGAATGTGGTCAGGATTACACAAGTCCCATACCTGCGTCGCACACCTGCCTGCGCGCTCCTGGAGAATGCGCACACAGCACTATGTGAGGGCTCACATGTAGAATTCTGTGTTAGAGTGACTACAGACTGTAAATCCAACTCTGGACAACCCCTTTAACTTGTATTAAAATATATAGGGGCTCATGCACACGTGGATCCGTGCACTCTACATGTCACATGTGTCTGAAGCCCAATATTTTGCCCTATTCTTACCTGGGACATGCAGATGTATGTAGTGGGGGTGTACTGAGGCTGGTGTGCTCACGGTGACAAGTCAGGACTCTGAGATAGTCCAGGGCAGCGTGCAGTGGTCATCTGACCTGCATCTCTATGTATCTCTACATCGGTCAGATGCCCACAGTAATGTTCAGGACCTTGAGCAGCACCACCCTCCTGATGTTCTCATGCTGGCCGCACCATGGCTGAGCGCCTCCCCTGAAACCTTATGTTCGCTCCAGTCCATGCCCGCTCCGCGTCCTCTCCGCCCTCCTCAGACTCCTCACTACACACTGAAGACACGCCAGAGAGCTGTCACTGCTGGAGCATGCCTTCTAGCCTGTCTGCGGGCCGGACAGACACAGGCAAAGGGCCGGATGTGGCCCGCGGGCTGCAGTGTGCCCAGCCCTGTTGTACACCATTAAAGAGGTATTCCCATCTCCAAGTTCCTTTCACAATATGTAGTAGGTGTATTAATAGCAACTACCTCCAATTAGAAATGTAGTATAGTTTTTCTGATTCGCTATATCTTTCCAATGTGCAGGCATTGCAAGACCTTGGGTATCCATGGTTACGACCACTGATACAGTGACAGTTGGCTAGTTGCTGGGGTCGTAACCATGGATACCGAAGGTTCTGCACTGCCTGCACATAAGGAAAGAGATATAGCGAATTGGAAAAACGATACTACATTTCTAATTGGTATTTATTATTATTATTTCTTGGAAACTGAAATACTCCTTTTTAAGTTTTCTGGATATATTGTGATCCAGTCAATATGTCGTATAGCGTTTGTGCAGAGAGCCGGTTTATATTCTCCAATTTAACGAAAGATCTCGGGAAGGATAAACCTTTTTTCAAAGAGAAGTCTAATTTCTATCATTGGTTGTGCACCACAAACGCCAGCCATTCATAGTCTGTTAAGTGACTATATATTGTCTGTTATTAAGCTGCAATGTGATTGTACATAGTTACAAAGCATGTGGTCCAAGTGATGGTTCTACATTATCAGCTGTTCGGGGCTGGGCAGTGGCTGTCCGCAGTATGCTTTGATGGGGAGCTTGTTTTGTGCTGTGAATAAAGTGTCACATTCACAACTTTAACCCCAAATCTGCGACTTGCCTAGATATTGATGTTAGTAGCCGTTGTCTGGAAGCTTGCTTTCAGTACAGGATTAGTTTCCCTCTTAAGCAGGCTTTGTCATGGGGGGCAAATATGTCCTTGCTTGGAAGACCGGTTCCTAGCTTTAATAGCTGCCGATTTTCCATTTGTTTGGCTCACGTGGAAATGCAATTACCATGAGGAATTTTGCATGGTAAAAAGCCCCACCAAATCCCATACTACGGTAAAATGCAAGTGAATGGGGTTCTTGAAATCTCCGTTTACACGCGTATTGCTGATTTTAGCGATTGCGCCCAATTTTCATCTCCGCTGCATGCTATATTCTGCTGAGTAGGGGTGACAGATTTTTGCCACAAACTTACCTTTCGCATTACAAAGGGTGAACTCTGCAGTCAAGCGTGCAGCTAAACCTGTGTATTATGGATTTCATTTTGGTTTTGCTCTTGCTATTTTCCCCAGCATACCCATCGTGTGTGAACATGGCCTTATTGGTTGTAATGTCTGCAGTACAGTATTTAGGATGTAAGACGTCTTGATGGAATAACATTGTAGCCCCCTTATCATGATGTGCATATGTGCTTGGAACAGCCATTTCTCCAGTACTTGAATGCCCCCCTTTCTGTGGGAGTTCACGTAGTTTACACATGCTACACTGCATGCCAAGCAAGGCACCCTTCTCCTCCTGCATAATTTGTCATTTTCGCTGCTGTGTATGTTGTGGCAACATTTGTCATGTCCTCTGCTTGTCCTTGAATAACTTTCATGCTTTGGTAGCAGAGTGGAAATTTCTGTTCTTAACCTCTCGGTTTATGTCTGTATTACATCCAGGATTCAGTGTGAAATTACACTGCCGTATGTCACAAATGCTTCTGCGTTTTGTCAGGTCAATATTTTTTTGGCCATTCGCCAACTCCCATTGTGATCATAGTTCACTCTTTGATGTACTGTTCCCATCTCTATCACATAACATGGCAGCTCCATGCTGATTCGTCTTGAAATAGTCTGAGATGTGTAATATGTTCTCCTTTTGAACTGCTTAACCTACCTAATGACTTGATATTTTTGTTCTCAATGAGAAATATAATCAGATTATCAGATTTGTCAAGGATGGGTGGAGGGGGAGAGTTGATGGCACAATTTTATCTTATTTTTTAACTTTGATGGGATGCCACTTATAACATGAGTCACAATGAGCCAGAGTTGCCAACATTTAAAATTTATTTCTGGACCGCTTCTCAATAAAAAAAAATAAATATCGCATTCTTCCAACTTTTTATGGACCCATTAAAGGGGACCTGTCACCCCCAAAATCGATGGTGAGGTAAGCTCACCGTCATCAGGGGCTTATCTACAGAATTCTGTAATGCTGTAGATAAGCCCCCGATGTATCCTGAAAGAGGAAAAAAGAGAGGTTAGATTATACTCACCCAGGGGCGGTCCCGCTGCGGTCCGGGTCGGATGGGCGTTGTGGTCCGCTCCAGCGGTCCTGTTGAGGGCAGAGCAAAGTACTGCAGTGTGGGAAAGGTCAGAGAGGCCCGGCGCCTGCACACTGCAGTGCTTTGCTCTGCCCTCAACAGGACAGACAAAGTACGCCTGCGCCGGAGCCGCTGCGTGAAGACCAGAAGAGGACGTCATGGAATGAAGATGGGAGGCGCCGGACCGGACCTGAGACACCCATCGGACCCGAACCGCAGCGGGACCGCCCCTGGGTGAGTATAATCTAACCTCTTTTTCTCCTTTCAGGTAACATCGGGGGCTTATCTACAGCATTACAGAATGCTGTAGATAAGCCCCTGATGACGGTGAGCTTACCTCACCATCGATTTTGGGGGTGACAGGTTCCCTTTAAAATACCACAGTATAACGTTAGCAAAAATCTGGTGACAGATTCCCTTTATCTCATTTGAGAGCAGAATAATGTAGGCAAACAGACACTGAATCCAATGATGTATCACTTAGTTTACTGGGTGCAGTCATTCTGACACAATCCAGAGTTTTTAGATTTGGCAATGCAACAGAGATGAGAAAGATAACCCTGCCCACAGCAAGCTCTGTATATACAATAAAAAGTTTATAGACAGAGGGCTGCTTATCACAGAAGGAGGCGGAGTCGGACTACCAGACACTACTTTGTCCAAGCAGTGATAAGCTCCTGGTGCTAAAACGATCATAGCAAGTGGAGGTGCTTGATAAGGGAGGCATCGCTATAATCTGTGTTTTAACCCCTACAGCATGCGGTCTTCAGATTTCATAGGAAAAACCTATTGATAAATTCCCTTTAAGATTTTAACCCCTTCACTTCACTTGGCCTGCTTCCACCTACATGACCGGCCAAAGTTTACAACTCTGACCAGTGTCACTTTGTGGTATTAACTCTGGAACGCTTCAACAGATCCCACTGATTCTGAGATATTTTTTTTTTCATGACCTATTGTACTATTGTAAAATTTGTTCAGTATGACTTGTTTGTTTGTGAAAATATTGGAAATTTGGCAAAAAGTTTGAAAATTTTGCAATTTTCAGACTTTTTATGCCCTTTTAAACCAGAGTTATGACACAAAATAATTAATAACATTTCCTGCTTGTCTACTGTACACCAGCACAATTTTAACATGTCATTTTTTTTAAATTATTTATTTTTTTAGTTGGGGCTAAAATTTGAAGCAATTTTTCAAACAAAATGTTTTTTTCTTTAACCCCTTACTGCCATCGGAAGGGATAGTACATCCGGTGGCAGTATTCCCTGCTTTGATGTGTGCTTCGGTGGTGAGCCTGCATCAAAGCTGGGACATGTCAGCTGTTCAAAACAGCTGACATGTGCCCGCAATAGGCGCGGGTGGAGTCACGATCCACTCCCGCCTATTAATTAGTTAAATGCCACTGTCAAACTCTGACAGCGGCGTTTAACAAGCGCTTCCAGATGGAAATGCGCGCATCGGTGACCCCATCACGTGATCGGGGGTCATCGGTGCGTCGGCATGACAACCAGAGGTCTCCTTGAAACCTCTATGGTTGTTGATGCAGGATTGCTATGAGCGCCACCCAGTTGTCGGTACTCATAGCAAGTCTGTAGTTCTGCTACATAGAGGCGACCTGAGCATCACCTCTATGTAGCAGAGCCGATCAAGTTGTGGCAGCTGCTATTGGAGCATGGCAAAAGTAAAAGGGGTTAATTGATGCCTACATCCCATAATTCTGATACTAAGACATTATCTGCATTCAGTGTAAACTGTAAAACAAATAATTTGTCATAATAATCTGTATGGGTTTCTCCAGCTTCAAAAAAAAAAAAAAAAAAGGACCAAATTTGTTTTTTCTTGCATAAAGTGCTTTATTTTTACGCACTGACCAGGAATGTATGGAGGGTTGCCAACCCTCCAATGACCTTTACAGAAGTATACATACAAAAGTAATTCACTGACTGAAGAATCACATTTTCATTATCTTATTGTATGAGTTTATGTTGTGGTGTAGATACTGGATACCAGAATTCGTGTTCAAAATGCTTTTGAAAAGTTGCAAAATTTCTAAACCATGCAAAGTTGCTAAAAATATTTTGCGACTCCTTACCATTTTCATACCAGTTTCGAAGAACGCACGCACGTTGGTAAAACGTAAACATTTTCTGCAATAAACCAAACACTAACTGCATAATTGGTTTCTCCAAACGCCACACAAAACTAGTCAACCCTTTCGTGACAAGTCTTTAGTGCCTAGTACGCCTTTTGGCTCTTATGATTTGCAGGAAATGTGATCTGTAGACAGACTCCAGACTCTGGATGTCTTCCTGAGGAATATTAGCCCATTCCTCAGGGACATGGGCTTCTAGGTAAGTAATATTGTTGCTCCAACAACCTTAGTCATATCCTGCATACTATTTTCTATGCGGCTCAAGCTGGGCATCTGTGAGTACCACTCCAGAATTGTCCAGGACTACTGGTGTTGGTGAACTTTGGTATACTTGGGACCATTGTCCTGTCGAAGGGTCCAGTAATGCCTGAGCTCCAGCCTACGTCTGGAGTGGTCCATAACAGCTGAGCAGAAGGATCTTTGCAGAACAGGCATTTGGTTACCAACTACTTGCTGGTAGGCTCTTAGCCCCATAAGAGGGGGAGAAAAAAAAAAAGTCCTGGTTAACATTTTTTTTAATAACTTCTTGGACCAGTCTCTGAGTCAACCTGAGAGTGTTAGTGAACTGGAGGTTCATGCCCTTCAAGAATGAACGAATATTCCTCTGATGTCTGGCTATGCATTATCTGTGCAGCTGATCTGAACAGCCACTAAAATTCTTGTCATGAAGGGGTTGAATTTTGAGACTAGTAGACTTTTTTTTTTTTTTTTTGTCCTCAAATTTGGCAAAAGCTCTTGTTAGTTGTGTTGAACTATTTTAAATTATTTGGATTCTTACATTTCTACATTTTGCTAATAAACCGAACTTCCAGTTTGGATACAGTTGCAACTGCAGTTATTAAACAACCAAACAATGAATAAACCACGGCCCTCAGCATATGGCTGGCACCCCAGGATGTGGCCGGCAGATGCAGTACACATACTCCGCTACCTGTAGCCACCAATGAGGGCACCAGTTTGCGTTGACCCAGAGGTGTCACCTGAACACTTCTGTGCCCACTTGTGTATGCATGTGGGCATGTCACTTCTACTGTAGATTGGTGTGAGAGCTCAGCCAATGTGAGAACATGAGTTAAACCTTTTTCTTGCAAGTTTATCTTAATCTTTTTTTTTTTGGTCTGGATGCATACTGCAGAGATGTCTGGTGTAGGCTGTACAAACGGAAGTGTTATCAGTGGTGTCACTGATACTCTGGTATTGAGACTTTTTGAGGAAGAGGTCTCATTAATTCATTGTCCGATGGCATATTCTATATAAAATGAAAAGCCTATTGGGTCAAATATAGCATTCAAGGTTGAATAAGGCTATATAAAACAGCCATGTGCATATGAATAGGACTAGTGCCTGTTACCTGGCCATGCTTGAGGTCTAATAGTTATTGGGTAAATGTCATTTGTGCCGCTCACAGGGTGTGCAAGACAAACTATTGTAATACCTTTCCCAATTAGCCTCCCCTCCAACACTCCTGCATGCATATGTTTTCAATGGATGGAGAAGAATAAGACCCCTCTCGTTCTGGCTTTTATTTTCAGTTAACAGCTCAAAGCTTTTGATTCTTTGAACATGTGTGACCCTTCTCCCACCCACTACCGTTTGGGAGACTTGGATGCCCCAGTACTAGAAAGTCTAGGGTGACAGTCTAAATTTGATTTCAGTTGACTTCACTCTGTGTATAGGTTCCTTGAGACATAGACATACACTGTTGCATTTTTATTGATCGGCTGCCACCTTGCCTGGTGTTATGCCACTTAAACTTAGGAACGTGTCATCATAAAGTATACACTCATTGTGAGTAATGGTTTGTATAATATATGTATATTTTCCACATTATGAGTGTTTAATTGACCTTTTTGGAGGCTGATTTTGTTAATCATACTCCAACATTAAACCTCTGCTTGACTGATCACTTTCTTCCCATTCAGCCATGCTCCGAATATTAAATAAGCAGAGCAATTGCCTCTTACTGAGCAAGAAATTAGGAAGTTTTACTTCTGCCTGAAGCTGTCTGGTTGCAAACTGTTGAATCTGAATCTCTTCCTGTCATTAATTGTTTTATAGGGTGTGGCTGAAAGGCAGGGGAAGTAATGGAAATACTCCAGTGTACGTACGCTGGAATTTTGTCCTTCCTCTTTTGTTTTTCAAACCCGAACAACCTTGAGCGCTTTGAAGGTTAGGAGTTGTACCATAGTAACTGAGCATTCAGTCCCACTTTTTGGTATGTTAACCTCACATTCCCTCACACTGTAGATTTCAATCTGATAGTTAACTTTTACTCAGAAAGCTATTACTCTGCCAAGAGCAGCTTGTACCTTACTCCTCTAAACCTGTTTTATTATTTTCTGGGAACTTGACCCCTGCCTACTAACAGCATCAGTAAGCCGTGAGTGCAAAGATGGTGATACTGTATATTCCCATCATCCCCTTTCTTTCTCCATGATGGTGTTTGACTTTGAACATTTCTGTGATTAGATATAATTACAGATTTACACAACTTCTTGTGTGGTACTAGCCCTAAGGCCCTCATGCGTATCGGATAAGTCGGGCGAATCCCCTGGTATCAGCAGGATTGGCTATCCATCTAATGAGGGGCAACATATTCGACCTATTAAACTTAAATAGCCGATGCTTTTGTTTGGCATGGAAGTAAGCCACTGCCAGAGAAGTTTGGCAGCAGTTTTCCTATAAAGGACACAGGAACACTTGGCTGATTCACCCTTTCATGTGTATAGGTGAGTTGGGTTAGTAGACGGCCTTCTCTCAACAGCTATCTAATGTGTATGACCAGCTTAATTTCCGACCTATGTCTGAGCTGTTATCCTAGTTCTGCTGGTTGCTATTGAAGTCAAACTTGTGGACTGGGAGAACTTCTGGTTGATATCCTGAATTTCTTTTCAGTGCCTACGGTAGTTGTCCAATGTGCAGGGAGGTAAAAACGCAGGAAATGCTGAGCTTTTTGTTCAGATGCCAGCACAACTTGGAGCCCATTTCAAATCTTTATCTCTGGAATGGTGAAAATATGTTGACATACTTGAACTTTTCCTCTAGAGATTGTATCTATATGAAAAATGGCTTTCAAGGTGAAGCTGCACTTTAAGCCTTGGAAGTCTAGCTAATCTCTCTGGAGTTGTTTAGTTTAATTGGAAATGGTGTGATAGGTGGTGGTTGGCTAGCAGAAGTTACAATCTTCCTAGATAAGATGCATCTTTCCCCAGTATGACAATTATAATCCATCTTGTGAGGTGCATCTTCAAAGCTACTATTCTGGCAGAGCAACTCTGATGCAGCAGAACCTAGTCCACCCAATAGCATTGGTGCTGTGGAGTGGACCAGTTGGATCTGTGGCAAGTGGATAAGCAGCGTTTTGTTTGCCATAACGTTTATTGTAATGGCTGGATTTGTTGCAGGTTGCTATAGAATTGACACTGCAATATACATAGCAGTACTGGTATTGTCATTTCACGGTAGTGGTGTGGGCAACGCACTACTTGGATATTTATGGCGGCCTATAATGCCTAACCCTATGGCGTCATAGGAGTATGTTGGGTTGCTTTGTCAAATTTAACGTGCAGTACAGCAGAGATGGCCAGCGCTACAACTGGAAAAGTGAACGGGTTTGGTTCAATTTAGGTGTGATGTCATAGTTACAACAGGTGTAATAATCAGAAGAGGTGCCAGGGATGCTGGCGGCTAGGAGGTTTGCCGGGCTCCCGGCCAGTTGCCATGGACGACTGATGTGACGGCTGAACCATTCCTGTGAATATATCTCCTCTTTAATATATATTATAAGTATTCATAGATGCACAAGGTATAGTGGAGATGACTGACAACTGCTTTGGAAGGACTGGATTTCTTATGATGTGTACTGTAGAGTCCCAACTCTTCTCCCTTGGCAGATGTTGGAGGGTGAGGGGAAGTGGTGTCAGGTATGTACGGTATATAAAGACTATAGGTAGGCTACTACTGTAACTGTTTGAGTATTTGATATTCGCTGCTTCCCCATGGCTGGGAGATGACTTCCAGATAAAATTCACCAATAGGAAAAAAATCCCCAGTAAAATAAAAACAAAAAAAATTATTGATTTATGCTGTAGCTGCTGTCAGAAATATATGTACCTGGTGCTCATCAACAAAAGTATTCCAGCAATGAAATTTGGAAGAAGAAAAAGCATTAAGTGTCTTCTCTTTATTGAAATCAAAGATGGCAGCTTATATGTTACGGGAAAGTTCTGGTGCATGTCGGCAACAGCCATTTTGTGTTGGCCTGTACCTAATTTGGCTGGAGTGCAGTAGTGTCCACATATGCTGGATTTCAGTGTGTCTGGTAGCGACATATTCCCCTCTACTATAAGCTGTTGGCTTGATGAGCAGACTGAACCAGAAATTAGAATAATTCAGTTTTATCGACTTGAAGTGACTAAATTTGATCACCTTCCAGTAGTGAGCACAGAGATATGATGTAAATAAAGTTACAGTACAGTGCTAGATTGCATTGGAAACTAACATGGCATTTACAGCTGGACATGCACTTTAATTCATATCCAACTTTGTAACTTTGGAACCCGCCCCTCTGATCCCAGGTTGCTTGGGATTAAGCCCTATGCCTGACATTTCTAATACATTATTCTATGCCTTATGATTTATGCAGAGATGTAGATGTATATTTATATCGTAATAAAAAAAAATATTTTCCTCTCCTCTACAGGTTAATGTAGAAAGTGAATTTAGGGTCTGTGCACATGTGGATTTGGCTGCGGATCCATAGCAGTTTCCCATGCAGTGTACAGTACCATGTAAACATATGGAAAACCAAATCCGCTGTGCACATGCTGTGGAAAATTCAACGTGGAAATGCTGCTGTTTATTTTCCGCCACATGTCAATTCTTTGTGCGGATTCCGCAGCGTTTTACACCTGTTCCATAATTGGAATCCGCAGGCGTGTAAACGCAGGTGAAATCTGCAGGTGAAGCGCAGGGCGTGTTACCTGCAGATTTTTCAGAATCCGCGTGGGAAAAATCCGCAATGGAATCCGCAACTTGTGCACATACCCTTCAGTTTTTGCTGCTGAAGTGTTTTAAAACCTCTCTAGATGTTGAATAACTGCACACATTTGTTACTCTATAACCCACATCAATTAATTACCCGGTTATGAAATGGAAATGTGTGTGTTTGCTTAGTACAAAGTTAATTGTATTACATGTTAATGTTTTACCTGAAAGAGAACATTTCTAAAATTCTTTGTGTAATGTTTGACATGCTTTACGAGTTGCATAGCTGATGTGCAGAAGATTTGACTACATTCTGAATGTATGCCTCCATTGAACGCTTTCTCAGAATGAACAAATGTAAAATGTCTGTAAAATTGATTTTAAGAAAAAAAAAAATGCAGGTCTAAACTTGTGTGGTCTTTAGACTTGTACCACGTTGCCCAGCTTGGTCGTAAAATGCAGACACGATGGTTATATTTTAATTGCCTGTACTTGGGGTGACTAGACAAGCGTAATTGTTACAGCATCAAATTGTTAAACGGCAATTTGCAGGCACAGATACAGTTGAGACACCTAGCTTGGTCGTTACAGAATGACAAGAACAACCTAAGGCTATGCTGTTCCACTTCAATAATGACACAAAGCTTGGTTATAAACTGCTGAAGCTGCATGCACACATCCAGGTTAAATGGACTTTTTTCCCATTGTAACAGAGTTCCAGCCAAGTTTCATCAGTTTTTAACTCCAGCACAGAGTATGTCTTCAGTGTGTCATCTGTTTTATGTTGATCTCTGTGGACTTTAATGACCAAGTCAGATCACTGAAACTGAGAATCGGACATGCTCTGAATTTTTTTTTTTTAATCTGATGGGTATATTTGTCAATGAAACTCTCTCTAGCTTGGGGCGCTGACTTGATTTAAATTGACAACACATGGATGTGAGTACAGCCGTAGAGGTATTTGGCGCAGAACATAGTCCAGTTATTCAAGTATTGTTGGGAACTGAGCTTATTCCGGTAGCTTGGTCTTCTTCTGTGGGCCACAGTCTTTCAGGACCAAAGACTGCAAGGAAAGTTCACTATTTTGGCTACCTGTCACATCTCTTCCTAGATCCTGGCAGAGCTTGTCAGCTTCTCCTTCTGACTCAGACCACAAATCTGCATCCTGAAACCATCTGTGAACTCTACTGACATTTTGGGGTAATGGTCTCCACCCTGTGGCTTTCCAGCTTTTACTAAACTTACCAGTCCAGCATGCCCAGACAGTAAGTCTTTCAGAGAATACTGGTAGTTTTGCATTAGATGGAGAGCTACAGGTTGGTGACCACTGTTTAGGACATACAGTTGTTAGATCAGAGCATTTTTGCAACAGGCTGAGCTTTCACACCGATTAAGATGGGGTGTTCTGGATAATTGGTGCCTTATTCCAGAGCAGATTTTACATTCTATCTTTGTCTCCTCTCTCTGGGCAGTCTAAATATGGATAGACCTGCTCAAGACTGCAGTGTCTTATACTTTGGACCCACCTCCAGGCAGATCCAGTATGCCAGCACTTTCTGGGCATCCAGCACTATTTGTGACCTCAAACAACTCTGGGTACCCACTGCACATAGTGAAGCTCTGTGTCTCTTTAACATATTTGCAGATCCCAAGTAAAGAAACAATAAGCAGTTTCTTGCCCACTAAGCTAACTGGGCCACATCTGGGCATTTCAACCAACATGTAACACAGCTGAAGGCTATGCCTTCTGTATGCGGTGTTGGCACATGTATTTGCAAACCTGCTACACCACACCAACCCCTTGTTGAAGTCCAGTATTAGAGGTATCTATAGAAAACTGTAATTTGACTTTGAAGACTCACTTTCTTCACCTTTCTGCACACTAGTTGTTTTAAATTCTAAATTTCTTAACTGTAATGGTAGCATGATCGGTAAGCATTAGTGATGAGCGAATATACTCGTGATTTCCCGAGCATGCTCGGGTGTCCTCCGAGTATTTTTTTAGTTCTCGGAGATTTAGTTTTCCTCACCTCAGCTGAATGATTTACATCTGTCAGCCAGCATAAGTACATGTGGGGATTCCCTAGCAACCAGGCAACCCCCACATGTACTTATGCTGGCTAAGGCCAGTCTCACACGTCCAGATAATTCCGGTACCGGAAAAATCGGTACCGGAGTTATCCGTGTACGTGTGTCCGTGAGCTCACGTGGCACATCAGTGTGGCACACGTGCGGCAGCCGTGTGCCGCCTGTGTGCCGACTGAGTACCACACGGACCGTGCAGGAGACAGCGCTACAGTAAGCGCTGTCCCCCAGCGTGTGGTGCTGAAACAGCCATTCATTTCTTCTCCCCAGCAGCATTCGCTGGAGAGAAGGAATGAAAAATCAATGTTTTTTTATTATTTTTGCTTGTAAAATAAAGATCCTTGTCACCTGCCGCCTCCCACCCCCTGTGCGCCCGCCCGCTGGCATTAAAATACTCACCCAGCTCCCTCGATGCTTCCTCTCAGCGCCGCAGATTGTCCTGTATGAGCGGTCACATGGTACCGCTCATTAGTGATGAATATGCGGCTCCACCTCCCATAGGGGTGGAGCCACATATTAATCACTGAAATGAGCGGTACCACGTGACCGCTCATACAGGACAATCTGCAGGCGCTGAGAGGAAGCATCGAGGGAGCTGGGTGAGTATTTAAATGCCGGCGGGCGCACAGGGGGTGGAAGGCGGCAGGTGACAAGGATCTTTATTTTACACGCAAAAATAATAAAACATTGATTTTTCATTCCTTCTCTCCAGCGAACGCTGCTGGGGAGAAGAAATGAATGGCTGCTTCAGCACCACACGCTGGGGGGACAGCGCTTACTGTAGCGCTGTCTCCTGCACGGTCCGTGTGGTACTCAGTCGGCACACGGACAGCATCCGTGTGCGGTACGTGTTTTACACGGACCCATTGACTTTAACCCCTTCATGACCTTGGGATTTTTCGTTTTTCCGTTTTCGTTTTTCACTCCCCTCCTTCACAGAGCCATAACTTTTTTATTTTTCCATCAATTTGGCCATGTGAGGGCTTATTTTTTGCGGGACGAGTTATACTTTTGAACGACATCATTGGTTTTACCATGTCGTGTACTAGAAAACGGGAAAAAAATTCCAAGTGCAGTGAAATTGCAAAAAAAGTGCAATCCCACACTTGTTTTTTGCTTGCCTATTTTGCTAGGTTCACTAAATGCTAAAACTGACCTGCCATTATGATTCTCCAGGTCATTATGAGTTCATAGACACCTAACATGTCTAGGTTATGTTTTACCTAAGTGGTGAAAAAAAATTCCAAACTTTGCAAAAAAAAAAAAAAATTTGCGGCATTTTCCGATACTCGTAGCGTCTCCATTTTTCGTGATCTGGGGTCAGGTGAGGGCTTATTTTTTGCGTGCCGAGCTGGCGTTTTTAATTATAGCATTTTGGTGCAGATACGTTCTTTTGATCGCCCGTTATTGCATTTTAATGCAATGTCGCGGCGACCAAAAAAACGTATTTCTGGCGTTTCGATTTTTTTTCTCATTACGCCATTTAGCGATCAGGTTAATGCTTTTTTTTATTGATAGATCGGGCGATTCTGAACGCGGCGATACCAAATATGTGTAGGTTTGATTTTTTTTTTATTGATTTATTTTGATTGGGGCGAAAGGGGGGTGATTTAAACTTTTATGTTTTTTTTATTTTTTTCACATTTTTAAAAACTTTTTTTTTTCACTTTTGCCATGCTTCTATAGCCTCCATGGGAGGCTAGAAGCAGGCACAGCCCGATCGGCTCTGCTACATAACAGCGATCATCAGATCGCTGTTATGTAGGAGAATTGCAGGTGTGCTGTGAGCGCCGACCACTGGGTGGCGCTCACAGCCACCGGCGATCAGTAACCATAGAGGTCTCAAGGACCTCTATGGTTACCATTCAGAAGCATCGCCGACCCCCGATCATGTGACGGGGGTCGGCGATGACGTCATATCCGGCCGCACGGCCGGATGCGGTAGTTAAATGCCGCTGTCTGCGTTTGACAGCGGCATTTAACTAGTTAATAGGTGCGGGCAGATCGCGATTCTGCCCGCGCCTATTGCGGGCACATGTCAGCTGTTCAAAACAGCTGACATGTCCCGGCTTTGATGCGGGCTCACCGCGGAGCCCTGCATCAAAGCAGGGGAGCTGACCTCGGACGGTATAGTACGTCCGAGGTCAGTAAGGGGTTAATGGGTCCGTGTGATCCGTGCGCTCCCACGAACACTGACATGTCTCTGTGTTTTGCAAACAGACACACGGTCCGTGAAAACACGCTGACGTGCAAAGACACATTGATTTTAATGTGTCTATGTGAGTCATTGTCTCCGGTACGTGAGAAAACTGTCACCACACGTACCGGAGCCACTGACGTGTGAAACAGGCCTAACAAATGTAAATCATTCAGCTGCGGCGATGAAAACGAAATCTCCGAGCACCAAAAAATACTCGGAGACCACCTGAGCGTGCTAGGGAAATCTTGAGTAACGAGTATATTTGCTCATCACTAGTAAACATCACTATCATGGGTTATAAAAGGATATCCATAATGCTACTCAATATATGGACTATCATGCACAGATCGTCATAGATTTAAACATGAAATAGAGACGAAAGGGACTCATTGCAGAGTCCACAATATGGTACAAAAATTAAATCAGTTTATTGAAGCCTATAATTTATAAGCAAGAGGAGCAAGAAGGTGCATATGTGCGGTATAAAAGTGCATGGGGTACACAGAGGGAGAGCTGAAATGCTGAAAAAAATAAAATCTATATTTCCAAGTGATGGTCTATACTAGCTGTTAGAATTTACAACTGACTGTTTGCTTCGTGTTGATATTTATCTTTGATTTCTTGTCAGGGTTTAAATTTTGCATATTTTTAATTATGAGAAAGATTGACTTGTAAGAGCTTCCATGTAGTCTGTCTTGTGCCTCACAACATATTGCCTGCTGCTGCATGGACTTGGCAAATGAACAGGGCCTGTAAATGTGTATCCTCCCCATAATCATTTATTTGTATTCTTCTTCCCCCTGCTTCTCTCCTTCTTTCCCCCCTCCGCTACTCTTCATGTGATGCTATGACATGTCTAGTATTTGCTTGGTTAAAGAGTCCCTCTCTAAGTTTTATATTGATGCCAAGTGTGAGTAATGTCTGGAATGTAAGGTTGCTCAGCTTTGATAAGTTTTGCTTTGTTCCTTTTAGGACTTGACCAATAGATTAATAGATTTTGGTTTCTCACCGGAGTGTAATATATTTGCCAGTATGACCTTGACCATTAGGCTTTAGTCACACTATCATACAATACGGCTGAGTGCTATCTGATAAAGCATCGATATGGCTGCGAGTGACACAGCGCACAGCACTCAGATGTCATCTGATATACGCCAGCAGAGGAGGAGATGTGCGAGAGGAACAGGAGGGAGCACAGTAGCATGACACTTGGCTCCCGCTCATAGCAGAGCTGGAGCAGAAGGTCTGTAGCAGATCAGATCCAATGCTCTTGCATCGGATGCTATACATAAGGGCTCCTTTCCACTTGCGAGATAAACGTCCGTGTGTCGCATGTGAAAACCAAGCTCTGGCGCCGGCACTCCGGAGCGGAGAGTGCGGCTGCATAGCAGCACATGCAGCCGCACGCTCCGCTCCCAAGTGCCGGTGCCAGAGCTTGGTTTTCACATGCGAGACACGGACGTTTATCTCGCAAGTGGAAAGGAGCCCTTAGTGTGACTCCAGCCTTAAACTTGGATTCCAGTTTAGGCATGAGCAAAGCTTTCTTGGTACTCTATATAACCTCTGGATTGTAGGAAGTCCTATCCATCTGTTAAAATTTGATGTTATCATGTAATGTAATTAAAAATAATAATAAAAAAAACCAAAATCCTTTTTGTAGAAACTTAATAGGTAATTTGCTGTTGACAGTAAGCGGCTGTAAACATCCTCGACTGGAAGCTGTGAAGAAGTCGATGGGCTTTCAGTCAGATGTTTGCAGCTGCCAACTGCCATTGGCTTCAAGATTTTCTCAATGGATCTAAATGCAGGAGAGCTTTAATGTGTCCGATAGAACAAAACTATATTGCTGCTGTTATACAGTCTTGGGCGAATACCCTACATTACAGTAACAATGACCGTATGTGACCACGTCTTTACCTGATGAACATGACTTCTAATCTTACAAATCTACAGACAATAGAATGCTATAACAAAAGGATTTGTCTCTCCAAATTGCTCGCTCACCAAGGGTCTTGGTTCTGTAACCCTTTGTTGTTCTTGGGGAGGGGGTATTTTCATTAATAGGCAGCAATTCAATTGAATGGCTGACTGCATGAAATATTGTTGGGTACTCCAAGAGAGGAGCAATCTCTGCACAACAGGTTTCAATTTTTACAGGGCAGAGGCAGGTTCTGAATCTTGGACCACTTCTTTCTGACATCTATGTGACAAATGATGGCATGTGACTGGAGATTCACCTCATAAGGACCCCTATAGTGTTTATTTTCTTTTTAAATTTGCAAAAAAAAATAAAAAATCTGTTCTTCTTTTATAGAACTACATTGCTTTGAGTAGTTAAAATACATATTTTTACCTCAGTATGTATTTACGGTTGCTACAAAGGATAAGATTAGCACATCCCCATCGTATGAATGTTTTTGGTGTTCACTTACATCTTATTGGATGGAATGTCTCCCATACAATAAGAATGTTGGCGCTCTAGCTTTTGATTTAAGTTCATAACTTGGCAGAGTCGCTCTGTAGATATAAGATAGCTGGAGAGGGGGAAAGGAGTGAGTCTCAAATGGCTTTGCATCTTGGCTATAAGTACTTGGTTTGGTATGCACATTCATTTTGACATTCCATGTCTCCATCAAGAGCGATAGTGCTCTCAGATTTCCTTCTTGACTTCTTCAATTTTTGTTCAACAAAATGAAAAAAGTGAATGCAACTTGGCCCAACGTTGTATAGATTTTTTTTTTTTCTTATTAAATACATTTTAGTGGGGGAGCTGATAATCCGCTCTGAATAGTCCACTTTACATTATTAGATCATGAAAAGCCTATCCATAAGAGGGTACACAACACTTAAGATAAATGTACTTTATTTGGTTAGCACTGTTGCTTTGCATTGCTGGGGTCCTGGGTTCAAATCCCACCAAGGACAGCATCTGCACAGAGTTTGCGTAGGTTTCCGCGCACTTTCCAAAGACAGTGGGGACAGTGATACCTGTAAAGTTCTGTGGAATTAATGGTGTTGTATAAATGAAATGGATAAATGTATTTTAATTGTTTAGATGCATTTACATCAACATTTACAGAAATAAACACTTGAAATAGATCTGTTTGTAATGACTATATATAATGAGTTTCACTTTATGTATTGAAGAACTGAAATAAATTTAACTTTTTGATGGTCTATAATTTTGGAGCAGCACCTATACATTAAAATCTATAAACAAAGAGCATACCGCAAACCAAACCACAATCAAAGCAATATTTTGACACTAAGCATTGCCACGAGAGGAGGCCCAATAAACAATCATTGCTATTATGTCCCTCCTATAGGCCTCACATTGGCACTGACCTATCAGCGGATGTTGGCACCCAATTGTCGACAATGGCGCCCCCCCTCCTCGGTAGCTTTCCCTCTGTAACCCTTTATCGCTAATATTACAGTGGGTTGACAAGGAATAGTGTAGTTAAACCAGAGACATTGAATGATGCATTCTATTGATTAAAGTATACCAGTTTCACCATTTGTGCAGTTTTACACTGCTCAAAAAAATAAGAGGAACACTAAAATCCCACATCCTAGATATCACTGAATGAAATATTCCAGTTGTAAATCTTTATTCATTACATAGTGGAATGTGTTGAGAACAATAAAACCTAAAAATGATCAACGTAAATCACAACTAATATCCCACGGAGGTCTGGAGTTGGAATGATGCTCAAAGTCATGCTCCTGATGAGGCGGCAGATTGTCTCCTGAGCAATCTCCTCCCAGACCTGGACTAAAGCATCTGCCAACTCCTGGACAGTCTGTGGTGCAACGTGACAGTGGATGGTGCGAGACATGATGTCCCAGATGTGTTCAATCGGATTCAGGTCTAGGGAACGGGCGCGCCAGTCCATAGCTTCAATGCTGTCATCTTGCAGGAACTGTTGACACACTCCAGCCACATGAGGTCTGGCATTGTCCTGCATTAGGAGGAACCCAGGGCCAACCGCATCAGCATATGGTCTCACAAGGGGTCTGAGGATCTAATCTCGGTACGTAATGGCAGTCAGGCTACCTCTGGCGAGCACATGGAGGGCTGTGCGGCCCTTCAAAGAAATGCCACCCCACGCCATTACTGACCCACTGCCAAACCGGTCTTGCTGAAGAATGTTGCAGGCAGTAGATCGCTCTCCACCCCATCTCCAGACTCTGTTACATGTGCTCAGTGTGAACCTGCTTTCATTTGTGAAGAGCACAGGGTACCAGTGGCGAATTTGCCAATCCCGGTGTTCTGTGGCGAATTTGCCAATCCTAGTGTTCTGTGGCAAATGCCAAGCGTCCTGCACGGTGTTGGGCTGTGAGCAAAACCCCCATCTGTGGACGTCGGTCACTCAGACCATCCTCATGGAATCGGTTTCTAACCGTTTGTGCAGACACATGCACATTTGTGGCCTGCTGGAGGTCATTTTGCAGGGCTCTTGCAGTGCTCCTCCTGTTCCTCCTTGCACAAAGGCGGAGGTAGCTGTCATGCTGCTGGGTTGTTGCCCTCCTACGGCCCCCTCCACATCTCCTGGTGTACTGGCCTGTCTCCTGGTAGCGCCTCTGGATACTACGCTGTCAGACACCGCAAACCTTCTTGCCACAGCTCACATTGATGTGCCATCCTGGATGAGCTGCACTACCTGAGCCACTTGTGTGGGTTGTAGAGTCCATCTCATGCTACGTGTGAAAGCACAACCAACATTCAAAAGTGACCAAAACATCAGCCAGAAAGCATTGGCACTGAGCATGTGAAATTGACTGTCAAACAGTGTTGCTTCCTAAGTGGACAGTTTGATTTTCACAGAAGTTTGATTTACCTGGAGTTATATTCTGTGGTTGAAGTGTTCCCTTTATTTTTTTTTTGAGTAGTGTGTATTGTGCTATGTAGCCTTGATCCATATGCAAAGTGTCTGTATATACTATATTTTATAGTTCATCGGTAGATATAGATACTAGTATAGATAAAGCTTAACCTTTAATAGTTAATATAAAAAACCCACAACAATGACACTCAACCACTTGGCCTTAAAAACCTCTTTTCTGCTGTAGGCTGAAAATAGAAAGGTGCAAAGTAACCCTAATGTCCGAACTGTGACTCCCTACCTTACCGCGGAGAGTGGCGCCCCCGCTCAACGTAGACTCTCCCTATTTTGCCTTAATAGGCCCTAAAGTGAGAGAGAAGGTAATCAGACGGCAGACAATTTGATTCAGAATAATCACATTGGGTGAAAGATCATAGAAATGTACTGGGTATATATTAATTAATGACATAAGGTGCAAAAAAGGGGGGTATATACAGTACAGACCAAAAGTTTGGACACCTTCTCATTTAAAGATTTTTCTGTATTTTCATGACTATGAAAATTGTAAATTCACACTGAAGGCATCAAAACTATGAATGAACACATGTGGAGTTATATACTTAACAAAAAACTGTGAAACAACTGAAAATATGTCTTATATTCTACAGTAGGTTCTTCAAAGTAGCCACCTTTTGCTTTGACTGCTTCGCACACTCTTGCCATTCTCTTGATGAGCTTCAAGAGATAGTCACTGGGAGTGGTCTTCCAACAATCTTGAAGGAGTTCCCAGAGATGCTTAGCACTTGTTGGCCCTTTACCTTCACTCTGCGGTCCAGCCCACCCCAAACCATCTCGATTGGGTTCAGGTCTGGTGACTATGGAGGCCAGGTCATCTGGCGTAACACCCAATCACTCTCCTTCTTGGTCAAATAGCCCTTACACAGCCTGGAGGTGTGTTTGGCGTCATTGTCCTGTTGAAAAATAAATGATGGTCCAACTAAACGCAAACCGTATGGAATAGCATGCCGCTGCAAGATGCTGTGGTAGCCATGCTGGGTTCAGTATGCCTTCAATTTTGAATAAATCCCCAACCGTGTCACCAGCAAAGCACCCCCACACCATCACACCTCCTCCTCCATGCTTCATGGTGGGAACCAGGCATGTACAGTCCATCCGTTCACCTTTTCTGCATCGCACAAAGACACGGTGGTTGGAACCAAAGATCTCAAATTTGGACTCATCAGACCAAAGCACAGATTTCCACTGGTCTAATATCCATTCCTTGTGTTCTTTAGCCCAAACAAGTCTCTTCTGCTTGTTGCCTGTCCTATAGCAGTGGTTTCCTAGCAGCTATTTTACCATGAAGGCCTGCTGCACAAAGTCTCCTTTTAACAGTTGTTGTAGAGATGTGTCTGCTGCTAGAACTCTGTGTGGCATTGACCTGGTCTCTAATCTGAGTTGCTGTTAACCTGCGATATCTGAGGCTGGTGACTCGGATAAACTTATCCTCAGAACCTCTTTGTCTTCCTTTCCTGGGGCGGTCCTCTTGTGAGCCAGTTTCTTTGTAGCGCTTGATGGTTTTTGCCACTGCACTTGGGGACACTATCAAAGTTTTCCCAATTTTTCGACTGACTGACCTTCATTTCTTAAAGTAATGATGGCCACTCGTTTTTCTTTACTTAGCTGCTTTTTTCTTGCCATAATACAAATTCTAACAGTCTATTTAGTAGGATTATCAGCTGTGTATCCACCAGACTTCTGCACAACACAACTGATGGTCCCAACCCCATTTATAAGGCAAGAAATCCCACTTATTAAACCTGACAGGGCACACCTGTGAAGTGAAAACCATTCCCGGTGACTACCTCTTGAAGCTCATCAAGAGAATGCCAAGAGTGTGCAAAGCAGTCATCAAAGCAAAAGGTGGCTACTTTGAAGAACCTAGAATATATGACATAATTTCAGTTGTTTCACACTTTTTTGTGAAGTATATATATCCACATGTGTTAATTCATAGTTTTGATGACTTCAGTGTGAATGTACAATTTTCATAGTCACGAAAATACAGAAAAATCTTTACATGTGTGTCCAAACTCTTAGTCTGTACTGTGCGTGTGTGTAAATTATATATATATACAGTGGGGCAAAAAAGTATTTAGTCATTCAGCAATAGTGCAAGTTCCACCACTTAAAAAGATGAGAGGCGTCTGTAATTTACATCATAGGTAGACCTCAACTATGGGAGACAAACTGAGAAATAAAAATCCAGAAAATCACATTGTCTGTTTTTTTTATCATTTTATTTGCATATTATGGTGGAAAATAAGTATTTGGTCAGAAACAAACAATCAAGATTTCTGGCTCTCACAGACCTGTAACTTCTTCTTTAAGAGTCTCCTCTTTCCTCCACTCATTACCTGTAGTAATGGCACCTGTTTAAACTTGTTATCAGTATAAAAAGACACCTGTGCACACCCTCAAACAGTCTGACTCCAAACTCCACTATCGTGAAGACCAAAGAGCTGTCAAAGGACACCAGAAACAAAATTGTAGCCCTGCACCAGGCTGGGAAGACTGAATCTGCAATAGCCAACCAGCTTGGAGTGAAGAAATCAACAGTGGGAACAATAATTAGAAAATGGAAGACATTCAAGACCACTGATAATCTCCCTCGATCTGGGGCTCCACGCAAAATCCCACCCCGTGGGGTCAGAATGATCACAAGAACGGTGAGCAAAAATCCCAGAACCACGCGGGGGGACCTAGTGAATGAACTGCAGAGAGCTGGGACCAATGTAACAAGGCCTACCATAAGTAACACACTACGCCACCATGGACTCAGATCCTGCAGTGCCAGACGTGTCCCACTGCTTAAGCCAGTACATGTCCGGGCCCGTCTGAAGTTTGCTAGAGAGCATTTGGATGATCCAGAGGAGTTTTGGGAGAATGTCCTATGGTCTGATGAAACCAAACTGGAACTGTTTGGTAGAAACACAACTTGTCTTGTTTGGAGGAAAAAGAATACTGAGTTGCATCCATCAAACACCATACCTACTGTAAAGCATGGTGGTGGAAACATCATGCTTTGGGGCTGTTTCTCTGCAAAGGGGCCAGGACGACTGATCCGGGTACATGAAAGAATGAATGGGGCCATGTATCGTGAGATTTTGAGTGCAAACCTCCTTCCATCAGCAAGGGCATTGAAGATGAAACGTGGCTGGGTCTTTCAACATGACAATGATCCAAAGAACACCGCCAGGGCAACGAAGGAGTGGCTTCGTAAGAAGCATTTCAAGGTCCTGGAGTGGCCTAGCCAGTCTCCAGATCTCAACCCTATAGAAAACCTTTGGAGGGAGTTGAAAGTCCGTGTTGCCAAGCGAAAAGCCAAAAACATCATTGCTCTAGAGGAGATCTGCATGGAGGAATGGGCCAACATACCAACAACAGTGTGTGGCAACCTTGTGAAGACTTACAGAAAACGTTTGACCTCTGTCATTGCCAACAAAGGATATATTACAAAGTATTGAGATGAAATTTTGTTTCTGACCAAATACTTATTTTCCACCATAATATGCAAATAAAATGATAAAAAAACAGACAATGTGATTTTCTGGATTTTTTTTTCTCAGTTTGTCTCCCATAGTTGAGGTCTACCTCTGATGTAAATTACAGACGCCTCTCATCTTTTTAAGTGGTGGAACTTGCACTATTGCTGAATGACTAAATACTTTTTTGCCCCACTGTGTGTGTGTGTATATATATATATATATATATATATATATATATATATATATATATATATATATTTATTTACCAATTTATATGGTTTTCATGATTGCTTTAGGTACAGAGTGTAAAAAATATCCTTTTTTGTATGTTAGTAACTTGGTATAATCACTGCAGCATGTAGCTGAACTTTACTAGTAATCCTCAACACGGGTCGGCTTGTTCCTTGCGGCACAAGATGACTTATTCAGGGATACCATTTTTATTTACATTTGTCTTTTTGATTGCTTTTTATTCCACTTTTTGTTCAGCGGTATGATGAAAAAAGCATTTTTTTTTTTTTTTTAGCTTTGACTTTCAGCACTCTGTTATAAAGCTCCTGCATTGCTATGCTTTCCAACTATCAATGCTGCACTGACACAAGTTAGTTCATGCGCAGTGCATGAACTAACAAACTTGATAGTGCCTAGTGATCCGGATGTCTTCATGATGACATCAGGTCACTATGGCCATGATTGGCCCCATGACTAGATGCTATATGGGAAACAAACTTTTTAGATACAATTTTATACTTGGATGTAGACCTCAGGTTGTTTTTTCTTGTGTGTGCTTGATTCTGGCACGGGGAAGTGCACACTTACTTTTTTTTCTTACCTGTTGATATTAATAAAGTATTTTTGTACATTTCTATATTTGGACTTTTTGACTGCCTTTTGTTGCATGCTTTGTTCCTAGTGAATATGCAGTTGGTTGGATATGGTCCTATCCAGTCATATATATTATTTTGGGTATTTTACATATAAAATGGAAATGTAATTGATGTTACTATAGACTGGTTATGTATTCCAATTGTCTGTGTTTTTTCTTGTTAGTACTAGAGATTTGAGTGGCACCTCTCGGCACTTTAATGCTGACTTTTCTTTTATGGTCGCCCGAGTTCTAGTTTGAAGTAAAGCCCTGTGGTTCCCTTGTACTACATAGCTGATCAAATTTGTATTTTCAGTTTCATATAACTCAGTCTGTACAAGCAGCGTACATTCATTTGCTACTGGTCTGTCGAAAAAATAAATGATTTACCGTATATATTGTGGGATTAGATATTTTAATTAAAATTCAACAAGAAGCAGAAATCCATCCAAAAAGTAAACCTGCTGAGCGAGTCCTTAACCCCTGCCATGTGACGGAGCTGGGGTAGATTCTTGTCGAGGGCTGCATTGTTTTTAATTGATGGAGCTGATTGGAGTCTCCTCTCCCACATTACTTCTAGCTAAAGTTGCTTCTGTAAACAGACCATAGAACAATTTCTGCGATGGCTGTTCGGTCATGGAGTCATTTGGGAGACTCCCTTGTAATGAAGGAAATGGGCTAATGGCTGTAAAAGCTCTGGTTCTAGATATTTGCATTCACAAAAGCTACATCCTCTGCACAAAGCTGTTTTTGGGCCCCTTCCAATATGTGGCTATGACGTTTATCACTTGGATAACCAGTCTGTTCCTTGTTCTTCTGCAGACCGCAGAGGGAAGACCAACTAAATCACTATAGTTTCATTCCTCTAGTAACTTATCCAAATTCCTATCTTGGCAACCCCCACCCCTTTTTTGGGGGGATAGGGGGCGATGGATGATGGACTAGCATTTGGCCATAGCATTATGAGTCACTTTTTTTATTTTATTTTTTTAAATGCACTTTAATGGGGGAAGTTAACAAAAAACTCCTGACTTTTTCCATAACTTTTCCTTCATATGATCGTGTGTTTTCGCATTGACATCATTTTGGGATTGATATGTTTTGATCGCATATTGAGATATATATATATATATATATAGTGCACTCTGCCAGCTCGTTATTTCTGATCTACGCTGGTGAGCGGGCGCACGGTCGTTCATATTGCGCAGGGATTAGCCCAGCTCCTGAAACAAAGGTCACTGATGCTTCGATTCAGGGTGAGGCAGAGGTTGTGCCGCGGCGTGCACTGGGTTTCTCAAACGAAGTGTCCTCAAAAGTGCAGTGGGAAACAGTTGGTGTAGTTTAAGGGGGATAGGGAATTTGTATTTCTAGTATATTAGAAAATGGTTTACATTATGGAATTAAATAGGGATGTAGGATGAAAATGTATTTCTTTTGGACCACCACTACAATACACATGAGTTAGTGTGTACATAAGGCCTTAGTCTTTTAGTCTTTTAAAAAAAAAAATGTATTAAAAAAATTAATAACCGGCAATCCATTGCTTTATATGAGTTCCTTTTTATAATTTTGTGTGACCTTTTTTCTTATGCAACATTTGGAAGTCCGTGACACTGACTATCCCAGTGAATGTGGACATTGAGTAAAATTGTTAGCCTTATCTTGGGTTGCGTTGCACCACCGCTATGAACTGTTGATCTGCCCCATATTGGTAATGGCACAAAAGCATTCATAACTGTGATGGATGGATAGGTCATATGATGAGCCATTTTGACTTCTATTGGCGTCCATCAAGTAGGGTGTCCAATATTTTACTGAATGAAAAAGAATTCTGGCATCTCCACGGGAACCTCCATCGCTGATGTAAATGGAGCGTTAGACATTTATTGCTGTATGGCTGATATGTCATAGCAAAAGAAAAGTCCAGCTCACCATAGTCGTTATCCCAGGAAGCTCGGAGCACGGAAACGCTGTGTCAGGGCGTGAGGAGGCCAGAAATGAAGAAAGAATTCCAGCTCAACGAGGCGGTAAAAAGTAAACACTTGGTACTTTATTCACTTCATGTCAGAACACAAACATGATATGGAGAGGCGGCTGGTGGAGGAAAGGGTGCACCCTTTCCTCCACCAGCCGCCTCTCCATATCATGTTTGTGCCTTCATATTTTGAATAAAGGACATCACTAAAACAGCAACATTGGGGTGAGTGCCACTTCTATCTCTTCATTTGTTTGGATTCGTATCTTCACTGCTGTTGAGCACCACCCGTACGTTGCTTAGTATTGCGTGCCAAAAAGGTTCCTGATAGAATCCTATGCTTCTACGTTCTATTGTTTGCTTGGAAGTCCAGACTTCAACGCCTCAACGTTGTATTAATTGTCTATAGCCACCACCTAGTGCCATTCTAACTCTACATTTTTGCTCTGCTATATCTTTGTTTTCGAACGCCCAAAGTGTAGTCTGCAAAGGAAATGGTTCTAATATATTTATAGGATATCTCCCTAAAGAGAGCCCCATTTGGTACTGGAAAACTATATATAATTGTTGGAGCAGAATTTCCGTGATCCTTGAGGAAAAGGCTAAAGCATTTTTTACATTGCACTTCTGTGATTTGTATAAAATTTATATTGTGAACTTTTTTCTTTTCTTTCAACCCAAGTTATGGATTCTAAAAGATGACTGACAATGGGGTAAAAATACTGATGCCACCCTGACTATTCCTTAGCTAAAGCTGGATCTCTGAAGTACAGCGTCTCCATTCTTGCTCTTTCACTACTGGAAAAGTATAGACCAACATGAAGTTTCAGTTCCATAAGGTTCCTTTTGTCATGTATAGTGTTACATTCCAGTCCTATGTTAAGCTGCTTCTGTATCATATGCCATACATCAAAGATTCTTCTCATGTGAAGTAATGTATGTAATGTGTAAGCATCTGGGTGCGGTAATTGTGCATGCATTGTCCTCCACACTAATAAGCTGCCTGCAGAATGCTGTACACTTTTCCACTGTTGGGGAGTGTGCATCACTACGTATTTGTACATATCGGAGAAACTCATGCAGAAACGTTCAAACTGATGCCGAGTTTCAAATCCAATCGTATAGCTTCAATACTATAAGGTTGTATCTTTTAGGCAGATTCCACCAGAAAAAGTGCCGCTACAAAAAAAATAAAAATAAAATCATAGCAATATTAAAAAAAAGACACTGCTGTTGATGAGTTTGTGCTTTTGTTGCTATTTTTAACCATTTCTGGGTTCGTAAACCATAAAGTAGTTAAAATTGGCATGTTCATTCATAATGCTGAGTGAATCTGTAAATTACCCTAAAGCACCACTCCAGCTTTCTTTTTGTTTTTGGTTTCAGCACTTTAATTTCCCTGACCCCGGTAATATACTCACTCACCCTCTGCCGTCTTCACCACTTTTCCGGCACCGCTCTAGTCCCATGGCCCCACTCTGCTCTGTCCTCAGCAATTTGTGACTTGCCAAATTGCTCCAGTGTTTGCTGGGTGAGCCGGAGGTCACGTCTCAATATATCGGAGGAGCGTCAGAAAGAGATGAAGATGGCGCCTGGCAAGTATAAGATTCGAGTCAGGGAACTTGCATTAGTGGCATCACTCCGACACTGAAATAATATATTAAACCTGCTAGAGTGGCGCTCTAACACCTTGGTTTATGTAAATTATACGAAGTCATATAGTAATTATTATTTCCTTTTGGTTTTTAGGGAGAATGTTTTTTTGGTGAAGAAAGAAAAGGCAGGATGTTGTCAAGATGTGCTCCTGAAATGTACGGAAGTGTCTGCTGTGGATAGCAAATCCATTCAGGCATTTGTAGGAAAGACGAGGCAAATCCACCCTAATCAAGTGGATATTGCTGCTTAAAGGGAAGGTGCCACCAGTTTTCTTGTAGTTTCTTTTTTTGTGAAATTAAGCTTAAAATAGTAAATAAAATGTATTAATGCAATGTTTGCACTGTTTGCAAACATTTCTATATGAAAAATATTATATACTAGCTGTACTACCCGGCTTCGCCCGGGTTAATGACTGCTGTTAGCAAAATAGAATGTGTTAACAAAAATTTATTCTGCACACAAAAACCACAAAACAAATAGATAGAAATGTAATTATTAAAAGGCAAAAACTAAGCAAATAGAAGCATTTCACAACATATATTAGCTTTGTTATACTGAGAATGTCTTTGTTGCCTATATTAACCAATCAGAGCTCAGGTTAATTAACTGTAGCAAAATAGAAGCTGAGCTGTGATTGGTTGCTATTGGCAGCCTGATAAATCCCCAGCCAACAGGAAGCCCTCCCCCCTGGCAGTATATATTAGCTCACACATACACATAATAGACAGGTCATGTGACTGACAGCTGCCGTATTTCCTATATGGTACATTTGTTGCTCTTGTAGTTTGCTTATTAATCAGATTTTTATTTTTGAAGGACAATACCAGACTTGTGTGTGTTTTAGGGCGAGTTTTATGTGTCAAGTTGTGTGTGTTGAGTTGCGTGTGGCGACATGCATGTAGCGACTTTTGTGAGATGAGTTTTGTGTGGCGACATGCGTGTAGCAACATTTTGTGTGTTGAGTTGCATGTGACAGGTTAGTGTAGCAAGTTGTGTGCAGCAAGATTTGTGCATGGCGAGTTTTGCGCGTGGCGAGTTTTATGTGTGGTGCATTTTGAGTATGTGCAAGTTTTGTGTGAGGCAACTTTTGCATGTGGTGCAACTTTTGTACATGTGGCAATTTTTCTGTGTGTGCAAGTTTTGCATGAGGTGAGTTTTCCATGAGGTGAGTTTTGCACGTGTGGCGAGTTTTGCGTGAGCCTAGTTTTGCATATGGCGAGTTTTGCATGTAGCGAGTTTTGAGTGGTGACTTTTGTGTTTCGACTTTTATGTGGCGAGGTTGGTGTGTGTGTGTGGTGAAATGTGTGCTGAGGGTGGTATATGTGTTCAAGCACGTGGTAGTGTGTGGCGCATTTTGTGTTTGTGTTCATATCCCCGTGTGTGGTGAGTATCCCATGTCGGGGCCCCACCTTAGCAACTGTACGGTATATACTCTTTGTCGCCATCGCTCTCATTCTTTAAGTCCTCATTGTTCACATCTGGCAGCTGTCAATTTTCCTCCAACACTTTTCCCTTCACTTTTTCCCCATTATGTAGATAGGAGCAAAATTGTTTGGTGAATTGGAACGCGCGGGGTTAAAATTTCACCTCACAACATAGCCTATGACGCTCTCGGGGTCCAGACGTGTGACTGTGCAAAATTTTGTGGCTGTAGCTGCGACGGTACAGATGCCAATCCCGGACATACACACATACATACATACACACATTCAGCTTTATATATTAGATATACCTGTATGTAATCTCCTGTATATAGTATATACCTGTGTGTCATCTCACCTATATATAGTATATATCTGTGTGTCATCTCCTGTATATAGTATATACCTGTATGTCATCTCCTCCTATACATAGCATATACCTGTGTCATCTCCTCCTGTATATACTATATACCTGTAGGTAATCTGCTCCTGTATATAGTATATACCTGTGTGTCATCTCCTCCTGTATATAGTATATACCTGTATGTCATCTCCTCCTGTATGTAGTATGTACCTGTATGTCATCTCCTCCTCTATATAGTATATACCTGTGTGTCATCTCTCCTGTATATAGTATATATCTGTGTGTCATCTCCTCCTGTATATAGTATATACCTGTGTGTCATCTCCCCTGTAAATAGTATATACCTGTGTGTCATCTCCTGTATATAGTATATAGCTGTATGCCATCTCCTCCTGTATTGGCCCTCGTTCACACGTTATTTGGTCAGTATTTTTACCTCAGTATTTGTAAGCTAAAATGGCAGCCTGATAAATCCCCAGCCAACAGTAAGCCCACCCCCTGGCGGTATATATTAGCTCACACATACACATAATAGACTGGTCATGTGACTGACAGCTGCCGGATTCCTATATGGTACATTTGTTGCTCTTGTAGTTTGTCTGCTTATTAATCAGATTTTTATTTTTGAAGGATACCAGACTTGTGTGTGTTTTAGGGCGAGTTTCGTGTGTCAAGTTGTGTGTGTTGAGTTGCGTGTGGCGACATGCATGTAGGGACTTTTGTGAGATGAGTTTTGTGTGGCGACATGCGTGTAGCAACTTTTTGTGTGTCGAGTTGCATGTGACAGGTTAGTGTAGCAAGTTGTGTGCAGCAAGTTTTGCGCATGGCGAGTTTTGCGCGTGGCGAGTTTTATGTGTGGTGCCTTTTGAGTATGTGCAAGTTTTGTGTGAGGCAACTTTTGCATGTGTTGCAACTTTTGTGCATGTGGCAATTTTTCTGCGTGTGGCAATTTTTCTGCGTGTGCAAGTTTTGCGTGTGGCGAGTTTTGCACGTGTGGCGAGTTTTGCATGTGGAGAGTTTTGCGCGTGGCGAGTTTTGAGCGGCGACTTTTGTGTTTCTACTTTTATGTGGCGAGGTTGGTGTATGTGTGGTGAAATGTGCACTGAGGGTGGTATATGTGTTCGAGCACGTGGTAGTGTGTGGCGCATTTTGTGTGTGTGTTCATATCCCCGTGGTGGTGTGATTATCCCATGTTGGGGCCCCACCTTAGCAACTGTACAGTATATACTCTTTGGTGCCATCGCTGTCATTCTTTAAGTCCCCCTTGTTCACATCTGGCAGCTGTTAATTTGCCTCCAACACTTTTCCTTTCATTTTTTCCCCATTATGTAGATAGGGGCAAAATTGGTGACTTGGAAAGCGCGGGGTTAAAATTTCACCTCACAATATAGCTTTGACGCTCTCAGGGTCCAGACGTGTGACTGTGCAAAATTTTGTGCCTGTAGCTGCGACGCCTCCAACACTTTTCCTTTCACTTTTTCCCCATTATGTAGATAGGGGCAAAATTGTTTGGTGAATTGGAAAGCGCGGGGTTAAAATTTCACCTCACAACATAGCCTATGACGCTCTCGGGGTCCAGACGTGTGACTGTGCAAAATTTTGTGGCTGTAGCTGCTACGGTTCAGATGCCAATCCCGGACATACATACATACATACATACATACATACACACACACACACACACACATTCAGCTTTATATATTAGATTTTCTTACAAATATATATATTGACCACTAGGGGGAGCATTTTCCGTTTTAGACCTCAAGCAGCTATAGTGAGACTTACCAGCTTTACTGTTAGCTGGAAAATCTGGGCAGTAACTGCTGACATAAGCATTTCCCTCCCCTTTTGGGTGGTCTAATATCCCTGGGGCAGAATGAAGAGCAGCATCACAGGGCAGAGCCATTTTGTGTGTGACTGCCCTGTGATCTGCTATCACCAGCAGTTTATAGTTTATGTGGTGTGTATGGAGCAGCATTGTCTGTGCAGAGCTGTCTGTGACTCATCCCTCAGTAATAAGAAGGAGCTCCAGGTCTGCAGTGAATGGCCAGGCATTGTGGAGGGAGGGGAGAGATACATTGTATGGCAGACAGAGGTGTCAGGTGTCACCTCTCTGCAAGCTGTGAATGCAGCTTAATGGAGTGAATGGAGCTCCTGTGATAGAGAGTAAGTGGAGCTGGGCAGATAGCACTGGGCTATAATAAAATGGCTGCTAGTCACACCTACAGCAGTGAGTTGTGCAGCCCACAGAGGCGTGCCCAGCTCACTGCTAACGCCTCTCCAATGTTAAAGATAGGGTCAGCGCCGGTCTATTATCTCCTATGTCCATGGGGTGCTGTAAAATGACACTGTTAGTGCCCTGCTACTGCTGCAAAACCAAGATGTCAGCCCCCAGTTCCTTCTTTAAACACATATAACACACAAAATCTGTTTCACATGCATTTAAAACTTGGTTATAGCAGCATGTTATGCTACATTACAGTGATTTATTAATAATCTACAAACGCGGTACCTTACCTTTAAAGGGAACCTGTCACCACGTTTTTGGAAGATGGGATAAAAATAGCGTTAAATAGGGGCAGAGGTGGGCGTTACATTAGTGTGTTTGTTATGCGTTTATTACCCACCTAAGTTGCCGAAATACCTTTGCAAAGTCTCCGTTTTCGCCTGTTAATCAGGCTGGTCTGGTCAAAAGGGCGTGTTGTCTTCCCCCAGATTTTGCGTAGTTTTCCGTTGGTGGCGTAGTGGTGTGCGCATGCCCAAGGTCCCGAATCCTCTGCCAGGGGATTTAAAAGAGCGCGCTGTTCGTTATTTCATTGGTGATCGGTGGGCGCGGCCATCTTCCTTTGGCCGCGCGTGCGCAGAAGCGGCGCTCTGCTGGCCGCGGCTTCAGGAAAATGGCCGCGGGATGCCGCGCGTGCGCAGATGGATATCGCGGCGGCCATTTTCCTGAAGCCGCGGCCAGCAGAGCGCCGCTTCTGCACACGCGCGGCCAAAGGAAGATGGCCGCGCCCACCGATCACCAATGAAATAACGAACAGCGCGCTCTTTTAAATCCCCTGGCAGAGGATTCGGGACCTTGGGCATGAGCACACCACTACACCACCAACGGAAAACTACGCAAAATCTGGGGGAAGACAACACGCCCTTTTGACCAGACCAGCCTGATTGACAGGCGAAAACGGAGACTTTGCAAAGGTATTTCGGCAACTTAGGTGGGTAATAAACGCATAACAAACACACTAATGTAACGCCCACCTCTGCCCCTATTTAACGCTATTTTTATCCCATCTTCCAAAAACGTGGTGACAGGTTCCCTTTAATGCCAAAAACATTTTGGTTATTCAAGTGTGTTTTCGCAGTAACCTCACCGATAGAATGTTCCTATGGCAATGTTTCGCAGAGTTGACAACCTGAGTTAAGTTTTTTGTTTTTTTTCCTTGACAGTTTATTAAAAAAAAAATAATAATTTATGGTCACATTGAAAAACCATGTCATTAGGATGTTACATGTCTGCAGCCCCTAACTCTTTATATGAAGACATCAGCTGCCTTCACTGTAAAATGTTGATAATAGGTTTCTTCAGTTTGAAAAATATCGGAGGCCTTAAATATTTTACAGCCAGGGCATAGAAGTTCTCTATTTTTATGAACGGTCCTGGAATTTCTGGACACTTGGCAACCCTGCTCAGTTGGTTTCTGTTCTTCTGGCTCCAGTGGCCTCTCAATGCCTTACTGCTGCTTTGGTGTCCATTAACCTTGGGCTCTGCAGAGTACAGTTCTCAGAATTGCTGTAGGTCACAGCAGTCAGATATGCAGCTAACAGGAAGTTATCACCTACACAATGGATCTGGTCTTCCCAAATCTAAAAATAAATTGCAATGTACTGAAAAGATCAATATTTTCTCAGGATCAGAAATTGACCTGCAGTACCAGTCAACCAGAATTTTTATGTAGAAAGCTGAAAGTTCTGTGTTGGCTTTTTAATTCTTTCTGTTCACTGTTTTGTTAGACTACCTTTTGAAACTAAAACTCCAGTTTTAAGGGTGTGTTGGTTGTTCCATAGCAAACTTGCAAAAGAAGCCATTTTGTATATTGGTATGTCCCACCCAACCTGTGGCTCTCCAGCTGCTGCACAACTGAATTTTCCATTGAGCTCAGACAGCTGAAAACTATCAGAACTTGATGAGAGTTGTAGTTTTTCAACAGCTGGAGAGCCATACATTGGGGGGTACACTTGCGTAAACACATTTGGCCCTTCATTTAATTGTTGTGATTGTTAAATTCTGTTATTTGATAGTTTATCTTTATTTGCTTATGTTGTCATCTTACATTCTGCAGGCAAATGTGGCATCCAGCAGCTGATGTGCTTCCTTCTGAGTGACCGATAATGTAAACATCCTACACTCTCAGCTGTGGAGTACAGAGAGCTGGGAGAAGGCTGTTTACGCTGTCTGCCTTGGATATCAGCCGCGTACAAGCCAGAGAGCAGAGAGCGCCTAGACCTCTCCACATGTTCTGCAGTCATCAATTGTAGAGTGGATTTTTTTTTCAGTCCTGTTAATAAAGCGTTTTTCTAATAGCACCTATGTTGTTGTGTAGTTTTTTTTTTTTATTTTTTTATTTTTTTAATATGTGTACACTGAAGACAATGGTGGAATCTGGTTACTATGGTCAGTACATAAAAATGCTTAAAATTTTTCCATTTTACACCAGTCTTGGACAGTCTACTGGCCACTTAAAAGGAACCTGTCAGCAGAATTTGCTGCTATAAGATGAGGCCACTGCCTTTCAGGGCTTATCTACAGCATTCTATGATGCAAGTGAAGAAAAATAAGTTTTATTACTCACCTGGGGGGGCGGTCCGGTCCGATGGGTGTCACAGGTTTGGGTCCGGCACCTCCTATCTTCTTGTGACGCCACCCTCCTGATTCTCCATCGCTCCCAGGCATTGGCGTCCTGCGCTGGCGTACTTCTCTGCCCTCTTGAGGGCAGAGTAAAGTACTGCAGTGCACTGGCGCCGGGAAAGGTCAGAGAGGCCCAGCACCAGCGCACTGCAGTACTTTACTCTGCCCTCAACAGGAGCGCCAATGCCGGGGAGCGAGGAAGAAGCAGAAGGGCATCGTCACAAGAAGATGACCGCCCACGTCCCACAGGTGAGTATAATAAAACGTATTTTTCTTCACTTGCAGGTCAGACCCGGGGCTTATCTACAGCATTATAGAATGCACTGAAAGGCAGTGGCCGCATCCTATAGCAGCAAAATCTGGTGACAGGTTCCCTTTAAAAAAAAAAAAAATGCAGGGGCCATGACTAAGCGCACTTGACAAACACCTCAGAATGTACCCTAATGAGGTGGAGTAAATTATGACAAATGTACGCCAGTCCACAACTTTCTTGCTGCGGCGCATAGCATGTAAAAGATGCAAAAAATTAATTAAAAGGCACACGCTGCTGAACAAACTTGGCACGTTTCACAATTAGAGGTTATCTGACCCTGAAAGCCCCCGCCAATTTTTTTAAGCTGTATTGTAATAATATAGAACCGCACTATGCATTCTGTTTTTTTTGTTTGTTTTGTTTTATTTCTACCTTCTATTCCTCCTAAATGTAACTTCATCCCCTGCACCTAGTTTGTTTACATGCTTTTCTCCAGACAAGGCAGATTACTGTTTTGTTTTTTTTCCCCCTAAGCTCACTGCCAGAACTAGTAGTGTCCAGCACTGGCCTCAATGTCCAGCACACACTCATTGGCTGTTAGTGATCTGCCCCCCAGCACTGACCTCTGTTACTTCAATGCTGGAATGAATGATGGAGCTTTGAACTTGTGCCTTCCTCTGTTGAAAGCAGCACTGATCACAACACCTGACACCACATCCACAATGGTAATAGAGCGGTCACATGGTTCCTACATTACCTCCTGATAGAGATACTTATACTGTGTAATGAAAACTATATATAGCACCTAATGTGAGTGGGTATATACGTTGTGTGTGTGTTTAAATTTTATATATATTTCTCCCAGAAAATTACTGCAATCACACATAATTTTTATTTTTTTTTTACGTTTATTTCCTTTTGTGTATACACAAAAAAAACAAAGGCTAGAGTTGAACGAATTTGTTCGGATTTGGTCGCCGAATCTGAATTTGCTATATTCGTGCCATATTGGTACCCTATTCATGCCAAATGTATGTTTGATGATCATTTCCGAACATATTTGGTAAATTCTACTCCAATTGACTCTGACGTTCGGCTGTGTTCCACGACTATTGCAAAAACAATATTCGATGCCAATCTTATTCGGAACCAAATCCGAACAAATTCGCTCAACTCTAATAAAGGCATATTGGGCAAAAATGGGCCACACAATTTTTCGCACCTTTCCAAAATTGTGAGTAACCAACTTTGTTTCAAGCATGTAATGCTTGTTCAAACTTGCCTGTGGCAAGTAACAGATGTGGGCATTATGAACATTACATCTGAAACCAGAAAAAAGGGAGAAATTGATTCAATCTTTGCATTGTGTGTGTGTGTGTGTGTGTGTGTGTGTGCCAAGATACGCATGGGGAACAGAAAGAGACGAGAACTGTCTGAGGAATTGAGAACCAAAATTGTGGAAAAAATTAGGGGGCAGCACGGTGGCTCAGTGGTTAGCACTGCAGCAATGCAGTACTGGAGTCCTGGGTTCGAATCCCACCAAGGACAACATCTGCAAGGAGTTTGTATGTTCTCATCATGTTTGCGTGGGTTTCCTCCGGGACTCGGGTTTCCTCCCACATTCCAAAGACATACTGATGGGTCTCACAATCTAAATTCTCTATCGAGGACAGCGATGATAATGTGTGCAAACCTAAAGCACTGTGGAATATGTTGGCGCTATATAAATTTATTTTTATAATTTTAATCTCAAGGTCCAGAGATCTTGATGTTCCTTTGTCAACAGTGCACAACATAATCAAGAAGTTTGCAACTAATGGCACTGTAGCTAATCTCTGTGGATGGCAGAGAAAAATTGATGAAAGGATGTAATTCGGGATAGTCTGAATCAGCATTTCATACTTCAACATTTTCGGGCCGCTTGACTCTTCCCAGGTTCCACCCCTCAAATCTTCCACAGTCCCACTGCCCACTCTTGGGGGAAAAACTCCGCTTCTGCATCACGTCCTCACTAATCACACATTGAAAATTCCCATCGAGCACCATATCATATACATAGCCATCAGCTTTTGTATTGGCCGAAATATTTTTTCAGCCTGTCACCACAACAATGTAGACTCTTTCTGGCAGGGCTCTACTCAAACCTTTTAAAAAGTTCTCAAAATATTGTATACTCTTTTTAGGTATATCATTTTTTTTAATTTATTTTTTTTTTTAATGCTCAATAATACCACATACAAGAGACAAATACTGTCCCACCATGGCCAAACCAAATATAACCACCACATACTGACTGGAAAAAATACCACATACAAGAAAGAAAGACCGACCACATATTACCACCACTTAATGACCGTATACTACAATACTGATCATTAAAAAAACAAAACCCAATACTATTGCCATAAGTGCCATTATACATAGGTGCTCTATACATAGTATAAAGTGTACAGGTAATACAGTGATCAACGGTGACTATACGTAGGACCTCTGCATATACACTGTGTTCCAAATTATTATGCAAATTGGATTTAAGTGTAATAAAGATTTAATTGTTTTGTTTTTCAAATAAACTCGTGGATGGTATTGTGTCTCAGGGCTCAATGAATCACTGAAATCAATCTTAAACACATGGGATAATTAGTTTTCCAGGTGATTCTAATTAAAGGAAAGCTACTTAAAAATGATGTTCCACATTATTAAGCAGGTCTCAGTTTTCAAGTAACATGGTTAAGAAAAAGGATCTCTCTGCTGCTGAAAAGCATCAAATTGTGCAATGCCTTGGTGAAGGGATGAAAACATTAGAAATTTCCTGAAAACTTAAGCGTGATCATCATACTGTTAAGAGATTTGTGGCTGTATCTGAGCACAGATGTGTTTGTGCTGATAAAGGCATAATGAAGAAGATTTCTGCCAGGCAAGTTCATCGGATTAAGAGAGCAGCTGCTAAAAAACCATTACAAAGCAGCAAACAGATATTTGAAGCTGCTGGTACCTCTGGAGTCCCTCGAACCTCAAGGTGTAGGCTCCTTCAAAGGCTTGCTGTGGTGCATAAACCTACTATTTGGCCACCCTTAAACAGTGTTCACAAGCAGAAATGGTTGCATTGGGCCCACACATACATGAAGACTAATTTCCAAACATTCTTGTTTACTGATAAGTGTTGAGCAAACCTGGATGGTCCAAATGGATGGAATAGTGGATGGTTGGTGTATGGCCACCATGTCCCAACAAGGCTGCAACAACAGCAAGGAGGTGGAGGAGTCATGTTTTGGGCCGGAATCATGGAGAAACAGCTGGTAGGGCCCTTTAAGGTTCCTGAAGGTGTGAAAATGACCTCTGCAAAGTGTTGTGAATTAGACTTTTTTGGCTCCCTCTTGTGGTCACTAGTGATATGACTCTGGGATTGTCTTTCCTCAGTTTGGCACTCACCTGGGTCGTTAGTCGAGGGGTGTTGCTATATGAACTTCCTGAATGCTCAGTCTGGTGCCTGGCATCGTTGTAATCAGATCTTTCTGTTTGCTCCAGTCTGCTGGTCCGGGTTCTTGCAAAATTAAGCTAAGTCCTGCTTCCTTGTCTTTTGGTTATTTGCATTGCTCTTATTTTTTGTCCAGCTTGTACTAAATGTGATTCCTGATTTTGCTGGAAGCTCTAGGGGGCTGGTATTCTCCCCCCGGGCCGTTAGACGGTTCGGGGGTTCTTGAATATCCAGCGTGGATATTTTTGATAGGGTTTTTGCTGACCGTATAAGTCATCTTACTATATTCTGCTATTAGTCAGTGGGCCTCTCTTTGCTAAATACCTAGTTCATTCTTACGTTTGTCTTTTCTTCTTACCTCACCGTTATTATTTGTTGGGGGCTTGTATCCAACTTTTGGGGTCTTTTCTCTGGAGGCAAGAAAGGTCTATCTTTTCCCTTCTAGGGTTAGTTAGTTCTCCGGCTGGCGCGAGACGTCTAGAACCAACGTAGGCACGTTCCCCGGCTGCTGCTATTTGTGGTGCTAGGATTAGATATACGGTCAGCCCAGTTACCACTGCCCTATGAGCTGGTTTTTTGTGTTTGCAGACTTGGTATTTATTTCTGAGACCCCCTGCCATTGGGGTCATAACAGCAAAGTATATAGAGTTTCTGACTGACAACTTTCCTCCATGGTATAAAAAGCAGAAATGTGCCTTCAGGAGCAAAATCATCTTCATGCATGACAATGCACCATCTCATGCTGCAAAGAATACCTCTGAGTCATTATGCTATGGGCATAAAAGGAGATAAACTCATGGTGTGGCCACCATCTTCCCCTGACCTCAACCCTATAGAGAACCTTTGGAGTATCATTAACCCCTTTCTGTCATTAGACGTACTATTCCGTCCATGTGGGGTGGGCCCTACTTCCCAAGGACGGAATAGTACGTCCAGCACGATGGGCCGCGCTCACGGGGGGAGCGCGGCCGATCGCGGCCGGGTGTCAGCTGACTATCGCAGCTGACATCCAGCACTATGTGCCAGGAGCGGTCACGGACCGCTCCCGGCACATTAACCCCCGGCACACCGCGATCAAACATGATCGCGATGTGCCGGCGGTGCAGGGAAGCATCGCGCAGGGAGGGGGCTCCCTGCGGGCTTCCCTGAGCCCCCCGCAGCAACGCGATGTGATCGCGTTGCTGCGAGGGTCTTACCTCCCTCCCTGCCTGCTCCAGACCCAGATCCAAGATGGCCGCGGATCTGGGTCCTGCAGGGAGGGAGGTGGCTTCACAGAAGCCTGCTCAGAGCAGGCACTGTGAAGCAGCCTGCACTTCTCTCAGATCGGTGATCTGTCAGAGTGCTATGCAAACTGGCAGATCACCGATCTGTATTGTCCCCCCCTGGGGCAAAGTAAAAAAGTAAAAAAAAAAATTTCCAAATGTGTAAAAAAAATAAAAAAAAATATTCCAAAATAATGAAAAAAAATATATATATATTCCCATAAATACATTTCTTTATCTAAATAATAAAAAAACCAATAAAAGTACACATATTTAGTATCGCCGCGTCCGTAACGACCCGACCTATAAAACTGGCCCACTAGTTAACCCCTTCAGTAAACACCGTAAGAAAAAAAAAAAAAAAACGAGGCAAAAAACAACGCTTTATTATCATACCGCCGAACAAAAAGTGGAATAACACGCGATCAAAAAGACAGATATAAATAACCATGGTACCGCTGAAAGCATCATCTTGTCCCGCAAATAACGAGCCACCATACAGCATGATCAGCAAAAAAAATAAAAAAGTTATAGTCCTGAGAATAAAGCGATGCAAAAATAATTATTTTTTCCATAAAATAGTTTTTATCGTATAAAAGCGCCAAAACATTAAAAAATAATATAAATGAGGTATCGCTGTAATCGTACTGACCCGAAGAATAAAACTGCTTTATCAATTTTACCAAACGCGGAACGGTATAAACGCCTCCCCCAAAAGAAATTCATGAATAGCTGGTTTTTGGTCATTCTGCCTCACAAAAATCGGAATAAAAAGCGATCAAAAAATGTGACGTGCCCAAAAATGTTACCAATAAAAACGTCAACTCGTCCCGCAAAAAACAAGACCTCACATGACTGTGGACCAAAATATGGAAAATTTATAGCTCTTAAAATGTGGTAACGCAAAAAATATTTTTTGCAATAAAAAGCGTCTTTCAGTGTGTGACGGCTGGCAATCATAAAAATCCGCTAAAAAACTCGCTATAAAAGTAAATCAAACCCCCCTTCATCACCCCCTTAGTTAGGGAAAAATAAAAAAAATGTATTTATTTCCATTTTCCCATTAGGGCTAGGGTTAGGGCAAGGGTTGGGGCTAGGGTTAAGGCTACAGTTAGGGTTGGGGCTAAAGTTAGGGTTAGGGTTGGGGCTAAAGTTACGGTTAGGGTTTAGATTACATTTTCGGTTGGGAATAGGGTTGGTATTAGGGTTAGGGGTGTGTCAAAGTTAGAGGTGTGGTTAGGGTTACTGTTGGGATTAGGGTTAGGGGTGTGTTTGGATTAGGGTTTCAGTTATAATTGGGGGTTTTCCACTGTTTAGGCACATCAGGGGCTCTCCAAACGAGACATGGCGTCCGATCTCAATTCCAGCCAATTCTGCGTTGAAAAAGTAAAACAGTGCTCCTTCCCTTCCGAGCTCGCCCGTGTGCCCAAACGGGTTTACCCCAACATATGGGGTATCAGCGTACTCAGGACAAATAGGACAACAACCTTTGGGGTCCAATTTCTCCTGTTACCCCTGGAAAAATACAAAACGGGGCTAAAAAATAATTTTTGTGGGGGAAAAAAAAAAGATTTTTTATTTTCACGGCTCTGCGTTATAAACTGTAGTGAAACACTTGGGGGTTCAAAGTTCTTACAACACATCTAGATAAGTTCCTTGGGGGGTCTAGTTTCCAAAATGGGGTCACTTGTGCGGGGCTTCTACTGTTTAGGTACATTAGGGGCTCTGCAAACGCAATGTGACGCCTGCAGACCATTCCATCTAAGTCTGCATTCCAAATGGCGCTCCTTCCCTTCCGAGCCCTTCCATGCGTCCAAACGGTGGTTCCCCCCCACATATGGGGTATCAACGCACTCAGGACAAATTGGACAACAACTTTTGGGGTCCAATTTCTCCTGTTACCCTCGGGAAAATACAAAACTGGGGGCTAAAAATTAATTTTTGTGGGAAAAAATTTTTGTTTTATTTTTACGGCTCTGCATTATAAACTTCTGTGAAGCCCTTGGTGGGTCAAAGCGCTCACCACATATCTAGATAAGTTCCTTAGGGGGTCTACTTTCCAAAATGGTGTCACTTGTGGGGGGTTTCTACTGTTTAGGTACATTAGGGGCTCTGCAAACGCAATGTGACACCTGCAGACCATTCCATCTAAGTCTGCATTCCAAATGACGCTCCTTCCTTTCCGAGCCCTCCCATGCGCCCAAACAGTGGTTCTCCCCACATATGGTGTATCATCGCACTCAGGACAACTTGGACAACAAATTTTGGGGTCCAATTTCTCCTGCTACCCTCGGGAAAATACAAAACTGGGGGCTAAAAAAATAATTTTTGTGGGAAAAAATTTTTGTTTTATTTTTACGGCTCTGCATTATAAACTTCTGTGAAGCCCTTGGTGGGTCAAAGCGCTCAAAACACATATAGATAAGTTCCTTAGGGGGTCTACTTTCCAAAATGGTGTCACTTGTGGGGGGTTTCAATGTTTAGGCACATCAGTGGCTCTCCAAACGCAACATGGCGTCCCATCTCAATTCCTGTCAATTTTGCATTGAAAAGTCAAACGGCGCTCCTTCCCTGCCGAGGTCTCCCATGCGCCCAAACAGTGGTTTACCCCCACATATGGGGTATCAGCGTACTCAGGACAAATTGTACAACAACTTTTGGGGTCCAATTTCTTCTCTTACCCTTGGGAAAATAAAAAATTGGGGGTGAAAAGATAATTTTTGTGAAAAAATATGATTTTTTATTTTTACGGTTCTGCATTATAAACTTCTGTGAAGCACTTGGTGGGTCAAAGTGCTCACCACACCTCTAGATAAGTTCCTTAGGGGGTCTACTTTCCAAAATGGTGTCACTTGTGGGGGGGGTTCAATGTTTAGGCACATCAGGGGCTCCCCAAACGCAACATGGCGTCCCATCTCAATTCCAGTCAATTTTGCATTGAAAAGTCAAATGGCGCTCCTTCGCTTCCGAGCTCTGTCATGCGCCCAAACAGTGGTTTACCCCCACATATGGGGTATCGGCGTACTCAAGACAAATTGTACAACAACTTTTGGGGTCCATTTTCTCCTGTTACCCTTGGTAAAATAAAACAAATTGGAGCTGAAGTAAATTTTTTGTGAAAAAAAGTTAAATGTTCATTTTTATTTAAACATTCCAAAAATTCCTGTGAAGCACCAGAAGGGTTAATAAACTTCTTGAATATGGTTTTGAGCACCTTGAGGGGTGCAGTTTTTAGAATGGTGTCACACTTGGGTATTTTCTATCATATAGACCCCTCAAAATGACTTCAAATGAGATGTGGTCCCTAAAAAAAAAATGGTGTTGTAAAAATGAGAAATTGCTGGTCAACTTTTAACCCTTATAACTCCCTAACAAAAAAAAATTTTGGTTCCAAAATTGTGCTGATGTAAAGTAGACATGTGGGAAATGTTACTTATTAAGTATTTTGTGTGACATATCTCTGTGATTTAATTGCATAAAAATTCAAAGTTGGAAAATTGCGAAATTTTCAAAATTTTCGCCAAATTTCCTTTTTTTTCACAAATAAACGCAGGTACTATCACAGAATTTTTACCACTATCATGAAGTACAATATGTCACGAGAAAACAATGTCAGAATCACCAGGATCCGTTGAAGCGTTCCAGAGTTATAACCTCATAAAGGGACAGTGGTCAGAATTGTAAAAATTGGCCCGGTCCATAACGTGCAAACCACCCTTGGGGGGTGAAGGGGTTAAGCAAAAGATCTATGAGGGTGGGAGGCAGTTCACATCAAAACAGTAGCTCTGGGAGGCTATTCTGACTTCATGCAAAGAAATACAAGCAGAAACTCAATGGATGCAGGAATTGTGAAGGTGATATCAAAGAAGGGTTCCTATGGTAACATGTAACTTGGCCTGTTAGGATGTTTTGGAGTTAAATAGCTTTTTGTTCAGTGAATGTGACCTAATGCTGCAAATTCAACAAATGAGCATTTTCAGTTCTTTAAAACATCAAATGTTTAGAAATTCTACTGTGCCTAATAATTTGGAACAGTGCGTTTTAAGTTTTTATTCATTTTAGAGATTATACTGTTATCATTGGGAGGTTTATTCAATAAAATTCGATGTATACTCTAACGGGTGATTACTTTTATTAGACTGACTGTCATTTGCACCAACCCTTTAGGAAAATCAGAGAAAAATGTCATTTGCATAATAATTTGGAACATAGTGTAGTGTCAGTGTTAAGGTAATACAGGCATCACCGATGACATAGTTACTCTATATAGTATACAGTGTATATTGTAAATGTACAAGTAACACACTGACTCTCCGGTGACCTCTCTATTTGAATTCCTTCATGTTTGCTTTTCTTCTTCATCCAGCACAGACTGCCATCACTTCTGGCAGCCAGGACTTTTCTCTGCAGAAAATAAGTTATCTAGAGCACCGCTTACAGAGCACATTCCCCAATTTATACACTACGTCAGATAAAGAAAAAGAGTGACAGAGTGCCACCCTGCACAGTAAGAAGACCTCCCCGCCCAATTCATCATTTGCTCTCCCCTCACCCTCAACTCAGCATGTGCTGTCCCCCACCCATAGGCCGGGGTCACACTAGACCGTAATACGGACGAGTGCTATGCGATAAAAAATCGCATAGCACTCGGCACAATGTTAATCTATGGTGCAGCTCCCATCATCCGATATTTTCTCCACCGTATTTCGGATCCGAGGGAACTCGCAGCCTGCTGCGATTGTCAGCGTATCTCGGCCGAGACTCGCCAATGCAAGTCTATGGGTGCGAGAAAAAATCGGATTACACACGGACCATGCGTGTGCATTGCGAGAAATACGCAGCGGTGTTCTATAGAAAAGCCGGTAATTCAATTGCCGGCTTTGCATTTCTCCTGCACAAACCCGACAGGATATGAGACATGGTTTACATACAGTAAACCATCTCATATCCCCATTTTTTTTGCATATTCCACACTACTAATGTTAGTAGTGTGTGTATGCAAAATTTCAGCGCTGTAGCTGCTGAAATAAAGGGTTAAATGGCGGAAAAAATTGGCGTGGGCTCCCGCGCAATTTTCTCCGCCAGAATGGTAAAGCCAGTGACTGAGGGCAGATATTAATAGCCAGGAGAGGGTCCATGGTTATTGGCCCCCCCGTGGCTAAAAACATCTGCCCCCAGCCACCCCAGAAAAGGCACATCTGGAAGATGCGCCTATTCTGGCACTTGGCCACTCTCTTCCCACTCCCTGTAGCGGTGGGCTATGGGGTAATGAAGGGTTAATGCCACCTTGCTATTGGAAGGTGACATTAAGCCAGATTAATAATGGAGAGGCGTCAATTATGACACCTATCCATTATTAATCCTATTGTTGGAAAGGGTTAAAAAACACACACACACATGATTTAAAAGTAGTTTAATGAAATAAACACAGCGGTTGTTGTAATAATTTATTGTTCTCGCAATCCAACAGGACCACCCTCGCTTGGAAAAATAATAAACGCACAAGATACATACCTTCTGGTGAACCGTCTCGTCCCACGAAGTAATCCATCTGAAGGGGTTAACTAATATTACAAGCAGGAGCCCTGCAAATGCAGCTGTGCTCCGTGCCTGTAATCCCCGGCGAATGAATGAAATGTAGGTCATTGACCTACATTTCCTTCAGTCGCGGTGAGGCGCCCCCTGGTGGATGTCCTCATATGACCTGGAGCGTGGGAAAAAGTTCCCAGGCTGCAGTTCATGAGAACATCCAGCAGAGGGCGCCTCACCGCGACTGAAGGAAATGTAGGTCAATGACCTACATTTCATTCATTCGCCGGGGATTACAGGCACGGAGCACCGCTGCATTTGCAGGGCTCCTGCTTGTAATATTAGTTAACCCCTTCAGATGGATTACTTCGTGGGACGAGACGGTTCACCAGAAGGTATGTATCTTGTGCGTTTATTATTTTTCCAAGCGAGGGTGGTCCTGATGGATTGCGAGAACAATAAATTATTACAACAACCGCTGTGTTTATTTCATTAAACTACTTTTAAATCATGTGTGTGTGTGTTTTTTAACCCTTTCCAACAATTGGATTAATAATGGATAGGTGTCATAATTGACGCCTCTCCATTATTAATCTGGCTTAATGTCACCTTCCAATAGCAAGGTGGCATTAACCCTTCATTACCCCATAGCCCACCGCTACAGGGAGTGGGAAGAGAGTGGCCAAGTGCCAGAATAGGCGCATCTTCCAGATGTGCCTTTTCTGGGGTGGCTGGGGGCAGATGTTTTTAGCCACGGGGGGGCCAATAACCATGGACCCTCTCCTGGCTATTAATATCTGCCCTCAGTCACTGGCTTTACCATTCTGGCGGAGAAAATTGCGCGGGAGCCCACGCCAATTTTTTCCGCCATTTAACCCTTTATTTCAGCAGCTACAGCGCTGAAATTTTGCATACACACACTACTAACATTAGTAGTGTGGAATATGCAAAAAAAATGGGGATATGAGATGGTTTACTGTATGTAAACCATGTCTCATATCCTGTCGGGTTTGTGCAGGAGAAATGAAAAGCCGGCAATTGAATTACCGGCTGTTCACAGATATCGCACTGAATGAAATATAAATACAGAATATATATATATGTGTCTCAATGAGATATATATATATATATATACTGTATATATGTTTTCCCGAACATTTGAGCACATAAATCCATTAGATGTTGGTTTTGCAAGCTTGCGAGAAAATCTCGGCATACGGATGCCATACGGATGTCACATGGATGTCACACGGATCATTTGATGCGAGGAAATCGCATCCTCGCACTGCACACGGATCACTGTTTTTGAAACATTTGTGCGATTCTCGGCCGTGAAAAACGGACCGTTTTTTTATACGTTAAGTGTGTCCCCGGCCTTAGTCTCAAATCATCACCATATGATCTCCCCACTGCACCCTCAATATAGCATCATTTATCATCCTCCATCCAGCATCATTTGCTCCCCATACCCATTGAATTAATTTTATAAAAAAAAAAAAAGTTTCTCATTTACCTCTCATACGATCTGCAGCTCCACATCCGGTTTCCAGCACGTGTCTGTGTCGGCACTTGCGCGATGACATCGTCGTGTAGGCACTGTCGCCTGACCCCAGGACGTCACAAAAGAGGTGGAGGGAGCTCCCTTGGTGCTGCGTGGCTGTTCTGTGTTGATGACCGTGAAGCTCCCTGATGAGATGTGTGCCATAACCCACCCCTGCCCCTGGGGCCCGGTGAGCAGAATCAAAAAGGGGGCTTAAATGACAGGTCACTGAATGTTCAATGACCTGCCGCCTATTTTAAATACTGTGCTTGCGCAGTTAATATTGTGGTCTTTGTGGGGAAAACAAATTTACAGCAAAATGTCATCGGAAGCTGCGCATGCGCAGTATTTAAAATAGGCAGGACACTGAACTTTCAGTGACCTATCATTTAAACCCATATGGATAAATATGTGAACAGAGCACCAAAAAAAGACCCGTCCACAGGCGCTCCCTGGAGCTCTATAATCTCATTAACTGAAAAGTGCAAATACATATTAAGCAACCACAAGACGGATTTAATCAACCTAGGTATCATTTTAATCAGTGTAACAGCACCAACCTGGCAGTGTCTATGATTTAGTTAGCAAGATCCCGCTGACCAGGGTCGGAATGGCCCCCCGGAGGATTATCCGGTGGGCCCAGGCACTGGCGCCTGCTTTCATAGAGAAGTATGTCAGTGATCATGCATATACCACTCTCCTGGTTGTTTAACTCTGAGAGTAGCAGTGACAAAAAGAGACCAAGATGGAACAGTGCCCTGTTGTATGCAAATGATAAGCCGCAGTCTGCAGCAGGTGAAGTCTCACCCTTGGAGGAGCTGCAAGCAGTACACATGGCTCCTCCCAGCGTGTACTTTACTAGTACCCTTCCAGCACATCACCGCTGACACACTCGCCTGCTGCAGGCTCATCATTTGTATATCACAGAGCACTGTTCCCTCCTGATGACTTCATGTCACTGCTCTTCCCTGGGTTGAACCAGCAGGGAGAGCAGTACTGCTGTTGATGAGGCTAACACTGATTGGACGCACAGCAGCCATTCAAGTTTAATTCTATTTGTCTTCTACTCTGCTGTACAGTACAGCTCAAGTAAAGAGCCATGCTGTGATTTATAAAGAGTGTGCGCCCCTCCACCACACCATCACAGGCACAGTGTAAGCTGAAGAGGGAGATGAACGGTTCCCTGGTGGAGCAGCACAAAAGTGAATCTGATCTATGCACCTGACTACCTCAACATCACATAAAACTTATTGAGGGCCCCATGCCAAACCCAACTGCATCCTCTTTTCCTGTATCCCACCTGACTGCGCCCCCGTTTCCCTGTATAACCCCTGACTGAGTCCCTCTCCCTGTATCACCCATGAATATACACCCTCTCCCTGTATCACCCCTGACTGTGCCCCCTCTCCCTGTATCACCTCTGACTAAATGAGCCCCTTCTCCCTGTATCACCCCTGACTGTGCCCCCTCCCCCTGTATTACCGTATTACTCCTGACTGAATGAACTCCTCACCCATGTATTACTCCTGACTGACACCCATCTCCCTGTATCACCCCTGACTGACTGTGCCCCCTCAACCTTTATCACCCCTGACTGCGCCCCTCTCCCTGTATCATTCCTGACTGAGCCCCCTCTCCCTATATCGCCCCTGACTGCATCCCCTCTCCCTGTATCACTGCTGACTGCCCCCTCTCCCTGTATCACCTCTGACTGACTGTGCCCCCTCAACCTGTATCACCCCTGACTGCGCTCCCTCTCCCTGTATCACACCTGACTGTGCCCCCTCTCCCTGTATCATTCCAGACTGAGCCCCCTCTCCCTGTTTCGCTCCTGATTGCATCCCCTCTCCATGTATCACTGCTGGCTGTGCCCCCCTCTCCCTGTATCACCTCTGACTGACTGTGCCCCCTCAACCTGTATCACCCCTGACTGCGCTCCCTTTCCCTGTATCACCCCTGACTGCGCCCCTTCTCCTTGTATCATTCCTGACTGAGCCCCCTCTCCCTGTATCACCCCTGACTGCAACCCCTCTCCCTGTATCACCGCTGACTGTGCCCCCTCTCCCTGTCTCACTTCCGACTGAATGAGCCCCCTCTCCCTGTATCACCGCTGACTGTGCCCCCTCTCCCTGTATCACCTCCGACTGAATGAGCCCCCTCTCCCTGTATCACCTCTGACTGAGCCCCCTCTCCCTTTATCACTCCTGACTGACACCCCTCCCCGTGTTACCCCTAACTGATGCCTTCCCCCTGTATTACCCCTGACTGACTGTGCCCCCTCCCCCTGTATCACCAATGACTGAATGAGCCCCCTCTCCCTGTATCACCCAACTGATCTGTATCACCCCTGGCTGACTGACGCACCTCTCACTGTATCACCCCTGACTGAGCCCTTCTCACTGTATCACCCCTGGCTGACTGCACCCCCTCTCCCTGTATAACCCCTGACTGAGACACTCCCTGTATGACGACTGACTGATCCCCTCACCCTGTATCACCCCTGACTGAGCCCCCTCTCCCTGTATCACCCCCAACTGATCCTTTCCCCCTTTATTACCCCTGACTGAATGAACTCTCCATGTATTACCTCTGACTGACACCCCTCTCCCTCTATCACCCCGACTGACTGTGCCCCCTCAACCTGTATCCCCTCTGACTGAATGAGCCCCTTCTCCCTGTATCACCCCTGACTGTGCCCCTCTCCCTGTATCATCAATGACTGAATGAGCCCCCTCTCCCTGTATCACCCAACTGATCTGCATCACCTCTGGCTGACTGACACACCTTTCCCTGTATTACCCGTGACAGAATGAACCTCTCTCTCTGTATCACATCTGACTGAGCCCCTTCTCGTATCACCGCTGACTGCACTCCCTCTCCCTGTATCACCCGTGGCAGCCTCCTCTCACTGTATAACCCCTGACTGCGCCCCCTTCCCTGTATTACCCATGACTGAATGAACCCCTCCCCATTTATCACCCTCAACTGATCCCTTCCACCTGTATTAACCCTGACTGACTGCGCCCCCTCTCTCTATCACCCGACTGCACCCCCTCTCCCTGTGTCATCCCTGGCTGCATCCCCTCTCCCTGTATCACCCCTAACTGCACCCCTCTCCCTGTATCACCCCCGACTGATCCCTTCCCCTTTATTACCCCTGACTGAATGAACCCCTCTCCCATGTATTACCCCTGACAGAGCCCCCTCCCCCTGTATCACGACTGACTGCGCCCCCTCTCCCTGTATCACCCCTGACTGAGCCCCCTCTCCCTGTATCACCCCTGACTGAGCCCCTTCTCCCTGTATCACCCCTGACTGACACCCCTCCCCCTGTATTACGCCTGACTGACCGAGACCCCTTCCCCTGTATCACGAATGACTGAGCCCCCTCTTCCTGTATCGCCTCTGAATGAGCCCCCTTCTCCCTTTATCACCCCCGATTGATCCCTTCCCCATTTATTACCCCTGACAGAATTAACTCCTCCCCATGTATTACCCCTGACTGAATGAACCCCTCCCCCATGTATTACCCCTTACTGAATGAACCCCTCCCCATGTATTACCCCTGACTGAGAACCCTCCCCTTGTATGACAACTGACTGAACCCCCTCTCCATGTATCACCCTTGACTGCATCCCCTCTTCCTGTATCACCCCAGACTGTGCCCCCTCTCCCTGTATCACACCTGACTGACACTCCTCCCCCTGTATTACCCCTGACTGAGACCCTCTCCCTGAATCATACCCAACTGATTACTTCCCCCTGTATTACCCCTGACTGAATGAACCCCTCCCCTTGTATTACCCCTGACTGCACACCCTCTCCCTGTATCATGAAAGACTGACTGACCCCCTTCTTCCTGTATCACTCCTAAATGCACCCCCTCTCCTTCTATCACCCATGACTGAATGAGCCACCTCTCCTTCTATCACCCAACTGATCTATATCACCTCTGGCTGACTGACACACCTCTCCCTGTATTACCGCTGACTGAATGAACCCCTCTCCCTGTATCACATCTGACTGAGCCCCCCTCCCCGTATCACCCCTGACTGAGCCCCTTCACCGTTTCATCCCTGAATGAAGTCCTCTCCCTTTATTACCCACGACTGATCCCTTCCCACTGTATTACCTCTGACTGCATGAACCTCTCCCCCATGTATTACCCCTGACTGAATGAACCCTTCCCTCTGTATCACAACTGACTGAACCCCCTCTCACTGTGTCATCCCTGACTGCATCTCTTCTCCCTGTATAACTCCCGACTGATCCCTTCCCCCTTTATTACCCCTGACTGAATTAACTCCTCCCCATGTATTACCCCTGACTGAATGAACCCCACCCCATGTATTACCCCTGAATGAGAACCCTCCCCCTGTATCACAACTGACTGAACCCCCTCTCCATGTATCACCCTTGACTGCACCCCCTCTCCCTGTATCACCCCTGACTGCACCCCCTCTCCCTGTGTCATCCCTGACTTCATCCCCTCTCCCTGTATCACCCCAACTGATCCCTTCCCCTTTTATTACCTCTGACTGAATTAACTCCTCCCCATGTATTACCCCTGACTGAATGAACCCCTCCCCATGTATTACCCCTGACTGAATGAACCCCTCCCCCATGTATTACCCCTGAAACCTTTCTCCCTGTATCACCCCTGACTGCACCCTCTCTCCCTGTATCACCAATGACTGAATAAGCCCCCTCTCCCTGTATCACCCAACTGATCTATATCACCCCTGGCTGACTGACACCTCTCCCTGTATTACCTCTGACTTAATAAACCCCTCTCCCTGTATCACCCCTGACTGAACCCCCTCTCCGTTTCATCCCTGACTGAATGAAGTCCTCTCCCTTTATTACCCACGACTGATCCCTTCCCTCTGTATTACCCCTGACTGCATGAACCTCTCCCCCATGTATTAACCCTGACTGACTGAGCCCCCCTGTATCACAACTGACTGAGCCCCCTCTCCCTGTATCCTTTGACTGTATGAGCCCCCTTCTCCCTTTATCACCTCCGACTGATCCCTCCCCCATGTATTACCCCTGACTGAGAACCGCCCCCTGTATCACAACTGACTGAACCCCCTCTCCATGTATCACCCTTGACTGCACACCCTCTCCCTGTATCACCCCTGACTGCACCTCCTCTACCTGTATTACCCCTGTCTGACACCCCTCCCCCTGTATTACCCCTGACTGACTGAGACCCTCTCCCTGTATCACCCCGGACTGACTGCACCCCCTTTCCCTGTATCACCTCTGACTGAATGAACCCCCTCTCCCTGTATCACCCATCTGATCTGTATCACCCCTGGCTGACTGACACACCTCTCCCTGTATCAGCCCTGACTGAGCCCCTTCTCCCTTTATTACGACTGACTGAGCCCCTTCTCCCTGTTTCACCCCTGACTGAGCCCCTTCTCCCTGTATCTTGGCTGACTGCACCCCCTCTCCTTGTATCATCCCTGAGTGCGCCCCCTCCCTGTATCACCCCCGAGACCCTCTTCCTGTATCACTTCTGACTGAATCAGCCCCCTCTCCCTGTATCACCCAACTGATCTGTATCACCGCTGGCTAACTGACACACCTCTCCCTGTATCAGCCCTGACTGAGCCCCTCTCCCTGTATAACCCCTGACTGACTACACCCCCTCTCCCTGTATCACCCCTGACTGAATGAGCCCCTCCCTTTGTATTATTCATGACTTAATGAACCCCTTCCCCCTGTATTACCCCTGACTGAACCCCTCCCCCATGTATTACCAGTGACTGTCTGAGACCCCTCCCTCTGTATCACGACTGACTGAGCCCCTTCTCCCTGTATCACCACTGACTGAGCCCCTTCTGCCTGTATCTCTGCTAACTGCACACCCTCTCCTCGTGTCACCCCTGACTGCACCCCCTCTCCTTATGTCACCCCTGACTGCACCCCCTCTCCCTATATCACCCCTGACTGTGCCCCCTCTACCTGTATTATCCCTGACTGACTGCATCCCCTCTCCCTGTATCACTCGTGACTGAATGAACCCCTCCCCCTGTATCACTCGACTGATCTGTATCATCCCTGGCTGACTGACAGACCTCTCCCTGTATCACCCCTAACTGCGCCCCCTCTCCCTGTATCACCCCTAACTGCGCCCCCTCTCCCTGTATCACCCCTGAGTGAGCCCCCTCTCCCTGTATCACCCCTGAGTGAGCCCCCTCTCCCTGTATCACCCCTGAGTGAGCCCCCTCTCCTTGTATCACACCTGAGTGAGACCCCTCTCCCTGTGTTATTAATGATTGACTGAAACTCCTTTTATCACCGCTGTTTGATTGATTGAGCCTTTCTCCCTGTATCAGCCCTTACGGACTAAAGGTTTTCTTCCCCCACCACTAAGAGAATTGAGGTCCTTCATAAAAAGTTATGGCAGAGAGATTTCTGTAAAAAGTTTATGGGGGAATGTGAGGGAACACTCTCTTTCGATATCACTAATAACGCCATACATAACTGATTTAGGGCCCCCACCACTATTAATGGGGAGATCTACATAATGTGTTTGCTGCAGAATTTCTACAATGGACATCCCACAGCAAATTACCAGCGGTAATATCCACACAGATATTGCTGCGTTTACTACTATGTAATGATGACCTTTACCAGTGACCTGATCCTTTATATTGCAAAGGATGAAACCGGTGGTGAATATCCGCAGCATGAATTGACACATTGTTCATGTCAAATCTGCAGCGCCGGTCAATTCACTCCGTGGATTTTTTCAGAGTATGGATGAGAGGTCATAAAATCCCATCCACTACGCTGGTGCTTTACACATTGTTTTAGTGGTTAATACTCATCAGGGGGCATTTATCATTGCGTTTGCACCAAAATGTGGTGCCAGCTCTTTATATAAAATGAAGACGTGTACTACTTTATATTACACCCCGATATTAGCATGTTTTACCCCCCAGCTAGTGGTCTTGTATTTACTTCTATGTAGCTACATAGTGGGCCAAAGGTGCTCCATTCCGACGCTGCCGCTGACAGGTGTCCTTTAAGTTACCCTTCCCCCGTGATCACTCGTTATTTTAATTTAAGCTTTTGTTTCTTTCCCTTGCAGTTTCTTACTATGTCCACATGATGTGGCTACCTCTGTCTATTCTGGATTTCATGATTTTCATTTTTTGTCCTTTTTATATTTGGGAATTTTTGTAATATTCATGTTCATATATTGTGCCGTCATATTGTGAAACTTATGATGTTCTATGTATGATATTTTTTATTTTATTTTGTCACATATTGCTTCATGTACACATTTTTTCATTTCGTTTCCTTTTTTTTTTAACCCCTTCACCCCGAAGCCTATTGTCAACTTTCTGACCAGGCCAATTTTACAATTCTGACCACTGTCACTTTGAGGTCATAACTCTGGAACATTTCAATGAATCCCACTGATTCTGAGATTTTTTTCTCATGGCTTAATGTACTTCATGATAGTGGTAAAATGTCTTTCCTATGACTTGCATTTATTTGTGAAAAAAATTGAAATTTGGGGAAAATTCTGTAATTTTCAAACTTTTAATTTTTATGCCCTTAAATCAGCGAGTCATGTCGCACAAAATAGTTAACAAATAACATTTCCCACATGTCTAATTTACATCAGCACAATTTTTGAAACCTAATTTTTTTTTGTTAGGAAGTTATAAGAGTTAAAGGTTGACCAGTGATTTCTCATTTTTACAACAAAATTTGCAAACCATTTTTTTAGGGACCACCTCACATTTGAAATGACTTTGAGGGTCCTATATGACAGAAAGTACCCAAAAGTGACACCATTCTAAAAACTGTACCCCTCAAGGTACTCAAAACCACAGTCAATAAGTTTATTAACCCTTCAGGTGCTTCACTGGAATTTTTGGAATATGGAAGGAAAAAATAAACATATACTTTCACAAAAATTTTCCTTTAAACCTATTTTGTTTTTAACTTCAAGGGTAGCAGGAGATAATGGACCATACAATTTGTTGTGCAATATCTCCTGAGTGCAAAAATACCCCATATGTGGAGGAAAACAACTGTTTGGGTGCACTGCAGGGCTTGGAAGAGAAGGAGCGCCATTTGACTTTTCAAATGTAAAATTTGCTGGAAAAATTAGTGGATGCCTTGTTGCGTTTAGAAAGTCCCTGCTGTGCCTAAATAGTGGGAACCCCCAACAAGTGACACCATTTTGGAAACTAGAACTCTTAGGGAACTTATCTAGATGTGTGTTGTGCACCTTGAACCCCAGTTGTTTCACAGAAGTTTATAAGCCGTGAAAATAAAAAAAATCACATTTTTCCCGCAAAATATTTTTTAGCTACAAATTTTGTATTTTCACAAGGGTAACAGGAGTAAAATTGACCCAAAATTTGTTGTGAAACTTCTCCTGTATTTACCAATATCCCATGTGTTGTCGAAAACTACTTTTGAGGCACAGTTCAACGCACAGAAGGGAAGAAACGCCATATTACCGTGCAGATTTTGCTGCACTTGTTTGAGGGTGCCATGATACATTGGCAGAGCCCCTGAGGTGCCAACACAGCAGGAACCCCTATAAGTGACCCCATTTTACAAACTAAACCTCTCAATGAATTCATCTAGGGGCGCAGTGATTATATTAACACCACAGGAGTGTCACAGACTTTTATACCATTGGGCAATTAAAATAAACTAATTTACATTTTTACCGCCAAGATTATGTGTTAGCCCCAAGTTTTACATTTTCATACTGGGAAATGGGTAAAAATGGCACCAAAATTTGTCCCGCAATTTCTACTGAACGTCGCAATACCCCATATGTGGCTGTACAATACTACTTAGCCATTTGGAGAGACTAGGGAGGGAGGGAACACTATTTGCATCCTGGTACTCAGATTTTCCTAGAACAGTTTGCGGATTCCAAATAGGGAACCCCTAATTGATAGACAAGAATTCCCCCATCAAGTGACACCATTTTGTAAATTATAACTTGTGATGAGCTAATATGCTTGTTACTCGAGATTTCCCGAGCACGCTCGGATGTCCTCCGAGTATTTTTTAGTGCTCGGAAATTTAGTTTTTATTGCCGCAGCTGAATGATTTACATCTGTTAGCCAGCATAAGTACATGTGGGGATTCCCTAGCAACCAGGCAACACCCACATGTACTTATGCTGGCTAACAGATGTAAATCTTTCAGCTGCGGCAATAAAAACTAAATTTCCGAGCACTAAAAAATACTTGGAGGACCCCCGAGCGTGCTCGGGAAATATCGATTAACGAGTATATTTGCTCATCACTAATTATAACCCTTTGAGAATTTATCTACAGATGTTGTGACAATTTTGACTCCATGGGTGCTTTCCAGAAATAAGCAGCAGTGGATGTTGCGGAGTCAAATTTGCAAACTGCCTTTGTAGTGACCAGTACATTATGCCCAGCTCATGCTTCTGGAGACACGCACCTGTAAATTAGGCGGGCTCTCATCACTACAGAAATGCTAAACATGTGGGTGCTAAATGTGGTTTAGGCACACTGGGGCATAGAAGGGAAGAAGATTCCAAGATTGTAGACACCTGTGACGCTAGTTAGTGGACACACCTTGATTTAACATGTCCCTTTTTCACATTATTTTCAGGGGTACCATCATTTCTGTCCAGGCCTATTTCATGAGTTTTATTTATTTTTTTTAACTCAGTGGAAGCATGGTTGAAAAGAAATGTCTGACTTTCATTTGTTAATTTTCATAGATATTTTTTTTTATTATTATTTTTGCCAGATTCAGGGTATGTGCACACGTCAGGATTTTGTCAGGATTTTGTCAGGCTTTTTCCTCAGGTTTTGTAGCCAAAACCAGGAGTGGGTGATAAATGCAGAAGTGGTGTATATGTTTCTATTATACTTTTCCTCTAATTGTTCCACTCCTGGTTTTGGCTACAAAACCTGAGGAAAAAGCCTGACAAAATCCTGACAAAATCCTGACAAAATCCTGACAAAATCCTGACGTGTGCACATAGCCTCAAGTTATTTCTGTGACCATTGTGGATTTTTCTGTCATTAAACGAGGGGTACCAACAATTTTGACCACATGTGTATATGGGTTATCGGCATGCTCACGAAAAATTGCGCAAATTCTATGGTCCATTTTCTCCTGTTACCCTTGTGAAAGTAAAAAAAAAATTGGGTCTAAAGGAACATTTTTGTTAAAAAAAAGTTAAATGTTTATTCTTTCTTTCCATATTACATTAATTCCTATGAAGCACCTGAAGGGTTTATAAACTTCTTGAATGTGGTTTTGAGCGTCTTTTATTAGAATGGTGTCACTTTTGGGCATTTTCTGTCATATATGCCCTTCAAAGTCACTTTGAATGTGATGTGGTTCCTAAAAAAAAATAAAAAAATAAAAAACGGTTTAGTAAATTTTGTTGTAAATTATGAGAAGTCGCTGGTCAACTTTTAACCCTTATAACTTCCTAACAAAAAAATTGTGTTTCAAAAATTGTGCTGCTGTAAAGTAGCAATGTGTTAAATGATATTTATTAACTTTTTTGTGACATGACTGATTTAAGGGTTTAAAAATGAACAGTTTGAAAATTGCAAAATTTTCACCAAATTTCCAATTTTTCACAAATAAACATAGTCATATGCAGCGCCCCAGAGTCCTGGTCGTTGCAGTACTGTTGCTCCGCCGCTAAGGGGGGCTATGGTACGTCTGATGGCACTGAAGGAGTTCATCTGACCAGGTATCACAGACACCAATACATTTCACAGTCTGGCCTCCAGGGGGAGCTAAGGGTTCTATTTATTAGGCCACGCCTCACAATCTGGTAAAACTGGGGGTTAGGCAGGAAGTTAGAGAGAAAGCTGACTGGGTTGGAACCAGGCAACACCTTGTGGCAGAGGGTGTTGTAGGGGAAGATTCAGAGGGGTCCCTGTCAGGGGTGGGATCCTGACAGAGGCCTAGCAACCAGAGAGAACGTTACGGGACCGTGCCTGCACGATATAGCGGCGGTACCCCAAGAAAGGACAAGAAGCGATGTTTATTGTGCTGAGTGAGAAACGAGATCAACGCAACAAGGAGAATACCAGTAGGAGTCGTGCTGTAAGACGAGGCAACATCCTATTGAGGCGCATAACCGGTGGCCGGAACGCCGAGGAAGTATAGAGCTCCAAGCCAAACTTCAAACCTACGGCAGGACAGTCAGTTAGAGGCGGGCTGTCTCACCCAGACCCAGGAAGACACAGGGGGGTAACAACAGGAGTGGGGCGACGCTGGAGTCCCGGAAGAGCTCCGAGCCTCCCCGTCATACGGGTGCGTCCTAACCGTAAGATCAGGGGGACGCAGAGGGAGAACATCAGAATTGAGTTGTGAGGGAACACGAAAAACAGGCACAACAGTTGTGGGGACTATCCCGTAAGCACAGCAGGGGAGGACCACAACACACAAGCGCAGGAAGGTAGGCACAGATTTCCACCTGCAAAGGGAACTCTGGAGGTGCCATTGGACCGGCCGGACTTGCGCAGCCCGGTTAACCGTATTCCGGATTGAGGACTCAGAAGCCTTCAGTAAAGAGGTAAAGAGACTGCAACCTGGTGTCCTCGTTATTGACCGCGACCGGCACTACACCGCACCATAACATCAGCACCATACCATCACCTTTTATTGTGCGCCCCTCAGCAGGGTCACGGACCGGGCCTAGCCACCGTGACAACCCCAGAGCAGAGACTCAGAGGCCCGGTACCGGGTACCCCTCGGCCCTGCGGCAGTGGGGGCGCTGCACATATCAAAGCAATGTTACCACTATCATGAAGTACACTGTGTCACACAAACAAAAAAAGAATCTCCGAATCAGTGGGATCCATTGAAGCGTTCCATAGTTATGACCTCATAAACTGACATTGGTCAGAATTGAAAAAATTGGCCTGGTCAGGAAGGTGAAAACAGGTTTTGGGTTGAAAGAGTTAAAATGCTGTATTATAACTACTGATGTAAATACTGAAATAGAAACTAATAGGCGCATATCTGCCATCTCGCCTACATATTTCGAACAGTTTGGAGTCTAAAGCTTGTTTCAAAGTGAAGCGCTCGAAAGCTATCATATTCCACATGTGAATCCAGTTTCATTCCACAGTCTGCTGTAAATGTCAGCTTCAAAGAAGCGTGTTGGATAAAGAGAGCACTAACATGACTGGAGCAAGCTGAACTTTGCAACAAAAATGTGGATTCTGTATTACTTAAGAAATATTCCATTAGAGAACACAAGAACTTCAATGACGAGCTAAATCTGAGGAAATCTTTAAGGTGCTGTATATTTCAATTAGGCCACGTTCATATGTTCAGTATTTGGTGCATGTTTTTAGCTCAGTATTTGTATGCCAAGACCAGGAGTGGGTGATAAATACAGAAGTGGTAACATATTTCTATTATACTTTTCCTCTGATTGTTCCACTCCTGGTTTTGGCTTACAAATACTGCGGTAAAATACTGACCAAATACTGATGGTGTCACCAAAGCTATTCCAAACCTGTCATCTGGCCTAATATAGAAAATCCTAAATATAATTCACTCCTCTTAACATACAACATGTGTAAAACAAGCGTTTCCTTAACATCCCTGATGACGTTCTCCAACTTTTTAAAATTACCTTTAAGGCAGTGAGCACACGTTGCGTTTTTGCTATATTTTTTTCAATGCAGATATGTCACAAAACCTGAAAGGTTTCCTGATGCCTGCAAAGTGAATGAGAATCCTGAAGCCTCATGTACACATTTCTTATTTGTGACTAGCAAATTTCGTGCAAATCTGCAGCATATGAATTCATTTTTTGCTGCAGGGTTCACCCATACTAATGAGTTAGGAAAAATCTAATCCAAAAACGCAAGTAAAAAAACACAGCAAAAATGCGACGAGATGCAGAAATTTCTGCACCAAATGGGGAAAAAGGAAGCGAATACTGAAATATTTAGGCCTAAAATTACCTCTGACATATCAAGTTATTTTCCTCCTCAGAGTACTTTATTTCTTTATCTTTGTTTGTGTCTCTAAAGAGGACTCCAAACTTCTAGACTATTATGAGACGCTCCCAGTAACTTTGCTTGGAAAGTAATAAGAGCCCTGCAGTCCTCTGTGCTAAACTTCACTTGCCATTCTGTAAGACAGAATATTAAAATGTGTTCTACTTCCATGTGGAGCAGGTGCGGGATCCATCAGTACTAGACATACTGAAATATTATTGGGCTACACACCTAAGGCCGGTTTCACTCGTCAGTGGCTCCGGTACGTGTGGTGACAGTTTTCTCACATACCGGAGACACTGACTCACGTAGACACATTAAAATCAATGTGTCTCTGCACATGTCAGCGTGTTTTCACGGACCGTGTGTCCGTTTGAAAAACACGGAGACATGTCAGTGTTCGTGGGAGCGCACGGATCACGCGGCCCCATTAAAGTCAATGGGTCCGTGTAAAACACGTACCGCACACGGATGCTGTCCGTGTGCCATCCGTGTGCCATGCAGGAGACAGCGCTACAGTAAGCGCTGTCCCCCCAGCTTGTGGTGCTGAAGCCACCATTCATTCCTTCTCTCCAGCAGCGTTCGCTGGAGAGAAGGAATGAAAAATCATTGTTTTTTTATTTTTTTTGTGTTTAAAATAAAGATCCTTGTCACCACCCCCCTCCCACCCCCTGTGCGCCCGCCCGCTGGAAATAAAATACTCACCCGGCTCCCTCGATGCTTCCTCTCAGCGCCGCAGCTTGTCCTGTATGAGCGGTCACGTGGTGCCGCTCATTACAGTGATGAATATGCGGCTCACCTCGCATATTCATCACTGTAATGAGCGGTACCACGTGACCGCTCATACAGGAAGAAGCTGCAGCGCTGAGAGCAAGCATCGAGGGAGCCGGGTGAGTATTTTATTTCCAGCAGGCGGGCGCACAGGGGGTGGGAGGGGGGTGGTGACAAGGATCTTTATTTTAAACACAAAAAAAATAAAAAAAACAATGATTTTTCATTCCTTCTCTCCAGCAAACGCTGCTGGGAAGAACGAATGAATACCGGCTTCAGCACCAGATGCAGAGGACAGCGCTTATCTCTAGCGCTGTCTCCTGCATGGTCCGTGTGGTACCCAGTCGGCACACGGGTGGCACACGGCTGCCGCACGTTTGCCACACTGATGTGCCACGTGAGCACACGGACACGGATAACTCCGGTACCGATTTTTCCGGTACCGGAATTATCTGGACGTGTGGGACAGGCCTAAGATTGCATTCTTTCATATTTTTCAAGTACATGTTCTACCCAATATAGTCTATGAAGCTATTCACAAGATCCTGTTTTCACAGTCTGATCAAAGTCGGAAATGTTCCCATGGTTATTTTGTAATTACAGATAAAAATCACCTGTACAAGTTTATGGGTCCATGCAAATGGTAGACAGCAAACGGATGGCATCAGTACCCAATTTGTATGATGTTTGTTTTTAACATTGCAATGGATAGGAGATTTGCATTTTTTTATATTAGAAAAATCACTGATAAACCACTACAAATCTGTTCCAAAACACTGAAAATTTGACTGTTTTTTTTCTGCATACAAAGAAAATCACAGACTTTTGAAAGCAGCCCTACGCATATTCCATCATGGGTCTCCTATCTTGTGCACAGTAAATGGACAGAGTGAGAAGTTATGGCTTGCTATATTAAACCCCAACTCTCTGTTATGGAACACTCTCCTCCCGTTTCAATGTAGTAATTACTAGGCCCTATTAACCTTTTCACTAAAAACGCTCTTTTGTGCTGTTTCATCGTTATCAGAAGTTCATCATCCTATGTGAACAGGACTCATGCTGCTGAGAGCAATGACAGTCTATGTGCACTGAACATCCTTTTACAGATCGTCTGCTTGTTTAAACAGGCAGCGAAATTACCACCAATCAGCAAACAAGTAGCTGATTGGCAGTCGTTTAGTGCTCACAGTCGGTGAGGGAAAACAGACTCTGACTTTTCGCCTCCCCTACTTTTCCGAATGTATTTCTGTCCATTGTATAGTATTACATATACTGTTTATTTCCAGCTTACTGACCGTCCATAGCCTTTAAACATCCGGACGTCCTGCTCCTACAGTGCAGTGACGTTCTAAAACCTCACATCACAGTAGCGCAGCTGTGACTGTGCACCTGCAGGAGCAGGGATAGTAGCCGGAGTCATAGAATCATAGAATGTTAGAGTTGGAAGGGACCTCAAGGGCCAGCATGTCCAACCTCCTGATCAATTCACCAAACCATCTCAGACAGATGTCTGTCCAGCCTCTGAAGTCTTCCATTGAAGGAGAACTCACCACCTCTTGTGGCAGCCTGTTCCACTCATCGATCACCCTCACTGTCAAAAAGTTTTTTCTAATATGTAATCTGTATCTTCTCAGTTTCATTCCATTGCTTTTTATGTTTCTGTGTGAAAGTGAGAATAAGGATGATCTCTCTATATTGTGACATCCCTTTGGATACAGGTGCTTCTCACAAAATTAGAATATCATCTAAAAGGTAACTTATTTTAGTTCTTCAATACAAAAAGTGAAGCTCATATATAGTCATTACAAGCAGAGAGGTCTATTTAAAGTGTTTATTTCTGTTAATGTTAATAATTATGGCTTACAGCCAATGAAAACCCAAAAGTCATTATCTTAGTAAATTAGAATAGCTAACGAAAAACACCTGCAAAGGCACCTAAGCATTTAAAAAGGTCCCTTCATCTGTTTCAGTAGGCTCCACAATCATGGGGAAGACTGCTGACTTGACAGATGTCCAGAAGGCAGTCATTGACACAATCCACAAGGAAAGTAAATTTTGCATTTTATTTGAAAATCAAAGTACCAGAGTCTGGAGGAAGACTGGAGAGACACAAAATCCAAGCTGCTTGAGGTCTAGTGTGAAGTTTCCTCAATCAGTGATGGTTTGGGGAGCCATGTCATCTGCTGGTGTAGGTCCACTGTGTTTTATGAAGACCAAGGTCAGCACAGCTATCTAGTGGGAAATTTTAGAGCAATTCATGCTTCCCTCTGCCGACAAGCTTTTTGGAGATGGAAATTTCATTCTCCAGCAGGACTTGGCACCTGTCCACACTGCCAAAAGTAACAATACCTGGTTTAAAAATAACAGTATCCCTGTGCTTGATTGGTCCGCAAACTCATCTGACCTTAATCCCATAGAGAATCTATGGGGTATTTTCAAGAGGAAGATGAGACACCAGACCCAATAATGCAGACGAGCTGAAGGCTGCTATCAAAGCAACCTGGGCTTCCATAACAACTCAGCAGTGCCACAGGCTCATCACCTCCATGTCACGCCGCATTGATGCAGTAATTGATGCAAAAGGAGCCCCGACCAAGTATTGCGTGCATTTACTGAACATACGTTTTAGTAGGCCAACATTTCAGATTTTAAAGTCATTTTTCAAGCTGGTGTTATAATGTATTTTAATTTAGTTAGATAATGATTTTTGGGTTTTCATTGGCTGTAAGCCATAATCATCAACATTAACAGAAATAAACACTTTAAATAGATCACTCTGTAATGACTCTACATAAAGTACTAAAATAAATTAACTTTTTGATGATATTCTAATTTTGTGAGAAGCACCTGTATTTGTAGACAGCTATTAATTCTCCTCTTATCTTTCTTTTTTGCAAGCTAAACATTCCCAGATCCTTTAACTGTTCCTCATAGAACATAGTTAGCAGTCCGCTCACCATCCTGGTACCTCTTCCCTGAACTTGCTCCATTTTTTCGATGTCTTTTTTTGTAAATGTGTTGCCAAAAACTGGACACAGTATTCCAGATGCCTGTTATGCTGCTGCATCACACTGTTGACTCATGTGCACTCTGTGATCTATTAGTATACCCAAATCGTTTTCACATGTACTGTTTAGTTCTATTCCTCCCATTCTGTAGATGTAATTTTCATTTTTCTTGTCCAGATGTAGAATCTTGCATTTCTCCCTGTTAAATACCATCTATTAGTCACTGCCCATTGTCCAAGCTTATCTAGATCCTTCTGAATCCCTTCTCTGAATTCTCTAGGTTTAGAAATCCCTCCTAGCTTTGCATCGTCTGCAAATTTGATTAGTTTATCTTCAGTTCCCTTATCTAGATAATTTATAAAATTGTTGAACAACACTGGGGTCAAAACCGAGCCTTGTGGTACCCCACTTGAAACATACTTCCAATTTGATGTCCAACCATTTATTAAGACTTTTGGAGTATGATCACTCAGCCAGTAATGAACCGACCTAACCGCAACCTTGTCAATCGCATTTTTCAATAAGAATAGTTTGAGATACTTTATCAAGTGCTTTGTTGAAGTTGAGATATACTACTGTATACCTACCGTATTTCCTTGATGCATCCAGTCAGTGATTCCATTATAGAAGGAAATTAGATTAGTATGGCATGACTTGTTTGCTAGAAACCCATGCTGGCTCTGATTATTTACTCTATATTTATCCATGTACTTAGATACATGCTGTTTATTAATTTGTTCAAATATATTTCCTGGTATAGAAGTGTTATGACCTGGTGGTTACGGAGCGGTACTGAGATGACCTGGTGGGTAAAACCAATCATGGACAAACTTAGAGGAGGTAGCAGCTCCACAGACAGTAATCACTGATATGACCAGTGAATACGGAGCAGCACTGAAATGACCTGGTGGGTAAAACAAATAATGTACTAGCTCTGAGGAGGTGGTAACTCTACTGACCGCAATCCCTACTCCTAACACCACTAGAAATAGCCGTGGAGCGTACCTAACTTTGCCTAGACGCCTCTTCACAGCCTAAGAACTAGCTACCCCTGAAGATGGAAACGGAAAACTATCTCGCCTCAGAGAAACCCCCAAAGGAAGACAGCCCCCCACAAATATTGACGGTGAGTGGAGAGGGAAATGACAAACTCAGAAATGAAACTAGATTTTTTAGCAAAGGAGGCCAATACTAGCTAAATAGACAGAGATAGGAAAGGCTACTGTGCGGTCAGTATAAAAACTAAAAAGTCCACGCAGAGTTTACAAAAAATAACCACCACACCGACTCACGGTGTGGAGGGGCAAATCTGCGACCCCAGAGCTTCCAACTAGCCGGAATATTTCATAATGACAAGCTGGACAAAAGGGACAAAATTAAACTGAGCAGAAGGTCATAAGCAGGGAAACACCCAAAAACTAGCAGAACTTATCTTAAGCTGAAAATGGACTGGCCAACAGAGAACTTCCAGGAAAGAACTGAATCCACAGGAAATACATTGACAGCTGGCATCCACTACAGCCAAAAGCCCAGTTAAATAACAAAGGCCAGGGAACCGATTAGTGAACGCAGCTGCTAAGTTCCACTTGAAACCACCAGAGGGAGCCCAAGAGCAGAACTCCCAAAAATACCATTCGCAACCACAGGATGGAGCCCAAGAACGGAATTCACAACATAGAAGTATGTCGCACTGGCCTGTAATTTCCTGGTTCCATCTTCTTCCTTTTTGAAGAAAGAGACATTTTCCCTTCTCCAATCTTCTGGAACTTCTCCTGTTCTCCAGGAATTTTCAAAGATTCTGGCTAGTGGCTCTGCAATTTCCCCTGCTATCTCTTTCAGAACCCTAGGATGTAATTCATCTGGATCAGGAGATTTAAATTAATTTAAATTAGCCAAGTGTTTCCTCATCATCGCTCTGTGTATAGATAGTGTGGATTCTTTTATTCCTTCATTACCACAGTGAAGTTCAGTTGATGTTACATCTTTGACTTTTTTTTTGCTTTTGATGTACCCCCAAAATTCTTTTTAATTGCTTTTGGGCTCCCTTGCAAGCCTCACTTAATTACTACTTTTTCTCTTCTAACGCTTGCCCTACATTCCCTGCAAACACCATCATATTCTTTTTTTTTTTACGATATGCCCCCCTCATTTGATATACTGTACATTTCTTTTTTACTTTGTAGCAAGTGGTTAAGTTCTGTGTTCATTCATCCTGGTCTCTTTTTTTAAATGCTTCCAATTATTCCTTCTTTTTGGGATTGTTACTGATTGTGCAGTGAGAATTTAATTTAATTAAATCTCCCATCCTTCTTGAATATTTCTGTCCTTTAGAACATCCAACCTACCCTCTTTCTGAGTTCAGTAAAATCTGCTTTTCTGAAGTCCAACCTTAAAGTGTGAGTCCTCGCAGGCCTATCTCTATTTGTAATATAAAATTGGAGGATAGCATGATTGCTGTCTCCTAAATTCCCAGCCACCTTTTTTTTCCGAAACCATTTCCTCCCTGTTAGGGTACCGTCACACAGTGCCATTTTCATCGCTACGACGGCACGATTCGTGACGTTCTAGTGATATCGTTACGATATCGTAGTGTCTGACACGCTACTGCGATCCGGAACCCCGCTGAGAATCGTACGTCGTAGCAGATCGTTTGAAACTTTCTTTCGTCGTCTAGTGTCCCGCTGTGGCGGCATCGTGTGACACAGGTTGTATACGATGTGCGCACAGTAACCAACGGCTTCTACATCGCAAATACGTCATGAAATTATCGCTCCAGCGCCGTGTATTGCAACGTGTGACCGCAGTCTACGACGCTGGAGCGATAATCATACGACGCTGCAACGTCACGAATCGTGCCGTCGTAGCAATTAAAATGGCACTGTGTGACGGTACCCTTAGTAAGAAGTAGGTCCAAGATGGCAGATGCTCTTGTCCTTTCTTAAACCTTTTGAAAGATAAGATTGTCAGTGAGAGAAGATAAGAATTTTATAGACCCATTACTTTTGTCTGAGTGAGATTCCCAACAAATATTTGGATAGTTAAAATCTCCCACAATCACCATGTTGTACTTTTTTAAGAACAAAGACATCTAATGTAAAAACAGTTCATCCATATCTTTAGTCTGCCCAGGTAGTCTATAATAAACACCTGTAATGGTTTCCTTTCTGTTCTTCTCTCCTTGCATTCTTACCTAAACAGATTCTACAGAGCTACCATTCTCTGCAGCTTGGATCTCTGTGGAGATATACGCTTTCCTAACATACAATGCAACACTTCCTCCCCTCTTGTTAAACCTGTTTCTTAGCAATAAGTTGTAGCCTTCAATGCTTGTATTCCAATCATGTGTATTATTCCACCAAGTTTCAGTGATGCCTATGACATCATGTCTCTCTTCCTGTGTTAGCAGCTCCAATTTTCCTTGTTTGGTTCGCATGGTCTGTTCATTTGTATAGACACATTTTAGTTTGTATTCCCATAGTCCAAAAAGCTTTTGGCTGAAGTCACTTCAACAATATTGCACACATATTCTAATATGGAGTACCATAGCAGAAAAGAAGTGAAAAAATGATAATTATAAAATAAGTTTATTAACCAATTATTAAAAATTGACAAACAATTGTAATTAAAAAAGGGGAGGAAAAAACCACCAGTACTTGAAGGAAAAAAAAAAAAACTTAGCAGAGTACAAATCCAACTATAAGGTATCTAATAACCAGTAACCATATATTTTAAGTAAAAGAATGGCGGTTATGTAATGCAACAATAAATGCACAGCGATGTATAGAGGTGTCCGTACAGGATTCGCTGTGGTATGTGTCAGTATATCCCTCCTTAAGCAAAGGGCAAACAAAAAGGTGTTATAAATCCGGAGACTGCAACACCCGGTTGCTAATAGACTCAAGAATACCTATGTCTGTAATGCCAGAAGGAAAGAGGGAGAATGTCGTATCCCAGTAAATTTTACCTGTAGGATCGCCGTAAAGTGGAAATCGCTGTGCAGCGAAGTGGGAGTACCAGTGCTAAGTTGTCCCTGGAGCTTAAAATATATGGTTACTGGTTATTAGATACCTTATAGTTGGATTTGTACTCTGCTAAGTTTTTTTTTTTTTTCCTTCAAGTACTGGTGGTTTTTTCCTCCCTCTTTTAATTACAATTGTATGTCAATTTTTAATAATTGGTTAATAAACTTATTTTATAATTATCATTTTTTCACTTCTTTTCTGCTATGGTACTACATTTTAGTTTGTAGTCAGTTTCTCTTGCTTATCTATTTTCATTCAGAATTTGTCTTTGTTTTTATTTCCACTTCTATTAGCAGGGGTCTCAAAAGAAATTAGTAGCTGCTTACTTTTTCCTGGCCATATATTTTCCATCCCATTGCTCTAGTTTAAAGTTCTCCTAATGAATGTAGCAAGGTGTCTACTAAATATGTGTTTCTCTAGTCACCTTCCACGACAGACACTTCGGAGGTTGTCTTCCCCGCCCTAATAGGGGACAGGAATACAAAGAGGTTAAATACCCCACCCTTTCCTGCAACCACCATTTTCCTGTCCCCTATGGGGCATGAAGAGGATCTGAAGGGGCTGCTGTGGCCGGCAATTGGAGCTCCACACCATACCTTACAAAGCCGGGCAGCCAAAGTCGGGGGCTTTGCTCTCCTCCTCTGATGCTGCTCCCGTCTCCTCGCTTTGGCAGGACTCTGCCTCTCCTGCGCCCCCTCCAGGGGTAAAGCGGGGTGGTGACGTGCATAGCCGGGGGCCTACGATAGCCCCCTGGTTTCCTCCTCCCTTGCCGCGTTCCAGTCCGGTCCTTGCGTTGGCGCGCTGGGAGAGAGTCTTGGCGCCATGCCGCGTCACTTCCTGTGAGACGCGTGTCACTTCCGGTCTTTTCCTGTGCATTCCACGTGGAGCGCACACGCACGCGGATGCTGGAGACCGCAGCGGACACGGTTCACGGGGCATTCCTGAATGGATTCCTCCCAATTGGGCCAGGATGGGAGGAGGAGCACGAATGACGCTGAGCCCCCGATCCCTTAAAGGTCTGGATGGGGTAGACACCAGGTAAGATCTGTCTTACGCAGACTGTGATGGACATGGACAGTGACAAGCCCCCTTGTTCTGCATCTGCAGAACCCAGCGTACCCCCTCCTACTGTAAGTAGCAGGTGTTGGCCACTGCTATCCAATATGCATGTTTACGAGCCATTTAGTAAACCCCCCTTTTTCTCTTTTTAGGGGCTCTGACCCTAGGAGAACAAGTTGCAAATGTAAAGTGTGTGCAGCCAGACTCCCATCTACATATGGGAAGAAGCTCTGCCAGTTTTGTACGGATGAGGTCCTACGCAATGAGCAGACCTCCCATTGGATAGCATAAGGTCCATCATTAAACAAGAGGTCCAGTCTTCCATGGCTACCCTCTCCCAGACCCCGGCGTCTCAACTGCCTCCTCCTAAGAAAAGGAAGATAACCCCAGTCGAATCTGACTCAGACTCTGGGGAAATTCAATCCTCGGGTTCAGGGGATGTTTGGGAGAATGAGGGCTCCACTTCCACCACCACCCCTAAATCAGAGAACAAGAATTATTACTTTAACTCTGAGGATATGGTGACCTTGTTAGCATAGTAAGAGGTACCATGGGGGTGGAGGATGAGGAAATTAAACTTTCAGTACAGGATGAGATGTTTGAGGGTCTAAGGCCCAAAGATCAGAAAGGATTTCCTGTGCATAAAAATATACAGAATTTAATTCTACACGAATGGGGCCTCCCTGAAAAAGGTATTCGTATCCCCAAAAAAGGTATTCGTATCCCCTCAGAACTTAAAAACCGTTTCCCCTTAGATGGGGATAACTCCTTATGGGAGACCCCAAAGGTGGACGTACAAGTGTCCAGGGTAACAAAAAAACAGCCCTTCCCTTTGAGGACTCTTCCCAGCTCAAGGATCCAATGGATCGAAAAATAGAGAGCTTATTAAGAAAGTCCTGGGACACCTCCAGCAAATTATTAAAGATGAACATAGCCTCTACATGTGTGGCCAGATCTTTGTTCATCTGGTTACGCAAACTTGAAGAGCATTTGGCACAGGGCACCCCAAGAGAGGAGATTTTAGAATCCCTACCCCTGCTACAAAAAGCAACAGGGTTCCTAGCCGATGTCTCTGCTGAATCTGTCCGAGTAGCTGCAAAAGCTGCCGTCCTCTCCAACTCATCTAGGAGGGCACTATGGCTAAAATCTTGGGGGCGCGACATCGTCTCCAAGTCCAAGTTGTGCATCCCCTTCCAGGACCATCATGTATTTGGTCCTGTTCTGGATGATATCTTGGATAAGGCAGCAGACAAGAAGAAATCTTTCCCTGAACAAAGAAATCATAAAAAACGCATTTTTCGTCCCCCCCGTGATCAATCTTCACAGAGGGATTATAGAGGAAAAAGCAAAACAGGGAGATGGAGTTATCCCAAAAGAGGCAAGGGCAGGAGCATCCTTGTCCCTCAGACTCAACAGACCCCAGATAAACAATGACGATACTCCGGTCGGGAGTCGTCTCTCACTCTCTTTCACCCAGTGGCAGTCCATCTCCACAAATCAGTGGGTCCTTCGTACCATACAAGATGGACTAAAAATAGAGTTCGAAAGACCGCCCCCACAATGCTTGAGGATAACCTCCTTACAAACACCACGCCTCTAAAACTCCCTGTTAAAAGATCTACAAAATCTACTCCAATCAAATGTAATTTCGCAGGTGCCCAAACGGGAGGAAGCACGTGGCCACTATTCTTGTCTCTTTCTGGCAACAAAACTATCGGGGAAAAACAGGATCATCATAAACCTGAAACCATTAAACGAATCTGTTCGCTACAGGAGATTCAAAATGGAAACAATCAGGTCGGTGATCCCCCCTCATCGGGCAGAATTGGGTAATGGCGACTGTAGATCTGAGGGATGCATACTACCATGTACCAATCCATCTGGAACACAGGAAATTCCTGAGATTTGCAATCTCTCAAGGGCAGCAAATCAAACATTACCAATTCAACGTCCTACCCTTCGGCATCTCTTCTGTTGTGGATTCTGTTTGCGGGCTCCCTCTGGTGGTTACTGCTGGTACTGGGTGACTTTGGTGGGTTGCGGCCTTTGGTTTCCATCTGTCCATCAGAGGCTGGGTGTTTCCTATTTTACCTGGCCTTTCTGTCATTTCCCTTGCCGGCTATCAATGTGTTCAGATGTGCTCTGTTTGGTTCCTGCCTACATGCTCCCAGATCTTTCAGGATAAGCTAAGTGCTGATTTTCAGTTGTTTGGTTTTTTGTCCAGCTTGCTTAGAATGTCTCTTTGTTAGCTGGTTGCTCTAGTGGACTGAGGTTCTCCCCATGTGCCATGAGTTGGCACATGGGTTCTTGTAATCTCAGGATGGTTTTTTTGATTAGGGTTTTTTGCTGACCGCTCAGTCCCCTTTTGTGTCATTCTGCTTTCTAGTTTTCAGCGGGCCTCAATTTGCTAAACCTATATACATCATCTCTATGTGTGTGCCTTCCTCTCATTTCACCGTCAATACATGTGGGGGGCAACTATATCTTTGGGGTTAATTCCTCTGGAGGCAAGTGAGGTCTTTGTTTCCTCTGCAGTACTAGTTAGCTCTTAGGCTGGTGCGTGGCGTCTAGAACCAACGTAGGCACGCTCCCTGGCTATCTCTAGTTGCGTTTGTCAGGCGTAGGGCAGCGGTCAGCCCAGGTTCCATCACCCTAGAGCTCGTCCGATATTTATTATTACTTTGCTAATCCTGTGCTATCCCTAGCCATTGGGGATTCATGACAGTATAGCCGGCCCACAAAGTGTTAATTGTTTGGGCTGAAGCAGGAGAAATAGAAGTGTTCAAGGGAAATTTTTTTTTTTTTTTTCCTTCAGAGTTTTGCTGCCTAGCCCTTAATTGCTGTCTAGCTGCTTCTTACCTCCTCTTAACCCTTGAATGGCTCTGATCTTAGCTGTTTATCATGGATGTCCAGAGTTTGGCTTCCAGCCTGAGTAATCTCGCGGCAAAGGTTCAAAACATACAGGATTTTGTTGTTCACACTCCCATGTCTGAACCTAGAATTCCTATTCCAGAGTGTTTTTCTGGAGATAGATCTACCTTCCTGAATTTCAGGAACAATTGTAAATTGTTTCTCTCTTTGAAATCTCGCTCCTCTGGAGACCCTGCTCAACAGGTCAAGATTGTTATATCATTCCTACGGGGCGACCCTCAGAATTGGGCATTTGCATTGGCACCAGGGGATCCTGCATTGCTCAGTGTGGATGCGTTTTTTCTGGCATTGGGATTGCTCTATGAGGAACCTAACCTAGAGATTCAGGCTGAAAAGGCTTTATTAGCCCTCTCTCAGGGGCATGATGAAGCAGAAATATATTGTCAGAAATTTCGGAAATGGTCGGTGCTTACTCAGTGGAATGAGTGCGCCCTGGCTGCAAACTTCAGAAATGGTCTTTCTGAGGCCATTAAGGATATTATGGTGGGGTTCCCTGCGCCTACAGGTCTGAATGAGTCTATGGCTATGGCCATTCAGATTGATCGGCGTTTACGGGAGCGCAAACCCATGCACCAGTTGGCGGTGTCTTCTGAACAGGCACCTGAGACTATGCAATGTGATAGAATTCAGTCCAGAAGTGAACGGCAAAATTATAGGCGGAAAAATGGTTTGTGTTTTTATTGTGGTGATTCAGCTCATGTTATATCAGCATGCTCTAAACGCACAAAAAGGGTTGATAAATCTTTTGCCATTGATACTCTGCAGTCTAAGTTCATTTTGTCTGTGACTCTGATTTTTTCACTGTCTTCCATTTCCGTCGATGCCTATGTGGATTCAGGCGCTGCCCTGAGTCTTATGGATTGGTCATTTGCTAAACGCTGCGGTTTTAGTCTAGAGCCTCTGGAAGTTCCTATTCCTCTGAAGGGAATTGATTCTACACCATTGGCTATGAATAAACCGCAGTATTGGACACAAGTGACCATGCGCATGACTCCCGTTCATCAGGAGGTGATTCGCTTCCTTGTACTGTATAATTTACATGATGTACTAGTGCTTGGTCTGCCATGGTTACAAACTCATAATCCTGTCCTGGACTGGAAAACAATGTCTGTGCTGAGCTGGGGATGTCAGGGGGTTCATGATGATGCACCTCCGATTTCTATCGCTTCATCTACTCCTTCGGAGATCCCTGCGTTTTTGTCGGATTATAGGGATGTTTTTGAGGAGCCTAAGCTCAATTCGCTCCCTCCCCATAGAGAGTGTGACTGTGCTATAGAATTGATTCCTGGCAGTAAGTTCCCTAAGGATCTCGGAGATTCTTAACCCTGTATCTTTCCGTTTGCATCTCCCAGCATCGTTCGCTATTCATAATGTGTTCCATCGGTCGTTGTTGCGGAGGTATGAGGTGCCTGTTGTTCCTTCGGTCGAGCCTCCTGCTCCGGTGCTGGTGGAGGGAGAATTGGAGTATGTTGTTGAAAAGATCTTGGATTCTCGTGTTTCCAGACGCAAGCTCCAGTATTTGGTTAAGTGGAAGGGTTATGGTCAGGAGGACAATTCCTGGGTGGTCGCCTCCGATGTTCATGCGACTGATTTGGTCCGCGCCTTCCATAGAGCTCACCCTGATCGCCCTGGGGGTTCTCGTGAGGGTTCGGTGACCCCTCCTCAAGGGGGGGTACTGTTGTGGATTCTGTTTGCGGGCTCCCTCTGGTGGTTACTGCTGGTACTGGGTGACTTTGGTGGGTTGCGGCCTTTGGTTTCCATCTGTCCATCAGAGGCTGGGTGTTTCCTATTTTACCTGGCCTTTCTGTCATTTCCCTTGCCGGCTATCAATGTGTTCAGATGTGCTCTGTTTGGTTCCTGCCTACCTGCTCCCAGATCTTTCAGGATAAGCTAAGTGCTGATTTTCAGTTGTTTGGTTTTTTGTCCAGCTTGCTTAGAATGTCTCTTTGTTAGCTGGTTGCTCTAGTGGACTGAGGTTCTCCCCATGTGCCATGAGTTGGCACATGGGTTCTTGTAATCTCAGGATGGTTTTTTTGATTAGGGTTTTTTGCTGACCGCTCAGTCCCCTTTTGTGTCATTCTGCTTTCTAGTTTTCAGCGGGCCTCAATTTGCTAAACCTATATACATCATCTCTATGTGTGTGCCTTCCTCTCATTTCACCGTCAATACATGTGGGGGGCAACTATATCTTTGGGGTTAATTCCTCTGGAGGCAAGTGAGGTCTTTGTTTCCTCTGCAGCACTAGTTAGCTCTTAGGCTGGTGCGTGGCGTCTAGAACCAACGTAGGCACGCTCCCTGGCTATCTCTAGTTGCGTTTGTCAGGCGTAGGGCAGCGGTCAGCCCAGGTTCCATCACCCTAGAGCTCGTCCGATATTTATTATTACTTTGCTAATCCTGTGCTATCCCTAGCCATTGGGGATTCATGACACTCTTCAGCCCCACGGGTGTTTACAAAAATCATGGCGGAAATAATGATCTTCATCCGTCGCCAAGGGATATGCATTGTCCCATATTTGGACGACTTTCTCATCATGGCACCATCTACCCCCCGTCTGGAGATGGACGTAACAAAGACTCTGGAGATATTACGGTCCCTAGGCTGGATCCCGAATCTAGAAAAATCAGAGATCCATCCCTCCACAAGGAGAAAGTTTCTGGGGGTTCTCCTGGACTCAGAAGAAAGGATGTCGTTTCTACCCAGGGATCGTCAAATCGACCTTGTCCGCAAAATTACCAAATTCAGACACCAGCGAGCACCGACCCTCAGGGAATCAATGTCTCCTCTTCTGACCGCATGCATCCAGGCAGTTTCCTGGGCTCAGGCTCACACATGAACCCTTCAAACGTATGTGCTTCTACATTCCAAGGAACGACAGATTCCATTAACTCAAAGAATTCTTCTCCCTGGCCACGTGAAAGCAGCCCTGAGGTGGTGGTTAGATTACAAAAATCTTCAGAGGGGGGTCAGCTGGGATCAGCTTCCCCTGAAGGCACTCCGCACAGATGCCAGCAGGCGAGGCTGGGGTGCAATGGTAGAGAGTTAGCACTTTCAAGGACGATGGGCATCAAACATCAGCAGCAGTTCCTCGAATTTAAGGGAACTAAAGGCCGTGGAAGAAGCCCTAAAAGCATCATCTGCGCTGATCCAGAATCACCATGTTCGTACCTAATCGCTCCTCTGTGGCCCGGGAGAAGCTGGTACAGTGCCCTAGTAGACATGACTCTAGAGGGCCCCTGGCTTCTACCTCAAAAAGTCGACCTCCTTCACCAAGGTCCCCTACTGCATCCAGACCTACACAAACTGAACCTGGCGGCATAATTACTGAGGCCAGAATTTTAAAAGCCAAAGGACTCTCGGATAAAGTAATCCAAACCCTCCAAAAGAGCAGAAAGCCAGTAACCAATGCCATCTATGCCGAGGTCTGGAAAAGGTTTACGTCCTGGTGCTCCCCTGAAACCCCAGACCCCTTCTATCCCAATATAGCACGGGTCTTAGACTTTTTACAGAAAGGTTTAGAAATGGGCCTCACCCCATAGCACACTCAAGGTGCAAGTATCGGCCCTTAGCACCTTTTTTGACCTAGACTTAGCCAGCCACCGCTGGATCAAGCGCTTTATGACATCAGCATCCAGGATTCGTCCTAGACTCCGTAGTAAGGTGCCGCCTTGGGACCTCAATATCGTTCTTAACAGCCTAACCCAAGATCCATTTGAACCCCTGGAATATATGACCATAAAAAACTTAACCCTAAAAACAGTCTTCTTAGTCGCAATCACTACGGCTAGACGTATAGGAGAGTTACAGGCCTTGTCCATACAGGAACCTTACCTGATGTTCACTACGGATAGCATTATTCTAAAACTAGATCAGTCCTTTCTTTCTAAAGTAGTCTCAAATTTTCATAGAGATCAGGACATTGTACTGCCCTCATTTTGCCCAGACCCCTCCAACCCTAAGGAAGAGACCTTCCACACCCTTGATGTCCACAGGGTGGTTCTATCTTACCTATGACAGACTGAATACTGGTGAATTGATCAAAATTTATTCATCCAATTCTCGGGATGAGACAAAGGCAAGAAGGCGGCAAAGAACACGATTGCGAATTGGATCAAACAATGTATTTGCCTGGCCTATTCATCATAGAAACTTGATCCACCTCCATCATTGAAGGCACACTCTACCCAGGCGATGACAACATCATGGGCTGAGAGGGGCTGCTTCATCAGAGCAGATATGCAGAGCCACCACCTGGTCGTCCGTCCACACATTCACCAGACATTACCGGCTAAATTTAAATTATTAGTTTTTAGATGCTAGAAAGTACCTTTATTCGGGAACCACATAAAAAAGAAAATGAAAAACAGAGCATGGGGCCTGCGTACAATGGGGGTTACATCTCACAATTCTGTTTCAGCTCAATTAATTTGTTCCTAGTTGCTTCTCCAGGGAAGAGCTCTCTGATATACCAAACTCTTAGAACAAGAAGTAATCAGTGACTGTCCATATGTAATGTCCAACTGGAATCAGTGAAATAGAATTAAATGCTTGTATTATGAAGTCACTGTGGAATTTTGGCAATTTAAGAAATAAAATGAATATACCGAAATAAAAATCTCTATCAACTTTTTTGGGACATCAGTAATTTATGGAAGTTAAATAGCAATACAAAGTACAGTGCAATGTGATGTCCACAAAGCAGTTGATTATAAAAGCACTAGATGGCAGCCCGATTCTAAAGAATCGGGAGTCTAGAATCCATATATACTTTATTTATTCAAATGTAAGAATAATACAATTAATAAATAATAGTAAGAAAGAACAAAAAATGGCTGCACTCACCAGCTCTTGACAATTCTTGACAGTACGGCACATTTCTGATTGGTCGCTCGCGGCAGGCGGCAACCAATCAGAAAAGTGCCGCGCACCACGAAGGCATATATCTTTGTCCACCCTGAGCGGGTGTAGGACGCTGGTGACGTCACTTATCTCCGGACATTATCTCCGGACAAAGCCACGGAAGTTGGCACAAATTGCCGGAAGTAGTATTCTAGGCAATTATATATTAGATTTTAATGTTATCAGTGTTTACCTTTGAACGTTTATATTGCATTGTCCTGTCACCAGCCATGTGTACGATTATCGGCCGAAAGCCTCTCTGGAACCAATAATCACCCCATGTAAAGGTACCTTTATAAGTTAAAGATTCAGAATACTATGACTTTTATCATATCCTGAACAGTCAAGTTTTTTATGAACCGTTAAGGTTTTCTGGTTGAAGTAAAAAAAACTCTGAGTGTTTACAGTTTGAAACCATAAAATGTTGAAAAATTATGTCATTCTTGAGTATATCACTCAATGGTGCTCATAAACGTGTCAAATTTGATCTATAATATACTTTAATATACGTTACTTTAATCTTTAATATACTTAAGAACAGGGCCCCAGACATCACACAGGGGGTCTGAAACAACGCACAGTGGTCCAAAATATCGCTGTGCTCTGCCTGGGGCCCCATATGCTGCCTGGGGCCCCTGTGCTCTGCCTGGGGCCCCATATGCTGCCTGGGGCCCCTGTGCTCTGCCTGGGGCTCCTGTGCTCTGCCTGGCGCCCCATGTTCTGCCTGGGGCCCCTGTGCTCTGCCTGGGGCCACTGTGCTCTGCCTGGGGCCCCATATGCTGCCTGGGGCCCCTGTGCTCTGCCTGGGGCCCCATATGCTGCCTGGGGCCCCTGTGCTCTGCCTGGGGCCCCATAGGCTGCCTGGGGCCCCTGTGCTCTACCTGGGACCACTGTGCTCTGCCTGGGGCCCCATATGCTGCCTGGGGCCCCTGTGCTCTGCCTGGGGCCCCTGTGCTCTGCCTGGGGCCCCATGTTCTGCCTGGAGCCACTGTGCTCTGCCTGGGGCCCCATGTTCTGCCTGGGGCCCCTGTGCTCTGCCTGGGGCCACTGTGCTCTGCCTGGGGCCCCATATGCTGCCTGGGGCCCCTGTGCTCTGCCTGGGGCCCCATATGCTGCCTGGGGCCCCTGTGCTCTGCCTGGGGCCCCATAGGCTGCCTGGGGCCCCTGTGCTCTACCTGGGACCACTGTGCTCTGCCTGGGGCCCCTGTGCTCTGCCTGGGGCCCCTGTGCTCTGCCTGGGCCCCATGTTCTGCCTGGGGCCACTGTGCTCTGCCTGGGGCCCCATAGGCTGCCTGGGGCCCCTGTGCTCTGCCTGGGACCACTGTGCTCTGCCTGGGGCCCCATATGCTGCCTGGGGCCCCTGTGCTCTGCCTGGGGCCACTGTGCTCTGCCTGGGGCCCCATATGCTGCCTGGGGCCCCTGTGCTCTGCCTGGGGCCCCATATGCTGCCTGGGGCCCCTGTGCTCTGCCTGGGGCCCCATATGCTGCCTGGGGCCCCTGTGCTCTGCCTGGGGCCCCTGTTCTCTGCCTGGGGCCCCATATGCTGCCTGGGGCCCCTGTGCTCTGCCTGGGGCCCCTGTGCTCTGCCTGGGGCCCCATGTTCTGCCTGGGGCCCCTGTGCTCTGCCTGGGGCCACTGTGCTCTGCCTGGGACCCCATATGCTGCCTGGGGCCCCTGTGCTCTGCCTGGGGCCCCTGTTCTCTGCCTGGGGCCCCATATGCTGCCTGGGGCCCCTGTGCTCTGCCTGGGGCCCCTGTGCTCTGCCTGGGGCCCCATGTTCTGCCTGGGGCCCCTGTGCTCTGCCTGGGGCCACTGTGCTCTGCCTGGGGCCCCATATGCTGCCTGGGGCCCCTGTGCTCTGCCTGGGGCCCCATATGCTGCCTGGGGCCCCTGTGCTCTGCCTGGGGCCACTGTGCTCTGCCTGGGGCCCCATAGGCTGCCTGGGGCCCCTGTGCTCTGCCTGGGACCACTGTGCTCTGCCTGGGGCCCCATATGCTGCCTGGGGCCCCTGTGCTCTGCCTGGGGCCACTGTGCTCTGCCTGGGGCCCCATATGCTGCCTGGGGCCCCTGTGCTCTGCCTGGGGCCCCATATGCTGCCTGGGGCCCCTGTGCTCTGCCTGGGGCCCCTGTTCTCTGCCTGGGGCCCCATATGCTGCCTGGGGCCCCTGTGCTCTGCCTGGGGCCACTGTGCTCTGCCTGGGGCCCCATATGCTGCCTGGGGCCCCTGTGCTCTGCCTGGGGCACCATATGCTGCCTGGGCCCCTGTGCTCTGCCTGGGGCCCCTGTGCTCTACCTGGGGCCCCATGTTCTGCCTGGGGCCCCTGTGCTCTGCCTGGGGCCACTGTGCTCTGCCTGGGTGTAGGACACTGGTGACGTCACTTATCTCCGGACATTAGCTCCGGACATTATCTCCGGACATTAGCTCCGGACATTAGCTCCGGACATTATCTCCGGACATTAGCTCCGGACAAAGCCACGGAAGTTGGCACAAATTGCAGGAAGTAGTATTCTAGGCAATTATATATTAGATAACTAATTGACTAAATGATCCTTTTAAATGTTTAACTATTTAAAGTTCGGTAATGCTCCTTCCTGCTATGAGATGCTCTGTCAAATTCTATGGATGTGGATTGTGACCAAGTGGACCAGAAGACCCAAAGTAATATTAGCATGGCCTATAAATGAAAAACTGACATGGTGCAACTGACATTGGTTTGATTACTACAAGGAGTTGGTACATGGTCCAAAGTTAAACAGTTGTTTTATCATTCATCAGTACTCTGACAACCTCTTTTCAATTGCTATAACCTCCCCCCAATGTAAAATAACATCATAAACTCACCGCTGGTGCTGGCGGCATCAACGCCTGGTCTCCCGTGCTCACCGGTCTCGCTGCTGTTGCTCTCCAACTTCCTCTGAATGTCAGTTGCATCTGAAGGAAGTGAGAGTGAAGAAGCCACCGATTGACTGCATAGTTCATATGGCATAACAAAGTGATAGGAGACCTGGCGTTGTTGTTATTACATGGGATAATAGAGCAATTAAGAAGGAGTTGTCCGAGTAGTGAACAACCCCATTAAAGGGAATCTGTCACCAAGTGTTTTCCATAAAAAGTAGAGCAAGCATGCTAAAATGCTGTATATAAGTCACCAATGCGCTGTGCATAACCTAAAAAAGAGCGTTTATTATACTCGCCTATGCCACGGTCCGGTCCGATGGGCGTCCTCAATTCTTGCTATTGTCATCCTACTTCCTTGGTTCATGTGGATGACGTGTCCTGTGTCATCTGCACAATGTCCTCTACTGCGCGCTTCTCTCTGCCCTGGTGAGGGTAGAGCAAGGTATTGTAATGCACATGCTCCGGCTTTGTTTGCCCTTTCCCCATGCGTGCGCATTACAGTACTTTGATCTACCCTCACCAGATCAAGACCAGCCACACCTATTGGACCAGACCGCGGTGTAGGTGAGCATAATAAAATGTCTTTTTTGTCTTATGCAGGGCGCATTGGGGACTTTTATACAACATTCAAAAATGCTAGATATAAGAAAAATCTGCAGACAAAATAATAATAATAATCTTTATTTTTATATAGTACTAACATATTCCGCAGCGCTTTACAGACATTATCATTAAAATCCCTTTAAAGCTTCAGAGCCTATGAAGGAAAGGACACAAGGCTGCATAGCTGGTGTGCTGTGTGCTACGTACAGTTTGGACATGGGTAACTAAAAAAAAACTCTACGGTATAAAGCTCGGCTGTGCTGGTGTTTCTCCATAATTTATCACAATGTCTAAGAATCCGCAGCACATGAATAGAGGTCTACAACCCTATCTTCTTTAGCAGTAAACATCATTATTTTGACAAGATTATGATCTATGGAAAAATGGATGCCATATGGCCTGACACTAGAAACAGATTTAATAGCATATGGAAAGCTTGGATATCATCCCTGGAAAAACTTAATTTACATTATTATATGACCCTATAAAGCAAGATTATGTAGGAAGTCTAGTAAATAGAGTAAGAGCAAGATCTGCTGTAAGATATGATTGAGCACATGGGCTGTGATGTGTTTTTTAACCAACCAAATTACTGTTGGGCCAAGTTCACAATGCGTTTTGCTACTTGTCTTTGCAACATTTGGACTTCACAAACCCTGATATATGATATGTAAAATGTTTCCCATTTTACATCTGTTCTTAATGCTCCTTTATTTTATTATTTTGTATTATTATTGACCAGTTCAAGTACATATCCTTCACCCCTGTTCCTATCCAGGCACATGTTCAGGTTTTTTCATACATGTGGCTAAAGCAGTTGTAAGTATTATTTTCTTCTTCAGATATTCATGTAATTTCTGCGTCTTTTTTTTCATGATAAATGGGGCTTCATTTTTATGTCACTGTAATATTCTTTTCTTTTTTTTTGTTATGGTGGTGATATTGGTGGGAAAATAAGGACAATAAGTGTCTGTTTTACCAAATTATTATAACAAGATTGAACCACTAAAACACATTTACATTTTTTTCCTCATTTTGTAACAATTATTTTCATTTATCGATCAAGTTTTTTTCTTACTGGAGTGTGGCTAGTAACAGCAATTTGAATTGTCAGTGGTGTTTTTCTATATTTTATTTATTATTTGTTTGCTATTTTTTTATTTGTTTATTAATTTTAATTTTCATTTATTTTACACATTTTTTCTCCCATAGGGTCATAAAGGACCACTGTGGGGCACTTCAATATTTAATCCATAAATTCATCGCCAATAGATGCTGCTGCGCAGGTGCGGTCGGCACCATCTTAGTTTAGACAATTTGTCTTCTCTAGCAAGATGGCGCCGCCTGTGCAATAGCAGCTATTGGATCGCTGATAGCTGATACTGAGCTGGCGCAGTCTGCGCCATCTTCAAACTGATTTTTTTCTCTTATGAATTTATGGTTACCACCAAAGCAAAGAATTAAATACACATTATAGATGTGATCACGCTGGCGCCTGCCTACAGAGGGAGATTTAAAAAAAATAAAATATATATATGTATATATATGTATATACAGTATATATATATATATATATATATATATATATATATATATATATATATATATATATATATATATATATATATATATATATATATTATAGCTTTGGCAAAAATTAAGAGACCACCACATCAAAACTCTGTCATGCGCAGCCCAATCTCCAGACCTGAACCGCATTGAAAACCTCTGGAATGTAATCAAGAGGATAATGGATAGTCACAAGCCATCAAACAAAGGAGAACTGCTTACATTTTTGCGCTAGAAGCAGTTTGAAAGCTGTGATTTAGGCTGTGTGCCCGCGTTGCGTTTTTTATGCGTTTCTGCCGCGTTTTTTGCCGCAGCGGAAACACAAAAACGCTTAAAAACCGCATTCCCATGCAATCCTATGGGACTCCGCAGTTGCTGTGCCCATGCTGCCGATTTTCCCGCTGCAGAATCACATAGCGGTAAAATATGCAGCATGTTCATTATTTCTGTGGAATCACGGCAGCCATAGGATTGCATTGAAAAGCTCACTATACGCATGTGGCTATGCCCACCATGCGTAAAGTGAGCGCTTCATGTGCGGATGGTACCCAGAGTCTGCAGGAGAGGAGACTTCCTCCAGGCCCTTGGGAACCATATTTCTGTTAAAAAATTATTATTTTTTTTTTTAAAAATAAGTATATACTTACCTTATGATAGCCCCCCGGAGTCCTCCCGCCTCTCAGCGGTGCACGTGGCGGCTTCCGTTCCCAGGGATGCATTGCGCGAAGGACCTGGGAAGACGTCGCGGTCATGCGACTGTGACGTCACAAAAGGTCCTTCGCGCAAAGCATCCCTGAGAACGGAACGGAACATAGCGGGAGCGCCGCTGAGGAGATCGGGGGCCGTCGGAAGGTGAGAATAACCATATTTTGTATTTTTGTATTATTTTTAACATTCTATCTTTTACTATTGCATAGGCAGCATCAATAGTAAAAAGTTGGTCACACCTGACAAGTGTGATCAACCTGTCAATCACTTTTGCAAGCGATGCTTCAAATCGCTTGCAAAACGCTTGTGTTTTGTGGGAAAACGCATGCGAATTCCGCATGCATTTTACCCACGGCAGGGAGTTGCGGAAATGCTGTGGACATTTCCACAGCATTTCAGCAACGTGGGCACATAGCCTAAAAATCATGGTTATTCCACAAAATATTGATTTCTGAACTTTTCCTGAGTTAAAACATTAGTATTATTTCTAAATGATTTGCATCCTTTCTCTAATATTGCTAATATTGCCATTTATGGATTTGTATAGTGGCTCTTGTTCTGCTGCCCCCTTATCATTGTTTTTAATAGTTTTTTATATATTTTATCTGGTTATTTGATAATTTTGTTCTTTTTGCCTCTAGCTCTCTGCCCAGTATTTTGCCATTCCTGCATTCCTCCATGACTGTTATTCCTTTATTTCAAGACAGCGCATATGACTTTTTGGAGACTCTTTACCATGGATTACAGACTATATCAGAGATCCAGTGGACAATTTTTTTTTTCACTTTATTTTCCATGCATTTTTTGCTGTTGTCAGCATATATGTATGTATAATTGTTATTAAATACTTCCCATTAAGAAATATGTCAATTGAATGCATTTATACACTTGTACATGTATTATATAGATTTGTCCATCTTTCCTATGTTATCTTGTTGTTCTTTTCATTTATTCATTGTGGTTCTGCACCTTTGAACTTGCGCCGATTTTTTATTTTTTTTTTGGGGGGGGGATTATACTTACTTCTCTTGTCCCTTTGCTCATCCATGTGCACCCTCTCTCTTGCTTCTGGCTCACTTCGTCTCTCCCTTCCAGTGTGTGATACGGTTGCTTGGTTATGGCTAGACACCGGCCGTTCCACGTGACTGCATCCAGCTGGTGGGCGGTCGGATGTGAGCAGTGTTGTTGGGAGAGAGTGTGCATGCACTGTGACACGCAAGGTGATTAGCTACTGTGAATCGTGTTCTGGGCACCTGGGTATATAGAGGCCCCTGAGGAAGCAATACTCATTGTGAAACGTACGTCGGGGACTGCTGACCGATGCACTTTACTTACTGCAGCAATGGGTATACTTTGACATTTTTTTTCTTTGATTGCACTCATCCGTTTGAACCTGGATTTTCTGATGTTTGTAGTTGAATTAACTTTCCTCATAGTCATTCCCACGATACCCCTCATGACAGGGCCGGACTGGGACTAAGATTCAGCCCTGGCATTTGAAGTCACACAGGCCCACTTGTCGCATGGTGACTGTATATCTTTGTACACTTGTAGGTTACAAGAACCGAGGGGAGTGTAACACGACTATATAACATATAATTACAGCTGTGTCCAGCATTACAGCTCAGTCCCCATAGAATGTAATACAGCCAGCCCCCATAGACTATAATACAGCACAGCCCCCATAGAATGTAATACAGCACAGCCCCCATAGACTATAATACAGCACAGCCCCCATAGAATGTAATACAGCACAGCCCCCATAGAATGTAATACAGCACAGCCCCCATAGAATGTAATACAGCACAGCCCCTATAGAATGTAATGCAGCACAGCCCCCATAGAATGTAATGCAGCACAGCCCCATAGAATATAATGCAGCACAGGCCCATTGAATGGAATGCAGCCAGCCCCAAAGAATATAATGCAGCACAGGCCCATGGAATGGAATTCAGCCAGCCCCATAGAATATAATGCAGCACAGGCCCATGGAATGGAATGCAGGCAGGCAGCCCCCATAGAATGTAATGCAGGCAGGCAGCCCCCATAGAATATAATGCAGCACAGGCCCATGGAATGGAATGCAGCCAGCCCCATATAATATAATGCAGCACAGGCCCATGGAATGGAATGCAGGCAGGCAGCCCCCATAGAATGTAATGCAGGCAGGCAGCCCCCATAGAATATAATGCAGCACAGGCCCATGGAATGGAATGCAGCCAGCCCCATAGAATATAATGCAGCACAGGCCCATGGAATGGAATGCAGCCAGCCCCATAGAATATAATGCAGCACAGGCCCATGGAATGGAATGCAGCCAGCCCCATAGAATATAATGCAGCACAGGCCCATCTAATATATAATTGCCTAGAATACTACTTCCTGCAATTTGTGCAAACTTCCGTGGCTTTGTCCGGAGCTAATGTCCGGAGCTAATGTCCGGAGCTAATGTCCGGAGCTAATGTCCGGAGATAAGTGACGTCACCAGTGTCCTACACCCAGGCAGAGCACAGGGGCCCCAGGCAGCATATGGGGCCCCAGGCAGAGCACAGTGGCCCCAGGCAGAGCACAGGGGCCCCAGGCAGCATATGGGGCCCCAGGCGGAGCACAGTGGCCCCAGGCAGAGCACAGTGGCCCCAGGCAGAACACAGGGGCCCCAGGCAGAACACAGGGGCCCCAGGCAGAGCACAGGGGCCCCAGGCAGAGCACAGGGGCCCCAGGCAGCATATGGGGCCCCAGGCAGAGCACAGGGGCCCCAGGCAGAGCACAGGGGCCCCAGGCAGCATATATGGCCCCAGGCAGAGCACAGTGGTCCCAGGCAGAGCACAGGGGCCCCAGGCAGAACATGGGGCCCCAGGCAGAGCACAGTGGTCCCAGGCAGAGCACAGGGGCCCCAGGCAGCTTATGGGGCCCCAGGCAGAGCACAGTGGCCCCAGGCAGAACATGGGGCCCCAGGCAGAGCACAGTGGCCCCAGGCAGAGCACAGGGGCCCCAGGCAGAACATGGGGCCCCAGGCAGAGCACAGGGGCCCCAGGCAGAGCACAGGGGCCCCAGGCAGCATATGGGGCCCCAGGCAGAGCACAGGGGCCCCAGGCAGCATATGGGGCCCCAGGCAGAGCACAGGGGCCCCAGGCAGCATATGGGGCCCCAGGCAGAGCACAGTGGCCCCAGGCAGAGCACACACCAAATCGGAGGCCGAGGGGCCCCGCCAACCAAATCGGAGGCCGAGGGTCCCCGCCCACCACATCGGAGGCCAAGGGTCCCCGCCCACCACATCGGAGGCCGAGGGTCCCCGCCCACCACATCGGAGGCCGAGGGTCCCCGCCCACCACATCGGAGGCCGAGGGTCCCCGCCCACCACATCGGAGGCCGAGGGTCCCCGCCCACCACATCGGAGGCCGAGGGTCCCCGCCCACCACATCGGAGGCCGAGGGTCCCCGCCCACCAAATCGGAGGCCGAGGGTCCCCGCCCACCAAATCGGAGGCCGAGGGTCCCCGCCCACCAAATCGGAGGCCGAGGGTCCCCGCCCACCAAATCGGAGGCCGAGGGTCCCCGCCCACCAAATCGGAGGCCGAGGGTCCCCGCCCACCAAATCGGAGGCCGAGGGTCCCCGCCCACCAAATCGGAGGCCGAGGGGCTTTGCCAACCAAATCGGAGGCCGAGGAGCCCCGCCCACCAAATCGAAGGCCGAGCGGCCCCGCCCACCAAAGCGGAGGCCGAGGGGCCTGGCCCCGCCCACCACATCGGAGGCCGAGGGGCCCCGCCCACCACATCGGAGGCCGAGGGGCCCCGCCCACCACATCGGAGGCCGAGGGGCCCCGCCCACCACATCGGAGGCCGAGGGGCCCCGCCAACCAAATCGGAGGCCGAGGGGCCCCGCCCACCAAATCGGAGGCCGAGGGTCCCCGCCCACCAAATCGGAGGCCGGTCCCCGCCCACCAAATCGGAGGCCGAGGGTCCCCACCCACCAAATTGGAGGACGAGGGGCCCCACCAACCAAATCGGAGGCCGAGGAGCCCCGCCCACCAAAAGTAAGTGCGGCCCCAAAAGTAAGTGTGCCCCCGGGTGCAAAAGTAAGTGCGCCCCCGGGTGCAAAAGTAAGCGCGCCCCCGGGTGCAAAAGTAAGTGCGCCTCCGGGTGCAAAAGTAAGTGCGCCCCCGGGTGCAAAAGTAAGTGCGCCCCCGGGTGCAAAAGTAAGCGCGCCCCCGGCCCCTGGTGCAAAAGTAAGCGCACCCCCCAGTCCCGTGTGTGAAAAGTGCTGCTGTAAAGCTGGTAGCGCTGTTCAAGAACCATGTATTTCCTTCAGGAAATGCCCATCTAATATATAATTGCCTAGAATACTACTTCCTGCAATTTGTGCCAACTTCCGTGGCTTTGTCCGGAGCTAATGTCCGGAGATAATGTCCGGAGCTAATGTCCGGAGCTAATGTCCGGAGATAAGTGACGTCACCAGTGTCCTACACCCAGGCAGAGCACAGGGGCCCCAGGCAGCTTATGGGGCCCCAGGCAGAGCACAGTGGCCCCAGGCAGAACATGGGGCCCCAGGCAGAGCACAGTGGCCCCAGGCAGAGCACAGGGGCCCCAGGCAGAACATGGGGCCCCAGGCAGAGCACAGGGGCCCCAGGCAGAGCACAGGGGCCCCAGGCAGCATATGGGGCCCCAGGCAGAGCACAGGGGCCCCAGGCAGCATATGGGGCCCCAGGCAGAGCACAGGGGCCCCAGGCAGCATATGGGGCCCCAGGCAGAGCACAGTGGCCCCAGGCAGAGCACACACCAAATCGGAGGCCGAGGGGCCCCGCCAACCAAATCGGAGGCCGAGGGGCCCCGCCAACCAAATCGGAGGCCGAGGAGCCCTGCCCACCAAATCGAAGGCCGAGCGGCCCCGCCCACCAAAGCGGAGGCCGAGGGGCCCGGCCCCGCCCACCAAAGCGGAGGCCGAGGGGCCCGACCACCACATCGGAGGCCGAGGGGCCCCGCCCACCAAATCGGAGGCCGAGGGGCCCCGCCCACCAAATCGGAGGATAAGGGGCCCCGCCTACCAAATCGGAGGCCGTGGGGCCCCGCCAACCAAATCGGAGGCCGAGGGTCCCCGCCCACCTAATTATTCTTACATTTGAATAAATAAAGTATATATGGATTCTTCTTTAGAATCGGGCTGCCATCTAGTAGAATATAATGCAGCACAGGCCCATAGAATGGAATGCAGCCAGCCCCATAGAATATAATGCAGCACAGGCCCATGGAATGCAATGCAGCCAGCCCCATAGAATATAATGCAGCACAGGCCCATGGAATGGAATGCAGCCAGCCCCATAGAATATAATGCAGCACAGCCCCATAGAATATAATGCAGCAGAGGCCCATGGAATGGAATACAGCCAGGCCCATGGAATATAATGCAGCACAGGCCCATGGAATGGAATGCAGCCAGGCCCATGGAATATAATGCAGCACAGGCCCATGGAATGGAATGCAGCCAGCCCCATAGAATGGAATGCAGCACAGCTCCCATAGAATATAATGCAGCACAGGCCCATGGAATGGAATGCAGCCAGCCCCATAGAATATAATGCAGCACAGGCCCATGGAATGGAATGCAGCCAGGCCCATAGAATATAATGCAGCACAGGCCCATGGAATGGAATGCAGCACAGCTCCCATAGAATATAATGCAGCACAGGCCCATGGAATGGAATGCAGCCAGCCCCATAGAATATAATGCAGCACAGGCCCATGGAATGGAATGCAGCCAGGCCCATAGAATATAATGCAGCACAGGCCCATGGAATGGAATGCAGCACAGCTCCCATAGAATATAATGCAGCACAGGCCCATGGAATGGAATGCAGCCAGCCCCATAGAATATAATGCAGCACAGGCCCATGGAATGGAATGCAGCCAGGCCCATAGAATATAATGCAGCACAGGCCCATGGAATGGAATGCAGCCAGGCCCATGGAATATAATGCAGCACAGGCCCATGGAATGGAATGCAGCCAGGCCCATGGAATATAATGCAGCACAGCCCCCATAGAATGTAATGCAGGCAGCCCCCATAGAATGTAATGCAGGCAGCCCCCATAGAATGTGCTTGTGCTTGTGCTTGGCATGCAGAGGTTCCCTCCCTGTCCCTGGTACCGTGGTACGTACCTGGCTGTAGTTCACCACCACAGCTCCTCGCACTGCACACCCGATGCTGGCTCAGTGGCTCCTATTAGGTCTTGCTGCAGCCACTATTGCGACACCTTTACACTCCTGTCTGGCGCTGCAGGGGTTAATGAGTTCTCCTACCCCCATCCTGGTCAGGTGACCGCAGCACCCGCACACATTTTCACTGTCCTGCGGTGCCTCATCCCGGAAGACACTGCAGTGAGTGCAGAGTGCAGACACATCGTTCTCTTCTCTGTCAGGAATTGATCATGTGACCTCCAGCCCGACTGCTGGTATTCTAATCCCGCCTACTCATGCATGTGACTGATCACATGCTCGTGAGTAGTGACATCACCGAAGGTCCTTTACCTTTATCGCAAGTTGTAACTATTTATAGTACCGACTTCCCTGACACCAATAACGGATCAAGCGGCCCACTACTGCCACCGGCCCTTCTGGCATTTGCCAGAACTGCCCTATGGCCAGTCCGGCCCTGCCTCATGATACTTACCTCTTGTGGTTGGTCTCTTGGGAAAGTTTTTGTATCAGTGTATTTGCTATCAACCTTTACTTGGACATTTTGTCCCTCTGAACTGAGCTATGCTTGTCATATATTGAGTTCATATACATGAGTTCTTAGATGAGTGTCTTTTTACCCTGCATTTATTTTACATCTTAGTACAACCCGGCCAGCATTTTTTTCTTCTGGTATTCTGGTTACTGCATATGCCATTTACTCATTCACTTTACCATTTTAATGTGTTCTGTCGCATTTATGTGTCGTTTTGTATTCGAAAAAAAATGTAAATATTTTTTTTAGTTTTGACTCAGGTTCTCCTTTTTCCAATTGCTCAGTCAGTGAGTCTTCTCTACATTACATTTGTTTTGGGTCATATGTGCATACAATTGCATTACAACTAATTACAGTATATACTCGAGTATAAGCCGAGATTTTCAGCCCAAATTTTTGGGCTGAAAGTGCCCCTCTCGGCTTATACTCGAGTCATGATCGGCGGTGGGGTCGGTGGGTGAGGGGGAGAGAGAACTGTCACATACTCACCTAGTCCCGGCGCTCCTGGCGCTCCCCCTGCCCGTCCCACGGTCTTCGGTGCCGCAGCTCGTCCCCTGTTCAGCGGTCACGTGGGACCGCTCATTAAAGTTATGAATATGGACTCCACTCCCATAGGGGTGGAGCCGCATATTCATTCCTCTAATCAGCGGTAACGGTGACTGCTGACAGAGGAAGAGGCTGCGGCACCCGGAGACCAGCTGTCCAGGATAAGGAGCCAGGGACGCCGGAAGCAGGTGAGTATTACATAGTTACCTGTCCCCGTTCCACACGCCGGGCGCGGCTCCGTCTTCCCGTCCTCTTGCAGTGACTGTGCAGGTCAGAGGGCGCGATGACGTACTAGTGTGCGCGCCGCTCTCTGCCTGAACAGTCAGTGCGGAGAGACACCGAGACGGCACGCTGAGGAGCTGCAAGCAAGAGAGGTGAGTATGTCATTTTTATTTTTTTTATTGCAGCAGCAGCATTATAGATGGGGCACAGCTTTCTATGGCACATCTATGGGGCAACAATGAACGGTGCAGAGCATTGTATATGGGACACAGCTTTCTATGGCACATCTATGGGGCAACAATGAACGGTGCAGAGCATTGTATATGGGGCACAGCTTTCTATGGCACATCTATGGGGCAACAATGAACGGTGCAGAGCATTGTATATGGGGCACAGCTTTCTATGGCACATCTATGGGGCAACAATGAACGGTACAGAGCATTGTATATGGGGCACAGCTTTCTATGGCACATCTATGGGGCAATAATGAACGGTGCAGAGCATTGTATATGGGGCACAGCTTTCTATGGCACATCTGGGGCAACAATGAACGGTGCAGAGCATTGTATATGGGGCACAGCTTTCTATGGCACATCTATGGGGCAACATTGAACGGTGCAGAGCATTGTATATGGGGCACAGCTTTCTATGGCACATCTATGGGGCAATAATGAACGGTGCAGAGCATGGTATATGGGGCACAGCTTTCTATGGCACATCTATGGGGCAATAATGAACGGTGCAGAGCATTGTATATGGGGCACAGCTTTCTATGGCACATCTATGGGGCAACAATGAACGGTGCAGAGCACTGTATATGGGGCACAGCTTTCTATGGCACATCTATGGGGCAACAATGAACGGTGCAGAGCATTGTATATGGGGCACAGCTTTCTATGGCACATCTATGGGGCCATAATGAACGGTGCAGAGCATTATATGTGGCACAGCTTTATATGGAGCATCTATGGGGCCATAATGAACGGTGCAGAGCATTGTATATGGCACAGCTTTCTATGGAGCATCTATGGGGCCATAATGAACGGTGCAGAGCATTATATATGGCACAGCTTTATGTGGAGCATCTATGGGGCCATAATGAACGGTATGGAGCATCTATTTTTATTTTTGAAATTCACCGGTAGCTGCTGCATTTTCCACCCTAGGTTTATACTCGAGTCAATAAGTTTTCCCAGTTTTTTGTGGCAAAATTAGGGGGGTCGGCTTATACTCGGGTCAGCTTATACTCGAGTATATACGGTATGCTTATCTGTAGGATTTTTTTTCTCTTTTTTTTATGATTATGAACTTGTTTTCTTTGCATTATTTGGGGTGTGGAAGCACTGTGGTTTTTTTTTTCATTTTGACCATTTCTCCTTTTCAGAAAAAAAATTACAAAATTCATTGCTTGGAAATACGGACACGTTACCAGAAGTCTATAGACTAAAAGAACAATTTACATTTTACTCAAAAATATACCTACAAAGAGAGAAATCAGACAAACTGAACAATTTGCAGTGGTCTCTTAATTTTTGCCAGAGCTGTATATGTGTGTGTATGTTCCTCACAGACCTGGACTAAAGCATCTGCCAACTCCTGGACAGCCTGTGGCGCAACGTGACGTTGGTGGTTGGTGCGAGACTTGATGTCCCAGATGTGTTCGATCGGATTCAGGTCTGGGAACCGGCAGGCCAGTCCATAGTTTCAATGCCTTCATCTTGCAGGAACTGGTGACACACTCCAGCCACATGAGGTCTGGCATTGTCCTGCATTAGGAGGAACCCAGGGCCAGTCTCACCAGCATTTGGTCTCTCAAGGGGTCTGAGGATTTTATCTCGGTACCTAATGGCAGTCAGGCTACCACTGGCGAGCACATGGAGGGCTGTGGGGCCCTCCAAAGAAATGCCACCCCACACCATTACTGACCCACTGCCAAACCGGTCATACTGAAGGATGTTACAGGCCGCAGATCGCTCTCCACGGTGTCTCCAGACTCTGTCACGTCTGTCACGTGCTCAGTGTGAACCTGCTTTCATCTGTGAAAAGCACAGGGTACCAGTGGCGAATTTGCCAATCCTGGTGTTCTGTGGCAAATGCCAAGCATCCTGCACAGTTTTGGGCTGTGAGCACAACCCCCATCTGTGGACGTCAGGCATTCAGACCATCCTCATGGAGTCGGTTTCTAACCGTTTGTGCAGACACATGCACATTTGTGGCCTGCTGGAGGTCATTTTGCAGGGCTCTGGCAGTGCTCCTCCTGTTCCTCCTTGCACAAAGGCTGAGGTAGCAGTCCTGCTGCTGGGTTGTTGCCCTCCTACGGTCCCCTCCACGTCTCCTGGTGTACTGGACTGTCTCCTGGTAGCGCCTCCAGCCTCTGGACACTACGCTGACAGACACAGCAAACCTTCTTGCCACAGCTCGCATTGATGTGATATCCTGGATGAGCTGCACTACCTGAGCCACTTGTGTGGGTTGTATAGTCCGTCTCATGCTACAACGAGTGTGAAAGCACAACCAACATTCAAAAGTGACCAAAACATCAGCCAGAAAGCATTGGTATTGAGATGTAGTCTGTGGTCCCCACCTGCAGAACCACTCCTTTGAGTGTGTCTTGATAATTGCCAATAATTTCCATCTGTTGTCTATTCCATTTGCACAACAGCATGTGAAATTGATTGTCAATCAGTGTTGCTTCCTAAGTGGACAGTTTAATTTCACTGAAGTTTGATTTACTTGGAGTTATATTCTGTTTTTTAAGTGTTCCCTTTATTTTTTTGTGTTGCCACCATCTTAACCACATGGGCCCACTGCATCCTGATAGTGCATTTGTTTGGAGGCCTAGGCAGGTAAACATCTCTGCCTTTTTGCTGTTTTTTCTGTATTTTTGGTGGACCTCTGAATCCTCTTTTTGTGCGGTTGCTGTTTAGAATTAGGACTTGTCAGCGTGGGGACCCGTGACTTGGGTTATGAGCGTGCATATTTTGGCCAAAATATAAACTAATACCTCACAGATTTTTTTTTTTTATATGTGTTTTTTGCACTTTTTTCGGGGTGCAGTTGGGCCCATTTTGTCTTGTAAACTGTGGTGTCTGTTCACATGGGGTGCATTTGGATAGCGCTGGGCAATCCGCCTGATCTAATAGAAGGGTGTCACTACTAGGCTGTTAACCTGGATGCTGTGCATCTCCATTGTTCGAACAGCGCCACATACAAGTCTTCTATGTGCAGTATTATGCCAAGCAGCCACCCCCTCCATTAGTTTGGTAGGTTGTGAGTGGTTGCCTCATCGGTAATCCTGCACCTGTGTTGCCGCCATCTTAACCACATGGGTCCACTGCATCCTGATAGTGCATTTGTTTGGAGGCCGAGGCAGGTAAACATCTGTCTTTTTGCTGTTTTTTCTGTATTTTTGGAGGATCTCTGAATCCTCTTTTTGTGCGATTGCTCTTTATTTTTTTGAGCAGTGTGTATATATATATATATATATATATATATATATATATATATATATATATATTTATTATCCATTATGTAAAATAGGAGGCAGGTCACTGAGGTATCATTGACCTGTAAGAGGCCATGCTGACGAATACCTAATCAGAGCACCTCATGAAGACCACCCCCACAGGCCCTCTCCGAAGCATGAGCATATCATTAGCTCAGAACTGAAAATAAAGATTAATCAGCAATAACCACAAAGTGGATTTCATCAACCAAGGTATCATTTTAATCAGTATAGAGGTGCCAACCTGACAGTGTCTGTAGGAAACTCCACACATTCCCTTTAAACATCTGTTCATACTGATGCACAGGGAGTGGTGTGTTACCAAGGCCAGGAAAAGCTATTTTGGTGCCCTAGATGAAGCTGATGCCACCCTCCCCATCCCAAAAGAACCCTCAGAAAAGGAATGGGTCAAATACCACTGTAAAAGGACCCGTAAACTACCCCCTTCCTTCACCAAAAAATGCCAGCAAAGTTAAAAAGGGATGTACTATAGGGGTGAGGCTCAACAGGGAGTGGAGTGGAGCCGTTTGGTTTCAATTAAAGTGCCCACCATGTGGCACATGACCTAATGGAGACCCATCAACATTTTTATTCTATTAATATATTGCAGTCATGATATTATTTAGCCCTGTGTACTTTTGCTCATTTTGCCCTTTCTACCCAGTTAATTCGTCCATTTTCCATTAGGTCTATGACATCATGTGATTAAAAACTGACTAGCTTAATCCTTCTTAGTCAGACAAATGTACAGTATATACATTTGTATTTCATGAACCTACAACTCCCAGTATGTCCTTAATAATGGAAAGGAGATCCTGGGAGTTATTGTTAGCAGCAATTATCAGACTGTAGACCATACAGGAACCACAGTAATGATGATACGTAGTCAGTATCAACAAGTAAACATTTATATCCAGGTACAGTGGGTGCGGAAAGTACTCAGACCCCTTTAAATATTTCACTCTTTGTTTCATTGCAGCCATGTGGTAATTTCAAAAAGTTCATTTTTTCACATTATTGTACACTCTGCACCCCATCTTGACTGATAAAACACAGAAATGTAGAAAGTTTTGCACATTTAATAAGAAAGAAAAACTGAAATTTCACATGGTCATAGTATTCAGACCCTTTGCTCAGTATTGAGTAGAAGCGCCCTTTTGAGCTAGTACAGCCATGTGTCTTCTTGGGAATGATGCAACAAGTTTTTCACACCGGATTTGGGGATCCTCTGCCATTCTTCCTTGCAGATCCTCTCCAGTTCTATCAGGATGAATGATGAACGTTGGTGGACAGCCATTTTCAGGTCTCTCCAGAGATGCTCAATAGGGTTTAGTTCAGGGCTCTGGCTCGGCCAGTCAAGAATGGTTACAGAGTTGTTCTGAAGCCACTCCTTTGCTATTTTAGCTATGTGCTTAGGGTCATTGTCTTGTTGGAAGGTGAACCCCATATCCCCCATAGCCATCGACTCATATGCTCCCCTTAGTCAGCTCCTCATATGTCCCCGTAGACAGCCCTTCTTGTGATAGCCCTCACTGCCAGCCCCTCGTATGTTACCCGCAGGGCAGCCCATCTAATGTCCTCCCTTAGCCAGCCCCTCTTATGTCTCCCACAACCAGCCCCTCTTATGTGCCCCACAGCCAGCCCTATGTCCCCCATAGCCAGCGACTCGTATGTCCTCCCATAGCCAGCCCCTCCTATGTCTCCCATAGGCAGGCCCACATATGTCCCCCAAAGCCAGCAGCCCTCATGTCCCTTATTCATTGCAAAATATTAAAAAAGCTAATACCTAATCCCAGCTCCTGTACACCGCATTCATCGTCTCCTCTTGCTTCCTGTACAACAGTGGACACTGGATAGCGCAATGACATCACTGTATCACGCCTTAAGACGTCCCTTGTATGCACCATTTCCAACAGGGCGCAGTCTGGAAGCAGGCGAGCTGATCACAGCTCCTTTGCTCCTGTCCGGGCGGCGTGGCTCTGCCATCAATTGTGTTCACCTCTAACAGACACGAATACAATTCAGTCCATGGAAGCAGTGAGCAGTTACTGACACTGCTTCCTTGTGTGCCCGTCACAGTGCTAAATGTCTGCGGCTGGAGCAAGAAGCTGGACTGTCGCCGTCATTCAGCCATGCTAATTATTTTTTTCTCCCAAAGTGCGCCCACCTTGGGGAGGCAGAATGTATGTGTATTATCGGGCACCATCCAGTTCTACTAGGATCACCTAATGCATACCCACTTGAACATGATCAACAAGAGAAAGTATATGCAAAAGCAAAATTTTATTAGTAAGCAAACAATTAAAAACACTTTAAAAGTCCAAAATAATGGACTATAACAATTGATCCATAATAAGAAGTGTAATACCTACTATCCTAATTACCAAAATTGTTCATAACAATCATTTGAAAAATAATATAATAAGTACTCAACTTGCAATGTCCTCAATGCACAATATGCCCAAATTATAAAATCAGGTCATAGCATGAGGAAGCCCTATGACAACCAAAAACCCTATCAGGGATATATGCTGCCAGCACAGTACAGGTAATAAACATGTGTAAAATAATCTAATTCAGCGGGTTGAAGCATAAAGGCAAAAAAAGGGGGGAATGAATACTTCGCAATACCATGAGAAAAACCACCCCCATATGCAAGGAGATCGGTTAGGTTAGGAACATGGAACTTGGGGAGGCAGGAGACAGTGCCCTTGGTGGGTGCCTACACTGCCTACCCCTCATCCCAGCCCTGTGATTTACTTTCCCCACACTGTGAAGCTGGTAATTAGTTTGGGATAAAATCAACAGATCACACCTTTTACAGCACATTTCTAAGTAGAAACATTTTTGACCACATATGGGATATTGTAGTACTCAGCAGAAATTGCATGACAAATTGTAGCATTCAATTTCTTCTTTATTATCCTTTTTGAAAATTAAAAACTTGGAGACAAAGCAACTTTTTAGTGGCAAAATTGTAATTTTCCATTGACTTAGCCAAATGTTATACAATTCTGTGAATCGCCTGACGCTTAAAAATGTTCACCACATCCTTAGATTAATTCCTCAAGAAATGTAGTTTGCAAAGTGGGGTCACTTGTGGAGGTTTCTGCTGTTTCGGCATGTCAGGGGATCTTCAAGTGTGACATGTCATCTGCAATCTATTCCTGCCAAAATTGAACTACAGAATTCAATTGGCGCTCCTTCCCTTTCAAGCCTTGCCATCTGTGGTCCATATTTTACTGTCCTTTTTCTTGTTAGGCTGGGTTCACATTACGTTCTGGCAGTCCGTTAGACGGACTGCGTTACACCGCGGCATAACGCAGTCCGTTAACACTGCCATTGAGCTCTATTTTGGGCGCACGCCCATAATGGGCGTGCGCTAGCGATGTGCCGTCATTGAGTGACAGACCCTGGGACGCGGGCTGCAGCATTTCCGGGTCCGTCACCGCTAACGCAGATAGAGCACCTGCTAGCTCTATCTGCGCTAGCGCGATGGCAAGTCGGCACTTGCGTTAACGTAGCCCGTTTAACACATGTGTTGTGTTTTCCCACAAAAATCAACATTTTTGTGGGAAAAAGAAAAATTTTAATTTTTATCTTCCTCATTTTCCTCATTGTTTTAATTCCTGTGACGCACCCAAAGGGCTAATAAACTTCTTGAATGTGGTTTTGAGCAATTTAAGTGGTGCAGTTTTTAAAATGATGCAACCTTTAGCATTTTATGCCATATAGGCCCCTCAAAGTATCTTCAAATGTGATCTGGTCCCTAAAAAAATGGTTTTGTAAATTTTGTTGGAATACAGAGAAATTGATGATTACATTTTAACCCTTCTAACTTCCTAACAACAACAAAAAATGTTTTAAATATGATGCTGATGTAAAGTAAAGTAAACATATAAATGTTAAGGCAGCAACCCAAAGGCAGACCTTGTAGTATAAGACAGCACCCCATAGGCAGACCCTGTAGTATAAGGCAGCACCCCATAGGCAGACTCTAGTATAAGACAGCACCCCATAGGCAGACCCTGTAATATAAGACAGCATCCCATAGGCAGACCCTGTAGTTGTAGTATAAGGCAGCCCCCTATAGGCAGACTCTGTAGTATAAGGCAGCCCCCTATAGGCAGACTCTGCAGTATAAGGCAGCACCCATAGGCAGACTCTATAGCATAAGGCATCCCCCCATAGGCAGACTCTGTAGTATAAGGCAGCCCCCCATAGGCAGACTCTGTAGTATAAGGCAGCCCCCCATAGGCAGACCCTGTATTATAAGGCAGACCCTGTAGTATAAGACAGCACCCCATAGGCAGACCCTGTAGTATAAGGCAGACTCTAGTATAAGACAGCACCCCATAGGAAGACCCTGTATTATAAGACAGCACCCCATAGGCAGACCCTGTAGTATAAGACAGCACACCATAGGCAGACCCTGTAGTATAAGACAGCCCCCCCAAAACAATAAATAAATACTCACCTCTATTACACCTCGTTCCTCCGCTGCTCTGAGCGCCCACTCATCTCTAGACCGCAGGCACCAGGTAGTGATGTCATCGTGCCCACTGTCAGTGTCGGCGTCATCAGACGCTGACAGGGGGATGATGGTAGAAGGAGAGTAGTTCACCTTCTCTCATGAATGCAATCAGCTGTATCAGCATGTAGCCGATACAGCTGAACTGGCGATGACAGGCGGGGGGCCCACTGCTGGCACTGGGCCCCCCACTGCCTGCTCAGGGGGCCCATAGCAGCCGGGCGACAGTGCAGAGAGATCGATTCTCCCTGCTCTGCCGCAGAATGTAACTGTATCGGCATGCTGCACACGCCGATAGTAACAGTAGCATAGCTCCGGGTGGGCCCCCTCAGAGCACGGGGCTCAGGGCGATGCCCCCCTCTGCCCCCCAGGTAGCTATGCTACTGCTTCAGACGATTCATAAACTTGTAAAACATTGGGCTCAGTAAACTAAATATTACTATGTTTTCCAGTAAAATGTTGCTTTGATTCTAAGTTTGTAACTTTTAAAAGTAATAAGAGAAAATGAACAGTGCAATTTGTTAATAAAATTTTTCTCAGTATAAAGATACCCCATAAGTGGTCGATAACTACTTTCGAGGCACAGTGCTAAGCTCAGAAGGGAGGAAGCACCATGTTGTAGTGCACATTTTGATGGAATAATTTGAAGGTGCCATGTCACATTGGCAGAGCCCCTGAGTTTCCAGGACAACAGAACCCTCCTAAGTGACCCCATTTTACAAACTACATCTTTGAATTAATTCATCTAGTTGTCAAGTGATCATATTAACAACACATGTGTGTCACAGAATTTTATACCATTAGACGGTGAAGAAAGTTGTTTTAGCATAAGATATTTCACAAGGGGAATTTGGCAAAAATGGCACCAGAATGTATCACACAATTTTTGCTGAATGTGGTAATACCCCATATGTGGCTATACAGTATTGCATAGCCAGACGGCGAGACTCTGGAGGGAAAGAACGCTATTTGACTCTTGGAGAACAAACTATCATAGAATAGTTTGCGGACTCTATATACAGATACTCTAAGCGCCAGAAGAGCAAAATTGCCCCCTCATTTTGGAAATTACACCCCTCTGGGAATTTTTCTACAGGTGCTTTAACGATTTTGACTCCAGCAATGGATGTTGTAAAGTGAAAATTACAAATCTTCCATTGTAGTGCTCCGTACGTTATAGTGCTCAGTACATTGCAGACCAGTACATTATAGTGCTCATACATTGTGCTCAGCTCATGCTTATGGAAGCACACACCCTGTAAGTTAAGCGGACTCTTATCGCTACAGAAATGCCAAACAGGTGGATGCTAAATGTGGTTTAGGCACAATGTGGGGCTCTGAAGTGAGATGGTCATTTGGATTTGGGGGTGCAAAATTTGCTGATTTTCCTTTGGGGGCAAGGAGCCATTTTGCTTTTCCAGAGCCTTTGTGCTACCAGTAAGGTAGAAGCCCCCTATATTTCTGTTAACAGATGATGGACCTGAGTGGGGACTCACTTTATTTGTGGATTTATTTGAAGCTTTTGTTGAGAACATTTTACATAACATTTTGGAACCCATTTATCCTGCGCTCTACACTGAACGCTTATATCGTGATTTCTATCACTTCGAGTGATGTGATTCAGATGAAACCCCCAAGAGATCCATTCAGGGGTCTCTGTTCAGCGTTGTCCTTCTTTTCAGAAGGCTAGACTTTTATGCATGCTTAAAAGGATGGACCTTGCTGGATCGTAGGCCAGACGGTGTCCACAGTGCCTCCATCTGCCTCATTATAGAGAAACTTCCTCCGGAAGTTCTGTCTGAATCAGGTATTTCAGAGATTCACATGGAAAACCGGGTGTAAAAGCTCAGTGTAGAGAGCAAGATAAATTTGAGCCGAGCCTAACTGCGATCTTTAGGAGGCAGAATGAACAAACCAACATTGGGTCAAGAATTGGTTTTATTTATTTTTGGCGCCAGTTCTCGTGCAGTATAAGTGATTAGATGACTATATTCTTTGGGATGGTGCTATTACAGTGATACCAGATTAATAACGGGCTTTTATGTTTTGCTGCTATCACACACTAAAAGACACTTTTTAGACAAAAAAAAACATTTTTGCATTGCCATATTTTGAGAGCTATAATTATTCAATGTTTCTGCTGACAGAGTCATGTGAGGGCTTGCTTTTTGCAAGACGAGTCGATGTTTTTATTGGTACCATCTTTGGTCACATAATGTTTTTTGATCGCTTTCTATTCTGATTTTTGGAAGGCAGAATGAACAAAAACGTTTGGTAAAATTGATAAGACAGCTTTATTTTTTGGGTCAGTATAATTACAGCAATGCCACATTTATATTTTTTTTTATGTTTTGCGGAATTTACACAATAAAAACTATTTTATAGAACAAATAATTGTTTTTGAATTACCGAGCTCTAGATAATGAAAAATGGAGACGCTACAGGTCTCGGAAAATGGTGCCTTTTTTTTTTTTCAACCAAAGTTTTCATTTTTTTTTCATCACTTAAATAAAAAAGAACCTAGACATGTTTGTGTCTATGAACTTGCAATGTCCTGGAGAATCATAATGGCATTTCAGTTTTAGCATTTAGTGAACATGGTAAAAAAATCCACAAAAAACAATTGTGGAATTGCACTTTTTTTTGCTATTTCACCGCACTTGGAATTTTTTTCCTGTTTTCCAGTACATGATATGTTAAAACCAATGATGTCGTTCAAAAGTACAACTTATCCCACAAAAAATAAGCCCACACATGGCCATTTTGACTGAAAAATAAAAAAGTTATGACTCTGGGAAGAAGGGGAGCAAAAATGAAAACACAAACGCAAAAATGAAAATCTCCCTCATGAAGGTGTTAAATAAAATTTTATTTATGTATGGGAATTTTTTTTCTGATCACTTGTCTCATGCATTGCTATACACCTGCATCTAGAAGATAGCTAAGGGTTAACATCATGGGGACCTGATCCTATCAGGTTCCTATGATGTCACCTGTCAGAGCCATCGCTCTACACTGGAATCACAGCGCTGCGAGACCGCCGACAGTAGACAAATGTCTGAGCTGCACAGAGCCAAGCAAGCACTGATGTTTATCTTTGGTGGGTGGTCACAAAGCGGTTAAGGGTATAAAAATTAAAAGTTTGAAAATTGCTACATTTTCAAAATTGTCACCATATTTCCGATATTTTCACAATTAAACGCCAAAAATATTATCTTAAATTTGTCAATACCTTAAAGTACAATGTGTCCCAAAAAACAATCTCAGAAATAATGGAATACGGTGAAGCTTCCTAGAGTTATTGCTTCATAAAGTGACAGAAATTTAAAATTTGGCATTGTCAGGAAGGTGAAAACAGGCTTGGGGGTGAAGAAGTTAAATGAATCTACTAATTGTTCATCAAGCTATTTTGTGCCTGTACCTGCCTTAACTGTTGCTAGAGTGAGAAATCCCCACAATTGTCTCAGGTAAGGATGGACTTACAGGTAGAGTTTCACCAGAACCCAAACCACATTGAAAATAATGGATCCCTGAAATCTCTATCCCTCTCTCTTTCATAAGCCTGCATGGTTTCAGATGTTTGACCTCCAGCACTTGGTGCAAAAATGGATGCAGGAAGAGACTTGTACCCCAGCATAGATAGTGGAGCTAGTGGTAATGGACCGGTTCATCCACTCACTGCCGAGGTTGGTGTAATGCTGGGTGGCCCAAGGAGATCCCCACAATGCAGATAATCTTGTGGGCCTGGTAGAGAGGTACTTGCACATCAGGAATTCCTTGGTTAGTCAAGAGAGTTTAACATCAACTTAGCGTGGTTATCAAAGGGGTATGATGTTCAAAAGAAAGGGACTAAATCCGTACCTGTGAGGTATCCAAAGTCCCAGGAGGCATCTGAGCCACTGCAGAGGGATAGATCCTATACCGTTATCTGCTGAAGGTGTCATGCCCTGAGTCATATAGCCTCCTGTTGTCCCATGACCTTAGAGCCAATGGACTGCAACATAGACCAGCGCTTCTTCTACTTCTCTTCCTGCTTGCAATGCTGTTCTTCATCCTGGCAAGGGGCCTCAGGCATGCTAAGTGACTAAGCAGTGTACAAGTGACTGGACTTCTGAACTCTGGAGTTTGGGGACCAGGCAATGGCCACACTTCTGCATGTGCTAATCCCTGGGAAGGTGGTGAGGTGTATATATGGGGATACTAAGAACTTTCCTGTTGTCTGGGTCAACATAAGCATAGACTGTGGTACCATGTCCCACAAAGTAGGAGAGGTCAAGGACTTGTTGCACCCTATAAATGTGGAATTTGTTTTTTTTTGTTTCGGGATCTGTTTGGGAAAGCGATGCCATCTTGCAGCTTGGCTGACAACCAGGTCACAACTAAAGAAAACATGTTGCATATCACGGCCAACGAGTTTCTGTTTCCTGTGCTGGCTTTCTATGGCGATGAGGAAGCATTCCCTGAAGACAATGTTCCTGGGCTGGAGGTGTCAGTGGAAACTTTGTAACCGCCCATTTTACGGTTTAACTTTGCAGGGAACTCTGGAGAATGTGATGGTATTGGATGGGGTTTCTCAGGAGCCGGGGACACTCAGTTCCCATATTTTACTATGAATGGTGATCTGTTGTGCAGAGTGATCAAAATAAGGAGTGATGTAATAGATTAATTATTGAAGAGAAGAAAATTAGCATCACTCACTACTACATACGTGCTAAACATTTATTCTAGCCTGAATGAACACAGCAGGGCAGACAGTAAGTATCCCAATCGTCCAACACCATTTCTCGTGAGCACATGCTTTCTGAAAGTCTCACAGCAATTATTGGTACCAATAATTATTGGTTGCTCATTCCCATATGTTGAGTGGTCATCTGGGGACCCAGGAGATGATCTTCCATAGATTCTACTGGCCCTCGTGTAACAGAGAAATCTTGAGCTATTGTTGTTTCTGACCAACGTGCCATCTAACCTACCTGGTGGCCCACTTCTGAAGTCCCCTACTACCATTGCCAATCATAGAGGTCCCACTTGAACAGATAGCCATGTATTTGGTGGGTCCTCTGGTAAAGTCCAGGGGACATCAATATATGTTGGTCGCCCTTGATTATGCTACATGGTACTCAAAGACGATATTGTTAAGAAAATTCTCCGCTAAGTGTACAGCTCAAGAACTGGCATTCTCTTGAACTGGCCTACCAAAAGAGATATTAATGGATTAGGGGACATCTCAAAAGTCATGAAGGGGTTATGTAAGGCCCTGAAAAGTTTGTAACTCCAGGCTTGGTGGGGAGGTTTAACAAGACCTGAAAAGCCATGTAAAACATGATGTGGCAAAGAGTCCTAGAAAACTGAGACCATACCCAGCAGAGGCATAATAGGAGCAGGATAGAGCATAAATATGTTACTTCAAATGTGATGTGGACCCTAAAAAAATGGTTTTGTAAATTTTATTGGACAAATGAGAAATCGCTGGTCAACTTTTAATCCTCATAACTTCCTAACAAAAAATATGTTTTAAAAATGATGCAGACGTAAAAGTAGACATGTTTTTAAATGTCATTCATTAACTATTTTTTGTGACATAACTTTCTGGTTTAAGGGCACAAAAAATAAAAGTTTGAAAAATGCTAAATTTTCACAAAATTTCCAATATTTTCACAAATAGACGCAAATTATATAGAAGAAATTTTACCACTATCATGAAGTAAAACATGTCACAAGAAAACATTCTCAGAATCACAGGGATCTGTTGAAGCATTCCAGAGTTATTACCTCATCGTAGTTCGCAAGAATGCACAAACATGTGAACAGCCCCATAGAGTATAATAGCTACAAGTTCTATCTGTTAAAACCACAGATAGAACTCTTGTGAGAAAATTGATGTCTGAATGAGCCATAATGGCAAATGCAGTATGCAGTTAAAATAAAGCAAAATTAAATACAACTAGAAGAGATAATATTGCAGCTGCCAAGAATCCAAATTGAACAGGAGGGGTCCCTACACACCTACATCTTACCCCATCCTTTTTTTTATTTTATCAGTGTAATTTGGTCAAATATATTTTAGTACTAGGAATTTATTGAATTATTGTAAACTACATTTGTGCCACTAGAGGGCATGGTAATGCAATAAAGCATAAGTAAGAGATTACTGCTAGAAAAGAAACCATGCTGGGTTGTAAAATGTCTGTAAATTGACAAGTGGTTGGTCAAATAAGTACCTTTGACAATTGTCCAAAATGGAAAAAAAATACATACAAGAGTGGATAATAGAAGTTATTGAGATTATTATTATGTGGTTACTATTTAACAGTTTACAGTAATCACTATCAGCGATATATACCTTTTATTTTGTTTTTTAAAGGGAATCTGTCACCCCATTTTTCGCCTATAAGCTAAGGCCACCAGCATCAGGGGCTTATCTACAGCATTCTGTAATGCTGTAGATAAGCCCCCAATGTAACCTGAAAGATAAGAAAAACAAGTTAGATTATACTCACCCAGGTGCGGTTCGGTGCGGTCTGGGTCCGATGGGTGTCGCGGTCCGGGTCCGGCGCCTCCCATCTTCATACGATGATGTCCTCTTCTTTGCTTCCGGTTGTGGCTCCTGTGTAGGTAGGCGTACTTTATCTGCCCTGTTGAGGGCAGAGCAATGTACTGCAGGGCGCAGGCACCGGGAAAGGTCAAAGAGTATAAACAAAAGCTTTAGAACAGATATCATATTTGTAAACATTAAACTCTATACCTAGTGGTGAGGGGGTTATCATAGCTTGGGACACTCCCATAATACATGAAAACACAGAGGAAATAGAGCACAAAAAGTCCAAAATAAAATATATTGAAGTTTATTCAAAAGCATACCAAACATAAAAGAACAATAGCAATCAAGATTTTTTTTTTTTTTTACAAAATGAATAGTTGATTACACAGATGTAAAACACAGAGTCCACTTCTATTTTAGTGGACAGGAAGAGCAACGTGCATCAGCAGATTTAATCAAAGTGTAAGTGCTTATACAGAGAATGTCCTCATACATTGGGGAAAAAAAGAATTTAGTCAGCCACCAATTGTGCAAGTCCTCACACATAAAAAGATGAGAGAGGCCTGTAATTGACATCATAGGAAGACCACAACTATGAGAGCCAAAATGAGAAAACAAATCCAGAAAATCACCTTGTCTGATTTTGCAAGATTTATTTAGCAAATTATGGTGGAAAATAAGTATTTGGTCACCTAAAAACATGCAAGATTTCTGGCTCTCACAGACCTGTAATTTCTTCTTTAAGAGGCTCCTCTGTCCTCCACTCATTACCTGTAGTAATGGCACCTGTTTGAACTTGTTATCAGTATAAAAGACACCTGTCCACAACCCCAAACACACTCCAAATGAAGGACACCAGAAACAAAATTATAGCCCTGCACCAGGCTGGCAAGACTGAATCTTCAATAGGCAAGCAGCTTGATCTGATGAAATCAATTGTGGGAGCAATCATAAGAAAGTGGAAGACATACAAGACTGCTGATAATCTCCCTCGATCTGGGGCTCCAAGCAAGATCTCACCCCGTGGGGTCAAAATGATCACAAGAATGGTGAGAAAAAATCCCAGAACCACACAGAGGGACCTAGTGAATGACCTGCATAGAGCTGGGGCCACCATAACAAAGGCTACCATCAGTAACACACTACGCCACCAGGGACACAGATCCTGCAGTGCCAGACATGTGTCCCCCTGCTTAAGCCATTACACGTCCGGGCCCATCTGAAGTTTGATAGAGAGCATTTGGATTATCCACAAGAGAATTGGAAGAATGTCATATGGTCTGATGAAACCAAAGTAGAACTGTTTGGTAGAAATAAAACTCGTCGTGTTAGGACACAGAAGGCTGAGTTGCATCCAAAGAACACCATACATGCTGTGAAGCATGGGGGTGGCAACACCATGCTTTGGGGCTCTTTCTCTGCAAAGGGACCAGGATGACTGATCCGTGTGCAAGAAAGAATGAGTGGAGCCATGTATCGTGAGATTTTGAGTGCAAACCTTCCATCAGCAAGGGCATTGAAGATGAAACATGGATGGGTCTTTCAGCATGATAATGATCCCAAGCACACCACCAGGTCAACGAAGGAGTGGCTTCGTAAGAAGCATATGAAGGTCCTGGAGTGGCCTAGCCTGTCTCCAGATCTCAACCCCATAGAAAACCTTTGGAAGGAGTTGAAAGTCCGTGTTGCCCAGCAACACACCCAAAACATCACTGCTCTAGAGGAGATCTGCATGGAGGAATGGGCCAACATACCACCAACAGTGTGTGCCAACCTTGCGAAAACCTACAGAAAATGTTTTACCTCTGTCATTGCCAACAAAAGATATATAACAAAATATTGAGATGAACTTTTGTTAATGACCAAATGCTTATTTTCCACCATAATTTGCAAAATCGGACAAGGTGATTTTCTGGATTTGTTTTCTCATTTTGACTCTCATAGTTGTAGTCTACATTTGATGTCAATTACAGGCTTCTCTCATCTTTTAAGTGGGAGAACTTGCACAATTTGTGGCTGACTAAATACTTTTTTCCCCACTGTATGTATGCATACCTCCCTGAGGGAAACAACACTCAATGTATGAAATAACAGAAATTATGTAATGCAAATAAATAATATTAGTAAATAATATTAAATTATAGACACATAGAGTCACGGATCCACACGGGAGAGATGCCTACCATAAATACAAAAGTTAGGTACATACCACTTTAAGGGGACAAAAGGTTAGGTGTTATGCTGCAAACGCCCCTTAAACATAGTCTCCACTTTAGAACTCTGTGCCAGCAACCCCAACGCGCGTTTCATGTGGGCTTCCTCGGGGGGCTGTCATGAGTGTAGCACCTAAACCATTATCAGTAGAGGAATACAGCACCAAGCTTAGTACAGCAATCAATTGCAATGTGAGGTCAGCCACTGTTACGTACATCTGTACTGCATGAACCTGTAACTCCAAATCATAAATAAACGATTACATACAAGTATCATATCAATGCTGTTTTCTTTGGTTAGAGTTGTTCTCTTTCTTTTTTTCTCTACCTTTTCCAGACACCATGATGACTTTCCACATTAACCACTTCTGCAGCACATCCCAACATGGTGTTTTTGAAGATAGTAGTGTAATTATAATGACCCTGGTATAAAAAGATTAATATATTAGCCCATGTTTCACACCTGAATAAATAATTGTCTCTCACTGTGCTCTCTGCACAAAATATGACCCCCACACATGCTATTATGGCACATTGCCTCCACACTGTCCTCTACTATAAAATAATGCTTTCACACTGACATTCATAATACTATAACCACTATAATTACTTTCCTTGTGAACTATAAGCACCACACTATCCACCCTCATGAACTATAGTGTCACATCATCCTTAATTTATGATCTATAACCTTCACACTGTCCTCCCTTATGAACTATAACTGGGCACTATCCTCCCTTATGAACTATAATCGTCCCACTGTCTGCCATTATAAAATAAAACCACCACACTGTCCTCTGTTATGATCTATAACCTTCACACTCTCCTCCCTTATGAACTATAACTGGGACACTGCCCTCCCTTATGAATTATAATCATCCCACTGCCTGCCCCTTTCCCACTGATGAACTACAACCACCAAACTGTCTGCCCTTATTAGCTATGCATGCCACACTTTCCACCCTTTTGTGCTATAACATTTACAGTGTCCCCCTTCATGTTGTCCCTATCTTCACAATGCTTTCCCAAGCTGCCACTCTTCATAAGTTTCCCCTTTTTATGCTGTTCCCACTTTCTATAATGTCTCTATGCCCCTTCTCATGTTTCTCTCCCTTCTGCATAATTTACCCTTCTTTCCATACCCTCAAACTAACTTAATCCCACCTCACAAAAAAAGTTTGTTTGTTCTGCTCCATTACGGAGTGCCTACCTTCTTACCATCTTCACCACCTCTGACACAGCAGTGACATTAGCAGAGTGATAAGGTGATTTTATCACATTGCTGTACGTCGCCTCGACCACAAAAGTGCAAATGCTCACATATTCATCCATCACACCTATCCTCAAAAAGCCCTCTCTTGACCCATCCTATGTATCTAGCTATCGCCCTATATCATTTCTCCCTTATGCCTCCAAACTACTGGAACAACACGTTTACCTTAAACTGTCCTCCCATCTCTCTTCTTGCTCCCTCTTTGACCGCTTACAATCTGGCTTCCGGTTACACCATTCCACTGAAACTGCCCTAACTAAGGTCACCAATGACCTCTTAACCGCCAAGAGCAAGCGACACTACTCTGTCTTCCTCCTCCTCGACCTGTCGGCTGCCTTTGACACAGTGGACCATTCCCTATTATTACAGACCCTCTCATCCCTTGGCATCACAGACTTGGCCCTATCCTGGATCTCATCATAGCTAACAGACCGGACATTCAGCGTCTCCCACACACACACCACCTCCTCACCTCGCCCCCTATCTGTCGGAGTCCCACAAGGTTCAGTCCTTGGGCCCCTGCTCTTCTCCATTTACACCTTTGGCCTGGGACAGCTCATAGAATCTCATGGCTTTCAGTATCACCTCTATGCTGATGACACACAGATCTACATCTCTGGACCAGATATCACCTCCCTACTAACCAGAATCCCTCAATGTCTGTCCACTATTTCATCCTTCTTCTCCGCTAGATTTCTGCAACTTAACATGGACAAAACAGAATTCATCATCTTTCCCTCATCTCACGCGACCCTCCCAACGAACCTAACCATTACAGTAAATGGCTGCTCACTCTCCCCAGTCCCACAAGCTCGCTGCCTCGGGGTAATCCTTGACGCTGATCTCTCCTTCAAACCACATATCCAAGCCCTTTCCACTTCCTGCCGACTTCAACTCAAAAATATTTCACAAATCCGTACATTCCTCAACCAAGAATCTGCAAAAACCCTAGTCCATGCCCTCATCATCTCTCGCCTTGACTACTGCAACCTCCTGCTCTGTGGCCTCCCTTCGAACACTCTCGCACCCCTCCAATCTATTCTAAACTCTGCTGCCCCACTAATACACCTGTTCCCCCGCTATTCCCCGGCCTCTCCTCTCTGTCAATCCCTTCACTGGCTCCCCATTGCCCAGAGACTCCAGTACAAAACCCTAACCGTGACGTACAAAGCCATCAACAACCTGTCTCCTCCATACATCTGTGACCTCGTCTCCCGGTACTTACCTACACGCAACCTCCGATCCTCACAAGATCTCCTTCTCTACTCCCCTCTTATCTCCTCTTACCACAATCGTATACAAGATTTCTCTCGCGTATCACCCCTACTCTGGAACCCTCTACCACAACACATCAGACTCTCGCCTACCATTGAAATCTTCAAAAAGAACCTGAAGACCCACCTCTTCCGACAAGCCTACAACCTGCAGTAACCACCAATCGACCAAACCGCTGCATGACCAGCTCTATCCTCACCTACTGTATTCTCACCCATCCCTTGTAGATTGTGAGCCTTCGCGGGCAGGGTCCTCTCTCCTCCTGTACCAGTTGTGACCTGTATTGTTTAAGATTATTGTACTTGTTTTTATTATGTATACCCCTCCTCACATGTAAAGCGCCATGGAATAAATGGCGCTATAACAATAAATAATAATAATAATAATAATATTCAATTGTATTTGTATTTGAATTCCTTTTAAAAGAATCCCATTTGTGTCCACCTACAATCCTATGAGAGGTAAATTATCAGGTATTATTGGAAAGCACTGGTCACTTGTAACCAAAGGCCATCCTATGATTGAGGATTTCAATTCCCCCCACTTTTGTCTTACAAACGTAGCCCTAAAGGCCTCGTCTCACATAGCGAGATCGCTAGTGAGATCGCTGCTGAGTCACAAGTTTTGTGACGCAACAGCGACCTCAGTAGCGATCTCGCTATGTGTGACACGTACCAGCGATCAGGCCCCTGCTGCGAGATCGCTGGTCGTGTCAGAATGGCCTGGACCTTTTTTTGGTCGTTGAGGTCCCGCTGACATCGCTGAATCGGTGTGTGTGACACCGATCCAGCGATGTCTTCACTGGTAACCAGGGTAAACATCGGGTTACTAAGCGCAGGGCCGCGCTTAGTAACCCGATGTTTACCCTGGTTACCAGCGTAAATGTAAAAAAAACAAACACTACATACTCACCATCTGTTGCCCGTCAGGTCCCTTGGCGTCTGCTTCCTGCTCTGACTGACTGCCGTAAAGTGAGAGCACAGCAGTGACGTCACCGCTGCGCTCTGCTCTCACTGTACGGCGGCTCAGTTTAACAATTGGCTCAAGGAACGTCCGAATCCCACTCCTGGGAAGCATGAAAATGCTGCCCCCAGGGAGATATCTTGGACCACCACCTAAGGACGTGGTGGGATGGCTTTTATGCTATTTTTGATCAAAAACAGTAGTACTAAAAACTCTGTTATTTAAATGCACTTTTTGTTCTTTACTTAGTTACAGTAGGGTTTTTGTTCCTTCTTTTTCTCTTGTAGGTTTTATATGTTTTGTAGCCAATGTGAACATGCATTTATGTGCTGCATGTGTACCAACTCAAGTCAAGCTCAAATTTTGTGTTTTTTCTTTGTATTATTGCATTCTGTGCAAGCCGGGGTATGGCCTCCCTTTTCTAAGCTGGAAACTATATAAGGCTTTCCCAAATTGGTGTTCCACTGGCTGGGCCCAGTCCTTTTTTTTGCCCTTATTCATACACTGAGGTCAACATTGACACATGGTAAGATTTTTAATATTAGACAGTGTAGGACCATCCTGATCAGAGTTACCTTGTCGTGGTGGGATGGCTTTTATGCTATTTTTGATCAAAAACAGTATTACTAAAAACTCTTTGTTATTTGAATGCACTTTTGCTGTTTACTTAGTTACAGCAGGGTTTTTGTTCATTTTTTTCTCTTGTAGGTTTTATGTTTTGTGGCTAATGTGAACATGCGTTTATGTGCTGCATGTGTACCAACTCAAGTGAAGCTTAATTTTTGTGTTTTTTTCACCACCTAAGGTGAGTTGCTCATCAGACATGATATAATTGCTACTTCCATGCAGATTAACACAATATCTTCAGGTAAATAGTGTTTCAGGAGGTAAAAGGTTCCCCTTAACATATTTGCTAGTAAAAATTAACAGTTACTTTTTCTTATTATATTATTATCTACTGTATGTTATGTAAACAGGGTTTATCTAGATGGCACATCCTCTTTAATTTTACATTTAAACTGCAATTCAAGTTGAATTGCAAACTCATTCCATTTTAGATTAGGTTATGTACTGTACACTGCAGTTTCTAGACCTGAGATTAAAAGTAAAATGTTCCAAATTTTATTGTGTAAATCTAATTTATTAAAGGTAATCAAAATAAAATCTATGATGCAAGTTAGTCCACGTGTTTTCTATATGTTGTTCTTGCCATTTTTTTATTACATTTTTAATTTTCATTACATATGTTCACAAATCTTTACTTGTTCGTAATATTCCTAATTTTCTTTTTCAGATTTTGTGTATAGAATTAAAACATGGAAACAATGCAATCTTTCATCAGATTAACAACTCTTATTTTCATATTTCAACAGCAGATGGCACACTTTACACAACATTGTTTTAAGTGACTGTGGCTCAAAAAGCACTATATCTTAAGAAACCGTTATTTACACTTTAAAATTAATAATCATAATGCAATGCTATAAAAATCAGGATTTTTTTTCTATTTGCCACATATTTGGCATCAAAATGCGTTTTGCCAATCATGTCTTTCAAAATTGTGTAAAAAAAAACTGGTTGGAATAAATGACTATAGTAATTGTAGTTGTTACTTTTTCAAACCCAAAGGACATATTCACGCAACAGTATTTCTCGTCCGTAAAAAAAGACAGAACAAGGACCACTTAATGGAACTATTTATACATAGGTTTTTGTTATGAATTTGTGTGTTTGTAAACTTAGTGCATGTCCTATTCTGATTCATTAATGCAGATCAGAATTAATCTTTAAGTTTATGGGGCTCCATGTGCCATCTATTTTAACTATTTTGCAGATGCACAAACAGTGAACATACAGTTCTGTATGTTTTCAAAAACAGAATTCTTAATATTTTACTTTTATCAATTAACAAAGTGAAAAGTGAATTGATAAAAGAGAAATCTCAAAATCAATATTTGGTGTGACCACACTTTGCCTTCAAACAGAGTCAACTCTTTGAGGCTTATTTGCAGAAAGTTAGAGATTTTGCATGATTATAGTCAGATGTATGACTATATATATGTATCACTAGATCATCATTTTCATAAGTAGGTTATACACAGTCATTAACTGAAACGCAAACAGTTGTGCTGTTTACTTAAAACTGGGTGAGGAACAGACAAAATATGCTACAAAGTTGAGGTTTTGAAAGACAGTTTCATGTCACATGTCATACACTATGGCAAGCAAAAAATCATGTGGCAGTAATACCGCATCAGCAAGGTCTGTTGCAGGTAAAGATTTTAAAACAGACTGGGGTTTCAAGATGTGCTGTTCAAGTTATTTTGAAGAAGCACCAAGAAATCATCAACATTAAGGGCAACAGATGTAGTAGTCAGCCAAGGAAACTTAGTGCAGCAGATGGAAGACACATTATCCTTATTTCTCTTGAAAATTGGAAGATTTCAAGCAGTGCTATCAGCTGAGAATCAACAGCAACCAGTGGAACCCAGCTACACCCACATACTGTTCGGAAAAGTCTGACCAGAAGTGGTCTTCAAGGAATAATTGCGGCCAAAAAACAATACCCTTTCATAGAAACAAAACCATGTGACACAACAATGCACAAAAACATACACCATGACAGCATCAAGACAATAGGTAGTTAAACTGCATCAGCAAGGTCTATTCCAGGCAAAAATTAAAATCAAAAATAATAAAACAGTGGCGCAAAGTGTCACAATTGTAAAAATCCTGCAGCGAAACCAACAATTCCCCACGAAAAAAATTGTAAAATGAAAGAAATATTATACATATATACACATGGCGTGTATAAAGGTTCGCGCTAGAAAAAACAAGTGCATCCACTAGAAGGCTGTCTGTATGGAAAGTCTGTCACACACAAATGAAAGTCTGATATATCAGTCCCAATCAAGCTGCTGCATGGCCATAGAAATAATTGTAACTCACCCACTGCAATAAGGGTAACACAAAGCGGCTAGTGATCCTGTCCTGCTGCAACAGGTGTCCGTCCAAAGAAATCTTCTGATATAGTAAGTCCAGTAGTGAATCAAAGCTTTTGACTGCCCCGGCCGAAAGCAGTCACAGTTCACCGTGCAGAGGTGTCTCCGAAACGCGTAGGATAGAGGTCCTCACCGCATTCCGTACTTACCACCGGACTCTAGCGGCGGTCACGTGAGTGTCACGTCACACAGGTCCTGCACCGTCGCTGTGCGCACTGTTCGCTTCACACGCGGCGTCGGTTTAGCTGGACCACCGCCTTGACTCGTTACCCGGTGAACTGTGACTGCTTTCGGCCGGGGCAGTCAAAAGCTTTGATTCACTACTGGACTTACTATATCAGAAGATTTCTTTGGACGGACACCTGTTGCAGCAGGACAGGATCACTAGCCGCTTTGTGTTACCCTTATTGCAGTGGGTGAGTTACAATTATTTCTATGGCCATGCAGCAGCTTGATTGGGACTGATATATCAGACTTTCATTTGTGTGTGACAGACTTTCCATACAGACAGCCTTCTAGTGGATGCACTTGTTTTTTCTAGCGCGAACCTTTATACACGCCATGTGTATATATGTATAAAAATTAAAATCAATTACCATATTGTTCGTTTTATAAGTCGCACCCCCAAATTTAGTGAAGAAAAAGAGAAAAAAATAATTTTATGTTAAATGGGGGTCTGTCTTATAATGCAAGTGTCCGTCTTACAAATCATATATATGTCACTCATCCTAGTATCTATATAACCCCCATCCTGGCACATGGCCCCCCCTGTGCTGGCACATTGCCCCCCCTGTGCTGACACACTGGCACATTGTCCCCTTGTGCTGGCACACTGGCACATTGCCCCTTTGTGCTGCTGGCACATTGCTCTCCTGTGCTTCTGGCACATTACCCCCCTATGCTGCTGGCACACTGCGCACCTATGCTGCTGGCACACTGCCCCCCTGCCCCCTGTGCTGCTGCCACACTGCCCCATCCCATCCTGGATATGGCCCCCCGTCACTATATTTCCCCTGCTGGCATGCACATGAACCCCCCGTCACTATATGCCACCCTGTTGGCACACACATGGCCCCCCAGTCACTACATGCCCCCCTGCTGGCACGCACATGATAAAATAACAAACACTTAACTCACCTTCTGATGATGGCTCCGTGCTCCCAGCTCCTCGGTTGTTCCTGTTTCTCGGGCTTCGTATCATGTGACCTGGGCACACAGTGATGACATCACCGTGCTGTGCCAATCACCTGACTGGATGTCGGCAAAGACACAGTAAGAGCCACGGGGAACTTGGAGCACGGAGCCATCATCAGAAGGTGAGTTAAGTGTTATTTTATCACGTGCCAGCAGGGGGCATATAGTGACCGGGGGGCCATGTGTGTGCCAGCAGGGGGGATATAGTGACCGGGGGGCCATGTGCGTGCCAGCAGGGAGGCATATAGTGACCGGGGGGCCATGTGCGTGGCAGCAGGGGGCATATGACCGGGAGAGCATATTCATGATGGGAGGGGGAGAGTGCAGGCACATGTAATATGCGCCGCTCCCCTGTCAACCAACTCGGCACGGCTTCAGCACCGAGGTGATGTTCAGCGGGGGCAGTGAATATTACATGAGGCTAATGAGCGGGAGCACGTGACCTCCAGCTGTCTCTGCAGCCTGCAGGCAGCCCACCCCAGCCCCCTGACACCACTCCAGAGCCGCCCCCCTCCTCTACAGCACAGCACACAGATTCAGATTATAAGATGCACCCCCCATTTTCCTCCAAAATTTGGGGGAACAAAAGTGCGTCTTATAATCCGAAAAATACGGTAATTGCATGTAAATTAGGAATTTGAACTTAAACCTTTGCTGAAAGTATTCTGTAACAGGCAATGGATGTTTTGCTGTGGTTGAGGTTTGATGACTGCTTACTTGCCTCCACACCAAGTATAAAAAGCATGCAGAAAACATATTGTTATCTCTAAGGGGTAGTCTATGCACACAGCCTTCCTTTTTAGTTGTAAGAGGGCAACAATGATGGGGCATGAGACCTTTTAGGGCTTGTTAGCATGGGTCAGATGTGCAGCAGTTTTTTTTTCAGCACCAGCATTTTGGATGAGACTCCATTAGATATCATCCACACTCATCATCCATATTTATCCTGTGGATAAAGTCTGCATTGAAAATTGACCAGATGTGGAAACTCACCATGGGTTTAACTAGTTGCAAGTCATAGAAGCATTTCTTCTAAGACATGATGGAACTTTATAAGTATCACAAAGTCTTGTGCACGCTCTGTGCTGTGTGCATGAGGAGTTCTTCTTGCTGCCATCTTCCAGTAAGTTTTTAATTAGGTTACAGGGAACACCATGGAGGACATTTATCATTCCATGTTCAGCAACTACTTAAGTTTTTGGCCTTTTCTGCTGAATTTTTTTTTCTAAAAGGTGGGCTTGGTTTAGCAGCAGTGAACATGGCATATTATTGAGCAATAAACCTAACAATATGAATGATACACAACTGAAGTAATTTGTAGCTGACATCATTGCCAGCAATTGGCATAGGTTTCATTTTCTGGTGATTGGCCAACCCAAAGATTTTTCAAGTTTATGAAGAGGTCTGCGCCGTCTAATAACTTTGGCATAATTTCCTCTCGTTAGGTTATGGTTCAGGACCAAAGTACACTAATCTTCATAAATTGTTCTCCAAGTGAATCATGGTTGTAAAACATTTCTAGACATAATGGAAGCTATTTCCAATGGTTTTCTCCTATTAAATGGAAATAGAATTTGCATTATCTTTACACAGTTTTTGCTCTATGGTTGATGAGTTCATCTTTAAAAAAGAAAAAAAATCATAGATACATTTGATTGATAAATTAATTTGAAATATGTCAATATTCCTTCAAATTCAATTAATCTGTTGAAAACTAGAACCATTTGACACAATAGGATTACATAGTGCTGAGTCCAGATTCAATGTGAAATAATACTCAGCACAAAACATAGCAATTTATCACTCAGCTTCTAAACATGCTGAGCAGATTAACATCAGCATCTGCTGCACACACAGACTAATTAAAACTGTTAACTAGTTAGTGGAATAACGCAGTGCCTCCATACTCACCCAACACCTCCTCTATCCACCAACCCCCTAAAGCTTATTTTATCATAATGTGAAAAATGTACTATGTCTCACATCACAAATGTGCAATAGGTTTTCATTGAGGAAAAAGTCTAATTGGGAAACCTGTTAACATCAATGGCGGTCTAGCCTGAACATGTCAGCACAATAGAAAAGGACTGTTCTCAGCATTATGAAGCCTCTGGGTATTAAAGGTGTTTTCCTGCAAATACAAGCAACTTGGTAATGCAACTGTTTTATATATATTTTGTAGTAGATTAGAGGAAAACCATTTTCCCTTAGGGTTCATGCGTAGGGCTATTTTACAGACCCATTATGTGCAGAGCTGCTATAGGGCTTCAACAGAAATACACAAGGTTTTCTACTGTTCCTCCATATGTCTCAAATTTTATAAAACGGCAACACTTGCCTGTATACCACTAAAACAAAAACCATAAGGCTATGTTACCATGTTGCAGAAATGCTGCAGAAATGTCCACAGCATTTCCGCAACTCCCTGCCGCGGGTAAAACGCATGCAAAATTCACATGCATTTTCCCACAAAACACAAAGCGTTTTTAGCTTGCAGAATGCTTGCGTTTTCCAAGCGATTTGAACCATCGCTTGAAAAAGTGATTGACAGGTTGGTCACACTTGTCAAGCATAGTGCTTGACAAGTCTGACCAACTTTTTACTATTGATGCTGCCTATGCAGCATCAATGGTAAAAGATGGAATGTTAAAAATAATTAAAAAATAAAAAATATGGTTATTCTCACCTTCTGATGGCCCCCGATCTCCTCAGCGGCGCTCCCGGTATGTTCCATTCCCAGGGATGCTGTATGCAAAGGACCTTTGTGACGTCACGGTCGCATGACCGCGATGTCATCTCAGGTGATTCATGCAATGCATCCCTGGGAACAGAAGCCACCACTTGCACCGCTGAGGCGGGAGGACTCCGGGGGCCATCAGAAGGTAAATATATCCCTATTTTTTATTTTAACCCTTTTTTTTACATGAATTATGGATCCCAGGGCCTGGAAGAGAGTCTACTCTCCTCCGAATCCTGTGTACCATCCGCACATGAAATGCTCACTTTACGCATGGGCCTAGCCACATGCATAAAGTGAGCGTTTCTATGCAATCCTATGGCGGCGGAATCACCGTGATTCCGCAGAAGTAATGAACATGCTGTGGATTTTACCGCTATGCGATTCCGCAGCGGGAAAATCCGCAGCATGGGGTCAGCAAATGCGGAATCCCATAGGATTGCATGGGAATGCGTTTTTTAAGCGTTTTTAAGCATTTCCGCTGCGGCAAAAAACGTGGCAGAAACGCATAAAAAACGCAACGTGGGCACACAGCCTAAAACTGACCAGCACCTCGGGATCCAGCATTAATTGAAAACAGCCTCCAATAGGAAGCTACAAAAATAAAAAAACCCTGACCATCACCTCCGAGCAGAATTAAGCAAATGCGAACAGGTGAAAGCTGCAATGACTGCATAATATACAAGCAATACAATATAGCAGCACTCTGTAAGTGCTATAAAGCAGTAATGCAGTTCAAATTTCATGTATTCAATGTTTGCATGCATCTTAGCTGTTTTAAAAGCTGTTTTAATTAATAATGGATCCTATTTGCCCATTCAATTTGCAGGTTTATACTGGGAGAGACATGTTTGATAAATATTAGGTTTAGGGTCATACCAGAGTAAGGTCACCTTGCCGTGGTTAATGGGCACACATGAATTGGCCAATTCATGTGCTAAGTACCTTCATTTTTATAAATATATTTTATATAGCAGTATTGCAGTTCAAATGTCATATATTCAATGTCTGTATACATCTTAGCGCTTACAGAGTGCTGCTGTATTTTCTTTCATTTTCATTCTCTAAACGCTCCAAGCCTGAGCTTGTCAGCAGGGTTCATACTGACACAAATTCCAAAATTTTATGGCATTAACATGCCAATTGAAGAATGGGACGATTGTATGTGAAGTACATACAGACTGTACAATCTATCTGAGGAGCTGCACTCTGACATGACGCTGCACGCACTAGAGGGAGAAGCCCGGTACACGGTGACGCGGCGTCCCGCGTCAACACCAACATCTCTAGAAGACATTGTGGCCATATTGGAGGAGGTTTACGAAGAGAGAGACTGGACTTCTAGTTTTCGGATGCCCTTCTTTAATCGGTGTCAGCAAGAAAACGAAAGCATCTCCCACTATATAAATGCTTTACAGAGAATGTTACAGACCTGCCCAAAAAAATGCAAGGCTGAAGCCTCTACTTTCACCGATCCTGACACCATTCTAAAAGAACAGTTTATTCAGGGACTGTTGGATGCATCGCTGAGGCAAACATTGCGGGATCAGATAAGGACAAATGAGACACTTCAGTTTGATCTGGTTGTTGCAGAAGCCTTGACTCATGTAGGGAAGCCAATCAGCAGTCCAACTTCTTGGCTGAGAAGAGGGCCACAATCCAAAAACTGACCCGGCAAGTGGATCAGCTAAGAAGTTCTCAAGCCCCATCGCCCCTACACATGGGGTGGGAAGAACTGAGACATCTGACAAACATCCCTTTGTATAGGTCACCAGAAGAGACAATCTCATCCAAACCAGGACCAAACCTGAGAACACTTGAACAATATTTACCCTGGGGTCCAATATGCTGGAGGTGCTGAGAAAAAGGACATATCTTCCGGAACTGCCCCCTGCTCAGACAACAGGTGGTAGAGTGCAAGCCAGGACATTTAAATGAGAGTCACTCTATATAACTAACAAATTGAAGCTGCACTCTGAAATACTATATGTAAACATTGAATATATGAAATTGGAATTGTATTACTGCTGTTGAAAACATGTTAAAAAATGAAGTTACTTAGAGCACAAATTGGCCAATTCGTGTGAGCTCAGCAGCCAGCTGCAAGGTACCCTTTTGTTGGGACCCTAAATCTTACATGATGCCTCTCCCAGAATATAGTCGTTTGCAAGGTCTGCAGCAAGATGACGTTTGACAACTTTCAATTTTGTGAAACAAGACCTCTCAGCATAACATTACCACCGTTCAGGTTATACTGGGAGCTATAGTTTCACATGCTATAAACTTCTAAGGCACAGTTTGCTTGACTTGGCAATTGATTATTAGGATAAGACTAATTTTCTGTAGTGTGCTACACCACAGGCATTTGGTATGCAAAGTAAAGTCCTCGTTGTTAAAAATTTGAATCCCACCTCTTTGTATTGGGAAGAAGAGAGTAAGCTTAAAAAGCATTGGGTTTTTAAAATGCTGAAACTTTCCTTCCCCTAACATCATCTGTCGGGGGAAAATCAGGAGACTCCCGCACACATTGGATGGTCGACCGATGCTGCTTCAATAGGCGAGTTAATTAAACTTTAATGTGAATGGGGGACTTTACTGAATTTCATATGTGTATGATATGAATGAGGGGAATACTTGGGTTAACTGCAAGCACATTGGATATATTATGTTTTAAGTGTATTTTAGGTGGTAAGTTTCCTAAAAAAAAAACTGTCCTATTTTTTTTTAATTACAATTGTACTAAGTACAAAAGTAACTAGAAGTATGTAAGAATATATAGAAAATTAATTCAGAATACTTGTGTTTACTTGTAGATAATTATGCATCTATGGGATTGCCCAAACCTCCCAAGATGACGTTGAAGCCCTAAAATTCTATATAGTCAGCTGGTAGCTCATGGCACCAATTACATATTTGCTTTTCTTGACATATTGTTTTAATGGAGCTCCATGGGATTAAAGAAAGTATGTGCTTCAATATTTCAGTTAGAGTGGATAGGTCAGCTATTATGGCGAATGGTAAAAATGGTGATTGTCAACTAGAAGGTTGTCATCACTGAATTAACCCCTTCACAACATAAAACGTACAGTTACGTCATATGTTATGTCCCTTCCTTTGAGGCAGACTTGCAAGCTGGGCCTACATATTTCCTTGCAGATGATGGATGATTTATTCAGAAATCATCTGCCTCTAACAGCTGCGGGTGGAACAGAGCTCCACCTGTGGCTGTTAACATGTTAAAGGTTAATATGTTAAATGTCACTGTCAACCTCTGACAGAGGCATTTAACATGTGCACACAGCACAGTGGGGTGCATCATTCCACACCCCCTTAAGTGCACCTGTGATGTGATCGCAGGGCACCGATTGGCTGCCATGACAGCCAGTGGTCTGCTGAAGAAGCCTTTGCCTGTCATTATGATACTCCTGTGAAAGCCAGTTGTCATGGCTCGGTTTGGGGATTCGATCCGGGGACCTGTTGCTACATGGTTGGTTTCTCTGTATGCTCTTTCTTTCCTGTCCAAATGCAGATGGTTTCTATTGCTTCTTTTTTCCTTCTTGGTTTATTACTCTCCAGGTGTTTCACTTTATCACATTTTTCGCTTGCCCTATCCCATCCTGGGAGGGGTTTTATATGTTCTCCCTTCACTGCACTTCCTTGCTGGCTATACTTCATGGTGGATGTTTGTTCAGAAGTTCCAGCCCTCAGCTAAGGGGTTTACCTTGTTTGGTAAACTCCAGTTGTACTCCTGCAGTCAATCTGTTTGCTTGCCTTTCCAGTACCTTTAGCTTTTCCCACTGTTAAGTTTCTAGGAGGTTACTTTTTTTTTATTTTGGTTCTCCTTTGTTTTTCCTCAATACCCAGTATGAACATGGTTTAGTTTCTCTAACACTTTCCTCTTAGCTTGCTTGCAGTTTGCTGCGGCCTCCCCTCTGGTTCCTATGGGGGTATGAGAAACCCCTCAATGGCCTTTTATGGAGTTATGTGCGAGGTGGCGGTTTTACTTGTGTGGCTAGGGCCATTATAGTCTGTACAGGGACCAAATAGGCGTAGGTATGGCATGTCCTTGTGGTTAAGCCTCCATTTTTTCATTACCCATTTGTAAGTGTGTGTAGCGAATGGAAACGGAGGCACAGATGGTGAAGTTCACATTCGTTTTTATTGCAATTAAACGTGGAACCTCTGGACCATGGTCCGGGGGGCTCCGAAGGGGGTGTGACTACGTGAGCCCCAGACACCCATGGTAAGACCCCTTGAACAGGGTCAGAATGGGATACCTGGGGGACACAGGTGCTACCTCCAGTTATACCCCGGACTCGTGGTAGCTTACCCAGTGGAACAGACGGACAAGCAGGGTTAGTGGGTGACGTAGAGCTAACCGGTTACTGAATGGTGGGACAAAACAGAACTGGAGTAGGCAGATTGGAGATCGTCCAGGAAAGCCAGGTAACGGGTAGAAGATAGTTTGTGGAGACAAACAGTGTAAGCGGAGAACTGACAGAGACTTCAGAAACAGAAGCACATGCTAGCAGGAACCAGAAGTTAGCAACTGAGGATACTTGTTGCTCCAGCACTCTCCCTATGGTGGAGGGGCTAGAAATAGTAATCATTAACATGCCATTGTTCAGAAGCACCTTTTGGAAAATGCGCTCGATTTAAGCACACAGCCCGAGGACCTGCTGGCTGCATGCTATGAAGCAGAGGAGGGAGGGGAAGCAGAGGCCCTGTCCGGACAGTGTGGAGCCGGCACAGAGCGGGAGTCCTGACTGGGACCCTGCGAAGGTACAGGAACCGGACCGGGTGTAACAGTGTGTACATGTTTATAACATTGTAGGCAGCCCATCAGTGCATTCTGAGGCATCAGCATGGATCCAGTAAATGCCATAGTCACACAACAGCTCACATGTTCTGCTACTCCATAGGTCTCAGGCCTACAAAGCATTGTGGTTGAACCCCAGGTAAAGTTGAGAGATTAAACAAAGTCCAGCTCACCATAGTCGACATCCTTGGAGACTCGGAGCACGGAACCGCTGTGTCAGGGCATGGAAGAATCAAGGAAATGATGAGGAATCCAGCTCAACGAGATAGTGAAAAATTTTTTTCTTTATTCACTTGGAAAAGTCATGACTAAGGCTGCTTGGTCACCAGAAACACGTTGATATCACATTTTATTATCTGTAATTGCTGATGTTTTTATCTTTCACTGAACACATTTTCCAAGTGAATAAAGAAAAGGTTTTTTTCACTATCTCGTTGAGCTGGATTCCTCATCATTTCCTTGAAAGTTGAGAGATCGCCTTTGTGGGAACAAATGTAAGTTCTCTATCTTTTCTGCCTCATGTAAATTATATTTTGCCTGCAACCTCCCTCCGCTAGGTCAGAGAGTCAACAAGTAGATATTGTTTTGACTTTACTTCGTGGAGATCCACAGACTTGGGCATTTTCTTTGCCTGAGGATTCCTCAGTGTTTTCCTCTGTTGAGATGTTTTCCTTGGCTTTAGGCCTCATTTATGATGATTCTGCCAAAGTTGTGGCTGAATCCAAGATCCGTAAGTTGGTTCAAGGAGGTCGTAGAGCGGAAGACTACTGCTCAGAGTTTAGACGCTAGGCAATGGAGACCTTCTGGAATTACCCTGCTCTTTGGAGTCAGTTCTGCCAGACACTTTAGGATCATATTAAGTATATGTTGGTTTACAGTTCCTGGCTACAGTCCCTTGAGGAAGCTATGACACTTGCAGTTTGGTTAGATAGATGCCTGAGAGATAGAGATACATCTATTGTCTCAGTGGCATCTTCCTTGCTATCAGTTGAAACTTGTGAACCTATGAAAATTTGTGCTTGCAGAGATCCCAGAGGGGGTATAAAACTCGGATCATCAGCTCGTTTTTGTTTATACTGTCGTCATTTGGGTCCATTGTGGTTCAATGTTTCAAATATAATAATGAATTTCTAAAAAAGCAAAAAGGAGATTTTATAATGTAAAGACGCAGGTTCTAAGAGTATGAGATTGTCTCTGGTACAAGCATCCAATTTTTTCTTACCGATATTCCTTGAGACTAAATCTGGATTTATTTTTACGCCTGCTTTTATGGATTCAGATTTGGCCTTGAATCTAATTGATCAGGATTTCAGTATAAATTGTGGTTATGATTTCTCTTCTCTCTGCCTTCGCATACAAGTTTTGGCAATTGAAAACTGTCTTCATTCACAAAGTGATGTTGCTATGAAGGTCGAGAATGTATGTACAGTATGAAGGTAGGAGTTTTACATATTGAATTCATTTCATTTAGGGATTTTCCTTCTCTACCAGCCAAATTAGTGTTAGGCCTGCCATGGTTAATTATGCACAATCCTGAAATTAATTGGGAAACTCAAGAGGTTAGGTCATGGGGTGACTCTTGGTTTTCTAGTTGTCTGTCGAGATCTTTGGCTTCTGGGAGGACTCACCTTCCAGAATTCTTCCAGGACTTCTGTGATTTTTTTTTCTGAGACTGAGTGTGATGTTCTCCTGCCACACAGGTCATATGATAAAGTTATTGACTTCATACTAAAAGCTAAAATGCTTAAGGCTTGTTTGTTTAACCTTTCTCTTCCAGAGAGGGAGGCCTTCAAAGACTATATTCAAAAGAGTCTGTCTAAGAGGCATATACGGCTATCCACCTCTCCAGTCGCTGTGGTTTTTTTTGTTAAAAAGAAAATATGGAGGGTTATGTTCTGTGCTTAGATTTTTAGAGAGATTAATAAAATTACTTTTCACAACACTTTTCCTTTGCACCTTACACCTGACCTTTTTAACCAATTATCTGGAGCTAAATGGTTTTCCAAACTTGACTTGAAAGGGGCATATAATCTTATTCGTGTTCATCAAGGTGACGAATGGAAGACCGCATTCAATATGCCTGAAGGCCACTTTGAAAATATATTGATGCCATTCGGGTTAACCAATGCTCCATCTGTCTTTAAAAATGTCTTCTCTCTTTTTTACTCAGGTCATCAGCCTGAGTCTAATGGGCAAATAGAACCAGGAGGTAGAGCAGTATTTGAGATGTTTTGTTTTCAATAATCAGGAAGACTGGGTGTAGTTTCTGCCTCTTGCCTTATTTGCTGTAAATATCTGTACCTTTACGGCTACTGTGGCCTCACCTTTTTTTTGTTGTGGGGGTTTTAGCCAGTATTTGGGAACTTTTCAGGGTTACAGTCCTCCATGGCACAGGAGGAGAGATTTTTTTCCCCGATTAATTAATGTTTGGTGGGAGGTCAAAAAGTCTCTTTTGGTAGCTAGTGACTGGGCCAAAAGAGGTGCTGACTGCAGAGGTAGGAAGGCTCTAGGGTGGGGGATTTTGTATGGTTGTCCTAAAAAAACCCTGCCCTTAACGGTCACATCTACTAAGTTTGCACCTAAATTTGTAAGTCCTTATAAAATGATTAGAATTTTAAATTCTTTAATGGTTAAGTTGCAGCTTCCTATTCCATGGAAAATCAATATTTATTTACATTATTCCCTTTTAAAAAATTTGGAGGGGACCTCTGGTCCTCAAGACACAATATGGGTGGATATGGAAGGGGTTTGGAAGTATGAGGTAGAGCGAGTTCTTAGTTCCAGGCAGGTCAGGCACCATCTGCAGTTGTCACGCACAGTATAGGAAAGACTAAGTGCAACACAAAGGGATGCAGGGAAGGAAGCCCAACACTAGGGAAGGGGGGAGTGGAGACCCCTAGGCAGATCTAAAGTCACCCTGTCTACCCTAAACATCCTTATATCGGTTCTGCATCTATCACTGAGCAGGAACCTAATCCCTGCTTTACCCTGGTGATAAGCCCTGCATAGGGAAAGACAGAATGAGCACTAGTCAATCCCCACTACCACTAAAGACAGCTGGGGTAGACAAACAAGTGGGACATTTATCTTGAAAAGACACAGAAATGCAACACAGACATCCTCCAGCAACACCAAAGATAAAGATAGCTGACTGCTATAGTTTCAAGCCTCAACAAGGGAAATGGATATATCAGCAACTTCCAGCAGCAGGCTAGGAGTCTATAGACACCCCAGTCCAGATGTGTCAACTAAAGTGAGAGAAAGGTTGCCACTGGGTCAAAGAATCAGAAGTGTTAAGAAGGTGTCTGCAAAGCCAAACGCAGAGACCTTCTGCAGCTAGATGCAGTGCGACTGTCTACAGTTTCTGACATACCCGTGACAGCAGTATCTCATTTAGTGGAAAGGTTATGGTCCTGAAGATAACTCCCAGGTTAATTCGGAGGATCTTCATGCAGATTGCCTGGTGTGATAATTCCATCAACTATGTCAGATGGTGGGGACTGCTGAGGTTCTGATGGCCCCTTGTAGAAGGGGGGTACTGTCATGGTTCAGTTTGGAAATTTGATGCAGTGACCTGTTGCTGTATGGTCAGTTCTTCTGTTTGGTGAGCTATTGCCCATTCTTCCCTGTTCAAATTCTGATGGTTTCTATTGTCTTTGTTTTCAATTCTTGGTTTGCTCTTTACCAGGTGTTTCTCTTGTTCACATTTTTCATTAGCCCTATCACATTCTGGGTGGGGTATTATATGTTCTCCCTTCAATGCATTTCCTTGCTGGCTATACCTCATGGGTGTTTTCAGGAGATCCTACCCTCAGCTAAGGGGTTTACCTTGTTTGTTAAACTCCAGTTGCACTCCTGCAGTGAGTCTTTTTGCTTTCTTTCCCAGTACCTTTTCCTTTTCCCACTGTTAAATTTCTGAGAGCTTACTTGTTCCTTTTATTTTAGTTTTCCTTAGTTTTCCTTCACTACCCAATATGAATGTGTTTTAGTTTCTCACCCTTGAGTTTCCTATATTACTTCACACAATCCTCTTCCCTTGTTTGCAGTGTGTTGTGGCCTCCCTACTGGTTCCTCAGGAGGTGCGAGAAACCCGTCAATGGCCTTCTAGAGCGTTAGGTCTGAGGAGGTGTTTTTAGTTGTGCAGTAAAAGCCTTTCTAGTCTGTACAAGGACCAGTTGGGTGTAGGTGTAGCATTTCCCTGTGGTTGAAATCCTTTTTTTATGTTAATCGTGTATGTGTGTACACCTCCATAACACTAATGTTTAGCTGGCATTCGTAGGAGATTGTGATGTAAGCTTTACATAGTACAAGCAAATGGATGATCACTACTACCAAGTACAGGACACAAGGAGAAAAAATGTTTTTAAGAGTAAGAAAAAAAATACTAAAGTTCAAATCACCCCCTATTTGCACCATTAAAAATAAAACAATTACCAAATATGTACAGTTAGGTCCATATATATTTGGACAGAGACAACATTTTTCTAATTTTGGTTATAGACATTACCACAATGAATTTTAACCCCTTAAGCCCCAAGGGTGGTTTGCACGTTAATGACCGGGCCAATTTTTACAATTCTGACCACTGTCCTTTTATGAGGTTATAACTCTGGAACGCTTCAATGGATCTTGGTGATTCTGACACTGCTTTCTCGTGATATATTGTACTTCATGATAGTGGTAAAATTTCTTTGATATTACCTGCGCTTATTTGTGAAAAAAACGGAAATTTAGTGAACATTTTGAAAATTTTGCAATTTTCCAACTTCAAATTTTTATGCAATTAAATCACAGAGATATGTCACACAAAATACTTAATAAGTAAAATTTTCCACATGTCTACTTTACATCAGCACAATTTTGGAACCAAAATTTTTTTTGTTATGGAGTTATAAGGGTTAAAATTTGACCAGTAATTTCTCATTTTTACAACACCATTTTTTTTAGGGACCACATCTCATTTGAAGTCATTTTGAGGGGTCTATATGATAGAAAATAAACAAGTATGACACCATTCTAAAAACTGCACCCCTCAAGGTGCTCAAAACCACATTCAAGAAGTTTATTAACCCTTCAGGTGTTTCACAGGAATTTTTGGAATGTTTAAATAAAAATGAACATTTAACTTTTTTTCACAAAAAATGTATATCAGCTCCAATTTGTTTTATTTTACCAAGGGTAACAGGAGAAAATGGACCACAAAAGTTGTTGTACAATTTGTCCTGAGTATGCCGATACCCTATATGTGGGGGTAAACCACTGTTTGGGTGCATGGCAGAGCTCAGAAGCGAAGGAGCGCCATTTGACTTTTCAATGCAAAGTTGACTGGAATTGAGATGGGACGCCATGTTGAGTTTGGAGAGCCCCTGATGTGCCTAAACATTGAAACCCTCCACAAATGACACCATTTTGGAAAGTATACCCCGTAAGGAACTTATCTAGATGTGTGGTGAGCACTTTGACTCAGTAAGTGCTTCACAGAAGTTTATAATGCAGAGCCGTAAAAATAAAAAATCATATTTTTTCACAAAAATGATCTTTTTGCCCCCAATTTTTTATTTTCCCAAGGGTAAGAGAAGAAATTGGACCCCAAAAGTTGTTGTCCAGTTTGTCCTGAGTACGCTGATACCCCATATGTGGGGGGGAATCACCGTGTGAGCACATTGCAGAGCTCGGAAGGGAAAGAGCGTCATTTGGAATGCAGACTTAGATGGATTGGTCTGCAGGCATCACATTGCGTTTTCAGAGCCCCTAATGTACCTAAACAGTAGAAACCCCCCACAAGTAACCCCATATTGGAAACTAGACCCCCCAAGGAACTTATCTAGATGTGTTGTGAGAACTTTGAACCGCCAAGTGTTTCACTACAGTTTATAACGCAGAGCAGTGAAAATAAAAAATCATTTTTTTTTCCACTAAAATTATTTTTTAGCCCCCAGTTTTGTATTTTCCCAAGGGTAACAGGAGAAATTGGACCCCAAAAGTTGTTGTCCAATTTGTCCCGAGTACACTGATACCCCATATGTTGGGGTAAACCCCTGTTTGGGCGCACGGGAGAGATCGGAAGGGTAGGAGCACTGTTTTACTTTTTCAACGCAGAATTGGCTGGAATTGAGATCGGACGCCATATCGCGTTTGGAGAGCCCCTGATGTGTCTAAACAGTGGAATCCCCCCAATTATAACTGACACCCTAATCCAAACACATCCCTAACCCTAATCCCAACGGTAACCCTAACTACACCCCTAACCCTGACACACCCCTAACCCTAATCCCAACCTTATTCCCAACCGTAAATGTAATCCAAACCCTAACCCTAACTTTAGCCCCAACCCTAACCCTAACTTTAGCCCCAACCCTAACTGTAGCCTTAACCCTAGCCCCAACCCTAACCCTACCCTAACCCTAGCCCTAGCCCTAACCTGTTATGACCTGGTGGTCACGGAGTGGTACTGAGATGACGTGGTGGGTAAAACCAATCATGGACAAGCTCAGAGGAGGTGGCAGCTCTACAGACAGTAATCACCTATATGACCTAGTGATTACGGAGCAGCACTGAAATGACCTAGTGGGTAAAACAAATAATGTACTAGCTCTGAGGAGGTGGTAACTTTACTGACCGCAATCCCTACTCCTAACACCAACACTAGAAATAGCCGTGGAGTGTTCCTATCTCTGCCTAGACGCCTCTTCACAGCCTAAGAACTAGCTACCCCTGAAGATGGAAACGGAAAACTATCTCGCCTCAGAGAAACCCCCAAAGGAAAGATAGCCCCCCACAAATATTGACGGTGAGTGAAGAGGGAAATGACAAACTCAGAAATGAAACTAGATTTTAGCAAAGGAGGCCACTACTATCTAAATAGACAGAGAAAGAAAAGGCTACTGTGCGGTCAGTATAAAAACTAAATGTCCACGCAGAGTTTACAAAAATAACCACCACACCGACTGACGGTGTGGAGGGGCAAATCTGCAACCCCAGAGCTTCCAACTAGCCAGAATATTTCATGATGACAAGCTGGACAAAAGAGACATAACTTAAACTGAACAAAAGGTCATAGGCAGGGAAACACCCAAAAACTAGCAGAACTTATCTTAAGCTGAAATGGACTGGCCAACAGAGAACTTCCAGGAAAGGACTGAATCCACAGGAAGGAACATTGACAGCTGGCATCCACTACAGCCCAAAGCCCAGTTAAATAACAAGGCCAGGGAACCGATTAGTGAAAGCAGCTGCTAAATTCCACTTGAAACCACCAGAGGGAGCCCAAGAGCAGAACTCCCAAAAATACCATTCGCAACCACAGGATGGAGCCCAAGAACGGAATTCACAACAGTACCCCTCCCTTGAGGAGGAGTCACCGAACCCTCACCAGAGCCCCCAGCCGATCGGGACGAGCCAAATGAAAAGCACGTACCAAATCGGCAGCATGGACATCGGAGGCAAAAACCCAAGAGTTATCCTCCTGGCCATAACCCTTCCACTTGACCAGATACTGAAGTTTCCGCCTTGAAAGACGAGAATCCAAAATCTTCTCCACCACATATTCCAGCTCCCCCTCAACCAACACCGGAGCAGGAGGGTCAACGGAGGGAACCATGGGCACCACATATCTCCGCAACAAAGATCTATGGAACACATTACGAATGGAAAACGAATCTGGAAGGGCCAAACGAAAAGACACCGGATTGATAATTTCCGAAATCCTATAAGGACCAATAAAACGAGGCTTGAACTTAGGGGAAGAGACCTTCATAGGAACATGACGAGAAGACAACCAGACCAAATCCCCAACCCGAAGCCTGGGACCAACGCACCGACGGCGGTTAGCAAAACGTTGAGCCTTTTCCTGAGACAATGTTAAATTGTCCACCACATGAGTCCAAATCCGCTGCAACCTGTCCACCACAGAATCTACCCCAGGACAGTCCGAAGGCTCAACCTGCCCTGAAGAAAAGCGAGGATGAAAACCGAAATTACAAAAAAAAGGCGAAACCAAGGTAGCCGAACTAGCCCGATTATTAAGGGCAAACTCGGCCAACGGCAAGAAGGTAACCCAATCATCCTGATCAGCCGACACAAAGCATCTCAAATAGGTTTCCAAGGTCTGATTGGTTCGCTCCGTCTGTCCATTTGTCTGAGGGTGAAACGCCGAAGAAAAAGACAAATTAATGCCGATTCTACCACAAAAGGACCGCCAAAACCTAGAAACAAACTGGGTACCTCTGTCAGACACAATATTCTCCGGAATACCATGCAAACGAACCACATGCTGGAAAAACAAAGGAACCAAATCAGAGGAGGAAGGCAACTTAGGCAAAGGTACCAAATGGACCATTTTAGAAAACCGGTCACAAACCACCCAGATGACAGACATCTTCTGAGAAACAGGAAGATCAGAAATAAAATCCATGGAAATATGCGTCCAAGGCCTCTCAGGGATAGGCAAAGGCAAAAGCAACCCACTAGCACGAGAACAGCAGGGCTTAGCTTGGGCACAGATCCCACAGGACTGCACGAAGGAACGCACATCCCGTGACAAAGAGGACCACCAAAAGGACCTGGCAACCAAATCTCTGGTACCAAAGATCCCAGGATGACCAGCCAACACCGAACAATGAATCTCAGAAATCACCTTACTCGTCCATCCATCAGGAACAAACAATTTCCCCACAGGACAGCGGTCGGGTCTATCAGCCTGAAACTTCTGAAGCGCCTGCCGCAAACCAATGGAGATACCAGAAAGAATCACCCCCTCCTTGAGAATACCAGTCGGCTCACGGACTCCAGGAGAATCAGGCAAAAAACTCCTAGACAGGGCATCAGCCTTCACATTCTTAGATCCTGGAAGATACGAGACCACAAAATCAAAACGGGAGAAAAACAAAGACCACCGAGCCTGTCTAGGATTCAACCGCTTGGCCGACTCAAGGAAGATCAGATTCTTATGATCGGTCAAGACCACAACACGATGCTTGGCTCCCTCAAGCCAATGTCGCCACTCCTCGAATGCCCACTTCATAGCCAACAACTCCCGATTGCCGACATCATAATTACGCTCAGCAGGCGAAAACTTTCTGGAGAAGAAAGCACACGGCTTCAACACACAGCCATCAGAACTTCTCTGAGACAGAACAGCTCCTGCCCCAATCTCAGAAGCGTCAACCTCAACCTGAAAAGGGAGAGAAACATCTGGCTGACGCAACACAGGGGCAGAAGTAAAATGACGCTTAAGCTCCTGAAAGGCCTCCACAGCCGCAGAGGACCAATTCAACACATCTGCACCTTTCTTGGTCAAATCGGTCAGAGGTTTAACCACAGTAGAAAAATTAGCAATGAAGCAGCGATAAAAATTAGCAAAGCCCAAAAATTTCTGAAGGCTCTTCACAGATGTGGGTTGAGTCCAATCATAAATAGCCTGGACCTTAACAGGGTCCATTTCAATAGCCGAGGGAGAAAAAATGAACCCCAGAAAAGAAACCTTCTGAACTCCGAAAAGGCACTTAGACCCCTTCTCAAACAGTGTATTAGCACGAAGAATCTGAAATACCATCCTGACCTGCTTCACATGAGACTCCCAATCATCGGAAAAAAACAAAATATCATCCAAATATACAATCATAAATTTATCCAGATACTCCCGGAAAATATCATGCATAAAGGACTGAAACACAGATGGAGCATTAGAGAGCCCGAAAGGCATCACAAGATATTCAAAATGGCCTTCGGGCGTATTAAATGCTGTTTTCCATTCATCACCCTGTTTGATGCGGACCAGATTATACGCCCCTCGAAGGTCAATCTTGGTAAACCAGCTAGCCCCTTTAATCCGAGCAAACAAATCAGAGCAAAGGCAAAGGGTACTGGAACTTGACCGTGATCTTATTGAGAAGGCGATAATCTATACAGGGCCTCAAGGAGCCATCCTTCTTGGCAACAAAAAAGAACCCTGCTCCCAACGGTGACGAAGACGGGCGAATATGCCCCTTCTCCAAGGACTCCTTTACATAAGTCCGCATAGCGGCATGCTCTGGCACAGACAGATTGAAAAGTCGACCCTTAGGGAACTTACAGCCAGGAATCAAATTAATAGCGCAATCACAGTCCCTATGAGGAGGCAGAGGACTGGATCTAGGCTCCTCAAATATATCCTGGAAATCCGACAAAAACTCAGGAACTTCAGAAGAAGGGGACGAGGAAATTGACATCAGAGGAATGTCACTATGTATCCCCTGACAACCCCAACTAGTCACAGACATAGATTTCCAATCCAGCACTGGATTATGTACCTGTAACCATGGAAACCCCAGCACAACCACATCATGCAAATTATGCAACACCAAAAAGTGAATATTCTCCTGATGTGCTGGAGCCATGTTCATGGCTAACTGTGTCCAGTACTGAGGTTTATTCTTGGCCAATGGCGTAGCATCAATCCCCCTCAAGGGAATAGGATTCTGCAAAGGCTCCAAGGAAAAACCACAGCGCTTGGCAAATTCTAGGTCCATTAAGTTCAGGGCAGCACCAGAGTCCACAAATGCCATTACAGAAAAGGACGACAATGAGCAAATCAGTGTAATAGACAAGAGAAATTTAGGCTGTACAGTACTGATGGTAACCGACCTAGCAACCTTCTTAGTTCGCTTCGGGCAGTCAGAGATAGCATGAGTAGCGTCACCACAGTAAAAACACAGCCCATTCTGACATCTGAACTCCTGCCGTTCTGCTCTCGTCAAAACTCTATCACATTGCATAGGCTCAGAACTCTGCCTAGAGGACACCGCCATATGGTGCACAACCTTGCGTTCACGTAGGCGCCGATCAATCTGAATGGCCAGAGACATTGATTCGTTCAAACCAGCAGGCGTGGGAAACCCCACCATAACATCTTTAAGAGCTTCAGAAAGACCCTTTCTGAAAATAGCCGCCAGGGCATCCTCATTCCATTTTGTAAGCACAGACCACTTTCTAAATTTCTGACAATATATCTCTGCCGCTTCCTGACCCTGACACAGAGCCAGCAAAATTGTTTCTGCCTGATCCACAGAATTGGGTTCCTCATAAAGCAATCCAAGTGCTTGAAAAAATGAATCTACATTGAGCAATGCAGGATTTCCTGGCTCAAGGGAGAATGCCCAATCCTGCGGGTCGCCACGCAGCAGAGAAATAACAATCTTCACCTGCTGAATGGGGTCACCAGAGGAACGGGGTCTCAGAGCAAAAAACAATCTGCAATTATTTTTAAAGTTCAAAAATCTATATCTATCCCCAGAAAACAAATCAGGGATAGGAATTCTAGGCTCAGAAACAGGAGTTTGAACAACATAGTCTTGGATACTCTGTACCCTTGCAGCGAGATGATCAACACGCGCAGACAGACCCTGAACCTCCATATCAGCACCAAGCTCCTGCACCATCCAAAAATCAAGGGGAAAAAAAAGGACAAAACAAGCAACAAGAAAAAAAACAAAAAACAATGACTCAGAACTTTCTCTTCCCTCTTTTGAGATGCATTTAACACATTGTGTGTTATGATCCCAATGGCAGAGGATCTCTGATATTCCGGCAAGATAGCAAAAATATAAATACTGCTCTAGGGAGGTGGAAACTGGGCTAACCGCATACCTGATCCTAACACAAACAACTAAAAGTAGCCGGTGAACGTGCCTACGTTGGTTCTAGACGTCTCGAGCCAGCCGGAGAACTGACTACCCCTAGAGAGAAAAAATAAGACCTCACTTGCCTCTAGAGAAATTGAACCCCAAAGATATAGAAAGCCCACAACAAATAATAACAGTGAGGCAAGAGGAAAACACAAACGTAGAGATGAACTAGATTCAGCAAAGTGAGGCCCAATAGTCTAAATAGCAGAAAATAGATAGTGGACTATGCGGTTAGCAGAAAACCCTACAAAAACATCCACGCTGAACATTCAAAAACCCCCACACCGACTGACGGTGTGGAGGGAGAAAATCAGCCCCCTAGAGCTTCCAGCGAGTCAGAAAATCAAATGTAAAGCAAGCTGGACAAAAACACTGAATAATGCAAACGATCCAAATTGTACCAAACAGACTTAGCTTTTCTTGCATGAGGCAGACTGAAAGGAATCCGGAGGAGACCATATAGGTCTGGATACAACGATGCCAGGCAAGAGACTGAGTCCAGAGGAGACTTAAATAGGGAACACCCGCTGCTTAACGACACAGCTGGAGCTCAGGCCTGCAACAAGACATGCCTAACACAATACCGTTAGTGACCACCAGAGGGAGCCCAGAAACACAGTTCACAACAGTACCCCCCCCTTGAGGAGGGGTCACCGAACCCTCACCAAGACCCCCAGGGCGATCAGGATGAGCAGCGTGAAAGGCATGAACCAAATCAGCCGCATGAACATCAGAGGCGACAACCCAGGATTTATCCTCCTGACCATAGCCTTTCCATTTAACTAAATACTGGAGTTTCCGTCTAGAGATACGAGAATCCAGAATCTTCTCCACCACGTACTCCAACTCGCCCTCAACCAAAACCGGGGCAGGAGGCTCAACAGCAGGAACCATAGGCACCACGTACCGCCGCAACAAGGACCTATGGAACACATTATGAATAGCAAATGACGCTGGAAGGTCCAAGCGAAAAGACACCGGGTTAAGGATTTCCAAAATCTTATAAGGACCGATAAAGCAAGGCTTGAACTTAGGAGAGAAGACTTTCAAAGGAACATGCCGAGAAGACAACCAAACCAAATCCCCAACACGAAGTCGGGGACCCACACCGCGGCGGCGGTTGGCAAAACGCTGAGCCTTGTCTTGTGACAATTTCAAATTGTCCACCACATGGCTCCAAATCCGCTGCAACCTATCCACCACAGAATCAACCCCAGGACAGTCAGAAGGTTCAACCTGGCCCGAGGAGAAACGAGGATGAAAACCAGAGTTGCAGAAAAAGGGTGAAACCAAGGTGGCAGAACTAGCCCGATTATTAAGGGCAAACTCGGCCAGTGGCAAAAAGGTAACCCAGTCGTCCTGATCAGCAGAAACAAAACATCTCAAATAAGTCTCCAACGTCTGATTAGTTTGCTCGGTCTGGCCATTAGTCTGAGGATGAAAAGCCGACGAAAAAGACAAATCAATACCCATCTTAGCACAAAAGGATCGCCAGAACCTGGACACAAACTGGGATCCTCTGTGAGACACAATACCCTCAGGGATGCCATGCAAACGAACCACATTCTGAAAGAACAAAGGGACCAAATCAGAGGAGGAAGGCAACTTAGGAAAGGGCACCAAATGGACCATTTTAGAAAAACGATCGCACACCACCCAGATGACAGACATCTTCCGAGATACCGGAAGATCCGAAATGAAATCCATGGAAATGTGCGTCCAAGGCCTCTTTGGGATAGGCAAGGGCAAAAGCAACCCGCTGGCACAAGAACAGCAAGGCTTAGCCCGAGCACAAATCCCACAGGACTGCACAAAAGAACGCACATCCCGCGACAAGGAAGGCCACCAAAAGGACCTAGCCACCAAATCTCTGGTACCGAAAATCCCAGGATGTCCTGCCAACACCGAAGAATGAACCTCAGAAATAACTCTGCTGGTCCATCCAGCAGGGACAAACAATCTCTCCGGTGGACAACGATCAGGCCTATCAGCCTGAAATTTTTGCAGCCCTCGTCGCAAATCTGGGGAAATGGCAGACAAAATCACTCCCTCTCTGAGAATACCAGCCGGCTCAGAGACTCCCGGAGAGTCAGGCACAAAACTCCTAGAAAGTGCATCAGCCTTCACGTTCTTCGAACCAGGCAGGTACGAGACCACAAAGTCAAAACGGGAGAAAAACAACGACCAACGAGCCTGTCTAGGATTCAGGCGCTCGGCAGACTCGAGGTAAATCAGATTTTTATGATCAGTCAAGACCACCACACGATGTCTAGCTCCCTCGAGCCAATGTCGCCACTCCTCAAATGCCCACTTCATAGCCAACAACTCCCGATTACCAACATCGTAGTTCCGCTCAGCAGGCGAAAATTTCCTTGAAAAGAAGGCGCATGGCTTCATCACGGAGCCATCAGAACTTTTTTGCGACAAAACAGCCCCTGCACCAATCTCAGAAGCATCAACTTCAACCTGGAAGGGAAGAGAGACATCCGGCTGGCACAAGACTGGCGCTGAAGTAAACCGACGCTTCAGCTCCCGAAAGGCCTCCGCGGCCGCAGGAGACCAGTTCGCAACATCAGAACCCTTCTTAGTCATATCCGTCAAAGGTTTAACCACGCTGGAGAAATTAGCGATAAAACGACGGTAAAAATTAGCAAAGCCCAAGAACTTCTGCAGGCTCTTAACAGACGTGGGCTGAGTCCAGTCATGAATGGCACGGACCTTGACTGGGTCCATCTCCACAGTAGAAGGGGAAAAAATAAAACCCAAAAAAGAAACCTTCTGTACCCCAAAGATACATTTTGAGCCCTTCACAAATAGAGCATTCTCCCGCAGAACCTGAAACACCATCCTGACCTGGTTCACATGGGACTCCCAATCATCAGAAAAAACCAAAATATCATCCAGATAAATAATCATAAATTTATCCAGGTATTTCCGGAAGATGTCATGCATGAAGGACTGAAACACAGAAGGAGCATTAGATAATCCGAAAGGCATCACCAGGTACTCAAAATGACCTTCGGGAGTATTAAATGCCGTTTTCCATTCATCTCCCTGCTTTATGCGCACAAGGTTATACGCACCACGAAGATCTATCTTGGTGAACCAACTGGATCCCTTAATCCGAGCAAACAAATCAGACAACAATGGCAAAGGATACTGAAATTTAACTGTGATCTTATTCAGAAGACAATAATCAATACAAGGTCTCAGAGACCCGTCTTTCTTGCCCACAAAAAAGAATCCTGCACCAAGAGGGGACGAGGATGGGCGAATATGTCCCTTCTCCAAAGACTCCTTTATATAACTCCGCATCGCGGCATGCTCTGGCACAGATAAATTAAAGAGTCGTCCCTTAGGAAACTTACTACCAGGAATCAAATCTATAGCACAATCACAGTCCCTATGAGGAGGAAGGGCACTGGACCTGGCCTCATTAAATACATCCTGAAAGTCTGACAAAAACTCAGGGATCTCAGAAGGAGTAGAAGAAGCAATAGACACCAATGGAGAATCGCCATGAATCCCCTGACACCCCCAACTAGACACAGTCATAGCTTTCCAATCTAAAACTGGATTATGGGCCTGTAACCATGGCAGACCCAAAACGACAACATCATGCATTTTATGCAGTACCAGAAAACGAATCACCTCCTGATGTACAGGAGTCATGCACATGGTCACTTGCGTCCAATACTGAGGTTTATTCTCTGCCAATGGCGTAGAATCAATTCCTCTAAGAGGAATAGGATTTTCCAAAGGCTCCAGGACAAAACCGCAACGCCTGGCAAACGACAAATCCATCAGACTTAAAGCAGCACCAGAATCCACAAAAGCCATAACTGAGTAAGAAGATAATGAACAAATTAAAGTCACCGACAAAATAAACTTAGGCTGAAAAGTACCAATGGCGACAGGATTAACTTCTTTTTTTTAAACGTTTAGAGCATGCTGAGATAACATGTGTTGAATCACCACAGTAGAAACACAACCCATTTTGACGTCTATGATTTTGTCGCTCGGCTCTGGTCAAAATTCTGTCACATTGCATAGAATCAGGTGACCGTTCAGACAGCACCGCCAAAGGATTAACAGATTTGCGCTCCCGCAAACGTCGATCAATTTGAATGGCCAGAGCCATTGAATCACTCAGACCTGTAGGGATAGGAAACCCCACCATCACATTCTTAATGGCTTCAGAAAGACCATTTCTGAAATTTGCGGCCAGGGCACACTCATTCCATTGAGTAAGCACGGACCATTTCCGAAATTTTTGGCAATATACCTCAGCTTCGTCCTGACCCTGAGAGATAGCCAGCAACATTTTTTCAGCCTGATTTTCAAGATTAGGCTCCTCATAAAGCAAACCAAGCGCCAGGAAAAACGCATCAACTTTCACCAATGCAGGATCTCCTGGCGCCAGAGAGAAGGCCCAATCCTGAGGGTCGCCGCGCAAGAAGGAAATAACAATCTTAACTTGCTGAGCGGAATCACCAGAGGAACGAGGTTTCAGAGACAGAAACAATTTACAATTATTCCTAAAATTCAGGAATTTAGATCTATCTCCAAAAAACGGCTCAGGAATAGGTATTTTTGGTTCTGACATAGGGCTATGGATAACAAAATCCTGAATGCTTTGCACCCTAGCAGCAAGCTGATCCACACTAGAAGTCAGAGTCTGGACATTCATATCTGCAGCAGAGTTTCAGCCACTCAGAGAAAAAGGGGATGGAAGAAGCTAGGCAAACTGCAGCAAAAAACAAAACAAAAAAAACCTCAGAACTTCTTTTTAATCCCGCTTCTGCGATGCATTAAACATTTTCTTTTGGCCTGGCATTCTGTTATGATCCCAATGGCAGAGGATCTCTGATATTCCAGCAAGATAGCAAAAATATAAATACTGCTCTAGGGAGGTGGAAACTGGGCTAACCGCATACCTGATCCTAACACAAACAACTAAAAGTAGCCGGTGAACGTGCCTACGTTGGTTCTAGACGTCTTGAGCCAGCTGGAGAACTGACTACCCCTAGAGAGAAAAAATAAGACCTCACTTGCCTCTAGAGAAATTGAACCCCAAAGATATAGAAAGCCCCCAACAAATAATAATGGTGAGGCAAGAGGAAAACACAAACGTAGAGATGAACTAGATTTAGCAAAGTGAGGCCCAATAGTCTAAATAGCAGAAAATAGATAGTGGACTATGCGGTTAGCAGAAAACCCTACAAAAACATCCACGCTGAACATTCAAGAACCCCCACACCGACTGACGGTGTGGAGGGAGAAAATGAGCCCCCTAGAGCTTCCAGCGAGTCAGAAAATCAAATGTAAAGCAAGCTGGACAAAAACACTGAATAATGCAAACGATCCAAATTGTACCAAACAGACTTAGCTTTTCTTGCATGAGGCAGACTGAAAGGAATCCGGAGGAGACCATATAGGTCTGGATACAACGATGCCAGGCAAGAGACTGAGTCCAGAGGAGACTTAAATAGGGAACACCCGCTGCTTAACGACACAGCTGGAGCTCAGGCCTGCAACAAGACATGCCTAACACAATACCGTTAGTGACCACCAGAGGGAGCCCAGAAACACAGTTCGCAACAATTGTGGGCCAGCTGTACTGTTATGACCTGGTGGTTACGGAGTGGTACTGAGATGACCTGGTGGGTAAAACCAATCATGGACAAGCTCAGAGGAGGTGGCAGCTCTACAGACAGTTATCACCTATATGACCTAGTGATTATGGAGCAGCACTGAAATGACCTAGTGGGTAAAACAAATAATGTACTAGCTCTGAGGAGGTGGTAACTTTACTGACCGCAATCCCTACTCCTAACACCAACACTAGAAATAGCCGTGGAGTGTTCCTATCTCTGCCTAGACGCCTCTTCACAGCCTAAGAACTAGCTACCCCTGAAGATGGAAACGGAAAACTATCTCGCCTCAGAGAAACCCCCAAAGGAAAGATAGCCCCCCACAAATATTGACGGTGAGTGAAGAGGGAAATGACAAACTGAGAAATGAAACTAGATTTTAGCAAAGGAGGCCACTACTATCTAAATAGACAGAGAAAGAAAAGGCTACTGTGCGGTCAGTATAAAAACTAAATGTCCACGCAGAGTTTACAAAAATAACCTCCACACCGACTCACGGTGTGGAGGGGCAAATCTGCAACCCCAGAGCTTCCAACTAGCCAGAATATTTCATGATGACAAGCTGGACAAAAGAGACATAACTTAAACTGAACAAAAGGTCATAGGCAGGGAAACACCCAAAAACTAGCAGAACTTATCTTAAGCTGAAATGGACTGGCCAACAGAGAACTTCCAGGAAAGGACTGAATCCACAGGAAGGAACATTGACAGCTGGCATCCACTACAGCCCAAAGCCCAGTTAAATAACAAGGCCAGGGAACCGATTAGTGAAAGCAGCTGCTAAATTCCACTTGAAACCACCAGAGGGAGCCCAAGAGCAGAACTCCCAAAAATACCATTCGCAACCACAGGATGGAGCCCAAGAACGGAATTCACAACACTAACCCTAGCCCTAACCCTAACCTTAGCCCTAGCCCTAACCCTAGCCCTAACCCTAACTCTAACCCTAGCCCTAACTCTAGCCCTAACCCTAACCCTAGCCCTAATGGGAAAATGGAAATAAATACATTTTTTTTAAATTTTTTAATTTTTCGCTAACTAAGGGGGTGATGAAGGGGAGTTTGATTTACTTTTATAGTGGGTTTTTTAGCAGATTTTTATGATTGGCAGCCGTCACACACTGAAAGACGATTTTTATTGCAAAAAATATTTTTTGCGTTACCAGATTTTGAATGCTATAATTTTTCCATATTTTGGTCCACAGAGTCATGTGAGGTCTTGTATTTTGCGGGACGAGTTGACGTTTTTATTGCTAACATTTTTGGGCATGTGACATTTTTGGATCGCTTTTTATTCCGATTTTTGTGAGGCAGAATGACCAAAAACCAGCTATTCATGAATTTCTTTTGGGGGAGGCGTTTATACCGTTCCGCGTTTGGTAAAATGGATAAAGCAGTTTATTCTTCGGGTCAGTACGATTACAGCGATACCTCATTTATATCCTTTTTTATGTTTTGGCGCTTTTATACGATAAAAACTATTTTATAAAAAAAATTATTATTTTTGCATCGCTTTATTCTGAGGACTATAACTTTTTTATTTTTTTGCTGATGATGCTGTATGTGGCTTGTTTTTTGCGGGACAAGATGACATTTTCAGCGGTACCATGGTGATTTATATCCGTCTTTTTGATCGCGTGTTATTCCACTTTTTGTTTGGCAGTATGATAATAAAGCGTTGTTTTTTGCCTCGTTTTTTTATTTATTTTACGGTGTTCACTGAAGGGGTTAACTAGTGGGACAGTTTTATAGGTTGGGTCGTTACGGACGCGGCAATACTAAATATGTGTACTTTTATTGTTTTTTTTATTTAGATAAAGAAATGTATTTATAGGAACAATATTTTTTTTTGGGGGGGGGAATTTTTTGGGGGAATTTTTTTATTTTTTTTACACATGTGAATATTTTTTTTTTATACTATAACATTGCCCCGGGGGGGGGGCATCATGTTATAGTGTAAGATCGCTGATCTGACATTTTGCTGTGCACTGTGTCAGATCGGCTATCTGACGTGCACAGCTCCAGGCTTCCCGGCGCCTGCTCTGAGCAGGCGTTGTGAAGCCACCTCCCTGCAGGACCCGGATGCCGTGGCCATTTTGGATCTGGGCCTGCTGCAGGAAGGAGGAGGTAAGATACCCTTGGAGCAACACGATCACATCGCGTTGCTCCGGGGGGTCTCAGGGAAGCACGCAGGGAGCCCCCTCCCTATACCGCCGGAACACTGCAATCATGTTTGATCGCAGTGTACCGGGGGTTAATGTGCCAGGGGCGGTCCGTGACCGCTCCTGGCACATAGTACCGGATGTCAGCTGTGATCATCAGCTGACTCCCGGCCACGATCGGCCACGCTCCCCCCGTGAGCGCGGCCGATCGCATATGACGTACTATCCCGTCACTGGGGATTAGGTCCCAGGTCACCTTGACGGGATAGTACGTCATATGGGATTAAGAGGTTAAACAAAACAATTCAGATGCAGTTGAAGTTCAGACTTTCAGCTTTCATTTGAGGGTATCCACATTAAAATTGGATCAAGTGTTTAGGAGTTTCAGCTCCTTAACATGTGCCACCCTGTTTTTAAAGGGACCAAAAGTAATTGGACAGATTCAATAATTTTAAATAAAATGTTCATTTTTAGTACTTGGTTGAAAACTCTTTGTTGGCAATGACTGCCTGAAGTCTTGAACTCATGGACATCTCCAGACGCTGTGTTTCCTCCTTTTTGATGCTCTGCCAGGCTTTCACTGTGGTTTTCAGTTGTTGTTTGTTTGTGGGCCTGTCTGTCTGAAGTTTAGTCTTTAACAAGTGAAATGCATGCTCAATTGGGTTGAGATCAAGTGACTGACTTGGCCATTCAAGAATATTCCACTTCTTTGCTTTACTAAACTCCTGGGCTGCTTTGGCTTTATGTTTTGGGTCATTGTCCATCTGTAGTATGAAATGAAGACCAATCAGTTTTGCTGCATTTGGCTGGATCTGAGCACACAGTATGTGTTAGGAGTCAAGTTCCCGCCACTGCACAGGGGGAATCTCGAACCATGTCTGCTGCGGTCTCCCATTTTGCATCAGCTGCAGTGGAGCCTGCTCAGCGGAAACGTCAGTCCCAGCGTCTCACTGAATCTGGTACTGTGCAAAGGGTTACTGCTGCCTCTCCAGGCTCTGCTATTGTACCCTGCACTGGTCTGCAGCAAGCAGGCTTTTCTGGGACTAAGTCCTGCTTTGCACACACTGAGCATGCCCAGGGTAAGATCTCTCAATGGAGATCAAGGGTCACATGCTCAGGTACTGCAGCAACTTCCATTGGTCCTCCAGGAAGGTCATGTACCTGATCAAGTTCTGTGGAAGTCTTCCATTGGTCCTTCTTGGAAGGTCCTGAAGTTGCTGCAGCTATAAAAGGTTCTCATGACCGCACGGCCATGCGCTACTGTCAATTTATGTATGAGCTCGGCGCCAGTGTGGTCATGTGTGTGTGTGAATTCAGAGACCCGGCCGAAATAAGCCCCTAGAATGCTGACACCTCCGGCGAGGAGTTTCATGTGTGTGTATTCAGGGACCCGGCCCAGCTGAAATAAGCCCCTAGAATGCTGGCACCTCCGGCGAGGAGTTTCATGTGAGTGGATTGAGGGCTGGCGTATAGCCATCAGAATTCCGGCTCCACCGGAGAGGAGCTGCGTGTTTGCATTTGACTGCATGACCACCATCTGCTCTACTAAGTAGCTGTGTTCCCCTGTGAAGCTAACCGGGTACAGCATTCTCTTTACTAACGGACTCTGTGAAGTAACAGAGTTCGTTTATACTACTATATTGTACCGCCATATCTAGCAGCAGGTTCTTTCCTGCACGGTGGATCCCGGGTTGCGAACGCACCAACTACTTCTAATAAATATATATTCGGTGCGTTCCGCCAACCCTAACAGTACACTAGCGCCAGGATCTGGCTAAGTATGGCGGATGAACAGTGATTGCAGGGGTACATCCAGCTGCTGGAGGGCCGGTTGGCGTCTCTCGAGCGTGCAACCTCGGCGGTGGATGTTACCGCAATAGCTGTTCAGGCTGCTAGCGTGGCTGCTAGGCCCATTCACTCTTTACCCACTGCCACCTTTGTTCCGACCTTATCTCACCTCCCGTTGTCTGAAAAATTCTCTGGGGACAGTAAGTCCTGTAGGGGTTTCGTGAGCCAGTGTGGTATACATCTCGAGCTCCTGGCTGCACGTTTTCCTACAGAGCGGGCAAAGGTGGGATTCATAATTTCTCTCCTGTCGGACAGAGCTTTGGAGTGGGCTACGCTGCCATGGGAGCGCAACGATCATGTGGTGCGGAGTGTTCCTCAGTTTATGGGCACTCTGAAACAGGTCTTTGTAGGACCTCAAGTCACCCATGATACGGCGCTCCAACTGCTGGCATTGACTCAGGGTTCGACCATGGTCAGTCATTTTGCCGTCCACTTCTGGACGTTAGCGTCTGAGTTGGAGTGGCCAGATAAAGCCCTCATTCCTGTATTTTGGAGGGGGCTGGCTGACCATGTGAAGGACGCTTTGGCCACTAGGGAGATTCCCGCCACACTGGAGGAGCTCATAGCTGTATCAACTCGCATAGACCTTTGTTTTCATGAGCGAAGGTTGGAGCGAGCCCAGTATAGGCAAAGGTTTCGGCTGGCTTCCACCTTTGCCAGACCTATGGAATCTCCGGTCCAGGCGCCCGAGTCACATGAGGCCATAGAGGTGTCACGAGCGGGGTCCAAGCTCCGGTCCGCTCGTGCACTTAAGGTCTGTCATGTTTGCCGGCAGTCAGGACATCTTGCTTCCAAGTGTCCTCAGGGGTCGGGGAAACATCAGCGTCTAGTGGCAGTTGGAGGAGGTACACTAGACACGGCGATGTTTGCTTCTAAGTTGTCCTTCAAGGGGACAATTACCATAGGCCCATTCACTCTTATGGTAGAGCTATGCGTGGACTCTGGGGCGGAGGGTAATTTTATGTCATCCGTTTTCACCCAGCAACACGCAATACCCCTGGTGATGCTCACCAAACCAGTAACCGTTCGAGTGGTAAATGGGTCGACACTACCCTTACAGATTACACACCAAACCATTCCTTTCACTCTGTCTGTGTCTCCATCACATCAGGAGATTATCTCTCTATTAGTCCTTCCTGAGGGAATTGATGAGGTCCTTTTGGGGATACCATGGCTACGCTATCATTCTCCTCATATAGAGTGGTCCTCCGGGAGAATTCTGGGATGGAGTAAATCCTGTGAGGGTAGATGTCAGAGGGAGTGCGTTCAGGTTGCTACAACAGAGGTACCCGCAGATCTTTCCTCTCTCCCCAAGCACTATTGGTCCTATGCGGACGTGTTCTCCAAAAGGGCTGCGGAGACCCTTCCGCATCACTGCCCCTATGACTGTCCTATTGACCTCTTGCCTGGTGCTGAGCCTCCCCGGGGTCGAGTCTATCCGTTATCTCTCCCGGAGACAGAGGCAATGTCTCAGTACATTCAAGAGAATCTGGCAAGAGGATTCATTAGGAAGTCAGTGTCACCTGTAGGGGCTGGGTTCTTCTTCGTGCAGAAGAAGAGTGGAGAATTATATCCATGCATAGACTACAGGGGTCTTAACGCCATCAACGTTAAGAACAAGTACCCACTACCCCTGATATCTGAGCTCTTTGATAGGCTACGGGGAGCAAGGGTGTTTACTAAACTAGATCTGCGGGGTGCTTACAACCTGATTCGTATCCGTGAGGGGGACGAATGGAAGATGACTTTTAACACCAGGGATGGGCACTATGAATATCTGGTGATGCACTTCGGGCTCTGTAATGCCCCAGCCGTTTTCCAAGACTTTGTGAACGACATCTTCTGGGATATGCTCACCACCTCGGTCATAGTCTATCTGGATGATATTCTCATCTACTCTCCAGATATTGACTCCCATCGGAGAGATGTTCGCAAAGTCTTCGACCTCTTACGGGCAAACTCCCTCTACGCCAATTTGGAGAAGAGTGTGTTTGAGCAGGAGTCCTTGCCTTTCCTTGGATATATCATCTCTGCCAAGGGTTTGGCTATGGATCCTGCCAAGCTACAGGCTGTGATGGACTGGCAGGAACCCCATTCACTTAAAGCGGTGCAGCGCTTTATGGGGTTCATTAATTACTATCGCCAGTTCATTCCACACTTCTCAACTTTGGTAGCTCCCTTGGTTGCCCTCTCCAAGAAGGGAGCAAATCCCAAGTTGTGGTCGGAGGATGTCTCCAAGGCCTTTCTCTCGATTAAGTTACACTTCGCTAGCGCTCCCATTCTACATCGCCCCGATGTAGATAAGCCATTTATCATGGAGGTTGATGCCTCATCTGTTGGTGCTGGAGCAGTCCTTTTCCAAAAGGATGCTCAAGGTCGGAAGCATCCTTGCTTCTTCTTCTCCAAGACCTTCACACTGGCGGAGAGGAATTATTCCATCGGGGACAGGGAGTTGCTAGCCATGAAGTTGGCTTTCTCAGAGTGGAGACATCTCTTGGAGGGAGCTCGCTTTCCCTTCCAGGTATTCACTGACCACAAGAACTTGGTATATCTACAGACGACCCAGCGGCTGAATTCTCGCCAGGCTAGATGGTCCCTGTTCTTCTCCCAGTTTCATTTTACTCTCCACTTTCTCTCCGGGGAGAAGAACATTTGTGCCGACGCTCTCTCCCGTTCCGTAGTGTCATCTGAGGAGGAGGAGGAGGAGCCTCGGCTTATTGTCCCTTCTGAGAGCCTGAGAACTGTGGCTCTGGTTTCGCTAGAGTCCGTGCCCCCGGGCAAGACTTTCGTGCCAGCGAATTTGCGACCGGAGGTTCTCTCTTGGGCTCACTCGTCCAGAGTGGGTGGGCATTTTGGGACCAAAAGGACATCTGAGCTTTTGGCGAGGACGTACTGGTGGCCGCATATGGCTCGTGACGTCGGGGACTATATTCGGGCGTGCGTTTCCTGCGCCCAGAATCAGTCTCCTCGGCAATGGCCTGCTGGGTTGCTTTACCCCCTGCCGGTGGCAGACAGGCCCTGGGAAATGGTTGGGATGGACTTCGTGGTGGCTTACCCAAATCTCGTAGCTGCACCGTTATCTGGGTTGTCACCGATCATTTCTCTAAGATGGTGCACTTGGTGCCGCTTCCACAGTTACCTTCTGCACGGGCCTTGGTGGCGTTGTTCATAAAGCATATTTTCCGTTTACATGGAATGCCTGATAAAATTGTCAGCGACCGGGGTCCCCAGTTCGCGTCTCGGTTTTGGAGAGAGCTCTGCCGTTTACTTAGCATAGAGTTGAATCTCTCCTCTGCATATCATCCCGAGACGAATGGGTTGGTAGAGAGGACCAACCAGACTCTGGTGACATACTTGCAACATTTTGTCTCTGCTAGGCAGGATGACTGGGCATCTTTGCTACCTTGGGCGGAATTTGCCTTGAACAACGCCGTAGCTGATTCCACTGGGCAGACTCCTTTTCTCCTTAATTACGGCCAGCATCCGCATGTCCCTGTGCCCATGCCCGTGTCTTCCACCAATTCTAGGGTGGCAGACTAGGCGGTGGAGGCACGTGATATTTGGGACTGCACACAGTATGCCATCCGGGCCTCCAAGGAGAGAATGGGGGTTTCTGCTTATACACACCGGCGCCCCACTCCGACCTTTGCTCCTGGCGACATAGTGTGGCTCTCCGCCCGTAATATCAGGCTGCGAGTTGAGTCCACTAAGTTTGCGCCTCACTACATTGGCCCATTCAAGGTTCTGGAACAGGTCAACCCTGTGGTCTACCGTTTGGCCATTCCTCCGCGCCTTGGTATCACCGACACTGTCCACGTCTCTCTCTTAAAGCCCGTCCATTTGTGCCGCTTTTCCGAGTCATCTGCCGGGATGTCGGGTTCATCCACGGATGAGTTTGAGGTGAATGCCATAGTGGGGTGCAAGGTGGTATGTGGCAAGAAATTTTATCTGGTGGACTGGAAAGGTCACGGCCCAGAGGACAGAACCTGGGAACCTGTGGAGCACATTCGGGCTCCGCTGCTCATTGCAGCTTTTGAGCGTAGCGAGACTCGAGGAGGGGGGCCCTAGGAGGGGGGGTAATGTTAGGAGTCGAGTTCCCACCACTGCACAGGGGGAATCTCGAACCATGTCTGCTGCGGTCTCTCATTCTGCATCAGCCGCAGTGGAGCCTGCTCAGCGGAGATGTCGGTCCCAGCGTCTCACTGAATCTGGTACTGTGCAAAGGGTTACTGCTGCCTCTCCAGGCTCTGCTATTGTACCCTGCACTAGTCTGCAGCAAGCAGGCTTTTCTGGGACTAAGTCCTGCTTTGCACACACTGAGCATGCCCAGGGTAAGATCTCTCAATGGAGATCAAGGGTCACATGCTCAGGTACTGCAGCAACTTCCATTGGTCCTCCAGGAAGGTCATGTACCTGATCAAGTTCTGTGGAAGTCTTCCATTGGTCCTTCTTGGAAGGTCCTGAAGTTGCTGCAGCTATAAAAGGTTCTCATGACCGCACGGCCATGCGCTAGTGTCAATTTATGTATGAGCTCAGCGCCAGTGTGGTCATGTGTGTGTGTGTATTCAGGGACCCGGCTGAAGTAAGCCCCTAGAATGCTGGCACCTCCGGCAAGGAGTTTCATGTGAGTGGATTCAGGGCTGGCGTATAGCCATCAGAATCCCGGCTCCACCGGAGAGGAGCTGCGTGTTTGCATTTGACTGCATGACCACCATCTGCTCTACTAAGTAGCTGTGTTCCCCTGTGAAGCTAACAGGGTACAGCATTCTCTTTACTAACGGACTATGTGAAGTAACAGAGTTCGTTTATACTACTATATTGTACCGCCATATCTAGCAGCAGGTTCTTTCTTGCACGGTGGATCCCGGGTTGTGAACGCACCAACTACTTCTACTTTCATGCAGTATTCTCTTTATGGTAGATTTGGATATTGATACGCCGACCTCCTGGAGAGTGTTGCTCACTTGGTTGGCTGTTGTGAAGGGGTTTCTCTTCACCATGGAGATTATTCTGCGATCATCCATCACTGTTGTCTTCCGTGGGCACCCAGGTCTTTTTGCATTGATGAGTTCACCAGTGCTTTCTTTCTCAGGATGTACTAAACTGTAGATTTTGCCACTCCTAATATTGTAGCAATTTCTCGGATGGGTTTTTTCTGTTTTCGCAGCTTAAGGATGGCTTGTTTCACCTGCATGGAGAGTTCCTTTGACCGCATGTTTACTTCACAGCAAAACCTTCCAAATTCAAGCACCACACCTCAAATCAACTCCAGGCCTTTTATCTGCTTAATTGAGAATGACATAATGAAGGGATTGCCCACACCTGTCCATGAAATAGCCTTGGAGTCAATTGTGCAATTACTTTTGGTCCCTTTAAAAACAAGATGGCACATGTTAAGGAGCTGGAACTCCTAAACCCTTCATCCAATTTTAATGTGGATACCCTCAAATGAAAGCTGAAAGTCTGAACTTCAACTGCATCTGAATGGTTTTGTTTAAAATTCATTGTGGTAATGTCTATAACCAAAATTTGAAAAATGTTGTCTCTGTCCAAATATACACTCACCGGCCACTTTATTAGATACACCTGTCCAACTTCTTGTTAACACTTAATTTCTAATCAGCCAATCACATGGCGGCAACTCAGTTCATTTAGACATGTAGACATGGTCAAGACAATCTCCTGCAGTTCAAACCGAGCATCAGTATGGGGAAGAAAGGTGATTTGAGTGCCTTTGAACGTGACATGGTTGTTGGTGCCAGAAGGGCTGGTCTGAGTATTTCAGAAACTGCTGATCTACTGGGATTTTCACGCACAACCATCTCTAGGGTTTACAGAGAATGGTCCGAAAAAGAAAAAAAATCCAGTGAGCGGCAGTTCTGTGGGCGGAAATGCCTTGTTGATGCCAGAGGTCAGAGGAGAATGGGCAGACTGGTTCGAGCTGATAGAAAGGCAACAGTGACTCAAATCGCCACCCGTTACAACCAAGGTAGGCCTAAGAGCATCTCTGAACGCACAGTGCGTCGAACTTTGAGGCAGATGGGCTACAGCAGCAGAAGACCACACCGGGTACCACTCCTTTCAGCTAAGAACAGGAAACTGAGGCTACAATTTGCACAAGCTCATCAAAATTGGACAGTAGAAGATTGGAAAAACGTTGCTTGGTCTGATGAGTCTCGATTTCTGCTGCGACATTCGGATGGTAGGGTCAGAATTTGGCGTAAACAACATGAAAGCATGGATCCATCCTGCCTTGTATCAACGGTTCAGGGATGTGCAGCCGACAAATCTGCGGCAACTGTGTGATGCCATCATGTCAATACGGACCAAAATCTCTGAGGAATGCTTCCAGCACCTTGTTGAATCTATGCCACGAAGAATTGAGGCAGTTCTGAAGGCAAAAGGGGGTCCAACCCGTTACTAGCATGGTGTACCTAATAAAGTGGCCAGTGAGTGTATATGGACCTAACTGTATATTTTTTATTGTTTTTTATCACTGTGTCGAAAAGACCAATCTAGCAAAATATGAACTAAATTAATCCAATTGGAAAACAGCGTAATGAGAAAAAAAACAAGCCACAATTACTTATTTTGGCTGCTGCAACATTGCAATACAATTTAAAAAGAGGCAATCAAACATCATATACCTCCAAATGGTATCATTAAAAACATCAGCTCAGGGTACAAAAAATAACCTGTGTGTACTCTGCGACCTATATCTGTGAGAGTACTGTGCGAAAAAGCCACTGTGTGTACTCTGCCTCTTGCCTGTTGGAGCAATTTGCCTTTAAGCCTCTGTGTCTTTTCTAGTAGTGTGGCAAATAAATAGTTAGTTAGCATCACCCAAGTTGTTGCTATTTATAGTCCAAATAAATAGTTTTTCAAGACCGCTGTGTGTTTTCTAGTAGTGTGGCAAATAAACAATTGACATACAGTGGTGAAAAAAGTAATTAGTCAGTGACCAACTGTGCAAGTTCTCCCACTTAAAAAGATGAGAGAGGCCTGTAATTGACATCATAGGTAGACCACAACTATGAGAGTCAAAATGAGAACACAAATTCAGAAAATCAACTTGTCTGATTTTGCAAGATTTTTTTTGCAAAATATGGTGGAAAATAAGTATTTGGTCACCTAAAAACATGCAAGATTTCTTGCTTTCCCAGACCTGTAACTTCTTCTTTAAGAGGCTCCTCTGTCCTCCACTCATTACCTGTAGTAACGGCACCTGTTTGAACTTGTTATAAGTATAAAAAACAACTGTCCACAACCTCCAACAGTCACACTCCAAACTCCACTATGGTGAAGACCAAAGAGCTGTCGAAGGACATCAGAAACAAAATTGTAGCCCTGCACCAGGCTGGGAAGACTGAATCTGCAAGAGTCAAGCAGCTTGGTGTGATGAAATCAACTGTGGAAGTGTAGGATGCAGGTGCGTAGGATGCAGTGACACACAGGAGGCAGAGTAAGGGTTAACAGGTTCTTTATATATAACAGTGACGGTATAAGCAGGGGGGTAACGGTTATGAATTTGTGCATGGGGAAAGACAATTACAGAAGATAATGACGGGTTAACTTATCAGTCTCTGTGCGGTAGAGAAAGGTGGCTGGAAGATCCCTCGGCGGCGCCGCAGGTGGTGTGAGATTTCTCCGATCCGGTCCCACAGATGGGCGATGCACTGTCTTCTTGCATTGATGAATCCTACAGGTTCTTCGGCACGTGATCTCCTGATCCGTGCACATGGTGGGGTAGAGGTGATGGTCGGCAGCACAGTGGAAGAAGGCAAGGCCGCAGTAGAAGCACACAGTCCAGCGGACACAGCCACAGGCACAGGCCGGTCCTTAGCAGGCACCGCAAGGATGGGACTAAGTGGTGCCTCCACGGTGGTGAGCGGAGCCAAGGTATGGACTCTATCCTGGTCACTACCCGGTATGGATGTCTCTCTGGGGTGAGGGTAGAATGTGTCGGCAGTCTTGCTAGCTGGGGATATGGGCACAGCTAGCTGGTGTGGGTCCGTCGAGAGAGAGTCAACCGTCTCACTGCTCACAAGCTCATTTCCCGCCAAGTGTCCCGTTTTCCCACTCAGACTGCTATTTATGTTGGACCTGCCCCCATCAGTCAGGTGCCCTGAACTGTTGTTTTCAGAAATCTTATCCCCCTGAAACAATGGTGGCAGCCCCGACGGTCCCGGCCCAGAAACGCAAAAGAGAGACCGTTAGCTTGGCTCTCCTCCCTACAGGACCAATAATAAGAAAATGGAAGACATACAAGACCACTGATAATTTTCTCGATCTGGGGCTCCAAGCAAGATTTCACCCCGTGGGGTCAAAATGATCACAAGAACGGTGAGCAAAAATCCCAGAATCACATGGGGGGACCTAGTGAATGACCTGCATAGAGCTGGGACCACCGTAACAAAGGCTACCATCAGTAACACACTACTTCGCCAAGGAGTCAGATCCTGCAGTGCCAGACGTGTCCCCCTGCTTAAGCCTGTACATGTCCAGGCCCGTCTGAAGTTTGCTAGAGAGCATTTGGATTATCCAGAAGAGTATTGGGAGAATATCATCTGGTCTGATGAAATCAAAGTAGAACTGCTTGGCAGAAGCAAAACTCGTCGTGTTTGGAGAAGACAGAATGCTGAGTTGCATTCAAAGGACACCATACATACTGTGAAGCATGGGGGTGGCAACATCATGCATTGGGACTGTTTCTCTGTAAAGGGACCAGGACGACTGATCCGTGTACAGTACATGAAAGAATGAATGGGCCATGTATCATGAGATTTTGAGTGAAAACATCCTTCCATCAGCAAGGGCATTGAAAATGAAACGAGGATGGGTCTTTCAGCATGATAATGATCCCAAGCACACTGCCAGGGCAACGAAGGAGTGACTTAGTAAAAAGCATATAAAGGTCCTGGCGTGGCCTAGCCTGTCTCCAGATCTCAACCCCATAGAAAACCTTTGGAGGGAGTTGAAAGTCCGTGTTGCCCAGCGACAAGCCCAAAACATCAGTGCTCTAGAGGAGATCTGCATGGAGGAATGGTCTAACATACCACCAACCTTGTGAAGACTGATGGAAAAAGATTGACCACTGTCATTGCCAACAAAAGATATATAACAAAATATTGAGATTAACTTTTGTTAATGACCAAATACTTATTTTCCATCATATTTTGCAAAAAAAATCTTACAAAATAAGACAAGGTGATTTTCTGGATTTGTTTTCTAATTTTGACTCATAGCTGTGGTCTAACTGTGATGTCAATTACAGGCCTCTCCCATCTTTTTAAGTGGGAGAACTTGCACAATTGGCCGCTGACTAAATACTTTTTTCACCACTGTAAGTCATCTTATTGCTATTTATAGCCCAAATAAATACATTTTCTCTCATGGTGTGTACTTTCTAGTAGTCTGAGAAATAAATAATTGGCATAAGCCATCTTGTTGCCGTTTCTTGGTCAAAAAAATACTTTTTTTGGACCGGAGTGTGTTTTTTAGTAGTCTGGGAAATAAATAATTGGCATCAGCCATCTCATTGTCACTTCTAGTCCAAATAAATCATTTCTTCTGGGCTAGAGTGTGTTTTTTGTAGTCTGGGAAGTAAATAATTTGCATCAGCCATCTCATCGCTTTCAGTAGGCCAAAAAAATAATTTTTCAGGAATGCTGTGTGTTTTCTAGTGCTGTTGCAAATAAATAAATCTACACTTCCGCCATTTCTTTGCAAGTAGTGTTTAGAAAAACCACTTCCAAAAATGACGAGAGCATCAAATAAGGGACTTGACAGTGGCCATTGTGGTGCTGGTGTAGCTTCTGATTGTGGTAGTGGTGTAGCTGATGCAGGGAGAGGACGTGGGCGTTGTATACCTGCTACAGGCCCAAATACAACACCTTACTCTGGTGCATTCAGGTGACAGGATATTATGCAACCTTTTGCAGGCTTGAATACGTTGCATGAATGGTGATGCCACGAAATGTTGAAAAGGAGTTAGATTGAATGGCTGAGAGTGGCTCCAGTTACTTCGCATTATCTTCCACCTGGACCACTGTAGAAGGTGCACAGTTGCCACCTGAGGACCATGGTCTTCTGGCTTCCACCTCACGCCCTTGCAAATCAGGCAAGCAGTCTGAGGACCAAGTCATGCATCAGTTTCATCTGCTTTTTGATGACTCCACTGGCTGTGGTTCCAATCAAACCCTATAGCTGACATAAGGGATTGGCCTTCAGTATACAGCTAAGTTTGATTTATTCATGTATATGAGCTATGTTAATTGGCACCTTATTTTCACCTTTAGCACTTTATTGTTGTAGGTGGCTGTGTTATTCACATATATTTTTCTTTTTTGGAGCCCACACTGAATATATTGCATGGGACTATTAGTCTAACTGTGACCTTGAGCCTATACATAATATGTGACAGATGTTTATATGTACTCTATTATAAGGAAAGCTCACTACCCTTACAGGTGGTTGTACTATTTGAATTGCATAAATACAGTGCCTTGCAAAAGTATTCGGCCCTCTTGAACTTTTCAAACTTTTCCCACATATCATGCTTCAAACATAAAGATACCAAATGTAAATTTTTGGTGAAGAATCAACAAGTGGAACACAATTGTGAAGTTGAACGAAATTTATTGGTTATTTTAAATTTTTGTGGAAATTCAAAAACTGAAAAGTGGTGCGTGCAATATTATTCGGCCCCTTTACTTTCAGTGCAGCAAACTCACTCCAGAAGTTCATTGTAGATCTCTGAATGATCCAATGTTGTCCTAAATGCCTAAAGATGATAAATATCATCCACCTGTGTGTAATCAAGTCTCGGTATAAATGCACCTGCTCTGTGATAGTCTCAGGGTTCTGTTTGAAGCACAGAGAGCATCATGAAGACCAAGGAACACAACAGGCAGGTCCGTGATACTAGTGTGGAGAAGTTTAAAGCCGGATTTGGATAAAAAATGATTTCCAAAACTTTAAACATCCCAAGGAGCACTGTGCAAGCGATCATATTGAAATGGAAGGAGTATCATACCTGTGAATTTGTGAATGGTTCACAAATAGTGATGAGCGAATATACTCGTTACTCGAGATTTCCCGAGCACGCTCGGGTGTCCTCCGAGTATTTTTTAGGGCTCGGAAATTTAGTTTTTATTGCCGCAGCTGAATGATTTACATCTGTTAGCCAGCATAAGTACAAGTGGGGATTCCCTAGCAACCAGGCAACCCCCACATGTACTTATGCTGGCTAACAGATGTAAATCATTCAGCTGCGGCAATAAAAACTAAAATTCCGAGCACTAAAAAATACTCGGGGGACACACGAGCGTGCTCGGGAAATCTCGAGTAACGAGTATATTCGCTCATCACTATTCACAAATAAACCTATCCAGGTGTTAGACTGGCCAAGTCAAAGTCCAGACCTCAATCCAATCGAGAATCTGTGGAAAGAGCTGAAAACTGCTGTTCACAAACGATCTCCATCAAACCTCACTGAGCTCAAGCTGTTTGCCGAGGAAGAATGGGCAAGCATTTCAGTCTCTCGATGTTCAAAACTGATAGAGACATACCCCAAGCGACTTGCAGCTGTAATCCCAGCAAAAGGTGGAACAACAAAGTATTAAGTTAAAGGGGCCGAATAATATTGCGAGCCCCACTTTTCAGTTTTTGAATTTCCACAAAAATTTAAAATAACCAATAAATTTTGTTCAACTTCACAATTGTGTTCCACTTGTTGTTGATTCTTCACCAAAAATTTACATTTGGTATCTTTATGTTTGAAGCATGATATGTGGGAAAAGGTTGAAAAGTTCAAGGGGGCCGAATACTTTCGCAAGGCACTGTAGCTTTTTTTTTTGTTTTGCTCTGCTGAGCCCACATTGAACATACTGCACTGGACTGACATATTGAGCTTATATAGAATCTATGATGGGTCTCTACATCTAGCTTATCATTGTTTATGCTTTGAGATTATACAGTGCTAAGCAACTTTTACTTTTTTTATATCTGTCTATACTACATTATTTATGTTCAGATCTCTGAACAGATTTCAGTGCTTTTGGATCTATTAGAAATATTTGGTATCCAGTTGGGTGCATGATTTATTTTATTATTATTATTATTATTATTATTTATTTATATAGTACCATTAATTCCATGGTGCCGTACATGAGAAAGGGGTTACATACAGGGTTATAGATATCATTTACAGTAAACAGGTTTACAGTGACACACTGGTACAGAGGGGAGAGGACCCTGTCCTTGCGGACTTACATTCTATGGGATAGTGTGGAAGAGACAGAAGGTAGGGGTGAGGCGGCGGCGGCTCTGGCGGTGGTGAGGCAGCGGCTTGGTTATTGTAGGCTGTAGGCTTTCCTGAAGAGATGGGTTTTCAGGTTCCGTCTGAAGGATCCGAGGGTGGTGGATAATCGGACGTGTTGAGGCATGGAATTCCAGAGGATGGGGGATATTCGGGAGAAATCTTGGAGGCGATTGTGTGAGGAACGAATAAGTGTGGAGGAGAGTAGGAGGTCTTGGGATGAACGAAGATTACGTGAGGGAAGATAGTGGGAGATTAGTTCAGAGATATAGGGACGGGACAGGTTGTGGATGGCTTTGTAGATCAGTGTTAGTAGTTTGAACTGGATTCGTTGGGGAATTGGGAGCCAGTGGAGGGATTTGCAGAGGGGAGAAGCAGGGGAGTTTATGGTGCCAACAAGAGATATAGATCAATTTTGATCTGTAGTCTATTGTTATTTTTTTGTCTGTGATTTTAATGTTAGATTTAAGGGAAGGCCTAGGGATTGAAGGGAGAGCCACTGTGGAGCGGGGGCGCCACATCGCAAATTAGGATGCCAACCTAAGTTTGGTAGGTAGGTTATCAGACTCTAGGGCCTATTAGGGATAATGGTAGGCATATTGTTATTTTTCAACTATCTTGCAACCATTTTTCATGGGCCGCTACCCTGATTCCCTGGCTGTTATCCCCTTTTTTAGGGTGTTTTTTAAATTTTTTTGTATACATTTTTCCAACATTGTTTTTTTGATATTTAATAAAGAGTATCTTTATATAGTGGTAGATCTTTTTTGATGGTGTTTTAGTACACTGTTGCCCAACCACTTATTATGTTGGAGGATGAGTACGCGGGAGGGCTAGTGCAGACAGTGAGGGGACCACCGCAGGACATGTCAGATAATGATGAAACTCAGTTACCAACTACAGTGTCTTTATGCAGTGTGCAGACTGGCAAGGACACGGATGAAGAGTTGGTGGAAGATGTGGCGGGGGGATGATGAGGTCCTAGACCCCACATGGATCGGAGGCCATGCTAGTGACATGCACAATTCGGGAAAGAGGAGGTGCCCATGCTGCCACAGCAGCACAGCAAAAGAGAGAGTAGGTTGCAAAGGCACAGTGGGTGGTCCCAAGCCAGTACATCAGCGATTACTGCCTACTGCGCCAGTGAAATCAGCACACTGAAGACAGCTCAAAAGAGCTCCCTGGTGTGGCATTTCTTCAGGGAATGTGCTGCTTACAAGCGACAGTTGGTTTTCACGCTATGCTGTCTGATCCTGAAGCAAGGTATAAATGTTCTGAACCTGAGCACCACCTGTATGACGAGGAATCTGAATTCCAAGCACAATGTGTAGTTGGCTACACACTTTAAAGAGCATAACAGATCTGAGCCTCCTCCTGCTCCTTCTTCTGCTGACGACACGGTCTCTTACTCATGCTCACGATCAACAAGACCACTTGCCTCCCCGCAAAGAGAAGATGTGACAGCACAACCACCACCACCACTAGTATCAGGAAGCATCTCCACGCCGTCCCATGGAAGTGTTCAGCCTTCTATCCCCCAAACCTCGAGAGAAAGAGGAGCTATCCCCCTAGTTACCCATGATCCATGGTCCTGAATCACAGAATTTCGAAATAACTGGACTTTGAAATGCTGCCATTCTGGCTTGTGGAGACACAGTTTTAAAATACTACTGGTGGTGGTTGTCCTGCAGTATGTTGTTCCCAGTCACCACTGCTTTTCCAGATGGTCCATCCCTACCCTGCACAAACATGTTGCAGACCAAATCAGGCGTGGACTGCGCAATGAAATCAGAGGCAAGATCCACATAACCATGTTATAGCTCCCTTTCTGCCCACTTGGGCATAGGCAGAAGGCATTATAGACTATGTCCTACCACCACCGAGGATTGCTGGATGTTTATCTGTTCAGGTTGCTGCCTCCTCTTTCTCCATTTCCTCCAACACCTCTGTGGAGAAATGGGGTCAGTGGGTGCTCTCGTCCGCTGGCCCGGCTGTCTTTAGCAAGACTGCATGGACCACGGCTCATACTACTGAACGCCCGCTCTATCTCCCAGTGGGCAATACACTACACAGACAACACAGGGTTAAGGTAAAACAGTGTGGCAATACTTTATTGAACTACAACACACAATAGCAAACAGAACAATCCCACCATGGCTGGAATTGTTTGGTTACATGGGCGCATATAAAAGATCACTGCGTCTCCATGTATTTCCAGTATGACACGACGTCAGAGCTCCCAGGGTCACATGGGCGCATATAAAAGATCACTGCGTCTCCATGTATTTCCAGTATGACATGATGTCAGAGCTCCCAGGGTCGCTACTCCATCTGTGGATGAACGCACAGAGAAGGGGTAACGACAAGCATAGGGAGATGACCAAGAACTGTCCATAGAGTCCATACAAGGTTCAAAGCCAGTTGACATGATGTCAGAGCTCCCAGGGTCACTACTCCATCTGTGGATGAACGCACAGAGAAGGGGTAACGACAAGCATAGGGAGATGACCAAGAACTGTCCATAGAGTCCATACAAGGTCCAAAGCCAGTTGACACGAGAGTCACCATCTGGCTTATCTGACCATCTCCATGGAACCAGGCAACCAGCGGGTCCCAACCCTGGCTTTCTCCAAACATATCCATGGTTCAGAGATGGTTACTGGGTCAGATCTGAGTCCTTCCAACTGGAGCCGAAAACCCCTAGGTTGTATCCTATAGAATCCTAGATCAGTGTCCCTCGTGATGGTGCCATGATGAATTGGCTGCAGTCCTTTCTCTTGTCTGTTGGGTGGTTTGCAGAATGTCTGGCTGGTAGCTCTTTATTACTTCAGGCTCCCAGGATGTGATCTCTGAGTCTTTTTATACCCAAGGCATGTAAGCTATTTTTAGAATTACCCAGGGTCTTTCAGTCCAACATCAAGATAAGGTAAACAATGGTGATGGGATTAAGTAGCACTATTAGCATATAAGCACACATCAATAAACAAAGCTTAACACACTCTACAGTCACTATTACAGACTTACACAGTATGTTAGATAGTATATCAGTTGGCAAGTCTGTCTTCTTGACCCACCAGACATAAACACTTAAATTCACAAGCCAATATACAGATAAAAAGCCAGTTCTTTTGGAGTTGCAAAACCATGGTTGTCTGGGAAATTAAGATACAATCTGGTTTCTTCACATTCCTCCCCCATCTTAATTAACCATACATGATAGGCTTCCGATCATCCAGTTTCCTTAGAGCATATTCCATATGCTCCTTGCGAAAACAAACTCCATACGTAATTGAAGAGTAACTACTGGTATCCATTGGGTCCATGCATGGCTTCCTCCACATTTTGTAGTTCCTGTATTAAATGCTATTCAATCTGTTGAAGCTGGAACATCTCCTGTAGTTTCCATTTCTTGTTGAGGTCATAAAGCCACTCTGGTCCTCTTCCCAAGGCCGATTTGGTGGGGTTGGATATAGTGGCCTCCAAAACCTACTGTGCATGCCTCATCAATGGTCTGCTGGGTCTGTCTGTATACCTCCCTTGTTGTGGAGCCCTGGATGGTGTGTGAGAACACGAGTCCCCTGCAGATCCCCCGGTTCTGCTGGGCTGAGTAGTATCCCACTGCTGCCACCAATTGTGGAGAAACGGGGTCAGTGGGAGCTCTCATCCGCTGGCCCGGCTGTCTTTAGCAAGACTGCATGGACCACGGCTCATGCTACTGAACGCCCGCTCTATCTCCCAGTGGGCAATACACTACACAGACAACACAGGGTTAAGGTAAAACAGTGTGGCAATACTTTACTGAACCACAACACACAATAGCAAACAGAACAATCCCACCATGGCTGGAATTGTTTGGTTACATGGGCGCATATAAAAGATCACTGCGTCTCCATGTATTTCCAGTATGACATGATGTCAGATCTCCCAGGGTCACATGGGTGCTTATAATAGATCACTGCATCTCCATGTATTTCCAGTATGACATGATGTCAGAGCTCCCAGGGTCGCTACTCCATCTGTGGATGAACGCACAGAGAAGGAGTAACGACAAGCATAGGGAGATGACCAAGAACTGTCCATAGAGTCCATACAAGGTCCAAAGCCAGTTGACATGAGAGTCACCACCTGGCTTATCTGAACATCTCCATGGAACCAGGCAACCAGCGGGTCCCAACCCTGGCTTTCTCCAAACATATCCATGGTTCAGAGATGGTCACTGGATCAGATCTGAGTCCTTCCAACCGGAGCTGAAAACCCCCAGGTTGTATCCTATAGAATCCTAGATCAGTGTCCCTCGTGATGGTGCCATGATGAATTGGCTGCAGTCCTTTCTCTTGTCTGTTGGGTGGTTTGCAGAATGTCTGGCTGGTAGCTCTTTATTACTTCAGACTCCCAGGATGTGATCTCTGAGTCTTTTTATACCCAAGGCATGTAAGCTATTTTTAGAATTACCCAGGGTCTTTCAGTCCAACATCAAGATAAGGTAAACAATGGTGATGGGATTAAGTAGTACTATTAGCATATAAGCACACATCAATAAACAAAGCTTAACACACTCAATGTACAGTCACCATTACAGACTTACACAGTATGTTAGATAGTATATCAGTTGGTAAGTCTGTCTTCTTGACCCACCAGACATAAACACTTAAATTCACAAGCCAATATACAGATAAAAAGCCAGTTCTTTTGGATTTGCAAAAACATGGTTGTCTGGGAAATTAAGATACAATCTGGTTTCTTCACAACCTCCTCATCAGGTCAGAGTAAGACCTTCATCACTAACTTTAGCACAGTCAGGGGGAAACAATAGCAGGCTGGTCTGAAACTCAACTGTTTAGGGGGCAAATTCCACAACATGAAGGAGCTGTGGACTGGGATAAAACAGAAGACAGATGAGTAGTTGGTGCCAGTGAACCTCAAGCCCGGCCTGGTGGTATGCAATAACAAGCGAAATGTCATAGCAGCTCTGGGCCTAGCCGATTTAATGCACATCACTTGCCTGGCGCAAGTGCTGAGCTAGGTGGTGCAGAGCTTCCTAAAAGACTACCCACACATGTTGGGTGTGCTGCTGAAAGTGCGTGCAGTGTGTGCTGTGGTAGATTGGCTCACTCTGCTGCACACGGAGGTAGTCAATGGACCACTGTGCTTTTAAGGATGCACTAGGTTTATTAGTACAGCATAAAGCAAGGTTTTTAAGCACAAAAATAAACAAGGCCCTTTGGGCAAAACAGTAAAACAAAACGGTAGCACTTTGTGCAGGCCTTGAGGTAGTGGGGGTCAGCGCACTCAGGGTTAACAATGTCTTTACACAAGCACTATGTGCACAAACACTCTCCTGGAGTCTTCCTCTCCAGGCCCTCAACAGCCCAGACTAGCCCTGGAGTTCAGCTGTTTAAAGCCAGACCATGTGACTCTCCATCATGTGACTAATTACATGATCCTGACATCACACATTCCTGTAAGGACACTGCTAGTGGAGATACGTGGACCCCCTTCCTCCCGCTCTATGGAGGTCCACTAAAACCAGCCCATAATATAACTTTCAATAAACCAATCCAGCACATAGTGTGCTGGAGGAAACAATTCTTTTTTTTACATCACTGGCGCCATCATGCCCAGTGACATGTATCTCCCCTCCATCACTTCACCAGTGACTCTGTCACAGTGCACACTTTTGGTGTTCTCACCCTGCTGCTCGTCTGTCTGCGCTGCAGCATCACTTCTGCCTTCCCAGAGAGAACAAAGTAAAGAGGACACCACCAAATAGTAAGTGAGGAATCAACCTATAGCATTCTGGGTGATACCATGAGAAAAAACTAAAGGAGCATGCCAAGCAAGGGATCGAAAATAAAGAAAATGATTTTATTAAGAAATCGACAAGAAACACATGCAGATTAAAACATTTAAAAACAAAAAAATCATCGTAACTACAAGACATGACATGCCCACAATAAGGCAATATCTAACCTCCTTTAACTGCTATTATAGTGAAGATGCTGACCCCTAATCATATATCAAAATAATTGTGCACAAAAAGGGCTAATGCTCTATACCTAGGCAAAGAATGTCTAATTCTCTAGTGTCCTAATGGGACCATAGTGTGGGTAGAACAATGAAAAGTGATGTGAACAAGTATTCCCAGCACAATGCACAAAACCCAACAATTCAATATGCAGCAACAGAGGTAATTGTCTTACCTTTTTTTCTGTCACTTTTATTCCAGATATGCTTTTGTATTCTGCCTGGTAGTTTCTGAGTTGTCTGTCCCACATAGATCTTAGGACACTGGCAAATAATGAGATATACAACATTTCGAGACCGATAGTTAGGGCTCATTCTCACTTGTGGTGAAATCAGACGAATGCAATCCGATTAAAAATCAGATTGAATTCGGACCAATGTTAATCTATCATTGTGTGTTCATCTGTGAAAATTTCCCACGATGCTCGCGCTGATGTCAGAAAGGTGAAGTGAGTTCACTGGCTGTGAACTCGCAGGACCTTTCAGATGGCACCGCGATCAGGAGAACTTTCTCACGGAAATAGTAGACAGGGAATAGTAGTTCACAGGGAGACTGGGTTTGCTGTAGTGGATGCCACTTTGGTGGTGTCTGCCACTAATTTTTGGAAATGTGAGCACTCCTGGTTGGGTTTCCTTCATGTGTGTTGCCTGTAGCAGTAGGCATCCGAGATCGCAGGCCTCCACCACCTTTGAGTCAACTACCCGTGTTACTATCCTTGCATTTTTCTGACAATAGTAGTCTACAAAACTGATATTTGTGTCACCTGAGTGTGGCTGAGCATCAAAGCAGGTTGAGCTGTTGCATGTGGTATCCGGGCATCCAGCACAGCATGCCTACACTGATGTTTCACCCACCTCGTCTTAATTTGAAGTTCAATTCAAAGCTGTAAATGTTGGCTCAGACCCTGATGCATGCATGGCTGATTGCTACAGTGCCATTCTAAAATTTGTACTGTGGGTCAATTGAGGCCACTTTCCTGGTGTCTGTCCCTAATTTGATGTGTTTTGGCAGCTTTTGGGCCCATTTGAAGGTGTTGTGTATGCCTTTGTTTTTGCCTCCCATTGACTCCAATGACGTTCGGCTATGTTCGGCGAATATTCGTCAAATAAATCTGCAAATATTGCAAAATCGTCAATTGTAATCCGAATCGAACATTGAAATATTCGCTCATGTCTAGTAACAATGACGCTCTATCACTTTTATGTGAATGTTGAAAAGCTCTAGACACGATCTTGAGTGAATAACCTCTAGCAATAAACCTTGATGTAAGGTCATTGGTAGAGATGGACGAACCCAAAGAGTAAAGTTTGGTGTCCGCACAGAACACCTACTGTTTGGGCATGAACCCCATACACGGACCTCTCGAGGAAGTCCGTGTTAGAGTTTGGGTTTGGCACCCCAAGCAATGAGTGTTTCTTGTGCTGTCATCTTGTTTTCAGCCAATATAAAGCCCTTTATATGAAAGAATTAAAACATATTTTAACTTTTTAATTTAAAAATAACAAATACAGTTATAACTCACTCAGTTATAACAGAAAATAATAAATAATAAAAATACTCACCTAACACCCATTCCATTGAAGCCATGGTCTCATGTAAAAAAACAAAAATAAAAAACAACCATATCCCTCACCTGTCTGACATTCTGTCCTATACCGCAATCCATGTCTGGGATAAATAGCTTTTAACCTGGACGGTGGCAAGGTGTGACTGTCCAGGACAAGGAGAAAAAGGGATGCAAAAGTGATGCACACATCATATCATAACTGTAAAAAATATTTTATTAATCCATCATATAAAATTAAAAACAAAAATGGCACAAACTGATATGCATAAGAAATAAACAAATGGCCAATAAAAGAGTCATTCAAAGAGTGGGGTACAAAGACAGTTCTTATATCCCATAAGGTGCTAAATGCAAGTAAAGTGCAGTAAAGCCGAAGCAATTATTTCACAATACACAACTCTTATAAGCTAGGTTGTTTGTAGCAACCATAAGAACCCTAAGTCTAAGCCCTTCTATCATACAAATATACCAAAAGAGATATTAAAACCCCATATAATAAGTAATGTCAAAGACAGACGCAAAACAGGGGTACAATTACTCACTGAAACTCATCAGTTGTGAGATCCCAGACGCCCCACGCGTATCGCTGTGGAACACAGCTTCATCAGGGAAATTGTGGTGGAAACATTGCCAAACACATATTATAAACACATCTAATTAACCCTCATTGATTACCGGTGGTTGGAGGGCTGAACTGAAAGGGCAGGGGCTACAAAAGATGATGGCATTTGGCGCCATAATGAACACCCATACGTATGCTTAGTGTGCAACAGCGCTTAGTGCACAATAGTGATGACAAGAAATGCGTAATCGTTTGTTGCAAAGATGGTAGAAATACCTCAAAATCCTGAGCTTTATTTCCCCGTATAAGCAAGGATAGCAGGCGGTGGCCGGAAGTGCGTCATCACTTGTTGTTAAGGATGCTGAATACTCTTCAGCATCTAAAGCTGCCTCTCGGTTGCAGTGGAGACAGGGGCAGTGAGTGAATACGTCACCGCTGATTGTCAAAGATGCTGAAATCACTTCCGTGTCCTATAATGTCAACCTCCATCCGAATAGCCAATAGGGAGCAACATATGCACACTAGTGTCATCAGCAGTGCCAGGAATAAGGCACTGCCGATCGCAAAAGCGCACCCACAGCATTTAAGCCGTGATAGGGATTAATGCACCAGCCCCAGATAAGGCGAGTCAAGTGCAATAAGCAACATTGGCCCTCTAATGGTCTGCCATCTAATTAAAGGCATATAATGCCCCAGTGCAGAATATCCCAATGGAGACAGACTGTGCCAACAAATGATGATGCTGCCGTCACCCAAATAGAAACCAATCCGGGCACAAAAGCCAGACCCCTCATAACTCTCACACTATACTTAATATAATAAATATAGTGCATACATTTATACTGCATAAACTTATAGTGCATAAACTTATATTAGATTTTTATGTTGCAACATAAATCGCATGCACCACAAGTTGAGAGTATTTCTGTAAGAATTACCAAGATGGAAGAATCTAGTACCAAATGACATATTTATATAAGAAAATTACTGGTACTTATCAAGAGTATAAATTCTATTAGAAGAGGATATTTTTGGAAGGAGAACATCCCCCAAATACAACCACTATTAATGTCTCAGGGAAATATGGACTGTTGAATGAAACCAAAAAACCAAATGTGCCCATGGGGCATCCATAAGGACAATAATAAACCCAGCAGTGCTATTTCTCAGAAAATGTCCAAAGATGAAAGTCTTAAAGAAGGAGCAGCCTAACGGATGTCGCTGTACACGCCAACTGTAAGCCATTCAGCTGTGGTGTTCAAAGGTAAAGTATCCATGTCCAATTCATGCTTCAGACTTCAGGTATGATTAAGAGGCCTCTATCATTAGTCCACAGAGGGAAGATCCCAACAAGAGAGTGTCCACATGAAGAGATCAGGCGAGTCTAATCTGGGACCAGAAAATATAAAGTATGGTAATATGCTGTGTTACACCCGGTCCGTTTCCTGTACCTCCTAGGGGTCCCCGTCGAGACTCCCACTCTGTGCCGGCTCCACGCTGTCTTAATGCTGCTCCTGTCCCTCCTTCCTCTACTGCTTCCTGGTGTGCGGCCAGCAGGTTCACAGGCAGGGTTCTTGCTCCCGGTCTCTTAAAGAGACAGTGTGCATTTTCCAAAAGTTGCCTCTAACCAATAGCGTATGGCTGGTTACTATTTCTAGCTCCTCCACCTTAGGGAGGGCGCCGAAGCAGCAAGTATCCACTGTTGCTTACTTCCGGTTCCTGTTAACATGCGAGATATCTGCCAAGTACTCTGCTTACACTGTCTGTCTCCACAGAGCCTCTGCAACCTGTTACCTGGTTAATCTGGACTGCATCCGCACTGTCTATGCTGGACCTGTCTAGTCCCACCAGTCTGCCAGCTACTCTTCCGGACTTCGCCAGTACTCCCGATACCAGCCACTATTCAAGCACCCGGTACCTTCCGGACAGCTCTGCAGTATCCGATAACCCTGCTATTCCATCTGTTGCGCTGGGACAGCCGCCACGAGTACGGGGTCTAACTGGAGGTAGCACCCATGTCCTCCAGACATTCCACTCTGTCCCTGTTCGAGGGGACTTACTACGGGTGTTTGGGGTGCAGTAACGCCCCCTTTGGAGCCCCCCATACCGTGGTCTAGTGGTTCCACATCTAACCTCAATAAATACGAATGTGAACTTCTACATCTGTGCCTTCATTTCCATTAGTTACATGCTGGAAAAATGTACCCCTCTCATGCTTGGAGTAGAGTGGGGGTGGGCCAGGGCGGAAGTCATAGCTGGGAGTAATCCCTGTATCATACCCTGGCCTCTTCTCACAGTACAATCGTGCTTTTCCTTCGGCATACCTGCGTTCTGGGTCTCTGTGCTATCAGGTTCCTCTCTGGGCTGCTGAAGGCTCCTTGTTGGTATCACACAAAGAGAGACAGTCCAGCTCAACTTTAACAACAACTGCTTTACTTAGTTCTTTACACAGCACATCCAAGTTATTTCCAGCATCCACATCAAATTTCACAATGGGCAATTCCTCTTCAGTCCCTGTCCTTTTGTCTCTGTCACTAAGCTCGCTTCTGGGATGGACCGTACCTTTCGATCCCTCAGTGTCATCTCTGCTCAGCCTTAGGCTGTTGTCACGCTAGCAGTATTTGTCAGTATTTTACATCAGTATTTGTAAGCCAAAACCAGGAGTGGAACAAATAGAGAAAAAGTATAAGAGAAACATATGCACAGCTTCTGCATTTATCACCCACTCCTGGTTTTGGCATACAAATACTGATGTAAAATACTGACCAAATACTGCTAGTGTGACAGCAGCCTTACTCTGGTCAACTCTGTCAGCCGTTTCGCCCCGGTTCTGAGGGCATTAGCCCACGCAATAAGCTGCCACACGATGAGCGACTTGCCTATACTGCTTAGCCTTTTCTAGCAACTGCAATCCCACTAATACTTCTCCGCTAGCACTGTTGCTGTTGCTTCTCGTGATGTGGTCCAGACAAGGGATGCTATATGGCTGGGCCCTATTCTTCTTTAACGTTGCGTGGCATGATGTTGCCCGGGCTGGCTAGCCCAAGTGAGCTACATGGGCGCCCTGCCCCAACTGAGATCTACAAGGAAATCCTCCCTGCCTTATCCACCATGCCCCTCCTACATTAACTATTTACAATGCTATAACTACAACTATAATGTACCCCATCTGGTGGCTAAATTTGGGTACTACACTCGCCCTACCAGTACAATGACATCACGAATATATATCACATGAATATACAATATATATACAGTTAGGTCCATATATATTTGGACAGAGACAACATTTTTCTAATTTTGGTTACAGACATTACCACAATGAATTTTAAACAAAACAATTCAGATGCAGTTGAAGTTCAGACTTTCAGCTTTCATTTGAGGGTATCCACATTAAAATCGGATGAAGGGTTTAGGAGTTTCAACTCCTTAACATGTGCCACCCTGTTTTTAAAGGGACCAAAAGTAATTGGACAATTGACTCCAAGGCTATTTCATGGACAGGTGTGGGCAATCCCTTCGTTATGTCATTCTCAATTAAGCAGATAAAGGGCCTGGAGTTGATTTGAGGTGTGGTGTTTGCATTTGGAAGGTTTTGCTGTGAAGTAAACATGCGGTCAAAGGAGCTCTCCTTGCAGGTGAATCAAGCCATCCTTAAGCTGCGAAAACAGAAAAAACCCATCCGAGAAATTGCTACAATATTAGGAGTGGCAAAATCTACAGTTTGGTACATCCTGAGAAAGAAAGAAAGCACTGGTGAACTCATCAATGCAAAAAGACCTGGGCCCCACGGAAGACAACAGTGGTGGATGATCGCAGAATAATCTCCATGGTGAGGAGAAATCCATTCACAACAGCCAACCAAGTGAACAACACCCTCCAGGAGGTAGGCGTATCAATATCCAAATCTACCATAAAGAGAAGACTGCATGAAAGTAAATACAGAGGGTTCACTGCACGGTGCAAGCCACTCATAAGCATCAAGAATAAAAAGGCTAGACTGAACTTTGCTAAAAAACATCTAAAAAAGCCAGCACAGTTCTGGAAGAACATTCTTTGGACAGATGAAACCAAGATCAACCTCTACCAGAATGATGGAAAGAGAAAAGCATGGCAAAGGCGTGGTACAGCTCATGACCCAAAGCATACCACATCATCTGTAAAACACGGCAGAGGCAGTGTGATGGCTTGGGCATGCATGGCTGCCAGTGGCACTGGGTCACTAGTGTTTATTGATGATGTGACACAGGACAGAAGCACCCGAATGAATTCTGAGGTATTCAGAGACATACTGTGTGCTCAGATCCAGCCAAATACAGCCAAACTGATTGGTCGTCGTTTCATACTACAGATGGACAATGACCCAAAACATAAAGCCAAAGCAGCCCAGGAGTTTATTAAAGCAAAGAAGTGGAATATTCTTGAATGGCCAAGTCAGTCACCTGATCTCAACCCAATTGAGCATGCATTTCACTTGTTAAAGACTAAACTTCAGACAGAAAGGCCCACAAACAAACAGCAACTGAAAACCACCGCAGTGAAGGCCTGGCAGAGCATCAAAAAGGAGGAAACACAGCGTCTGGTGATGTCCATGGGTTCAAGACTTCAGGCAGTCATTGCCAACAGAGGGTTTTCAACCAAGTACTAGAAATGAACATTTTATTTAAAATTATTGAATCTGTCCAATTACTTTTGGTCCCTTTAAAAACAGGGTGGCACATGTTAAGGAGTTGAAACTCCTAAACTCTTCATCCAATTTTAATGTGGATACCCTCAAATGAAAGCTGAAAGTCTGAACTTCAACTGCATCTGAATTGTTTTGTTTAAAATTCATTGTGGTAATGTTTATAACCAAAATTGGAAAAATGTTGTCTCTGTCCAAATATATATGGACCTAACTGTATAGAAGAGAAGACTGCATGAAAGTAAATACAGAGGGTTCACTGCACGGTGCAAGCCACTCATAAGCATCAAGAATAAAAAGGCTAGACTGAACTTTGCTAAAATACAACAGCAATAAATACACATTTAAGGGGTTAGCATGAGATGCTGGACTTTACAACACCTTACAGTACTTCAGCCCAAAAAGCCGGTGAACAATAGGTCTTCATTGAGCCCTTCCGGTGAGATAGATTCAAGATTGAAAATCCATCTTGATTCTGTCTGGAGCAGCCATTTCTGCAGATTATCTCCCCTAATATTGGAATGTATGTTTTTCAACCGATGTTACCGCCCAGGCTGAAAACCACGGGAGAATGAGCTGCTGACTAGTGGTGATATCATCGAGGTTATGGCAGGTCACTGAAGCTGTGGTCCCATTCAGGCTCCTCACGATGAATTACGATGAACTCCCCGAGCTGAGCGCTGCATCGTGAGACTTTTTCAAATGGTGGTAGCGGTGATCTCATTGAGGTCACCACAGTTCATTAACCTGCTGTAACAGACTGTGCGAGCAGCAGCAATAGCGGAGTTTCAGCTGCAGCACGCATGTGTTGACTACCTCCTACTCTTCTACGTTCACCTCTTCCTCCACTTGGACCTGCTACCAATGGTTGCAGATAGGTAGTTTTTTTTTGTTAACTCTAGGTTGTTTTAAGTGAGCTACATACAAAAAAACCACAAAAATTATTTATTTTTAAAAGAAAGAAAAAAAAAAGTTGGATTACTCCTCCCTTGCCTCTTCCACACATACCGCCACATCCACCTCTTCCTCCACTTGGACCTCCACCTCGTCGTTCTAAAGAGCTAGTTTTAGTTTTGTAAATTATAGGTTGTTTTAAGTCAGTTCCATAACAAAAATAACAATAGAAAAAAGTCCCTTCCTTTGCTGCTCCCCCTCCCCCATGATGCGGGGAGGAGCAATGTCTGCTGGGAGTTGTAGTCCAGGGCAGTGCAGCAAGAGAATCATTAAGGTCTGCTGCTGTGAATGTCTGTATAATCCCAACAGCAGCAGTTGTTTCTGTACACATAGGTCTCACTGCAGGTGGAATATAAAAAGGAAGACCTGTCATTTATTTGATAAAGAGTATAATTTCAATCTTGCATTAATTGTATTTTGATAGGATAGAAAGCGCTGAAAAGCACAATAAACGAACCAGAGGAAAAGATGTTGCACCCTAGACTGAGATTTATAGTTCTTTTATATGATGTGCAGCTGAAAATATAGACAAAATTAATCTTAGTTTTAAATTGGAAAAAGGTTTAACAATAATGATAAAGTAAAAATAATAACTATTATTATCAATATATTGTTCAAAAATGTAATTTCTACTTCAGGAAACAGTACAGGTTTCAGAAAATGGTCACATACAGTATGTCTCTGTATTGGAGAAGCTCCTTGGGGCACTATATAATGGGGGAATTTGTTACGCAGGAATATACTGTAATATAAGCACTGACACCAGCAGCCTTATTTTTATGAAGGCTTATGTCAGCACATCTCGCCCACTACTCCGAATATTGGCATCAGCACTCATACTGTAAATAGGTTATTGTCAGCAAATGCTATACTTTCTTGCAAAATGGTAATAAATAAGAACAACTAAGGGAAATGCTGTAGTGCAGAGTGAGTTAATGAATATGTCACCAGAGAACTCCTGTAGGGAGCGATCCCAGAAGAACCTAAGCGAGCTGTGGAAAGTTATGGATGATTTTCAAAGTAGAGACACCTATTAAAAAGGTGTGAAACAGAGTTTGCTGCATCCTGTGCATTAGTACTGAGACCTAGGCAGGTATATATTGCTGCCCTTTTTTGCTGTGTTAATTCTTGAATAATTGGAGGATTTTGTATTCCTCTTTTTGTGGCTTTGCTTGTAATTTCATTATACAACAAGACCAAAATCAGGCAAAAATTTGTTAGATTCATAGCAGAGCTCTATACTACTGGATTTTTATCCTTTCACAGACCCAAGAGTTAAAGAAAACTTGTCACCATATGAAAAAAGTGGTCAGTCTTTACTCTTAGTTTACTCCTGCTGCTCCCCTGAGTATTTTCCTTTTTTTATTTTTTGTTTTTAAATAATCCACTATACGGTTCCAGAGATACCTTTTATTTAGTGTGTCTAGTGTTGAGCATTCTGATACTGCAAATATCGGGTATCGGCCGATATTCGCTGTATCGGAATTCCGATACCGAGTTCCGATATTTTTGCGATATCGGAAGTTCCCACAGTGCAAAAATGCACTATAATGGAGTGTGGGCGGTGTGTGGGCGGAGACTGCGTGTCTCTGTGCGGGCGGGGTCTGTGCGGGACCGTGGGTGGTCTGTGCGTGCCTGCCGGCGGTCTGTACGGCCTGCCGGGGGGTCTGTGTGGCCTGCCGGGGGGTCTGTGTGGCCTCTCGGGGCTCTGTGCGGCGTGCCGGGGCTCTGTGCGGGGCTCTGTGAGCGTGCCGGGGCTCTGTGCGGGGCTCTGTGAGCGTGCCGGGGCTCTGTGCGGGGCTCTGTGAGCGTGCCGGGGCTCTGTATGGGCTGACGGGGGTTTGTGCGTGTGTGCAGGCATCGTCCGATGGGACTACAAGTCCCATCGGACGATGCCTGTTATGGACCTGGTGGTTAGGTGCACCTGGAATGACCTGATGGTTAAACTAAAAGACAGGACAAGCTCTGGCAAGTGGGAACTCTGCTGACCGCAATCCTGATCCTATAACACACACACTAGAAATAGCTGTGGAGCGTACCTAACTCTCCCTAGACGCCTCTTCACAGCCTAAGAGCTAACTACCCCTAAAGATAGGAAAATAAGCCTTACCTTGCCTCAGAGAAATTTCCCCAAAGGTAAAGGCAGCCCCCCACATATATTAACTGTGAGTCAAGAGGAAAGTCACAAACACAGGGATGAATCAGGTTTCAGCAAAGGAGGCCAGACTTACTTGATAGACTGAGGATAGGAAAGGGATCTATGCGGTCAGCACAAAAAACTACAAAAAGCCACGCAGAGTGTGCAAAAAGACCCCCACACCGACTCACGGTGCGGAGGTGCCACTCTGCAACCCAGAGCTTCCAGCTAGCAAGGCAATATCATGTTAGCAAGCTGGACTAGAACTTAGCAAGCACTAAGAAACATATTCAGTACAAAATGAACAACAAATGAACTAGCAGGGACTTAGCTTTTGCTGGAGTAGACAGGTAATCAGAAAGATCCGAGAGAGATCTGAACCAGTACTAATACATTGACAGCTGGCATGGAGTAACGATCTGAGTGGAGTTAAATAGAGAAGCCAGCCTAGCCGCAAATGAGGGCAGCTGAGGAGGCAACCTCAGAACCAGCAGTTTCACTCACAGCAACCAGAGGGAGTCCACGGACAGAACTCGCCGAAGTACCATTCATGACCACAGGAGGGAGTTCGAGAATGGAATTCACAACAGTACCCCCCCCCTTGAGGAGGGGGTCACCGAACCCTCACCAGAGCCCCCAGGCTGATCAGGATGAGCCAAATGAAAGGCACGAACCAACTCGGCCGCATGGACATCGGAGGCAAAAACCCAGGAATTATCCTCCTGACCATAGCCCTTCCATTTGACCAGGTACTGAAGTTTCCGTCTCGAAATACGAGAATCTAAAATCTTCTCCACCACATACTCCAACTCCCCCTCGACCAACACCGGAGCAGGAGGGTCAACGGAGGGAACCATAGGCGCCACATATCTCTGCAACAACGACCTATGGAACACATTATGGATGGCAAAAGAAGCTGGAAGGGCCAAACGAAACGACACAGGATTGAGAATTTCAGAAATCCTATAAGGACCAATGAAACGAGGCTTAAACTTAGGAGAAGAAACCTTCATAGGGACATGACGAGATGACAACCAAACCAAATCCCCAACACGAAGTCGGGGACCAACACAGTGACGGCGGTTGGCAAAACGTTGAGCCTTCTCCTGGGACAATGTCAAATTGTCCACTACATGAGTCCAAATTTGCTGCAACCTGTCCACCACAGAATCCACACCAGGACAGTCCGAAGGCTCAACCTGCCCTGAAGAAAAACGAGGATGAAAACCAGAATTACAAAAAAAAGGCGAAACCAAAGTAGCCGAACTGGCCCGATTATTAAGGGCGAACTCAGCCAATGGCAAGAAGGTCACCCAATCATCCTGATCAGCAGAAACAAAGCATCTCAGATAGGTCTCCAAAGTCTGATTAGTTCGTTCGGTTTGGCCATTTGTCTGAGGATTGAAAGCCGAAGAGAAAGACTAATCAATGCCCATCTTAGCACAAAAGGACCACCAAAACCTTGAAACAAACTGGGAACCTCTGTCCGACACGATGTTCTCCGGAATGCCATGCAAACGAACCACGTGCTGGAAAAACAGTGGAACCAAATCAGAGGAGGAAGGTAATTTAGGCAAGGGTACCAAATGGGCCATCTTAGAGAAGCGATCACAAACCACACAGATGACCGACATCCTTTGAGAGACAGGGAGATCTGAAATAAAATCCATGGAAACATGCGTCCAATGCCTTTTCGGGACTGCCAAGGGCAAAAGTAACCCACTGGCACGAGAATAGCAGGACTTGGCCCGAGCACAAGTCCCACAGGACTGCACAAAAGAACACACATCTCGTGACAAGGAAGGCCACCAAAAGGACCTAGCCACCAAATCTCTGGTACCAAAAATCCCAGGATGACCAGCCAACACCGAACAATGCACCTCAGAGATACCTCTACTAGTCCATCTATCAGGGACAAACAGTTTCTCTGCTGGACAACGGTCAGGTCTATCAGCCTGAAACTCCTGCAGCGCCCGCCGCAAATCAGGTGAGATGGCAGACAGAATTACCCCCTCTTTAAGAATACCAGCCGGCTCAGGAACTCCCGGGGAATCAGGCACAAAACTCCTTGAAAGGGCATCGGCCTTCACATTCTTAGAGCCCGGAAGGTACGAAACCACAAAATTGAAACGGGAGAAAAACAGCGACCATCGAGCCTGCCTAGGATTCAACCGCTTAGCAGACTCGAGATAAGTCAGATTCTTGTGATCCGTTAAGACCACTACGCGATGCTTGGCTTTCTCGAGCCAATGTCGCCACTCCTCGAACGCCCACTTCATAGCCAACAACTCCCGATTGCCAACATCATAATTACGCTCAGCAGGCGAAAACTTTCTAGAAAAGAAAGCACATGGCTTCATCACAGAGCCATCAGAAGATCTTTGAGACAAAACAGCCCCTGCTCCAATCTCAGAAGCATCAACCTCGACCTGAAAAGGGAGCGAAACATCTGGCTGACACAACACAGGGGCCGAAGAGAAACGACGTTTCAACTCCCAAAAAGCCTCAACGGCCGCAGAGGACCAATTCACCACATCAGCACCTTTCTTGGTCAAATCAGTCAATGGTTTAACAACACTAGAAAAATTAGCGATGAAGCGACGGTAAAAATTAGCAAAGCCCAGGAATTTCTGAAGGCTCTTCACAGATGTAGGCTGAGTCCAATCATAAATGGCCTGAACTTTAACAGGATCCATCTCGATAGTAGAAGGGGAAAAAATGAAGCCCAAAAAGGAAACCTTCTGAACTCCGAAGAGACATTTAGACCCCTTCACAAACAAAGAATTAGCACGAAGAACCTGGAACACCATTCTGACCTGCTTCACATGAGACTCCCAATCATCCGAAAAGACCAAAATATCATCCAAATATACAATAATGAATCTATCCAAATACTTTCGGAAGATGTCATGCATAAAGGACTGAAACACAGATGGAGCATTAGAAAGCCCGAATGGCATCACCAGGTACTCAAAATGGCCCTCGGGCGTATTAAATGCTGTTTTCCATTCATCGCCTTGTTTAATACGCACGAGATTATACGCCCCTCGAAGATCTATCTTGGTGAACAAACTAGCCCCCTTAATCCGAGCAAACAAATCAGACAGTAGAGGCAAAGGGTACTGAAATTTGACCGTGATTTTATTGAGAAGGCGGTAATCTATACAAGGTCTCAGAGAACCATCCTTCTTGGCCACAAAAAAGAACCCTGCTCCCAACGGTGACGACGACGGGCCCTTTCTCCAAGGACTCCTTTATATAACTCCGCATAGCGGCGTGTTCCGGCACAGATAAATTGAAAAGCCGTCCCTTAGGAAATTTACTACCAGGAATCAAATTAATAGCACAATCACAATCCCTATGAGGAGGTAGGGCACTGGATTTGGGCTCATCAAATACATCTCGGTAATCCGACAAAAACTCAGGGACTTCAGAAGGAGTAGAAGGAGAAATTGACAACAACGGAACGTCACCATGTACCCCTTGACAACCCCAACTGGACACAGACATTGATTTCCAATCCAATACTGGATTATGGACCTGTAGCCATGGCAAACCCAACACGACCACATCATGCAAATTATGCAACACCAAAAAGCGAACATCTTCCTGATGTGCAGGAGCCATGCACATGGTCAACTGAGTCCAGTACTGAGGTTTATTCTTGGCCAAAGGCGTAGCATCAATTCCCCTTAATGGAATAGGATACTGCAAAGGCTCCAAGAAAAAACCACAGCGCCTGGCAAACTCCAAGTCCATCAAATTCAGGGCAGCGCCTGAGTCCACAAATGCCATAACAGAGTAGGACGACAAAGAGCATATCAGAGTAACGGACAAAAGAAATTTAGGCTGTACAGTACCAATGGTGACAGACCTAGCGAACCGCTTAGAGCGCTTAGGACAATCAGAGATAGCATGAGTGGAGTCACCACAGTAAAAACACAGCCCATTCTGACGTCTGTGTTCTTGCCGTTCAGCTCTGGTCAAAGTCCTATCACATTGCATAGGCTCAGGCCTCTGCTCAGAGGACACCGCCAAATGGCGCACAACCTTGCGTTCACGCAAGCGCCGATCGATCTGAATGGCCAAGGACATTGATTCATTCAGACCAGCAGGCGTGGGAATCCCCACCATAACATCCTTAAGGGCTTCAGAAAGACCTTTTCTGAAAATTGCTGCAAGGGCACACTCATTCCATTGAGTAAGCACAGACCACTTTGTAAACTTATGGCAATATACCTCCGCTTCATCCTGACCTTGACACAAAGCCAGCAGGATTTTCTCTGCCTGATCCACAGAGTTAGGTTCGTCATAAAGCAATCCAAGCGCCAGAAAAAATGCATCTACATTTAGCAATGCAGGATCTCCTGGCGCAAGGGAGAATGCCCAGTCTTGTGGGTCGCCACGTAACAAAGAAATAATGATTTTTACTTGCTGAATGGGGTCACCAGAGGAGCGGGGTTTCAAAGCAAGAAACAGTTTACAATTATTTTTGAAATTCAGAAATTTAGATCTATCTCCAAAAAACAAATCAGGAATTGGAATTCTAGGCTCTAACATAGGATTCTGAACTACATAATCTTGAATGCTTTGTACCCTCGCAGTGAGGTGATCAACACAAGAGGACAGACCTTGAATGTCCATATCTACACCTGAGTCCTGAACCACCCAGAGGTTAAGGGGAAAAGAAAGACAAAACACACTGCAGAGGAAAAAAAATGGTCTCAGAACTTCTCTTATCCCTCTATTGAGATGCATTAACACTTTGTGGGCCAGCTGTACTGTTATGGACCTGGTGGTTAGGTGCACCTGGAATGACCTGATGGTTAAACTAAAAGACAGGACAAGCTCTGGGAAGTGGGAACTCTGCTGACCGCAATCCTGATCCTATAACACACACACTAGAAATAGCTGTGGAGCGTACCTAACTCTCCCTAGACGCCTCTTCACAGCCTAAGAGCTAACTACCCCTAAAGATAGGAAAATAAGCCTTACCTTGCCTCAGAGAAATTTCCCCAAAGGCAAAGGCAGCCCCCCACATATATTAACTGTGAGTCAAGAGGAAAGTCACAAACACAGGGATGAATCAGGTTTCAGCAAAGGAGGCCAGACTTACTAGATAGACTGAGGATAGGAAAGGGATCTATGCGGTCAGCACAAAAAACTACAAAAAGCCACGCAGAGTGTGCAAAAAGACCCCCGCACCGACTCACGGTGCGGAGGTGCCACTCTGCAACCCAGAGCTTCCAGCTAGCAAGGCAATATCATGTTAGCAAGCTGGACTAGAACTTAGCAAGCTGTCATGATCTCAATGGCAAGAGAACATAGCATAAGCATATATAGGAACTAGCTCTTGGAAGATGGGAACTGAGCTGACCATGAACTAAACCTAACGCACAACTAGCAGTGGCCGGGTAGCATGCCTACGTTGATTCTAGATGCCCAGCACCAGCCGGAGGACTAAATAAAGCTAGCAGAGGAAAATATTAGTCCTAGCTCACCTCTAGAGAAATACCCCGAAAGGAGACAGAGGCCCCCCACATGTATTGGCGGTGAGATAAGATGAAATAACAAACGTAGTATGAAAATAGGTTTAGCAAATTTGAGGTCCACTTACTACATAGCAGAAGACAGAAAGGACACTTTCATGGTCAGCTGAAAACCCTATCAAAACACCATCCAGAAATTACTTTAAAACTCTGGCATTAACTCATAACACCAGAGTGGCAATTCCTGTTCACAAGAGCTTTCCAGACACAGTAACGAAACTACAGCTGTGAACTGGAACAAAAATGCAAAAACAAACATGGACAAGAGTCCAACTTATCTAGTAGTTGTCTAGGAGCAGGAACAAGCACAGAGAGGCTTCTGATAACATTGTTGACCGGCAAGCAACTAACAGAGCAGCAAGGTTATATAGCGACTCCCACATCTTGATGGGAACAGGTGAACAGAGAAGATGAAGACACCAGTTCAATTCCACCAGTAGCCACCGGGGGAGCCCAGAATCCAAATTCACAACAGTACCCCCCCCTCAAGGAGGGGGCACCGAACCCTCACCAGAACCACCAGGGCGATCAGGATGGGCCCTATGAAAGGCACGAACCAGATCGGAGGCATGAACATCAGATGCATTCACCCAAGAATTATCCTCCTGGCCGTATCCCTTCCACTTGACCAGATACTGGAGTCTCCGTCTGGAAACACGAGAGTCTAAGATTTTCTCCACAACGTACTCCAACTCACCCTCAACCAACACCGGAGCAGGAGGCTCAACGGAAGGCACAATCGGTACCTCATACCTGCGTAATAATGACCGATGAAAAACGTTATGAATAGAAAAGGATGCAGGGAGGTCCAAACGGAAGGAAACAGGGTTAAGAATCTCCAATATCTTATACGGGCCGATAAACCGAGGCTTAAACTTAGGAGAAGAGACCCTCATAGGGACAAAACGAGAAGACAACCACACCAAATCCCCAACAGAAAGCCGAGGACCAACACGACGGTGGCGGTTGGCAAAAAGCTGAGTCTTCTCCTGGGACAACCTCAAATTGTCCACCACCTGCCCCCAGATCTGATGCAATCTCTCCACCACAGCATCCACTCCAGGACAATCCGAAGATTCTACCTGACCAGAGGAAAATCGAGGATGAAACCCCGAATTACAGAAAAACGGGGACACCAAAGTGGCAGAGCTGGCCCGATTATTGAGAGCGAACTCCGCCAATGGCAAAAAAGCAACCCAATCATCCTGGTCAGCAGACACAAAACACCTCAGATATGTCTCCAGGGTCTGATTAATCCGCTCGGTCTGGCCATTCGTCTGAGGATGGAAAGCGGACGAAAAAGATAAATCTATGCCCATCCTAGCACAGAATGCCCGCCAAAATCTAGACACGAATTGGGTCCCTCTGTCAGAAACGATATTCTCAGGAATACCATGCAAACGAACAACATTTTGAAAAAACAGAGGAACCAACTCAGAAGAAGAACGTAACTTGGGCAGAGGAACCAAATGGACCATCTTAGAAAAACGGTCACACACCACCCAGATGACAGACATCTTCTGAGAAACAGGCAGATCTGAAATAAAATCCATCGAGATGTGCGTCCAAGGCCTCTTAGGAATAGGCAAGGGCAACAATAATCCACTAGCCCGAGAACAACAAGGCTTGGCCCGAGCACAAACGTCACAAGACTGCACAAAGCCTCGCACATCTCGTGACAGAGAAGGCCACCAGAAGGACCTTGCCACCAAATCCCTGGTACCAAAAATGCCAGGATGACCTGCCAACGCAGAAGAATGAACCTCAGAGATGACTCTACTGGTCCAATCATCAGGAACAAACAGTTTATCAGGTGGGCAACGATCAGGTCTATCCGCCTGAAACTCCTGCAAGGCCCGCCGCAGGTCTGGAGAAACGGCTGACAATACCACTCCATCCTTAAGGATACCTGTGGGCTCAGAGTTACCAGGCGAGTCAGGCTCAAAACTCCTAGAAAGGGCATCCGCCTTAACATTCTTAGAACCCGGTAGGTATGACACCACAAAATTAAACCGAGAGAAAAATAATGACCAGCGCGCCTGTCTAGGATTCAGGCGCCTGGCGGTCTCAAGATAAATCAAATTTTTGTGGTCAGTCAATACCACCACCTGATGTCTGGCCCCCTCAAGCCAATGGCGCCACTCCTCAAAAGCCCACTTCATGGCCAAAAGCTCCCGATTCCCAACATCGTAATTCCGCTCAGCGGGCGAAAATTTACGGGAAAAGAAGGCACAAGGCCTCATCACGGAGCAGTCAGAACTTTTCTGCGACAACACTGCCCCAGCTCCGATCTCAGAAGCGTCGACCTCCACCTGAAAAGGTAGAGCAACATCAGGCTGACGCAACACAGGGGCAGAGGAAAAACGGCGCTTAAGCTCCCGAAAGGCCTCCACAGCATCAGGGGACCAATCAGCAACATCAGCACCCTTCTTAGTCAAATCGGTCAATGGCTTAGCAATATCCGAAAAACCAGCAATAAATCGACGATAAAAGTTAGCAAAGCCCAAGAATTTCTGAAGACTCTTAAGAGAAGAGGGCTGCGTCCAATCACAAATAGCTTGAACCTTGACAGGATCCATTTCAATGGAAGAGGGGGAAAAAATATATCCCAAAAAGGAAATCCTCTGTACCCCAAAAACACACTTAGAACCCTTCACACACAAAGAATTAGACCGCAAAACCTGAAAAACCCTCCTGACTTGCTGGACATGAGAGTCCCAGTCATCCGAAAAAATCAGAATATCATCCAGATACACAATCATAAATTTATCCAAATAATCGCGAAAAATATCATGCATAAAGGACTGGAAAACTGACGGAGCATTTGAAAGACCAAAAGGCATCACTAAATACTCAAAGTGGCCCTCGGGCGTATTAAATGCGGTTTTCCACTCATCCCCCTGCCTGATTCGCACCAAATTATACGCCCCACGAAGGTCAATCTTAGAGAACCACTTGGCCCCCTTTATGCGAGCAAACAAATCAGTCAGCAACGGCAATGGGTATTGATATTTAACAGTGATCTTATTCAAAAGCCGATAATCAATACATGGTCTCAAAGAGCCGTCTTTTTTTGACACAAAGAAAAAACCGGCTCCTAAGGGAGATGACGATGGACGAATATGTCCCTTTTCCAAGGACTCCTTTATATATTCTCGCATAGCAGCATGTTCAGGCACAGACAGATTAAATAAACGACCCTTTGGGTATTTACTACCCGGGATTAAATCTATGGCACAATCGCACTCTCGGTGCGGAGGTAACGAACCAAGCTTGGATTCTTCAAAGACGTCACGATAGTCAGACAGGAACTCAGGAATTTCAGAGGGAATAGATGATGAAATGGAAACCACAGGTACATCCCCATGAGCCCCCTTACATCCCCAGCTCAACACAGACATAGCTCTCCAGTCGAGGACTGGGTTGTGAGATTGCAGCCAAGGCAATCCTAGCACCAAATCATCATGTAGATTATACAGCACCAGAAAGCGAATAATCTCCTGGTGATCCGGATTAATACGCATAGTTACTTGTGTCCAGTATTGTGGTTTATTATTAGCCAATGGGGTGGAGTCAATCCCCTTCAGAGGAATAGGAGTCTCCAAAGGCTCTAAATCATACCCACAGCGTTTGGCAAAGGACCAATCCATAAGACTCAAAGCGGCGCCAGAGTCGACATAGGCGTCCGTGGTAATAGATGACAAAGAGCAAATCAGGGTCACAGATAGAATAAACTTAGACGGTAAGGTGCAAATGGAAACAGATTTACCAAGCTTTTTAGTGCGCTTAGAGCATGCTGATATAACATGAGTAGAATCACCACAATAGAAACACAACCCATTTTTCCGTCTAAAATTCTGCCGCTCGCTTCGGGACAGAATTCTATCACACTGCATACTCTCTGGCGACTTCTCAGTGGACACCGCCAGATGGTGCACTGGTTTGCGCTCCCGCAAACGCCTATCGATCTGAATAGCCATTGTCATGGACTCATTCAGACCCGCAGGCACAGGGAACCCCACCATAACATCCTTAATGGCATCAGAGAGACCCTCTCTGAAAGTCGCCGCCAGGGCGCACTCATTCCACTGAGTAAGCACAGACCATTTACGGAATCTTTGGCAGTAAATTTCCGCTTCATCTTGCCCCTGAGATAGGGACATCAAAGTTTTTTCTGCCTGAAGCTCCAAATGAGGTTCGTCATAAAGCAACCCCAAGGCCAGAAAAAACGCATCCACATTGAGCAACGCAGGATCCCCTGGTGTCAATGAAAAAGCCCAGTCTTGAGGGTCGCCCCGGAGCAAGGAAATCACAATCCTGACCTGCTGTGCAGGGTCTCCGGCAGAGCGAGATTTCAGGGACAAAAATAATTTGCAATTATTTCGAAAATTCTGAAACCCGGATCTATTCCCCGAGAAAAATTCCGGCAAAGGAATTCTCGGCTCAGATACAGGTGCATGACAAACAAAATCTTGCAAATTTTGTACCTTCGTGGCGAGATTATTCAAACCTGCAGTTACACTCTGAAGATCCATTACAAACAGGTGGACACAGAGCCATTCAAAGATTAGAAGGAGAGAAAAAAAAAAAAAAATTTCAGCAGACTACTTATTTCTCTCCTTTCTCAGCCAAGGATTTTAACCCTTTAGTGGTGCCGGTCAAACTGTCATGATCTCAATGGCAAGAGAACATAGCATAAGCATATATAGGAACTAGCTCTTGGAAGATGGGAACTGAGCTGACCATGAACTAAACCTAACGCACAACTAGCAGTGGCCGGGTAGCATGCCTACGTTGATTCTAGATGCCCAGCACCAGCCGGAGGACTAAATAAAGCTAGCAGAGGAAAATATTAGTCCTAGCTCACCTCTAGAGAAATACCCCGAAAGGAGACAGAGGCCCCCCACATGTATTGGCGGTGAGATAAGATGAAATAACAAACGTAGTATGAAAATAGGTTTAGCAAATTTGAGGTCCACTTACTACATAGCAGAAGACAGAAAGGACACTTTCATGGTCAGCTGAAAACCCTATCAAAACACCATCCAGAAATTACTTTAAAACTCTGGCATTAACTCATAACACCAGAGTGGCAATTCCTGTTCACAAGAGCTTTCCAGACACAGTAACGAAACTACAGCTGTGAACTGGAACAAAAATGCAAAAACAAACATGGACAAGAGTCCAACTTATCTAGTAGTTGTCTAGGAGCAGGAACAAGCACAGAGAGGCTTCTGATAACATTGTTGACCGGCAAGCAACTAACAGAGCAGCAAGGTTATATAGCGACTCCCACATCTTGATGGGAACAGGTGAACAGAGAAGATGAAGACACCAGTTCAATTCCACCAGTAGCCACCGGGGGAGCCCAGAATCCAAATTCACAACAGCAAGCACTAAGAAACATATTCAGTACAAAATGAACAACAAATGAACTAGCAGGGACTTAGCTTTTGCTGGAGTAGACAGGTAATCAGAAAGATCCGAGAGAGATCTGAACCAGTACTAATACATTGACAGCTGGCATGGCGTAACGATCTGAGTGCAGTTAAATAGAGAAGCCAGCCTAGCCGCAAACGAGGGCAGCTGAGGAGGCAACCTCAGAACCGGCAGTTCCACTCACAGCCACCAGAGGGAGTCCACGGACAGAACTCGCCGAAGTACCATTCATGACCACAGGAGGGAGTTCGAGAACGGAATTCACAACAGAAGCCTGCTACAATGACAGTGATTGACACATTAGCCAATGATGGGACAGTAGTAGTCCCATCATCCGGCTAATGTGTTGAATGTAAAAGAAACCTACATACATGCTACATACATGCTACATACAACATACTACATACATGCTACATACATACTACATACATGCTACATACATGCTACATACATGCTAAATACATGCTACATACATGCTACATACTACATACATACATGCTACATACTTCATACATACATGCTACATATATGCTACATACATGCTACATACTACATACATACTACATACATGCTAAATACATGCTACATACATGCTACATACTACATACATACTACATACATGCTACATGCTACATACATACATACTACATACTGCATGCTGCATACATACTACATACTACATACATGGTACATACATACTACATACATGCTATATACTACATACATACTACATACATGCTAAATACATGCTACATACATGCTACATACTAGATACATACATGCTACATACTTGCTACATACTACATACATACTACATACATGCTACATACATACATACTACATACTGCATGCTACATACATACTACATACTACATACATGCTACATACATACTACATACATGCTACATACTACATACATACTACATGCTACATACATGCTACATACATGCTACATACATGCTACATACATACTACATGCATGCTACATACTACATACTACAAACATACTACATACATACATACTACATACATACTACATACATTACATACATACTACATACAATACATTCATACATTACATACAATTCATACATATAGACATACAGTACATATAACATAGATTACATACTTACCATTACTTGTCATTTTGTTCCCCGAAGCCAGTGTCATCTGCAAAAAAGATTAAAATAACAAACAACCAATATACTCCCTGTCCGCATAAATCCTCGAGTGTCCCATGACGATCTCCCGTGGAGAACGGCAGCATCAGCTGGTGCGACCACTCTCCAGGGGCTCCAGGAACACAATGACGGGAGGAAGGTATCCTTCCGCACTGTATTCCTCCGCCGCTGTAAAAAAAAGTCCCTAGTCTCACTTTATGCCATTGCTGTGTGAGAAATTTTCCCACGCAGCAATTGCCATAAAGTAAGACTTTGAACTCAGGTAACCTCAGTGATACACTGCAGGAGCCATTGTCTCCTGTCAGTGTGTCACTGAGGGTCCTATAGAGCAGTGACATCACCCGATGTCACTGTTCTATAGGGGAGATCGTCGTCGGACACTCGTTATTAATTGGACTACGGCGGACAGGTAGTATGCGGTTTATTATTTTACATTTTTTGCAGGCGCTGAAGTATGGTAAGTATGGTTAAATGAAGAATATTAAAATACTTTTTTCCTAATGTGTGTGTGTGTTTTATTAACCCTTTATTACTATTGGATTAATAATGGATAGGCGTCTTATTGACGCCTCTCCGTTATTAACCCGGCTTAATGTCACCTTACAATAGCAAGGTGACATTAACCCCTTATTACCCCATATCCCACCGCTACACGGGAGTGGGAAGAGAGGGCTAAGTGCCGGAATTGGAGCATCTTACAGATGCGCCATTTCCGGGGCGGCTGCGGACTGGTATTTGTAGCCGGGGGGGCAATATCCATGGCCCCTCTCTAGGCAATGAATATCAGCCCGCAGCTGTCTGCATAGGCTTTCTGGCTATAAAATATAGGGGGACCCAACGTCATTTCTTTTTGGGGTCCCCCTATTTTAATAGCCAGTAAAGGCTATGCAGACAGCTGCGGGCTGATATTCATAGCCCAGGCTACAAATATTGGCCCCCGGTCGTCGGCTTTCCCCCTCTGGTGCAGAAAATTGCGCAGGAACCCACGCCGTTTTTTTCCGTTTTTTTTTTTATTAAACGCTCATTAAGGCCTCTTTCACCCTTGCGTCGGTACGGGTCTGTCGCTATGCGTCGGGCCGACGTACCGACGCACGTTGTGAAATTTGTGCACGTCGTGGCCAATGGATGCAGTGTTTCAACGCATCCGCTGCCCATTCTGAAGTCCGGGGAGGATGGGTTGGAGTTTCGGCCACGCATGCGCGGTAGAGAATGGCGGACGCGATGGACAAAAAAACATTCACTTGAACGTTTTTTCGTGCCGACGGTCCGACAAAACACGACGGATCCATTGCACAACGTCGCGATACGTCGCTAATACAAGTCTATGGGTAAAAAACGCATCCTGCGAGCACATTTGCAGGATCCATTTTTTTCCGCCGGATCCATTTTTTACTTCCGGATCCGTTTTTTTCCGCCAGATCAGTTTTTGCCCGCAGGATCCATTTCTTCTCATTGTATTAGGGCCGGATTGCGCCTGATGGCCACATGTTTCATCCGTTTTTTGCCAGATCCGTCAAAAAAGCTGTTTCTGCCTGATGGATAACACATACAGAGGAACGTTTTTTCTGTCCGGTGAAAACACGCACAGCGATGGATCCGGCAAAAAACTGATGAAGCTGAGATGTGAAATTATGAATCCGGCCTCCAAATCCGTTTTTTCATGCATGTTTTCATTCAAATCATGCACATTTTCCATTTATTTATTTATTTATTTATTTCCAAAAACCGCACCAAAACCTGCATCAAAAACAGCATCAATGAAACATGCATGAAAAAACAGATTCGGAGGCCGGATTCATCATGTTACATCTCAGTTTCACATGTTTTTTGCCGGATCCGTCGCTGGACAGAAAAAACGTTCCTCTGTATGTGTTTTCCGTCCGGCGGAAACAGCTTTTTTTACAGATCCGGCAAAAAACGGATGAAATGTGTGGCCATCAGGTGCAATCTGGCGCTAATACAACTCTATGAGAAAAAACGGATCTGGCGGAAAAAAACTGATCCAGCGGAAAAAAAACGGATGCAGCAGAAAAAAACGGATCCGGCGGAATAAAAAAAGGATCCGGCAAACAAAAACCCTGATCCGGCGGAAAAAAATGGATCCTGCAAATGTGCTTGCAGGATGCGTTTTTTCCCCATAGTATTAGTGACGGATCATGACGGATGGCCACACGTCGCGTCCGTCATGCAACGGATCCGTCGTGTTTTGGCAGACCATCGGCATGAAAAAACGTTCAAGTGAACTTTTTTTGTCCGTCGCGTTTGCCATTTTCTACCGCACATGCGCGGCCGAAACTCCGACCCATCCTCCCCGGACTTCAGAATGGGCAGTGGATGCGTTAAAACACTGCATCCGCTGCCCACGTCGTGCACAAATTTCACAACGTGCGTCGGTACGTCGGCCCGACGCATAGCGATGGACCCGTACTGACGCAAGGGTGAAAGAGGCCTTAATGAGCTTTTAATAAAAAAAAAAAAAAAACAGAAAAAAAACGGCGTGGGCTCCGTCGCAATTTTCTGCGCCAGAGGGGGAAAGCCGACGGCTGGGGGCCAATATTTGTAGCCTGCTATGAATATCAGCCCGCAGCTGTCAGCGTAGCCTTTACTGGCTACTAAAATAGGGGGACCCCAAAAAGAAATGACGTTGGGTCCCCCTATTTTATAGCCAGAAAGCTGCGGGCTGATATTCATAGCCTAGAGAGGGGCCATGGATATTGCCCCCCCGGCTACAAATACCAGTCCGCAGCCGCCCCGGAAATGGCGCATCTGTAAGATGCGTCAATTCCGGCACTTAGCCCCTCTCTTCCCACTCCCGTGTAGCTGTGGGATATGGGGTAATAAGGGGTTAATGTCACCTTGCTATTGTAAGGTGACATTAAGCCGGGTTAATAACGGGGAGGCGTCAATAAGACGCTTATCCATTATTAATCCAATAATAGTAAAGGGTTAATAAAACACACACATTAGGAAAAAAATATTTTAATATTCTTCATTTAACCATACTTACCATACTTCAGCGCCTGCAAAAAACGTTAAATAATAAACCGCATACTACCTGTCCGCCGTAGTCCAATTAATAACAATGTCCCACGATGATCTCTGTTGTGAATTCCGCTCTTGGGCTCCCTCCGGTGGTTGTAAGTAGCACTTTTGTGAATTCTGCTCTTGGGCTCCCTCCTGTGGTTTTGAGTGGTATAGCTGCTTCTTGGATTTAGCATCAGCAGCTGCTTCCACTGATCGTCTTTCTGGCTCAGCTATTTTAGTCTGGCCTTATTCCTCAATCAATGCCAGTTGTCAATTGTTCCTGCTTGGAGCCACTGCTCTTTTGGATTTCCCTGACACTCTGTCCAGTTCAGCAAAGATAAGTCCTTGCTTGTCCATTTGCAGTCCACTTATTGTGGACTTATTTGTTCAGCATATTCTATGTTTTGCTCATTTGTCCAGCTTATCAGTATGGATCTATTCAGCTAAGCTGGAAGCTCTGGGCTGCAGATTTTGCCCTCCACACCTTTAGTCAGGTGTGGAGATTTTTGCATATCTCTGCGGTGGACTTTTTCTAGTTTTTATTACTGATCGCACAGTGTTCTTTCCTTTACTATCTATCTAGGTAGAAGTGGCCTCCTTTGCTAAATCTTGTTTCATACTACGTATGTCATTTCCTTCTCCTCTCACAGTCAATATTTGTGGGGGGCTTTCCTATCCTTTGGGAATCTTCTCTGAGGCAAGATAGCTTTCCTATTCCTACCTTTAGGGGTAGCTAGTTCTCCGGCTGTGACGAGGTGTCCAGGGAGTGACAGGAACATCCCACGGCTACTGCTAGTGTTGTGTTAAGATCAGGAACTGCGGTCTGTATAGTTACCACCTGCTCAGAGCTAGTCGCATGTTGCTCCTAAATTACCAGTCCATAACAGTACAACTGGCCAAAAATGAGTTGAATGCATCTCAAAAGAAGGAAAAGAAAAAGAGTTCTGAGCCATTTTTTTTTCTTTAGTCTGTTTCGTCTTTTTCCTTCCTCTTAATCTCTGGGTGGATTTGGACGCGGACATGGATGTTCAGGGTTTGTTTTCTCGTGTCGATCAGCTTGCTGCAAGAGTTCAGAGTATCCAAGATTATGTTGTTCAGACTCCAGCCTTAGAGCCTAGAATTCCTACTCCAGATTTGTTTTACGGGGATAGATCTAAGTTTTTGAACTTTAAAAATAACTGCAAATTGTTTTTTGCTCTGAAACCCCGTTCCTCTGGTGACCCCACTCAGCAAGGTAAAATAGTTATTTCTCTGCTGCGTGGTGACCCTCAGGACTGGGCATTCTCCCTTGAGTCAGGGGATCCGGCATTGCTTAATGTAGATGCATTTTTTCAATCGCTCGGATTATTGTATGACGAACCTAACTCTGTGGATCATGCGGAAAAAACCTTGTTGGCCCTGTGCCAGGGTCAGGAAGTGGCAGAATTATACTGCCAGAAATTTAGAAAATGGTCTGTGCTCACTAAATGGAATGAGGACGCTCTGGCAGCAATTTTCAGAAAGGGTCTTTCTGAAGCCCTTAAAGATGTTATGGTGGGGTTCCCCACGCCTGTTGGTCTGAGCGAATCTATGTCTCTAACCATTCAGATTGATCGGCGCCTGCGCGAGCTCAAAGTGGTGCACCATATGGCAGCATCCTCTGAACAGAGTCCTGAGCCTATGCAATGTGATAGGATTCTGACCAGAGCGGAACAGAGGGGATACAGATGTCAGAATGGGCTGTGTTTTTACTGTGGTGATTCAGCTCATACTATCTCTGATTGCCCTAAGCGTATTAAGAGGGTCGCTAGATCTGTTACTATTAGCACTGTACAGCCTAAGTTTCTCCTGTCTGTGACCCTGATTTGCTCATTGTCATCTTTCTCTGTCATGGCATTTTTGGATTCAGGCGCTGCCCTGAACTTAATGGACTTAGAATTCGCCAGGCGCTGTGGTTTTTCTTTGCAGCCTTTGCAGAGCCCTATTCCTTTGAGGGGTATTGATGCTACACCGTTGGCCAAGAATAAACCTCAGTATAGGACTCAGCTGACTATGTGCATGGCTCCAGCACATCAGGAAGATTGTCGTTTTCTGGTGTGGCATAATTTACATGATGTTGTTGTACTGGGTTTTCCATGGTTACAAGTACACAATCCAGTGTTGGATTGGAAATCGATGTCTGTGACTAGTTGGGGTTGTCAAGGGGTACATAGTGACGTTCCTTTGATGTCAATTTCCTCTTCCCCCCTTTTCTGATGTTCCTGAATTTTTGTCAGATTTCCAGGATGTATTTGATGAGCCCAAGTCCAGTTCCCTTCCTCCACATAGGGCTGTGATTGTGCTATTGACTTGATTCCAGGCTCTAAGTTCCCTAAGGGCCGACTTTTCAACCTGTCTGTGCCAGAACATACCGCTATGCGGAGCTATGTTAAGGAGTCCTTAGAGAAGGGGCATATTCGACCGTCTTCGTCACCATTGGGAGCGGGATTCTTTTTTGTTGCCAAGAAGGATGGCTCCTTGAGACCCTGTATTGATTATCGCCTTCTTAATAAGATCACGGTCAAATTCCAATACCCTTTACCTTTGCTCTCTGATTTGTTTGCTCGGATTAAGGGGGCTAGTTGGTTTACCAAGATTGACCTTCGAGGGGCATATAATCTTGTTCGTATTAAACAGGGTGACGAATGGAAAACTGCATTTAATACGCCCGAAGGCCATTTTGAATACCTGGTGATGCCTTTCGGGCTTTCTAATGCTCCTTCTGTATTTCAGTCCTTCATGCATGACATTTTTCGCAATTATCTTGATAAATTCTTGATTGTGTATTTGGATGATATTTTGATTTTTTCCAATGATTGGGAGTCTCATGTGAAGCAGGTCAGGATGGTATTCGAGATCCTTCGTGATAATGCTCTATTTGTGAAGGGGTCTAAGTGCCTATTTGGAGTTCAGAAGGTCTCTTTTTTGGGGTTTATTTTTTCTCCTTCGTCTATAGAAATGGATCCTGTTAAGGTCCAAGCCATTCATGACTGGATTCAACCCACATCTGTGAAGAGCCTTCAGAAATTTTTGGGCTTTGCTAATTTTTATCGCTGTTTCATTGCCAACTTCTCTAGTGTGGTTAAGCCCCTGACCGATTTGACGAAGAAAGGCGCTGATGTGACAAATTGGTCCTCTGAGGCTGTTGAGGCCTTTCAGGAGCTTAAGCGCCGATTTACTTCTGCCCCTATCTTGCGTCAGCCGGATGTGTCTCTTCCTTTTCAGGTTGAGGTTGACGCTTCTGAAATTGGGGCAGGGGCCGTTTTGTCACGGAGGAATTCTGATGGTTCCTTGATGAAACCATGTGCCTTCTTTTCCCGACAGTTTTCGCCTGCGGAACGCAATTATGATGTCGGCAATCGGGAGTTGTTGGCTATGAAGTGGGCATTTGAGGAGTGGCGACATTGGCTTGAGGGAGCCAAGCACCGCGTTGTGGTCTTGACCGATCATAAGAATTTGATTTACCTCGAGTCGGCCAAGCGGGTGAACCCTAGACAGCCTCGATGGTCCCTGTTTTTCTCCCGTTTCGATTTTGTGGTTTCATATCTTCCGGGATCTAAGAATGTTAAAGCGGATGCCCTCTCTAGGAGTTTTTTGCCTGATTCTCCTGGAGTTCTTGAACCGGTTGGCATTCTTAGGGAAGCGGTGGTTCTTTCTGCCATCTCCCCTGATTTACGGCGGGTGCTTCAGGAATTTCAGGCTGATAAACCTGACCGCTGTCCTGTGGGGAAGCTGTTTGTTCCTGATAGATGGACAAGTAAGGTAATTTCTGAGGTCCATTGTTCGGTGTTGGCCGGTCATCCTGGGATTTTTGGTACCAGAGATTTGGTGGCTAGGTCCTTTTGGTGGCCTTCCTTGTCGCGGGATGTGCGTTCTTTTGTGCAGTCCTGTGGGACTTGTGCCAGGGCTAAGCCTTGCTGTTCCCGCGCTAGTGGGTTGCTTTTGCCTTTGCCTGTCCCTGAGAGGCCCTGGACGCATATTTCCATGGATTTTATTTCGGATCTTCCTGTGTCCCAGAGGATGTCTGTTATCTGGGTGGTTTGTGACCGGTTCTCTAAAATGGTCCATTTGGTACCTTTGCCTAAATTGCCTTCCTCCTCTGATTTGGTTCCATTGTTTTTTCAGCATGTGGTTCGTTTGCATGGCATTCCGGAAAATATTGTGTCTGACAGAGGTTCCCAGTTTGTTTCCAGGTTTTGGCAGGCCTTTTGTGCTAGGATGGGCATTAATTTGTCTTTTTCTTCGGCGTTTCATCCTCAGACAAATGGCCAAACTGAGCGAACTAATCAAACCTTGGAAACCTATTTGAGATGCTTTGTGTCTGCTGATCAGGATGATTGGGTGGCTTTCTTGCCGTTGGCCGAGTTTGCCCTTAATAATCGGGCCAGTTCGGCTACTTTGGTTTCGCCTTTTTTTTGTAATTTTGGTTTCCATCCTCGTTTTTCTTCAGGGCAGGTTGAGCCTTCTGATTGTCCTGGTGTAGATTCTGTGATGGACAGGTTACAGCAGATTTGGACTCATGTGGTAGACAATTTGACGTTGTCTCAGGAAAAGGCTCAGCGTTTTGCTAACCGCCGTCGGTGTGTTGGTCCTCGGCTTCGTGTGGGGGATTTAGTCTGGTTATCTTCTCGTCATGTTCCTATGAAGGTTTCTTCCCCTAAGTTCAAGCCTCGGTTTATTGTTCCTTATAAGATTTCTGAGATTATCAATCCAGTGTCTTTTCGTTTGGCCCTTCCAGCCTCTTTTGCCATCCACAATGTTTTCCATAGATCTTTGTTGCGGAGATATGTGGTACCCGTTGTTCCCTCTGTTGATCCTCCTGCCCAGGTGTTGGTTTAGGGGGAGTTGGAATATGTGGTTGAGAAAATTTTGGATTCTCGTCTTTCGAGGCGGAGGCTTCAGTATCTTGTTAAGTGGAAGGGTTATGGCCAGGAGGATAATTCTTGGGTGGTTGCCTCCGATGTCCATGCTGCCGACTTGGTTCGTGCTTTTCACTTGGCTCGTCCTGATCGGCCTGGGGGCTCTGGTGAGGGTTCGGTGACCCCTCCTCAAGGGGGGGTACTGTTGTGAATTCCGCTCTTGGGCTCCTGTTGTGAATTTGGATTCTGGGCTCCCCCGGTGGCCGCTTGTGGAATTGGACTTGTCATCCTCTTTCCTGTTTCACCTGATTCCATCAGTAGTGGGTGTCGCTATTTAAGCTCATTTCTCTGGTGGTTTCTTGCCGGTCAACAATGTTATCTGATGCCTCTCAGTGCTTGTTCCTGCTTCTAGACAACTACTGATAAGTTGGACTTTTGTCCATGTTTTGTTTGCCTATTTGTTCCAGTTCGCAGCTGAAGTTTTGTTACTGTGTCTGGAAAGCTCTCGTCGATCAGGGATTGCTACTCTGGCGTTATGAGTTAATGCCAGAGTTTAAGGTAATCTCTGGATGGTGTTTTGTTAGTATTTTTCTGCTGACCATGAAAGTATACTATCTGTCTTCTGCTATCTAGTAAGCGGACCTCAAATTTGCTAAGACTATTTTCCTGCTGCGTTTGTTGTTTCATCTGAACTCACCGTCATTATATGTGGGGGGCTACTGTCTTCTTTGGAATATTTCTCTAGAGGTGAGCCAGGTCTTATATTTCCCTCTGCTAGCTATTTAGGTCTTAGGCCAGAGCTGGGCATCTAGCGATAAATAGGAAATGCTACCTGGCTATTTCTAGTTGCGCGGCAGGCTTAGTTCATGGTCAGTATAGTTCCATCTTCCGAGAGCTTGTCCCTCTATAGGCTTGCTATGATCTCTGCCTGCAGAGATCATGACAGTTTGACCGGCCCATAAAGTGTTAAAGACCCAGGTTGAGAAAGGAGAGTTATAAGAAGTCTGCTGGAATTTTTTTTTTTTTTTTTTTTTCCTCCAGTCTGCCTTGCTGCAGTCTTTTTTCTCTCTCTCCTCCTAATCTCTGTATGCTCTGTGTGCACCTGACAATAATGGATCTCCAGAGTGTAACTGCGGGTTTGAATAATCTCATCACGAAAGTACAAAATTTACAAGATTTTGTGGTACATGCTCCGGTATCTGAGCCGAGAATTCCTTTGCCGGAGTTCTTCACAGGGAATAGAGATAGCTTCCAGAATTTCCGAAATAATTGTAAGCTTTATTTGTCCCTGAAGTCTCGTTCAGCTGGAGACCCTGCTCAGCAGGTTAGGATTGTGATTTCCTTGCTCAGGGGTGACCCTCAAGATTGGGCCTTCTCATTGCCAGCAGGGGATCCTGCGTTACGCGATGTGGATGCGTTTTTTCTGGCCTTGGGCTTGCTTTATGAGGAACCTCATTTGGAACTTCAGGCAGAAAAAACTTTGATGGCACTATCTCAGGGGCAAGACGAAGCTGAAGTTTTCTGCCAAAAATTCCGTAAATGGTCTGTGCTTACTCAGTGGAATGAGTGCGCCTTGGCGGCAACTTTCAGAGAAGGTCTCTCTGATGCCGTTAAGGATGTTATGGTGGGGTTCCCTTTGCCTGCAGGTCTGAATGAGTCCATGACAATGGCTATTCAGATTGATAGGCGTCTGCGGGAGCGCAAACCGATGCACCATCTGGCGGTGTCTATGGAAAAGACGCCAGAAAGTATGCAGTGTGATAGAATTCTGTCCAGGAGCGAGCGACAGAATTTTAGACGGAAGAATGGATTGTGTTTCTATTGTGGGGATTCTACTCATGTTATATCGGCATGCTCTAGGCGTACAAAGAAGCTTGATAAGTCTGTTTCCATTGGCACTATTCAGTCTAAGTTTATTTTGTCTGTAACCCTGATTTGCTCTTTGTCATCCATTGCCACGGACGCCTATGTTGACTCTGGCGCCGCTCTGAGTCTTATGGATTGGTCCTTTGCCAATCGTTGTGGTTTTGATTTAGAGCCTTTGGAGACTCTTATTCCTCTGAAGGGGATTGACTCCACCCCATTGGCTAATAATAAACCACAATACTGGACACAAGTAACCATGCGTATCAATCCGGATCACCAGGAGATTATTCGTTTCCTGGTGCTGTATAATTTACATGACGATTTGGTACTGGGATTGCCATGGTTGCAGTCTCACAACCCAGTCTTGGACTGGAGAGCTATGTCTGTGTTGAGCTGGGGATGTAAGGGTATTCATGGGGACGTACCTTTGGTTTCTATTTCGTCGTCCATTCCCTCTGAAGTCCCTGAGTTCCTCTCTGATTATCAAGACGTCTTTGACGAACCCAAGCTTGGGTCGTTACCTCCGCACCGTGAGTGCGATTGTGCCATAGATTTGATACCGGGTTGTAAATATCCAAAGGGTCGTTTGTTTAATTTGTCTGTGCCGGAACATGCTGCTATGCGGGAATATATAAAGGAGTCTTTGGAAAAGGGACTTATTCGTCCATCTTCTTCTCCCTTGGGAGCTGGGTTTTTCTTTGTCTCAAAAAAAGACGGCTCTTTGAGACCATGTATTGATTATCGGCTTCTGAATAAGATCACTGTTAAGTATCAATACCCATTGCCATTGCTTACTGATTTGTTTGCTCGTATAGAGGGTGCTAAGTGGTTCTCTAAAATTGATCTTCGTGGGGCGTATAATTTGGTGCGGATCAGGCAGGGGGATGAGTGGAAGACCGCATTTAATACGCCCGAGGGCCACTTTGAGTATTTGGTCATGCCTTTTGGTCTTTCTAATGCCCCTTCAGTTTTCCAGTCTTTTATGCATGATATTTTCCGCGATTTTCTGGATAAATTTATGATAATATATCTGGATGATATTCTGATTTTTTCTGATGACTGGGACTCTCATGTCCAGCAGGTCAGGAGAGTTTTTCAGGTTCTGCGGTCTAATTCTTTATGTGTGAAGGGGTCTAAGTGCGTTTTTGGGGTCCAGAAAATTTCCTTTTTGGGGTATATTTTTTCTCCCTCTTCCATTGAGATGGATCCCGTCAAGGTGCAAGCTATTTGTGACTGGACTCAGCCCTCCTCTCTTAAGGGTCTTCAGAGATTTTTGGGCTTTGCCAACTTTTACCGCCGATTTATTGCTGGTTTTTCGGATGTCGTTAAACCACTGACTGATTTGACCAGACAAGGCGCTGATGTTGCTAATTGGTCCCCTCATGCTGTAGAGGCCTTTCAGGAGCTTAAGCGCCGTTTTGCCTCTGCCCCTGTGTTGCGTCAGCCTGATGTGGATCTGCCTTTTCAGGTTGAGGTTGACGCTTCGGAGATCGGAGCTGGGGCAGTGTTGTCGCAGAAAGGTTCCGACTGCTCCGTCATTAGGCCTTGTGCCTTCTTTTCTCGCAAATTTTCGCCCGCAGAGCGGAATTATGATGTTGGGAATCGGGAGCTTTTGGCCATGAAGTGGGCGTTTGAGGAGTGGCGCCATTGGCTCGAGGGGGCTAGGCATCAGGTGGTGGTATTGACTGACCACAAAAATTTGATTTATCTTGAGACTGCCAGACGCCTGAATCCTAGACAGGCGCGCTGGTCTTTATTTTTTTCTCGCTTTAATTTTGTGGTGTCATACCTACCGGGTTCTAAGAATGTTAAGGCAGATGCCCTTTCTAGGAGTTTTGACCCGGACTCTCCTGGTAATTCTGAACCCACAGGTATCCTTAGGGAGGGAGTAATTTTGTCGGCCGTTTCTCCTGATCTGCGGCGGTCCTTGCAAGAGTTTCAGGCGGATAGACCGGATCGTTGTCCGCCTGATAGACTGTTTGTTCCGGATGATTGGACCAGCAGAGTCATCTCTGAGGTACATTCTTCTGCATTGGCAGGTCATCCCGGAATTTTTGGTACCAGGGATTTGGTGGCAAGATCCTTCTGGTGGCCTTCTCTGTCACGAGATGTGCGAGTCTTTGTGCAGTCATGTGACGTTTGTGCTCGGGCCAAGTCTTGTAGTTCTCGGGCTAGCGGACTGCTGTTGCCCTTGCCTATTCCTAAGAGGCCTTGGACACACATCTCGATGGATTTTATTTCAGATCTGCCTGTTTCCCAGAAGATGTCTGTCATCTGGGTGGTCTGTGACCGTTTCTCTAAAATGGTCCATTTGGTTCCTCTGCCCAAGTTGCCTTCTTCTTCTGAGTTGGTTCCTCTGTTTTTTCAGAATGTTGTCCGATTGCACGGTATTCCTGAGAATATTGTTTCTGACAGAGGTACCCAATTTGTGTCTAGATTTTGGCGGGCATTCTGTGCTAGGATGGGCATAGATTTGTCTTTTTCATCTGCTTTTCACCCTCAGACTAATGGCCAGACCGAGCGGACTAATCAGACCCTTGAGACATATCTGAGGTGTTTTGTCTCTGCTGACCAGGATGATTGGGTTGCTTTTTTGCCATTGGCAGAGTTCGCCCTCAATAATCGGGCCAGTTCTTCCACCTTGGTGTCCTCGTTTTTCTGTAATTCGGGGTTTCACCCTCGATTTTCCTCCGGTCAGGTGGAATCCTCGGATTGTCCTGGAGTGGATGCGGTGGTGGAGAGATTGCATCACATCTGGGGGCAGGTTATGGACAATTTGAAGTTGTCCCAGGAGAAGACTCAGCGTTTTGCCAACCGTCATCGTCGTGTTGGTTCTCGGCTTTGTGTTGGAGATTTAGTGTGGTTGTCTTCTCGTTTTGTCCCTATGAGGGTCTCTTCTCCTAAGTTTAAACCTCGGTTCATCGGCCCTTATAGAATATTGGAGATTCTTAATCCTGTTTCTTTCCGTTTGGACCTCCCTGCGTCCTTTTCCATTCATAACGTTTTTCATCGGTCGTTATTGCGCAGGTATGAGGTACCTGTTGTACCTTCTGTTGAGCCTCCTGCTCCGGTGTTGGTTGAGGGTGAGTTGGAGTACGTTGTGGAGAAAATTTTGGACTCTCGTGTTTCCAGACGGAAACTCCAGTATCTGGTCAACTGGAAGGGTTACGGCCAGGAGGATAATTCTTGGGTCAATGCATCTGATGTTCATGCTTCTGATCTTGTTCGTGCCTTCCATAGGGCTCATCCTGGTCGCCCTGGTGGATCTGGTGAGGGTTCGGTGCCCCCTCCTTGAGGGGGGGGTACTGTTGTGAATTTGGATTCTGGGCTCCCCCGGTGGCCGCTTGTGGAATTGGACTTGTCATCCTCTTTCCTGTTTCACCTGATTCCATCAGTAGTGGGTGTCGCTATTTAAGCTCATTTCTCTGGTGGTTTCTTGCCGGTCAACAATGTTATCTGATGCCTCTCAGTGCTTGTTCCTGCTTCTAGACAACTACTGATAAGTTGGACTTTTGTCCATGTTTTGTTTGCCTATTTGTTCCAGTTCGCAGCTGAAGTTTTGTTACTGTGTCTGGAAAGCTCTCGTCGATCAGGGATTGCTACTCTGGCGTTATGAGTTAATGCCAGAGTTTAAGGTAATCTCTGGATGGTGTTTTGTTAGTATTTTTCTGCTGACCATGAAAGTATACTATCTGTCTTCTGCTATCTAGTAAGCGGACCTCAAATTTGCTAAGACTATTTTCCTGCTGCGTTTGTTGTTTCATCTGAACTCACCGTCATTATATGTGGGGGGCTACTGTCTTCTTTGGAATATTTCTCTAGAGGTGAGCCAGGTCTTATATTTCCCTCTGCTAGCTATTTAGGTCTTAGGCCAGAGCTGGGCATCTAGCGATAAATAGGAAATGCTACCTGGCTATTTCTAGTTGCGCGGCAGGCTTAGTTCATGGTCAGTATAGTTCCATCTTCCGAGAGCTTGTCCCTCTATAGGCTTGCTATGATCTCTGCCTGCAGAGATCATGACAGGCTCCCTCCGGTGGTTGTAAGTGGCACTTTTGTGAATTCTGCTCTTGGGCTCCCTCCTGTGGTTTTGAGTGGTATAGCTGCTTCTTGGATTTAGCATCAGCAGCTGCTTCCACTGATCGTCTTTCTGGCTCGGCTATTTTAGTCTGGCCTTATTCCTTAATCAATGCCAGTTGTCAATTGTTCCTGCTTGGAGCCACTGCTCTTTTGGATTTCCCTGACACTCTGTCCAGTTCAGCAAAGATAAGTCCTTGCTTGTCCTTTTGCAGTCCACTTGTTGTGGACTTATTTGTTCAGCACATTCTATGTTTTGCACATTTGTCCAGCTTATCAGTATGGATCTATTCAGCTAAGCTGGAAGCTCTGGGCTGCAGATTTTGCCCTCCACACCTTTAGTCAGGTGTGGAGATTTTTGCATATCTCTGCGGTGGACTTTTTCTAGTTTTTATTACTGACCGCACAGTGTTCTTTCCTTTACTATCTAGCTAGAAGTGGCCTCCTTTGCTAAATCTTGTTTCATACTACGTATGTCATTTCCTTCTCCTCTCACAGTCAATATTTGTGGGGGGCTGTCCTATCCTTTGGGAATCTTCTCTGAGGTAAGATAGCTTTCCTATTCCTACCTTTAGGGGTAGCTAGTTCTCCGGCTGTGACGAGGTGTCCAGGGAGTGACAGGAACATCCCACGGCTACTGCTAGTGTTGTGTTAAGATCAGGAACTGCGGTCTGTATAGTTACCACCTGCTCAGAGCTAGTCGCATGTCGCTCCTAAATTACCAGTCCATAACAGATCTCCCCTATAGAACAGTGACATCGGGTGATGTCACTGCTCTATAGGACCCTCAGTGACACACTGACAGGAGACAATGGCTCCTGCAGTTTATCACTGAGGTTACCGGAGTTCAAAGACTTACTTTATGGCAATTGCTGCCTGGGAAAATTTCTCACACTGCAATGGCATAAAGTGAAACTAGGGACTATTTTTTTTTACAGCAGCGGAGGAATACAGTGCGTAAGGATACCTTCCTCCCGTCATTGTGTTCCTGGAGCCCCTGGAGAGCGGTCGCACCAGCTGATGCTGCCATTCTCCACGGGAGATCGTCGTGGGACACTCGTAGATTTCTGCAGACAGGGAGTATATTGGTTGTTTGTTATTTTAATCTTTTCTACAGATGACACTGGCTTTGGGGAACAAAGTGACAAGTAATGGTGAGTATGAAATCTATGTTATATGTACTGTATGTCTATATGTATGTATTGTATGTAATGTATGAATGTATTGTATGTAGTATGTATGTAGTATGTATGTTGCATGTATGTATGTATGTAGTATGTATGTATGTAGTATGTATGTATGTAGTATGTTCTATGTATGTAGTATGTATGTTGTATGTAGTATGTATGTATGTATGTATGTAGCATGTATGTAGTATGTATGTAGCATGTATGTAGCATGTAGTATGTATGTAGTATGTATGTAGCATGTATGTAGTATGTATGTAGCATGTAGTATGTATGTAGTATTTATGTAGCATGTATTGTAGCATGTATGTAGCAAGTAGTATGTGTGTAGTATGCATGTAGTATGTTGTATGTAGCATATATGTAGTATGTATGTAGCATGTATGTAGCATGTAGTATGCACGTAATGTATGTAGCATGTAGTATGTATGTAGCATGTATGTAGTATGTATGTAGCATGTAGTATGTATGTAGCATGTATGTAGCATGTATGTAGCTTGTAGTATGTATGTAGTATGTTGTATGTAGCATGTATGTAGTATGTATGTAGTATGTATGTAGCATGTAGTATGTATGTAGTATGTATGTAGCATGTATGTAGCATGTATGTAGCATGTAGTATGTGTGTAGTATGTTGTATGTAGTATGTTGTATGTATCATGTATGTAGTATGTATGTAGCATGTATGTAGTATATATGTATGTAGCATGTATGTAGCATGTATGTAGCATGTATGTATTTTTTTTTTACATTCAACACATTAGCCGGATGATGGGACTACTACTGTCCCATCATTGGCTAATGTGTCAATCATTGTCACTGTAGCAGGCATCGTCCGATGGGACATGTAGTCCCATCGGACGATGCCTGCACACCGCACAGAGCCTCGGCACGCCCGCACAGAGCCCCGGCACGCCCGCACAGACCACCGGCAGCCCATACAGAGCCCCGGGAGGCCTGCACAGACCACCGGGAGCCCATACAGAGCCCCGGGAGGCCCGCACAGACCACCGGGAGCCCATACAGAGCCCCGGGAGGCCTGCACAGACCACCGGGAGCCCATACAGAGCCCCGGGAGGCCCGCACAGACCACTGGGAGCCCATACAGAGCCCCGGGAGGCCCGCACAGACCACCGGTAGCCCATAGAGAGCCCCGGGAGGCCCGCACATACCACCGGCAGCCCATACAGAGCCCCGGGAGGCCCGCACAGACCACCGGCAGCCCATACAGAGCCCCGGGAGGCCTGCACAGACCACCGGCAGCACATACAGAGCCCCGGGAGGCCTTCACAGACCACCAGCAGCACATACAGAGCCCTGGGAGGCCCGCACAGACCACCGGCAGCACATACAGAGCCCCAGGAGGCCCGCACAGACCACTGGCAGCACATACAGAGCCCCGGGAGGCCCGCACAGACTACCGGCAGCCCATACAGAGCCCCGGGAGGCCCGCACAGACCCTGCCCGCACACACAGACACGCACAGTGTCCGCCCACGCACCGCCCACACTCTTCCCCCCTCCGGAACAGGATGTAGAAGCACAGAAAGGGCTTATTTACATTCCGATATTTGTGTCCCATTGACTTACATTGGTATCGGGTATCGGTATCGGCGATATCCGATATTTTTTGGATATCGGCCGGTCCAATTCGATACCGATACTTTTGGATATCAGAAGGTATCGCTCAACCCTAAGTGTGTCCAATATGAACATTTTTATGATCTTTATGCTGCTCTATATCATTACCCTGTGAACAACGTCTCCTATGTAAAGACCATAAAAATCAGAATATTGGACATACTAAATAAAGAGGTCCTTGTCACTGGAACCAAGGGGCAGATTGACCTTTTGGCAATTCTGGTAAATGCCAGGTGGCTGTGTAGGGAGTTAGACTGGACAGCGGGTACCTGCATGCTGGGTTTGGAACTTAAAGGGTTGCATCCTCTGTTCCTGGGGGAAAGCCTGAGGGAGGTGGACCTTCCCCTGCTGCAGGAGGGAAGGAGGTGAAAGAGAGAGCTTCCTGCTCACCCAGGAGAGCCGGGAAAGCACACGCAGCAGCTGAGTGATAAAAGGAAAAGCATGCCAAAAGAGTCAGTCTGGCGCCCGCACAGAACAGTGCAGAGGCCAGCGCAGGAAGCAGCGCACAGAGCGGTGAGTGGCGTGCTCTGCATCCCCCACCTGAGAGGACTGACTTGACAACGGGCCATATAGAAGTAGCCTCCGTTGCCAGCAGAGCCAAGCCGTGCAGAACAGAGCCTTGTGGAGCCAAGTCATGCAGAGCAGAGTTTTGCAGAGCCAAGCCGTGTGGAGCAGAGCCAGGGGTTGCAGCAGTCACAGAGAGTTATGTTGTGCTCTTACAGGTTTGTGGCCCATGCCTTTAGAAGCCACATCTGTATATGGACAAGGGGCAGTGGAAGGTACCGGAGACCAACCACTGTCGCTAGAAGACCGACCACCGGTCCACAGTGTTTTCCTGGAAAGGATACCGTGCCAGCAGTTGCCAGCTGTCACGGAGTTACCGCGACAGAGTAGTACCAGAAGACTGCAGCGTCTTATGGCTCCTGCTCCACCGCTGAGAGGAAGCACTTCTCCAGTATATTGAATGTTTGTTTTCTTTCAGCAGGACAAGGGTAATCGGCCATGTGGTAATCCCTGCATTCAGCTGTGCTTGGTTAGCCACTCCCCTCTCCTATAAAAGCTAGGCCTTCAGGCCAGATCCTTGTCTGAGATAGCACTTGCTAGGTAGACCTGGAGTAGTGAGGAGCTGGTGTCTGGAGAGTTGGAGGAGTTTATTGTGGGACAGTTGTTTGGTTTGTACACTTGGAAATTCCTCATCCTTATCTGCCTTATTTTCTTCCCCCTTCCTTCACACCCTGGTGAATACCTCTGTTATTTGTGAAAGTATATTTGTGTGAGTGGAATTTTCTTTTACCCTTGTCTTTGTTTCCCTGTCTGTCGGGTTGGTGTACTGCAGTACACGGTGGCGCCTCTCTTCCCCTGGTGGGGGACGGGGACAGATGCACGGCTGCTGTTAGGAGACAGTGCAAGGGCAGAGGCCCTGGCATCCTCGCCATCTGTGGTATCCCGGGGAACAGGGCAAGTTAGGGCGCTAGGACCAGGAAAGGTGCCCCTGGTCCCAGTTTACTCGCCAGTCCAATCGTGACACTAGCGTTATTGAGTTTGCAGCAGGAGCTGCAGTTTAAGGACTTTCTGACGCAAGTGTTAATGAACTGCCTTTATTTTGAACCATTGTTCTTCACCTCAAGAATATCCTCTGAATTAATATACTGTTTGCCTCCCCTCTATAACCCTTTGTCTCCTGACATCTTTTTCCGTTTATGCTGTCTAACCCTTTACCTCCCTTCGTGGAGTAACACTGTTAAATTAAATCCCTCTGTTAACACTTGCTCTGCCTCCTGTACGTCACTGCATCCCGCATCCCTGCTTGATATCTAACACTTGGTGTAGTCGGCAGGATGCAGTCTACGGGCACAGGGGTGGCAGACCAAGCGGTTGGGGGAACTCCAAGGGCCAGTATACCACTGGGGACAATTTTGAGTAATCTCCCCAAGTTCACAAGGAGCAACATTCTGTTATGGAGCTGTACTGGGCTGGTCAGTGGGATGATGAGAATGTACCCCATGACTCCTGCGTTAGCGGCGGAGGTTGCCCTGATGGCTTTAGACGGAGAGGCCAGGGATTCCGTCATGCTAGGACCTCCCCATGAGCAACACAACTTTGAAAAAGTACTGTAAATACTTGAAGAGACACATGGAGACCCCACAGATGTAGGGGAGTTATGCACACGCTTATTTATGCGTTATCAAAGAGAGGAGGAGACAGTGACGCAGTACATGAACGTGCTACACGAGGTACACACTACAATTCTTAAGAAAGATGGCATAGGCCTAGAACCCCCTGACATAGTGCTGCAAGACCAGTTGGTGACGGGTCTGAGAGACACACTGCTTGGGCAGGCTTTGCGTGAGTGCCTGCGAGTTAACCCGCTCATGACTTTTGCAGAAATTGGGGCAGAGGCACGCATAGGCGAGCAGGAGCAGGGGCTGCAGCCTTGACAGGGATGGTCCAGTGTTACAGAGAACCCAGCCCAAACGAGGAAGATCTGAGGTGGACCCACAAATTACGGCAGAGAATACAGAAGGTATGGGAAAAGGTTGAAAAATTGCAGGAAGCTCTTACAGCTGTCTTGGAGTCCCATGCCATCCCCCAAGGGGACTCACAGCAAAACCTAAAGGAAGTTAAGGGAGAGGTGCAGAGCATCAGAGATACCCCAGCAGTTGTCCCAAAGTTTGCTTCCAGGTCGTGGAGAGAAGAATGAATGCAGAGGGGGCATGTTTCCCGGAGAGGACGGCGATCCAGATTGAAGCGCCCACCAGACAGACGCAGAAAGGGGTGTTGGACATGTGGAAGAGTGGGGCACCTGTCCAAAAACTGCCCTACCTGAGTAAAACAATGGCAAAGATCCGTTCACCCCTCCAAAGGTCCTGCGAGTTGGAGAGAACATCGCCCATGGGAGAAATGATACGGCGGGAAGAGAGCAGCCGCACCCAGAGCTAGACAGAGCCACGATGTCGGGTGCTGAGAAGAGATGGAGAAGGGTTCGACTATCTACAGTGAAGTGTCTGCGTTGGTCAGGGAAGTGGAGGCTAGCCTGGTGGAACTCCAACTTGGGCCCGAAGGTTCTGTCTGTGAGACCCAGCCTGAAGAAGAGAAAGAGCCAGATGTCCCTGAAACTCCCACGGTTCCTGTTTATGAGAAGAAAGAATCACTTAACTTGCCCTCTGAAGTGAACAGTTTGCCGGCAGTCAGCTCAAGAGACCCCGATTTAATGGAAGAGTTGCAAAATGTTCCTGAGGTACCTCCACCAAAAGTGGTAGATTGTGAAGACCAACCCAAAGGGAAAGAAGAGGTGTCTAATGGAATGATCTACCGAAGCCTGTTGTGTCCCTGCCTGTTACTGGAACCCATAGAAAGGGAACAAGTGCCAAGTGTTCCCAGGACGTCTGTTCCATGATTCCAATTTGTGAAGAGGAAGAACCACTGACTTTGCTCTCTGAAGTGGAAAGTTCGCCGCCCTACAGTCCCGGAGATCTTGACTGGTTGGAAGAGGTGAAGCAGCTGGGTGAGGCAGAAAGTATGGCTGAGGAGCAATGGGAAGAGATGCCCGCAGTACCCAGAGAGGACAATGAAAGATCCAGTCTGCATGGTATTGATCCATCCAATTTCGGTCCTGAAGGGAGTGCACCTGTCAAAGATAGGGGGTGCTTTGGAGAAGAATTGCCAGTATTTAATCCACAGACTGAGGAGTCCGAGCCAGAAGTTCCCAAGGTTTCCGAAGAAGACCAGGAAAAGGACGAGCTGTCTGCTGGCAACCAAGCTAAGAAAAGAAAAAAGAAGAAGAAAGGTGTGAAAGTGACTGATGTTGCAGAAATATCGGATGAGACTGAAGATGTGAGAAAAGTGACTAAAGTCTCTACCGCTTCACTCGAAGGTTGGAGTGACCTCTACAGGCCTTACTTGGAGAAGATGGAGCCAGAAAGGCAGGAGGAGTTGCAAAAATTGTGGGCAGCTGTCGGCCCTCGGAAGAGCAAAGTGGAGTACGACGAAGCCTCGCCTGTGAAATGGCAAGTTAAAAGAGAGGGGGAATGTTGGGAGAGAGACCGGACCATGGGTACCTGCATGCTGGGTCGGGAACTGAAAGAGCTGCATCCTCTGTTCCCGGGGGAAGCCTGAGGGAGGCGGACCTTGCCCTGCTGCAGGAGGGAAGGAAGAGAGAGACAGAGCTTCCTGCTCACCCAGAAGAGCCGGGAAAGCATGCACAGCAGCTGAGAGATAAAAGGGAAATTGCGCTAAAAGAGTCAGTCTGGCGCTGGCACAGAGTAGTGCAGAGGGCAGCGCAGGAAGCAGCGTGCAGAGCGGTGAGTGGCGCACTCTGGATCCCCCACCTAAGAGGACTGACTTGGCAACGGGCTATATAGAAGTAGCTTCCATTGCCAACGAAGCCAAGCCGTGCAGAACAGAGCCTTGTGGAGCCAAGCCATGCAGAGCAGAGTCTTGTGGAGCCAAGCCATGTGGAGCAGAGCTGGGGGGTTGCAGCAGTCACAGAAAGTAGTGCTCTGGCTGAGAACACCAGCGCTAAACAGACAAGTGTCACCCACCGCCAACAGCGGGGACCAGGGAGAGCGGGACGAGCGGTGTGTGTCCCGTGACAGCCAAAGAATATCAGGTGCCATACACGACATGACCGTGAGTACCGCACACACGCTGCCCAAGTGAGACCACATATAAGACCGACAGCTGCACCCTGATGTGGACACACTATAGTTGTTCTGACTCTTGTGACCTTACTACGACAGTTAAGACAGTTTTCCGGAGGCTCGTACAGGTCTGTGGCCCGTGCCTTTAGAAGCCACATCTGTATATGGACAAGGGGCAGTGGAAGGTACCGGAGACCGACCACTGTCACCAGAAGATGGACCACCGGTCCACAGTGTTTTCCTGGAAAGGATACCGCGCCAACCGTTGCTGGCGTTATTGTGTTCGCAGCAGGAGCTACAGTTTAAGGACTTCCTAACGCAAGTGTTAATGAGATACCTTTATTTTGAACCGTTATTCTTCACCTCAAGAATATTCTCTGACTTAATGTACTGTTTGTCTCCCCTGCACAACCCTTTGTCTCCTGACATCTTTTTCCCTTTATGCTGTATAACCCTTTACAGCCCTGCGTGGAGTAAGGCTGTTAAATTAAATCCCTCTGTTAACCCTTGCTCTGCCTCCCGTCCGTCACTGCATCTCGCGTCCCTGCTTGATATCTTATAGCTGCATAGTTCACAACACTTTTACCCGTATTATAGTTCTCAGGATGCAAATATTGTTACAACCATAGTGGGGCAGAGAGCCATCAGCTCCCTGCTTCACGACTTACTAAGGCAGGCCACAGGCCTGCAAGAGGCTGAGGCCAGGGGATGTCAGGCATGATATGATATCACTCAATGACACTGCCTCCTTCGGTCTGGAGACTACAATTAGTAGAAGCGCATCACCGCTCTTATGGAAGTGGGTTGAGGTATTAGTTTTTTGTTTTTTTTTTGCTAGCCACAGTCTGAACAATATTACTATAGTGAGACATAGGGGCATAAAGGGGGCATTATTACAACAAAGACGTAGGTTAGGCTTTATTATAGAGAGGCACAATTGGGTACATTATTATGATAATGTGACATATGGAGGCATTGTTATAAGGAGGCCCAATTGAGGGCATTATTACAGTAAAGATACATGGGGGGAATGGGGGGAAGGTATAATGGGGGCATTATAATTGTTATAAAGAGGCAGAATAATATAAGGAAGCACAATATGAGGTTTAGTTATGAGGAGGCATATTGGGGTATAGTAATAAGGAGGTAATAAGGAGGCACAATGGAAGTTATTATTATTAGACACAAAGTGGAAATTATTACAATAAAAAGGCACAAGAAAGCATTATAATAAGGCACAAAAGGGGCATATTTATAAGGTACATTGAACGTATTATTAAAATAAAGAGGTACAGGGAGGCATTGTTACTACAATGGGGATATATAACTATAAGCAAGAACAAGAGGCATAATTACTATAAGGAGCACAGAATGGGTCAATATTACTAAGTGGAGGCACAGATGGAACACTTTAACTGTATGGGGCACACAAGATGGGTACTCTTATTGAGCAGGATACAGATGAGGCATTATGACTGTTTGTGAGACTGGTTGTACAAAGCTGGAGGAATGTCAGGATTGTTCTTGAAAAGTGAAGCCAAGGTTCAGTTCGGTTCGGATTCGCCCAAACAGTCCTTCGTTTGCCGAACAGTACGCCTAGTGGTTTGACAAATGTACCCGAACCCCATTAGATTCAAAGAGAGGCAAAATCGAATGCATAGACAACACCTTAAAGAGTGAAAAAAAGCTTCCCAAACAGCTAAAAGTAAGGGCAGACTCAAGGAAAAGTGGCATAAATTGACCCACAGTAGAAATTTGCAAATGGCACAGCAGCAGTCAGCCATGGGCCATGCATGAGGTTTTAGGCTCTGGCCCAGCATTTACACCTTGGAATTGAAGTTTTAATGAGGACCTGGAGGTTAAGGGAGCAGTGTAAGCTTTCTGGGTTCACATTGCGTCCTGGCAGTCCATCTAACGGACTACGGTACACCGCGGCATAAACGCGGTGTAACGTAGTCCGTTACGGCCGCCATTGACTGCAATGTCGGACGCATCGCTAGCGCATGCCCACAATGGGCGTGTGCTAGGGATGTTCCGTCATTGAGTGACGGATCCTGAGACGCGGGCTGCAGCGTTTCCAGGTCCGTCACTGCTAGCGCAGATAGAGCTAGCAGATGCTCTATCTGCACTAGCGCGATGTAAGCGTCGGCACTTGCGTTAACAGCAGCCCGTTAGCGTATGTGCTGAACGGGCTGCTGCTAACGCAGTGTGAACCCGAACTTAGCTGGGTGACCTCACGTCTCATGCAACACCTCCAATTTTTTTTTTCATTCCAGCCAAACTCAGATGGCACAAACATCAGTTTTATAGACTACTATTGGGAGAAAAATGTAAGGAAAGTAACACAGATAGTTGACTGAAAGTAAGTGCAGGCCTGCCTGTCTGGGAGACCTACTTACATGGGCACCCCACCAGATGGAGACCCGACTTGGAGTCTCCACATTTAAAAAAATAATTGTCACACAGCACTAAAGTGGCATAAATTTCCAAATACTGGAAATATTATAATAGTTCTCTGACACACCTTCCAATACAGGCAACTCACCAAATGGAGGCCCAACTTGGTGTCTCCAAATTTAAAAAAATAATTGCCACACCGCACTAAAGTGGCATTAATTTCCACAGTATAATAGGCCTCTGACACAACTTCTACCACAGGCAACCCACCAGATGGAGACCCAACTTGGAGTCTCCACATTTCAAATAATAATTGTCACTCACCACTAAAGTGGCATCAGTATTCACAGAGTAGAAACAGTATAATAAGCATCTGACACAACTTCCATCACAGGCAACCCACCAGATGGAGACCCAACTTGGAGTGTCCACATTTAAAAAAAAATGTCACACTGCACTAAAGTTGCATTAATTTCCACAGAGTATAAACAGTATAATAGGCCTCTGACATACCTTCTTCCACAGGCAAGCCTCCAGATGGAGACCCAACTTGGAGTCTCCACATTTCCAAAAATTGTTTGTAACATCAGAAGCAGTAGCAACAGCAGGCACAGATGACACCACAAAGATGGCACAGACTGCAATAATGCGAGATCAATACATGACACTGAAACCAACACCATCGCCTAGTCTACCCAATCTTTGACTGGGGTGCAAAGGTCATCGAAGATGCATGACTTGTTCATTCTAATTAAAGTTAGGCAGTCTACACTTTCAGGGAACAGCCGGATGCGCTTATCCGTCAGGACACCACCAGCAGTGCTGAAGACACGTTCTGAGAGAACCCTGGCTGCTGAACATGACAGAACATATAAGGTGTGACAGGCAAGCTCAGGCCACTCATTTTTTAAAGCCAAAAATGTAAAAGAGTCCAACCCCCCGGATGGCATTGATATTGAGCTCCAGATACTCCTGCACCAAGCTTTCGAATCATTCACAACGTGACAGACTTGTACCCTGTCGGGCTGGTTTAAAAATATGTTAAACTAGTCATAGAAATTGTTTATGCCACTTACAATGCTGCTAATGTTTTCTCGATGACGCCTTGACGTTCCCGGGGTCGGGTGTCTACAATTGAGGCTCCCCACAGTCAGTTGGGCTTTTGGAAATTTTTGACACAGCAGGAAACAAGGGTGATTGGGTTGCCACCTCTGAGAATTGTACTGTGTGTGATGTTAACCCCTTCATGACCTTGGGATTTTCCATTTTTCCGTGTTCGTTTTTCACTCCCCTCATTCCCAGAGCCATAACTTTTTTATTTTTCTGTCAATTTGGCCATGTGAGGGCTTATTTTTTGCAGGACGAGTTGTACTTTTGAACGACATCATTGGTTTTACCATGTCGTGTACTAGAAAACGGGAAAAAAAATCCAAGTGCGGTGAAATTGCAAAAAAAGTGCAGTCCCACACTTGTTTTTTGCTTGGCTTTTTTGCTAGGTTCACTAAATGCTAAAACTGACCTGTCATTATGATTCTCCAGGTCACTACGAGTCCATTTTTCATGATCTGGGGTCGGTTGCATGCTTAGTTTTTGCATGCCGAGCTGGCATTTTTAATGATACCATTTTGCTGCAGATACGTTCTTTTGATCGCCCGTTATTGCATTTTAATGCAATGTCGCGGCGACCAAAAAAACGTAATTCTGGCGTTTCTAATTTTTTTCTCGCTACGCCATTTAGCGATCAGGTTAATGCTTTTTTTTTATTGATAGATCGGGCGATTCTGAACGCGGCGATACCAAATATGTGTAGGTTTGATTTTTTTTTATTGATTTATTTTGATTGGGGCGAAAGGGGGGTGATTCAAACTTTTATATTTTTTTATTTTTTTCACATTTTTTTTTACTTTTTTTTTTTTAAACTTTTGCCATGCTTCAATAGCCTCCATGGGAGGCTAGAAACTGGCACAACGCGATCGGTTCTGCTACATAGCAGCGATCTGATGTTCGCTGCTATGTAGCAGAACTGCAGGTGTGCTGTGAGCGCCGACCACAGGGTGGCCCTCACAGCTACCGTGGATCAGTAACCCAGTAACCATAGAGGTCTCAAGGACCTCTATGGTTACAATGTAGAAGCATCGCCGACCTCCGATCATGTGACGGCTCGGCTGGAAGCGCCGGTTAAATGCCGCTGTCTGCGTTTGACAGCGGCATTTAACTAGTTAATAGGCGCGGGCGGATCACGATTCTGCCCGCGCCTATTACGGGCACATGTCAGCTGTTCAAAACAGCTGACATGTCCCAGCTTTGATGCGGGCTCACCGCCGGAGCCTGCATCAAAGCGGGGCTTCTGACCTCGGACGTACTATCCCGTCCAAGGTCAGAAAGGGGTTAAGGTGGAGGAAGACGAGGAGAGGCCACTTGATGCAGCGCTTGCCAACCACATGCTCTTCATGAGCCTCATCTAAAGGGGTACCGCTGTGCAGCTGCCAAAGAAGGGGAGTTGAGTAGGCCGACCAGTAACCGAGGTTGTTGGAGCGCCCGCTAGAGCCGTGGAGTACTCGGGCTTGGTCAGACAGGTCTTCAGGGGGTTGTCACGGCAGCTGTGACCCGGTCCATGGCCCTGGGCATCCAATAAAAATGATAAGGGAAAGTTTGCAGGGGATTTAACCACCTGTGGTGTTCGGCAATGAGTGGCCGACGCTGCTTAAGGAGACTGGTGGGGCTGATGATTACCCAGCTGGAATGGTTCTGCTCCCCACAAGTGGAGCAGGGCCCCAGGCCTACCGGTATAGTTTTATAAGGAATTGTGGACATTGGGGTGCAGGAATGAGGGTGCAGGAAATGACTGGAGGACACAAGGATTGCAGTTTTCTTTACCTGTACTTGGTGGTAGAAGGTGCAGTCTGGGACATGGGTAACAGGTGATGATGGGGGATCCAGGCAGCCTGGAAGCAATTTAGGTGGGTTCGGAGGCCTTCCTTCTGCGCTGTTCTCTTAGGTTCTTGCTGCCTGAAGCTCTGCACAAATCCTTTTTCTGCGTGTTGCTTCTAACCTGTATGGCAAACAGCGTGAGCCTATCACGAGCACTGACATTTCGCTGGCAGCCCTGGGCTCTTGGTCTGCTGTGGTGCCTCTGAGTGTTCGGTGTGGCCAGGGAGCTTGCAGTTCCCTGCCCTCCGGATTCAGCTGTTGGGGTGTACAGCACCCACACAGCCAAGGACTCTGGCATCCTTTTTGTCAGTGCTCTATTCTGGGGTGAGTTGGTTACAGCTCCACTCCCCTGGTTCTCCTCGACTTCCCTCCTCTCCTCTCAGGCTCAGACTACTCACTGACTAACCCTGCCTCCAGGCCAGAACTTATAGAGAAGCTCCCCTGAAACCGGGTGTTAGAGCTCCCCTTTCTTGTCTGGAGTCAGGAAAGTGTTGGATGCTGGTATTACCTGGTAAGGGGACCCCTCCTTGCTTCCAGGTATGACATCAACCCCTGTGAGGGAGGCAATGCCACTGTGGCAACCGGACTCCTAGGGTGCCACATTCCCCCTAGTGAAATTCAGTACTCCCAGACTGAGGAAACATAAAACAATAATAAGTGAACAATTAATAACAATAAATGAAAATTTACAAAGTCTTAAAAATGAAAAAATTACAACCCCCCCCAAAAAAAACAATAATACAGTTACTGCAGCACCTAGTCCTTATGCTGCCATCCAGGAATTGTCTTTGTCCGCGTATCTGGAGTTTGGTTGGTGAGAACCGCCTTAACCCACTTTATGTGTCCTCCCTGGGCGTGGGTACCTAGGGTCATCATTGGGTTACATTCTTGCCGGTCAATATCTACAATTATCAGACCTTGGGCTTTAAACTCTACTCGCCCCACCTTAATGGTCACCTCCTTATACCCCACTTGTGGCAAAGGCTGACCATTGCTGGCGACTATTGTCAGATCATAAACTGGGCCGCGGGTAATATCAGAGTAAGCCCAGTACCGTTTAAAAATAATATATGGCATAGTCATCACCTGGGAGTAGGGTTGAGCGAAACGGGTCGGCCATTTTCAGAAGTCGCCGACTTTTGGCAAAGTCGGGTTTCATGAAACCCGACCCGACCCCTTTGTGGGGTCGGCCATGAGGTCGGCGATCTTCTGAATCTGGTATCGGAATTCCGATACCGAGTTCCGATATGTTTGCGATATCGGGAATCGGTATCGGAATCCATATTTAAGTGTAAAATAAAGAATCAAAATAAAAAATATTGATATACTCACCCTCGGACGCGCCCTGGTACTAATCGGCAGGCTTCCTTCCTAAGAATGAGCACGTGAATGACCTGCGATGACATCGCGGCTTGTGATTGGTCGCGAGCGGTCACATGGACAAGCCGCGGCATCATCTAAGGTCCTTCACGCTCTCATTCTTAGGAAGGAAGGCTGCCGGAAAGAAGCAGGGCTTTTCCGAGGGTGAGTATATACCTAATAGGAATATACTCACCCTCAGACGCGCCCTGCTTCTTTCCGGCAGCCTTCCTTCCTAAGAATGAGCGCGTGAAGGACCTTAGATGACGTCGCGGCTTGTCCATGTGACCGGTCGCGACCAATCACAAGCCGCGACGTCACCGCAGGTCATTCACGCGCTCATTCTTAGGAAGGAAGCCTGCCGATTAGTACCAGGGCGCGTCCGAGGGTGAGTATATCAATATTTTTTATTTTGATTCTTTATTTTACACATTAATATGGATCCCATGGCCTGAAGGAGAGTTTCCTCTCCTTCAGACCCTGGGAACCATAGTATCCCATTGCACTGCATTGGGTTTCGTGTTTCGGCCGACCCCGACACCGACTTTTTTATAGGATCGGCCGATTTCACTCGACCCGACTTTTGAGAAAGTCGGGTTTCGTGAAACCCGACCCGATCCTATAAAAAATAAAAGTCGCTCAACCCTACCTGGGAGCCGGTGTCCAATAAAGGGTTCATAGGGATGCCATCAATCATGACGGGCAGGACCGGCCGTCCTCCCACGTACTTGTCTCGCCAGCTTTGTGGGCCTGGTCGTCTTACTTCCGGGTGTTGGCCCTCTGCCCCAGGGGTTGCTCTTTTAAATTGCAGAATCTTGCGATGTATCCCTACTTGTTGCAGCGGCGACAGATGGGTTGTCTGTCCTCGTTGTAGCGATCACTGTCTCTCCCTCTTGTCAGTGGGATTCTCTTCTGCCATCGCCACTGGATGTCATCTGGACTGGAGGCCAGCTGGATCTTCTCGTTTGGGGACACTTGCAAGGACCGCACGTTTTTGGTTAGTGCAGCCACACTTTTGATCAGCTCCTGGACCTGGAGACATAGTTCTGCAGATGGGTCATCATCTAGTGTCTGCGCATCGACCTCAATGAGGGTCTGGGGAAAGGATGCTGCCTTCTGTTGGTATGTAATTGCTGGGTGCCTAGGTGGCGCAATGCCGCTGAAATTTGGTTCACACAGCACCCGGATGGCCCTATCTTTAAAGTGCGCAAAGTCCAGGTCAAGGTTTTGTAGGGCCATAATGTGCAGCTGTGTTCTGTGGTTGTTGGACCGGAATCCCTCTATAAACTGCACTTTTAGCAATCTATCCTCATCTTGCACGCTGTCGGGGTCAACCTGCTTAATGGCCCGCAGCGCCTCCTGAAGAATAAGGGTATAGTCCCGTATACTGTCCTGCACCCTTTTTTTACACCCAAAGAATTTCATTTTTATCTCTGTCGCAGTGCAGATGTCAAAGGTGTCCTTCAGCCTGGCCAAGATTTGCTTGACAGTTCTTTTATCAGTGTCCAGCAAGGACTTTACCTCCCTCAGGGCCACACCAGTTATCTGGCCAGTAAGGATGCTGACTTTCTGATTTTGTACTTATTGACCAAGCCAATTTTTACAATTCTGACCACTGTCACATTATGAGGTTATAGCACTGGAAGGCTTCAATGGATTCCACTGTTCTGAGATTGTTTATTCGTGACATATTGTACTTCATGTTAGTGGTAAAATTTCTTCGATATGACTTGCGTTTATTTATGAAAAAAATGGAAATTTGTAAAAAATTTGGCAATTTTCAAACTTTTTGATTTTTGTGCCCTTAAATCAGAGGACAGAAAGAGTTAAATTAAATAGGGGCTAATCTAACAGGCTGACAGGAGAAGGATTTCCTGGTCCTGTAGAAGACGATTGGGCAGCTTGCACAGGGCAGGACGCTCTTCACAGCCAGGAGAAGAAGGTGCCCCAGAAGAAGGGATAAAGCTGCTGCAGACTGCTGCCACAGTCTGCTGGGCAGTGTGGACGGGCCCTGGTGGTGTGGGACTGTCTTGAGAGGGACTTGTGAGGTTCTTGAGTCTGGATGAGAGCCACTGGTGCTGACCAGCCTCCAGCAGTTGTAGAGGACACCCCAGGAGGGGGAATAAAGGACTGCCAAGGACTGCCGGGCAGTAGGAACGGTCACTGGAACTGTGTAACTGTGTTGTGAATTCCGTTCTCAGGCTCCCTCCTGTGGTCATGAGTGGTACTGTGTGAATTTGTTCTTGGGATCCCTCTGGTGGCCTTTAGCGATATGGCTGGTCTTGGCTGGGCTCAGCTGATTCATTTCCTGCCTATGCTGGGCCTATTTAATTCACCTGGCCCTTCATTTGTTGCCTGCTGTCGGTGTATTCAGTCTGGATTCTGAGCTCTCCTGAATATTCCTTGTGACCAGTCTCCTTTTGGTTAAGCTAAGTTTGCTTGTTCATTTTTGCTCATTATCTCATTGAAAACGTTTCTCAGTATATGATGAGTTCTGTCCAGCTTGCTTCTATGTGATTTTTTCGCTTGCTGGTTAGTTCTGGGGGTGCAGAGTGCGCCCCCCACATCGTGAGTCGGTGTGGGGGTTCTTGCATTTTCTGCGTGGCTTGTTTTTGATAGTTTTTGTACTGACCGCACAGACTCCTGCCTTTTTTCTCTCTATCTAGTATTAGCGGGCCTCATTTGCTAAACCTGTTTCATTTCTACGTTTGTGTTTTCCCCTTAACTCACCGTTATTATTTGTGGGGGGCTTTCTAAAACTTTGGGGTTATTTCTCTGAGGCAAGTGAGGTCTTTGCTTTCTCTCTAGGGGTAGTCAGTTTCTCAGGCTGTGAACGAGGCGTCTAGGTTTTCAGGTAACGCTCCACGGCTACCTTTAGTGTGTGTGGATAGGATCAGGATTACGGCCAGTATAGCTTCCACATCCCCAGAGCTTGTCCTATTTATTCAGGTCATATTTGCCTGGTCAGTTTGGAGATCCTGCCACCGGATCCATAACAGTACAGCAGGCCCGAAAGTGTTAATGCAGCAGAAGAGGGAGAAGAGAAATTCGGAAGTCATTTTTTTTTTCTCTGCACTGTGTTTAGCCTCTCTCCTCCCCTTAATCTCTGGGTGGCTTTGAACTCAGCTGCAGATATGGACATTCAGAGTCTGTCTTCTAGTGTGGATCATCTCACTGCAAGGGTACAGGGCATTCAGGATTATGCAGTCCGCAGTCCTATGTCAGAGCCTAAAATACCTATTCCTGAGCTGTTTTCCGGAGATAGATCTAGGTTTTTGAACTTTAAGAATAATCGTAAGTTATTTATTTCTCTGAGACCTCGCTCCTCTGGTGATTCTGTTCAGCAAGTTAAAATTATTATCTCTTTGTTACGCGGTGACCCTCAAGATTGGGCATTCGCTCTGGCGCCAGGAGATCCTGCATTGCTGAATGTGGATGCGTTTTTTCTGGCGCTGGGTTTGCTTTATGAGGAACCAAATCTGGTAGACCAAGCAGAGAAAGCTTTGCTGGCTCTCTCTCAGGGTCAAGATGAAGCAGAGGTTTACTGTCAGAAGTTTAGGAAGTGGTCTGTGCTCACTCAATGGAATGAGTGCGCCCTGGCGGCGATTTTCAGAAAGGGTCTTTCTGAAGCCCTTAAAGATGTTATGGTGGGGTTCCCCACGCCTGCGGGTCTGAATGAGTCAATGTCTTTGGCCATTCAGATTGATCGGCGTTTTCGGGAGCGCAAACCTGTGCACCATCTGGCGGTATTTTCTGAGCAGAAATCTGAGCCTATGCAATGCGACAGGATTTTGACTAGAGTTGAACGGCAAAACTACAGACGTCAGAATGGGTTGTGCATTTACTGTGGTGATTCTGCTCATGTTATCTCAGCATGCTCTAAGCGCACAAAAGGGTTTACCAAGTCTGTCACCATTGGTACTGTACAACCTAAATTCATTTTGTCTGTTACTTTGATTTGCTCTCTGTCATCCTACTCAGTTATGGCTTTTGTGGATTCAGGTGCCGCCCTGAATCTGATGGATTTGTCATTTGCCAGGCGCTGTGGTTTTATCTTGGAGCCTTTACAATTCCCTATTCCACTGAGGGGAATTGACCCTACACCATTGGCCAAGAATAAACCTCAGTACTGGACTCAAGTGACCATGTGTATGGCTCCTGCACATCAGGAGGTGATTCGCTTTCTTGCGCTACATAATTTGCATGATGTTGTAGTGTTGGGTCTGCCATGGCTGCAGGCTCATAATCCAGTCCTGGATTGGAAAGCAATGTCTGTTAAGTTGGGGTTGCCAGGGAATTCATGGCGATGCCCCTTTGGTGTCAATTGCTTCTTCTACTCCTTCTGAAGTCCCTGAATTTTTGTCAGACTACCAGGATGTATTTGATGAGCCCAAATCCAGTGCCCTACCTCCTCATAGGGATTGTGATTGTGCTATAAATTTGATTCCTGGTAGTAAGTTCCCTAAGGGACGACTCTTTAATTTATCTGTACCAGAGCATGCCGCTATGCGGAGTTATATAAAGGAGTCCTTGGAGAAGGGGCATATTCGCCCGTCCTCGTCCCCTTTGGGTGCGGGGTTCTTTTTTGTGGCCAAGAAGGATGGTTCTCTGAGACCCTGTATAGATTATCGCCTTCTAAATAACATCACGGTCAAATTTCAATACCCCTTGCCACTGTTGTCCGATCTGTTTGCCCGGATTAAGGGGGCCAGTTGGTTCACCAAGATAGTTCTTCGAGGAGCGTATAATCTTGTGCGCATAAAACAGGGCGATGAATGGAAAACAGCATTTAATACGCCCGAAGGCCATTTTGAGTACTTGGTGATGCCTTTTGGGGTTTCTAATGCCTCCTCTGTGTTTCAGTCCTTCATGCACGACATCTTCCGAGAGTATCTGGATAGATTTATGATTGTGTACCTGGATGATATTTTGGTCTTTTCTGATGATTGGGACTCTCATGTGAAGCAGGTCAGGATGGTATTTCAGGTCCTGCGTGCCAATGCCTTGTTTGTGAAGGGCTCTAAATGTCTCTTTGGAGTCCAGAAGGTTTCCTTTTTGGGCTTTATTTTTTCTCCTTCTACTATTGAGATGGATCCAGTCAAGGTTCAGGCTATTCATGACTGGACTCAACCTACATCTGTGAAGAGTCTTCAAAAGTTCTTGGGTTTTGCTAATTTTTACCGTCGCTTCATCACTAATTTTTCTAGTGTGGTTAAGCCATTGACGGATTTGACCAAGAAGGGTTCTGATGTTACGAATTGGTCTCCTACGGCCGTGGAGGCCTTTCAGGAGCTGAAACGTCGGTTTTCTTCGGCTCCTGTCTTGTGCCAGCCCGATGTCTCTCTTCCCTTTTAGGTCGAGGTTGATGCTTCTGAGATTGGAGCAGGGGCTGTCTTGTCGCAGAAAAGCTCTGATGGCTCTGTGATGAGACCATGTGCTTTCTTTTCAAGAAAGTTTTCGCCTGCCGAGCGGAATTATGATGTTGGTAATCGTGAGTTGTTGGCGATGAAGTGGGCATTTGAGGAGTGGCGACATTGGCTTGAGGGAGCCAAGCATCGTGTGGTGGTCTTGACGGATCACAAGAATTTGACTTATCTCGAGTCTGCCAAGCGGTTGAATCCGAGAAAGGCTCGATGGTCGCTGTTTTTCTCTCGTTTCAATTTTGTGGTCTCATATCTTCCGAGTTCGAAAAACGTGAAGGCTGATGCCCTTTCTAGGAGTTTTGTACCTGACTCCCCAGAAGTTTCTGAACCGACTGGTGTCCTCAAAGAGGGGGTGATTTTGTCTGCCATCTCTCCTGATCTGCGACGGATGTTGCAGGAATTTCAGGCCAATAGACCTGATCGTTGACCGGAGAGACTGTTTGTCCCGGACAGATGGACCAGTAGAGTTATTTCCGAGGTCCATTCTTCGGTGTTGGCAGGTCATCCTGGGATTTTTGGTACCAGGGATTTGGTGGCGAGGTCCTTTTGGTGGCCTTCCTTGTCGCGGGATGTGCGTTCCTTTGTGCAGTCCTGTGGGATTTGTGCTCGGGCCAAGCCTTGCTGTTCTCGTGCCAGTGGATTGCTCTTGCCTTTGCCTGTCCCGAAGAGGCCTTGAACGCATATTTCCATGGATTTTATTTCGGATCTTCCTGTCTCTCAGAGGATGTCTGTCATCTGGGTGGTTTGTGATCGTTTTTCTAAGATGGTCCATTTGGTACCCTTGCCTAAGCTGCCTTCTTTCTCCGATTTGGTGCCACTGTTTTTTCAGAATGTGGTTCGTTTACATGGTATTCCGGAGAACATTGTGTCTGACAGAGGATCCCAGTTTGTATCCAGATTTTGGCGGTCCTTTTGTGCTAAGATGGGCATTGAATTGTCTTTTTCGTCGGCCTTCCATCCTCAGACGAACGGCCAAACCGAACGAACTAATCAGACCTTGGAAACTTATTTGAGATGTTTTGTTTCTGCTGATCAGGATGATTGGGTGACCTTTTTGCCTTTGGCTGAGTTTGCCCTCAATAATCGGGCTAGTTCTGCTACTTTGGTTTCACCTTTCTTTTGCAATTCTGGTTTTCATCCTCGTTTTTCCTCGGGTCAGGTTGAGTCCTCTGACTGTCCTGGGGTGGATTCTGTGGTGGATAGGTTGCAGCAGATTTGGAATCATGTGGTGGACAATTTGACGTTGTCCCAGGAGAAGGCTCAGCGCTTTGCTAACCGCCGTCGCTGTGTGGGTCCCCGACTTCGTGTGGGGGATTTGGTATGGTTGTCTTCTCGTTATGTCCCGATGAAGGTTTCCTCTCCTAAGTTCAAGCCTCGTTTCATCGGTCCTTATAAGATTTTGGAAATCCTCAACCCTGTGTCATTTCGTTTGGACCTCCCTACATCGTTTGCCATTCATAATGTGTTCCATAGGTCATTGTTGCGGAGATATGTGGTGCCTGTGGTTCCTTCTGTTGATCCTCCTGCTCCGGTTTTGGTCGAGGGAGAGTTGGAGTATGTGGTGGAGAAGATCTTGGATTCTCGTATTTCGAGACGGAAGCTTCAGTACTTAGTCAAATGGAAGGGCTATGGTCAGGAGGATAATTCCTGGGTTGTCGCCTCCGATGTCCATGCGGCCGATTTGGTTCATGCCTTTCATTCGGCTCATCCTGATCGGCCTGGGAGTTCTGGTGAGGGTTCGGTGACCCCTCCTCAAGGGGGGGGTACTGTTGTGAATTCCGTTCTCAGGCTCCCTCCTGTGGTCATGAGTGGTACTGTGTGAATTTGTTCTTGGGATCCCTCTGGTGGCCTTTAGCGATATGGCTGGTCTTGGCTGGGCTCAGCTGATTCATTTCCTGCCTATGCTGGGCCTATTTAATTCACCTGGCCCTTCATTTGTTGCCTGCTGTCGGTGTATTCAGTCTGGATTCTGAGCTCTCCTGAATATTCCTTGTGACCAATCTCCTTTTGGTTAAGCTAAGTTTGCATGTTCATTTTTGCTCATTATCTCATTGAAAACGTTTCTCAGTATATGATGAGTTCTGTCCAGCTTGCTTCTAAGTGATTTTTTCGCTTGCTGGTTAGTTCTAGGGGTGCAGAGTGCGCCCCCCACATCGTGAGTCGGTGTGGGGGTTCTTGCATTTTCTGCCTGGCTTGTTTTTGATAGTTTTTGTACTGGCCGCACAGATTCCTGCCTTTTTTCTCTCTATCTAGTATTAGCGGGCCTCATTTGCTAAACCTGTTTCATTTCTACGTTTGTGTTTTCCCCTTAACTCACCGTTATTATTTGTGGGGGGCTTTCTAAAACTTTGGGGTTATTTCTCTGAGGCAAGTGAGGTCTTTGCTTTCTCTCTAGGGGTAGTCAGTTTCTCAGGCTGTGAACGAGGCGTCTAGGTTTTCAGGTAACGCTCCACGGCTACCTTTAGTGTGTGTGGATAGGATCAGGATTGTGGTCAGTATAGCTTCCACATCCCCAGAGCTTGTCCTATTTATTCAGGTCATATTTGCCTGGTCAGTTTGGAGATCCTGCCACCGGATCCATAACATAACTGCCCATTAAAGGACTGTTTGCTCCGAGGAACAGGATGGAAGCCAATGATGTGGCATATCTGGATAGGGAAAACATAGGAAGTCTTATCTCCTTTATCTCATCTGTATTAACCCCTTAGTGACCGGGCCAAATTTTTGAAATGTGACCAGTGTTAATTTATGTGGTAATAACTCTGGAACGCTTCAACAAATCCCAGTGATTTTGAGACTGTTTTTTTGTGGCACATTATAATTTATAATAATGGTAAATTTAGGTCGATATATTTTGGGTTTATAAAAAATATCAGACATTTGATAAAAATGTTAAAAAATTAGCAATTTTCAAACTTTGATTATTCCTTTCATCCAGATAGTCATAACACGCAAAAACATTAATAAAAAACATTTCCCTCATGTCTGCTTTACATCAGCACCATTTGTGAAATGTTCTTTTGTTTTATTTTTGCATTTTAGGAGGTTTAAAAATGTAGTAGCAATTTATCATTTTTCAAGGAAATTTACAAACAAATTTGTTTTAGGGACCTATCCAGGTTTGAAGTAACTTTGGGGGTCTTATATATTGGAAAACCCCAACAATTTATACCATTTTAAAAACAGCACCCATTGACCTATTGAAAACTGCTGTCAGGTAGTTTAGTTACTCTTCAAGTGAATTTCAAGAATTAATGCAAGGTGACATGACAGGAATGAAAATGTGTATTTTTACCACCTAAATGTTGCTAACTTCTGAACAGGTTACAACAGCCGGTAGACTCTAAGGCCGCTATTTGGTCATGAATTGCCATGGCAAACATCAGGACCACACAATCATGATCTCAGGGTGCCGATGGGGATAGATATGGAGAAGCCACACTCTGTTAACCATTTATATCATAAAGTCACTATTGACAGCAGCATCTAAGGGGTTAAACAGATATGATGCTAACACTGAGCGTGGCTGAGACAGCAAGTTGTCAGCTATAGTGTACAGCTGACAGCTGCTGGATTGTCATCTGTATGGGGATGCTATTCTCTTATATCTCAGGTCAGTAAAAAGATGTATTGGCGGTCATTAAGGGGTTAAAGTTTGCCATTGGTTGTACCGAAGTGTGACGTGTGATGAATTCAGAGGACGCCATTCCAGTGTGGAGAGCATCCGTGTGTCAGAAGTAACTAACTGTGCCACAGGGCTGGGACTTTATCTGTCTTTCCATGTGCAAGGGGCCGGGGTGCTTATGGACTGTTGCTTATGAACTCGGTCATAACTACCACCTCATGCCACCTTGTTACATGAACATAGCCTTATACAGCAATTCTGACATGGACCCGCCTTATCAGGTCTAGGTGTATTTAATAATGCTTGAAATTTGCATTGCGAAGTCTGGTGACAGATGTTAAGTTCCTATATTCTTAGCTTCATGCACATACACACAAAGCATCTACAGATAGAAATGATAGGTGTGCTTCACAATTACACACATTATATTATCTTAAACCCTTTGGACTACAGTGGTAACAATTTACAGATTTGTCATACATAAATTTCATGAAATACAGGGATAAAAATGGTAGTGGAAATGTTTACGCTATCACTGTTTTTAATGCGCGCTTCATGCTGTGTAATGAGAGCATGTTTGAGAACATTTGCGATTAATGCCGTACGTGCGGCTATACAGTTGGGTATGCTCACATCAGTAGGTTTAATATCTGTTATTATGTAAACAAAAGTCTAGGCACAGCCAGGCGCACAAACTCATTAGGATGAACACAATGCTCGTGTGGACGCTCTCATACAGGTGGCAAATTACACATTAGTATATTAGTCAGAATAGGATCTCTCCAAGTGAGGCTGCTAAGTAACAGTATGGTTATTTTACCTCTAGGTCACAAATCTAATGATTACTGGCTCAACATGAAATGGAAGAAATAGAAGATGTGGAGAACAGTAGTAGGTAATGCAAAAGTGTATTTGCATCTCTATAATAGATGTTAAAGTTCACAGAAAAAAAAAGAACTGTAGCACAATGGTGCGTTCAGCAAAGGGCATTCTGCAGTATGTATGTGGCCTTTTACCTGCGCATTGCAACAGATCCTATTTAATTATGTGCTTGGGCTCTATTACCTTCACTACAACATTAATCCCATTACTTCTTATAAGGTAGATGAACAAAATAGAATAAGTTTAATACTGTAACCAGTGGGATATATTTTCATCTATATCTAGGAAAGGGGGGGCAATTACTGTACATGAGAGGAAGATAGCGCAGATATTGACCGGTGCCAAAATAGTGATAGTGGGGATAGCATGGGGGAAGGGGTTAGATTAGTAAAGAGTGAGAAGAGGAATACATATACAGGAAAATATATAAAATGCATGTATAGTAATGCAAAAAGCCTCATTAATAAGACTGATAAATTAGAATTAATAATGTCAGAAGCAAAAAAATATGCTCTAGTGGGGATAACAGAGACTTGACTGGAAGACAGCTATGACTGGGCTGTTAATTTACAGGCCTGTAGTCTGTTCAGGAATGATTGTACAAATAAGCAATGGGGAGGGGGTTGTTTATATGTAAAGCATTAGTTAAAACCCATCCTGCCAAATTATATATGAGGCCAATGAAAATATAGAATCCTTATGGGTTGAGAAAAGGGGAAGGAAAAATAAAATTCTGATAGGGGTTTATTATAAGTCTTCAAGTGTATTGGAAGCATCATAAAGCAAATAGATGAGACAGCAAATCAGAGAGAAGTCATTAATATAGGGCACTTAAAGGGAATCTGTCAGTAGAATCAACCCTCCTAAAGTGTGAGACATGTAGCTAACACAGAAAAGGAGAAATTAAATTTGTCTTCTTGCAAACATATTTTTTGCAGCTCGCTCTGCTGTATTGTAACGATATTGCAACCCTCTCTGACTGTGAGATGGAAGCTGAAGCTGAGAGAACCTGCAGATGTGTCAGCTATAATCACACACAGCTCTGCAGTGAGATCAGGAAAGCAGAGAGCGGCCATTACATGTCACACATATCACAATCTAGAATAGGATGTATAGCAGTGGGGCTACATATTTACATGCTTTAGCACTACAGAGTGCAACTTTGTTTGTCATATATAGAGATGGCTAATGGCTACTCCTAGTTCGAACCTGTACACATCAATTTTCTGATTTGGAAGTGCCAGCCAGATTTTGCTATTTGTATATCAGCCCTCTGACTGAGCACTCCCACTGTGGTGGTTTTAATTACAGCAGGATCTTACCTACCCATAAATTCAGGCTTTAGTGTAAGACAGGTATTCACACTAGAACCGTAGGTTCTCAGCAAACTGGAGACCGCTTTGTCGTTGGCTGCTGGCCATGAATGTGTAGCGCCCCCACTGCCGCAGGGCCGAGGGGTACCCGGTACCGGGCCTCTGAGTCTCTGTTCTGGGGTTGTCATGGTGGCTAGACCCGGCCCGTGACCCTGCTGAGGGGCGTACAATGAAGATGGAAGTATGGTGATGATGTTATGATGTGGTGCAGGTCGCAGTAAATAACGAGGACACCAGGTTGCAGTCTCTTTACCTCTTTAATGAAGGCTTCAGGATCCTCAGTCCGGAATACAGTTAACCAGGCTGCGCAAGTCCGGCCGGTCCGATGGCACCTCCAGAGTTCCCTTTGCAGGTGGAAATCTGTGCCTACCTTCTAGCGCTTGTGTGTTGTGGTCCTCCCCTGCTGTGCTTACGGGATAGTCCCCACAACTGTTGTGTCTGTTTCTGAAGTTCCCTCACAACTTGATTATGATGTTCTGCTTCGTCCCCCAGATGATATGGCTAGGACGCACCCGTATGACGGGTAGGCTCGAAGTTCTTCCGGGACCCTAGAGTCGCCCCTCTCCAAATGTTGCCCCCTATGTCTTCGTAGGTGATTTTAGTGAGACATACCGCCTATAACTGACTGTCCTGCCGTAGGTTTGAAGTAAGGCCTGGAGCTCAATACTTCCTCGGCGTTCCGGCCACCGGCTACGCGCCTCAGTAGGATGTTGCCTCGTCTTACAGCACAACTCCTACTGGTAATTCTTCTTGTTGCGTTGATCTCGTTTCTCACTCAGCACAATAAACCTCGCTTCTTGTCCTTTCTTGGGGTACCGCCGCAATGACGTGCAGGCACGGTCCCGTAACGTTCTTTTCTGTTCGCTGTTATGGACCTGGTGGTTAGGTGCACCTGGGCTGACCTGATGGTTAAACTAAAAGACAGGACAAGCTCTGGGAAGTGGGAACTCTGCTGACCGCAAATCCTGATCCTATAAGACACACACTAGAAATAGCTGTGGAGCGTACCTAACTCTCCCTAGACGCCTCTTCACAGCCTAAGAGCTAACTACCCCTAAAGATAGGAAAATAAGCCTTACCTTGCCTCAGAGAAATTCCCCAAAGATAAAGGCAGCCCCCCACATATATTAACTGTGAGTTAAGAGGAAAGTCACAAACACAGGGATGAAACAGGTTTCAGCAAAGGAGGCCAGACTTACTAAATAGACTGAGGATAGGAAAGGGATCTATGCGGTCAGCACAAAAAACTACAAAAAGCCACGCAGAATGTGCAAAAAGACCCCCGCACCGACTCACGGTGCGGAGGTGCCACTCTGCAACCCAGAGCTTCCAGCTAGCAAGGCAATGTCATGTTAGCAAGCTGGACTAGAACTTAGCAAGTACTAAGAAGTATATTCAGTACACAATGAACAACAAATGAACCAGCAGGGACTTAGCTTTTGCTGGAGTAGACAGGTCATCAGAAAGATCCGAGAGAGATCTGAACCAGTACTGATACATTGACAGCTGGCATGGAGTAACGATCTGAGTGGAGTTAAATAGAGAAGCCAGCCTAGCCGCAAACGAGGGCAGCTGAGGAGGCAACCTCAGAACCAGCAGTTCCACTCACAGCCACCAGAGGGAGTCCACGGACAGAACTCGCCGAAGTATCATTCATGACCACAGGAGGGAGTTCGAAAACGGAATTCACAACAGTACCCCCCCCTTGAGGAGGGGTCACCGAACCCTCACCAGAGCCCCCAGGCTGATCAGGACGAGCCAAATGAAAGGCACGAACCAACTCGGCCGCATGGACATCGGAGGCAAAAACCCAGGAATTATCCTCCTGACCATAGCCCTTCCATTTGACCAGGTACTGAAGTTTCCATCTCGAAATACGAGAATCTAAAATCTTCTCCGCCACATACTCCAACTCCCCCTCGACCAACACCGGAACAGGAGGGTCAACGGAGGGAACCATAGGCGCCACATATGTCCGCAACAACGACATATGGAACACATTATGGATGGCAAAAGAAGCTGGAAGGGCCAAACGAAACGACACAGGATTGAGAATTTCAGAAATCTTATAAGGACCAATGAAACGAGGCTTAAACTTAGGAGAAGAAACCTTCATAGGGACATGACGAGACGACAACCAAACCAAATCCCCAACACGAAGTCGGGGACCAACACAGCGACGGCGGTTGGCGAAACGTTGAGCCTTCTCCTGGGACAATGTCAAAGTGTCCACTACATGAGTCCAAATTTGCTGCAACCTGTCCACCATAGAATCCACACCAGGACAGTCCGAAGGCTCAACCTGCCCTGAAGAAAAACGAGGATGAAAACCAGAATTACAAAAAAAAGGCGAAACCAAAGTAGCCGAACTGGCCTGATTATTAAGGGAGAACTCAGCCAATGGCAAGAAGGTCACCCAATCATCCTGATCAGCAGAAACAAAGCATCTCAGATAGGTCTCCAAAGTCTGATTAGTTCGTTCGGTTTGGCCATTTGTCTGAGGATTGAAAGCCGAAGAGAAAGACAAATCAATGCCCATCTTAGCACAAAAGGACCGCCAAAACCTTGAAACAAACTGGGAACCTCTGTCCGACACGATGTTCTCCAGAATGCCATGCAAACGAACCATATGCTAGAAAAATAGTGGAAACAAATCAGAGGAGGAAGGTAATTTAGGCAAGGGTACCAAATGGACCATCTTAGAGAAGCGATCACAAACCACCCAGATGACCGACATCCGTTGAGAGACAGGGAGATCTGAAATAAAATCCATGGAAATATGCGTCCAAGGCCTTTTCGGGACTGGCAAGGGCAAAAGTAACCCACTGGCACGAGAACAGCAGGGCTTGGCCCGAGCACAAGTCCCACAAGACTGCACAAAAGAACGCACATCCCGTGACAAGGAAGGCCACCAAAAGGACCTAGCCACCAAATCTCTGGTACCAAAAATCCCAGGATGACCAGCCAACACCAAACAATGAACCTCAGAGATTACTCTACTAGTCCATCTATCAGGGACATCAGTTTCTCTGCTGGACAACGGTCAGGTATATCAGCCTGAAACTCCTGCAGCGCCTGCCGCAAATCAGGTGAGATGGCAGACAGAATTACCCCCTCTTTAAGAATACCAGCCGGCTCAGGAACTCCCGGGGAATCAGGCACAAAACTCCTTGAAAGGGCATCGGCCTTCACATTCTTAGAACCCGGAAGGTATGAAACCACAAAATTGAAACGGGAGAAAAACAGCGACCATCGAGCCTGTCTAGGATTCAACCGCTTAGCAGACTCGAGATAAGTCAGATTCTTGTGATCCGTTAAGACCACTACGCGATGCTTGGCTCCCTCAAGCCAATGTCACCACTCCTCGAACGCCCACTTCATAGCCAACAACTCCAGATTGCCAACATCATAATTACGCTCAGCAGGCGAAAACTTTCTAGAAAAGAAAGCACATGGCTTCATCACAGAGCCATCAGAAGATCTTTGAGACAAAACAGCCCCTGCTCCAATCTCAGAAGCATCAACCTCGACCTGAAAAGGGAGCGAAACATCTGGCTGACACAACACAGGGGCCGAAGAGAAACGACGTTTCAACTCCCGGAAAGCCTCAACGACCGCAGAGGACCAATTCACCACATCAGCACCTTTCTTGGTCAAATCAGTCAACGGCTTAACAACACTAGAAAAATTAGCGATGAAGCGACGGTAAAAATTAGCAAAGCCCAAGAATTTCTGAAGGCTCTTCACAGATGTAGGCTGAGTCCAATCATAAATGGCCTGAACTTTAACAGGATCCATCTCGATAGTAGAAGGGGAAAAAATGAAACCCAAAAAGGAAACCTTCTGAACTCCGAAGAGACATTTAGACCCCTTCACAAACAAAGAATTAGCACTAAGAACCTGGAACACCATTCTGACCTGCTTCACATGAGACTCCCAATCAGCCGAAAAGACCAAAATATCATCCAAATATACAATAATGAATCTATCCAAATACTTTCGGAAGATGTCATGCATAAAGGACTGAAACACAGATGGAGCATTAGAAAGCCCGAATGGCATCACCAGGTACTCAAAATGGCCCTCGGGCGTATTAAATGCTGTTTTCCATTCATCGCCCTGTTTAATACGCACAAGATTATACGCCCCTCGAAGATCTATCTTTGTGAACCAACTAGCCCCCTTAATCCGAGCAAACAAATCAGACAGTAGAGGCAAAGGGTACTGAAATTTGACCGTGATTTTATGGAGAAGGCGGTAATCTATACAAGGTCTCAGAGAACCATCCTTCTTGGCCACAAAAAAGAACCCTGCTCCCAACGGTGACGACGACGGGCGAATATTCCCTTTCTCCAAGGACTCCTTTATATAACTCCGCATAGCGGCGTGTTCCAGCACAGATAAATTGAAAAGCCGTCCCTTAGGAAATTTACTACCAGGAATCAAATTAATAGCACAATCACAATCCCTATGAGGAGGTAGGGCACTGGATTTGGGCTCATCGAATACATCTCGGTAATCCAACAAAAACTCAGGGACTTCAGAAGGAGTAGAAGGAGAAATTGACAACAACGGAACGTCACCATGTACCCCTTGACAACCCCAACTGGACACAGACATTGATTTCCAATCCAATACTGGATTATGGACCTGTAGCTATGGCAAACCCAACATGACCACATCATGCAAATTATGCAACACCAAAAAGCGAACATCTTCCTGATGTGCAGGAGCCATGCACATGGTCAACTGAGTCCAGTACTGAGGTTTATTCTTGGCCAAGGGCGTAGCATCAATTCCCCTTAATGGAATAGGATACTGCAAGGGCTCCAAGAAAAAACCACAGCGCCTGGCAAACTCCAAGTCCATCAAATTCAGGGCAGCGCCTGAGTCCACAAATGCCATAACAGAGTAGGATGACAAAGAGCAAATCAGAGTAACGGACAAAAGAAATTTAGGCTGTACAGTACCAATGGTGACCGACCTAGCGAATCGCTTCATCCTGACCTTGACACAAAGCTAGCAAGATTTTCTCTGCCTGATCCACAGAGTTAGGTTCGTCATAAAGCAATCCAAGCGCCAGAAAAAACGCATCTACATTAAGCGATGCAGGATCTCCTGGCGCAAGGGAGAATGCCCAGTCTTGTGGGTCGCCACGTAACAAAGAAATAATGATTTTTACTTGCTGAATGGGGTCACCAGAGGAGCTGGGTTTCAAAGCAAGAAACAGTTTACAATTATTTTTGAAATTCAGAAATTTAGATCTACCTCCAAAAAACAAATCAGGAATTGGAATTCTAGGCTCTAACATAGGATTCTGAACTACATAATCTTGAATGCTTTGTACCCTCGCAGTGAGGTGATCAACACAAGAGGACAGACCTTGAATGTCCATATCTACACCTGAGTCCTGAACCACCCAGAGGTTAAGGGGAAAAGAAAGACAAAACACACTGCAGAGAAAAAAATGGTCTCAGAACTTCTCTTATCCCTCTATTGAGATGCATTAACACTTTGTGGCCAGCTGTACTGTTATGGACCTGGTGGTTAGGTGCACATGGACTGACCTGATGGTTAAACTAAAAGACAGGACAAGCTTTGGGAAGTGGGAACTCTGCTGACCGCAAATCCTGATCCTATAACACACACACTAGAAATAGCTGTGGAGCATACCTAACTCTCCCTAGACGCCTCTTCACAGCCTAAGAGCTAACTACCCCTAAAGATAGGAAAATAAGCCTTACCTTGCCTCAGAGAAATTCCCCAAAGATAAAGGCAGCCCCCCACATATATTAACTGTGAGTTAAGAGGAAAGTCACAAACACAGGGATGAAACAGGTTTCAGCAAAGGAGGCCAGACTTACTAAATAGACTGAGGATAGGAAAGGGATCTATGTGGTCAGCACAAAAAACTACAAAAAGCCACGCAGAATGTGCAAAAAGACCCCCGCACCGACTCACGGTGCGGAGGTGCCACTCTTCAACACAGAGCTTCCAGCTAGCAAGGCAATGTCATGTTAGCAAGCTGGACTAGAACTTAGCAAGTACTAAGAAATATATTCAGTACACAATGAACATCAAATGAACCAGCAGGGACTTAGCTTTTGCTGGAGTAGACAGGTCATCAGAAAGATCCGAGAGAGATCTGAACCAGTACTGATACATTGACAGCTGGCATGGAGTAACGATCTGAGTGGAGTTAAATAGAGAAGCCAGCCTAGCCGCAAACGAGGGCAGCTGAGGAAGCAACCTCAGAACCAGCAGTTCCACTCACAGCCACCAGAGGGAGTCTACGGACAGAACTCGCTGAAGTATCATTCATGACCACAGGAGGGAGTTCGAGAACGGAATTCACAACAGTTCGCTAGGCCTCTGTCAGGATCCCACCCCTGACAGGGACCCCCCTGAATCTTCCCCTGCAACACCCTCTGCCACAGGATGTTGCCTGGTTCCAACTCAGTCAGCTTCTAACTAACTTCCTACCTAACCCCCAGTTTTACCAGATTGTGAGGAGTGGCCTAATACATAGCACCCTTAGTTCCCCCTGGAGGCCAGACTGTGAAGTGTATTGGTGTCTGTGATACCTGGCAGGTGAACTCCTTCAGTGCCATCAGACATACCATAGCCCCCCTTAGAGGCGGAGCATCAGTACTGCAATGACCAGGACTCTGGGGTGCTGCACTCCCCCCCGGGTAAATCCAGTACTCCTGGACTGGGAAGAAAACAACAATACATGTCAGCAAAAAGACATACAATTTTGAAATGCAATAACAATAAGCAGATTTGAACAGAGCTTCCCTTTATGGGAGGTGAGGACATTTGAACGTTACAAACATGGTTAAATACTTTAAATAACATACTATAAATAACTTTTCTGACCCAACGGGGTATTCTACTAAGTGAAAATTTTTGAACAATAATTTAATGTTGCCTTTAAGGACGTACACGCTGAATCCACTAAAGACCTTCTTATAAAACAATATAAGGCTAATCAACTTTTCTTCATTTTCCATCTTTACATCTGCAGGATCGCCTGTCTATCTGCCCCAGGCCTACTGCCTCTCGTTCTGTTGCAGGACCGCCCCTTTCCGCCCGGGCCTACTGCCTTTCTGCTACTATACACAGTATAGAACTTATCTTCCTTCTCTCAGTTCAGGATCACCGAGCCATCTCTGTATGGCTCCTAGGAGGACTCACCGACTAACCCCATCCGGGTTCACTTCCTGTCCTCATTCTTCTAGCAACATCATTAAACATTTCTCACAATTAACTAGCTCACTACATATAACTCTCATATGTAAGCATTAGAAGTACTTCCTTTCAAAGCATCATCATTCTGCAAGTGCTATGGATGAACGTTCCCTTTAAGAAGGGACCAAGTCTCTATGCGGTAGTGCAATTTCTCAAGCTGCAAGTCCGCATGCAGCAAGGACTCCGGTACTGCTTCCAGGAACAGTTTCTTCGCAAAAAGTCCTTTTCTTTGTAAAACCAGTAGAGGGCACCTTTAAGAAGGTGAAAACTATTTACAATGAGTTTGTAATCATGCAGTGTTCATGATCCAGCAGTTCTTTTCAACAATGATAAGACGAAAAACAAAAACAAAAGCAGAAGAAGGGATCCCGGGTAAACAAAGGGATCCCTTTAAGAGTTAACCCTAGTCGGGTTGTAGCAACAAGAAGACACATAGAAAGACAAACAGTTAACTATTTACATCCTTGTCAAGCATTAGGGCTTCATAGTATATTGCAAGACATCAGCCGATAGTGGACATCTCCTGACCGTACAGGCTTCGGCCCCAGGTCCCCGGCTGATGTAGTGTCAGTGTCGGTGGTTGGTCTCTCAGGTGCAGTTAGGTCACCCGGTGTCTGGATTCGAAGGCTAACTTTAGCTGCAAGCTCAGTAGCCGCAACAAGGCGTACAGTGGCGATAGTAGCAAGATCTGTCAAGTCTGGTTCAATCATGGTCGAGGCAACAGGTGACGCCCCCTCAGGCCCACATCGTTGGACGTTCCGAGTGCACCATCCTTGTGCACTCCGGTGGTGGGTGTAGGTCACCTGGTCCCCCCTTTGCAATAGTGGGTCACCATATCGGTTGCGGAAAGGAGTCTTCACATCATGACTAGTAACAAAGACGTCAGTCGGTAGTCCCGGTTCCTGTATGGAGCCCCAACCCCGCTTTGGGTGAAAAGCCAGCACAGTTCCCCGCTTTACCACGTCTTTCCTGCCATGCGCAGGCTTCGGGTGTTTCACTTTTGGCACATCAGTTTGTTCTGTCTCTTTTCGGTTTTTCCAGTGTAAGATCAGGCATTGTTTATATTGTTTCCAAGTGAGCACAGCAAGGGTGAGGCCCTCCTCCCGCGCTCCATCTGGCCCGATCCAGGGGGTGTCCCACCGGAGGACCACCCCGTCTGAGGTCACGTCTATGGGTTCTCCCATCTTGGTCGGTAGTGGAGGTACCAGCCTCCCCATCGTGTCGGGGGTGAGGATCACCTGCTCCACCAAGAGGAAACAGTTATTGTTGGGGTGAGGAGCGGTCGTGGGAGCGGGATCGGTCAGGAGAGCAGGATGGGTCACGGGAGCGGGATCGGTCAGGAGAGCAGGATCGGTCGGGGGAGCAGAATTGGCCGGGGGAGTAGGGGCGCCTTCCATACCTGCGCCTGATGTGATTCCACCGATGTCGATCCGTTCCGCTGACAAGGACACTGGAATCGGCTGCAGCCCGGACCGCGGCTCCTCCAAGGTGGTCTCTCGATGTGGCTCCGCTCTCCATGGCTCCGTACCTGCTGGCTTCGTGGTCGGGATAGGTAGGCTCGGCTCCTCCGCCGGCGGCTCCAAGGAGTTCAGATCCTTCAGCTGCGGTGGATGCGGGTCCGCCTCTGGTGGGTGAGGGCAAGCCGGGATCACTTCGCCGTCGCTCGGACACCTGCTGATCATCTTCGTTGTCTTGAGATCGGCAGCCATGCATGCACCTGACTCCGCCATTTCTCCGAGGTCGAGCTCCCTCTTCAACGCGTGCCCGCCGTTGCAAATCAGGGGGCGGTTCTCCTCTGCTGCTGAGCAGGTCGTCATCTCGCAGTAGAAGTCAGAGGGGGCGGTCGCTGCTTTTGGCGCCGCTTTGGTAGTCTCCTCCCATGACACGCCCTTCTACTTCCTCTGCGCTCCCTGTGGCACTGCAATGGCGGCGGGTTTTGTCGGGAACTTTTGGCGGCATGTGGCAATACACAGTCTTTGCAATAAGTCACAGTCCAAGCACAATAAATCACAGTTCCAAGGCACACATGACCTGATTCTTCAGGCTTAAGTAGATCCTGTTCGTGACGCCAAGTTGTAGTGCCCCCACTGCCGCAGGGCCGAGGGGTACCCGGTACCGGGCTTCTGAGTCTCTGTTCTGGGGTTGTCACGGTGGCTAGACCCGGCCCGTGACCCTGCTGAGGGGCGTACAATGAAGGTGGAGGTATGGTGATGATGTTATGATGTGGTGCAGGTCGCAGTAAATAACGCGGACACCAGGTTGCAGTCTCTTTACCTCTTTACTGAAGGCTTCAGGATCCTCAGTCCAGAATACGGTTAACCAGGCTGCGCAAGTCCGGCCGGTCCGATGGCACCTCCAGAGTTCCCTTTGCAGGTGGAAATCTGTGCCTACCTTCTAGCGCTTGTGTGTTGTGGTCCTCCCCTGCTGTGCTTACGGGATAGTCCCCACAACTGTTGTGTCTGTTTCTGAAGTTCCCTCACAACTCGATTATGATGTTCTGCTTCGTCCCCCAGATGATATGGCTAGGACGCACCCGTATGACGGGTATGCTTGAATTTCTTCCGGGACCCTAGAGTTGCCCCTCTCCAAATGTTGCCCCCTATGTCTTCTTAGGTGATTTGAGTGAGACATACCGCCTATAACTGACTGTCCTGCCATAGGTTTGAAGTAAGGCCTGGAGCTCAATACTTCCTCGGCGTTCCGGCCACCGGCTACGCGCCTCAGTAGGATGTTGCCTCGTCTTACAGCACGACTCCTACTGGTAATTCTTCTTGTTGCGTTGATCTCGTTTCTCACTCAGCACAATAAACCTCGCTTCTTGTCCTTTCTTGGGGTACCGCCGCAATGACGTGCAGGCACGGTCCCGTAACGTTCTTTTCTGTTCGCTAGGCCTCTGTCAGGATCCCATCCCTGACAGGGACCCCCCTGAATCTTCCCCTGCAACACCCTCTGCCACAGGATGTTGCCTGGTTCCAACCCAGTCAGCTTCTAACTAACTTCCTACCTAACCCCCAGTTTTACCAGATTGTGAGGAGTGGCCTAATACATAGCACCCTTAGCTCCCCCTGGAGGCCAGACTGTGAAGTGTATTGGTGTCTGTGATACCTGGTCAGGTGAACTCCTTCAGTGCCATCAGATGTACCATAGCCCCCCTTAGCAGCGGAGCATCAGTACTGCAACGACCAGGACTCTGGGGCGCTGCAAATGCATTGGCCAAATTATGTGCTAAGTATCTCAGTTTTTTCTTATCAAGTGCAGTAATGCGATTCATATTTCATGTATTACATATTTACTTTATTTGATTGCTACAGCCATGCATGGTCGTGTGTGACAATGGCCGTAACCTGGTGTGTGCCCATTTATGCAAGACAGCTACAGCTGCTGCCACCCTGGCAGGGCTGCAGCAGCATTTGCAACTTCGAGCTCTATGAATGGTGTGCGATACCACCATGCATTGGAACTTTAAGTTACATGTTGGCAAGGCTTTGTGAGCAGCATAAGGCAGCAGTTGAATTACTGCTACACCATACCTGTCGGTATTTCGGTTAGCCTCCGCACATAAGAGCTGATGAGTGGGCATAGATGTTTGACATCTGTGTGATTCTCCAAAAACTTTGAGGACTCAACCAAGATGGTGCGCAACGATGACACCATAATCAGCTTCACCATCCCGCTTCTGTCTACTGAAACGCTCGCTGCTCACAATTAAAGAGGAGGCTTTGCATGCAGAGCAAGTTGAAATAAAGCAATAAACTATACTGCGTGATGCTACACAGCCCAGCCTCATCGCATCTTCTCAACGTGGATTGGGTGATAATGAGGAGGAAGAGGAGGAACAGGAGCTGATGGCTGAGCTACAGACGGTACTACAAACACCAACTTCATCCCATGTGTTCAGCATAGATGGCCTGAAAAAGAGGAGGAGAGGGAGGAGGAGGACAAGGAGGACAAAATGGTCAGTCATCCTATTGGTCGGAACAGGGAAGTCTTGGTTGTTGACAGTCTGGCACACATGGCTGAGTTTATGTTCCGCTGCCTTTCCCGAGACCCTTGCATTGTACGCATTTTGGCCAACACTAAATACTGGTTGGTTACCCTTCTAGACCCATGCTACAAGGAGAAGTTTCCATCTCTCTGTCCCGTGGCGGAGAGGTCTAGGAAAATGTTGCAATACCAGAAGGCCCTAGTTGAAGAATTATGAAAAAAATTCACATCTGACAACACTAGCAGAGTGGAGACTAGAGAAACATATACCAGATGCAGCAGAGGCAGGGAAACACTCTTAAAGGTCTGGGACAGTTTTCTCAGACCCTCCCAGTGCCCAGTTCCTGATGCACAAGGTACTCGGACAGAGAGGGAAAAGTTTTGGAAGATTTTGGAAGGTACTGAAGGAGTATCTTGCTGACTGCAGCATCCTTCATGATTAGAGGAATTGTGCATTACAACTATTGGGTATCCAAGCTAGGCACGTAGCATGAACTGTCTCTCTATGCCTTGGAGGTCCTGGCCTGTCCTGCCGCTAGCATTTTGTCAAAGCAGGTTTTTAGGGCCACCAGGGGTATTATCACTGATAGACGCAACCGCCTGTCAACTGAAAATGCTGACACGCTGACTCTTATCAAAATGAACAAGCTCTGGATCGGGGCAGGCTATTGTACACCACCGGATGACAGCAGTCTAACATTACCTCAAATCCAGTGTTTTTTTTTCTGGTCTATTCCCCTGCACCCCTTCCCACCCAAATATGGGTATACGCTTCAGGATTTTGTCTTTTTTGTGTTGTCCTCCTCGTCCTTCACCACCATATCAACAGGGTGAAAATGCTACCCTATAAATTTTTAAGGGTGTTTATGATGCCAATATTGACAATTTTTAGAGACGTACCTCAAACATTCTATGATATATATATATACCCCCCAGGGATAAGTGTCTTTCAGCCCATGCACTTAATGCATTGGCATTACCATTGTAGGTTACCCACTCCTTAATAATTTTCTGAGGCCCTCCACAGCATCTCTTCAAAGGGGTATTGGAGTGCCTCTTTTTAATTTTTGACATCCCTTGCACTTAGTGTAAACGTTTAACCATTGTAGGAAACCCACTCCTTAGTAATAGGAATAAATGCTTTTCTGTGGCTCCACCTTCTAGTTGAGGGAACATTTTTGGAAACCAAAACAGCCAATGGCCTCTGTTACTGTATGATCCAGTTCCTTGTTGTGGGCTGTAAAGTGGTCATCACATAGGGAGCTCTCACACTGTATACAGGATTTCACAGCCAGGACAGGAGTGTTTGAACAGTAAGTACAGAAGTTCCTGGTACCCTCCATATCAGGCTAAGTAGTTGCGAAACGCTCCACTATATTCCCCAGCAGGGTTGATGAAATAACAGTTCTTGATGCTGCTACATTAAACTCCCTTTTTTCAGGGCAAATTCAAATAGATTTTATTCTGTTATAATAATACCGCTCTTATATACAATTTGCCTATGGTGAGGTGTGGCAGTATGAATAACGCATGACAGGCATCTAGTCAGGGATTATTGTCTTAAAAACTCTAAACCTTCCTGATGCTGTTTTTTTCCATGGAGTTATTGACCTGTTAGGCGCCGGGATTCTCCCGCTGCACAGGGTAGATCCCAAGCCTTGTCTGCATCAGCAGTCTCCCATTCAGCTTCAGCCACGTTCATCTGGTTACTGCTGGCTCTTTAGCCAGGTCTATGGTATCCAGTGGTAGGCAGCGACAAACGGGCGCTCTGGAGGCTAAGTCCAGAAATCACCCTAATGAGCATGCTCGTGATGAGGCGGCGTCTCATTGGTGGTCATTCGTCAGCTGCTCTGGTGATGTGGCAGTTCCGGATTGGTCCACGAGCAAGGTCCTGTCCGACTGGACATCAGCTGATCATACAGCTCTGGCAAAAATTAAGAGACCACCACATCAAAACCCTGTCATGGGCAGCCCAATCTCCAGACCTGAACCCCATTGAAAACCTCTGGAATGTAATCAAAAGGCTGATTGATTGTCACAAGCCATCAACAAAGAAGAACTGCTTAAAATTTTCCGCCAGAAGCAGTGTGAAAGACTGGTGCAAAGCATGCCAAGATGCATGAAAGCTGTGACTAAAAAACATGGGTATTCCATAAAATATTTATTTCTGAACTCTTCCTGAGTTAAAACATTAGTATTGTTGTTCCGTCATTGCTCACACTAGCTGCAGTTTAACATCTCTGCATGGTGGACCTTGGATTGCGATTGCACTTCGCTATTAAATTTATTTAGTGCAATCTGCCAACCCTAACAGTATACTAGTACTAGGGTCTGGCTAGTTATGGTGGAGCAAAAAAAAAAAACACCATAAGAGGAAAAAACCTCCACTATTCTTGACAAAAAACCAGTACACAGGCAGAGATGCTTACCTGTCCAAGGCCTCCAAACAATTACACTAACCAAAGTGCAGCGGACCCAACTTAAGATGGTGGATGACAGATGCACAGGTGCGATAATACCAATAATGCAGCCAGCCTACAATCAGGATTTGGCCGTCTGGCACACCTGTGGAAAATGATCTGTATGTGGAATGTTCACAAGAAGTGCAGAGCATACACATAATACACTGGACTTTCATTATGAGTACCTAGTAATGTCATTCTTTCTCTGTAATGCCCCCACAGTCTTTCAGGATTTCGTGCATGACATCTTTCGGGAGATGTAATCCACATCTGTGGTGGTATATCTAGATAATAATCTATTTAATCTATTCTCCAGATATCGACTCTCAACGAGATTTATGTAGGGTCTTGAGCTTCTATGCTCAAATTCCCTTTATGCCAAACTCGAGAAGTCTATGTTTGAGCAGGAGTCTCTGCCATTCCTGGGGTATATCATCTCTGCCCAGGGCCTGGCTATGGATCCTGTCAAGCTGGAGTCGGTATTGAACTGGGAGGAGCCTCACTCTCTTAAAGCAGTGCAGCGCTTTATGGAATTTATTAACTATTACCGCCAGTTCATTTCGCACTTCACCACTCTGGCGGCTCCCTTGGTAGCCCTCACCAAGAAGGGAGCTAATCCTAAGCAGTGGTCTGAGGATGTCTCCAAGGCCTTTATGTCTCTGAAGGCCCATTTCACTATGGCCCCAGTTCTGCATCATCACGATGTCAATAAACCTTTTATCTTGGAGATGGATGCTTCCTCCGTTGGGGCTGGAGCTGTCCTATATCAAAAGGATGCTCAGAGTCGGAAACATCCTTGTTTCGTTTTCTCCAAGACCTTCCCTCCAGTGGAAAGGAATTATTCCATCAGGGACAGGGAACTGCTCACTATGAGGTTGGCCTTTACGGAGTGGAGACATCTTCTGGAGGGAGCTCGGCATCCTTTTAAAGGGAACCTGTCACCGCCAAAATTGAAGGTGAGCTAAGCCCACCAGCATCAGGGCTTATCTACAGCATTCTGTAATGCTGTAGATAAGCCCCCGATGTATCCTGAAAGATGAGAAAAAGAGGTTAGATTATACTCACCCAGGGGCGTTCCTGCTGCGGTCCGGTCCGATGGGCATCGCGGTCTGGTCTGGGGCCTCCAATCTTCTTATGATGATGTCTTCACACTGAGGCTCCGGCACAGGCGTACTTTGTCTGCCTGCCCTGTTGAGGGCAGAGCAAAGTACTGCAGTGCGCAGGCGCCAGGCCTCTCTGACCTTTCCCGGTGCCTGCCTCAACAGGGCAGACAAAGTACGCCTGCCCCGGAGCTGCAGTGTGAATACAAGAAGAGGACGTCATCGTAAGAAGATGGGAGGCCCCGGACCGGACCGCGACGCCCATCGTACCGGGACCACCCCTGGGTGAGTATAATCTAACCTCTTTTTCCCATCTTTCAGGATACATCGGGAGCTTATCTACAGCATTACAGAATGCTGTAGATAAGCCCCTGATGCTGGTGGGCTTAGCTCACCTTCGATTTTGGGAGTGACAGGTTCCCTTTAAGGTCTTTATGGACCATAAAAATCTGTTTTACCTCCAGACAGCCCAGCCGCTGAATTCTTGCCAGGCTAGGTGGTCTCTATTCTTCTTCAAGTTCAATTTTACCATTATTTTTTGTCTGGGGAGAAGAATTTACATGCCTATGTCCTCTCCCATTCAGTATTCTCATCCAAGGATGGGGACGAACCACGTCTGATAGTCCCTTCGGAGAGTCTTTGAATGGTTGCCCCGGTCTCTCTTGAGCAGATACCTCAGGGCAAATCGTTTGTACCACCCAACCTGCAGCCAGAGGTTCTCTCTTGGGCACATACTTCCAAGCTGGGTGGGCATTTCGGTATCAAGAGGACCATTGAGCTTCTGGCGAGGTCATATTGGTGGCCTTGGATGGCTCGTGATGTGATGGACTACATCCAGGCTTGTGTCTCGTGTGCCAGGAATCAGCCTCTCAGAGACACACGGGCTTGCTTTATCCCTTGCCAGTGGCAGATAGGCCCTGGAAGATAGTCGGGATGGATTTTGTTTTGGACTTGCCCAAGTCTCGTAACAACAGTCATTTGGGTAGTCTCTGACCATTTCTCCAAGATGGTACATCTGGTTCCCTTTCCGCGAGTACCGTCGGCACAGGCCTTGGCAGTACATTTCGTGAAGCATATTTTCTGCTTTCACAGGATGCCTGACAAGATTGTCAGTGACCGGGGTCCCCAGTTCACCTCTTGGTTCTGGAGAGAGCTTTGTCAGTTGCGCAGTATTGAGCTCAATCTCTCTTCTGCGTATCATCCCGAGACAAATGGGCTGGTGGAGAGGGCCAATCAGACTCTGATCACGTATCTGCGGCATTTTGTCTCTGCCAGGCATGATGACTGGGCATCTTTACTGCCTTGGGCAGAGTTTGCTCTAAATTACGCCATGTCCGATTCCACAGGGCAGACGCCGTTTCTCTTTAACTACAATGTTTATGGAAAAGCAGCTGCACACATGTAGCTTGAAGGTTTTATGCAAAAGTTACACTTTTTATTGGTCCAGTTATCACCAAGGCCTTCTCCTGTGCTTTGACACGGTTTGTGTCAGCCATTCCCACTTGGCCATCAATGCTGGCTCCGACTGCTAGGAACTCCGCCAACAACAAATGTGAGCTAAACTCATGCATACCCCCCCTCTGGCTAGTGAAATATTAAGGAAGAATCATAGGTTGGCTTTTGTTGATCCTATACCCTGGTAGCTATACCCATATTTATTGTTCAGCCCTATACTACAACGGCAACTTTTTCGCTACATGTTTGGCTCTAGCAATATAAAATATCCATTGGACTGTGTGTTTCTATCTCTTGCTTATATCCTCAGTGACACCGTAGATTTATCTAAAGACAGCACTACATAAAGCCCACTCTGGACTGATTTTCTACTTGGCACACTCTATCCCCTACCAAAAGTGTGGTTTTGACAAAGACCAACCTTGGTCGAAACGTTAACCCTAACTTAAAGTGTCCGTCGATTTTTTTCTACGCTCGAGCACTTGGTGATGACTGTACCAATAAAAAGTGTAACTTTTGCATAAAACCTTCAAGCTACATGTGTGCGGCTGCTTTTCCATAAACATTGTGACTTTTATTTCAGCCTGCACCTCTTCGTCCCTAGATACAGAGTGCACCACATTTCTTTGATTCTCTTTAACTACAGTCAGCATCCGCGTGTTCCTGTGTCCATGCCAGTTTTGTCTTCTGATCCTAGGGTGGTGGACTGGGCAGTGGAGGCTTGTGACATCTGGGACCGCACGTAGGATGCCATTAGGGTTTCGAAGGAGAGAATGAGGACCTCTGCCGATGCGCATCGTTGCCCCGCTTCAGTCTTCGCCCCTGGCGATTTAGTTTGGCTCTCGGCTCATAACATCAGGCTGTGTGTAGTGTCCACTAAATTTGCTCCCCACTATCTAGGTCCTTTCAAGGTTCTGGAACAGGTGAACCTTGTAGTCTATCGCCTCAGCCTTCTACCGCATCTGAATATCACCGACACCTTCCATGTGTCCTTGTTGAAACCCATATATATGACCCGGTCTTCTAGGTCTCCTACCGGGAGCTCGGATACGTCCCCGGATGATTTTGAGGCCAATGCCATTGTTGGGCCAAGGTGGTACATGGCAAAAAGTTTTTTTTGGTGGACTGGAAGATGGTGATAGGCCTGAGGATAAGACCTGGGAGCCTATAGGTCCACAGGGCAGATGCCGTTTCTCTTTAACTACAGTCAGCATCCACGTGTTCCTGTGTCCATGCCCGTTTTGTCTTCTGATCCTAGGGTGATGGACTGGGCAGTGGAGGCTTGTCACATCTGGGACCGCACGTAGGATGCCATTAGGGTTTCGAAGGAGAGAATGAGGACCTCTGCCAATGCACATCGTTGCCCCGCACCGGTCTTCATCCCTGGTGATTTAGTGTGGCTCTCGGCTCATAACATCAGGCTGTGTGTAGTGTCCACTAAATTTGCTCCCCACTATCTAGGTCCTTTCAAGGTTCTGGAACAGGTAAACCTTGTAATCTATCGCCTCAGCTTTACACCGCATCTGAATATCACCGACACCTTCCATGTGTCCTTGCTGAAACCCGTATATATGACCCGGTCTTCTGGGTCTCCTACTGGGAGCTCGGATACATCCCCGGATGATTTTGAGGTCAATGCCATTGTTGGGCCAAGGTGGTACATGGCAAAAAGTTTTTTTGGTGGACTGGAAGATGGTGATGGGCCTGAGGATAGGACCTGGGAGCCTATAGAGCACATTCGTGCCCCCAGCTTCTTGTGGCTTTCGAACATGGCAAACGTCGCTGGGGGGATGTTAGAGGGAGTAATGTTAGGAGCCGGGATTCTCCCACTGCACAGGGTAGATCCCAAGCCTTGTCTGCATCAGCAGTCTCCCTTTCAGCTTTGGCTGCTTCTGAGCATAAACGTCGGTCCAAGCATCTTGCTCAGGCTCATGCTGTTCATCTGGTTAATGCTGGCTCTACAGCCAGGTCTATAGTATCCAGTGGTAGGCAGCGACGAATGGACATGCTGGAGGCTAAGTCCAGAAATCACCCTACAGAGCATGCTCATGATGTGGCGGCGTCTCATTGGTGGTCGATCATCAGCTGCTCTGGTGATGTGGCAGTTCTGGACTGGTCCGCGAGCAAGGTCCTGTCCGACTGAATATAAGCTGATCATATAAAAGGGTCTCAGAGGCACAGGTGGGCATGCTAGTATCAATCTCTTTACGTGTGTATGGGTCTTTGCAACAGTGTGGTCCTTTCCAGCATGTGCTCAGGGTCAACGGAAAGCCGTTAGAATTCCGGTTCTCCGGATAAGAGTTTGTATGAATTCAGGGCTGGCGTTTAGCCATTAGAATTCTGGCGCCTCCAGAGGCGAGTTGGTTGAGTGCACTTGCTAACTGTGTGACCACTGGCAACTTTTTACCCTGTTAGCGGGTTACATTCACCTGTGAGGTTAACAGTGGTCGTGTTTAGCGCCATACGTGCTCTGTTACTGTGTGTGAGTGACACAGCTCTACTGCACAGCATCTATTACGTTACTGTGTGCGAGTGACACAGCTCTATTGCAGAGCATCTATTCTGTTACTGTGTGCGAGTGACACTGCTCTATTGCAGATCATCTATTCCGTTACTGTGTGTGAGTGACAGCTCTATAGCAGAGCATCTGTTTTGTTTCTTTTTGGTGTTCTTTTCATGTGCTGTTCACTGAGTGGCGTTTAACTCTTTGTGTGCAGGCAATTGCTCGCTATGTGTTCCGGTATTCTCAGTAGCTGCAGTTTAACATCTCTGCACGGTGGACCCCGGGCTGCGATTGCACTTCTCTATTAAATTTATTTAGTGCAATCCGCTAACCATAACAGACCGGTTCATATTTTTTACAGTTTTCTGTACTCAGAAATTCATCAAAGTAGGCAAAATTAACTGATTTAATGTGTCCATTCACAGTTTCTCTGTAGTATCTGTATGTAAGAGGTATTGGTGGTAGACTTTAAGGTACTGGAGTTGAAATTACCAGTTCTGAACTCTCCAGTACTTTGTTTCCATCTATTTGTGGGTGCTTCTTGAAGTATGTTTGGGGTCATTATTGTCCTACTGGAAGAGGCATGACCTACTACGATGCAAACCCAGCTATCTGACACTGGGCACTACATTGCACCCCAAAATTCTTAGGAAATCTTCACATTTCATGATGCCTTGCATACAGTCAAGGCATCCAGGGCCAGAGGCAGTAAAACAACTCTAAAATATCTTTGAATGTCCACCATATTTGACTATAACTACTGTGTTCTTTTATTTGTAGGCTTCATTCCATTTACAGTAAACAGTAGAATTATGTGCTTTACCAAATAAACTATATCTTGGTTTCATCTGTCCACAAGACGCCTTCTGGCCCTCTAACATTAGAAACGGCCGCCTGATAGGTCACCCTCTACAAATAGTGATGGCCAGTAGTGATGAGCGAGTGCTAAAATGCTTGGGTGCTTGTTGTTCAGGTCGAGCAATTTGTAATACTGGGGTACTCGGCAGAACAACGAGCCCAATGTAAGTCTATCAGAAACCCGAGCATTTTTACCATGATCCCCCCAGGGGGTCCTTTTAAGGTCCAAAACATCTGAAAATGACGGAAACACTGCTCAAATGACATGGGAACATCATGGCAAATGCCCCTGGAAGCATTTCTGATACCTAGGTCACAGCTGTAAACAATGTTGTCAGAGTTTCACGCCATTTTTACAGGTGCACCAGAAAACATACAAAACCAAGACCAAAATGGATTTGTGAGCAGAGAGTTTTTCAGAATGCAGAGAAGCGGGATGGTGACGCTAATTATGGTGTCATTGCCTCTCACCATCTTGGTGGATTCCTCAAAGTTTTGCAGGATGGTACATATGTCTGACATCCTGGTGGTCAAGAACTGTCCTCTTCTGCTCACAAATCCTTCCCACCATATGTAGTGTAGAGTTCCAATGCGTGGGGACATCACACACCAGTCGGTGAGCCGGAAGCTGCAAACGCTGCTGAAGCATGGCAAGTGGGGCTGAAGCTGTAGCTGACTTTCTAAAATGGGCACACAGGTGGTGTACTTTCACAAGCAGATGCGGCAGCTCCGGGTAGGTTTTGAGAAACCGCTGAACCATGAGGTTAAGCACATGGGTCAGGCATGACACGTTTGTGAGGTCGCCTCGCCTCAGAGCCGCCAACAGGTTCCAGCCATTGTCACACACGACCATGCCTGGCTGTAGGTTCAGCAGTGTCATCCAAAAATCTGACTGCTCTTTCAGCGCTGTTCACAACTCTTCAGCATTGTGCGGTTTGTCACCTAAGCAGATTAGCTTCAGCACAGCCTGTTGCCGCTTGGCTGAGGCAGTGCTTCCTGCTTTTAACCTTTTAACTGATGTGCTCATTTCAGAGATGGACGCTGAAGAGGAGGAGGTGCAGGAGCTGTAGACTATGGGGGCAACTCTGATTGACGTAGGTCCCGCAATCCTGGGTGTCGGGAGGATGTGTTCCATCCCAAGGTCTAACTGGGTCCTGGCTTCCACTATGTTAACCCAGTGTGCCATCAGTGAGATGTACTATCCCTGCCCACAAGCATTTGTTCACGTGTCTGTGGTTAGGTGGACTTTCCCAGTAACAGCATTGTTGAGGGTATGGATAATGTTGTGGGACTCATGCTTATGTAATGCCGGGACGGCACACTGGGAGAAATAGTGGCGACTGGGGACTGAATACCTTGGGATGGCTGCCACCATCAGGTTGCAGAAAGCTTCCATCTCCACGAGCCTAAAAGGCAACATTTCGAGCGTAAGCAGACGAGAAATGTGTGAATTTAGTACTGTGGCCTGTGGGGCGTTGAATGCGTAATTCCGCTTGCGTTCCAATGACTGTGGTATGGACAACTGAAGGCTGCTCTGGGACAAAGAGGTGGACGTGCTTGATGATGGTGCTAGTTAAGTGTGGGTAACGACAGGTGCAGGGCAGGAGGCATCTTCGCATGCACCGTGGACAGGGGATTGGCTTTCACGCACAACAGTGGAAGAAGCAGTGGTGTTACGCGCAGACACTGTTCCTGGTGCCAGTGGTTCGGCCCACAAAGTTGGGTGCTTTTCTGCCATGTGCCTGATCATGCTGGTGGTGGTCAGGCTGGTAGTTTTGCTACCCTTGCTGATTCGGGCATGGCAGGTGATGCAAATGGCCTGTTTGGGGTTATCGGCAGAGTCTTTAAAAAACAACCAGACTCGGGAAGACCTTACTGTTGGACTGGCAACTTCCGTCATGTTGGTGTTGCGGGGAACGCTTGCCCACCTTCTGTCTGCAGCCACCACACTACTTCTTCCTGCCTGTTAGGGTGCTACGCTTCCCTCCCCCTGTGTGCTGCTGTCCTCGCTCTGCATGTCCTTCTGCCAGGTTGGGTCAGTTACTATATCATCCACCACCTCTTCTTCCACTTCTGCACCCTGGTCCTCCTCCTGAGTTTCTGGCAATTATGTCTCATCATCGTCCAGCACTTGTGACACGCTACCACCGTCACCTTCGTGTGACCATGGCTGCTCAAATATTTGGGCATCGCTATATGGAATCTCATCTTGCCCTGCTTCAAGTGGACTGGGCGAGAGGCCCGAATCGATAAATGGAAAAGTGAGCAGTTCTTCAGAGTGTCCAAGAGTTGGATCAGTTGTCTCAGGGCACTTAGCATGGCGGGAGGAAGGAGGATCAGGGTGAGGAATATGCAATCCAGACTCACGGCTACTCAGACTTGACCGTGTGGAAGACAGGGTGCTGGTGGTGGTGGCAATGTAACTGGAAGTATTATCTGCTTTCCACCAATAACCTTTTCAACGTTCTCTGGCTTCAATAGTGGTGTGCTGCTGCGGTCCCCTAGTAAATGGGACATGAAGGTTGAGAGATAAGATGTGGGTGTTTGTTGTGGCCCACTTTCAGCTTGCCCACGGCCTCGACCTCTGCATGCACTGTCACATCACGTCCACTTCCCCGTCCCTTGCCACGCGCCTTGCCCATTTAAAAAAAGGTGAATGCAAGCCTCTAATCTAATGCCACAATTTGTAGAGCACAGTTAGACCAAGCGTCTGACGGAGATAACAGCCTGTTCAATATGTGGCCTGTATTTTTTCATTTTTTATCCCAAAATAGTGTTTAGAGCTAGGGTAACACACAGCAAAAAAAGGTGAATGGACGCCTCAAAAGCACACTTTGTAGCCCACAGATAGATGAGGTGTGTCACAGAGATACCAGAGTTTTCAACATGTGGCCTGTATTTTTTTTATTTTTTATCCCAAAATAGTGTATAGACCTAAGGTAGCTGACAGCAAAAAAGTGGAATGTAGGCCTGAAAAGCAAATATTTGTAGAACACAGATAGACCAGGTATCTAATGGAGATAACAGACTGTTCAATATGTGGCCTGGAGGTTTTTTTTATTTTTTTTATCCCAAAATACTGTATAGACATAGGGTAACAGACAGCAAAAACAGAGGAATATAGGCCAGAAATGCCACAATTTGTAGACTACAGATAGATCTGGCATCTGACGGAGATAGAACACTGTTAAAAATGTGGCCTGGATTTTTTTTTGGCCCACCAAAATTGTATCAATAAGTAGGCTATGACGCTAAAAAAAAATAATTGTTGGAGTACTCAAATTGTAAAATATTTAGCGCAATGATATGCGATGTGTGTGGCGTACCAAACACAGTGATAAGTATATGAACTGTAGCGAAATATTTTTTGGCCAGCTAAATATTTTTTGGTCAGCAAAATGGTGTCCAAAAATGTTGTAAGACACTCCAAAAAAAAACACTACAGTACCACAAAAAGGCCAGAATTTTCTGCACACTGATGTGATGCCTGGGACGGACAAAGCCGTTTTACATTGCTGGATTTTCACTCTGTTGTATTAAAATGATCTGGCTGTAGTCTGCAGTGTGAACAAGCAAATAAATGTAGAAAAAGGGGGCTCTGGATTGCTTTGTAATAAAATTAGCAGGATTCTGGTGCAAAAAAAAAATTATTCCTAGCCACAGATACCTGCAGCAAGGTATATATATAATAGGCAGCACCAGACAGTAATGGACCCTTTTGATGTATGCAGTGAGATCTATATACTCACATACAGTGCATACAGTCCTTGCACTGATGTGGATATGCGCACATAGACTCCCCTGCCTACTTAGCACTACGATCTATGTACTCTGTAATTAGCCCTTACACTGAGTACAGTCATACTTGGTCGAGTTGTAAAAGAGTGCAGGGTTGAGTATGTCACCACGGAACAGACAGACCAACTGTTGAGGGGAATTTATTAAGGAGTAAGATTCTCCTTGCAGGGAGTAAACAGGGGGTTAATAGAGGTAAATCAAACAGTAAACAGTTAAGCGGAATCAAAAGGGTTAACGAGTGTTCTTGTAACTATCAGTCCAGGGAGGTCCTGACTGGAGGGTCCTAATTCCAATGTGGGTACAGTCACCAGCAGCGCTTGAGATCCTGAAGTCTCTCCTCTGTGTCCTGAGAACTGGAGGCTCCGGGGTTAAGTCTTTTCTTCCACTGAAGCTGAAAGCAGAAGTAACGCAGCCACTCTGCTGCGAGTCTCTGTATATCAGGCTGGCAGGCTTTCTGCAGTAGCAATGCTACACACACACTGAGCAGTTTACTTGTCACACTCAGGGGTCCTGGCTTGTCACTGCGGTCACCGGGGCTGCGCGTCGTTCAGGTCACTGTCAGGAGATACGTCTTCTCTGATTACAGAGGCTTCCAAGTCCACACTCTCACATCCAGACTCCACTACAGCTGGTGTCTCAGCCTCAGTGCCCTCACGGGGAGCACTCTCTTTTGGGGAGCGCGGCGCTGCAGCCTGCTCTCTGTCTGGCGTGCTGTCCCCTCTGGCGCGCGTGCTCTGCTCTCCTGCTCTTTTCTGACCACACCCCCCTCTCTTCCTCTCTGCCCCAGGCAGTCACATGGTCCCTTCTGTCCAGGGCAGAAAGTCTTCCCCCAGACAACCCAGCTGTCTGACTAAGTGGTTTCAGGTAAGGAGCAGGGAAAGCAACCTTCTTACAGAGTAACGAGCAGTGGCGAGCACGTTCTCTCATCACTAATGGCCAGCTGATGACCCTGAAAAAAAAATTGTGACTTTTAATGTGTCTGATCATGTCTCACACACCGCATGGCCAGGTAAGGTATGAAAATGATAAAATTAAATTTTCTGGTTGAATGTTTTTTCACCATTGAAAGCAATGCAAATGTGAAAAAAACACAGTAAAAACACATTGTGTGAACATAACCCAAGGTAGTTTTCCTGCAAAGAATGTTTTCTTAACATTATTTACAGTAAAATCCATTTTATCATCAGTTTTGTGTGTTGTACTGTCAGTCTGTAAAAGTGCCATAATACTCTGACAACATTGTTCTCAGCAGCGATATGGGATTCAGAGATGCTTCCAGAGGTCTTCCCTATGCTGTTCCAATGCCATTTCAGTGCTGTTTCCATTGTTTTCAGCAATTTTTAGACCCCCTCCAGACTTCCTGGGGGAGGGGCAGAAAAATGCTTGAGTTTCCCCATTGGGTTCCATTATACTCATTACTCCGGTCAAACACCCGAGCATTACGAGTAATGAGCACCCAAACATTTTAGTCCTCGCTCATCACTAATAAGTGACTGACAACTTCAAGACCTCTCCATCCTCTCCATTGGTTCCAGCACTGCGAGATTTCCTCTTGTGTATCATGTGACCACAACTCTTTGTGTCAGGCTCACAGAGCCAACGGTTACATCATTTATTTAACGTATGTCTATGCGTGACTAGTTCTATCCTTGCAGCAGTGAGAGAGTACTGCCAATGTAGCAAAAGCTAACTTTTATTAATACAGATAAAATGAGCTAAGCTTATAATGATACCCCAATGAACACAAAATCACATGATACAATCAAAAAGCAGAATTTGAACCATAAGTTAAAAGGTTCCCAGTCTCATACAGTGCACGGAAAAAAGGATCAAACTCACCCAGTTGCTGTAATAAAGATGTGCTGACAAATAGACCATGAGCCTTGGGTTGAAGATGGAATTAACCCCTTATCGACCTTTGACGCCACGTAGGCGTCATGAAAACCCGTGCCAATCCGACCTATGACGCCTATGTGGCGTCATGGAAAGATCGCATCCCTGCAGATCGGGTGAAAGGGTTAACTCCTATTTTACTCGATCTGCAGGGAGAGGGGGAGTTGTACTTCAGCCCAGGGGGGGTGGCTTCACCCCCCCGTGGCTACGATCGCTCTGATTGGCTGTTGAAAGTGAAAAAGCCAATCAGAGCGATTTGTAATATTTCACCTATGAAAATGGTGAAATATTACAATCCAGCCATGGCCGATGCTGCAATAGCATCTGCCATGGCTGGAGACCCCGATCTGCCCCCCCCCACCCCACCGATCGCACCCCCAGTCGTCCTTTCTGCCTCGATCTCCTGTCCGCTCCCCTCCTCCCTCCTGTCCGCTCCCCCGGTCCTCTTGTCCGCTCCCCTGGTCCTCCGATCCCCCCCCGTGTTCCGATCCCACCCCCCCATACTTACCTAGCTTCCATGTCCCTCCCAGTGTCCGGCCGTCTTCTCCATGGGCGCCGCCATCTTGGAAAATGGCGGGCGCATGCGCAGTGCGCCCGCCGAATCTGCCAGCCGGCAGATTCATTACAAGTACATTTTGATCGCTGTGGTAGGTTCTATCACAGCGATCAAAATAAAAAAATAATAAATAAACCCCCCCCCTTTATCACCCCCATAGGTAGGGACAATAATAAAATAAAGAAAATATTTTTTTTTCTTTTTCCACTAGGGTTAGGGTTAGAACTAGGGTTAGAACTAGGGGTAGGGTTAGGGGTAGGGTTAGGGTTACGGGTAGGGTTAGGGTTAGGGGTAGGGTTACGGCATGTGCACACAGAGCGGATCGGCCGCGGATCCGCAGCGGATCCGCAGCGGATCGGCCGCGGATCCGCAGCGGATCGGCCGCGGATCCGCAGCGGATCGGCAGCGGATCGGCCGCGGATCTGCAGCGGATCGGCCGCGGATCCGCAGCGGATCGTGCGTGGATCCGCAGCGGATCGGCAGCGGATCGGCCGCGGATCCGCCGCGGATCCGCCGCGGATTGGCAGCGGATCCGCAGCGGATTGGCCGCGGATCCGCAGCGGATTGGGCGCGGATCCGCAGCGGATTGGCCGCGGATCCGCAGCGGATTGGCCGCGGATCCGCAGCGGATTGGCAGCGGATCCGCAGCGGATTGGCCGCAGATCCGCAGCGGATTGGCCGCGGATCCGCAGCGGATTAGCCGCGGATCCGCAGCGGATTGGCCGCTGCGAATTCGAAGCAGTTTTCCATCAGGTTTACAGTACCATGTACACCTAAGGAAAACCAAATCCGCTGTGCCCATGGTGCGGAAAATTCCGTGCAGAAACGCTGCGTTGTATTTTCCGCAGCATGTCAATTCTTTGTGCGGATTCCGCAGCGTTTTACACCTGTTCCTCAATAGGAATCCGCAGGTGAAATCTGCACAAAAAAACACTGGAAATCTGCTGTAAATCCGCAGGTAAAACGCAGTGCCTTTTACCTGCAGATTTTTCAAAAATCGTGCGGAAAAATCTCACACGAATCCGCAACGTGGGCACATAGCCTTAGGGTTAGGGTTGGAATTAGAGTTAGGGTTGGAATTAGGGCTAGGGTTTGAAATAGGGTTAAGATTAGGCTTGTGGTTAGGGTTACGGATAGGGTTAGGGGTGTGTTGGGGTTACAGTTGTGGTTAGGGTTGGGATTAGGGTTACGGTTGGGATTAGGGTTAGGATTAGGGTTAGGGTTGGAATTAGGGTTACGGGTGTGTTGCGGTTAGGGTTGTGGTTAGGGGTGTGTTGGGGTTAGGGTTGTGATTAGGGTTATGGCTACAGTTGGGATTAGGATTAGGGGTGTGTTGGGGTTAGTGTTGAAGTTAGAATTGAGGGGATTCCACTGTTTGGGCACATCAGGGGTCTCCAAACGCAACATGGCGCCACCATTGATTCCAGCCAATCTTGCGTTCAAAAAGTCAAATGGTGCTCCCGCCCTTCCAAGCCCCGACGTGCGCCCAAACAGTGGTTTACCCCCACATTTGGGGTACCAGCGTACTCAGGACAAACTGGGCAACAACTGTTGGGGTCCAATTTCTCCTGTTACCCTTGCAAAAATAAAAAATTACTTGCTAAAACATAATTTTTGAGGAAAGAACAATTATTTTTTATTTTCACGGCTCTGCGTTATAAACTTCTGTGAAGCACTTGGGGGTTGAAAGTGCTCACCACACATCTAGATAAGTTCCTTCGGGTGTCTAGTTTCCAAAATGGGGTCACTTGTGGGGTGTTTCTACTGTTTAGGCACATCAGGGGCTCTGCAAATGCAATGTGACGCCCGCAGACCATTCCATCAAAGTCTGCATTTCAAATGTCACTACTTCCCTTCCGAGCCCTGACGTGTGCCCAAACAGTGGTTTACCCCCACATATGGGGTATCAGCATACTCACAACAAACTGGGCAACAAATATTGGGGTCCAAATTCTCCTGTTACCCTTGTGAAAATAAAAAATTGCTTGCTAAAACATCTTTTTTGAGGAAAGAAAAATGATTTTTTTATTTTCACGGCTCTGCGTTGTAAACTTCTGTGAAGCATTTGGGGGTTGAACGTGCTCACCACACATCTAGATAAGTTCCATGGGGGGTCTAGTTTCCAAAATGGGGTCAATTGTGGGGGGTTTCTACTGTTTAGGCATATCAGGGGCTCTGCAAACGTAACATGATGCCCGCAGACCATTCCATCAAAGTCTGCATTCCAAAACGTCACTACTTCCCTTCCGAGCCCCGGCATGTGCCAAAACAGTGGTTTACCCCCACATATGGGGTATCAGCGTACTCAGGAGAAAATGGACAACAACTTTTGGGGTCCAATTTCTCCTGTTACTCTTGCAAAAATAAAAAAATTCTGGGCTAAAAAAATATTTTTGAGGAAAGGAAACACATTTTTTATTTTCACGGCTCTGCGTTATAAACTTCTGTAAAGCACTTGGGGGTTCAAAGTGCTCACTACACATCTAGATAAGTTCCCTTGGGGGTCTAGTTTCCAAAATGGAGTCAATTGTGGGGAGTTCCTACTGTTTAGGCACATCAGGGGCTCTGCAAACGCAACCTGACGCCCGCAGAGCATTCCATCAAAGTCTGCATTTCAAAACGTCACTACTTCCCTTCCGAACCCCGACGTGTGCCAAAACAGTGGTTTACCCCCACATATGGGGTATCAGCGTACTCAGGAGAAACTGGACAACAACTTTTGGGGTCCAATTTCTCCTGTTACCCTTGGGAAAATAAAAAATTGTGGGCTAAAAAATCATTTTTGAGAAAAGAAAAATTATTTTTTATTTTCATGGCTCTGCGTTATAAACTTCTGTGAAGCACTTGGGGGTTCAAAGTGCTCACCACACATCTAGATTAGTTCCTTGGGAGGTCTAGTTTCCAAAATGGGGTCACTTGTGCGGGAGCTCCAATGTTTAGGCACACAGGGGCTCTCCAAACGCGACATGGTGTCCGCTAATGATTGGAGCTAATTTTCCATTCAAAAAGCCAAATGGCGTGCCTTCCCTTCCGAGCCCTGCCGTGCGCCCAAACAGTGGTTTACCCCCACATATGGGGTATCATCGTACTCAGGACAAAATGGACAACCACATTTGGGGTCCAATTTCTCCTATTACCCTTGGGAAAATAAAAAATTCTGGGCTAAAAATCATTTTTGAGGAAAGAAAAATTATTTTTTTATTTTCACGGCTCTGCGTTATAAACTTCTGTGAAGCACCTGGGGGTTATAAGTGCTCACTATGCATCTAGATAAGTTCCTTGGGGGGTCTAGTTTCCAAAATGGGGTCACTTGTAGGGGAGCTCCAATGTTTAGGCACACAGGGGCTCTCCAAACGCGACATGGTGTCCGCTAACGATTGGAGCTAATTTTCCATTCAAAAAGTCAAATGGCACGCCTCCCCTTCCGAGCCTTGCCGTGCACCCAAACAGTGGTTTACCCCCACATATGAGGTATCGGCATACTCAGGAGAAATTGCCCAACAAATTTTAGTATCCATTTTATCCTGTTGCCCATGTGAAAATGAAAGAATTGAGGCTAAAAGAAATTTTGTGTGAAAAAAAAGTACTTTTTCATTTTTGCGGATCAATTTGTGAAGCACCTGGGGGTTTAAAGTGCTCACTATGCCTCTAGATGAGTTCCTTGGGGGGTCTAGTTTCCAAAATGGGGTCACTTGTGGAGGAGCTCCAATGTTTGGGCACACAGGGGCTTTCCAAACGCGACATGGTGTCCGCTAACGATGGAGATAATTTTTCATTCAAAAAGTCAAATGGCGCTCCTTCCCTTCCGAGCCTTACCATGTGCCCAAACAGTGGTTTACCCCCACATGTGAGGTATTGGTGTACTCAGGAGAAATTGCCCAACAAAATTTAGGATCCATTTTATCCTGTTGCCCATGTGAAAATGAAAAAATTGAGGCTAAAATAATTTTTTTGTGAAAAAAAAGTACTTTTTCATTTTTACGGATCAATTTGTGAAGCACCTGGGGGTTTAAAGTGCTCACTATGCTTCTAGATAAGTTCCTTGGGGGGTCTAGTTTCCAAAATGTGGTCACTTGTGGGGGAGCTCCAATGTTTAGGCACACGGGGGCTCTCCAAACGCGACATGGTGTCCGCTAAAGATTGGAGCCAATTTTTCATTCAAAAAGTCAAATGGCGCTCCTTCCCTTCCGAGCCCTGCCGTGTGCCCAAACAGTGGTTTACCCCCACATATGAGGTATCAGCGTACTCAGGACAAATTGGACAACAACGTCCCTGGTCCAGTTTCTCCTTTTACCCTTGGGAAAATAAAAAAATTGTTGCTAAAAGATCATTTTTGTGACTAAAAAGTTCAATGTTCATTTTTTACTTCCATGTTGCTTCTGCTGCTGTGAAACACCTGAAGGGTTAATGAACTTCTTGAATGTGGTTTTGAGCACCTTGAGGGGTGCAGTTTTTAGAATGGTGTCACTTTTGGGTATTTTCAGCCATATAGAACCCTCAAAATGACTTCAAATGTGAGGTGGTCCCTAAAAAAAATGGTTTTGTAAATTTTGTTGTAAAAATGAGAAATCACTGGTCAAATTTTAACCCTTATAACTTCCTAGCAAAAAAAAAAATTGTTTCCAAAATTGTGCTGATGTAAAGTAGACATGTGGGAAACGTTATTTATTAACTATTTTGTGTCACATAACTCTCTGGTTTAACAGAATAAAAATTCAAAATGTGAAAATTGCGAAATTTTCAAAATTTTCGCCAAATTTCCGTTTTTTTCACAAATAAACTCAGAAATTATCGACCTAAATTTACCACTAACATGACACTGGTCAGAATTGCAAAAAACGGCAAGGTCATTAAGGCCAAAATAGGCTGGGTCATGAAGGGGTTAATGAGTCTGAAAATCCACTTTTGTACCCCAAGCAGTGGCTCCTGCTTTGAAAAGAACAATACCCAAGTTCACACCCACATACTGTGGCATGTAAAGGTTTGGACACCCCTAGTCAAAATTATTGCTTTTGTGAGCAGTTAACCAAAGGGAAAATGGGTTAATGCAAAAGTTTGGGCACTTGAAGATTTATGTATTCAGATAACTTTGACCAAGGTTTCAGACCTTAAAGGAAACCTATCAGCGGGATTGTGCTGAGTAACCTACAGACACTGTCAGGATGGCGCCTCTACCAATTAAAATGATACCTTGGTTGATGAAATCCGTCTTGTGGCTTTTTCTTAATCTTTATTTTCAGTTTTTAGTTAATGATATGCTCATGCTTCGGTGTGGCCTATGGAGGGTGTCTTCATGTGGTGCTCTGCTTAGCTATTCATCTGTATGGCTTCTGACAGATCACAAGTCTCCTCATCTCAGCATGCTTAACATGTCACTCTCCGCAAGGAGAAACATTACTTCTTGGATCCCGGTCAGATGCTTCTCACAGAGCCAAACCAGATCTCACACTTTGCACTTACGAGGGGCAGTACCCCGAAACACAGTGTCTGCAAACTGAGATACTGGTTTTGGCTTTTATCTTAAGTCATGTGACAAGGCTCGTTAAAGGAATGACATTGACTTCTGGGATTGATACTTCCTATAGGTGGCACTAGAGATCTAGTCCTCTTCCTTTCTGAAGAGACAATTTTCATATTTTCCAGAGGAGCATTGCGGCTTTAACTCTCCTCATCTCAGCATGCTTAACATGTCACTCTCTGTAAGGAGAAAAGTTACTTCTTGGATCCCAGACAAAGGAGTGAAAAGATTTATCAGATGTCCAAGAGCAAAGGACCACCTGTAGAGAGCTACATAAAGGCTTGAAGTCAGCAGGTTCAATTGTTTCACAGAAAACTGTAAGTAATGCACTCAACCTCCATGGTTTGTATGCACGCTCACCACGCAAAACTGCATTGCTGAACAAAAAGCATGTTCAAGCACATTTCAAATTTGCTCAACAACATTTCGACAAGCCTATGAAATACTGGTAGAATATACTGTGGTCCGATGAGACCAAAATTTAACTTTTTGGATACCATAATACACACCATGTTTGGAGGCAAAAAACACACTGCATATCACCCAAAAAACAACATATCAACAGTGAAGTTTGAAGATAGGAACATTATGGTGTTTTAATCAAACGGCACTGGCAAACTTCATATAATTGAAGGAAAGATGAAAGGACAAATGCACCAAGACTTTCTTGCTAAAAATCTGCTGCCATCTACCAGGATGATTAAGTTAAAATGAGGGTGGATATTTCAGGAAAGCAATGATCCCAAACACACAGCCAAGGAACCTCCCAATTAGTTTCAGAGAAAATAAAATAAAGCTGCTAGAATGGCCTAGCCAATCACCTGATCTGAATCCAATCTAAAATTTATGGAAGGAACAAAAGTTCACAGTTCATAGAATGTGGAAGAAAGGACGAAATCACACCAGAGCAATGCATTTGACTAGTTTCTTCATACAGGAGGCATCTCTAAGGTGTCATCATCACCAACAAAGATTTTTGTATGAAGCATTGATTAAATTTCAAACATGTTTAATACTTTTTCCCTGCATCATTTCTCATTATTACCCATAACTTAATTTATGGACATCTATGGTTTGACTTCTTTGCCTGTGTAGATTGGATGGGTTGTTACCAACATCTGGTGAGAATTCCATGTCAATAGCAACTTTAGAAATATATTTACTTGTTCAATACTTATTTCACCCACTGTATAAATTGCCAGAATCATCCTTTAAACTCATTTTAACCACAAAAGTGGGACATCATCAGGGGAGTGTATTTGTGGCGGGAGGGAAAATAATGTCTAAGGGTATCTGCAGATGATCCGGAAGCGGCAGCACTTTGGACACAGCGCTTTTTCCAGCGTCCAAAGCTCTGCCGTCTATTGAACACAGGTGAATCCTCATATGTTCACTGAACCATGCAGATTCACCATGTCCAATACATTCTATGGATGAAATTTCTCTTGTGGAGACTAGCAATAGATAGTGAGCCCTGGTAAAGGAGCATGGAGAGTGCTGCACAGTCTCACTATGTATATTGTTTATAGGCACTGTACTACTAGAGGTATATATAGATCAAGTATGAGTCCCACCTGGTATTGGCGTCTGACGTAATTTCTGGTTAGTTATTGTTCTGGATAGTAAACTTGCTCATTGTCATAGAGGCACGGCACAATGATGCACTTGGTGTCAAGCTATTCTAATGGTTGTATGTACAGGCTACTACAGAGATGGACACTTTTAAGGATGAAGTGGACAAACTCCTTACAAATTGGGTAAAGGAGATACAAGACATCAAAACCAAAAAGTTTCAGCGTGACCTACATGATTATCAAAATAATAATAATGTGTACAAATGGCAACAACCTCATTTGTTTAAGAGGGCTCCTTCCAACTCCTCCTGGAGAGTACATCTGGGTCCCGTACCGAAAGGCGAGGACCGATAAACAGAGGTAAACGAGGAGGTGGCCATAGATATAGTCCATATCAACACAGGAATTTGAGATCCTCCACTATGTCTTCTAAGCTCCAGGTAATAAATCTATCTAACATCGAATTGTCTTCAGATCAGATTGATGTACTTGGACTAGATTTAACCTTTTCTCTCGTGGCATCTTTTGTTTATTTTACAGCAGTAAAAGATTTACACCCGTTTGCCAGGAAACTGGTGTTAAAAAGCTACATGACAAAACTCCGGCTACAGGGGAAAGGATATTAGAGGAACGAGAAGCGATTGCCATATTAGAATAGTTGAGAAACATGACTCCGACACCCCCCAATACTAGTGAATTCACAGTTCCTAAATCAAAAAAGTTTCCACCCCTCAGTCTCTACACGGAGATTGAATTGTTTGTTAAGTTGGTTAAGGAAGAATTCTGCCGTATTCCATCAGGAATATGTAATGATAACGTAACAAGATGACAGAGAGTGGCCCTAAGAGAACTTAAATCACTCAAAAATATAGTAATCAAGCCTGCGGACAAAGGGGGCAACATTATCCTGTGGCCAACCCTGAAGTACAAGAGAGAGGCATTTAGACAGTTAAGGGATCTCAACTGTTACAAAAGGCTATCCTTTAACCCTACCACAATCTTTCAGAATCAATTAAGAGATTTGATTGAACAAGCATTCTATAATGGTATCATCTCCAAAGAGATGTTGAATGGATTGATCCCGGAAACTCCACAAAAAAAACATGTTTATACCTTCTTCCGAAGGTTCATAAATCCACTGTAAACCCACCAGTTCGTCCATCGTCTCTGGTCAGGGTGGTTTGTGTGAACAAATCAACAGATTCTTTGATTTCCATTTGAAACCCATGGTTGAGTCATTCCCGTCATACATCAAGGACACCAGTGATGTACTTAAGAAATTGGAAGTTATTCCCCTTGAAGCAGACATGTGGCTAGTGACCTTCAATGTCGAATCTTTGTACATGTCTATTCGATGGAATGAGGCAGTTAGAACTTTCCTCCACTTGTCAGCTATGGAAAATGACTTTGTCGAGTTCCTGTTGTCACTACTTGAATATGCTCTTGCGCATAATTTTTTCATCTTTAAAGGGAACCTGTCACCTGAATTTGGCGGGACCAGTTTTGGGTCATATGGGCGGGGTTTTCGGGTGTTTGATTCACCCTTTCCTTACCCGCTGGCTGCATGCTGGCTGCAATATTGGATTGAAGTTCATTCTCTGTCCTCCGGAGTACACGCCAGCGCAAGGCAATATTGCCTTGCGCTGGCGTGTACTACGGAGGACACAGCATGAACTTCAATCCAATATTGCGGCCAGCATGCAGCCAGCGGGTAAGGAAAGGGTGAATCAAACACCCGAAAACCCCGCCCATATGACCCAAAACTGGTCCCGCCAAATTCAGGTGACAGGTTCCCTTTAAGGAAACTCTATATCTCCAACTCCAAGGGACAGCTATGTGGACGGCACTCGTGCCCTCATATGCAAATTTATTTCTGGGTTCTTGGTAAAGGACCATATTTTTTACTAATGCCGCCCCACTGATTGGTGCTGTCTCCACATGGATGCGCTTTATTGATGACATCCTTGTGATTTGGCAGGGCTCTGAGACTGATCTGGTGACCTTTACACAATACCTTAATGACAGCACTTTGAATATTAAACTGATGTGCAAATACAGCCAAAGCAGTATTGATTTCTTGGATACTAGAATCTAGTAGAATCTAGAAGATGGTGTTTTACACACCAAGTTTTCAGAAAACAAACAGCGGTCAACTCAATTTTACATGCAACCTCTTCTCACCCAAAACCTTTAAAAACAGCATCCCATATGGCCAGTTCCTGAGAACTAGGAGAATCTGCTCTAACGAATCCTCCTTTTGAACACAATCCTCTAAACTGGTGCAATGCTTTTTACAGAGAGGTTATTCCAACCAAGACATCAATCAAGCACGCAATAAACACAGGGTGGATCTCTTGAAACCAAGAGAACACGCATCATTATCAACTGAGGTGAGGTTCATGTCCACGTATAATGAGAAGTGGAAATCAATGAGAAATGCCCTCTTAAAGTTCTGGCCTATCATCATGAGTGATTCAACTTTGGCGAAGAATATCACGACTTCACCAATAATCACATATAGGAGAACCCAGAACTTGAGGGACATATTAGTCCAGGTAATAAATCTATCTAACATCGAATTGTCTTCAGATCAGATTAATGTACTTGGACTAGATTTAACCTTTTCTCCCGTGGCATCTTTTGTTTATTTTACAGCAGTAAAAGATTTACACCTGTTTGCCAGGAAACTGGTGTTAAAAAGCTACATGACAAAACTCCGGCTACAGGGGAAAGGATATTAGAGGAACGAGAAGCGATTGCCATATTGGAATAGTTGAGAAACACGACTCCGACACCCCCCAATACTAGTGAATTCACAGTTCCTAAATCAAAAAAGTTTCCACCCCTCAGTCTCTACACGGAGATTGAATTGTTTGTTAAGTTGGTTAAGGAAGAATTCTGCCGTATTCCATCAGGAATATGTAATGATAACGTAACAAGATGACAGAGAGTGGCCCTAAGAGAACTTAAATCACTCAAAAATATAGTAATCAAGCCTGCGGACAAAGGGGGCAACATTATCCTGTGGCCAACCCTGAAGTACAAGAGAGAGGCATTTAGACAGTTGAGGGATCTCAACTGTTACAAAAAGCTATTCTTTAACCCTACCACAATCTTTCAGAATCAATTAAGAGATTTGATTGAACAAGCATTCTATAATGGTATCATCTCCAAAGAGATGTTGAATGGATTGATCCCGGAAACTCCACAAAAAAACCATGTTTATACCTTCTTCCGAAGGTTCATAAATCCACTGTAAACCCACCAGTTCGTCCCATCGTCTCTGGTCAGGGTGGTTTGTGTGAACAAATCAACAGATTCTTTGATTTCCATTTGAAACCCATGGTTGAGTCATTCCCGTCATACATCAAGGACACCAGTGATGTACTTAAGAAATTGGAAGGTATTCCCCTTGAAGCAGACATGTGGCTAGTGACCTTCAATGTCAAATCTTTGTACACGTCTATTCGATGGAATGAGGCAGTTAGAACTTTCCTCCACTTGTCAGCTATGGAAAATGACTTTGTCGAGTTCCTGTTGTCACTACTTGAATATGCTCTTGCGCATAATTTTTTCATCTTTAAGGAAACTCTATATCTCCAACTCCAAGGGACAGCTATGTGGACGGCACTCGTGCCCTCATATGTAAATTTATTTCTGAGTTCTTGGTAAAGGACCATATTTTTTTACTAATGCCGCCCCACTGATTGGTGCTGTCTCCACATGGATGCGCTTTATTGATGACATCCTTGTGATTTGGCAGGGCTCTGAGACTGATCTGGTGACCTTTACACAATACCTTAATGACAGCACTTTGAATATTAAACTTATGTGCAAATACAGCCAAAGCAGTGTTGATTTCTTGGATACTAGAATCTAGTAGAATCTAGAAGATGGTGTTTTACACACCAAGTTTTCAGAAAACAAACAGCGGTCAACTCAATTTTACATGCAACCTCTTCTCACCCAAAACCTTTAAAAACAGCATCCCATATGGCCAGTTCCTGAGAACTAGGAGAATCTGCTCTAACGAATCCTCCTTTTGAACACAATCCTCTAAATTGGTGCAATGCTTTTTACAGAGAGGTTATTCCAACCGAGTCATCAATCAAGCACGCAATAAACACAGGATGGATCTCTTGAAACCAAGAGAACACGCATCATTATCAACTGAGGTGAGATTCATCTCCACGTATAATGAGAAGTGGAAATCAATGAGAAATGCCCTCTTAAAGTTCTGGCCTATCATCATGAGTGATTCAACTTTGGCGAAGAATATCACGACTTCACCAATAATCACATATAGGAGAACCCAGAACTTGAGGGACATATTAGTTCACAGCCACCACAGGGAAACAACTATTGCCAATTGCTTTGGTTCCAAAGGACCTAAATGTTTTTTTTCCCTGTAAAAACTGTTTGGCATGCACCAATATGGATAAGGCTGTGAACTTCAAATCCACTATTGGAGATAAAATCTTTAACATCACCTACAACATCACATGTGGCACTGACCATGTTGTTTATTATGCCTCTTATCCCTGTCCTTCAGTATATGTAGGGATTACCACGCGACAACTGAGGATGCGCACCAGGGAGCATGTTCGCGATATAATAAATGCACGTGATGTGACGAATTTGACACTACTGAAACCAAACCCCGCCATTTTAAAATGCCCATGGATGTAATCCAAACCTACTCAGAGTGAACAGTATTGATCGAATTCTGAAGGACTCAAGAGGTGGAGATGTTAAGACCAAACTGGCTCAGTTGGAGACGAGATGGATCTAAAAAATTGATTCACTTCAACCCAATGGATTAAATGAAGTTTCTCTTCTCTAGCGGTGTGCGCTTGTATCTGCTGGCTGGACTGGGTTGCCATGGTAACACGTCCCGTCGCATCAATCTCCCCTCTTACTGATGCTTCAGAGGTGGGAGGAGACTGATGACGTGGGACACCGGACCCGCCGTTTTCGGTTCCATGCAGGGCTGACGCGAGCGCCATACTCCCCTCAGCATTTGAAAGGCCAGCACTACTATCCGTCCACCTCTACGCCCCCCCAGGAAGAAGCGTCGGGGTTTTCCCTCCTGATCGTCCTCACTTATACAGGTATTGGCAGCACTTTTTGGCAACTCCTTTGCTGTAACCCCATTGTTGCAATGGTCTTTATGCATCTTCAAGCACTTGCACCTTAACACATTGTATACTTACTTTGTTGGGCACTTTTCCTTTTACTTCACCATATGCAATCTAATACTCTAACACCTATTACCCTGTCTTTGTATGGGTTTACATTTAACGTTTATTTACATAGATTTTTTATCAGTGTTGTGCCAGCATACTTTTATGTTTATATTTATATCTATATATCGCATCTGTGTTGAAAATAATTTTTCCACTGGGTTAATATTATAAATTCACTCACAGTGTTTTGTTATGACTTTTCCCTGATATAATGTATGTATTTACCTGTTTCACTTGATTTTTATTTGGCTGATTGGAGGTCACTATGCTAAGGGTTCTCTGTCCCTTTCTGTATTATTATTATTTCCTTCTAGAATCTTGTTTTTACCTGATTCATATTAATACAAATTTCACATTTTATCTTGGGCTGTGCACTTCGCTTCTTTTGGGTATATTATCCTTTTCTTGAAGTCTCCCTACACATTTTTTATATGGTCCTTAATTTGTTTATTCCCTCAGTATATAGTCAGGGTATCCACTTGTGAGGAATCTGCATTGTAATTCACGGGATTGCTGGACAAAACACTTCCGTCTGAGCAATTTTGTCTCAGTTGTAGGTACTGTTCCTTTGGGATGCTTCTTTTTTGTGGGGGCAAGTGGTGACTATCCTATTAAAGGAGTGCATGGGTGGATGTTGGTTTATGATATAAAGTGGTTTTAAGTAAATCACTCTGATGCTGAGCAAGTCCAGAAATGGTAGTCTGTTCGCATGTGAATTTCAGCCCAGTCGGTATTTTACAGGGACCCCACAAACTTGAGGAACCCAACATGTAGTACCCTCCACAGTACAAAGATGTTGTCGATATATTTGACCCATAGGTTAATGCACCCACATATACCTATGGCTTATTCTGTAAAACGTCCTCTCACTGACTCAGGAGCAGGTTTGTAAAGCTGGGGGCACAATGGCTCCCCACAGCAATGCCCCTGAGCTCGTGGTAGGTCCTCTGATCAAACGCAAAGATGAGGTGATGACAAATCTAAGGACTTTCAAGTACAAATTTGTTATGTGGCTTATACTGATGGCCCTTTGAGTCTAGAAAGTATTCACCTACCTTAATATGTGGGTATATTATGAGGCAATGGGGAACCTTATGGAGCAATGAGGGACATTACGGGGCAATAGGTGAAATTATGAGGCAATGGAGGACATTATGGAGGCCATTATGGAGGAAATTATGAGGCAACAGAGGACATTAGGGAGGCAACGGGAAACACTATGGAGGATATTCTGAGAGATATTACTGTATGAGGCAATGAGGGACATTTTGGAGCAATGGGGGACACTAGGGATGCAATTAAAGAGGGCATTTTGAGGCAATGAGGAACCTTATGGAGCAATGGGAGACATTATGGGGTAATGAATGACATTATGGAGCAATGGAGGACACTATGAGGCCATTATGAAGCAATGGGGAACATTATGGGGGGCCATTATGGGCCAGTAAGGAATATTATGGGACAAAGGGGGGCACTATGGGGGACATTATGGGGCAATAGGGGGACATTATGGGGCAATTTGTGACATTAAAGGGCAATTATGGGGTTTTGAATGGGGTCTTAGTATAGTGTACAGCAGAGGTGTCAAACTGCATTCCTCAAGGGCTGCAAACAGGTCATGTTTTCAGGATTTCCTTGTATTGCACAGGTGATCATTTAATCACCTGCACAGAATGATTCCAGCACCTTGTGCAATGAGAAGGAAATCTTGAAAACACGCATGGTTTGAGGCCCTCGAGGAATGCAGTTTGACACCCCTGGTGTACAGTGAGAGGGACTTTATGCAGAGTTACAGTGTGGAGGAAATATTATGGAATGGTGCCATTTGGGGGGACATTATGGAGAGGGTTAGTATAGGGGATACAATGGAGAACGGCAGTGTGAGGGTTATATTTTGTATAGGAAACACAGTGAGGGGCAATTATTTATTCAGGGGCACAGAATGCAAGATATTTATATTTATGGGGAAGAATAATGATACTTTTATTTCTAAGGGCACTGTGTCAGGAAGACAGAGAAGAGGGAAGTCTGCAGACATGTACTCTAGGTGTAAAATCTGTACAACTCAGAGACAAAAGGGATTGTAAATGACTTGAATCAGAGAAAATGTCACCTATAAGGTACCTGGATGCAAACATTTATTTGTGATCCTGGCTATGTCTCTTCAGTGCTGTGGATCCTGCATGGTACACAGTCTGATAATGGCTGGTAAGAACAACTCCCAGCATTTCCTTACCATTGTTAAGGACATACTGGGAATTGTAGGTTCATGTAATGCAAATGTGTATGTGGCTGACCAGACATTACGATTGATCGCTGTACTAAGATTGGTTTTGTATACATTTACTGACTGTGGTTCTGGAGTTGCATTCATGCACTGATTGTGTTTCTGTCGCCGCATACATGTGCTGACAGTGGTTCTGATCTTGTACACATATCTATCCATATTGTGCTTCATGGCTATGTTGAAATTTACACATTATCAAATTTAGAGATTCGAGATTATGAGTAGGATTTGGCGAGTTTATGTTAATCTGTGTTCATACTGATTCTTTTTGGAGCAGCAACTCTCCAAATCCTGCTCAAAGTGATGTATTCATGTAAGTACCCTTTTCATTTTTTGTGACCCTTGGGATTGGTTCAGTATGGCAATGTGGCCCTTGGACCAAAAATGTTGTGCACCCCTGCATTAGCTCTCACTGCCGTATATTCTCTCATGCAAGAGAATCGGGCCAATTATAATATTGTCACTAGACTATCAGAGTTTGATCTGATTGTCATCTGAGTGTGATTTGATTCTCTTGCATGAGAAAATCGCAGCCCAGAAGCAGAGAAGATGGAGAATTTCTCCATATTCTCCATTGTCTTTGTGATCATACATCGGACTGCACTCGGATAACATCTGAGTGCAGTCTTGTATTTCACACGCATCCACTGACTTGTATGGGTGCGCATGATCCGAATATATCGGAGCCACTTGCAGCATGCTGATTAGATAGCACTCATCCGTGTTATATGCTAGTGTGAGTGAACCTTAAATATGGCACTTCTGTAGGATGAAATCATTTTGTAAAATGTTTAAGCAAGATTTGCCCATCTATTCAAATGCAAGTGATATTAGTGTGATGTCAAGGTGTTAAGTAGCAAAACAGCTGAGCTGTGAAGTGCTACACCATGCAAACTCACAGAGTGGGGTCTGTCAAATGCTAAAACTGAGTGCATAACATTTGCCGATTCTCTTCTGCTGGATCACTCACTATACAGTACTAGACTGGCTCTGAAAGTGACAATGGCACAAGAATGAAAACTCCTGTGTGATTGGACAGAACTAACACTGTCAAGAATTGGATACAACTAAGCCAGAATTGAAGGGTTCTCAATTCCCAATCTTCAATCAGAACAATCAAAAATGTAAAATCAGCATCCTTTATCAACTCAACTTTATTAAAACCAAATGAGAATAGATTATAGTAATGTTCAGTCCTGTTACAATACTCCTTCATGCAGTGTTTTACATATTTTAAGCAAAGCTAAAAGTCATCATTGTTAGCAGCACATCTTTAACTGTATGGGACTGAACAATCATTTTACCCACTAGATTTTGCATTGGCCCATGTAAAGGGTCTTAAACAAGTTGTTACGCACCTGTCTATGGTATCCAGGATTCTGCTCCCTTCTCCTTGGTCCACTGCCCTGTGTTGTGCTCCACGTCGGCTTTCACAGGTGGCCCAGCGTGGATCAATTACATCATCTCCCTAGTCATATTTAAGGTCAATTGATACACATACCTGCATCTTGGGATTGAGTCTGTAGTCCTCTCTGTTTAATGTGCTCCACCTACTGTGTGTAAGCAGGTTGCGGGATGCAGTGACGCAAGAACGGCAGAGCAAGGGTTAACAATTTAATTGAACAGTAAAGATACTCCTCGCAGGGAGATGAACAGTTAAATTTAGAATGATAGGGCAATAAACAACAACAATGTGATAACAGTCCACTCAATAAACTTATCGTGTTCATGGCTTTCTCGGCGGCAGATGATCTAATGAGGGTTGTAGTCCCAATGACGGCCAATGCAATATCCTCAGAGGAAATCCCCCAGCTCATGGTATATCTTCTGGCAGCAACGGGCGGTTTCCAGCTTTACCCGTTGAGCCAATAGTCCATAAACTTGTGCAGCCAAAGTCAAGGGAGCTGTGTACAGTCTAATATTGAGGGGTCTGCGGTGTGCTGTACGGCAAAGAGGGCTATAACGAACAGTCCTGAACACGGCCCCCTTTCCTATGCCCACGTGCGGCACTCAGCTTAACGGAGCCCACGGCTGTTCCTCTATTGCTGGGCTCAGTGGCGTGCTCGTGTGTAGCTGACCGCGGTACATTGAGGTGCTGCTGCACACCATGCGGTGCGCAGCGCACCTGCTCGGTCACTGCCGGCGGGAAACTGCCCTTCACTGCGCGCTTTTCTGTTTTTCACATCCCTGCTCCCGGGTGAAGAGGTATGTCCGATCCCCTATTCTTTTCCCCAGGCAACCTGGGACGCAGCCTTGACAGTTCCGGACCCGGCGCAGTACAGATGCCCGCAGCCCGGTCATCCTCCTTACATGTGCATACTATGCTTTTCTTGCTTCCATCCCTGCTGGGTTCCACTTCATTGATTCTATGGTTCTTGAGATTTCTGAGTGTGCGAAGTTGACACTGCGCACATGCCTTCCAGCTTGCTGCATCTATGCTCGGGTTCCGTGTGCCCACCCGGATTTGGGGCTTAGAGGATCCATCTCACAAGGTGAGCCTAGCACAAGTGCAAGTGATGACTTCTTATAGTTTCGATCACTGCTGACTCAAGCAGGAAATCTACCCATGCCATCCTGCCTTTTTAGTGCATCTTTATATTGGGAAACATAGCTTTATGCCTTCAGCTATATTATTTCTATGGCTAGCTTTAAAAGAACAGATGGATGACGGGATTTCCTGTAGAGATTTCCCACTGTCTCTAACATGGTCCCACATATTTTGGAGAGATGACTGGTGAATATTTGAATTTTTTTGTATTTCTGTTATTTTTTTCAATTTGTAGTGATTAATTTATATTTACTGATCTTAATCTATGTAGCAAATAACTTGTATGCTCATGGTGTGTATCACTTATAGGGCTTAAATGGCGCTCAGCTTTTATTTACTCAGCACAAGCAAATTGAGGATGGATATTACTTTGTTTAATTAAAGTTGAATTACCGGTTATTAGGAAAATGAAAACTAATGTTTGCAGGGAGAATACTAAATCCCTATAATGATTTCTAAACACAGTATCAACATTTTGAGAAGCTTTCAATTTAATAACAGTAAGTTATTTGGTGATATACCATATTTGTTTTTTTAATTAAATTGGAATTGTTTTGTTTTTCCTTTTAGAGGTATTGTCTTTTTATTTTATTACATTAACAATTTTGTACAAAATGATAACAAATTTCAGAAAATGTATTAGAACCTGTGTCCAAGGCATGACTAAGGCCAGACCACCACCGGTTCACATTAGGGAATACTAGTGTTCATTATTTCTGTAATGTGGTATCACATTATCCTTGAATTATGATACTGTGATTCTTTGTTTTTAGCTTGACCTCTCGTTGCTATTCTGCACTCACATTATGATATTAAGATTTTGTGCGCACTGTAGGGGTTCACTCGCTCAGGTGCGTTGGAGGAAACAGGAGGCACATTCTCTTTAATGTCCATGTGGGTTTATTTGCTCCATAAACCAGCAAGGCAGCAACAAAAAGGAAAACAGTCCGTACATCAGGCCGACATAGCATCAAAGTCCATAGAAGAGCTCTGCTCTTCTCAGGCCTGACGGTTCACAAGCTGTGCAATGTCCAGCACGCAGGCCCAGTCCTGGAGCCTTAACACACTGTGGAAGCTTTCTCCTCCACACACACAGACTCCTGTCTGTAGTGTCCCGCCTGGACACAGGGATCTCTGTCCACGCTCACAGATTCCCAAACACTCACACTCACTCACATGTGCCAAACACACCTCCATTATGTAGCCTGAAACCACACTCAGGTACCTGTCACATGATTAAACATGTGGTTCTGACATCACCACAGGTCCTGAAACAAACATAGATAGGCATGGTTATGCCCCTTACCCAGGGGTGAGGTATATGGGTAGCCAGACCCTCCCATCTCTCATAGCTACCCGTAACCCGGACCCAAATATACTTAAACACTTCCTTATTGCTTTATGTGCATTACAGAAAACACTCCGGGTTACATCACAGCGACAAGCCTTCTCTGTGATACATACCTCCCGTCAACTATCCAACCTTTAGCCACGCTACATACCTCCCCCCTCTGCCTAAAGCCGTGGGGCTTGGCACTTGTCCTAAACCGACTAGAGACCCCTCTCAGTCGTCCTTGACAGCCACAAGTCAGGGCCTGTTATTGAACCCTTTCGTCGGTATTCGTTATCCCTTTCCATCACATCCATTGATAACGATGACCCCTTGTGATCTCGTCCGCTACAGGATCTCCCGCTTAAGTCACTGAGCCCTGAGCTAACTGAGGAGTCACTATTTCTAGCTCTTCCATCTGACCACCTTCGGTTCTCTCTCAGTCGTTGTATCTCCTATAGTCTTTCTTCGGAGAGCAGCTCTTCTCTTTACGTCTATATCCTCTGTTAACTTCAGCTTGAGGACTTCCAGGCTTTAGAGCACCTCTTCGCCTCTCTGGCAGCTGTTTATTAACTTGCAGTCTCTCAAGTCTCAGCTGTTCTACCTCCCTTAGGTATGCCATGCGATATTCCAGGAGCATGCGGATATTCCTAAGACTCTCTCTGGATCCGACAACCAGGAACGGAACCATCCCATCTTCACCCATGGCCTGGACCTCTTCATCAGCCGGTATCCTCAGTCTCTTCAGACCGGATTTATCCACCATCTCCTGCATCACTCTCCCAAGTTTCCCAATGACTTTCGCCACCAGAACTTTGGGTACTTGGACTGTGTCTTCCACTAAGCCCAGCCGACTAAGAGCTTTCCTTTCACGCTCCAAACATCAAACGGCTTTATCATTCTTCAAAATGATCCTCTGTTTTGTATGGAGGCAGTGTAGGTGCATATCCCTCAGGATAGCCACTCGCTTCACTGTGACTTCCATAGTCGACAGTATCACCAACTGTTTAGTCTCTGGTGTCCAGTGCACACTACATGCTTCCACTGCTTTTCTGAAGGCCTCATGCACACCTTCACCGGTACAGGCTTCTTGCACCTCTTTGGGTACATCAATCATGGTCTTGAAGAGTGGGGTCTCACTCTCTTCATAGACAGACGGCTCACTTTTTGCCTCTGACCTTTCCACCAAGACGTCTGTCACGACCAGGTGACTGTCTTGTTCCGCTTTTAGCACAAACTCTTCCTCAGTCTTGTCTTCTGCTTTAGCCTTCGCCAAGATGGGGATTGGCAACTCCTCTGCCCGACAGCGATGTTCCTCCTCTCTCTGGAGAAGCTCCTGCTGATGCTTTTCTTGAGCCATTCTGAGCACGCCCACATCTTTCAATATGGCCCTATTCACAGTTTGACACGCTGATAGGTGACCTCTGAGCTCAGAGACTTCCTTCTCCAGCTCATCCACTCTCTGCTCAATCGCCAGTCTCAGGACCCTTTCTTGCTCGACTGTCTCTTTAAGCAGCTCTATCTCATGGTCCTGCTCTCTTTTGGCCAGCACATGTTGCACCACCAGTTCCTTAATTAAACTTTTAGACGGGGGCTCTTGCCCACCCACACTCTGCCTCTTCAGAGTTCCACCTGTTTCTGCATCCACCTCTATGGTCTCTTCTGGGCTCTTGGTAACTTCAGAGTTCTCCATCTCTTCAGCATCAGGTACTCTGGAGCCTTCATACTGAGCCACTTCACTCTTTCCGGGTATTGCAGACGTGGGTCTACTACAGGTCTATTCTAACTCCAGCCCGTCACTAACTACCTCAGTGCTAGGGTTTGTCAGAGATAAAGTGACCTCCTCATCAAGGACAATAACGTTATCTGCACCTGACCCTGTCTCATCCTCATCATCTTTCTTCTCAGAGGGTATAACCTGTCCCGCCTTTTTCCGTCCCCCGCGACGAGAGGAAGTTCTGTTATTTTTACTCGGCTCCTCCTTACTGCACACTTTTCCCTTTGCGCTCAAGTCACAGTCTGGATAGGAGTCACCCCCTCTCACTCTGTCATCCTGGAACAGCAATTCCCCATTTACACAAGTGTCAAATCCACACTTTCTTCCAGTCACCCGGAACTCTGGATTATCGACCTTAGGTGTTGCTATCTCCTTTTCACACATCACACCACTCGGAATCACTACAGCCGTCTGTTGTGGTGGGGCTCCCTTAGGGTCATTCTGAGTCCGTTCTGAGCAATCAGACACTCCCCTTTCCTCCCACAAGTCCCAAAACCTTTCAAAGTCCTGGCCTATTACAACAGGGAATGGCAAATCTGAGACTACAGGTACATCATGGCTGGCAATAATAGTGGGCGTCTCGATGATTACCCTGGACACCGTATAATCCCTAGTGACCCCATGAATGCAGTGGACTTCCATCTTCCTTCCGGGAATCAAATAGACAGGGAGTGTGGCGCTCACCAGTGTCACCAGGCTCCGAGTCCAGAGATCCAGTCATGCACACTCCATTGATTTCTACAGAACAGCTCTGTGTCATCTTGCCAGATGAAAAGTCAGTACAACATTCTGAACATGTGCTGTTCGAACACTGAACCCGGCAACAGTCCATCAGCGCATTCACCGCCACCCCTTTTTGGGCCACCACCCCTATTTGGGTCGCCCCCCCTTTTTGGACTCCACCCCCTTTTGGGTTACCGCCCCCTTGTGGGCCATTTTCTCCTTTAGGGCCACCGCCCCTTTTAGGGACTCCACCCCCTTTTGGGCAACTACCCCCTTTTGAGACGCAGCCCCTTTTTGGCCAACCATAATTATTTGGGCACCGCTCCATTTTTTGGGACTCCACCCACTTTTAGGGACACCACCCCACTCTGGGGTACACCCTGTGGACTTCCCACAGTACTCTCAGGCCCCAGTTCGGCCAGCACACCAATGTGACTCTGGCCCTTTAAGAGTCTGCACACTAATCCAGCAATGTCTTTTTTTTTTTCTCTTTTCTCTCTTTGCTGCAACCGCGCTGCACAGCTCAACCGCAGACTTCGTGGACCCGCCGATCCACAGCAAGCCGCTTGTCACCTTTGTGGACCCGCCGATCCACAGCAAGCCGCTTGTCACCTTCGTGACCCCACCGAGCCACAGCAAACTTCGTGACCTCACAGAGCCACAGCAAGCTGATTCTCAGGACAAAAAAAAACTCAGTCTCTCACTGACCCCGGTCAGAACACCACAGACTCCGGTCTGTTACGCACCCGGATTTACACACAGCCCAAACATAGTTTTTCACTGACCCCGGTCAGTACAATACACGGTTTTCAGACCGTCACCCGTTGGCAACTTCACGGGTTCCTGGACACCCCTCAGCCTCAGAGATGCCCAGACGCACTGTCTCTGTTTTCTTCCACTCTGACCCCGGTCAGTACACACGGACACCTGTCCGTTACCAGTTGGTGCCGGCCACACAGGTTCCCGGATCCCTCTTCTCCTCAGAGGTATCCCACAAACAGCAGTTTCTCACTGACCCCGGTCAGTACTGTATTACTCACGGTTGTTGTTCTGCCCATCTTAATGTGCAGAAAGTTAATTATCAGGTTATTCAAGTTGTGGCCACTGGAGGTCATCAGTTGCCTACTTTTCATGTTGTTTACCAACTTTCCCCTCAGAAGAGCAATGTCTTCTGGGTAAGTCCCGCCCTCATTCTTCTTGTGGAAGACAAGCTTCAGTAGCCATTTCTCCTCAGGTCTGAAGGGAGGCACACGTGCTCCTGTCTCACTTACTTTCCTACCCCTGTCCTAACGGATCTCGGTACGTTTATAAAGGGTTAAATGCATCCTATGTTTGTGTTAGTATCTGAGCCTTATGCAGCTCCTATAGTCTGATGTAGTTAGGCAGATTTATGCTCTGCAGCTTGCATGTAGATAGATGCATCTTTGTGTAGAATAGGGCAGTGCTGCTAGAATTACTGTGTAATGCACTCTGTATAATTCTTGCTGTAATGTCCCAGTTATTTATGTGATTGCACCCTGTATGTGCATATACTGATATGCTGTTATTCTTTACAGTTTTTCACCAGTCATCCACTATGATTATTCACTGAACTTCCACTTTGTACATCAACATCATTCACTATTCGATCATCTACTATGAATACTATCCACCATTGTTGTTCAACGTTATAGTTTATGTTATCATCACCCTAATAAATAAGACTTAAGCATCAACACAGTCTGTTTACTGGGATGTGGATGAAGGTATAGCCGTATGTTGGAATCCACACAGCATCCTACGTGGAGGAAGGCAGAACAGTGAAAAACGAGACCGCCAGTCGCAGGCGGTGATTGTAAAGTAAGAACAGATTAGCTGCCTTCAGTGAAACTGATAGCCGGTCGCAGGCTGTAGTTGATCAGACTGTACGGAACCGCTAACACCCACACTGCTCCGCATTCGGGTATCACAGCAGCAGCCATACAGCTGCAGAACTTACTGCAGCCCGCCAAGAAGAGCTACATCATTCCCGCCACGCGGAAGCCCACCGCACATAGACTCAGTTTCCCGCCAAAACACTCAGCAGTACGCAGCTAAGCGCACAATGTCTCAAAACAGCACATCCTCACTCAAGACGAGATCACGAGCAAGCTCTAGCAGGTCATCATTAGCAGAGCTGGCTGCTGTCGCCCGTGCTGAAGCTGAAGCAGCCAAAGCGAGGTCCTCCTTCGCCGAGAAAGAAATGCATCTAAAGCTGAGACAAGCAGAGCATGAAGCAGAAAATGCACGTTTGCAGGCAGAACAAACTGTACGCCTGCAAGCCGAAACCGCACATTTGCGGGCAGAGCAAGAGGAAGAAAGTGCGCGCCTGCAAGTGTCTCTAGAAAGACTTATGGCAGACAAAGAGACAGCAGCTGCAATAGCTAAGGCAGAGTACTTGGAAGCCATGAAGGATCCTGATTATGAGAGACGCAGCAACGTTCTTGGAACAGATCTAGAGCAGCAAGATCCAGCTCAGCGCGTTGCAGAGTACGTCCATCGACACTCCAGCATGGACAACACCCTCGACAGACTACATCGATCAGCCTACGCCGATTATCATCGATCCAACCCCGAACTTCGCTACTACAAACAAGAAGACGTCCAGCACAGAGATGTCGACCACAGCTACCGTTCCACTGAGAAGAAGGTACAGCTCCCACCTCACCTTAAAGAGACATCTTCACCAGAAAGGTACTATGCAGACTGTCCGAAACAAAGAGCGTCTCACAGGTATGGTGATGCACCACACACTAGACATGACTATAACATACCGGCTCGTACCAACACTGATCAAGCCACCATAGACTTGGCAAAGTTCTTTGCCCGCCGAGAACTGGTAACAAAAGGACTTGTAAAGTTCACTGACAAAGCTGAAAACTATAGGTCATGGCGAGCTTCGTTCCAGAACGCCATTCAGGGACTGGACCTTTCTAGTAGTGAGGAGTTAGATCTCCTAGTAAAGTGGCTTGGAACTGAATCGGTTGAGCATGCTAAAAGACTAAGAGACATTAACATAGAACACCCACACATAGGTCTACGTAAAGTGTGGGAAAGACTTGATGAATGCTATGGGTCCGTAGAAGTAATAGAGAATTCTTTATTCAAAAGAATTAATGATTTCCCTAAGATAGGGCCCAAAGGTTATCAAAGGCTTAGAGAATTGAGTGATTTATTGATAGAGTTACAGGTCGCTCAGAAGGAAGGTCATTTGCCCGGATTGGCATTCTTAGACACTGCTAGGGGTGTCAATCCAATAGTACAAAAACTTCCTTACAATCTTCAAGAAAGGTGGGTTATACATGGTTCACGGTATAAACAAATTCATAATGTACCATTCCCTCCTTTTACTGTATTTGTTGAGTTTGTCACCCAGCAAGCCAGGATCAGAAATGACCCTAGTTTTGATTTCGCTCTGTCATGTTCCACTACCCCTGGTGTCAAATCCAGTAAGACACCCGTGGCAGTCCATAAAACTAATATTGATTCCATAGGTCCTCCTCACAAGACAACTAAGCCCCCTACGGAGGAGAGCAAACCTCAGGATGTCAGTAAGCAGTGTCCTCTACACAGGAAACCACATCCTCTACTAAAGTGCAGAGCCTTCAGGGAAAAGACTTTAGAGGATCGCAAAGGTTTCCTCAAGGAAAACAACATCTGCTTCAAATGCTGTGCGACAACCTCTCACCTCGCCAGGAACTGTGAAGCCAGCGTGAAATGTGCAGAATGCAGCAGCACGGATCACAATACAGCCTTGCAACCTGGACCACCTCCACGAGTGTTGTCACAGGCAGAGGAGCACGATGAGAAGCAGAAGAGCACCGACGAAGACACCCCTGCGGTTATCGCTCAATGTACGGAGATCTGTAAGGGACTCACAGGAGGAAGATCCTGTTCAAAAATCTGCCTTGTCCGAGTCTATCCAGCAGGCCCCAGAGACAAAGCGCTCAAGATATATGCAATCCTAGATGACCAAAGTAATAGGTCTTTAGCCAGGTCCATCTTCTTTGACAACTTCAACATTGTAGGCCCCGGTTCTCCCTACTCCCTTAGGACATGTTCAGGTACCGGAAAGCAACCGGATACAAAGTGGAGTCCATAGATGGCCAGACCTGCCTGTCACTACCGACCATCCTGGAGTGCAACCAGATTCCTGACAACAGGTCTGAGATACCTTCACCAGAGGTGGCAACATATCACCCCCACCTGAAGCGTATAGCCCACCTGATACCTGAGTTGGAACCAGAAGCCCCAATAGCTTTACTTCTGGGAAGAGATATACTACGAGTCCACAAGACTAGAGAATACATCAACGGCTCCCGGAATGCTCCATACGACCAGAGGCAAGACCTTGGATGGGTCATTGTAGGAGATGTCTGCCTAGGAGGAGCACACAAGCCGGTCTCAGTCAACAGTATGCTTACCAGCACACTACAAAATGGACGTCCATCTCTCTTCCAGCCGTGTCACAATAGTCTGCTGGTAAAGGAACTACCGAGCAGCATTCCCCTACCTTGCCCTTTCTCAGTTCCTATCAACGAAGACCACGCCTGTGAAGGTGAACAAGACCACATAGGATGTACAGTCTTCCACAGGACGAAGGAACACAACAAGGTAGTGATGTCTATAGAAGACAGGATGTTCTTGGACATCATGGATGAACAAATAGTCAAGGATACGTCGAACAGTTGGGTCGCACCTCTACCATTTCGACCTCAGAGGAGACGCCTACCCAACAACAGGGAATTGGTCTACAGCAGATTCATCTCCCTAAGACACAAGCTTCAGAAGTCACCTGAGACGAGGGAAAATTTCTTTACTTTCATGTGAAAGATATTCCAGAACAACCACGCAGAGATTGCACCTGCACTTCGACACTCAGAGGAGTGTTGGTACCTGCCCATCTTCGGAGTGTACCATCCTAAGAAGCCAGGTCAAATTAGAGTGGTATTCGACTCAAGCGCCAAATGCGAAGATGTGTCATTGAATGACGTCTTACTGTCGGGCCCAGACCTCAACAACAGACTTCTGGAAGTATTACTCTGCTTTCGTAGAGATTCAGTGGCATTTATGGCTGACATACAACAGATGTTCCACTGTTTTCTCGTCAAAGAGGAACACAGAAACTACTTGAGGTTCTTCTGGTACCGTGACAACGACCCAGACAAAGACATCGCAGAGTACCGGATGCGGGTACACATCTTTGGGAACAGCCCTTCCCCAGCAGTCGCAATCTACGGCCTCTGACATTCTGCCAAAAAGGGTGAAGAAGAGTATGGCTCGGACATCAGGTCCTTCGTGGAAAAGGATTTCTACGTGGATGACTGTTTGAAGTCCACACCGACAAGTGAGGCCGCAATCAGTCTACTAAAGAGGACTCGTGACATGCTCGCTCAGTCTAACCTAAGGTTACACAAGATTTCCTCCAACAGCTGAGAGTTGATGGAAGCTGTTATGACCCCAATGGCAGAGGGTCTCAGAAGTAAATACCAAGTCTGCAAACACAAAAAAACAGCTCATAGGGCAGTGGTAACTGGGCTGACCATATATCTAATCCTAGCACCACAAATAGCAGCAGCCAGGGAACGTGCCTACGTTGGTTCTAGACGTCTCGCGCCAGCCGGAGAACTAACTAACCCTAGAAGGGAAAATATAGACCTTTCTTGCCTCCAGAGAAAAGACCCCAAAAGTTGGATACAAGCCCCCAACAAATAATAACGGTGAGGTAAGAAGAAAAGACAAACGTAAGAATGAACTAGGTATTTAGCAAAGAGAGGCCCACTGACTAATAGCAGAATATAGTAAGATGACTTATACGGTCAGCAAAAACCCTATCAAAATTTCCACGCTGGATATTCAAGAACCCCCGAACCGTCTAACGGCCCGGGGGGAGAATACCAGCCCCCTAGAGCTTCCAGCAAAATCAGGAATCACATTTAGTACAAGCTGGACAAAAAATAAGAGCAATGCAAATAACCAAAAAACAAGGATCAGGACTTAGCTTAATTTTGCAAGAACCAGGACCAGCAGACAGGAGCAAACAGAAAGGACTGATTACAACGATGCCAGGCACCAGACTGAGGATTCAGGAAGTTCATATAGCAACACCCCTGGACTAACGACCCAGGTGGGTGCCAAACTGAGAAAAGACAATCCCAGAGTCATATCACTAGTGACCACAAGAGGGAGCCAAAAAAGTCTAATTCACAACAGGAAGCCTTTCCCTCTGAAGACTATTCCAGCAATCTAAAGGATTTAGACCTCAGCATTGACTCCCTTCCCATGCAGCGGAGCCTTGGATTGCTGTGGGACCTGAAGACAGATGCCTTCACCTTTCAGATCAGCAAGGATGAGAAACCCTTCACGCGCAGAAGAGTTCTTTCCTTCGTGAATAGTTTATACGACCCCTTGGGATTTGTAGCTCCAGTAACCATCCAAGGAAAGCTGATGCTCAGGGACTTCACCCAAGACACTACTAATTGGGATGGTCCACTTCCAGCAGAAAAGGCTGACCTGTGGGCAGAGTGGAGGAAGTCTCTTGAAGCCCTGACCAACCTTCGTGTGAAACGACCGTATGCTCCTGTGCCATCCACAGAGGTCAAAATGCAAAGACTTTGTATTTTCTGTGATGCATCAGTCAAAGTGATTGCAGCAGTAGCGTACCTCAAAACCATAGACGTAAGCGGACAGTGCCATATTGGGTTCGTTATGAGCCGGACAAAATTGGCGCCACTTCGTGAACACACGATACCCAGACTGGAACTCTGTGCTGCTGTCCTTGCAGTTGAGTTGGCCGAACTGATCTCGGATGCGATGAGTCTGAAGATCAAGGATGCAGAGTTCTACACCGATAGCAAGGTGGTACTGGGGTACATCTGTAACGAGACACGACGCTTCTACGTCTACGTCAGCAACCGGGTACTTCGGATAAGAAGATCCACCGGCCCTAATCAGTGGCACTACGTACCTACTCACCACAATCCTGCGGACCACGCGACTAGATCCGTTGCACCCAGTTATCTGAAGGACACTACATGGTTCACAGGTCCTCCCTCTTTGTACCGTTCGATGCCCCACATCAGCAGGCCTGATACTTTCGAACTAGTGGGTCCAGACACAGATGAAGAGATCCGACCTCAAGTGTCTGCTCTACATACAGAGACTTCAAGCTGTCACCTCGAATCTCACCGGTTCAGCAGGTTCTCCACCTGGAAGTCACTTGTTCGAGCTATAGCTTGTCTATTTCATGTAACCCAGTCCTACAAGTCAACACTACCTGATAGCCCGAGACCTTGTAAAGGTTGGCATCACTGCAGGCTTGCGTTTACTGCTCCCGACCTGGAAAGAACCAAGGTTATAATACTTCGTGTCGTAGAAAGAGAAACCTATGGCAGAGAAATAGACAACCTCAACAAGGGACAACCCATTCCTGAAGTCAGTGGGCTGAGGAAGCTCGATCCGATTGTCGATCAGGATGGGCTGCTGAGAGTCGGTGGCCGTCTTCAAGAAGCTGAGGTAGAAGTTTCAGACAAGCACCCGGTAATAATTCCTGGACGTCATCACGTAACAACCCTGCTAATTCAACATCATCATGTCTTAGTGAGACACCAAGGCCGTTTGTTTACTGAAGGAAACCTACGGGCGGCTGGACTATGGATAGTTGGAGCAAAGAGAAGAGTGAGCAAACTCATCTACGACTGTGTTACGTGTCACAAACTCCGGGGCACATTCCAAAATCCGAAGATGGCCAATCTTCCACCCGACAGACTCAGTACTGAACCCCCCTTCACCAACGTTGGACTAGATGTATTCGGTCCTTGGTCTGTGGCTACACGACGGACTAGGAAAATACTTACAGAAGCAAAGTGTTGGGCAGTTCTATTCACGTGCCTGTCCATCAGAGCCGTTCATATCGAGGTAATCGAATCGATGGACACATCAAGTTTTATAAACGCACTTCGACGCTTCATCGCAATCAGAGGCCCTGTGAAGCATATTCGTTCTGACTGAGGTACGAATTTCGTCGGAGCGGCAAGAGAACTCCAAATCCCTTCCAATCTGGACATCGCTAATGTGGAAAGGTATCTAGGCGAGCAAGGATGTACCGGGACTTTCAATCTACCACACTCTTCACACATGGGAGGTGCGTGGGAAAGGATGATAGGGATAGCACGCAAAATACTAGACTCTATCTTCTTGCAAGCTAACACCAGACTTACACAAGAGAGTTTAACCACGTTCTTGGCAGAGGTCTCAGCCATCATGAATGCCAGGCCACTGACAGCACTTTCTAGTGATTCCGGAGATCCATCCATCTTTACTCCTGCGATGTTACTCACACAGAAAACCTGTGTCCCGAAAGCTCCACTCGGAGAATTCAATGACAAAGACCTCTACAGACGACAATGGAGACAAGTACAAAGCGTGTCCAACGTCTTCTGGGATAGATGGAGGAAACAGTATCTCTCCACTCTGCAAACCAGGACAAAGTGGCAGAAAGACCGCCCAAATATTCAATCTGGCGATGTTGTACTCGTCAAAGACAGTCAGTCACATCGGAACGAGTGGCCACTCGGCCTAGTCATCAAGACCCTTCCCAGCAAAGATGGGAAGGTGCGGAAAGTAGAGGTCAGAGTGTGCAAGCTTGGGGAGAACAAACTGTTCCTCAGGCCCGTTACCGAGCTTGTATTATTATTTTCCCCAAAAGAACCTAATTGTGGCATCTGTTGACGCCAAGCGGGGAGTATTCTGCCCATCTTAATGTGCAGAAAGTTAATTATCAGGTTATTCAAGTTGTGGCCACCGGAGGTCATCAGTTGCCTACTTTTCATGTTGTTTACCAACTTTCCCCTCAGAAGAGCAATGTCTTCTGGGTAAGTCCCGCCCTCATTCTTCTTGTGGAAGACAAGCTTCAGTAGCCATTTCTCCTCAGGTCTGAAGGGAGGCACACGTGCTCCTGTCTCACTTACTTTCCTACCCCTGTCCTAACGGATCTCGGTACGTTTATAAAGGGTTAAATGCATCTTATGTTTGTGTTAGTATCTGAGCCTTATGCAGCTCCTATAGTCTGATGTAGTTAGGCAGATTTATGCTCTGCAGCTTGCATGTAGATAGATGCATCTTTGTATAGAATAGGGCAGTGCTGCTAGAATTACTGTGTAATGCACTCTGTATAATTCTTGCTGTAATGTCCCAGTTATTTATGTGATTGCACCCTGTATGTGCATATACTGATATGCTGTTATTCTTTACAGTTTTTCAGCAGTCATCCACTATGATTATTCACTGAACATCCACTTTGTACATCAACATCATTCACTATTCGATCATCTACTATGAATACTATTCACCATTGTTGTTCAACGTTATAGTTTATGTTATCATAACCCTAATAAATAAGACTTAAGCATCAACACAGTCTGTTTACTGGGATGTGGATGAAGGTTTAGCCGTATGTTGGAATCCACACAGCATCCTACGTGGAGGAAGGCAGAACAGTTGTCAAGACCGTCCACTCTTCTTGGCTCAGCCCAGCCAGTGCTGCAACATGTGCTCCTGGATCTTTGCCCGCATCCGAAACACCAATTGTAGGGGTTCACTCGCTCAGGTGCGTTGGAGGAAACAGGAGGCACATTCTCTTTAATGTCCATGTGGGTTTATTTGCTCCATAAACCAGCAAGGCAGCAACAAAAAGGAAAACAGTCCGTACATCAGGCCGACATAGCATCAAAGTCCATAGAAGAGCTCTGCTCTTCTCAGGCCTGACGGTTCACAAGCTGTGCAATGTCCAGCACGCAGGCCCAGTCCTGGAGCCTTAACACACTGTGGAGGCTTTCTCCTCCACACACACAGACTCCTGTCTGTAGTGTCCCGCCTGGACACAGGGATCTCTGTCCACGCTCACAGATTCCCAAACACTCACACTCACTCACATGTGCCAAACACACCTCCATTATGTAGCCTGAAACCACACCCAGGTACCTGTCACATGATTAGACATGTGGTTCTGACATCACCACAGGTCCTGAAACAAACATAGATAGGCATGGTTATGCCCCTTACCCAGGGGTGAGGTATATGGGTAGCCAGACCCTCCCATCTCTCATAGCTACCCGTAACCCGGACCCAAATATACTTAAACACTTCCTTATTGCTTTATGTGCATTACAGAAAACACTCCGGGTTACATCACAGCGACAAGCCTTCTCTGTGATACATACCTCCCGTCAACTATCCAACCTTTAGCCACGCTACAGCACGTTGAGTATTTCCTTGCAGAAATTTCTGCAAGGTTTCTGCATCTCTTGGCAGAAAAAATACTGTGGAAAAAACATGCGTTTTTGACGCATTTTTTGTATATGTTTTTGCATGCATTTTTGTTCAGCAATGAATGATTTTTGAGTTAAATAAAGATCTTTTTAAAAAAAGTTTTGTGATATAATTTCTTGGTTCAACACCACCTTTTTCATGCTGATGCAGTGACATCAGGGTAATGGCATTGGGGCTTGGTGTCAGCAGCTGTTATTGACACCTAGCTCTAGGCTTAGTAATGGAAAGGTGTCAGCCCAACATCCTCATTACTAAGCCGATAAGTAAACACAAACATGCAAACATAAACACACACATTGTCACCATCCTAGGTAGGAGCCTTAACAGAACGAACATACATAGGCTGTAACCAGACAACAACTGTTAATTTTAAAGAAAAAAAAAATGAAAACAAAAATTGTGTGGGCTCCTGCGTAATTTTAATATCCAGCGGAGGGAAAGCTGATGGCTGAGGGCTGTTCTAATATTCTGGGAAGGAGCCAATAGCCATAAATGTTCCCAGGATATTAATACCAGCTCACAACTCTTTGCTTAGACTTTACTGGCCGGTTTACAGGGGGGACCTCAGAAATTGACATAGGGTCCCACGATAAAATCTAAACAGTAAAGGCTAGGCAGACAGCTGTGGGCTGATATTAATAGCCTAGGAAGGGGTTATAGTTATTGGCCCTCCCAGACTAAAAACATCACCTCCCAGCCACCCCAGAAAAGGTGCATCTATAAGATGTGCCAAATCTGGTGCTTAGCCTTGCTCTTTCCAATTGCCCTGTAGTGTGTTGTGAATTCCGTTCTCGAACTCCCTCCTGTGGTCATGAATGGTACTTCGGTGAGTTCTGTCCGTGGACTCCCTCTGGTGGCTGTGAGTGGAGCTGCTGGTTCTGAGATTCCTTCTCCAGCTGCCCTCGTTTGGGGCTAGGCTGATTCTCTATTTAACTCCTCTCAGATCGTTACTCCATGCCAGCTGTCAATGTTCTAGTACTGGTTTAGATCTCTCCTGGATCTTTCTGAAGACCTGTCTACTCCAGCACAAGCTAAGTTCCTGCTTGTTCATTTGTTACATATGGTTTTTCTTGCTAAGTTCTAGTCCAGCTTGCTATCATGAAACTACCTGGCTAGCTGGAAGCTCTGGGGGTGCAGAGTGGCACCACCGCATCATGAGTCGGTGCGGGGGTATTTTTTGCACACTCTGCGTGGTTTTTGTAGCTTTTTGTGTTGACCGCAAAGATCCCTTTTCTATCCTCAATCTGTTTAGTTAGACTGGCCTCTCTTTGCTAAAACCTATTTCATCCTGTGTTTGTGATTTCCTCTTATCTCACAGTCAATACTTGTGGGGGGCTGCTTTTACCTTTGGGGAAATTTCTCTGAGGCAAGTAAGGCTTTGTTTCCTTTCTTTAGGGGTAGTTAGCTCTTAGGCTGTGAAGAGGCGTCTAGGCAGAGTCAGGCACGCTCCACGGCTGTTTCTAGTTGTGTTGATAGGAGTAGGGTTTGCGGTCAGCAGAGTTCCCATTTCCCCAGAGCTCGTCCTGATTCCGTGTTTAACTATCAGGTCATTCCTGGTGCACCTAACCACCAGGTCCATAACAGTAGTGGTGGCAAGTGGGGTTCATATTTGTGGGTTTGATGTCACCTCTGCATTGTCAGGTGACATTAAGCCCACAGGTTAGTAATGGAGAGGAGTCTATAAGACACCTATCCATTAGTAACCCCATAGTAATATTGTATTAAAACACAGACACCCAGAATAAAGTGTTTTTTGAAATAATGACACAGACTCCTTTAATAATCTTAATTAAACCATTCTTTCCAAATGCCTAATTCACTGAAGCCAACGTCTCCTGCACCAAAAATAAAATAATAAACCACAATATTCCTCACCTGTCCGCTGAGTAGATAATCCATAATGTCCCATGACGATCCTGATCACTTTGAGAGCAGTCATTGATGTGACTGCTCTCAAAGACAGCCAGCGAGGAGGTAATCACTCCATCAGGGTATCAATGAGCTGCTGTGAGAATGTTCACTGGAGTTTATCAACTGATCAGCTCCGGTGAACTCGAATGGGCAGCTCAGTAATACACTGCGGGAGTGATTACCGCCTGTCATTGTATCACTGGCGGTCGGGTAGAGCGACCACATCTCCCGATGTGACTGTTCTATACGTGAGATCACCATGGGACACTCTGGATTACCGCAGACAGGTGAGTATATGTTGGTTTATTATTTTACACTATTTCTAGGAGACGGGGTCATTGAGGATTTGGTGTTAGGTGAGTATTTTTTTTAATTTTTATTTGAATATGCATGTAATTTAACTTTTTTTAAAACTGTGAACACATGTGCCAGCAGATGAGACTACATCTCCCATCAGCGGCACCTGCTGTCACTGTTATCAGTGACAGCAGAAATAGCCCGATGAGAGCAGTAGTCTTATCAGCCCATGCCTGGGGGTCACAGTCACAGCTGCGGGGTCACACGGACATCTGACAGTGTCACCCTGCAGCGCTCTAATCTACAGTACCGGCGGTAGTGTTACCGCGGGTGACAGTCACAGCTGCTGGGTCACGCTGCAATAGCAATTGCAAAAATGCACCACAATGTGGCAAAAACATGCGTTTTCTCCACAGCATTTTTCCTGCCAAGAGATGCAGAAACCTTGCAGAAATTTCTGCAAGCAAATACTAAACGTGCGCACATAAGACACGTGAATGATACTAGGAGATCATACATAATTTTTTTTTTTGTCTAGAATAGTGGAGGTTTTTCCTCTTATGGTGGTTTTTTTTGGAGATCATACATACCACCAGGTATGTGTAGATGTAAGTCCAAAAATTAGAAGTAAATGCTAGGCACCAAACACTAAAGGCCCCGTCTCCCATAGCGAGATTGCTAGCGAGAGCGCTGCTGAGTCACAAGTTTTGTGACGCAACAGCGACCTCAGTAGCGATCTCGCTATGTGTGACATGTACCAGCGACCCGGCCCCTGCTGTGAGATCGCTGGTCGTGTCGGAATGGCCTGGACCTTTTTTTGGTCGTTGAGGTCCCGCTGACATCGCTGAATCGGTGTGTGTGACACCGATCCAGCGATGTCTTCACTGGTAACCAGGGTAAACATCGGGTTACTAAGCGCAGGGCCGCGCTTAGTAACCCGATGTTTACCCTGGTTAGCAGCGTAAATGTAAAAAAAAACAAACAGTACATACTCACCATCTGATGTCCGTCAGGTCCCTTGCTGTCTGCTTCCTGCTCTGACTGAGTGCCGTCGTACAGTGAGAGCACAGCACAGCAGTGACGTCACCGCTGCGCTCTGCTCTCACTGTACGGCGGCACTCAGTCAGAGCAGGAAGCAGACGGCAAGGGACCTGACGGACATCAGATGGTGAGTATGTACTGTTTGTTTTTTTTGGTAACCAGGGTAAACATCGGGTTACTAAGCGCGGCCCTGCGCTTAGTAACCCGATGTTTACCCTGGTTACCCGGGTGCTGCAGGGGGACTTCGGCATCGTTGAAGACAGTTTCAACGATGCCGAAGTCGTTCCCCTGATCGTTGGTCGCTGGAGAGCGGTCTGTGTGACAGCTCCCCAGCGACCACACAGCGACAAAACAGCGACGCTGCAGCGATCAGCATCGTTGTCTGTATCGCTGCAGCGTCGCTGTGTGTGACGGGGCCTTTACATCAGTGTGAAAATAAGATCTGCCAGGTCTAGGATTAAAAAACAGCGGTGGGGCTCAGTAAACAGATAAAGACAAAGAATAATAATAAGAGAAAAGAAATTACGCCACTCACCAAGCTGCATAAAAAACTTCTGTTTTTTCCAACATGTTGTACAACTGGGTATTTTTGGTTTGCTTTCTGTATGGAGCTTTGTAAGTGGTGTAATTCTTTCGCTCTTATTATTATGTGTAGATATAACGTCATCAGCTTATGTCACCACCCGACGCAAAAATGGACAAGCACTTTAAGTTTAAGTCAAGTGTTTCACTTAAAGGGGTTATCCAGTGAAAACAAATTATCATCTATCCACAGGAGATAGGTGAGAACTTATTGACGGTGTGGGTCCGACCACTGGTCCCTGCACTTTCAGCAATGGGCAAAGTGTACAATATAATTAGTTTCTTGAATTGCAACAGCAAAGAGGTCATTTACCTCATTGAATGTAAAGTTTGTAACATTCAATATGTAGGGTACACAATCGGTGTCTTAAAAAAACGCATTGGCAGACATCTTTCGAGAAATAACAAGCACAACCGCGATAAATATTTCTGCAGCATCTAAGCATTTTTTACTTGCACATGGAGGGGATTTAATCTCTTTTAGTTTCAAGGCTATTGAACAGGTACATAATGCAGTGAGAGGATGCAGTTTTAGGAGAAAATTTTTGAACAGAGTCCTTTTGGATATTTATATTAAACACAAGACATCCATCGGTACTTAATATACGACATTACCTCATCCTGCAATATAAATGATAATGGTTTTGTATATACACTCACTGGCCACTTTATTAGGTACACCTGTCCAACTTCTTGTTAACACTTAATTTCTAATCAGCCAATCACATGGCGGCAACTCAGTGCATTTAGGCATGTAGACATGGTCAAGACAATCTCCTGCAGTTCAAACTGAGCATCAGTATGGGGAAGAAAGGTGATTTGAGTGCCTTTGAACGTGGCATGGTTGTTGGTGCCAGAAGGGCTGGTCTGAGTATTTCAGAAACTGCTGATCTACTGGGATTTTCACGCACAACCATCTCTAGGGTTTACAGAGAATGGTCCGAAAAAGAAAAAAAATCCAGTGAGCGGCAGTTCTGTGGGCGGAAATGCCTTGTTGATGCCAGAGGTCAGAGGAGAATGGGCAGACAGGTTCGAGCTGATAGAAAGGCAACAGTGACTCAAATCGCCACCCGTTACAACCAAGGTAGGCCTAAGAGCATCTCTGAACGCACAGTGCGTCGAACTTTGAGGCAGATGGGCTACAGCAGCAGAAGACCACACCGGGTACCACTCCTTTCAGCTAAGAACAGGAAACTGAGGCTACAATTTGTACAAGCTCATCGAAATTGGACAGTAGAAGATTGGAAAAACGTTGCTTGGTCTGATGAGTCTCGATTTCTGCTGCGACATTCGGATGGTAGGGTCAGAATTTGGCGTAAACAACATGAAAGCATGGATCCATCCTGCCTTGTATGGAGCATCTTTGGGATGTGCAGCCGACAAATCTGCGGCAACTGTGTGATGCCATCATGTCAATATGGACCAAAATCTCTGAGGAATGCTTCCAGCACCTTGTTGAATCTATGCCACGAAGAATTGAGGCAGTTCTGAAGGCAAAAGGGGGTCCAACCCGTTACTAGCATGGTGTACCTAATAAAGTGGCCGGTGAGTGTATATCAAGGCACTACATCTATAGACGTGTTTTTTTTTTTTTTTTTTTTATTTATTTTACATTTTCTTTTTTTTTTTCTTATGCTTGTGAATACCCTTTTGTTTGAGCTACAGAAGATACAATTAACTTCTACTTTTCCTCTTTCTTTTTTTCATTTAAATGTGCATTTGGTCTTTTTTTAAGTCCTTGTTCACACAACTGTATGATGCTTTCCAAATTGCATGCTGTTACTTGATGTGGGCAATGGGTTATTCTCTCTTCAAGTGTTTGCACTCTTAATTTACCATCAACGTACCCACCAATTGGAATGATACAGCTGTGTGGCTTGACAAACTTTTATTCGCAGAGATGTGCTTGTTCACACTTTCTAAACAACCATGAATAAGGCTCATCAGAGCTGAAACGTGTTGGTTGTATCCACTGTGACCAGAACTACACTTACCATGTATTTATGCATGTGATTTGTTTTTTCAAAAAACTGGACATTTTACTTACCTGCTTCTACGCCGGATTTTGTCTTATCGGCACAATGGTGCACTTTTATCCTTGTTAGAATGAAGCGACAGTGTGCATATTTGACCTGGGTTCCATTCATCTCCTACAGGGCTGACGGCCTCTGTGCTTGGCTTTTTCTGGCATCCTCACAGAGAATCAATGGATCAGAAGTCAGTCTTCCCCATTCTGACGATTGGTGGGGGTTCCAGAAGTAAACACCGGTCAGTAAGTTATCACCTATCCTGAGCAGGTATTCTTGATTTTATTATTTTTTTTCACTTTACCATTGTGTTTTTATATATACAGGTGCCTTTCACAAAATTAGAATATCATCAAAAAGTTAATTTATTTCAGTTCTTTAATACAAAAAGTGAAACTTGTTTTTTATATTTTACTAGCTGTCCTACCCGGCTTCGCCCGGGTTAATGACTGCTGTTAGCAAAATAGAATGTGTTAACCAAAATTTATTCTGCACACAAAAACCACAAAACAAATAGATAGAAATGTAATTATTAAAAGGCAAAAACTAAGCTAATACAAGCATTTCACAACATATATTAGCTTTGTTATACTGAGAATGTCTTTGTTGCCTATATTAACCAATCAGAGCTCAGGTTAATTAACTGTAGCAAAATAGAAGCTGAGCTGTGATTGGTTGCTATTGGCAGCCTGATAAATCCCCAGCCAACAGGAAGCCCTCCCCCCTGGCAGTATATATTAGCTCACACATACACATAATAGACAGGTCATGTGACTGACAGCTGCCGTATTTCCTATATGGTACATTTGTTGCTCTTGTAGTTTGTCTGCTTATTAATCAGATTTTTATTTTTGAAGGACAATACCAGACTTGTGTGTGTTTTAGGGCGAGTTTCATGTGTCAAGTTGTGTGTGTTGAGTTGCGTGTGGCGACATGCATGTAGCGACTTTTGTGAGATGAGTTTTGTGTGGCGACATGCGTGTAGCAACATTTTGTGTGTCGAGCTGCATGTGACAGGTTAGTGTAGCAAGTTGTGTGCAGCAAGATTTGTGCATGGCGAGTTTTATGTGTGGTGCGTTTTGAGTATGTGCAAGTTATGTGTGAGGCAACTTTTGCATGTGGTGCAACTTTTGTACATGTGGCAATTTTTCTGTGTGTGCAAGTTTTGCATGAGGTGAGTTTTCCATGAGGTGAGTTTTGCACGTGTGGCGAGTTTTGCGTGAGCCTAGTTTTGCATATGGCGAGTTTTGCATGTAGCGAGTTTTGCGCGTTGCGAGTTTTGAGTGGTGATTTTTGTGTTTCGACTTTTATGTGGCGAGGTTGGTGTGTGTGTGGTGAAATGTGTGCTGAGGGTGGTATATGTGTTCAAGCACGTGGTAGTGTGTGGCGCATTTTGTGTTTGTGTTCATATCCCCGTGTGTGGTGAGTATCCCATGTCGGGGCCCCACCTTAGCAACTGTATGGTATATACTCTTTGTCGCCATCGCTCTCATTCTTTAAGTCCTCATTGTTCACATCTGGCAGCTGTCAATTTTCCTCCAACACTTTTCCCTTCACTTTTTCCCCATTATGTAGATAGGGGCAAAATTGTTTGGTGAATTGGAACGCGCGGTGTTAAAATTTCACCTCACAACATAGCCTATGACGCTCTCGGGGTCCAGACGTGTGACTGTGCAAAATTTTGTGGCTGTAGCTGCGACGGTGCAGATGCCAATCCCGGACATACACACATACATACATACACACATTCAGCTTTATATATTAGATATACCTGTATGTAATCTCCTGTATATAGTATATACCTGTGTGTCATCTCACCTATATATAGTATATATCTGTGTGTCATCTCCTCCTGTATATAGTATATACCTGTATGTCATCTCCTCCTATACATAGCATATACCTGTATGTCATCTCCTCCTGTATATACTATATACCTGTAGGTAATCTGCTCCTGTATATAGTATATACCTGTGTGTCATCTCCTCCTGTATATAGTATATACCTGTATGTCATCTCCTCCTGTATGTAGTATGTACCTGTATGTCATCTCCTCCTCTATATAGTACATACCTGTGTGCCATCTCCTCCTGTATATAGTATATAGCTGTATGTCATCTCCTCCTCTATTAGCCCTCGTTCACACGTTATTTGGTCAGTATTTTTACCTCAGTATTTGTAAGCTAAAATGGCAGCCTGATAAATCCCCAGCCAACAGTAAGCCCACCCCCTGGCAGTATATATTAGCTCACACATACACATAATAGACTGGTCATGTGACTGACAGCTGCCGGATTCCTATATGGTACATTTGTTGCTCTTGTAGTTTGTCTGCTTATTAATCAGATTTTTATTTTTGAAGGATAATACCAGACTTGTGTGTGTTTTAGGGCGAGTTTCGTGTGTCAAGTTGTGTGTGTTGAGTTGCGTGTGGCGACATGCATGTAGGGACTTTTGTGAGATGCGTTTTGTGTGGCGACATGCGTGTAGCAACTTTTTGTGTGTCGAGTTGCATGTGACAGGTTAGTGTAGCAAGTTGTGTGCAGTGTGCAGCAAGTTTTGCGCATGGCGAGTTTTGCGCGTGGCGAGTTTTATGTGTGGTGCCTTTTGAGTATGTGCAAGTTTTGTGTGAGGCAACTTTTGCATGTGTTGCAACTTTTGTGCATGTGGCAATTTTTCTGCGTGTGGCAATTTTTCTGCATGTGCAAGTTTTGCGTGTGGCGAGTTTTCCATGAGGTGAGTTTTGCACGTGTGGCGAGTTTTGCATGTGGAGAGTTTTGCGCATGGCGAGTTTTGAGCGGCGACTTTTGTGTTTCTACTTTTATGTGGCGAGGTTGGTGTATGTGTGGTGAAATGTGCGCTGAGGGTGGTATATGTGTTCGAGCACGTGGTAGTGTGTGGCGCATTTTGTGTGTGTGTTCATATCCCCGTGGTGGTGTGGTGATTATCCCATGTTGGGGCCCCACCTTAGCAACTGTACAGTATATACTCTTTGGCGCCATCGCTGTCATTCTTTAAGTCCCCCTTGTTCACATCTGGCAGCTGTTAATTTGCCTCCAACACTTTTCCTTACATTTTTTCCCCATTATGTAGATAGGGGCAAAATTGTTTGGTGAATTGGAAAGCGCGGGGTTAAAATTTCACCTCACAACATAGCTTTGACGCTCTCAGGGTCCAGACGTGTGACTGTGCAAAATTTTGTGCCTGTAGCTGCGACGCCTCCAACACTTTTCCTTTCACTTTTTCCCCATTATGTAGATAGGGGCAAAATTGTTTGGTGAATTGGAAAGCGCGGGGTTAAAATTTCACCTCACAACATAGCCTATGACGCTCTCGGGGTCCAGACGTGTGACTGTGCAAAATTTTGTGGCTGTAGCTGCGACGGTTCAGATGCCAATCCCGGACATACATACATACATACATACACACACACATACACACATTCAGCTTTATATATTAGATAGTCATTACAAACAGAGTGATCTATTTCAAGTGTTTATTTCTGTTAATATTGATGATTATGACTTACAGCCAATGAAAACCCAAAAGTCATTATCTCAGTGAATTAGAATACTTTATAACACCAGCTTGAAAAATGATTTTAAAATCTGAAATGTTGGCCTACTGAAATGTATGTTCACTAAATGCACTCAATACTTGTTCAGGGCTCCTTTTGCATCAATTACTACATCAATGCGGCATGGCATGGAGGCGATCAGCCTGTGGCACTGCTGGGGTGTTATGGAAGCCCAGGTTGCTTGGATAGCATCCTTCAGCTTGTCTGCATTGTTGGGTCTGTGTCCCTCAGCTTCCTCTTGACAATACTAGACAAGTTTGCTGGCCAATCAAGCACAGTGATACTGTTGTTTTTAAACCAGGTATTGGTACTTTTGGCAGTGTGGACAGGTGCCAAGTCCTGCCAGAGAATGAAAATTCCATCTCCAAAAAGCTTGTCGGCAGAGAAAAGCACTCTAGTGAACTGAAGTGCTCTAAAAATTTTTGGGAGATGGCTGTGCTGACTTTGGTCTTGATAAAACACACTGGACCTACACCAGCAGATGACATGGCTCCCCAAACCATCATTGATTGTGGAAACTTCACACTAGACGTCAAGCGGCTTGGATTGTGTGACTCTTCACTCTTCCTCCAGACTCTGGGACCTTGATTTCCAAATGAAATGCAAAATTTACTTTCATCTGAAAATAACACATTGGACCACTGAACAACAGTACAGTTCTTTTTCTCATTGGCCCAGGTAAGACGATTCTGGCGTTGTCTATTGGTCATGAGTGGCTTGACACAAAGAATGCCCACTTGTAGCCCATGTCCTGGATACATCTGTGTGTGGTGGCTCTTGAAGCAATGACTTCAGCAGCAGTCCACTCCTTGTGAATCTCCCACAAATTTTTGAATGGCCTTTTCTTAACAATCCTTTCAAGGCTGCGGTTATTCCAGTTGCTTGTGCACCTTTTTCTACCACACTTTTTCCTTCTACTCAACTTTCCATTAAGGCTATGTGCATACGTTATGGGTTTGCCTGTGCATCCGCAGCAGTTTTCCATGCGGTGTACAGTACCATGTAGACCTATGGAAAACCAAATCTGCAGTGCCCATGCTGCGGAAAATACCGCGCGGAAACACCACGGTGTATTTTCCGCAGCACGTCAATTCTTTGTGCGGATTCCACAGCGTTTTACACCTGCTTCTCAATAGGAATCCGCAGGTGAAATCCACACAAAAAAACACAGGAAATCCGCAGGTAAAAGGCAGTGCGTTTTACTTGTGGATTTTTCTAAAACGGTGCAGAAAAATCCGCACACAAATCCGCAGCGTGGGCACATAGCCTCATATGCTTGGATACAGCACTCTGTGAACAGCCAGCTTCTTTAGCAATGACCTTTTGTGGCTTACCCTCCTTGTGGAGAGTGTCAATGACTGCCTTCTGAACATCTGTCAAGTCAGCAGTCTTCCCCATGATTGTGGAGCCTACTGAAACAGACTAAGGCTACGTTCACATTTGCGTTGTGCGCCGCAGCGTCGGCGCCGCAGCGCACAACGCAAACAAAAACGCAGCAAAACGCATGCACAACGCTGCGTTTTGCGCCGCATGCGTCGTTTTTTTCATTGAATTTGGACGCAGCAAAAATGCAACTTGCTGCGTCCTCTGCGCCCCGACGCGGGCGCCGCAGCGACGCATGCGGCGCAAAACGCAAGTGCGCCGCATGTCCATGCGCCCCCATGTTAAATATAGGGGCGCATGACGCATGCGGCGCCGCTGCGGCGCCCGACGCTGCGGCGCTGGCCGCAAATGTGAACGTAGCCTAAGTGACCTTTTTAAATGCTTAGGAAGCCTTTGCAGGTGTTTTTTGTTAATTATTCTAATTTACTGAGATAATGACTTTTGTGTTTTCATTGGCTGTAAGCCATAATCCTCAACATTAACCCCTTCATGACCTTGGGATTTTCAGTTTTTCCGTGTTTGTTTTTTGCTCCCCTCCTTCCCAAAGCCATAACTTTTTTTTTTTTCTGTCAATTTGGCCATGTGAGGGCTTATTTTTTGCGGGACGAGTTGTACTATTGAACGACATCATTGGTTTTACCATGTCGTGTACTAGAAAACAGGGAAAAAATTCCAAGTGCGGTGAAATTGCAAAAAAAGTGCAATCCCACACTTGTTTTTTGCTTGTTTTTTTTGCTAGGTTCATTAAATGTTAAAACTGACCTGCCATTATGATTTTCCAGGTCAGTACGAGTTCATAGACACCTAACATGACTAGGTTATTTTTTATCTAAGTGGTGAAAAAAAATTCAAAACTTTGCTAAAAAAAAAAAAAAAAATTTGCGCCATTTTCCGATACTCGTAGCGTTTCCATTTTTCATGATCTGGGGTCGGTTGAGGGCTTATTTTTTGCGTGCTGAGCTGGCGTTTTTAATGATAGCACTTTGGTGCAGATACGTTCTTTTGATCGCCCGTTATTGCATTTTAATGCAATGTCACGGCGACCAAAAAAACTTAATTCTGGCATTTTGAATTTTTTTCCCGCAGGGTGGCGCTCACAGCTGCCGGGGATCAGTAACCATAGAGGTCTCAAGGACCTCTATGGTTACTATTCTGAAGCATCGCCGACCTCCGATCATGTGAAGGGGGTCAGCGATGCGATCATTTCCGGCCGCCCGGCCGTAAGCGGTAGTTGAATGCCGCTGTCTGCGTTTGACAGCGGCATTTAAATAGTTAATAGGCGTGGGCAGATTGCGATTCTGCCCGCACCTATTACGGGCACATGTCAGCTGTTCAAAACAGCTGACATGTCCCGGCTTTGATGCGGGCTCACCACCGGAGCCCGCATCAAAGCGGGGCTTCTGACCTCGGACGTACTATCCCGTCCGAGGTCAGAAAGGGGATTAACAGAAATAAACACTTGAAATAGATCACTCTGTTTGTAAGGACTCTATATAATATTAGTTTCACTTTTTGCATTGAAGAACTGAAATAAATTAACTTTTTGATGATATTCTAATTTTGTGAAAAGCACCTGTTTGTGTGTGACACAGTATAAGTCACTATGGATCCATAGCTCCCAGACAGCAGAAAAGGCAGAGCAGAGGTGGCAGTGCTGCTCTCCTGACCTCTGCCAATGAAATTAAGCTACAAATAACTGGATGTGCTTTGCTTAGTTATCTCGTTGCCACTTGGCCTGCTGAGTGGCGCTGTGCGGTGTTATCTGTTGCTTCATCGCAGAAGTCAGGAAACGTGGCAGGGAGATAAGCAGATCACTGCCCCTTCCCTCCTGACTTTGTGCTGCCTCACCCAGTGTTCTATGCAGTTCCATTGCAGTGACAGAGTTCGGGAGCACAATGAGGACTTACGCTTAACATCATCTGTCTACTCACTCTCTGCCTGCAGTAACAGTGGATGCATCACAGCACAAGCGGGGTCCCAGCAGGGGGCCTTATGTGGATCAGTAGGTGGCCAAATCTGCCTGCCCGGCCCTGCAGTGTTTGGCTTCCAGTCATAGAGGTGGCATTAACAAGACTAGAAACTTGCAGATTAACCCCTTAACAACTGCCGATACACCATTTAACGGTGGCAGTTAAGGGTACTTATTCCTCAGCGCCGTTAACAGCGCTGACAAATAAGGATATAGCGCCCCCAACTTCGGAAAATCTACGGCCATGCGCCCAAACAGTGGCTTTCCACCACATACAGGGTATCTACGTACTTAGGAGAAATTGCACAACAAATTTTATGGGCCATTTTCTCCTGATACCCTTGTGAAAATAAAAAAGTTTGGTTCCAAAGTAAATTTTTTGTGAAAAAAGTAAAATGTTAATTTTTTCCTTCCATATTGCTAGATTTCTCGTGAAGCACCTGAAGAGTTAATAAACTTCTTGAATGTTGTTTTGCGCACCTTGAGGTGTGCAGTTTTTAGAATGGTGTCACTTTGGGGTATTTTCTTCCAAACTCACTTCAAATGTGATGTGTTCCCTAAAAAATGGTTTTGTACATTTTGCTGGAAAAATGAGAATTCGCTGGTCAACTTTTAACCCTTATGACATCCTAACAATAGAAATTATGTTTCCAAAATTGTGCTCATGTAAAGTAGACATCTGGGAAATGTTATTTATTAACTATGTTGTGCGATATGACTATCTGATTTAAGGGCACAAAAATTAAAAGTTTGAAAATTGCTACATTTTTTTAATTTTTTGCCAAATTTCTATTTTTTTTCATAAATAAACACAAGTCATATCGAAGAAATTTTACCACTAACATGAAGTACAATATGTCACACAAAAAAAATCACAGAATCAGTGGGATCCGTTGAAGCTTTCCAAAGCTAAAACCTCGTAAATTGACAATGGTCAGAATTGTAAAAATTGGCTTGGTCATTGAGTACAAAATTGTCTCTGTCACTAAGGGGTTAACCCAGTGGTGGGATTCAGCCGGTACGACCCGGTACGCGGCAGCCGTTTACTAAAATTTCTATCTGCCAGCGTTCCGGTAATTGAAAATGGTTACCACGCCCCCGGACCGCCTCCGGACCGCCCCCGGACGGGTTGCTGTGCTGCTGGTGGGGATTGTTCACCCCGGGAGGGTGTAAACTACAATCCCCATAATGCAGTTCGCTCACACCGGAAGCGCCTCTACTGCAGGGCACGCGTAGAGTGGCGGTTAATGTGAGTGGCCGAGATAACTAGTAAACGCAGTGGCATGGTGGGAGGAGACTGGGAGCTATCGGCTGCCATGGTAACAGTGAGACGCCCCGTGCTGTGCAGCAGCTGCGGTTCCGGCCTGAGCGCGGCTTTGTTATGAGTCCCACTCCCAGCAGGAGCCGTGTATGAGGCGGCCCGGCGCTGCGCTATGGTGAGTGAGCCCATCATCTGGGGTTCTCCAGGGTCATGTAACCGGCGCCTGGGATTCACTGCTGACTTCTGTATTTCAGGCTGCCAGGAATAAGGCTGGATTTAAGGGTGAGTGCGCCGCTGTGTACTTGTCACTTAAGGTGCCGTTACACTGAGCAACTTACCAGCGATCGCGACCAGCGACGTGATCGCTGGTAAGTTGCTGTGTGGTCGCTGGGGAGCTGTCACACAGACAGCTCTCTCCAGCGACCAAGCGACTTCGGCATCGCTGAAACTGTCTTCAGCGATGCCGAAGTCCCCATGTAAAAAAAAAAAAAACACTACATACGCACCTTCTGTCGTCCTTCATGTCCCTCGGCGCTTGCCGCACTGACTGTGTCTCAGCGCCGGCCGGCCGTAACAGCGGTGCCCAGCGGTGAACCGCTGTTACTGCAGGTTCACCGCTGGGCTCTGCTTTACGGCCGGACGGCGCTGAGACAGTCAGTACGGCAAGCTCCAGGGGACGTGACGGACAACAGACGGTGAGTATGTAGTGTTTTTTTTTTACTTTTACCATGGTATCCATGGTAAATATCGGGTTACTAAGCGCGGCCCTGCACTTAGTAACCCGATGTTTACCATGGATACCAGTGAAGACATCGCTGGATCGGCGTCACACACGGCGATCCAGCGATGTCAGCGGGAGAGTTGCGACGAAAGAAAGTTCGTCCACTCTCCCTGCAACCAGCGATATCCCAGCAGGATCCAGATCGCTGCTGCGTGCCAAACATAGCGATATCGCTATGCAGGACGCTGCAACGTCACGGATCGCTGGCGATATCACTGCAACCTCGCCTAGTGTGATGGTACCTTTAGGGATTTGCAATATTTCCTATGAATTATGTGAAGGACTGGTGCAGTAATTACCCAAACATACCTCTCCGGACGTTATAGTCCCCAGCATGAATCTGCCAGGGCATGCTTGGAGTTGTAGTTCTACAACTGGACACTGCATAACTTACAAGGTTTTGTCAAATTTAGCAATTTTCAAACTCAATTTTTGTGCCCTTAAGGCCGGGATCACACACAGGGCCGTATTTGCCACTAGGCACGCGAGGGCACGTGCCTAGGGCGGCGACATTGTGGGGGGGGGCGGCACCTGAGCAAGGTTTTTTTTTTTTTTTTAGTCCCGGGTCACAAACGCGACCGACCGCCCCCGCCCGCCTCCGAGTCCCACCCTCCCTCCTTGAAGACGATACTCACCCTGCTCCAGCGATGCCTGGTCTCAGCGTCTGTAGCGCGTCCAGAGTGAGCGGTCACGTGGTACCGCTCATTAAAGGTCATGAATATGCGCATATTCATGACCTTAATCAGCCGTACCACATGACCGCTCACTCAGGAAGAAGGCGCTGCAGCGGGACAGAGCCAGAGGGAGGATGTCGGCGCAGCCGCACGGTGTGTGGGACAGCTGACAGGTGAGTATGGGGGGCGGAGGGATGAAGGAGGAAGGTAAGCCGCCCGAGCCATGCAAGATGGGAGAAGGAGCGGGGGAGGGGGTGGAGAGATGAGCCATGCATACCGGGGAGTATGAGCCATCAGCCATGCATATGGGGGGGGGAATATGAGCCATCAGCCATGCATACAGGGGGGGGAATTATGAGCCATCAGCCATGCATACGGGGGGGGGGAATTATGAGCCATTAGCCATGCATACAGGGGGGGGGGGAATTATGAGCCATGCATACGGGAATATGAGCCATCAGCCATACATACGGGGGGGGGGAATTATGAGCCATGCATACAGGGGGGGGGGGTGGAGAGATGAGCCATGCATACGGGGGGTGGGGGGGTGGAGAGATGAGCCATGCATACAGGGGGGAGGTGGAATATGAGCCATGCATACAGGGGGGAGTGAATATGAGCCATGCATACGGGGGGGGGAGTATGAGCCATGCATACAGGGGGGGGGTCATTATACAGTATGGAGAACTGTGTGTGGCCATTATACAGTATGGAGCATCATGTGTGGCCATTATACAGTATGGAGCATCATGTGTGGCCATTATACAGTATTGAGCATCATGTGTGGCCGTTATACAGTATGGAGCATCATGTGTGGCCATTATACAGTATGGAGCATCGTGTGGCCGTTATACAGTATGGAGCATCGTGTGGCCGTTATACAGTATGGAGCATCATGTGTGGCCATTATACAGTATGGAGCATCATGTGTGGTCATTATACAGTATTGAGCATCATGTGTGGCCGTTATACAGTATTGAGCATCATGTGTGGCCGTTATACAGTATGGAGCATCATGTGTGGCCATTATACAGTATGGAGCATCGTGTGGCCGTTATACAGTATGGTCCATGACTTTAATACCGTATGTCACAACGTATTCTTGTCATTAAGGGAGACAAACTGCTTCCAAAAATATGAATCGTGCCACTGGGCGTGGCTTATTAGTATGGGCGGGGTTATTGAAAATGGGCGTGGCCAAAATTCCGGCCGCCGCGACTTAGAGGACCTGTTGTTAAAAATTTGAATCCCACCCCTGGGTTAACCCCATATCTGCAGGCAAAAGGTGTTTTTTTTTATATAACATGTTCCTTTTAAAACCAAAAGGAGGACCCAGGCCTAGTTATATGACACTTCCATAAATAAATACTATCCAACAAACAGAGGGAAGTCGATGCCAGGTAATAAATAAATATTCATTTATTGAACATACACAATATTTTTTTTTTTTAAGTTATTAACGGAGGTACATGTGCAAAATATGCTGCACACAACAGGTGTATTGTAAACATTCTAAAAAATAGAGTAATGCATCCAAATTGAATTTATCACAAATATTTTTATTATAATACACCAAATACAAAAAATGCGCAATACATATTACTGGCAAATTTGCCCAGTGACAGAATTTGAAAAAAGGGAAAAACAGGTGCAGCAAAAGTGCAACACCACTAGGCAAGAGTAAGAGGAAAAAGTATACATTTTTCTATGTCCATACAAGTCAGACTAAAGTGACAGTGCGATGATAGATCCATTACATATATCAATAAACTGAGTGCAAAAATGGATCAAAAACATCCAGTGTGGTCATGTCAGCATAAATGTTGCATAGCCTCCAGTGAGTATTTTTTTTTAATATAAACCATAGCTGAACATCAGACCACAGTCAATAATTATAACAAGTGAATCCTCTTACGCATGACTATAGAGGGTGCCACACGCTCCACCCTGATGCGCATTTCGCGTGGGCTTCTTCCGGGGGCCCTCTGCTACATGATCTAATCTCAAAGTGCCCCTATATATTGAACTGCCAGGTGAGAATGGGATCGGGAAATTGCGTTGCCTCGCAGGCGCCAAGATGATGGTGCGGGTCACTTGGATAATCCCGGTAACGTCACTGACTCGCACTCGTCATCAAGCGGGTCAGTATATATGGGAGTATATCCATAGCTATTGCAATGACTGGTTGTGGCAATTAGCTGTATACCACTTTCTTTACTATGTGGTCTGTGCCTAAGATTTTGTATTCTACACAACAGGTGTATAAATCCTATTACAGAGGATTTGTTATATCAATCCCTTTTAATCTATTATGGGTCAAGGTTTAGCTGGTTTTATTATTGCCGGGTGTATACCACACAGGCCTTGTCATGACAAATACGGAGTACATAAATACTAATAATAAAGACCACATAAATGGTATAGCTCTCCAGATGGTCAGTTATCTATAATGTGGTTTTTAACTGGTATACAATGAAAAAAGTGCTTAGTGCATAATTCAGCCTCAAAGGGACTTTAGTTGACATTGATTAACAAAGTGCTTAGTGCATGGTTTATGCACTAAGTGGGTCATATGTATGGCATAGTGCATGATTAAGTACGTGGCCCACTAATGTGTGTCAGATTAGCTGTAAGAACAGACTACCAATAAAGTGCATGAGTATTAGTAGCAGCAGAATATGAAAAGCTCTGAAAATCCAATGTTGTATGGTATACCCATGAAGAGATGCATGAAGAGTAGTGATGAGCGAATATACTCGTTGGTCTCCGAGTATTTGTTAGTGTTCGGAGATTTCGTTTTCCTTGCCGCAGCTAGATGATTTGCGACTACTAGACAGCTTGATTACATGTGGGGATTCCGTAGCAACCAGGCAACCCCCACATGTACTTAGGCTGCCTAGTAGCTGTAAATCAAGCAGCTGAATGAACAAAAACTAAATCTCCGAACACTAACAAATACTCGGAGATCACGCGAGCGTGCTCCGGAAAACCCAAGCAACGAGTATATTCACTCATCATTAATGAAGCGATATGTCACAAAATATAAGTAAAGGTAGATAGATACATGACCTGAGGTGCAGTCCAGAGCCCCAATGCGTGTTTTGAGTTTGCTTCTTCCTGGGCGGTTTGTCTGTATAAAACCTAATAAACCTTGACCCATAATAGATAAAAGGGATTGTTCTAAGAAATCCTCTGTAATAGGATTTATACATACCTGTTATGTGCAGCATGGTTTGCATATTTGCTTCCGTTAATAACTTACACAATCATTTTTATTTTTTTTATGTTCAATAAAGGCATATTTTTTTCTTTAAGTGGCATCGACTTCCCTCTGTTTGTAGGATAGCATGTTCCTTTTAAGTTGCATCTCTGTGTTTATTATCCATGTAATTCACATTACTGTGTTTTTTTATCCTTGTGATGGTAAATCATTTATCAGATATTTAGATCCTGCAACATAAGTGCAATAAATATATTACTGTTCAGTAAAATCACTGAATATTTTGGGGTTGTAGGGATCCACTCCCTATGGTAGTGTGGCGCCCCTGGGGTCCAGTCGCCACAGAGGTACTGCACCTCATCCATCAGTGTGGTATCCCACTCTCAGGTAAGGAGGAAGCACTACCCAGGACTCTAATACTCACATCCAACACACACCAGTTTAGTTGGGGCACCTGGGCGTACCCTTAGGGAGGAAGGCGTCATCTCAGGCTGGATAGGAATGGGTGTTGGGAGTGGGTGGGTAGGTAGAATAGGGGAGGAGCTAATTAGGAGGGAAAGTTTGAAGAAGGAGAGAGGAAGTGCAGCTGAGCAGACGTGAAGGTCTGCAGCTCCTGACAGACAGAAGAAGTGTGAAATAGAGACAGAAAGATGCTCCAGAGGCAAGAAGTGGTCCTAGGGGCACAGAAAGTGCAGAAGCCACCCATGGGTCCGCATCCAGACGTGGAGGGACCAAGTCGCAGTCAGTGGACTGGCCTCAACTTAGTGAGAAACTACAGGTATAGCTAAGAAACTGGAGGCTGTGGCTTTTGCAAGAATCACAGCCACATCCACCCATACTACACTAAAAAGGCAGCCAGGAGACTCAGAGGACGTCGTCCGACCAGGTTCATGGCTGCTGGCTTGGGACACTGTGGGTAAGGCGCTGGGCAGGAGAAGAGGAAAGCCAGCGTAGAGAGACAGCTAGAGAAAGGCATATGAAAGGAGTCCTGGAAAGGTGTATCCCAATCTACCTGGGAGTTTGCTGAACCACAGACCCGGAGGACACAGCACACCCGGCTGGGTGCCATAAAGAACTGTAAGTAAAAATCTAGAAACTGCACCTTGCTATGTCCTTTGTGTTATTCCAGTTGCACCTGCCTGGCATAGCCGCCACCGCCATCTTATATCTGTACGCTACATCTGCCCTGGGGTTAGCTCTACCTGTGGAGAACTGCACCAACTCTGCTGCATCACCATCTGCTCCAGAGGATCTGAACCGCAGCATTGGCCACCACCTCATTGCCGAACACCACGGGTGGCGTCACGAACATTTCCCCTTTTCCCCATAAACTTTTATTCCCATTTCCCATTTACTACAAAAACGCTTTATTATTGAACGCCTGGGGCCATGGACCGGGTCACTGCTGCCATGACCTTCCCCTTTAAGAACTGCCCGGTCGGACCCGGTACTGAGTACCCCACGGCTCCATGGGGTGCTCCAGTAGGCCTTAGGTAGTGGAGCGCCCCCAGACGCAGGGCCGCGGGGTACTCGGTACCGGGCCTCTCTGTCTCGGTCCTGGGGTTGTCACGGTGGCTAGACCCGGTCCGTGACCCTGCTAAGGGGCGTCCAATGAAAGGTGTGATGATGATGCGTGGTGCAGGTCGCAATGAACAACGAGGACACAGGGTTGCAGTCTCTTTACCTCTTTACTGAAGACTTCAGGGTCCGCAACCCAGAGTACTGCTAACAGGGCTGGCTGAGACCGGACGGTCCAAAGGCACATCCAGTTTCCTTTGCAGGTGGAAATCAGTGCCTACCTTTTAGCGCCTGTGTGTTGTAGTACCTCCCTGCTGAGCACCACGGGATAGTCCTCACAACTGTTGTGTCTGTTTCTGATGTTCTTTCTCACAACTCGTATCTGTTCTGGTGTTCTTTCTCCGTCCCCCAGATGATATGGCTAGGACGCACCCGTATGACGGGTAGGCCTGGAGTTCTTCCGGGACCCTAACGTCACCCCTCTCCCACAATTGCCCCCTATGTCTGCTTAGGTGTTTTAGGTGAGACAGCCAACCTATAATCAACTGTCCTGCCGCTGTTTGAAGTACTGCTTGGACCCCAATACTTCCTCGGCGTTTCGGCCACCGGCTACGCGCCTCAGTAGGATGTTGCCACGATCTTAAGGCACAACTCCTACTGGTTTATCTCCTTTTTGCTGTGATCTCGTTTCTCACTTCTCCACAATAAACTTCGCTTCGTTTCCTTTCTTAAGATGCCGCCGCATTCGAGTGCAGGCATGGCTCCGTAACAATCTGTCCTGTTCGCTAGGTCACTGTCAGGATCCCACCCCTGACAGAGACCCCCCTGAATCTTCCCCCCGCAACAGGATGTTGCCTGGATCCAACCCAGTCAGCTTCTGGCTAACTTCCTATCCAGGCCCCAGTTTTACCCACGTGTGAGGAGTGGCCTAATACATAGAACCTTTTGCTCCCCCTGGCGGCTGAAGTGTGAAATGTAGTGTGTGACTGTGATACCTGGTCAGGTGAACTCCTTTTGTGCAATCAGACGTAACATCACTCCCCTGAGTGGCAGAGCGGCATTACTGCAATGACCAGGTCTCTGGGGCGCTGCACCCCCCCGGTTAAATCTAGTACTCCCGGACTGGGAAGAAGAACAACAATACATGTCAGCAAAAGACATACAAAATTTTGAAATGCAATAAACAAGTAATTATAACAGTGCTTCCCTTTATGGGAGGTGAGGACTCTTGAACGTTACAAACAGAAACATGTTTAAATATTTTAAATAACATACTATAAATAACTTCTATTACCCAGCCGGGTATTCTATCTATCAAGTGCAAAATTCTGAACAATAATTTAACTTTCCTTTAAGGGTGTATAGGCTGAACCCACTAAAGGCTTACTATAAAACTCTGAAATATAAATTAACTTTTTCTTTATTTCTCTTTTTCTAAGTGCAACATTTTTCTTTTGACTCTCTGATTTCTCATATGCAGGACCGGGCCTACTGCCTCTTTTCTTAGTACAGGATCAATTAACCATCTCTCTATGGCTCTCAGGAGGACTAACTAACCAACCCTCACGGGTTCACTTTGAAATTCGGCTTTCAACCCTTTCCCGTCCTCAATCTCTTGGTAACATCATTAAACATTCTCTATAGCTATCTAGCTAACTACATACTACTTTTATGTAAAACATTATCACTATTCAACATTCTTAAGGCAACATTATACTCAAGTGCAACAAGTGAACATTCCCTTTAAGAGGGAACCAAGTCTCTTCGAGGTAGTGCAGACTCTCTATCTGCAAGTCCGTTTAAGGCAAGAGCTTCCGTGCTGTATTCAGGAACAGTCTCTTCAAAAAGTTCTCCTTCTTGTAAAACCAGTAAAGGGCACCTTTAAGAAGGTGTGAACTATTTACAATACAGTTTGTGAACCATTTACCGTCCATGATTCGGCAGTCTTTGTAAACAATGATGAACAAAAGCAAAAATAAAAGCAAAAACAAAAATAATAGGGATCCCGGGTAAGCAAAGGGATCCCTTTAAGAATAACCCTGGTCGGGTATTAGCAGCAAAAAGCAGGGAAACAAACAGTTAACTATTTACATACTCGTGGTTCCGAGGTTTTTCCTTACAGGAGGTTACTCTGCATCAGCTGGTGGCGAACACTCCCTGACTGGTAAGGCTGCGGTCCTCTGTTCTCGGCTGATGCGGGATCGGTATCATTGGTTGGCCTCCCAGGCACGGTCAGGTCACCCGGCATCTGGATTCGAATGTCAGCTGTGGTTGCAAGTTCAGTCGCGGCGATAATACACACCGTGGCGACAGTAGTAACAGGTGCAAGACGGGTTGACAAGCACTAGCATTAGAAGTGCTGAAAACAGACGTGCTGATGACCAGAGCCCAGCGTTGTCTAACAAAGGAACTACAAGCTGAGATATTTCAAGGTAAGAAAAATGGATTTAATTAATACGTATGCTAAATCAAGTCAGATGGAATTTGTAAGTTTGTACAAATGTAGCTTAGAAATTTTCTGGCTTAGCTTACTTGCAGAATGCAAGATAGCAAATCTAAAGATAGATTCTAAATTAATTTACAAAAAAGAAAGAAAGCAACTGAAAAATATATTACAAATGGTTAATGTATTTCACAAGTTCGTTACAGAGAAGTCCAAAAAAGACTGTGTAGAAAGAATTCCTAAGGAAATGAATGATGTTCCCAAGATTGACTGTAATGTAAAGAGTGAACAAGATGTGACACACGTATCTGTAATGGCTACTCAAGATGACCTTGTGTCTCATGATGAAAAACAAGATGGAGGAAACGTAGGAGACTTGACAACTGACAAAGATGAAGTACAAGAAACAAATGTACAAGGGTCACTAAAAATAGAAGACGACTCGGAGTCCCAACAACTCCTTCAAACTAAATCTAGAAAAATCTTGTTAAAATTAAGCAAAATCATCCCTGCATATGATGACAAAATCAATGTGTGCAGAAATTCTGAGATATTTGAGAGTTTTGCTGATAAGTTTGATTTGACTAATGAGGAGAAAAATCAGCTGTTTAAAATGTGGCTTCCAGTAACTTTTTCCAGAAGGTTCTCATTAAAAATGCAGAATGATGAGTTCCATGAAGAAATGACTGATGTAGAAAGATTAAAATTTTTTGATATTTTGTGGATTAAAAGAAAATTATCCAGATATTGATATTCTTCTAAAATTAAGGATTGGCCGGAAAGAATGTACTTTTACGCTCATGTCCATATTTGAAAGGTTGTACAAAACTGTCATTACAAATTTGAATAAACAATCAATGATAAATTGTTTTGTAAACAAATTTGGATTCCTAAATCCTGCATCCCATGTTATTGCGTCACAAAAAGATCCTTTATTTGAATGTGCGCAATCCCTTAATTTTTCGAGAAAACATGAGAATTTTGAAAGGAAAACAAATTATACTAAGTTTTTGAAAACTAATAACATAATTAAATCTTATCAGAAGCCAAAAACAAAATCTCCAAAACTGACCCCAAATCACATCTATGAAGTAAGAAGAAAATTACATATTTGTTATAAGCCCTATAAAAAAATGCAGGAGTCCTCCACTGAAGTTGCTCTGAAAGGGTTAAAAGCTGAAGGGCCAGATCTGTCTGCAAAGATAGCGGAAATTGACAGACAGAGACAGGTGAGCATAGGCGGTGAGCTGAACACTTCATTATCACAGCTCTTAAAAAATTCCATAAGTCTAAAAATGGCAATTTTAAATAGAGATTTTCAACAAATTATCGACAGAGGTAAATTTTGGTTTAGGAATTTGCTAAAAAAATTATATGATGTGTAAATGAGTTATACAATGTATTATTTATTAATATGTAATTATTTTCTACAACATAATTCTGCAGTTATATATATATTAATATAGTATACAGTAAATACTGTAGCATATTTGTATAAGTAGATTATATTAACTGTATTTTTATATGTATAGTGAAATAATTAGAATTTACTCCAGTAATAATACTTAGAATTACATTAAATACATATATTAAATATATACATATGTATAAGATATTTTAATTATTTTGCTTTTAAATAAATATGAAATTAACCTTTATCTTTTATTTTTCCTTAGAATTTTCATTTCAAAACAGGAATTGAAAAAAAAAAAAACCTCTTACATGGATTTATGTCTTTATTTACACAGGAAGTTATAATAACTGCATGATTTTTTATATATTTAACACTTAAAACAAATAATACATAACTAACAATCTAAAATTTGTGTACTGTAATTTTTTCCTGTAAAAATCTAAAACTTGTTTTTTTCTTTGCATGGTAATAATATTTTTTCTCCACTGCATGGTGCATGACATGTGACAGCTGTGGATTAAAAATAAGGATACCATATACCCTTGTTTTAGTTTAAGAAGAAGCTTTAGAAGCCCCTCAGCCTTTGCAAAACAAATGGATTCAGTTGCAGGCCCTGTATCAAATATAGCTGTAGAACAAATGCTCAAGTTTCTGATGGATGAATTCTTCTATCTATAGATGTTTCACATAGTGTTAGATAATAGTTGGGGAATATTCAAATAAATATTAAAATATTAAATGTAATAGTTTACAATGCGCATTGATAATTAGGATATAGTAATTTGGGTTAATATACATGTATTCTTATTCTTTGTATGTGAAATATGTAGTTTCAACTTCTATGTGTGTCACAGTCTGAGTGACAGATGAAAGATGAGTGTATGAGCAGCTGGTAAGAGTGACTATTATGTGGAATGTGTATGCACAGTATGAGAGAAGCCTCATGGTGTTCTATGAAATATTATTTACTCAACATATATTTCTATATTTCTTTAGTAATTATTATTTCTTGATTTAGTTAATAGTGAATAAGTGCAATCACACATCAATATGGTTTATCAAGAAAATCTACATTTAGAACATTTTTCCAAATGATAATTTTATGATATTCAGTGTTATTTTTTCTTAATGGTTACATAGATGAGTACACATCTTCAAACAAATATATGGCACAAGCTGATATGCCAGTTATTAAATTATTTTTAATTTTGGTTTTTATAAATTAATTTTTTCATAAAATAATATTTTTTGATATTAACGGGGAAATGTGTTTTTGATCCTGATTACATCATCACATTTCATCAATACCTCTTCTTCACACATTTTAATAAAGAAAAAAAATATTCATAAGGTATTATTGGGTATAATAACAATAAGTATTATAAAAGTCATTTTTTTCTCTAATAAAGGGTATTATATGCAAAGTTGCATAATTTCAATATTTTGGTAATCCAAGGTTATGACAACATCTAGATAATGGAAATATTAAAGGGAATGTGTTACTGAGACATAACCTCCGCATTTGTCATCAACATATAAAGGCCTTATTTTTTTTTTATTCTCATTTTTATTTTTCATTTTTAATTTTTTCTTACTTCATTTTTATTCTTAATTTTTAATTTTTATTTTTTATCTAAAAAAACCCCAACAACAATATTTAATAAAGTAATGTCTAGAATATTGCTTTATTGAATATAGTGATCATATGGTTTGATTATAAGAGAAGTGTTTCAATTCTGAGTTAAATACAACAATTCTTTCACCCATTCATTCATTTATTCATATATATTCTTATTTTGGTTCATGGCTATACATTCTTACATGTTATTGGTCTAATAAATATAGTTTATTAATAAAGTTTTAGTAATAAAGATGGAAACACTTGTTACATAAAAGACGCACTGACATCTATGGGTTCAAAAAGAAATTACACCTATGACATAAAAATGTCCTATCACATGAAGAATATGGTTAATACTATTATTATTTTATTTTTCCAAATATAAATTCCATATTAATATTCTGATAATAATTATATGGATATTATTGATTGCTATGGTACGCTGTGATATTATAAGTTAGGAAATTACCAGATTTGGTATAGAATAGGGAATGAAGACTTCAATCAAGATACTGAAGTTACGTTAATAAAGACTTTTCATATTTCTAAATTCAATTGATTCTTAAAAGTTGCAAGAAGAAAAAGCCGTTATCCAGAAGTTCCACAAGGTAACAATGCTATGATTTCTGAGTAATAACAGACTGTGTCAATTGCAGCATCCATCACTGACAACTATGAGTACTGTATCTAAACTGACAACCACAATTGGAGAGGACAATGATCCTATGTTGCTAAGATGAACTGTGTTATTATGTTTTATCATGTTCCAGTGGTTTCCTATTACCTATAAGACTTCCATGAAAGTTGGTGAACAATCAGGTAATAGTCAGGACTAGTGTTGAGCGATACCTTCAGATATGCAAAGGTATCGGTATCGGATTGGATCGGCTGATATCCAAAAAATATCGGATATCGCCGATACCGATACCCGATACCAATGCATATCAATGGGACACAAAATATCGGAATGGTTCCCAGGGTCTGAAGGAGAGGAAACTCTCCTTCAGGCCCTGGGATCCATATTCATGTATAAAATAAAGAATAAAAATAAAAAATATTGATATACTCACCCTTGAACGGCCCCGGCTCTCACCGGTCCAAGCGTCTGCCTCCGTTCCTAAGAATGCAGAGTGAAGGACCTTCGATTACGTCGCGGCTTGTGGTCGCGTTACCGCTCATGTGACCGCTCACGCGACCAATCACAAGCCGTGACGTCATCGAAGGTCCTTCACTCCCTGCATTCTTAGGAACGGAGGCACCGCTAAGAGCCAGGGTCCGCCGGAGGGGTGAGTATATCAATATTTTTTATTATTTATTTTTTACATGAATATGGATCCCAGGGCCTGAAGGAGAGTCTCCTCTCCTCCAGACCCTGGGAACCATACGCACCGCACACTTCCGATTCCGATTTCCGATATCGCAAAAATATCGGAACTCGGTATCGGAATTCCGATACAGCAAATATCGGCCGATACCCGATATTTGCAGTATCGGAATGCTCAACACTAGTCAGGAACCTACAACCCTGACATGTGTCCTGTGCACTAAGGACTGGTTATGGTGCTATGTTTAGCAAGGAACAGTCAATTTAACCCTTGCTGTGCTGACCAAAGATGTCACACCTGTTCCAAGACCAGTGCGGATGATATGGAAGGATTCCAGATGATGTCCAAGGCGAGCCAATGTAAGTCCAGGTGTGTCCAGGTGACACTGCACAGATATTAAAGCTACATTTCATTTATGAACTTTGTTTTCTTATCAACATTTGAATTTATGGACTTTGACACATGACACACAGTCTCTACAAAATCTACATGCTATCATCTATTTCAAAAGAATTATAATAAAGATTGTTTTAAAGGAACCAAGAAGAAGACATCAAGATGAAGACCAGATGACATCAGACCTGAGATGCTTCAATTATGTATAGGGAAGTATAATTATATATTTTATATTAATATTGGTCGCGGCTTACCATAACATGAATTTACATATCATTATGTTATTGAGTACGTATAACAATATTATTATTATTATTTATATTATTATGAACATTAAATGATTTTGCCAAAGAAGAAGAAAAGAAGAAAGAAGATCTTATTAATATGTTTAATTTGAGGGTTCCAATCAATGTCTGTCACCCTCAAAAGGGGGAATTGTTAAATATTAATTATTAATTAAATTATTCTTATTCTGAATCCTGTACTGAGCACATTGCTTGTTGCTGACATTACAAAAAGCTATTTCTGTATATGTAGCTCAGAGTATAAGTTAACACCATATAGAGAGAACACGTGATCTGTGAGACACATTTATAAACACAGCCCTTGGGAGGAGGGGGGCTGTCACGTGGGGGCTGTCACCTCCTGCCTTCACCATCATTCTCCATGGACATCGGACAAGTCACAGAAGAAAGGAACAGCTGATAGCCATGATTCTACTCCATGAAAGAAATATGACTTCTATTCCATTTCAGAAACGATGAGGAACAAGCGCTGATAGGAACAAATGGACAATCTGTTCGTAACTATTTTATATATTTTTATGTTTTGCTGCAATGTGGTTTTTCTGTGGACAATTCAATAAACCACTACATTTTATATGAAAACATTATGACATTTTTTCTTTAAGAGTAACGCACCTGGTGAATAGTCTTGATTAAATAAATGTGCAAAATAAGCATATTTAACATTGAGTCCATCTATGGTCATGCCTTTGAAAGCTGCTAGTCAGGATCCAGAACATATTCTAGTCTTTAGTTCCTTCAAATACGGACATGTTCAGATAGTTGTTTTTTTTTTTTAAATAAACTTTAAACCCTAAATAAAGGAATACCAGCAGTGCTATAGACTCTATGGGACCTGCAGCAGATAAAAATACAGTGCCACTCTTCTGTATTAATGTCTATAAATATATCAAATAATTAGATATCTGCGCTGGAATAACTAGTTGCCCCCCTTCATAGATAAAAAATAGAGAAGTGACTTAAAAATTATATACTTTAAAATAATCACACTGTGAAAGATGTAACACAAAACGAAGAGAATATTGAATGAACTTCATATAATTATGCAGCCATCAGACCAAAAAGCTCCAATGCAGCTCAGTCTTCCCAAAAATAAAGAGGTTTAATTTACCTTATATAACATAAACGGTGGTATGGAGACTGCCGCTGGTTATTCCTTTCGTGTGGCAAGAGTTTCACTTAGGTAGAGCTTGTTTGTTCGTTGCTTCCTGGTAGACGTGCTGCGGGTGCTGCCCCGGCCGGCAGCAGAACACCCTGTGCTCGCTTCCTGGATTAAATGAATGAGCGCTGCCGGATCAAGCTGCTAGGTACTCTGCTATGCAGGACCTTACATGACGTCACGATCACGTGATTGCTCACGTGACTAGCTATGGATAGCGCAATAGACCACTTCCTACGCGTTTCGGAATAGGAGCGTATTCCTTCATCAGGGATCGCGGGCGAGGCAGCACCTGCAGCACGCCTACCAGGAAACAACGAACAAACAAGCTCTACCTAAGTGAAACTCTTGCCACACGAAAGGAATAACCAGCGGCAGTCTCCATACCACTGTTTATGTTATATAAGGTAAATTAAACCTCTTTATTTTGGGGAAGACTGAGCTACATTGGAGCTTTTTGGTCTGATGGCTGCATAATTATATGAAGTTCATTCAATATTCTCTTCGTTTTGTGTTACATCTTTCACAGTGTGATTATTTTAAAGTATATAATTTTTAAGTCACTTCTCTATTATTTATCTATGAAGGGGGGCAACTAGTTATTCCAGCGCAGATATCTAATTATTTGATAAACTTTAAACCCTAGAGCATTTAGGGATGCCGTCGTTTCAAAAAAATAAACAAAGACCAGAAGGGAGAGTCGAAATGGCGGTGCTGGAACACTGCAGAATTGATCTGATGAATTATGGGTCTTTTAATATGTTATGACTTTTGATTCCCATTGGCCTAATTTGTTTTCAGATCAGAAAACCCTTTAAGGGCTCATGCTCACTGACATGGAGCTGATATAGCAGTGCAAGGAGACTGTGCGGCTGATTTAGCAACGAGTCATACACCCACCATGTACTGCCCTAAAGGTCTGAGTTCTTATGTGTAGATATTTTCTCTCATTATTTTTTTACAAATGATAAGCAGTAAACAAGGCTTGAATTTTTTTTTTACAGTTTCATGCAGAATTCAACATAAAGACATTTGTATGCTTTTGTATAACACTAGATACATACAAATGTCCTCTTTTACAACTTTTTTTTTAAGAGATCCGTAATATATTATACTTTTGAGCAAGAGCCTTTATCTTTTTCTATGTATAGAGAATACTGACAATAATCAGAGATATGATTAAAGAAATAATGCTCTGTTCTATCCTCTTTATGAAATGCATTATACACTTTTAGATTTACTATCTCCATTACCTTATGGAAATACTGCAATTTCCTTCTCTTTTGCTTTGAGGCTTAAGTCCATCAAATAGTTTTATCTTGAGGAAAGACAAGAGCAGATAAACGAGAACAATGTGGTGATGATGAGATATGATTCTCTTCCAGAAATGTCACAGTGACAATACCATTGTAAAATGAGTGGCAGGTCTCAATGGATCACATAAAATTATAAGCCAGCTTTACGCTCAAGGATGCTAATTTAGTAGCTTTCAAGGCATTTCTAAAAGTTATTATTTTGCTTATGGACTAATCTCCCTTCGAGAAAATTCCCAGACATCAACCTTTTGGACATTTTGAACAACATCTATAGTTGATACACCGTACACTGCCTTGAAAAAGTGTTAATTTCCTGTAAACTTTTCCACATTCTTTCACGTTGCACCCACAAATTTAAATATGTTTTATTTGGATTATATGTGATATACCAACACTAAGTAGCAAGTATTTGTAAACTATAAAGGAAATTATACATGGTTTTCTAAATATATTAAAAATATAAATCTGAAAATTGTGATGTGCATTTGTATTCAGCTCCCTGAGTCAATATTCAGAGGGGCTGAAGAACCACCTTTCACTGCAATTACTGCTGCAAGTCTTTTGGGGAATGTCTCTACCAGCTTTACTCATCTAAAGGTTGAAATGTTTGCTCATTCTTCTTTGCAAACTAGCTCTAGCTCAGTGAGTTTGGATGGAGAATGTCCGTGAACAGCCATTTTCAAGTCTGGACTGTGACTGCTATTCAAAAACACGAATATGCTTTACTTTAAATCATTCCATGGCAATATGTTTAGGGTCGTTGCCCTGTCCTGCAGGAAGGTGAACCTACGACCAGTCTCAGGTCTTTTGCAGCCGCTAACAGGTGTTCCTCCAGGATTGCCCTTAATTTAACTCCATCCATCTTCCCATCACACTCTGACCAGCTTTCCTTTTCCTGAAGAAAAGCATCCACACATCATGACTCTGCCACCACCATGTTTGGGGGGGGGGGGGGGACTGTTTTCAGGGTGTTGTGCAATGTTAGTACTTTGCATTTGCCCCAAAGGTTCTACTTTGGTCTCATGTGACCAGAGCACATTCTTCCATATGCTAGCTGTGTCCCTTACATGGCTTTTTAAAAACTGCTAATTGGACCTCTTATGGCTTACTTTAAGAAAATGACTTTTCTTCTTGCCAATCTTCCATAAAGGCCAGATTTGTGATGTGTGCAACTTGTAATTGCCAGGTGGACAGATCCTCCCACCTAAGCTGTGAATCTCGGCAGCTCCTCCAGATGACCATTGGCCTCTTGGCTGCTTCTCTAATTAGTGATCTCCTTGCTTGAGCAAGTCAGTCAGTTTAGGCATGTAGATTTGCAGTTGTGCCATACTCCTTCCATTTCTGGATGATGGATTGAATAGTGTTCTGTACGATGTTCAGAGCTTGGGCATTTCTTTTTTTTTGCCCTTTACTCTTCTTCTTATCCCTGACCTCGCTGGGGTGTCTCTTGATTTTCATGATGCTGTTTGATTCCTAATGTTCTCAAGCAAACCTCTGAAGAATTCACAAAACAGGTGTAGCTATACTGAATATAAATTTAAATTACACACCGGTGGACTTAATTCACTATCATGTGACTTCTGGGAGCAATTGGTCACTCAAGATTTTATTTAGGGGTATCAGACTACAAGGGGTTGAACACAATGCACATCACAATTTTCAGATTTATATTTTAAAAATATTTTTTTAAAAATGTATTATTTCATTTACATTTCACAAATACTTGCTACTTTATGTTGGTATATCACATAAAATCCCAATAAAATACATCTATGTAGAAAAATTCATAGGGTATGAACACTTTCTCAAGTCACAGTACATATTTCATTTACAGCATATTATACGTGCCTACATCCTCCCAAAGGAAAATAAATCATTCAACAAATTATATATATATATATATATGAGTACAAAATAAGAAAAGACGCTGCACTCACTGTTAGTCGGTAGTCTTCTTTATTGCGACATACAATTATGCATCTTCACGGCACGGGGGAGTGTAGGTAGAAAAGGACGTGTGAGGCGAGACGACGGCCGTTTCGCGCTGGGTAATTGCGCTTCTACGGGTCTGAATCCGAGGGGAAACCACGCCAGAGAAAAAGGGGGAGGAAACTCCTCCTCTCCAGCGTCATCTCCGATCGGACTGAAAAAAGTGCAGCGTGCAAAAGTGAGTTTAAAATTAATTAAAAACAACATCGGAATAACTTTAAATTCATAGGTTTACATTAGTGCTCAGGCACCAAAGAGGACAAGAAGAAATATAACACAATACTCATAATTTTCAGCATTTTTTTCCCTTTTCCTAGAATAAATACATTTTCCATATAACTATCACGATATTTAGCTGTTTAAATGGGACATTATTCTATATGCATACAGACCTGTTTTGTAATCGGAGACCGGGTTAAAGGAGAACAGAGGATACAGATACAAATTCCTCAACTTGACACATGACATGCAGTGCGGTAATGCCCGCATCGCTTATCTCAATGCTTTCTTCTATAATTTCTTCCATATGCATACATCGGAGGGGGGCGCGCGAAGAGCAGGGAGCTGCACATAAATAACATTACAAGAAAATGGACATATCTGTCCTATCATTGAAGCCAGCGGGCCCGGTCGCTTTAGTTCTCATAATCCACCTGGCTTCTCGTTGTAGTAAGATTTTTCCTAGATCACCTCCCTGTACGGTTGAAAACACTCTTTCCACCCCTGCAAAGGTAAGAACTGTGGGGTCGCCTTGATGGCAATCTTTTATATGGCTAATTAGCCTCGGTACCCCTTTGCCCGTGGAAATAGATTTAAAATGCTCTCTGAACCGAATATACAATTTCCTGATGGTTTTCCCTACATAAAAGCGTTTGCAAGGACAGTAAAGTACATAAACGACGTATTCAGTTTTACATGAAATAAAATGGGAGACATGGTGTGAAATCGGTCCGATGGCCAAATTCTGCCCTGTTTCATGATATTGACAAAACGGACAATGTCCACACCGAAAATTGCCCTTTAAGGTAGTTTTATCTAGCCAAGTCCCTTTATTTATTTTTGTTATTCGATTGCGTACTAGAACATCTCTAATTCGAGTGCTTCTTCTGGTGGATATCAGGGGTCCTGACATGATTTTATTGGCAAGATCTTTATCTCTCTCCAGTATGTGCCAATGTTTACGGATGGTGGAACGTATCTCACCATCCATAGGGCCATACTGGAAACAGAAAGTGAATCTCTGTTGGGAATTATTAGGGGCACTCGCATTCTTACAGGGTGTAGTATTGATTCGTTCAACTGCAGATTTTAACACCTTTTCGGGGTAACCTCGTTCTTGAAATCTCTGGAGAATCTCTTTAGATTGAACTTGGAAACTATCTGTAGTATTATTCACTCTCTTAGCTCTCAACAGTTGGCTGTAAGGAAGGGATTGTTTTACATGGTTGGGATGGTAGCTGTTAAAATGTAATAAAGAATTGGCAGATGTGGGTTTGCGATAAATAGTGGTATTAATCTCCCCCTCTATTACCTTTACTGTTACATCTAGGAAATCTATATTCTGATCTCCAAAATTGTATGTAAAAGACATACCCATCATGTTCTCATTGTTGAGATAGCTAACAAATGCTTCAAATTCAGTTTTTGTCCCATCCCAAACCAATATCACGTCATCTATGTATCTCATATATAATTTGATGTGTTCCAAAAAAATGTTCCTATGAGAGTATATATAGTCTTCTTCAAATACAGCCATGAAAAGATTGGCAAAAGTACATGCGAAGGGTTAAACTTCATACTCACGCACAATGCGTTCATGTTTCTCGATAACTGGTACAGACAGACCACAGGGACTGCCATGGGGACCCCGGTTGCATGTACTTTTGCCAATCTTTTCATGGCTGTATTTGAAGAAGACTATATATACTCTCATAGGAACATTTTTTTGGAACACATCAAATTATATATGAGATACATAGATGACGTGATATTGGTTTGGGATGGGACAAAAACTGAATTTGAAGCATTTGTTAGCTATCTCAACAATGAGAACATGATGGGTATGTCTTTTACATACAATTTTGGAGATCAGAATATAGATTTCCTAGATGTAACAGTAAAGGTAATAGAGGGGGAGATTAATACCACTATTTATCGCAAACCCACATCTGCCAATTCTTTATTACATTTTAACAGCTACCATCCCAACCATGTAAAACAATCCCTTCCTTACAGCCAACTGTTGAGAGCTAAGAGAGTGAATAATACTACAGATAGTTTCCAAGTTCAATCTAAAGAGATTCTCCAGAGATTTCAAGAACGAGGTTACCCCGAAAAGGTGTTAAAATCTGCAGTTGAACGAATCAATACTACACCCTGTAAGAATGCGAGTGCCCCTAATAATTCCCAACAGAGATTCACTTTCTGTTTCCAGTATGGCCCTATGGATGGTGAGATACGTTCCACCATCCGTAAACATTGGCACATACTGGAGAGAGATAAAGATCTTGCCAATAAAATCATGTCAGGACCCCTGATATCCACCAGAAGAAGCACTCGAATTAGAGATGTTCTAGTACGCAATCGAATAACAAAAATAAATAAAGGGACTTGGCTAGATAAAACTACCTTAAAGGGCAATTTTCGGTGTGGACATTGTCCGTTTTGTCAATATCATGAAACAGGGCAGAATTTGGCCATCGGACCGATTTCACACCATGTCTCCCATTTTATTTCATGTAAAACTGAATACGTCGTTTATGTACTTTACTGTCCTTGCAAACGCTTTTATGTAGGGAAAACCATCAGGAAATTGTATATTCGGTTCAGAGAGCATTTTAAATCTATTTCCACGGGCAAAGGGGTACCGAGGCTAATTAGCCATATAAAAGATTGCCATCAAGGCGACCCCACAGTTCTTACCTTTGCAGGGGTGGAAAGAGTGTTTTCAACCGTACAGGGAGGTGATCTAGGAAAAATCTTACTACAACGAGAAGCCAGGTGGATTATGAGAACTAAAGCGACCGGGCCCGCTGGCTTCAATGATAGGACAGATATGTCCATTTTCTTGTAATGTTATTTATGTGCAGCTCCCTGCTCTTCGCGCGCCCCCCTCCGATGTATGCATATGGAAGAAATTATAGAAGAAAGCATTGAGATAAGCGATGCGGGCATTACCGCACTGCATGTCATGTGTCAAGTTGAGGAATTTGTATCTGTATCCTCTGTTCTCCTTTAACCCGGTCTCCGATTACAAAACAGGTCTGTATGCATATAGAATAATGTCCCATTTAAACAGCTAAATATCGTGATAGTTATATGGAAAATGTATTTATTCTAGGAAAAGGGAAAAAAATGCTGAAAATTATGAGTATTGTGTTATATTTCTTCTTGTCCTCTTTGGTGCCTGAGCACTAATGTAAACCTATGAATTTAAAGTTATTCCGATGTTGTTTTTAATTAATTTTAAACTCACTTTTGCACGCTGCACTTTTTTCAGTCCGATCGGAGATGACGCTGGAGAGGAGGAGTTTCCTCCCCCTTTTTCTCTGGCGTGGTTTCCCCTCGGATTCAGACCCGTAGAAGCGCAATTACCCAGCGCGAAACGGCCGTCGTCTCGCCTCACACGTCCTTTTCTACCTACACTCCCCCGTGCCGTGAAGATGCATAATTGTATGTCGCAATAAAGAAGACTACCGACTAACAGTGAGTGCAGCGTCTTTTCTTATTTTGTACTCAGGACTTGTTACTGTTTTCTTACGCTAGCACCACTGTTTGCAAACGTCTATGGGTATGTAACCTGCAAAGAAACTCCGAAGCTGAGTTGTGCCACTTCACTTTTTTCTATTTATTACTGCACCATATATATATATATATATATATATATATATATATATATATAAACATATATATATATATATATACACATACATACATATATATACATATGCATACATATACATATATATGTGTATATATATATATATATATATATATATATATATATATATATATATATATATATATATATATATATATATACAGCTCTGGCAAAAATTAAGAGACCACCCCATCAAAACCCTGTCATGGGCAGCCCAATTTCCAGACCTGAACCCCATTGAAAACCTCTGGAATTGAATCAAGAGGATGATGGATAGTCACAAGCCATCAAACAAAAAAGAACTGCTTACATTTTTGTGCCAGAATCAATGTGAAACACTGGTGGAAAGCATGCCAAGACGCATGAAAGCTGTGACTAAAAATCATGGTTATTCCACAAAATATTGATTTCTGAACTCTTCCTGAGTTAAAACATTTGCATTGTTGTTTCTAAATGATTATGAACTTGTTTTCTTTGCATTATTTGAAGTCTGAAAGCACTGTTGCCTTATAAATGGGGTTGGGACCATCAGTTGTGTTGTGCAGAAGTATGGTGGATACACAGCTGATAGTCCTACTGAATAGACTGTTAGAATTTGTATTATGGCAAGAAAAAAGCAGCTAAGTAAAGAAAAATGAGTGGCCATCATTACTTTAAGAAATGAAGGTCAGTCAGTCCCAAAAAATTGGGCAAACTTTGAAAGTGTCCCCAAGTGCAGTGGCAAAAACCATCAAGCGCTACAAAGAAACTGGCTCACATGAGGACCGCCCCAGGAAAGGAGGACCAAGAGTCACCTCTGCTTCTGAGGATAAGTTTATCTGAGTCACCAGCCTCAGAAATCGCAGGTTAACAGCAGCTCACATTAGAGACCAGGTCAAGACACAGAGTTGTAGCAGCAGACACATCTCTACAACAACTAAGAGGAGACTTTGTGCAGCAGGCCTTCATGGTAAAATAGCTGCTAGGAAACCACTGCTAAGGACAGGCAACAAGCAGAAGAGACTTGTTTGGGCTAAAGAACACAAGGAGTGGACATTAGACCAGTGGAAATCTGTTCTTTTGTCTGATGAGTCCAAATTTGAGATCTTTGTGGTTCCAACCACCGTGTCTTTGTGCGACGCACAAAAGTTGAACGGATGGACTCTACATGCCTGGTTCCCACCATGAAGCATGGAGGAGGAGGTGTGATGGTGTGGGGGTGCTTTGCTGTTGACACTGTTGGGGATTTATTCAAAATTGAAGGCATACTGAACCAGCATGGCTACCACAGCATCTCGCAGTGGCATGCTATTCCATCCGGTTTGCATTTGGTTGGACCATCATTTATTTTTCAACAGGACAATGACCCCAAACACACCTCCAGGCTGTGTAAGGGCTATTTGACCAAGAAGGAGAGTGATGGGGTGCTACGCCAGATGACTTGGCCTCACAGTCACCAGACCTGAACCCAATTGAAATGGTTTGGGGTGAGCTGGACCGCAGAGTGAAGGCAAAAGGGCCAACAAGTGCTAAGCATCTCTGGAAACTTTTTCAAGATTGTTGGAAAACCATTCCCGGTGACTACCTCTTGAAGCTCATCAAGAGAATGCCAAGAGTGTGCAAAGCAGTCATCAAAGCAAAAGGTGGCTACTTTTAAGAACCTAGAATATGACATAATTTCAGTTCTTTCACACTTTTTTCTTAAGTACAAAATTCCACATGTGTTAATTCATAGTTTTGATGTCTTTAGTGTGAATGTACAATTTTCATAGTCATGAAAATACAGAAAAATCTTGAAAAAGATGAACCTGTTGAACCGGACTTAAAGGGAACCTCTCAGCAGGATTGTGCACAGTAACCTACACACAGTGTCAGGTTGGTGCCGCACAGTTATACTGATTAAAATGATACCCCGGTTGATAAAATCCATCTTGTGGTTGTTGTTTAATCTTTATGTTTAGTTAATGATATGCCTATGCCCCGGGCGGGCCTGGGGTGGAGTTCTTTATGTGGTGCTCTGATTAAAAAAAAATCAATTTGAAAATGGTGCCTGCCACGGCTGCGCAGTAGCAGCTATCAGCGTGTATAGATCTACTATGTACTATCTACTGTGTATGTGCGGGCGGCACCATCTTGGAGGAGGAAACTTTGTTTTTCTTCTTCAGCAAGATGGCGCTGCCTGCACAACAGCAGTTATCAGATCTCTATACACACCAATAGCTGCTACTGCGCAGGCGAGGCGGGCGTCATTTTCAAATTGTTTTTTTTTTGTACTTGGTCAATAACATCAAGAACTGTGATTACTATGACACTAAACATGTGATTATGTTGCCTGCAGAAGGATTTTTTTTCTCCATTATGTACAGGTATTCATTATGTAAACTAGGGGGCAGGTCACTGAGGGATCAGTGACCTGTCAGCAATCTGCATTATGAATACCTAATCAGAGTACCACATATAAAGAACCCCCCTCCAGGCCCTCCCCACAGCACAGGCATATCATTAGCTCAAAACTGAAAATAATATTACACAACAACCACAAGATTGATTTCATCACCAAGGTATCATTTTAATCAGTATAACGGTGCTAACCTGACACTGAGTGTAGGTTACTGTGCACAATCTTGCTGACAGGTTCCCTTTATGGTCTCCTCTCATGTCTGTCGCTGTATCCGATCCCATGGATGGGGAGGTAAGAAGGACTCCCAAACTACAAGTGAGTGAAGAAAGCACCCCACCCCACAGGACATCACACTAAACTCAGATTCCTGTTTAGAGGAGGGGTATCAGGGCAAAGAGAACTCAGTTCTGACCCACATCCACCATCCCTGTGCCCCCTTCAGATACCAGTACTTAGAGCCCCGATGTTGGGAGGAAATTAACTTTATAGCTCCCAGCATCATTCAGCATTCAGTTGTAAGGGTGACACAGGCACGATTTCAATCACAGCTCTCTTTATAAAGGGCGGCTGTAACCACACCCCTGGCATTGACTAAGAGCGGCTAATCATTGGGGCCGGCTGTCAGTCAGTGGTGGGGCATAGTTGCAAGGTGGTCAGGATAGTAGTCGTGGCAACAGGCTGTATGGTTCCCATACCCTGGCGCCCCACAGATGAAATGTAATGTCTCTCTTGCTGTGTGTGCAGTGTGCACTGCAAAACACGGTCACTGCCAGGTTCTTCTCAGGCGCTGTCACTCCGGCTTCACAAAACTGTTCAGAGTCACAAGTCTTTTCAAATAACACAACTTTACTGGACAGCAGTATTCTCATCACATTGGCAGCACAAGACAAAAACATAGTCATTTTCACATGTTAAAGAGTTAATAATGGCGGCGCAAAGTGTCACCGCTATGGTAGATTCCTGCAGCACTACCAACAAACCTCCACAATAAGTTTGTAAGACTTAACAAAATATATGTATATGTATATATATACACACGGTATATATAGGTATGCGCTGGAAAAACTAGCGGAACCAGAAGAACAAAAGTTAAAATTTTCACATGTTTCCCTGCCATCCTGACAGGCTCTATCTTCTCTATCAAGCTTCCCTTTTCCCGGCAAGCTAAGCTACATCCTCGGACAGTCCATGTCCCATCTGTATCCTTGGACAGTCCCTGTCCCACCTGTGCCTTTCCTGTCACCAGCTCCTTTCAGCCTTTTGTGTTGTGAATTTGGATTCTGGGCTCCCCCGGTGGCCGCTTGTGGAATTGGACTTGTCATCCTCTTTCCTGTTTCACCTGGTTCCATCAGTAGTGGGTGTCGCTATTTAAGCTCATTTCTCTGGTGGTTTCTTGCCGGTCAACAATGTTATCTGATGCCTCTCAGTGCTTGTTCCTGCTTCTAGACAACTACTAGATAAGTTGGACTTTAGTCCATGTTTTGTTTTGCCTATTTGTTCCAGTTCACAGCTGAAGTTTTGTTACTGTGTCTGGAAAGCTCTCGTTGATCAGGGATTGCTACTCTGGCGTTATGAGTTAATGCCAGAGTTTAAGGTAATCTCTGGATGGTGTTTTGTTAGTGTTTTTCTGCTGACCATGAAAGTATACTATCTGTCTTCTGCTATCTAGTAAGCGGACCTCAAATTTGCTAAGACTATTTTCCTGCTGCGTTTGTTGTTTCATCTGAACTCACCGTCATTATATGTTGGGAATCGGGAGCTTTTGGCCATGAAGTGGGCGTTTGAGGAGTGGCGCCATTGGCTCGAGGGGGCTAGGCATCAGGTGGTGGTATTGACTGACCACAAAAATTTGATTTATCTTGAGACTGCCAGACGCCTGAATCCTAGACAGGCGCGCTGGTCTTTATTTTTTTCTCGCTTTAATTTTGTGGTGTCATACCTACCGGGTTCTAAGAATGTTAAGGCAGATGCCCTTTCTAGGAGTTTTGACCCGGACTCTCCTGGTAATTCTGAACCCACAGGTATCCTTAGGGAGGGAGTAATTTTGTCGGCCGTTTCTCCTGATCTGCGGCGGTCCTTGCAAGGGTTTCAGGCGGATAGACCGGATCGTTGTCCGCCTGATAGACTGTTTGTTCCGGATGATTGGACCAGCAGAGTCATCTCTGAGGTACATTCTTCTGCATTGGCAGGTCATCCCGGAATTTTTGGTACCAGGGATTTGGTGGCAAGATCCTTCTGGTGGCCTTCCCTGTCACGAGATGTGCGAGTCTTTGTGCAGTCATGTGACGTTTGTGCTCGGGCCAAGTCTTGTAGTTCTCGGGCTAGCGGACTGCTGTTGCCCTTGCCTATTCCTAAGAGGCCTTGGACACACATCTCGATGGATTTTATTTCAGATCTGCCTGTTTCCCAGAAGATGTCTGTCATCTGGGTGGTCTGTGACCGTTTCTCTAAAATGGTCCATTTGGTTCCTCTGCCCAAGTTGCCTTCTTCTTCTGAGTTGGTTCCTCTGTTTTTTCAGAATGTTGTCCGATTGCACGGTATTCCTGAGAATATTGTTTCTGACAGAGGTACCCAATTTGTGTCTAGATTTTGGCGAGCATTCTGTGCTAGGATGGGCATAGATTTGTCTTTTTCATCTGCTTTTCACCCTCAGACTAATGGCCAGACCGAGCGGACTAATCAGACCCTTGAGACATATCTGAGGTGTTTTGTCTCTGCTGACCAGGATGATTGGGTTGCTTTTTTGCCATTGGCAGAGTTCGCCCTCAATAATCGGGCCAGCTCTTCCACCTTGGTGTCCCCGTTTTTCTGTAATTCGGGGTTTCACCCTCGATTTTCCTCCGGTCAGGTGGAATCCTCGGATTGTCCTGGAGTGGATGCGGTGGTGGAGAGATTGCATCACATCTGGGGGCAGGTTATGGACAATTTGAAGTTGTCCCAGGAGAAGACTCAGCGTTTTGCCAACCGTCATCGTCGTGTTGGTTCTCGGCTTTGTGTTGGAGATTTGGTGTGGTTGTCTTCTCGTTTTGTCCCTATGAGGGTCTCTTCTCCTAAGTTTAAACCTCGGTTCATCGGCCCTTATAGAATATTGGAGATTCTTAATCCTGTTTCTTTCCGTTTGGACCTCCCTGCGTCCTTTTCCATTCATAACGTTTTTCATCGGTCGTTATTGCGCAGGTATGAGGTACCTGTTGTACCTTCAGTTGAGCCTCCTGCTCCGGTGTTGGTTGAGGGTGAGTTGGAGTACGTTGTGGAGAAAATTTTGGACTCTCGTGTTTCCAGACGGAGACTCCAGTATCTGGTCAACTGGAAGGGTTACGGCCAGGAGGATAATTCTTGGGTCAATGCATCTGATGTTCATGCTTCTGATCTTGTTCGTGCCTTCCATAGGGCTCATCCTGGTCGCCCTGGTGGATCTGGTGAGGGTTCGGTGCCCCCTCCTTGAGGGGGGGGTACTGTTGTGAATTTGGATTCTGGGCTCCCCCGGTGGCCGCTTGTGGAATTGGACTTGTCATCCTCTTTCCTGTTTCACCTGGTTCCATCAGTAGTGGGTGTCGCTATTTAAGCTCATTTCTCTGGTGGTTTCTTGCCGGTCAACAATGTTATCTGATGCCTCTCAGTGCTTGTTCCTGCTTCTAGACAACTACTAGATAAGTTGGACTTTAGTCCATGTTTTGTTTTGCCTATTTGTTCCAGTTCACAGCTGAAGTTTTGTTACTGTGTCTGGAAAGCTCTCGTTGATCAGGGATTGCTACTCTGGCGTTATGAGTTAATGCCAGAGTTTAAGGTAATCTCTGGATGGTGTTTTGTTAGTGTTTTTCTGCTGACCATGAAAGTATACTATCTGTCTTCTGCTATCTAGTAAGCGGACCTCAAATTTGCTAAGACTATTTTCCTGCTGCGTTTGTTGTTTCATCTGAACTCACCGTCATTATATGTGGGGGGCTACTGTCTTCTTTGGAATATTTCTCTAGAGGTGAGCCAGGTCTTATATTTCCCTCTGCTAGCTATTTAGGTCTTAGGCCAGAGCTGGGCATCTAGCGATAAATAGGAAATGCTACCTGGCTATTTCTAGTTGCGCGGCAGGCTTAGTTCATGGTCAGTATAGTTCCATCTTCCGAGAGCTTGTCCCTCTATAGGCTTGCTATGATCTCTGCCTGCAGAGATCATGACACTTTTGTCTGGCTCCAATGGGGAGAGGTGCCGGGAACACTGTCTTAGCTGCTCCCGCCCCAGTCTTAGACCCTGGATCCTGCTTGGGGATGATCCTGTCGAGCTGGTGCCCATCGGCACTGTTCTTCACCTGGGGCCCCTTACCACAGCAACGGCTTTATCCCCATGGCCTGTAACACTCTGCTTCACTACTGCTCACATGACCTACCCAGGCTTCTGTCTCAAATCAGGAAGTATCCTGATTTGATTACACTTCCCTGCTCTATGCTGCCCCTCCCATTTACTTAACCCCTGTGCTGCCTATCTCCTACTCTATTCTATGCTGTCCTCTAACACTAATGTGACCCCTCTATTCTAACCCACTATAGTTTTATACTACCTAAGATTCTAGTCTAACCCTAATCCTATAAACAGTACATGACATCACAGTATAAACACATTACATATCACATCAATAACAATGAGGTGCCGCATCTAACTGTGAAAACAGCGTCCAGGAGAGAGAAGGCACATGAGAGTCCCAGCCACCATTTTCTATACACAGAGCTTTGATTGTCAGGATGTGTAAAGATCATTTCCTCCCTCCAACTGGTCTCTATGTGGGAGCAACAGTCAGCTTCAGAATGCTATTGACATGCAGATTAACCCCATATCTGCAGGTTAAAAGCTTTTTTCTCCTGACAGGTTCTCTAAGTAAAACATGGCCCTAGCATTCTATTGACATGTATCAGAATATATGCTTTGGGGACATCTGCATGTGTGGGCTTTACGTGCATGAATAAAAAAACATTCTAAAAAGACTACCTGAGTAACTGATGGACAGATTATAGACCATTCGGATTTGTTACATCAGACATTTATGCACAGACCACATAGAAATAGTAAATACGATTATGCTTCTGAGAATTAAACCTGTTTCAGTTCTACATGAACTAGTCATTTCCAAAATATCCCAAAATAAAGCCATATTCTCTATTTTTGTGCTTGTTGAGATGTCCTGGATGAGTTCTCTGTATTGTATTATTATCAGCGGAACAGGGGGAGAGGATACTGAAGCCCACACAAATAGAGCAATTGGCAGAACAAAAGGTTGGATATGATGAGAAGGCAATCCTAAAGCTCACATTGAAAAATGACTTTAATTTCTGTGGTGTGTTTGTACTGATTTTACTGAAGTAAACCGTGTTAGGTACCTGCAGAAGTCAAGTGTCAGCAATGCATTTAATAATAATACATTTAATCATTTTCTGTTTGAATACAAGGGATCATGACATCTTCTAACACAAGAGTGGTCGGGATATTGCTATTATAAATTATATTTCACAAGTAAGAGATTTTATTTTGTCCAGTAACTTACTATACTGTTGTACAAATATGTGTTAATTCACTGCTGTCATATCCCAGAAACCCCCACCATGGCTACTGGTTGTATAATACATACTAGGTTGTTGTTCCAGAAATAAAATAATAAAAAATGAATTCCTTTGCCGTTGTTTTAGCTGATATCCATGCACTTAATTTACTGAGAAACAACGCCTCACTCAGGTGTATTTTCCGTCAGTGTCCTGTCCATGTGTGTAATAGCACTCAGGCATACGGACCCAACAATATCCAGTGTTTCTGTGCATATTACTAATTTTCCACATGGACTCTGTTATGGAAAAGTGTACATAACAGAAGGCAGCACCTGCTCCCATTTGTGATGAGGTTGAGCACACAGAGCTGGACACCAGTCCGGATTCAGACGGATGATTTTTAAGCCATCTCAATCCAACCTTCCTTTATGGGAAACTGCTACATGAAAGTTGCTCACCAACACTTCTGGCACTGATTCAATGAGTCTGAGAACTGTGGGTTCCGATTTATTAGCAGTTTGGACCAGTGGTGTAGTCGAATTGCTGGTCTGAACTGTGCGCTTTCCAATGAAATCAAACATGGCAGCTTTGTCTCTGCAGCATTAGCAGTGCCACTGAAGCTGGTTGCATTGAGTGATCCAAGCAGCTTCAAAGCAAGGCGCATAGACACATAGAATAGGAGAGTTGGAAGGGGCCTCCTGGGCCATCTGGTCAAACTCCCTGCTCAATGCAGGTTTCACTAAACCATCCCAGCCAGATGTCTGTCCAGCCTCTGAAGATTTCCATTGAAGGCGATCTCACCACCTCTCGTGGCAGCCTGTGCCACTAGTTGATCACCCTGCCAAAAAGTTTTATCTAATATCTATTCTGTCTCATTCCATTTGTTTCAACCCTTTGCTTCTAGTCTTCCTTGTGCAAATGAGAATAAAGCTGATCCCTATACAGAGTGACAGCTTTTGAGATATTTGGATATTTGTTGACAGCTTCAAAGTCTCCTCTCTGTCTTCCCCTTTCCAAGCTAAACATTCCCAAATCCTCTAACCTTTCCTCACAGGACTTTGTTTGCAGACTATTCACCATTTTGAACTTGCTCCAGTTTGTTCATGTCTTTTTTAAATGTGGTGCCCAGAACCCAGTATTACAGATGAGGTCTGACCAAAGAGGGGTAGAGGTGAAAAATTACTTCATGTGATCTACACTGTATGCTTCTTTAAATGCAACCCAGAATTGTGTTTTGCCTTTTTTGCTGCTGCATAGCACTGTAGACTCATGTTCTGTGATGTATGAGTATACCCAAGTGCTGGTGCTTAGCCCTGTTCCTCCCATTCTGTATATGCTTTTTTTAATTTTTATTTCCCAGATGTATGACTTTGCATTTCTCCCTTTTAAACAGCATTATGTTTGTTGCTGTCCACAGTTCCAGTTTGTTTAGATCTGTTTGTATCCTCTATCTCTCTTCTCTGATATTAGCTATCCCTCCTAGATTTCTGTCACAAGCAAATTTAACCCCTTAACCCCCTGAGCTTTTTTCAGTTTTGCGTTTTCGTTTTTCACTCCCCTCCTTCCCAGAACCATAACTTTTTTATTTTTCCATCAATATGGCCAAGTGAGGGCTTATTTTTTCGGGACAAGTTGTACTTTTGAACTACACCATTGGTTTTACCATGTCATGTACTAGTAAATGGGAAAAATATTCCAAGTGCGGTGAAATTGCAAAAAAAAAGTGTAATCCCACACTTGTTTTTTGTTTGCCTTTTTTTTGCTAGGTTCACTAAATGCTAAAATTATATAAAATAAACCCGGCACTCAACTTAAAGTGGATCTCTTTTGTATTTTATTTCAAAAGAGAGAAATTAAACGTTTCGGCCTATCTTGGCCTTCTTCAGTAACTATATACAAAGATTGACAAAAGAAACAAAATGAGTTAACATCACTCAATGTACAGACAAAAGAAAGTATATACATATCAAAGAACTACATGGTCATATGAGATACTGTAGACAGTATGTCGTAAAGGGAGTTCCAATAAACAAGGCACTATAACACCGTTGGTAGAACACTCTGTAGATAATTGCACTAAAGGAAATGCAAGATGTAACGAACCAGGCGGTACCATTGTGATTGTGACCACTCAGTCAGCGAGGGACCGCATATCCAAACATAAGTCGACCATTCGCTGCAAGAATCTCCTCCTCCCAATCCCTGAACATTTCTCTACACATAACCATAATGTTTCTCAATTGAGATTCCAGATTATTGAACATGTACCACAACCACGGCGGGGGTGATCGGGTTCGGAGATTAACCCCTTCATGACCCAGCCTATTTTGGCCTTAATGACCTTGCCGTTTTTTGCAATTCTGACCAGTGTCCCTTTATGAGGTAATAACTCAGGAACGCTTCAACGGATCCTAGCGATTCTGAGATTGTTTTTTCGTGACATATTGGGATTCATGTTAGTGGTAAATTTAGGTCGATAATTTCTGAGTTTATTTGTGAAAAAAACGGAAATTTGGCGAAAATTTTGAAAATTTCGCAATTTTCACATTTTTTATTTTTATTCTGTTAAACCAGAGAGTTATGTGACACAAAATAGTTAATAAATAACGTTTCCCACATGTCTACTTTACATCAGCACAATTTTGGAAACAATTTTTTATTTTGCTAGGAAGTTATAAGGGTTAAAATTTGACCAGTGATTTCTCATTTTTACAACAAAATTTACAAAACCATTTTTTTTAGGGACCACCTCACATTTGAAGTCATTTTGAGGGTTCTATATGGCTGAAAATACCCAAAAGTGACACCATTCTAAAAACTGCACCCCTCAAGGTGCTCAAAACCACATTCAAGAAGTTTATTAACCCTTCAGGTGTTTCACAGCAGCAGAAGCAACATGGAAGTAAAAAATGAACATTTAACTTTTTAGTCACAAAAATGATCTTTTAGCAACAATTTTTTTATTTTCCCAAGGGTAAAAGGAGAAAATGGACCATGGACGTTGTTGTCCAATTTGTCCTGAGTACGCTGATACCTCATATGTGGGGGTAAACCACTGTTTGGGCGCACGGCAGGGCTCGGAAGGGAAGGAGCGCCATTTGACTTTTTCAATGAAAAATTGGCTCCAATCTTTAGCGGACACCATGTCGCATTTGGAGAGCCCCCGTGTGCCTAAACATTGGAGCTCCCCCACAAGTGACCCCATTTTGGAAACTAGACCCCCCAAGGAACTTATCTAGAAGCATAGTGAGCACTTTAAACCCCCAGGTGCTTCACAAATTGATCCGCAAAAATGAAAAAGTACTTTTTTTTCACACAAAATTTCTTTTAGCCTCAATTCTTTCATTTTCACATGGGCAACAGGATAAAATGGATCCTAAAATTTGTTGGGCAATTTCTCCTGAGTACGCCGATACCTCATATGTGGGGGTAAACCACTATTTGGGTGCACGGCAAGGCTCGGAAGGGGAGGCGTGCCATTTGACTTTTTGAATGGAAAATTAGCTCCAATCGTTAGCGGAGACCATGTCGCGTTTGGAGAGCCCCTGTGTGCCTAAACATTGGATATCCCCTGCAAGTGATCCCATTTTGGAAACTAGACCCCCCAAGGAACTTATCTAGATGCATAGTGAGCACTTATAACCCCCAGGTGCTTCACAGAAGTTTATAACGCAGAGCCATGAAAATAAAAAATAATTTTTCTTTTCTCAAAAATGATTTTTTAGCCCACAATTTTTTATTTTCCCAAGGGTAACAGGAGAAATTGGACCCAAAAGTTGTTGTCCAGTTTCTCCTGAGTACGCTGATACCCCATATGTTGGGGTAAACCACTGTTTTGGCACACGTCGGGGTTCGGAAGGGAAGTAGTGACGTTTTGAAATGCAGACTTTGATGGAATGCTCTGCGGGCGTCAGGTTGCTTTTGCAGAGCCCCTGATGTGCCTAAACAGTAGGAACTCCCCACAAGTGACTCCATTTTGGAAACTAGACCCCCAAGGGAACTTATCTAGATGTGTGGTGAGCACTTTGAACCCCCAAGTGCTTCACAGAAGTTTATAACTCAGAGCCGTGAAAATAATAAATGTGTTTCCTTTCCTCAAAAATATTTTTTTAGCCCAGAATTTTTTATTTTTGCAAGAGTAACAGGAGAAATTGGACCCAAAAGTTGTTGTCCAGTTTCTCCTGAGTACGCTGATACCCCATATGTGGGGGTAAACCACTGTTTTGGCACACGTCGGGGTTCGGAAGGGAAGTAGTGACGTTTTGAAATGCAGACTTTGATGGAATGCTCTGCGGGCGTCAGGTTGCGTTTGCAGAGCCCCTGATGTGCCTAAACAGTAGGAACTCCCCACAAGTGACTCCATTTTGGAAACTAGACCCCCAAGGGAACTTATCTAGATGTGTGGTGAGCACTTTAAACCCCCAAGTGCTTCACAGAAGTTTATAACTCAGAGCCGTGAAAATAATAAATGTGTTTCCTTTCCTCAAAAATATTTTTTTAGCCCAGAATTTTTTATTTTTGCAAGAGTAACAGGAGAAATTGGACCCAAAAGTTGTTGTCCAGTTTCTCCTGAGTACGCTGATACCCCATATATGGGGGTAAACCACTGTTTGGGCACATGCCAGGGGTCGGAAGGGAAGTAGTGACGTTTTGGAATGCAGACTTTGATGGAATGGTCTGCGGGCATCATGTTACGTTTGCAGAGCCCCTGATATGCCTAAACAGTAGAAACCTCCCACAAGTGACCCCATTTTGGAAACTAGACCCCCCAAGGAACTTATCTAGATGTGTGGTGAGCACGTTCAACCCCCAAGTGCTTCACAGAAGTTTACAACGCAGAGCAGTGAAAATAAAAAATCATTTTTCTTTCCTCAAAAAAGATGTTTTAGCAAGCAATTTTTTATTTTCACAAGGGTAACAGGAGAAATTGGGCCCCAATATTTGTTGCCCAGTTTGTTGTGAGTGTGCTGGTACCCCATATGTGGGGGTAAACCACTGTTTGGGCACACGTCAGGGCTCAGAAGGGAAGTAGTGACATTTGAAATGCAGACTTTGATGGAATGGTCTGAGGGCATCACGTTGCATTTGCAGAGCCCCTGATGTGCCTAAACAGTAGAAACACCCCACAAGTGACCCCATTTTGGAAACTAGACCCCCGAAGGAACTTATCTAGATGTGTGGTGAGCACGTTCAACCCCCAAGTGCTTCACAGAAGTTTATAACGCAGAGCCGTGAAAATAAAAAATCATTTTTCTTTCCTCAAAAAAGATGTTTTAGCAAGCAATTTTTTATTTTCACAAGGGTAACAGGAGAAATTGGGCCCCAATATTTGTTGCCCAGTTTGTTGTGAGTGTGCTGGTACCCCATATGTGGGGGTAAACCACTGTTTGGGCACACGTCAGGGCTCGGAAGGGAAGTAGTGACATTTGAAATGCAGACTTTGATGGAATGGTCTGCGGGCATCACTTTGCATTTGCAGAGCCCCTGATGTGCCTAAACAGTAGAAACACCCCACAAGTGACCCCATTTTGGAAACTAGACCCCCGAAGGAACTTATCTAGATGTGTGGTGACCACTTTCAACCCCCAAGTGCTTCACAGAAGTTTATAACGCAGAGCCGTGAAAATAAAAAATAATTGTTCTTTCCTCAAAAATTATGTTTTAGCAAGTAATTTTTTATTTTTGCAAGGGTAACAGGAGAAATTGGACCCCAACAGTTGTTGCCCAGTTTGTCCTGAGTACGCTGGTACCCCAAATGTGGGGGTAAACCACTGTTTGGGCGCACGTCGGGGCTTGGAAGGGAGGGAGCACCATTTGACTTTTTGAACGCAAGATTGGCTGGAATCAATGGTGGCGCCATGTTGCGTTTGGAGACCCCTGATGTGCCTAAACAGTGGAAACCCCTCAATTCTAACTTCAACACTAACCCCAACACACCCCTAATCCTAATCCCAACTGTAGCCATAACCCTAATCACAACCCTAACCCCAACACACCCCTAACCACAACCCTAACCGCAACACACCCGTAACCCTAATTCCAACCCTAATCCTAACCCTAATCCCAACCCTAACCCTAATCCCAACCCTAACCACAACTGTAACCCCAACGCACCCCTAACCCTATCCGTAACCCTAACCACAAGCCTAATCTTAACCCTATTTCCAACCCTAGCCCTAATTCCAACCCTAACTCTAATTCCAACCCTAACCCTAAGGCTATGTGCCCACGTTGCGGATTCGTGTGAGATTTTTCCGCACGATTTTTGAAAAATCTGCAGGTAAAAGGCACTGCGTTTTACCTGCGGATTTACAGCAGATTTCCAGTGTTTTTTTGTGCGGATTTCACCTGCGGATTCCTATTGAGGAACAGGTGTAAAACGCTGCGGAATCCGCACAAAGAATTGACATGCTGCAGAAAATACAACGCAGCGTTTCTGCACTGAATTTTCCGCACCATGGGCACAGCGGATTTGGTTTTCCATAGGTGTACATGGTACTGTAAACCTGATGGAAAACTGCTACGAATTCGCAGCGGCCAATCCGCTGCGGATCCGCGGCCAATCCGCTGCGGATCCGCGGCCAATCCGCTGCAGATCCGCGGCCAATCCGCTGCGGATCCGCGGCCAATCCGCTGCGGATCTGCAGCCAAATCCGCACTGTGTGCACATGCCATAACCCTAACCCTACCCCTAACCCTACCCGTAACCCTAACCCTACCCCTAACCCTAACCCTACCCCTAGTTCTAACCCTAGTTCTAACCCTAACCCTAGTGGAAAAAGAAAAAAAAATATTTTCTTTATTTTATTATTGTCCCTACCTATGGGGGTGATAAAGGGGGGGTTTATTTATTATTTTTTTTATTTTGATCGCTGTGATAGAACCTACCACAGCGATCAAAATGTACTTTGTAATGAATCTGCCGGCCGGCAGATTCGGCGGGCGCACTGAGCATGCGCCCGCCATTTTGGAAGATGGCGGCGCCCATGATGGAGGCGGACGGGGACCGGGAGCCTCGGTAAGTATAAGGGGGGTGAGATCGGGGCACGGGGGGGGGGCGTCGGAGCACGGGGGGGTGACATAGGAGCAGGGGGGGAGCGGGCAGGAGGACGGGGGAGCGGAGCACAGGACGGAGGGGACCGGACCCCATAACGGAGCACTGGGGGGGCGATCGGTGGGGTGGGGGGGGGTCACTTCAGGTTTTCCAGCCATGGCCGATGATATTGCAGCATCGGCCATGGCTGGATTGTAATATTTCACCAGTTTTTTAGGTGAAATATTACAAATCGCTCTGATTGGCAGTTTCACTTTCAACAGCCAATCAGAGCGATTGTAGCCACGGGGGGGTGAAGCCACCCCCCCTGGGCTGAAGTACCACTCCCCCTGTCCCTGCAGAACGGGTGAAATCGGAGTTAACCCTTTCACCCGCTCTGCAGCGACGCGATCATTCCATGACGCCACATAGGCGTCATGGGTCGGATTGGCACGGGTTTTCATGACGCCTACGTGGCGTCATGGGTCGGGAAGGGGTTAAAACAGCGTGAGGCTTATTGGATCCATACTTTGGGGACCCTCCATCCAAGGGGTCTAAATAGAGAATATGACCTATCACCCTTTCTATGAGTCTAGATCATCTTAATTCCTGTCAAAACTACGCTTTAATATGGTGGTTTTTATGTATTGCATCGCTACTGTTGGAACACATTCAGTGCGCACGCTCTGCACCTCTCCTGCTCTATTCAATAGCACGTCCGAGGCCGGAGTCTAGCCACTCCCACTTCCTTTTATAGCTACGGCACATCTCACTTTCAGTTAGACAAGCAGTGGACACTGGGTCTCTGGAGACACAGGGTGCAGACTCAAGCCAGGACACTAACACAGGTCGGTAACCATTTCCTCACCACACACCACTACATCACCAACGGTAGTGTTTCTTACCTAGCGCTCCTTTTATACAGGCCATATACGGCACTCCTGACTGCATGTGAGTCGGACCTAGGAGCCTGCACCAACCTCTACCTGGTGGGATACCATATTAGTTTCAGTTTACAACTACCATTTTGCCCGCACACGCATAACTTGGGCTTTATACTCACTTTCCCTACAGACTAACAGCACAAACAGAGTCATACAGCTCCCCCTACTCTCCTTTTATTGGCAGCACGGTATGCTTATCTTTACTTTCCATTACGTTATACAGCATTTCAATACTTAGGAGTCTGTGCTTGCTATGTATTATTGATTTTCTTACCTTAGTGAGGTTACATCACAATGGTACCACCTGGTTCGTTACATTTTGCATTTCCTTTAGTGCAATTATCTACAGAGTGTTCTACCAACGGTGTTATAGTGCTTTGTTTATTGGAACTCCCTTTACGACATACTGTCTACAGTATCTCATATGACCATGTAGTTCTTTCATATGTATATACTTTCTTTTGTCTGTACATTGAGTGATGTTAACTCATTTTGTTTCTTTTGTCAATCTTTGTATATAGTTACTGAAGAAGGCCAAGATAGGCCGAAACGTTTAATTTCTCTCTTTTGAAATAAAATACAAAAGAGATCCACTTTAAGTTGAGTGCCGGGTTTATTTTATATTAGCACATGGTATGGGACCCTACCCTGGCACCCTCACGGAGTAGTGCATACGGTTTAAATCCTTAAATGCTAAAATTTACCTACTATTATGATTCTCCAGGTCAGTACGAGTTCATAGACACCAAACATGTCTAGGTTATTTTTTATCTAAGTGGTGAAAAAAATACCAACCTTTGTTAAAAAAAAAATAAATTGGTCAATTTTCCGGGACCAGTAGCGTCTCCACTTTTTTGGATCTTGGGTCGGGTGAGGGCTTATTTTTTGCGCGCCGAGCTGCCGTTTTTAATGATACCATTTTGGTGCAGATACCTTCTTTTGATTGCCCGTCATTGCATTTTAATTCAATGTCATGGTGACCAGAAAAACATAATTCTGTCATTTTTAATTTTTTTCTCACTACGCTGTTTAGCGATCAGGTTAATTCTATTTTTATTGATAGATCGGGAAAGTCTGAATGTGGCAATACCGAATATGTGCATGTTTGATTTTTTTTATTGTTTTATTTTGAATGGGATCAAAAGGGGTTATTTGAACTTATATATTTTTTTATTTTTTAAAACATTTTTTTTAAACTTTTGCCATGCTTCAATAGCCTCGACAGGTGGCTAGAAGCTGGCATAGCCTGATCAGCTCTGCCGATCACCGCAGGAGCCCACATCAAAGCAGGGAATCTGCCATCGGACGTACTATTCCGTCAGATGGCAGAAAAGGGTTAATCAATTTACTCTGTTTGTCATCTAAATCATTAATAAAGATGTTGAACAACACAGGGCAAAGGACAGAGCCCGTTGGTACCCCACTTGAGATATTCTCCTAACTGGACGTGCAGCCATTTATGACCCCCCCTCTTTGGATCTGATCATTAGGCCAGATATGAATCCACCTAAGAGTTGCCTTGTCCATTCGATACTTTGTCATTTTTTTTTTAATAAGAATGGTATGAGATACTTTGTCAAATGCTTTGTTGATGTCAAGATATACTATATCTACTGCGCTTCCCTGATCCACAGTCAGTAAATCTGTCATAGAAGATAATTAAGTTAGCCTGACTCGTCTTATTAGTTAGAAACCCATGGTGGCTCTGATTAATCACTTAATTCTCATTCACATACTTTCATACATGTTTTTTTAACTATTTGTTCGAAGATCTTTCCTGTTATAGAAGTCAGGCTCACAGGCCTATAGTTCCCCCTGCGTCCACCTTATTTTGAATGTAGGGACAACATTTGCTCTTCTCTACTCTTCTTCTCCGGTTCACCAAGAATTTTCAAAGATTATGGAAAGTGGTTCAATAATTTCCTTTGCTATCTCATTCAGTACCCTAGGATGTAATTCATCTGGACCTGGAGACTTGAATTCACTTATGTTAGCTAAGTATTTCCTCACTATCTCTTGGTTTATATATAGTGTGGATTCTTCTATTCCTTGAATAGTACAGTGAAGATCAGTTGATGTTACATTTCTAAGAGAAAACAGATGCAAAATGGAAATTTAAAAGTTCGATCTCCTCCAAAATCAATTTTTTCCACTTCACCATTTTCATCCTGTAAAAATTCTACAGCATCGTTTTTTTCTTTTCATTTACTTTTGACATGCCCTCAAAATCATTTTTTTATTGCTTTTGACATCTCTTGCAAGCCTTAATTCATTATCAGCTTTATATATAATCTGACACGTGCACTGCAGGTTCTGCAGACAGCATTACACATGTGGTCAAAATTGTTGGTACCCCTCGTTTAATGACAGAAAAACTCACAATGGTCAAAGAAACAACTTGAATCTAACGAAAGTAATAATAAATGAACAAGTGAAAGTCAGACATTGCTTTTCAACCATACTTCCACAGAATTAAAAAAAAATAAAACTCATGAAATAGGTCTGGGCAGAAATGATGGTACTCTTAACTTAATTTTTTTATTGCATAATTTTTTGAGGCAATCCCTGCAATCAAACGATTCCTGTAACTGTCAATGAGACCTCTGCACCTGTCAACAGGTATTTTGGCCACTCCTCAAGAGAAAACTGGTCCAGACGGCATGTTTTAGCTCTTTCCAAAGATGCTCAATAGGATTTAGTTCAGGGCTCATAGAAGGCCACTTCAGAATAGTCCAATGTTTTCCTCTTGGGTGTTTTTAGCTGTGTGTTTTGGGTCATTATCCTGTTGCAAGACCCATGACCTGCGACTACCAAGCTTTTTGACACTGGGCAGTACATTTCTTTCTAGAAGCCCTTGATAGTCTTGAGATTTCATTGTACCCTGCACAAATTCTAGACACCCTGTGCCAGATGCAGCAAAGCAGCCCCAGAACATAACAGACCTTCCTCCATGTTTCACAGTAGGGACAGTGTTCTTTTCTTGATATGCTTCATTTTTCCATCTGTGAACATAGAGCTGATGTGCCTTACCAAAAAGGTCCATTTTTGTATCATCTTTCCATAGGACATTCTCCCAGAAGCTTTGTGGCGTGTCAACATGTAGTTTGGCAAATTCCAGTCTGGATGTTTTATGATTTTTTTTCAACAATGGTGTCCTCCTTGGTCGTCTACCATGAAGTCCACTTTGGCTCATACAACAACGGATGGTGTGATCTGACACTGATGTTCTTTGAGCTTGAAGTTCACCTTTAATCTGTTTAGAAGTTTTTCTGGGCTCTTTTGTTACCAATTGTATTATCGTCTCTTAGATTTGTCATCAATTTTCCTCCTGTGGCCACGTCCAGTGAGGTTGGCTACAGTCCCATAGATCTTAAATTTCTGAATAATATGTGCAACTGTAGTCACAGGAACATCAAGCTGCTTGGAGATGGTCTTCTAACTTTTACCTTTAACATGTTTGTCTAGAATTTTCTTTCTAATCTCCTGAGACAACTCTTTTCCTTGCTTCCTCTGGTCCATGTTGAGTGTGATACACACCATGTCACCAAACAGCACAGTGAGTATCTGTAGCCCTATATATAGGCAGGGCCAGTGTTAGCGGCAGGCAGACAAGGCAGCTGCCTAGGGACCCCGCTCCACCAGGGGTCCCAAGTCAGCGGCACCTCACGCAGCCGCTATGGGGCCCATGGGTCAGAGGGCCTACTTGCTGCCAGCGCTGACACCCTCCACCGCTTTGAACAATACCGGCATCTATGATGTCATTACAGTTCAAAGCAATGATGGAGGAGAGAGCATTAGATGATGCTCCCTCTCCCATCATTCCCCTCTGACACTGCGGGTGCGCGATGACGTCACTTCATCGCACACCCGCTGTGTGATGGGTCTGGGCAGTGCAGCATCTGAGACTAGAGCCGAGCCTGGAGCAATGCGGGGCACGAGAAGAGGTGAGGATTGTGTTTGTTTTTTTCCAAATATATCAGTGAGTACTGGACTGTGGCGCCATTCTCGGGGGGGTACATTATATTCTATGGGGAGGTGGGCTGTATTATAGTCTATGGGGGCTACATTATATTCTATGGGGAGGTGGGCTGTATTATATTCTATGGGGGCTACATTATATTCTATTGGGGACTCTATTATATTCTATGGGGGTACATTATTTTCTATGGGGAGGTGGGCTGTATTATATTCTATTGGGGACTGTATTATATTCTATGGGGGTACATTATTTTCTATTGGGAGGTGGGCTGTATTATATTCTATTGGGGACTGTATTATATTCTATGGGGGTACATTATTTTCTATGGGGAGGTGGGCTGTTGTTGTGAATTTGGATTCTGGGCTCCCCCGGTGGCTACTGGTGGAATTGAACTGGTGTCTTCATCTTCTCTGTTCACCTGTTCCCATCAAGATGTGGGAGTCGCTATATAACCTTGCTGCTCTGTTAGTTGCTTGCCGGTCAACAATGTTATCAGAAGCCTCTCTGTGCTTGTTCCTGCTCCTAGACAACTACTAGATAAGTTGGACTCTTGTCCATGTTTGTTTTTGCATTTTTGTTCCAGTTCACAGCTGTAGTTTCGTTACTGTGTCTGGAAAGCTCTTGTGAACAGGAATTGCCACTCTGGTGTTATGAGTTAATGCCAGAGTTTTAAAGTAATTTCTGGATGGTGTTTTGATAGGGTTTTCAGCTGGCCATGAAAGTGTCCTTTCTGTCTTCTGCTATGTAGTAAGTGGACCTCAAATTTGCTAAACCTATTTTCATACTACGTTTGTTATTTCGTCTTGATTCACCGCCAATACATGTGGGGGGCCTCTGTCTCCTTTCGGGGTATTTCTCTAGAGGTGAGCTAGGACTAATATTTTCCTCTGCTAGCTTTATTTAGTCCTCCGGCTGGTGCTGGGCATCTAGAATCAACGTAGGCATGCTACCCGGCCACTGCTAGTTGTGCGTTAGGTTTAGTTCATGGTCAGCTCAGTTTCCATCTTCCAAGAGCTAGTTCCTATATATGCTGATGCTATGATCTCTTGCCATTGAGATCATGACAGTTTGACCGGCCAGCTAAAGGGTTAAAATCCTTGGCTGAGAAAGGAGAGTAATAAGTAGTCTGCTGAAATTTTTTTTTTTTTTTTTTTTCTCTCCTTTGAATGGCTCTGTGTCCACCTGTTTGCAATGGATCTTCAGAGTGTAACTGCAGGTTTGAATAATCTCGCCACGAAGGTACAAAATTTGCAAGATTTTGTTTGTCATGCACCTGTATCTGAGCCGAGAATTCCTTTGCCGGAATTTTTCTCGGGGAATAGATCTGGGTTTCAGAATTTTCGAAATAATTGCAAATTATTTTTGTCCCTGAAATCTCGCTCTGCCGGAGATCCTGCACAGCAGGTCAGGATTGTGATTTCCTTGCTCCGGGGCGACCCTCAAGACTGGGCTTTTTCATTGACACCAGGGGATCCTGCGTTGCTCAATGTGGATGCGTTTTTTCTGGCCTTGGGGTTGCTTTATGACGAACCTCATTTGGAGCTTCAGGCAGAAAAAACTTTGATGTCCCTATCTCAGGGGCAAGATGAAGCGGAAATTTACTGCCAAAGATTCCGTAAATGGTCTGTGCTTACTCAGTGGAATGAGTGCGCCCTGGCGGCGACTTTCAGAGAGGGTCTCTCTGATGCCATTAAGGACGTTATGGTGGGGTTCCCTGTGCCTGCGGGTCTGAATGAGTCCATGACAATGGCTATTCAGATCGATAGGCGTTTGCGGGAGCGCAAACCAGTGCACCATCTGGCGGTGTCCACTGAGAAATCGCCAGAGAGTATGCAGTGTGATAGAATTCTGTCCCGAAGCGAGCGGCAGAATTTTAGACGGAAAAATGGGTTGTGTTTCTATTGTGGTGATTCTACTCATGTTATATCAGCATGCTCTAAGCGCACTAAAAAGCTTGGTAAATCTGTTTCCATTTGCACCTTACCGTCTAAGTTTATTCTATCTGTGACCCTGATTTGCTCTTTGTCATCTATTACCACGGACGCCTATGTCGACTCTGGCGCCGCTTTGAGTCTTATGGATTGGTCCTTTGCCAAACGCTGTGGGTATGATTTAGAGCCTTTGGAGACTCCCATTCCTCTGAAGGGGATTGACTCCACCCCATTGGCTAATAATAAACCACAATACTGGACACAAGTAACTATGCGTATTAATCTGGATCACCAGGAGATTATTCGCTTTCTGGTGCTGTATAATCTACATGATGATTTGGTGCTAGGATTGCCTTGGCTGCAATCTCACAACCCAGTCCTCGACTGGAAAGCTATGTCTGTGTTGAGCTGGGGATGTAAGGGGGCTCATGGGGATGTACCTGTGGTTTCCATTTCATCATCTATTCCCTCTGAAATTCCTGAGTTCCTGTCTGACTATCGTGACGTCTTTGAAGAATCCAAGCTTGGTTCGTTACCTCCGCACCGAGAGTGCGATTGTGCCATAGATTTAATCCCGGGTAGTAAATACCCAAAGGGTCGTTTATTTAATCTGTCTGTGCCTGAACATGCTGCTATGCGTGAATATATAAAGGAGTCCTTGGAAAAGGGACATATTCGTCCATCGTCATCTCCCTTAGGAGCCGGTTTTTTCTTTGTGTCAAAAAAAGACGGCTCTTTGAGACCATGTATTGATTATCGGCTTTTGAATAAAATCACTGTTAAATATCAATACCCATTGCCGTTGCTGACTGATTTGTTTGCTCGCATAAAGGGGGCCAAGTGGTTCTCTAAGATTGACCTTCGTGGGGCGTATAATTTGGTGCGAATCAGGCAGGGGGATGAGTGGAAAACCGCATTTAATACGCCCGAGGGCCACTTTGAGTATTTAGTGATGCCTTTTGGTCTTTCAAATGCTCCGTCAGTTTTCCAGTCCTTTATGCATGATATTTTTCGCGATTATTTGGATAAATTTATGATTGTGTATCTGGATGATATTCTGATTTTTTCGGATGACTGGGACTCTCATGTCCAGCAAGTCAGGAGGGTTTTTCAGGTTTTGCGGTCTAATTCTTTGTGTGTGAAGGGTTCTAAGTGTGTTTTTGGGGTACAGAGGATTTCCTTTTTGGGATATATTTTTTCCCCCTCTTCCATTGAAATGGATCCTGTCAAGGTTCAAGCTATTTGTGATTGGACGCAGCCCTCTTCTCTTAAGAGTCTTCAGAAATTTTTGGGTTTTGCTAACTTTTATCGTCGATTTATTGCTGGTTTTTCGGATATTGCTAAGCCATTGACCGATTTGACTAAGAAGGGTGCTGATGTTGCTGATTGGTCCCCTGATGCTGTGGAGGCCTTTCGGGAGCTTAAGCGCCGTTTTTCCTCTGCCCCTGTGTTGCGGCAGCCTGATGTTGCTCTTCCTTTTCAGGTTGAGGTCGACGCTTCTGAGATCGGAGCTGGGGCAGTGTTGTCGCAGAAAAGTTCTGACTGCTCCGTGATGAGGCCTTGTGCCTTCTTTTCCCGTAAATTTTCGCCCGCTGAGCGGAATTATGATGTTGGGAATCGGGAGCTTTTGGCCATGAAGTGGGCTTTTGAGGAGTGGCGCCATTGGCTTGAGGGGGCCAGACATCAGGTGGTGGTATTGACTGACCACAAAAATTTGATTTATCTTGAGACCGCCAGGCGCCTGAATCCTAGACAGGCGCGCTGGTCATTATTTTTCTCTCGGTTTAATTTTGTGGTGTCATACCTACCGGGTTCTAAGAATGTTAAGGCGGATGCCCTTTCTAGGAGTTTTGAGCCTGACTCGCCTGGTAACTCTGAGCCCACAGGTATCCTTAAGGATGGAGTGGTATTGTCAGCCGTTTCTCCAGACCTGCGGCGGGCCTTGCAGGAGTTTCAGGCGGATAGACCTGATCGTTGCCCACCTGATAAACTGTTTGTTCCTGATGATTGGACCAGTAGAGTCATCTCTGAGGTTCATTCTTCTGCGTTGGCAGGTCATCCTGGCATTTTTGGTACCAGGGATTTGGTGGCAAGGTCCTTCTGGTGGCCTTCCCTGTCACGAGATGTGCGAGGCTTTGTGCAGTCTTGTGACGTTTGTGCTCGGGCCAAGCCTTGTTGTTCTCGGGCTAGTGGATTGTTGTTGCCCTTGCCTATTCCTAAGAGGCCTTGGACGCACATCTCGATGGATTTTATTTCAGATCTGCCTGTTTCTCAGAAGATGTCTGTCATCTGGGTGGTGTGTGACCGTTTCTCTAAGATGGTCCATTTGGTTCCTCTGCCCAAGTTGCCTTCTTCTTCCGAGTTGGTTCCTCTGTTTTTTCAAAATGTTGTTCGTTTGCATGGTATTCCTGAGAATATCGTTTCTGACAGAGGGACCCAATTCGTGTCTAGATTTTGGCGGGCATTCTGTGCTAGGATGGGCATAGATTTATCTTTTTCGTCCGCTTTCCATCCTCAGACGAATGGCCAGACCGAGCGGATTAATCAGACCCTGGAGACATATCTGAGGTGTTTTGTGTCTGCTGACCAGGATGATTGGGTTGCTTTTTTGCCATTGGCGGAGTTTGCTCTCAATAATCGGGCCAGCTCTGCCACTTTGGTGTCCCCGTTTTTCTGTAATTCGGGGTTTCATCCTCGATTTTCCTCTGGTCAGGTGGAATCTTCGGATTGTCCTGGAGTGGATGCTGTGGTGGAGAGATTGCATCAGATCTGGGGGCAGGTGGTGGACAATTTGAGGTTGTCCCAGGAGAAGACTCAGCTTTTTGCCAACCGCCACCGTCGTGTTGGTCCTCGGCTTTGTGTTGGGGATTTGGTGTGGTTGTCTTCTCGTTTTGTCCCTATGAGGGTCTCTTCTCCTAAGTTTAAGCCTCGGTTCATCGGCCCATATAAGATATTGGAGATTCTTAACCCTGTTTCCTTCCGTTTGGACCTCCCTGCATCCTTTTCTATTCATAACGTTTTTCATCGGTCATTATTGCGCAGGTATGAGGTACCGGTTGTGCCTTCCGTTGAGCCTCCTGCTCCGGTGTTGGTTGAGGGTGAGTTGGAGTACGTTGTGGAGAAAATCTTAGACTCTCGTGTTTCCAGACGGAGACTCCAGTATCTGGTCAAGTGGAAGGGATACGGCCAGGAGGATAATTCTTGGGTGAATGCATCTGATGTTCATGCCTCTGATCTGGTTCGTGCCTTTTATAGGGCCCATCCTGATCGCCCTGGTGCTTCTGGTGAGGGTTCGGTGCCCCCTCCTTGAGGGGGGGGTACTGTTGTGAATTTGGATTCTGGGCTCCCCCGGTGGCTACTGGTGGAATTGAACTGGTGTCTTCATCTTCTCTGTTCACCTGTTCCCATCAAGATGTGGGAGTCGCTATATAACCTTGCTGCTCTGTTAGTTGCTTGCCGGTCAACAATGTTATCAGAAGCCTCTCTGTGCTTGTTCCTGCTCCTAGACAACTACTAGATAAGTTGGACTCTTGTCCATGTTTGTTTTTGCATTTTTGTTCCAGTTCACAGCTGTAGTTTCGTTACTGTGTCTGGAAAGCTCTTGTGAACAGGAATTGCCACTCTGGTGTTATGAGTTAATGCCAGAGTTTTAAAGTAATTTCTGGATGGTGTTTTGATAGGGTTTTCAGCTGGCCATGAAAGTGTCCTTTCTGTCTTCTGCTATGTAGTAAGTGGACCTCAAATTTGCTAAACCTATTTTCATACTACGTTTGTTATTTCGTCTTGATTCACCGCCAATACATGTGGGGGGCCTCTGTCTCCTTTCGGGGTATTTCTCTAGAGGTGAGCTAGGACTAATATTTTCCTCTGCTAGCTTTATTTAGTCCTCCGGCTGGTGCTGGGCATCTAGAATCAACGTAGGCATGCTACCCGGCCACTGCTAGTTGTGCGTTAGGTTTAGTTCATGGTCAGCTCAGTTTCCATCTTCCAAGAGCTAGTTCCTATATATGCTGATGCTATGATCTCTTGCCATTGAGATCATGACAGGCTGTATTATATTCTATGGGGAGTTGGAATGTATTATATTCTATGGGGGCTACATTATATTCTATGGGAGGTGGGCTGAATTATAGTCTATGGGGGTACATTATATTCTATGGGGAGGTGGGCTGCATTATATTCTATGGGGAGGTGGGATGTATTATATTCTATGGGGGGTACATTATATTCTATGGGGAGGTGGGCCGTATTATATTCTATGGGGGTACATTATATGGAGAGGTGGGCTGTATTATAGTCTATAGGGGTACATTATATTCTATGGGGAGATGGGCTGTATTATATTCTATGGGGGGTACATTATATTCTATGGGAAGATGGTCTGCATTATATTCTATGGGGAGGTGGGCTGTATTATAGTCTATGGGGAGTACATTATATTCTATGGGGAGGTGGGCTGTATTATATTCTATGGGGGGCTGCATTATATTCTATGGTGGACTAAATTACATTGTATGGGGGGCTTCATTATACTATATGAAGAGGGCTACATTGTATTCTATGGAGGGGCTGCATTATATTCTATGGAGGGGATGCATTATATTCTGTGGGGGCTCCCATATATTCTATGGAGGGGCTGCATTATACTATGAGGGAGGCTGCATTATATTCTATGGGGGTTACATGGATTGTATGACGGGGCTGCATTATACTCTGAGGGGGCTACATTATATTCTGTCGGGTGGCTGCATTATGCTCTGTGGTGTGGCTGCATTTTACTATATGTACTACATGGGACCTGCAATATACTGTATTGAGGACAATGGAGAATACATTATACTATATGAAGAACTATGGGGTGCATTATACTATGGGAAGTGAATTGTACTACATGGATGACTATGGTGGTGCATTATACTATTTGGAGCACTGTGAGGAGTGTATTATATTATATGGAGGACTGAGCAGTGTATTTTAATATATGGAGGACTATGAGGAGTGTATTATACTATATGGAGGACCATGGAAAGTGTATAATACTATATGGAGGACTGAGGAGTGTATTTTACTATATGAGGACTATAGTGAGTATATTATACTATATGGAGGACTGAGGAGTGTATTATACTATATGGAGGACTATAGGGAGTGTATTATACTATATGGAGGACTGAGGAGTGTATTTAAATATATGGAGGACTATGGGGAGTGTATTATACTATATGGAGGACTATGGGGCACATTATATTATATGGAGGACTATGGGGTGTGTATTTTACAATATGGAGGACTGTGGTGCACATTACAATATATGGAGGACTATGGGGAGTATTATACTAAACAAGCAAAATGCTGCCTATTCATCGAGTGATTGGATTGTTTATGCCAGAACAAAAATCATTGTTCGCAGCATCACATCGCCGGTGTAAACTGTAGATATGCTGCTGAAAACATGATACTGTATGAGGACAGATTGATCTAATAGTGATTGTTCTGTTCCCATCATTCATTCTCAGCCAGTGTAAAGAGGCTGGGAAACAAACGTCGAACAATATTGTCGATCACACTCGTTTAGTGACCTGAAGACAGTGCACGTAAATATAACAGAAATGCTTCTGTGTGAAGTGCAACATGTGAGCATCTGATGCCCCATTTTAAACCTTTTGGCTAGGGCCCCACTTTGCCTAAAACCGGCCGTGTATACAGGCCCACTCACTGATTCCAAAATTGAAGACCCCTGTGATGCTAGTTAGTGAACACACCTTGATTTAACATGTCCCTTTTGTCACATATTTTCAAGGTTACCATCATTTCTGTCCAGGCCTATCATGAGTTTTATTTTTTAAAAAATTCTGTGGAAGGACGGTTGAAAAACAATGTCTGACTTTCATTTGTTCATTTTCATAAATCTTTTATTTATTGTTACATTTGTAAGATTCAACTTATTTCTGTGACCATTGTGGGTTTTTCTGTCATGAAACGAGGGGTATCAACAATTTTGACCACGCATGTATGTGCTGCTGTCATCTGGTGGTTTGGAAAAGTGTGGGCTAATCCAGGCTTTGTTCATTTTTATGAGAGTGAGCCTGTCTGAATTCTCAGTTGACAGGCGAAAGCGCCTGTCTGTTATGACTGCCCCGGTGACACTAGAAACCATTCAGAGAAGATGCTAGCTGCAGGGCCGCACAACACCTCCAAGGCATATAGGGACAGCTCATGCCAGGTGTCCAGCTTTGAAACCCAATAGTTGAAATTTGCAGAGGAATTAGGGAGTATGCTGGTTTTGTCTGCCAGGTATAGCTTGACCATATTTAAAAATGTTTTCCTCCTTCTCAAAAATACTCGGTCATCAGGGACTGGATGCTATATGATGGTGTCTTGAAATTGTCCCATGCCTTTGACAGTGTACCCCTGCCTCTGCTGTGTGTTTTCCTTGCCTCTCCTCCTTGGTTGAGCAAAGAAGTTTGTCCCTGCGTGATGGGATTATGTTCAACCTATTTTCCACAATGACCTTCTGGTATAGCACCACTTTAGAAGACCTCTCCACCTCATGAAGAAGACATGAAAAGTTCTTTTTGTAGTGTGGGTCTAGCAAGGTGAACAACAAGTACTCTTTTTTGGCCAAAATGAATGTAATGCGAGGGTTATAGGAAAGGCAGTGGTACATAAATTTGGCCTCACGTGCCAAGCTCTATAAAGCCAACACTTCCCTGTCTCCACCATGATGACGACGCACCATATCCTCCTCCTTTTCCCTTTCTTCCTCCTCATTCTCATGCTCAGCCCATCCACGTAGGAGAGATGGAACGAAGGTTGTGTGGCTACTAGCCTCTGTTGCACTTGCCACCATCTCCTGTTCCACCTCTTCCTCCTCCTCAGCTTCAACCTCCACATTGTTGCCCAATTTGCGCTGAGCAGATGAGATGAGGCTGGGCTGACTACAATCTCTCTTATGTTGTTTTTCTCCATCTCCACCTGGTCTACATGCGAAGCTTCATAATTAATTGTGAGCAGCAAACTGTTTCAGTAGGCACATAAGCGGGATAGTTGCACTGACTATGGTGTCATAACCGCTCAGCATCTTTGTAGAGTCTTTGAGTCTTGGAGAACCAAACAAATGTCAGACATCCATGGCCACTCTTCAGTTATTATATGTGGAGGCTGACCAGAATACCGATGGGCATATTGGAGCTGGTACTCAACCACTGACTTCTGCTCACAAAGCCTTGCCAGCATGTGCAGTGTGGAATTCCAGTGTGTGGTGATGTCGCACACCAATCGGTGAGTTAGCACTTGCATGCACAGCTGCAGCTCGACCACAGCGGCGGCAGCTATAACTGACTTGCAGAAATGGGCACTGACGTAGCGTACCTTGACTAGAAGCTCTCGCAAATCTGGGTATGTTTTCAGAAACTGTTGAATTACCAAGATGAGCACATGTGCTAAGCATGGTACATGCCTGAGCATGCCAAGCTTTACAGCTGCCACCAGGTTACACCCATCATCACACACGACTATGCCTGATTGGAGGTTCACTGGCAAAAACCACAGAGCTGTCTGGTCTGTTAGTCCTTTAAGTAACTCTGCCACGGTGTGCAGTTTGTCTCCTAGACAAATTAGCTTCAGCAGAACCTGTTGCCGCTTCACTGAGGCAGTGCTTCAGAGCTTGTGGACGATGTGCTATGACGTACCACATCGGAGATGGAGGAGGAGCAGGAGGGGGATTTGATACTGCTGTAGGGGGTAAAGGAAAGCATGACAGAAATATGTTCAGCAATCCTCGGCATCAGGAGCACGTGCTGTGCCAGGGTGCGACTCTGACCCAGCCATCACAATGTTCACCCAGTGTACTGTCAGTGAAATGTACTGTCCGTGGTCACAAGCGCTTGTCTACGTGTCAGTCGTTAAGTGGACAATGCCAGTAAGTATGATGGTAAGGGCATGAGAAATGTTCTTAGACATGTGCTGCTACAAGACGGGGATGCCAACACTGGGAGAAAAAGTGGCCACTGGGGACAGAGTACCGAGGCACAGCTAACACCATGAGTCAGCGGAAATTCTCAGTGTCTATGCAGCGCCCCAGAGTCCTGGTCGTGCAGTATTGTCGCTCTGCCGCTAAGGGGAGTGATGGTACGTTTGATTGTACTAAAGGAGTTCACCTGACCAGGTATCACAGTCACAAATTACACTTCACACTCTGGCCACCAGGGGGAGCAAAAGGTTCTATGTATTAGGCCACTCCTCACACTCTGGTAAAACTGGGGGGTTGGATAGGAAGTTGGAGAGGAAAGCTGACTGGGTTTTGCCCAGGCAACATCCAGTGAGAGAGGGTGTTGCAGGGAAAGATTCAGGGGGGTCCCTGTCAGGGTTGGGATCCTGACAGAGGCCTAGCAAGAGACAGATCGTTACGGAGCCGCGCCTGCACTTCATTGCGGCGGTATCTTAAGAAAGGACAAGAAGTATATTGTGGAGAAGTGAGAAACGAGATCACAGCAACAAAGGAGATAATACTGGGAGGAGTTGTGCCCTAAGATCGTGGCAACATCCTTCTGAGGCGCGTAGCCGTTGGCCGGAACACCGAGGGAGTACTGGCTCTATGCTTTACTTCAATCACAGCAGGGCAGTTGACTTTAGGTTTGCTGTCTCACCTTTTCACCTAAGCAGACAACGGAGGCAAATTGTGGGAGAGGGGCGTCTCTAGGGTCCCTATAAAATAGCTCCAGGCCTACCCCGTCATACGGGTGCGTCCTATCCAAACTGGGGGACGGAGAGAACATCAGAAACAGATACAAGAGTTGTGAGGACTATCCCGTGGTGCTCAGCAGGGAGGTACTACAACACACAGGCGCAAGTAGGAAGGCTACTGATTTCCACCTGCAAAGGGAACTCTGGATGTGCCTTCGGACCAGCCGGTCTCAGCAAGCCCTGTTAGCAGTGCTCTGGATTGTGGATGCCGAAGTCTACAGTAAAAGGTAAAGAGACTGCAACCTTGTGTCCTAGTTATTTACCACGACCTAAACCACCACACCTACACCTTTAATTCATAGTCATAGTTATTAAGGTTGAAGGAAGACTTTAAGCCCATCTAGTTCAACCCATAGCCTAACATGCCCTAACATGTTGATCCAGGGGAAGGCAAAAAAAACCCATGTGGCAAACAGTAAGCTCCACCATGGGGAAAAAAAATTCCTTCCCGACCCCACATATGGCAATCAGACTAGTTCCCTGGATCAACGCCCTATCAAGGAATCTAATATACACTCACCGGCCACTTTATTAGGTACACCATGCTAGTAACGGGTTGGACCCCCTTTTGCCTTCAGAACTGCCTCAATTCTTCGTGGCATAGATTCAACAAGGTGCTGGAAGCATTCCTCAGAGATTTTGGTCCATATTGACATGATGGCATCACACAGTTGCCGCAGATTTGTCGGCTGCACATCCCAAAGATGCTCCATACAAGGCAGGATGGATCCATGCTTTCATGTTGTTTACGCCAAATTCTGACCCTACCATCCGAATGTCGCAGCAGAAATCGAGACTCATCAGACCAAGCAACGTTTTTCCAATCTTCTACTGTCCAATTTCGATGAGCTTGTACAAATTGTAGCCTCAGTTTCCTGTTCTTAGCTGAAAGGAGTGGTACCCGGTGTGGTCTTCTGCTGCTGTAGCCCATCTGCCTCAAAGTTCGACGCACTGTGCGTTCAGAGATGCTCTTAGGCCTACCTTGGTTGTAACGGGTGGCGATTTGAGTCACTGTTGCCTTTCTATCAGCTCGAACCAGTCTGCCCATTCTCCTCTGACCTCTGGCATCAACAAGGCATTTCCGCCCACAGAACTGCCGCTCACTGGATTTTTTTTCTTTTTCGGACCATTCTTTGTAAACCCTAGAGATGGTTGTGCGTGAAAATCCCAGTAGATCAGCAGTTTCTGAAATACTCAGACCAGCCCTTCTGGCACCAACAACCATGCCACGTTCAAAGGCACTCAAATCACCTTTCTTCCCCATACTGATGCTCGGTGTGAACTGCAGGAGATTGTCTTGACCATGTCTACATGCCTAAATGCACTGAGTTGCCGCCATGTGATTGGCTGATTAGAAATTAAGTGTTAACAAGAAGTTGGACAGGTGTACCTAATAAAGTGGCCAGTGAGTGTATATACCCTGTAACATTATACTTTTTCAGAAACGTATCCAGTCCCCTCTTAAATTTAAGTAATGAATCACTCATTACAGCATCATTCGGCAGAGAGTTCCATAGTCTCACTGCTCTTACAGTAAAGAATCCGCGTCTGTTATTATGCTTAAACCTTTTTTCCTCCAGACGTAGAGGATGCCCCCTTGTCCCTGTCACCGGTCTATGATTAAAAAAATCATCAGAAAGGTCTTTGTACTGTCCCCTCATATATTTATACATTAACATAAGATCACCCCTTAGCCTTCGTTTTTCCAAACTAAATAGCCCCAAGTGTAATAACCTATCTTGGTATTGCAGACCCCCCAGTCCTCTAATAACCTTGGTCGCTCTTCTCTGCACCCGCTCTAGTTCAGCTATGTCTTTCTTATACACCGGAGACCAGAACTGTGCACAGTATTCTAAGTGTGGTCGAACTAGTGACTTGTATAGAGGTAAAATTATGTTCTCCTCATGAGCATCTATGCCTCTTTTAATGCATCCCATTATTTTATTTGCCTTAGAAGCAGCTGCCTGACACTGGCCACTGAATATGAGTTTGTCATCCACCCATACACCCAGGTCTTTTTCATTGACGGTTTTGCCCAGAATTTTAGAATTAAGCACATAGTTATACATCATATTACTTCTACCCAAGTGCATGACTTTACATTTATCCCCATTAAAGCTCATTTGCCATTTATCAGCCCAAGCTTCTAGTTTACACAAATCATCCTGTAATATAAAATTGTCCTCCTCTGTATTGATTACCCTGCAGAGTTTAGTGTCATCTGCAAATATTGAAATTGTACTCTGAATGCCCCCTACAAGGTCATTAATAAATATGTTAAAAAGAAGAGGGCCCAATACTGACCCCTGTGGTACCCCACTACTAACCGCGACCCAGTCCGAGTGTACGCCATTAATAACCACCCTTTGTTTCCTATCCCTGAGCCAGCTCTCAACCCACTTGCACATATTTTCCCCTATCCCCATTATTCTCATTTTATGTATCAACCTTTTGTGTGGCACCATATCAAAAGCTTTTGAAAAGTCCATATACACTACATCTACTGGGTTCCCTTGGTCCAGTCCGGAACTTACCTCTTCATAGAAGCTGATCAAATTAGTCTGACATGATCGGTCCCTAGTAAACCCGTGCTGATACTGGGTCATGAGGTTATTCCTCTTCAGATACTCCAGTATAGCATCCCTTAGAATGCCCTCCAGGATTTTACCCACAGTAGAGGTTAAGCTTACTGGCCTATAATTTCCGAGTTCAGTTTTTGTCCCCTTTTTGAATATTGGCACTACATTTGCTATACGCCAGTCCTGTGGTACAGACCCTGTTATTATGGACTCTTTAAAGATTAAAAATAATGGTCTATCAATGACTGTACTTAGTTCCTGCAGTACTCGGGGGTGTATCCCATCCGGGCCCGGAGATTTGTCAATTTTTGTGATTTTTAGATGCCGCCGTACTTCCTGCTGGGTTAAGCAGGTAACATTTAATTGGGAATTTTTATCACTAGTCATATTGGCTGCCATGGGATTTTCTTTTGTAAATACTGATGAAAAAAAGTCATTTAGCATATTGGCTTTTTCCTCATCCTCATCCACCATTTCACCCAGACTATTTTTAAGGGGGCCAACACTATCATTTTTTAGTTTCTTACTATTTATGTAGTTAAAGAATATTTTGGGGCTATTTTTGCTCTCTCTAGCAATGAGTCTCTCTGTCTCAATCTTTGCTGCCTTGATTTGCTTTTTACAGAATTTATTTAATTTTTTGTATTTATTTAATGCCTCTTCACTACCTATTTCCTTTAATTCCCTAAATGCTTTCTTTTTGTCACTTATTGCACCCCTTACAGCTTTATTTAGCCATATTGGTTTCCTCCTATTTCTAGTATGTTTATTCCCATACGGTATATACTGTGCACAGGTCCTATCCAGGATGCTAATAAACGTCTCCCATTTTCTTTGTGTACTTTTATGTCTCAGGATATCGTCCCAGTTAATTGCACCAAGATCCTCTCTCATCCATTGGAAATTTGCCCTCCTGAAGTTTAGTGTCCTTGTCACCCCTCTACTACACATCTTATTAAAGGAGACATGAAAACTTATTATTTTGTGATCACTATTCCCCAAGTGACCCCCAACCCTTATATTTGATATGCGGTCTGGCCTGTTGGTTAATATTAGGTCTAGCAGTGCCCCCCTTCTTGTTGGGTCCTGAACCAGTTGTGAAAGGTAATTGTCTCACATAGTTGTCAAAAACCGATTACCTTTACTGGAACTGCAGGTTTCTGTTCCCCAATCTATTTCAGGGTAGTTGAAGTCCCCCATAATAATGACTTCTCCTTGAGTCGCAGCTTCATCTATTTGCTTTACGAGGATATTCTCCATTGATTCCATTATTTTTGGAGATTTATAACAAACCCCTATCAGTAATTTATTATTTTTTCCCCCTCCCCTTATCTCCACCCACAGGGACTCTACATTTTCATTAGATTCACCTATATTATCACGCAGGATGGGTTTTAAGGTCGATTTTACATACAGACACACCCCACCCCCACGCTTATCTGTACGGTCATTTCTGAAAAGGCTATAGCCCTGCAAGTTAACAGCCCAGTCATGGCTCTCATCCAGCCATGTTTCAGATATCCCCACCATATCATAATTATGTTCCAACAACATTAGTTCTAATTCATCCATTTTGTTGGCGAGGCTTCTGGCATTAGTATACATGCACTTGATGTTCCTCTCTGTACCTCTATTCTTTCTTAAATTACTAACTGTTCTAACCCCACCCCCCCATGCCACCACCACCCCCAACTTCCTTATTTGTGCCCAGGTCTCTATCTGCACTATCTTCCCCTCCTATAAAATGAATACCCTCCCCCCCAATCCCTAGTTTAAACACTCCTCCAACCTTCTAGCCATTTTCTCCCCCAGCACAGCTGCACCTTCCCCATTGAGGTGCAGCCCGTCCCTAGCGTAGAGCCTGTAGCCCACTGAGAAGTCGGCCCAGTTCTGCAGGAACCCAAACCCCTCCTTCCTACACCAATTCTTGAGCCACTTATTAACCTCCCTAATCTCCCGTTGCCTCTCTGGCGTGGCACGTGGTACAGGCAGTATTTCGGAAAATACCACGTTGGAGGTCCTTGCTTTCAGCTTGCAACCTAATTCCCTGAAATCATCTTTAAGGACCTTCCACCTACCTCTAACTTTGTCATTTGTGCCAATGTGCACAATGACCGCTGGGTCCTCACCAGCCCCTCCCAGTAATCTGTCCACCCGATCAGCGATGTGTTGGACTCGAGCGCCAGGTAGTCAGCACACCGTTCGACGATCCCTGTCTTTGTGACAGATTGCCCTATCTGTTCCCCTAATAATTGAGTCCCCCACTATCAGCACCTGTCTGGCCTGCCCTGCTCTCCTATTTCCCCCCTTACTGGAGCAGTCACTCCTCCGGCTTTCAGAGGACATGCCTGGCTGCAGCAGTGCTACCCCTGTACTGGCACCCCCCTCATCTGCCAACTTAGCAAACTTATTGGGGTGAGCCAGATCAGGACTAGCCTCCCTGGCACTCTTCCCTCTACCCCGCTTTCTGAATGTCACCCAGCTACCTACTTCACTGTCCTGCAGCTCCATCCTACCATCCCCCTCCTCATCTATCCCATTGAGCGTCTGCTCTGTGAGCAGAAGACTCCTCTCCATATTGTCTATGGATCGCAGTAATGCCAGCTGCACATTTGGATCCAGAATCTGGGATTCCAAATGCACAACGTGCTCACATCTCGCACAGCAGTATGCACCCTCGACCGGCTGATCAAGGACTGCATACATGTGGCAAGATGTGCACTGGATGGCATTAACAATAGTTGAGCACATTTCCTAATGGGGATTGCACCACACAGAAACGTTAAATAAAAAATAAATACAAGTATTAATTAAAAACAGACAGCAATTCCTCCCTTGGAAACTCCCTGATTCCAAAGTCACTGAATCACAAGTCACACTTACCGCCGTCCACACTTACGCTCAGGTCACACTCAGCTCGCTCACACTCGCTATGCTGAAGATTTATAGATTTTTTTTCTCTATTTCCCTTCAACAACAAGCCACCTTGCTGTTCAAATGCACTTCCAAAAAGGACTTGAGCCCCAAACAGCTGCCCTTTATAAACCCTTGATTATAACTGCCCACCCTAAGTTAACACCTTGTGAATATAGCTACTCCCAATTCAGCAACTGACACAAATTCACACAGGTATTTGTTAAAGGCCTTCCAAATACCTCCTCACTGAATCACAAGTCACACTTACCGCCGTCCACACTTACGCTCAGGTCACACTCCGCTCGCTCACACTCGCTATGCTGAAGATTTATAGATTTTTTTTTCTCTATTTCCCTTCAACAACAAGCCACCTTGCTGTTCAAATGCACTTCCAAAAAGGACTTGAGCCCCAAACAGCTGCCCTTTATAAACCCTTGATTATAACTGCCCACCCTAAGTTAACACCTTGTGAATATAGCTACTCCCAATTCAGCAACTGACACAAATTCACACAGGTATTTGTTAAAGGCCTTCCAAATACCTCCTCACTGAATCACAAGTCACACTTACCGCCGTCCACACTTACGCTCAGGTCACACTCAGCTCGCTCACACTCGCTATGCTGAAGATTTATAGATTTTTTTTTCTCTATTTCCCTTCAACAACAAGCCACCTTGCTGTTCAAATGCACTTCCAAAAAGGACTTGAGCCCCAAACAGCTGCCCTTTATAAACCCTTGATTATAACTGCCCACCCTAAGTTAACACCTTGTGAATATAGCTACTCCCAATTCAGCAACTGACACAAATTCACACAGGTATTTGTTAAAGGCCTTCCAAATACCTCCTCACTGAATCACAAGTCACACTTACCGCCGTCCACACTTACGCTCAGGTCACACTCAGCTCGCTCACACTCGCTATGCTGAAGATTTATAGATTTTTTTTTTCTCTATTTCCCTTCAACAACAAGCCACCTTGCTGTTCAAATGCACTTCCAAAAAGGACTTGAGCCCCAAACAGCTGCCCTTTATAAACCCTTGATTATAACCGCCCACCCTAAGTTAACACCTTGTGAATATAGCTACTCCCAATTCAGCAACTGACACAAATTCACACAGGTATTTGTTAAAGGCCTTCCAAATACCTCCTCACTGAATCACAAGTCACACTTACCGCCGTCCACACTTACGCTCAGGTCACACTCAGCTCGCTCACACTCGCTATGCTGAAGATTTATAGATTTTTTTTTCTCTATTTCCCTTCAACAACAAGCCACCTTGCTGTTCAAATGCACTTCCAAAAAGGACTTGAGCCCCAAACAGCTGCCCTTTATAAACCCTTGATTATAACTGCCCACCCTAAGTTAACACCTTGTGAATATAGCTACTCCCAATTCAGCAACTGACACAAATTCACACAGGTATTTGTTAAAGGCCTTCCAAATACCTCCTCACTGAATCACAAGTCACACTTACCGCCGTCCACACTTACGCTCAGGTCACACTCAGCTCGCTCACACTCGCTATGCTGAAGATTTATAGATTTTTTTTTCTCTATTTCCCTTCAACAACAAGCCACCTTGCTGTTCAAATGCACTTCCAAAAAGGACTTGAGCCCCAAACAGCTGCCCTTTATAAACCCTTGATTATAACTGCCCACCCTAAGTTAACACCTTGTGAATATAGCTACTCCCAATTCAGCAACTGACACAAATTCACACAGGTATTTGTTAAAGGCCTTCCAAATACCTCCTCACTGAATCACAAGTCACACTTACCGCCGTCCACACTTACGCTCAGGTCACACTCAGCTCGCTCACACTCGCTATGCTGAAGATTTATAGATTTTTTTTTTTCTCTATTTCCCTTCAACAACAAGCCACCTTGCTGTTCAAATGCACTTCCAAAAAGGACTTGAGCCCCAAACAGCTGCCCTTTATAAACCCTTGATTATAACCGCCCACCCTAAGTTAACACCTTGTGAATATAGCTACTCCCAATTCAGCAACTGACACAAATTCACACAGGTATTTGTTAAAGGCCTTCCAAATACCTCCTCACTGAATCACAAGTCACACTTACCGCCGTCCACACTTACGCTCAGGTCACACTCAGCTCGCTCACACTCGCTATGCTGAAGATTTATAGATTTTTTTTTCTCTATTTCCCTTCAACAACAAGCCACCTTGCTGTTCAAATGCACTTCCAAAAAGGACTTGAGCCCCAAACAGCTGCCCTTTATAAACCCTTGATTATGACCGCCCACCCTAAGTTAACACCTTGTGAATATAGCTACTCCCAATTCAGCAACTGACACAAATTCACACAGGTATTTGTTAAAGGCCTTCCAAATACCTCCTCACTGAATCACAAGTCACACTTACCACCGTCCACACTTACGCTCAGGTCACACTCAGCTCGCTCACACTCGCTATGCTGAAGATTTATAGATTTTTTTTTTTTCTATTTCCCTTCAACAACAAGCCACCTTGCTGTTCAAATGCACTTCCAAAAAAAAGGACGCCCCTTAGCAGGACGCCCCTTAGCAGGGCCACGGACCGGGTCGGGCCACCGTGACATCCCCAGAACCGAGACAGAGGGACCCGGTACCGAGTAACCCATTGCCCTGCGTCTGGAGGCGCTCCAAACTTGGCGTCATGAACAGGATCTACTTAAGCCTGAAGATCAGGTCATGTGTGACTTGGAACTGTGACTGAATTGTGCTTGAATCGTGATTTATTGCAAAGACTGTGTATTGCTATATGCTGCCAAAAATTCCCGCCAAAACCACCGCCATTACAGCGCCGTGAGGAGCACAGGAGAAGAAGGGCGTGCCATGTGAGGAGACTACCAAAGCGGCGCCAAAAGTGACGACCGCCCCCTCCGACTACTGCTGCGAGAAGATGACATGCCCCGAAGTACAGGAGAACCGCCCCCTTATTTGCAATGACGGGAACCAAGAGGGGAAGGAGCTCGACCTGCAGAAGATGGCGGAACCATGTGTGTGTGCAGCTGCCGATCGCGAAACAGCGAGGGTGACCAGCGAGTACCTAAACGACGACGAAGTGACCCCGGGTTCTCCCCACCGACCGGAGGCAGATCCGAACCCACCGCAGCTGGAGGATTTGGACCTCTTGGAGCCGCAGGCGGAGGAGCCGAGCCAACCTATTCCGAACATGGAGCCAGCCGATGTGAAGCAATGGAAGTCGGAGCTGTCCCAGAGGGTTGCGTCGGAAGAACCGCGGTCCGAGCCGCTGCCGACTCCAGTGTCCTCGTCAATGGAACGGACCGGCATCGGTAGAACCACATCGACGCAGGTATGGAAAGCGTCCCTGCCTCACCGACTGATCCTGCTCCTGCGACCGCTCCCCGTCCCGGCAATGACCGATTCCTCGCCGCTGAGCTGTTAGTGATAACCCCCGACACTATGGAGAAGCTGGTGCCTCCGTTACCGACAACTATGGGGGAACCACTAGATGTGAGCTCAGAGGGGGTGATCTTCCAATGGGATACCCCAAGGATTGGACCAGATGGGGCCAGACAGGAGGGCCTCAGCATTGCTGTGCTCACCTGGGAACAATATAAACAATGCTTAATTCTACACTGGAAAAAACGAAAAGAGACAAAACAAAGTGACCCACCAAAAGTACAAGAACCAAAGGCTGAACGCGGTAAGAAAAACTTGGTAAAACAGGGGACTGTACTAGCCTTTCACCCGAAACGGGGTTGGGGCTCTATACAGGAACCGGGACTGCCGACTGAAGTCTTCTTTACCAGTTACAACGTGAAGACCCCGTCCCGCAACAGATGCGACAACCAATTTCTATGTAAAGGGGACCAGGTGACCTACACTCGCCATCGGAGTGCGCAAGGGTGGTGCGCTCGGAACATCCAACGATGCGAGCCTGCAGTGGCGCCACCTGTTGTCCTGCCTATGACTAACTCTGACCTGACAAATTCTACTACTATCACTACTGTGTGCATTATTGCTGCTACTGAACTTGCTACCAAAACTAACATTCGAATTCAGACCCCTGGTGACCTGGCCGCACCGGAGAGATGAACCACTGATACTGACACCGCATCAGATGAGGACACGGAATCGAAGCTTTCCCGGTCAGGAAGCGTCCGCTACCGACTGATGCCTTGCAACTTACTATGAGAATAAACCTCGGAACTATGAAGATGTAAATAGTTAACTGCTTGTTTCCCTGCTGTTTTGCTGCTAAAACCCGACCAGGGTTAGTTCTTAAAGGGATCCCTTTGTTGACCCGGGATCCCTATTGTTTTATGTTTTTGCACAAGTTTTCCACGTTTATCAAAGACTGCCAAATCATGGACGGTGAATGATTCACAAACTGTTGCTGTATATAGTTTGCACCTTCTTAAAGGTGCCCCCTTCTGGTTTTACAAAAAGAAGAGCTTTTTGAAGAGACTGTTCCTGAGTACAGCGCAGAAGTTCTTGCTTTTAAACGGACTTGCAAATGGAGAATTTGCACTACCTCAGAAGAGACTTGGTACCCTCTTAAAGGGAATGTCTAATTGTTGCACTTAGTTTAAACTATAATGTTGCCTTAAGAGAGTTGAACAGTGATAATGTGTTGCATAGAAATAATATGTAGTTAGCTAGATAGTGATGAGAATTGTTTAATTATGAATCTTAGGAATTGAGGACGAAGGAAGTTGAAAGCTGAGTTTCAATAAAGTGAACCCGTAGGGGTTAGTGAGTCCTCCGGAGAGCCATAGAGAGATGGTTCATAGATTTTGCACTTGGAAAAGAGAAATAAAGAAAAGTTAATTAATACTGTAAAGTTTTATAATATGCCTTTAGTGGGTACCTGCCTTTAGGCCCTTAAAGGAAAAGTTAAATTATTGTTCCAGAAAAGTTTGCACTTAGTAGATAGAAGATAGTAGATAGTATATCCGGCTGGGTAATGATAGTTATTTATAGTCAGTTATTTAATAAGTGTTATTTAAAATCTTAAGCGCTATGTAAATATGTTTCTGTTTGTAACGTTCAAGTGTCCTCACCTCCCATAAAGGGAAGCACTGTTATATTTAATTGTTTACAGCATTTCAAAATTTTGTAGGTCTTTTGCTAACATGTATTGTTGTTCTTCTTTTCCCAGTCCGGGAGTACTGGATTTAACGGGGGGGGGGGGAGTGCAGCACCCCAGAGTCCTGGTCGTGCACTATTGTTGCTCTGCCGCTAAGGGGAGTGATGGTACGTCTGATTGTACTAAAGGAGTTCATCTGACCAGGTATCACAGTCACACATTACACTTCACACTCTGGCCACCAGGGGGAGCAAAAGGTTCTATGTATTAGGCCACTCCTCACACTCTGGTAAAACTGGGGGGTTGGATAGGAAGTTGGAGAGGAAAGCTGACTGGGTTTTGCCCAGGCAACATCCAGTGAGAGAGGGTGTTGCGGGGAAAGATTCAGGGGGGTCCCTGTCAGGGGTGGGATCCTGACAGAGGCCTAGCAAGAGACAGATCGTTACGGAGCCGCGCCTGCACTTCATTGCGGCGGTATCTTAAGAAAGGACAAGAAGCGAAGTATATTGTGGAGAAGTGAGAAATGAGATCACAGCAACAAAGGAGATAATACTGGGAGGAGTCGTGCCCTAAGATCGTGGCAACATCCTTCTGAGGCGCGTAGACAGTGGCCGGAACACCGAGGGAGTACTGGCTCTACGCTTTACTTCAATCACGGCAGGGCAGTTGACTTTAGGTTGGCTGTCTCACCTTTTCACCTAAACAGACAAAGGAGGCAAATTGTGGGAGAGGGGCGTCTCTAGGGTCCCTATAAAATAGCTCCAGGCCTACCCCCGTCATACGGGTGCGTCCTATCCAAACTGGGGGACGGAGAGAGAGAACATCCGAAACAGATACAAGAGTTGTGAGGACTATCCCTTGGTGCTCAGCAGGGAGGTACTACAACACACAGGCGCAAGTAGGAAGGCTACTGATTTCCACCTGCAAAGGGAACTCTGGATGTGCCTTCGAACCGGCCGGTCTCAGCAAGCCCTGTTAGCAGTGCTCTGGATTGTGGATGCCGAAGTCTACAGTAAAAGGTAAAGAGACTGCAACCTTGTGTCCTCGTTATTTACCGCGACCTAAACCACCACCACCTACACCTTTAATTGGACGCCCCTTAGCAGGGCCACGGACTGGGTCGGGCCACCGTGACATCCCCAGAACCGAGACAGAGGGACCCGGTACCGAGTACCCCATTGCCCTGCGTCTGGGGGCGCTCCATCTACATGCCTAAATGGCGAGATTTCCACGGCATGCATCCTGGAAATGTGCCCTTCTAGCATTTGGGCCTGTGGATGGGTGGCTGGGAACTTCTCTTTCGTTCCAAGACCTGGGGTAGGGACATATGAACGCTGGGCTGGGACAAGGATTTGGAAGTGTCTGATGATGGTAAGTCAGAATGTGCAAGGATAGGTGCAGGCAGGAGGCATCTGTGTCAGTGTTTTGGACAGGGGAATGGGAAGCACCTAGCACAGGTGAAGAGGCAGTGATGTTACCCGATGGCACCTATCGTGGACCCAGGCATTTGGCCCACTGAGTCAGGTGCTTAGATGACATGTGCCTGCTCTTGCTGGTGTTGGTTGGGCTCTTAGTGATTAGGCCTCTTCTGATCTTGCCATTGTACAGATTGCAAATGGCAATTTTTTTCTCAGAACTCTTAAAATAGTCCTAGACTGGAAAACACCTAACTCATTGACGGAGAAATTCAAGAGCGTCGGTGCTCTGCGGAACGGTTGCCCGACTTCTTCCTCTTGTCACCACCACTGCCTCTTCCTGCCTGTTTCGGTGCTGCCAATCCATCCTCTTCAGCGCTGCTGGCCTCGCTCTGCATGCCAGCTTCCCAGGTTGGGTCAGAGACTTCATCATCCAGCACCTCATCTTCCAATGCCACACCCTGGTCCTCCTGACTTTGTGACTTAACAACAACAAGACTTAGTGGCAACTTTGTCTCATCATCATTTTCCTCCTTATCCCAAATTTGCCATTCCCCATCATCATGTTCTTGTGGCCACCACTGCTGTAAGGTTTGTGCATCACTAAACAACATGTCTTCCTGTCCCTCTTGGAGCATGCGGGCACAATCAAGAAATCAAGTTGTAAATAGCTCCTCAGAGTGTCCTAGTGTGGGATAGTCTCCTGGGACTCAACATGGTGGGAGGAAGGAGGATCAGGGTGAGGATTAATTGATCCAGACTTTAGGTTGGTGAGACTGGACCGTATGGAAGACTGTGTGGTGCTGCCAAGCCTGCTGGAAGCATTATCTGCTATCCAAACGACCACCTGCTCGCAATGCTCTGGCTTCAGAAGTGGTGTACCTTGCCTCCCTGCAAAGTGGGACAGGAACCTATGTGTCATGGATGGGCATGTTTCTTGTGCTCCAGCAACAGGTGTATTCACACCTGCCCCACATCCTTAGCATCTGTGTTCACCATCATCAACACTGGCACTTCTCCGTGCCTTTCCATACGCATTATGAATTTTGTAATTGCTATGTCTCTTGAAACCAAGTTTATTTTTAATAAAAAAATAAAATTAGTCAACTGCAGCAATCAAAGAGGTTTTTGTGATTTTACTCCACCGCAATGTAACAAAGAACACAACAAGGACAAAAATCAAATTTCACTATCTGATATAATTAGTTTAAACACAAGAAGTATGCCTGCGTCTGAGCAAATTTAACATTGACAAATCCCCCGGCCCAGATGGCATTCATAAACCAATACTGAGGGAATTGAGTTCCGTAATTAACAAACCACTGTATCTCATATTCTTAGACTCTTTTGTAACAGGGATGATGCCGCAGGACTGGAGGGTGGCAGATGTGGTACCGATATTTAAGAAAGGTAAGACCCGATGCACGTTTTGCATCTAGCTTTGTCAAGGGGTGATTGGCGGCAGTTAAATCTATCATTGTTAAAATAAAATTTATATTTTTAATATATTTTCTGATTTGCACTTTTCTCCAACAGTGAGTCAAAAGGGCAGAACTGGTCAAGGATTGCAGAGGGAGGCCTGAGCACTTTCCAGGCTCTGCCTTATTAGACCTCTTTCATAGGCCACAAAAGATTGTTGACAATTCTGTTTTAGTTCTCTACTGAGCTATTAGTATTGATTGGCTTAATGGGTAAAAAATTAGCTAACATCTCTTTAATAAGATAAAGATTTAAAATGAGATAGGGATTTTAAAACATTCAGTAGTTTTATTGCAACATTTATATTAAAATACATATGAATCAAGAATTTTAAATTATTGTCACGCTCAATGAATAGCTATAACAATCATTTGCAGACAAAATATTTTCAATGAATCTTCCATTAGCTAGAAGTATTGTTTGGTTTCCATAGACACCCAGACTATTCTCACAAATGCACATCATTGCTGTCATCTTTTGAACTTTTTTGCATTTATGACCATCTTTAAAATGTGAAGTGGCTGGCATGCTGGTAAATATTATGAAGAAGAAGAGTTGATATGCCAAAGCTTGTTCAGTCTACTAGAACATATTCTTGTAGAACTGCTGAACTTGTCTTCAGCAACACTTTGTATTAGGGCTCATTTCCACTTGCAAGAGACAAAACGGTCTGATTTACGGACTGAAAAAACGGAGGAAAATCATGCGATTGTCATGCGAGTGTCATGCGATTTTTTATCGCAACATCCGTATGACATCCGTATTGCTGTCCGATTTTTACGCACCGGTGTCTTTTGAAAAGCTGGCAAATCAGTGCTGTGTACAGTAAAATTACACTGACAGGTTAGAATAGAATAGATATATACACATAGAATAGGTATATATATATATATATTTTTTTTTTAATGCAGCGCTAGATAGCATAAAAGCCGCTAATTCAATTGCCGGCTTTTGCACTCTCCTTCCCAAACCCGACAGGATATGAGACATGGTTTACATACAGTAAACCATCTCATATCCCTTCTTTTATTACATATTCCTCTTCACTAATGTAAGAAGTGTCTGTGTGTCAAATTTGGGGGCTCTAGCTATTAAATTAAAGGGTTAAATCGCGGAAAAAATTGGCGTGGGCTCCTGCGCAATTTTCTCCGCCAGAGTGGTAAAGCCAGTGACCGAGGGCAGATATTAATAACCTAGAGAGGGTCCATGGTTATTGGCCCCCCCTGGCTAAAAACATCTACCCCCAGCCACCCCAGAAAAGGCACATCTGGAAGATGCGCCTATTCTGGCACTTGGCCACTCTCTTCCCACTCCCGTGTAGCGGTGGGATATGAGGTAATGAAGGGTTAATGTCACCTTGCTATTGTAAGGTGACATTAAGCCAGGTTAATAATGGAGAGGTGCCAATTATGACACCTATCCATTATTAATCCAAAAGTACGAAATGGTTAATAAAACACACACACATTATTACAAAGTACTTTAATGAAATAAAGACACAGGGTGTTGTAATATTTTATTATTCTCTTAATCCACCTGAAGACTCTCTTTCTGTAAAAAAGTAAGAATAAAAAATCAACAATATCCCATACCTTCCGATGATCAGTCACATCCCACGATGTAAATCCATCTGAAGGGGTTAAATCATTTTACACCCAGGAGCTCTGCTAAAGCAGCTGTGCTCGTTGGTGTAAAAATACGAGGAATGAATGGAAAGCAGGGGAATGTCCTGTAGTTACCTTGAGTTGCGGTGAGGCGCCCTCTGCTGGATGTCCTCATATGAACTCGAGCGTGGGAACTTTTCCAAGGTTCCAGTTCATGAGGACATCCAGCAGAGGGCGCCTCACCGCAACTCAAAGTAACTACAGGTCATTCCCCTGCAATCCATTCATTCCCGGGGGTTTTACAGGCACGAGCACTGCTTTAGCAGAGCTCCTGGCTGTAAAATGATTTAACCCCATCAGATGGATTTACTTCGTGGGACTTGACATGAGCGACGGAAGGTATGAGATATTGTTTTTTTTTTATTTTTCCTTTGTTACAGAACGAGGGTCTTCAGGTGGATTACCAGTATAATAAAATATTACAACAACCTGTGTTTTTATTTCATTAAAATATTTTTAAATAAAGTGTGTGTGTGTTTTATTAACCATTTCGTACTATTGGATTAATAATGGATAGGTGTCATAATTGACGCCTCTCCATTATTAATCTGGCTTAATGTCACCTTACAATAGCAAGGTGACATTAACCCTTCATTACCCCATATCCCACCACTACACGGGAGTGGGAAGAGAGTGGCCAAGTGCCAGAATAGACGCATTTTCCAGATATGCCTTTTCTGGGGTGGCTGGGGTCAGATGTTTGTAGCCAGGGGGGGCCAATAACTATGGACCCTCTCTAGGCTATTAATGTCTGCCCTCAGTCACTGGCTTTACCACTCTGGCGGAGAAAATTGCGCGGGAGCCCACGCCAATTTTTTCCGCCATTTAACCCTTTATTTTACAAGCTACAGCGTCCAAATTTTGCACATACACACTACTAACATTAGTAGTGTGGAATATGCAAAAAAAAAGGGATATGAGATGGTTTACTGTATGTAAACCATGTCTCATATCCTGTCGGGTTTGGGAAGGAGAAATGAAAAGTCGGCAATTGAATTACCGGCTTTTCTCTAACACCGGTGCGTATTTCTCGCAGGTCACACTGCTGGTCCGTGTGTAATCCGTATTTTTCTCGCCCCCATAGACTTTCATTGGCGATTTTTTTGCGCAATACGGTGACAAACGCAGCATGCTGCGATTTTCTACGGCCGTACAAGACCATATATTACGGATGCGTAATATACGGCAGATAGGAGCTGGGCCATAGAGATTCATTGGGCCGTGTGCAATGCGTATTTTACGGACGTAGTTTATGCGCTCATACGTCTGTAAAACTCGCTTGTGTGACGCCGTCCTTTATGTGTATTTTTGTCAATTTGTTTTCAAATATGTATATGTTTGTATGCCTGTATGCGTACGTATCTGTGTATATGTTTGTGTATGTGCTTGTCTGTGTTTCTATGTCTGCATATTATCTGTGTGCATATCTGCGTACTGTGTGCAAGCATATGTGTTCATGTCTGTGTGTGCATCACTGCATGATGTGCGCATGTCTGCGTACCGTGTGCATGCCTGTGCAATGTATATGTGCATGCCTGTTTATTGTGTATGCCCATGCCTGTGTAGTGTGTGTGCATGCCTGCGTATTGTCTGTTTGTGCATGACTGTATACTGTGTGTGCGCTTTCCTGCGTACTGTGTGCTCGTATGCCTGTGTACTGTGTGTGCATGATTGCGTACCATGTATGCATGCCTGTGTATTGTATATGTGCATGCCTGCATATTGTATATGTGCATGCCTGCGTATTGTGTGTGTGAATGCCTTTATATTGTGTGTGCCTGCATATTATGTGTGCATGCCTGCGTATTGAGTGTGTGCACATGCCTGCGTACTGTGTGTGCATGCATGCCTGCATATTGTGTGTGTACATGCTTACTTATTGTATGTTCATACCTGCGTATTATGTATGCGCATGCCTGCATATTGTGTGAGCATTCCTGCGTACTGTGTGTGTGCATGTATTGTGTGTGCACATTCTTGTGTATTGTGTGTGCATTACTGCGTACTGTGTGTGCGCATGCCTGTGTATTGTGTGTGTGCATGCCTGCATATTGTATGTCTTGCTGCCTGCGAAAAGTGTGTGCATGCCTGCGTATTGTATATTTGCATGTCTGTGTACTGTGTGTGTGTGCATGCCTGGGCATTGTATATGTGAATGCCTGCCTATTGTGTGTGCATGCCTGCATATTGTGTGCATGCCTGTATATTATGTGTGTGCATGCCTGTATATTATGTGTGTGTAAGCCTGCATATTGTTGGCATGCCTTCATATTGTATATGTGCATGCCTGTGTATTGTGTGTTGCTTGTCTGCGTATTGTGTGTAAGCATACTTGCTTATTGTATGTGCATGCTTGCTTATTGTATGTTCATACCTGCGTATTGTGTGTGAGCATGCCAGCATATTGTGTGTGTGCATGCTTGCGTATTGTGTGTGCATGACTGTGTATTTTTTCTGTGCATGCCTGCGTACTGTGTGCACACTGTGTGTATGCATGCCTGTTTATTGTGTTTTCATGCCTGCATATTGTGTGTGTGCAAGCCTGTGTATTGTGTGCGTGCCTGCGTATTGTATATGTGTGCATGCCTGCATATTGAGCGTGCACATGCTTACTTATTGTTTGTGCATGCCTGCTTATTGTATGTTCATAACTGCGTATTATGTGTGCGCATGCCTACATATTATATGTGAGCATGCCTACGTAATGAATAAGAACTACAGTTTTTGCAGAGTAGAAAGCAAGAAAAGGTTGAATTCTAGAAATGTATTTGAGGTGTAGATGACAAGAGCAAGCAAATGATCAGATGTTTGGATTTAATGAAAGATCTGAATCAAGTATGTCCCCAACACAGAGGCCATGTTGCTGGGGAGTAACAGTATGCATGAAAATGTCGGGCATATATACAGTAGGTTAGTGGAGGGAGGATACACAAGGAGTTCAGTTTTTGACAGGTTCATTTTAAGATAGAGGGAGGACATGATCTTAGAGACAGTGGTAAGACAATCACTGGTGTTTTGTAATAATGCAGGCGTGATGTCAGGAGTAGAGATGGGCAAGCCTAAAGAGTAAAGTTTGGCGTCCATACCAAACACCTACTGTTTGGGCTTGGACACCGACAACAGACCAGGAAGTCCGCATTACTGTTTTGGTTCGGCCCTCTGAACACCAGGAGTTTGTGGTGCTGTCATGTGCATGACAGCGAGGCAAACACTGCTACTGACTTGAGTGATGTCACTGCAGTTCATTGGCCCAGTTGGGAACGCAGGCTCAGTGACCGGCTGTAACCTTGATTACATCACCACTAGTCACGGATGATGCGCTCTCAGCAGCTCATTCATCAGTGGTTCTCAGCCTGGATGGTGGCATCTTGGCACCGTCCAGGTTGAAAACTAGTAATCCCCAGACATGGATTACGGCGTGGAAGAGAACGTCAGACAGGTGAGGGATAGTGTTGTTTTTTTTGTTTGTTTTATTACAGGAGACAATGATGGATTGAAAATGAGGGATTCAATGGAATGGATGTTAGGTGAGTATAACTGTGTTTGCTATTTTTAAATAATTAAAGGAAAAGTGTGTTTAGTTTTTATTTCAAATAAAAGATTATTCTTGCTGTGTCTTTATTTGCAGTATAACTATAGGATTAGTATTGGATAGGCATCATACAGACGCCACTTCATTACTAACCCATGGGCTTGATGTAACCTGACAATGCAAAGGTGACATCAACTCCACAAATATAAACCTCACTTACCACCGCTACAGGGCAAGTGGAAAGAGTCTGGCAAAGTGCCAGACTTGGTGCATCTAAAGGCTGCGCCCTTTCTGGGTGGCTGCAGGCTGTTAATTTTAGTTTGGGGTGGGGCCAATATCCATGGCCCCTTACCAGTCTGAGAATACCAGCCCCCAGCTGTCTGCTTTTGCAAGGCAGGTTGTCAAAAATGGGGGGAACCCCCAAGCTGTTTTTTTAAATTATTTAATTAAATAATTAAAAAAAACAGCGTGGGGACCCCTCTATTCTTGATACCCAGCCTCGCTTACGTGACAGTTGAGGGTTGTAACCCCCAGCTGTCAGTTTTGCCTGGCTGGTTATCAAAAATACAAGGGAATCCATGCCTTTTTTTTTTTAAATTATTTATTTAGAGTGCAGGCACCGACTGATGACTACTTCCATGAGCCGCTGCCTGCTCTTAGGCTGCCATCACACTAGCAGTATTTGGTCAGTATTTTACATCAGTAGTTCTCAGCCAAAACCAGGAGTGGATGATAAATGCAGAAGTGGTGCATATGTTTCTATTTTACTTTTCCTCTAATTCTTCCACTCCTGGTTTTGACTTACAAATACTGATGTAAAATACTGACCAAATACTGCTAGTGTGACGGCAGCCTAACTGTTATTGGCAGCAGCAGGCGCAGGCTGATGGGTGCAGTAGTCCCATCATCTGACGCCAGTGTCCGGAGGTAAATTTTATACACTCACCGGCCACTTTATTAGGTACACCATGCTAGTAACAGGTTGGACCCCTTTTGCCTTCAGAACTGCCTCAATTCTTCGTGGCATAGATTCAACAAGGTGCTGGAAGCATTCCTCAGAGATTTTGGTCCATATTGACATGATGGCATCACACAGTTGCCGCAGATTTGTCGGCTGCACATCCCAAAGATGCTCCATACAAGGCAGGATGGATCCATGCTTTCATGTTGTTTACGCCAAATTCTGACCCTACCATCTGAATGTCGCAGCAGAAATCGAGACTCATCAGACCAAGCAACGTTTTTCCAATCTTCTACTGTCCAATTTCGATGAGCTTGTGCAAATTGTAGCCTCAGTTTCCTGTTCTTAGCTGAAAGGAGTGGTACCCGGTGTGGTCTTCTGCTGCTGTAGCCCATCTGCCTCAAAGTTCGACGCACTGTGCGTTCAGAGATGCTCTTAGGCCTACCTTGGTTGTAACGGGTGGCGATTTGAGTCACTGTTGCCTTTCTATCAGCTCGAACCAGTCTACCCATTCTCCTCTGACCTCTGGCATCAACAAGGCATTTCCGCCCACAGAACTGCCGCTCACTGGATTTTTTTTTCTTTTTCGGGCCATTCTCTGTAAACCCTAGTGATGGTTGTGCGTGAAAATCCCAGTAGATCAGCAGTTTCTGGAGGTGGGCTGTATTATATTCTATGGGGGCTACATTATATTCTATTGGGGACTCTATTATATTCTATGGGGGTACATTATTTTCTATGGGGAGGTGGGCTGTATTATATTCTATTGGGGACTGTATTATATTCTATGGGGGTACATTATTTTCTATTGGGAGGTGGGCTGTATTATATTCTATTGGGGACTGTATTATATTCTATGGGGGTACATTATTTTCTATGGGGAGGTGGGCTGTATTATATTCTATGGGGAGTTGGAATGTATTATATTCTATGGGGGCTACATTATATTCTATGGGAGGTGGGCTGAATTATAGTCTATGGGGGTACATTATATTCTATGGGGAGGTGGGCTGCATTATATTCTATGGGGAGGTGGGATGTATTATATTCTATGGGGGGTACATTATATTCTATGGGGAGGTGGGCTGTATTATATTCTATGGGGGTACATTATATGGAGAGGTGGGCTGTATTATAGTCTATAGGGGTACATTATATTCTATGGGGAGATGGGCTGTATTATATTCTATGGGGGTACATTATATTCTATGGGAAGATGGTCTGCATTATATTCTATGGGGAGGTGGGCTGTATTATAGTCTATGGGGGGCTGCATTATATTCTATGGTGGACTAAATTACATTGTATGGGGGGCTTCATTATACTATATGAAGAGGGCTACATTGTATTCTATGGAGGGGCTGCATTATATTCTATGGAGGGGATGCATTATATTCTGTGGGGGCTCCCATATATTCTATGGAGGGGCTGCATTATACTATGAGGGAGGCTGCATTATATTCTATGGGGGTTACATGGATTGTATGACGGGGCTGCATTATACTCTGAGGGGGCTACATTATATTCTGTCGGGTGGCTGCATTATGCTCTGTGGTGTGGCTGCATTTTACTATATGTACTACATGGGACCTGCAATATACTGTATTGAGGACAATGGAGAATACATTATACTATATGAAGAACTATGGGGTGCATTATACTATGGGAAGTGAATTGTACTACATGGATGACTATGGTGGTGCATTATACTATTTGGAGCACTGTGAGGAGTGTATTATATTATATGGAGGACTGAGCAGTGTATTTTAATATATGGAGGACTATGAGGAGTGTATAATACTATATGGAGGACTGAGGAGTGTATTTTACTATATGAGGACTATAGTGAGTATATTATACTATATGGAGGACTGAGGAGTGTATTATACTATATGGAGGACTATAGGGAGTGTATTATACTATATGGAGGACTGAGGAGTGTATTTAAATATATGGAGGACTATGGGGAGTGTATTTTACTATATGGAGGACTATGGGGCACATTATATTATATGGAGGACTATGGGGTGTGTATTTTACAATATGGAGGACTGTGGTGCACATTACAATATATGGAGGACTATGGGGAGTATTATACTAAACAAGCAAAATGCTGCCTATTCATCGAGTGATTGGATTGTTTATGCCAGAACAAAAATCATTGTTCGCAGCATCACATCGCCGGTGTAAACTGTAGATATGCTGCTGAAAACATGATACTGTATGGGGACAGATTGATCTAATAGTGATTGTTCTGTTCCCATCATTCATTCTCAGCCAGTGTAAAGAGGCTGGGAAACAAACGTCGAACAATATTGTCGATCACACTCGTTTAGTGACCTGAAGACAGTGCACGTAAATATAACAGAAATGCTTCTGTGTGAAGTGCAACATGTGAGCATCTGATGCCCCATTTTAAACCTTTTGGCTAGGGCCCCACTTTGCCTAAAACCGGCTGTGTATACAGGCCCACTCACTGATTCCAAAATTGAAGACCCCTGTGATGCTAGTTAGTGAACACACCTTGATTTAACATGTCCCTTTTGTCACATATTTTCAAGGTTACCATCATTTCTGTCCAGGCCTATCATGAGTTTTATTTTTAAAAAAATTCTGTGGAAGGACGGTTGAAAAACAATGTCTGACTTTCATTTGTTCATTTTCATAAATCTTTTATTTATTGTTACATTTGTAAGATTCAACTTATTTCTGTGACCATTGTGGGTTTTTCTGTCATGACACGAGGGGTATCAACAATTTTGACCACGCATGTATGTGCTGCTGTCATCTGGTGGTTTGGAAAAGTGTGGGCTAATCCAGGCTTTGTTCATTTTTATGAGAGTGAGCCTGTCTGAATTCTCAGTTGACAGGCGAAAGCGCCTGTCTGTTATGACTGCCCCGGTGACACTAGAAACCATTCAGAGAAGATGCTAGCTGCAGGGCCGCACAACACCTCCAAGGCATATAGGGACAGCTCATGCCAGGTGTCCAGCTTTGAAACCCAATAGTTGAAATTTGCAGAGGAATTAGGGAGTATGCTGGTTTTGTCTGCCAGGTATAGCTTGACCATATTTAAAAATGTTTTCCTCCTTCTCAAAAATACTCGGTCATCAGGGACTGGATGCTATATGATGGTGTCTTGAAATTGTCCCATGCCTTTGACAGTGTACCCCTGCCTCTGCTGTGTGTTTTCCTTGCCTCTCCTCCTTGGTTGAGCAAAGAAGTTTGTCCCTGCGTGATGGGAATATGTTCAACCTATTTTCCACAATGACCTTCTGGTATAGCACCACTTTAGAAGACCTCTCCACCTCATGAAGAAGACATGAAAACTTCTTTTTGTAGTGTGGGTCTAGCAAGGTGAACAACAAGTACTCTTTTTTGGCCAAAATGAATGTAATGCGAGGGTTATAGGAAAGGCAGTGGTACATAAATTTGGCCTCACGTGCCAAGCTCTATAAAGCCAACACTTCCCTGTCTCCACCATGATGACGACGCACCATATCCTCCTCCTTTTCCCTTTCTTCCTCCTCATTCTCATGCTCAGCCCATCCACGTAGGAGAGATGGAACGAAGGTTGTGTGGCTACTAGCCTCTGTTGCACTTGCCACCATCTCCTGTTCCACCTCTTCCTCCTCCTCAGCTTCAACCTCCACATTGTTGCCCAATTTGCGCTGAGCAGATGAGATGAGGCTGGGCTGACTACAATCTCTCTTATGTTGTTTTTCTCCATCTCCACCTGGTCTACATGCGAAGCTTCATAATTAATTGTGAGCAGCAAACTGTTTCAGTAGGCACATAAGCGGGATAGTTGCACTGACTATGGTGTCATAACCGCTCAGCATCTTTGTAGAGTCTTTGAGTCTTGGAGAACCAAACAAATGTCAGACATCCATGGCCACTCTTCAGTTATTATATGTGGAGGCTGACCAGAATACCGATGGGCATATTGGAGCTGGTACTCAACCACTGACTTCTGCTCACAAAGCCTTGCCAGCATGTGCAGTGTGGAATTCCAGTGTGTGGTGATGTCGCACACCAATCGGTGAGTTAGCACTTGCATGCACAGCTGCAGCTCCACCACAGCGGCGGCAGCTATAACTGACTTGCAGAAATGGGCACTGACGTAGCGTACCTTGACTAGAAGCTCTCGCAAATCTGGGTATGTTTTCAGAAACTGCTGAATTACCAAGATGAGCACATGTGCTAAGCATGGTACATGCCTGAGCATGCCAAGCTTTACAGCTGCCACCAGGTTACACCCATCATCACACACGACTATGCCTGATTGGAGGTTCACTGGCAAAAACCACAGAGCTGTCTGGTCTGTTAGTCCTTTAAGTAACTCTGCCACGGTGTGCAGTTTGTCTCCTAGACAAATTAGCTTCAGCAGAACCTGTTGCCGCTTCACTGAGGCAGTGCTTCAGAGCTTGTGGACGATGTGCTATGACGTACCACATCGGAGATGGAGTATGAGGAGGAGCAGGAGGGGGATTTGATACTGCTGTAGGGGGTAAAGGAAAGCATGACAGAAATATGTTCAGCAATCCTCGGCATCAGGAGCACGTGCTGTGCCAGGGTGCGACTCTGACCCAGCCATCACAATGTTCACCCAGTGTACTGTCAGTGAAATGTACTGTCCGTGGTCACAAGCGCTTGTCTACGTGTCAGTCGTTAAGTGGACAATGCCAGTAAGTATGATGGTAAGGGCATGAGAAATGTTCTTAGACATGTGCTGCTACAAGACGGGGATGCCAACACTGGGAGAAAAAGTGGCCACTGGGGACAGAGTACCGAGGCACAGCTAACACCATGAGTCAGCGGAAATTCTCAGTGTCTATGCAGCGCCCCAGAGTCCTGGTCGTGCAGTATTGTCGCTCTGCCGCTAAGGGGAGTGATGGTACGTTTGATTGTACTAAAGGAGTTCACCTGACCAGGTATCACAGTCACAAATTACACTTCACACTCTGGCCACCAGGGGGAGCAAAAGGTTCTATGTATTAGGCCACTCCTCACACTCTGGTAAAACTGGGGGGTTGGATAGGAAGTTGGAGAGGAAAGCTGACTGGGTTTTGCCCAGGCAACATCCAGTGAGAGAGGGTGTTGCAGGGAAAGATTCAGGGGGTCCCTGTCAGGGTTGGGATCCTGACAGAGGCCTAGCAAGAGACAGATCGTTACGGAGCCGCGCCTGCACTTCATTGCGGCGGTATCTTAAGAAAGGACAAGAAGGATATTGTGGAGAAGTGAGAAACGAGATCACAGCAACAAAGGAGATAATACTGGGAGGAGTTGTGCCCTAAGATCGTGGCAACATCCTTCTGAGGCGCGTAGCCGGTGGCCGGAACACCGAGGGAGTACTGGCTCTATGCTTTACTTCAATCACAGCAGGGCAGTTGACTTTAGGTTTGCTGTCTCACCTTTTCACCTAAGCAGACAACGGAGGCAAATTGTGGGAGAGGGGCGTCTCTAGGGTCCCTATAAAATAGCTCCAGGCCTACCCCGTCATACGGGTGCGTCCTATCCAAACTGGGGGACGGAGAGAACATCAGAAACAGATACAAGAGTTGTGAGGACTATCCCGTGGTGCTCAGCAGGGAGGTACTACAACACACAGGCGCAAGTAGGAAGGCTACTGATTTCCACCTGCAAAGGGAACTCTGGATGTGCCTTCGGACCAGCCGGTCTCAGCAAGCCCTGTTAGCAGTGCTCTGGATTGTGGATGCCGAAGTCTACAGTAAAAGGTAAAGAGACTGCAACCTTGTGTCCTAGTTATTTACCACGACCTAAACCACCACACCTACACCTTTAATTCATAGTCATAGTTATTAAGGTTGAAGGAAGACTTTAAGCCCATCTAGTTCAACCCATAGCCTAACATGCCCTAACATGTTGATCCAGGGGAAGGCAAAAAAAACCCATGTGGCAAACAGTAAGCTCCACCATGGGGAAAAAAATTCCTTCCCGACCCCACATATGGCAATCAGACTAGTTCCCTGGATCAACGCCCTATCAAGGAATCTAATATACACTCACCGGCCACTTTATTAGGTACACCATGCTAGTAACGGGTTGGACCCCCTTTTGCCTTCAGAACTGCCTCAATTCTTCGTGGCATAGATTCAACAAGGTGCTGGAAGCATTCCTCAGAGATTTTGGTCCATATTGACATGATGGCATCACACAGTTGCCGCAGATTTGTCGGCTGCACATCCCAAAGATGCTCCATACAAGGCAGGATGGATCCATGCTTTCATGTTGTTTACGCCAAATTCTGACCCTACCATCCGAATGTCGCAGCAGAAATCGAGACTCATCAGACCAAGCAACGTTTTTCCAATCTTCTACTGTCCAATTTCGATGAGCTTGTACAAATTGTAGCCTCAGTTTCCTGTTCTTAGCTGAAAGGAGTGGTACCCGGTGTGGTCTTCTGCTGCTGTAGCCCATCTGCCTCAAAGTTCGACGCACTGTGCGTTCAGAGATGCTCTTAGGCCTACCTTGGTTGTAACGGGTGGCGATTTGAGTCACTGTTGCCTTTCTATCAGCTCGAACCAGTCTGCCCATTCTCCTCTGACCTCTGGCATCAACAAGGCATTTCCGCCCACAGAACTGCCGCTCACTGGATTTTTTTTCTTTTTCGGACCATTCTCTGCAAACCCTAGAGATGGTTGTGCGTGAAAATCCCAGTAGATCAGCAGTTTCTGAAATACTCAGACCAGCCCTTCTGGCACCAACAACCATGCCACGTTCAAAGGCACTCAAATCACCTTTCTTCCCCATACTGATGCTCGGTTTGAACTGCAGGAGATTGTCTTGACCATGTCTACATGCCTAAATGCACTGAGTTGCCGCCATGTGATTGGCTGATTAGAAATTAAGTGTTAACAAGAAGTTGGACAGGTGTACCTAATAAAGTGGCCAGTGAGTGTACCTCCGATCACAGCTGCAGGCTCACACTGCCATTTGACAGTGTGGGAACCTTGGCTCTCTGACCAACAGTAATGATTTTACCACCGATCAGAATCAGTGCTGCCGCGCCGTCATGCACATAACAGCGTGGAAAACACTAGATGTTTGGGCACCTCATTCATGTGAATGGGGGGTCTGTGTTTGGGTTCAGGTCCGGGTATTGTTCTGGTACCCAAACCCAAACTTTTTTTAACTCTTCGGCTGAACCCACCGGACCCATCATCCTGGGGTTCGCCCATTTCTAATCAGTAGTAGAGGTGTATAATTGGGTGTCATCAGCATGGAGATGGTACTGAAAGCCAAGTCTACTGATTGTCCAATAGGGACAGTATACAAGATAACAGGAGAGGGACTAGGACTAATCCTTGAGGAACCCCTACAGCAAGGAGAAAGAGAGGAGGAGGAGCCAACAAAAATACAGGTGAAGGAGCGGTCAGAGAGGCAGGAAAAGAATCAGGAGAGAACGGTGTCCATGAGGCTGATAGAGCGAAGCATATTGAGGAGGAGCTGGTGATCCACAGTGTAGAATGCTGCAGAGAGATCCAGGAGAATAAGCATGGAGTAGTGACCATTAGATTTAGCTGTTAGTGGATCACTAGAGACTTTAGAGAAGGCAGTTTCAATAGAGTGTAAAGATCGGATTGCAGAGGGTCAAGAAGAGAGTGATCTGAGAGATAGCGGATAGATGAGAGATGAGATGAGAGATGAAGGGGAAATTAGAGACAGGTCTGTAGTTAGCAGCACAGTTAGTTTTTTAAGCACATAGTATTTTAAGTAATGCTGGCATGTTTAAATGAGGGAAAGATACTGGAAGAGATACAGAGGTTGAATATTTTTGTCAGGTGAGTGATGATAGCTGATGAAATGGACTGGAGGAGATGTGAGGGAATAGGGTCACTGTGCAAGTAGTATGGCAAGAAGATGCAAGGAGCCTGATCAATTCTTCTTCCTTGACTGGTTCAAAGACAGAGAGTGAGCTGGACACAGTGAGGGAAGGAGAACAGTGCATGGAATGAAGGGATTTGGAGAAAATTTCCTGATGGATATGATCAATTTTTTTCTTTTAAATAATTGGCCTGATTGTCAGTGCTGAGATTGGTGGTCGGTGCCTGCACTCTTGGATTGAGGAGGAAATGAAAAATGTCAAAGAGATGTTTAAGATTCTTAGACAGTGGGTTAATGAAGGTGTTGAAATAGGTTTGCTTGGAGAGGTGAAGGGTAGAGCTGTATGCTTTAAGCATAAACTTATAATGGATGAAATCTTGGGCCAGATTGGATTTTCTCCACAGACTTTTGGCGCACGTGGAACTCCGCTGTAGGAGACGTCTGTGCCTAGTTGCTCTATGTGTAGGTGGTGCGCAATCATCCTGGGCATTTTGCAGTGTTTTATTATAATGTTTAAGTGCAGATTCAGGACATGAGAGGGAGGAGATTGGGCCAATGATGACTGCAAATTCTTCATAAGTTCTGGGTGCTAATGGCAGGTGACGTATACTTCTTTAAGTGTGGAAAGTGGGGATGAAAGAATGAAAGAAGATTGTGGTCAGAGAGCGTGACAGGAGAGGTGGTAAAATCATGCACCGAGCAGAGCCGGGAAAAGACCAGGTGCAGCGTATTTCCATCTTCATGTGTAGGAGAGTTAGTAACCTGTGAAAGGCCGAAGGAGGAGGTTAGAGATAAAAGGTGAGTGGCAGATGGGGAGCAGGAAAAACCAAAAGAGATGTTAAAGTGTCCCATAATGAGGGTTGGGATGTTACAGGATAGAACATGTGGAAACCAGGTGGCAAAATGATCATGGAACTGACAGGAGGGGCCTGAAGGACGATACCCAACCACCACTCAAAGAAAGAAAGGGATGTAGAGTCTGACAGTGTGGACCTCAAAAGAAGGGAAAATAAGTGAGGGTACTTGGGGAATTACCTGAAAAGTAAATTTGGTTGATAGGAGCTGGACAATAGCTCCACCTGGTCCGTTGTCTGATCTCGGGGTGTGAGAGAAATGTAGTTCACCATATGAGAGAGCAGCGATGGAGGTGGTGTCTGACTGCTGGATCCAGGTTTCAGAGCCAGAGGGTTAAGAGAATCAGAAATGAACAAGTCATGGATAAAGGAGAGATTGTTACATGCTGAGTGTGAATTCCAGAGGGCACAGTTAAAAGAGACAGAAGGCATGCAGAGAATATTAATGAGATTTGAGGAGTTTCTGAGAATAGTAGGTGAGGAGTTTGACTTAGTATTACAAGAAAGGCTGGGGTTGGGAGAGATATCTCCTGCAACTAAGAGGAGGATAGGAAGAGTGAGCAGATAGTTGAGTGATTTGTGAGAGCGTCTCTTGTGTTGCATGCTGGGACTGAATGGATCTGTGCTGTTTAGGATTGTGAAAAAAGCGCGAGTGCTGTACATAGGAGAGGATAATACAGAGAGGCTGATATGGATTGAGTGGAAAGAGTTTGTGCAAGGAAGGTGGATGTGAGTGAATGCAGCAGGATATAAATTATACAAATACATGTGGTGCATATTTTTTGCAATCCAAATGTTCTGGAAATAGTTTATTTAATTGTTTTACCTGTCTACAGCCCTGTCTCACTGCAATGAATAAAAGCAAGGCACTTTGAAGAAAATATGCCTAAATGCCCCATACATAAATGCATCCTCTAAGCTATGTCTGAATATATAGGAGGTTTGTTCTTAGCTCTATCACTAATTTGAGCTGTTGACAATCAATCAACTAAATAAAGACAGCAGGAGACAATAAATGTGGAGATAAGCAAACAAGTTTGCAGGCCAACATGAATCATAAAACACTTTTTGAGCTACTGGGATAACCTTACAGCATCTGGGACCAGCTCAGTAAGATGAATGAAATATTTGCCATTAAATATGCTTGCAGAGTTGGAAATGAGGTTGCAGGATATATGCAGCAAATTAATGAAATATACATTGGGTACGTAAAGTATTAAGAGCCCTTTAAATTTTTCACTCTTTCTTTCATTGCAGCCATTTGGTACATTCAAAAAAAGTTCTTTTTTTCCCCTTAATGTACACACTGAACCCCAGCTTGACTAAAAAAAACAGAAATGTAGAAATTTTTGTAAATTTATTAAAAAAGAAAAACTGAAATATCACATGGTCATAAGTATTCATTGGAGTCCAGCTGTATTTAATTAAACACACATGTCTATATAAGACCTCACAGCTCACAGTGCATGTCAGACCAAATGAGAATCATGAGGTCAAAGGAACTGGCCAAGGAGCTCAGAGACAGAATTGTGGCAAGGCACAGATCTGGCCAAAATTGCAAAAGAATTTCTTCAGTACTTAAGGCTCCTAAGAGCACAGTGGCCTCCATAATCCTTAAAAGGAAGAAGTTTTCCTTCATGGGAGAAGAGCCTTAGTGAGAGAGGTAAAGAAGAACCCCAAGATCACTGTGGCTGAGCTCCAGAGATGCAGTAGGGAGATGGGAGAAAGATCCACAAAGTCAATTATCACTGCAGCCCTCCACCAGTCAGGCCTTTATGGCAGAGTGGCATGACGGAAGCCTCTCCTTAGTGCAAGACATATGAAAGCCCACATAGAGTTTGCTAATAAACACATGAAGGACTCCCAGACTATGAGAAATAAGATTCTCTGGTCTGATAAGATGAAGGTAGACCTTTTTGGTGATAATTCTAACCAGTATGTGTGGAGAAAACCCAGGCACTGCTCATCACAATCCCAACAGTGAAATTTGGTGGCAGCATCATGCTATGGGGGTGCTTTTCAGGGACAGGACGACTGGTTGCCATTGAAGGAAACATGAATGCGGCCAAGTACAGAGATCCTGGATGAAAATCTCTTGCAGAGTGCTCTGGACCTGAAACCTGGCCAAAGGTTCAGCTTTCAACAAGACAATAACCCTAAGCACACTGCTAAAATAACAAAGGAGTGGCTTCAGAACAACTTTGTGACCATTCTTGACTGGCCCAGCCAGAGCCCTGACCTAAACCCAACTGAGCATCTCTGGAGAGACCTGAAAATGGCTGTCCACCAACGTTCACCATCCAGCCTGACGGAATTTGAGAGGATCTGCAAGGAAGGATGGCAGAGGATTCCCAAATCCAGGTGTGAAAAACTTGTTGCATCATTCCCAAGAAGACTCATAGCTGTACTAGCTCAAAAGAGTGCTTCTAATTCATACTAGGCAAAGGGTGTGAATACTTATGACCATGTGATATTTTAGTTTTTCTTTTTTAATAAATTTGCAAAAATATCTACATTTCTGTTTTTTTTCAGTCAACATGGGGTGCAGAGTGTACAATAATGAGAAAAAATGAACATTTTTGAATTTACCAAATGGCTGCAATGAAACAAAGAGTGAAAATTTTAAAGGGGTCTGAATACTTTCCGTACCCACTGTGAACATGTAATGGAAATCTTTCTCTGATTTAAGTCAGCATAATCTGTATATTCAGGGTTGGTAATAAAGAAGCAAATAGGAAACACAAGGAAAATGTCATTATAGGTTATCTTTTAGTAAGCAATAAACATTAGACTAGGGAATAAATAATGTGAGCAGAAACGCTGAACTTCTTTTTAACCTTTTAAGATGCAAAGAGTAGACTTGTCCCTGCTGTGTAAAAATGTCTCCCACAAGAACACTTGTACTTCAAGAGCTTAGATCCAATTTTCTTCCTGTTTACCTTCGCCTTTCTTCATGTTTGTTGCTCCTATCTTCATATTATACTTCACTAGTTCCAGATGTAGCTTCACAAGGTTTCTCTGCACTTTTCCTGCTGAAATGTGAGGAGCGTCAGGTGGTGAATTCCACTGAGCATGAGAAGAACTTTTAAAAACAGAATCAACATTAATCAACTGTGAATATTAATGAGACCACAAATTTATATTTCTCTTTACTTTTAGAGTAAAATAATACATTTTTCGGGGCTCGTAAACCTTTAGCTGTGAAGTGCTGAAACTATTTCTGGACACAGATTAAATAAATATTAGGCCATGTAATTTATACTATTGCATTTACTGTATATCACATACTCCATATTATCCTACCAGACATTACCATAATAAGTCTGACAACGTGACTGGTAGGTACCAGGCAGTACATGCACAAAGTACACAGTTGTTTGGCCAATCAGAATTAGGGGAATTATATTTTAAAAGACCAAGTACCAGCCTTAATACTAGTTATTATATGCATATATGCCAAGTGTCCAGAATTTGTCACGACTGTCTCATGTTTTTGAAAGCAATCCTGGCAAAGTCACAGTGCCGAGAGCCAAAAGGAAGAAAGATTTACAGCCGGGGAGGGGGGCTCCAATAGCCCCCTTCCCCCGCAAGTTTAATTGTATCGGCATCTGCGGATACAGATGACAGCAATGATGGAGCGGGGAGCGTCAGCTGATGCTTCCTCTCACATTATTCTTCCTTGGTGTCTGTCGTCTCAGTGTGATGACGTTGAGATGTGCTATGCTTCAGAAGACAAGCTGCAGAGACAGGAGCAGCAGGGAATGAGGAGGAGAGGTGAGTATTGTATTTTATTATAATTTTTAAAACATTGTGGTGGCCATAAAACTGCATTGCAGGCTATGTGGTGCATTATACTGTAGGTGCTATAGGGTGCATTGAACTGTATGAGCTATGGAGTGTATAATACTATATGGACTATGGGGTGCATCATACTGTATGGACTATGGGGTGCATTATACTGTATGGGCTATGGGGTGCATTATACTGTGTGGGCTATGGGGTGCATTATATACAGTGCCTTGCGAAAATATTCGGCTCCCTGGAACTTTTCACCCTTTTCCCAAATACAGTTGTGGCCAAAAGTATTGACACCCCTGCAATTCTGTCAGATAATACTCAGTTTCTTCCTGAAAATGATTGCAAACACAAATTCTTTGTTATTATTATCTTCATTTAATTTGTCTTAACTGAAAAAACACAAAAATAATTGTCATAAAGCCAAATTGGATATAATTCCACACCAAACATTAAAAAGTGGGTGGACAAAAGTATTGTCACTGTTCGAAAAATCATGTGATGCTTCTCTAATTTGTGTAATTAACAGCACCTGTAACTTACCTGTGACACCTAACAGATGTTGGCAATAACTAAATCACACTTGCAGCCAGTTGACATGGATTAAAGTTGACTCAACCTCTGTCCTGTGTCCTTGTGTGTACCACATTGAGCATGGAGAAAAGAAAGAAGACCAAAGAACTGTCTGAGGACTTGAGAAACCAAATTGTGAGGAAGCATGAGCAATCTCAAGGCTACAAGTCCATCTCTAAAGACCTGAATGTTCCTGTGTCTACCATGCGCAGTGTCATCAAGAAGTTTAAAGCCCATGGCTGTCATGATCTCCATGGCCAGAGAACTAGCATAAGCCTCAATAGGAACAAGCTCTTGGAAGATGTAACTGTACTGACCATGAACTAAACCTACCGCATCATCTAGAAGTAGCCAGGTAGCATGTCCTACTTTTTATCCCTATATGCCCAGCGCCGGCCGGAGAACTAAATAATGCTAGCAGAGGGAAATATAAGACCTGACTCACCTCTAGAGAAATGCCCAAAAAGGAGACAGAAGCCCCCCACATATATTGGCGGTGATATGAGATGAAACAACAAACGCAGCAGGAAAATAGTTTTAGCAAATTTGAGGTCCGCTTTCTAGATAGCAGAAGACAGAAAGCATACTTTCATGGTCAGTAGAAAACCCTAACAAAACACATCCAGAAATTACTTTAGGACTCTGGCATTAACTCATAATACCAGAGTGGCAATTCCTGATCAACAAGAGCTTTCCAGACACAGTAACGAAACTGCAGCTGTGAACTGGAACCAAAATACAAAAACAAAACATGGACGAATGTCCAACTTATCTAGTAGATGTCTGGGAGCAGGAACAAGCACAGAGAGGCTTCTGATAACATTGTTGACCGGCAAGCATCTAACAGAGAAGCCAGGTTATATAGCGACACCCAGATCTAATCAGAACAGGTGAACAGGGAAGATGATGTCACAAGTTCAATTCCACCAGTAGCCACCGGGGGAGCCCAGAATCCAAATTCACAACAGTACCCCCCCCTCAAGGAGGGGGCACCGAACCCTCACCAGAACCACCAGGGCGATCAGGATGGGCCCTATGAAAGGCACGAACCAGATCAGAGGCATGAACATCAGATGCAGTGACCCAAGAATTATCCTCCTGGCCGTATCCCTTCCACTTGACCAGATACTGGAGTCTCCGTCTGGAAACACGGGAGTCTAGGATTTTTTCCACAACGTACTCCAACTCACCCTCAACCAACACCGGAGCAGGAGGCTCAACGGAAGGCACAACCGGTGCCTCATACCTGCGCAATAACGACCGATGAAAAACGTTATGAATAGAAAAGGATGCAGGGAGGTCCAAACGGAAGGAAACAGGGTTAAGAATCTCCAATATTTTATACGGACCGATGAACCGAGGCTTAAACTTAGGAGATGAGACCCTCATAGGGACAAAACGAGAAGACAACCACACCAAATCTCCAACACAAAGCCGAGGACCAACACGACGGTGACGGTTGGCAAAAAGCTGAGTCTTCTCCTGGGACAACTTTAACTTGTCCATCACCTGCCCCCAGATATGATGCAATCTCTCCACCACCGCATCCACTCCAGGACAATCCGAGGATTCCATCTGACCGGAGGAAAATCGAGGGTGGAACCCCGAATTACAGAAAAACGGGGACACCAAAGTGGCAGAGCTGGCCCGATTATTGAGGGCGAACTCCGCCAATGGCAAAAAAGCAACCCAATCATCCTGGTCAGCAGACACAAAACACCTCAGATATGTCTCCAGGGTCTGATTAGTCCGCTCGGTCTGGCCATTAGTCTGAGGGTGAAAAGCAGACGAAAAAGACAAATCTATGCCCATCCTAGCACAGAATGCCCGCCAAAATCTAGACACAAATTGGGTTCCTCTGTCAGAAACGATATTCTCAGGAATACCATGCAAACGAACAACATTTTGAAAAAACAGGGGCACCAACTCGGAAGAAGAAGGCAATTTGGGCAGGGGAACCAAATGGACCATCTTAGAAAAACGGTCACACACCACCCAGATGACAGACATCTTCTGAGAAACAGGCAGATCTGAAATAAAATCCATCGAGATGTGTGTCCAAGGCCTCTTAGGAATAGGCAAGGGCAACAATAATCCACTAGCCCGAGAACAACAAGGCTTGGCCCGAGCACAAACGTCACAAGACTGCACAAAGCCTCGCACATCTCGTGACAGGGAAGGCCACCAGAAGGATCTTGCCACCAAATCCCTGGTACCAAAAATTCCAGGATGACCTGCCAATGCAGAAGAATGTACCTCAGAGATGACTCTACTGGTCCAATCATCAGGAACAAACAACCTATCAGGCGGACAACGATCCGGTCTATCCGCCTGAAACTCCTGCAAGGCCCGCCGCAGGTCTGGAGAAACGGCTGACAAGATAACTCCCTCCTTAAGAATACCTGTGGGGTCAGAGTTGCCGGGTGAATCAGGCTCAAAACTCCTAGAAAGGGCATCCGCCTTAACATTCTTAGAACCCGGTAGGTAAAATACCACAAAATTAAACCGAGAGAAAAATAATGACCAGCGCGCCTGTCTAGGATTCAGGCGCCTGGCGGTCTCAAGATAGATCAAATTTTTGTGGTCAGTCAATACCACCACCTGATGTCTGGCCCCCTCGAGCCAATGGCGCCACTCCTCAAACGCCCACTTCATGGCCAAAAGCTCCCGATTCCCAACATCATAATTCCGCTCAGCGGGCGAAAATTTACGGGAAAAGAAGGCACAAGGCCTCATCACGGCGCAGTCAGAACTTTTCTGCGACAACACTGCCCCAGCCCCGATCTCAGAAGCGTCGACCTCAACCTGAAAAGGAAGAGTCACATCAGGCTGACGCAACACAGGGGCAGAAGAAAAACGGCGCTTAAGCTCCTGAAAGGCCTCCACAGCATCAGGGGACCAATTAGCAACATCAGCACCCTGTCTAGTCAAATCGGTCAATGGCTTAACGACATCCGAAAAACCAGAAATAAATCGACGATAAAAGTTGGCAAAGCCCAAAAATTTCTGAAGACTTTTAAGAGAAGAGGGCTGCGTCCAATCACAAATAGCTTGAACCTTGACAGGATCCATCTCAATGGAAGAGGGAGAAAAAATATATCCCAAAAAGGAAATTCTCTGAACCCCAAAAACGCACTTAGAACCCTTGACACACAGAGAATTAGACCGCAAAACCTGAAAAACCCTCTTAACTTGCCGGACATGAGAGTCCCAATCATCCGAAAAAATCAGAATATCATCCAGATACACTATCATAAATTTATCCAAAAAATCGCGGAAAATATCATGCATAAAGGACTGGAAGACTGAAGGGGCATTAGAAAGACCAAAAGGCATCACCAAATACTCAAAGTGGCCCTCGGGCGTATTAAATGCGGTTTTCCACTCATCCCCCTGCCTGATCCGCACCAAATTATACGCCCCACGGAGATCAATCTTAGAGAACCACTTGGCCCCCTTTATGCGAGCAAACAAATCAGTCAGCAACGGCAATGGGTATTGATATTTAACCGTGATTTTATTCAAAAGCCGATAATCAATACATGGTCTCAAAGAGCCGTCTTTTTTTGACACAAAGAAAAAACCGGCTCCTAAGGGAGATGACGATGGACGAATATGTCCCTTTTCCAAGGACTCCTTTATATATTCTCGCATAGCAGTATGTTCAGGCACAGACAGATTAAATAAACGACCCTTTGGGTATTTACTACCCGGAATTAAATCTATAGCACAATCGCACTCACGGTGCGGAGGTAGCGAACCCAGCTTGGGTTCTTCAAAGACGTCACGATAATCAGACAGGAACTCAGGGATTTCAGAGGGAATAGATGATGAAATGGACACCAAAGGTACGTCCCCATGAGTCCCCTTACATCCCCAGCTCAACACAGACATAGCTCTCCAGTCAAGGACTGGGTTGTGAGACTGCAGCCATGGCAATCCTAGCACCAAATCATCATGTAGATTATACAGCACCAGAAAACGAATAGTCTCCTGGTGATCCGGATTAATACACATAGTCACTTGTGTCCAGTATTGTGGTTTATTATTAGCCAATGGGGTGGAGTCAATCCCCTTCAGAGGAATAAGAGTCTCCAAAGGCTCTAAATCATACCCACAACGATTGGCAAAGGACCAATCCATAAGACTCAAAGCGGCGCCAGAGTCGATATAGGCGTCCGTAGTAATAGATGACAAAGAGCAAATCAGGGTCACAGACAAAATAAATTTAGACTGTAAAGTGCCAATGGGAACGGATTTATCAAGCTTTTTAGTACGCTTAGAGCATGCTGATATAACATGAGTAGAATCCCCACAATAGAAACACAACCCATTTTTCCGTCTAAAATTCTGCCGCTCGCTTCTGGACAGAATTCTATCACACTGCATGTTTTCTGGCGTCTTCTCAGTGGACACTGCCAGATGGTGCACTGGTTTGCGCTCCCGCAGACGCCTATCGATCTGAATGGCCATTGTCATGGACTCATTCAGACTTGCAGGCACAGGGAACCCCACCATAACATCCTTAATGGCATCAGAAAGACCCTCTCTGAAAGTAGCCGCCAAGGCACACTCATTCCACTGAGTAAGCACAGACCATTTACGGAATCTTTGGCAGTAAATTTCAGCTTCATCTTGCCCCTGCGATAGGGACATCAAAGTTTTTTCTGCCTGAAGTTCCAAATGAGGTTCCTCATAAAGCAAGCCCAAGGCCAGAAAAAACGCATCCACATTGCGCAACGCAGGATCCCCTGGTGCCAATGCAAAAGCCCAATCTTGAGGGTCGCCGCGGAGCAAGGAAATCACAATCCCAACCTGCTGTGCAGGGTCTCCAGCAGAACGAGATTTCAGGGACAAAAATAACTTACAATTATTTCTAAAATTCTGAAAGCTAGATCTATTCCCTGAGAAGAATTCCGGCAAAGGAATTCTCGGCTCTGATACCGGAGCATGAACAACAAAATCTTGCAAACTTTGTACTTTCGTGGCGAGATTATTCAAACCTGCAGTTACACTCTGTAGATCCATTATAGACAGGTGAACATAGAGCCATTCAAAGATTAGAAGGAGAGAGAAAAAAAAAAGAAAGACTGCAGCATAGACAGACTGGCAAGTGATCCAATTAAGAGCACACTAACTACTAGAGAAAAAAAAAAAAAAAAAAAAAATTTTCAGCAGACTTCTTATTTCTCTCCTTTCTCAGCCAAGGATTTTAACCCTTTAGTGGCCGGTCAAACTGTCATGATCTCCATGGCCAGAGAACTAGCATAAGCCTCAATAGGAACAAGCTCTTGGAAGATGTAACTGTACTGACCATGAACTAAACCTACCGCATCATCTAGAAGTAGCCAGGTAGCATGTCCTACTTTTTATCCCTATATGCCCAGCGCCGGCCGGAGAACTAAATAATGCTAGCAGAGGGAAATATAAGACCTGACTCACCTCTAGAGAAATGCCCAAAAAGGAGACAGAAGCCCCTCACATATATTGGCGGTGATATGAGATGAAACAACAAACGCAGCAGGAAAATAGTTTTAGCAAATTTGAGGTCCGCTTTCTAGATAGCAGAAGACAGAAAGCATACTTTCATGGTCAGTAGAAAACCCTAACAAAACACATCCAGAAATTACTTTAGGACTCTGGCATTAACTCATAATACCAGAGTGGCAATTCCTGATCAACAAGAGCTTTCCAGACACAGTAACGAAACTGCAGCTGTGAACTGGAACCAAAATACAAAAACAAAACATGGACGAATGTCCAACTTATCTAGTAGATGTCTGGGAGCAGGAACAAGCACAGAGAGGCTTCTGATAACATTGTTGACCGGCAAGCATCTAACAGAGAAGCCAGGTTATATAGCGACACCCAGATCTAATCAGAACAGGTGAACAGGGAAGATGATGTCACAAGTTCAATTCCACCAGTAGCCACCGGGGGAGCCCAGAATCCAAATTCACAACACATGGCACTGTGGCTAACCTCCCTAGATGTGGATGGAAAAGAAAAATTGACAAGAGATTTCAAAGCAAGATTATGCGGATGTTGGATAAAGAACCTCAAGGAGTACAACAGTGTCAACCCGTACTATCCGTCGGCGTCTGAATGAAAAGGGACTGTATGGTAGGAGACCCAGGAAGACCCCACTTCTTACCCCGAGAAATAAAAAAGCCAGGCTGGAGTTTGCCAAAACTTACCTGAAAAAGCCTAAAACGTTTTGGAAGAATGTTCTCTGAGACAAAAGTAGAGCTTTTTGGGCAAAGGCATCAACATAGAGTTTACAGGAGAAAAAAAGAGGCATTCAAAGAAAAGAACACGGTCCCTACAGTCAAACATGGCGGAGGTTCCCTGATGTTTTGGGGTTGCTTTGCTGCCTCTGGCACTGGACTGCTTGACCGTGTGCATGGCATTATGAAGTCTGAAGACTACCAACAAATTTTGCAGCATTATGTAGGGCCCAGTGTGAGAAAGCTGGGTCTCCCTCAGAGGTCATGGGTCTTCCAGCAGGACAATGACCCAAAACACACTTCAAAAAGCACTACAAAATGGTTTGAGAGAAAGCACTGGAGACTTCTAAGGTGGCCAGCAATAAGTCCAGACCTGAATCCCATAGAACACCTGTGGAGAGATCTAAAAATGGCACTTTGGAGAAGGCACCCTTCAAATATCAGGGACCTGGAGCAGTTTGCCAAATAAGAATGGTCTAAATTTCCAGCAGAGCATTGTATGAAACTCATTGATTGTTACCAGAAGCAGTTGGTCGCAGTTATTTTGGCTAAAGGTTGTGCAACCACGTATTAGGCTGAGGGTGCCAATACTTTTGTCTGGCCCATTTTTTGAGTTTTGTGTGAAATGACCAATGTTTTGCTTTTTGCTTCATTCTCTTTTGTGTTTTTTCATTTAAGACAAATTAAATGAAGATATTAATACCAAAGAATTTGTGATTGCAATCATTTTCAGGAAGAAACTGAATATTATCTGACAGAATTGCAGGGGTGTCAATACTTTTGGCCACAACTGTATCATTAGTGTTGAGCGATACCTTCCGATATCGGAAAGTATTGGTATCGGAAAGTATCGGCCGATACCGTCAAAGTATCGGATCTAATCCGATACCGATACCCGATCCCAATGCAAGTCAATGGGACGAAAATATCGGAATTAAAATAAACCCTTTCTTAACTTGTAGGTTCATTCTACATGAAGGAAAACAACTAAGAATAATGTAGGATGTATTGGGGGAGGTGGCGGAGACATTAAAGGCACAGAGGTTTAGCCCAATCTAATAGAATAGCAGGATTTTGTTTTGTTTTTTATGACGTTCGGCGTTAGAAAGATTTTGACTATGTTAATTTTTTTTTTATTTTGTCAGATATTGATGTTTCACTACTTCCACGCCCTTCACCTTCTTTTTTACTTCTCCCACAGTTTCTTCTTCATTATCCTCATCATCAGCTTCTTTGACATCAACTTCTTCACCTTATTCATCTTCTTCTTCATCTTCTACCTATTATTTTTTTTGTTACATTGTTCATATTCTTTTCATTTTACTATTATCTTCTTCATATTCAACTTCTTCATCATATTCTTATTTGTGACAGGCATTCCCGTAGTTGTTATCTATAAAAGTTTGAAGATTACACCTTCCGTTCTGCCTTTCACAAAACAGTTACATTTGTCCGCGTTCAGTTTGGCCTGCAGCATCAGGCTTTATCCAGGGGCACCACGAGGAGGAACGGACTCACCCCCATACACTGCTTAGTCTTCTTCTGCTTATAATTTAGATAATATCTTTTGCTCTGATATTTAGTCTTATGCTTAATGTTCTTCTGCTCTTTGTTCTGCAGCCTCTTGTTCTTCTGCTTCTCAGTCTTCCAGGTCGTCGTCGTCTCCAGGGTCGTCGTCTCCGGGGTCGTCGTCATCGGGGTGGTCTTCAGGGTCATCGTCTCCAGGGTCGTCGTCATCTCAGTGGTTGTCGTCTCTGGTGTAGTCGTCATCTTAGGGGTGGTCTTCCGGGTCGTCGTCTTTAGGGTCTTGAACTTGGAAATGTAGCAGAAGGTACAAGAAGGCTGAGAAAATGCCGAGAAACAGCTGATGGAACTGGAACTCGGATGGCTACCCGAAGGTCCAAGAGCCAATGGAACTACCGAGGACCAGCTGACGTTACTGGAACCCGGTTACTAAGCAGGAGGTACCCGTGCCTGAAAGCACTACCAAGGACCACCTGACGTTGGTGGAACTCGGATACCCAGAGTGAGGCACCTAAGCCAAAGGCTCTGCCTGGAAACAGCTGACGGTACTGGAACCAGGATGGGGAGCAGAAGGTACAAGAGCAAAAGACACTGCCGAGAACCAGCTGACGGTACTGGAACCCGGATGGGTAGCCGAAGGTCCAAGAGCCAATGGAACTACCGAGGACCAGCTGACGTTACTGGAACCCGGTTACTAAGCAGGAGGTACCCGTGCTGAAAGCACGACCAAGGACAACCTGACGTTGGTGGAACTCAGATACCCAGAGGGAGGCACCTAAGCCAAAGGCTCTGCCCGGAACCAGCTGACGGTACTGGAACCAGGATGGGGAGCAGAAGGTACAAGAGCAAAAGACACTGCCGAGAACCAGCTGACGGTACTGGAACCCGGATGGGTAGCCGAAGGTCCAAGAGCCAATGGAACTACCGAGGACCAGCTGACGTTACTGGAACCCGGTTACTAAGCAGGAGGTACCCGTGCTGAAAGCACGACCAAGGACAACCTGACGTTGGTGGAACTCAGATACCCAGAGGGAGGCACCTAAGCCAAAGGCTCTGCCCGGAACCAGCTGACGGTACTGGAACCAGGATGGGGAGCAGAAGGTACAAGAGAAAAAGACACTGCCGAGAACCAGATGACGGTACTGGAACCCGGATGGGTAGCCGAAGGTCCAAGAGCCAATGGAACTACCGAGGACCAGCTGACGTTACTGGAACCCGGTTACTAAGCAGGAGGTACCCGTGCCTGAAAGCACTACCAAGGACCACCTGACGTTGGTGGAACTCGGATACCCAGAGGGAGGCACCTAAGCCAAAGGCTCTGCCCGGAACCAGCTGACGGTGCTGGAACCAGAATGGGGACCTATTCAAGCTTGTCTTCCTAGAGCCCCAACTAGCGGTGTTGGAGCAAAGGGTCAGCAGGGGGAGCAGAGTGTAGGCCGAAGCCTGCACTGGAGGCATTTGTAGGTCTGTTGTGTCTGCGTGGCTGTTGCAGGACACGTTGCCGGCTACACAGCAGGGGAACAGCTGGTGGTGCTGAACCCCACTGACACATTGGCTGGTGTTTTTCTCTGTGCAGCTAGCAGTACCGGGCCCCAACTGGCGGTGTTAGAGCCCAGGGTCAGCAGGAGGAGAGGGAGCAGAGTGTAGACCGAAGCCTGCACTGGTGGCAGCTTTGTGTCTGCGTGACTGTTGCAGGACACAGCAGGGGAACAGCTCGCGGTGCTGAACCCCACTGACAGAGTGGCGTGTGTTTTTTTATCTGTGCAGCCAGCACTTCCGGACAGCAACTAGCGGTGTTGGAGCCCGGGCTCTGCAGGTGGAGCAGAGTGTAGGCCGAAGCCTAATTGAACCAATTTTAAAGGTAACCTTTAACCCCCCCTCAGGGGTTACAAACTACAAGAGCCACAGCTTGGGCAGCAGTAATGCTGCACAAGTCAAAGGTTGCTCTTTTAATTTTGCTCCTTGCACACGCAGAAAGAAACACGTATAACATTTAGGCCCTTAAGCAGTCAGACTGTTTTGGAGGCGTGAGTTCCCTTTGTAATGAGACGCAGCACAGCTGTCAAAAATCCCACCTTGGTGCTGGGCGCGGCCTCCTGAGCGTCGTTATTTGCTGCACAGGAGTCTGCGCTGTCGTGTTATCCCTTGGCCTTGCGCTGTTAGCGCTGCCCATCTTCTGACATCATTTAATGTTGGATGGTGCGGTTCGCGATGACCATGAATCCCAGCCCTGCAGTGTCTTTACATTTTTAAAACACTGCGGGGCTGGGATTCATGGCCTGGCGCAGTACATATGTTCACCTCTCACACTCGGGTCCTTACACCTGCTTCAGACTGTGTGGCGTCAGCTGATCCCTTGTCGCATGCCCCGGCCATGAAGCCGCACAGTCTGAAGAAGGCCGAAGGAGATGAGGGACAGCCTGGCGAAGATATGCACTGCTCATGCCCGTCAATCACACCCTCGCAGTCAAAATAAATAAGACACCGAGGGGCGTTGTGTGGGCCAGGGCGGCCGCAGAGGCGCAGCCAGCCAAACAAGGGGGTTGCAGCGTGTCATTACAAAGGAAAGTCACACCTCAGGGACGGTTTAATGGTCACAGAGGACACATTTTAGACGTGTTCAGTTCCACGTGTGCAAGGGGAATAAGTTTCTGAGCCACCTTGCACACATGCAGCATTACTGATGTACAAGGTGGCTGTGAAACATACAAACGCCTGGGGGATGGGGGACAAGTTCACTTCAATTTCAGTTCTTGTGTCTGCGTGGCTGTTGCAGGACACGATGCCGGCTACACAGCAGGGGAACAGCTGGCGGTGCTGAACCCCACTGACACATTGGCGAGGTGTTTGGCTCTGTGCAGCCAGCACTTCTGGGCCCCAACTGGCGGTGTTAGAGCCCAGGGTCAGCAGGAGGAGTAGAGGGAGCGGAGTGTAGGCCGAAGCCTGCACTGGCGGCAGCTTTAGGTCTGTTGTGTCTGCGTGGCTGTTGCAGGACACGTTGCCGGCTACACAGCAGGGGTACAGCTGGTGTTGCTGAACCCCACTGACACATTGGCTGGTGTTTTTCTCTGTGCAGCTAGCACATCTGGGCGACAACTGGCGGTGTTAGAGCCCAGGGTCAGCAGGAGGAGCATAGTGTAGGCCGAAGCCTGCACTGGAGCAAGTTGAAAGGGAACCTTTAACCCCCCCCCCCAGGGGTTTGTAGCTGAAAGAGCCATATTGTACAGCACTAATGCTGGAAAAGGTAAACTTAGCTCTTTTAGTTATGGTCCTTGCAAACGCTGAACTTGACACTTATGAAATGTGTCCCCTCACACCGTTAAACCGTCCGGTCGGAGGGACTTTCCTTTGTCATGTGACGCAGCACAGCTGTCATTTTTACCCCCTTGGCACCGTGCGCCGCCTCCTCAGCGTTGTTTGAATCTGTCCCGGAGCCTGCGCTGTTATGTTAGCCCTTGTCCATGCACACATTTTGCGCTGCCCATCTTCTGACATCATTTGGTGTCAGGCTGGCTGCGCCTGTGCGGCTGCGCTGGCCAAGATCCCGCCTCGCTGTGTCATCTAATGTAATCACTCTGCGGACCTGTGATCCATGGGCAGTGCATATCCTCGCCTCTCACTCCCCTCCCTACGGCTTCTTCAGACTGTGCGGCGTCACGGCCGTGGCATGCTATTAGGGATCAGCTGACGGCGCACAGTCTGAAGAAGGCGTAGGGAGATGAGTGTGAGGCGGAGGTTCAGATATGCACTGCGCATGTCCATGGATCTCAGGCCCCCAGTGGGATTAAATCAGACGACACTGCGAGGCGGGCTCTTGGCCAGCGCGGCCGCACAGGCGCAGTCAGCCTGACACCAAATGATGTCAGAAGAGGGGCAGCGCTAAGTGTGCCTGGCCAAGGGATAACATAACAGCGCAGGCTCCGGGACAGAATCAAACAACGCTGAGGAGCCGGGGCACGGTGCCAAGGGGGTAGGAATGACAGCTGTGCTGCGTCATATTACGAAGGAAAGTCCCACCTCCGGGACGGTTTTACGGTATCAGTGGACACATTTTATAAGTGTTAAGTTCTGCGGGTGCAAGGAGCTAAACAAAAATAGCTACCTTTTCCTTGTGCAGCATTACTGCTGCACAAGGTGGCTCTTTCAGTAACAAACGCCTTGGGGGGGGGGGGGACAGGTTCCCTTACATTTCAGTTGTTGTGTCAGCGTGGCGGTCGCAGGACACATTGCTGGCTACACAGCTGGGGATCAGCTGACGTTACTGAAACCCAATAACACTGGGTCGTATGTTTTGACTGTGCAGACGGCACTTCTGAGCCTCAACTGGCGGTGTTGGAGCCCAGGAATTAAAGTTCAGGTGGTAGAAAGATGAACACAACAGGAGACCTGGATACTGTAGACAGTCACCTAATTATTTAATCAGGAAGAGGAGTGGCAAATTCCTGCGAGATCCAGGCCTTGTTCATTTTCAGGAAAGTAAGCCGGTCAATGTTATTGGAGGATAGTCGCATGCGACGGTCAGTTAGTACACCACCTGCAGCACTAAAGACGCGTTCCGATAATACACTAGCCGCAGGGCAAGCCAGCACCTCCAATGCATACTGGCTTAGCTCTGGCCATGTATCCAGCTTTGAGACCCAAAACTTGAAAGGGGATGAGCCGTCTGGGAGTACAGCAAGAGGGCAAGACATGTAGTCTGTCACCATCTGACGGAACCGTTGCCTCCTGCTGACTGGAGCCGTCTGTGATGGTGTAGACTTTTGTGGCGGGCACACAAAACTGTGCCAAAGTTGGGCCATACTGGTCTTGCCTTGGGCAGAGGCACTGCTTCTGCTCCCTCTTTGTGCAGAGCCTCCTCCACTGCCTGGACGCACTGAGCTGCTTTGTAATGCACTAGCAGCACTTCTCTCAGTTGGAATGGAGAAGATGATGGAATTCACCAGTGTCTCTTGGTACTCCCGCATTTTTCGCTCCCGGTTCAACGGTGTGATGAGGCTTTCTACGTTGTCCCGGTAGTGAGGATCGAGGAGGGTGAACACCCAATAATCAGACATGTTGAGAATGTGGGCGATGCGGCGGTCGTTTCTCAGGCACTGCAGCATGTAATCCACCATGTGCTGCAGACTGCCAACTGCCCAAGAAACGCTGTCCCTGCTGGAGGCGTGATCTCTGCCCACTCGTCATCACCCCACCCTCGCTGTACACACTGAGTACTGGACAATTGTGTAACTCCCTCCTCTGGACGGATGTCTTCCTCCTCCATTGACTCCTCCTCATCCTCCTCACAAAGTGTCCCCTGCCTACGCGTTTGTGAGGAACCACGTGGCGCTGACTGTCCAGAAGATGATGGAAATGGTGAATCCTCATCCTCCACCTCTTCCACAACATCATCCCTTAGCGCTTGCGGTGATTTTTCAAGCAGGCAGATAAGGGGGACAGTCATGCTGACTAGTGCATCATCTGCACTCACCATCCGCGTGGAATAATCGAAGGGACGCAAAACCTGGCAGACGTCCTTCATAGTGGCCCACTCTGTGGTTGTGAAGTCTGAACGGCGCGGAGTGCGACTTCTTTGCACCTGATGCAGCTGGTACTCCATTACAGCTTGCTGCTGCTCACACAACCGCTCCAACATATGTAACGTGGAATTCCACCTTGTAGGTAGGTCACATATGATGCGATGTTCCGGCAGGCGGTGTCAGCGCTGCAGAGCCGCAATGCGCGATTTTGCCGTGCTGGAACGCCGCAAGTGAGCACACTCTAGGCGGACCTTGTGCAGCAGTGCATCAAGATCCGGATGGTCCCTCAAAAAACTCTGCACGACCAAATTGAGCACATGTGCCAGACATGGGATGTGAGTGAGGTTGCCGAGGCCCAGAGCTGCCACTAGATTTCGGCCATTATCACACACTACCATGCCTGGCTGGAGATTCGCTGGCACAAAGCACACATCGCTCTCCTGCTTGATGGCATTCCAGAGCTCCTGCGCTGTGTGGCTTCGATTCCCCAAAGAAATTAATTTCAAGACGGCCTGTTGACGTTTGGCCACGGCTGTGCTCATGTCGGTCGTAACAGGTAAACGTTCATCACGGGTCCATGTGGAGGTGGACTGTGACGGCTCCTGCAGCAATGATTCTGAGGAACTGGTGTAAGAGGAGGAGTCAATGCGTACAGAATGGATTCCTGCAATCCTTGGAGTGGGCAGGACACGTCCTGCGCCACTCGCACGATCTGTACCCGGCTCAACGACATTAACCCAATGGGCAGTGAGGGAAAGGTATCGCCCCTGTCCATGTTGACTGGTCCACGCATCGGTGGTGAGGTGGACCTTGCTACTGACGGCGTTCAGTAGCGCGTGTTTTATGTGTCCCTCCACATGCTTGTGCAGGGCAGGGACGGCTTGCCTGCTGAAGTAAAAGCGGCTGGGCACATTGTACTGTGGGACTGCCAATGACATCAAGTCACGGAAGCTGTCAGTCTCCACCAGCCTGAATGACAGCATTTCCAGTGACAGAAGTTTGGCAATGCCTGCAGTCAGAGCCTGTGCTCGTGGGTGGTTTGACGAGAAAGGCCGCCTTTTCTCCCATGCCTGTACTACCGATGGCTGTAGACTGGGCTGGGAGTGTGTGGATGACTGGGAAAGTGGTGCTGCGGGTGGACTTACAGTGGGTCTCTGGACAACAGGGCCAGAGGTTCTTCTACGGCGATCCTGGGAGGAAGCCGAACCAGCTGCGTGTGAGCTGGAGGAAGAGGCAACACGAGCTGAAGAGGTGGTAGCTGCCGCTGTTGGTTGGCCTAGCTCTTCAGTGTGTTTTTCTAACTCCGCCGCGTGCCTGTTGCGCACATGTTTCCACATGTTGGAGGTATTGAGGTTGCTGACATTTCGACCTCTTTTGACTTTGTGATGACACACCTTGCATTTGACATAGCAAATGTCATCTGCAACTGTGTCAAAAAAGGGCCAGACACTGCAAGTCTTGGGAGCGCCCTTTTTGGCTTTTGGAACAGACATGCTCCTAACGGGTGCCAAAGTGGAGGCTACAGGCTGCGCAGTCTTCCCCCTCCCTCTACCTCTTTGGCCCGTTCTAGGAATCTCTTCCTCGGAGCTGCTCCCACCACCTTCCTGTCCCTCATGTCACGATGGGTCAAGGACCTCATCATCTACACTACCCTCTGCCACCAACTGGTCCTCCTGGGTAGTCTCAGCAGCAGAGCACACACCAGAAAGTGGCACCTGAGTGTCATCATCAACGGATGCGGCCTGCGATGTGGTGACCGGAGGCACTGGCCCACCCGCCTCTTCAGCCTCAGAGAGAAAAAGCTGTTGGGCATCACTGCACCCTGCCTCTTCTTCCATTTCTCCAATGCTGCTTGGCTGGCCCCCTGTTTCCAAGCCAAGAGATTCAGAGAACAGAAGTAGAGACGGCTCCTGTCCTGGGCTCTCTGTCTGCCTGGCCAATTTGGCAGGTGGTGAAGAGACAGATGGCTGCTCTCCAGTGCTCTGTGTCTGAGAGGATGTGGCACTAATTGAAGTCGATGCGTTAGCTGCCATCCATCCGACAACAGCTTCAATTTGGTCTTCACTGTTATGATCCTTAGTGGTTGAGGATCACAAATTACTCCAGCTAAGTAACAAACATAGGACAAGCTCTAGGGAGGTGGCAAACTGGACTGACCGCAAATCTGAACCTATCCAAACACACTAGAAGTAGCCGGTGAACGTGCCTAAAAATCCTAGACGTCTCGAGCCAGCCTGAGGAACTAACTACCCCTAGAGAGAAAGAAAGACCTCTCTTGCCTCCAGAGAAATAATCCCCAAAGATATAGAAGCCCCCAACAAATAATAACGGTGAGGTAAGAGGAAGGCACATACACAGGGGTGAAAGCAGATTCAGCAAATGAGGCCCACTAATACTAGATAGCAGAAAATAGAAAAGGGAATCTATGCGGTCAGTAAAAAACCCTTACAAAATATCCACTCTGAGATTTCAAGAACCCCCACACCAACTAACGGTGTGGGGGGAGAAACTCAGTCCCCTAGAGCAACCAGCAAGCAAGGAAATCACATTTTAGCGAGCTGGACTAAAAACATAATGAACGCTGATAATCAAAAAATGATCAAACAAAAACTTAGCTTGTCTTGGAGAGACTGGGAGCAAGGTAGACACAAGGAATCTGAAGAGCACTGAATACATTGATAGCAGGCAAGGAACTGAGTATCCAGGTGAGCTAAATAGGAAACCAACCAAGGATAACGAACCAGCTGATGCTGCAACCTGCAGAAAGACAACACTACACAGTACCGCTTGTGACCACTAGAGGGAGCCCAAAAATAGAGTTCACAACACTTCACGTAGCAGCGGTGTACGGCGCTCTGCGACAAAGCTGCGCATGAAGGACTGTTCCCTGGTGAAACTGGGTGCTGAGGAGTCACCGGTGCCCGCAGCAGGCACAGAATCCCCATGTCCTCTCCCTGCTCCACGCCCACGCCCACGTGCCTTACTCCCTGCCTTCTTCATCTTGGTTGACTGATAAAGATAAGCAGAAAAGTACTAACGGCTTTGTGTGCTTATTCCTGAACAGCTCTGAGTCCTAACAGGTATAGGAAACACTAATTTTCTAAAGTGTGGACTAGACTTTAATATGAGCTAATGTGGCCTACACAAATGTAAAGTGGTGTGTTTGGTGAACTTTATTATTTATTTATTTTTTTGGGGCTGAACTGACAACAGAGAGAGCTGCAGTCACACGGAGACCGTGCAGACAGCAGTAAACGGCGCTGCAAGGCCCAAAAAACCTCCTCTACTTTATCCTACGTAGTGTTTTTCCACAAGTTAGCTGGATACGGGTGGAAAGACACTAATAGGAATTTTTTGAAAAAATGTGCAGCAGCCTGCACTACTTAAAACAAAAGGAAAATTGATTTTACGGTATGACGCAGTGAAGAACCCTGAGCTGGATACAACCAGGCTATGGCTGCTCACAGACTACAGGGCGAGCTGCAGTCACACGGAGACCGTGCAGACAGCCGTAAACGGCGCTGCAAGGCCCAAAAAACCTCCTCTACTTTATCCTATGTAGTGTTTTTCCACAAGTTAGCTGGATACGGGTGGAAAGACACTAATAGGAAATTTTTGAAAAAATGTGCAGCAGCCTGCACTACTTAAAACAAAAGGAAAATTGATTTTACGGTATGATGCAGTGAAGAACCCTGAGCTGGATACAACCAGGCTATGGCTGCTCACAGACTACAGGGCGAGCTGCAGTCACACGGAGACCGTGCAGACAGCCGTTAACGGCGCTGCAAGGCCCAAAAAACTTCCTCTACTTTATCCTATGTAGTGTTTTTCCACAAGTTAGCTGGATTCGGGTGGAAAGACACTAATAGGAAATTTTTGAAAAAATGTGCAGCAGCCTGCACTACTTAAAACAAAAGGAAAATTGATTTTACGGTATGACGCAGTGAACAACCCTGAGCTGGATACAACCAGGCTATGGCTGCTCACAGACTACAGGGCGAGCTGCAGTCACACGGAGACCGTGCAGACAGCCGTAAACGGCGCTGCAAGGCCCAAAAAACCTCCTCTACTTTATCCTATGTAGTGTTTTTCCACAAGTTAGCTGGATACGGGTGGAAAGACACTAATAGGAATTTTTTGAAAAAATGTTTAGCAGCCTGCACTACTTAAAACAAAAGGAAAATTGATTTTACGGTATGACGCAGTGAACAACCCTGAGCTGGATACAACCAGGCTATGGCTGCTCACAGACTACAGGGCGAGCAGCTGTCACACGGAGACCGTGCAGACAGCCGTAAATGGCGCTGCAAGGCCCAAAAAACCTCCTCTACTTTATCCTATGTAGTGTTTTTCCACAAGTTAGCTGGATACGGGTGGAAAGTCACTAATAGGAATTATTAGAAAAAATGAGCAGCAGACTACACTACTTGAAAAAAAAAAAAAAAAAGAACAGTATGAGGCAATGAACCACCCTCCCTGAACTGAATACAACCAGCTATGGATGGCCTATGGCTGCACACAGACTAGAGAGTGGGCTGCACTCACACACACACACACACACACACAAACAGACCTTGCAGATCGCTGTGAAAACAGCGCTGCAAGGCAAAAGCAAGGTGATTAGTAGGTGAACACAGCGGTTGCTAAATTAGCCTTGGAAAAGCACAAAGAAGCAAATCGCTATCTCTAAACTGGCCCTCAGTCAGCAAACAGCGTCCTGTCACTAACTGAATTCACAGCAGAGTGAGCGCAAAATGGCGCCAGTGACTTTTAAACTGCATCATGACATCATTTCAGCAGCCAATCACAGCCTTGCCAGTAGTTTCATGCCCTCCATGCTGAACAGGATGTGCCCACACTTGGAATCATTCTCATTGGCTGATTTCGTGCAAATTTGTGCAGTTTGAATCCTGGGAACTTCCGATTCCGGTATCCGATACGCGGCAAGTATCGGATCTCGGTATCGGAATTCCGATACCGCTAAGTATCGGCCGATACCCGATACTTGCGGTATCGGAATGCTCAACACTATGTATCATGCTTCAAACATAAAGATACCAAATGTACATTTTTGGTGAAGAATCAACAACAAGTGGAACACAATTGTGAAGTTGAATGAAATGTATTGGTTATTTTTAATTTTTGTGGAAATGCAAACACTGAACAGTGCGTCGTGCAACATTATTCGGCCTCTTTAACTTAATACTTTGTTGCGCCGCCTTTTGCTGCAATTACAGCTGCAAGTCGCTTGGGGTATATCTCTATCAGTTTTGTACATCGAGTGACTGAAATTCTTGCCCATTCTTCCTTGGCAAACAGCTCGAGCTCAGTGAGGTTTGATGGAGATCGTTTGTGAACAGCAGTTTTCAGCTCTTTCCACAGATTCTCGATTGGATTGAGGTCTGGACTTTGACTTGGCCATTCTAACACCTGGATAAGTTTATTTGTGAACCATTCCATTGTAGATTTTGCTTTATGTTTGGGATCATTGTCTCGTTGGAAGACAAATCTTCGTCCCAGTCTCAGGCCTTTTGTAGACTCAAACAGGTTTTCTTCAAGAATGGTCTTGTATTTGGCTTCATCCATCTTCCCATCAATTTTAACCATCTTCTCTGTCCATACTGAAGAAAATAAGGCCCAAACCATGATGCTGCCACCACCATGCTTTACAGTGGGGATGGTGTGTTCAGAGTGATGAGCTGTGTTACCTTTACGCCAAACATATCGTTTGGCATTGTTGCCAAAAAGTTCAATTTTGGCTTCATCTGACCAGAGCACCTTCTTACACCTGTTTGGTGTCTCCCAGGTGGCTTGTTGGAAACTTTAAACAACACTTTTTATGGATATCTTTGAGAAATGGCTTTCTTCTTGCCACTCTTCCATAAAGGCCAGATTTGTGCAGTGTACGACTGATTGTTGTCCTATGGACAGACTATCCCACCTCAGCTGTAGATCTCTGCAGTTCATCCAGAGTGATCATGGGTCTCTTGGCTGCATCTCTGATCAGTCTTCTCCTTGTTTGAGATGAAAGTTTAGAGGGACGGCCGGGTCTTGGTAGATTTGCAGTGGTATAATACTCCTTCCATTTCAATATGATTGCTTGCACAGTGCTCCGTGGGATGTTTAAAGTTTTGGAAACCATTTTGTATCCAAATCCGGGAACTTCTGGAGTGAGTTTGCTGCACTGAAAGTAAAGGGGCGAATAATATTGCACGCTCCACTTTTCAGTTTTTGAATTTCCACAAAAATTAAAAATAACCAATAAATTTCATTCAACTTCACATTTGTGTTCCACTTGTTGTAGAGTCTTCACCAAAAATTTACATTTGGTATCTTTATGTTTGAAGTATGATATGTGGGAAAAGGTTGAAAAGTTTCAGGGAGCCGAATACTTTCACAAGGCACTGTATAGATATATATATATACACACACACACACACACACACACACACACATGCCTCACAGTGAGAATAAGTGAAAAAGTAGAAAAAAATCAAAAAGAGCTCAAAAATAAAAAAAAAAGTTTCTCAATAAAAGATGCAGCCTTTGTGATAAAAAAAATAAACAAAAAATGCACATAATTGGTATCGAGGCAACCGGAACGATCCTATCTATAAAACTGTCATGTTATATATTCTGAATGGAGACTGCCATAAAGAAAAACAACACACCAAAGCGTTACTTTTTCATCATAATGTCTGACACATAAAAAATTGAATAAAAAGCTTTCAATATGTCATATGCAAAAAAAGAAGAAAAAAATAAAATAAAATATATATATATATATATATATATATATATATATATATATATATATATAAAAACGCCAAATCGTTGGGCAAAAACAAGCCCTAATATTGGCTCACTCGGCAAAAAAATTGACAAATTGATTTTTGTAAAATAAAGTTTTTAGTCTGCAAAAGCAACAAATAATAAAAAAAACTATATAAATCTGGTATCTCTGTAATCATAATGACCCGACTATTGGTCTTATCACTTTAACCGTATGGTGAAAGACACAAAAAAATAGATTAAAACAATAACTGAATTGTTGGTTTTTGATCATTCTGTGTCTGAAAAATCTGAATAAAAAGTGATCAAAATACATTATATACCACAAAATACTACCAAAAAAATCTCCAACTCATCTCCTCCAAAAAAAAGCCTCATACAGCACTGTTTGCCCAAAAAAATAAAAAAGTTACAGCTTTTAAAGTATGGCAATGAAATAACTATTTTTTGTAATTTTTAATATGTAATAGTAGCAAAATATAAAAAAAACTATATAAATCTGTTAGTACTGTAATCGCACAGACCCAAAAATAAGTCACTTATACCGTATGGTGAACTGCACAAAAATAAAAATAAGAACTATTCTTAGGCTACTTTCACACTTCCGTCTTTTTGAAGATGTTGCAATGCGTCTTTCTGTACAAAAAACGCATCCTGCAAAGTTGCCCGCAGGATGCGTTTTTTGCACATAGACTTGTATTACCGACGCATCGCAACGTATGGACACACGTTCCATACGTTGTGCACTGGATGCGTCGGTAATTGGCGGACCGTCGTCACAAAAAAAGTTCAATGTGACGGTTTTTTGTGTGACGGCCCCCTCCGCCCCCTCCTCCCCGGACTGCAGAATGGGCAGCAGATGCGTCCATCCGCTGCCCACCTTGTGCAGAGAATTCACAACTACCGTCGGTATGTCAGCCCGATGCATTGCGACTGGCCCGTACTGACGGAAATGTGAAAGAGGCCTTATACTTTTGTGTATTTGTTCAATCTGCCTCCCAAAAATCTTAGTAAGGCTTGGACCACATTTATTCTGCGCTTTCTCATGAGCACTTTTCTTGGGGTTTCTGTGTAGATCCCCCCAAAAATGATTCAGTCAAACATCCCAATGGAACCACTCACTTATAGTCACTTTGAACTCTGGCTGGTGTCTGCTCTGGTGGTGTCATGTTACTTTAACTGTTTTTTAGCAAATGTAGTTAATCACGGTTCTGTGCATTCCTAAAGAGTTGGATACCACTGAAACAGACACCAAACCGAATACAAAGTGTCTCCATCTGTCTCGTTATGGTGGGTGGTTCATTCGAGGGTCTGAATTGCATTTTTGTAGGATTTAAATGAAAACCCAGATGTAAGTGATAAGCGTAGAACACAAGAATGTGATTAAAAAATGTTATATACCACAAAATATTACCAATAAAATCCCTAACTTATCCCACACAAAATCATCCCCCACTCAGGTCCATTCTCTGTCACTGAAAATATATGAGTTCCCATGTTACTGGTAGAACAAAGACTGTGGAAAAGTGGCATGTCTCCAACACCCCCTTAGATAAAATCCAGTGAAATCTGCACTCCCAAATCAATATATCTCCCTCCTTCTGAACCCCAATGTGCCTAAACCACAGTAAATGGCCACATGATTGGCATTATTATGATTAGGAGATCCCAATTAATAATTTATGGTGTATGTCACCAGAAGCACAGTGAATGGTTGCACTACACTGTAGAGGGGCACAATTTATGGAAACTAAATTGGCAGATTTTCAATTTTCCAGAATAAAGCATGACTTGGATACTCCAAATTAGTCACTGCAGTCGTAGATGACTTCATTGAGAGGTGCAATTTCTACAATGGGGTCACTTTTATATATTTTTTTTCTGCTGTTCTGGCACCTTAGGGGCTCCGCAAATATCGGCTGCATAAATTTACGCTCCAAAAATCAAATAGCGCTTTTGCCTTTCTGAGCCCTGCCATGTGCCCAAACTAGAGTTTTTGACAACATATGGGGTAGTATTGCATTCAGGAGAAATTGTGTAAGAAATTTAGCAAGAAATTATGGGGTCCATTTTCTCCTATTATCCAATGTAAAAATATTTGATGAAAAACAACATTTCAGCGAAAAAAATGTAATGTTTGTTTTCACATCTACATTTTAAAAAGATCTGTAAAGCACCTATAGGTTCAACATGCTCAACAGAGCCCTAGATAGATACCTTGATGGGTCTAGTTTCCAAAATGGGGTCACTTTTCGGGGTTTCTACTATTTTGATACCTCGATGGCTCTGAAAATGAGACATGGTATCAGCAATCTATTACAGCCAAATTTACATTCAAAATACCAAATGTTGCAACTTCCCTTCCAAGCCCTGCCGTGTGTCCAAACTGCATGTGGGTTATCACAGCGCTCATAAAAAAGTGGGTAACAAATTGTGGGGTCCATTTTTTCATTTTTTCTCTCGCAAATGTAAAAAATTTGGGAATAAAGCAACATTTTCGTGAAAAAAAATGAACATTTTCAATATGATGACCTAATATTAGCAAATTCTGCGCAGTACCAATGGGTTCAAAATTCTCACTGTACTACTAGATAAAATCTTTGAGGTGAATAGTTTCCAAAATAGGGTAACTTGTTGGGGGGTTCTGCTGTTTTAGGCACCCTTGGAGTCCCTGAAAATGCAATATAGCACCCTCTATTTATTTCAACCAAATTTGTGTTGCAGAATTCAAATTGTGCTCCTCCTCTTTCGAACCCTGCCATTTGTCCAAATAGAGGTTTTTGACCACATATGGGGTATCAGCGCGCTCAGAAGAAACTGGGTAACAAATTTTGAGCTACATTTTCTTGTGCTATTTCTTGTAAAAATGTAATGTTGGAACCAATGCAATTTTAAAGGAAAAAATAAAATTTATTGTTTTTTCATTCCACTTTGCATTAATTTCTGTGTAGAACCTGAAGGGTTAAAAAATTTAATGCCAACAGTTTTGAAGTATTTAAGGAGTGTGGTTTTAAGTTTGTAACACTTTTTGGGAGTTTCCAATACACAGAACCCTCAATGTCCATTTAAAATTGAATAGGTCTCTATAAAACCAGGTTTTGTAAATGTTTAAAAAATTTGAATTTGATACTCATCTTTTAACCCTTCTAAAATCTTAACAAAATAAAATGATGTTTGAAAAATTATGTAAATATAAAGTAGACATGTGGGAAAAGGTATTTATGAATTATTTTGTACAGCATGACTAACTAGTTTAAGAGTATAAAAAAATGAAAGTTTGAAAATTGTGAATTTTTCAATATTTTCACCAAAACAATATTTTCACAAATAAATGCAAAACATATCAATGTAAATTTACAACTAACATAAAGTACTTATTACCATATAAAATGACACTGGTAAAATTTGAAAAATTTGGCCAGGGTATTAAGTTCAAAATTGAAAAGGTCACTAGGGCGTTAATACTAAAGGTGTGCAGTTCCTTTTGTTTCTTTGTCCAGTCCATGTGGTCATCTGTATATTTGTCAGGGCAAACTATAGGCATCCATATATACGGTAAAGTCACTGGGGAGAAAGTAGTGTAAATAGGGTATTATCCGACAAACAATTATAAAATGTATCATATTGTGCTAAACTGATCCATAAATGAATGTGTTTTTGAAAATTTTTCAGCTGCTAAGGATCCACGGGTTGTCAAACCGATGAAACGAAAATATGAAGAATACAGAAAGTACGGGAATTATTCAGACCCCTTTAAATTTTTCACTCTTTGTTTCATTGCAGCCATTTGGTAAATTAAAAAAAGTTCATTTTTTTATCATTAATGTACACTCTGTTCCCCATGTTAACTGAAAAAAAAACAGAAATGTAGAAATTTTTGCAAATTTATTAAAAACGGAAAACTGAAATATCACATGGTCATAAGTATTCAGACCCTTTGCTCAGTGTTGAGTAGAAGAACCCTTTTGAGCTAGTACAGCCATCAGTCTTCTTGGGAATGATGCAACAAGTTTTTCACACCTGGATTTGGGGATCCTTTGCCATTCGTTCTTGCAGATCCTCACCACTTCCATCAGGTTGGATGGTGAACATTGATGGACAGCCATTTTCAGGTCTCTCCAGAGATGCTCAATTGGGTTTAGGTCAGGGCTCTGACTGTGCCAGTCAAGATTGGTCACAGAATTGTTCTGAAGCCACTCCTTTGTTATTTTAGTAGTGTGCTTAGGGTTATTGTCTTGCTGGAAGGTGAACCTTTGGCCAAATCTGAGTTCCAGAGCACTCTGCAAGAGGTTTTCATCCAGGATCTCTCTGTACTTGGCCGCATTCATGTTTCCTTCAATGGCAACCAGTCATCCTGTCCCTGCAGCTGAAAAACACCCCATAGCATGATGCTGCCACCACCATGTTTCACTGTTGGGATTGTATTGGGCAGGTGATGAGCAGTGCCTGGGTTTCTCCACACGTACCGCTTAGAATTATCACCAAAAAGGTCTATCTTTGTCTCATCAGACCAGAGAATCTTATTTCTCATAGTCTGAGAGTACTTCATATGTTTTTTAGCAAACTCTATGCGGGCTTTCATATGTCTTGCTCTGAGGAGAGGCTTCCGTCGGGCCACTCTGCCATAAAGGCCTGACTGCTGGAGGGCTGCAGTGATAGTTGACTTTGTGGAACTTTCTCCCATCTCCTTACTGCATCTCTGGAGCTGAACCACAGTGATCTTTGGATTTTTCTTTACCTCTCTCACCAAGGCTCTTTTCCCACGATTGCTCAGTTTGTCTGGACGGCGAGGTCTACGAAGACTTTTGGTGGACCCAAACTTCTTCCACTTAAGGATTATGGAGTCCACTGTGCTTTTAGGACCCTTGAGTACTGCAGAAATTATTTTATAACCTTGGCCAGATCTGTGTATTGCCATAAATCTGTCTCTGAGCTCCTTGGCCAGTTCCTTTGACCTCATGATTCTCATTTAGTCTGACATGCACTGTGAGCTGTGAGGTCTTATATAGAAAGGTGTGTGCCTTTCAAAATCAAGCCCTATCAGTTTAATTATACACAGCTGGACTCCAATGAAGGAGTAGAACCATCTCAAGGAGGATCACAAGGAAATGGACAGCATTTGACTGAAATATGAGTGTCTGAGCAAAGGGTCTGAATATTTATAACCATGTGATATTTCAGTTTTTCTTTTTTAATAAACATGCAAAAATTTCTACATTTGTTTCTTCAGTCAAGATGCGTTGCAGAGTGTACATTAATGAGAAAAAAAATAGCTTTTTTTAAATTACCAAATGGCTGCAATGAAACAAAGAGTGAAAAATTTAAAGGGGTCTGAATACTTTCCTTACCCACTGTATGTGAAAATTTTCTGTGCTGAGTTTGTTTCCTGAGGAAGAAGTGCATGTCTCTTCGAAATGCGTTGAATAAAAACGGCATGTTTAATAAATTCCTGAGAACTGACATGTTCAATAATCCACAGAACGGAAGATATCCACAGGCAACCATACAGTGAAGGAAATAATTATATGATCCCTTGCTGATTTTGCAAGTTTGCCCACTGACAAAGACATGAACAATCTATAATTTTAAGGGTAGGTTAATTTAAGCAATGAGAGACAGAATATCAAAAATAAAATCCAGAAAATTACATTGTATAAATTATATAAATTTATTTGCATTTTGGAGTGAGAAATAAGTACTTAATACTTGGTGGCAAAGCCCTTGTTGGCAAGCACAGCAGTCAGATGTTTTTTGTAGTTGATGAGATTTGCACACATGTCAGGAGGAATTTTGGTCCACTCCTCTTTGCAGATAATCTCTAAATCATTAAGATTTTGAGGCTGTTGCATGCCAACTCGGAGCTTCAACTCCCTCCATAAGTTTTCTATGGGATTAAGGTCTGGAAACTGGCTAGACCACTCCATGACCTTAATGTGCTCCTTTTTGAGCCCACTCCTTTTTGCCTTGGCTGTATGTTTTTGGTCATTGTCTTGCTAGAAGACCCAGCCATGACCCATTTTTAATGTCCTGGCGGAGGGAAGGAGGTTGTCACTCAGGATTTTACAGTAGATGTCTCTATCTATTCTCCCATTGATGTAGTGAAGTGGTCCTGTGCCCTTAGAAGACATGCTCAAAACATAATGTTTCCACCTCCACGCTTGACAGTGGACACTGTGTTCCTTGGGTCATAGGCAGCATTTGTCTTCCTCCAAACATGGCGAGTTGAGTTAATGCCAAAGATCTCAATTTTTGTTTCATCTGACCACAGCACCTTCTCCCAATCACTCACAGAATCATCCAGGTGTTCATTGGCAAACTTGTGCACATGTGCCTTCTTGAGCAGGAGGATCTTCCAGGCATTGCACGATTTTAAACCTTTACGGCGTACTGTGTTACCAATGGTTTTCTTGTTGACTGTGGTCCCAGCTGCCTTGAGATCATTAACTAGTTCCCCCCTGTGTAGTTTTATGCTGATATTTCATCTTCCTCATGATCAAGGATACCCCACGAGGTCAGATTTTGTATGGTTTCCCAGATCGATGTCGATTGACAGTCATTTTGTATTTCTTCCATTTTCTAACTATTGCACCAATATTTGTCTCCTTCTCACCCAGCATCTTACGTATGATTTTGTAGCCGATTCCAGCTTTGTGCAGGTCTATGATCTTGTCCCTGACATCCTTAGAAAGCTCTTTGATCTTGCCCATGTTGTAGAGGTTAAAATCTGACTGATTAATTGAGTCTGTGGACAGAAGTCTTTTATAAAGGTGACTATGTAAGACAGCTGTCTTTAATGCAGGTAACGAGTTGATTAGGAGAGTCTAACTGGTCTTTATGAGCCAGAACTCTTAATAGTTGGTAGGGGATCAAATACATATTTCTCACTGCAAAATGCAAATACATTTATATAATTTATACAGTGTGATTTTCTAGATTTTATTTTCAACATTCTCTCAATGTTAAAATTAACCTACTCTTAATATTATAGACTGTTCATATCTTTGTCAGTGGGAAAACTTACAAAATCAGCAAGGGATCTATAATTAATTCATTTACTGTATATGTCAGTCTACAGTCTGTGATTTAAACTCGTGTACAGTTTCTAGTCCTATTGGGCAATATCTATAGGCAATATCAGGGATTACGCAATGTAGAATTGGGCAGATTAAGGATATAAAATATAATTAGGCTATGGATAGTTAATGTTAACAGTGAATCAAAGTTAGTTGTGTTCTTTGCTGTTTTGTTTTCTTAAGTACATTTTTATTTCATGTATTACAATAGGAACTTTTACATATCTGTCAGACTTTTAAAGTAGTGCAGCACATTTGATTATTTCACACTGTAATAATTAGCATGTGCACCTTTTTTCATTTGTAGATTTTGAATGAAAAATAGGAAACATATATCCTGCTGATTCATCAAAACAAAATAGCATTTGACAAAAATGAAGATAATTATATGCACTTTCATGCAAATTTTCTCTTCTACTTCTGTTTGACTGATTTACATCCTGTAGAGCTGCCACAAATTAGGTAAAGTTTTTACTTGAATATAGAGACGATATCCAGGAAAGAAAACGGAAAAATAGGTAAGGTAATAATTTTATATATTTCACTAAAACTGTAAATCCAAATTGAAACTGTACAATGTAGGGACTCAAATGTCTATTTTTCAAAATGTAACACATTTGTAAAAGGCACAAATTAGTAAATTCTTTCAGACCATTAGATTTCAAATGTATGTTTCCAATTTGTAACTGAAGACCAATTTCCTTTAAATATGTAAACCACTTTATGAATATTTCACTTCAAATACAGCTCTGGCAAAAATTAAGAGACCACTGCATAGTTTTATAAAAATCAGCTTCTCTACATGTCTGACAGCCATTAAATTCTAGTGTCAATTGAATTCCAACCAGAGTACACCTCATTCTACTTAATGTGCTAGCAGAGGGATACAGTGAGCATCATGTTGCCTCCATCTGTAATAATTATAGGGGATAATTCAGGAGACTCTTTGCGTGGAACAAGACAACAGGACACAGTTTTATAAGTGGTAAAGTTTATATTATCACACGGTGATTCAAGCAGGTGCAGAGAGAAACTCAAGTCCACAACACTTGGTGCAAATAATAAACGCAGCTTAGCAGTCAATAGGAAACTTCAGAGGTAGATGCAAACAAACAGAAAGTCTATGAAGCACAGTAATACTTGAGGAAACTTGACACGAATAGATCCTTGACTTAGTCCAGACACAGATAGATAAGCTATTAGGCAGTTCAAATCATATCTTAGCTCAGCCAGGGAGGCCTGGTTTATAGTCTCAGGTTTTGCAGAGCAGAAACAGCTTACATGTCCAGCAAATGCAGATGGAAGTAACACGAGCAGCAGATGGAGGATTACTGAACACTGGTGTATGCAGCAGGAACTCAGAGCAGAGTGGCAGGATCTCCAACACAGGTTCACAGGAGCAGGTGCAGGTGCAAGGCCAGGGAGTAATCAGGAGCTGGATGCAAAGCAGAATAATCTATCACAGACTGAAGGCTGGGGTGGAGTTTTATAGCAGGAAGACAAGTGCACATGAGACCATAGACGCCATGTTGGAAAAGGGCAGTAATGCACAAAAGGTAAAAAATGTTCAGAGTCCTGACACCATCCTTAAAATTTCTAAGACGGCAGTCCATTACAACAAGGTCAAGCTGCAGACAACAAAGCTACAGACCGATAGAGGGTGAAAACGACTCTCCACTGACCAGGATGCTTTCCTTGCCTCTGACACTGATAGCGAGGGAGAGGATCCCATATTTCTTTATTTTTCAGATTCTTCATCCTCTTATTTTTCCTCCTCATCTTCCTCCTCGGGTCCTGCAGAGCTGCCACACAGACGTCCCAGGACAGAAGATGAGGCAGTGCCCACCATTAAAGAAGATGAACCAGTGCACCCCATTATGGAGCCATATGGACCTCGCCCCACAAAAATTATGAGCCACTGATTCCTGATTTTGTGGCTGAATCAGGAATCAAATTTGACACCACCGCCCTCACAGAACTAGACATTTTCAAGTCTTTTTCTCTGAGGATTTTGTTAACCTCATGGTGGGCCAAACTAACAAACTAAGTCTTTTTCTCTGAGGATTTTGTTAATCTCATGGTTTGCTAAACTAATTTATATGTTCATCAATTTTTGGCACAAAACTCCACTTCATCATTTTCTAACTGGTCTCCTGTAGATGCAGTTGAAATGATGCAATTTTGGGGCCTGGTCCTTCACATGGGGATCATGAAGAAGCCAGAACTTTGGCAATATTGGAGTGTTGATGTTTTATACAACACTCCAGTGTTCCGAATGGTCATAGTGGCCTGGACCCGTTTTGAGGCCATCCACAAATTTCTGCATTATATTAATAATGCACAGTGTACCCCACGAGATGACCCCAACTTTGACCGTCTGTTCAAAGTTTGGCTGGTCATCAAACTCTTCAACAAAAAGTTTGCTGAAATGTACGTGCCCCAAAGGGACATCTGCGTGGATGAGTCCTTAGTTCATTTTAAGGGAAGCCTCAGATTCCGTCATTGTACCTCAGGGTACACTCACAGGTTTAGAGTTTACAAAGGGAGGACACCAGGAATGAACCCCCTGAATGCCCCCCTGTCCTGGGAGTGATTGCGAAAATTGTGTGGGATTTGGTGCACCCACTGATGGATAAAGGTTATCACCTCTACACCGATTACTCTTATACCAGCATTCCACTCTTCAAATCCCTCTCTGTGCAAGGTACCGCAGCCTGCGGTACGGTCCGCAAAAATCAGAGAGGCCTCCCAAAAACGCTACTTGGGCAGATGCTCAGAAGGGGTGACAGCAGAGCCCAATGTAGCGACCACCTGATGATGGTCAAGTACAAGGAAAAGAGGGATGTCTTTTTCTTAACCACCATACACGGTGATGTCAGTGCCCTCAGCACTGTATGAGGTACCTCTACACAGATCAGCTAACCGGACTGTGTACTGGGGTACAAAAAAAAAACATGGAGGCATTGATCTCTCTAATCAACTCCTCCAACCATTCAGTGCTTTGAGAAAGGCCAAGGTGTGGTACAAAAAGCTGGCTGTGCACATCGTACAAATGGCAATGCTCAACGCTTTCCTTCTGTCACAATGTGCAGGTCACACCGATACATCATACCTTCAGTTCCAGGAGGTAGTGGTTAAGTCCCTGATATTTGGCACTCAGGAAGGAGCGACCCCCAGTACTTCTGGAACTGAAGGTGCTCCTATCGTACCAGGTCAGCATTTCCCGGGGGTGGTCCCGCAAACTGGAAAAAAAATAAGTCGCAAAAAAGGTGCTGAGTGTATTACAAAACGGAATACGCAAGAACACCATTCATCAATGCGACACCTGCCCTGAAAAACCTGGTCTGTGTATAAAAGATCGCTTCAAAATGTACCACACCTCCATGCACTACTAATTTACTTAAATTTACATAACAAGAAACAGTAGATTAGATCCAAAAAAGGGGCACATCTAAATAAGTTCCTTGGGGGTCTAGTTTCCAAAAAGGGTGCACTTGTTGAGCATTGCCACTGTTTTGGCACATCTAGATAAGTTCCTTTGGAGTCTAGTTTCCAAAAAGGGGACCCTTGTTGTGCATTACTGCTGTTTAGGCACATCTAGATAAGTTCCTTGGGGGTCTAGTTTCCAAAAAGAGGGCACTTGTTGGGCATTGCCACTGTTTAGGCACATCTGGATAAGTTCCTTGGGGGTCTAGTTTCCAAAATGGGGTCACTTGTGGGGGTTTCTACTGATTAGGCACATCAGGGGCTCTGCAAATGGAACATGACGCCCGCAGACCATTCCATTAAAATTTTATTTTTCCCTCATATGTTGTATTGATGGTCATTATAAAAAAAAGTAGGTGACTCATTCCCTTAATGAAAAATACATAAAATTATATTTATATTTAATAGGTTAGAGTAGAGTAGGGCCCAGACAAAAGAGTCTATCATGTCATGGTGGCGGCTTAAAAATTATTTTGGCCAGAACAAAAGCTGCTGGTTATGAATGTGATCTGGTGTTTAATGGGAACTGTTAATATCTGATTGATGGGGACGTGGTGGAGAAGTTGAGGATTTCCAAGAGTGGACGATGGGACTGTGGAAGGTTCAAAGAGTGGAGGCAGAGCTGGGGTGGAGCCTGGGCGAAGTCTCAAGAGGGCCCAAAACTTTTGCCAGTGTGGGGCCACCAAAATTCTTAGTGGCAGCCTCAACTATTCTCTAATGTAGTCCTACATTTTACTGTAAAAAAAGAAGAAACCAAATTTAGCTGACCCAAAAAGTAAAAACAAAACACTTTTTATGATGATCTATTATATCTATTACAACCTCATACAGTGTTAGCAATTGTGCTGTGTTTAGAAATGCTGATACCTTCTCCTGTGTAATTGATTGCAGTATTTTTAAAGGTACACTATAAAGATTTAGTGACCTATAAATTGAATTGTATCTCTTGTCCTGTTTTTCTAAGCAACTTTAGTAAATTATAATTGCAATAATCCTTCCTTTGAAGATAAGTTGTAAAAAATGCAATAAAAAAAAGATAAAATATAAATAAAAGTTCAAATGGGAAAAGAGAATTGAATGATTTAGATATTAGAGGGGTAACAGTTCAATTTGAACAATAAAAGTACCCATTCCACAATTGCTAGATAAATTCAGGAACGTTGGCTAAATGTATGAAGCAATGCTCAACAGACTTTAAAACTTAAAAACATCTTGTGTTTGTAAAACTGTTCTGCACCATCTAAACTTTGAAGATATCCTGTGGTATAAGACACCAAGTCTTTAGCTGCTGATCTTCAAAATATTCTGCAAGTAGCAAGATGAGGCCTTCATGGATCGGACCTTTTTTCCAGCTCAGTCAACAAATGGTAGAAATGGATTGAGATATAGTGAATTTGGAAGCCAAGTCAACACCTTGTCCTTTTTGTCATATTCCTCAAAACACATCTGAACAATTTTAAAAGGATGGCTATCTGAAAGATGGTCAGTGTAGTGCCGATGTTTCTGCATTCTACCTCCCTCCCCCGGCAGAGAGGCCAGCTTACTCACCACCGCGGCCTCCATCCCGCGCACTGTGCTAATTCCTCAGGCACTGTGCTTAGGGCGCACACTTCCCCTCTCTTAAAGGGGCCGTGCGTGTTTCCCTAAAATATCCCCAGCCAATAGCTGGAGGGCACTTACTATTTCAGGCACCTCCTCCAGCATGGAGGTGCCTGAGCAACATTGCATGTTCTAACACAGTTGCTAGTTTTCAGGTCCCTGTACTCGTATCCTGTGTACCTGTTTGGCACTACAGTCATGCCCGCCAGCTTTCCTGTCTATCAGTCGTGTCTGCCTGCCTATCAGCCATGCCCACCTGCCTGTCTATCAGCTATGCTCGCCTGCCTGTCTATCAGCTCTGCCCGCTTGCCTGTCCATCAGTTGTGCCCGCCTGCATGTCTGACATGTCTGCCGGAACTTGTCTACCAGGATATGTTATGTCTGCCAGTACCAGCCTGGGCATCAACCATGCCAGCTACTGTATCAGCCGTGCTTGTCTGGATTTGTCCAGTCCGCCATCCCTGCCCAGTCCCTTGGGGGTCAGCTGTCATCCACCCAAGGTCAGTCCTGGTGTAGCACCTGGTCTCACCTCCTTTGTCTCTCCTTGGATCATAGTATCATCAGTCGCCATGTATCCAAGGTCAGATTTGGTGAGGCACCTAGTTATGCCTCACCAGGATTTCTTGGGCCATGGTACAGTGATTCCACCACCCAGCATATCACAGTCAGTATGTATAATATAATGTTGAATTGTAAATATGCCACAGAAAATCTGGTCAGGACATATATACCCAATTTAAATTTCTTGCCTATGGGTAAGGCACCATGGAATCCATTTCCATTTTGTCATTAAGCCCAGCACCACTGCTAGAGTCAATAACAACCTTAAAACACTCAAGACAGCATTCATTCTTTTTGGTAAGCTGAAGATCCATTTATCCTGCATGATTATTTTGACAATTGTGATAATCATACATTCTAAATGCTTATTTGCTAGGTGAAATGATCTTTTGGTTTGCACAAATGAACAGTGTTGTCGGCAACACATCTTACTACCTAAACAGGACTTGCACTACCAAAATCAATGGTAATGCACCCATGCTCATTTAAAGTAGGGTTTGCAAGTGTAAACAAGGTATTAAATGACAACGGACCAACAAACATGATGCCAATTGGTGGTTGCTTAAGGGTATGTTCACACTGGGCGTTTTTTCTGCATTTTTTTAAATGCTTTTTTTATGCAAATTTTCAGCTGCTTTTTATAGTACCAGCAAAATCGTTGAGATTTCAGAAATCTCATGCACACAGCTTGTTTTTTTCTCCTCATTATTTTGTGCTTTGTTGGTCTCTTGTACAATGGAGCACATCACTTCTTTCTGTGTTCTTTCAGCGTTTTTCACCAATGGTTTTGCTGCGTTTTTAGTGAATAACGCAAGTACAGCAGTATATGAAAACCAATTATTTTTGTGATTTTCGCAGGTTTACCATCTTGTCTTGGTCACCTCAGATGGCAGTTGGGATTAGTAGTACATTTTAATTAAATGAGTGATGCATACAAAGTAAACATTGGCAGACCAAGGTGTGAAATAGAACAATGCCTGAGCAACTCTATGGTAAACCAAAGTGTGAATGTATAGTGTCCTACCAGCCAATCGGCAGAGATTTAATGGCCTGTCCAATTAAAATTCTATGTACACAGAACAATCATGATATGATCATTCAATGGGCATAAAATATATTCATTATTTACAGCATGTCCTGTCTACACAAGACAATGGTGCAGAAAACGATAACTTTAATGCCAGAATGAATGATCCAATCACCCAAAAAGCAAGATTTGGTTGATTGCTGCCATGTTTTTTTCGCCTTGTCTAAATGAACCTTTAGTTTAGTTGTTCTTATGTGACCGTTTCATATGTATGGGTGTGAAAATTAAAATTTTACACAATAATCTAGTATAAAAAAAATTTTCTGCTAAGAATGAAACATGTGTGGCTTCTGTCCAAAATGTTGATCCATCAACAAACTTCAAAAAATAAACGGCATACATTAGTAAATATTTTTTTTTCCCCCTCCTCTAAGATGCCCCGTTGTTACCACCCATGCACCCTCAAGCTTCCCTTTAGAATAGGTACTACCACTATGTGGGACATTTACATGGCCGCCGCTATACCACGCAGCCAGCTCGTTACCATAGCGACAGGTATACTGACACGGCGTGCACACATGGGCGGGACTTCCGGTCCGGACGACGTACTTCCGATCCGGCGGTCACCGCTCCTCCATAAACAGCCCCATTCAGCCTCTCCTCACTACGCCGGCATCTGCAAGGCGCGGGAGCGCCGCGATTCAAGTTTCTTCATACAGGTATGGCAGCTGCACTTTGATAGGACCCTTATACTAAGCCCATCATGCATGCCTTCCTGGGGACCTAGGTCCCCCTGGCCACAGTCTAGCCAGAGTTACCCCTCTGTTACCATATACACTACGTATATTCACCATGCCCCAATTCTATCCTAGGTCCTATACACAGGGCAGCGTCCAGCCATTGGCTTTGGCAGAACCTTAAAGCGATTAGGTATATATACTTCTATCTTCTAATTATAGCCAACTGCATGTGTTCTTCCATATTACTGACCTATATCCCCCATTTGACCCTCTACAGTACTACCCATATATCCATAACTAAGGAGTTGCTTTTTTGTGCGTAACATTATCACCATACTCAGGTAACCAGTGTTTGCTGTCACCTCTTCTGCTGATCTCCTTCTGTACTTATTCCAACTTCTGGACCACCCTATTTTTCACCTTTAGGATTCTAGCAGCTTATTCACCCTGGTATACTGATTGGTGCTTTGAAGATCCTATGGTTGCTGGTCTTCCCCTTTTTTCCTCCCAAATTACGGACAGTACACTAGGCTTGTACCTTACAGACTTGTATGTATGTATATATTATTTGATGTATTGATTTTTGTTTGTTCTTTGTCTTTTTAGCGATGGTATGATTAAGTCTCAGGAGAGTCGAAACGTCATGTTATGTTATCAGATTTAGTCGCTTATCCAATGTTGATAGATGTGCTCCCATGTGTTATTTATATTGAGTTGTGTGTTAATAAACTCATACTATCTTGCATAAATTATCATTAGAGTGTGCAGTGTTTCCCAAACAATTTGATCACTGGGACTTTCACAGTCCGTGACACTCGCAGCTCGCTCCAAATTGATAGAGTGCACACCATTATACCCCACTATGCTGTTGATATTGCTTGGTGTCTGCACCAGTCGTCCTAAATGACATCCAATACATTTGCCTACGATCTAGCAACTAGTACCACTATTTTATCCCAGGTTACTAGTTCCACCGATTTCCTCAAAGTGCCAGTATTGGACTTGAGGACATGGGATTACGAAACAGCCAAAAAGAAATTGGTATCTTATGATCTTCATTGCACCACGTTGGCGGAGTACCACCGACAGAACAAAATCCCTAGGGGTCTGAGAAGCAATCTGCGCCCCACATTGTTCTCCGACAACCAGGAATTTTGCGATAAGTACAAAAGAATTTTGAATAAGTGTTCCTTGGATATCATGATCCTCACTGTGGAGTATCTCCAGAAGGAGATAGTAGATGTCCAAAAGAACATTCAGGCTATAGAAACTCAGCTGACTACAACGTTACCATCCTCTGAATCAGAGGTGTCAAACTGCATTCCTCGAGGGCCGCCAACAGGTCATGTTTTCAGGATTTCCTTAGCATTCCACAAGGTGCTGGAATCATTCTGTGCAGGTGATTAAATTATCACCTGTGCAATACAAGGAAATCCTGAAAACATGACCTGTTGGCGGCCCTCGAGGAATGCAGTTTGACACCTCTGCACTGAATGGTCCTCACTGAAAAGCAAAACTGATAAGACTATTGCGGACTTTGAGAAAACCTTACAGGAACGTAAGAGGATCAAGTTCCAACGTGATAACGAGCACTATTCAAGCAACAACGTGTATAGATGGAATGACTCTGCTATCTCCAACTCCTGGCGACGTCCACCGAATCAGAGAAGACACGATTCATTCAGCTCTGGCAGCGATTCATCAACTGGCACAAGCAGACCGCGTTTTTTATACAAGGGACGCAGAGGAGGACGCCAAAACATAGACCCACAAGGTCACACAGAAAGAATGACCACGCGCTCCCAGGTAGGCCCTCCAGCCTTGTGATGATCATTTCCAGCTACTCTCTTTCACCAGCCGAACTTGGATTTTAAAAAAGGGATTATCCTTCTGTCCTACACCCAACTGGAACACATTCCAGTTGGAAAAGGACTTGCAACAGTTTTATCGCTCAGTTAGATTAAAACCCCATTTTTCTACTGTAACTTCGACACCTCGGGGCGATGCTTCCTCCATTGGAGGGTACACCGCTCCTGAACTTTCCATTCTAGCCTTGGGTCTCCGCAACCCAAGTGCTTTCTCTCCTCCTCACACTTATCACGCTACCGAGACTTTCATTTCCTTGGTTGATCGCGAGATCAAATCACTCTCACATGAACAACGCCTAGGTTTTTTCCCCACGCACAGAAACCTCTCTTTGATAGAGAAACAGGCCCTTAACACCCTTTGAGCAAACAAAGACATTATAATAAAACCGGCAGACAAGGGGGGCGCCATAGTTGTTATGGACCGCACCCAATATTGCAGTAAGATCTCGAGGCAACTCTCGGACACCACGACGTATCAAATTATTCCAAGTGATCCCACCTTCAGGATCAGCAAGAGAATACGAGACTTGATTGATCCTTACCTCCATGATAATACCATTGACCAAAAAATATCCACTTTCCTCCAGAACCAGTATCCTATCACGCCCGTATTTTATGTATTACCTAAAATACATAAATCACTTGACAATCCCCCCGGTAGGCCCATTGTGGCCTCTACTGATTCCATCCTCTCTCCACTTTCGATCTTTTTAGAAAAAATTCTAACTCCACTAACCAGGACCACTAAATCCTTTCTCTTGGATACGGGACAATTTCTTGAAATCATCAAGGATCTCCACTGTATACCTACCCATAGTCTACTGGTGATACTCGATGTCAACAGTTTATACACTTCCATTGATCATGAGAAAGGGATCCTAGCCACAAAATTCCTGCTTGAAAATTCCAACACACCTGCAAAGACCACTCAATTCTGTCTTGAACTCCTCAGGCTTGTCCTCTACGAGAACTTTTTCCTGTACAGAGACACATATTATGTACAAACGCATGGGACCGCTATGGGCTCAAATGTAGCCCCGGCCTACGCTAATGCATTTATGAATCAGTTTGAAATCGAGCACATCTAAGGGAATGATCTCTTCATCACATATGCCAGCAGCTATGTACGTTATATAGACGATATCTTCTTCATATGGGTAGGGACCATCGATACCTTGAATAAATTTTTGGAATATCTGAACTCTATTTCCCCTGAGTTACAGTTTACCATCCATCATGATACCCACAGAATTTCATTCCTGGATACTCTGGTAATCAAAGATGACAGCGGTAATCTCACAACCGATATATTCACTAAGCCAACTGATTGCAACAACCTTCTACATTACTCGAGTTGCCACCCAAAATCTACAAGAAACAGCCTCCCTCAATCTCAATTTAAGAGGGTTGCTTGTATTGTATCCGATCCTACCCTACGTCAAGACAGATTAGATACCATGGCCCTCAAATTCCAGGAAAGACAATACCCTCCTAAACTCTTGCACCAGGAGAAAACACGAGTTAATACCCCACACTCCCCATCATCCTGTGTACAACCCAAAGAGAGACTACCGTTTGTACACACACACACCACCCTTTTATGCCCAAAATACACTCAGTAATCTGGAAACACTGGCCTCTGCTACAAAAAGCATACCCCTCAGTGGTAACTTTCCAGTCACCACCCCTGATGAGTACAAGGAGACCCAAAAATATCAAAGACCACTTAGTCCGAGCTGACATTGGCAGCACACAAACCTGGCCTACACAAAGCTTTCTGGCTAGCCGTCGACTAGGCACCTTCCCATGTCTGAATTGCGCAGCTTGCTCAAACGTCATCAAGTCTGACAATGTTACCCACCCGAGGACAGGGAAATCGTATCCCATTCAAGGCTTCTTTACCTGTGACACTAATTTTGCCATGTACGTTATCAAATGCCCCTGTGTCCTGCTATATGTAGGCGAGACCACTCAACATGTAAAAGACCGCATAGCAAGCCATAAATCTACAATCCGATGCGGTAAAACATGGCTCCCCATTCCTGAACACTTTATCACTCACAAACATATGGTGGCCCAACTAAAATTTCAGATCCTCAAGCAGGTCCCTCGCCCAAGGAGAGGTGGGAACCATATCAAACTACTTAGGAGTAAAGAAACGTTCTGGATACACACGTTGGACACCCTGGCACCACGGGGTCTGAATAGGGAGATAGACTGGCATGTATGCTAAACGTCGGGGTCAAAATAGTGAAATAGACTGGCATGTATATTAAAATTTAAGCACTAATCACTTGTTTTACCTTCCAGACCCGTTGAACACTCATCTAACAGGTGAGTTAGCGCTATTACTCCTCCTCTTTTTTTCTTTTTCTTTTTAAATTTTTACTTTTATTTATTTATCACCATTTATTCTGTGCATTTTGGTGTTCATTTTTTCATTATTTTTATTATTATTATTTTTATTTAAATTCTTTTTTATACTTTTTACTTTAATTCATTTCATTTCATTGTTTTCGCTTTTTCACTTTTTTCTTTTTATTTTTTTCTTTGCTTCCTTTTTTTTCATTTTTTTCACTGTTGCTGTTCCATGATTTTTTCATTTTTGTGTATTATTTCTTATTCATTCCGTATTTTTGCATTCCCATTGCACATTACGCTGGTTATTATTTTTTCTTTGTTATTATTTTTTCATTTTTTATTATTTTTTATTTTTTGTACGTTTATTTATTCATTATTTTTTCTGTTGATGCTCCATTTATTTCGTTGGTTCTCACTATTTTCTATTATACAGTACCCATTTTTTTCTTCCATCTGCCAGCTCTTATTTCCCTCCTCTAAGATGCCCCGTTGTTACCACCCATGCACCCTCAAGCTTTCCTTTAGAATAGGTACTACCACTATGTGGGACATTTACATGGCTGCCGCTATATCACGCAGCCAGCTCGTTACCATAGCGACAGGTATACTGACACGGCGTGCACACGTGGGCAGGACTTCCGGTCCGGACGACGTACTTCCGATCCGGCGGTCACCGCTCCTCCATAAACAGCCCCATTCAGCCTCTCCTCACTATGCCGGCATCTGCAAGGCGCGGGAGCGCTGCGATTCAAGTTTCTTCATACAGGTATGGCAGCTGCACTTTGATAGGACCCTTATACTAAGCCCATCATGCATGCCTTCCTGGGGACCTAGGTCCCCCTGGCCACAATCTAGCCAGAGTTACCCCTCTGTTACCATATACACTACGTATATTCACCATGCCCCAATTCTATCCTAGGTCCTATACACAGGGTAGCGTCCAGCCATTTTCTTTGGCCGAACCTTAAAGCAATTAGGTATATATACTTCTATCTTCTAATTATAGCCAACTGCATGTGTTCTTCCATATTACTGACCTATATCCCCCATTTGACCCTCTACAGTACTACCCATATATCCATAACTAAGGAGTTGCTTTTTTGTGCGTAACATTATCACCATACTCAGGTAACCAGTGTTTGCTGTCACCTCTTCTGCTGATCTCCTTCTGTACTTACTTATTCCAACTTCTGGACCACCCTATTTTTCACCTTTAAGATACTAGCAGCTTATTCACCCTGGTATACTCATTGGTAGTGTTGAGCGATACCGTCCGATACTTGAAAGTATCGGTATTGGAAAGTATCGGCCGATACCGGCAAAGTATCGGATCTCGCCGATACCGATACCCGATACCAATACAAGTCAATGGGACTCAAGTATTGGAAGGTATCCCTGATGGTTCCCAGGGTCTGAAGGAGAGGAAACTCTCCTTCAGGCCCTGAGATCCATATGAATGCATAAAATAAAGAATTAAAATAAAAAATATTGATATACTCACCTCTCCGACGCAGCCTGGACCTTACCGCTGTGAACCGGCAGCCTTCTTTGCTTAAAATGAGCGTGTTCAGTACCTTCCATGACGTCACGGCTTCTGATTGGTAGCGTGCCGCTCTTGTGACCGCCACGCGACCAATCAGAAGCCGTGACGTCATCCCTCAGGTCCTAATTTCCTAGAAGGGAATTTAGGACCTGAGGGATGACGTCGCGGCTTGTGATTGGTCGCGTGGCGGTCACATGAGCGGCACGCGACCAATCAGAAGCCGTGTCGTCATGGAAGGTGCTGAACGCGCTCATTTTAAGCAAAGCAGGCTGCCGGTTACTACCAGGGCGCGTCAGAGGGTGAGTATATCCCTAGTTTTTATTTTAATTCTTTATTTTTTACATGGATATGGATCCCAGGGCCGGAAGGAGAGTTTCCTCTCCTTCAGACCCTGGGAACCATACACTGGGAACTTCCGATTCCGATTCCCGATACCACAAAAGTATCGGATCTCGGTATCGGAATTCCGATACCGCAAGTATCGGCCGATACCCGATACTTGCGGTATCGGAATGCTCAACACTACTCATTGGTGCTTTGAAGATCCTATGGTTGCTGGTCTTCCCCTTTTTTCCTCCCAAATTACGGACAGTACACTAGGCTTGTACCTTACAGACTTGTATATATGTATTTGATGTATTGATTTTTGTTTGTTCTTTGTCTTTTTAGCGATGGTATGATTAAGACTCGGGAGAGTCGAAACGTCATGTTATGTTATCAGATTTAGTCGCTTATCCAAAGTTGATAGATGTGCTCCCATGTGTTATTTATATTGAGTTTTGTGTTAATAAACCCATACTATCTTGCATAAATTATCATTAGAGTGTGCAGTGTTTCCCAAACAAAGTGTCAAACTAAGTGCGGCCATAAATATATAGTCAAAAACTCAGTTGGACCTAAAAAGTGACAATATACTGTAACGATGTAAACCATGAAGGATTGATTCTCACCCATGTAGATCTAGTAGGACATCCGGCAGACAGCCCCAACGCGCGCTTCGCGTGGGCTTCCTCAGGCAACAGGATGCCTGACAATGGATACTGAACAACAATATTGTTGGAATTGGGATATATATTTTAATGTGTATAATGAAGGTTACACTTTATCTAGCTACTGCACTCAAGTCAGTGATATTTCTCTTACAATATAATGACCAAAAAGGAGATTTTTTTTAACCCCTTTACCTCCAAGGGTGGTTTGCATGTTAATGACCAAGCCAATTTTTACAATTCTGACCACTATCCCTTTATGAGGTAATAACTCTGGAATGCTTCAATGCATCCTGGTGACTCTAACATTGTTTTTATGTGACATATTGTACTTCATGTTAGTGGTAAAATTTCTTTGATATGACTTGAAATTATTTGTAAAAAAACGGAAATTAGGTGAAAATTTTGCAATTTTCCATCTTTGAATTTTCATGCCTTTAAAGCACAGAGATATGTCACAGAAAATACTTAATAAATAACATTTCCAACATGTCTACTTTACATCAGCACAATTTTGGAACCAAACTTTTTTTTTTAGAAAGTTATAAGGGTTAAAAGTTAAACAGCGATTTCTCATTTTTACAACACCTTTTTTTTAGGGACCACCTCACATTTGAAGTCACTTTGAGGGGTCTATATAATAGAAAATACCCAAAAGTGACACCATTCTAAAAAATGCACCCCTCACGGTGCTCAAAACCACATTCAAGATGTTTATTAACCCAACAGGTGCGTCACAGGAATTTTTGGAATGTTTTAAAAAAAAAAGCAAATTGCTTTTTCAGAGAAAAAGAGGACTTGAACTCTGTAGCGCCACCTGTTGGAAGTAGCGGTCCTACAAGTCACAATCAACCCTTTGTCGAGTCTTGCAATATGACCTTGACAAGCCAGAGCTGGTATGTCACTCTCCACAAGGAGAAACCTTACCCCTTAAAAAAATGAACATTTAACTTTTTTTCATAAAATGAAATGTAAATGTAATTTAGACCCACTTTTTTATTTTACCAAAGGTAACAGGAGAAATTGGACCCCAAATTTGTCCTGAGTATGCTGATATGCATGGCAGAGCTCGGAAGGCAAGGAGCGCCATTTTACTTCTCAATGCAAAATTGGCTGGAATTGAGATCGGATGCCATGTCGCGTTTGCAGAGCCCCTGATGTGCCTAAACAGTGGAAACCCCCCAAAAGTGACACCATTTTGGAAACTAGGCCCCCCCAGAACTTATCTAGATATCTGGTGAGCACTTTGAACCCCCAAGTGCTTCACAGAAGTTTTTAACGTAGAGCCGTAAAAATAAAAAATCATAGTTTTTCCACAAAAGTGATATTTTTGCCCCCAATTTTTCATTTGACCAAGTGTAAGAGGAGAAATTGGACCCCAAAAGTTATTTTGCAATTTGTCCTGAGTATGCTGATACCATATGTAGGTGTAAACCACTGTTTCCACGGACCGTGTGCCCATGGGCAAATCATGCTGACATGTCCATTTTTTAATGTCGGCACAGGCCATAAAATGTCCCGCACACGTGCAGACACATAACACACATGGATGTCATCCATGTGACACTAATTGGTGCCGGGGAAGAAGCATTACAGTAAGCGTTGTTCCCCGTCGCTGGATGCTTAACACGGCTCTCCTCATTCTTCCCTGCTCTACCATCTATAGGAGCGAGCAGGGTAGAATAATGAGAGTTACAGAGAATCTGTCACCAGTTCCTGCCACGCTGTATGTAAATATGCTTGGTCCGGTCCAATGGGCGTGGCTTATTGTCCGTCTCTCCCCCTCCTGGCTTGCTCTATGCATTCCTTTCGTGGAATTTCTGCGTTCGGGTAGAGTTTTGATGATTTTATGCTTTGCCCGCAGTGACATTTGAATGCACACGAGCGGAAACTCTACAAGATCTGTGATATTCACAGAAATGAATACGTACAGCAAGCCGAGGAGCGGTCTGAGAAGACTGACAATAAGCCACGCCCATTGTAACGGACCGAGCATATTTACATACAGCGCGGGATGCATAAAAATGGTATTTATGGATCATACGTGGGGAGTAAAGGGGTATCAAAAGTACTTGTGTAATGCATAGGGGACACTAAATTGAATGATATTTTTATCTGGTAACCCAAAAAACTGGTGACAGATTCCCTTTAACTAATAAAAGAGACAGCAGGCGGCAGCTGATGGGACTATTACTCCCATCAGCCTACCCCTGCTGCTGCTAATAATAGTGACAGCAGGAGTGGCAGATGGGAGTATTTATCTGCCACTCCTGTGCTGTAAATAAATACGGTAATTTAAAAAAAACTGCATTGGTTCCACCTATTTTTGATAACCAGCCAGACAAAACTCACAGCTGGGGGCTGCAACCCTCAGCTGTCAGCGTCATTCAAGGTTGGATATTAAGAATAAAGGGGTCCCCACACCATATTTTTTAATTATTTAAATAAATAATAAAAAAAAAATTTGACAACCAGCCTTGCTAAAGCTCACAGCTGGGGGCTGGTATTCTCGGGCTGGTAAGGGGCCATGGATATTGACCCCCCCAAGCCTAAAAATAGCAGCCCGCAGCTGGCCAGAAAAGGCTCTTCACACTTGCCCTGTAGCAAACATTGCAAACAGCTCCAGGTCTCTCAGATTTGAAGGGTGCGTTCTCCCAACAGCAATTTTAAGATTTCTCCACAGGTGTTCAATTGGATTTAGATACGAACTCATTGCTGGCCACTTCAGAACTCTCCAGTGCTGGGTGATTCTTGAAGTATATTTGGGTTTATTGACCTGCTGGAAGACTCATGATGTAGGACGCATACCCAGCTTCCTGGCACTGGGCACTACATTGAGACCCAAAATCCTTTGGTAATCTTCAAAGCCAGATACAGCAAAACAACCCAAAGTATTTATGAACCTCACCATATTTGACTGTTGGTACTGTGTTGTTTTCTTTATAGGCCTCATTCCGTTTTCAGCAAACAGTGGAATGATGTGCTTTAACAAAAAGCTCTATCTTGGGTTCATCTGTCCACAAGATGCTTTCCCAGAAGTATTTTTGCTTACTCACGTATATTTTGGCAAATTGAAGTCTAGTTTTTTTATATCTGTGTGCCAACTGCGGGGTCCTACTGGGTCTCCCGCCATAGAGTTCCATTTATTTGAAATGTTGACCGATAGTTCGAGCTGAGCCTGCATTATAGCTTGAATTTCTTTGTAGTGTGTTTGGGGCTACTTATCCACCACCCGGACTATCCTGCGCTGCAGCTTTTCATCAATTTTTATCTCCCATCCTCGTCCAGGGAGATTAGCCACAGTGCGATGGGTTGTAAACGTCTTGATTATGTTGGACAAAGGAATATCAAGATTTCTGAAGATGGATTTATAACCTTGAGATTGTTGATTTTTTTCGACAATTTTGGTCTTCAAGTCTTCAGACAGTTCTCTTTCTGTTCAACATGATTAGTGTGGCACACATAATACAAAGATTGAACTTCTTCCCTTTTTTATCTGGTTTCAGGTATGATTTTCATATTGAAAACACAACATGAAGAGCAAACTCACCAAAACTTGTCAGATGACAAATGCACTCGCAGGGTGTTGCAGGCCCCTGATAATAAATGCAGGCTTATCCATTTTGGTCAAAATTGTAACTAATACCTCATCAAATGTATTATACACATTATTTAATTTTTCATCTTTATTTGCACTTTTTATCATCTTTTTGCAGAGTGCAGCAGGGCCCCTTTATGTTGTTCCTTGTGTGTTGCATGTATATATATATAGTGCTGGATGGCCCGCCTGCTAATACTATGGGCGTGATCAATAGGTTGTCCAGACACTGTGCATCACATTTATCTGTGTGAATAGTGTCTTATGCAGGCCTTACCTGCGTGTGCATTTTTTCTACTAGGCAGCCAACCCCTCTAATGTTTGGGCGAGTGGGTGGTTGCTCTCATCAGTAGCTTGCACCTGTGCTGTTTTAGCATTTATGATCAGGGGCCTGCTGCACCCTGCGAGTGCATTTGTCATCTGACAAGTTTTGGTGACTTTGCTCTTCATGTTGTGTTTTTTTTTTTTTCTTTTTTCTATGTTAGATGATTTTCATATTGCCCACACCTGTTACTTGCCATAGATAAAACCATAGAAATTTTATATTGCTATATTTATACTAACCTACAGAATATAGGTAACATTTTATTTGTGCTGCACCTTGAATAGAGTAAAATTTAAAACACAAAAAAGTTACAGAATTTGTTTTGTTTATATTCCTTCCCGTAAAGAGATAATAGAAGGTTATTAATTAGATTTATGTACCATAAAATAATGTTGTGTCAAACACAATTCATCTTAAAAAAAACAAACAAATCTCCCCAAAAAATGAAATGTTATGGCTCTTAGAACTCCAAAATAAAAAATGGAAAAAATGGTCTGTCAAAGACCAAAACTGGCTATTACGCTAAGGGGTTAATAATGTATGTAGTTTGTATTGTGAAATCTGGCACCAGATCTACTTTGAATATACAGTACAGACCAAAAGTTTGGACACACCGTCTCATTTAAAGAATATTCTGTATTTTCATGACTATGAAAATTGTACATTCACACTGAAGTAATCAAAACTATGAATTAACACATGTGGAATTATATACTTAACAAAAAAGTGTGAAACAACTGAAATTATGTCTTATATTCTAGGTTCTTCAAAGTAGCCACCTTTTGCTTTGATGACTGCTTTGCACACTCTTGGCATTCTCTTGATGAGCTTCAAGAGGTAGTCACCAGGAATGGTTTTCACTTCACAGGTGTGCCCTGTCAGGTTTAATAAGTGGGATTTCTTGCCTTATAAATGGTGTTTGGACCTTCAGTTGTGTTGTGCAGATGTCTGGTGGATACACAGCTGATAATCCTACTGAATAGACTGTTAGAATTTGTATTATGGCAAGAAAAAAGCAGCTAAGTAAAGAAAAATGAGTGGCCATCATTACTTTAAGAAATGAAGGTCAGTCAGCCCGAAAAATTGGGAAAACTTTGAAAGTGTCCCCAAGTGCAGTGGCAAAAACCATCAAGCGCTACAAAGAAACTGGCTCACATGAGGACCGCCCAGGAAAGGAAGACCAAGAGTCACCACTGCTTCTGAGGATAAGTTTATCGGAGTCACCAGCCTCAGAAATCGCAGGTTAACAGCAGCTCAGATTAGAGACCAGGTCAATGCCACACAGAGTTCTAGCAGCAGACACATCTCTACAACAACTGTTAAGAGGAGTCTTTGTGCAGCAGGCCTTCATGGTAAAATAGTTGCTAGGAAACCACTGCTAAGGACAGGAAACAAGCAGAAGAGACTTGTTTGGGCTAAAGAACACAAGGAATGGACATTGGACCAGTGGAAATCTGTGCTTTGGTCTGATGAGTCCAAATTTGAGATCTTTGGTTCCAACCACTGTGTCTTTGTGCGACACAGAAAAGGTGAACGGATGGACTCTACATGCCTAGTTCCCACCGTGAAGCATGGAGGAGGAGGTGTGATGGTGTGGGGGTGCTTTGCTGGTGACACTGTTGGGGATTTATTCAAAATTGAAGGCATACTGAACCAGCATGGCTACCACAGCATCTTGAAGTGGCATGCTATTCCATCCGGTTCGCGTTTAGTTGGACCATCATTTATTTTTCAATAGGACAATAACCCCAAACACACCTCCAGGCTGTGTAAGGGCTATTTGGCCAAGAAGGAGAATGATGGGGTGCTACGCCAGATGGCCTGGCTTCCACAGTCACCAGACCTGAACCCAATCGAGATGGTTTGGGGTGAGCTGGACCGCAGAGTGAAGGCAAAAGTGCTGAGCATCTCTGTAAACTCCTTGAAGATTGTTGGAAGACCATTCCCGGTGACTAATTCTTGAAGCACATCAAGAGAATGCCAAGAGTGTGCAAAGCAGTCATCAAAGCAAAAGGTGGCTACTTTGAAGAACCTAAAATATAAGACATAATTTCAGTTGTTTCACACTTTTTTGTTAAGTATATAATTCCACATGTGTTAATTCATAGTTTTGATGACTTCAGTGTGAATGTACAATTTTCATAGTCATGAAAATACAGAAAAATCTTTAAATGAGAAGGTGTGTCCAAACTTGGTCTGTGCTGTATGTTCCGAGAAATGTCCCTCCTATAAAGACATTTTCATTTTACTCACAATTTCCATGAGTTTTCTGCAGACCAACTTCTTTCAAATATTATAGACATTAGTTATTAAAAGCAAGCTATCATAAGCAAATTACCGATAATTTAATATTTTTTTGTCTTAAATTAATTGTTACCGTATTTTAAGGACTATAAGATGCACCAGACCATAAGACACACCTAGGTTTTAGAGGAGGAAATTAGGAGAAAAAAAAACAGAAGCAAAAGATGTAGTCAATTCTGTAGTTAAGATCACCTATCCTGGTAAATATAGTACCCTCATCCCCATCCTGGTATACATGGTCTCCTCGTCCCCATCCTGGTATGCATGGCCCTTATCCCCATCCTGGTATGCATGGCCCAATCCTTATTCTGGTATGATTGGCCCCATCCCAGTGCTGGTATGTATGGTCCAATTCTTATTCTGATGTGATTGATTGGCCCCATCCTGTTTCTGGTATGATTGATTGGCCCCATCCAGTTCCTGGTATGATTGATTGGTCCCATCCAGTTCCTGGTATACATGGCCCCATCAGAAAAGATTAAAAAAACAAACCATTACACTCAACTTCCTCTGCTATAAGACGCATCCCCCATTTTCCTCCACATTTTGGGAGGAAAAAAGTGCATCTTATAGTCCCAAAAAATACGGTAACTCTCATCATTCTCCTGTGCTCACACCGATCGGCAGCAGAGCGGGGGAGAATGATGAGAGCCATGTTCAGAACCAATGGGAACAGCGCTTACTGTAAAGCTTCTTCCCTGGCTCCGATGCATGTCACACAGATGACATCCATGAGTGTTATGCGCATGCACATGTGCAGGAAGTTTTGTCGTCCATGCTGACATTAAAAAACGGACATGTCAGCGTGTTTTGCCCATGGACACATGGTCTATGGAAACACACTGACATGTGCACAGGCCCATTCACTTGAATAGGCAAATAGCACTCCGTTCCTCCCGAGTCTCTCGGTATGGCTAAGTAGCACTGTACAGCCACATATGGGGTATTGCCACATTCAGTAGAAATTGAGGGACAAATGTTGGTGCCGTTTTTACCCACTTTTTGTGTAAAAATGTAAAATCTTTGGCTAAAACAAAATTTTGGTGCTAAAAATATAGTTATTTTGTCTTCACTTCCCAATGGTACAAAATTCTGTGACACACCCATGGTGTCAATATGATCACTGCATCCCTAGATGAATAGATGAATTCATTGAGAGGTTTAATTTGTAAAATGGGGTCACTTACAGGGGGGGGGGGGGTGTTCTGCTGTTCTGGCACCTCATGGGCTCAGTGGGTTAAGACATCTGCAAACCATAACAGTCAAATCTAGCGCTCCTTGTCTTCTGAGCTTTGCACTGTGACTGAAAAATATTTCTTGATTACATGTAGGGTATTGGCACACTCAGGAAAAAATGGACCTCAGTTTGTTGTAAAAAAAATTCCTATTAGCCCTCAGAAAAATTAAAAACTTGGGGCTAAAACAACATTTTAGTGGGAAAAATGTAACTTATTCTTTCTTCACCGCTCAGTGGTATAAAATTCTGTGAGGCACATGTGTTAATATGATCACTGCACCCCTGGATGAATTCATTGGGGAGTGTAGTTTGTAAAATGAGTTCACATATAAGAGGTTACTGTTGTTCTGGCACCTCAGGGGCTCTGCCAATGTGACATGGCACCCTCAGACCATTCCAGCAAAATCTGAACTCCAATATGGTGCCTCTTCCCTTCTGAGCTTTGCACTCTGCCTCAAAAGTAGTATTCCCCAACATATGGGGTATTGGTGTACTCAAGAAAAATTGCACAACAACTTTTGGGGCCCAATTTATCCTAATAAGAAATTGGGGGCAAAAAGATCATTTTTGTGGGAAAAAATAAGATTTTTTTTATTTTTAAGGCTCTATGTTATAAACTTCTGTGAAGCACTTGGCGATTTAAAGTACTCACCACACATCTAGATAAGTTACTTGGGGGGGTCTAGTTTCCAAAATGGTGTCACTTGTTGGGGGTTTCCACTGTTTAGGCACATCAGGGGCTCTCTAAACAGGACATGGCGTCCGATCTAAATTCCAGCCAATTTTGCGTTGAAAAATTAAAACGGCACTCCTTCCCTTCCGAGCTCTGCCATGCGCCCAAACAGTGGTGTACCCTCACATATGGGGCATCAGCATACTCATGACGAACTGCACAACACCTTTTGGGGTCCAATTTTTCCTGCTAGCCTTGGGAAAATAAAAAATTTGGGGTGAAAATATTATTTTTGTGGAAAAAATATGATTTTTTTTATTTTCACGGCTCTATGTTATAAACTCCTGTGAAGCACTTGGGGGGTTTAAAGTCCTCACCATACATCTAGATAAGTTCTTTGGGGAGTCTAGTTTCCAAAATGGTGTCACTTGGGGGGGGGGGGGTTCCACTGTTTAGGCACATCAGGGGCTCTCCAAACAGGACATGGCATCTAATCTCAATTCCAGCCAATTTTGCATTGAAAAGTCAAATGGCGCTCCTTCCCTTCCGAGCTCTGCCATGCACCCAAACAGTGGTTAACCTGCACATATCGGGTATCAGCATACTCAGGATAATTTGCACAACAACTTATGAAGTCCAGTTTCTCCTGTTACCCTTGATGAAATGAAAAAATTTGGATCTGAAGTAATTTTTTTGTGAAAAAAGTTCAATGTTCAATGTCAGAATCACCAGGATCCATTTAAGCATTCCAGAGTTATTACCTCATAAATGGACAGTGGTCAGAATTGTAAAAATTGGCTTGGTCATTAACATGCAAACGACTCTCGGGGGTTAATCTTTTTTTTTTTCAGTTTTCAGGTAATTAAATTCTCGTGCTTCGGGTGGGCTGTGGTGGGGGGCTTTATGTGCTGCTCTGCTTACATATTCATTTGTATGGCTTATGACAGGTCACTGATCCCTCAGTGACCTGCCCCCTATTTTACATATTGTATATTTTATGGTTTAAAAAAAAAATTACAGTTAACATGCAGGCACAGGCGGCGGTGCCTGTGCTTGTAGCATGATTGGATCTATGATATCCATATTTTAATTTTATTAACATAAATTTCTTTAGAGAAAAAATAGTCTTCCTCAAAATGGCACTGGTTGCACCTGCGCTGTAGCATAATTCGGAACGCGATAGATGCTACTACAAAGGCATCACAGCCAGCGTAATTTTGCTAGTGGAAAAAAAATTGTCTCCACCAAGATGGCGCCAGCGGCGCCTGCACAGTATCATTTATCAAGTGTACAATATACAAGTACGGGCAAAATTTATATAATTAAACAACCAGAGATACAAGACACATATAAAGTGCATATAGGATGAGGACAGGAAAACCCATCCGGTGCACAGGGCCCTAAGAATGAATCAATCTGCATTATGGCGCGGATAGATAGGAGCAATAAACATGCAGTGCCAAGTGGCTGCACAAGTACAGAGTAAGGAAACCAGTAGTCAGTGATGGAAACCACAAGGCATGCTTACCGCAGAAATAACAGGGCTGCACCTGGGCACCAGGCTGGGACCAAGAGGGAGACCCCCGACGCGCGTTTCGCAAACGCGATAAACGATAACCCGTATAACATCACGTTGACGTACCAGTACGATGCTAGGCGTATCGACTTCCTTGATATCGCTCTGGAGGTAGATAGTACGCGTCATGTCCAGACTGATGTCTTTAGGAAGCCGACGGCTGTCAACGCGTTGTTGCGGGCCGACTCAGCACATAACCCAGCCACAATTCGAGCCGTCCCTGTCGGACAGTTCCTGAGGATGAGGCGGATTTGCTCTACAGAAGATACATTCCAGACCCAGGCCATGTCTCTTAGAGCCCGCTTTGAGGCACGCGGCTACAGCCGCAGGTGCATCAGGAGGGGCTACGATAGAGCTAGGAGGACTCCCCGCCGGGACCTCCTTTATAATACCAGTCACAGAGCCAATGCCGGGTCAGGGGACTCCAAAATAAGATTTATAACAACATATAACCACGAATGGGTCCATATGAGAGAGATCCTGACCCGCCATTGGCCTATTTTGGGCACTGAACTATCTTTGGGCTCTGTGCTTTGTGAGTTTCCATCTATGACAGCAAGGAGGTCTCCCAACCTTAACAACATGCTTGTTCGGAGCCACTATGTACCTCCTGCCAGTAATCCATTTGGGTCTAGAGGCCCGGTACTTGGCTGCTTTCGGTGTGGCCACTGTTTGGCTTGTGCCAACATCATTCGTACTACGTCCTTTACATCTTCCGATGGCAGCAAGACATATTCCATCAGACACCACATATCATGTAGTACTAAAAACGTGGTGTACTACGCCACGTGTAGCTGCCCTTTAATTTACGTGGGTCTCACCTCGAGGGAGCTTCGTATCCGCACCAGAGAACATGTGCGTGACATCCAGGCTGCTGTGACTGTGGAGGATGCCTCTCTCCTGAAGACGATCCCGCGCCACTTTAAAACACACCATGGGTGTGACGCGGGGTCGCTTCGGGTTAGGGGCATCGACTGCATACACCTGGGTGCACGTGGGGGTGATTACAAGAAGGCGTTGGCACAACGTGAAGCAGCCTGGATTGTTAGGCTCAACACGGTTGTGCCCAATGGTCTGAATGAGTCACTAAGCTTCGCGTCATTTTTATGATGCTCTGAGTGTGCGCGGATCAGCTTTATATGAGTTTATTCGTTTACTTTTTATTGATATATGGTCTTTTTATGACTTTTTGCTCCCTCCCTTCCTCTTGACTTTCCCCTTTTTATTAACATCTGGTTATGTCCTGACCCCTTTGTTCATGGGTACAGGGTTTCCCTGCGCTGGGTCTTGTTTTTATATTTACATTAATATTTATGTATTTTTACTGTATCATTCACGTTGTTTTGTGTTTCACTTTTCCATAGTTGCCTTTTATTTTCTTTGTGGTGTGCCGAGATCTATTTATTTCCATGATGGAGAATTCTTCTTTCATCATACAAGTCTGAAAATTTCTTCGCTTCCAGTCTAGAGCCTGTGTGTGATGGACCGGGCTCTGTGATTCGTTGGAGTGGGAGACATGACGCATTCCAAAATTCCATCTGAGACTTTTTAACATAATTGTATATGTGTTATTATTTTTTGGCTACATCTCTCTGTGTTTAAAAGTTTAAATATTAATTACTTGTGGAGTGTTGACTTCTCCTGTTCTCCTATATGTATTTTTCTGTTTGTCTTACCTATTAGTACCATTTCCATTCTTGCGGCAGAGCGCGTGCGCCGATCTGAAGTGCCGGCTCCTGTCCCAGGGTGGTGTCACACCTGCCTCCCACGTGTGACCGGGGCGGTCTATCCCCGTGCACACGTGGTGATGCTGGACGCTGTTTCTGGTCTCAAGACCTGTCGTCCGATCTGCGCACGCGCCGACATTGCCGCCTACCATTGGCCGCTTCTGGACATGTGAGACGTCACATGTCCTGATTCCGGCCCCTTTTTAAGGTCCTTCTCGGCCCCTTTACTCTCATCCCCTTGAGAAAGCTGTTTATCGCGTTTGCGAAACGCGCGTCGGGGGTCTCCCTCTTGGTCCCAGCCTGGTGCCCAGGTGCAGCCCTGTTATTTCTGCGGTAAGCATGCCTTGTGGTTTCCATCACTGACTACTGGTTTCCTTACTCTGTACTTGTGCAGCCACTTGGCACTGCATGTTTATTGCTCCTATCTATCCGCGCCATAATGCAGATTGATTCATTCTTAGGGCCCTGTGCACCGGATGGGTTTTCCTGTCCTCATCCTATATGCACTTTATATGTGTCTTGTATCTCTGGTTGTTTAATTATATAAATTTTGCCCGTACTTGTATATTGTACACTTAATAAAAAAAAAAAAATTTTTTGATACCCAATATACTCCTTTGTTCTCCTGATCTTTAGTTATATTTTGGAGTGGGTGGCCTCGTGGTAGGCCTGGGGCTAGTTATTCATTATTATGTGGTAAATTAGCCCCCCTTTTGCCGGTCTCTCGGTCCCGGTAATATGTTCTCTGGTTGTGTCTTAACAGTATCATTTATCGTATCACCATATACAGTATGTAAAATAGGGGGCAGATCACTGAGGGATCAGTGACCTGTCATAAGCCACACAGATGAGTATATCAGGAGAAAACCACATAAATACCCCCGCAGGCCTGCTCCGAAGCAAGAGAATCTCATTAACTGAAAACTGAAAATTAAAGATTAAAAAACAACCACAAGACGGATTTCATCAACTAAGGTATCATTTTAATCAATATAACCTGTCTGTAGGTTACTCAGCACAATCCTACTGACAGGTTCCCTTTAATGTGCCGTCGGTGAAGTTGCATCCAAAGTTTATTGGTTCATTTGAGATCCTGGAGGTGGCATTCAGATTAAAGCTCCCACAATCCCTTCACATCACTAACGTGTTCCATAAATCCTTATTAAAAGAGTTTGTCCCTTCCGCAGTGTCACTCTTATCCCCACCTCCTCCGGTTTCTGTTGACCATGGCTTGGAGTATGAGGTTCAGTGGGTTGTGGATTCTTAAAGGGTCCGAAATTCCCTCCAATGCCTCATCCACTGTAAGGGATAAAGACCAGAGGAGAGATCCTGAGTCCCAGTTTGAGATGTGAAGGCTATGAGCAGTTAGTCAGGTCCTTCCATCTAAAAATTTTGGGGAAACATGGAAGTCTGGTGGCCCCCCCATATAAGAGGGGGTCAGTCAAGATTCCACTCCTCAGTGTGTCTGGGATGCAGTTACTGATAGCTCAGCCATCCAATCTGGTACAGTGGCATGCTGAAGTTGCCACTACTTTGATTGACAGCTCAGTGTCCAGTCTGGGGCAGGGGCGTGCTGAGCTGTCAGTGTTTTGATTGACAGCTCAGCCATTCAATCTGAGACTGGAAGGTGCTGGCTATCACCAGGTGTTCATTGTCCCAGGAATTGCTGTGCTACTTAGTTGAGCTGTTAGTCCCATACATCTGCCAAATTAACATTCAACTCTGTGTGGTTTGTCTTTCTATGCCTTGTGTTCTGCTTGTTACTCTTTCGTTGCCGGACCTTGGCCCTTGTTCTGACCATCTGGCTGTTTAACTCATGTGTTTTGAGCCACTATCTTCCTGGTATTTTGACCATGTACCATTATCTGAATGTGTCTTTGTCTCTTCCCTTCTTTTTTTGACCTTAGACTCCTCGACTATCTCAACTCACGACTTATCCATGAGAAGTGACTCAACATCACATCTAGTAGTGGATCTAATCATTTGATGTTTGTGCTGTGTGTTGTTGGCAGAACATACCTACATATTATTATGTGACCACCTTTCCTCCTGGGGCAAATGTAGGAATGTCACTGGAATTCGCTGAGCTGTGGTGAAAAAGCAAAAACCAAACTAGCACTTTCCAGGTGGGGTGAAAAGTTGACAGCAATGATATGAGGGCAAATGCCTATACACATTTAGTATATATCAATATATAGACTCCTCCATATGAGGTGGCAAGACAATGTCCTGGACACGGCAATTCTGGAACAAACAGGGCTCTGCAGCATTTACACTCTCCTACTGAAAATCTAAGCCAGGTGGGCTGGACACGTGGTCAGAATGCCTGACAGCCGACTACCGAAAAAACTGCTGTACAGAGAACTGTGCCAAGGAAAGCGAGCAGTTGAAGGGCTGAAGAAGCGCTATAAAGACTGCCTTAAGGTGTCTCTCAAAAACCGGGAAGTCAGCACCAATGAATGGGAAGAGCTTGCCCTGGATCATCCAGGTTGGTGGGGCAGGATCACCTCAGGAGCACGTGCAGCTGAAGATAGGAAAATCTTTGATGCAAAAAGAAAGCGCGCTGTCTGCAAGGCACAAGTAGAATCTAGTGTACTGACCACATCTGCTTCCTTATGTCAAGTATGTGGGCGAACCTTCAGGGCCCAGATTGGACTCATCCGCCACCTCCGGACCCATAACTACTAACTCTCTTCTAACCCTGACGTCATGGTCATCTTCGACTACGAAGGACGAACATCATATCAATATATATACATATCACCTATATATACTTATCCACATGTACATTTAAATATCGCAGATTTCTACACTTGCCTTTATACTTTCCATAACAGGACCTGGACATTTTGTCCACTAAAAGAATTCTATGACTGTTCCTACTGAATGACTGCATGCAGACATTTTGAAATCTTGACATTCTGCAAATGTGCAAATGTGGTGACAAGGAATCAGTACAGTAAATATATAAAATGCACGTGCTGGAGCAATGTGTCTTTCAGTAAGGATATATTAACGGACCACTGTGTTTTCTGAACATCCGTAGAAAATTTCTTGTTGATCGTGCGATTTGTCCTCCATAAATTTCAAACATGTTTCGAGGCCTGACAGGAGGATCTCGTTTCTGACATGATAACACTTGACAATAAATGAATCAGCTGTAGCCATTATGTCAGTTTCAATCACTTGATTTTTTTTTACATTTGTTCATTCACTTCAATTCTTAACCAGAAGCATTAATAAATGTCTGAAGTGATCCTAATTTGTATTACAAAAAGTGCTTGCTTTTATACAACTTGCTTTTAGTTTATTATACACTGCGTGTTAACAGATGCAGATGTTAAAGGGGTTGTCTGGAACTAAACAATTAATGACCAATCTTGTAGGTCAATGGGATTCTAAAATCTGGCCCTCCTGACGATTAGCTAATATTTGTTCTGGTGATGGCCAGATGCAAGGCAAACTCTAGCTTTCTCGCTGCCAGAGGCAAAAACTGAACTGGCACTCTTCTCTTTATACCAATATAAGCTTGCAATTTATATACAGAATTACATAATAGTTTTTGGGGTTTGCTTTTATGGTATTTATTGTATGGATAAAAGAACATGTGAACACAATTCTCTAGGTCAGTAACATTATGGTGATACAAATCTTTCATAGATTTTTTTATATGTTAAAAAAAAATAAAATGTTGGTTTGTGACACCATTTTTTGAAAATTGTTTCTTCTTATGGAAATGTGTGATGGCTTGATTTTTTGCATGGTGAGCTGCCGTTTCGATTCATACCTATCTTGGGCAGAAATAATGTTCTATTCTCTCATAATTACATTTTTTAGGGAGGTGTGGTTCCCCCCCAAAAAAGTAATTCTGATACTTTGATTTTTTTTCTGTTTATAATATGAGATAGTTAATTTTATATTTTGATTATTTTGACTGACCAGATTTTTACAGATGCAGTAGTTCTAAAAATTGTTAAATTTTTTAATTTCTTTCTTTTTATCGAGGGAGAAAGGAGAGGTGGGATAGTAACTCAATTTTGTTTGTAATTTTTAAAGACTTTTGTTTTTTAACTTTATTTTCTAGTCCTATATGCGACTGATCGCTTATGCTATATACTGCAATATACAGTTTCCTACAGCATATGGATGAGCATCACAATAGAGGGAAAATGGCCATGTCATGACATTTAAATACACAGGTGTAATGTTCCTAACATAAATACACATGTAATAATCCTAAACTTGTCAGACAGCACAATACTTTATTAACATAACCAAGTAGTGAAGTAGTATGTCGCCTGACATGTTATTAATTGTTACATGTGTACAAGATCAGAACTAATAACAGTAAAATAATACAGTACAAGAACCATCATCATCACATGAATACAGAATCAGAACTATAGTCAGTACATTAATACATCACCAGAACCATCAGCAGTATATGAAAACAGAACCAGAACTGTCATCCATACAAGCACACAGTGCCAGAACCACCATCAGTTCAGGTACACATTACCAAAACCATCAACAGTATATGAAGTTATCACTGGAATAATCATTAGTATCTGAATTCAACAGAACCATTATCAGTAGATGAATACAGCATCAGAGTCATCATCGATACATTAATATAGCACCAGAAAGATCATGTATTACATGAATCATGAATACACCACCAGAACCACAATTTGTACATGAATATACCACCAGAATTGCAATCAGTACATGAATATAGAACCAGAACCGCCATCAACCTTGAGGTGGTGGTTATATTGGTACTTTTTTGGGGTACATATGACATTTTGATGGACTTTTATTACATTTACTGGGAAGTGAAGTGACTGAAAAATGGCACTTCTGGCACTCTTTTTTTGTCCTTTAGCCTATGGTTTAAAATATTTAAACTCTGATAGACTAGACTTTTTTTTTTGCATAAAATGTACCACACACTTTCTCCACAGGGAGGGAGTAACAAATGTCACAATTGGTGATGAGAACTACACAAGTGTCATACAGTCTCCCTGACTGTACACTTAGAATATATCAGCTTATTTAAGATAATATAGAGGAGAGAATAACCACTGTCTCCTCCTATCAGACAGATACAGTCAGTGTCGGACTGGCCCACCGGAGAACCGGAGGATTCTTCGGTGGGCCCAGGCACTGACACCTGCTGGCATATTGGCCAGCAGCTGCCTAGGGCCCCCACTGCTTCAGGGGCCCCCCAGCCAGTGGAGTGTCGCTCATAGCGTCACACCCAGCTCAGCTGCTATGGGGCCCCTGAGTCAAGGGGGGCCCTCCCGGTGCCAGAGAGCAGCAGATGGACAGGAGCCTGTCCCCGCTGCTAAAGAGAAATGAATATTCACGCTTCCCCACGCCCCATGGGTGTGGAGAGGCGTGAATACCATTTCACTTTAATGGCGGGCAGCGTTAGCAGCAGGATGAGGCTAACACTGCCCACCGCTGCTGCTGAATAGGGGGCCCCGGAGGTGGGCCCCTAAAGGGCGGCGATCCTTGATTGTGATCCCTGCAGCTTGGGACCAGAGTGGAGCTGCAGGGAACCACGCGTCCTCCTTCCTGCTCAGCACTTCCTGTCTGAATCAGCGCGGCTGGATGACGTCATCATTCAGCGCGGCTGTTTCAGAGAGAAAGTTGCCGGGATGTGCTGCGGCTGCTGGGAACATGCGGAGAGGTGAGTGGGTGCTGTGTGTGTGTTTGCGCGAGTGTGTCTAAGTGTGCAGCTGTGTATGTGTCTGTGTGTGCCTGCGTGTGTGCGGCTGTGTGTCTGTGTGTGCGTCTCTGCCTGTGTGTGTGTCCCTGCCTCTGTGTGTGCAGGGGGAGGCAATGATGATGATGGTGCTGGAGGCAATGATAATGGTGGTGGGGGCAATGATGATGGTGCTGGAGGCAATGATGATGGTGGTGGGGGCAATGATGATGGTGGTGGGGGAAGCAATGATGATGATGGTGCTGGAGGCAATGATGATGGTGGTGCTGGAGGCAATGATGGTGGTGGGGCAATGATGATGGTGCTGGAGGCGATGGTGGTGGTGGGGGCAATGATGATGATGCTGGAGGCAATGATGATGGTGATGGGGGCAATGATGGTGGTAGGGGAAGCAATGATGGTGGTGGGGGAGGCAATGATGATGATGGTGGTGAGGAAGCAATGATGGTGGTGGGGGAGGCAATGATTGTGGTGGTGGGGTAGGCAGAGATGATGGTGGTGGTGGAGGCAATATTGATGGTGGTGGGGAAGAAAGCAATGATGGTTGTGGTGTAAAGGACAAAGATGGTAGTGGTGGAAAGGACAATGGTAGTGGGGGAGGAGGCAATGATGGAGGTGGTAATGAGTACAATGGTGGAGGGGGAAAACAATGATGATGGTGGAGGGGGCTGCATTATACCCTTTCAGGGGGGATGCATTATACCCTATGAGGGGGCTACATCATACTATATGAGGGGAGCTGCATTATGCCCTATGAGGGGCTACAGTATATTCTATAGGGGGCTGCCTTATGAAGGGTTGGCATTATACTCTGATAGGGCTACATTATATTCTGTGGAGGGGCTGCATTATATATGTGGGGGATGCATTATTCTCTCAGGTGGCTACATCATACTATATGAGGGGTGCTGCATAGGGTTGAGCGACTTTCACTTTTTTAGGATCGAGTCGGGTTTCGCGAAACCCGACTTTGTCAAAAGTCGAGTCGAGTCAAATCGTCCGATTATCGCGCAAAGTCGGAGATCGACCGAAACACGAAACCCAATGTAAGTCAATGGGGGAGCAAAGTCTCTCTCTCTCTCTTGTGCCTGCAAAGCAGAGGTTGTGTTGGACTGTGGAAATCGCTACATCCCAAACGGTAAGATGGCGGTTTTACCCCCTGTGACGCTGCAGAAAGCAAGCCGGAACCTATGTCATCACGCTGCCCACACTCCTTCATTGGCTGAAAAATGGTGGGGAAAGCGTCATATGAAACGCGACTTTGGTGCGAAGATCGCTGACCACATGGCCGATCCCACAGTGGGATCGGGTCGGGTTTCATGAAACCCGACTTTGCTGAAAGTCTGCGATTTTGGAAAATGTCCGATCCGTTTCGCTCAACCCTAGTGCTGCATTATGCCCTATGAGGGGGCTACAGTATATTCTATGGGGGGCTACCTTATGAGGGGGTTGCATTATACTCTGAGGGGCTACATTATATTTTGTGGAGGGGAGGCATTATGCCATATGAGGGAGCTACATTATATTCTATGGGGGGCTGCATTATACTTTATTAGGGGGTTGCATTATATTATGTGGGGTGCTGTATTATACCCTATGAGGGGGGCTGCATTATATTCCATGAGGGAGGCTACATTATATTCTATGAGGGAGCTGCATTATATTCTGTGGGAGGCTACATTATATTCTATGAGGGGGGCTACTTTATATTCGATGAGGGGCTACCCCAACCCCTGCTACATAATTAAAATGTGTACTACCTTATATTATACCTTGATATTAGCGTGTTTTACTACACAATTGATGGTCTTGAATTTATTTCTATGTAGCTACAGTGGGCCCCAAGAATGATTTTCTCTGGTGGGCCCAAGGTGCTCCAGTCCGACGCTGGATACAGTACGTGATTTAACTTATGTTAAATCTTATGTGATGCTGTTCTGATGAATTCTGATGAATGGGATTCATAGCAGAGCATAAAGGGATGACAGCCAAGATGGAGGCTGAAGGGAAGAAACAATAGGCTGAGCTACATGGAAATACTATGTATACTGTGTAAGGAAAGTGCAGAGGGTGATAGACGAACAGGTGGTGTACAGTTGCAGAAGAAATAATGACTGGGAGTGCTTTTTTAAATATTGTGCACCTTTTATGTATAGATAAAATACAATTGTATTAACAATCATCATCATCCTTGTTATTATATAGTACATGTCCGACCCTACAGAGGATGCTTTTTACTAAAGAAAAGCTTTCACAGTCTTTAGACTGTGACAGCTCCATGTTCTACTGATGAAATGAGAAAGGTGTCTGAAATTTCCATATATACTGTACATGTGCATTGACTGAGGAAATAATTAAAATCCCTCTGGTCCTATAACCTGTCAGAGGCAACTCCATATCACAATTGAGTGGAGAAAATTGTTTGCTTCATTTCAGGCAGTCATTTTATGTTTCATTAGAGTAAATGAACATGTTTCATATTTGATGTAGTTTTTCTGTGCATATTTAAGACTGTAATATCAACAGAAAACAAGGTACCAGCTAAAGACAACTTACACGACAATCACACATGGTGTAGGTACTCACAGTGGAATACCTAGGCGATTTGTATAGAAATATGTGAAGGACTAGTGAAAACCTATCATCATACTACATTGCAAGAACAATAGAAAAAAATGATGAAACATTGGTCAAAAAATAATATCAATATAAACTTTATTATTAAAATATAAAAAGGAACAGGTGAGGAGGAAGCAAAATATACCACCATAGTCACATAATGTGCTGTAAGAAATGGAGGCGCATCACCCTGGGTAAATGGCAATGGGATGTCCATACATAACACCTTCCTGTGTACAATGTATTATTTTAATTAATATATCACTTCCAATCAAAATCACGGACACAGAGCAAATCACTAATATTAGATTCCTGCACCAAGATAGGTGCAAACCTCATTAAGGCTACTTTCACACTAGCGTCGTGCACTGCACGTCGCTATGCGTCGTTTTGTAGAAAAAACGCATCCTGCAAAAGTGCTTGAAGGATGCGTTTTTTCTCCATAGACTAGCATTAGCGACACAGTGCGACACATTGCCACACGTCGCAATCGTCGTGCGACGGTTGCGTCGGACCGTCGCCACCAAAAAACGTTGCATGTAACGTTTTTTGGTGCGTCGTGTCCAGCATTTCCGACCGCGCATGCACGGCCAGAACTCCGCCCCCGCCTCCCCGCACCTCACAATGGGGCAGCGGATGCATTGAAAAACAGCATCCGCTGCCCCCGTTGTGTGGCGCTTCCACATTATGCGTCGGTGCGCCGCAACGTCGCATTGCGACGTGCAGTGCACGACGCTAATGTGAAAGTAGCCTAAGTATGCAAGTGCACAAGTATCAACATACAACAGCTTATCAATAATGTTTATAGAAGAGGTCTTTTACCTAACAGAGGAGCAGTCCACCACCCGGAGAGTTGCGCAACTAGGATATGGTGATGTCATCATTAGGGATGAGCGAGTATATTCGTTAGGATTCGGTACTCGGCGAGTAATGCGGTACTCGTGGTACTCGAATCCTAGCAAGTATTTCACTACTCGCCTCGCAATATTCGTATCTCCAGCCCAGCATCAGCCAATCACAGTAATGCCGCCCACAAGCAAGAAGGCTGTGATTGGCTGGCTGCGCAGCGTCATAGATGAGTCATCATAGTAGGCTATGAGTCATAGGCTCTATAAAAGCCCTGCCGGCGCCATTTTCTGCACATTGCATCCGAAGCACAGCTAGTGCTAGCGTAGGGAGAGTTGTGCTTTTGGAAATCATCCAGAAATCATCTAAAAAAACCCACAAAAGCTCTTTTGAGAGCTATTCTAGTAGTAGGTGACTGTAGTAGTACAGGGAAACAGGCAGAAGAGTTACAGTACATACATAGTACCTCAATATCTCAGCTCTTGCTGAAAGTACTGTATAAGGTGAGGGAGTAGTGACAGTTTTCCCAGTTATTTTTGGGGTCACATTTACCCCGGCAGGCCAATTTTTTTGCTCTTGTGGTGCTGTTTGAACACCGAATAGCACGCATGGTACTGCACAACTGACACGCAGCCAGCACCGCTGTCTTCTGTGGTGACTGGTGAGCAAAATATTAGGCGTTAAACTCAGGTCAATTTTTTTGCCTTTATGGTGCTGTTTGCACACCGAATAGCACGCACGTTACTGCACAACTGATACGCATCCAGCTCCGTTGTCTTTTGTGGGGACTAGCGAGCAAAATATTCGGCGTTAAACTCAGGTCAATTTTTTTTTACATTGCAGACAGTCCTCCTGTTTGTAAAACACAAAGCAGTACTAGGCTGTAGTACTATCTTCCACAAAGCATGAACTGCTCCTTGTTCCACAATATCTGCATCTGAACATCGGCAACTATGTCACAAAAACCCCAAATTCCCAAAAAGCCTGTTGTGAAGGGACAGGGATGTGGACATGGGCTTGGGGTTGTCAGTGGTGCCCCACAAGGCACTGAGTCTGGGAGACAGAAAAGGTTGATGCATCTATGTTCCTGGGGAAAATTTTTGATCTGGAACGTAAACACGTCTGGAAGCCAGAAGAGCAAGACCAGATACTGTCTTGGATGGCAGATAAGGCCTCAATGAAATTTTCTAGTAGCACCCAATCCTCCAGGACCACACAGTCTACTGTTGATACACAGAACGCTGGGTCATCCAATTCTCAACCTGTTTCTACTTCCTCCCCCCCTCAGCAGTCACAGGAAACATTTGACCCCATGCTTGGCCACTCTGATGATCTGTTTGGCACATATGATCCTTTGGTTGCCTTTGGCCTCTCAATGCGCAACATTAAAGAGGAACGTGAGGAGGTATCGTCTGTTCATGGCCTAATATTTGAAAACCCACCGACAGAAGAAAGACACTTTCAGCCATGTGATACCGGCTCAAGAGGTGGAGGCTGATGATGATGAGATACAGTTGCCATCTGGCCAGCCGACAATATCAACACGGGAGGAGGATGACATGGACGATGAGGTAGTCGATGATGAGTCCACTGATCTGACCTGGACCGTTGGTACGCATAGCCAACACTGCAGCAGAGAAAGAAGGTGATACGTAGCACCAACAAAGGCACCAAGGGCTATTGGTTTGAGCAAAGTGTGTCAACGGTTGCCAAGAGCAATCCCTCTGTGCCCCAAGTCAAGGCAAGGGGATGTTCATCCTGTCTGGAATTTTTTTTTTATAGTCCTTCTGAACCAAACATTGTAATCTGTAGCATCTGCCATACGAAGCTGAGCAGAGGTCAGGGCAAAGGCAACCAGAGCACCACCAGTATGCGAAAACACATGCCAGCCAAGCACCCTAGACGGTGGGCAGAACAACAGAGTACCAAATCAGTGTCTGCGGGTCAAACCACTGTCATGTCGCCTGTGATCCGTCCTTCCCAATCTGCTGGCCAGGAAGCAGGTGCTCATACCTCCTGCTCACAAGCTGCGGTTGCAGAGACACAGGACACAACAATCTCATCCACTTGTTTGTCCCAGCCAAGCGTCCAATTGTCTGTGCCCCAGATCTATGAAAGGAAGCATAAATACCAACCCACAAGCACAACTACAAAACGCACACATTGCCAAGTTGCTAGCCATGGAGATATTGCTGTTTAGGTTTGTGGGGACACAATCTTTCTATGATCTCTTGGCTGTGGTTGCCCCACGATACTTTGTTCCTAGCCGGCACTATTTTTCCCAGTGTGCTGTCCCTGCGTTACACCGGCACGTGCTAAATAATCTAAAGTGTGCTCTCACCAACGCCGTAACCGGGAAGGTCCACCTAACAACAGACACTTGGACAAGTAGTTGTGGACAGGGACAATACATTTCTGTCATGGCACACTGGCTGAACCTGGTGGAGGGTGGGACAAAGTCGCAAACCACAGGCTGACTCTGATAAAATTTAACAAGGACTGGATTTCGCAACAGTTTTAAAACGCCCTCGAGATGATATCATCCCAACCTAAAGTCACCCAAAACTTTCTTTTATGCTACTGGTGATCACATCCATCCCTTCCCATACAAACCCCTTTCCTCCTTCTAATTACATGTGTATCCTACTCCTGCTTCTGCCACATGTACCTCATGGTCAACAAGCTAGAAACAATGTTCCATTCATTAATATTTCCCATCGGAGGCAATTGTGATGAGACCTCCTTCCTGCATCAACCATGGTGTCATGCCCCTTGGGCTAATTTTTTGGAAACACTATGTCTGTGCCTGCACATTGGGCACTGGAACTACCATGCTAGCAGTCTACTTTCATAATTGTCTGGCTCTTGAGGCCTCCTTCCTGCGTCAACCATGATACAGCCCCTTCGGCTAATTTTTGGAAACACTATGTCTATGTCCGCACATTGTGCACTGGAAGTACTGTGCTAGTAGTCTAGTTTCATAATCGTCTGGCTCTTGAGGCCTCCTTCCTGCATCAACCATGATACAGCCCCGAAGACAAGTGATACCACACTTGGACACTCTGAAGAGCTGTGCACATTTCCATTTATAGATTCTTGCCTCTCAACCTGCCCGCTCCAAATGGAACATGAGGAGATTACATTTTGCAAGAGCTGGATGATCATGTGACACAATTGCCAGCAAGTGGTATTGTTACATCAGCAAGTCAGGAGGAGGACCAGGGTGCAGAAGTGGAAGAAGAGGGGGTTGTAGACGATGAAGTCAGTGACCCAAACTTGGAAGGTGACTTGCAGAGCGAGGACAGCAGTCCAAAAGGGGAGGGATTTGCAGCACCACAGCAGGCAGGAAAAGGCAGTGGGGACTCCAGAGACACAAGGCGAGCAACTGATCCCCAGAGCACCAACACCAAGCCAAGGTTTAGGTGTTCGCGAGTTTGGCGCTGTTGTAAAGGCAGTGCAGCTAATCCCAAAATAGCCATTTACAACATCTGCCATGCCAGCATCAGCAGGGGCAGCACAACTGCCAGCCTGACCACCACCAGCATGCTCAGACACATGCAAGCAAAACACCTGACTACTTAAGCCGAACGCCAGAGTCCAAAAACAGTGCCTGCGGATGACACCACTGCCTCTTCCCCTGTTCTATGGGCATGCCAATCTCCTGTCCATAATGTAGGCAAAGATGCCTCCCACCCTGCACCTGTCATTGCACACTTGCAACCAGCATCAACAACCACTTCCACGTCCCAGTGCAGCTTTCAGTTGTCCCTACCCTAGTCCTTGGAATGCAGGTGTAGGGGACATGGTATAATGTTCTAGTCCCTTTTTTGCCTTTCTTGTATATATGTTTCTTTGACACGTGATACTGCTACACTCACTGGTGTATTATCACTACTTATTACTGGTACTGCTACACAGTAAATTGTTTTACCATTTTCTGCTAAATGTATAATATCTTTAGCCTTTATATGCACATGATAATGTAGGGAAAGTGAATTACCCCGGGTTGGTCACTAGATGGGGGCACTGAGTAATGTGGGAGTTCACACTGTAGATAGTTAACGTAGGAGGGGCACGGTAGTCAGTTGGGGCTGGGGCGCCCATGTGGAGCACAGGGCTGGCTAGCCCAGGGCAACACCATGCTCCACAACGTTTGTCAGAAGAGTGGCCCCAGCAGTCAGTATCCAGGGGGCCAAAATACAGAACGAAGCACAGCGACACCAGAGATAGCGGTGCAGTATAAGTGGAACTGCAGTGCTATGGGAAGAAGGCCAAGCAGAATGGGATTAAGGTATCCAAGATGTGGCAGATTTTCTCGTGGGCCGCTATTCTATGGACCGGGGTGAAATGGCAGAGAATACCCCACAAGAAGCAGGAATTCTGGGCATTAAGAACACTGAGGGACCGGAGTAAACGTACCGTCCGGAGGACAGGCTTAGCAGCAGAGAGAAGAGGCAAGAGAAAGCAATGCCAATTGTTATGATTGACTGTGCCCTGGATAATGCTGTGCTAAGTAAAGAAGTTGAAGTTAAAGTGAAGCCGGACTGTGACTCTTTAATTGTGGAGCCGTCTGTAGGAAATACATTCTCGTGTCGGGAGATCCGAGATGACAGAGAAGCAGCATCGAGGTACTCAGAGAAGAAAACATGATATTGTGCTGGGAGGGGGCCAGGGGGTGATACAGGGGTTACTGTCAGCCATGACAGCAGCCCTGGCCCTGGCTTCCTACACAGGCATAAATACGCGGCCACTCACCCATGGCCTACAATGCTAAACAGCTACATTTCCAGACTGCTTGCGCTGGAAATGTCGCAATTTAGGCTTGTGGAGACGGAACCTTTCCGCAACCTCATGGCGGTGGCTGTCCCTCGCTACTCGGTCCCCAGCCACTACTATTTCTTCTGGTGTGCCATCCCTGCCTTATACAAGCATGTGTCCCATAATATCAGCCGTGCCCTGACCAACGCTGTGACTGGGAAGGCCCACTTAAACATGGACACTTGGACAAGTGCTTGTGGCCAAGGACACTAAATTTCCCTGTTGGCACACTGGGTGAACATTGTGGAATCCGAGACCCAGTTGAAACCTAAGACGAAACACGTGCTACAGACACTGAGGATTGCAGGCCTTTGCTCATTCAGGGTTGCCCCCATATTCTACAGCAATTCCTGTACCTCTTCCTTCTCATCACCCTCTATCTTACAAATGTCAACATCAGTCGCAAACTGGAAGCACTGCAGCACTGCCTCAGCAAAGCATAAGCTGTACTGAAGCTAATCTGCTTAGGTGACAGACAGTAGTACACACACCACCTTCTTCCTGACTGTTCAGCATGGATGGCCTGAAGACAAGGAGGAGAAAGAGCACGAGAAGAACATGGACAGTTACCCTCTTGGTGGGGACAGGGGAGTCTTGGCTGTTGGCAGTCTGGCACACATGGCTGAGTTTCTGTTCCTCTACTTTTCCCATGACCCTCGTGTCGTACGCCTTTTGGCCAACACTAGTGTTGAGCATTCCGATACTGCAAGTATCGGGTATCGGCCGATACTTGCTGTATCGGAATTTCCGATACCGAGATCCGATACTTTTGTGGTATCGGGTATCGGGTATCGCAACAACATTAATGTAATAATGTGTAAAAAAGAGAATTAAAATAAAAAATATCGCTATACTCACCTGTCAGACGCAGCCGGGACCTCAGCGAGGGAACCGGCAGCGTTGTTTGTTTAAATTTCGCGCTTTTACTTGGTTACGTGAAGTCCCGGCTTGTGATTGGTCAGGGCGGCCATGTTGCCGGGACGCGGACCAATCACAGCAAGCCGTGACGAAATTACGTCACGGCTTGCTGTGATTGGTCCGCGTCCCGGCAACATGGCCGCCATTAACCAATCACAAGCCGTGACGTCACGGGAGGCTGGACATGCGCGTATTTTGAAAAGCGCGCGTGTCCAGCCTCCAGTGACGTCCCGGCAACATGACCGCCATTAACCAATCACAAGCCGGGACGTCACGGGAGGCTGGACATGCGCGTATTTTGAAAAGCGCGCGTGTCCAGCCTCCAGTGACGTCCCGGCAACATGGCCGCCATTAACCAATCACAAGCCGGGACGTCACTGGAGGCTGGACACGCGCGCTTTTCAAAATACGCGCATGTCCAGCCTCCCGTGACGTCACGGCTTGTGATTGGTTAATGGCGGCCATGTTGCCGGGACGCGGACCAATCACAGCAAGCCGTGACGTAATTTCGTCACGGCTTGCTGTGATTGGTCCGCGTCCCGGCAACATGGCCGCCCTGACCAATCACAAGCCGGGACTTCACGTAACCAAGTAAAAGCGCGAATTTTAAACAAACAACGCTGCCGGTTCCCTCGCTGAGGTCCCGGCTGCGTCGGACAGGTGAGTATAGCGATATTTTTTATTTTAATTCTTTATTTTACACATTAATATGGTTCCCAGGGCCTGAAGGAGAGTTTCCTCTCCTTCAGACCCTGGGAACCATCAGGAATACCGTCCGATACTTGAGTCCCATTGACTTGTATTGGTATCGGGTATCGGTATCGGATTGGATCCGATACTTTGCCGGTATCGGCCGATACTTTCCGATACCGATACTTTCAAGTATCGGACGGTATCGCTCAACACTAGCCAACACTAATTACTGGTTGGTCACAATTATATACCCACGCTACAGGGAGAACTTTACATCTCTCCTTACCGTGGCAGAGAGGTCTGATAAAATGTTGCAGTACCAGAAGGTCCTAGTTGAAGAACTATTTAAAAATTCCCATCTGACAACTCTGGCGGCATATGTCACAGTTCCTTGGACAACCAAGGAGTGGAGACATGGTAGACACACTCCAGATGCAGCAGAGGCAGGGGAACACTTTCAAAGGTCTGGGACAGATTTCTCAGACCCACCCAGGGCCCAGGCCCTGATGCGTGGGAAACTCTGACAAGGAAACATTTTAGAAGATGGTGAAGGAGTACCTTGCCGACCATACCAACATAGTCCATGATTCCTGAATGCCTTACAACTATTGGGTATCCAAGTTAGACATGTGGCATGAAGTATCTTTCTACACCTTGGAGGTCCTAGCCTGCCCTGCCGCCAGTGTTTTGTCAGAGCGAGTTTTTAGTACTGTCGGGGGTATTAGAACTGATAGGAGCATCTGCCTGTGAAATGAAAATGCTGACAGGCTGACTCTTATCAAAATAAACAAGGGATGGATTGGACCAGACTTCTGTACCCCACCGGATGATGGAAAATAAACTCAAATCCAGTGTTTTTTTTCTAGCCTATTCGCAAGCACTCCTTCCCATCCAAACATGGGTATATGTTCAGGATTCTGTCTTTTTTGTCTCGCCCCCCCTTCTTCTCCTCTACTACCATATCAACAGGGTGATCACGCTACACTCGCTATCAATTTTTTAAGGGTGTACATGATGCTTGGATTAACAATTTTTCGAGGTCTACCTTGAACATTATATATATATATATATATATATATATATATATATATATATATATATATAAAACTTTTTGTTTCTCCAGCGATCAGTCCCATGGTAGAGTAAAATATACCTTTTTTTATGGTCCATAGGGGATTGAATGTATGCAATATTGTGACTGAAGTAATCTGGAACTTTTTAATGGATAAATAAAAGGTATATTTTATTCTACCATTGGACTGATCACTGGAGAAACAAAAAGTTTTTCCTTTACATGTGTGTATTTGTCCCAATCCGTTTTCCGTGCGAACTGTAACCACAGGTTGGATGTGTTCCTGTTTTTTCAAAGCGGTAAGCTGGCTGTTAGGGTTGGCGGAACGCACCGAATATATTTATTAGATGGGATAGGTGCGTTCGCAACCCGGGATCCACCGTGCAGGAAAGAACCTGCTGCTAAGTAAGGCGGCGAAGCAAAATAGAATAAACGAACTCTGTTACTTCACAGAGCCCGTAGTAAAGAGAACGCTGTGCCCTGTTTAGCTCACAGGGGACACAGCTACTGTGTAGAGCTGACAGTGGTCATGCAGTCCAACCAACACGCAGCTCCTCTCCGGTGGAGCCGGAATTCTATCGGCTATTAGCCAGCCCTGAATTCACACATAAACTCCTTGCCGGAGGTGCCAGCATTCTAGGGGCTTATTTCAGCCAGGTCCCTGACTGCATACACAAAACTCCTCGCCGGAGGTGCCAGCATTCTAGGGGCTTATTTCAGCCGGGTCCCTGACCACACACACGACCGCACTGGCACTGAGCTCGTACATATTTGACACTAGCGCATGGCCGTGCGGTCATGAGAACCTTATATAGCTGCAGCACCTACAGGACCTTCCAAGAAGGACCAATGGAAGTTGCTGCAGTACCTGAGCATGTGACCCTTGATCTCCACTGAGAGATCCTGGGCATGCTCAGTGTGTGCAAAGCAGGACTTAGTCCCAGAAAAGCCTGCTCACCGCAGATCAGTGCAAGGTACAGTAGCAGAGCCTGGACAGGCAGCAGTAACCCTTTGCACAATATCAGACTCAGTGAGACGCTGGGACCGATGTCTTCGCTGAGCAGGCTCCACTGCGGCCGATGCAGAATAGGAGACCGCAGCAGACACGTCTTGAGATTCCCCCTGTGCAGCAGCGGGAACTCGACTCCTAACATTACCCCCCCCTAGGGTCCCCCCCCTCCTTGAGCCTTGCTACGCTCAAAAGCTGCAATGAGCAGCGGAGCCCGAATGTGCTCCCCAGGTTCTATCTTCAGGACAGTGACCCTTCCAGTCCACCAGATAAAATTTCTTGCCACGTACCACCTTGCACCCCACGATAGCATTCACCTCAAACTCATCCGTGGATGAACCCGACGTCCCAGCAGATGACTCAGAAAACCGGGACAAATGAACGGGCTTTAAGAGGGAAACGTGAAAAGTGTCGGTGATACCAAGGCGTGGAGGAATAGCCAAACGGTAAACCACAGGGTTGACCTGTTCCAGAACCTTGAACGGGCCAATGTAGCGAGGCGCAAACTTAGTGGACTCAACTCGCAGCCTGATGTTATGGGCGGAGAGCCACACTAAGACGCCAGGAGCAAAGGTCGGAGCGGGGCGCCGGTGTGTATCAGCAGAAACCCTCATTCTCTCCTTGGAGGCCTGGATGGCATCCTGTGTGCGGTCCTAGATGTCACGTGCCTCTGCCACCCTAGAATCGGTGGATGACACGGGCATGGGCACAGGGACAGGCGGATGCTGGCCGTAATTAAGGAGAAAAGGAGTCTGCCCAGTGGAATCGGCTACGACGTTGATCAAGGGAAATTCCGCCCAAGGTAGCAAAGATGCCCAATCATCCTGCCTAGCAGAGACAAAATGTCACAAGTATGTCACCAGAGTCTGGTTGGTCCTCTCTACCAACCCATTCGTCTCGGGATGGTATGCAGAGGAGAGATTCAACTCTATGCTGAGTAAACGGCAGAGCTCTCTCCAAAACCGAGACACGAACTGGGGACCCCGGTCGCTGACAATTTTATCAGGCATTCCATGTAGACGGAAAATGTGCTTTATGAATAACGCTGCCAAGGCCCGTGCAGAAGGTAACCGTGGAAGCGGCACCAAGTGCACCATCTTAGAGAAATGATCAGTGACAACCCAGATAACGGTGCAGCTACGCGACTTGGGTAAGTCCGCCACGAAGTCCATCCCGACCATTTCCCAAGGCCTGTCTGCCACTGGTAAGGGAGTAAAGCAACCCAGCACGTCGTTGCCGAGGAGACCGATTCTGGGCGCAGGAGACGCACGCCCGAATATAGTCCCCGACATCACGGGCCATATGCGGCCACCAGTACGTTCTCGCCAAAAGCTCGGATGTCCTTTTGGTCCCAAAATGCCCACCCACTCTGGACGAGTGAGCCCAAGAGAGAACCTCCGGTCGCAAATTCGCTGGCACGAAAGTCTTGCCTGGGGGCACAGACTCTAGCGAAACCGGAGCTTCAGTTCTCAGGCTCTCAGAAGGGACAATAAGCCGAGGCTCCTCCTCAGATGACACTATGGAGCAGGAGAGAGCGTCGGCGCGAATGTTCTTCTCCCCGGAGAGAAAATGAAGAGTAAAATGAAACTGGGAGAAGAACAGGGACCATCTAGCCTGGCGAGAATTCAGCCGCTGGGCCGTCTGTAGACATACCAAGTTTTTGTGGTCAGTGAAAACCTGGAAGGGAAAGCGAGCTCCCTCCAAGAGATGTCTCCACTCTGAGAAAGCAATCTTCATGGCTAGCAACTCCCTGTCCCCGATGGAATAATTCCTCTCCGCCGGTGTGAAGGTCTTGGAGAAGAAGCATGGATGCTTCCGACCTTGAGCATCCTTTTGGAAAAGGACTGCTCCAGCATCAACGGATGAGGCATCCACCTCAATGATAAATGGCTTATCTACATCGGGGCGATGTAGAATGGGAGCGCTAGCGAAGTGTGACTTAACCGAGAGGACGGCCTTGGAGACATCCTCTGACCACAACTTGGGATTTGCTCCCTTCTTGGTGAGGGCAACCAAGGGAGCTACCAAAGTTGAGAAGTGTTGGATGAACTGACGATAGTAATTAATGAACCCCATAAAGCGCTGCACCGCTTTAAGTGAATGGGGTTCCTGCCAGTCCATCACAGCCTGTAGCTTGGCAGGATCCATAGCCAAACCTTGGGCAGAGATGATATAACCAAGGAAAGGCAAGGACTCCTGCTCAAACACACACTTCTCCAACTTGGCGTAGAGGGAGTTTGCCCGTAAGAGGTCGAAGACTTTGCGAACATCTCTCCGATGGGAGTCAATATCTGGAGAGTAGATGAGAATATCATCAAGATAGACTACGACCGAGGTGGTGAGCATATTCTGGAAGATGTCGTTCACAAAGTCTTGGAAAACGGCCGGAGCATTACAGAGCCCGAAGGGCATCACCAGATATTCATAGTGCCCATCCCTGGTGTTAAAAGCCGTCTTCCATTCGTCCCCCTCACGGATGCGAATCAGGTTGTAAGCACCCCGCAGATCTAATTTTGTAAATACCCTTGCTCCCCGTAGCCTATCAAAAAGGTCAGATATCAGGGGTAATGGGTACTTGTTCTTAACAGTGATGGCGTTAAGACCCCTGTAGTCTATGCATGGACGTAAGTCTCCACTCTTCTTCTGTACGAAGAAGAACCCAGCCCCTGCAGGTGACACTGACTTCCTAATGAATCCTCTTGCCAGATTCTCTTGGATGTACTGAGACATTGCCTTCATCTCTGGGAGAGATAACGGATAGACTCGACCCCGGGGAGGCTCAGCACCAGGCAAGAGGTCAATAGGGGCGGTGAGGCAGAAGGGTCTCCGCAGCCCTTTTGGAGAACACATCCGCATAGGGCCAATAGTGCTTGGGGAGAGAGGAAAGATCTGCGGGTACCTCTGTTGTAGCAACCTGAACGCACTCCCTCTGACATCTAACCTCACAGGATTTACTCCATCCCAATATTCTCCCTGAGGACCACTCTATATGAGGAGAAAGATTGCGCAGCCATGGTATCCCCAACAGGACCTTATCAATTCCCTCAGGAATGACTAATAGGGAGATAATCTCCTGATGTGATGGAGACACAGAAAGAGTGAAAGGAATGGTTTGGTGGGTAATCTGTGAGGGTAGTGTCGACCCATTTACCACTCGAACGGTTACTGGTTTGGCGAGCATCACCAGGGGTATTGCGTGACGCTGGGCGAAAGCGGATGACATAAAATTACCATCCGCCCCAGAGTCCATGCATAGCTCTACCATAAGAGTGGATGGGCCTATGGTAATTGTCCCCTTGAAGGACAACTTAGAGGCAAACGTCGCCGTGTCTAGTGTACCTCCTCCAACTGCCACTAGATGCTGATGTTTCCCCGACCGCTGAGGACACTTGGAGGCAAGATGTCCTGTCTGCCAGCAAACATGACAGACCTTAAGTGCGCGAGCGGACTAGGACTTGGATCCCGCTCGTGTCACCTCTATGGCCTCATGTGACTTGGACGCCTGGACTGGAGATTCCAAAGGTCTGGCCAAGGTGGGAGCCAGACGAAACCTCTGCCTACACTGGGTCACTCCAACCTTCGCTCGTGAAAACGAAGGTCTATGCGAGTTGATACAGCTATGAGCTCCTCCAGTGTGGTGGGAATCTCCCTAGTGGCCAAAGCGTCCTTCACATGGTCAGCCAGCCCCCTCCAAAATACAGGAATGAGGGTTTTATCTGGCCATTCCAACTCAGACGCTAATGTCCGGAAGTGAACGGCAAAATGGCTGACCATGGTTGAACCCTGAGTCAAAGCCAGCAGTTGGAGCGCTGTATCATGGGTGACTTGAGGTCCTACAAAGACCTGTTTCAGAGTGTCCAGAAACCGAGGAACACTCCGCACCACATGATCGTTGCGCTCCCACAGTGGCGTAGCCCACTCCAACGCTCTGTCTGACAGGAGAGAGATTATGAATCCCACCTTTGCCCGCTCTGTGGGAAAACGTGCAGCCAGAAGCTCGAGGTGTATACCACACTGGCTCACGAAACCCCTACAGGACTTACTGTCCCCAGAGTATCTCTCAGGCAATGGGAGGTGAGATAAAGTCGGAACAGAGGTGGCAGTGGGTAAAGCTGCTGCAGCCACGCTAGCAGCCTGAACAGCTATTGCGGTAACATCCACCGCCGAAGTTGCTCGCTCAAGAGACGCCAACCGGCCCTCCAGCAGCTGGATGTACCCCTGCAATCGCTGTTCATCTGCCATTACTTAGCCAGATCCTGGCGCTAGTGTGCTGTTAGGGTTGGCGGAACACACCGAATATATTTATTAGATGGGATAGGTGCATTCACAACCCGGGATCCACCGTGCAGGAAAGAACCTGCTGCTAAGTAAGGCGGCGAAGCAAAATAGAATAAACGAACTCTGTTACTTCACAGAGCCCGTAGTAAAGAGAACACTGTGCCCTGTTTAGCTCACAGGGGACACAGCTACTGTGTAGAGCCGACAGTGGTCATGCAGTCCAACCAACACGCAGCTCCTCTCCGGTGGAGCCGGAATTCTATCGGCTATTAGCCAGCCCTGAATTCACACATAAACTCCTCGCCTGGGGGTGCCAGCATTCTAGGGGCTTATTTCAGCCGGGTCCCTGACCACACACACGACTGCACTGGCACTGAGCTCGTACATATTTGACACTAGCGCATGGCCGTGCGGTCATGAGAACCTTATATAGCTGCAGCACCTACAGGACCTTCCAAGAAGGACCAATGGAAGTTGCTGCAGTACCTGAGCATGTGACCCTTGATCTCCACTGAGAGATCTTACCCTGGGCATGCTCAGTGTGTGCAAAGCAGGACTTAGTCCCAGAAAAGCCTGATCGCCGCAGATCAGTGCAAGGTACAATAGCAGAGCCTGGAGAGGCAGCAGTAACCCTTTGCACAATATCAGACTCAGTGAGACGCTGGGACCGACGTCTCCGCTGAGCAGGGTCCACTGCGGCCGATGCAGAATGGGAGACCGCAGCAGACACAGCTCGAGATTCCCCCTGTGCAGCAGCGGGAACTCGACTCCTAACACTGGCTTTGCCAAAAACTCTTTATATATATACAGTTACGTCCATATATATTTGGACAGAGACAACATTTTTCTAATTTTGGTTATAGACATTACCACAATGACTTTTAAACAAAACAATTCAGATGCAGTTCAGACTTTCAACTTTCATTTGAGGGTATCCACATTAAAATTGGATGAAGGGTTTAGGAGTTTCAGCTCCTTAACATGTGCCACCCTGTTTTTAAAGGGACCAAAAGTAATTGGACAGATTAAATAATTGTAAATAAAATGTTAATTTCTAGTACTTGGTTGAAAACCCTTTGTTGGCAATGACTGCCTGAAGTCTGCAACTCATGGACATCACCAGACGCTGTGTTTCCTCCTTTTTGATGCTCTACCAGGCCTTCACTGCAGTGGTTTTCAGTTGCTGGTTGTTTGTGGGCCTTTCTGTCTGAAGTGACCAAAAAAAAAGTGACCAAAACATCAGCCAGAAAGCATTGGTACTGAGATGTGGTCTGTGGTCCCCACCTGCAGAACCACTCCTTTATTGTGTCTTGATAATTGCCAATAATTTTCATCTGTTGTCTATTCCATTTGCACAACAGCTTGTGAAATTGATTGTCAAACAGTGTTGCTTCCTAAGTGGACAGTCTGATTTCACAGAAGTTTGATTTACTTGGAGTTATATTCTGTTGTTTAAGTGTTCCCCTTAGTTTTGAGCAGTGTATATACATACATATACAGTTGTGCTCAAAAGTTTACATACCTTGGCAGAATTTTTGCTTTCTTGGCCTTTTTTCAGAGAATATGAATGATAACACCAAAACTTTTTCTCCACTCATGGTTAGTGGTTGAGTGAAGCCATTTATTCTCAAACTACTGTGTTACCCAGGGGTAATGTTTTTCAACCAAGTTAGTGCATGGACATGACCAATCTGGGATACCCACTCCTTAATAATAGAAAAAAAAAATTCTGAGGCCCCCCACTACATCTCTTCAAAGGTGTATTGGAGTGCCTCCTTCTAATTGTTGGCATCTATTGCACCTAGTGCATATGCTTTACCAGTGTAGGAGACCCACTCTTTATTAATGGGAAATAATGTTTTTCTGTGGATCCACCTTCTAGGTGAGGGAAAAATTTTTCAACCAAAAGAGCCAATGAGTTCTATTAGTACAGTGGGGGAAACAAGTATTTGATCCCTTGCTTATTTTGCAAGTTTGCCCACTGACAAAGATATGAACAGTCTATAATTTTAAGGTTGGTTAATTTCAACATTGATAGAATATCAAAAATAAAATCCAAAAAATCACATTGTATAAATTATATACATTTATTTGCATTTTGCAGTGAGAAATAAGTATTTGATCCCTCTGGCAAACAAGACTTAATACTTGGTGGCAAAACCCTTGTTGGCAAACACAGCAGTCAGATGTTTTTTATAGTTGATGATGAGGTTTGCACACATGTCAGGAGGAATTTTGGTCCACTCCTCTTTGCAGATGATCTCTAAAGCATTAAGATTTTGAGGCTGTCACTTGGCTACTCGGAGCTTCAACTCCCTCCATACGTTTTCTATGGGATTAAGGTCTGTAGACTGGCTAGACCACTCCATGACCTTAATATTGCTTCTTTTTGAGCCACTCCTTTGTTGCCTTGGCTGTATGTTTTGGGTTATTGTCTTGCTGGAAGACCCAGCCACAGCCCATTTTTAATGTCCTGGCGGAGGGAAGGAGGCTGTCACTCAGGATTTTACTCCAGGGCTCCATCCATTCTTCCATGAATGAGGTGAAGTATTTCTGTTCCCTTAGCAGAGAAACAACCCCAAAACATAATGCTTCCACCTCCATGCTTGACAGTGGGGATGGTGTTATTTGGGTCATAGGTAGCATTTTTCTTCCTCCAAATAAAGTGAGTTGAGATAATGCCAAAGAGCTAAATTTTTGCTCATCTGACCACAACACCTTCTCACTCACAGAATCATCCAGGTGTTTATTGGCAAACTTCAGACGGGCCTGCACATATGCCTTCTTGAGCAGGGGGACTTTCCATGCACTGCAAGATTTTAAACCTTTATGGTGTAATGTGTTACCAATTGTTTTTTTGGTGACTGTGGTCCCAGCTGCCTTGAGATCATTAACAAGTTCCCCTTGTGTAGTTTTTTGGCTGATTTCTCACCTTCCTCATGATCAAGGATACCAAAGGAGGTGAGATTTTGCATGGTGCCCCAGATCGATGTCGATTAACAGTCATTTTGTATTTCTTCCATTTTCTAACTATTGCACCAACAGTTGTCTCCTTCTCAGCCAGCGGCTTACTTATGGTTATGTAGCCCATTCCAGCTTTGTGCAGGTCTTGATCTTTTTCCTGACCTCCTTAGAAAGCTCTTTGGTCTTGTCCATGTTGTAGAGGTTAAAATCTGACTGATTAATTGAGTCTGTGGACAGAAGTCTTTTCTAAAGGTGACTATGTAAGACAGCTGTCTTTAATGCAGTTAACAATCTGATTAGGAGTGTCTAACTGGTCTGTAGGAGCCAGAATTCTTAATGGTTGTTAATAATAATCTTTTTTTTTTATATAGCGCTAACATATTCCGCAGCGCTTTACAGTTTGCACACATTATTATTGCTGTCCCCTATGGGGCTCACAATCTAAATTCCCTATCAGTATGTCTTTGGAATGTGGGAGGAAACCGGAGTACCAGGAGTAGTGTTGAGCATTCCGATACCGCAAGTATCGGGTATCGGCCGATACTTAGCGGTATCGGAATTCCGATACCGAGATCCGATACTTGCTGCGTATCGGATACCGGAATCGGAAGTTCCCAGGATTCAAACTGCACAAATTTGCACGAAATCAGCCAATGAGAATGATTCCAAGTGTGGGCACATCCTGTTCAGCATGGAGGGCATGAAACTACTGGCAAGGCTGTGATTGGCTGCTGAAATGATGTCATGATTAGTCATGATCAGTTTAAAAGTCGCTGGCGCCATTTTTCGCTCACTCTGCTGTGAATTCAGTTAGTGACAAGACGCTGTTTGCTGACTGAGGGCCAGTTTAGAGATAGCGATTTGCTTCTTTGTTCTTTTCCAAGGCTAATTTAGCAACCGCTGTGTTCACCTACTAATCACCTTGCTTTTGCCTTGCAGCACTGTTTTCACAGCGATCTGCAAGGTCTGTGTGTGTGTGTGTGTGAGTGCAGCCCACTCTCTAGTCTGTGTGCAGCCATAGGCCATCCATAGCTGGTTGTATTCAGTTCAGGGAGGGTAGTTCATTGCCTCATACTGTTTTTTTTTTTTTTTCTTTCAAGTAGGGTAGTCTGCTGCTCATTTTTTCTAATAATTCCTATTAGTGACTTTCCACCCGTATCCAGCTAACTTGTGGAAAAACACTACATAGGATAAAGTAGAGGAGGTTTTTTGGGCCTTGCAGCGCCGTTTACGGCTGTCTGCACAGTCTCCGTGTGACTGCAGCTCGCCCTGTAGTCTGTGAGGAGCCATAGCCTGGTTGTATCCAGCTCAGGGTTGTTCACTGCGTCATACCGTAAAATCAATTTTCCTTTTGTTTTAAGTAGTGCAGGCTGCTGCACATTTTTTCAAAAAATTCCTATTAGTGTCTTTCCACCCGTATCCAGCTAACTTGTGGAAAAACACTACATAGGATAAAGTAGAGGAGGTTTTTTGGGCCTTGCAGCGCCGTTTACGGCTGTCTGCACGGTCTCCGTGTGACTGCAGCTCGCCCTGTAGTCTGTGAGCAGCCATAGCCTGGTTGTATCCAGCTCAGGGTTGTTCACTGCGTCATACCGTAAAATCTATTTTCCTTTTGTTTTAAGTAGTGCAGGCTGCTGCACATTTTTTCAAAAAATTCCTATTAGTGTCTTTCCACCCGTATCCAGCTAACTTGTGGGAAAACACTACATAGGATAAAGTAGACGAGGTTTTTTGGGCCTTGCAGCGCCGTTTACGGCTGTCTGCACGGTCTCCGTGTGACTGCAGCTCGCCCTGTAGTCTGTGAGCAGCCATAGCCTGGTTGTATCCAGCTCAGGGTTGTTCACTGCGTCATACCGTAAAATCAATTTTCCTTTTGTTTTAAGTAGTGCAGGCTGCTGCACATTTTTTCATAAAATTCCTATTAGTGTCTTTCCACCCGTATCCAGCTAACTTGTGGAAAAACACTACATAGGATAAAGTAGAGGAGGTTTTTTGGGCCTTGCAGCGCCGTTTACGGCTGTCTGCACGGTCTCCGTGTGACTGCAGCTCGCCCTGTAGTCTGTGAGCAGCCATAGCCTGGTTGTATCCAGCTCAGGGTTGTTCACTGCGTCATACCGTCAAATCAATTTTCCTTTTGTTTTAAGTAGTGCAGGCTGCTGCACATTTTTTCAAAAAAATCCTATTAGTGTCTTTCCACCCGTATCCAGCTAACTTGTGGAAAAACACTACATAGGATAAAGTAGAGGAGGTTTTTTGGGCCTTGCAGCGCCGTTTACGGCTGTCTGCACGGTCTCCGTGTGACTGCAGCTCTCTCTGTTGTCAGTTCAGCCCCCAAAAAATAAATAAATAATAAAGTTCACCAAACACACCACTTTACATTTCTGTAGGCCACATTAGCACTTATTAAAGTCTAGTCCACACTTTAGAAAATTAGTGTTTCCTATACCTGTTAGGACTCGGAGCTGTTCAGGAATAAGCACACAAAGCCGTTAGTACTTTTCTGCTTATCTTTATCAGTCAACCAAGATGAAGAAGGCAGGGAGTAAGGCACGTGGGCGTGGGCGCGGAGCAGGGAGAGGACGTGGGGATTCTGTGCCTGCTGCGGGCACCGGTGACTCCTCAGCACCCAGTTTCACCAGGGAACAGTCTTTCATGCGCAGCTTTGTCGCAGAGCGCCGTACACCGCTGCTGCGTGAAGACCAAATTGAAGCCGTTGTCGGATGGATGGCAGCTAACGCATCGACTTCAATTAGTGCCACATCCTCACAGACACAGCACTGGAGAGCAGCCATCTGTCTCTTCACCACCTGCCAAATTGGCCAGGCAGACAGAGAGCCCAGGACAGGAGCCGTTTCTACTTCTGTTCTCTGAATCTCTTGGCTTGGAAACAGGGGGCCAGCCAAGCAGCATTGGAGAAATGGAAGAAGAGGCAGGGTGCAGTGATGCCCAACAGCTTTTTCTCTCTGAGTCTGAAGAGGCGGGTGGGCCAGTGCCTCCGGTCACCACATCGCAGGCCGCATCCGCTGATGATGACACTCAGGTGCCACTTTCTGGTGCGTGCTCTGCTGCTGAGACTACCCAGGAGGAGCAGTTGGTGGCAGAGGGTAGTGTAGATGATGAGGTCCTTGACCCATCATGGCGTGAGGGACAGGAAGGTGGTGGGAGCAGCTCCGAGGAAGAGATTCCTAGAACGGGCCAAAGAGGTAGAGGGAGGGGGAAGACTGCGCAGCCTGTAGCCTCCACTTTGGCACCCGTTAGGAGCATGTCTGTTCCAAAAGCCAAAAAGGGCGCTCCCAAGACTTGCAGTGTCTGGCCCTTTTTTGACACAGTTGCAGATGACATTTGCTATGTCAAATGCAAGGTGTGTCATCACAAAGTCAAAAGAGGTCGAAATGTCAGCAGCCTCAATACCTCCAACATGTGGAAACATGTGCGGACCAGGCACGCGTCGTTGTTAGAAAAACACACTGAAGAGCTTGGCCAAGCAACAGCGGCAGCTACCACTTCTTCAGCTCGTGTTGCCTCTTCCTCCAGCTCACACGCAGCTGGTTCGGCTTCCTCCCAGGATTGCCGTGGAAGAACCTCTGGCCCTGTTGTCCAGAGACCAACTGTAATTCCACCCGCAGCACCACTTTCCCAGTCATCCACACACTCCCAGCCCAGTCTACAGCCATCGGTAGTACAGGCATGGGAGAAAAGGCAGCCTTTCTCGTCAAACCACCCACGAGCACAGGCTCTGACTGCAGGCATTGCCAAACTTCTGTCACTGGAAATGCTGTCATTCAGGCTGGTGGAGACTGACAGCTTCCGTGACTTGATGTCATTGCCAGTCCCACAGTACAATGTGCCCAGCCGCTTTTACCTCAGCAGGCAAGCTGTCCCTGCCCTGCACAAGCATGTGGAGGGACACATAAAACACGCGCTACTGAACGCCGTCAGTAGCAAGGTCCACCTCACCACCGATGCGTGGACCAGTCAACATGGACAGGGGCGATACCTTTCCCTCACTGCCCATTGGGTTAATGTCGTTGAGCCGGGTACAGATCGTGCGAGTGGCGCAGGACGTGTCCTGCCCACTCCAAGGATTGCAGGAATCCATTCTGTACGCATTGACTCCTCCTCTTACACCAGTTCCTCAGAATCATCGCTGCAGGAGCCGTCACAGTCCACCTCCACATGGACCCGTGAACGCTTACCTGTTACAACCGATATGAGCACAGCTGTGGCCAAACGTCAACAGGCCGTCTTGAAATTAATTTCTTTGGGGAATCGAAGCCACACAGCGCAGGAGCTCTGGAATGCCATCAAGCAGGAGAGCGATGTGTGGTTTGTGCCAGCAAATCTCCAGCCAGGCATGGTAGTGTGTGATAATGGCCGAAATCTGGTGGCAGCTCTGGGCCTCGGCAACCTCACTCACATCCCATGTCTGGCACATGTGCTCAATTTGGTCGTGCAGAGTTTTTTGAGGGACTATCCGGATCTTGATGCACTGCTGCACAAGGTCCGCCTAGAGTGTGCTCACTTGCGGCGTTCCAGCACGGCAAAATCGCGCATTGCGGCTCTGCAGCGCCGACACCGCCTGCCGGAACATCGCATCATATGTGACCTACCTACCAGGTGGAATTCCATGTTACATATGTTGGAGCGGTTGTGTGAGCAGCAGCAAGCTGTAATGGAGTACCAGCTGCATCAGGCGCAAAGAAGTCGCACTCAGCGCCGTTCAGACTTCACAACCACAGAGTGGGCCACTATGAAGGACGTCTGCCAGGTTTTGCGTCCCTTCGATTATTCCACGCGGATGGTGAGTGCAGATGATGCACTAGTCAGCATGACTGTCCCCCTTATCTGCCTGCTTGAAAAATCACTGCAAGCGCTAAGGGATGATGTTGTGGAAGAGGTGGAGGATGAGGATTCACCATTTCCATCATCTTCTGGACAGTCAGCGCCACGTGGTTCCTCACAAACGCGTAGGCAGGGGACACTTTGTGAGGAGGATGAGGAGGAGTCAATGGAGGAGGAAGACATCCGTCCAGAGGAGGGAGTTACACAATTGTCCAGTACTCAGTGTGTACAGCGAGGGTGGGGTGATGACGAGCGGGCAGAGATCACGCCTCCAGCAGGGGACAGCGTTTCTTGGCCAGTTGGCAGTCTGCAGCACATGGTGGATTACATGCTGCAGTGCCTGAGAAACGACCGCCGCATCGCCCACATTCTCAACATGTCTGATTATTGGGTGTTCACCCTCCTCGATCCTCGCTACCGGGACAACGTAGAAAGCCTCATCACACCGTTGAACCGGGAGCGAAAAATGCGGGAGTACCAAGACACACTGGTGAATTCCATCATCTTCTCCAGTCCAACTGAGAGAAGTGCTGCTAGTGCATTACAAAGCAGCTCAGTGCGTCCAGGCAGTGGAGGAGGCTCTGCACAAAGAGGGAGCAGAAGCAGTGCCTCTGCCCAAGGCAAGACCAGTATGGCCCAACTGTGGCACAGTTTTTTGTGCCCGCCACAAAAGTCTACACCATCCCAGACGGCTCCAGTCAGCAGGAGGCAACGGTTCCGTCAGATGGTGACAGACTACATGTCTTGCCCTCTTGCTGTACTCCCAGACGGCTCTTCCCCTTTCAAGTTTTGGGTCTCAAAGCTGGATACATGGCCAGAGCTAAGCCAGTATGCATTGGAGGTGCTGGCTTGCCCTGCGGCTAGTGTATTATCGGAACGCGTCTTTAGTGCTGCAGGTGGTGTACTAACTGACCGTCGCATGCGACTATCCTCCGATAACGTTGACCGGCTTACTTTCCTGAAAATGAACAAGGCCTGGATCTCGCAGGAATTTGCCACTCCTCTTCCTGATTAAATAATTAGGTGACTGTCTACAGTATCCAGGTCTCCTGTTGTGTTCATCTTTCTACCACCTGAACTTAAATTCCTGGGCTCCAACACCGCCAGTTGAGGCTCAGAAGTGCCGTCTGCACAGTCAAAACATACGACCCAGTGTTATTGGGTTTCAGTAATGTCAGCTGATCCCCAGCTGTGTAGCCGGCAATGTGTCCTGCGACCGCCACGCTGACACAACAACTGAAATGTAAGGGAACCTGTCCCCCCCCCAAGGCGTTTGTTACTGAAAGAGCCACCTTGTGCAGCAGTAATGCTGCACAAGGAAAAGGTAGCTATTTTTGTTTAGCTCCTTGCACACGCAGAACTTAACACTTATAAAATGTGTCCACTGATACCGTAAAACCGTCCCGGAGGTGGGACTTTCCTTCGTAATATGATGCAGCACAGCTGTCATTCCTACCCCCCTTGCGCCGTGCCCCGGCTCCTCAGCGTTGTTTGATTCCGTCCCGGAGCTGCGCTGTTATGTTATCCCTTGGCCAGGCACACTTAGCACTGCCCCTCTTCTGACATCATTTGGTGTCAGGCTGACTGCGCCTGTGCGGCCGCGCTGGCCGAGAGCCCGCCTCGCAGTGTCTTCTGATTTAATCCCACTGGGGGCCTGAGATCCATGGACATGCACAGTGCATATCTGAACCTCCGCCTCTCACTCATATCCCTACGCCTTCTTCAGACTGTGCGCCGTCAGCTGATCCCTAATAGCATGCCACGGCCGTGACGCCGCACAGTCTGAAGAAGCCGTAGGGAGGGGAGTGAGAGGCGAGGATATGCTCTGCGCATGGCCACGGATCCCAAGCCCGCGGTGGGATTACATTAGACGACACTGCGAGGCGGGCTCTCGGCCAGCGGGGCCGCACAGGCGCAGCCAGCCTGAAACCAAATGATGTCAGAAGATGGGCAGCGCTAAGTGTGCCTGGCCAAGGGATAACATAACAGCGCAGGCTCCGGGACGGAATCAAACAACGCTGAGGAGCCGGGGCACGGCGCCAAGGGGGTAGGAATGACAGCTGTGCTGCGTCATATTACGAAGGAAAGTCCCACCTCCGGGACGGTCTCACGGTATCAGGGGACACATTTTATAAGTGTTTAGTTCTGTGTTTGCAAGGAGCATAATGAAAAGAGCCACCTTTTCCTTTTGCATCCTTTGTGCTGCACAAGCTGGCTCTTTCAGCTACAAACGCCTTGGGGGGGGGGTTAAAGGTTCCCTTTCGACTTTCTCCAATCAGGCATCGGCCTACACTGTGTTCCTCTGCTCCTCCTGCTGTCCCTGGGCTCCAACACCGCTAGTTGTTGCCTGGTAGTGCTGTACGCACAGTCAACAGTCGCTCCTCTGTTATTGGGGTTCAGTTACGTCAGCTGTTCCCCAGCTGTGTGTGTGGCAATCCCTCCTCTCTCCTCCACCTCCTCCTCCTGCTGTCCCTGGGCTCCAACACCGCTAGTTGTTGCCTGGTAGTGCTGTACGCACAGTAAACTGTCATGATTCTCAATGGCGAGAGAACATAGCCCAGCATATATGAGAACTAGCTCTTGGAAGATGGAAACTATACTGACCATGAACTAAACCTGTCGCACAACTAGAAGTAGCCGGGTAGCATGCCTACGTTTTTTAACCCTAGATGCCCAGCGCCAGCCGGAGAACTACCTAATCCTAGCAGAGGAAAAGACAGTCCTGGCTCACCTCTAGAGAAATTTTCCCAAAAGGCAGACAGAGGCCCCCACATATATTGGCGGTGATTTTAGACAAAATGACAAACGTAGTATGAAAATAGGTTTAGCAAAATCGAGGTCCGCTTTCTAGATAGCAGGAAGACAGAAAGGACACTTTCATGGTCAGCAGAAAACCCTATCAAAACACCATCCAGAAATTCCTTTAAGACTCTAGCATTAACTCATAACACCAGAGTGGCAATTTCCGATCACAAGAGCTTTCCAGACACAGTAACGAAACAGCAGCTGTGAACAGGAACAAAATGCAAAAACACACAAGGACAAAAGTCCAACTTAGCTGGGAGTTGTCTAGTAGCAGGAACAAGCACAGAAGGCTTCTGATTACATTGTTGACAGGCAAGAAACTGACAGAGGAGCAAGGTTATATAGCGACTCCCACATCCTGATAGGAGCAGGTGAACAGAGGGGATGATGCACACAAGTTCAATTCCACAAGTGGCCACCGGGGGAGCCCAGAATCCAATTTCACAACAGTACCCCCCCCTCAAGGAGGGGGCACCGAACCCTCACCAGAACCACCAGGGCGATCAGGATGAGCCCTATGAAAGGCACGGACAAGATCGGAGGCATGAACATCAGAGGCAGTGACCCAAGAATTATCCTTCTGACCGTATCCCTTCCATTTGACCAGATACTGGAGTCTCCGTCTGGAAACACGAGAGTCTAAGATCTTTTCCACAACGTACTCCAACTCACCCTCAACCAACACCGGAGCAGGAGGCTCAACGGAAGGCACAACCGGTACCTCATACCTGCGCAACAATGACCGATGAAAAACATTATGAATCGAAAAGGATGCAGGGAGGTCCAAACGGAAGGACACAGGGTTAAGAATCTCCAATATCTTGTACGGGCCGATGAACCGAGGCTTAAACTTAGGAGAAGAAACCCTCATAGGGACAAAACGAGAAGACAACCACACCAAGTCCCCAACACAAAGCCGAGGACCAACACGACGACGGCGGTTGGCAAAAAGCTGAGTCTTCTCCTGGGACAACTTCAAATTGTCCACCACCTGCCCCCAAATCTGATGCAACCTCTCCACCACAGCATCCACTCCAGGACAATCCGAAGATTCCACTTGACCGGAGGAAAATCGAGGATGAAACCCCAAATTACAGAAAAACGGGGACACCAAGGTGGCAGAGCTGGCCCGATTATTGAGGGCGAACTCCGCCAAAGGCAAAAAAGCAACCCAATCATCCTGATCCGCAGACACAAAACACCTCAAATATGTCTCCAAGGTCTGATTAGTCCGCTCGGTCTGGCCATTAGTCTGAGGATGGAAAGCAGACGAAAAAGACAAATCTATGCCCATCCTAGCACAGAATGCCCGCCAAAATCTAGACACGAATTGGGTCCCTCTGTCAGAAACGATATTCTCAGGAATACCATGCAAACGAACAACATTTTGAAAAAACAGAGGAACCAACTCGGAAGAAGAAGGCAACTTAGGCAAGGGAACCAGATGGACCATCTTAGAGAAACGGTCACACACCACCCAGATGACAGACATCTTCTGAGAAACAGGCAGATCCGAAATAAAATCCATCGAGATGTGCATCCAAGGCCTCTTCGGGATAGGCAAGGGCAACAACAATCCACTAGCCCGAGAACAACAAGGCTTGGCCCGAGCACAAACGTCACAAGACTGCACAAAGCCTCGCACATCTCGTGACAGGGAAGGCCACCAGAAGGACCTTGCCACCAAATCCCTGGTACCAAAGATTCCAGGATGACCTGCCAACGCAGAAGAATGAACCTCAGAGATGACTCTACTGGTCCAATCATCAGGAACAAACAGTCTACCAGGTGGGCAACGATCAGGTCTATCCGCCTGAAACTCCTGCAAGGCCCGCCGCAGGTCTGGAGAAACGGCAGACAATATCACTCCATCTTTAAGGATACCTGTGGGCTCAGAATTACCAGGGGAGTCAGGCTCAAAACTCCTAGAAAGGGCATCCGCCTTAACATTCTTAGAACCCGGTAGGTACGACACCACAAAATTAAACCGAGAGAAAAACAACGACCAGCGCGCCTGTCTAGGATTCAGGCGCCTGGCAGACTCAAGGTAAATTAAATTTTTGTGGTCAGTCAATACCACCACCTGATGTCTGGCCCCCTCAAGCCAGTGACGCCACTCCTCAAAAGCCCACTTCATGGCCAAAAGCTCCCGATTCCCAATATCATAATTCCGCTCGGCGGGCGAAAATTTACGGGAAAAAAAAGCACAAGGTCTCATCACGGAGCAGTCGGAACTTCTCTGCGACAACACCGCCCCAGCTCCGATTTCAGAAGCGTCGACCTCAACCTGAAAAGGAAGAGCAACATCAGGCTGACGCAACACTGGGGCGGAAGAAAAGCGGCGCTTGAGCTCCCGAAAGGCCTCCACAGCATCAGGGGACCAATCAGCAACATCAGCACCCTTCTTAGTCAAATCAGTCAATGGTTTTACAACATCAGAAAAACCAGCAATAAATCGACGATAAAAGTTAGCAAAGCCCAAAAATTTCTGAAGACTCTTAAGAGAAGAGGGTTGCGTCCAATCACCAATAGCCTGAACCTTGACAGGATCCATCTCGATGGAAGAGGGGGAAAAAATGTATCCCAAGAAAGAAATCTTTTGAACCCCAAAAACACACTTAGAACCCTTCACACACAAGGAATTAGACCGCAAAACCTGAAAAACCCTCATGACCTGCTGGACATGAGAGTCCCAGTCATCCAAAAAAATCAGAATATCATCCAGATACACAATCATAAATTTATCCAAATAATCGCGGAAAATGTCATGCATAAAGGACTGGAAGACTGAAGGGGCATTTGAAAGACCAAAAGGCATCACCAAATACTCAAAATGGCCCTCGGGCGTATTAAATGCGGTATTCCACTCATCCCCCTGCTTGATTCGCACCAAATTATACGCCCCACGGAGATCAATCTTAGAGAACCACTTGGCCCCCTTTATACGAGCAAACAAATCAGTAAGCAGTGGTAACGGATATTGATATTTAACCGTGATTTTATTCAAAAGTCGATAATCAATACACGGCCTCAAAGAGCCGTCTTTCTTAGACACAAAGAAAAAACCGGCTCCTAAGGGAGATGACGAAGGACGAATATGTCCCTTTTCCAAGGACTCCTTTATATATTCTCGCATAGCAGCGTGTTCAGGCACAGACAGATTAAATAAACGACCCTTAGGGTATTTACTACCCGGAATCAAGTCTATGGCACAATCGCACTCCCGGTGCGGAGGTAGTGAACCAACCTTGGGTTCTTCAAAAACGTCACGAAAGTCAGACAAGAATTCAGGAATCTCAGAGGGAATAGATGATGAAATGGAAACCAAAGGTACGTCCCCATGAGTTCCTTTACATCCCCAGCTTAACACAGACATAGCTCTCCAGTCGAGGACTGGGTTATGAGATTGCAGCCATGGCAATCCCAGCACCAAAACATCATGTAGATTATACAGCACCAGAAAGCGAATAACCTCCTGGTGATCCGGATTAACACGCATAGTCACTTGTGTCCAGTATTGTGGTTTATTACTAGCCAATGGGGTGGAGTCAATCCCTTTCAGAGGTATCGGAGCCTCCAGTGGCTCCAAATCATACCCACAGCGTTTGGCAAAGGACCAATCCATAAGACTCAAAGCAGCGCCAGAGTCGACATAGGCGTCCGCGGTAATAGATGACAAAGAACAAATCAGGGTCACAGATAGAATAAACTTAGACTGTAAAGTGCTAATTGAAACAGACTTGTCAGGCTTCTTAGTACGCTTAAAGCATGCTGATATAACATGAGTTGAATCACCACAATAGAAGCACAACCCATTTTTTCGTCTAAAATTCTGCCGCTCGCTTCTGGACAGAATTCTATCACATTGCATATTTTCTGGCGTTTTCTCAGTAGACACCGCCAAATGGTGCACAGGTTTGCGCTCCCGCAGACGCCTATCGATCTGAATAGCCATCGTCATGGACTCATTCAGACTCGCAGGCACAGGGAACCCCACCATAACATCCTTAATGGCATCAGAGAGACCTTCTCTGAAAATCGCCGCCAGGGCGCACTCATTCCACTGAGTAAGCACAGACCATTTGCGGAATTTTTGGCAGTATATTTCAGCTTCATCTTGCCCCTGAGACAAGGACATCAAGGCCTTTTCCGCCTGAAGCTCTAAATGAGGTTCCTCATAAAGCAACCCCAAGGCCAGAAAAAACGCATCCACATTGAGCAACGCAGGATCCCCTGGTGCCAATGCAAAAGCCCAGTCTTGAGGGTCGCCCCGGAGCAAGGAAATTACAATCCTGACCTGCTGTGCAGGGTCTCCGGCAGAGCGAGACTTCAGGGACAAAAACAATTTGCAATTATTTTTAAAATTTTGAAAGTGAGATCTATTCCCCGAGAAGAATTCAGGCAAAGGAATTCTAGGCTCAGACATAGGTGCATGAACAACAAAATCTTGCAAATTTTGTACCTTTGTGGCGAGATTATTCAAACCTGTAGCTACACTCTGAAGATCCATTTGAAACAGGTGAACACAGAGCCATTCAAGGATTAGAAGGAGAGAAAGAGAGGAAGGCTGCAGTATAGGCAGACTAGCAAGTGATTCAATTAAGAGCACACTCAGAACTAGAGGAAAAAAAAAAAAAAAAAATTGTAGCAGACTTCTTTTTTCTCTCCTTTCTCAGCCAGTAATTTAACCCTTTTTTTGGCCGGTCAAACTGTCATGATTCTCAATGGCGAGAGAACATAGCCCAGCATATATGAGAACTAGCTCTTGGAAGATGGAAACTATACTGACCATGAACTAAACCTGTCGCACAACTAGAAGTAGCCGGGTAGCATGCCTACGTTTTTTAACCCTAGATGCCCAGCGCCAGCCGGAGAACTACCTAATCCTAGCAGAGGAAAAGACAGTCCTGGCTCACCTCTAGAGAAATTTTCCCAAAAGGCAGACAGAGGCCCCCACATATATTGGCGGTGATTTTAGATGAAATGACAAACGTAGTATGAAAATAGGTTTAGCAAAATCGAGGTCCGCTTTCTAGATAGCAGGAAGACAGAAAGGACACTTTCATGGTCAGCAGAAAACCCTATCAAAACACCATCCAGAAATTCCTTTAAGACTCTAGCATTAACTCATAACACCAGAGTGGCAATTTCCGATCACAAGAGCTTTCCAGACACAGTAACGAAACAGCAGCTGTGAACAGGAACAAAATGCAAAAACACACAAGGACAAAAGTCCAACTTAGCTGGGAGTTGTCTAGTAGCAGGAACAAGCACAGAAGGCTTCTGATTACATTGTTGACCGGCAAGAAACTGACAGAGGAGCAAGGTTATATAGCGACTCCCACATCCTGATAGGAGCAGGTGAACAGAGGGGATGATGCACACAAGTTCAATTCCACAAGTGGCCACCGGGGGAGCCCAGAATCCAATTTCACAACAGTAAACAGTCGCTCCTCTGTTATTGGGGTTCAGTAACGTCAGCTGTTCCCCAGCTGTGTGTGTGGCAATCCCTCCTCTCTCCTCCACCTCCTCCTCCTGCTGTCCCTGGGCTCCAACACCGCTAGTTGTTGCCTGGTAGTGCTGTACGCACAGTCAACAGTCGCTCCTCTGTTATTGGGGTTCAGTAACGTCAGCTGTTCCCCAGCTGTGTGTGTGGCAATCCCTCCTCTCTCCTCCACCTCCTCCTCCTGCTGTCCCTGGGCTCCAACACCGCTAGTTGTTGCCTGGTAGTGCTGTACGCACAGTCAACAGTCGCTCCTCTGTTATTGGGGTTCAGTAACATCAGCTGTTCCCCAGCTGTGTGTGTGGCAATCCCTCCTCTCTCCTCCACCTCCTCCTCCTGCTGTCCCTGGGCTCCAACACCGCTAGTTGTTGCCTGGTAGTGCTGTACGCACAGTCAACAGTCGCTCCTCTGTTATTGGGGTTCAGTAACGTCAGCTGTTCCTCAGCTGTGTGTGTGGCAATCCCTCCTCTCTCCTCCACCTCCTCCTCCTGCTGTCCCTGGGCTCCAACACCGCTAGTTGTTGCCTGGTAGTGCTGTACGCACAGTCAACAGTCGCTCCTCTGTTATTGGGGTTCAGTAACGTCAGCTGTTCCCCAGCTGTGTGTGTGGCAATCCCTCCTCTCTCCTCCACCTCCTCCTCCTGCTGTCCCTGGGCTCCAACACCACTAGTTGTTGCCTGGTAGTGCTGTACGCACAGTCAACAGTCGCTCCTCTGTTATTGGGGTTCAGTAACGTCAGCTGTTCCCCAGCTGTGTGTGTGGCAATCCCTCCTCTCTCCTCCACCTCCTCCTCCTGCTGTCCCTGGGCTCCAACACCGCTAGTTGTTGTCCAGAAGTGCTGTCCGCACAGAGCCAAACACCTCGCCAATGTGTTAGTGGGGTTCAGTAATGCCTGCTGCTCCCCTGCTGTGTATACGGCAACGTGTCATGCGACCGCCACGCAGGCACAACAACTTAAATTTAAGGGAACCTGTCCCCCCCCCAAGGCGTTTGTTACTGAAAGAGCCACCTTGTGCAGCAGTAATAATGATGCAAAAGGAAAAAGTGGCTCTTTTTGTGGTGCTCCTTGCACACGCTGAACTTGACACTTATGAAATGTGTCCCCTCACACCGTTAAACCGTCCGGTCGGAGGGACTTTCCTTTGTCATGTGACGCAGCACAGCTGTCATTCTTACCCCCTTGGCACCGTGCGCCGCCTCCTCAGCGTTGTTTGAATCTGTCCCGGAGCCTGCGCTGTTATGTTAGCCCTTGTCCATGCACACATTTTGCGCTGCCCATCTTCTGACATCATTTGGTGTCAGGCTGGCTGTGCCTGTGCGGCCGCGCTGGACGAGAACCCGCCTCGTAGTGTCTTCTGATTTAATCCCACTGCGGGCCTGTGATCCATGGACATGCGCAGTGCATATCTTAACCTCCGCCTCTCTCTCATCTCCCTCAGCCTTCTTCAGACTGTGCGCCGTCAGCTGATCTCTAATAGCATGCCACGGCCATGACGCCGCACAGTCTGAAGAAGCTGGAAGGAGGGGAGTGAGAGGCAAGGATATGCACTGCGCATGCCCATGGATCACAGGTCCGCAGAGTGATTACATTAGATGACACAGCGAGGCGGGATCTTGGCCCAGCGCAGACGCACAGGCGCAGCCAGCCAGGCACCAAATGATGTCAGAAGATGGGCAGCGCTAAATGTGTGCATGGACAAGGGCTAACATAACAGCGCAGGCTCCGGGACAGATTCAAACAACGCTGAGGAGGCGGCGCACGGCACCAAGGGGGTAAGAATGACAGCTGTGCTGCGTCACATGACAAAGGAAAGTCCCTCCGACCGGACGGTTTAACGGTGTGAGGGGACACATTTCATAAGTGTCAAGTTCAGCGTTTGCAAGGACCATAACTAAAAGAGCTAAGTTTACCTTTCCCAGCATTAGTGCTGTACAATATGGCTCTTTCAGCTACAAACCTCTGGGGGGGGGGGGGTTTAAGGGTTCCCTTTCAACTTGCTCCAGTGCAGGCTTCGGCCTACACTATGCTCCTCCTGCTGACCCTGGGCTCTAACACCGCCAGTTGGAGCCCAGATGTGCTAGCTGCACAGAGAAAAACACCAGCCAATGTGTCAGTGGGGTTCAGCAACGCCAGCTGTACCCCTGCTGTGTAGCCGGCAACGTGTCCTGCAACAGCCACGCAGACACAACAGACCTAAAGCTGCCGCCAGTGCAGGCTTCGGCCTACACTCCGCTCCCTCTACTCCTCCTGCTGACCCTGGGCTCTAACACCGCCAGTTGGGGCCCAGAAGTGCTGGCTGCACAGAGCCAAACACCTCGCCAATGTGTCAGTGGGGTTCAGCACCGCCAGCTGTTCCCCTGCTGTGTAGCCGGCATCGTGTCCTGCAACAGCCACGCAGACACAAGTACTGAAATTGAAGGGAACTTGTCCCCCCTCCCCCAGGCGTTTGTATGTTTCACAGCCACCTTGTACAGCAGTAATGCTGCATGTGTGCAAGGTGGCTCAGAAACTTTTTCCCCTTGCACACGTGGAACTGAACACATCTAAAATGTGTCCTCTCTCTGTGACCATTAAACCATCCCTGAGGTGTGACTTTCCTTTGTAATGACACGCTGCAACACCCTTGGTAGCGCTGCCCGTCTTCTGGCATCATTGTTTGGCTGGCTGCGCCTCTGCGGCCGCCCTGGCCCACAAAACGCCCCTCGGTGTCTTATTTATTTTGACTGCGAGGGTGTGATTGATGGGCATGAGCAGTGCATATGTTCGCCTGTCCCTCATCTCCTTCGGCCTTCTTCAGACTGTGCGGCTTCATGGCCATGGCATGCGACAAGGGATCAGCTGACGCCGCACAGTCTGAAGCAGGTGTAAGGACCCGAGTGTGAGAGGCGAACATATGTACTGCGCCAGGCCATGAATCACAGCCCTGCAGTGTTTTAACAATGTAAAGACACTGCGGGGCTGGGATTCATGGTCATCGCGAACCGCACCGGCCAACATTAAATGATGTCAGAAGATGGGCAGCGCTAACAGCGCAAGGCCAAGGGATAACACGACAGCGCAGACTCCTGTGCAGCAAATAACGACGCTCAGGAGGCCGCGCCCAGCACCAAGGTGGGATTTTTGACAGCTGTGCTGCGTCTCATTATGAAGGGAACTCATGCCTCCAAAACAGTTTGACTGCTTAATGGCCTAAATGTCATACGTGTTTCTTTCTGCGTGTGCAAGGAGCAAAAATAAAAGAGCAACCTTTGACTTGTGCAGCATTACTGCTGCCCAAGCTGTGGCTCTTGTAGTTTGTAACCCCTTAGGGGGGGTTAAAGGTTACCTTTAAAATCGGTTCAATTAGGCTTCGGCCTACACTCTGCTCCACCTGCAGAGCCCGGGCTCCAACACCGCTAGTTGCTGTCCGGAAGTGCTGGCTGCACAGAGCAAAACACACGCCACTCTGTCAGTGGGGTTCAGCACCGCCAGCTGTTCCCCTGCTGTGTAGCCGGCAACGTGTCCTGCAACAGCCACGCAGATACAAAGCTGCCGCCAGTGCAGGCTTCGGCCTACACTCTGCTCCCTCTCCTCCTGCTGACCCTGGGCTCTAACACCGCCAGTTGGGGCCCGGTACTGCTAGCTGCACAGAGAAAAACACCTCGCCAATGTGTCAGTGGGGTTCAGCACCGCCAGCTGTTCCCCTGCTGTGTAGCTGGCAACGTGTCCTGCAACAGCCACGCAGACACAAAGCTGCCGCCAGTGCAGGCTTCGGCCTACACTCTGCTCCCTCTCCTCCTGCTGACCCTGGGCTCTAACACCGCCAGTTGGGGCTCGGTACTGCTAGGTGCACAGAGAAAAACACCAGCCAATGTGACAGTGGGGTTCAGCAACGCCAGCTGTTCCCCTGCTGTGTAGCCAGCAACGTGTCCTGCAAATGCCACGCAGACACAACAGACCTACAAATGCCTCCAGTGCAGGCTTTGGCCTACACTCTGCTCCCCCTGCTGACCCTTTGCTCCAACACAGCTAGTTGGGGCTCTAGGAAGACAAGCTTGAATAGGTCCCCATCCTGGTTCCAGCACCGTCAGCTGTTTCCGGGCATAGCCTTTGGCTTAGGTGCCTCCCTCTGGGTATCCGAGTTCCACCAACGTCAGGTGGTCCTTGGTAGTGCTTTCAGGCACGGGTACCTCCTGCTTAGTAACCGGGTTCCAGTAACGTCAGCTGGTCCTCGGTAGTTCCATTGGCTCTTGGACCTTCGGCTACCCATCCGGGTTCCAGTACCGTCAGCTGGTTCTCGGCAGTGTCTTTTGCTCTTGTACCTTCTGCTCCCCATCCTGGTTCCAGTACCGTCAGCTGGTTCCGGGCAGAGCCTTTGGCTTAGGTGCCTCCCTCTGGGTATCTGAGTTACACCAACGTCAGGTGGTCCTTGGTAGTGCTTTCAGCACGGGTACCTCCTGCTTAGTAACCGGGTTCCAGTAACGTCAGCTGGTCCTCGGTAGTTCCATTGGCTCTTGGACCTTCGGGTAGCTGTTGTGAAATTGGATTCTGGGCTCCCCCGGTGGCCACTTGTGGAATTGAACTTGTGTGCATCATCCCCTCTGTTCACCTGCTCCTATCAGGATGTGGGAGTCGCTATATAACCTTGCTCCTCTGTCAGTTTCTTGCCGGTCAACAATGTAATCAGAAGCCTTCTGTGCTTGTTCCTGCTACTAGACAACTCCCAGCTAAGTTGGACTTTTGTCCTTGTGTGTTTTTGCATTTTGTTCCTGTTCACAGCTGCTGTTTCGTTACTGTGTCTGGAAAGCTCTTGTGATCGGAAATTGCCACTCTGGTGTTATGAGTTAATGCTAGAGTCTTAAAGGAATTTCTGGATGGTGTTTTGATAGGGTTTTCTGCTGACCATGAAAGTGTCCTTTCTGTCTTCCTGCTATCTAGAAAGCGGACCTCGATTTTGCTAAACCTATTTTCATACTACGTTTGTCATTTCGTCTAAAATCACCGCCAATATATGTGGGGGCCTCTGTCTGCCTTTTGGGAAAATTTCTCTAGAGGTGAGCCAGGACTGTCTTTTCCTCTGCTAGGATTAGGTAGTTCTCCGGCTGGCGCTGGGCATCTAGGGTTAAAAAACGTAGGCATGCTACCCGGCCACTTCTAGTTGTGCGGCAGGTTTAGTTCATGGTCAGTATAGTTTCCATCTTCCAAGAGCTAGTTCTCATATATGCTGGGCTATGTTCTCTCGCCATTGAGAATCATGACAGTTTGACCGGCCAAAAAAAAAGGGTTAAATTACTGGCTGAGAAAGGAGAGAAAAAAGAAGTCTGCTACAATTTTTTTTTTTCCTCTAGTTCTGAGTGTGCTCTTAATTGAATCACTTGCTAGTCTGCCTATACTGCAGCCTTCCTCTCTTTCTCTCCTTCTAATCCTTGAATGGCTCTGTGTTCACCTGTTTGAAATGGATCTTCAGAGTGTAGCTACAGGTTTGAATAATCTTGCCACAAAGGTACAAAATTTGCAAGATTTTGTTGTTCATGCACCTATGTCTGAGCCTAGAATTCCTTTGCCTGAATTCTTCTCGGGGAATAGATCTCACTTTCAAAATTTTAAAAATAATTGCAAATTGTTTTTGTCCCTGAAGTCTCGCTCTGCCGGAGACCCTGCACAGCAGGTCAGGATTGTAATTTCCTTGCTCCGGGGCGACCCTCAAGACTGGGCTTTTGCATTGGCACCAGGGGATCCTGCGTTGCTCAATGTGGATGCGTTTTTTCTGGCCTTGGGGTTGCTTTATGAGGAACCTCATTTAGAGCTTCAGGCGGAAAAGGCCTTGATGTCCTTGTCTCAGGGGCAAGATGAAGCTGAAATATACTGCCAAAAATTCCGCAAATGGTCTGTGCTTACTCAGTGGAATGAGTGCGCCCTGGCGGCGATTTTCAGAGAAGGTCTCTCTGATGCCATTAAGGATGTTATGGTGGGGTTCCCTGTGCCTGCGAGTCTGAATGAGTCCATGACGATGGCTATTCAGATCGATAGGCGTCTGCGGGAGCGCAAACCTGTGCACCATTTGGCGGTGTCTACTGAGAAAACGCCAGAAAATATGCAATGTGATAGAATTCTGTCCAGAAGCGAGCGGCAGAATTTTAGACGAAAAAATGGGTTGTGCTTCTATTGTGGTGATTCAACTCATGTTATATCAGCATGCTTTAAGCGTACTAAGAAGCCTGACAAGTCTGTTTCAATTAGCACTTTACAGTCTAAGTTTATTCTATCTGTGACCCTGATTTGTTCTTTGTCATCTATTACCGCGGACGCCTATGTCGACTCTGGCGCTGCTTTGAGTCTTATGGATTGGTCCTTTGCCAAACGCTGTGGGTATGATTTGGAGCCACTGGAGGCTCCGATACCTCTGAAAGGGATTGACTCCACCCTATTGGCTAGTAATAAACCACAATACTGGACACAAGTGACTATGCGTGTTAATCCGGATCACCAGGAGGTTATTCGCTTTCTGGTGCTGTATAATCTACATGATGTTTTGGTGCTGGGATTGCCATGGCTGCAATCTCATAACCCAGTCCTCGACTGGAGAGCTATGTCTGTGTTAAGCTGGGGATGTAAAGGAACTCATGGGGACGTACCTTTGGTTTCCATTTCATCATCTATTCCCTCTGAGATTCCTGAATTCTTGTCTGACTTTCGTGACGTTTTTGAAGAACCCAAGGTTGGTTCACTACCTCCGCACCGGGAGTGCGATTGTGCCATAGACTTGATTCCGGGTAGTAAATACCCTAAGGGTCGTTTATTTAATCTGTCTGTGCCTGAACACGCTGCTATGCGAGAATATATAAAGGAGTCCTTGGAAAAGGGACATATTCGTCCTTCGTCATCTCCCTTAGGAGCCGGTTTTTTCTTTGTGTCTAAGAAAGACGGCTCTTTGAGGCCGTGTATTGATTATCGACTTTTGAATAAAATCACGGTTAAATATCAATATCCGTTACCACTGCTTACTGATTTGTTTGCTCGTATAAAGGGGGCCAAGTGGTTCTCTAAGATTGATCTCCGTGGGGCGTATAATTTGGTGCGAATCAAGCAGGGGGATGAGTGGAAAACCGCATTTAATACGCCCGAGGGCCATTTTGAGTATTTGGTGATGCCTTTTGGTCTTTCAAATGCCCCTTCAGTCTTCCAGTCCTTTATGCATGACATTTTCCGCGATTATTTGGATAAATTTATGATTGTTTATCTGGATGATATTCTGATTTTTTCGGATGACTGGGACTCTCATGTCCAGCAGGTCAGGAGGGTTTTTCAGGTTTTGCGGTCTAATTCCTTGTGTGTGAAGGGTTCTAAGTGTGTTTTTGGGGTTCAAAAGATTTCTTTCTTGGGATACATTTTTTCCCCCTCTTCCATCGAGATGGATCCTGTCAAGGTTCAGGCTATTGGTGATTGGACGCAACCCTCTTCTCTTAAGAGTCTTCAGAAATTTTTGGGCTTTGCTAACTTTTATCGTCGATTTATTGCTGGTTTTTCTGATGTTGTAAAACCATTGACTGATTTGACTAAGAAGGGTGCTGATGTTGCTGATTGGTCCCCTGATGCTGTGGAGGCCTTTCGGGAGCTCAAGCGCCGCTTTTCTTCCGCCCCAGTGTTGCGCCAGCCTGATGTTGCTCTTCCTTTTCAGGTTGAGGTCGACGCTTCTGAAATCGGAGCTGGGGCGGTGTTGTCGCAGAGAAGTTCCGACTGCTCCGTGATGAGACCTTGTGCTTTTTTTTCCCGTAAATTTTCGCCCGCCGAGCGGAATTATGATATTGGGAATCGGGAGCTTTTGGCCATGAAGTGGGCTTTTGAGGAGTGGCGTCACTGGCTTGAGGGGGCCAGACATCAGGTGGTGGTATTGACTGACCACAAAAATTTAATTTACCTTGAGTCTGCCAGGCGCCTGAATCCTAGACAGGCGCGCTGGTCGTTGTTTTTCTCTCGGTTTAATTTTGTGGTGTCGTACCTACCGGGTTCTAAGAATGTTAAGGCGGATGCCCTTTCTAGGAGTTTTGAGCCTGACTCCCCTGGTAATTCTGAGCCCACAGGTATCCTTAAAGATGGAGTGATATTGTCTGCCGTTTCTCCAGACCTGCGGCGGGCCTTGCAGGAGTTTCAGGCGGATAGACCTGATCGTTGCCCACCTGGTAGACTGTTTGTTCCTGATGATTGGACCAGTAGAGTCATCTCTGAGGTTCATTCTTCTGCGTTGGCAGGTCATCCTGGAATCTTTGGTACCAGGGATTTGGTGGCAAGGTCCTTCTGGTGGCCTTCCCTGTCACGAGATGTGCGAGGCTTTGTGCAATCTTGTGACGTTTGTGCTCGGGCCAAGCCTTGTTGTTCTCGGGCTAGTGGATTGTTGTTGCCCTTGCCTATCCCGAAGAGGCCTTGGACGCACATCTCGATGGATTTTATTTCGGATCTGCCTGTTTCTCGGAAGATGTCTGTCATCTGGGTGGTGTGTGACCGTTTCTCTAAGATGGTCCATCTGGTTCCCTTGCCTAAGTTGCCTTCTTCTTCCGAGTTGGTTCCTCTGTTTTTTCAAAATGTTGTTCGTTTGCATGGTATTCCTGAGAATATCGTTTCTGACAGAGGGACCCAATTCGTGTCTAGATTTTGGCGGGCATTCTGTGCTAGGATGGGCATAGATTTGTCTTTTTCGTCTGCTTTCCATCCTCAGACTAATGGCCAGACCGAGCGGACTAATCAGACCTTGGAGACATATTTGAGGTGTTTTGTGTCTGCGGATCAGGATGATTGGGTTGCTTTTTTGCCTTTGGCGGAGTTCGCCCTCAATAATCGGGCCAGCTCTGCCACCTTGGTGTCCCCGTTTTTCTGTAATTTGGGGTTTCATCCTCGATTTTCCTCCGGTCAAGTGGAATCTTCGGATTGTCCTGGAGTGGATACTGTGGTGGAGAGGTTGCATCAGATTTGGGGGCAGGTGGTGGACAATTTGAAGTTGTCCCAGGAGAAGACTCAGCTTTTTGCCAACCGCCGTCGTCGTGTTGGTCCTCGGCTTTGTGTTGGGGACTTGGTGTGGTTGTCTTCTCGTTTTGTCCCTATGAGGGTTTCTTCTCCTAAGTTTAAGCCTCGGTTCATCGGCCCGTACAAGATATTGGAGATTCTTAACCCTGTGTCCTTCCGTTTGGACCTCCCTGCATCCTTTTCGATTCATAATGTTTTTCATCGGTCATTGTTGCGCAGGTATGAGGTACCGGTTGTGCCTTCCGTTGAGCCTCCTGCTCCGGTGTTGGTTGAGGGTGAGTTGGAGTACGTTGTGGAAAAGATCTTAGACTCTCGTGTTTCCAGACGGAGACTCCAGTATCTGGTCAAATGGAAGGGATACGGTCAGGAGGATAATTCTTGGGTCACTGCCTCTGATGTTCATGCCTCCGATCTTGTCCGTGCCTTTCATAGGGCTCATCCTGATCGCCCTGGTGGTTCTGGTGAGGGTTCGGTGCCCCCTCCTTGAGGGGGGGGTACTGTTGTGAAATTGGATTCTGGGCTCCCCCGGTGGCCACTTGTGGAATTGAACTTGTGTGCATCATCCCCTCTGTTCACCTGCTCCTATCAGGATGTGGGAGTCGCTATATAACCTTGCTCCTCTGTCAGTTTCTTGCCGGTCAACAATGTAATCAGAAGCCTTCTGTGCTTGTTCCTGCTACTAGACAACTCCCAGCTAAGTTGGACTTTTGTCCTTGTGTGTTTTTGCATTTTGTTCCTGTTCACAGCTGCTGTTTCGTTACTGTGTCTGGAAAGCTCTTGTGATCGGAAATTGCCACTCTGGTGTTATGAGTTAATGCTAGAGTCTTAAAGGAATTTCTGGATGGTGTTTTGATAGGGTTTTCTGCTGACCATGAAAGTGTCCTTTCTGTCTTCCTGCTATCTAGAAAGCGGACCTCGATTTTGCTAAACCTATTTTCATACTACGTTTGTCATTTCGTCTAAAATCACCGCCAATATATGTGGGGGCCTCTGTCTGCCTTTTGGGAAAATTTCTCTAGAGGTGAGCCAGGACTGTCTTTTCCTCTGCTAGGATTAGGTAGTTCTCCGGCTGGCGCTGGGCATCTAGGGTTAAAAAACGTAGGCATGCTACCCGGCCACTTCTAGTTGTGCGGCAGGTTTAGTTCATGGTCAGTATAGTTTCCATCTTCCAAGAGCTAGTTCTCATATATGCTGGGCTATGTTCTCTCGCCATTGAGAATCATGACAGGTAGCCATCCGAGTTCCAGTTCCATCAGCTGTTTCTCAGCATTTTCTCAGCCTACTTGTACCTTCTGCTACATTTCCAAGTTCAAGACCCTAAAGACGACCTGGAAGACCACCCCTAAGATGACGACGACACCAGAGACGACAACCACTGAGATGACGACGACCCCAGAGACGACGACCCTGGAGACGACGACGACCTGGAAGACCGAGAAGCAGAAGAACAAGAGGCTGCAGAACAAAGAGCAGAAGAACATTAAGCATAAGACTAAATATCAGAGCAAAAGATATTATCTAAATTATAAGCAGAAGAAGACTAAGCAGTGTATGGGGGTGAGTCCGTTCCTCCTCGTGGTGCCCCTGGATAAAGCCTGATGCTGGAGGCCAAACTGAATGCGGACAAATGTAACTGTTTTGTGACAGGCAGAACGGAAGGTGTAATCTTCAAACTTTTATAGATAACAACTACGGGAATGCCTGTCACAAATAAGAATATGATGAAAAAGTTGAATATGAAGAAGATAATAGTAAAATAAAAAGAATATGAACAATGTAACAAAAAAAATAATAGGTAGAAGATGAAGAAGAAGATGAATAAGGTGAAGAAGTTGATGTCAAAGAAGCTGATGATGAGGATAATGAAGAAGAAAGTGTGGGAGAAGTAAAAAAGAAGGTGAAGGGCGTGGAAGTAGTGAAACATCAATATCTGACAAAATAAAAAAAAATTAACATAGTCAAAATCTTTCTAACGCCGAACGTCATAAAAAACAAAACAAAATCCTGCTATTCTATTAGATTGAGCTAAACCTCTGTGCCTTTAATGTCTCCGCCATGTCCCCCAATACATCCTACATTATTCTTAGTTGTTTTCCTTCATGTAGAATGAACCTACAAGTTAAGAAAGGGTTTATTTTAATTCCGATATTTTCGTCCCATTGACTTGCATTGGGATCGGGTATCGGTATCGGATTAGATCCGATACTTTGACGGTATCGGCCGATACTTTCCGATACCGATACTTTCCGATATCGGAAGGTATCGCTCAACACTAACCAGGAGGAAACCCATGCAAACACAGGGAGAACATACAAACTCCTTGCAGATGTTGTCCTTGGTGGGATTTGAACCCAGGACTTCAGCACGGCAAGGCTGCAGTGCTAACCACTGAGCCACCGTGCTGCCCCGGTAGGGGATCAAATACTTATTTCTCACTGCAAAATGCAAATGAATTTATATAATTTATACAATGTGATTTTCTGGATTTTATTTTTGATATTCTATCTATCAATGTTAAAATTAACCTATCTTTAAAATTATAGACTGTTCATGTCTTTTTCAGTGGGCAAAATTACAAGTCAGCAAGGGATCAAATACTTATTTCCCCATTGTATATGATCCAGTGCCTTGTTGTGGGCTGTCAGGTATTGACCAATGTTTTTACTCTCAATCCATGACACCATCGGTTTACCTTTCAAAGAAGTCACCCCTGCAATGGGGAAAAAACTATTTAGTCAGCCAATTGTACAAGTTCTCCCACTGAAAAAGATGAGAGAGGCCCGTAACTGACATCATAGGTACACCACAACTATGAGAGTCAGGGCTCATTTCCACTTGCGAGAAATAAAACGGTCCGATTTACGGACCGAAAAAACGGAGGTAAATTATGTGATTGTCATGCGAGTGTCATGCGATTTTTTATCGCAACATCCGTATGACATCCGTATTGCTGTCCGATTTTTACGCACCGGTGTCCTTTGAAAAGCCGGCAAATCAGTGCTGTGTACAGTAAAATCACACTGACAGATTAGAATAGAAAAGATAGAACAGATATATACACATAGAATAGGTATATATACATATATATGTAAGTGAGACACCTTTATATACAGTGCCTACAAGTAGTATTCAACCCCCTGCAGATTTAGCAGGTTTACACATTTGGAATTAACTTGGCATTGTGACATTTGGACTGTAGATCAGCCTGGAAGTGTGAAATGCACTGCAGCAAAAAAGAATGTTATTTCTTTGTTTATTTTTTTTTTAAATTGTGAAAAGTATTTTCAGAGGGTCATTTATTATTCAACCCCTCAACCCACCAGAATTCTGTTTGGTTCCCCTAAAGTATTAAGAAGTAGTTCAGGCACAAAGAACAATGAGCTTCACATGATTGGATTAATTATCTCTTTTTCCAGCCTTTTCTGACTATTTAAGACCCTCCCCAAACTTGTGAACAGCACTCATACATGGTCAACATGGGAAAGACAAAGGAGCATTCCAAGGCCATCAGAGACAAGATCGTGGAGGGTCACAAGGCTGGCAAGGGGTACAAAACCCTTTCCAAGGAGTTGGGCCTACCTGTCTCCACTGTTGGGAGCATCATCCGGAAGTGGAAGGCTTATGGAACTACTGTTAGCCTTCCACGGCCTGGACAGCCTTTGAAAGTTTCCTCCCATGCCGAGGCCAGGCTTGTCCGAAGAGTCAAGGCTAACCCAAGGACAACAAGGAAGGAGCTCCGGGAAGATCTCATGGCAGTGGGGACATTGGTTTCAGTCAATACCATAAGTAACGTACTCCACCGCAATGGTCTCCGTTCCAGACGAGCCCGTAAGGTACCTTTACTTTCAAAGCATCATGTCAAGGCTCGTCTACAGTTTGCTCATGATCACTTGGAGGACTCTGAGACTGACTGGTTCAAGGTTCTCTGGTCTGATGAGACCAAGATCGAGATCTTTGGTGCCAACCACACACGTGACGTTTGGAGACTGGATGGCACTGCATACGACCCCAAGAATACCATCCCTACAGTCAAGCATGGTGGTGGCAGCATCATGCTGTGGGGCTGTTTCTCAGCCAAGGGGCCTGGCCATCTGGTCCGCATCCATGGGAAGATGGATAGCACGGCCTACCTGGAGATTTTGGCCAAGAACCTCCGCTCCTCCATCAGGGATCTTAAGATGGGTCGTCATTTCATCTTCCAACAAGACAACGACCCAAAGCACACAGCCAAGAAAACCAAGGCCTGGTTCAAGAGGCAAAAAATCAAGGTGTTGCAGTGCCCTAGTCAGTCTCCTGACCTTAACCCAATTGAAAACTTGTGGAAGGAGCTCAAGATTAAAGTCCACATGAGACACCCAAAGAACCTAGATAACTTGGAGAAGATCTGCATGGAGGAGTGGGCCAAGATAACTCCAGAGACCTGTGCCAGCCTGATCAGGTCTTATAAAAGACGATTATTAGCTGTAATTGCAAACAAAGGTTATTCCACAAAATATTAAACCTAGGGGTTGAATAATAATTGACCCACACTTTTATGTTTAAAATTTATAAAAATTTAACTGAGCAACAAAACTTTTTGGTTTGTAAGATTTATGCATCTGTTTATAAATCCTGCTCTTGTTTGAAGTTTGAAGGCTCTAACTTATTTGCATCTTATTAAACCTGCTAAATCTGCAGGGGGTTGAATACTACTTGTAGGCACTGTATATATATATATATATATATATATATATATATATATATATATATATATATATATATATATATTTAATGCAGCACTAGATAGCAGAAAAGCCAGTAATTCAATTGCCGGCTTTTGCTTTGATATGAGACATGGTTTACATACAGTAAACCATTTCATATCCCTTATTTTTTTTTTACATATTCCTGAATACTAATGTAAGAAGTGTCTGTGTGTAAAATTTGGGGGCTCTAGCTGTTAAAATAAAGGGTTTAATCATGGAAAAATTTGGCGTGGGCTCCCACACAATTTTCTCCGCCAGAGTGGGAAAGCCAGTCACTGAGGGCAGATATTAACCCCTTTCTGTCATTGGACATACTATTCCGTCCATGTGGGGTGGGCCCTACTTCCCAAGGACGGAATAGTACGTCCAGCGCGATCGGCCGCGCTCACGGGGGGAGCGCGGCCGATCGCGGCCGGGTGTCAGCTGACTATCGCAGCTGACATCCGGCACTATGAGCCAGGAGTGGTCACGGACCGCCCCCGGCACATTAACCCCCAGCACACTGCGATCAAACATGATCGCAGTGTTCCGGCGGTACAGGGAAGCATCGCGCAGGGAGGGGGCTCCCTGCGTGCTTCCCTGAGACGATCGGTACAAGGCGATGTGCTCACCTTGTACCGAGCGTCTCCTCCCTGCAAGCCCCGGATCCAAAATGGCCATGGTGCTGCATCCGGGTCCTGCAGGGGGGTGGCTTCATTGCGCCTGCTCAGAGCAGGTGCCGGGAAGCCTCCCTTCTGTGCACGTCAGATCGCCGATCTGACACAGTGCACAGCAAAGTGTCAGATCGGCGATCTGTCACTTTACTGTGATGCCCCCCCTGGGGCAAAGTAAAAATGTAAAAAAAAAGATAAAATTACATGTGTAAAAAAAAATTCCTAAATAAATAAAAAAAAAATATATTGTTCCAATAAAATATATTCCTTTAGCTAAATAAAAAAAAAAACAATAAAAGTACACATATTTAGTATCGCCACGTCCGTAACGACCCAACCTATAAAACTGTCCCACTAATTATCCCCTTCAGTGAACACCGTAAAAAAAAAAAAAAAAAAAACGAGGCAAAAAACAACGCTTTATTATCATACTGCCGAACAAAAAGTGGAATAACACGCGATCAAACAGATGGAAATAAATAACCATGGTACCGCTGAAAACGTCATCTTGTCCCGCAAAAAATTAGCTGCCATACAGCATCATCAGCAAAAAAATAAAAAAGTTATAGTCCTCAGAATAAAGCGATGCAAAAATAATAGTTTTTATCATATAAAAGCGCCAAAACATAAAAAAATGATATAAATGTGGCATCGCTGTAATCGTACTGACTTGAAGAATAAAACTGCTTTATCCATTTTACCAAACGCGGAACGGTATAAACGACCCCCGAAAAAGAAATTCATGAATAGCTGGTTTTTGGTCATTCTGCCTCACAAAAATCAAAATAAAAAGCGATCAAAAAATGTCACGTGCAAGAAAATGTTACCAATAAAAGCGTCAACTCGTCCCACAAAAAACAAGACCTCACATGACTCTGTGGACCAAAATATGGAAAAATTATAGCACTCAAAATGTGGTAATGCAAAAAACATTTTTTGCAATAAAAAGCGTCTTTTAGTGTGTGACGGCTGCCAATCAAAAATCCGCTAGAAAACGCGCTATAAATAGTAAATCAAACCCCCCTTCATCACCCCCTTAGTTAAGAAAAATTAAAAAAATGTATTTATTTCCATTTTCCCATTAGGGTTAGGTTTAGGGCTAGGGTTAGGGCTGGGACTAGGGTTAGGGCTACAGTTAGGGTGAGGGTTGGGGCTACAGTTAGGGTTGGGGCTAAATTTAGGGTTAGGGTTTGGATTACATTTACGGTTGGGAATAGGGTTGGGATTAGGGGTGTGGTTAGGGTTACAGTTGAGATTAGGGTTAGGGGTGTGTTTGGATTAGGGTTTCAGTTTTAATTGGGGGGTTTCCACTGTTTAGGCACATCAGGGGCTCTCCAAATGCGACATTGCGTCCGATCTCAATTCCAGCCAATTCTGCGTTGGAAAAGTAAAACAGTGCTCCTTCCCTTCTGAGCTCTCCTGTGTGCACAAACAGGGGGTTTACCCCAACATATGGGGTATCAGCGTACTCCGGACACATTGGACAACAACTTTTGGGGTCCAATTTCTCCTGTTACTCTTGGGAAAATACAAAACTGGGGGCGAAAAAATAATTTTTGTGGAAAAAAAAAGAATTTTTATTTTCACGGCTCTGCGTTATAAACTGTAGTGAAACACTTAGGGGATCAAAGTTCTCACAACACATCTAGATAAGTTCCTTGGGGGGTCTAGTTTCCAATATGGGGTCACTTGTGGGGGTTTTCTACGGTTTAGGTACATTAGGGGCTCTGCAAATGCAACGTGACGCCTGCAGACCATTCCATCTAAGTCTGCATTCCAAATCGTGCTCCTTCCCTTCCGAGCTCTCCCATGCGCCCAAACGGTGGTTCCCCCCCACATATGGGTTATCAGCATACTCAGGACAAATTGGACAACAACTTTTGGGGTCCAATTTCTCCTGCTACCCTTGGAAAAATACAAAACTGGAGGCTAAATAATAATTTTTGTGTGGAAAAAAAAGAATTTTTATTTTCACGGCTCTGCGTTATAAACTGTAGTGAAACAATTGGGGGTTCAAAGCTCTCACAACACATCTAGATGAGTTCCTTAAGGGGTCTACTTTCCAAAATGGTGTCACTTGTGGGGGGTTTCAATGTTTAGGCACATCAGGGGCTCTCCAAACACAACATGGTGTCCCATCTCAATTCCAGTCAATTTTGCATTGAAAAGTCAAACGGCGCTCCTTCCCTTCCGAGCTCTCCCTTGCGCCCAAACAGTGTTTTACCCCCACATATGGGGTATCAGCATACTCAGGACAAATTGTACAACAACTTTTGGAGTCCAATTTCTTCTCTTACTCTTGGGAAAATAAAAAATTGGGTGCGAAAAGATCATTTTTGTGAAAAAATATGATTGTTTTATTTTTACGGCTCTGCATTATAAACTTCTGTGAATCACTTAATAGGTCAAAGTGCTCACCACACATCTAGATAAGTTCCTTAGGGGGTCTACTTTCCAAAATGGTGTCACTTGTGGGGGGGTTTCAATGTTTAGGCACATCAGGGGCTCTCCAAACGCAACATGGCGTCCCATCTGAATTTCAGTCAATTTTGCATTGAAAAGTCAAATGGCGCTCCTTCGCTTCCAAGCTCTGCCATGCGCCCAAACAGTAATTTACCCCCAAATATGGGGTATCAGCGTACTCAAGACAAATTGTACAACTTTTGCGGTCCATTTTCTCCTGTTACCCTTGGTAAAATAAAACAAATTGGAGCTGAAGTAAATTTTTTGTGTAAAAAAGTTAAATGTTCATTTTTATTTAAACATTCCAAAAATTTCTGTGAAACACTTGAAGGCTTAATAAACTTCTTGAATGTGGTTTTGAGCACCTTGAGGGGTGCACTTTTTAGAATGGTGTCACACTTGGGTATTTTCCATCATACACTATGTTCCAAATTATTATGCAAATTACATTTTTCTCGGATTTTCCTAAATGGTCGGTGCAAATGACAGTCAGTCTAATAAAAGTCATCACCCGTTAAGTATACATCGAATTTTATTGAAGAAACCTCCCAATGATAACAGTATAATCTCCAAAATGAATAAAAACTCAAAATGCACTGTTCCAAATTATTAGGCACAGTAGTATTTCTAAACATTTGATATGTTTTAAAGAACTGAAAATGCTCATTTGTGGAATTTGCAGCATTAGGAGGTCACATTCACTGAACAAAAAAGCTATTTAACTCCAAAACATCCTAACAGGCCAAGTTACATGTTAACATAGGAGCCCTTCATTGATATCACCTTCACAATTCTTGCATCCATTGAACTTGTGAGTTTATGAAGAGTTTCTGCTTGTATTTCTTTGCATGAAGTCAGAATAGCCTCCCAGAGCTGCTGATTTGATGTGAACTGCCTCCCACCCTCATAGATCTTTTGTTTGATGATACTCCAAAGGTTCTCTATAGGGTTGAGGTCAGGGGAAGATGGTGGCCACACCATGAGTTTATCTCCTTTTATGCCCATAGCAGCCAATTACTCAGAGGTATTCATTGTCATGCATGAAGATGATTTTGTTCCTGAAGGCACGTTTCTGCTTTTTAGACCATGGAAGAAAGTTGTCAGTCAAAAACTCTATTTACTTTGCAGAGGTCATTTTCACACCTTCAGGAACCTTAAAGGGCCCTACCAGCTGGTTCCCCATGATTCCAGCCCAAAACATGACTCCTCCACCTCCTTGCTGACGTCGCAGCCTTGTTGGGACATGGTGGCCATCCACCAACCATCCACTACTCCATCCATCTGGACCGTCCAGAGTTGCTCGACACTCATCAGTAAACAAGACTGTTTGAAAATTAGTCTTCATGTATGTCTGGGCCCACTGCAACCATTTCTGCTTGTGAACACTGTTTAAGGGTGGCCGAATAGTAGGTTTATGCACCACAGCAAGCCTTTGAAGGATCCTACACCTTGAGGTTCGAGGGACTCCAGACGCACCAGCAGCTTCAAATAACTGTTTGCTGCTTTGTAATGGTATTTTGGCAGCTGCTCTCGTAATCCAATGAATTTGTCTGCCAGAAAACTTCCTCATTATGCCTTTATTTGCATGAACTCTGTCTGTGCTCTGTTTCAGTCACAAATCTCATCAGAGTATGATGATCACTCTTAAGTTTTCGTGAAATATCTAATTTTTTCAAACCTTGTTCAAGGCATTGCACTATTTAACGCTTTTCAGCAGTAGAGAGATCCTTTTTATTTCCCATATTGCTTGAAACCTGTGACCTGCATAATAATGTGGAACATCTTTTTTGAGTAGTTTTACTTTAATTAGAATCACCTGGAAAACTAATTATCACGTGTTTAAGATTGATTTCAGTGATTCATTGAGCCCTGAGACACAATACCATCCACGAGTTTATTTGAAAAACAAAACAATTAAATCTTTAAGACACTTAAATCCAATTTGCATAATAATTTGGAACACAGTGTATAGACCCCTCAAAATGACTTCAACTGAGATGTGGTCCCTAAAAAAAAATGGTGTTGTAAAAATGAGAAATTGCTGGTCAACTTTTAACCCTTATAACTGCCTAACAAAAAAACATTTTGGTTCCAAAATTGTGCTGATGTAAAGTAGACATGTGGGAAATGTTACTTATTAAGTATTTTGTGTGACATATCTTGTGTGATTTAATCGTATAAAAATTCAAAGTTGGAAAATTGCGAAATTTTCAAAATTTTCACCAAATTTCAGTTTTTTTCACAAATAAACGCAGGTAATATCAAAGAAATTTTATGACTATCATGAAGTACAATATGTCACGAGAAAACAATGACAGAATCACCGGGATCCGTTGAAGCGTTCCAGAGTTATAACCTCATAAAGGGACAGTGGTCAGAGTTGTAAAAATTGGCCCGGTCATTAACGTGCAAACCACCCTTGGGGGTAAAGGGGTTAATAGCCTAGAGAGGGACCATGGATATTGGCCCCCCCGGCTAAAACCATCTGCCCTCCAGCCACCCCAGAAAAGGCACATCTGTAAGATGCGCCTATTTTGGCACTTGGCCTCTCTCTTCCCACTCCCGAGTAGCGGCGGGATATGGGGTAATAAAGGGTTAATGCCACCTTGCTATTATAAGGTGACATTAAAGGGGTTGTCCACTACTTTCAATTAACCCCTCAATGTATCCCCCCGGGGCCCCTGATGAATTGTGCAAATACCTTTTGTTGCCGTTTTCGCCTGTGAGCGGCGCTGTAGCGGTGGCTGAGTCCGGGTCACGTGACCCCCAGGCTGCAGCCGCCGCTTATTTCCGCCGACGTCACGTCAATTTCCAGGCTCTGGAAATTGACGTGACGTCAGCAGCAGGTGTGTCCCAGCCGCAGTCAGCAGTCACTCATCAAGAGTGACTGGGCTGTGGGCGGGGCTGGTGGCTGCCTGCGGGGCTGTGCTGGGGGCGGGCGGGGCTAGGCAGGGATGATGAAGGTGCGGGCGCTGGGGTCTGTATGTTCGTGCCGGCGCCGGTGCTCTGCGTGCCAGCGCCGGTATGTAGGTACGGCGCTGGGGCTCTGCGCCGGCATGTGGGGGTGGGGGCCGGCGCCGGTGCCCTGCGTGCCAGCGCCAGTATGTGGGTACAGCGCCGGGGCTCTGCGCCGGTATGTGGGGGCCGGGGCTCTGCTGCCGGTGCCGGTATGTGCTGGGTCTGCTGCGGGGGGTGGGGTGGTCTTTGGTGTGTGTGTGTGTGTGTCTCTCTGTGTGCAGGCATTGTCCGATGGGACTACAAGTCCCATCGGGCTCTGCCTGCTACAGTAACAGTCAGTGACACATTAGCCAATGATGGGACAGTAGTAGTCCCATCATCCGGCTAATGTGCTGAATGTAAAAAACAAAACAAAAAAAACACACATATACAGTACATACACACATACAGAACATGCGACAACATGCGCCATGCGACGACATGCACCATGCAACAACATGCTCCATGCGACGACATGCTCCATGCGACGACATGCTCCATGCGACGACATGCGCCATGCAACAACATGCAGCATGCGACGACATGCAGCATGCTCCATGCGACGACATGCTCCATGCGACGACATGCTCCATGCGACGACATGCGCCATGCGACGACATGCGCCATGCAACAACATGCAGCATGCGACGACATGCAGCATGCTCCATGCGACGACATGCTCCATGCAACGACATGCTCCATGCGACGACATGCGCCATGCGACGACATGCGCCATGCGACGACATGCGCCATGCGACGACATGCACCATGCGCCGACATGCTGCATGCGACGACATGCGCCATGCGACGACATGCGCCATGCGACGACATGCTGCATACGACGACATGCGCCATGCGACGACATGCGCATACAGTACATACATACATATAGACATACAGTACATTAAACATAGATTACATACTCACCATCACTTGTCACTTTGATCCCCGAAGCCATTGTCATCTGTAAAAAATATTAAAATAATAAACAAACAATATACTCCCTGATCCGCAGAAATCCAATTAAAACGAGTGTCCCTCGACGATCTCCCGTGGAGAGCAGGAGCCTCTGCTGATGCAACCACTCTCCAGGGGCTCCAGGAACACAATGAGGGGAGGAAGGTATCCTTCCACAATGTATTCCCCACAATGTATTCCTACACCCCTGTGAGAAAATAGTCCCTAGTCTCACTTTATGGCATGCTGCATGAGAAAGTTCCCACGCAGCTTTTTGCCATAAAGTGAGACCAGTGAACTTTAGTAACCTCAGTGATACACTGCAGGAGCCATTGCCTCCTGTCAGTGTCACTGAGGGTCCTATAGAGCGGTGACATCAACCCTAACCCTAAACGTGACTGACATACGTGGCACTGACATACGTGGCACTGACATACGTGGCACTGACATACGTGGCACGTGGCACTTACATACGTGGCACTGAAATACGTGGCACTGAAATACGTGGCACTGACATACGTGGCACGTGGCACTTAAATCCGTGGCACTGAAATATGTGGCACGTGGCACTTAAATACGTGGCACTTACATACGTGGCACTTACATACGTGGCACTGAAATACGTGGCACTGAAATACATGGCACGTGGCACGTCCATACGTGGCACTTAAATCCGTGGCATTGAAATATGTGGCACGTGGCACTTAAATACGTGGCACTGAAATACGTGGCACTTACATACGTGGCACTTACATACGTGGCACTTACATACGTGGCACGTGGCACTTACATACGTGACACTTACATACGTGGCACTTACATACGTGGCACTTGCATACGTGGCACTGAAATATCGTGGCACTGTCATAAAATGTTCATTAAACGGTTAGGGGTGAGGTTAGGGGTAGGGTTAGGGTTTGGATCCCTTTATCACCCTGATGGGGGTGGGTGGTTTTTCAGTGTTTTTTCAGTTTTTTTTCTATAAAAACGCATGCGTTTTTAACGCAAACAAACGCGCGCGTTCAAAAACGCATGCGTTGCCGAAAATGCGTCAAAACGCATGCGAAAAAACGCATGCGTTTTTAATGTTAAGTATAGGAAAAAAACGCATGCGTTTTTTAGCGCTAAAACGCAGCGTCCAAAAACGCAAGTGTGAAACCAGCCTCAGTGCCGGAATTGGCGCATCTAAGGCTACGTTCACATTTGCGTTGTGCGCCGCAGCGTCGGAGACGCAACGCACAACGCAAACAAAAACGCAACAAATGCACGCTAAAACGCTGCATTTTGCGACGCATGCGTCCTTTTTGGCCGAAAGTTGGACGCAAAAAAAATACAACTTGCTGCGTCCTCTGAGCCCAACGCTTGCGGCCAAAAAACCCCATGCGTCGCAAAACGCAGCACAATGCATGTCCATGCGCCCCCATTTTAAATATAGGGGCGCATGACGCATGCGGCGACGCTGCGGCGCCGAACGCTAATGTGAACGTAGACTTACAGATGCGCCATTTCTGGGGTGGCTGCGGACTGGTATTTGTAGCCGGGGGGGGGGACCAATATCCATGGCCCCTCTCTAGGCTATTAATATCAGCCCGCAGCTGTCTGCGTAGCCTTTCTGGCTATAAAATATAGGGGGACCCCACGTCATTTTTTGGGGGGGTCCCTCTATTTTAATAGCCAGTAAAGGCTACGCAGACAGCTGCGGGCTGATATTCATAGCAGGCTACAAATATTGGCCTCGGCCGTCGGCTTTCCCCCTCTGGCGCAGAAAATTGCGCGGGAGCCCACGTCGTTTTTTTCAGTTTTTTATTAAATTAAACGCTCATTAAGCCCTGTTTCACACTTGCGTCGGCACGGGTCCATCGCTATGCATCGGGCCGACGTACGTTGTGAAATTTGTGCACGTCGTGGGCAGCGGATGCAGTTTTTCAACGCATCCGCTGCCCATTCTGAAGTCCGGGGAGGAGGGGGCGGAGTTTTGGCCGCGCATGCGCGGTAGAAAATGGCAGACGTGACGGATGTGCCAACGGTCCGCCAAAACACGACGCATCCGTTGCACGATGGACGCGACGTGTGGCCATCCGTCGCGATCCTTCACTAATACACGTCTATGGGTAAAAAACGCATCCTGCGAGCACATTTGCAGGATCCGTTTTTTTCCCAAAAAGACGGATTGCGAAAAACGCAAGTGTGAAAGTAGCCTTATAGAAACATCGGCCTTTCTATTATATATCTATGGATATATCTATCTATAGATATATTTATCTATAGATATATCTATAGATACATAGATGTATCTATCCATATATTTGGCTGCTTTCACACATCAGGTTTTTGCCGTGAGGCACAATCCGGCGAGTTTTGAAAAAAACGGATCCATTTTTTTCCGACGGATCCGTCTTTTTCTCATAGAGTTTCATCGGTTTTTTGCCGGATCCGTCAAAAAAGCTGTTTCATCCGGATGGAAAACACATACAGAGGAACGTTTTTTCTGTCTGGCGAAAAAACGCACAGCGACAGATCCGGCAAAAAAAGTATGAAACTGAGCTGTGAAATGATGAATCCGGCCTTGGAATCCGTTTTTTCATGCATGTTTCCATTCAAATCACGCACATTTTCCGTTTATTTACTTATTTCCAAAAACGGCATTAAAACCGCGCATAAACCGCACCAAAAAAAGCATAAAAACTGCACCAAAAACTGCATCAAAACTGCACCAAAAACTGCATCAAAACCTGGTGCAGTTTCGCAGTTTTGGTGCGGTTTTGATACAGTTTTTGGTGCGGTTTTGATGCAGTTCTTGGTGCGGTTTCGGTGCGGCTTTTTCCGCAGCATGTGCACAACAAGTCTGCGGCTCCCATAGACTTACATTGGTTGTACACTACACTGCGGATTTGATGCAATTCAGTGCAGCAAAAAACGCTGCGGATCTGCAATCAGATCCGCAACGTGTGCACACAGCCTTAGCATTTAGTGAACCTAGCAAAAAAGCCAAGCAAAAAACAAGTGTGGGATTGCACTTTTTTGCCATTTCATTGCACTTTGATTTTTTTTCACATTTTCTGCTACACGACATGGTAAAACCAATGATGGCGTTCAAAAGTAGAACTTGTTCCGCAAAAGATAAGCCCTCACATGGCCATATTGACGGAAAAATTATGGCTCTGGAAAGAAGGGGAGCGATAAACGAAAACAAAAAAGCTCCAGGGGGTGAAGGGGTTTAGAAACATGAATATGGACATATCTATGGAAATAGACATAGATAGATATATATCTGTATCTATCTATCTATCTATCCCTCTATCTGTGTGTAATGGAGTGTGGGTTGGACAAATGTAAAAGAGGAGGTTGGACAGAAATGACATCACAAATCTTTTTGAAGCTAGAGGAGGGAGAGGAGGGAGGGGTTGGGTGTGTTTTGGAGTGGGTGTGCTAGGTTCAGGCTTAGTAGCAGTGCAATACATCATGGAACTTGTAGTATTAGAGCACAATGACTCAGGAGAAAGGAAGTTGTCGATTAACCCCATGAGAGCTGAATCCAGTACTAAAATGTGCTGCTACAGCATGATAAAAGGTAATATTGCTAAAATAAACACAGTGGATGTTTTCAGTGGCCCATAATAGCAAGATTTATGAAAAAAAAAAAAAAAGGTTATAGTAGTGGACAACTTCTTTAAGCCTGGTTAATAATGGAGAGATGTCAACAAGACACCTATCCATTATTAATCCAATACTAGAAAATGTTTAATAAAACACACACACATTAGGAAAAAAGTATTTTAATAAAATAAAGACACAGGGTGTTGTAATAGTTTATTTTAGCTGGGGGGGGGGGCAATATCCATGGTCCCTCTCTAGGCTATTAATATCTGCCCTCAGTCACTGGCTTTCCCACTCTGGCGGACAAAATTGCGCGGGAGCCCACACCAATTTTTTCTGTGATTTAACCCTTTATTTTAAAAGCTAGAGCCCCCAAATTTTACACACAGACACTTCTTACATTAGTAGTCAGAAACATGTAAAAAAATATATATATATATATATATACACACACTCACCGGCCACTTTATTAGGTACACCATGCTAGTAACGGGTTGGACCCCCTTTTGCCTTCAGAACTGCCTCAATTCTTCGTGGCATAGATTCAACAAGGTGCTGGAAGCATTCCTCAGAGATTTTGGTCCATATTGACATGATGGCATCACACAGTTGCCGCAGATTTGTCGGCTGCACATCCCAAAGATGCTCCATACAAGGCAGGATGGATCCATGCTTTCATGTTGTTTACGCCAAATTCTGACCCTACCATCCGAATGTCGCAGCAGAAATCGAGACTCATCAGACCAAGCAACGTTTTTCCAATCTTCTACTGTCCAATTTCGATGAGCTTGTACAAATTGTAGCCTCAGTTTCCTGTTCTTAGCTGAAAGGAGTGGTACCCGGTGTGGTCTTCTGCTGCTGTAGCCCATCTGCCTCAAAGTTCGACGCACTGTGCGTTCAGAGATGCTCTTAGGCCTACCTTGGTTGTAACGGGTGGCGATTTGAGTCACTGTTGCCTTTCTATCAGCTCGAACCAGTCTGCCCATTCTCCTCTGACCTCTGGCATCAACAAGGCATTTCCGCCCACAGAACTGCCGCTCACTGGATTTTTTTTCTTTTTCGGACCATTCTCTGTAAACCCTAGAGATGGTTGTGCGTGAAAATCCCAGTAGATCAGCAGTTTCTGAAATACTCAGACCAGCCCTTCTGGCACCAACAACCATGCCATGTTCAAAGGCACTCAAATCACCTTTCTTCCCCATACTGATGCTCGGTTTGAACTGCAGGAGATTGTCTTGACCATGTCTACATGCCTAAATGCACTGAGTTGCCGCCATGTGATTGGCTGATTAGAAATTAAGTGTTAACAAGAAGTTGGACAGGTGTACCTAATAAAGTGGCCAGTGAGTGTATATATATATATATATATATATATATATATATATATATATATATATGTGTGTGTGTCTCACTGACATATATATGTGTATATACAGTATACCTATTCTATGTGTATATATCTATTCTATTCTAACCTGTCAGTGTGATTTTACTGTACACCGCACTGAATTGCCGACTTTTTAAATTGTACAGAACTCGCATGGTGCGAGCGCTGTGCGATTTTTTTCTCGCACCCATTGACTTACATTGGCGAGTCTCGTCCGAGAATCGCAGCAATACTGTCAGGACTCTGAACATTTTTTACCTTTTGTGCATTACTGCCCTTTTCCAAGATGGCGGTTTTGGTCTCATGTGCACTGTGTCTTCCTGCTATAAAACTCCACCCCAGCCTTCAGTCTGTGCTAGAGTATTCTGCCTTGCATCCAGTTCCTGACCTCTGATTACTCCCTGGCTATATACCTGCTCCTGTGAACCTGTGTGGTGATCCTGCTACTCTGCTCTGAATTCCTGCTGCATACACCAGTTCCAGTAATCCTCCTTCATCTGCTGCTCATGTTTACTTCCATCTGCATTTGCTGGACATGTAAGCGTTTGCTGCTCTGCAAAAACCTGAGACTATTAACCAGGCCTCCCTGGTTGAGCTAAGATATTATTTGAACTGCCTTGTAAGCTTATCTATCTGTGTTTGGACTAAGACAAGGATTTATTCGTGTCAAGTTTCCTCAAGAATAACTGTGCTTCATAGACTTTCTGCTTGATTGTATTTTCCTCTAAAGTTTCCTATAGACTGCTAAGCTGCGTTTAATATTTACACCAAGTGTTGTGGACTAAAGTTTCTCTCTGCACCTGTTTGAATCACCATGTGATAATATAGACTTTACCACTTATAAAACTGTGTCCTGTAGTTGTCTTGTTCCACGCAAAGAGTCTCCTGAGTTATCCCCTATAATTATTACAAATACGCAGCATGCTGCGATTTTTTTATCAGTCCGATTTCGGCTGAGAAAAAAAATCGCAAATGAAAAGACACCTATTAAATAACATTGGTTATTGCACTCATCCAATTTCCTCGCAAGTGGAAATGAGCCTTCAAAATAAGAAAACAAATCCAGAAAATCATCTTGTCTGATTTGGCAAGATTTATTTTGCAAATTATGGTGGAAAATAAGTCTTTGGTCATTAATAAAAGCTCATCTTAATATTTTGTTATATATCCTGTAAGACTTCACAAGGTTGGCACACACTGTTGGTGGTATGTTGGCCCATTCCTCCATGCAGATCTCCCTAGAGCAGTGATGTTTTGGGCCTGTCACTGGGCAACACCGACTTTCAACTCCCTCCAAAGATTTTCTATGGGGTTGAGATCTGGAGAATGGCTAGGCCACTCCAGGATCTTCATATGCTTCTTATGAAGCCACTCCTTTGTGGCCTGGTGGTGTGCTTGGGATCATTATCATGCTGAAAGACCCATCCATGTTTCATCTTCAATGCCCTTGCTGATGGAAGGAGGTTTGCACTCAAAATCTCACGATACATGGCCCTGTTCATTCTTTCATATACATGGATCAGTCATCCTGGTCCCTTTGCAGAGAAACAGCCCCAAAGCATGATGTTGCCACCCCCATGCTTCACAGTAGGTATGCTGTTCTTTGGATGCAACTCAGCATTCTGTCTCCTCCAAACACAACAAGTTTTGTTTCTACCAAACTGTTCTACTTTGGTTTCATCAGACCATATGATATTCTCCCAATACTCCCAATGACAAACTTCACATGGGTTTGGACATGTACTGGCTTAAGCAGGGGGACACGTCTGACACTGCAGGATCTGAGTCCCTGGAGACGTAGTGTGTTACTGATGGTAGCCTTTGTTTCGGTGGTCCCAGCTCTATGCAGGTCATTTACTAGGTCCCACTGTGTGGTTCTGGGATTTTTGCTCACCGATCTTGTGATCATTTTGACCCCACGGGGTGAGATCTTGCGTGGAGCCCCAGATCGAGGGAGATTATCAGTGGTCTTGTATGTCTTCCATTTTCTTATTATTGCTCCCACTGTTGATTTCAACATACCAAGCTGCTTTTATTTTTTATTTATTTATTTATTTAGTCTTTCAAGCCTGGTACAGGGCTACAGTTTTGTTTCTGGTGTCCTTCGACAGCTCTTTGGTCTTCACCATAGTGGAGTTTGGAGTGTGACTATTGGAGGTTGTGGACAAATGTGTTTTATACCGATAAGTTCAAACAGGTGCCATTACTACAGGTAATAAGTGGAGGACAGAGGAGCCTCTTAAAGAAGAAGTTACAGGTTTGTGTCAGCCAGAAATCTTGCTTGTTTTTAGGTGACCAAATACTTATTTTCCACCATAATTTGCAAAATAAATCTTGCCAAATCAGACAAGGTGATTTTCTGGATTTGTTCTCTCATTTTGACTCTCATAGTTGTGATCTAGCTATGATGTCAATTACAGGTCTCGCTCATCTTTCTAAGTGGGAGAACTTGCACAATTGGTGTCTGACAAAATACTTTTTTCCCCACTGTATATGAATCTTTGGATTATTATAAAAGATGATCATTATAGGGAATTGTGGTAAGGGGTAGTCATATTTGGTCTTATCAATTACTTTGTCCTCTAAGTCTATCTAGAAGCACTTTAAGTTCTGGAAGGAATGTCTTTATGAGGTTATTGCTCAGGAAGGCGTATTTCACTCTGTCTTGTAGTATGGCAAGGCACATTTTCTATACTGGTCCTGATCCAAAAGCACTACATTTCCTCCTTTGTAAGAAGGTTTGATCACGAGGCGATTCTGTTCAAGACTTTTTATTGCCTGGATCTCCTTATTAGTACAATTAAATCTGGTCGACGTGTGTAGTGTTTTAAAGTCGCTCGTCATTAGATTAACAAATATATCAATTGCTGACATCTCACTCTGTGGAGGATAAATTTTCGTACTTTTCTTTTTAAGATATGCAAGTGGCCCTTCTCCTGTAAGGTTGGGTCAGACCGTCACTGTACTATTAAGGAGTCTCACATCAGGCAACATGTCTGGAGGGATTCCTAGTTTATTACTAGGAGCGTTGTCTTGTCGCAGAAAATGTTTCCACCACTTGATTTTCCGGGCAAACATATTAAGATCTTTTACAGTGTGAAAGAGGTTTAGATCAGAGAAGGGCACAAAAGACAGGCCTCTTGCGAATATTGATTTTTCTGTCTCATTTACCTCAATTGATGATAAATTGATAATTTGATTATCATCCACTAATTTGGGACTTTTGTTGGGTCCATTCGACTCCTTAAGGCCCCGTCTCACATAGCGAGATCGCTAGCGATATCGCTGCTGAGTCACAAGTTTTGTGACGCAACAGCGACCTCAGTAGCGATCTCGCTATGTGTGACACGTACCAGCGATCAGGCCCCTGCTGCGAGATCGCTGGTCGTGTCGGAATGGCCTGGACCTTTTTTTGGTCGTTGAGGCCCCGCTGACATCGCTGAATCGGTGTGTGTGACACCGATCCAGCGATGTCTTCACTGGTAACCAGGGTAAACATCGGGTTACTAAGCGCAGGGCCGCGCTTAGTAACCCGATGTTTACCCTGGTTACCAGCGTAAATGTAAAAAAAAACAAACAGTACATACTTGCCATCTGATGTCCATCAGGTCCCTTGCCGTCTGCTTCCTGCTCTGACTGAGATCCGGCCGTACAGCGAGAGCGCAGCGCAGCAGTGACGTCACCGCTGCGCTCTCGCTGTACGGCGGCTCAGTCAGAGCAGGAAGCAGACGGCAAGGGACCTGACGGACATCAGATGGCAAGTATGTACTGTTTTTTTTTTTTTACATTTACGCTGGTAACCAGGGTAAACATCGGGTTACTAAGCGCGGCCCTGCGCTTAGTAACCCGATGTTTACCCTGGTTACCCGGGTGCTGCAGGGGGACTTCGGCATCGTTGAAGACAGTTTCAACGATGCCGAAGTCGTTCCCCTGATCGTTGGTCGCTGGAGAGCGGTCTGTGTGACAGCTCCCCAGCGACCACACAACGACTTACCAACGATCACGGCCAGGTCGTATCACTGGTCGTGATCGTTGGTAAATCGCTATGTGAGACGGGGCCTTTAGAGGAAAATTTATCACTAAAAAATGACCTCCTTGTGTGTTTTGATACCTATTCCTTCCTAGGAACTGATCTCGACCCTTCCCTCTATTTCTGTTTCTCCCTCTAGGATTTTTTACTCTATTTTCATTATCAGATGTTTTAGTATCTGTGGATGACGGATCAATTTTTGGTGCCAGCTGTAGGGTCCTATTATTAAGGAATAGGTAAGTCTTATTGTACCTAAAGTCCCTAATAAACTACCTGTGTTTTTTCTCTTTGATGTGATATTGAAAGAGCTCAATACTATTCTGTAATTTAGTTTCTCGGTTAGCAAAGTCTGGTTCTCCTGAGAATTTCTTTGTTGCATCAATTTGTTCCTTAAGGTTCTCATTAAGGACCACAAGGGACTGTTTTTTGTCTTCCAGTAATAGTCATTAATCTTTGAGCACTACTGGTGGCTCCTTCTCCCATTTATTCATAAAGCCTGGGTTTCTAAATCTACTTCCCGGATTCAGGGTTATCCTCAGAATCCGTGGGAACTATCCCTGCCTTAAGGTAGTTCTCTAGTCTCTGCACCTCCCACCATTCCAACACCTAATCCTTAAAGATTTTCATGAGTTCCTTAAGTACTGTGTTATAAATCGGTGTATACCTTTTCTGCATCACACCTTATCCGAAAAGACATCTTTTGCATCAGCCAACCATTGCTCTGTGTTTAGTCCACTCGTCAAAAAATCTGCTATGCCCATGAAAAATCAAGTTCAAGCAAAAAGCGAGGGTGATACAGGGATGGTTACCTCTAATCACCTTGCCTCTATACTCACAAATAATTATGTATTCAGTAGTAGGTGAGACTTTTAAGTTAAAATATAACTTTTAATATACTATATTCCTAGTAAAACCAGAATAACACAACAATTATAAAATATTACCTATTGAGGCAATAAGACATCACAAAAACACATCCACTATGCAGTTAATTTTTTTTTTAACTGTGGTCCTTTCACCTGAGTTTTTCTTATCACCTGTGACAGGGTCACTGGTGCCACATGTGAAGGGAAATATGTCGCGAAGGTTGTTATCCTTCATGATGTGAAACCCATAAGTTTCCCTCTAGCATGATATGTGATGAGAGTTAATCAGCATTTACCAGGGTCTGGGTCTTGTTGTGAGTAGGTGTAAGAGATGCATATCTCACCATATCTCCACCTCAGGGGTGTGGTTAGAGGGAGTTAAATGTCCAGCTACTGTTTTTTTCTCTCTGGTCTGTTTGGAGGAAGGAAGCCTCCAGGTTGACGCTCCGGTAGAACTTGCAATGTGTTTGTCCCAGAAGGCTGGAGCCCTACTAGGAAAGGCTTTGCATGGACTTTTTATTTTCATTTGTGCCAGGTCTATTTTTGTGTTACTATTTTGGCTTAATGGTTTATAAAGAAATAAACCACCCAGAGACTTTAATATAAAGTGTTCCTGTGTCCATTAAGTTAATAGAGCGATGCATGAGTATATGTCTTGTGTATACTGATCATAGTACCAGTGATCTCCATCACTGTAAGGCATACTCCAGATTGCTTTATAAATAAACTGTACGCTATATACGAACTAAAGAGCCATATTCTCATCTGCTTTATATTGGTGTATATTGAAAGAAATCAGCCTCACTTTGTTTGTAAACTGACAACTGTAAGTCTCAATTGGATGTATATCATATTTATGTGAAGGTAAACTATAGTCAGCAATGTATTGCTCTTAAACATTTGAGATTGGATGGCGGTAACTATAAGGTGTGCTTATAAAAACGCCATGGTTAATATGAACTAGTCTGGTCTAAACTGGTTTATTCTGATAAAATAATACTGTAGCTTCAAAATATATGTGTATAAATTGACTACTGCAAGGTTCAATCAGGTATACATTAGATTTGGGCTAAACTGAACATCAGTCAGCAATAGGCTGTTAAAAACATAAGGTTGAACGGTGGCGACTATAAGGGTATGTTCACACGATCCTGATTTCAATCCTTTTTTTTCAGGACAAAAACCGCAGCTCTTGGCAGAAAACGCAGGTGCGTTTTTGGTGCGTTTTTAGTGCGGTTTTTTATGCAGTTTTCTCTGCAGATTGTCTGTGTTTGACACAAATAAAGCTTTAACTGCAGTGGGGGAAAAAAAAAAAAGAAATGATGTCATTTCCTTGTCCAACCCTTTTCTTCTTCCATCCTCCATTTTGGGACTAAACACCAAAATGAGTGGACGTGTTTTGAATGACAGCGCTCCGCAGAGTGCTGAGCGTAGGCCAGATCACAGCCCGCGGATCCAGCTCTATCCAGCTATTTAAGTCTACGTTCACATTTGCGGTCTGCGCCGCAGCGTCGCCGCATGCGTCATGCGCCCCTATATTTAACATGGGGGCGCATGGACATGCGTCGCACTTGCGTTTTGCGCCGCATGCGTCACTGCAGCGCACGCATCCGGGCGCGGAGGACGCAGCAAGTTGCATTTTTGCTGCGTCCAAAATCAATCAAAAAAAGGACGCATGCGGCACAGAACGCAGCGTTGTGCATGGGTTTTGCTGCGTTTTTGTTTGCGTTGTGTGTTGCGGCGCCGAAGCTGCGGCGCACAACGCAAATGTGAACATATCCTAAGTGCCACGTATTTAAGTGCCACGTATCACGTATTTAAGTGCCACGTATTTCAGTGCCACATATTTCAGTGCCACGTATTTCAGTGCCACGTATTTCAGTGCCACGTATCACGTATTTCAGTGCCACGTGCCACGTATCAAAGTGCCACATATCACGTATTTAAGTGACACGTGCCACGTATCAAAGTGCCACGTATCACGTATTTCAGTGCCACGTATTTAAGTGACACGTATCACGTATAAGTGCCACGTATCACGTATTTCAGTGCCACGTATTTAAGTGACACGTATCACGTATAAGTGCCACGTGCCATAAGTGCATATAAGTGCCATCATTGACCCCGGCACTCTCGCTTAACGGCAGTGCTGCGTGGGAAAGTTCAACGCAGCTGTACTGCTGTTAACCGAGACGCCGGAGTCATTGAACTCCGGAACAGTACGCGATACACTGCTAGGAGCTTCGCTCCTGGCAGTGTATTGCCGGAGAGCAGCCGATCGGCGTGGGACACTCGTTTTATGGATTCTGCGGACAGGGAGTATGGATTTGATTTTTTATTTTGTGATTTTTTCCTGGAGGATCGAGGGCTTCGCCTACAAGTGTGCTGTTGGTGAGTATATACTCTGTGTTATGTGTTGTATGTACTGTACTGTGTGTCATGTATGTGTATTGTGTGTAGGTGTTTTGTGTAACTTTACAATTGTGCTAAGTCGCCGGACACAGGGACAACTCTCCCATCCTAATACCGGATGGGAGTAGTAGTCCCATACGGCGACTTAGCACAATGGTGGCACTAGCGTCGCATGGGGACACACACACACACACACACACACACACATACATACACACACACACACACATATACCAAATCAATCACGATCCCCATGCGACGGTACGCCTCCATGTCTCTCCGCCCAAGCACTTCCGCCCACGCACTTCCGGCCGCTTCCCCGCACTTCCGGCTGCAGCGGTTCTGCACCACAAACCGCAATAAAACCCGCAGATATATTTTTGATCTGCGGGTTTTACTGCGGGTTTGACCTCACAATGGAGGTCTATGGGTGCAGAACCGCTGCAGTTTCGGGCAAAGAAGTGACATGCTCCTTCTTTTTTCCCGCACCGATTCATCGCGGCTTTTTAAGGGAAATTCAGGACCGTGTGCACAGTGGTTCCTGTTTTCCATAGGGGTACATTGTAATGTACCCTGCATGGAAAACAGCTGCGGAACCGCAGCGGCAAAACCGCTGCGGTTCTGCAGTAAAAAACGCACTGTGTGAACATGGCCTAAGGGTTATAAAAAAAAAAACTCCCCGGAGAAGGGAAAGGACGACAGTAAAAAAATTGACTAGATAGGTCCATGTGGATGTGTATTTGTGATGTCTTATTGCCTCAATAGGTAATGTTTCATAGCTGATGTGCTATTTTGGTTTTACTAGGAATATACTAAAAGATATATTTTACTTAAAAGTCTCACCTACTGCTGAATACATACTTACGCTCCCAGTAACAGTGTTGGTCAGAGCACGGCTGATGTTGTGGAACAAGGGCTTGTGTAAGGCGGGGATGGCACCCCGGGAGAAAGAGTGGTGACTAGGGACCAAGGGTCTGCCACCACCATGAAGATGTGAAAAGCTTCCATCTCCACAAGCCTAAATGGCAATATTTCCAGGACAAGCAGTCTGGAAATCTGGCTGTTTATTATTGTGGCCTGTGGGTGGGTGGCTACATATTTACACTTGTGTTCCAAGGACTGGGGTAGGAACAACTGAACGCTGTGCTGGGACAAGGATTTGATTGCTGATGGTGGTTGCAAGTGTGCAACCACAGGTGCAGGATGGGAGGTATCTTCACCTAAGTCATGGACAGTGGATTGGTGTGCCCATCGTATAGGGTAAGAGACAGACACCGTTTCTGGGCCCTGCCGTTCAGCCCATATAGTCAGGTGCTTTGCTTGCATGTGCCTGAGCATGCTAGTGGTGGTCTGGCTGGTTGTTTTGTTGCCCCTGCTGATGCTGGCTTGGCAGATGTTGCAAATGGCCTTTTTTTGGGTTAACTGGACTGTCATTAAAAATGTGCCAGACTTAGGAACACCTAACCCTTGGCCTGGCAACTACTGGAGAACGGTTGTTCGCCTTGTGTCTCTGGCCATCTCACTTTTTCCTGCCTGATGGTGCTGCAGTCCCCCCCCCCCTCACCCCACCTCTGCTCTGCTGCAATCAATCTGCATGTCACCTTCCCAGTTTATGATAACACACCTTCTCATTTAAAGATTTTTCTGTATTTTCACGACTATGAAAATTGTACATTCACACTGAAGGCATCAAAACTATGAATTAACACATGTGGAATTATATACTTAAAGTGTGAAACAACTGAAATTATGTCTTATATTCTAGGTTCTTCAAAGTAGCCACCTTTTGCTTTGATGACTGCTTTGCACACTCTTGGCATTCTCTTGATGAGCTTCTAGAGGTAGTCACCGGGAATGGTCTTCCAACAATCTTGAAGGAGTTCCCAGAGATGTTTAGCACTTGTTGGCCCTTTTGCCTTTACTCTGCGGTCCAGCTCACCCCAAACCATCTCGATTGGGTTCAGGTCTGGTGACTGTGGAGGCCAGGTCATCTGGCATAGCACCCCTTCACTCTCCTTCTTGGTCAAATATCCCTTACACAGCCTAGAGGTGTGTTTGGGGTCATTGTCCTGTTGAAAAATAAATGATGGTCCAACTAAACGCAAACCGGATGGAATAGCATGCCGCTGCAAGATGCTGTGGTAGCCATGCTGGTTCAGTATGCCTTCAATTTTGAATAAATCCCCAACAGTGTCACCAGCAAAGCACCCCCACACCATCACACCTCCTCCTCCATGCTTCACGGTGGGAACCAGACATGTAGAGTCCATCCATTCACCTTTTCTGCTTCGCACAAAGACACGGTGGTTGGAACCAAAGATCTCAAATTTGAACTCATCAGACCAAAGCACAGATTTCCACTGGTCTAATGTCCATTCCTTGTGTTTTTTAGCCCAAACAAGTCTCTTCTGCTTGTTGCCTGTCCTTAGCAGTGGTTTCCTAGCAGGTATTTTACCATGAAGGCCTGCTGCACAAAGTCTCCTCTTAAGGCTACTTTCACACATCCGTCGGTACGGGCCCGTCGTAATGCATCGGGCCGACATACCGACGGATGCTGTGAAATAACTGCAAGACGTGGGCAGTGGATGCAGTTTTACAACGCATCCGCTGCCCATTCTGCAGTCCGGGGAGGAGGGGGCGGAATTTCGGCCGCGACACACAAAAAAAGTTACATGGAACGTTTTTTTGTGCCGACAGTCCGCCAAAACACGACGCATCCGTCGCACAACGGATGCGACGTGTGGCAATCCGCCGCAATGCGTCGATAATGCAAGTCTATGGAGAAAAAAACGCATCCTGGGGTCAACTTTGCAGGATGCGTTTTTTCTCCAAAACCACGCATTGCGACATACGCCAGAAGACGCAAGTGTGAAAGTAGCCTAAGGGCTCATACTCACTTGCTCGAAACTCAGATGAGTCTCGCACGGCAATACCGGCACTGCACCTGGCACAGAGGAGCGGAGCGTGCGGCTGCATGTATTCCTATGCGGCCGCACGCTCCGATCTGAGTGCCGGCAGCAGCACCGGGTATTAACGTGCGAGACTCATCCGAATTTCGCGCAAGTGGGTATGAGCCCTTACAGTTGTTGTAGAGATGTGTCTGCTGCTAGAACTCTGTGTGGCATTGACCTGGTCTCTAATCTGAGCTGCTGTTAACCTGCAATTTCTGAGGCTGGTGACTCGGATAAACTTATCCTCAGAAGCAGAGGTGACTCTTGGTCTTCCTTTCCTGGGGCGGTCCTCATGTGAGCCAGTTTCTTTGTAGCGCTTGATGGTTTTTGCCACTGCACTTGGGGACACTTTCACAGTTTTCCCAATTTTTCGGACTGCCTGACCTTCATTTCTTAAAGTAATGATGGCCATTCATTTTTATTTACTTAGAATTTGTATTATGGCAAGAAAAAAGCAGCTAACAGTCTATTCAGTGGGACTATCAGCTGTGTATCCACCAGACTTCTGCACAACACAACTGATGGTCCCAACACCATTTATAAGGCAAGAAATCCCACTTATTAAACCTGACAGGGCACACCTGTGAAGTAAAAACCAGTCCCGGTGACTACCTCTTGAAGCTCATCAAGAGAATGCCAAGAGTGTGCAAAGCAGTCATCAAAGCAAAAGGTGGCTACTTTGAAGAACCTAGAATATAAGACAGAATTTCAGTTGTTTCACACTTTTTTGTTAAGTATATAATTCCACATGTGTTAATTCATAGTTTTGATGCCTTCAGTGTGAATGTACAATTTTCATAGCCATAGTCATGAAAATACAGAAAAATCTTTAAATGAGAAGGTGTGTCCAAACTTTTGGTCTTTATATATATAATTTTTTTTTTTTTTTTAATTTCTTTCTTCCACAAACGTCTTTGGTATCTTCTAACAGAATCAATGGAACTTAAGAATTTCCCACGGGCTTACGGCCACACTTCACTGATTTAGGGTTTTTCCCCTTGAATCCAAGTCTTCACAGGATCGAATCATAGTTGCTATAATTGATCCTCATGAATTATTCTTTTGGACTCAGCCGACTTCAACTCAAAAATATTTCATGAATCCGTACATTCCTCAACCAAGAATCTGCAAAAACCCTAGTCCATGCCCTCATCATCTCTCGCCTTGACTACTGCAACCTCCTGCTCTGTGGCCTCCTCTCTAACACTCTCGCACCCCTCCAATCTATTCTAAACTTTGCTGCCCGACTAATCCACCTGTCCCCCCGCTATTCCCCGGCCTCTCCCCTCTGTCAATCCCTTTACTGGCTCCCCATTGCCCAGAGACTCCAGTACAAAACCCTAACCATGACATACAAAGCCATCCACAACCTGTCTCCTCCATACATCTGTGACCTCGTCTCCCGGTACTTACCTACACGCAACCTCCGATCCTCACAAGATCTCCTTCTCTAATCCCCTCTTATCTCCTCTTCCCACAATCGTATACAAGATTTCTCTTGCGTATCACCCCTACTCTGGAACCCTCTACCACAACACATCAGACTCTCGCCTACCATCGAAACCTTCAAAAAGAGCCTGAAGACCCACCTCTTCCGACAAGCCTACAACCTGCAGTAACCACCGATCAACCAAACCGCTGCATGACCAGCTCTATCCTCACCTACTGTATTCTCACCCATCCCTTGTAGATTGTGAGCCTTCGCGGGCAGGGTCCTCTCTCCTCCTGTTACAGTTATGACTTGTATTGTTTAAGATTATTGTACTTGTTTTTATTATGTATACCCCTCCTCACATGTAAAGCGCCATGGAATAAATGGCGCTATAACAATAAATAATAATAATAATAATAATATACGGCCAATAGATCTAAACAACTCCCGAGTGGCTAATGGCCATATATGTCCAACTTGGGTCACTCCAGGGATCAATTCATCGCGGGTCGGATACTATATATTCCAAATATTTTTAGATATATAACCAAAATGCCTTGTTTTTACATTTTAAGAATACTATTCTTTAGGGTTTAGGGGTGCAGGCAAGTTTGGCTTCCATTGATCAGACAGAATCCTGTTGCTCACCTTGCACATGTCCTCGACCTCTGCACTTACCATCAGCATTACGTCCACTTCCCTATCCCTTACACGTACCTTGCCCATTTTAAATTACGTATGATATATCCCTGTTGAGAAAACTTTGCAGGATTAGTATAGCAGGAAAATTTGCCCACCTTTGATGAACTTGTAATAGAGTGGTGCTATTGCAACCGACCAAGTCTGGCTGTATGCTTTTGACGCACAACTGCCACAGTATAAACAGCGTATAATATTTCAATGCTGAAAATTTTTTTTGCAACATTAGTATCACAGGAAAATTTGCCCACCTCAAATGGACCTGTCACACTGCAGTAGCAATCTAGTGATGCTATTGCAACCAACTAAGTCTGACTGTATGCTTTTGATGCACAATTGGCACAATATAAATGGCGTACAATATTTCCCTTCTGAAAAAACTTTGCAGGATAAGTATTGCAGGAAAATTTTCCTACCTCAGATTGACTTGTTACACTGAAGGAAGCAGCAATATAGCGATGCTATTGCAACCAACCAAGTCTAGCTGTATGCTTTTGATGCACAACTGTCACAGTATAAATGCCGTATATTTCCCTGCTGAAAAACTTTGCAGCATTAGTATCGCAGGAAAACTTGCCCACAAAAAAGTGTTCTAAAATTTATCTGGATTAAATTATTCATCCATATAGTAATACATGCTTTCTCGTACATTTTGGAGGTATACAAGACTACAAAAAAGCATTGTAAAATTTAATGGGATTCAATTACTTATCCAAACAGCATTACGTGCTTTGTGGTACATTTCTGTGTTATATAACAGTCCAAGAGCTTTGAAACATTTTTCTGTATTCAGTTACTTATCCATACAGTATTACATGCTCTGTGGCACATTTCGGTAGTATATATCACTATAAAATAGAGTTGTACATTTTTTCTGGATTAAATTACTCATCCATAGAGTATTGTTTTTTTTGTGGGAAATTTTGATGGTATGCAACACTCAAAAAAAGGTTGAAAATGTTTTCTTGTTTAAATTATTCATTCATAGAGTATTACATGCTTTGTGGTACATTTCTGTGGTATATAACACTCCAAAAAAGCTTGTAAAGTTTTCTGGATTCAATTACTCATCCATACAGTATTACGTGCTTTATGAATACATAGCTAAAAATATGGATTGAAGAAAAAAACCATACTATTGGCTAAGAGAAACTCTCCATAAGACTTAGAAAGCATAAGAGGACAATTGGGATCTTTAGGCTATGTGCAAACGTTGCCGATTTTGTTGTGGATCCATAACGTTTTTGGACGCGCGGAATTGCACCAAATTCGCAATGTAGTGCACAATCAATGTTAATCAATGGGAATTACAGAAATGGTGTGCACATGCTGTGGAAAAATCCGCCCGGATTTGCAGCATTTTATTTTCCGCCTCATGTCAATTCTTTTTGCGGATCTACAGCATTTCTGCACCCATTGACTATCATTTAGACAGTCAAATCTGCAGCAAAACCGCAGGTGTAAAAAGGTTTGCGGTTTTGCTGCAGAGTTGCATGCCAAAAATGTTGCAGAGGCAGGAGGAAGAGTGTGTGGGTGGAGAATGTGTGTGTGGGTGGAGACAATGTACTGTATGTGGGCGGAGAAGATGCCCGTGTCTGTGTATCTGTGGCTGTGTGTGTCTCTCTCTGTGTGTGCGGGTCTGTGTAGGCAGGCATCGTCTGATGGGACTACAGCTCCCATCCGACTAGGTTTGCTGTCACATATAACAGTGACAGCATTAGCCGATGATGGGACAGTAGTCCCATCAGACGATGCCTGTGTTCAATTGTAATAAGAAAAAAAAAACAACTTACAGTACATACTCACCAAACACCTAGTCCCCGACGCCCTCGATTGCCTGCAAAAAAAACCAAAAAAAAAACCCAACAGTATACTCCCTGTTTCGATGTTATCCATTTAATAACAAGTGTACCAAGATGATCTCCCGTGTAGAACAGTGACATCGGGAGATATGACTGCTCTACAGGGACTCCGGCGATACAGTGACAGGAGGTAATCCTCCGCAGTGTATCTCTCCACCGCCAGGAGAGAGGTCACCCGAGTTCATGCTGTCACTGGCAACACTGTGTGAGAAAATTCTCAAGCAGCGGAGCAGTAAAGTGAGAGCATGAACTCCGGTGACTTCTTCAGTGATGCACTGCAGGAGCGATCATCTCCGGTCAGTGCATCACGGGAGGCCCTGTAGAACAGTGACATCTAACGATGTTACTGTTCTACAGGGGAAATCGTCATGGGACACTCGTAATTAAATGGGCTACATCGGAACAGAGAGTATTTGTGTTGGATTACTATTTTATTTTGTTTGCAGAACGAGGGTGTCGCAGGAATTAGGCATATAATAAATATGGGAAACTGAGTGGTGTTTTATTTCATTAAAAGACTTTATTCTGGCTGTGTCTTTATTTAACTTTTAACAACTATAGAATTAGTAATGGATAGGTGTCTTATTGACACCTCTCCATTACTAAGCTGTGCTTGGTGTCACTTTATAATACAAAGGTGACATCAACCCGACAACTATTACCTCACTTGCCACCACTACAGGGCAAGTGGGAAGAGAGGGCCTAAGTGCCAGAATTGGTGTATCTTAGAGATGCACCATTTCTGGGGCGGCTGAGAGATGGTGTTTGTAGCCGGGGCAGGGGCCCAAATATCCATGGCCCCTTCATAGGCCAATAATATCAGCCCGCAGCTGTCTGCATAGCCTTTTCTGGTTATTATAGGGGACCCCCATGTCATTTATTTGGGGGGCTCCCCTATTTTAATAGTCAGTAAAGGCTAAATATACAGCTGTGAGCTGATATTAATAGCCTGGGAAGCTCCATGGGTATTTCCCCCTTCATGAAAAACACCAAAAAACTAAAAATTCAAGAAAACACACCAAAAACAGGCAGAGATGCTTACCTGTCTAAATGGGCTTCAATACAAATGCACAAGCAGGGTGCAGCGGACCCAAATAAAATAGTAAATGCACAGGTGCAATACCTAATGAAACAGCCAGCCTTCAATCAGGGATTGGCCGTGTGGCACACCAATGCACGAAGATACATACTCTGTATGTGGCATGCTCACACAGGATGCATTGTAGCACTGGGCAGCCCGCCATGGGGCGTTATTAATAGGCTGGAGCCAGATGCTCTGCATTCCTTGTTGAGCTGAGGTGGCCATATTTAAATTCGGGCAACTAAAAGGGCAAGTAAATATCAGCTTATTGTCAAAACTGCACATATACACAGGATATATTTACAAATATTTTTAAAAAGTTATCGACTCTCAAGGATCTTGTGCTCCTTGTTACTTTTCAGTGGTATAGAACACTACAAAAAAGCCTTGTAAAATTTTCCTGGATTGAATTACTCATCCATACAGTATTAAGCACTTTGAGGTACATTTTGATGGAAAATAACATTCCAAAAATGTTCACAAATTTTGTATGGATTCAATTAGTCATCCGGACAGTTTAAACACAGTTCTTGTTACATTACTGTGGTATATGAAAATACAAAAACCCTTCCAAAAATTTTTATGGATTCATTTATTCATTCATACAGTTTAACGTGTTTTTTGTTACATTACGGTGGTATATAAAACTAAAAAAAGTTCCAAAATTTGTTGTGGACTGAATTAGTCATCCATACAGTTTAACATGCTTTGTGTAAAAATATGGTGGGTTTAAATTTTTAAAAACTGCTTGACCTGGTACAGTTTCCAAAATATTTTGTTCAAAATATTGACTATTGTCATATATACTTTAGAACCTGCTTTGCGTGCAATTTTGTTGCTTTGAAATAAATTCCAAAATTGGCACTCCACAGTTGTTCAAAAATGTGGTTGAACAAAAATTGAATATTGGCATTTATGCTCTAGAACTTGGTTTGCGTACAATTTCGTTTGTTTAACCCCTTAAGCCCCAAGTGTGGTTTGCACGTTAATGACCGGGCCAATTTTTACAATTCTGACCACTGTCCCTTTATGAGGATATAACTCTGGAACGCTTCAACGGATCACGGTGATTCTGACATTGTTTTCTCGAGACATATTGTATTTCATGATATTGGTAAAATTTCTTTGATAAGACTTTTCGCAATTTTCCAACTTTGAATTTGTATGCCCTTAAATCACAGAGATATGTCACACAAAATACTTAATAAGTAACTTTTCCCACATGTCTACTTTACATCAGCACAATTGTGGAACCAAAATTTTTTTTTATTAGGGAGTTATAAGGGTTAAAAAAGTTGACCAGCAATTTCAAATTTTTACACCATTTTTTTTTTTAGGGACCACATCTCATTTGAAGTCATTTTGAGGGGTCTATATGATAGAAAATAACCAAGTGTGACACCATTCTAAAAACTGCACCCCTCAAGGTGCTCAAAACCACATTGAAGAAGTTTATTAAGCCTTCAGGTGTTTCACAGGAATTTTTGGAATGTTTAAATAAAAATGAACATTTAACTTTTTTTCACACAAAATTTACTTCAGCTCCAATTTGATTTATTTTACCAAGGGTAACAGGAGAAAATGGACCCCAAAAGTTGTTGTACAATTTGTCCTGAGTACGCCGATACCCCATATGTGGGGGTAAACTACTGGGTGCATGGCAGAGCTCGGAAGGGAAGGAGCGCTATTTGACTTTTCAATGCAAAATTTACTGGAATTGAGATGCGACGCCATGTTGCGTTTGGAGAGCCCCTGATGTGCCTAAACATTGAAACCCCCCACAAGTGACACCATTTTGGAAAGTAGACCCCCTAAGGAACTTATCTAGATGTGTGGTGAGCACTTTGACCCACCAAGTGCTTCACAGAAGTTTATAATGCAGAGCCGTAAAAATAAAAAATCATATTTTTTCACAAAAATGATCTTTTCGCCCCCAATTTTTTATTTTCCCAAGGGTAAGAGAAGAAATTGGACCCCAAAAGTTGTTGTGCAATTTGTCCTGAGTACGCTGATACCCCATATGTGGGGGGGGGCACCGTTTGGGTGCATGACAGAGCACGGAAGGGAAGGAGCGCCATTTGGAATGCAGACTTAGATGGATTGGTCTGCAGGCGTCACATTGCGTTTGCAGAGCCCCTAATGTACCTAAACAGCAGAAACCCCACACAAGTGACCCCATATTAGAAACTAGACCCCCCAAGGAACTTATCTAGATGTGTTGTGAGAACTTTGAACCCCCAACTGTTTCACTAGCGTTTATAATGCAGTTCCGTGAAAATAAAAAATCATTTGTTTCACACAAAAATGTTTTTTGGCCCCCCAAATTTTTATTTTCCCAAGGGTAACAAGAAAAATTGGACCCCAAAGGTTGTTGTCTAATTTGTCCTGAGTACGCTGATACCCCATATTTTGGGGCAAACCCCTGTTTGGGCGCACGGGAGAGCTCGGAAGGGAAGGACCACTGTTTTACTTTTTCAATGCAGAATTGGCTGGAATTGAGATCGGACGCCATGTCGCGTTTGGAGAGCCCCTGATGTGCCTAAACAGTGGAAACCCCCAATTCTAACTGAAACCCCAACCCTAGCCCTAACCCTAATGGGAAAATGGAAATAAATTTTTTTTAATTTTATTATTTTTCCCTAACTAAGGGGGTGATGAAGGGGGGTTTGATTTACTTTTTTAGCGTTTTTTTAGCGGATTTTTATGATTGACAGCTGTCACAGACTAAAATATGCTTTTTATTGCAAAAAATAGTTTTTGCGTCTCCACATTTTGAGAGCTATAATTTTTCCATATTTTGGTCCAGTCATGTGAGGTATTGTTTTTTTGCGGGACGAGTTCACGTTTTTATTGGACCCATTTTCAGGCACGTGACCTTTTTTGATAGCTTTTTATTCCGATTTTTGTGAGGCAGAATTACCAAAAACCAGCTATTCATGAATTTCTTTTGGGGGGGCGTTTATACCATTCCACGTTTGGTAAAATTGATAAAGCAGTTTATTGTTCGGGTCAGTATGATTACAGCAATATCTCATTTATATTTTTTTTATGTTTTGACCCTTTTATATGATAAAAACTATTTTATAGAAAAAATAATTATTTTTGCATCGCTTTATTCTGAGGACTATAACTTTTTTATTTTTTCACTGATGATGCTGTATGGAGGCTCGTTTTTTGCGGGACAAGATGATGTTTTCAGCAGTACCATGGTTATTTATCTCCATCTTTTTGATCGCGTGTTATTCCACTTTTTGTTCGGCGGTATGATAATAAAGTGTTGTTATTTGCCGTTTTTTTTTACCGCGTTCACTGAAGGGGTTAACTAGCAGGACAGTTTTATAGGTGGGGTCGTTACGGACACGGCGATACTAAATATGTGTACTTTTATTTTTTTATTATTATTTAAAGAAACGTATTTATGGGAACAATATATATATTTTTTTTTTTTTTTACACATGTGAATATTTTTTTTTTACTTTACAACTTTGCCCCAGGGGGGACATCATGTTATAGGGTCAGATCGCTGAACTCCCCCTTGAGGAAGGTTTATCTGAAACGTGCATCGGGGAGGGTGGGAGACGGCGTGGCTCATCGCTCATCATCCTCTAGGTATGCTACCTGTTACAATATGTGAATGCCCTGTTGATATGTATTTGTCCACACTGGTGCACTGTTTTCCATGTGTGTAATAACATTTCTGTACATCTGATACATGGCGCTCTGGATTAGGCATGATATGCCGGATTACGATTGAGTGTTTGTGCCGCTCTGCTCCCCTACTATGCAGTCTGCAGGTGTTTGCCAATTTTAGCCTCTGCTGTTTGAGACCTGCTATTTCTATATTTATCTAATAAAGTTTATACTTATTACTTTGTACACTGTTTTCTTCTGTGGTTTTGTAGTCTAACTAGTGTGTCCTGCACATCCAATAATTTGGGCTTCAACATTTATAGTATCTCTATTATGATGACCCATCTCTTTAGAAGCTTTTTATGTTTTCTGTGTTTTTGCTTGATCTGACACTTTGCACAGCACTGTGTCAGATCAGCGAGAGGACATGCAGGGCTGCAGGCTTACCAACGCTTGCTCTGAGCAGGCGCTGGTAAGCCACTTCCCTGCAGGACCCGGATGCAGCCCCGCAGCCATTTTGGATCCGTGGCCTGCAGGGAGAAGGCAGGAGACCCTCGGAGCAGCGCGATCACATCGCGTTGCTCTGAGGGCCTCAGGGTAGCACGCAGGGAGCCCCCTCCCTGCGCAATGCTTCCCTATGCCGCCGGAACACTGCGATCATGTTTGATCGCAGTGTGCCGGGGGTTAATGTGCCAGGGGCGGTTCGTGACCGCTCCTGGCACATAGTGCCGGATGTCAGCCGCGATAGTCAGCTGACACCCGGCTGCGATTTCCCCCCCCCCCCCCGTGAGCGCGGCCAATTGCATATGACGTACTAGCCCGTCACTGGGAATTAAGTCCCAGGTCACCTTGATGGGATAATACGTCATACAGGATTAAGGGGTTAAAATAAAAAACAAAATTGGTTGCTGAACTACTTCAGCAAAGTGACAACAGGCTCTGCAGAAGCTAATTTGTCTAGGAGACAAACCATGACAGTTACTGAAAGGAATAACAGACCAGACAGATCTGTAGCTGTCCTCGCTGAACCTACAACCAGGCATGGTCATGTGCAATAATGGCAGCAACCTGGTGGCAGCTGTGAAGCTTTACAAGCTCTCGCACATGTGCTCAAATTGGTAGTTCAGCGGTTTCTGAAAACCTATCCAGATTTGCCAGAGCTTCTGGTCAAGGTATACCGCGTCAGGAGCCGGTGCTGCAGCAGCGCATGCAAGTGCCAGCTCATTGACTGGTGTGCGTTGTGACCACGCGTTTTTGGCAGTTCTCGCTTCATAAATTACACTGAAATTTCAAATTTTTTAATATTAATTTAAATTTTTTTAAATCCTTTTTAAATTTTGCCTTATCTACAAGTCATTATACAGCAATGTTTAGTAACATTTGTTTTCCTGTAAACACCAATTTCTCATCGATTTTGAATGTTTTATTGTCAGTTTTTAAAGTAGAGAAAAAGTGTGACACCATTGTTCTCAGCAGCAATCTGGGAGTCAGAGATGCTTTCAGGGGTCTTCTTCATGCAGTTTTCCTTCCATTCAGCACTTTTTCTATCAATTTAAACATTTTCACTGCCCCACAGACCTGCCGGAAAAATGTTCAGATGTCTCATTGATTTACATTATACACGTTACTCAAAACGAGCATCTGAGAATTAGGAATTTCTCACTTCGGGTAACGAGTATTTTAGTGCTCTCTCATCTCTAATTATTACTCCGTAATAAATCACTTGTAACGCCACATCTAGCATATGGAATAGCAGTTTTATGGTCTATGTTTTAATACCCCTGGAGCTTTTTTCGGTTTTGCGTTTTAGCTTTTTGCTCCCCTTCTCAGAGCCATAACTTTTTTATTTTTCTGTCAATATGGCTGTGTCTTTTGCGGGATGAGTTGTACTTTTGAATGACACCATTGGGTTTACCATGTCGTGTACTAGAAAACGGGAAAAAAAAAATTCCAAGTGCGATGAAATTGCAAAAAAGTGCAATTTTTTTGTTTGGCCTTTTTTAAGTGTTTATTTCTCTTAAGGTTGATGATTATGGCTTACAGCCAATGAAAACCCAAAAGTCATTATCTCAGTAAATTAGAATACTTTATAACACCAGCTTGAAAATGATTTTAACATCCGACATGTTGGCCTACTGAAATGTATGTTCAGGAAGTGCACTCAATACTTGGTCGGGGCTCCTTTGGCATCAATTACTGCATCAATGTGGTGTGGTATGGAGGTGATCAGCCTGTGGCACTGCTGAGGTGTTATGGAAGCCCAGGTTGCTTTGATAGCAGCCTTTAACTCGTCTGCATTGTTGGGTTTAGTGTCTCTCATCTTAACAATACCCAATAGATTCTCTATGGGGTTAAGGTCAGGCGAGTTTGCTGGCCAATCAAGCACACTGATACTGTTGTTTTTAAACCAAGTATTGGTACTTTTGGCAGTGCGGACAGGTGCCACGTAGTGATGAGCGAATATACTCGTTGCTCGAGTTTTCCCGAGCACTCGGGTGGTCTCCGATTATTTATGACTGCTCGGAGTTTTACTTTTCCTTGCTGCAGCTAGATGATTTGCGGCTACTAGACAGCTTGATTACATGTGGGGATTCCCTAGCAACCAGGCAACCCCCACATGTACTCAGGCTGGCTAACAGACATAGATCATCCAGCTGAGGCAAGGAAAACTAAATCTCCGAACAGTCATAAATACTCGGAGACCACCCGAGCAACGAGTATATTCGCTCATCACTAGTGCCAAGTCGTGCTGGAGAATTACATTTCCATCTCCAAGAAGCTTGCTGGGTAGAGGGAAGCATAAGTGCTCTAAAATTTCCTGGTAGATGGCTGCGCTGACTTTGGGCTTGATAAAACACAGTGGACCTATACCAGCAGATAACATGGCTCCCCAAACCATCATTGATTGGTGAAACTTTACATTAGACCTCAAGCAGCTTGGATTGTTTGCCTCTCCACTCTTCCTTCAGACTCTGGGTCCTTGATTTCCAAATGAAATGCAAAATTTACTTTCATCTGAAAACACCTTGCCTACTGAGCAACAGTCCAGTTCTTTTTCTCCATGGCCCAGGTAAGATGCTTCTGGCATTGTCTATTGGTCATGAGTGGCTTGACACAAGGAATGCGACAATTGTGGCCCATGTCCTGGGTACATCTCTGTGTGGTGGCTCTTGAAGCAATGACTCCAGCACCAGTTCACTTATGAATCTCCCGCAAAGTTTTGAATTGCCTTTTCTTAACAATCCTTTCAAGACTGTGATTAACCCGATTGCTTGTGCTCCTTTTTTTACCATATTTTTTTCTTCCACTCAACTTACCATTAAAGGAAACCTGTCACCCCCAAAATGGAAGGTGAGCTAAGCCCACCAGCATCAGGGGCTTATCTACAGCATTCTGGAATGCTGTAGATAAGCCCCCAATGTATCCTAAGAGATGAGAAAAAGAGGTTAGATTATACTCACCCAAGGGCGGTCCCGGTCCGGTTCTGGTCCGATGGGCATCGCCGTCCGATCCAGCGCCTCCTATCTTCATGAGATGACGTCCTCTTCTGGTCTTCACGCTGTGGCTCAAGGCGCAGGCGTACTTTGTCTGCACTGTTGAGGGCAGAGCAAAGTACTGCAGTGCGCAGGTGCCGGGCTTTTCTGACCTTTTCCGGCGCCTGCGCATTGCAGTACTTTACTCTGCCCTCAACAGGGCAGATAAAGTACGCCTGCGCCGGTGCCGCAGCGAGAAGACAAGAAGAGGACATCATCGTAAGAAGATGGGAGGCTGGACCGGACAGCGACGCCCATCCAGAATTCTGTAGATAAGCCCCTGATGCCGGTGGGCTTAGCTCACCTTCCATTTTGGGGGTGACAGGTTCCCTTTAATATGCTTGTATACAGCACTCTGAACAGCCAGCTTCTTTAGCAATTACCTTTTGTAGCTTACCCTCCTTGTGGAGTGTCAAAGACTGCCTTCTGGACATCTGTCAAGTCAGCAGTCTTGCCCATGATTGTAGAGCCTACTGAAACAGACAAATGGACCTTTTTAACCCCTTAATCCCATATGACATACTGTATGACGTATTATCCCATCGATGTGACCTGGGACTTAATTCCCAGTGACGGGATAGTACGTCATATGCAATCGGCCACGCTCACGGGGGGAGCGCGGCCGATCGCGGCCGGGTGTCAGCTGACTATCGCAGCTGACATCCGGCACTATGTGCTAGGAGCGGTCACGGACCGCTCCTCGCACATTAACACCTGGAACACTGCGATCAAGGCGATGTGCTCCCCTTGTACCGAGCGTCTCCTCCCTGCAGGCCCCGGATCCAAAATGGCCGCGGGTCTACTTCCGGGTTCTGCAGGGAGGTGGCTTAGGCTAGGTTCACATTGCGTTAGCGCAATCCGCTAGCGCTAAACGGATTGCCCTAACGCAATATTTTTGTAGGGGCCGCGTTTAGGGGTCGCGCTAATGTCCCCGCTCTCGCAGATCCCCGATCTGCGAGAGCGGGGAACGGACCTCGGGCGCGCCGCGGACGCTGCAAGCAGCGTCCGAGGCGCGCTACAAAAGAACGGCACATCGCTAGCGCGAGCCGAAAAAGGCACACGCTAGCGATGCGCTGCAGGCGAAATTTACATTGCTGTCAATGGGTGCGCTAACGGACCCGTTGCATGGCGTTAATTGCGACATTTTCACCGTGCAACGCTGTCCGTTAGCGACCACCCACTAACGCAATGTGAACCTAGCCTTAGAAGCGCCTGCTCAGAGCAGGCGCTGGTAAGCCTGCAGCCCTGCTTGTCGGACAGCTGATCTAACACAGTGCTGTGCAAAGTGTCAGATCAGCGATCTGACCCTATAGTAGGATGTCCCCTCGGGACAACGTTATAAAGAAAAAAAAAATATTTAGATGTGTAAAAAAAATAAAAATAAATTCCTAAATAAAAAAACCATATTGTTCCCATAAATACATTTCTTTAAATAATAATAAAAAAAATATAACAGTACAAATATTTAGTATCGCCGAGTCCGTAACGACCCCACCTATAAGACTGTCCCACTAGTTAAGCCCTTCAGTGAACGCCGTAAAAAAAAAACGAGGCAAAAAACATTTTATTATCATACCGCCGAACAAAAAGTGGAATAACACGCGATCTAAAAGACGGATATAAATAACCATGGTACCGCTGAAAACATCATCTTGTCCCGCAAAAAACGAGCCGCCATACATCATCATCAGCGAAAAAATAAAAAAATAAAAAAGTTACAGTGCTCAAAATAAAGCGATGCAAAAATAATTATTTTTTCTATAAAACAGTTTTTATCGTATAAAAGCGCCAAAACATAAAAAAATGATATAAATGAGGTATTGCTGTAATCGTTCTGACCCAAAGAATAAAACTGCTTTATCAATTTTACCAAACGTGGAACGGTATATTCATGAATAGCTGGTTTTTGGTCATTCTGACTCACAAAAATCGAAATAAAAAGCGATCAAAAAATGTCACATGCCCAAAAATGATACCAATAAAAACGTCAACTTGTCCTGCAAAAAACAAGACCTCACATGACTCTGTGGACCAAAATATGGAAAAACTATAGCTCTCAAAATGTGGAGACGCAAAAACTATTTTTTGCAATAAAAAGCGTCTTTTAGTGTGCGACAGCTGGCAATCATAAAAATCTGCTAAAATACCCACTATAAAAGTAAATCAAACCCCCCCCCCTTCATCACCCCCTTAGTTAGGGAAAAATAATAAAATTAAAAATATATATATATTTATTTCCATTACGGTTAGGGCTAGGGTTAGGGTTGGGGCTAGGGTTACAGTTAGGGTTTGGATTACATTTACATTTGGGATTAGGGGTGTGTCATGGTTAAGGGTGTGGTTAGGGTTATGGTTGGGATTAGGGTTAGGGGTGCGCTGGAGTTAGGGGTGTGGTTAGGGTTGAGATTAGGGCTAGGGGTGTGTTGGGGTTAGGGTTTCAGTTAGAAATTTTTGAAATCTGACCAGTGCCCCTTTATGTAGTAATTAGAGATGGGCAGACACCTGGATGTTCAGGTCTGGCAGGTTCGGCCGAACAGTTACAAACAGTTTGGGTTCGGGTACCAGAACAGTAACCGGACCCCATTCACTTGAATGGGTGGCCCAAACATCCAATGTTTGCTGCGCTGTCATGTGCATGACAGCGCAGCAAACGCCGCTTCTGATTGGCGGTGAAACAATCCCGCTGGTCAGAGAGCCGCGGTTCCCCCACAGTCAAAAGTCTGCGTGAGCACTCAGCTGCGATCGGAGGTATAGTTTACCTCCGGTCACTGGTGTCAGCTGATGGGACAACTGCTCCCATCATCTGACACCTACTGCCGCTAATAACAGCGAGGTGTTCGTGCAGCCAAATCCAAACAAACACGGACTTCCTGTCCGGTATCCGTGCCTGAGCAAAAGGTGTTCGGTATGGATGCCGAACTTTACTGCTCGGTATGGATGCCGAACTTTACTGCTCGGGTTCACCCATCTCTAGTTGTAATAACACTGCAATGATTCAAAAAAAATCCCAATGATTTGGAGATTGTCTTCAGAAAATGTTCAAACTTGTACAGCAGACTAGAGCAATGATCGAGAACTCTTAGGGCAGCATTGAGCCAAACACTTTATTTAGTGATATGGGTCCCAACATTTATCTTTTAAAAAAAAGCAAAGACATATGCAAGTAATTCTCAATTTTCAACAGAAGTGTCAAGTTTCTTAATATAGGTTAGTAGACAATACATAACATTTCTTTGATGAAAATTCTACAGATTATCTTTGTTAGGCAAAGTCTGTTAAAACATACGGAGAAGATAAGGGGTGGGTGATTTAAATTTTGCTAGTATAAGCTAAAATCCACATCAAGAACTCCTATCATCTTTGTAAGACTAATTGAAATCAATACAGGACATAGATTTCAAAGGGTCGTATATAATGCGCTATTTAAGAAAGAATGGCGGAGCAGATACAGACAGAAAAGGCTCCATGTGCTAGAAATATGGGCTCTTTGAAGTCCAAAAACTCATTAGAATGCACCACCTTGTGTGTCTGTCATAGACGCTGCCTGTAGCTTTGGAGGTGGAAGATGGCCCCCCTACCGCTTTGGCTCCCCTGTGCGGCTGCACAGGTTGCACCATTGGTATGTCCGCACTGGACTCAGGTATTTAATTACAGTTTCTTATGAAAGATCAGCTGATCAAGGAAGAACCAAGAAATGGGACCCCATGCATTCACCTTAACTATAAGGGGGATGTAATTTGTAAAAGAGTTGATTAAATATTACTTTTTGAAAGATTGTTCTTTTACTGTTATAGGCAGATTTATTCAACACTACAAAAATAGATTTAGAAATTATGTGCACTCAAAGCTATAAACTGTACCCTGATACATACCTGTGCTACATTTCTATATAAACTTTATAATTTCACATCTTATCATTTTACAACGTTAATGCCAGAAAAATCCTATTTCATAGGCACTAGCAAACAAATTGCAAAGTATAATGGATTTTTAATGTATAGTATGGACAATGCATTTTGAGAATATTGGATCTGACATATACATCTTGGACATAATTCAGAATATATATTAGAGACAATACTTAGGCATGTGTTTTTCATTAACGACTCAAATGTTTTCAACAGGCACAGACTTTTCATTAGAACTTGTATATATTCTATAGCCATAGATAAATACATGTTTTATGGTGTGATTTTCATACTATTCTGTAAAAAGAACACTAAAAGTATACTAAAGAATATTGTAAAAATAAAAATATTACAAAAACATTCTTGATTTAGGATTACGGATAACAAGTCTCATAACTAACAGCAAATGAATTGGACATTTGTAAATCAACAGCTAATATAAACAGATTACGTCACACATATCTACTCATGATAAAACTTGCACCTAGACGTGTGTGGAACAATTTCCATATTTCATATTATGTAAAATATGCTTTAACAATATAAATTATTACATACAAAACAAATCCTCTATATGGACAAAAGTATTATGGCACACCTATCATTCAATTTAGTTTTTTTCCTTCGGTTTCGGGTATATAACATTAAGCAGCCAGCCATGCAACCTTTATAAAACATTTGTGAAAGAATGGATCATTCTAAAGAGATTACTAAAATGGAGTGTGATACTGTGTTAAAATGCCATCCTTATAAGTCAGTTTGTGGAATGTCTTATTTCCTAAATATTCCATGATCCACTGTGAGAGGTATTATTCAGAAGGGGAAGCATTTAGGAGCTGCAGCAACTTAGCCTACAAGTGGACATCACAAAATGGATGTTACTGAACGAGGTAGCTGAATGTTGAGGCCGAGAGGACTTGATTCATCATGACAGACATAGTTCACACCAGTCTTGATAAGGTGGCGTGCTGGAGTGAAATGATTCTGGTTCATGAAGGGTGCACGCTCCTTCATGAATTTGGATTGTCTGATGAGTGGCGGTGTGCCTCCGTGCACGATGCCAGAAATTTCAAACTAGTCAGGTACTGAAGTGCAATTTCTGGAGAAGAAAATGCCACCGATCATCATTAAATTAGAAGAGCTGTGGTGTCCCGCCCTAGCTCTCCCCTTTTCGGTACAACTTTGAGTTGCGACTAAATTTTGAGACTTTCTCAAAGCTTTTACATTAGAATTCTAACGTAAAAGCTTTGATAGATGGGGCCATATTTTAGAAAAGTCACCAATGCTCTCCAAACTCCATAACTAGTACCAAACCTCCTCTAGCATTAACAACAAAAACTGTGTTGGATCTTATAGCATGGGTTTCCTTGGTTGAGGAGGACCTTGCAAGCGTTCCATCACCAAACAATGACAAGGATTAGATGGAGTGGTTATAAAGTATACCCATGCTGCACTTTGGAGTAGGGAAAATGTGTACTTTGGAGTGAACAATCATGCTTCTCAGGCAGTCTAATGGGCGAGACTGGGTTTGGAGAATGACAGGATAACATAACCTACTTAACTGCGCTGAATAAACTCTGTAAAGTATGGTGGAGGAGGAATAACGCTATGGGATTAATTTTTTTGAAAAACTGTACATTTCCAAGATTGTGGAAAGATCCTTTCCTGTTCGACCATGACTGTGCTCCAGTGCACAAAATAAGGTCCTTAAAAATATGGTTGGGCGAGTGTGGTGTTGAACATCTTGACTGGCCCTCATTGTGCCATGTATTCAACCCCATTAAACAACTTTGGGATGAATTGGAATGAAGATTGTGAGCCAGACTCTCGTTCAACATCAGTGTCTGACTTCATAAATGTTCTTCTGCATGAATACAAAAAATATTCCCAGAAACACACTGTTTAGAAAGCTTTCCAAGAAGAGTGGAAGCTTTCAAAGCTGGAAAGGGGGAACAAACTCCATGTTAATAGCTGTGGATTTAGAACGTGATGTCATCTCGGTTTCTCAATACTTTTGTCCATATGGTGTATTATACAGAATTAGAAGAAATTTGTATCCTTACTTTTTAACAAATAAAATCAACTTTACACATTTCAACAGGATTACACATTTTCATTTGTACTAGTATTAGTCTAGTTTGTGTGCTATAATGTTACATTCTTTTGCATAGGGAAACCATGATAAGTTATTTAACAGTTATTAGTAGGAAGAAAATATCATTTTACTATCTCACTTACTACGCAAGTGTCAAAGTGTGCATATAAAATGTAGGATAACAGAAATATACATTTGAGATAAGGAATATAAATGTACAGGGTGACACAGTACTATATTTGAATACAATATATTTGGAGGGTAATTTCACATTTTGGGGAGAAAACATCAGTGTTTAATAAGCTAAATTCACACTATGCTCATTTTCAGAGAGCGGTTCAAATGATCCTGCTAAATATATGGCCAGACACATGTTTATATAATTACATAGGTTTACCATTATAAAAAACCTGTATACATTACATTGTACTTTTTTTTTTATTTTTTATGTACTTTTTTTTATGCAGTTCTACTCAAAGATAACACACACAATACAATACTCCAGGATCTTGACATATTCGGGCCAAACATACGTCAAAAGGATAGCAGTGTTTTTGGGCAACGTCTGCACATTTTGCCAGCGTACAGATATGCTGACCACGCACCACCGTTGCAGTGTGAAACAAAACCTTGACTCCCTGTATTACTGCCTATGACAAAAAGTGATTACACGATAACAGATTTAGAGTGTAAAAATGCATTTGGTGTATTTTTGTCAGAAACGGTACTTTTTAGCAAGAAAATCCACGAGACCAGTATGAAGGCAGACAATCCTGTACACTAAACCATCAATTTAGACATTTTTATTGTCTTTTCTAAGTCTGAAAAAAAAATATTGCATTGTTCTTTATATTTAGGAGCTGCAGTAGTCCCACAGAAGAAGCACAATGTTCTAAACAAACCATTCACAGATCATCACTACCTAAATGCACTTGCAATAACTTGTCATCATGTGGACGTGGCACTTGATGACAATGAAAGATAATTAGCAAGTACCAGGATTTCAAGCTGCTAATTATTTTTGTATCACTGGGTCAGAAGACAATGTGAAAATGATAGTGTCTGTTAGTTTTACATATAAACTATCACAAAATGTACTAATGACAGAATGTCAAACTGCTTGATCATTAACAATTTTACTACATCAAACAGTTCAGTATGGCTTTACTTTTGTTAACGGTGATCACACATTAGAGTGTATGATAAATCACCACTAAACAAATTAGATAACCGCAGTAAAAATAAGTAAAAAAAATCTAGACCTATCTTTAAACATTATTCATACCTGTTAAAGTGCACCAGTCGCCTAAGGAGGGAGTCCTCTTATTCTGTGTACTAAGTCACATTTCTTTTAGTGAGCCAAGACCTTAAATTGCTTTATACCTTAGATTACACAGGAACCTGTGCTACATTTATGAAAATTCATATTGATTTACTCAAAAATTCCCATTCAAGGTGTACTTACATTTTTGTACCTGAGGGTTCAGTTACATGAACATTTGTACTAGGTGACAGATTACACAAACAATCTGTATGGCCCTCATCAGTTGTATCAACTATTATTATACTGCCTATATTATTTTCTTTACAGAGTTCACCATCTTCTTCCCGAGTGGCCGATTTAATGGTAGAGTCAACAATTGGATGCAACACTGCTTGTGGAGAATGTTCGGAGCTGGAATCATCCTTTTCAGATTCAGTTTTAAACCTCTGCTCATTCCCATCATCTGCATCTTCTATCTTGCTGTTCACATCATCAACCTGTTCTAGTTCCACCCTTTTGTTTTCCACTGAAACACTTTGTGGACTTTCTAGGCTATTTCCCATCTTGGTATCCTTAGATTTTTGTGGATTTTTCTTCAAAGATCGATTTAAAGAGGTCTTTCTTATAGTTTTGTTTTGGCCAGACTTTGGCTTCTTCTGTGGCCCCCAAATAAAGTGCCCATGGGGTTGGTAATGAAGAGAAGCAAAGCGTAAGAGTTCCCTCCTTTGCCTTTTCTCTTTGACGGTATACACAAAATACTCTAATGCACTTTGTTTCATGTTCGGGATTGTGTTCTCAACAATAGACTCTTCAAGAAAAGCCTTCACCAAAGGAGACTTAAAATTCTCATATCCAAGTTCCCCAAGACTTTTTAAAATGCGGGTAATTCTCAAGTAATTGTGCTGAGATCTAGAATGATACAAACATGACAGTTGAACAATATGCTCAATAATATTTAATGTGCTTCAAATTTATTAAAATCTAATATTTTCAGAAATCAGTCAAGCATAGTAAAGCGTACATTTGGAAAAATCTACAATGCAAGCAGGGTCATGTCACTGAAACTTGCTTTCACAATGAATAAATATGGCCTATGTTATATCACTTTCTAACTTTATGACAATGTTAATATCATTGTGCAATTTCTGATGTATGCAACATAGAATTTACCTTTATAAATGGGAGATTCTCAACCACTCTTCTGAATGTTTTCATTTACATTACACACATTAAAGAGAATTTATCAGCAGGTTTTCACTACCTAATCTGAGAGAAGCATAATGTAGAGAAAGAAACCCTGATTCAAGCGATGCGCCACTTATTGGGTTGCTTAGTGTAGTTTTTTTTTTTTTTTTTTAAATCACTATTTTAACCCCTTCATCACCCAGCCTATTTTGGCCTTAATGACCTTGCCATTTTTTGCAATTCTGACCAGTGTCCCTTTATGAGGTAATAACTCAGGAACGCTTCAACGGATCCTTGCGGTTCTGAGACTGTTTTTTCGTGACATATTGGGCTTCATGTTAGTGGTAAATTTAAGTTGATAATTTCTGAGTTTATTTGTGAAAAAAACGGAAATTTGGCGAAAAATTTGAAAATTTTGCAATTTTCACATTTTGAATTTTTATTCTGTTAAACCAGAGAGTTATGTGACACAAAATAGTTAATAAATAACATTTCCCACATGTCTACTTTACATCAGCACAATTTTGGAAACAAATTTTTATTTTGCTAGGAAGTTATAAGGGTTAAAATTTGACCAGTGATTTCTCATTTTTACAACAAAATTTACAAAACCATTTTTTTTAGGGACCACCTCACATTTGAAGTCAGTTTGAGGGTTCTATATGGCTGAAAATACCCAAAAGTGACACCATTCTAAAAACTGCACCCCTCAAGGTGCTCAAAACCACATTCAAGAAGTTTATTAACCCTTCAGGTGTTTCACAGCAGCAGAAGCAACATGGAGGGGAAAAATTAACATTTAACTTTTTAGTCACAAAAATGATCTTTTCGCAACAATTTTTTTATTTTCCCAAGGGTAAAAGGAGAAACTGGACCACGAATGTTGTTGTCCAATTTGTCCTGAGTACGCTGATACCTCATATGTGGGGGTAAACCACTGTTTGGGCGCACGGCAGGGCTCGGAAGGGAAGGAGCGCCATTTGACTTTTTGAATGAAAAATTGGCTCCAATCTTTAGCGGACACCATGTCGCGTTTTGAGAGCCCCCGTGTGCCTAAACATTGGAGCTCCCCCACAAGTGACCGCATTTTGGAAACTAGACCCCCCAAGGAACTTATCTAGAAGCATAGTGAGCACTTTAAACCCCCAGGTGCTTCACAAATTAATCCGTAAAAATGAAAAAGTACTTTTTTTTTCACACAAAATTTCTTTTAGCCTCAATTTTTTCATTTTCACATGGGCAACAGGATAAAATGGATCCTAAAATTTGTTGGGCAATTTCTCCTGAGTACGCCAATACCTCATATGTGGGGGTAAACTACTGTTTGGGCACATGGTAAGGCTCGGAAGGGAAGGAGCGCCATTTGACTTTTTGAATGAAAAATTATCTCCATAGTTAGCGGACACCATGTCAGGTTTGGAGAGGCCCTGTGTGCCTAAACATTGGAGATCCCCCACAAGTGACCCCATTTTGGAAACTAGACCCCCCAAGGAACTTATCTAGATGCATAGTGAGCACTTTAAACCCTCAGGTGCTTCACAAATTGATCCGTAAAAATGAAAAAGTACTTTTTTTTCACACAAAATTTGTTTTAGCCTCAATTTTTTCATTTTCACATGGGCAACAGGATAAAATGGATCCTAAAATTTGTTGGGCAATTTCTCCTGAGTACGCTGATACCTCATATGTGGGGGTAAACCACTGTTTGGGTGCACGGCAAGGCTCGGAAGGGAAGGCGCGCCATTTGACTTTTTGAATGGAAAATTAGCTCCAATCAATAGTGGACACCATGTCGCGTTTGGAGAGCCCCTTGTGTGCCTAAACATCGGAGCTCCCCTACAAGTGACCCCATTTTGGAAACTAGACCCCCCCAAGAAACTAATCTAGATGCATAGTGAGCACTTAAAACCCCCAGGTGCTTCACAGAAGTTTATAACGCAGAGCCATGAAAATAAAAAAATTATTTTTCTTTCCTCAAAAATGATTTTTAGCCCGGAGTTTTTTATTTTCCCAAGGATAATAGGAGAAATTGGACCCCAAATGTTGTTGTCCAGTTTGTCCTGAGTACGATGATACCCCCATATGTTGGGGTAAACCACTGTTTGGGCGCACGGCAGGGCTCGGAAGGGAAGGCACGCCATTTGGCTTTTTGAATGGAAAATTAGCTTCAATCATTAGCGGACACCATGTCGCGTTTGGAGAGCCCCTGTGTGCCTAAACATTGGAGCTCCCCCACAAGTGACCCCATTTTGGAAACTAGACCTCCCAAGGAACTAATCTAGATGTGTGGTGAGCACTTTGAACCCCCAAGTGCTTCACAGAAGTTTATAACGCAGAGCCATGAAAATAAAAAATTATTTTTCTTTCCTCAAAAATGATTTTTTAACCCACAATTTTTTATTTTCCCAAGGGTAACAGGAGAAATTGGACCCCAAAAGTTGTTGTCCAGTTTCTCCTGAGTACGCCGATACCCCATATGTGGGGGTAAACCACTGTTTGGGCACATGCCGGGGCTCGGAAGGGAAGTAGTGACGATTTGGAATGCAGACTTTGATGGAATGGTCTGCGGGAATCATGTTACGTTTGCAGAGCCCCTGATGTGCCTAAACAGTAGAAACCCCCCACAAGTGACCCCATTTTGGAAACTAGACCCCCCAAGGAACTTATCTAGATGTGTGGTGAGCACGTTCAACCCCCAAGTGCTTCACAGAAGTTTACAACGCAGAGCCGTGAAAATAAAAAATCATTTTTCTTTCTTCAAAAAAGATGTTTTAGCAAGCAATTGTTTATTTTCACAAGGGTAACAGGAGAAATTGGACCCCAATATTTGTTGCCCAGTTTGTTGTGAGTACGCTGATGCCTCATATGTGGGGGTAAACCACTGTTTGGGCGCATGTCAGGGCTCGGAAGGGAAGTAGTGACATTTGAAATGCAGACTTTGATGGAATGGTCTGCGGGCGTCACGTTGCATTTGCAGAGCCCCTGATGTGCCTAAACAGTAGAAACACCCCACAAGTGACCCCATTTTGGAAACTAGACCCCAAAAGGATCTTATCTAAATGTGTGGTGAGCACTTTCAACCCCCAAGTGCTTCACATAAGTTTATAACGTAGAGCCATGAAAATAAAAAATAATTGTTCTTTCCTCAAAAATTATGTTTTAGCAAGTAATTTTTTATTTTTGCAAGGGTAACAGGAGAAATTGGACCCCAATAGTTGTTGCCCAGTTTGTCCTGAGTGCGCTGGTATCCCATATGTGGGGGTAAACCACTGTTTGGGCGCACGTCGGGGCTTGGAAGGGAGTGCGCACCATTTGACTTTTTGAACGCAAGATTGGCTGGAATCAATGGTGGCGCCATGTTGCGTTTGGAGACCCCTGATGTGCCTAAACAGTGGAAACCCCTCAATTCTAACTTCAACACTAACCCCAACACACCCCTAACCCTAATCCCAACTGTAGCCATAACCCTAATCACAACCCTAACCCCAACACACCCCTAACCACAACCCTAACCCCAACACACCCGTAACCCTAAATCCAACCCTAACCCTACTCCTAACCCTAATCCCAACCCTACCCACAACTGTAACCCCAACACAACCCTAACCCTATCCTTAACCCTAACCACAAGCCTAATCTTAACCCTATTTCCAACCCTAGCCCTAATTCCAACCCTAAGGGTACCGTCTCACATAACGATTTACCAACGTTCACGACCAGCGATACGACCTGGCCGTGATCGTTGGAAAGTCGTTGTGTGGTCGCTGGGGAGCTGTCACACAGACCGCTCTCCAGCGACCAACGATGCCAAGGTCCCGGGTAACCAGGGTAAACATCGGGTTACTAAGCGCAGGGCCGCGCTTAGTAACCCGATGTTTACCGTGGTTACCAGCGTAAAAGTAAAAAAAAAAAACCGTACATACTCACATTTCGGTGTCCTTCAGGTCCCTTGCCGTCTGCTTCCCGCTCTGACTGAGTGCCGCCGTACAGTGAGAGCAGAGCGCAGCGGTGACGTCACTGCTGTGCTGTGCTCTCACTTTCTGGCCGGCAGACAGTCAGAGCGGGAAGCAGACGGCAAGGGACCTGAAGGACACCGAAATGTGAGTATGTACGGTTTTATTTTTTTTACTTTTACGCTGGTAACCACGGTAAACATCGGGGTACTAAGCGCGGCCCTGCGCTTAGTAACCCGATGTTTACCCTGGTTACAAGCGAACGCATCGCTGGATCGCTGTCACAAGGATCCAGTGATGACAGCGGGAGATCCAGCGACGAAAGAAAGTTCCAAACGATCTGCTACGACGTACGATTCTCAGCAGGGTCCCTGATCGCTGCTGCGTGTCAGACACAGCGATATCGTATGGATATCGCTGGAACGTCACGGATCGTACCGTCGTAGCGATCAAAGTGCCACTGTGAGACGGTACCCTAACTCTAATTCCAACCCTAACCCTAAGGCTATGTGCCCACGTTGCGGATTCGTGTGAGATTTTTCCGCACGATTTTTGAAAAATCCGCAGGTAAAAGGCACTGCGTTTTACCTGCAGATTTACAGCAGATTTCCAGTGTTTTTTTGTGCGGATTTCACCTGCGGATTCCTATTGAGGAACAGGTGTAAAACGCTGCGGAATCCGCACAAAGAATTGACATGCTGCAGAAAATACAACGCAGCGTTTCTGTACGGAATTTTCCGCACCATGGGCACAGTGGATTTGGTTTTCCATAGGTGTACATGGTACTGTAAACCTGATGGAAAACTGCAACGAATTCGCAGCGGCCAATCCGCTGCGGATCCGCGGCCAATCCGCTGCGGATCCGCAGCCAAATCCGCTGCGGATCCGCGGCCAAATCCGCTGCGGATCCGCGGCCAAATCCGTTGCGGATCCGCGGCCAAATCCGCTGCGGATCCGCGGCCAAATCCGCTGCGGATCCGCGGCCAAATCCGCTGCGGATCCGCGGCCAATCCGCTGCGGATCCGCAGCCAAATCCGCACATGCCATAACCCTAACCCTACCCCTAACCCTAACCCTACCCGTAACCCTAACCCTACCCCTAACCCTACCCCTAGTTCTAACCCTAACCCTAGTTCTAACCCTAACCCTAGTGGAAAACGAAAAAAAAAAATATATATATTTTCTTTATTTTATTATTCTCCCTACCTATGGGGGTGATAAAGGGGGGGGGGTATTTATTATTTTTTTTATTTTGATCGCTGTGATAGAACCTACCACAGCGATCAAAATGTACTTGTAAGGAATCTGCCGGCTGGCAGATTTCGGCGGGCGCACTGAGCATATTGGAAGATGGCGGCGCCCAGCGAGGAGACGTACGGACACCGGGAGGATCGGTAAGTATGAAGGGGTGGTGGGGGGGTGGATTGGAGCACAGGGGGGGTGATCGGACCACAGGGGGGGTGAATTCAAACAAGGAGGGAGCGGACAGGAGGACGGGGGAGCCGGCAGGCGGACGGAGGGGACCGGACCCCATAACGGAGGACTGGGGGGGGGCGATCGGTGGGTGTGGGGGGGGGTCACTTAAGTATTTCCAGCCATGGCCGATGATATTGCAGCATCGGCCATGGCTGGATTGTAATATTTCACCATTTTTTTAGGTGAAATATTACAAATCGCTCTGATTGGCAGTTTCACTTTCAACAGCCAATCAGAGCGATCGTAGCCACGGGGGGGTGAAGCCACCCCCCCTGGGCTGAAGCACCACTCCCCCTGTCCCTGCAGATCGGGTACAATGGGAGTTAACCCCTTCACCCGATCTGCAGGGACGCGATCATTCCATGACGCATACGCTGCGTCATAGGTCGGATTGGCACAGACTTTCATGACGCAGCGCATGCGTCAAAGGTCGGGAAGGGGTTAATCAGCAGGATATTATCAATTGAGGACTAGTAAACCTGGTGCTGTGTAGTCCAACCATGCCCTCAACAATGATAGGCAGTTTTCTACTTTGGCACAGTGTTCACAGAAAGCTGTCAATCAGTGGTGTGGGTGGGCCCAGAGCCCAGCATTCAGAGAACTTGTAGATCTGAAGCAGATAAATCAGTTTTTAATCAAAACTGCAGCACTCAGCAAAGTAAGTGATACAATGCTGGAATCAGGGTCTACCAGATGGGGTAGAAAACTCCTGGGTGACAGATTCCCTTTAAGAACCTATGGATAAAGAACAAAAACATGGAGCACACACATGGAGCACACATGGAGCATGGTACAGAAAACTAAATAGAGAATAAATGAATGCACGATGAAAATAACTACATCAAAAGTAGAGATGAGAGAAGTTTTCAAGGTTCGATTTGCTCAACAGCTCAATGAACGTTCCCGAACCCCATTAAATTCAATGGGAGGCCAAACCAAACATATACACAATACCTTAAGAGGTGACAAATAGCTTCCCATAGAGTTAAAATTAGGGGCAGACACCATAAAAAATGGCCAACAGAAGAAATTCGCTAATGGCACAGCAGCAGTCAGCCATGGGCCATGCATGATGTATCAGGGTCTGGCCCAGCATTTACAGCTTTGAACTGAAGTTTCAATTAAGACCTTGTGGTTAAGGGAGTGGTGTAAGACTTCTTTGCGGAGAGCTCTGACACTTCATGAACAGTTCCAATTTTTTTTTTAATTTCCCAACCAGATTCAGATGGTACAAACATCAGTTTCATAGAGTACAATTGGTAGAAAAATGTAAGAAAAGTAACAGGTAGTTGAGTGAAAGTAAGTGCAGACCTGCCTGTCTCGGAGCCCTACTTCTATGGGAAACACACATGAAGGAGACCCAACTTGGAGTCTCCACATTTCAAAAAATTATTGTCATACAGCACTAAAGTGGCATCAATTTTCACAGAGTATAAACAGTGTAATAGGCCTCTGACACCCCTTCCACTACAGGCAACTAACTAGATGGAGACCCAACTTCGAGTCTTCACATTTCAAAAAGTCGTTTGTAACATCAGCAGCAGGCACAGAATCCATGGCAAAGGTGGCACAGACTGAAATAACGTGAGGTCACTGCATGACACTAAAAATGACACCATCGCCTAGTCTGTCCAGTCTGCGATTGGGGTGCAAAAGTTATTGGAGATCCATGACTTGTTCAATTTAATGAAAGTTAGGTGACATACACTTTCTGGGGAGAGTCGGACGCGCTTATGCGTCAGGACACCATCAGCAGCACTGTAGACACGTTCTGAGAGAAACGCTGGCTGCCGGGCATGGCAAAACCTCCAAGGCGTGACAGGTGAGCATTTTGAAGACCAAAATGCAAAATAGTCCAAAATCCCCCTAATGGCATTGATGCTGAACTCAAGATACTCCTGGACTATCCTCTCCAGTCGTTCACAAGGTGTCAGACATGTACTCTGTTATGCTGGTGCATGGACTTGTCTAAAAAAACATGTGAAATTGCTTATGCCACTTACACTGCTAATGTTTTTGCGAAGACGCCCTGATGCACCTGGGGTTGGCAGACTAGAACTGCGATGCACACTGTGTGCCTCACTGCTGTCTTGGGGAAAACCTCTCGATTGTCTACAAGCGCGTTTTGATACTCCAGCATGAGTGCGTCCCTTTCCAATGGGAGGAAGCATCTGGCAAAAATTACTCTTTTACCGTGGATCTTTAAGAGTGGTGACCCAGTAGTCAGCACGATTTCTAACCCCAAGGGTTGCTTCCTCAGTCATCTCCTGCCAACCATGGACAACAGAGAGGGGATCATTATCCTTTTCATCTCCTGACTGTTGCACAACCATCATCTCTTCCTCCTCAATTTGTTCCTCGGCTCCTGCACCTTCACTAACAGTTTGTCTGGTACCATGAGCCCCCTTGATCGCTGTAATCCACGGTCACATGACACCCACCTGTGCAAAGACAGTCCTGAACTTAGAGATATTGTAATCCCTTCCGCATCCTTCCCTGCTTCCACCTCTTCCTCTGGGACCACAACCTCCTCATGCAGACTATTCAAAGTGCTCCAGCATGTAGAAAAGACAGCATCATCAGAGCTACCCATCTTAGTAGCCATTTCGAAACTGTGCAGAAGGGTGCAGAGGTACTTCATCTGTGCCCACTCCTTCACCAGTGATATTTACATTTTCCCTTGTTAGGCTTGGAGCTTTAGCAGTCGACTATCTTCTTCTTTGGTGCTTCTGAAGAACATCTGTGTTCCCTCTTGGAGTCTACTCCAGATAAGTGTTCCCTTTGTTTGTCTATCTCAGCTGTCTTAAGTTGTAGTGGAATTGATTAGTGTCCACCCAGTCCTTCCCGAAGCAGGGTTTATTGCCAGGGTCAGACATGGATTAGGTTCCTGCTTGGCAATAGGTGCAGAACCTATATGGGGACATTTAGGGCAGACAGGGTGACTTTAGACCTGCCTAAGGGTCTTCACTCCCCCCTTCCCTAGTGTTGGGCCCCCTTCATGTTCCACTTAGTCTGTCCTTCACTGTGCGTGACATTATCACCGACTGTTCATATTTAAGGGAAAAAACCTGACATGTGATTGTGGGGTTTTTTGAGGTATGTTTTTTTCCCCCATTTTCTCCCTTGGTATGGATACGGTTGCAGGGCTGACAGAGCAGCTACGATGTCTGTGGAGGTGACTGACCTCAGATATGAGGTTCAACAGCAGCGACAACAGGTTGCGGATGTTGGAGTCTCTGCAGGTAGGCCGGTCCAACCTGAACCCAAGATTGCCCTCCCAGGCATGTTTTCTGGAGGAAGAGACAAGCTTTTGGTGTTTAAGGAAGCTTGGAAACTTTATTTTAAACTTCAGCATCACTCCACTGGAATTAAGAGCAACTTGTCGGTATTGTGATCTCTTTACTACAGGGAGATATGCAGTCCTGGTCTTTCTCTTTGCCACAGGATTCAGTTTATCTCCTGTCTGTGGAGGAATTTTTTCGGGCTTTAGCCCTTATTTATGATGACCCTGACTGAGTCTCCTTGGGCGAGTCCAGGTTGCGTCAACTTCAGCAGGGGAATCGGTCAGTAGAGACGTGTAGCTCCGAATTCCACTGGTGGGCAACTGCTACTAAGTGGAATGACCCAGCTCTCAGTAGCCAATTTCTTCAGGGTCTCACTGAAAGGTTGAAAGATGCTTTGGTGGTATATGAAAACTGTTATGAACTGGTGGTTTAGGAGCAACATGGGACGAGCTCTGGAGGAGGTGGTACCTGTACAAACCGCAGTTCCTGAGCTTATCACAACACTAGAAGTAGCCGTGGGATGTTCCTGTCACTCCCTAGACACCTTGTCACAGCCGGAGGACTAACTACCCCTAAAGATGGAAACAGGAAAGCTATCTTGCCTCAGAGAAAATCCCCAAAGGAAAGGCAGCCCCCCACAAATATTGACTGTGAGTGGAGAGGGAAATGACATACGCAGAATGAAATCAGAATGTAGCAAAGGAGGCCAGTCTAGCTGGATAGATAGAACAGGACAGAATACTGTGCGGTCAGTATAAAAAAAAATTGAAAAATCCACCACAGAGTTTACAAAAATCTCCACACCTAACTAAAGCTGTGGAGGGTAAATCTGCTTCCCAGAGCTTCCAGCTTAACGGAATAAATCCATATTGACAAGCTGGACAAGAAAAAACATAGAAAGAGCTGAACGATTAAGTCCACAATATGTGGACAGCAAAAGAACAAGCAAGGACTTATCTTTGCTGAACTGGTCAGAATATCAGGGAAATCCAAGCAGAGAGGTGAATCCAACCAGGAACCATTGACAACTGGCCCAGGCTGAAGGATAGAGCCAGGATAAATAGCCGAGCCAGAAAGACGATCAGTGGAAGCAGCTGCTGACTGCTAAATCCAAGGAGCAGCAGTTCCACTCAAAACCACCGGAGGGAGCCCAAGAGCAGAACTCACAAAAGTGCCACTTACAACCACCGGAGGGAGCCCAAGAGCGGAATTCGCAACAGTACCCCCCCTTGAGGAGGGGTCATCGAACCCTCACCAGAGCCCCCAGGCCGATCAGGGCGAGCCAAGTGAAAGGCACGAACCAAATCGGTGGCATGGACATCGGAGGCAACAACCCAAGAATTATCCTCCTGGCCATAACCCTTCCACTTGACAAGATACTGAAGCCTCCGCCTCGAAAAACGAGAATCCCAAATTTTCTCCACCACATATTCCAACTCCCCCTCAACCAACACCGGGGCAGGAGGATCAACCGAGGGAACAACGGGCACCACATATCTCCGCAACAAAGATCTATGGAAAACATTGTGGATGGCAAAAGAGGCTGGAAGGGCCAAACGAAAAGACACCGGATTGATAATCTCAGAAATCTTATAAGGACCAATAAACCGAGGCTTGAACTTAGGGGAAGAAACCTTCATAGGAACATGACAAGAAGATAACCAGACTAAATCCCCCACCCGAAGCCGGGGACCAACACACCGACGGCGGTTAGCAAAACGTTGAGCCTTTTCCTGAGACAACGCCAAATTGTCCACCACATGAGTCCAAATCTGCTGCAACCTGTCCACCACAGAATCCACACCAGGACAATCAGAAGGCTCAACCTGCCCCAAAGAAAAACGAGGATGAAAACCAAAATTACAAAAGAAAGGCGAAACCAAAGTAGCCGAACTAGCCCGATAATTAAGGGCAAACTCGGCCAACGGCAAGAAAGCCACCCAATCATTCTGATCAGCAGACACAAAGCATCTCAAATAGGTTTCCAACGTCTGATTAGTTCGCTCAGTTTGGCCATTTGTCTGAGGATGGAACGCCAAAGAAAAAGACAAATCAATGCCCATCCTAGCACAAAAGGCCCGCCAAAACCTAGAAACAAACTGGGAACCTCTGTCAGACACAATATTCTCCTGAATGCCATGCAAACGAACCACATGCTGAAAAAACAATGGAACCAAATCAGAGGAGGAAGGCAATTTAGGCAAAGGTACCAAATGGACCATTTTAGAGAACCGGTCACAAACCACCCAGATAACAGACATCTTCTGGGAAACAGGAAGATCCAAAATAAAATCCATGGAAATATGCGTCCAGGGCCTCTCAGGGACCGGCAAAGGCAAAAGCAACCCACTAGCGCGGGAACAGCAAGGCTTGGCCCGGGCACAAGTCCCACAGGACTGCACAAAAGAACGCACATCCCGCGACAAGGAAGGCCACCAAAAGGACCTAGCAACCAAATCTCTGGTACCAAAAATCCCAGGATGACCAGCCAACACTGAAGAATGAACCTCAGAAATTACCTTACTAGTCCATCTATCAGGAACAAACAGCTTCCCCACTGGACAGCGGTCAGGTTTATCAGCCTGAAATTCCTGAAGCCCCCGCCGCAAATCAGGGGAAATGGCAGAAAGAATCACCCCTTCCTTAAGAATGCCAACCGGCTCAAGGACTCCAGGAGAATCAGGCAAAAAACTCCTAGAGAGGGCATCAGCCTTAACATTCTTAGATCCCGGAAGATACGAGACCACAAAATCAAAATGGGAGAAAAACAGGGACCATCGAGCCTGTCTAGGGTTCAGCCGCTTGGCCGACTCAAGGTAAATCAGATTCTTATGATCGGTCAAGACCACAACGCGGTGCTTGGCTCCCTCAAGCCAATGTCGCCACTCCTCAAATGCCCACTTCATAGCCAACAACTCCCGATTGCCAACGTCATAATTGTGCTCCGCAGGCGAAAACTTTCTGGAAAAAAAAGCACACGGTTTCATCAAAGAACCATCAGAATTCCTCTGAGACAAAACGGCCCCTGCCCCAATCTCAGAAGCGTCAACCTCAACCTGAAAAGGAAGAGAAACATCCGGCTGACGCAACACAGGGGCAGAAGTAAATCGGCGTTTAAGCTCCTGAAAGGCCTCAACCGCTGCAGAGGACCAATTCGTCACATCAGTGCCTTTCTTCGTCAAATTGGTCAGGGGCTTAACCACACTGGAAAAATTGGCAATGAAACGGCGATAAAAATTAGCAAAACCCAAAAATTTCTGAAGGCTCTTCACCGATGTGGGTTGAATCCAGTCATGAATGGCTTGGACTTTAACAGGATCCATTTCTATAGACGAGGGAGAAAAAATAAAACCCAAAAAAGAGACCTTCTGAACTCCAAATAGGCACTTAGACCCCTTCACAAATAAAGCATTATCACGAAGGATCTGGAATACCATCCTGACCTGCTTCACATGAGACTCCCAATCATCAAAAAAAATCAAAATATCATCCAAATACACAATCATGAATTTATCAAGATAATTGCGGAAAATATCATGCATGAAGGACTGAAATACAGAAGGAGCATTAGAAAGCCCGAAAGGCATCACAAGGTATTCAAAATGGCCTTCGGGCGTATTAAATGCAGTTTTCCACTCGTCACCCTGTTTAATACGAACAAGATTATATGCCCCTTGAAGGTCAATCTTAGTAAACCAACTAACCCCCTTAAACAGAGCAAACAAATCAGAAAGCAAAGGTAAAGGGTATTGGAATTTGACCGTAATCTTATTAAGAAGGCGATAATCAATACAGGGTCTCAAGGAGCCATCCTTCTTGGCAACAAAAAAGAATCCCGCTCCCAATGGTGACGAAGACTGCCGAATATGCCCCTTTTCCAAAGACTCCTTGACATAACTCCGCATGGCGGTATGCTCTGGCACAGACAGATTGAAAAGTCGGCCCTTAGGGAACTTACAGCCAGGAATCAAGTTAATAGCACAATCACAGTCCCTATGTGGAGGAAGGGAACTGGACTTGGGCTCATCAAATACATCCTGGAAATCCGACAAAAACTCAGGGACTTCAGAAGAGGGGGAAGAGGAAGTCACAGACATAGATTTCCAATCCAGCACCGGATTATGTTCCTGTAACCATGGAAAACCCAGTACAATAACATCATGCAAGTTATGCAACACCAGAAAACGGCAATCTTCCTGATGTGCTGGAGCCATGCACATGGTCAGCTGAGTCCAATACTGAGGTTTATTCTTGGCCAACGGTGTAGCATCAATGCCCCTCAAAGGAATAGGGCTCTGCAAAGGCTGCAAGGAAAAACCACAGGGCCTGGCGAATTCCAAGTCCATTAAGTTCAGGGCAGCGCCTGAATCCACAAATGCCATGACAGAAAAGGACGATAATGAGCAAATCAGGGTCACAGATAAGAGAAATTTAGGCTGTACAGTACTGATGATAACAGACCTAGCGACCCTCTTAGTACGCTTAGGGCAATCAGAAATAACATGAGCAGAATCACCACAGTAAAAACACAGCTTATTCTGACATCTGAATCCCTGCCGTTCTGCTCTAGTCAAAATCCTATCACATTGCATAGGCTCAGGACTCCGCTCAGAGAACACTGCCATATGGTGCACAACTTTGCGCTCGCGCAGGCGCCGATCAATCTGAATGGCTAGAGACATAGATTCGCTCAAACCAGCGGGTGTGGGGAACCCCACCATAACATCTTTAAGGGCTTCAGAAAGACCCTTTCTGAAAATTGCAGCCAGAGCATCCTCATTCCATTTAGTGAGCAGAGACCATTTTCTAAATTTCTGGCAGTATAATTCTGCCGCTTCCTGACCCTGACATAGGGCCAACAAGGTTTTTTCTGCATGATCCACAGAATTAGGTTCGTCATACAATAATCTCAGCGCTTGAAAAAATGCGTCTACATTAAGCAATGCCGGATTCCCTGATTCAAGGGTGAATGCCCAGTCCTGAGGGTCACCACGCAGCAGAGAGATGATAATCTTAACCTGCTGAATGGGATCACCAGAGGAACGGGGTTTCAAAGCAAAAAACAATTTGCAGTTATTTTTAAAATTCAAAAACTTAGATCTGTCCCTAAAAAACAAATCAGGAGTAGGAATTCTAGGCTCTAAAGCCGGAGTCTGGACAACATAATCTTGGATACTCTGTACTCTTGCAGCAAGTTGATCCACACGAGAAAACAAACCCTGAACATCCATGCCAGCGCCAAAATCCTGAACCACCCAGAGATTAAGAGGAAAAAAAAGACAAAACAGACTGCAAAAAAAAAAATGGCTCAGAACTTTTTTTTCCTTCTTTTGAGATGCATTTAATTCATTTTTGGCCAGTTGTACTGTTATGAACTGGTGGTTTAGGAGCAACATGGGACGAGCTCTGGAGGAGGTGGTACCTGTACAAACCGCAGTTCCTGAGGCTTATCACAACACTAGAAGTAGCCGTGGGATGTTCCTGTCACTCCCTAGACACCTTGTCACAGCCGGAGGACTTACTACCCCTAAAGATGGAAACAGGAAAGCTATCTTGCCTCAGAGAAAATCCCCAAAGGAAAGGCTGCCTCCCACAAATATTGACTGTGAGTGGAGAGGGAAATGACATACGCAGAATGAAATCAGAATGTAGCAAAGGAGGCCATTCTAGCTAGATAGATAGAACAGGACAGAATACTGTGCGGTCAGTATAAAAAAACTAGAAAAATCCACCACAGAGTTTACAAAATCTCCACACCTGACTAAAGGTGTGGAGGGTAAATCTGCTTCCCAGAGCTTCCAGCTTAACGGAATAAATCCATATTGACAAGCTGGACAAGAAAAAACATAGAAAGAGCTGAACGATTAAGTCCACAATATGTGGACAGCAAAAGAACAAGCAAGGACTTATCTTTGCTGAACTGGTCAGAATATCAGGAAAATCCAAGCAGAGAGGTGAATCCAACCAGGAACCATTGACAACTGGCCCAGGCTGAAGGATAGAGCCAGGATAAATAGCCGAGCCAGAAAGACGATCAGTGGAAGCAGCTGCTGACTGCTAAATCCAAGGAGCAGCAGTTCCACTCAAAACCACCGGAGGGAGCCCAAGAGCAGAACTCACAAAAGTGCCACTTACAACCACCCGGAGGGAGCCCAAGAGCGGAATTCACAACAGAAAACCCTGATTCCATGAGGGCTCCTATATCGTTGGCTATACGTGTTGACAGATGCCCTTGTGATAGGCGAGTAAAACGCCCTTCTCCGAAGCCTCTTTCAGGGTATTTCCACTTTGTCAGGGAATCAGTCTAGCTGTGAACCCATATGGGAGAGGGTGGAGGAACCCATGCTTGCAATTAGGAGATGCCTCCTGATTCCTCACTGCAACCCAGTTTTATCCCAAACAATTTGGATTAGCAAATACGGTCTCCTGGCTGAACCCCAATATTAGCTTAGGCCTAACGATTTTTAAGAGAAAATGGGGTCTCCTAATTCCTCACTGCAACACAGTTTTTTCCCAAACAATTTTGATTAGCAAATGAGGCCTTCTGAGACAGCAACACAGTTTTACCACAATCTAGTTAGATGCTGGAAGATCGATTTCACACAGGACAAGATCCTATCTAGCTAAAAGACAAGTTAACTTTCAGCAGCAGGAGTGGCCTCTGCACTGTGACACTGAGAAAATGGCAACAGCAAAACAATATGTCCACTTTTTATTTGGACAGGGGCATGTGGCTTCAGCAGCCAATCACAGAAGACCTTGTGTTAAGATGTTGCGAATGGTTCCAGCGCCCTGATTGGCAGCTGGAATGTACACACATTAAGTTATAAAAAAAAATAAAAAAAAATTACACTCCGCAGCTCCTCTGACCTAGACACACCCGCTCCCCTCAAAACATGTCCTCCCATTCATCATACAGCACCACTATCCTAGACAAAGTCAAAACAAAAGCATTACTGGAAACAAGATCATTTACCGATTTGTGTTTGACTTTTGCAGACTTTGAGGAAAAACACTCAGGAAACTGAACACGAATCAAAATGTGCTATTTTTGTGCCGAATTTTAGATTGGCGAAAGTGTTCCGAACAAGTTCACTGATCTCTAATCATAAGCACTTCTAAAGAGGGGTTACATTTTTAATAGGTGAAGCCAGCAATGTTTAAAAAAAAATGCTTGTACTGAACATGTCCCAATAAGTTAACCTATACATTGTCTGCCATTTCTAACGTACATATGTTAGTGAAAGCTGTGGATGGTAGAGGGCTAACAGTTTCAAAGTGGTTGGAATGGGCTTTGGAAAGAGAAAACGTACAGAACCCTACTGATTTACACACACATATGATAGTCTAGACTTCAGAGAACATCGTTCTATTTTTTTTTGTTTGTTTGTTTTTTTTTTAGAAAGTTTCATTATCGCACTTAACCTTTTTATGCTGTATCAAAAACAACCTCTTATGTTCTTTTCAACTAAAATCATAAATGTCATATTTATATATTCTATTTTTCAAACATCTTTTAACATTTTCTTATCTGTTGCTTTTGATTTTGGCAACATTTCATATGGGAGATTAGGGGAGATAAAACAAACCCAGTATGGCTGGAGAGACATAACACTCTGATCATATGATCTGATCATAATGTCTGTGATCTGTTGTTAAATTATAACTACTATTCTCTCACAGTTTCATTTATTGATTTAAAATAGTTTACTAATAACTTGTCGTGAAAAGAAATATAACAGCGGGTCTCATGCTATATACCGTATATACTCGAGTATAAGCCGAGATTTTCAGCCCATTTTTGGGGGCTGAAAGTCCCCCTCTCGGCTTATACTCGAGTCATACCCGGGGCTCGGCAGGGGAGGGGGAGCGGGGGCTGTGTAATTATACTTACCTGCTCCCGGCGCGGTCCCTGCATCCAGCGCTGCATCTCCTTCCTGTACTGAGCGGTCACATGGTACCGCACAATACAGAAATGAATATGCGGCTCCACCTCCCATAGGGGTGGAGCGGCATATTCATTTCTGTAATGTGCGGTACCATGTGACCGCTCAGTACAGGAAGGAGATGCAGCGCTGGAAGCAGGGACGTACAGGGACCGCGCCGGGAGCAGGTAAGTATACGGGGAGGGGGAGCGCAGCGCGATAGTCACCTCTCCTCCGTTCCGGTGTGGTTCAGTCTTCGACGTCCTCTGGCTGTGACGCTCAGGTCAGAGGGTGCGGTGACGTGGTCAGTGCACGCCGCCTGCCTGAATGTCAGTGCAGAGAACGCTGAAGACGGAGCCACACAGGAAAGAGGAGCAGGTGAAAAGTGCCGGGGGCCTGAGCGACGGAGAGGTGAGTATGTGATTTTTTTTTTTTACCGCAGCCACAGCATATGGGGCAAGTGCCTGTATGGATCATCTATGGGGCCACGATGTTTGTGCAGCACTATAAGGGGCAGTCAGTGTCTGTATGGATCATCTATGGGGCCACAATGTTTGTGCAGCACTATAAGGGGCAGTCAGTGTCTGTATGGATCATCTATGGGGCCACAATGTTTGTGCAGCACTATAAGGGGCAGTCAGTGTCTGTATGGATCATCTATGGGGCCATAATGTTTGTGCAGCACCATAAGGGGCAAGTGCCTGTATGGATCATCTATGGGGCCATAATGTTTGTGCAGCACTATAAGGGGCAGTGACTGTATGGAGCATCTATGGGGTCATAACGCTTGTGCAGCATTATAAGGGGCAAGTGTCTGTATGGAGCATCTATGGGGCCATAACGTTTGTGCAGCACTATATGGGGCAAGTGCCTGTATGGAGCATCTATGAGGTCATAACGTTTGTGCAGCATTATAAGGGGCAAGTGTCTGTATAGAGCATCTTATGGGGCCCATCATGAACTTTATGGAGCATTGTATGGGGCTCCTGATTCAATATGGATATTCAAAAACACTTAACCTACTGATGTCTCAATTAATTTAACTTTTATTGGTACCTATTTTTACTCTTGAAATTTACTGGTAGCTGCTGCATTTTCCACCCTAGGCTTATACTCGAGTCATTAAGTTTTCCCAGTTTTTTTGGCAAAATTAGGGGGGTCGGCTTATACTCGGGTCGGCTTATACTCGAGTATATACGGTATATATCACTCGAGTATAAGCCGACCCGAGTATAAGCAGAGATCCCCAATTTTTGCACAAAAAACTGGGAAAGCTTAATGACTCGAGTATAAGCCTAGGGTGGGAAATGCAGCACCTACTGGTAAATTTAAAAAATAAAAAGATACCAATAAAAGTAAAATTAATTGAGACATCAGTAGGTCAAGCGTTTTTGAATATCCATACTGAATCAGGAGACCCATATAATGATTCATAGAGTTCATGATGGGCCCCATAAGATGCTCCATAATGAAATATGCCCCATATAATGCTCCATAAAGTTTATGATGGGCCCCATAAGATGCTTCATACAAAAACATGCCACATATAATGCTGCACAAAGGTTGATTATGGCCCCACAAGATGCTCCATAGAAACATTTGCCCCATATGCTGCTGCTGCAATTTAAAAAAAAAAAAAAAAAAAATTATGACACTTGTCCTGAGCAGGTGGGGACACCGGCACTTGCGATATTCACCTGTCACCGTTCCACCGCTGCGCGCCGCTCTGTCTTCCGGCTCTCTGCAGTGACTGTTCAGGCAGAGGTCGGCACGCACACTAAAAAAGTCATCGCGCCCTCTGACCTGAACGTCACAGCCAGTGGACCTGAGAGATTTTTGGAGAATGAAACACCTTAGGGAGGAACCATCACTTGCAGCACCCTTCTACCAAAGGTAAGATCAGTCGAGGAGGACAGATTCAGTAGGTAGTGTTTAAAGAAGGTAGATGGTGAGGACCAGGTAGCAGCCTTACATATCTGATCAATCGATACCTCTGCTTTTTCTGCCCAGGAAGTAGCCACAGGTCTGGTGGAGTGAGCTTTTATGCCTTTCCAGAACCGGAGCACCACATGCAGCATAGGACAAGCTAATGGCCTCCCTAATCCATCTGGCAATGGTGCTTTTGGATACCCCATATCCCTTTCTACTACCCTGGAAAGCTAAAAATAGGGACTGATCCTCCATCAACTGGTCATAGACATGTATTGTAGCATGGACCATCTCACATCTAACATATGAAATTTTTCTTCCCCTGGATTCCTAGGATTATCACAAAATGAGGGCAATATGATCTCTTGACTCCTATGAAATTTAAGAACTACTTTAGGTAGATAGGCCGGATCTGGTCTTAGAACTACCCTGTCCTCGAATATCTGTGTGTATGGGGGACATATAGACAGGGCTTGCAAGTCACTCACCCTACGGGCTGATGTTATGGCTACTTATAGCACTGTTTTAAGAGTGAGAAGTTTTGCTGACAACTCCTGTAAGGGCTCAAATGGACTCCCAGTTAGAGCTTGCAAAACCAGATTTAAATCTCAAGGGGGAACTTTCTGAATTACCACCAGTCTAGATCTACTACATGATTTAATAAAGCGGGACATGCACCTGTTGGATACTAAATTGCAATTATATAGGGCCCCTTATGCCGACACTTGTACTTTGAGTGTATTGGTTGCCAACCCTAGTTGTAAACCTGCTTGTAGGAACTCTAAAATAGCTCCTACTGGAGCCTTGTCCTCCAAAAGGTTGCCCCAGAAACTCCAGGAACCTCTTTTCCATGTCCTACCATAGATTTTTGATGTGATCGGTTTTCTACTCTTCAACAGGGTGGAGACTAGCCCTGGTGAGAATCCCTGCCTACTCAGTAACACCCTCTCAAATTCCAGGCTGCCAGATGGAAGCCCTATACCTGAGAGTGGCATACTGGTCCCTGGGTAAGCAGGTCCGGAACCTCTGGTAGAATCCATGGATCGGTCACCGACATCCGTCTTAGGAAGAACCATGGTCTTTTTGGCCAAAATGGAGCAATGAGAATTACCCTCGATTGCTCCTCTGATCTTTCTTACTACTACCGGAATCATTGCTATCGGGGGAAACACGTATGCGAGGCTGAACTTCCACGGTATTTGAAGGGCATCTACCGCAAATAGCTTCTCTCTTGGATCTAATGAGCAGAAGCCCTCTACCTTTCTGTTGTGAAGAGAGGCAAATAGGTCCATCACTGGCGTGCCCCAAGCCTGCACTATATGTTGGAATACCCGGGGATTCAATGACCATTCTCCCTGATTTAGCCTTTTGCGACTTAGGTAGTCAGCTTTTGTGTTTTCGACACCCTTTATGTGAAGAGCTGTGAGGGATAGTAGGTGATGTCCTGCTAACAGGAGAAGGACAGATGTTGCCCCATAATGGAAAGGGACCTTGTTCCCCCTTGGTGGTTGATAGAAGTCACCACTGCATAATTGTCCGACATGATTCTGGTATGATGACCCTGAAGGATAGGGAGGAAATGTTTAAAGGCTCTTTCTACCGCCCACAATTCTCTTACATTCGACGTCTGATCTCTTTCTAGCGGGGACCAGAACCCCTGTATCGAGAGGGCCCCTAGATGTGTAACCCATCCCGTACCGCTTGCGTCAGACGTGATCACTTCCTCTACCGGTGTTAACAACTGAACTTCTGACACCAAATGATCCCTTACAGTCCATCAGATTAGAGAATCTCTCAAGCCCACTGAAAGGTGTACTTTTCCCTCTAAATGTCCTTCCAACAATTTTTGTGCTGACAGGACCTCCCACTGTAGTTGTCTCAGGTGAAATTGTGCTCAACTCACAACGGGTATACAGGAGGTTAGTGATCGCAGCACGGACATCGCCTTTCTAGTGGCATTACAGGCTGCTGTATTGCCATTGACACAAGACTCTGTATTTTGATTATCTTGTTTTCTGGTAGGAGACAGAGCTGGTGCCTGGAGTCTAGAATCAACCCAAGGAAGGACTGCACTCTCTCTGGTGCTAACCTCGACTTGAGGATATTTATCTTCCAACCCAGTACTGTTAGGGTCGCAGTCACTTCTATTTCTTTTAAACAGTGATCCACCGACTTCCCTATTATACGGAAGTCGTCCAGATATGGGACGATAACTATATCTCGAGAACGGAGAAAGGACATGACTTCTAACATTAGCTTGGTAAATATCCTTGGTGCTATAGACAACCCGAATGGGAGGGCTGCATACTGGTAGTCCATTAAAAGAAAGAAAAAATGCAGCAACACTTCAAAATCCAGTGACAAAAAAACCTTAGTCCTTTATTTCAACCGAATTGCATGGATAAGGTAAAGCAAGCAGGTACAGGGCAGATGGTACAGGTAGAGAAACAGGACGACGGCCGTTTCGCGTTATACACTCTTCCACGGGGCCAGATTCCCTCAGGAATTTTTGATAGTTCCGATGGATTGGGACATGATAAGCGTCTTTCAAGTCTATAACTGCCATGAAGCAGTCCTGGAACAACATTTTTATCGTCGTATTTACCGACTCCATTTTGAAGGAGCAATTCACTACTGGCCGATTGAGTTTCCTCAAGTTGACAATAGTCCTTAGCGAACCTTCTGGTTTTTGTATCAAAAAGAGAGGGGAATAAAACCCTCTGTTTTCCTCCTCCCTCGGATCTTCTACAGAACCTGTTTTAGCACCAGTCCCGATACTTCCGCTTCCAAGGCTAATTGTTCTCCTGGGGATTTTCTGTGGGGTGTCAAAATAAAAGTCTGTCGGGGTGGACGAATAAAGTCTATTTTTAGGCCATCTTTGATGACACTCAATACTCAACGACTGGGGGAGATATTTACCCAGGCAAGGAAAAAGAAAGAGTCTTCCACCTACCTCTGGCCTGACGGCATTGTGGGGGCTTTTTTGATGATGTAGACGAGGGTCCTTTAAACATGTACCCAGATCCTTTCTCATATCTGAAGTCAAAGTTCCTTCTATCTCCCGGGGGGCGGCCTCTATTAAATTTTCCTCTCTGAAAGGAAGGTTTTCTAATATCCACCGGAAAGCGAGGGAATCCATTCTTTCTATCCCCTGCTTTCTCTAAAATGTCCTTCAGTTTTTGACCAAAGAGGAATTGACGGGATGGAACAAAGTCTATTTGAAGGTAGGTCACCGGGGCACCCCTTTAATCATAAGGCGTGCCTAGCTGCATTAGACAAGCCTGCTGCTCTAGCTGCCAGTCTTGCTGAATTTGCTGAGGAATCCGCTAGGAAGGCTGCTGCTCCTTGTACCAACGCCAAATTGGCTAGGAACTCTTCTCTTGGTACCTTAGTTTTTAGTTATTCCTCTATCTGTTGCAGCCAGACCATAAGGGAGCAGGCAGTACATGTCCTGGCTATTGCTGGTTTTAGACCCCCTGCGGCCGCTTCCCAGGTGTGTCTCAAGAACCCATCTTCCTTTTTGTCCAATGGGTCTCTTAACATGCCCGAGTCCTCTAAGGGCAGGGACAACTTTTTAGATAACCTGGTTACAGCTCCATCAATTTTAGGGATTTTATCCCACCCTACTAAAGTCTTTTTCCCTCGAAGGGATACCTTCTTTTAGAAGATGAGGGGAGGCTACCAGATTTTTCAGACTTCTTCCACTCCTTCTCTATAAGCGCCTTTACCCTAATGTTAACGGGTAATGTGCGCTTTCTTCTTTCCTCCGGACCCCCGAACATAACATCCTCCAAGGACTTGGTCGCTTTTTCGTCTTTTAGGCCCATTGTAGTCCTGACTGCTTTTACCAGTCTATCCGTGTTTTCCGTTAGAAAGCATGGTCGGCCCGCTAAATCGCTATCTGAAGAGGAGCCAGAGGACATGGAAGAGAAGTGGGAGGGAGACAGAGGATCCCCATGATACTCCCCGCCGGATTGTAAGGCTTCAGAATCTGTAACAAGCTCAAGGCTTTTCTTACTTCCCTTTTTAAGGATTGATTATAAAGAACCTTTCACCACTGCCCTAATAATGGCCCTAAGGCTAGAGGCAAAGTCAGGGGTTTCTTCCTGAATAGTCTTTTGAATACAGTCCGTGGAGAGATTTTTCTGCCACTGGACTGCTAGTGGGATTTTATAGAGGGCACATTTGTTCTTTAACTTGGCACTAGCCTTCCTCGGCACCGGATTTTGAGGCTGATCAGAAGTACAGACAACGTCTCTCCTAGATGCTGAGGAGTCCTGCGACCAACGGTTAGGGCGACTGCCGCTTGAGCGGCTACTCCTCTTTGTGTGCTGGTGACGAGGCATAACACCTGGTATAGGCTCCTGCTGCTGTAAGGGCTGCTGCTGCTCCATGCGATAGTGGGGAGCTTTTGGACATGAGCATTTCCTCTGTGGTCATCCCTCCATTTAAGGAGGGATCCACTGCACTCTCCGCCTCCTCCGATGCCCATTCCATGCTCTTCCCTCCTCCGCACCCTACCGGGACCCACCAAAAGGCCCTGCATCCCGGCCGGCTTTCCTGCTATGGGCACCCCAAACTTGGACCCGACGCGCAGTACTGACGTCACGCGGGCACCCCCATTCCCAGCATGCCTTGCACGCGACGCCAGCCGCACACGCGGAAGTCAGCTATGGCGCTGATGGCGGCCAGCAGAGGAGGGATAGCGGCGCGGCAGCCTCAGAAGAGTCCTGGGACCCCTGACTGCGCTGAACCAACGCCTGCACGTGCGCAAAGCCCCCACAGGACCTGCGAACAGTGCTTCCACAGCCTGAAGGCCGGCATACAGGCGCTCTGCCTGCCCTTCCAGTGACAGGACAGGAGTGGGTGAGTGGACGTCTTCAGAAAAAAAAAAAAGCCGTGATCTTAGCACTAGGGTTCCCGTCCAGACAGGAAACCCAACTGAAGCGAGGGAGAGGTACCACCCTTTTATTTTCAGTAGATAGATATACATATATGTGTGTGTGTGTGTGTATATGTGTGTGTGTGTGTGTGTGTGTGTGTGTGTGTGTGTGTGTGTGTGTGTGTGTGTGTGTGTGTGTGTGTGTGTGTGTGTATGTATGTGTGTGTATATATATATATATATACATATATATACACACACACACACACACGAGTTTTACATATTTCAATTAATCTCGGTTTTTCCTATAAATAAAAAAAAAAATGGCATTAGGGTTATTTTTTCTTATCATATAATTTAAGAAGTAACAGTGTTTTTACATAGTATGTTTGAAAAAATACTTATGTTCCACAAGTTTTAAGCAGCTGTTTAACACTGCCAATGATGACAGGAGAAGACTATAAAAAGATAGCAAAGCATTTTTATGCTGCCTTTTACTCAATTCAAAACTCAAGACCTTGAGAAATATTTAGCAGACTCTGGCGTTGTGATACATTGTTCTACTGTTCAGAGACACCTGCACAAATATGGACTACATGGAAGAGTCATCAGAAGAAAACCTCTCCTGCATCCTCACCATAAAATTTAGAATCAGAAGTATGCAAGATCTAAACAAGCCTAATGCATTTTGGATACAAGTCCTGTGAACTGATGAGGTTAAAATAGATCAAAGGTATGTGTGGAGAAAAAGGGCACCGAGTTTCAGGAAAAGAACATCTCACCAACCATTAAGCATGGGGGTGCATCAATCATGCTTTGGTGTTGTGTTACATCCAATGGCAAGGGGAACATTTCACTTGTAGAGGGAAGAATGTGTTCAATGAAATTTCAACAAATTCTGGATTGAAACAAGTTGAAAAGAGAATGGCTTCTAGAAATTGATAACGACACGTCAAAATCCACAGTAGACTACCTTAAAAGGTGCAAGCTAAAGGTTTAATAATGGCCCTCAGTCCCCTGATCTGAACATCATTGAAAATCTGTGGCTGGACCTCATTATAGCAGTGCATGCAAGACGAGTCAGGAATCTCACAGAACTGGAAGAATTTTTCAAAAGAAAAATGGATGAAAAACCCTCAAACAAGAATTGAAAGCTTCTTGGCTGGCTACAAAAAGCATTTACAAGCTGTGATATTTGCAAAAGGGGATGCTACTAGGTACTAACCATGCAAGGATGCCCAAACTTTTGACCATTTTCCTTTTTGTAATTTTTTAAATGTAAAAGATGAACATATTTTTTTTGCCTAAAATACAAAGGAAAAGTGTTATCTTTTCACTTTAGCCCTTTTAGAGATCATTTCATTTGACCAGGGGTGCCAAAACTTTTATATGCCACTGTACATAAGATCCTAGATTAGCCACTAACCAGTCTCATGACTTCCATTTAACCCCTTTAAGTCGCAGCCCTTTTTCTTTTTTGCGTTTTCTGCTCCCATCCTTCCCGGAGTCATAACTTTTTTTATTTTTTTGTAAATATGGCCATGTCAGGGCTTGTTTTTTGTGGGACGAGTTGTACTTTTGAACGAGACCATGTTGTGTACTAGAAAACGGGAAAAAAATTCCAAGTGTGGTGAAATTGCAAAAAAAAGTGCAATCACACGATTGTTTTTGTTTGGCTTTTTTGCTAGGTTCAGTAAATGCTAAAACTGACCTGCTATTATGATTCTCCAGGTCATTACAAGTTCATAGACACCAAACATGTCTAGGTTTCTTTTTATCCAAGTGGTGAAAGAAAAGTCCAAACTTTGCTTAAAAAAAAACAACAACAAAAAAAAAAAATATATATATAATAATAATAATAGCGTAATTTTCCGAGACCCGTAGTGTCTCCATTTTTCGTGATCTGGGGTCAGGTGAGGGCTTATTTTTTGCGCACCGAGCTGACTTTCTAATTATACAATTTTGGTGCAGATACGTTCTTTTGATCACTCGTTATTGCACTTTACTGCAATGTCGCGGCGACCAAAAAAAACGTAATTCTGGAGTTTAATTTTTTTTTTTTCGCTACACCGTTTAGCAATCAGGTTTTTTTTTTTTTTTCTCTTATGACAGTTCGGGCGATTCTGAACACAGCGATACCAAATATGTGTAGGTTTGATTTTTTTTTAATTGTTTTATTTTGAATGGGGCAAAAGGGGGGGTGATTTAAACTTTTTCTTTATTTCATTTTTTAAAACTTTTTTTTTTTTTCTTTACTTTTGCCATGCTTCAATAACCTCCATAGGAGACTAGAAGCTGGCACAACCTGATTAGCTCTGCATAGGAGTGATGCTCAGATCGCCCCTATGTAGCTGTATTACAGCATTGCTATGAGCGCTGACCACAGGGTGGCGCTTACAGCAATCCGGCATCAATAACCATAGAGGTCTCAAAGAGACATGTGGCTGTCATGCCAACGCATCGCTGACCCCGATCATGTGACGGGGGTCAGCGATGCGCGCATTTCCGGCCCTAAGGCCGGAAACGCGATTGAAATGCCAGTCAGAGTTTGACAGCGGCATTTAACTAGTTAATAGCGGCGGGTAAATCGCTATTCCACCTGCCGCTATTGCGGGCACATGTCAGCTGTACTAAACAGGGGGAATGTGACATACAGTTAGGTCCATATATATTTGGACAGAGACAACATTTTTCTAATTTTGGTTATAGACATTACCACAATGAATTTTAAACAAAACAATTCAGATGCAGTTGAAGTTCAGACTTTCAGCTTTCATTTGAGGGTATCCACATTAAAATTGGATGAAGGGTTTGGGAGTTTCAGCTCATTAAAATGTGCCACCCTGTTTTTAAAAGGGACCAAAAGTAATTTGACAGATTCAATAATTTTAACCCCTTCACGACCCAGCCTATTTTGGCCTTAATGACCTTGCCGTTTTTTGCACTTCTGACCAGTGTCCCTTTATGAGGTAATAACTCAGGAACGCTTCAACGGATCCTAGCGATTCTGAGATTGTTTTTTCGTGACATATTGGGCTTCATGTTAGTGGTAAATTTAGGTCGATAATTTCTGAGTTTATTTGTGAAAAAAAACGGAAGTTTGGCGAAAATTTTCACATTTTGAATTTTTATTCTGTTAAACCAGAGAGTTATGTGACACAAAATAGTTAATAAATAACGTTTTCCAAATGTCTACTTTACATCAGCACAATTTTGGAAACAAATTTTTTTTTTTGCTAGGAAGTTATAAGGGTTAAAATTTGACCAGTGATTTCTCATTTTTACAACAAAATTTACAAAACCATTTTTTTTAGGGACCACCTCACATTTGAAGTCATTCTGAGGGTTCTATATGGCTGAAAATACCCAAAAGTGACACCATTCTAAAAACTGCACCCCTCAAGGTGCTCAAAACCACATTCAAGAAGTTTATTAACCCTTCAGGTGTTTCACAGCAGCAGAAGCAACATGGAAGTAAAAAATGAACATTTAACTTTTTAGTCACAAAAATGATCTTTTAGCAACAATTTTTTTATTTTCCCAAGGGTAAAAGGAGAAACTGGACTACGGACGTTGTTGTCCAATTTGTCCTGAGTATGCTATTACCTCATATGTGGGGGTAAACCACTGTTTGGGCGCACGGCAGGGCTCGGAAGGGAAGGAGCGCCATTTGACTTTTTGAATGAAAAATTGGCTCCAATCTTTAGCGGACACCATGTCGCGTTTGGAGAGCCCCCGTGTGCCTAAACATTGGAGCTTCCCCACAAGTGACCCCATTTTGGAAACTAGACCCCCCAAGGAACTTATCTAGAAGCATAGTGAGCACTTTAAACCCCCAGGTGCTTCACAAATTGATCCGTAAAAATGAAAAAGTACTTTTTTTTCCCCAAAAAATTATTTTAGCCTCAATTTTTTCATTTTCACATGGGCAACAGGATAAAATGGATCCTAAAATTTGTTGGGCAATTTCTCCTGAGTACACCGATACCTCACATGTGGGGGTAAACCACTGTTTGGGCACATGGTAAGGCTCGGAAGGGAAGGAGCGCCATTTGACTTTTTGAATGAAAAATTATCTCCATTGTTAGCGGACACCATGTCGCGTTTGGAAAGCCCCTGTGTGCCTAAACATTGGAGCTCCTCCACAAGTGACCCCATTTTGGAAACTAGACCCCCCAAGGAACTTATCTAGAGGCATAGTGAGCACTTTAAACCCTCAGGTGCTTCACAAATTGATCCGCAAAAATGAAAAAGTACTTTTTTTTTTCACACAAAATTTCTTTTAGCCTCAATTCTTTCATTTTCACATGGGCAACAGGATAAAAATGGATCCTAAAATTTGTTGGGCAATTTCTCCTGAGTACGCCGATGCCTCATATGTGGGGGTAAACCACTGTTTGGGTGCACGGCAAGGCTCGGAAGGGAAGGAGCGCCATTTGACTTTTTGAATGGAAAATTAGCTCCAATCGTTAGCGGACACCATGTCGCGTTTGGAGAGCCCCTGTGTGCCTAACCATTGGAGCTCCCCCACAAATGACCCCATTTTGGAAACTAGACCTCCCAAGGAACTAATCTAGATGTGTGGTGAGCACTTTGAACCCCCAAGTGCTTCACAGAAGTTTATACCGCAGAGCCGTGAAAATAAAAAATAATTTTTCTTTCCTCAAAAATTATTTTTAGCCCAGAATTTTTTATTTTCCCAAGGGTAACAGGAGAAATTGGACCCCAATAGTTGTTGCACAGTTTGTCCTGAGTACACTGATACCTCATATGTGGGGGTAAACCACTGTTTGGGTACAAGTCAGGGCTCGGAAGGGAGGTAGTGACGTTTTGAAATGCAGGCTTTGATGGAGTGTTCTGCGTGCGTCACATTCCATTTGCAGAGCCCCTGATGTGCCTAAACAGTAGAAACACCCCACAAGTGACCCCATTTTGGAAACTAGACCCCCCAAGAAACTTATCTAGATATGTGGTGAGCACTTTGAACCCCCAAGTGCTTCACAGAAGTTTACAACGCAGAGCCGTGAAAATAAAAAATCATTTTTTATTCCTCTAAAATTATGTTTTAGCAAGCAATGTTTTATTTTCGCAAGGGTAACAGGAGAAATTGGACCCCGATAATTGTTGCCCAGTTTGTCCGGAGTATGCTGGTACCCCATATGTGGGGGTAAACCACTGTTTGGGCACACGTCGGGGCTCAGAAGGGAGGGAGCACCATTTGACTTTTTGAACGCAAGATTGGCTGGAATCAATGGTGGCGCCACGTTGCGTTTGGAGACCCCTGATGTGCCTAAACAGTGGAAACCCCTCAATTCTAACTCCAACACTAACCCCAACACACCCCTAACCCTAATCCCAACCCTAACCCCAACACACCCCTAACCCTAATCCCAACTCTAGCCATAACCCTAATCACAACCCAACCCCAACACACCCCCAACTACAACCCTAACCCTAATCCCAACCCCAACCACAACTTTAACCCCAACACACCCCTAACCCTAACCACAAGCCTATTCTTAATCCTATTTCCAACCCTAGCCCTAATTCCAACCCTAACTAATTCCAACCCTAACCCTAAGGCTATGTGCCCACGTTGCGGATTCGTGTGAGATTTTTCCGCACCATTTTTGAAAAATCCACAGGTAAAAGGCACTGCGTTTTACCTGTGGATTTACCGTGGATTTCCAGTGTTTTTTATACGGATTTCACCTGCGGATTCCTATTGAGGAACAGCTGTAAAACGCTGCGAAATCCGCACAAAGAATTGACATACTGCGGAAAATACAGCACAGTATTTCCGCGCGGTATTTTCCGCACCATGGGCACAGCGGATTTGGTTTTCCATAGGTTTACATGGTACTGTAAACCTGATGGAACACTGCTACGAATCTGCAGTGGCCAATCCGCTGCGGATCCGCAGCCAAATCCGCACCATGTGCACATAGCCTAATTCTAAGGGTATGTGCACACGCTGCGGAAAACCCTGCGGATCCGCAGCAGCGTTTCCGCAGCTGCGGGTCCGCAGCAGCGTTTCCGCAGCTGTGGGTCCGCAGCAGCGTTTCCGCAGCTGTGGGTCCGCAGCAGCGTTTCCGCAGCTGCGGGTCCGCAGCAGCGTTTCCGCAGCTGCGGGTCCGCAGCAGCGATTCCGCAGATGCGGGTCCGCAGCAGTTTCCCATGAGTTTACAGTTGAATGTAAAGCTATGGGAAACAAAAAACGTTGTGCACATGCTGCGGAAAAAACTGCGTGGAAACGCAGCGGTTTACATTCCGCAGCATGTCACTTCTTTCTGCAGATTCCGCAGCGGTTTTACAACTGTTCCAATAGAAAACGCAGTTGTAAAACCGCAGTGAAATCTGCAGAAAAACCGCAGAAAAACCGTGGTAAATCCGCGGTAAATCCGCAGCCAAATCAGCACAGTGTGCACATAGCCTAATTCTAACGCTAACCCTAGTTCTAACCCTAACCCTACCCCTACCCCTAACCCTAGTTCTAACCCTAGTGGAAAAAAAAAATATTTTCTTTATTTTATTATTGTCCCTACCTATGGGGGTGATAAAGGGGGGGGGTCATTTACTATTTTTTTATTTTGATCACTGTGATAAGTTTACCACAGTGATCAAAATGTACATGGAACGCATCTGTCGGCCGGCAGATTCGGCGGGCGTACTGAGCATGCGCCCGCCATTTTGGAAGATGGCGGCGCCCAGGGAGAAGACGGACCGACTTCGGGAGGCTCGGTAAGTATGAGGGGGTGGATCGGAGCACAGGGGGGTGGATCGGAGCACAGGGGGGGGGGGAAATCGGAGGACGGGGGGAGCGGACAGGAGCACGGGGGAGCGGACAGGGGGACGGAGGGGGGTACCGGACAGAACGGAGGACTGGGGAGGAGATCGGGGGCGGTGGGGGGGGGGCAGAACATGATTTCCAGCCATGGCCGATGCTATTGCAGCATCGGCCATGGCTGGATTGCAATATTTCACCATTTTCATAGGTGAAATATTGCAAATTGCTCTGATTGGCTGTTGCACTTTCAACAGACAATCAGAGCGATCGTAGCCACGTGGGGGCAAAGCCACCCCCCCTGGGCTGAAGTACAACTCCCCCTCTCCCTGCAGATCGGGTGAAATAGGAGTTAACCCTTTTACCCGATCTGCAGGGACGCGATCATTCTGTGACACAGCATATGCGTCACAGGTCGGATTGGCACCGACTTTCATGACGCATACGCTGTGTCACAGGTCGGGTAGGGGTTAAATAAAAATGTTCATTTTTAGTACTTGGCTGAAAACCTTTTGTTGGCAATGACTGCCTGAAGTCTTCAACTCATGAACATCACCAGACGCTGTGTTTCCTCCTTTTTGATGCTCTGCCAGGCCTTCACTGCGGTGGTTTTCAGTTGCTGTTTGTTTGTGGGCCTTTCTGTCTGAAGTTTAGTCTCTAACAAGTGAAATGCATGCTCAATTGGGTTGAGATCAGGTGACTGACTTGGTCATTCAAGAATAATCCACTTCTTTGCTTTAATAAACTCCTGGGTTGCTTTGGCTTTATGTTTTGGGTCATTGTCCATCTGTAGTATGAAACGACGACCAATCAGTTTGGCTGCATTTGGCTGGATCTGAGCACACAGTATGTCTCTGAATACCTCAGAATTTATTCTGCTGCTTCTGTCCTGTGTCACATCATCAATAAACACTAGTGACCCAGTGCCACTGGCAGCCATGCATGCCCAAGCCATCACACTGCCTCCGCCGTGTTTTACAGATGATGTGGTATGCTTTGGATCATGAGCTGTACCAAACCTTCGCCATACTTTTCTCTTTCCATCATTCTGGTAGAGGTTGATCTTGGTTTCATCTGCCCAAAAAAATGTTCTTCCAGAACTGTGCTGGCTTTTTTAGATGTTTTTTTAGCAAAGTTCAGTCTAGCCTTTTTATTGTTGATGCTTATGAGTGGCTTGCACCGTGCAGTGAACCCTCTGTATTTACTTTCATGCAGTCTTCTCTTTATGGTAGATTTGGATATTGATACGCCGACCTCCTGGAGAGTGTTGTTCACTTGGTTGGCTGTTGTGAAGGGGTTTCTCTTCACCATGGAGATTATTCTGCGATCATCCCCCACTGTTGTCTTCCGTGGGCGCCCAGGTCTTTTTGCATTGATGAGTTCACCAGTGCTTTCTTTCTTTCTCAGGATGTACCAAACTGTAGATTTTGCCACTCCTAATATTGTAGCAATTTCTCGGATGGGTTTTTTCTGTTTTCGCAGCTTAAGGATGGCTTGTTTCACCTGCATGGAGAGCTCCTTTGACCGCATGTTTACTTCACAGCAAAACCTTCCAAATGCAAGCACCACACCTCAAATCAACTCCAGGCCTTTTATCTGCTTAATTGAGAATGACATAATGAAGGGATTGCCCACACCTGTCCATGAAATAGCCTTGGAGTCAATTGTCCAATTACTTTTGGTCCCTTTAAAAACAGGGTGGCACATGTTAAGGAGCTGAAACTCCTAAACCCTTCAGACTTTCAGCTTTCATTTGAGGGTATCCACAGTAAAATTGGATGAACGTCAACTGCATCTGAATGGTTTTGTTTAAAATTCATTGTGGTAATGTCTATAACCAAAATTAGAAAAATGTTGTCTGTCCAAATATATATGGACCTAACTGTACTAGTACGGCGCATGTCACAAAGGGTTAACTAAAGATTTTCTGCACCCCCTTTAAAATTTTCTCAAGACTGTATTAACATTGAGTTTTGGCAATATATCTGGTATTTGGTTTGCGTACGCTCCTGGAAAATACACTGACTGCAACACATCCTTAATTTTAAAAGTTGTATTGACATTGTTATCTTGCAGCTCAAAGTAAGAGCCAAATATTTATTACCAAAAGCAGGATTGGAGCTAAATCACTGCCACAGGATCAGATCTTTTTTATCTTAGCTCAATACAGCCTTAACCCCTTTCTGACCTCGGACGGGATAGTACGTCCGAGGTCAGAAGCCCCTCTTTGATGCAGGCTCCGGCGGTGAGCCCGCATCAAAGCCGGGACGTCAGCTGTTTTGAACAGCTGACATGTACCCGTAGTAGGCGCGGGCAGAATCGCAATCTGCCCGCGCCTATTAACTAGTTAAATGCCGCTGTCAAACGCAGACAGCGGCATTTAACCTGCTCTTCCGGCCGGGCGGCCGGAAATGAGCGCATCGCCGACCCCCGTCACATGATCGGAGGTCGGCGATGCCTGTACATTGTAACCATAGAGGTCCTTGAGACCTCTATGGTTACAGATCCCCGGCAGCTGTGAGCGCCACCCTGTGGTCGGCGCTCACAGCACACCTGATTTTCTACTACATAGCAGCGAACAGCAGATCGCTGCTATGTAGCAGAGGTGATCGTGCTGTGCCTGCTTCTAGCCTCCCATGGAGGCTATAGAAGCATGGCAAAAGTAAAAAAAAAAAAATTAAAAAAAATGTGAAAAAAATAAAAAAAATATAAAAGTTTAAATCACCCCCCTTTCCCCCAATCAAAATAAATCAATAAAAAAAAAAAAATCAAACCTACACATATTTGGTATCGTTGCGTTCAGAATCGCCCGATCTATTAAAAAAAAAAAGCATTAACCTGATCGCTAAATGGCGTAGCGAGAAAAAAATTCGAAACGCCAGAATTACGTTTTTTTGGTCGCCGCGACATTGCATTAAAATGCAATAACGGGTGATCAAAAGAACGTATCTGCACCAGAATGGTATCATTAAAAATGCCAGCTCGGCACGCAAAAAATAAGCCTTCAACCGACCCCAGATCATGAAAATTGGAGACGTTACGAGTATCGGAAAATGGCACAATTTTTTTTTTTTTAGCAAAGTTTGGAATTTTTTTTCACCACTTGGATAAAAAATAACCTAGTCATGTAAGGTGTCTATGAACTCGTACTGACCTGGAAAATCATAATGGCAGGTCAGTTTTAGCATTTAGTGAACCTAGCAAAAAAGCCAAACAAAAAACAAGTGTGAGATTGCACTTTTTTTGCAATTTCGCCTCACTTGGAATTTTTTTCCCGTTTTCTAGTACATGACATGGTAAAACCAATGATGTCTTTCAAAAGTACATCTTGTCCCGCAAAAAATAAGCCCTCACATGGCCAAACTGACGGAAAAATAAAAAAGTTATGGCTCTGGGAAGGAGGGGAGCGAAAAACGAACACGGGAAAACGGAAAATCCCAAGGTCATGAAGGGGTTAAAGAGGTCTTGTAAAATGTGTCTCTACATTAAAGGGGTATTCCCACCTCCAAGGTCTAATACCAAAATGTAGTAGGTGTAATAATAATATTAGCAAATATCTCCAGCTAGAAATGTAGTATAGTTCTCCTGATGAGCTATGTCACTTACCCCATGTGCAGGGCATTACAGTAGCTTAGGTATCCATGATTACAACTACTAGCAACTAACTTACTATATGACTGGCTGGAACCATGGAAATCTAAACTACTGCAACGCCCTGCACTTGGGGTAAGAGACGAAGCGAATCAGAAGAACTATAGTAAATTTGTAATTGGATGTATTTGCTAATATTATTATTACACCTACTACAACTTGTGTAGAATCTTGGACATGGGAATACTCCTATAAACACTGTAGAGCATACTTTCTTTTTACCAGAATAAACTTACACTATTGCTTTCTAACTTATAAATATTTTTATGAATGATCCTTGGTCAATTATAAGTGCATTATGCTGATGACAATGATTCTAAAATATACATACTCATTCAAATGCTGGAATCTATCTTGCCAGTTTGTAGCCCGTGAAACAGTACCATTCTTGTCCACAAGTTTTAGGCCAAAGAAATCCAGCATCATTTTGTACGCCGAGATAAATCTCTTAATAGCTTCTTTTGTTTTTTTAAATTCCTAAAGGAAAAAAAAAAAAAAAGGTTTACTTTTACAAGTTACGCTCATCAATGATTACACACAATCACAATCATGCCCAATACTCTACACGTATGTCTCATAACGCAACACATTTCACAACAGAGGTGTCCTTGTGTGAATAAAGCTCCTGCAGTTGTAATGTGTGTTAGCCTGGAACTATACAAAAGCACAATAGGGTCTTATCCAGTAAATAGGTTACAATAAAGGTCGAGAGAATGGCAGCAATTCTGCACTCTCTGGAGTCAGGACAATCCAATAATAAAGTAATATGTAGCTTTATTGTCAACGCGTTTCAGAGTCACAGAGGCTCCTTCAAGACAACCATACAAGAAGGCGTTGGTGTGACAACATGTTGACAATAAAGCTACATATTACTTTATTATTGGATTGTCGTGACTTGATAGAGAGCGCAGAATTATTTCCATACTCCTGATATTTAGCATTAAACTGCTGAATTTTTCCCCAAAATATATTGCAAGATAAAAGGGGAAATTTTTACAAAAAAAGTCTCAACATTTTACTTTTCCTAAAACAAAGATCTAAGAAACACCAAGGTTACTTACCAGTGGCAGGTTTTTCCAGAACCCATGACAGCACACCTGAGAGAAGGATCTGCCCAGCCAGGACAGGAACCTACTGAAATAAAATGGCGGTACCTCTCTCCCCGCTTCACTTGGTTACAAAGCATGAGAGGACCTCCCTGTTAATTACACATATAACCAACACCACATCATAAAAACACCCAAACTATAATGCACACTCAAAGGTGAGAAGGAAGGGGGAAATATATGGGTGCTGTCATGGGTTCTGGAAAAAACGGCTACCGGTAAGTAACCTTGGTGTTTTCCCTTCACCCATGACAGCACACCTGAGAGACTTTTGTACAATCTGAAACACCTTAGGGAGGGACCACTGCTGGCAGCACCCTCCTGCCAGAGATCAAGTCCTAATCCTGAATCCTAGACAGGCGCGCTGGTCGTTGTTTTTCTCTCGGTTTAATTTTGTGGTGTCGTACCTACCGGGTTCTAAGAATGTTAAGGCGGATGCCCTTTCTAGGAGTTTTGAGCCTGACTCCCCTGGTAATTCTGAGCCCACAGGTATCCTTAAAGATGGAGTGATATTGTCTGCCGTTTCTCCAGACCTGCGGCGGGCCTTGCAGGAGTTTCAGGCGGATAGACCTGATCGTTGCCCACCTGGTAGACTGTTTGTTCCTGATGATTGGACCAGTAGAGTCATCTCTGAGGTTCATTCTTCTGCGTTGGCAGGTCATCCTGGAATCTTTGGTACCAGGGATTTGGTGGCAAGGTCCTTCTGGTGGCCTTCCCTGTCACGAGATGTGCGAGGCTTTGTGCAGTCTTGTGACGTTTGTGCTCGGGCCAAGCCTTGTTGTTCTCGGGCTAGTGGATTGTTGTTGCCCTTGCCTATCCCGAAGAGGCCTTGGACGCACATCTCGATGGATTTTATTTCGGATCTGCCTGTTTCTCAGAAGATGTCTGTCATCTGGGAGGTGTGTGACCGTTTCTCTAAGATGGTCCATCTGGTTCCCTTGCCTAAGTTGCCTTCTTCTTCCGAGTTGGTTCCTCTGTTTTTTCAAAATGTTGTTCGTTTGCATGGTATTCCTGAGAATATCGTTTCTGACAGAGGGACCCAATTCGTGTCTAGATTTTGGCGGGCATTCTGTGCTAGGATGGGCATAGATTTGTCTTTTTCGTCTGCTTTCCATCCTCAGACTAATGGCCAGACCGAGCGGACTAATCAGACCTTGGAGACATATTTGAGGTGTTTTGTGTCTGCGGATCAGGATGATTGGGTTGCTTTTTTGCCTTTGGCGGAGTTCGCCCTCAATAATCGGGCCAGCTCTGCCACCTTGGTGTCCCCGTTTTTCTGTAATTTGGGGTTTCATCCTCGATTTTCCTCCGGTCAAGTGGAATCTTCGGATTGTCCTGGAGTGGATGCTGTGGTGGAGAGGTTGCATCAGATTTGGGGGCAGGTGGTGGACAATTTGAAGTTGTCCCAGGAGAAGACTCAGCTTTTTGCCAACCGCCGTCGTCGTGTTGGTCCTCGGCTTTGTGTTGGGGACTTGGTGTGGTTGTCTTCTCGTTTTGTCCCTATGAGGGTTTCTTCTCCTAAGTTTAAGCCTCGGTTCATCGGCCCGTACAAGATATTGGAGATTCTTAACCCTGTGTCCTTCCGTTTGGACCTCCCTGCATCCTTTTCGATTCATAATGTTTTTCATCGGTCATTGTTGCGCAGGTATGAGGTACCTGTTGTGCCTTCCGTTGAGCCTCCTGCTCCGGTGTTGGTTGAGGGCGAGTTGGAGTACGTTGTGGAAAAGATCTTAGACTCTCGTGTTTCCAGACGGAGACTCCAGTATCTGGTCAAATGGAAGGGATACGGTCAGGAGGATAATTCTTGGGTCACTGCCTCTGATGTTCATGCCTCCGATCTTGTCCGTGCCTTTCATAGGGCTCATCCTGATCGCCCTGGTGGTTCTGGTGAGGGTTCGGTGCCCCCTCCTTGAGGGGGGGGTACTGTTGTGAAATTGGATTCTGGGCTCCCCCGGTGGCCACTTGTGGAATTGAACTTGTGTGCATCATCCCCTCTGTTCACCTGCTCCTATCAGGATGTGGGAGTCGCTATATAACCTTGCTCCTCTGTCAGTTTCTTGCCGGTCAACAATGTAATCAGAAGCCTTCTGTGCTTGTTCCTGCTACTAGACAACTCCCAGCTAAGTTGGACTTTTGTCCTTGTGTGTTTTTGCATTTTGTTCCTGTTCACAGCTGCTGTTTCGTTACTGTGTCTGGAAAGCTCTTGTGATCGGAAATTGCCACTCTGGTGTTATGAGTTAATGCTAGAGTCTTAAAGGAATTTCTGGATGGTGTTTTGATAGGGTTTTCTGCTGACCATGAAAGTGTCCTTTCTGTCTTCCAGCTATCTAGAAAGCGGACCTCGATTTTGCTAAACCTATTTTCATACTACGTTTGTCATTTCATCTAAAATCACCGCCAATATATGTGGGGGCCTCTGTCTGCCTTTTGGGAAAATTTCTCTAGAGGTGAGCCAGGACTGTCTTTTCCTCTGCTAGGATTAGGTAGTTCTCCGGCTGGCGCTGGGCATCTAGGGTTAAAAAACGTAGGCATGCTACCCGGCCACTTCTAGTTGTGCGGCAGGTTTAGTTCATGGTCAGTATAGTTTCCATCTTCCAAGAGCTAGTTCTCATATATGCTGGGCTATGTTCTCTCGCCATTGAGAATCATGACAATAGTGGAGACAGGATTTCATGAAATCCCCTCCACTATGCTGTAACATCTGGACGCTGCGTTTTTTATGCATGCTGCTCAACGCTGCGTCAAAAACTCAGCGTTTCCTGAACGTGGACACATACCCTTATAGTCTCCCTAATCCACCTGCCAATGGTAACCTTCGACACCCCGTAACCCTTCCTACTACCCTGGAAGGCTACGAATAGGGACTGGCCTTTCCTCCACTGGCTATTCATTGACATATATTCTAACAGTGCCCTTTTAACATCAAGATTATGAAACTTCCTCTCCCCCGGAGTTTTAGGGTTATCACAGAAGGAGAGTAAAAATCTCCTGACTTTGATGAAACTTTGATACCACCTTGGGAAGATAAGCTGGATCAGGTTTTAACAACTCTATCCTCATTTGAGTAGAAAGAGGATTTATGTAAAGGGCCTGTAAGTCACTCACCCTACGGGCTGAAGTTAGATATTTTACTGACAAGTCATGTATGAGTTCAAACGGCTCCTTGCTCAGAGCATCTAATACCATGTTCAGATCCCATTGCGAATCCTTCGGGATTGGAATGGACCCATCACAGGATTTTATGAACCTTGCCACCCATGTGTTAGCAGCAAGGTTACAACTGTACAATGCACCCAAGGCAGACACCTGGACCTTAAGGATACTCTTAGCCAACCCCAGCTCAAAGCCCGACTGCAGAAACTCTAGGATGGGACCGATTGGAGGGTTTTGGCCTAATGGTTTTCCTAAAAATTCCAGGAATTTTCTCCATGTCCTGCCGTAGATCTTTGTTGTTATGGGTTTCCTACTTTTCAGCAAGGTGAAAGCTAGACCTGGTGAAAACTCCCTGCTACTCAGTAGTGCCCTTTCAAATTCCACGCAGATAGATGGAAGCTATTTAATTGGGTGTGGAATATTGGCCCCTGACTGAGAAGGTCCGGAATCTCAGGCAGGATCCATGGGTCTGATAAGGACAATGTCCTTCACAGGGAAAACCAAGGTCTTTTTGGCCAGAAGGGGGCAATCATAATCACTCTCACTTGATCCCCTCTGATTTTCCTCACTACCGCTGGAATCATGGCTACTGGAGGAAAAGCGTAAGCAATCTTGAAGTTCCAGGGAATCTAGAGGGAGTCTACTGCAAATGGGTTTTCCCTGGGGTTTAGAGAATAGAACCTTTTTACCTGCCTGTTTTGTTGGCAAACAGATCTATTTCCAGCACTCCCCACAGATGGACTGTCTGTTGGAACACTCTGGGGTTTAGGGCCCATTCCCCCTGCTTCAGTCTGTTGCGGCTCAGGAAGTCTGCCTCAACGTTCTCTGCCCTCCTTATGTGTAGTGCCGTAAGGGACAAGAGATGTTGTTCTGCCACCTGGTGAATGCTGTTGGCTGTTACCATTAGGGAGGAGAACCTTGTTCCTCCCTGGTGATTGATGTATGCCACTGTGGCTTGGTTGTCTGACATAATGCGGACATGGTGACCCAGGAGGAGAGGGAGAAGGCTTTCTAGAGCCCTTTCTACCGCCCACAGTTCTTTAAGATTTGATGAGGTCTCCAGCTCTGGAGGCGCCCACAACGCCTGAATTGCCTGTCCTCTTAGGTGTGCCCCGAGATGCTCGCATCTGTCGTGATTATGTTGCTTATCGGCCTTTCCCATGTAACTCCTGATGTCAAATTCTCTCTGTGCGTCCACCATCTGAGGAAGTCTCTGACCTCTGAAGAAAGACCTACTCTCCCTTCTAAACACCCTTTTAGTGATCTCTGTACGGACAGTATCTCCCTCTGCCGCTATCTGGTATGGAATTGGGCCCATTTGACTGCTGGGATACAGGACGTTAAGGTTCTCAACAGGGACATTACCCTTAGAAAAACAATCTGTGGGAGTTCTATGGCTGCCGAGACTAGGTTCACCACCTTCTCTACCTTGCCTTTGGGCAAGAAGCAAGACTGCAGCTCTGAGTTCAGGACAAGGCCCAAGAAGGTCTTTACCCTTAGGGGTTATAGCCTTGACTTTTGCGTATTCACCATCCAGACCAGTTCTTGTAAGGTCGCTCACACTTCAACTGCGCTGCACATTGCGCCTCTGATCTTCCCACTATCAGAAAGTCATGCAAATAAGGAACAATAACGGTGTTCTGGATACAGAGGAAGGCAGTCACCTCTCCTACCACTTTGGTGAATACTCTCAAAGCTACTGACAATTCAAAAGGAAGCGCTCGTAACTGAAAATGTTTGACTTCTCGTTGAATATGTAGGGCTACCCTCAGGCACTTCTGATGGTCCAGATGGATCGGGATGTGATAGTATGCATCCTTCAAGTCGACTACCACCATAAAACAGTTGTGATGGAGAAGTTTTATGGCTGTACTCACTGACTCCATCTTGACGGTATGATTTTTCACCCAGCAATTGAGACCTCTGAGTTATGATGGTTCTGAATGAGCCAACCGTTTATTTTTTTGTTTCTTAATCAAAAAGAGAGGGGAATAAAACACTCTCCCTTTCGGTTTGCCCGGAACCTCGCACAAGACCCGTTTGGTGGATGATAAACCTCTATCCTCAGGCCTTCCTTCACTATATTCAGGACCCAGGCGTTGGAGATGTTCTCCGAGGCCCGAAAAAAAAGAGTGAAAGCCTTCCCCCTACTGCTGTTCTGGCACCATTGTGAGAACTTCTTGGAAGTGGAAGGAGGACCACCGAACATGAATCCAGACTCCCTTTTCCCTGTATCTTCCCACTTCCTTCTCTCCCCCCCCCGCCCCCCCCCGGAGAATGTCCTGTATTGAATTTCTTCCTACATAAAGGACGATCTTCTCTGCTCCCCTGAGAACCTGGGAAATCCCTTCTTCTTGTCACCTGCTTTCTCCAGGATTTCATCCAGCTTTTTCCCCGAATAAAAACTGCCCATCACACAGTAAGGAACATATACCGTCTCCTGGACAGCCCTTGAGCCTTGCCATGTTCGATAGACCAGCAGACCTGGCTGCCAGCCTCAGAGTCAGCGAATGTATCCACCAGGAATGCTGCGGCTGCTGTAGCCAAACCTTAAGCGATCGTGCGGTACAAGAACCCACGATCGCCCGTTTCAGCCCTCCTGCTGCTGCTTCCCATGTGTGTCTCAAATAAGTATCTGCCTTTTTATCTAAAGGGTTCAAGAGTACCCCTGAATCTTCTAAGGGAAGCGCTGACCTTTTAGAAATCCTGGATACAGCTACATCCTAGGGAACTTATCTCTTTGAAGAGAAGGATGCAGATGTGTGGGACATCTTCTTTGTGAAGATGAGGGCAAGGCCCCAGATCTCTCAGGCCTCCTCTACTCTCTATTAATGAGGGCCTGGACTTTAGCGTTGACTGGGAAGGTTCATTTTCTCTTCTCCTCCAATTGTCCAAACATGACGTCCTCAAGGGACTTGGCCACTTTCTCCTCCTTTAGGCCCATAGTAGTCATAATGGCCTTAAGTAGTCTATCCGTGTCCTCCAGAGGAAAACATGGTCTACCTCCCGTGTCACTGTCAGACGAGGAGGAAGATGAGGATTCAGCATAGTTCTCACCCTGTGACGAGTCTGAAGAAGAGTCAGAACTAGAGGGAACCTCTCTACGCTTTCTCTTCCCTTTTTTCAACAGGGTTTTAAGGGAGCCCTCCACTTCGGACCTAATCATGGATCTAAGGCTTGCTGTGAATCAGGAGTCTCTACACTAATGGTCCTGTGGATGTAGTCAGGGCAGAGGTCTTTCTGCCAATCCACTGCTACGGGGCCTTTGCATAGAACACATTCCCTGTTCCTCTTCTTTCCCATTTAAACAAACAATAGGGGCTCATTAACAACATCACATTCATGGAGATCACTCACCACCAGTTGTAAATCAAGGGTACCGGATTCGGAGACTGCGGTGGGACAAATGATGTATCCTCTCTGGACACAGAGGAGCCCTGGAATGCCCTGCTCCTCTGGCTGGGTCGGTCGCTGCTTCAGCCACTTGAACGGTTACCTCCCTTGTGTCCACGCTGATGGTGAGCAGTCGGCTGTGCTGGCTACTGCAAATCGCTTTTGTCCATCCTCATTTGATGCAATGATCTGGCCTCAGCAGCTACCTGCTCTGCTGCTTGCCCTTAAGAGGTAGCCAGTGGGGCCTTCCTTCCAGTTCCAGCCGGCATCGCATAGGGCGCCGCCATCTTGCTTCTGGCGTACCTTACTGACGTCACTTGGGCACGTCTACCAGCATGCTTTGCGGCGCAGTTATCTTGCCAGTGACGTCGGCAATACCCGGAAGTAGCCCCAGCGGCTCTACCACGCTGAGACCAGCTTGGAGCCGGCCCGTGGAGCGCAACAGGGGGAGGGTGACAGTGCACAGAGTCAGGAAAGAGCCGACTGTGCAGCTCACGCCCGCTCGTACACAGAGCCCCAGGGGGACCCGTGGACGTCACTTCCAGCATCTGTAGGCCAGTGCCACAGGTACGAGACCTGTTCTTCCGACGCCGAGTCGGGCCTGAGACGTTTCCTTTCACCCAATACAGGTGACCATCCATTTCAGTACGGGAATCCCATCAGGGGCAGGAACCCAACTGAAGCGCGGGAGAGGTACCGTCCTTTTATTTCAGTAGGTTCCTGTTCTGGCTGAGCAGATCCCTCCCGCAGGTGTGCAGTCATGGGTAAAGGGAAAACAGTAAATGTACAAACAAAAAAAAAAAAATCATTTATAGGCTACTTTTTTTTTTTTAGATTTGTGAGCAGGATTAACCCCTTCATGACCTTGGGATTTTCAGTTTTCGTTTTTCACTCCCCTCCTTCCCAGAGCCATAACTTTTGTATTTCTCTGTCAATACGGCCATGTGAGGGCTTATTTTTTGCGGGACAAGTTGTACTTTTGAACGACATCATTGGTTTTTCTATGACGTGTACTAGAAAATGGGAAAAAAATTCCAAGTGCGGTGAAATTGCAAAAAAAGTGCAATCCCATGCATGTTTTTTTGGCTTTTTTGCTAGGTTCACTAAATGGTAAAACTGACCTGCCATCATGATTCTTGTCTCCAGGTCAGTATGTAGTTCATAGACACCAAACACGTCTAGGTTACTTTTTATCTAAGTGGTGAAAAAAATTCAAAAATTTGCAAAAAAAAAAAAATTGCGCCATTTCCCCATACCCGTAGCGTCTCCATTTTTCGTGATCTGAGGTTGGGTGAGGGCTTATTTTTTGCGTGCCGAGCTGACGTTTTTAGTGACACCATTTTGGTGCAGATACATTCTTTTGATCGCCCGTTATTGCATTTTAATGCAATATCGCAGCGACCAAAAAAACGTAATCTTGGCGTTTCAAATTTTTTTCTCGCTACGCCGTTTAGCGATCAGGTTAATACTTTTTTTTTATTGATAGATCGGGCGATTCTGAACGCGGCGATACCAAATATGTGTATATTTTATTTTTATTGTTTTATTTTGAATGGGGCGAAAAGGGGGTGATTTAAACTTACATTTTTTTTTTATTTATTTCATTTTTTTTTTTTTAAACTTTTTTTTTTTTTTTCCCCACTTTTGCCATGCTTCAATAGCATTCATGGGAGGCTAGAAGCTGGCATAGCCTGATCGGCTCTGCTACATAGCAGCAATCATCCGATTGCTCCAATGTAGCTTAATTACAGGGTGGCGCTCACAGCAAACCGGCATTAGTAACCATAGAGGTCTCAAGGAACTATGGTTATTATCCTGATGCATCGCTGACCCCCGATCATGTGACGGGGAGTCGGCAATGCGCGCGTTTCCAGCCGCGCGGCCGGAAGCAGTAGTTACATGCCGCTGTCAGCGTTTGACAGCGGCATTTAACTAGTTAATAGCGACGGGTGGATCGCAATTCCACTCGCCGCTATTGCGCGCACATGTCAGCTGTTCAAAACAGCTGACATGTTGCAGCTTTGATGTGGGCTCACCATCGGAGCCCACATCAAAGCAGGGGATCTGACCTCGGATGTACTATCCTGTCCGAGGTCAGAAAGGGGTTAAATATACAGCTCTGGCAAAAATTAAGAGACCATCACATCAAAACCCTGTCATGGGCAGCCCAATCTCCAGACCTGAACCCCATTGAAAACCTCTGGAATGTAATCAAGGGGATAATCGATAGTCACAAGCCATCAAACAAAGAAGAAGAACTGCTTACATTTTTGTGCCAGAATCAGTGTGAAAGACTGATGGAAAGCATGCCAAGACACATGAAAGCTGTGATTAAAAATCATGGTTATTCCAAAAAAATATTGATTTCTGAACTCTTCTCGAGTTAAAACATTTAGTATTGTTGTTTCTAAATGATTATGAACTTGTTTTCTTTGCATTATTTGAGGTCTGAAAGCACTGGTTATTTTTATTTTTTATTTTGACCATTTCTCCTTTTCGGAAAAAAAAAAAAAAATACAAACTGCATTGCTTGGAAATTCGGAGACATGTTGTCATAAGTTTATAGAATAAAAGAACAATTTACATTTTACTCAAAAATATACCTATGAAGAGAAAAATCAGACAAACTGAACATTTTGCAATGGTCTCTTAATATTTGCCAGAGCTGTAGGTATTCTACGTTGGAAATGGCTTCCAAGAGCATCCAATTTAGTTTCACTATTTCTTAACGCCAAGTCATTTAAAATAAAATATTTACCGTATTTTTCCAACTATAAGACGCACTTTTTCCCCAAAAAAATTGTGAGGAAAATGGGGGGTGCGTCTTATATTTGGAATGCAGACTTACCGGCATTGTGGCGGCGACAGAGTTGCGGGGATGATGTGGCGCGGTGAGCTGTATGGCGTGAGCAGGGTCCCGTCCACATTTGAGGTGAATCCGCGGCCCGGTATTGATGGAGAGCAGAAGAGCAGGGTGAGTTACGGTATTTTCCGGTGGCGGCGGCCATCTTGCTGAGGCCGCGCGTGCGCAGATTCACTACTCTGCGTCCCAGGGCTTCAGGAAAATGGCCGCGGGAGGCCGCGCGTGCGCAGATGGAGATCGCGGCGGCCATTTTCCTGAAGCAGAGTTCGCAGATTGAGATCTTGGCTTCAGGAAAATGGCCGCCGCGATCTCCATCTGCGCACGCGCGGCCTCCCGCGGCCATTTTCCTGAAGCCCTGGGACGCAGAGTAGTGAATCTGCTCACCCGCGGCCTCAGCAAGATGGCCGCCGCCACCGGAAAAATCCTTAACTCACCCTGCTCTGCATCAATACCGGGCTGCGGATTCACCTCAAATATGGACGGGACCCTGCTCACGCCATACAGCTCACCGCGCCACATCATCCCCGCACCTCTGTCGCCGCCACAATGCCGGTAAGCCTGCCGCCACCAGGAAAACCGTGACTCACCCAGCTCTGCTGCTCTCCTTCACTACTGCTGTGGCGTCACCTCAAATGTGGAAGGGACCCTGGCCGCCACCACCTGAGGAAGTGACCGCACATCTGCCGCCGCCACAGCAACCTCCCCATGGACACCAGGCCATGGCGTCGCCCACCTAAGCAGGATGGGACCCTGCTCAGGTGCACGCCGTTCCGCCCACCGCACCTCAGCATCACCTCACCTCTGCCACCACCATGCCTCCTGTGACCCTGCTCTGCCACTGCCTGCCCTCAGGTAAGAGATCTTAAATTCGGACAATAAGACGGACCCCCATCTTATAAAAAATCTTTTTTTCTGCAATTTTCACCCCAAATTTGGGGTGCGTCTTATAGTACGGTGCGTCTTATAGTCCGAAAAATACGGCGTAGAAGGAAGAATACTGTGTCTTTAGCTGGGAGGCAGGTTTCTGAAGCAGCAAACTTTCCATGCTGCATACCCTTAGACTTCTTCCAACCAAAACTGAATACTGAATGGAACAGAGGTGATGGATTTACTTCACTCCATTAAGTATGGCTATGTGTAGAGGTCTACATCATCTACTCTTCGTATAGCCCCTCATATCGAACATGGTTTTATTTCAGATACTTGTCAGCTGTTTAATACTACTAAAGTTTTTATATTCGGTAAATTCAGCAAGGTCATAAAAGGTTTTGTCCACCTTTGGGAACAATTTTTTTTTCTTCGCTAAATGCATGCAATTGGAGCTTAAAATCATGTCTTCAATGGGACTTAATAAAAAATTTTGCAGTTTTCCTCCTTTAGCCTCTGTTTTACATTGTCTATTGCTGGCTGCAAAATGACATAATGAGTCGGCCACATTATCATTATTTTATCACATGTATTGGGGACATTATTCTGTGGCACTTGATGATGTTCGTCCTTCGTGGTCGAAGATGACCATGACTTTAGGATTAAAAGAATTAGTTATGGGTCCGGAGGTGGCTGATGAGGCCAATCCAGGCCCTGAAGGTTCGCCCACATACTTGACATAAGCAAGTAGATGTTGTCGGTACACTGGATTCTGCTGGTGCCTTGCAGACAGCACGCTTTCTTTTTATGTCGAGGATTTTCCTATCTTCAGCTGCACATGATCCTGAGGCGATCCTGTACCTGGACAATCCAGGGCAAACTCTTCCCATTCATTGATGTTAACTTCCAGGTTTTTGAGAGACACCTTAAGGCAGTCTTTATAGCGCTTTTTCTGCCCCCCCTTTCCTCGCAGGCTCCACCGCTCTCCATTCCATATAAATGCTGCTGTTGGAGGAACAAGTGACCAGACCTTGTCCATCAGTCTCCTCCAATAGAAAAGCAGTATTATCATGGGTGGTTTCAATTTGACAAGAAGCGTGGTCCGGTCTGGTCATATGTTCCTCCGCCAGCAGCCATTGCATGGACTGGAGAGCTGTGCAGTCTGAGGAACGCTCCACTAACAAGAGCAGGAGGAGAACCTGTCCGACCAGTACAATAGTAAGTGCCACAAAATCATGTCCCCAGACCCCAATACATGTGATAAAATAAAGATAATGTGGCCAACCCAGTTAGCTCATTCTGCAGCCAGCAACACACAGTGTAATACAGTGGCTATAGGAGACAAACTGTCCAAGATTTTTAAAGAAACCCAGGTGCAAAAAAACATTTTTAGCCCAAAATGGAAGAATTTAGGTAAGAAAAAAAACCCCCAGAAAACAATTGCCCACAAAGATGAGCAACCCCGATAATACAATTCATTTACCACAGTGTGATGGTAGACTAAATTTGATAACGATCCCAATAATACATTTGCTTTAAACATTTTAAATCTCCTCCATGTCAAACCAATTCAACACATAATTCAGCTTACATATTTTTTTTGTTTTTGCATTAAACGCAATGCTTTAGTGTTAGATGGAGACTTTGACTTGCAAACCTCAGTATCTTGTGCTAAGGGGAGACACTAAGCGCTCATAAAAAAAATACAGCTTATTAGTTAGCACAGGGGTGACAATAAATTTGAGGCTTTTCTTGTCATCTGTTCCTCTAATATTTGTGCGCTGCATGACGTATTATTAGATATCAAATGGGAACGTGTAAGAACATCAAAGCTGTCGCCTTCTCCGTTTCAGAGGAATCCATTACAACAGCAGACAGGTCTCAGAGAAGTCGAGTAACGATGAATTAATGCGCTCAACAATTCATCCTCTACTTGTAAAAGGAAAAGTAATTTTCATTAGAAAAGCTGTATTCATGAAAGAATACTGGTGAAAGACAGCATGTATATTGCTTTATTCTGTAAAAAAAAAAAATAATTAGCAGCCAATATTTACAATTATTTTTCATATTAACAGTGTGGGTGCTGGCTTTACCTCAATTTCATATGAGGTCAGTTCCTTAGCATAAAAATTTAAGCCTTGCTCTCGAAGAGGGAAAAGCCTGCAAAAATGAGAAATTTAGTTATAAATCTGGATTCTCAAGAGCAAACAAGACGAACTGGTATTAGGTAACAAAGGGAATTGATTTTTCACAGATAATTTACTGTAGTATTATGAAATTTAGCATTCTGCTGGTAAAACATAGCTCTAAACTCAGTCTACCCCAGGAATTTTTAAAGGTACAAGAAAATTGCTACAGACTTCCATAATGTAAAAGAAAGCACAAATGTCAGTAAGTAATTTAAAAAAAAAGTCTGAACTCTAACTACACCCCTAAAAATGTAATATTATGCAAGTTTAACCACATCAGAAAACGTTCAAGAGAAAGGAACATGCATAAAGAAAAGGCTCTCCACAAAGATTCTTTTAAACAAAATACAAATTATTTTATTTTCACACCAAAAAGCACTATACACAATTAAAAACATCTAAAACATTCCAAAAGATGGAACATACATGGTACATCCAGTGTTACAATACATATTCAATAAAGATATACCATATATACTCGAGTATAAGCCGACCCGAGTATAAGCCGACCCCCTAATATTGCCACAAAAAACTAGTAAAACTTAAATGACTCGAGTATAAGCCTAGGGTGGGAAATGCAGCAGCTACCGGTAAATGTCAAAAATAAAAATAGATACCAATAAAAGTAAAGTGAAATGAGACATCAGTAGGTTAAGTGTTTTTGAATATCCATATTGAATCAGGAGCCCCATATAATGCTCCATAAAGTTTATGATGGCCCCATAAGATGCTCCATATTAAAATATGCCCCATATAATGTTTCACAAAGGTTAATTATGGCCCCATAAGATGCTCCATAAAGATATTTGCCCCATATAGTGCTGCACAAACGTTGATTATGACCCCATAAGATGCTCCATACAGACACTTGCTCCATATAGTGCTGCACAAACGTTGATTATGGCCCCATACAGACACTTGCCCCATATAGTGCTGCACAAACGTTGATTATGGCCCCATACAGACACTTGCCCCATATAGTGCTGCACAAACGTTGATTATGGCCCCATAAGATGCTCCATACAGACACTTGCCCCATTTGCTGTTGCTGTGATAAAAAAAAAAAAATAAATTAAAAAAAAATCACATACTCACCTCTCCGTCGCTCAGGCCCCCGGCACTTTCAATATTCACCTGACTTCATTCCGGCGCCGCTCCATCTTCAGCGTCTTCTGCACTGACGTTCAGGCAGAGGGCACGCACTAACCACGTCACCACGCCCTCTGACCTGAGCGTCACTGCAGAAGACGCTGAAGACGGAGCGGCGCCCGGAACGAGAAGCAGGTGAATATCACGCAGTGACGCGCTCCCCATTATACTCACCTGCTCCTGGCGTGGTGCAGTCCCTGCTTCCCCGTCGCCGCAGCTTCTTCCTGTACTGAGCGGTCACCGTTACCGCTCATTACAGTAATGAGTATGCGGCTCCACCCCTATTGGAGGTGGCGCAGCATATTCATTACTGTAATGAGCGGTGCCATGTGACCGCTCAGTACAGGAATAAGCTGGGGCGCCGGGCAGCCAGGGACCTGCAGCGACCGCGCCAAGAGAAGGTGAGTATAATTAGACAGACCCCGCTCCCCCTCCCCTGCCGACCCCTGGGTATGACTCGAGTATAAGCCAAGAGGGGGACTTTCAGCCCAAAAAAATGGGCTGAAAATCTCGGCTTACACTCAAGTATATACACACAACTCCTGGCTAAGCATAAATTTGCATCAAACCTATAAGCTGATAATGTCTTGTGATCTTAAATACATTTAATCTGTTGGGCCAGTGGGACAACAAAGTAATAAGAAGGGGAGAAAGGTGGATAGTATACCATAAGGTGAAATTCTTTCCTTATAAGGTGGATTTCTCAAAGCTTTGACACAGGCATTATGGGGTCCAAGACTAAACAAGGTAAGCAGGTAGAGATCCAACAAAAGATATGCACAATACTTCACCCTGTCAGTCCACTAACGTCGCCCCCTTGGTCCCATAAGCAGCAGCATAGCCAGGTAGAAGGAAAAAGGACCCACGCGTTCCGACACTCGAGGTATCTTTCACTCACCTTGTTGTCCCACTAGCCCAACAGATTAAATGTATTTAAGATCACAAGACATTATCAGCTTATAGGTTTGATGCAAATTTATGCTTAGCCTGGAGTTGTGTATATATATCTTTATTGAATATTGTATTGTAACACGATGTACCATGTATGTTCCATCTTTTGGAATGTTTTAGATGTTTGTAATTGTGTGTAGTGCTTTTTGGTGTGGAAATAAAACTATTTGTATTTTGTCTAAAAAAATCTTTGTGGAGATCCTGTTCTTTATGCATGTTCCTTTCTCTTGAACGTTTTCTGGTTTACTATATTCCACATGCATTTTAGTGATCCTATTGTTTGATTTAAATATTTGATGGTGCCCACTTATAATAAATAAAATTACAAGTTTAATCACATGCAATACATTTTGGCTTTTTCTTGGGCAAGCCAAAAATGACCCTCAAACATAGATGGGGGTTCACCTAAATAGACACTCTTCTCAAATTCAAGATGTCAAAGTCATCAGCTAATTGACACAAACATGGAAAGTGTAGCTTAAAAATCAAGTACGGTAACCTTTTCTTATTTACTTATCTACCAGGAATTCCATTATGAATTTGTATAATATACTTCATCACTTTATTTTGCCTCCTTCTCTACCAATCATTTTGATGCATTGCTGTTTCAATGCCCAGTTCATGCTCCTTTACAAGATACTGGGAAAGACCCATATACTATATTCAAACAGTACTGTAATTCAGAATCATAGAACATAGGTTCAGTGGGATTTAGATCTGCACTAATTGCTGGCTACTTCAGCTTCAGAATTCTCCAGCGCTATGTTTCCATCCACTTCTGGGTGCTTCTTGAGGTTTATTTTGGGTGATTGTCCATGACCTAGGCTACAAACCCCCAGCTTGCTAACATTGGGCACTACATTGACCCAAAATCCTATGAAAATTTCAGATTTCACGATGTCTTGCACACAGTCAAGGTACCTAGTGGCAGAAATCAGCCCCAAAACATCCTTGAACCTCCACCATGTTTGACTGTAATGCAAAAAAAAAAAAAAAAAAAAAGAGGGGGCCTGGCACATTCAATAACAAATAATCTTTAAGCTTTATTCCAAACACATAGCTTTAAAATAAGGATTTTTGTGTACTCACCGTAAAATCCTTTTCTCCGAGCCACTCATTGGGGGACACAGGACCATGGATGTATGCTGCTGACACTAGGAGGCTGACACTAAGTAAATACAAAAAGGGTTAGCTCCTCCTCTGCAGTATACACCGCCCACTGGCTCCGTATAATACCAGTTCGTAGCCAAGCAGTAGGAGATTAACAAGATTTAACCGTAGGAACAACATGTCAGAGACTAAAACACTTATCGGCAACAAACCAAAACAAGGGTGGGTGCTGTGTCCCCCAATGAGGGGCTCGGAGAAAAGGATTTTACGATGAGTACACAAAAATCCCTATTTTAAAGCTATGTGTTTGGAATAAAGCTTAAATATGGTGGATGCGCGATGACACCGGCTTTCGGGAATTGATCAAGGTGGAAACTACCTCACAGGAAAAACCCGCTTGAGTCAGAACCCAGGATTCAACGGCCATGCCGTCAAACACAGGGCCCCGAGAGAGTAGATCTAGACGATCTGGTGCCAAGGAACGTCTGTGATGAGCTGGACCAGCTCTGCATACCACGCCCGGCGAGGCCAATCCGGGGCGATGAGAATTACCGGGTCACCCTCTGCCCTGATCTTCCTGATGATTCTGGGAAGCAGGCGCAGGGGGGGAAACAGGCAATGGAGGCGAAACTGACTCCAAGGAAGGACTAGGGCGTCCGCCCCGATTGCTCTGGGATCCCGGGACTGGGCCACAAACTGAAGTACCTTGGCATTGAACCAGGAAGTCATCAAGTCTACGTCCGGAGTACCCCAGCGAAGGCAGATTTGTTGGTATATGTCCTGATGGAGAGACCACTCTCCTGAGGCAAGACCTTGCCGGCTGAGGAAATCCGCGGCCCAGTTTTCCACTCCTGGAATGTGAACGGCCAATATGACCAAGTGGTTGTGTTCGGCCCAGTGAAGGATGTGCTCTACTTCGCGCATTGCAGCTCTGCTGCGGGTGCCCCCCTAATGATTTATATAAGCCACAGCCGTGGCATTGTCCGACTGGATATGGATGGGGCAGCCCGCTAGGAGATGGTGGAACAGCTTTAGGGACAGCCGAATCGCACATATCTCCAGGATATGGATTGGAAGACGAGACTCGTGATGAGTCCAGGTTCCCTGCGCAGTGTGATGGCGAAAGACCGCTCCCCAGCCTAGGAGACTGGCGTCGGTAGTGACTACCAGCCAATGGAATGGGAGGAAGGACCTCCCTGGGAGAATAGAGGATCGGATCATCCAACAATGGAGCGTATGCTTGACCCGAGGAGAGGACACAGTCGGTCGAGGGAAAACGGACTCCTGTCCCATGCATCCAGCAAAGCGTGCTGGAGGGGACGGAGGTGTAGTTGCGCAAATGGAATCGCCTCCATTGTGGCCACCATGTTCCCGAGAATCCTCATGCGGATGGAACAGGGGGACAGCTGAAGAAGCTTCCAGACCTCCTGTTGAAGAGCCAGGACCTTGTCCCGTGGAAGAAGCACCAACCCTAGGGAGGTGTTCAGGGTCATGCCCAGGAAGGAGATCCGTTGAGCTGGAACAAGAGATTACTTGTTTAAATTAATCAACCAGCCCAGTCAAGAAAGAGTATCCAAGGAAATGCAGGCTCAGAAAGATGGGCCTTTGACCAGTAAGTCGTCTAGGTAGGGAAACATGACTAGACCCCGAGAATGCAGAATGGCCATGACAGCCGCCATGACCTTTATGAAAACTCTGGGGGGGGTGGCGAGGCCGAAAGGCAAGGCCGTGAACTGAAAATGTTCCTGTCCGACGGCGAAGCGAAGAAACCTTTGATGAGGTGGGAAGATTGGGATGTGGAGGTACGCATCCCGGATGTCGATGGATGCTAAGAATTCACCGTGTTCTATTGAGGCAATGACGGAACGGAGAAATTCCAATCCTGAAATGATGGACTTTGACAAATCTGTTCAAGAGCTTTTGGTCCAGGATGGGCCTTACTGTTCCATCCTTTTTTAGGACCATAAACAGATTTGAATAAAAACTGTAGAACCTTTCGTCCTCCGGGACAGGGACAATCACTCCATCTTGTCGGAGCGACTGGATGGCCTGGGAAAAAGCTCGACCGTGCATTCCCGCTTCGGGATGGTGGGAAGCGAAAAACCGGGTTGGAGGGGGGAAAGGAAAAATTGATTTTGTAACCGGAGGACACCAGATCCCTGACCCACTCGTCGTGAACGACTGCAAGCCAGGCATGAAGAAACAAGAGAAGGCGTCCGCCTACATTGCTGGTGTCGTCCGGAAGAGATTGCGAGTCATTTAAAAGAAGATGGTTGGGGTCTGGATCCCCTGGACCTAGACTGTGTGGAGCGGCCCCTCCAGGAATGGTTGGGCCTGTATGAAGCCTGAGGGCTTTTGTCTCTGCCGGCGCAGCGCCCCGAACCAGGGAAACTGGCTGAGGAATGCCATGCGTAAGTTCCACAAAAGGGCCAAAAACGAGCCTGCGGCTGTCGTTGGAACATTTGCCTGAAACTCTGCTGGGGAAGTACTTTTTCCCCCGTAGCGTCTGAAATCAATCAGTTTGTCCAGCTTTTCACCAAATAGACGGCCACTGAGATACGGCAGAGACATGAGGGACTTTTTAGATACGGAGTCCGCTCGCCAGTTCCTCAGGCATAGCGCTCTCCTAATCGCCACAGCGTTTGAAGCCGTAAGTGCAGAGCAGTTCGCCGCGTCCAGGGAAGCGTTTACTAAGTAATCACCAGACAAGGAAATTTGATTTGCTAGCTCGGCTATGTCAGAAGGAAGGTCACTGTTCTGTAAGGCCTTATGCAGAGAGTCACAGCTTTGGCTACCCAGGTAGCAGCGAAGGAGGGAAAGAGTGCCGAGCCTGAAGCCTCAAAGGCTGAACGGGCGAGACTGTCAACTAGGCGGTCTGTGGGATCTTTGATAGAAGATCCGTCCGGCACAGATAGGATAGTTTTAGAGGACAAACGTGAGACAGGAGGATCCACAGGAGGGGATTCTGTCCATTGTTTGTGGAGATCAGGAGAAAAAGGATATTTGGACTCCAGAGATCTCTGGCCCTGAAAGCGTTTGTCTGGATGCTCCCTATGTCGCTGGACTATGTCCTGGAACTCTAGGTGATTGGCAAACACCTTGTGAGTACGTTTGGTCCTTTTGAAAGACACCGAATTATCCGTACTGGAGGTCGTCGGTTGCTCATCAACCTGAAGCCGTCAACCAGTCCCTTCAATGAGACTATCTACAGAGCTCTGAAAACCTGGCGACTCCAGATCTAGAGGCCCATCAGACTCAGGTTCAGAGTCCTGGTCGGAAGAGGTGCCTGGGGAGCGAGAGCGGGAAGCGGAGCTAACGGATGCCGAGGCACCAGAGGGCCTGGGGAACAAGCTATGGACGCGCTTCCTAGATGGCCGCTTGTGCTTAGAGTGAGAGCGGCCCCTGCAGGCTGAAAATTCCGCAGCCGTAGGGGGGAGCATCCTAAATAGGTGGATTAGTGTTCCTGCTCCTGGTTGGTTACTGGAGGGACTCAATAGCTTTAGTCAAAGAAGCCATAGATTGCAAAAGTGACAAAGCCCACTCAGGGGGACTGGTCACCGCGGGCTCATTTGCGGCGGGGGTTCCTGAGCACATTTAGGGTAACAAGCATTACAGAGCGGGCAGTATGCACGCTTGGTAGCGCAGCCTGACAGGAGGTGCAAGAAGAGAAGAACACTGTTTTTGCAGACGTTTTGGGTTTAGGCAGAGACATGTTGTCAGTTAGCCTCCGTGCAGGGCTGTGGGGCACTTGTACAGCTGGCAGGCAGAGCACTGTGTGCAGGAGTATGAGGGCCTGTGTCAGCATGCAGCGCACCTACCCAGGTCCTGTGTCCTATCGCAGTGCTGTGACAGAGAAGGTGCAGCTGGGGTCCAGAAGGTTTCCTCGCATCAAAGATGGCCGCTGAGTTTGTGGGGCGCTTCTCGCAGTGTGCAAGAAGCGCTGAACCAGTGGGTGGGCCCTCGCACGTGACGCGCGCTGTGGGCGGAACGCGGCCTAGCTGAGGCCGAAGGCGGGGACTAAATTAGCAGTGCCCGGCCGCAAAATGAGGCTGAGCCCGCGGTGCGCTCGGGAGCCCCCCCACCCCTGCCAGACTCACCGCTTATGGTCCTCTTCAGGTGAGGTATGAGGGGGGGGTGCAGTCAACCTCGATCCGCCGCCCTCTTGATGAGGGTGCTCCTTGTAGCACCACTGTTCTTCAGTGGTGGTGCAGAGGGAGGGCAGCCGGACTGTACCCATGGAAAGTGCCTCTGTGTATCCTAAGGGTTCGCTCCCCTAGGATTTCACAGGGCTAGTTCTCGGCTGAGCATCCCACGTCGCAGGAGAGGGTACGGGGCGTAAACTCGTCGTGCTCGCCTGTTGATGTTTCAGGGGAGATCGGCCCTCTTAAAAGGGTCCGTCGCCCCCTTCACCCTCTTGTGCAAAGTTAAAAATAAAAATAAGAACGTCTGGAAAAAAAACAGACGCAGTGTGCCTCTTACGGACACTAAGCAAGAACTGGTATTATCCGGAGCCAGTGGGCGGTGTATACTGCAGAGAAGGAGCTAACACTTTTTGTGTTTACTTTGTGTCAGCCTCCTTGTGGCAGCAGCATACACCCACGGTCCTGTGTCCCCCAATGTGGCGATGGAGAAAATCCATACAAGGATGATGTGCAGGAACCGCTCTGACACGTTTCTTGAGCCTACTGCACCCTTAGTCATAGTGCTTGAAGATTTTTTATTATTGGATGTGCCTATCCACCTCTTTTTTTTGCATTGAATATTTCTGGTCGGTCAGCAGCATTGAAATGGTACTCCGGAAAGTAAAGACAGGAGTTTCCTAAAATGTGAGTACGATAGAAATTTTTCTCTTACGTTTTTATGGAATACATATTTGACTGTAGCTACTGTGCTCTTTGTAGGCCTAATTCTATTTTTGGTAAACAGTAGAATGATGTGCTTTACCAAAAAGCTCTTTCTTGGTGTCATCTATCCACAAAACACTTTCCAAGAAAGATTTTGGCTTACTCATATACATTTTGGCAAATTACAGGGTAGCTTTTTATTTATATATGTGTCAGCAGTGGGGTCCTCCTTGGTCTCCTGCCATAGTGTTTCATTTCATTCAAATGTCAATGGATAGTTTGCGCTGACACTGATGCACCCTGAGCCTGCAGGTCAGCTTGAATTTCTTTAGAATTTGATTGGCGCTGCTTAACCACCATCCGGATGTCCTGCACTGCATGCTTACATCAATTTTTCTCTACTGTCCACATCCAGGGAGATTAGCTACAGTGCCATGTGTTGTAAACTTCTTGATTATGTTGCGCACTGTGGACAAAGGAACATCAAGATATTTGGAGACTTTTAGGTTATGTGCCCACATTCAGGATTTTTGCGTTTTTTTTTGGCGGTTTTCCAATGCAAAAAAAGCTTACATTAAGCGTCCCATTATTTTAATGCATTCCGCAATTTTTGTGCCCATGTTGCGCTTTTTTCCGCAAAAAAACGCATGGTGGAAAAAAGGGCAGCATGTTCATTAATTTTGTGGTGAATCTGCGGATTTGCCGCTATATTATTGTATTGGGAAGCTCCGGAAAAAAAATAAAATAAAAAAAAGCAAAAAAAATCCAAGAAAGAAGCGCGAAAAAAAAAAAAAACGCGAGCGGATTTCCTGCAAAAGGAGTCCGGTTTTGATCAGGAAAATTCTGCGAACAATCCTGAACATGGGCACATAGCCTGAACCTTGAGATTGTTGATATTTTTCAATTTTGGTTCTCGAGTCCTCAGACAGTTCTCTTCTTCTCTTTCGGTTCTCTGTGCATAATGTGGCACACACAGAAATACAAAGCAAAAATTGAGTCAACTTCTCCCCCTTTTTATCTGGTTTCAGATGTGATTTTTAATATTACCCACACCTGTTACTTGTCACTTGGTGAGTTTGAACGAACATCACATGCTTGAAACAAAAGTGGTTTACCCTCAATTTTGGAAAGGTGCCAACAATTTTGTCGGTTTTGTGTGAAATGATGTCCAATTTGCCTTTATTGCTCAGTTTTTTTTGTGTTGTTCAAACATAAACAAAGCAAATAGACATGTGTATAACAAAACATGTGTAATTGCGATAATTTTCTGGGAGAAATACTTCATTTTCTGGAACAATTTCAAGGGTGCCAACACTTTCGGGCATGACTGTATATTGAGTACTGAAGTCTTACTACTGGCCCAGGACCATTTGTCTGGCCCTCAGGACTGTCAGCAGTTAGAAATGAGCAAATTTGTTCAAGATAAAAATGAATTTTTATAACATTTATAACAAATGTATTGTCTTGAATCCAAATTTTTTTGCAATTTACTTTTTTTGCAAATAGAGGAAAAATGATAATTACTTACGGGTAATTTGATTTTCCAGATCCATGACAGCACCGGTACATGAGAGATGGTCCCGCCCCCAAGAACAGGAAACCTGCATAGGAGATAAAAGATGGGGGCGGCACCTCTCTCCTCAGTTTGTTTACAGAGAATGTAAGGTAACCGCTATGTTAGTTTTAGGCATATATACATTATTTTAAACTCTAAGACTATTTATCTATTGTTATGTTAAGTGGTTATTACCCCATCTTTTGTTTGTGGGTTTTTGTTTTTTTTTTTTAAGAGATTTTTTTTTTTTTTTTTTTGTGAATCACACACCATCACCAAGATAGGGCGGGAACTAGAGCAGTGCTGTCATGGATCTGGAAAATCAAATTACCCGTAAGTAATTATCATTTTTTCCCTTCCCCATGACAGCACCGGTACATGAGAGGAAGAAATAGAAAGAACCTCTAGGGTGGGACAACGGCAGATAGTACTTTTCTACCAAAGGCAAGATCTGATAGCCCTAGATTTAATCTATAATGGCGGAAGAAAGTAGAGGGTGAAGACCATACTGCTGCATTACAGATTTGCTCTATCGATGCATTTGCCCTCTCTGCCCAAGATGTGGAAATAGCCCTAGTAGAGTTGGCCGTAACACCAGGTGGAGGGACCTGCCCCGAAGAGGAATAGGAAAGTGATATAGCCATACGGAGCCATCGTGCAATGGTTGATTTTGTGGCCTTTTTTCCCCTGTTTGCCCCCTGAAAGGAGACAAAAAGGGCTGGAGACTGTTGCCATGGTTTTGTCACTTCTATATATTGAAGTAGGCAACGTCTGACGTCCAAGCAATGGAAGGTTTCTTCTCCCTGGGATTTTGGATTGGCACAAAATGAAGGCAAGACTATCTCCTGGTCCCTGTGAAATTTCGAGTTGACCTTTGGTAAGAAGGCCGGATCAGATTTTATAATTACCCTGTCCTCTAGAAATGTAGTGTAAGGAGGGTCTATAGATATAGCCTGAAGCTCACTAATGCGTCTGGCTGAGGTAAGGGCAATGAAAAGGACCGTTTTTAAAGTTAGCGCTTTTTCCGATATGGAGGAAAGAGGCTCAAAAGGAGAGGAGGTCAAGGCATTTAAAACTAAATTTAAATCCCAGGGAGCGACCTTTGGACGAGGTTTAAATGGTCTGGCTGTAAAGGAGGCCCGAATGAACCTATACACCCAGGGGTGATCAGCCAATTTTTGGTCAAACAGGGCGCTAAGCGCCGAGACTTGCACTTTTAGGGTGCTGGTAAATAATCCTCTCTCCAGCCCCTTTTGGAGAAATTCTAGGATTTCTGATATAGGGACTTTCTGAACGGTATCTGTTATCCGTTGGCCTGAGAATTCTAAAAATTTTCCCCATACCCTTTGGTATTTATCAGCCGTGATCTTCTTTCTACTGGACAGTAGAGTAGTAACCAACGGATCCGAGAACCCCTTTGCTAGCAGAAGTCCCCTCTCAAGTTCCAAGCAGTAAGGTGTAGGCTGTGAACCTGAGGATGTGTTACTGGACACTGGTGCAGAAGGTTTGGAACCTCTGGAAGTATCCATGAGTCCGAGATGGACATACGTCTGAGCCAAGTGAACCAAGCTCTCTTTGGCCAGAAGGGTGCGATTAAGATTATGCGTGATTTCTCTTCTCGGATCTTCTTCAGGACTGTGGGGATTAATGGGATTGGGGGAAACGCATAGGCTAGTTGGAATCTCCATTGGTGCAGTAACGCATCTACTCCTTCCGGGTTTTCTTTCGGGTTTAGAGAGTAGAATCTTTCTACTTTTCGATTCTGCCTTGTGGAAAAAAGATCCACTTGAGGAAGCCCCCAGATGGCACAGATTTCTCCAAATATTTTTTGATTTAGCGACCACTCGCCTTGGTGCAGGACGTGACGACTCAGAAAATCTGCGACAAAGTTGTCCGACCCCTTTAAGTGTGTACTTGTAAGAGATAAAAGGTGGTTTTCGGCCCAAAGAAATAGTCTTCCTGCTTCTTCCATTAGGGGACTTGATCTGGTTCCCCCCTGTTGATTTATATACGACACCGTTGTGCTGTTGTCGGACAACACTACCAGATGTTTTCCTTTGACATCCTCTTCCGTTTGAAGAATCGCTTGCCTTACCGCTGTTAATTCCTTCAAGTTTGAGGAGGCTAATTTCATTTGTGGATCCCATAGACCCTGTAGGATCCGATCTGATAGGTGTGCCCCCCAACCTAACGGGCTCGCATCCGTGGTTAGTACCACCGGATTCTGGATTGACCATGGGACCCCTTTTTTTAGATTTTCGGAATCTAGCCACCAGCTTAGAGAGTCCCGTACATGTTGTGACAATACGATTCTTCGATTTAAGTTGTAAGGTATTTTTGTTTGTTCTGACAGGATCTGCCACTGTAGGTCCCTTGAATGAAGTTGTGCCCATTGGACTGCTGGAATTGTTGCAGTTAGCATACCTAGGAGGGACATGGCTTCCCTCACCGAGACATATTGGGCCACCTGTATTTGTCTTACTCGTTGTTTTATGGCCTCGACTTTTCTGTCTGGAAGGATACAGACTTGTCTGATTGAATTTAATTGTATCCCCAGGAACTCTTGTATCTGGACCGGAATCAATCTTGATTTTTTTAAGTTTATTATCCACCCTAGTTTGGTAAGCAGCTCTTGTACTGTCGTAACTGCTTTTATGCAATCTTCTTGATTGTCGGCTATAAGGAGGAAATCGTCCAAATAGGGCACTAGTAGAAGGTTTTCTCTCCTTACGAAGGATGCTACTTCTGAAATTATTTTTGTAAAGATACGAGGAGCCACTGATACCCCAAAGGGGAGACATTGGTATTGTAGGTGGGTGTAGACCTGCCCCAGCTGCACCACCAACCTCAGGAATTGTTGATGCTCTCTGCTGATTGGCACATGATAATAGGCATCGGTAAGGTCTATGACTGCCATGTAACATCCTGGATACAGCAGTTTTACCGCCGTTCTCAGAGTCTCCATTTTGAATTTTTCCACTCGGATGAATTTGTTTAATTCTTTTAAGTTGAAAATTGTTCTTAATGACCCATCCGGTTTTGGAGTGAGGAAAAGGGTGCTGTAAAACCCCCTCCCTATTTCCTGTGGAGGTACTCTTACCAGGACTTTTTTGTCTAAAAGAAGACGAACTTCTTTCTCGAGAACTAACTGGTTCTTTTTGGCCACCCGAGTAACTTTTATTCGGTGAGGAGGCAGGGAGATGAAGTTTAATCGTAGGCCGTCTGATAACAAGTTGATTATCCATGGAGACGGCTGTAAGGTTACCCACTGATGGACAAAAAACCGTAACCTTCCTCCCACCTGGAATATGGCGTCATTGTTTGGGATCTGGTTTTGGAGGTTTATTGAAAAGAAACCCTCTTTCTCTTTTTTCACCCCAGGGTTTCCCCCGTGTGGTTCTATCCGTTGGGCGGCCCCGGCCTCTACCCGATCCTCGAAAGGACCGACGATTGTCATACCAACGTCGTTTAAAGAAGGGAGGTGGAGGAAAGTGTTTCTTCTTGTCCGCTGCTTTTTCTAAAATTTCATCTAAAGCCCTGCCGAATAAATATTGCCCCTCACAGGGTACAGCACAGAGCTTCACTTTTGATTGAAAATCAGCATTCCAGTTTTTTAACCATAACGCTCTTCTTCCTGAATTAGAGAGGGCACTAGCCCGGGCAGCAAACCGTACCGAATCAATGGCAGCGTCCGCCAGGAATCCCGCTGCATTTTGAAGTGGAGGGATGACTTCTAGAAGTCTGTCTCTTGGACACTTGTTTTTTATTTGGTCGCTTAGTTCCTCCAGCCATTTAATCATGGCACGGGCAGTGCAGGTAGCCGCTACTCCAGGCTTGAACACCCAAGTTGAGGCTTCCCAGGCTGATTTTAGAAAGGCATCCGCCTTTTTATCTAGGGGGTCTTTTAGGGCCCCCATATCCTCGAAGGGAAGTGCTATGCCCCTGGAGGTACTTGCGATAGCCGCGTCCAACCTAGGCGCTTTTTCCCCATTTCTCGCAAATTTCCTCATCAAAGGGATATTTACGTTTTAAGGCCTGGGGAACTGAAATCCTCTTATTCGGTTTTTTCCATTCTTTTTTGATAAGATTTAATATGTTATCGTGAAAAGGGAAAACTTTCCGTTTTTTATCTTCTAAATTACTGAACATGGAGTCCTGAATCGTTTGCTTTTCTTTTGGCGTCTCAACCCCCAGGGTGGACCTGACCAGTTTTAGCAACTTCCCCATGTCTTCTGATAACATATATGGCCGGCCACACTCTTCATCTGAAGAGACCAGGTCCGAACCCTCCTCGGGCGGAAGTTCCCCCAGTTCACCCTCGGATTCTACATCAGATATTTGGGCAGGCGTAGAGGGTGGGTTTACGGAGCTCTGCAATCCATGATGTTTTAACTGCTCCTTTACTGTGCTCTGCACCTCGTTTCTCACAATATCCTTTATACTCTGAAGTAAAGATGATGACTCTTCAGATACAGTTTTTTCTATGCATGAGCGGCACATACGCTTCTCATATGCTTTGGGAAGGCTTCTATCACAGAGTGCACACACTTTATGCTTTTGTTTAGAGGTAACCATCTTTCCCTGTATATATATATATATATATATATATATATATATATATATATATATATATATATATATACACAGAAAACACAGAGTTACTAACATGTTTTTTGCCTTACAAAGGCACTCACCCACCGGACCCTTAGTACCACGACAGGCTGTGGGTTCTCTGCTGGGATCGCTGATTCCTTTGGATCTGCCATCTTGCAGGAGACCGTTACCGGTGCCTGCTTGCCGCCTTGTAGTTTAAATATGGCCGGCCAGGAAGCGGTGTGTGCGCCCCTGAACTTCCTCCCCCCCGGGGAGTGTCAGCACACCGCTCCATCAGCTTACAGCGTTACTTCCGGTTCTCACCCGGAAGTTCCTCCATTCACTCGGCGCCAGCGTCGTGATGGACATGCTTTCAGTTTCTCCCCCAGCCCAGCCTCCGGCCAGGAGCGGACGCCAGGGAGTCCGCTGTGGGGAGGACCCACATGCAGCCAGGTATGGAGGCGACGCGCGCACGCCGCCGCCGCTACTCCCACCGCGGACCTCGGTCAGAGACCGGCCTTAGCAAGGGAGACCTCTCCCCATGCAGCACCGCAGGTTCCCCGCAAGAACAGGAAACCAAACTGAGGAGAGAGGTGCCGCCCCCATCTTTTATCTCCTATGCAGGTTTCCTGTTCTTGGGGGCGGGACCATCTCTCATGTACCGGTGCTGTCATGGGGAAGGGAAAAAATGCAGCCAGTGCTGCTCTTTCCTGCCTGTTTCCAGTCAACTGGTATTAGAAAGTTCCACGGTACTCCAATTGCTATAAAAGCAAATAGTTACTTTCAGCAGATTGTCTACCTTACCACTAGAAAGAAGCGGCTGCATAAGAGTCAGAGACTGAATGCTGGTTAAAAACAGAGATGGAGCTGTAGCTAACATCTTAAAGGGTTGCTTCGTTTATCACATTATTGGAATCATGGCTTCTACCTTTGTTTGTAGACAATATGTAGTTTGCTAGGCTCAAAGGTCATTTTTGGCAGAAGCTATGAGAGAACACCAAACAATGAGTCCTATATGTACAGTATATGTCCTCATTCTGGTTAAGCAGGTGGGGCACCCTTCTATAGTCATACAAATGCTTAAAGAGAACTTCCATGTTGATTAGTCTGAGTATCCTCATCTTAAATAAAAGTTAAACTTGAGAATAAATTTATTGGTTTTAAAGGGGTTGTCTGGTCTAAAACTATGTAAATGCAGACTTGTAAATTCTCACATCACGTACATTGCACACTGTAAAGATTCTCCGGTGTCAGCATCAAGAATCGTGATCATGTGACCCCAAGTATGTGATATGCATAGTCCACATTCTGAGTAGATGGGCATGGCCACGCTCAGTGCAAATGTACTGAATGAGGCAGAAAACAGTCTAGTTGGATTGTTACCGGGAGTATGGATATGGCATACTTGCAGTCACATAGCTTCGCGCTGTCAAAACTCACAAGTCTGCAGTCACCTGTAACTTTAGACAGGACAACCCTTTTAATGGAAAATTGACAGCACACCTTTACTTCATTTCAGGGTCTTCTCTAGTACATTTAACACTTACCACTGTATATAAGTGTGATTATGTTCCAACTTGTCATAGTCGCCTTTCCATTTATTTAAAATGTCTTCGATATAAACACCTAAAAATATTTAGAGACAGAGTAAAATAATGACAGTATACAAATACAATACCAATGAATATAGGGACTTGAATTACAAAAAAAAAAAAAAAGATTGTAAAATGCACGGACTACTGTAAATCAAACTTGTGAAAAGTCAGCATAGGACAGCAAGATCATACAAAGCTCCTTCCTCAAGCAAATAATGCTACCACTGGGCTAATAAAGGTTTATGCTAACAAATAGGAACACCTAGATCTAGTACAATAAGATTTTAGTCTAGTATAAATCTTATTGTGGTCAAAATGAATAAATAACAAACCTCTTGGAATACCTACTTTTAGAATCCTCTTCCATTCCACTACTGCCATTGTTTGGGTCCCCAACCACATTTTTTTATTTTTATTTGCCTTTTTGATCATCATGGGCATCATGCTGCAGTAATGTCATTCATGTGCTGCTACTGCGGGTTGTGACTGGCTCGTGCAATAGTGATGTCCATATGGATGATGCCCCAAACATGCAGCAGGGCACCTAAACAGCCGCAGCAAAGGAATGGGGAGGAATGTTACCTTGCATTATAGAGTGTATTGTCTAAAGAAGTCTGAAATCCACCTCCATTCTTAGCTCAAGCTTCTGATCTGTCTCAGCACAGAACCAGCAGACGCAAAGGTAATAAAGGTATACGGATTAGAAACTACATTTGCAGGCAACTATAAACATCAATAGTAAAACGTTGGTCACACAGGGTTAATACCAGCGTTAACCGAGTGCGTTACACCGCAGCATAGCGAGGTCGGTTAACGCTGCCATTAACCCTGTGTGAGCGCTGACTGGAGGGGAGTATGGAGCGGGCACTGACTGCGGGGAGGAAGGAGCAGCCATGTTGCCGCAGGACTCTGCCCGTCGCTGATTGGTCGCGGCAAAACAGCCACGACCAATCAGCAACTTGGATTTCCATGACAGACAGAGGTCGCGACCAATGAATATCCGTGACAGACAGAAAGACAGAAAGAAGGACAGACAGACGGAAGTGACCCTTAGACAATTATATAGTAGAATTATATACACACACACACTGTGTTCCAAATTATTATGCACAAAGAGTTTAGGAGTGATATGGTTAGAATTTGTCATTTAAACTCATTGATGGTGATGTGTGTCAGGGCTCTTTATATCACTGAAAGCAATTGCAGATACCTGTGCAAATTAGTTTGGCAGGTGTGTCCAAATAAAGGCAAGACTACTTAAGAAGGCTGTTCCACATTATTAAGCAGCCTACATTTTGTGCCAAAATGGGAAAGAAAAAGGATGTGTCGGCTGCTGAGAAGCAACAAATTGTGGAGTATTTAGGTCAAGGCATGACTACAATCAACATTGCCAAGACACTTCATCGTGATCATCGCACAATCAAGAAGTATGTAGCCGATTCCCAGCACACACGTGTGCGTGCTGATAAGGAAAAATTGAGGACTCTTTCCAACAGGCAATTGCGTAAGGTTAAAAGAGCAGCTGCAAAAATGCCTTGTCATAGCAGCAGACAAGTTTTTGAAGCTGCTGGTGCCTCCAACGTCCCCAGAACAACAAGATGCAGGGTCCTTCAGAGGTTTGCAGCTGTGCGTAAGCCATCCTGTCGACCACCTCTATCCACTGCACACAAGCAGAAACGGCTCCAGTGGGCCAAACGATACATGAAGACTGATTCCAAACTGTTTTGTTCACCGATGAGTGCCGTGCAACGCACGATGGTCCAGATGGATGGAGTGGAGGATGGCTGGTTGATGGACACCCCATGAAAACACGGCTAAGGCGCCAACAAGGAGGAGGTGGAGTAATGTTTTGGGCTGGAATCAAGGGGAGAGAGATTGTCGGCCCCTTTATGATCCCTGAAGGGGTAATGATGAACTCCATAATCTATGTGGAGTTTCTAAAACAACACTTCCTGCCATGGTTCAAGAGGAAGAACCGTGCTTTCCGCAGCAAGATCATTTTCATGCATGATAATGCACCGTCTCATGCTGCAAAAAACATATCTGCATCTCTGGCTGCTATGGGCATAAAAGAGGACAAACTTATGGTGTGGCCACCATCTTCCCCTGACCTTAACCCCATTGAGAACCTCTGGAGCATCATCAAAAGGAGTGTCTATGATGGCGGGAGGCAGTTCACATCTAAGCAACAGCTCTGGGAGGGTATTCTGTCCACATGCAAAACAATTGAAGCAGAAACCATCCAAAAACTGACAAATTCAATGGACGAGAGAGTTCAGAAGCTTCTTCTTTCGAACAAGGGGTCCTATGTGCAAATGTAACATCACCTAGAATAAAGTTTTCACTTGAAAACTGTTTGATTTCATTTTGTAATAAGCTGATAATGCTTATAACTTCACAATTGACCATTTTTTTGTTCAAAATAAAAAAAAAAAGTTGAAAACTCTGCTGTGCATAATAATTTGGAACATGCATTTTGAGTGTTTATTTTTTTTTTTTTTAAAGATACTGTTTTCATAGGCAGTTTGTTCCAAAACATTGCAATTATACTAGAATAGTAGATGACTGGAAAATAACAATGACTGCAATTCAGATAGGTAATTTAGAGAAAATATGAGGAAATATTATTTGCATAATAATTTGGAACACAGTGTATGTATATATATATATATATATATATATATATATATATATATATATATATATATATATATATATATATATATATATATATACATACATATATATACACACACATACATATACATACATACATACATACACACACACCCCACTGGAGTGGCTGGGGGTATATACATCACAGGGGACACATACAGTTGTGTGAAAAGTGTTTGCCACCTTCCTGATTTCCTATTCTTTTGCAAGTTTCTCACTCTTAAATGTTTCAGTTCACCAAACAAAATTTAAATATTAGACAATAGATGACAAGTGAACACAAAATGCAGTTTTTCAATGCAGGTCTTTATTATTAAGGGAAAAACAAATCCAAACCTACAGTGTCCTGTGTGAAAAAGTGATTGCCTGCTACCCTATATAAATCATTAAAATAGGATTTGTATGACAAAGAAAAGTAGACCAACAGATCCTCAAAAGCTTGGCAACATGCCGCCATCCAAAAGAAATTCTGGAACAAATGAGAAAAAGTAATTGAGATCCATCAGTCTGCAAAAGGTTATAAGCCATTTCTAAAGCTTTGGGACTCCAGCAAACCACAGCGAGAGCCATTATTCACAAATGGAAAAACATGCAACAGTGGTGAACCTTCCCAGGAGTGGCCGGCTGCCCAAAATTACCCCATTAGCGCATCAACAACTCATCCAAGAGTTCACAAAAGACCACACAACAACATCCAAAGAACTGCAGACCTCAATTGCCTCGGTTAAGGTCAATATTTATGACTCCACCATAAGAAAGAGACTGGGCAAAAATGGGGTGCATGCCAGAGTTCCAAGACGAAAACCACAGCTGAGCAATAAGATCATAAAGGCTCATCTCCATTTTGCCAGAAAACAACAACTTGATGATCCCCAAAAGATTTGGGAGAATACTCTAGACTGATGAGACAAAAGTTAAACTTTGTGGAAGGTGTACCGTATGTCCCATTACATCTGGTGTAGAAGTGACACAGCATTTTAGAAAAAGATTATACCTACAGTAAAATATGGTGGTGATATGATGGTTTGGGGCTGTTTTGCCCCTTTAGGACTCAAAAGACTTGCTGTGGTAAATGGAACCATGAATTTTGCTATCTACCAAAAAATTCTGAATGAGAATATCCAGGCATCTGTTAGTTACTTCAAGCTGAAGCGCACTTGATTTATGCAGCAGGACATTGATCCAAAACACCAGCAAGTCCACCTCTGAATGGCTTAAGAAAAGCAAAATATAGATTTTTGGAGCGGTCTAGTCAAATTCCTGACATCAATCCAATTGAGATGCTGTGGAATGACCTTAAAAAGGCAGTTCATGCTCATAAACCCTCCAATTTGTCTGAATTACAACATTTCTGCAAAGATGAGTGGGCCAAAATTCCTCCAGAGCTTTGTAAAAGACTCATTGCTAGTGATGAGAGAGTATACTCGTTGCTCGGGTTTTCTCCGAGTATTTGGATGTGCACGGAGATTTAGTTTCTGACTCTGTAGCTGCATGATTTGCAGCTGACACAGCCGGAATACATGTAGAGATTCCGTAACAAACAGGCAACCCCCACATGTACTCAGGCTGGCTAGCAGCCAGCAGCTACGGCAACAGAAACTAAATCTCAGAGCACATCCAAACAGGGTGGATTGATTTAAATCACGCCGATTTAAATCATGATTTAAATCACGATTTAAATCAAAAGATTTTTTTCTATTTAAATCGGATCGATTTAAATCATGATTTTAATCATGATTTAAATCACTGATTTAAATCAAAAGGTTTTTTTTAATATAAATCATGATTAAAATGAGAAGTGAGAGCAGTGCGCATGTGCGCCCATAGATACACGGACGAAACTAGGGGCAACGATCTAACGCCAGGGTGAGGGGGGGACCCCAAAGTAAGTAAAAATCTTTTTTGTTTTACTATATGGCAATAGGTAGGTGTTTAAAAGCAGCATGTCTTAATTGTATAAACTATTAATAGCCTCCACATTTTGTTCATACTGCCCCTTTAATTCCACACTTCTAGCTTGGTTTCACTTTTGGTTTAGTTTCTTTTTCCATTCAGTTGACATGCCCAAACTTGTTGGATAGTCAGCATCCTACAGAAACCTCTGGAAGAGCATGGCATTGTGAATGTTACACATATACAGCCTTTATTCTACTGAGTTAAACAACTCAGCTTTATCTCATGATGGAAGAACCTTTGGATGGTAAAATATTTTCCTCAAAAAGCAGTTTATTGAAAAAAATCCGATTTAAATCAAAAAAATCCGATTTTTTTGATTTTTTTAAAAAAACATTGATTTTTATCCACCCTGCATCCAAATACTCAGAGATCACCCGAGCATGCTCGGAAAAACAAGTATACTCGCTCATCACTACTCACTGCCAGTTATCGCAACCGCTTGATTGCAATCGTTGCTGCTAAGTGTGGCCACCCAGTTATTAGGTGTAGGGGGCAATAACGTTTTTGCACAGGGCCTTGTAGGTTTGATTTCTTTTTCTCTTAATAAAAGACCTTCATTTAAAAACTGAATTGTGCGTATACTTGTGTTATATTTGTCTAATACTTAAATTTGTTTGGTGATCTGATACAGGAAAGATATATATCTTGGTACCGTGTTAGCCAGTGGATAGTGGATACCAAGATATATATCTTTCCTGTATCAAAATGGATACCAGAATGTACCGCATCTTTGAGGACTCAATTCTAAATATTTTGATGATCTGAAACATTTAAGTGTGACAAACATACAAAAGAATAGAAAATCAGGAAGGCGGCAAACACTTTCACGCAACAGTATATATTTATTTCTGTTTTATTCTTATTTTCAAAATGGGTTTGTGGCACCAAACTGTACATAAAGCTGAAACTGTGAATATCATGTATAAAATGACTGTAAATGAATCATACCATCAGGCTTAAATGGGATTTTGTTCATGTAAAATCTGAGGTTGCACAAGTCATTTTGACAGCGAAGATCCTTAAAATTCTGCTGGGAAAAAAACAAAAACAATTTAATGATAAGCTTATGACATTTTATATAATTTCCACGTGCCGGATTACATCAGGATTTGCTGTGGATTGGACGCTGTATATTTTATGAAATCCCATCTCCACTATGCGTGTAGGGCCGCATCCGGCAGCCCTGCGTATCCGGACATGAGGCGCTTCTTTACCAACCGCAGCATGTCCATTTATCTTGCGGAGACGCTCCGTCTCCGCAAGATAAATAGCCCGGTCTATGAATACGATGCAGTGATTCCGCATGTGTTCAATGAACACATGTGGAATCACCGCGCGTACAACAGGAGGCAGGGCTTTGGGCGGAGCGGGGTATCTGCTGTGTCCAAAGCAGAGATTCCGGAACGTGGAAACATACACCTACATCAATAATAAATTTATATAGCGCCAACATATTCCATAGCGCTTTACAATTATAGTGGGGATCTGTACAGACAATAGACATTACAGCATAACAAAAATCACAGTTCAATACAGATACCAAGATGAGTGAGGGCCCTGCTCGCAAGCTTACAATCTATGAGGAATACAATATTATAGACTTTCTGATAATATGGATACACGTTTTAAGACAAGGCTTTGTACACATTATTGATTGTTGCACTTTGCACTTGATTATATCAGGGCTGTGGAGTCGGAGTCGTGGAGTTTGAACTCATTTTGGTGGAGTCGGAATAAAATGGACCGACTCCGAAAAGAGATAATAAATTGGGTACAGAAGTTCAATGCAGTTTGCGGGGAATATTTTTATCATAAGAATTTGGGAAAGTTATGAAATGTCCAATAAATGTCTGTCCTATTCCTGATCTAAGGTCTAGACTTTCAGCGGATATGAATCTGAAATATATATATATATATATATATCTGAATGTGTGGTCCGGGATTGGCATCTGAACCGTCGCAGCTACAGGCACAAAATTTTGCACAGTCACACGTCTGGACCCAGAGAGCGTCAAAGCTATGTTGTGAGGTGAAATTTTAACCCCGCGCTTTCCAATTCACCAAACAATTTAGCCCCTATCTACATAATGGGGAAAAAAAATGAAAGGAAAAGTGTTGGAGGCAACAGCTGCCAGATGTGAACAAGGGGGACTTAAAGAATGAGAGCGATGGCGCCAAAGAGTATATACTGTACAGTTGCTAAGGTGGGGCCCCGACATGGGATAATCACCACACCACCACGGGGATATGAACACACACAAAATGCGCCACACACTACCACGTGCTCAAACACATATATGTTATGATCCTTAGTGGTTGAGGATCACAAATTACTCCAGCTAAGTAACAAACATAGGACAAGCTCTAGGGAGGTGGCAAACTGGACTGACCGCAAATCTGAACCTATCCAAACACACTAGAAGTAGCCGGTGAACGTGTCTAAAAATCCTAGACGTCTCGAGCCAGCCTGAGGAACTAACTACCCCTAGAGAGAAAGAAAGACCTCTCTTGCCTCCAGAGAAATAATCCCCAAAGATATAGAAGCCCCCAACAAATAATAACGGTGAGATAAGAGGAAGGCACATACACAGGGGTGAAAGCAGATTCAGCAAATGATGCCCACTAATACTAGATAGCAGAAAATAGAAAAGGGAATCTATGCGGTCAGTAAAAAACCCTTACAAAATATCCACTCTGAGATTTCAAGAACCCCCACACCAACTAACGGTGTGGGGGGAGAAACTCAGTCCCCTACAGCAACCAGCAAGCGAGGAAATGACATTTTAGCGAGCTGGACTAAAAACATAATGAACGCTGATAATCAAAAAATGATCAAACAAAAACTTAGCTTGTCTTGGAGAGACTGGGAGCAAGGTAGCCACAAGGAATCTGAAGAGCACGGAATACATTGATAGCAGGCAAGGAACTGAGTATCCAGGTGAGCTAAATAGGAAACCAACCAAGGATAACGAACCAGCTGATGCTGCAACCTGCAGAAAGACAACACTACACAGTACCGCTTGTGACCACTAGAGGGAGCCCAAAAATAGAGTTCACAACACATATACCACCCTCAGCGCACATTTCACCACACATACACCAACCTCGCCACATAAAAGTCGAAACACAAAAGTCGCCGCTCAAAACTTGCCACGCGCAAAACTCTCCACATGCAAAACTCGCCACACGCAATACTTCCACACGCGGAAAAATTGCCACATGCAGAAAAGTTGCAACACATGCAAAAGTTGCCTCACACAAAACTTGCACATACTCAAAAGGCACCACACATAAAACTCGCCACGCGCAAAACTCGCCATGCGCAAAACTTGCTGCACACAACTTGCTACACTAACCTGTCACATGCAACTCGACACACAAAAAGTTGCTACACGCATGTCGCCACACGCAACTCAACACACACAACTTGACACACGAAACTCGCGCTAAAACACACACAAGTCTGGTATTATCCTTCAAAAATAAAAATCTGATTAATAAGCTGACAAACTACAAGAGCAACAAATGTACCATATCGGAATCCGGCAGCTGTCAGTCACATGACCAGTCTATTATGTGTATGTGTGAGCTAATATATACTGCCAGGGGGTGGGCTTACTGTTGGCTGGGGATTTATCAGGCTGCCAATTTAGCTTACAAATACTGAGGTAAAAATACTGACCAAATAACGTGTGAACGAGGTCTAATACAGGAGGAGAGGACATACAGATATATACTATATACAGGAGGAGATGACACACAGGTATATACTATTTACAGGGGAGATGACACACAGGTATATACTATATACAGGAGGAGATGACACAGATATATACACTATATACAGGAGAGATGACACAGATATATACTATATACAGGAGAGATGACACAGGTATATACTATATAGAGGAGGAGATGACATACAGGTACATACTACATACAGGAGGAGATTACATACAGGTATATACTATATACAGGAGCAGATTACCTACAGGTATATAGTATATACAGGAGGAGATGACATACAGGTGTATACTATATATAAGGGAGATGACAAACATGTATATTCTGAGGTGAAAATGAGGTGTGAGGTGAAAATGAAAAGGTGTGAGTGCAAAATGAGAGGAGTGAGGGAAAATAGTGGAGTGATCGGAAAATGACAGATGTGAGGTCGAAATGACAAGTGTTAGGGGGGAATGAGAGGAGTGAGGGGGAAAATAAGAGGAGTGAGGGGGAAAATGAGAGGTGTGAGGGAGAAAATGAGAGATGTGAGGGGGAAAATGAAAGATGTGATGGGGAAAATGAGAGGCGTGATGGGAAAATAAGAGAAGTGAGGTGCTATAACTAACCACAGATATTTACTATGCCCAGGCATATATATACACACACACACACACACACACACACACACACGTTCTACAATATGATTCAGCACAAACATGCTCCCTCCCTCCTCCCCTTTTCATAGACTGAAGAAATATGAGCTAAGTGGTTTGATAAAAATGACAACAAGCAGCCCAGCAAGGGACACATCACATGAATGGAATTAAACTACAAAAATCAGTGTGCAGAACTCCGTAGATTATGAAAACAGGAAAACAAGGTTATTCCTAGCTAACAAAAGCTTCTGACAACCTTGGAGCGCTATGGATTCAAACTATTAATGCAGAGTGACAGTGACTCAATAACAAAAAAAAAAAAAATTACGACATATTTAGACGTCAACCTCTTTTACGCTAGGTCTAAGAACGCAGAAAGCAAAACAGTAATAACTTAGGTAGCCATGTCTTGGAGTCATCTACATGCACTTGTCACACAGTAATTGGAAAAGATATCCAGCATTCTGTAATGCTGTAGATAAGCCCCCGATGTATCCTGAAAGATGAGAAAAAGAAATTAGATTATACTCACCCAGGGGCGGTCCGGTCCTATGGGCGTCGCGGTCCGGTCCGGGGCCTCCCATCTTCTTACGATGACGTCCTCATTTTGTATTCACGCTGCGGCTCCGGCGCAGGCGTACTTTGCCCTGTTGAGGGCAGAGCAAAGTACTGCAGTGCACAGGCGCTGGGAAAGGTCAGAGAGGCCTGGCGCCTGCGCACTGCAGCTCTTTGCTCTGCTCTCAACAGGACAAAGTACGCCTGCGCCGCATCGTGAATACAGGAAGAGGACATCATCGTAAGAAGATGGGAGGCCCCGGACCGGACCGGGACCGCCCCTGGGTGAGTATAATCTAACCTCTTTTTCTCATCTTTCAGGATACATCGGAGCTTATGTACAGCATTACAGAATGCTGTAGAAAAGCCCCTGATGCTGGTGGGCTTAGCTCACCTTCGATTTTGGGGGTGACAGGTTCCCTTTAAAAGTAAATCTACGGATTCCATTTGTCTTGCTACATTCAGTTTTATTACAGCTACGATAACTGCAGATTATAGGTCATGTAAGGAGGAAACTGCTCCATCCAGGTATGTTTGACACATAAAAAGGTACATTACTTTTAGACGTATGCAAGTATGTCAAGAAATGTCTTACTGGATATTGGTGGCGATACTTGTACAAATCTCTTGCTGCATAAAAGCTTCTCTTTGGCTTGATGTTCAGTTCGGCTGTGCTGCAGTCATACTGTAAAACACAGGCACATCGTATGTTTTCTTGTGAAATTTACATGAAATTATTATCACTTTATATGTGGTAACAGCCATCATACACAGAGGTGTAGCAAAAACAAGAAATCAAATCTTCATGTTCTGTAAGGTTGATAATATATTATGTGCAAAAAAAAAAAAAAAATGTCCTCAGTTTTGTCTGGTGACAGCAGTATAAAGGTGAAGGACAGGAACTAAACAATTTGGGGACAACCAAGAATCTCTAGTCTCCCATAGGGAAATATTAAAAGGCTTGTCTAGGTTTAGGATATTGATGACCCAGTCCCTTATGTGACTGCGGACTTTGTGCACAGCAAGGATTCTCTTTTCCAAGAGCGGTGAGCACAACTGTGCGATTTGCATACATGTGGTCACATGCAGACTAGACAAGCACAGCTTCGCTCAACTTGTCTAGTTGGAATGTGGCTCGAAGTATACAAACCACAAACTTACACAACTGCAGATTTAAACACAAAGGCCGGGCAACCCCTTCCACCTGATTTAAATCAGTTTACTGGGATATGTATTTCTGTATAAAAAAAATAAAAAAAATTGTGTTTTTGTGTTGTTTTTTTCCCCCCCCCTTTTCTTTATTAACCAGTTCATGACCAGGCCACTACCCCACGAAAATGGTCGACTTTTTTTTTTTGAACATGCACCTTAAAAATGTTTTCTCATTTGGATATGCAAATTCATTTTACCTCTTTTTTGCAACACACCGGGCTTAATTTTATTTTTGTGCTGACATGAGGGGAAAATATAAAGAAAAATAGGGAATGTGTATAATTTTCACTTTATATGTTAGGTTTTTTTTTTTTTGACCCTCACTTATATTATACACTGCTAAGAGTATCTTAAAATATCTTTGGGGGGGGGGGGGGTCACTTAAACATTTCAATGTATTCTTAATTTGCTGATTTCCCTTGTACTAGGGGTGGGGACATATTAGCTACAGAAAAATATCAGCCTCCTGGCTGCATAGCAGAGCTGTTTCCTAGGACCCAGCAGCTCCTGTTCTCTCACTACCACACCTAGTAATTAGTGATGAGGGCATATGTTCATCTCCCTTTTTATTCAGCAAGCTATAGCGCTTACCGACGAAGCTGCAGCAGGAACCCGGATAACTGGAGCGCTCCTGCTGATCAGCTGTCCGGCGCCGCAGCTGCATGTGTTGCGGATGTGTGACTATGACAACACATGCATGGAGAGCCTGCATGTTGTGACCGTCACACAGCCACAACCCATGAAGCTGCGGCGCTGAACACTTGATTATCAGAGCGCTCCAGGCATCTGGGTTCCCGCTGCAGCTTCTTCGGTAAGCGCTATAGGTTGCTGAATAAGGAGGGAGACGAACATATTCGCTCATGTCTACTAGTAATCACATGTTCACTGGGTTCGGAGGAGAAAGCAGGGTAAGTGCTACCTAATTTATATACACAGAAGCTAGTTCAGCACTATGTATACTCATGCTTATCTTCTCTATGGGAAATCTGGCTGTATTTGACAGCGAAATTCCACCTCCCACAGCTTCATGATCTTGAGAAAGCTGCTTAGACTGCATTGGCGTTTTTACAACGTCAGTGCAAAGATAAGAGTGGACTGCCAGATGGTTAAATTCTACAGGGAGTCTTGAAGTAGTAAAAAAACAAATCAGAAATCTTGCGATTTTAGACTTCATACTTCATGTTATTTCAGGAAGAGTTTCAGCTGAGTTTTATCATCAGAGTCAGGATTACAGTGAGACATAACAGCTCTGAAACAATTCTGTACACAGCTAATAACACAGGTTACACCAATCCCAATAGGCGATGTCACACCAGCTACACCAACCTTGTTATCTTTCCACACGCTCATTAGATGGTTCTATAACAAAAGAAAGATAGGGCCAGAGCCTTTTCATTGCTGGTAATGTACAAGTAGATTTCCCAAAACAGGAAGTTCAAGTCTAAAAAGCCCCAGTCGCCACCATGGAAATTCAAAGTTTTTAATTTTATCTTTAATAAACATTGTGATACTATAAAAAAAATAAAAATTACATTTAAATAATCACGTTAAACAATAGCTCATTTTCTGATGACAAGGTTGCTGTAATGCTGCAACTTTACTGTGTATTGGTGTCCAAATGATGCCATGATGCCCATGTCTAAACATTTAGGCTATGTGCACACGATGCGGATTTGCTGCGGATTTTTCAGCGCAGAAACGCTGCAGATCCGCACTGTGATTTACAGTACAATGTAAATCAATGGGTAAAAAAAAAAAAAACAGTTGTGCAGATGGTGCAGAAAAATCAGTGCGGAATTGCTGCGGGTTTCAAAGAAGTGCATGTCACTTCTTTTGTGCGGATCTGCAGCGTTTCTGCACCTCTCCATGATAAAAATCCGCAGTGGCAAAAACTGCAGAAAATCCACATCAATTCTGCGCCAAATCCGCACAAAAACCGCCGCAAATCCGCAGCTGCAGATTCTGCCAGGAGATGCGGATTTTGTGCAGAAAATTCTGCACCACATTTCCTACGTGAACATAGCCTTATTGTTGGCATAAAAAAGAATGAAAACTATATGAAACATTAATTTGGAAGCATTATGTCATATTTTATGCTTAAAACCCAGGACTAAAGGATTTGGATTCCTTTGCACTGTACAAGTAATTTTGTGTTTAATAGGGTAAGTGATTCACATATTCCCTTACCTAATCTATAGGATCAAGCAGATTGTTACATGAATTCTCAGGACGCAAGACTATGTTGATGAAGTCTTTTTATTCTGTCTGCATTAGCAGTTTCTAGTAATTAGTCTATTTTGCAAATCTAAAGTTGTTAAAAAAAATAAATAAACACTTAATTTTCAAAGTTAATACAGCAGCCCTATCAGGTCTAAAAGATCAATTTATAATATATGCAGTTGGTACTGTGAAACTGGTGACAGATCTGCTTTAATCCAGGTGTTAAAGGGAACCTGTCACCCCCTCCAGCCGTTATAAACTAAAAGAGCCACCTTGTGCAGCAGTAATGCTGCATTCTGACAGGGTGGCTCTTTTAGTTATTGGTGCAGTCAAAGCAGAAATAAAGCGTTTTATAATTTCGCAAAAATACCTGTCTTTAGCCCTGGAGGCAGGTCATAACCCCCCTGCTGCACACGCCACACTGCCGTCACTCAAGGCCCCCTCCGCGCTGTTTTCAAATCAAATCCGGCGCCTGCGCTGTTTTGGTCTGCCTGGGGCAGGCGCAGTGAACGCTGCCCGTCTGACCTCAGATGCAGTCTCGCAGACTGCGCCTGTGCGGCCGCCCAGCTTGTGAATCCCAGACCCGCAGTGTGTTATGCATTATGCACAGTGCAGGGCTGGGATTCACAAGCTGGGCGGCCGCACAGGCGCAGTCTGCGAGACTGCATCTGAGGTCAGACGGGCAGCGTTCACTGCGCCTGCCCCAGGCAGAACAAAACAGCACAGGCGCCGGATTTGATTTGAAAACAGCGCGGAGGGGGCCTTGAGTGACGGCAGTGTGGCGTGTGCAGCAGGGGGGTTATGACCTGCCTCCAGGGCTAAAGACAGGTATTTTTGCGAAATTATAAAACACTTTATTTCTGCTTTCACTGCACCAATAACTAAAACAGCCACCTTGTCAGAATGCAGCATTACTGGTGGCTCTTTTAGTTTATAACGGCTGGAGGGAGTGACAGAGTCCCTTTAAGTACGGTAATCTTTAAAGATTTTTAACCCCTTAATGACAGCCAATACGCCTTTTAACTGACCTGAGATATAAGAGAATAGCCTCCCCATACAGATGACAATCCAGCAGCTGTCGGATGTACACTATAGCTGACAACTTGCTGTCTCAGCCACGATCAGTGACTACAGCATATAAATGGTTAACAGAGTGTGGGGGCTTCCTCTTTATCCCAGTTAGCACACTGAGATCATGATTTTGTGTTTCTGATGTTTGCCATGGCAATTCACAACCAACTAGCGGACTTAGAGTCTGACGGCTGTAGTAATCGGTTCAGAAGTTAGCGGCATTTAGGTGGTAAAAATACACATTTTCATTTCGGTCATGCCACTTTGCATTAATTCCTGAAAAGGACCTGAAGGGTTAATAAACTACCTGACAGCAGTTTTCGATATGTCAGGGGGTGCTGTTTTTAAAATGGTATCACGTTTGAAGGTTTCCCAATATATGGGAACACTAAAGTCACTTCAAACATGGATAAGTCCCTAAAAAAATACATTTTGTAAATTTCCTTGAAAAAATGAAAAATTGCTGCTATATTTTTAAACCTCCTAAAATGCTAACAAAATAAAATAACATTTTACAAATTGTTCTGCTGTAAAGCCGACATGAGGGAAATGTTATTTATTAATGGTTTGCTGTGGTATGATCTTCAGGATTAAAGGGATAATCATTCAAATTTAGAAAATTGCTAATTTTTTAACTATTTCTCAAATTTTTGATATTTTTTTTTTTTATAAATAAGCACAAAACATATTGACCTAAATTTACCTATATCACAAAGTATAATGTGTCATGAAAAAATCTCAAAAATCACTGGGATTTATTGAAGCATTGCAGAGTTATTACCACATAAAGGGACACTAGTGAGATTTCAAAAATTTGGCTCCGTCACTAAGGGGCTAAAAGTGAGCGCAAAAGACTATCAATCTGGGGCTGCCATTATTATTTAATAAAAGGAGTGGGCAGCCCCAGATTGGTGATTTTTCTACATATCATTTACAATAAAACCCTCTTATAAGCATCCTTAATCCCTAGCAGAAGTCAGACCCAAACTTCTGAGTGTAATGCTGATAGGTGTGGATCCATTGTGCCAATGCCGGAATTATCCTGGAGGGCCATAACTTACAGTGGCTTGCAAAAGTATTCACTCACTTGGCTTTTTACTTACTTTGTTACGTGACAACCTACTTTTGTAGTCCGATTTGGGTGTGATACAACAGCACTAAATAATTGTCTAAGTTGGTGATCTGAAGTGAGATAAATATAGACACAAATTAAATTCATGTGATCAAATAACTAGAAATTGGCATGTGCATATGTATTCATCCCTTCTGCGATGAAGACCACAAAAATTTCTGCTGCAAGCAATTACCTTTACAAGTCACATGCTTAGTGAAAGGAAGTCCACCTGTGTCAAATTTAGGTGTCACATGGTCTCAGTACATACTACATTTTCCGAGAGGCCACAGAGGCTGCAACACCATTGAGCAAGAGGCACCACTAACCAACCACCACCATGAAGACCTGGGAGATCTCCAAATAAGTCAGGGACAAAGTTTGTGAGAAGTACAAGTCAGGGTTGTGTAATAAAACAATATCCCAATCTCTGATGATCTCCTGGAGCACCATCAAATCCATCATCATCAAAGAGAAAGAACATGATACCACAACAAACCTGCCAAGAGAGGGCCAGCCACCCAAACTCTCAGCCCGGGTAAGGAGGGCATTAATGAGAGAGGCAGCACAGAGACCAAAAGGTAACCCTGAAGGAGCTGCAGAGTTCCAAAGCAGAGACTGGAGTATTTGTCCATAAGACCATAATAAGCCATACACTCCATGGAGGTGGCCTTTATGGAAAAGTCTTTACTTACACACAAAAAGTGTAAGGCTCGTTTTGAGTTTGCCAATAGACATGAGAGACCACCGAAATGTATAGAGGAAGGTGCTGTGGTCAGATGAGATCAAAATTGAACTTTTTCACCATCAGGGCAAACACTGTGTCAGGTGCCAAACCAACACAGCACGTTACTTCAATAAACACATCCCCACAACATGATGCTGCCACTATCATGTCTCACTGTGGGGATGGTTTTTCGGCAGCAGCAACATGGACAATGGTCAGAGTCAGGGGGAAGATGGATGATGTGAAATACAGGGATATTCTTGAGCAAAACCTATTTCAGTCTGTCAGTGATTTGAGACTGGGATATAGGTTCACCTTCAAAAAAGACAATGACCCAAAGCAACTATGAACTGGTTTAAGGGGATATGTGTAAATGTGTTGACCTAGTCAAAGCACAGAAATTAATACAATTGAGAATCTGTCAGACTTGGAGATTGCTGTTCACCAGAGGAAACCATCTAACTTGAAGTAGCTAGGGCAGTTTTGCCTTGAGAAATGGGCAAAAATCCCAGTGGCAAGATGTGGAAAGCTCATAGAGACTTTGCCAAATCGACTTGCAGCTGTAGTTGCTGCAAAAGGAGGTTCTACAAAGTACTGATTTGTCTACAGTACAGGTTGGGAGGTAGCAAAACACGAAAAATGCCACCGTGGTAAGTACTTTCGCAAGCCACTTATGCCTGGTCTACACTGGAGCCTATGATGGATAGGTTTGGGATGCAGAATAGCCACCAGGTGCAATTCCAGGGCAGTATACAGAACTGAAACAGCAAACCCATGGGTCAGAGCCAGTGTAAAAGGTCCAGAAGAGGCGAAACAGAAGTGTAGTAAGACGGTTTGGGGTCAGGTCAGGCAGCACATGTTCAGGAGCGGAGAGAACAGACAGGATAAGAAGACAAGCCGGGTCAGTAACAGGAGGGATAAACAATAAAACACACTGACCGGAATTCACTGCTAACAGCAATTGGAACCTAACCTCAGGCAAGTTGTGGAGGGCGGCGATGCCTGATACAACTCCTGCTGGCTGGTGTTTGGCTGGGGGAATCCTAACCCTGCAAGACACATCAGGGTTAAATTCCTGTAGGATTCCTGTGCTCCAGTGAGTAGTACAGCAGCGGGCACACGTGCGAGTAACAGCTGTGACACAGTTGTGGGATCCCTACAAGCAAAGTGTGATCCCAAGACCCTTCACGGCTGCTCCAGCAATGTATACGTGAGATCTCACTCTTTGTACTAAATAAGCGCTGCCACGTACGCTACTAAGCAGTTACCGAACAGGCTAATGCAAAGAGCACAAATCACAATTTTTCTCTAAAAGTGGATGCGGTGGCTTGTGGGGGTCCTGATCTACACGTGAGGGTCTTACAGCGTTGGGGGACATTAAAAAACGATTTTAATACTGGATAATATTTAGAAAATTAACAATTAAATAAAAAAGGCAGACCCATATTGGTGATAGGTACTTTTTAAGTAAGGAGATAGAATCATAGCTGTGTTGTTACCAGCTGCCTAGATTTGATTTTAACGTTACAATGTATTAAAAAAGGGTAGTTTATACCAAAATAATCAATCGTATCGCACTTATTTCTGAACTTCGCTTAGCTATGATGTGCCATAACTTAACAATTAGTTGTGTCCAATCACTAGTGTCCAATCACTAGAACACATATTGGGAGCTCCTAAAAGGGGTATTCCTTACTTTCTACTTGCTGTGTGGGGAGTGCTCCTCTTTGAGTGACAGTTCTGCTGAGCAGCTTCAATCATCTAACACATATTAACAATCTGTGAGCGCTTATTCGGAGTCTACACTATTATCTTTATATTTACATATCGAGATAACAGAGACTTTGAACAAGCACACAACTCAGGAAAGTGGGAGCTATGATTCAGAGAACTGCAGTACAAACTATCAATGTTGGGTGCTGTGGGATTGTGATTATACAGGATTGATAAAAACTGCCAGGAGCGGAGAGGGACGGTGAGTAGCTAACTGCTGTATAGAAATCAATGGGCTGGAAAGAGCTGACTAGTATGTTAAGAGTTAACTCCTGTTCCGGAATATAATTACTTAGCCACCATGTTGCCAGGGTCTGGGAAACCATATTTACACTATGCAACATAAAAACTCTCATAGCAGAATGACAGCAGATATAAAAAAGCGAGTAAACTGCAAAGTTGCTAATTTTCATGCTGTCTAAGTAACTAAAGCACAGGACTGGAGCTGGGACAACCCACAATTAGAAATGGTGTTCGCTTCATAATTCACCACGTGCTACTATGCAGTGTGACCAGTTTACAAGGTAATTAAGTAGTGATGAGTGAATATACTCGTTACTCGAGATTTCTCGAGCATGCTCGGGGGTCCTCCGAGTATTTTTTAGAGCTCGGAGTTTTAGTTTTTCTTGCCGCAGCTGAATGATTTACAGCTATTAGCCAGCATAAGTACATGTGGGGGTTGCCTGGTTGCTAGGGAATCCCCACATGTAATCAAGCTGGCTAACAGATGTAAATCATTCAGCTGCGGTGATGAAAACTAAATCTCCGAGCACTAAAAAATACTCGGAGGACCCCCGAGTGTGCTCGGGAAATCTCGAGTAACGAGTATATTCGCTCATCACTATAATTAAGTCATCCCATAGCCAGAGGTGGACTACTAAAGTAAATGATTAAGATTGGGGAGTTATAGCCAATAAAACATAAAAACTTTCTAATATAGTTACCAATAAATTGTTCCTGCTGTTCCCTATGAATCTCAGGTATTCTGTGCATTGTGATTTATCATTCTATGGCTACAATGTATAATCACTGCATAGTTTATAAAAGGGGTCTCCGTTATGGCTCACTTATGTTTCGGTGGTGAACGTATGGTATGATGATGCATCAGCAGATACTGGCCAGGAAGTGGTATCAGGCACCTGTCATTAGTAATGATTCCTGGCAGCAGAAAGCAATATGCCCTAGAGTTTGGGCACACATGAGAGCAGAGGGCATGGAGAGCTCATATGCAGACACTTTTATTGTATTTGATCCACTTTTGTGCTATTTTCGGAGATTGGATGGAGAAATCTCCCTCATTGTAGCTAAGGTAAGAAGACCACAGATAGACACTTGCAGGAAGGGGGAAGAAGTGAGGACCACTTATCTATAGCTATTAGATACAATCCTCCAGAATGTGAAGACGAGCTCAAATAAACCACATTCTCTATATACAAAGCAAATACAAGACTCCGAATATAAGGTGGTCCTGACCTGATTGCTACATCAGTATCTTACCCAGATATGTCCACAATACCCATGTGTCTACACAGCGATTGTTAGGGCATCACAGTACAGTAAGGATTCCCAGCCATGCTGTACCTATAGCAGCATGCCCACACACACCCAGTGAGAGCCCATACTGCTGCACAGTGATTGTTGGGGGTACAGTAGGCATCATAGTATAGTAAGGATTCCCAGCCATGCCAACCCCGCTGTACCTACATCAGCATGCCCACACACACCCAGTGAGAGCCCATACTGCTGCACAGTGATTGTTGGGGGGTACAGCAGGCATCATAGTATAGTAAGGATTCCCAGCCATGCCAACCCCGCTGTACCTACATCAGCATGCCCACATAGCTCCCAGTGAGAGCCCATACTGCTGCACAGTGATTGGTGGGGGGGTACAGTTGGCATCATAGTACAGTAAGGATTCCCAGCCATGCCAACCCCGCTGTACCTACATCAGCATGCCCACATAGCTCCCAGTGAGAGCCCATACTGCTGCACAGTGATTGGTGGGGGGGTACAGTTGGCATCATAGTACAGTAAGGATTCCCAGCCATGCCAACCCCGCTGTACCTACATCAGCATGCCCACATAGCTCCCAGTGAGAGCCCATACTGCTGCACAGTGATTGGTGGGGGGGTACAGTTGGCATCATAGTACAGTAAGGATTCCCAGCCATGCCAACCCCGCTGTACCTACATCAGCATGCCCACATAGCTCCCAGTGAGAGCCCATACTGCTGCACAGTGATTGGTGGGGGGGTACAGTTGGCATCATAGTACAGTAAGGATTCCCAGCCATGCCAACCCCGCTGTACCTATAGCAGCATGCCCACATAGCTCCCAGTGAGAGGCCATACTGCTGCACAGTGATTGGTGGGGGGGTACAGTTGGCATCATAATACAGTAAGGATTCCCAGCCATGCCAACCCCGCTGTACCTACATCAGCATGCCCACATAGCTCCCAGTGAGAGCCCATGCTGCTGCACAGTGATTGTTAGGGCACAGCAGGCATCATAGTACAGTAAGGATTCCCAGCCATGCCAACCCCGCTGTACCTACATCAGCATGCCCACACACACCCAGTGAGAGCCCATACTGCTGCACAGTGATTGTTGGGGGGTACAGCAGGCATCATAGTATAGTAAGGATTCCCAGCCATGCCAACCCCGCTGTACCTACATCAGCATGCCCACATAGCTCCCAGTGAGAGCCCATACTGCTGCACAGTGATTGTTAGGGCACAGCAGGCATCATAGTACAGTAAGGATTCCCAGCCATGCCAACCCCACTGTACCTACATCAGCATGCCCACATAGCTCCCAGTGAGAGCCCATACTGCTGCACAGTGATTGTTAGGGCACAGCAGGCATCATAGTACAGTAAGGATTCCCAGCCATGCCAACCCCGCTGTACCTACATCAGCATGCCCACATAGCTCCCAGTGAGAGCCCATACTGCTGCACAGTGATTGTTGGGGGGGGGGGGGGGGGTACAGTAGGCATCATAGTACAGTAAGGAATCCCAGCCATGCCGACCCCGCTGTACCTGTAAGCAGCATGCCCACATAGCACCCAGTGAGAGCCCATACTGCTGCACAGTGATTGGTGGGGTACAGTAGGCATCATAGTACAGTAAGGATTCCAAGCCATGCCAACCCCGCTGTACCTACATCAGCATGCCCACATAGCTCCCAGTGAGAGCCCATGCTGTTGCACAGTGATTGTTGGGTGGGGGGGGTACAGTAGGCATCATAGTACAGTAAGGATTCCCAGCCATGCCAACCCCGCTGTACCTATAAGCAGCATGCCCACATATCACCCAGTGAGAGCCCATACTGCTGCACAGTGATTGTTGGGGGGGGGGGGGGGGACAGCAGGCATCATAGTACAGTAAGGATTCCCAGCCATGCCAACCCCGCTGTACCTACATCAGCATGCCCACATAGCTCCCAGTGAGAGCCCATGCTGTTGCACAGTGATTGTTGGGTGGGGGGGTACAGTAGGCATCATAGTACAGTAAGGATTCCCAGCCATGCCAACCCCGCTGTACCTATAAGCAGCATGCCCACATATCACCCAGTGAGAGCCCATACTGCTGCACAGTGATTGTTGGGGGGGGGGGGACAGCAGGCATCATAGTACAGTAAGGATTCCCAGCCATGCCAACCCCGCTGTACCTACATCAGCATGCCCACATAGCACCCAGTGAGAGCCCATGCTGCTGATTAATAGCAGCTAGAGAGTTGTGGAACAGCAGCCATGCCCACTCTGCACATCTGTGCCATGTTCCCGGTTTTGGTATGGTAGTCCCATAAAGTTGGCAGTGTTTGCCATAGCCAGGACCCGGCGAGCTGCCCGTGCTGACAATGGCAGAAGTGGCACACATGTACCTGGCTGCTGGTGTCCTCTCTGCCGCCTGCCATCACATCAGTGCCAGGCTCGTCCTCCATGCCACCCTGCTTCTTCTCCTCCGCTTCTTCTTCATCGTCGCCCTCGTCTTCTCCTCCGGAGTCGGTGTCCCAGGTGGAATCGCACTCCTCTACAGTGGTGGGCTCTCTAAAGCTGACCCCAGTCAGGAGATTGCCCATTGGCACGGCGGGTGCTAGCAGCGCCCAGCAGCGGAGGCTGGCATGTCCCGGAGCGCCGCTCTCTGCTGCGGAGCTCGGACAGCGGAGGAGACAGGTGACCCCCTCCTTTATTGCCGGGGTAGCGGCTAGTTCCCCTTCCCCATAAGGCACACGGACGTCATCACATCATGTGACCCAGCACTTCTTACAGTCACGTGGTGCTGCTTCTTCCCGGGGGGTAACACGGAGCCCAGTTGTGAGCGGTCTCGGTGGAGGGGGAGTGAGAGGACGGCGGGCACGGGGGCTCAGCAACGGGCACAGAGGGGGCATGTGGTCATGGCATGAGTTAACCCCTTCCTGCTGGGTACATTGTTTTCAGTTTTACATTTTAGTTTTTTCCTCCGCTTCTTTCAATGGTCAGAAATTTTTTTTGTTGGCGGAGCACTTGGTTTTCTCATTTTTTTGGGGGGGGTAGGTGAGTTGTAAGTTCGGATGGCGCCATTCATTTTACCATATAATGTCCTGAAAACCAGGGAAACGATTCTAAGTGCGGTAATAAACCAAATTCCACCATTACTTGTTGGGTTTGTGTTTTTTTCTCAGTGTTCACAATTAGTGCAGCAATAATGAGCTGGCCATGCGATTCTCCAGGTCCGTACGAGCACAGCGATCCCAACAGTTACATATATAAGTGGTGGAAATAAATCCTAAACTTTATAAAAATGAGGCTTTGGGCTCTGTCACCAATCTCCAATGCCGAGTGCGTTTCCTTCTTTCAAAAAAACTGTTCCTTCAACCCTATCCAACCCCCACCCTCCCTTATCCTCCCTTCTTTCAAGGTTCACTCTGTCCATATCTACTCTCCCTCTAATCTCCAAATGGCTGTCATATACCGACCACCGGGCTCAGCCACTGCCCTCATCGACCAATTCTCCACCTGGCTTCTTCACTTTCTGCCGACGTCCCCATCATCATCATCATCACATCATGGGTGACTTTAATATCCCTCCTGACACCTGCCAGCCAGCAGCCTCCAAGCTCCTGGCCCCTACTTCATCCTTTGGACTCACTCGGTGGTCCTCCACAGCAACCCACACAGACAGGCATACATTAGACCTCTTCACCCGCCTCTGTTGCTTATCTAATCTCACAACCTCTCCCTTCCCCCTGTCTGACCACCATCTACTCACCTCATCCTTGTCCTCACCCGCCCTCCATGTCCAGCCATTACCACATCCTCGCAGAAACCTTGCACACCTAGACATTCACAGACTCTCACTCTCTTCTACCCCTGTCCTCCATATCTTCACGACAAGGACAGGGACACCGCTTTCTATAACACCACCCTCAGATCAGCCATAGACTCAGTCGCCCCTCTCATGCATGGCAAAGTGTGACAACTCAATGGGCAACCCTGGCAAAACACCAAAAAACTTTGACAAGCATCCAGGGTCGTGGATCGGTGTTGGAAGAAAACATGCCTGCCAAACGACTTCACTGCTTTCAAGCAAGCTACCCTTGCCTTCAAATTAACCCTCACCTCTGCTAAACAGACCTATTTCACAAACCTTGTATCTTCATTATCCTACAACCCAAAACAACTGTTCTGCACATTTAACTCTCTCCTCCACCCACCACTGCCACCTTCAACTCCTCTCATCTCTTCCGAGGACTTTGCCACCTACTTCAAAAACAAGAACCACCAAACAAGGCAAATCTTTACTATTCCACCACCCCAACCACTCCATATACCAGACCTCTGGCCTTCCCTAATAACCTCCCTCTCCAACATCACTGAAGGAGAGGTTACTCACCTCCTTTCCAAATCACACCTCACCACCTGTGCACTTGACCCCATCCCTTCCCACCTGTTCCCCAACCTTACTAACACGCTCATTCCAGCCCTAACCCATCTGTTCAACCTATCGCTATCTTCTGGTACTTTCCCCTCTGTCTTCAAAAAACTAAACTTGACCCAACTGCTATGCCCAGCTATCGCCCCATATCACTGCTCCCGTTTGCTTCAAAACTCCTTGAGCAACATGTCCATGCTCAACTTACCTCCCACCTCTCATCTAACTCTCTCCTTAACAACCACCTATCTGGCTTCCGCCCCCACCACTCCACCGAAACTGCCCTGACAAAAATTACTAATGACTTACAGCCAAAGCTAACAGACAGTTCTCCATCCTCCTCCTTCTCGACCTGTCCTCTGCCTTCAACACAGGCGACCATTGCCTACTGCTACAGATTCTTCCCTTGGCATCAAAGACCTTGCCCTGTCCTGGATTGCCTCATACCTTTCCAACCACATATTTAGCGTTTCCCACTCCCACACTACCTCTTCATCCCGCCCTCTCTCTGTTGGAGTCCCTCAAGGCTCTGTCCTAGGGCCCCTAATTTTTTCCATCTATACCGTTGGCCTAGGACAGCTCAAAGTCCCATGGCTTCCAGTATCACCTGTATGCGAACGACGCTCAGATCTACCTCTCTGGCCCAGATGTCACCTCTCTGCTGTCCAGAATCCTGGAGTGTCTGTCAGCCATATCCTCCTTCTTCACCTCTTGCTTCCTAAAACTCAATGTAGACATAACCGAACTCATCATCTTTCCCCCATCTTGCGTATCCCCCCTACCTGATCTATCTATTATGGTAAACAGCATCACTCTCTCTCCCGCACCTGAAATCCGCTGCCTCGGGGTAACCCTAAACTCTGCCCTGTCCTTCAAACCGCACGTCCAAACTCTTGCCATGTCCTGTCACCTCCAACTCAAAAATATTGCCAGAATGCGTTCCTTCCTCAGCCCACAATCTACCAAAATTCTTGTGAATGCCCTCATCATCTCCCTTCTCGATTACTGCAACACCCTCCTCTGTGGCCTCCCCGCTAACTCTCTTGCACCGCTCCAGTCTGTCCTCAACTCTGCTGCCTGGCTAATCCACTTCTCTCCTCGCTACTCCCTTGCTTCTCCCCTCTGCAAATCTCTCCACGGGCTCCCAATTCCCCAACGAATCCAGTTCAAACTATTAACACTGATCTACAAAGCCATCCACAACCTGTCCCCTTCCCATATCTCTGAACTAATCTCCCAATATCTTCCCTCACGTAATCTCCGATCCTCCCAAGACCTCCTACTCTCCTCCACACTTATTCGTTCCTCACACAACCGCCTCCAAGATTTCTCCCAAATATCCCCCATCCTCTGGAATTCCACGCCTCAACACGTCCGATTATCCACTACCCTCGGATCCTTCAGACGGAACCTGAAAACCCATCTCTTCAGGAAAGCCTACAGCCTGCAATAACCATTCTGCCGCCTCACCACCACCCGAGCTGCCGCCTCACCACCACCAGAGCTGCCGAACCCCCGACCTTCTGCCTCTTCCCCATTATCCCATAGAATGTAAGTCCGCAAGGACAGGGTCCTCTCCCCTCTGTACCAGTCTGTCATTGTAAATGGGTTTACTGTAAACGATATCCATAACCAGGGCCGGACTGGCCATAGGGCACTTCTGGCAAATGCCAGAAGGGCCGGTGCCAGTGGTGGGCCGCTCAATCCGCCGCCCCCGCCGTCGCATTCAACTATACCGGCGTATAGACGCCGGTACAGTTGAATGCAATGATGGAGGAGAGAGCGTCTGCAGACGCTCCTCTCCCATCATTCCCCGCTCTGCCTCTGACACTGCGGGTGCGCGATGATGTCATATCATCGCGCACCTGCTGTGTCCCGGGCAGACTGCAGCTGCTGAGACAGGAGCAGGAACCAGGAAGCAACGCTGGGCACGAGGAGAGGTGAGGAGAGTTTTTTTTTTTTCTGGACTGTGGGGCCATTCTCGGAGGAGGTGAGGGGAGGAAGAGAAGAGATGTGGGCTGTATATAGTCCTCTGTGGGCTGTGCTCTGTGCTGTATACTGCTGTGGGCTGTATATAGTTCTCTGTGGGCTGTGCTCTGTGCTGTATACTACTGTGGGCTGTATATAGTTCTCTGTGGGCTGTGCTCTGTGCTGTATACTGCTGTGGGCTGTATATAGCTCTCTGTGGGCTGTGCTCTGTGCTGTATACTACTGTGGGCTGTATATAGTTCTCTGTGGGCTGTGCTCTGTGCTGTATACTACTGTGGGCTGTATATAGTTCTCTGTGGGCTGTGCTCTGTGCTGTATACTGCTGTGGGCTGTATATAGTTCTCTGTGGGCTGTGCTCTGTGCTGTATACTACTGTGTGCTCTGTGCTATATATAGTTCTCTGTGGGCTGTGCTCTGTGCTGTATACTACTGTGGGCTGTATATAGTTCTCTGTGGGCTGTGCTCTGTGCTGTATACTACTGTGGGCTGTATATAGTTCTCTGTGGGCTGTGCTCTGTGCTGTATACTACTGTGGGCTGTATATAGTCCTCTGTGGGCTGTGCTCTGTGCTGTATACTGCTGTGGGCTGTATATAGTTCTCTGTGGGCTGTGCTCTGTGCTGTATACTACTGTGGGCTGTATATAGTTCTCTGTGGGCTGTGCTCTGTGCTGTATACTGCTGTGGGCTGTATATAGCTCTCTGTGGGCTGTGCTCTGTGCTGTATACTACTGTGGGCTGTATATAGTTCTCTGTGGGCTGTGCTCTGTGCTGTATACTACTGTGGGCTGTATATAGTTCTCTGTGGGCTGTGCTCTGTGCTGTATACTGCTGTGGGCTGTATATAGTTCTCTGTGGGCTGTGCTCTGTGCTGTATACTGCTGTGGGCTGTATATAGTTCTCTGTGGGCTGTGCTTTATATAGTTCTCTGTGGGCTGTGCTGTATGTAGTTCTCTGTGGGCTGTGCTGTATATAGTTCTCTGTGGGCTGTGCTGTATATAGTACTCTGTGGGCTGTGCTGTATATAGTACTCTCTGGGCTGTGCTGTATATAGTACTCTCTGGGCTGTGCTTTATATAGTACTCTGGGCTGTGCTGTATATAGTACTCTGGGCTGTGCTTTATATAGTTCTCTGTGGGCTGTGCTGTATATAGTTCTCTGTGGGCTGTGCTGTATATAGTTCTCTGTGGGCTGTGCTGTATATATTACTTTGTGGGCTGTGCTGTATATATTACTTTGTGGGCTGTGCTGTATATATTACTCTGTGGGCTGTGCTGTATACTACTGTGTGGACTGTGCTGTATACTTCTACGTGGGCTGTGCTGTATACTACTGTGTGGTCTGTGCTGTATACTACTGTGTGGTCTGTGCTGAATACTGCTGTGTGGGCTGTGTTATCTACTACGCGAGCTGTGCTATAGTATGCAGGCTGTGCTGTATACTATGCGGTTTGTGCTATATAATATGCGGGCTTTGCTATATACTATGGGGAGTATATTATATTCTATGGGGGAGGCCATGTTATGTACTATGTGGCTGTGTTATATACTATTGTGGGGGTATATTATATTCTATGGGGGAGGCTGCGTTATATACTATGGGGGGCTGCATTATATTCTATGGGGGGCTACATTATATATTATGGGGAGGTGGGCTGTATTATATTCTATGGGGGTTACATACTCTGGGGTGGCTGCATTATACTCTGGGGTGGCTGCATTATACTCTGGGGTGGCTGCATTATACTCTGGGGTGGCTGCATTATACTCTGGGGTGGCTGCATTATACTATATGTGGGCTGCATTATACTGTATCGAGGACTATGGGGAATACGTTATACTATATGAAGAACTATGGGGTGCATTATACTATGGGAAGTGAATTGTACTACATGGATGACTGTGGCGGTGCATTATACTATATGGAGCACTATGAGGATTGTATTATGCTATATGGAGGACTATGAGGAGTGTATTATACTATGTGGAGGACTGAGCAGTGTATTTTAATATATGGAGGACTATAGGGAGTGTATTATACTATATGGAGGACTATGGAGCACATTATAATATATGGAGGACTATGGGGTGTATTTTACTAAACAAGTAAAATGCTGCATATTCGGATTGTTTTTGCTGGAACAAAAAGCCTTGTTGTCAGCAGCACATTGCCAGTGTAAACTGTAGATGTGCTGCTGAAAACATGATACTGTATGGTGATCTATTAGTGATCGTTCTGTCTCATCATTATTCCTCAGCTGGTGGAAAGAGGCCGGGAAACAAGCGTTGAACAACTTCAGTATTGTCGATCAAACTCGTTTAGCGGCCTAAACTCAGCGCACGTAAATACAACAGAAAGGCTTCTGTGTGATGTGCAATATGTTAGCATTTGGGGACCCATTTTAAACTTTACCTAGGGCCCCACTTTGCCTAAAACCGGCCCTGCCTACAAGTGTACAAAGATATTATACAGTCACCATGTGACAAGTGGGCCTGTGTAACTTCAAATGCCAGGGCTGAATTTTAGTCCCAGTCCGGCCCTGTCCATAACCCTGTACGTAACCCCTTTCTCATGTACAGCACCATGGAATTAATGGTGCTATATAAATAAATAATAATAACAATAATAATAACTTCTGTCCGGGAGTGGAACTGTGCAGTGTAAATATACAGGAAAGGAGAAGTGGTACTGTGCAGTGTATATGTGCAGGACAGGAGGAATGGTACTGTACAGTGTATATATACAGGACAGGAGAAGGGGTACTGTACAGTGTATATATACAGGACAGGAGGCGTGGTACTGTGCAGTGTATCTATACAGGACAGAAGGAGTGGTACTGTGCAGTGTATATATACAGGACAGAAGGAGTGGTACTGTGCAGTGTATATATACAGGACAGGAGGAGTGGTACTGTGCAGTGTATATATACAGGACAGAAGGAGTGGTACTGTGCAGTATATATATACAGGACAGGAGGAGTGGTACTGTGCAGTGTATATATACAGGACAGGAGGAGTGGTACTGTGCAGTGTATATATACAGGACAGAAGGAGTGGTACTGTGCAGTGTATATATATATATATATATACTCCTACTGTAAGTATAACAACTCTGCTGGCATCACCGCATTGCCTCTCATCTCTCACACTATCTTACCCACTGCTCCAGGTCATGATGTGGTTTCTGTTTCATGCTAGCTCCATATTCTGTGTCTCTGCTCTCTGCATGCTTCCTGGCTGTGTGCATAGGGGGGCGGCGCCAGAACTCTCTGGTTCTTATAGGAATCAGGTGCACCTGTCTAATCTGTTCCTGACCAATTACCATGAGGCCTCCAGTATTTAGTGCAGCTCCACCCAGTGGTCTGGGCTTGACTGTGCAATGTGTTTGCTCAGTTTGTGTTTAGCTTCTGGGTTGCCAGGCCTTGCTCTGTGATCCTCCATCTCTGGAGGCTCTACTCTTAGCTTTTCCTTGATCTTGTTGGTCTGCCCTCCAGGTGGCTGTATATCCTGGTCTCTGTGTTTGTGTCCTTGCTTTTTCTTGTTTAGGTTTGTCCACCCTCCAGGATGAAGAATATCTTGGTCCCTGCGTCTTTGTTCTTGTACCTTGTCTTGTTCCACTACCTAGTCTGAACTTAGTCCTATCTCTGTCTCCTTGCCTGTGGCTTCCTTCCCTGCTGTGTCTTTCCTTGTGTTCTCAGTCTGCTTATGCTCCGCACTCTTGCGGCTCTTGCCTGCTCTGAACCCTTGTGACTTTGCCTGGGCTCCGCTCTCTTTCAGCTTTGCCTCTGCTCCGCACTCCTGCAGTTCTGCTCTGTTCTACACTGTTCTGCTGCTGCAGAGTCCTCTTGCTGCAGCTCCTCTCTGCATTCCTTGTGGTTCCGCTCTGCTTAGCTTTTGTTGCTACGCTATCTCTTGCTGCTCTTCTGCTCCTATCTGCAGCCTTGCACTTCCCTACCTGTGTGAACAGGTCCCAACCTGTTCCTTCATACTTCAATCCATTGTGCTTGTTTCCTTACCTGCACCTCCTGTGTGAACAGGTCCCTATCTGTTCTTTCATACTACATATCCGTATCTGCACCTCCAGTGTGAACAGGTCCCTACCTGTTCCTTCATACACCACACCTGCCAGCCCTGTGTCTCTGCCGTTCCTGCCAGCCCTGTGTCTCTGCCGTTCCTGCCAGCCCTGTGTCTCTGCTGTTCCTGCCAGCCCTGTGTCTCTGCTGTTCCTGCCAGCCCTGTGTCTCTGCCATTCCTGCCTGCCCTGTGTCTCTGCCGTGCCAGCCTACTCATCTGAGTTTCATCTGTACTCATCTGCCAGTCCTGCCTGATGCCCGCACCTGTCCTAGTGTTCCTGTTCTCCAAATGGGATCAGCAGCCACAGCCAGACACCACCCTGGAGTATCACCTGGCAGCTGCCTGCCACACAAGTCTGATCTCACCATCAGAGGCTCCAGCGAAGACCAAGGCAGCTGTGAGTTACGCCCCTTCCAGGGTAGTCTGGTTCATGGCACAGTGGGGCCACAAACCCCCCGAGCTCACGCCCACCAGTCAGGGCATGAGCGTGACAGTAAGTAGAGGATGAAGGTCCTTTGCTATCTGGGTTATGTCCTCTGGGAGACTTAGTCTTTCTTTCTCTCTCCTTAGGGAGACAGAGTCCCTGCCCCTAAGAAAGATAGAGTGCCCAGCCGCAAGTGTGGTATATGTGCTACCAAACTTCCCTCAGCAAAGAGGAAGAAGCTTTGCCAGCCCTGCACTGAATATTTGATACATGCTGAACAGCCATCCCTGTTGGACAGCATTAAATCCCTCATCAAACAGTCCTCTATGTCCACCTTTTCCCAGGCTCCAGTACCACAATTCCCTCCTCCTAAGTAAAGGAAGATGGCACCCGTGGAGTCTGATTTAGACTCAGGCCAAGTCCGTACCTCTGGTTCGGAGGATCTTTGGGAGAATGAGGGTTCCACTTCCATCCCCAAGGTCTGAAAATACAAAATATTATTTTTCCTCCGAGGATATGGAGGAATTGATTAATATGATGAGAAGCACCATGGGGGTTGAAGAGGATGAAGTTAAGCATTCAGTGCAGAATGAGATGTTTGGAGGTCTGAAACCTAAAAAGCAAAAAGGTTTCCCCATACATGAGAACATCCAAAGCCTTATCCATCATGAATGGGACCTCCTCGAGAAAGGGCCTAGTGTCCTGTCAGAATTAAAAAATTATTTTCCCCTAGACGGAGACTGTTCTAAATGGGAGAGTCCCAAAGTGAATGTGCAGGTGTCCAGGGTGGCAAAAAAGACGGCTCTTCCCTTTGAGGACTCGTCTCAGCTCAAAGATCCCATGAATCGTAAGATCGACAGCTTACTAAGAAAATCCTGGGACACCTCACTAATCTGCTAAAAACAAACGTGGCTGCCACCTGTGTCACCAGATCTCTGTTTCGCTGGCTCCGTGCTGTAGAAGACCACCTCACTCAGGGAACTTCTAGGGAAGAGATACTTGACTGTCTTCTCCTCCTTCAGAAAGCAACAGGGTTCCTTGCCGAAGCTTCTGCTGAATCTGTACACATAGCAGCGAAGTCTGCAGTCCTCTCCAACTCAACTAGGAGAGCTCTGTGGCTGAAGTCATGGAGTGGTGATGTCACCTCTAAGGCTAAACTTTGCGCCAACCACTTTCAAGGTCACCATGTTTTCGGTCCAGCTCTCGATGAGATCTTGGAGAAAGCTAAGGACAAGAACAAAGTGCTCCCTGAGCAGAAAACCCAAAAAAACTTCCCTCCAGAGATCAGTCCTCGCAGAGGGAATACAAGGGAAAGGCAAATCAGGCCATTGGAGATATCCAAAAGGTGGAAAGGGCAAAAATATTCTTGTCCCCCACTATCAGCAAATTCCTGGCAAACAATGACTGCTCCTCTGTCAGGGGTCGACTCTCGAGCTTCCTCACTCAGTGGCAATCCATCTTCACAAACCGATGGTTCTCCATACCATTTGGGATGGATTGAAACTAGAGTTCGAGAGTTTTCCCCCAGAACGCCTAAAAGTCACCTAGCTACAATCTTTACACCTTCAAGACTCCTTACTGTTAGGTCTTTAAGGTCTGCTTCAAGCAAAGGTGATCTCTCGGGTACCCCTACAAGAGATAGGTGGAGGTCACTATTCTCGCCTCTTCCTAGTCAAGAAGCCTTCTGGAAAGCACAGAATTATCATCAATCTGAAACCCCTGACAGATGGTTCAAGATGGAATCAATCAAATCAGCAATCCCACTCATTGAACAGAATTGGGTGATGGCTGCATTAGATCTGAAGGATACCTACTACTATGTGCCAATCCACCCAGATTATCAGAGGTCCTCAAATTCGCGGTTTCCCATGGTCACCGGGTCAGCCATTACCAATTCAATGTCCTCCCGTTCAGCATTTCATCAGCGCCGAAGGTATTCACCAAGATTAGGACAGAAGCAGTAATCTTCATCAGGGGATTTGCATCATTCCGTATTTAGACAACTTCCTCATCGTCGCACCATCTATCCCCCTTCTAAATCTAGATGTGACAAAGATCTTGGAAATCCTGAAATCCCTGAGCTGGATTGCAAATCTGGAGAAGTTGGATCTTCATCCTTCACCAAGGAAGAAATTCCTGGGAATCCTCCTGGATTCGGGAAAAAGAGCATCCTTCTTGCCCAGAGATTGTCAACTCGATCTTTTCAAAGGATCTCCAAGTTCAGAGACCAGAGGGCTCCTAGCCCAAGGGACTCGGTGTCTATCCTCGGATCACTAACATCATGTATCCAGGCAGTGTCCTGGGCACAAGCCCATACATGAGTCCTCCAGACTCATGTTCTCTCATCTTGGGACAGGCATCAAAATTCTCTGACCAGGAGAGTTTCCCTTCCCGGTCATGTGAAGTCTTCCCTTGCATGGTGGTTAAACTCCCGGAACCTCCAGTGGCTGGTCAGCTGGGATCAGTTTCCATGAAAATACTCACTTTAGACACCAGTCAGAGGGGCTGGGGTGCTGTGGTAGAGAAAACCCACTTCCAGGGTTTATGGTCCCCAGACGTCAGATCCAGTTCTTCAAACCTCAGAGAACTGAAAGCAGTAGAGGAGGCATTGAGAGCTGCATCTGCCCTTGTCTAAGGTAATCATGTATGCATTTATTCCAACAATATGACCACAGTTGTCTACCTCCGTAACAGGGGGCACAAAATTCGTCAGATTTAAATCGATCGCAGCAAGAATATTTTTTCTTGGGCAGAAAAGCATCTTCTGTCGATTAGACCAGTCCATCTGAAGGGGTCCGCCAATGTTCAGGTAGACTTCCTCAGCAGGAAGGACGTCCATCCGGGAGAGTGGTGCCTCGATCAAGTAATCTTTCTATCACTTGTGACAAGATGGGGGATTCAGGATGTGGATCTATTTGCCAATGGCCAGAACGTGAAGGTGAAGACTTTCTTCTCCTGAATCCCGCAGACGGGGCAATGGGAATAGACACCTTTTCTCACCCTTGGAGGTTCAATCTGGCCTATGCCTTCCCACCGATCCAGATTCTAGCAAGGACGTTACAGAAGATACGGTCCGATCATGTCACCACGATTCTAATCACTCCCATATGGCCGGGAAGAAGTTGGTACAGCGCTTTAATGGACATGGCTCAGGAAGGTCCCCTGCTTCTATCCCAGAAAGACGACCTCCTTCACCAGGGTCACCTGTTACACCCGGACCTTCACAGGTTGAACTTTGCAGCCTGGCTACTGAAGCCAGAATCATAAGGGCTAAAGGGCTTTCAAATGAAGTGATACAAACTCTACAAAAAAGTAGGAAGCCAGTATGTAACGCCATTTATGGTAAGGTTTGGAAGAAATTCTTGTCCTGGTGTTCTCCGAATATTCCTGATCCCTTTCATCCTAACATTGCCCAGATTTTGGATTTTCATCAAAAGGGGCTGGATCTAGGTCTTAACACCTAGTACACTAAAGGTGCAAGTGTCAGCTCTTTCTTGGACCAAAACTTAGCTAGTCATCGCTGGATAAAGCGTTTCATGATCTCAGCAGCTAGAATCTGGCCTAGACTGCACAGCCGGATTCCCCCTTGGAATTTAAATCTGGTGCTTAACAGTTTAACCCGAGATTCATTTGAACCTTTATCATCTATCAGTTTAAAAACCTTACCCTTAAAACTGTCTTTCTGGTAGCAATTACTTCCGCTAGATGTGTAGGAGAGCTACAGGCCCTATCAATACAAGAGCCCTACTTAACAGTTACTGTAGATAGCATTATCCTCCACTTAGATCCCTACTTTATGCCTAAGGTATGAACATAAGAAAAACCAGCGCACAGCTATAAAAGTTGTATCTCGACAGGGGGTGCAAGTAGCAGAATATAGACAGCAATAAAGAAGAGAAAAAAGACACTGCTACAAAAATGCACACCACCCATTATATATATGTAACAACACACAACACTTTATTGGCATAATAAAAACAATTAAAAACAACATACACCACTGTGAAACACCTGGATACATAATGACTATACATATATCAATGATAAATATGCAGCCTGTCCATAGACCAGTATAGAAAAACAAAACACTACAATGAATGGCACCATATAAACCTGCCTATCGGCTCATGGGGTTACTATACACCTGTATGCAGCATGGTAACTATCTATCCCTAAAGAAAATAGATGACCACAAGGTCACCCATGTACTAATGGAAAGAGAAATATCCACATCTCAAGTATAGAGCTAATAGGGCTAATGTGTTCATCTGATACAAACCGGCCTCTAGATGGACAGGCTGAAGTATCCAGGAGAAGATCTTCATTTCTGAGAGGGGGGGTTCTCCCAAGAAACGGTTGCTCCAAGTAGAATCACGGTGGATTTTTAATTTGGGATCTGTTACCCCCGCAGGTTTGAACGAGGAGCTATTATTCACCGGATTCCTTGGTTAACAAACATATATTTCTCGCTCAGGGAATATCGGCATATACATCCCATTTATGGAGTGGGAACATTCATGGACAGTATACGGGATTTTGGATATATATGGAGTACTCACTATGGATTAATTATGGACTACCTGTATATACGTTTGTCCTGTGGAGTTGGAACGCTGTGGAGTTGGAACGCTTGATACTTGAGATGTGGATATTTCTCTTTCCATTAGTACATGGGTGACCTTGTGGTCATCTATTTTCTTTAGGGATAGATAGTTACCATGCTGCATACAGGTGTATAGTAACCCCATGAGCCGATAGGCAGGTTTATATGGTGCCATTCATTGTAGTGTTTTGTTTTTCTATACTGGTCTATGGACAGGCTGCATATTTATCATTGATATATGTATAGTCATTATGTATCCAGGTGTTTCACAGTGGTGTATGTTGTTTTTAATTGTTTTTATTATGCCAATAAAGTGTTGTGTGTTGTTACATATATATAATGGGTGGTGTGCATTTTTGTAGCAGTGTCTTTTTTCTCTTCTTTATTTATGCCTAAGGTAGTCTCAGACTTCCATAGAGGTCAGGATATTGTGCTACCCTCATTCTGCCCAAATCCTTCCAATACATAAGAGGAGGCCTTTCACTCCCTCGATATTTGTAGGGTGGTTCTCTACTACCACCAACAAACCGTAGGTTGGAGGATTGACCAAAACCTATTCATTCAGCCCTCAGGACGGAATAAGGGCAAGAAGGCGGCTAAGAATACGATCGCCAATTGGATCAAACAAGCTATCTGTCCCGCATACTCATCACAGAACCTATCTCCTCCTGCATCACTGAAGGCTCATTCTAAAAGTTCAGTATCAGCATCGTGGGCAAAGAGAGGGGACGCATCTACTGAGCAGATATGCAGAGTTGCCACCTATTCTTCTGTCCATACGTTTACCTGACACTACAGACTAGATTTTAATAGGTAAACAGAAACACATGGGCTACTTGCACAGTGAACAAGTCTGTAGGAACATGTTCACACACCATCAAGAAACTTGAAGATACAAAAGAGCACAGTAAGACCAAAAACACTCTGTTACAAAAAAATCACAGTAATAAGCAAGTGCCAATAAAAAGATGGAAAAAACAGGGTATTTGGTTGATACGTTTTTTGCAAAAAATGTATACTAAGCTGCTCCACCAAACGTCAAGGTATACCCATATAGAGCAGTCCTAACTGATGTATGCAATCCCTATCTGTTGTATTTAAAAACCTGATCATCTGTAGATTACCTGTATAAGCAGGGTTCAGAGAGGAAATGTCCGTGTGGACATGCTGAATGGAACAGCTTTTGTGCAAATTTTAGATTTTAATAGGGATTTAACATTCGGCAAAAGAGTTCTGCAGGCAGTTGTCCCTCCCTAAGAAATTAGATATTGGTATTACTCCGATGTTGCTGTCGTGGAAGATGACTAGAGAAAATAGAATTAGTCTTACCCGTAATTCGGTTTCTGGGAATTTTCCACGACAGCACTAATTTCCCTCTCTATCTGATGTTCTTATTGGATGATTCCTGCACTTTGGTGGTAACTATTCATGCTAGTGTGGAAAAACACTAGTGGTTGCCAGAAGGGGAAGGGTATTTAATCTCTTTGTGTTTCCTGTCCCCCATTAGGGCGGGGAGACATCTTCCGATGCTGCTGTCGTGGAGGGTTCCCAGAAACCGAATTACCAGTAAGAGTAATTCTATTTTTATTCTTGTTTCGTTAAAATAGGCATAGTGTAGACACTGTAAGACAGTAGAAAAACAAAAACAACAAAACTGAGCCAGAGTATGACTTGAAAACATGTATGATGTAAAGGCATGTTCACACTAGCCATAGAAACAAGCAAAACCAAAGAAAAAGCGATGTGTGCGTATACCCTAATGAAAATAAATAAGTAAAAAAGCAAGTGCATTAACCCCTTCACGACCTTGCCCTTTTCCATTTTTGCATTCTCGTTTTTCGCTCCCCTCCTTCCCAGAGCCACAACTTTTTATTTTTCCTTCAATATGGCCATGTGAGGGCTTGTTTTTTGTGGGACAAGTTGCACTTTTGAACGACATCATTGGTTTTAGCATGTCGTGTACTAGAAAACGAGAAATAAATTCCAAATGCGGTGAAATTGCAAAAAAAGTGCAATCCAACACTTGTTTTTTGCTTGGCTTTTTTGCAAGGTTCACTAAATGTTAAAACTGACCTGCCATTTTGATTCTCCAGGTCATTATGAGTTCATAGACACCAAACATGTCTAGGTTACCTTTTATCTAAGTGGTAAAAAAAATTTCCAAACTTTGCTAAAAAAAATAAATAAATTGCGCAATTTTACAATACCCATAGTGTCTCCATTTTTCGTGATCTGGGGTCAGGTGAGGGCTTATTTTTTGCGTGCCAAGCTGACGTTTTTATTGATACCATTTTAATGAGGATACATTCTTTTGATTGCCTGTTATTGCATTTTAATGCAATGTCATGGTGTCCAAAAAAACGTAATTCTGGCGTTTCAATTTTTTTTTTCGCTACGCTGTTTAGCGATCAAGTTAATCCTTTTTTGTATTGATAGATCAGGCGATTCTGAACGCGCCGATACCAAATATGTGTAGGTTTGATTTTGTTTTTTAATTGTTTTATTTTGAATGGGGCGAAAGGGGGGTGATTTAAACTTTTATATTTTTTTTATTTTTTTTCATATTTTTTTGAACTTTTGCCATGCTTCAATAGTCTCCATGGGAGGCTAGAAGCTGGAACAACTCGATCGGCTCAGCTACATGGGAGCGATCATCAGATCGCTCCTATGTAGCTGAATTCCTGCATTGCTATGAGCGCCGACCACAGGGTGGCGCTCATAGCAATCTGGCATCAGCAACCATAGAGGTCTCAAGGACCTCTATGGTTACTATGCAGATGCATCGCTGACCCCCGATCATGTGACGGGGTCGGCGATGCGCTCATTTCCGGCCCGATGGCCTGAAGCACCGGTTAAATGCCACTGTCAGCATTTGACAGCGGCATTTAACTAGTTAATAGCGGGGGGTGAATATATATATTGCGGGCACATGTCAGCTGTTCAAAACAGCTGACATGTCCCGGCTTTGAGGTGGGCTCACTGCCGGAGCCCACATCAAAGCAGGGGATCTGACCTCTGCTGTAATAGTACGGCAGAGGTCGGTATGGGGTAAAATAATTAACAGGGTATTTAGTAAACAATGTTTTTGATTTAAAAAAAAGCAGAAAGCTGTCCCCCCGCAACAAAGTATATCCATTTCTGACAGTAAATACAATTTCTAATATTAAAACCTACCTAGTGTGAATAGTGGCAGAGAGTAACCAGGTCCCAACTGGACACCCAGCTTTGGAGGGACTATATATGAACGGCCCAGCTCAGTGAAGAGGGGTCCACGCCCTATTTGTACTGAATACAAAAAATACTGAAGAAAAACAAAAAACTGAGCCGGAGTATGACTTGACAACATGCATGATGTAAAGGCATGTTCATACTAGCCATAGAAACAAGCAAAACCAAAGAAAAAGCAATGTGTGCGTATACCCTAATGAAAATAAATAAGTAAAAAAGCAAGTGCATTAAATAATTAACATAGGGTATTTAGTAAACACTGTTTTTGATTAAAAAAAAAGCATAAAGCTGTCCCACTGCGACAAGGTATACCCAATTGGGACAGTACCTACACTCAATAATTTTAAAACCTACCTAATGTGAATAGCGTCGTTATTGTGAATGGCCGGTATGTGACACAGAGGCGGAGGTCCTCTGCGCTGTAAGCTTGGAATATTGCTCTGGGACCTGTAGTTCCATGAGCCTTGATAGTTTATGTGGGCTGGGCTTGCAGGTTAGCCGGAGAGCTGGGCGGGTCTGGCTAATCACTTATCTCCCATCAATGGGTGTGTCTCATGGGATCTCTGTGTTGGAAGGTCCTGGAAGAGGACAGGTTTTCTGGATAACATATGGAGGAGGACATGTGTCTGCAGAGTCCGTGACAGCTATATAAGTTGGGGAAACTACCGTCCTTCTGAGGGTCTAGAACTGATGGGTTGGAGCTTGTCAAGCTAGCCAGTGTACGGCTCAGCAATCCCAGTAAGGAAGTTCCCCTGGAAGCAAGGACTGACAAGAAGTCAGCGTGTGGAGCAGAGTTCCTGAAAGGTTCTGTTGATGTAATGAAATGGACTTTACTTTATGCGGTTTATGCTGTGTAAATAAACCGAATAGACTGTTTAAGTGGAAAACCGTTCCTGTGTGCCTTAATCCCGCTGCCAAGTGAGTTTTCCCCAACACATTCGGTGAGCACTATCTCACATATGGTGGAGAATGCGGGTAATGGTCCAGGAAGTGCATGTGGGGATCACAGCAGAGGTGATTGCTGTGGATCGGCGGGTCCACGAACTCCGGGCGACTTGCTGTGGATCGGCAGGTCCACGATCTCCGGGCAGCTTGCTGTGGATCAATGGGTCCACGAACCCTGGCGGCTTGCTGTGGATCGGCGGGTCCACGAAATCTGTAGATCAGAGCCTTGCAGAGCGGTGCGGAGCCTCGCTGTGCAGAGCCATGTGGAGCCGTGCAGAGCGGTGCGGAGCCTCACTGTGGAGAGCCCGGGCTGCAGCAGGAGCTGTTGCAACACCAGCAGGAGCTGGTGGGGTGTCGCAAGAGGACATTGGTGGACCAAATAGTGCTGCCTTTTAAAGGGTCGGTGCAAGCCCAAAGAGATATCAGTGTACTGTGCGAACTGGGGCCTGAGTAGGCCAAAGGGGAGTCTACGGCTAGCATCCCAAAGAGAGGTGGTGTCTCTAAAAGGGGTGGAGTCCCAAAAGGGGGTGGTGACCCAAACAGGGATGGTTGCTCAAAAGGGGGTGGAGTCCCAAAAGGGGGCAGAGTGTCCCAAGGAAAAAGGGTGACAGTTGTGCCATTATATATGCAAATTGCCTCTTCTGAGCCATTGGACGGCGAGGTTCATGCTATGCTGGTCCACTTTATAGTGTGGATTGCTCAGCCAATGAGATGTCACAATTGTGTCCCATCTGGCTGGATGGAGAACAGGTGATGGTAGTGATAGACACAGGGAGTGGAGTGTCCTTACTAAGGGCCCCTCCTGATCACACTATGTTGCCTGGGACGAAAATAAGTGGCATAGGTGAGGACAGTAAAAGTCTTCTGATAGCCTTGTTACGGATCCCCCCAGCAAAACGTCTGGTGGCAAATCCTCCATCAAGCCGACCTCAACAAGGCCATCCCTGACTCCCCAGTTCAGGTGAATCATGGCAGTGGGCAGTCGATGTATGGTTCCCCCTGCTACACGGACTGCCACTGTCCGGTCCGTCTTCTCTTGGTCCCGGACGAGATGAGGCTTCACAAGGGTCAAAGTTGACCTGGAATCTCTTAGTCCCTGCATAAGTTTCCCATTAACCCACACGACCTGTCGATGCTGTTGTTGATTATCTGCCCGGGCTGCCTGCACAGGGTCTACTTCATGCAGCACTTCCTCCATCTCTTCCACCCCCTGGTTAGTCGTAGCCCCCAATGCCGGGTCAGCTTCGTCTTGGTAGCAGCGTACAGCGGCCCGACGGAAGGTAGCTGTTCCCACCTTTGGCCACTGGGTATGCTGAGTACGGTTAGGACATTGTCTTTGCAGGTGGCCCAGCTGATGGCAGGTGTGGCATCGCGCCCCAGGCGGACTGTGGTAGGCCGGGTTTTTAGCTGGCCCCCTACAATCTTCTGTGGTTTGGGGGCCTCCAGGTCCATGGGCGGACCCCTAGTGACCATCTTTGATCCAGACAACTGAGGCCTCCTGGCATCATGATGTTCATTGGCCAGACGAGCGGCCTCCTCAAGAGTCGTTGGCCGCCTGTCCCGCAGCCATTCCTGTGTCTCGGGGGTTAGTCCATTAAAGAATCGTTCTAACAAGAAGAGCTGGAGGACGTCCTCCTTAGTGGTTGCTTGGCTCCCTTGTACCCACTGTAGCAGTGACCGCCGTAATTTACAGGCCCATTCAGCGTGGGTATCGGTTACGCATTTTATAAGTCCACGGAACTTTTGGCGGTATGCCTCTGGTGTCAGCGCATACCGGGCCAAGATCACTTCTTTGATCCGCTCATAGTCCATACAGTCCTCATCAGGTACCGTGCGATAGGCGTCCGCTGCCCGGTCTGTCAGCTTGCTGGCCAGAATCTGAACCCGTTCCTCCGGCTTCACTTGATGAAGGGCACACTGCCGCTTAAAGTCCTGCAGGAAGCCATCAATGTCTTCCTCTGCCTCCCCCAACTGTCGGAAGGCATTATACTGGATCTTTTTGTGGCTTACTGTTGAAGGTACCAGGGCGGAGGCCAGAGCTCCCCTTGCTCGCTGACTCTCCTCTCTCCGCTCTGCCATCTCCATCTTGGCCAGCTCCACTTTGGTCCGCTCTGCCATCTCCATCTTGGCTAGCTCTATCCTGGTCCACTCAGCCATCTTTTCCTTCAGATCAGTGCGCACATCAGCCATCACCTCTCGTATGATCTCTACTGCAGGGTTTGGGCCATAGAACGCCAGTCTATTCTTTACCTCCCTCTGGAATTCAGTCTCCTCCATGTTCACATTGGGGGGCGCTGCACTGTCGTGTTCCATGATGGCTGCTATCAAATCCGCTTTTGTTTTGTTGCTGGCGATTAATCCTCGGGCTTCCACCAGATCTTTTAATGTAGTCCTCTTTAACTTCTGGTAGTTATTTTCCATTCTTTCCTTTCCTCCTGTAGACGGGGTATCACATCCCGCTGTCTGCCACCAGTGTAACGGGGTCTACCGTGCTGAAGTACCTCTTTCAGTACCACCCCTTGTTTCAGGAGGTCTACTCTGCTTTTGCTGGAGTCTGAATGAAGGATGCTGGCTGGAATTGCTTGGTTACATGGGCGCATATAAAAGATCACTGCTTTTCCACATATTTCCAGTGTGACAACGCTTTACTCACAGGACACAATATATATCACACAGATACAGAGGGCAGGCCAATAGAAAAGCGGCAGGCCAGACATACATTACAATAGCCGCAGGTGGCCAGAGCCTGCCGATATTTACTGTGGGAATTACAAAGGTGGGGGAGGTCAGAAGGGGGATATCTTGTCCCCTCTGCCCAGGGGTGCAGCCTGTGGGCTGATGCATTAGGGACATGCATCTCACATGGAACCTATTATACATACATATAACTGCACAACATATTCTGGGTGCTGGGGGGTTCCGTAACAAGCCTGTCTCCACATTGTTGCTGCTGAGGTTTCCACGTACCACGAGGTGGGTCTTGCCCCGGACTTGCGGTATCCTATGGTAATAGGTTGGGACTTGGAAGTACTGTGGGACTGGTGGATAAAGGGAGAGGTGTTTTGTAGAAGTAATGTGTATGAGATCTAATAATGAGGAGAATGCACCAACCTAGAGTTGACAGTCCTAAGTTAGGTGTGACCAAGGAAGATGGGGAATGGGCCGAACTTAGCAACATGATGGTGAAAATAATACTAGAAAGTATGACCATTAGAAGTGTGGTAGCTCGAGAGAAAGGGGCTGACACTAGGTTGAGTGACAGTGACTCCAAGATGGGCTGTCTCTCTCTGAGAGTGGAGAGACAGTGCAGTGATGGAAATCTGAGTAAGGAGGGCCAGTCCTCCCGTCGACGGACACGTAAGGGGCGCAATGAGGATGAACAAGGTGCACCCTTTGAAAATATGAATAAAGAAGAGGTAGTGTCTTGGGGTTTTGTTCAAGATATGGATTCCCTTCCAGATGTGGAATGTGCAAGGAAGGTGGATGAATTCATGTTGCCCATAGCAACTGCTAGGTTAGAGTCTGATGATCGGTCGGTAGAAGGCGCTACAGGAGAAGGAATCCTGTAGAGCACTGGTGGAGCAAGAATAGACGAGGGTCGCGGAGAACAGACCGGTGATAGACCCACATCTGCGGTGACAGAAAAGGTTGAGATGGCTGAATATGATGGAGGCTCCAGAGAACCTGATGCTGAGGAGCTAGAGTGTGTGGAATACTCTGAAGTTCCGGAGAATCAAGAGGTGGCTAAGGGTGACATGGCAGGGCCTCAAGAGTGCGTCAAAGTCGTCACTATAGAGCCCCAAAAAGAGGCCAAAGGCACAGGGGTGGTGTAAGCCACTGACAAGGTGACTTTGGTACCAGATGACCCTTCAAAGGATGCAAGCTCAACTGAATCTGAGGATGGTGGAGCAGAGAGAACTCGGAAGTGTCAGGAAGAAGATGGTCAAGACAACCCCAGTGAAGAACTCCAGAGACAAGTGGCTGAAAGCCGAATAGGTGAGCTGGAGAAAGAGGTGTCTGAGCTCAGAGGTCGGCTGGTAGAGTGCTAGTTAATGAATAAGGCAGCATTGAAGAAGACGGAGCAGAAGGTGCATATCCTGGCCAAACATGTGGAAGCAGGTGACACTCGGAGGAAGATGTCTCTGAGAGCTGAACAAGATGATTGTATAATGACAGCAGGAGAAAAAGAGACTTCTCGGTTCAAATTCTTGATAGATGTACCTGAAGACCTGAGGGAGGCATGTGCCAGGGAGTCTGGGCATTAAGAATTTAAGAAGGCTGTGGGGGCCTGTAAGGTATACTGGACCCCGTAAACTAAACAGTTAATGATACTGTCCACAACTGATGTTACAGCAAAGAGAGTAGCTGTCCTGAGGGACATGCACTGGAGATGTGTGCGGATGAAGTGGATAATCCGATTGAGGAAAGAAGACGCTGCTAGGCGGCTGGAGCATATGAGGAAAGCTCAGAGTCTTTTGGAAGATGTAGTACAGGTGCCTATTCCTATGGTGAGGAAAGTCTTGGAAGAAATGGTCGGAACATGCAAGAGATAGGGGAGTTCGGCGGTTAAGAATTCCTGGTGTCCATGAAGACCAGATACCCAGGGAAAAGGGTATGGTTCCATTCTTCGTTGTGGGTACAGTGGAGAGTCTTAGAGATATATGGACTCTGCTGGATTATTGTGTGGGGCATCTGAGAGGGATAGAGCAGTTAAGGCTTGAAAGACTGCGGCTTACAGGACTGCTTTGCCAAATTGGTGGAAGATGGCGGCCGCCTTCAACCCAAGTTACAGGGAAAAAAAGGGGCCCGACAAGTAATGGAATTACCACAGCGGAGACAAGGGAAAAGGAGAGAATTGCAGGACTGTTCTCTGATTAGGAAAGGCGATAGAGAAGTTCGCCAGCAGAGTGACAGCCAAAGACATCCAGCTAGGGTTGAGCGAAACGGGTCGTTCATTTTCAAAAGTCGCCGACTTTTGGCTAAGTCGGCGTCTCATGAAACCCGATCCGACCCCTGTGCTTGTCGGCCATGCGGTACGCGACTTTCGCGCCAAAGTCGCGTTTCAATGACGCGAAAAGCGCCATTTCTCAGCCAATGAAGGGGAACGCAGAGTGTGGGCAGCGTGATGACATAGGTCCTGGTCCCCACCATCTTAGAGAAGGGCATTGCAGTGATTGGCTTGCTGTCTGCGGCGTCACAGGGGCTATAAAGGGGCATTCCCGCCGACCGCCATCTTACTGCTGCTGATCTGAGCTTAGGGAGAGGTTGCTGCCGCTTCGTCAGAAGCAGGGATAGCGTTAGGCAGGGTCCACTAACCACCAAACCGCTTGTGCTGTAGCGATTTCCACTGTCCAACACCACCTTCGGTGTGCAGGGACACTGGAAGCTACATTTTTTTTTTTTCTCTCAGCGCTGTAGCTCATTGGGCTGCCCTAGAAGGCTCCGTGATAGCTGTATTGCTGTGTGTACGCCACTGTGCAAACCAACTGCTTTTTTCAAAGCACATATCCTCTTGTTCCTTCCTTTCTGCACAGCTATCTTTTTTGTTTGTCCACACTTTTTATTTAATTTGTGCATCAGTCCACTCCTATTGCTGCCTGCCATACCTGGCTTACATTACTGCAGGGAGATAGTAATTGTAGGACAGTCCCTGTTTTTTTTTTTTGTGGAAGATTAAGATTGGCATTTCTGCTACAGTGCCATCCCTGTGTGTGCCATCTCTCACTGAGTGGGCCATAGAAAGCCTATTTATTTTTTTTCTTGATTTGTGTTCTAAAATCTACCTCAACACAAAAACACTACATCAATCAGTGGGAGAAAAATATTGGCCTCAGTCAGGGCTTGTGTGCCACTCCTGTGTGTGCCATCTCTCATTCAGTGGGCCATACAAAGCCTATTTATTTTTTTGTTTTTTTTAATATTATTGGGTTTCTAAAGTCTCCGTAAAAAAAAAAAAAATACATAAAAAAACAGTGGGAGAGTAATATTGCCCTTTCAGCTTGTGTGCCAGTCTTGACTCCTGGGTGTGCCACCTCTCTCTCTCTAATTGTGGGCCATAGAAAGCCTATTTATTTTTTTGCTTTTTTTAATATTATTTGGTTTCTAAAGTCTCCCTGAAAAAAAAAAATACATAAAAAAACAGTGGGAGAGTAATATTGCCCTTTCAGCTTGTGTGCCAGTCTTGACTCCTGGGTGTGCCACCTCTCTCTCTCTAATTGTGGGCCATAGAAAGCCTATTTATTTTTTTGCTTTGTTTAATATTATTTGGTTTCTAAAGTCTCCCTGAAAAAAAACCCAAAAACATAAAAAAACAGTGGGAGATTAATATTGCCCTTTCAGCTTGTGTGCCAGTCTTGACTCCTGGGTGTGCCACCTCTCTCTCTCTAATTGTGGGCCATAGAAAGCCTATTTATTTTTTTGCTTTTTTTAATATTATTTGGTTTCTAAAGTCTCCCTGAAAAAAAAAATACATAAAAAAACAGTGGGAGAGTAATATTGCCCTTTCAGCTTGTGTGCCAGTCTTGACTCCTGAGTGTGCCACCTCTCTCTCTCTAATTGTGGGCCATAGAAAGCCTATTTATTTTTTTGCTTTTTTTAATATTATTTGGTTTCTAAAGTCTCCCTGAAAAAAAAAAATACATAAAAAAACAGTGGGAGAGTAATATTGCCCTTTCAGCTTGTGTGCCAGTCTTGACTCCTGGGTGTGCCACCTCTCTCTCTCTAATTGTGGGCCATAGAAAGCCTATTTATTTTTTTGCTTTGTTTAATATTATTTGGTTTCTAAAGTCTCCCTGAAAAAAAAAAAATACATAAAAAAACAGTGGGAGAGTAATATTGCCCTTTCAGCTTGTGTGCCAGTCTTGACTCCTGGGTGTGCCACCTCTCTCTCTCTAATTGTGGGCCATAGAAAGCCTATTTATTTTTTTGCTTTTTTTAATATTATTTGGTTTCTAAAGTCTCCCTGAAAAAAAAAAATACATAAAAAAACTGTGGGAGAGTAATATTGCCCTTTCAGCTTGTGTGCCAGTCTTGACTCCTGGGTGTGCCACCTCTCTCTCTCTAATTGTGGGCCATAGAAAGCCTATTTATTTTTTTGCTTTGTTTAATATTATTTGGTTTCTAAAGTCTCCCTGAAAAAAAAAAAATACATAAAAAAACAGTGGGAGAGTAATATTGCCCTTTCAGCTTGTGTGCCAGTCTTGACTCCTGGGTGTGCCACCTCTCTCTCTCTAATTGTGGGCCATAGAAAGCCTATTTATTTTTTTGCTTTGTTTAATATTATTTGGTTTCTAAAGTCTCCCTGAAAAAAAAAATACATAAAAAAACAGTGGGAGAGTAATATTGCCCTTTCAGCTTGTGTGCCAGTCTTGACTCCTGGGTGTGCCACCTCTCTCTAATTGTGGGCCATAGAAAGCCTATTTATTTTTTTGCTTTTTTTAATATTATTTGGTTTCTAAAGTCTCCCTGAAAAAAAAAAATACATAAAAAAACAGTGGGAGAGTAATATTGCCCTTTCAGCTTGTGTGCCAGTCTTGACTCCTGGGTGTGCCACCTCTCTCTCTCTAATTGTGGGCCATAGAAAGCCTATTTATTTTTTTGCTTTGTTTAATATTATTTGGTTTCTAAAGTCTCCCTGAAAAAAAAAAAATACATAAAAAAACAGTGGGAGAGTAATATTGCCCTTTCAGCTTGTGTGCCAGTCTTGACTCCTGGGTGTGCCACCTCTCTCTAATTGTGGGCCATAGAAAGCCTATTTATTTTTTTGCTTTTTTTAATATTATTTGGTTTCTAAAGTCTCCCTGAAAAAAAAAAATACATAAAAAAACAGTGGGAGAGTAATATTGCCCTTTCAGCTTGTGTGCCAGTCTTGACTCCTGGGTGTGCCACCTCTCTCTCTCTAATTGTGGGCCATAGAAAGCCTATTTATTTTTTTGCTTTTTTTAATATTATTTGCTTTCTAAAGTCTCCCTGAAAAAAAAAATACATAAAAAAACAGTGGGAGAGTAATATTGCCCTTTCAGCTTGTGTGCCAGTCTTGACTCCTGGGTGTGCCACCTCTCTCTCTCTAATTGTGGGCCATAGAAAGCCTATTTATTTTTTTGCTTTGTTTAATATTATTTGGTTTCTAAAGTCTCCCTGAAAAAAAAAAAATACATAAAAAAACAGTGGGAGAGTAATATTGCCCTTTCAGCTTGTGTGCCAGTCTTGACTCCTGGGTGTGCCACCTCTCTCTCTCTCATTGTGGGCCATAGAAAGCCTATTTATTTTTTTGCTTTTTTTAATATTATTTGGTTTCTAAAGTCTCCCTGAAAAAAAAAAATACATAAAAAAACAGTGGGAGAGTAATATTGCCCTTTCAGCTTGTGTGCCAGTCTTGACTCCTGGGTGTGCCACCTCTCTCTCTCTAATTGTGGGCCATAGAAAGCCTATTTATTTTTTTGCTTTGTTTAATATTATTTGGTTTCTAAAGTCTCCCTGAAAAAAAAAATACATAAAAAAACAGTGGGAGAGTAATATTGCCCTTTCAGCTTGTGTGCCAGTCTTGACTCCTGGGTGTGCCACCTCTCTCTCTCTAATTGTGGGCCATAGAAAGCCTATTTATTTTTTTGCTTTGTTTAATATTATTTGGTTTCTAAAGTCTCCCTGAAAAAAAAATATATATAAAAAAACAGTGGGAGAGTAATATTGCCCTTTCAGCTTGTGTGCCAGTCTTGACTCCTGGGTGTGCCACCTCTCTCTCTCTAATTGTGGGCCATAGAAAGGCTATTTTATTTTTTTATTTTTTTTATTAGTATTTGGTTTCTAAGTTGTCCCTGAAAAAAACATTTTATCTTATTTGGTTTCTAAAGTCTCCCTGAGAAAAAAAAAAAAAATTAGGTGGGAGAATAATATTGACATTAGTGCTTGAGTGACAGTCCTGCGAGTGTGTCATCTCTGTGATTTTGTGCCACAGAAAATAGAGTGTGTAACATTGTGCCTGATTTTCCTTGTGGTCTCACCAACCTGTTAAGGGATATAGAAATCATACTGAAGTTATAGCTCACCGTGTAAGTTGTTTGACAGCAACAAATAAAGTTACTTTGGTTAATTTTTTAAAACAATGAGGAAGTCTGGTGCAAGAGGTCGTGGCCGTGGGCGTTCATTGTCAGCTGGTAATGATGGTAGTGGTAGTGGAGCATCAGGTGGTCGTGGGGATAAAAATATTCCACCTAAGTCTGGAGCTGTGGAGCCAGTTTCGTCGTCTGGCTACACAAGGCCTCGAACGCTCTCTTTTCTGGGAGTAGGAAAAACACTATTAAAGCCGGAGCAGCAACAGCAAGTTTTGGCTTACATTGCAGACTCAGCCTCTAGCTCTTTTGCCTCCTCTTCTGAAACTGGTAAATGTAAAAGCAGCGCGTCACTTGTGGATGTTCACGGTCAGGGACAAGTCGCTTCCTTGTCCTCCTCAGCAAAAACTACAACAAGAGAGAAGGATGCAGCAGGCGACACAACGGGTCACTCCATGGAGCTCTTTACACATACCGTCCCTGGCTTAGAAAGTGAAACACTTAACAGGCCATGCCCATTACAAGTAGATTCTGACATGGAGTGCACTGATGCACAGCCACAGCCAGAGTACTATGCTGCTCCTTTGACTCAGACCACCACATTGCCCTCTCAGGGTACAGATCCACAATCAGACCCTGATGAGACTATGTTGCCCCGCCACGAACGCTATACCACAGACCGACACAGTGACACAGACGAAGTTGCACACGAGCTCGAAGAGGAGGTAATAGATGACCCGGTTGTTGACCCCGATTGGCAGCCATTGAGGGAACAGGGTGCAGGCAGCAGTAGTTCAGAAGCAGAGGTGGAGGAGGGGCCGCAGCAGGCATCAACATCGCAACAGGTTCCATCTGCCGGGCCCCTATCTGGCCCAAAACGCGTGTCAAAGCCAAAACCTGTTGGAGCACAGCGTTGCCATCCGGTTAAAGCTCAGTCTGCAATCCCTGAAAAGGGATCCGATGCTAGGAAGAGTGCAGTCTGGCATTTTTTTAAACAACATCCAATTGATCAGCGCAAAGTCATCTGTCAAAAATGTTCTACTAGCTTAAGCAGAGGTCAGAATCTGAAAAGTCTCAATACTAGTTGCATGCATAGACACTTAACCACCATGCATTTTCAAGCCTGGACTAACTACCAAACGTCCCTTAAGGTTGTAGCACCCTCGGCCAATGAAGCTAGTCATCAACGCAACATCCCTTCCGTCACTGTAAGGCCACCATTTTCCGCACCACCGGCAGTATCTGTGCAGGTTTCTTTGCCAGCCAAAAGCAGTCAGGGTCAGGGAATCACCAGTTTTGTAGGCGGAAATATTGCATCTAGGGCACCGGCGGAAACAATACCGTCTCCAACCGTCTCTCAGTCTGCCATGTCCACCGGCACACCCGCAAGTTCCACGATCTCCATCTCTCCAGTTCAGCTCACACTACATGAGACTCTGGTTAGAAAAAGGAAGTACTTATCCTCGCATCCGCGTACACAGGGTTTTAACGCCCACATAGCTAGACTAATCTCGTTAGAGATGATGCCCTACCGGTTAGTTGAAAGCGAAGCTTTCAAAGCCCTGATGGAGTACGCTGAACCCCGATACGAGCTACCCAGTCGACACTTTTTTTCCAGAAAAGCCATCCCAGCCCTGCACCAGCATGTTAAACAGCGCATCGTCCATGCACTCAGGCAATCTGTGAGTACAAAGGTGCACCTGACTACAGATGCATGGACCAGTAGGCATGGCCAGGGATGTTATGTTTCCATCACGGCACACTGGGTGAATGTGGTGGATGCAGGGTCCACAGGGGACATCAATTTCGGGACAGTTGTGCCTAGCCCACGGTCTAGGAAACAGTTGGCTGTAGGCGTTCGCACCCCCTCCTCCTCCTCCTCCTCGTCCTCCTGCAGAAGCTACAGCTCTTCCACAGACCGCAGTCGGCCAACCACTTCATCGGCAGATGACACTGTTGCACACCAGTTGTCCCATTATGGGCCAGCTACTGGCAAGCGTCAGCAGGCTGTATTGGCTATGAAGTGTTTGGGCGACAACAGACACACCGCGGAAGTTCTGTCCGAGTTCTTGCAACAAGAAACGCAGTCGTGGCTGGGCACAGTAGATCTTGAGGCAGGCAAGGTAGTTAGTGATAACGGAAGGAATTTCATGGCTGCCATCTCCCTTTCCCAACTGAAACACATTCCTTGCCTGGCTCACACCTTAAACCTGGTGGTGCAGTGCTTATTGAAAACTTATCCTGGGTTCTCCGACCTGCTCCTCAAAGTGCGTGGACTTTGCTCACATATCCGACGTTCGCCTGTACACGCCAGCCGTATGCAGACCTATCAGCGGTCTTTGAACCTTCCCCAGCATCGCCTAATCATAGACGTTGCAACAAGGTGGAACTCAACACTGCACATGCTTCAGAGACTGTGCCAACAGAGGCGGGCTGTTATGTTTTTGTGGGAGGATACACATACACGGGCAGGCAGTAGGATGGCAGACATGGAGTTGTCAGGTGTGCAGTGGTCGAAGATACAAGACATGTGTCAAGTCCTTCAGTGTTTTGAGGAATGCACACGGCTGGTTAGTGCAGACAACGCCATAATAAGCATGAGCATCCCCCTAATGCGTCTGCTGATGCAAAGTTTGACGCACATAAAGGAGCAGGCGTCTGCACCAGAGGAAGAGGAAAGCCTTGATGACAGTCAGCCATTGTCTGGTCAGGGCAGTGTACAGGACGAGGTAGCGGGCGAAGAGGAGGTGGAGGACGAGGAGGATGATGGGGATGAGTATATTTTTAATGCGGAACCTTTCCCGGGGGCACTGGAAATTGGTTGCGTGTCAAGGCCGGGTTCTGGTTTTTTGAGGGACACAAGTGACGTAGATTTGCCTGCAACTGCCCCTCACCCAATCACAACCGGAGATTTGACAACTGGAACTTTGGCCCACATGGCGGATTATGCCTTACGTATCCTAAAAAGGGACACACACATAACAAAAATGATGAACGATGACGATTACTGGTTGGCCTGCCTCCTTGATCCACGCTATAAAGGCAAATTGCAAAATATTATGCCACATGAGAACTTGGAACTAATATTAGCAACCAAACAATCAACTCTTGTTGACCGTTTGCTTCAGGCATTCCCAGCACACAGCGCACGTGATCGTTCTCACACGAGCTCAAGGGGGCAACAGACTAGGAGTGTTAGGGGTGCACACATCAGAAGTGGCGTTGGACAGAGGGGTTTTCTGACCAGGTTGTGGAGTGATTTTGCTATGACCGCAGACAGGACAGGTACTGCTGCATCAATTGAAAGTGACAGGAGACAACATTTGTCCAGTATGGTTACTAACTATTTTTCATCCCTTATCGATGTTCTCCCTCAACCGTCATTCCCATTTGATTACTGGGCATCAAAATTAGACACCTGGCCAGAATTGGCAGAATATGCATTGCAGGAGCTTGCTTGCCCGGCAGCAAGTGTCCTATCAGAAAGAGTATTCAGTGCTGCAGGTTCAATATTAACCGAAAAAAGGACTCGTCTGGCTACCCAAAATGTTGACGATCTAACATTCATTAAAATGAACCACAACTGGATTTCGAAATCTTTTGCCCCACCTTGCCCGGCCGACACCTAGCTTTCCTATGAAAAGCTCTTGCCTGTGAATTACTTTTCTAATGTCTAATTTGCTGCAGCTGATTGTACAGCATACGACATGTTTACACCTCCCTAAATGGCCAAACTCCCCACACGGGGCCGTGGTATCACGACTTGGCGCAAGCACCCGTGAGACTGCTGTTTGTCTGAAGAGGTGGGTGTGCTCGCTTTTGGTTGACGGCATTGCTACTGGGTCCCTCATAGTACAATGTAGTGTCTCTGGCGGTGGTGGTGCGCACCCAACGTCAGACACACCGTTGTAACATGAGGGGCCCTGGGGCGGTCCCGCCGGCCTCAAGAGAGTTCCCCCCTCCCCCAGCTCAAACTGTTCTCTACCACGTGCAAAATTATGTCGCACAGCTCCACCAATCTTTAGTCTATTCGCTGACATCATTCAATGTCTGGCACTGACAATACAAATTTGTAGACATCTATGATGCAACTTAAAGTAGTCTGTGTCTGTGTCCTATATTGGCACCATTAAATAGTTACTGCCAAATTACTATGTCAGAAACTCAGCAGATGAGCCCACCCCTGTACCTAAGTATGCCACCTTTTTTTTTTTTTGGTTGTTTTGCGAGACATTAACATCTATTTATATTTTGGGAGTACTGGGACAGACACTCCTTGCAATACTCCTCCACTGACCACCAAGCTGCCTGCCCGTGTATCCATGTAACCGATGTAAAACAGCCATGAGCCTATTGTTTGTTATTTTAGGCCTTTGATAGCCTGTCTGCGGTCCCTACTTTAAATACTCCTCCACTGACCACCAAGCTGCCTGCCCGTGTATCCATGTAACCGATGTAAAACAGCCATGAGCCTATTGTTTGTTATTTTAGGCCTTTGATAGCCTGTCTGCGGTCCCTACTTTAAATACTCCTCCACTGACCACCAAGCTGCCTGCCCGTGTATCCATGTAACCGATGTAAAACTGCCATGAGCCTATTGTTTGTTATTTTAGGCCTTTGATAGCCTGTCTGCGGTCCCTACTTTAAATACTCCTCCACTCACCACCAAGCTGCCTGCCCGTGTATCCATGTAACCGATGTAAAACAGCCATGAGCCTATTGTTTGTTATTTTAGGCCTTTGATAGCCTGTCTGCGGTCCCTACTTTAAATACTCCTCCACTGACCACCAAGCTGCCTGCCCGTGTATCCATGTAACCGATGTAAAACAGCCATGAGCCTATTGTTTGTTATTTTAGGCCTTTGATAGCCTGTCTGCGGTCCCTACTTTAAATACTCCTCCACTGACCACCAAGCTGCCTGCCCGTGTATCCATGTAACCGATGTAAAACAGCCATGAGCCTATTGTTTGTTATTTTAGGCCTTTGATAGCCTGTCTGCGGTCCCTACTTTAAATACTCCTCCACTGACCACCAAGCTGCCTGCCCGTGTATCCATGTAACCGATGTAAAACTGCCATAAGCCTATTGTTTGTTATTTTTAGGCCTTTGATAGCCTGTCTGCGGTCCCTACTTTAAATACTCCTCCACTGACCACCAAGCTGCCTGCCCGTGTATCCATGTAACCGATGTAAAACTGCCATGAGCCTATTGTTTGTTATTTTAGGCCTTTGATAGCCTGTCTGCGGTCCCTACTTTAAATACTCCTCCACTGACCACCAAGCTGCCTGCCCGTGTATCCATGTAACCGATGTAAAACAGCCATGAGCCTATTGTTTGTTATTTTAGGCCTTTGATAGCCTGTCTGCGGTCCCTACTTTAAATACTCCTTCACTGACCACCAAGCTGCCTGCCCGTGTATCCATGTAACCGATGTAAAACAGCCATGAGCCTATTGTTTGTTATTTTAGGCCTTTGATAGCCTGTCTGCGGTCCCTACTTTAAATACTCCTCCACTGACCACCAAGCTGCCTGCCCGTGTATCCATGTAACCGATGTAAAACTGCCATGAGCCTATTGTTTGTTATTTTAGGCCTTTGATAGCCTGTCTGCGGTCCCTACTTTAAATACTCCTCCACTGACCACCAAGCTGCCTGCCCGTGTATCCATGTAACCGATGTAAAACAGCCATGAGCCTATTGTTTGTTATTTTAGGCCTTTGATAGCCTGTCTGCGGTCCCTACTTTAAATACTCCTCCACTGACCACCAAGCTGCCTGCCCGTGTATCCATGTAACCGATGTAAAACAGCCATGAGCCTATTGTTTGTTATTTTAGGCCTTTGATAGCCTGTCTGCGGTCCCTACTTTAAATACTCCTCCACTGACCACCAAGCTGCCTGCCCGTGTATCCATGTAACCGATGTAAAACTGCCATGAGCCTATTGTTTGTTATTTTAGGCCTTTGATAGCCTGTCTGCGGTCCCTACTTTAAATACTCCTCCACTGACCACAAAGCTGCCTGCCCGTGTATCCATGTAACCGATGTAAAACAGCCATGAGCCTATTGTTTGTTATTTTAGGCCTTTGATAGCCTGTCTGCGGTCCCTACTTTAAATACTCCTCCACTGACCACCAAGCTGCCTGCCCGTGTATCCATGTAACCGATGTAAAACTGCCATAAGCCTATTGTTTGTTATTTTAGGCCTTTGATAGCCTGTCTGCGGTCCCTACTTTAAATACTCCTCCACTGACCACCAAGCTGCCTGCCCGTGTATCCATGTAACCGATGTAAAACAGCCATGAGCCTATTGTTTGTTATTTTAGGCCTTTGATAGCCTGTCTGCGGTCCCTACTTTAAATACTCCTCCACTGACCACCAAGCTGCCTGCCCGTGTATCCATGTAACCGATGTAAAACTGCCATAAGCCTATTGTTTGTTATTTTTAGGCCTTTGATAGCCTGTCTGCGGTCCCTACTTTAAATACTCCTCCACTGACCACCAAGCTGCCTGTGTATCCATGTAACCGATGTAAAACTGCCATGAGCCTATTGTTTGTTATTTTAGGCCTTTGATAGCCTGTCTGCGGTCCCTACTTTAAATACTCCTCCACTGACCACCAAGCTGCCTGTGTATCCATGTAACCGATGTAAAACTGCAGTATTTTGCTTATAAAAAAGAAAATACTGGAGAGATATCAAATGCAGACATTTTAACATTAAAAACAAAAACACATACAACAAAAAACTGGTACAGTACAAAAATTGGCCACCAGCTACAAAAACTTTCTCCTGCAAGTAGTTAACTGAAAGGTTTTTTTCCATTGAAAACACAGATATGGCATCCACCGAGTGTTGTCCTGTCGCGTCTTCTTTATATTATTGCCAAGAAGCTGCAACTGAATAAAGCTGAGCTTCTACCTTCTGCCTCTTATTAACTGCTTTTTTTAAAAAAAATTGTCCACCAGCTACAAAAACTTTCTCCTGCAAGTAGTTAACTGAAAGGTTTTTTTCCATTGAAAACACAGATATGGCATACACCGAGTGTTGTCCTGTCGCGTCTTCTTTATATTATTGCCAAGAAGCTGCAACTGAATAAAGCTGTGCTTCAACCTTCTGTTCCAAATTACCATTTTTAAAAATGCCATTGGCTGTTCCGGCCTACTAAAGGTGTCTGTCTGCCCCTGCCTGGTGTTGTCCTCAACTGAATAAAGCTGACCTTCAACCTTCAGTTCCAAATTACCATTTTTAAAAATGCAATTGGCTGTTCCGGCCTACTAAAGGTGAATGTCTGCCCCTGCCTGGTGTTGTCCTCAACTGAACAAAGCTGAGCTTCCACATTCTGGCTTTCGCCCTATACTATCAGATATTAAACTGCATTTGGCCTACTAGTGTGGTTAGGCCCTTGAAACAGTGTCTGCTGCTCTTGGGTTTGCTACTCCACTGAACAAAGCAATGCCGCCTGTTTAGTCCTGTTACCAATTTTGAACTGCATTTAGCCTACTTTATTCTTTGGCCCTATGGGCTCGATTCTATAAAGTTCGTTTCTTTTTTTTCCGCATGCGAGTTTCATCTCGCATGCGAGCTGTTCTCGCTTGCTCGCGTGATTCTTAGAAGCTTGCGAGTTTAATTCCCTTGTTCGAATGGTTGCGGAAGTCGTTGCGAGATTTTGAAACTCGCTTGCGGAAATCGGTGCTTTTCATGCGAGTTTGCGAGTTCCGATGCGGATTTACGTCACAAACTTGCGTATTTTTCTGTGCAGGAAGCTGCTGGAGTCTCGTGTGTGGACAGGAAGTGCGCCCCTGCGGGAACAGCTTTACACTTGTGCATGCGCATCACACATCTGGTTTGATAGGAGAGAGAGAGAGATAGGTAGGAGATAGAGATAGAGATAGGTAGGAGTGATAGGAGAGAGATAGGGGAGTGAGGTTAGGTTTATAGTGCTCCTGCCCGCAGCTGTTGCCTGTGTATTAGCTGCAGCAATCAGTCACCTTTTGGCATGTCTTCCCACAGACATAATACACACAGAGAGCGCTCACATGCTGCAGGGAGACAGACTCAGCATGGGCACGGCAGTTCACGCCGCCGTAGTATCTCCAGGCATATAAGACACAGTGGAAGTAGCAGGAGACAGGAGTCACATGTCAGTTTGCCTAGCAACTCAAGCTCACGGAGCCACAGTCCTAGGCCCTCCACAAGCAGGGCAAGCACCAGCAGGGTACAGCATTCCTCTAGTCAGGCCAGTGGTGAAGTGCAGGCTGCTGGAGATCAAACACTGCATACTGACAGACCTGTCATGAGGCCAGAATCCTGCGCTTCCACTCCTTTGAGCCACTCATCACCTGCAAGCCATCAGTCTGAGGAGCTAGGTTCCAATTCCCCAGAGGAAAGCATGGAGGTTCGTTCAGCTGAAGAGCGAAGTGGTTCTATTCAAAAATACACCCGTTTTTCTCAGATCGAGAATCTTGTTTTGGCACAAAAAATTACGGAGCATTTCGATAAATTAATGGGAAGGCTGTCAAACCGGACTGAAATGTCCGTGAAAGCAAACCTCTGGGGTGATGTTGTCGATGCCGTAAATTCCGTTGGGAGGCAAAGAAGGAGTGTTGCGAAATGTAAAAAGAGATACCAAGATCTAAAAACACAGGTCCGTAAAAAGGTCTCAGATCTACGGAAGTACAGGTGAGCAAAGTTCACTTCAGTTGCTTAATGCGGATGTTCCGGCCAACAAACCAAATACTCGGTTCCCCTCCCCCAGCTGCGGGGCATCCCCTTAAGGGGTCATTGTGCAGGAGTATATGGACGCAGAACGTCCATAGACTCCTGTGAGGTGACGTCACCAGGGGATGCTGCACTTGGAGCATAGGCCCCGGGGGCTTAGGGCCGTGGGGCATCCCAAAAGGGGATACCCTGCGGCAGGGGTGGGTTTTTTATTTTGGATTTTTGGGTGGATCTTCCGCTGCAATGATCATGGTTATTCCTTCCTGCTGTTTGGTTATTCATTTTTCTAAATTTTTACGCTACCACAGTTGTTGCACTAAAAATGCTGGCTGCAGGGGTGCACCGTGCCTTGCAGATGCCAGTGGCAAGGAAAAGGAAGGTGTCCAATTTTTTTTCCGGGGGGGGAAGCCCAGGCTTAGAGGCTGTCATGGGCCCCATAATTCCTAATGGCAGCCCTGCCTGCGACCATGGCACACACACACACGTGCAGATATATCTGTCACCAACTGTCATAACTGGTGCTGGCTGCTCCACGTTCTAAATGCGAGCGTACATGCTGTTCTATATTCTTACCTTTGCATTACAGCACCGGCACTGGTGGAGGTTGCCCTCGGCGGTTGCTTTTGACCGACGCAGAGAAGCTCATTGAGGGCCTAATAAATCCGGCGACCTTGATTGGTCTTCCGCACACCATAGACACCGATGGTCCTGATGTTGCAGTTGCAGGTATGCTGTGCCCCACTGATCATCCTTTTAATCAATTATGCCATTGCAGTTATCCATATGCAGGAACATGATACATTTCTGATGATGTAAGACAGGCTGCTACTCGGCCAGAGTATGGCTTTTTTACCATGGCGCTTGGCCACTTTAGCTCTCCTTTCACACAGTGGACTGTTCGTTCCACATGGGCGCAACCTTGACACCCATAACCTGCCCCTGCAGTAGAGGCACTTGCAAATATTCTCAAGTCCGCAGCAGATGCAAGCACAGCAGACAATGCACCACTTACCTGGTGAGCGAGTCTACGCCGCTTGGCAACATCACAAGTGTTTTCCCGTGGCGTACCATGCGCACGACAGACTAGAGGGAGGGCCTGGGTGGGGGAATACCTCCTAGGCTGTCCCTCTACTCAGATGTCATTGTATTACGTTAGAGGAACCCACTGGCAGAGGCGCCGCCCAGCGCATACTCTGGCGGCGGGAAAGTGGTCTCTGTGCTTGCAGCCATGGCGGCAGGGCGAGAAAGTTGGGGCACTGCCACAGACGCTGCCTCTACTGCCCTGTATGCTGCTGGTGCTGGATGACAGCATTCTTTTTAACCGTTGTCGTTTTTTTTGCATAGGTCCGGTGCAGGAACATGTACAGGACAGTAACACGCCTTCAGAGTTGGACATTCCACCAGAACTGTCGTCCCAGCAGGACGAACGGGAAATTATTCTGCCCGTGGAGTTCATAGATGGGGACCAATGTGAGGTGCAGCGTCTGAATGAAGAACCTATTGCTGCACCCACCACATCCACCCCTGTAAGTAACACACGTAGGGGTGCGGTTGGCAGAAACCGAGCTGACCGTAGTGCTGGCCCCCCACCTAGTTTGCAAATGCAGTCGAGCTGTCGTTTCTACAGGATGCAACAGCAGCACCGCAAAATGTTGCAGCGGCAGCTTAACGGTATCCGGCAACAACAGATCGCTACGAACCTGCAGCTAACCCAATTGAACGAGCATTTTGGAACCTTGAACAGTTTGATTGGCCTTTTTTTGGCCGATCAAGCAAGCCGTTCTGGCCAGCAGTAAGTGCAGCTTGGAACTGGTTACCCCTACTTTTTTCTAAAGATAATTATGTTAACTGCTGCTGCATACTGTGCTTTTGGTGTCTTGGACGTCTTGTTTAATTGTTTGTGTTATGATTCATGCATGTCTCTGTTTTGTGTTTAAAACATGCATTTTTTTCAAGTAATTGTTTGCGCACAAAATGCCATTTCACAATGTTGTGAACCTCAACTTGGGGTAGTTATGCCTTAAAACATTAAAGTATCTCTGTGAGGTCCATATTAAATCCTGTAATGGTCTGGTCTTTCTAATCCCCAACTCAGGCAGCAGCATGGCCCGGTGCACCCCTGGTCATACTTCAAATTACAAATGGTAACGTGCAAATAGTGTGGGCAGTAACTCTGTCCACACATCTGACATCCACATTGTTCCTAAATTGCTGACCAAGATTAAACACTAGGAAGTTGTTAAACAGACATTACACTTTTTTTTTTCAACTGCAGTTGCTTATTTTTGAAAAAACAAAAAAAAAAAACACTGCTGCAGCACATAAACGTTTGGAAGGTGGGCTGTAATTCTGATGTGCAGAGCATTAACACTGTTATTTATCTTTAACTGACACATGTACATGTTTAGAAGTGGATCACCATTGGCCAATGTGATCGGATACTTTGCTCAGGGATAAACAAGGCATAAGAATTAATTTTTGGGGCCGTTTTTATACAAAAAAAAGATACTTAATAAGCAAAGAACCGATTGATCAGTTGTGCTCTTACAGAATTTCCCTGGTCATTGGCTGGTCCATCATACTGCAAGGCATGGATGTTCTCCACCATGCCCTCTTCCTCAGCAATGTAGTCCTGAACCCTGTGCTTAATTGCCAGATTGTGCAGCACCACACAGGCTCCTACAATGTCAACTACCTTGGGAGGTCTGTATTGTAAATAGCCACCGGACTTATCAAGGCACCGGAACCGTATTTTTAGTAGTCCAAAAGCCCGTTCCACCACTGCTCTGGTCTTCTTGTGGGCCCTGTTATATGTGGTTTGCGCTGCCGTGTCCTCACGCAGCATTGGCGTCATCAGCCACGGTAAGCAGGGATAACCAGAATCACCTAGAAACATATCAGGTTGTTAGCAACATTGTTTAGCACAATCGGAGAACACCACATGAATAACTTACCAAGCAGCCATCCTTCAGGGAGATTGCCATCCTCAAACTTGGTATATAGGCCAGAGTTCCGCAGAATGTGGCTGTCGTGACAGGATCCTGGGAACCCTGCCACTAGGCTCATGATCTGCAGATCAGGCCCAGCGACCATTTGAATGTTCATCGAATGGCCCATCTTCCTGTTACGGTAGATGTGTTCCTCCTCCACTGGTGGAATAAAATTGACGTGCGTACAGTCTATTGCCCCGAGGACATTGGGCATTTGTGCGATTTTATACCACTTAGTTTTCATGTGGCTAACCTCTTGCTCAGATGTGGGGAAGTACACAACTGTGGGCAGAATGCGTCGCATCCCCTTCAGAAAGTCGTCCAATGCCCGACACATTGCCGGCTGTGACATGCCCATGCACAATGCTCCCAGCCGCTGGAACGACCCATTGGCCAAAAACTGAATGCTTGCCACCATCTTAAGCATCCCAGGTAAGGCATGATTACGAGCGGTGATTGGCTCCAGGTCCTGTTGGAGAAGGCCATATAGGTAGGTGAGGGCACTGCGGTTGAGTCGGGTCAGCTCATATATGCTCCTCTCCGATAAATTAGCGATGTCCAACCTATCCCGATATATTCTGGGTCGGGGTACCGGCCGTGTTCTGGCATTTTCAGCCAGAATGCGCTCAAAATCCACACAAACAGCTAGAAAAGGCTCCATGATGCTCCTGAGGTAACTAGTTCTCTCCACAAACAACCAACTGTAATTTTCTCCCACATAACTGTCGAGATTTGCTCGCCAGAGAGAGGGGAGTTTGGTTATAGGATCGCACTAGAATTTCTCGAATTCGCATAGCCATTGTGAGTTTTTCTCGCATGCGAGTTTTTTTGCGAGTTTGCACTCGCACTTGCGAGTTTTTTTCGCAAAAACTCGGCAAAATCGAGAATGACTGTATAGGATCGCACCTACATTGTTTTCAGAGCGAGAATTACATTTTAACGCTAAAAACAGGCGAGTTTCCCATTTTCGAACTTTATAGAATCGAGCTCTATATCTGTTTCCTCCTCATCCTGCCCATTGCCCAGCCACTGCTAGATGAGTCTGCTGGTACATTGACCTAGACCACTACATTCCCCTTATACTCTACACAGCCAGAATCTGACCCTGCTGAAAGTAAGGTTCCCCTTCCCGCATGTTATACCACCTTACACAGGGACAGAGAGGAAGGTGCAGATGAAAGTGCAGGTTCCTTCATCAGGTGGGGGGGCATACTCGTTGGCGACGTCACTGGCACAGGGCCCCTCAGAGTACGCAAAAGTGTCGCTGCTGGTGGGAGGCGCCCCCGCCATGCAAACACACCGCTGTACTTTGAGGGGCCCTGTGCCAGTGCCAATGCGAACGAGTGGGCCCCCCCTGCTTGCTCAGGATCACAGCACTTGCAACGTTGAAATACTTACCTTTCCCTGCAACACCGCCGTGACGTAGTCCGCATTTCCTGGGCCCACGAAAAACTTGAGCCGGCCCTACTCCCCCCACAACTTTTGCCAAATGACCCCCAATTCCCTATGCCCAACTATTATTATAAAGTTAATTAAGATTGACAAGCTTCAGAAACAAGAATGGATGTTTTTGGCATTAAAATGGGCACTGTAGGTGTTTTCCTGGCCTCCACTCACTGCCGACTATGCTTCCCCATTGACTTGCATTGGGTTTCGTGTTTCGGTCGATCCCCGACTTTTAGCGATAATCGGCCGACTGCACTCGACTCGACTCTGGACAAAATCGGGTTTCACAAAACCCGACTCGATCTTAAAAAAATGAAAGTCGCTCAACTCTACATCCAGCCAAAAAAGGCCTTGGTAGTTCAGCAAGATAAGGGTGCAGAGAATCTAAAAATGGCGAATCTACCATCAGTACTAAGCTGAGGGACCTAGGCAGTTGCCCCTGTAGCGTACTAAATAGGTCAGAGTCAGATCAGACAGTAGGCTCCGCTGTAAGTGAGTCTCACTGCCTCACAAACCCTTGGAGGTGGTCATAGAGAGGGAGGTAAAGAGACGTACTTGAGACGTATGGTGACACCGACAGACTGTGACTCAAGGGCTGAAGCTCAAGGCCAGACAGTAGTTACTGGTGCAAGGGAATTGTGCCTACATACTGACCACTGGGGGTGGGGGAGACGTAACAAAGTGATGACTCGGAAACAGGAGGCAACACAGTCTGGTAGTGCATTGTGCACAGACAGGAAATTAGTGACAGTGATGGACTATGTTTCAGGAGCTGACGCTCAAAGACAACTGAGGAGGCCCTCTCGACTGGCAGGGCAAGGTGACATGGGTGCCCTTTCTCGAGGCCCCTGGTTTATGACAGGTGTTCAACACCACATGATTGAATAAGGGGGGAATATGTGACACAGTGAACGGCGTTATTGTGAATGGCCGGTTTGTGTCGCAGAGGTGGAGGTCCTCTGCGCTGTAAGTTTGGAATGTTGCTCTGGGACCTGTAGTTCCATGAACCTTGCTTAGTTTATGTGGGCTGGGCTTGCAGGTTAGCTGGAGAGCTGGGCAGGTCTGGCTAACCACCTACCTCCCATCAATGGGTGTGTCTCATGGGGTATAATGAGACTGTTGTTTGGTCACATTGTTTCTGTGTTGGAAGGTCCTGGAAGAGGGCAAATTTCCTGGATAGCACATGAAGGAGGACATGTGCCTGCAGAGTCCATGACGGCTATGTAAGTTGGTGAAACTACCGTCCTTCTGAGAGTATGGAAATGACGGGTTGGAGCTTGTCGAGCAAGCCGGTGTACGGCTCAGTGATCCCAGTAAGGCAGTTCCCCTGGAAGCAAGGACTGACAAGAAGTCAGCATATGGAGCGGAGCTCCTGGAACGTTCCGTTGATGTAAAAAAATGGACTTTATGCAGTTTATGCTGAGTAAATTAACCGAATAGACTGTTTAAGTGGAAAACCGTTCCTGTGTGCCTTAATCCCGCTGTCAAGTGAGTGTTTCCCAACACATTCAGAGAGCGCTATCTCACAACACACAGTGATCCAAATGGGCTCTATGCCTATTTTAACGAAACAAGATTAAAAAATGAAGTTGTTATTTTTCCACTCTGGACAAGTATTCTATTTTCATTTCTGGCATCTGCACGCCAAAACCCAGGGCTGCTCCGTGTGTGGAATCTACTTCTACGAAGAGGATGAAAACTGCGAGCTGACTCTCCTGTTGTGAATTCTGCTCTTGGGCTCCCTCCGGTGGTTGTTGGTGGTAGTGCAGTTGTCTTGGGGTTGTAATCCAGGGCAGGTGTTTCTGCTGATTGCAGCTCTATTAGGTATTTAGGTGTGCAGGATCCATGAGTCCGTGCCAGTTGTCCATTGTACTTGGAGGGATTGCATCTCTCTCTGGTTCCTCATGCCCTGCTGCCAAATTCAGCTAAGATAAGTGTCTGTTTTTTTTGTCTCTGTGCACACATGCAGTGTGCTTTGCAATTCAGTGCAATTCAATGTGTTTTTGTCCAGCTTAGACTTTGTTTGGACTTTTCAGTCATGCTGGATTCTCAGGAGATGCAGATATACTTTCTATGTCTTTAGTTAGATGTAGAATATTTGTATTATCTGCTGTGGATATTTTTAGGATTTTTATACTGACCGCTTAGAATTCTGTCCTATCCTTTTCTATTTAGCTAGAAGTGCCTCTTTTGCTAAATCCTGTTTTTCTGCCTGCGTGTGTCTTTCCTCTTATACTCACAGTCAATATTTGTGGGGGGCTGCCTATCCTTTGGGGTTCTGCTCTGAGGCAAGATAGAATTCTCATTTCCATCTATAGGGGTATTTAGTCCTCCGGCTGTGTCGAGGTGTCTAGGACGTGTTAGGTACATCCCACGGCTACTTCTAGTTGCGGTGTTAGTTTAGGGTTTGCGGTCAGTACAGGTACCACCTACTCCTGAGAAAGTCTCTCATGCGGCTCCAAGGTCACCGGATCATAACACTCTCCCATTCCATTTCCCATCATATACAGGCAGGGCCAGTTTTAGCCAAAGTTGGGCCCTAGGCAAAAGTTCAAAATGAGGCACTAAATGCTAACATATTGCACCATCACACTCAAAGATTTTGGTTGTAGTTACATGGTTCATATTTCAGGCTGTTCAATGAGCATGACCGACAATATTGAAGTTGTTTGGTTCTTGTTTCTCAGCCTCCATACACAGGCTAATGAAGAATGATGGGGACAGAACAATCACTAATAGATCAATCTGTCCCCATACAGTATCATGTTATCAGCAGCAGGGTCGTGGAGTCGTTTTCCATTTTGGTGGAGTTGATATCAAATAGACAGACTCTCACTCCTTAAATAGAATATAATACATTGGGTGTAGGATGTGCTATAATTTTTTTTCAGAATTTTTATATGCTAATGTGAGCGAACCCTAAAAGGGACCGAGGTGCATGGGACACCAGTCGGAGAAACCGCTACAGGGCAAGTGGGAAGAGCCAGACAAAGCGCCAGAATTGGCACATCTAATAGATGAGCCTTTTCTGGGCAGCTGCGGGCCTATATCAATGGCCCTTTACCAGAGTGAGAATACCAGCCCCCAGCTGTGAGCTTTAGCAAGGCTGGTTGTCAAAAATTGGGGGGAACCCACGCCATTTTTTTATAATTATTTAAATAATTTTAAAAAATTAGCGTGGGGACTCCTCTATTCTTGATAACCAACCTTGCTGAAGCTGACAGCAACCCCCAGCTGTGAGTTTTGCCTGTTTGGGTCAAGAAAAAAGGGGGGAACCTATGTCTGGTTTTGCATTAATTTATTTTGGTATATCGCAGGCGGCGGTTGAGGAATACCCCAATCATCTGCTCCTGCTGTCACTGTTATTAGCGGCAGCAGGTGTCGTATAATAGGAGTAAGAGTCCCAAAAGCCCCCACCATTCTGACTTTAATATAGCTCTCATCATTCTCCTCTGCTCGCGCCGATTGCCGGCAGAGCAGGGGAGAATGATGAGAGACATTTTCAGCACCCGCTGCCGGGGAACAGCGCTTACTGTAGTGCTTCTTCCCGGCGGCTGTCCGTGTGGTACTGATGCGCCACACAGGCGGCACATGGTTGCCACACGTATTACACACATGGATATCTTCAGTACCTTTTTTTCTTGTACTGGAAATAAATGGACGTGTGAAACCAGCCGTACCGTGAGAAAGTTGCACGGTGCAGAGGCGATTTCACTGGGAGAATCTCACTATGGTAAACTTGCCTCTGCACCGTGCGACTTTCTCACAGTACTAGTAGGGATCTCACCAAGGTCACCGCAGTTCATCCCAGCTGGGATCGCAGCCTCAGTGACATCACCGTTAGTCACTGAGGCTGTGCTCACAGCATCTCATTCACGAGTGGTTCTCAGCCCGGATGGACACATCTTGGCACCGTCCAGACATGGATTACTGCATGGAACAGAATGACGGACAGATATGGTATATTGCTGTTTTTTTATTTTTGGTTTATTACAGGAGAATGAGGGCTTCGGTGGAATTAGACGAGGTCATAGGTATGGTTTAATTGAGATTATTAAAGAAGTCTGTGTCATTCTTTCGATTAAAGGACTTTTTTCTGGGTGTCTGTGTTTTTCTGCAATGTGACTATGGGGTTAGTAATGGGGGCGTCCTATTGACGCGTCTCCGTTACTAACCTCGGGGCTTGATGTCACCTAATGGTGACATCTACCCCCCCAACTATTACCCCACTTGCCACTGCTACAGGGCAAGTTGGAAGAGCGAGGCTAAGTGCCAGAATTGGCACATCTTAGTGATGTGCCTTTTTGGGGAGGCTGAGAGCTGATGTTTTTAGCCTGGGGGGCAGTATCCATGGCCCCTTCTAAGGCTATTAATATCAGAATGCAGCTGTCTGCATAGCCTTTGCTGGTTATTAATTATTGAGGTACAACACGTCATTTTTTGGGAGGGTCCCCCATTTTAATATCCAGTAAAGGCTAATTATCCAGTTGTGAGCTGAAATTAATAGCCTGGGAAGTTCCATGGGTATTACCCCCTTCCCAGGCTATAAACATCGGCCCTCAGCCGTCGGCTTTCCCTCTGCTAGTTAAGAAAATTAATAACAGAACTAGGCAACATATTAACTGGGAAAATTAAAGCACTGAATCGTGCCAAAAGAACCCAAAGTCCCTGGGACAAACTAACTCCACAAGAACCATAAAAGGAAAGGAGTACACCGGAGCAAAGAAATAGTATAAATATCATTTATTAATTTTGCAAAAAAGTAGTGCATAAATACGTGCTGATAATACAGAAAGGATGGTAAGACACAGAGTGAGTCCCCACCGATATGCCCACCGCCTCAATAAATACCTCACATGAAAGATGTACTAGGGAAGCAGCCACATATATATGTAAAGTTACCCCTGGGGGACACAATATACCCTCCACAATGCAGACCGGTAACCAAACAGGCGCTTACCCAGAGAGTGCAGAGGCGGTGTGTACCGGGCAGGATTCAGTCCATCAAGACCCCCGACGCGCGTTTCGCTGACGCGGGTGCTTTAGCTTTCTCAAGGGGAAGTCTTCTGCACTCTCTGGGTAAGCGCCTGTTTGGTTACCGGTTTGCATTGTGGAGGGTATATTGTGTCCCCCAGGGGTAACTTTACATATATATATGTGGCTGCTTCCCTAGTACATCTTTCATGTGAGGTATTTATTGAGGCGGTGGGCATATCGGTGGGGACTCACTCTGTGTCTTACCATCCTTTCTGTATTATCAGCACGTATTTATGCACTACTTTTTTGCAAAATTAATAAATTATATTTATACTATTTCTTTGCTCCGGTGTACTCCTTTCCTTTTATAGTTAAGAAAATTGCCCGGAAGCCCAAGCTATTTTTTTCAGAAAAATAATCTTTTATTAATGAAATACATGTACAGTAAGCTGTACACACACTGCACTAATTGTATTTGTCACTGACATCTATATATCTACCTATTCTATTTGTATTTACTGTATGTAATCCATCTCTTGTATCCTGTCGGCTCCTGCTGTGATTTTACACTACCGCGGCTGCGGTATCTATCTATCTATCTATCTATCTAATATAAATACATTTACCGTATTTTGCGGATTATAAGGCGCACCCTAAATTTTGAGGAGAAAAATAGGAAAAAAACTTTTTTTTAGCAAAATAGTGGTGCTTCTTATAATCCATGCATCTTATTGCTTACCGGGGGTGGTGGCTGCGGTGAATCAGGATCCCAGGGTGGCCGCTGGAGGAGGCACGAGTGGAGCGTTGCTGCAGGCCGCAGGCTGAGATGAGGGGGTGTTTGGATGTGCGGTGGGGTGTGCCACTGCGGGGGTCCCACTGCGGGTGTCCAGTGCTGCAGGTGACCTGTGCTGTGGGGGCTCTGCCAACATCTTGTGAAAGCCTAGAGCCCTCCACCGTGACATGGTTTCCTATGCAGTGGACTGGACTCCAGAAAATGGCTGCTGGCCGGGCGTGGCGCATGCGCAGATGGAGATCTTGGCACCAAGATCTCGGGAGATGAGATCTCAGCTCTGAGATCTCATCTCCTGAGCTCTCCATCTGTGCATGCGCCCCCCCTGGCCAACAGCCATTTTCTGGAGTCCAGTCCACTGCATAGGAAACCATGTCACTGCGGCGGGCTCTGGGCTTTCACAAGATGTCGGCAGAGCTGACGCAGTACTGGACACCCGCAGCACTGGAGACCCGTAGCGGCGCGCAGCACAGCACATCCGAACACCCCCTCATCCCAGCCTGCGGCCGGTAAGGTATATCCACATTATAAGACGCACCCCCATTTTTCCCCCAAATTTTTTTGGAGTGAAAAGTGCCTTTTATAATCCCAAAAATACGGTATATATGTGTGTCACTGACATATATGTCACTGACATATATGTATTCTATGTGTATATATCTATTTTTTTTTCTATTCTAATCTGACACGCTGTGATTTCACTGAACGCTGCACATGAATTGTCAGCTTTTATTCTATCTTTTACTGAATGTTACCGACTTTTTCCAATTTTAAGAAAAATGATCGTATTACCAATCCCGAATCCTAATGTACCATATTCGTGACAAATTTATGTTTGGCGATCGTTTTCTAAACATATTCGCTCATCTCTCTAATTAGGACTACTCACTGAACCCCAAAAGCCCAGAATGAGGGAAAGACCTGTCAGTCAAGGGAGCTGGGCAGGATGGCGCTGTCAGTGACTTACAAAGGACTAGACATCTGAGATGCCTAGTCCCTGCCAGCTTTTAATTATGTTTTCTCTGAAACACTGCAGTGTTTCAAAGTACAACATACACAGTTTCACTTATATAGACAATGTCTAATTCCTGATGCAGCAAATCTCCTATCAAATTCCTTTTACAATTAGTATTTTTAGTATTAGTATTAGTATTTGCCGCAAAATAAAAAAGAAAACCAACGAACATACGAGGACCCAGCACAGCTAGTTATATTGTAATAAATAGAAGAACAAAGAGCGTTATCTGAAAATTGAATTGTTAAATGGACCTTGCATTCTGAAAACTGTATGGAAATTCCACTTTGTTATACTCACTTATGATAAACCGTAATACAAAGACAATAAAAGGGAAGTTTCTATATTTGGAAATGCAGACTAGTATCACCAGAAACTAAGGAAATAGCAGTACCAAGAACAGAAAATATGTTGTGCACTTTTCAGAACATTCCAATCTGCTTTTCTTCTAAAGAAACACTAATGATTATGGTTGAGCGAAACGGATCGGACATTTTCAAAAATCGCCGACTTTCGGCAAAGTCGGGTTTCGTGAAACCCGACCTGATCCCAGTGTGGGATCGGCCATGCTGTTGGCAATATTCGCGCCAAAGTCGCGTTTCATATGACGCTTTCACCGCCATTTTTCAGCCAATGAAGGAGGACGCAAAAGTGTGGGCAGTGTGATGACATAGGTCTCGGTCCCCACCATCTTAGAGAAGGGCATGACAGTGATTGGCTTGCTTTCTGCGGCGTCACAGGGGGTATAAAGGGGCGTGCACGCCGACCGCCATCTTACTTCTGCCGATCTGAGCATAGGGAGAGGTTGCTGCAGCTTCGTCAGAAGCAGGGATATTGTTAGGGAGGAAAGATTAACCCCCAAACCGCTTGTGCTGTAGCGATTTCCACTGTCCAACACCACCTTTTCTTTGCAGGGACAGTGGAGGCTAGATTTCTGTGCATCAGCTCTGTAGCTTATAAGGCTCCCTGATAGCTGCATTGCTGTTTGTACGCCGCTGTGCAAACCAACTGCTTTTTTAAAAGCAAAAGTCCTGTTGCTCCTTTCTGCACCGTTCTATTGTTTATTTGTCCACACTTTTGTGAGCAGCAGTCCTTTTTATTGCTGGCTGCCATACCTGTCCTGATATCATTGTAGGGAGATTGTTATTGTAGTACAGTCCCTTTTTTTTAATATATTTCCAGCCACTTTCTGCCACTTATACTGTGTACTGTAATACAGTGGGCCTGAATTTTGCTGCAGTCTCCCACACATAAAAAGGGAGATTTATATTGCCACTAAGTTCATCTGCGTCAGTTCTGTTTGGCATATATCTGCCAGCCACTTTCTGCCACTTATACTGTGTAGTGTAATACAGTGGGCCTAATTTTTCCAGCAGTGTCCCACACATAAAAAGGGAGATTTATATTGCCACTAAGTGCATCTGCGTCAGTCCTGTTTGTGGTATATTTGCCAGCCACTTTCTGCCACTGAAACTGTGTAGTGTAATACAGTGGACCTGATTTTTCCAGCAGTGTCCCACACATAAAAAGGGAGATTTATATTGCCACTAAGTGCATCTGCGTCAGTCCTGTTTGTGGTATATCTGCCAGCCACTTTCTGCCACTGAAACTGTGTAGTGTAATACAGTGGGCCTGATTTTTCCAGCAGTCTCTCACACATAAAAAGGGAGATTTATATTGCCACTAAGTGCATCTGCGTCAGTCCTGTTTGTGGTATATTTGCCAGCCCCTTTCTGCCACTGAAACTGTGTAGTGAAATACAGTGGACCTGATTTTTCCAGCAGTCTCCCACACATAAAAAGGGAGATTTATATTGCCACTAAGTGCATCTGCATCAGTCCTGTTTGTGGTATATCTGCCAGCCCCTTTCTGCCACGTACACTGTGTAATGTAATACAGTGGGCCTGATTTTTCCAGCAGTCTCCCACACATAAAAAGGGAGATTTATATTGCCACTAAGTGCATCTGCGTCAGTCCTGTTTGTGGTATATCTGCCAGCCCCTTTCTGCCACGTACACTGTGTAGTGTAATACAGTGGGCCTGATTTTTCCAGCAGTCTCCCACACATAAAGAGGGAGATTTATATTGCCACTAAGTGCATCTGCATCAGACCTGTTTGTAGTATATCTGCCAGCCCCTTTCTGCCACTGAAACTGTGCAGTGTATTACAGTGGGCCTGATTTTTCCAGCAGTCTCCCACACATAAAAAGGGAGATTTATATTGCCACTAAATGCATCTGCGTCAGTCCTGTTTGTGGTATATCTGCCAGCCCCTTTCTGCCACGTACACTGTGTAGTGTAATACAGTGGGCCTGATTTTTCCAGCAGTCTCCCACACATAAAAAGTGAGATTTATATTGCCACTAAGTGCATCTGCGTCAGTCCTGTTTGTGGTATATCTGCCAGCCCCTTTCTGCCGCGTACACTGTGTAGTGTAATACAGTGGGCCTGATTTTTCCAGCAGTCTCCCACACATAAAAAGTGAGATTTATATTGCCACTAAGTGCATCTGCGTCAGTCCTGTTTGTGGTATATCTGCCAGCCCCTTTCTGCCACGTACACTGTGTAGTGTAATACAGTGGGCCTGATTTTTCCAGCAGTCTTCCACACATAAAAAGGGAGATTTATATTGCCACTAAGTGCATCTGTGCCAGTCCTGTTTGTGGTATATCTGCCAGCCCCTTTCTGCCACGTACACTGTGTAGTGTGATACAGTAGGCCTGATTTTTCCAGCAGTCTCCCACACATAAAGAGGGAGATTTATATTGCCACTAAGTGCATCTGCCTCAGTCCTGTTTGTGGTATATCTGCCAGCCACTTTCTGCCACTGAAACTGTGTAGTGTAATACAGTGGGCCTGATTTTTCCAGCAATCTCCCACACATAAAAAGGGAGATTTATATTGCCACTAAGTGCATCTGCGTCAGTCCTGTTTGTGGTATATCTGCCAGCCCCTTTATGCCACGTACACTGTGTAGTGTAATACAGTGGGCCTGATTTTTCCAGCAGTCTCCCACACATAAAAAGGGAGATTTATATTGCCACTAAGTGCATCTGCATCAGTCCTGTTTGTGGTATATCTGCCAGCCACTTTCTGCCACTGAAACTGTGTAGTGTAATACAGTGGGCCTGATTTTTCCAGCAATCTCCCACACATAAAAAGGGAGATTTATATTTCCACTAAGTGCATCTGCTTCAGTCATGTTTGTGGTATATCTGCCAGCCCCTTTCTGCCATGTACACTGTGTAGTGTAATACAGTGAGCCTGATTTTTCCAGCAGTCTCCCACACATAAAAAGGGAGATTTATATTGCCACTAAGTGCATCTGCATCAGTCCTGTTTGTGGTATATCTGCCAGCTTATTTCTGCCACGTACACTGTGTAGTGTAATACAGTGGGCCTGATTTTTTCAGCAGTGTCCCACACATATAGAAAGGGAGATTTAAATTCACAAAAAGTTTACATACACCTTCTACCTTGTTTTACAGTACCATATAACGGTTGTTAGTTTGGTTACATTTTTCCAAGAATGAGGAAGTCTGGTGGAAGAGGTCGTGCCCATGGGCGGTCATTGCCAGCTGGTAATGATGGTGGTGGTGGTGGTGGAGCATCTGGTGGTAGTGAGAAAAGCAAAATAGCACCTAAGGCTCGAGTTGTTGAGCCAGCGTCATTGTCTGGCTACACAAGGCCTCGAACACTCCCTTTTCTGGGGGTAGGAAAACCGCTTTTAAACCTGGAGCAGCAGGAAAAAGTTTTGGCTTTCCTTGCTGACTCAGCCTCTAGCTCTTTCGCCTCCTCTTCGGAAAGTTCAAAATTTAAAAGCAGCAAGTCGTCAGTGGATACTCCCAGTCAGGAACAAGTCGCTTCCTTGTGTCCTTCACCTAGATCAACAGTCAAGGATGCGTCAGGCGACACAACAGGTTACTCCATGGAGCTCTTTACACATACCGTGCCTGGGTTAGAAAGGGAAATTGTCAACAGGCCATTACAAGATGAATCGGACATGGAGTGCACAGATGCACAGCCACAGCTAGATTATTATGCTGTTCCATTGACTCAGATCAGAACATTGCCCTCGCAGTGTACTGAGCCAGAACCTGACCCTGATGAGGCTATGGTGCCCCGTCGAGAACGCTATAGCACCTTACACAGTGGCACAGAGGAAGGTGCACAGGACATTGAAGAGGAGGTGATAGATGACCCAGTTGTTGACCCCGATTGGCAGCCATTGGGGGAACAGGGTGCCGCTGGCAGTAGCCATGAAGCGAAGGAGTATGAGCCGCAGCAAACATCAACATCGCAACAGCTTTCATCTGGCAGGCCCGTATCTGGCCAAAACCGTGTGTCAAAACCAAAAACAGTTTTAGGACAGCGTGGCCATCCGGTGAAAGTAGCACAGCGTGCAATGCCTGAAAAGGTATTTGATAGTAGGAAGAGTGCAGTCTGGCAATTTTTTAACCAAGATCCGAATGATCAGTGCAAAGTTATCTGTAAAATATGCTCAAGGACCTTTAGCAGAGGGCAGAATGTCAAAATTTAAATACAACGTTCATGCGTAGACATTTAACCTGCATGCACTTGCAAACCTGGACTAACTACCAAATGTCCCGTAACGTAGGTGCACCCGCTCTGCATGAAGCTAGTCAGCAACACTACATTGCTTCCCTCACTGTAAGCCCACCGTTTAGGACATCACCTGCAGCAAATGTGGAGGTATCGTCGCAAGGCCAAAGCAGTCAGGGAATCACCAGGTTGTTGGTAAGAAACACTGTATGTAGGCCAACAGCAAGAATACCCTCACCAACCCTCTCTCAATCATCCATGTCCACCACCACCCCCGCTAGTTCCACCATATGCAGCTCTCCAGTCCAGCTCACCCTACAAGAGACTCTCGTTAGGAAAAGAAACTACTCATCCTCTCATCCGCGTACACAGGGTTTGAACGCCCACATTGCTAGACTAATCTCGTTAGAGATGATGCCCTACCGGTTGGTTGAAAGCGAAGCTTTCAAAGCCCTGATGGCCTACGCAGTACCACGCTATGACCTACCCAGTCGACACTTCTTTGCGAGAAAAGCCATCCCAGCCCTCCACCAGCATGTCAAAGACCACATTGTCCATGCACTCAGGCAATCAATCAGTAGAAAGGTGCACCTCACAACAGATGCATGGACTAGTAGGCATGGCCAGGGACGTTACGTGTCCATCACGGCACACTGGGTTAATGTGGTGGATGCAGGGTCCACAGGGGACAGCCATAGTGGGACAGTTCTGCCTAGCCCATGGTCTAGGAAACAGTTGGCTGTAGGCGTTCGCCACCTCTCCTCCTCCTCCTCCTCCAGCAGAAGCGAAAGCTCATCCACAGAGCGCAGTCGCATGACCACTCCATCCAGCTGCCAGTGTTGCACACGAGGTGTCCCATTATGGAACAGCTAGTGGTAAGCGTCAGCAGGCTGTGTTGGAAATTAAGTGTTTGGGCGACAACAGACACACCGCGGAAGTTCTGGCAGAGTTCTTGCAGCAAGAAACTCATTCATGGCTGGGCAGTGTACATCCTGAGGCAGGCAAGGTAGTCAGTGATAAAGGAAGGAATTTTATGGCTGCCATAGCCCTTTCAGAACTGAATCACATACTGTACCTTGCCTGGCTCACACCTTGAACCTGGTGGTGCAGTGCTTCCTGAAAAGTTATCCGGGGTTACCAGCCCTGCTCCTGAAGGTGCGAAGACTTTGCTCGCACATTTGCCATTCGCCCGTACACTCCAGCCGTATGCAGAACCATCAGCGATCGTTGAAGCTTCCCCAGCACCGCCTAATAATCGACGTTGCGACAAGGTGGAACTCCACAATGCTCATGCTTCAGAGGCTGTGCGAACAGAGGCGTGCTGTAATTCATTTGTGGGAGGATACACATACACGGGCAGGCAGTTGGATGGCAGACATGGAGTTGTCAGGTGTGCAGTGGTCGAAGCTACAAGACCTCTGTCAAGTCCTTCAGTGTTTTGAGGAATGCACACGGCTGGTAAGTGCAGATGACGCCATCATAAGCATGAGCATCCCACTAATGCGTCTGCTGATGCAAAGTTTGATGCACATTAAGGAGCAGGCAACTGCAGCCGAGGATGAGGGAAACCTTGATGACAGTCAGCCATTGTCTGCTCAGGGAACTTTCCTGGACGAGGTGGCGGGCGAAGAGGAGGAGGAGGAGGAGGAAGATGGGGATGATTATTTATGGGAGGAGGAAGCTTCTCAGGGGGGAATAGAAAGTGTTGGTGGTGCAAGGTCAGGTACAGTTTTTTTGCGGGAGACAAGTGATGGGGATTTGCCAGAAAGTGCTCCTCAACCCAGCACAAGCATTGATTTGACACCTGGAACATTGGCCCACATGGCTGATTATGCCTTGCGTATCCTAAAAAGGGACCCCCGCATTATCAAAATGATGACCGATGATGATTACTGGTTGGCCTGCCTCCTGGATCCACGCTATAAAGGGAAATTGCAAAATATCATGCCACATGAGAACCTTGAGCAAATATTGGCTACCAAACAAGCAACTCTTGTAGACCGTTTGGTTCAGGCATTCCCAGCACACAGCGGCGGGGATGGTTCTCACACTAGCTGCAGGGGCAACATGGCAGAGGTGTTAGAGGTGCACAAATCAGAAGTGGTGTTGGACAGAGGGGTTTTATGACCAGGTTGTGGAGTGATTTTGCAATGACCGCAGACACGACAGGTACTGCTGCATCAATTCAAAGTGACAGGAGACAACATTTGTCCAGTATGGTTACGAACCATTTTTCCTCCCTTATCGATGTTCTCCCTCACACGTCATTCCCCTTTGATTACTGGGCATCAAAAATAGACACCTGGCCTGGATTGGCAGAATATGCATTACAGGAGCTCTCTTGCCCAGCTGCTAGTGTGCTATCAGAAAGAGTCTTCAGTGCTGCTGGTTCAATACTGACCGAAAAAAGGACTCGTCTGGCTGCCCAAAATGTTGATGATCTAACCTTCATTAAAATGAAGCAATTATGGATTTCTAATTATTTTACCCCACCTTCCCCTGCTGACACGTAGCTTTCCTGTAAAAAGGTCTTGCTTTTGGACTCCTCTTACTGACTGCTCCAATTCCTCCATTTGCAGCTGCTGAATGTCCACCATAGGCCATTTTTACACCTCCCTAAATGGGCTGACTCCCCCCACGGGGCCGTGGTCACCACTTTGCGCAAGCACCTGTGCGAGTGCCGTTTGCCTGGACAGGAGGGTGTGCCCACTTTTGGCCGACCGCACTGACACAGGGTCCCTCATAGTACAATGAAGTGTCTCTGGCGGTGGTGGTGCACAACCAACGTCAGACACACCGTCGTAATATGAGGGGCGCTGGGCCAGTACCACCGCCCACGAGAGAGAGTGTTCCCCCTCCAGCTCAAACAGTGCTCTACCACTTGCAAAACTTACCTCTCAATGCTCCACCACTGTTTAGTCTGTGCTGTTAAATCCTTCAATGGCACTGCCAATACAAATGTGTTGAAATGATAGATGATAGTAAAAATATACAGGGGCCCTGCCCTCCATTTAGACCAGTTAATACTGTGCGCGAACTACCACTGTCTGCTACTCAGCAGAGGAACCCACCCCTGTACCTATCTTTGCCACCTGTTTATTTAGGAAAACATTTTTTGCAGACATTTAGCCCACTTTACTATTTTGGCCAACTTACTGTGTCAGCCACTTCTTCCAGTTGTCCTCCACCGAACAAAGCAGTGCCGCCAGTTTACTCCTGTTACCAGTGTAGAACTGCATTGAGCATACTTTTTTATTTTAGGCCTAGTAAGTCTGTCTGCGCCACTCCTTGCAATCGTCCTCCGCTGACCAAACCAATGCTGCCTGTGTACCCCTGTAACCTATTTTAAACTGCATTGAGCCTACTTTTTTTTTTTAGGCCTAGTAAGTCTGCGCTACTCCTTGCAATCGTCCGCCGCTGACCAAACCAATGCTGCCTGTGTACCCCTGTAACATATTTTAAACTGCATTGAGCCTACTTTTTTATGTTAGGCCTAGTAAGTCTGTCTGCGCCACTCCTTGCAATCGTCCTCCGCTGACCAAACCAATGCTGCCTGTGTACCCCTGTAACCTATTTTAAACTGCATTGAGTCTACTTTTTTATTTTAGGCCTAGTAAGTCTGCGCCATTCCTTGCAATCGTCCGCCGCTGACCAAACCAATGCTGCCTGTGTACCCCTGTAACTTATTTTAAACTGCATAGAGCCTACTTTTTTATTTTAGGCCTACTACATGTGTCTGTCTGCGCCACTCAATACAGCTGTCCTCCACTGAACAAAGCTGAGCTTCAATCTTCAGGCTTTCGGCCTACATCAGATATTAAACTGCATTTGGCCCACTTGTTTGGTTGGGCCCTAGTAACGGTGTCTGCCGCTCCTTGCTTTTCTCCTCCACTGAACAAAGCTGAGCTTCAATCTTCAGGCTTTCGGCCTACATCAGATATTAAACTGCATTTGGTCTACTTGTTTGGTTGGGCCCTAATAACGGTGTCTGCCACTCCTTGCTTTTCTCCTCCACTGAACAAAGCTGAGCTTCAATCTTCAGGCTTTCAGCCTACATCAGATATTAAACTGCATTTGGCCTACTTGTTTGGTTGGGCCCTAGTAACGGTGTCTGCCGCTCCTTGCTTGTCTCCTCCACTGAATATAGCTGAGCTTCAATCTTCAGGCTTTTGGCCTACATTTTGAATATTAAACTGCATTTGGCTTACTTGTTTGGTTGGGCCCTAGTAATGGTGTCTGCCGCTCCTTGCTTGTCTCCTCAACTGAAAAAAGCTGAGCTTCAATATTCAGGCTTTTGGCCTGTATTTAGAATGTGAAACTGCATTTGGCCTACTAGTTTGGTTGGGCCTACTTACGGTGTCTGCCGCTCCTTGGTGTTCTCCTCCACTGAACAAAGCATTGCCGCCTGTTTACTCCTGTTACCAATTTTGAACTTTATTTGGCCCACTTTATTATTTGGGCCTACTAACTGTGTCTCCCACTTATTACAGTTGTCCTCCACTGAACAAAGCAATGCCGCCTGTTTAGTCCTGTTACCAATTTTGAACTGCATTTAGCCTACTTTATTCTTTGGGCCTATATCTGTGTTTCCTCCTCATCCTGCCCATTGCCCAGCCACTGCTAGATGAGTCTGCTGGTACATTTACCCAGACCACTACATTCCCCTTGTACTCTACACCAGCCAGAATCTGACCCTGCTGAAAGTCTGGTCCCTCTTCCCGCATACTATACCACCTTACACGGGGACAAAGAGGAAGGCGCAGATGAAAGTGCAGGTTCCTTCATCAGGTGGGGAGGGCATACTCGTTGGCGACGTCACTGTCACAGGGCCCCTCATAGTACGCAAAAGTGTCTCTGCCGGTGGGAGGCGCCCCCGCCGCCAAACACAACGCCGTACTTTGAGGGGCCCTGTGCCAGTGCCAATGCGAATGAGTGTACCCCCCCTGCTTGCTCAGGATCACAGCACTTGCAAATTTGAAATACTGACCTCCCTGCTCCACCGCCGCGACGTAGTCCGTGTTTCCTGGGCCCACGAAAAACTTGAGCCAGCCCTACCCCCCCACAACTTTAGCCAAATGACCCCCAATTTTCAATGCCTAACTATTATTATAAGGTAAATTAAGATTGACAAGCTTAAGTAACAAGAATTGATGTTTTTGGCATTAAAATGGGCATTGTAGGTGTTTTCCTGTCCTCCACTCACTGCCGACTTTGATTCCCCATTGACTTACACTGGGTTTCGTGTTTCGGTCGATCCCCGACTTTTCGCGATAATCGGCCGATTTCACTCGACTCGACTTTTGAGAAAGTCGGGTTTCGCGAAACCCGACTCGATCCTAAAAAAGTAAAAGTCGCTCAACCCTACTAATGATGTTATATACAAAAATTGGAGCTATCGGTGTTATTAACACATCTGTAGCAGCTGCAAAAAGGCATGAAGGTACATAAAATAGGTTATATATGTAAAGCCCAAAAATCAGCCTATACTTCCCAAAATTGAAAATTGACTCTTAAATAGTGTTGAGCGATACCGTCCAATACTTGAAAGTATCGGTATCGGAAAGTATCGGCCGATACCGGCAAAGTATCGGATCTCGCCGATACCAATACCCGATACAAATACAAGTCAATGAGACTCAAGTATCGGAAGGTATCCCTGATGGTTCCCAGGGTCTGAAGGAGAGGAAACTCTCCTTCAGGCCCTGGGATCCATATGAATGTGTAAAATAAAGAATTAAAATAAAAAATATTGATATACTCACCTCTCCGACGCAGCCTGGACCTTACCGCTGTGAACCGGCAGCCTTCTATGTTTAAAATGAGCGCGTTCAGTACCTTCCATGACGTCACGGCTTCTGATTGGTCGCGTGCCGCTCATGTGACCGCCACGCGACCAATCAGAAGCCGTGACGTCATCCCTCAGGTCCTAAATTCCTAGAAGGGAATTTAGGACCTGAGGGATGATGTCGCGGCTTGTGATTGGTCGTGTGGCGGTCACATGAGCGGCACGCGACCAATCAGAAGCCGTGACGTCATGGAAGGTGCTGAACGCGCTCATTTTAAGCAAAGCAGGCTGCCGGTTACTACCAGGGCGCGTCAGAGGGTGAGTATATCCCTATTTTTTATTTTAATTCTTTATTTTTTACATGGATATGGATCCCAGGGCCTGAAGGAGAGTTTCCTCTCCTTCAGACCCTGGGAACCATACACTGGGAACTTCCGATTCCGATTCCCGATACCACAAAAGTATCGGATCTCGGTATCGGAATTCCGATACAGCAAATATCGGCCGATACCCGATACTTGCGGTATCGGAATGCTCAACACTACTCTTAAATAAACCGGCCACAATATTTATTTATTGTACTATCAGTACAGTCAGCATAATATAATGTATAATAGGACATTAAATGTGCCCAACTGCAGTCCTGGCTGTGTTGTTTGTACAGATGTAGAGAGTGGAAGTTCTGATATATAATCCAGCTAGGTCCTCTCAAAATGTGAATAGTTGTAGCGCCTCTGCGTCCTGTGAATGTTGGTACTGTGGTCAGCAACATTGCTCTAAAACTGAAAGCACAGGACTCACTGCATATAAAGTATACAGGTCCTTGAAAAACACTTATAGTGCATGTATGGTATCCGTGTGCTGTATGTATTTTGCATTGCAAAGGTTAGGAGAAGTTGTATAATTCATTTATTTATCCAACAGTGAAAAACGGACATGGTGCCATATACTGATGACACACTGATCCAAACCATTGATGGTAAAAACGGATATACGTACCACATACTGATGACTCTGTGATCCAAAACACTAATGACACTGATGACAAAAACGGACACACTGATGACAGACTGATGCAAAACACTGACTGACGCCGGTACCATTTTTACACATACTTGTTTAAACACAGACGTGTGTATGAGGACTAAATAAAAGGCTTATTTTTAGTAAGTAATGATTACTAAAGCTTATGGCCTCTATTCATCAAGATCTGCATTGTTCACACCAATCTTGATGTGGTGGCATGCTGCAGTCAAAGGCACATGATTAATTTTAAGGTGCATGCCTCTTAATGAAACAAGAGCATTTGAAAAGTGGTTTGCAGCTTGCCACAAATCTTACTTCATTCTAAAACTGTAGTAAGATTTCTGTTGTAAGGCATGCTGCAGCTCATCATGAACTTGTTGAGCAAGCATCACCACTAGTGTTGAGCATTCCGATACCGCAAGTATCGGGTATCGGCCGATACTTGCGGGTATCGGAATTCCGATACCGAGATCCGATACTTTTGTGGTATCGGGTATCGGTATCGAAACAACATTAATGTGTAAAAGAAAGAATTAAAATAAAAAATATTGCTATACTCACCTCTCCGACGCAGCCTGGACCTCACCGAGGGAACCGGCAGCATTGTTTGCTTAAAATGCGCGCTTTTACTTCCTTCCGTGACGTCACGGCTTGTGATTGGTCGCGTGCCGCCCATGTGGCCGCGACGCGACCAATCACAGCAAGCCGTGACGTAATTTTCAGGTCCTCAATGCCTAATTCTAGGCATTCATGATTTTAAAATTACGTTCCGGCTTGTGATTGGTCGCGTCGCGGTCACATGGGCGACGCGACCAATCACAAGCCGTGACGTCACGGGAGGCAGGAGACGCGCGCATTTTTAATATTACGTCACGGCTTGTGATTGGTTGCGTGCCGCCCATGTGACCGTGACGCGACCAATCACAGCAAGCCGTGACGTAATTTCAGGTCCTGATGCCTATTTCTGCATTCAGGACCTGAAATTACGTCACGGCTTGCTGTGATTGGTCGCGTCGCGGTCACATGGGCGGCACGCAACCAATCACAAGCCGTGAAGTAATTTTAAAAATGCGCGCGTCTCCTGCCTCCCGTGACGTCACGGCTTGTGATTGGTCGTGTCGCCCATGTGACCGCGACGCGACCAATCACAAGCCGGAACGTAATTTTAAAATCATGAATGCCTAGAATTAGGCATTGAGGACCTGAAAATTACGTCACGGCTTGCTGTGATTGGTCGCGTCGCGGCCACATGGGCGGCACGCGACCAATCACAAGCCGTGACGTCACGGAAGGAAGTAAAAGCGCGCATTTTAAGCAAACAACGCTGCCGGTTCCCTCGGTGAGGTCCAGGCTGCGTCAGAGGGTGAGTATAGCAATATTTTTTATTTTAATTCTTTATTTTACACATTAATATGGATCCCAGGGCCTGAAGGAGAGTTTCCTCTCCTTCAGACCCTGGGAACCATCAGGATACCGTCCGATACTTGAGTCCCATTGACTTGTATTGGTATCGGGTATCGGTATCGGATTAGATCCGATACTTTGCCGGTATCGGCCGATACTTTCCGATACCGATACTTTCAAGTATCGGACGGTATCGCTCAACACTAATCACCACGCCTTGTTGTGCCTACGTTCTGCCCCAACTCTGCTTATTTTGTTGTAACTGACTGAAACTGTCATGAAAACGTTAAAAAAATTTAACATTTTGCCACTTTGGATATTTTCAAAGCTTTTTATGCCGTAATTGCTTTGATGAATCGGGTGGCCCAAATTTTTATACTGTATTTTTTTGTCAGGTTCATGCTTCTTTCAGTAGATGATATATATTGATATTATGCATGAAGCCATTATTATAGGAGACTTTAGAGGTGCTGTTAAATCTAAACCTAATTAACACTTAACTAAGACCCACCATCCAAAAAAAGAGACGCTTTCACAAATCACTTAACCATCTGCTCACTCTTTCTATCCTCCTTCTCCTAGTCGCAGGAGACATCTCTCCGAACCCCGGCCTCCCATGTTATAGCAAGTCAAATCTCCCAACTGCTACACTCAGAAACCCCTCTAATCTTATTAATATTCCCTGCATGCCTTCTGTCTCTTTCAATTGTGCCTTTTTGGAATTCTCGCTCAGCGTGTAATAAACTTCCCTTCATCCATGACTTCTTCCTTTCTAATTCTCTTAAACTTCTAGCTCTTACTGAAACCTGCATCCAGCAGTCAGACACCACCGCTGCTGCTGCTCTTTCTTTTGGTGGACTACACTTTTCTCATACCCCAAGATTTGACAACAGAGCAGGTGGAGGCATTGGTCTGCTCCTATCAACCAAATGTACCTTCCAAGTTATCCCCCAAGTACCCTCACTTGTCTTCCCTTCTTTTGAGGTCCATGCTGTCAGACTCTACATCCCCTTCTCCATGTGAGTGGCGGTGGTGTATCATCCTCTGGGCCCTCCCATCAATTCCTGGATCGTTTTGCCACCTGGATTCCACATTTTCTCTCCTGTGACATCCCCACCCTCATCATGGGTGATTTCAACATCCCCATTGCTTTTCCCCTCTCCCCATCTGCTTCTCACCTTTGATCTCTAACCTCCTCTTTCGGCCTCTCGCAGCATACTAACTCTCCAACGCATGAAGACGGAAACTACCTCAACCTGGTCTTCTCTCGGCCTTGCTCAGTGGGTGATTTCACAAACTCCCCTGTTGTGAATTTGCTTTTTGCTCCCTCTAGTGGTTACTAGTTTTTTGACTCTGGTTTTTCTGTCATTCCTTTTATCCGCACCTGGGTCGTTAGTTAGGGGTGTTGCTATATAAGCTCCCTGGACCTTCAGTTCAATGCCTGGCAACGTAGTTATCAGAGCTAGTCTGCTGTGCTCTTGTCTACTGATCCTGGTTCCAGTTATATCAGCTAAGTCTGCCTTTTGCTTTTTGCTATTTGTTTTGGTTTTGTATTTTTGTCCAGCTTGTTCCAAATCTATATCCTGACCTTTGCTGGAAGCTCTAGGGGGCTGGTGTTCTCCCCCCGGACCGTTAGACGGTTCGGGGGTTCTTGAATTTCCAGTGTGGATTTTGATAGGGTTTTTGTTGACCATATAAGTTACCTTTCTTTATTCTGCTATCAGTAAGCGGGCCTCTCTGTGCTAAACCTGGTTCATTTCTGTGTTTGTCATTTCCTCTTACCTCACCGTCATTATTTGTGGGGGGCTTCTATCCAGCTTTGGGGTCCCCTTCTCTGGAGGCAAGAAAGGTCTTTGTTTTCCTCTACTAGGGGTAGCTAGATTCTCCGGCTGGCGCGTGTCATCTAGAATCAACGTAGGAATGATCCCCGGCTACTTCTAGTGTTGGCGTTAGGAGTAGATATATGGTCAACCCAGTTACCACTGCCCTATGAGCTGGATTTTTGTATTCTGCAGACTTCCACGTTCCTCTGAGACCCTCGCCATTGGGGTCATAACAGTTTGCCAGGCCAGTATTAAATGTTTAATGCATTGCAGAAGAGGGATTATAAGAAAGAAGATTCTGAGTTTTTTTTTTCTCCTTCCCCTTTACCTCAGAGTGGCTATGCTTGCTGCAGACATGAATGTCCAGACCTTGATTACAAGTGTGGACCAGCTGGCTACTCGTGTGCAGGGCATACAAGACTATGTTATCAGAAATCCTAGGTCAGAACCTAAAATACCGATTCCTGAACTGTTTTCCGGAGACAGGTTTAAGTTTAGGAATTTCGTGAATAATTGTAAATTGTTTTTGTCCCTGAGACCCTGTTCATCAGGAGATTCTGCTCAGCAAGTAAAAATTGTTATTTCGTTCTTACGGGGCGACCCTCAGGATTGGGCTTTTTCGCTGGCGCCAGGAGATCCGGCATTGGCTGATCTTGATGCGTTTTTTCTGGCGCTCGGTTTACTTTATGAGGAACCCAATCTTGAGATTCAGGCAGAAAAGGCCTTGCTGTCTATGTCTCAGGGGCAGGACGAGGCTGAAGTGTATTGCCAAAAATTTCGGAAATGGTCCGTGCTGACACATTGGAACGAGTGTGCACTGGCCGCTAATTTTAGAAATGGCCTTTCTGAAGCCATTAAGAATGTTATGGTGGGTTTTCCCATTCCCACAGGTCTGAATGATACTATGGCACTGGCTATTCAAATTGACCGGCGGTTGCGGGAGCGCAAAACCGCAAATTCCCTCATGGTGTTGTCTGAACAGACACCTAATTCGGTGCAATGTGATAGAAAAACCGCAAATTCCCTCATGGTGTTGTCTGAACAGACACCTGATTTAATGCAATGTGATAGAATCCTGACTAGAAATGAGCGGAAAATTCATAGACGCCGGAATGGCTTGTGCTACTACTGTGGTGATTCTACACATGTTATCTCAGCATGCTCTAAACGTATAGCTAAGGTTGTTAGTCCTGTCACCGTTGGTAATTTGCAACCTAAATTTATTCTGTCTGTAACTTTGATTTGCTCACTGTCATCTTATCCTGTCATGGCGTTTGTAGATTCAGGTGCTGCCCTGAGTCTCATGGATCTCTCATTTGCTAAGCGCTGTGGATTTACTCTTGAACCATTAGAAAATCCTATTCCTCTTAGGGGTATTGATGCTACACCATTGGCAGCAAATAAACCGCAGTATTGGACTCAGGTTACCATGTGCATGACTCCTGAACACCGCGAGGTGATACGTTTCCTGGTTTTACATAAAATGCATGATTTGGTCGTTTTAGGGCTGCCATGGTTACAGACCCATAATCCAGTCCTGGACTGGAAGGCTATGTCAGTCTCAAGTTGGGGCTGTCGTGGTATTCATGAGGATTCCCTGCCTGTGTCTATTGCTTCTTCTACGCCTTCGGAAGTTCCGGAGTATTTGTCTGATTATCAGGATGTCTTCAGTGAGTCTGAGTCCAGTGCACTGCCTCCTCATAGGGACTGTGACTGTGCTATAGATTTGATCCCAGGCAGTAAATTTCCTAAGGGAAGACTGTTTAATCTGTCGGTACCTGAACATACCGCTATGCGTTCATATATCAAGGAGTCTCTGGAAAAAGGACATATTCGTCCGTCTTCTTCCCCTCTTGGTGCGGGATTCTTTTTTGTGGCAAAAAAGGACGGATCTTTGAGACCTTGTATTGATTATCGGCTTTTAAATAAGATCACTGTCAAATTTCAGTATCCTTTACCGCTGTTGTCTGACTTGTTTGCCCGGATTAAGGGTGCCAAGTGGTTCACCAAGATAGACCTTCGTGGTGCGTACAACCTTGTGCGCATTAAGCAAGGTGATGAATGGAAAACCGCATTCAATACGCCCGAAGGTCATTTTGAGTACTTGGTGATGCCTTTTGGGCTCTCCAATGCGCCTTCAGTTTTTCAGTCCTTTATGCATGACATTTTCCGGAAGTATCTGGATAAATTTTTGATTGTTTATCTGGATGATATTTTGGTTTTTTCTGATAATTGGGATTCGCATGTGGAGCAGGTCAGGTTGGTCTTTAAAATTTTGCGTGAAAATTCTTTGTTTGTCAAGGGCTCAAAGTGTCTCTTTGGTGTACAGAAGGTTCCCTTTTTGGGGTTCATTTTTTCCCCTTCTGCTGTGGAGATGGACCCAGTCAAGGTCCGAGCTATTCTTGATTGGACTCAGCCCTCGTCAGTTAAGAGACTTCAGAAGTTCTTGGGCTTCGCTAACTTCTACCGTCGTTTTATCGCTAATTTTTCTAGCATTGTGAAACCTTTGACGGATATGACCAAGAAGGGCTCCGATGTAGCTAACTGGGCTCCTGCTGCCGTGGAGGCTTTCCAGGAGTTGAAACGCCGGTTTACTTCGGCGCCTGTTTTGTGCCAGCCTGACGTCTCACTTCCCTTTCAGGTTGAGGTGGATGCTTCGGAGATTGGGGCAGGGGCCGTTTTGTCGCAGAGAGGCCCTGGTTGCTCTGTTATGAAGCCTTGTGCCTTTTTCTCTAGGAAATTTTCGCCTGCCGAGCGAAATTATGATGTGGGCAATCGGGAGTTGTTGGCCATGAAATGGGCATTTGAGGAGTGGCGTCATTGGCTCGAGGGTGCTAAGCATCGTGTGGTGGTCTTGACTGATCACAAAAATCTGATGTATCTCGAGTCTGCTAAACGCCTTAATCCGAGACAGGCCCGCTGGTCATTGTTTTTCTCCCGCTTTGATTTTGTTGTCTCGTATTTACCAGGTTCAAAGAATGTGAAGGCCGATGCTCTTTCTAGGAGCTTTGTGCCTGATGCTCCTGGAGTCGCTGATCCTGTTGGTATTCTTAAAGATGGAGTTATCTTGTCAGCTATTTCTCCGGATCTGCGACGTGTGTTGCAGAGATTTCAGGCTGATAGGCCTGAGTCTTGTCCACCTGACAGACTGTTTGTCCCGGATAAGTGGACCAGCAGAGTCATTTCCGAGGTTCATTCCTCGGTGTTGGCAGGTCACCCGGGAATTTTTGGCACCAGAGATCTGGTGGCCAGGTCCTTTTGGTGGCCTTCCTTGTCAAGGGATGTGCGGTCATTTGTGCAGTCCTGTGGGACTTGTGCTCGAGCTAAGCCTTGCTGTTCTCGTGCCAGCGGTTTGCTCTTGCCCTTGCCTGTCCCGAAGAGACCTTGGACACATATCTCCATGGATTTCATTTCTGATCTTCCGCTATCTCAGGGCATGTCCGTTATCTGGGTGATATGTGATCGCTTCTCCAAGATGGTCCATTTGGTTCCTTTGCCTAAGCTGCCTTCCTCTTCCGATCTGGTTCCTGTGTTTTTCCAGAACGTGGTTCGTTTGCACGGCATCCCTGAGAATATTGTGTCAGACAGAGGATCCCAGTTCGTTTCCAGGTTCTGGCGATCCTTTTGTAGTAGGATGGGCATTGATTTGTCGTTTTCGTCTGCTTTCCATCCTCAGACTAATGGACAGACGGAGCGAACCAATCAGACTTTGGAGGCTTATTTGAGGTGTTTTGTCTCTGCTGATCAGGACGATTGGGTGACATTCTTGCCGTTGGCTGAGTTTGCCCTTAATAATCGGGCTAGTTCCGCCACCTTGGTTTCGCCTTTTTTCTGCAACTCTGGTTTCCATCCTCGCTTTTCTTCGGGTCATGTGGAGCCTTCTGACTGTCCTGGGGTGGATTCTGTGGTGGATAGGTTGCAGCAGATCTGGAATCATGTGGTGGACAACTTGAAGTTGTCACAGGAGAAGGCTCAGCGCTTTGCCAACCGCCGCCGCGGTGTGGGTCCCCGACTACGCGTTGGGGATTTGGTGTGGCTTTCTTCCCGCTTTGTTCCTATGAAGGTCTCCTCTCCCAAATTTAAACCTCGTTTTATTGGGCCTTACAAGATATTGGAAATCCTTAATCCTGTATCTTTTCGTCTGGATCTTCCTGTGTCGTTTGCTATTCACAATGTATTTCATAGGTCCTTGTTGCGGCGGTACATTGTGCCTGTAGTTCCTTCTGCTGAGCCTCCTGCTCCGGTGTTGGTTGAGGGCGAGTTGGAGTACGTGGTGGAGAAGATCTTGGATTCTCGCCTCTCCAGGCGGAGGCTTCAGTACCTGGTCAAGTGGAAGGGCTATGGTCAGGAGGATAATTCCTGGGTGGTCGCCTCTGATGTTCATGCGGCCGATTTAGTTCGTGCCTTTCATGCCGCTCATCCTGATCGCCCTGGTGGTCGTGGTGAGGGTTCGGTGACCCCTCACTAAGGGGGGGGTACTGTTGTGAATTTGCTTTTTGCTCCCTCTAGTGGTTACTAGTTTTTTGACTCTGGTTTTTCTGTCATTCCTTTTATCCGCACCTGGGTCGTTAGTTAGGGGTGTTGCTATATAAGCTCCCTGGACCTTCAGTTCAATGCCTGGCAACGTAGTTATCAGAGCTAGTCTGCTGTGCTCTTGTCTACTGATCCTGGTTCCAGTTATATCAGCTAAGTCTGCCTTTTGCTTTTTGCTATTTGTTTTGGTTTTGTATTTTTGTCCAGCTTGTTCCAAATCTATATCCTGACCTTTGCTGGAAGCTCTAGGGGGCTGGTGTTCTCCCCCCGGACCGTTAGACGGTTCGGGGGTTCTTGAATTTCCAGTGTGGATTTTGATAGGGTTTTTGTTGACCATATAAGTTACCTTTCTTTATTCTGCTATCAGTAAGCGGGCCTCTCTGTGCTAAACCTGGTTCATTTCTGTGTTTGTCATTTCCTCTTACCTCACCGTCATTATTTGTGGGGGGCTTCTATCCAGCTTTGGGGTCCCCTTCTCTGGAGGCAAGAAAGGTCTTTGTTTTCCTTTACTAGGGGTAGCTAGATTCTCCGGCTGGCGCGTGTCATCTAGAATCAACGTAGGAATGATCCCCGGCTACTTCTAGTGTTGGCGTTAGGAGTAGATATATGGTCAACCCAGTTACCACTGCCCTATGAGCTGGATTTTTGTATTCTGCAGACTTCCACGTTCCTCTGAGACCCTCGCCATTGGGGTCATAACACTCCCCTCTCCTGATCTCTGACCACAACCTTTCATTTTCTATCAAGAACTGGCATCCCGCTCAGGTCACCGCCACTTTCCACACTTATAGAAACACAGGCCATTAACACCCAGAAACTTATGAAGAACTTGCAGTCATCATTGGCCCCTATCTCCTCCCTCTCATGTCCTAATTCTGCACTGAAGCATTACAGTGAAACCCTGCAAAGTGCCCTGGGCGAAATTTCACCTCCTATACATAGAACAACTTGGCACAGACGGCGACAACCGTGGCACATGCTGCAAACATGTTTCTTACAGCGGTGCTCCAGCCGAATGCCTGTGGAGAAAATTTAATCTACCCGAAGATTTCATCCGTTATAAGTTTATACTTAAAACATACAACTCTGCCCTTCACCTCACTGACCAATAACCCTAAACTTCTATTTGACACTTTTCATTCGCTACTCATCCCAAGAGTGCAGGCCCCAACCCCGGATCTCCGAGCTGGCGATCTGGCCAATTATTTCAAAGAAAAAATTGACCATATCCGACAGGAAATTATCTCCCAATCCCCTCATACCATGCACTGTCCTCCCTCCCCCACTGCATCTAGCTCACTCTCTGACTTTAAATTGCATCTTCTCGCCCGACCACTTGCACCAGTGACCCCATTCCGTCACATCTCCTCCAGTCCCTTTTCCCTGCTGTCACCTTTCACCCCACAAAAATATTCAACCTCTCTCTCTCTTCTGGTATCTTTCCCTCCTCATTTAAGCATGCCATCATACATCCATTATTTAAAAAAACATCCCTCAACCAAAACTGTGCCACTAACTATAGACCTGTCTCTAATCTTCCCTTTATCGCTAAACTCCTCGAAGGCCTGGTCCACTTCCACCTTATCCGCTATCTCTCAGATAACTCTTGTCGACCATCTTCAATCTGGTTTCCGCTCTTTACACTCTACTGAAACTGCCCTCACTAAAGTCTCTAATGATCTACTAACAGATAAATCTAATAGTCACTACTCCATGCTAATTCTCTTGGATCTCTCCACAGCATTCGACACTGTGGATCATCAGTTCCTCCTCACTATGCTGCACTCTATCGGCCTCAATGACACCGTTCTCTCCTGGTTCTCCTCCTATCTCTCTGACCACTCTTTCACTGTATCTTTTGCTGGTTCTTCCTCCTCTCATCTTCCCCTTACTGTTGGGGTTCCTCAAGGATCAGTTCTAGGCCCCCTCCTCTTCTCTTTGTATACCTCCCCTGTTGGACAAACAATCAGTAGATTTGGGTTCTAGTACCATCTCTATGCTGATGACACCCAATTATACACTTCTCCTGATATCACACCTGCCTTTTTAGAAAACACCAGCGATTGTCTTACCGCTGTCACTAACATCATGTCCTTCCTCTATCTGAAACTGAACCTGTCAAAAACTGAACTCCTCGTGTTTTGTCCCTCTACTAACCTACCTTTGCCTGACATTGCCATCTCCGTGTGTGGTTCCACCATTACTCCCAAGCAACATGCCCGCTGCCTTGGGGTCATACTTGATTCTGAGCTTTCATTCACCCCCAACATCCGATTACTGGCTCGCTCTTGTTATCTGCACCTCAAAAATATTTCTAGAATTTGACCTTTTCTTACTTTCGACTCTTACTGTTTCTCTTATTCATTCTCGTCTGGACTATTGTAACTCTCTACTAATCCACCTCCCTTTTACCAAACTCTCCCCTCTCCAATCTGTCCTGAATGCTGCAGCCAGGATCATATTCCTCATCAATCATTATACCGATGCCTCTACCTTGTGCCAGTCATTACACTGGTTACCCATCCACTCCAGAATCCAGCAAACATTACCCTCATCCACAAAGCACTCCATGGCTCAGCACCACCCTATATCTCCACCTTGGTCTCAGCCTACCACCCTACCAGTGCTCTCCGTTCTGCTAATGACCTGATGTTAGCATCCTCAATAATCAGAACCTCCCACTCCCGTCTCCAAGACTTTTCACGTGCTGCGCCAATTGTTTGGAATGCACTACCCAAGTTAACACGATTAACCACCAATCCCTACAGTTTTAAGCGTGCCCTAAAAACTCATTTGTTAAGACTGACCTACCGCCTCAACGCATTAACCTAACTATCCCTGTGTGGCCCATTCAAAAAGCTTAAACCATAATCAGGTTCCTCGCATCATGTTCTCATACGCTTTATGCATTTAACAGCCCTCTTTGTCTGTACTGTTACATATTTAGGCTGTTAACTGGTTCATGCAGCTTTACATGAACACCCGATTCTTACGCTATAGCTGGTCCGAACAATGAAAGCAATTGTTACCATCCACCTCTTGTGTCTCCCCTTATTCCTCATAGTTTGTAAGCTTGCAAGCAGGGCCCTCATTCCTCTTGGTATCTGTTTTGATCTGTGTTTATTGTTATGCTGTAATGTCTATTGTCTTTACAAGTCCCCTCTATAATGTAAAGTGCTGCGGAATATGTTGGCGCTATATAAATAAAAATTATTATTATTATTATTATTAATTAAGTAAAAATCAAAGCTGTCCTAAAACCAAGTGATAAGGGGCAGAATTGGTGAAAATTAGAGATGAGCGAATATTTCAATGTTCGGTTCAGATTATGATTGTCGAATTTGCAATATTCTCCGATTTATTCATCAAATATTCGCCGAATATAGCCGAGTGCCATTCAAATCAATGGGAGGCAAAAACAAACGCATGCACAACACCTTCTAATGGCCCCAAAAGCTGCCAAAACACATCAAATGAGTTACAGACACCAGGAAAGTGGCCACAATTCACGATAGTGCAAATTGTAGGATAGCTATGCAGCAATCAGCCATGCATGAGTTATCGTGGTCTGGGCCAGCATTTACAGCTTTCAATTGAACTTCAAAGTAAGACGAAGTGGGTGAGGGATCGGTGTAGACATGCTGTGCTGGGAGCCCTGATATCACGTGCAACAGCTCAATCTGCTTTTATGCTGAGTCACACTCACGTGGCACAAATATTTAGTAGACTACCATTGTCAGAAAAATCTAAGGATAGTAGTAACAGGGGTAGGTGACTCCAATGAAGTGGAGGCCTGACGGTCTCAGAGGCCTACTGCTACAGGCAACACGCAGGAAGGAGATCCAACCAGGAGTGTTCACATTTCCAAAAATTATTCGCAGACACCACCAAAGTGGCATTAATTTCACCACTGCAGAAATAGTATAATAGGGAGTGACAGGTCTTCCATTATGCCCAATCCAGCAGATGGACACCCAACCAGGAGTTTTCAAATGCAATCAAATAAGGGCCTTACACCACAGAAGTGCATCAATTTCACCACAGAAGAAATAGTATAATAGGGACCGACAGGTCTTCCACTACACCCAACCCATCAGATAGACACCCAAACAGGAATGTTCATATTTCCAAAAAATATTGGCAGACAATACCTAAGTGGCATCAACTTTACCACAGTAGAAATAGTATAATAGAGACTGATAGGTCTTGCACTATGCCCAATCTAGCAGATGGACACCCAACCAGGTGTTTTCAAATAAAAAAAAATGAATGCTTGACACCACAGAAGTGGCATCAATTTCACAGCAGTAGAAATAGTGTAATTTGGACCAACATGTCTTCCACTACAGCCAACCCAGCAGATGTAGACCAACCATGACTGTTCACATTTCCACAAATTTTGTGTTAACATCTGCAGCAGCAGCAGCAACAGCAGGCACAGAAGCCACACTAAAGATATCACAGAGTTCAGTTACGCAACATTAATACAGCATACTAAAAAATGAAATATCGCCTAGTCTGTACAATCTGCTATTGGGGTGCAAAAGCCCTTGAATAGCCATGACTTGTTCATCTTGATTAAAGTTAGGTGGTCTACACTTTAAGGGGACAGCCGGCTGCGCTTGCTCATCAGGATACCACCAACAGCGCTAGAGAACGCTGGCTGCCGGGCATGATAAAACCTCCCAGGCATGTGAGGCGAGCTCAGGCCACTCATACATTTTGGAAGACCAAAATCTGAAAGGGTTCAAACCCTCCATGATGGTATTGATATTCAGTTCTAGATATTCATGCACCATCCTCTCCATTGTTCACCCTGTTTTAGACTTGGACTCTTTTGTGCTGGTGCACGAGCAGGTCTAAAAAAGTATCAAATGACTCACAGAAATTGCTTCTTAAGGTACCTTCACACTAAACGACTTTGCAACGAGAACGACAACGATCCGTGACGTTGCAGCGTCCTGGATAGCGATATCGTTGTGTTTGACACGCAGCAGCGATCTGGATCCCGCTGTGATATCGCTGGTTGTTGTTGAAAGTCCAGAACTTTATTTGGTCGTCAGATCGGCGTGTATCGTCGTGTTTGACAACAAAAGCAACGATGCCAGCAATGTTTTACAATGGTAACCATGGTAAATATTGGGTTACTAAGCTCAGGGCCACGCTTAGTAACCCGATATTTACCCTGGTTACCATTGTAAAAGTAAAAAAAAAAACACTACATACTCACCCTCTGATGTCTGTCACGTCTCCCGGCGTCCGCGCTGCTGCTCAGAGCTTCCTGCACTGAATGTGTCAGTGCCGGCCGTAAAGCAAAGCACAGCGGTGATGTCACCGCTGTGCTTAGGGCCGGCGCTTACACAGTGCAGGGAAGCTGAAGGCGAGGGACGCGACAGACATGGCAATGTAAGTATGTAGTGTTTGGTTTTTTTTACATTTACACTGGTAACCAGGGTAAACATCGGGTTACTAAGCGCGGCCCTGCGCTTAGTAACCCGATGTTTACCCTGGTTACCCGGGGACTTCGGCATCATTGGTCGCTGGAGAGCTGTCTGTGTGACAGCTCTCCAGCGACCACACAGCGACGCTGCAGCGATCGGCATCGTTGTCGATATCGCTGCAGCGTCGCTTAATGTGACGGTACCTTTAGACTACTACTGTTGCTGCTGCTGCTGCTAATGTTTTGACATTGACAAATTGATGTTCCGGTGTTTGGAAGTCTAGAGCTGCGATGCGAACTGTGTGCTTCACTGCTGTCTTGGGGAAAAGCTCACTTAAGGTTGTGTAAAAGCATGTTTCGATACTCCAGCATTCGCAGGTCCCTTTCCAGGGTGGAAGCATCTGGCAAAATTTGGTTTTATAACGTGGTTCCAACAGAGTGACAACCCAGTAGTCAGCAATATTCCTAATCATTACTATATGGGGATCATGTTGCAGATAGTGCAGCAAGAAGGCACTCTACAGTGAGGTCCAATCCCATGTGGTGTTGGTGGCTGGGTAACACTGATGCTTGTTTCCTCCATTCCCTCCCACCAACCACGAACAAATGAGAGGGGAGTATTATCCTCTTCATCTCCTGACAGTTGCTTGCCCATCACCTCTTCCTCCTCCATTTGTCCCTCGAATCTTGCACCTTCACTAACAGTTAGGCTGTTATCCCAGCCCCCCTTTGAGACAATGCTATCCCTTCCGCATCCTCCTCTGCTTCCGCCTCTTCTTCTGGGACTACATCTCTTCCCACAGGCTATTCAAAGTCTGCTCCAGCATAAAGATAACTGGAATAGGGATGACGTCGTTGTCAGCGCTAACCATCTTGGTAGCCAATTTGAAACTGTGCAGAAGGGTGCAAAGGCCCTTAATCTGTGCCTACTCTGTAAGGCTACGTTCACATTTGCGTTGTGCGCCGCAGCGTCGGCGATGCAACGCACAACGCAAACAAAAACGCAGCAAAACGCATGCAAAACGCTGCGTTTTGCGACGCATGCGTCCTTTTTTTGGTTGATTTTGGACGCAGCAAAAATGCAACTTGCTGTGTCCTCTTCGCCCGGACGCGTGCGCCGCAGTGACGCATGCGTCGCAAAACGCAAGTGCAACGCATGTCCATGTGCCCCCATGTTAAATATAGGGGTGCATGACGCATGCGGCGACGCTGCGGCGCCCGACGCTGCGGCGCAGACCGCAAATGTGAACGTAGACTAAAGGTGATATGCGCCACGTCTGTACTGCATTGGTCCAGGCTATTCAACATGACATACTGCATCAGGGCTCGTTGCTGCTGCAACAGTCGCTGCAGTATATGCAGAGTGGAATTTCACCTTGTCGGCACATTGCACATCAACCTGTTAACTGGCATGGATAAAGACCTCTGTATCGATGCAAGTTGATGACCTGAGCGGTGCGAATGGCGGAAGTGAGCACACAGCTTACGTGCTTTCTGGAGCAGCTCACCCAGACCAGGATAGTGGCTAAGAAAACGCTGTAGCATCAGGTCGAGTACATGGATTGAGAAATTTGTAGTGTGCTTGTTCTAGGAGATCGGTCAAAAACAGCAGGCGTGTCCACTTCCTTACAGATGACAGCAGACTCTCAGTCAGTGTGACTGGAACGGATAAAGAACAGTAACCGAGAAGGAGGAAGAAGCAGCAGATATGATTGATGGGGCGGCTGATGGTGGTTGAGGTCCACTGGTCTGCATTTTTGCGCAGTGGGATTCCCACAGTAAAGCATGTTGATTGCGCATGTGAAGGTTCATACATGTAGTAGTCAAATTATTGCAAAGTTGGCAGATTACATGAGTTGGCTCTTCCTTTGCAGTGTTAAAAAGGCTCAGGCTAGTCAACCCTTGCCACCCCTGCGAGCTGCAGACCTTCTAACGCTTTTTCCTGCGAGCTGCAGACCATTGAATGCTTTTTCCACTATGGCCTCACTTTTTCCCAGTCATGTTGCTCAGATAGTGTGGTAGGAGCACAATATTAGCAACAAAAAAATAGATTTTAAGCTCTGCACCAGCTCTGCAAGCAGCTGAATTTCAGCAGCAGTAAATTACAAGGTGAAATATGGCATAGTGAATCGCGTTAGTCACAGAAGAAAGAATTGTTTGAGTGTGGATGAGTCCTGTATGACAAAGAAGATATGCTACAAACAATTGAAAAGTAACAGAATATTTTTTGAGGCCTGTGGATTAGGCCTCTATAAGAGATTAGATGCTACAAACAATCTCAAAGCTTCTCAGTGTAAGGCCGGTGTCACACTTGCATGTGCAATGTGAGAAACTCGCGCATCAATACCCGGCACTCGGGACCAGATCGTTCAGCTGCATAGAAATACATGCAGCCGCACGCTCCGGTCCCAAGTGCCTGCAGCAGTGCAGGGTATTGATGTGAGGCACTTGCACGAGTTTCTCGCATTACACACAAGTGTGACACAGCCTTAAAGGTTTTCTTTAGGAAAGGCATATTGTTATGTATCTACCCAGCAAAACGGGCTAACACAGACAGACTTCGTGCAAGCTATGCTGTAGGTTCTAATGGTACTCTGGTCTTCACCTTTTTACAACTGTTCTGTTCACTGCAGAGGCCCCAGGATAGGTCCACACTGTTGAGATTAAAAAGTAGCAACAATATTAATGGTAAGAACTATAGAGGTGGAAACAGTAACAAAATTCTAGAAGCTTAATCGTAGTATAGGGGATCAAGAAAAACTAAGAAAAAACAAAACTTTAGCAAACTAGTAAAAAAAAAAAATTAACATTTTTAAATCTTTATTGAGTGGTATAAAATCACATCCATCAAGAAGTTTTGAAAGTTTGATCACCTAGGGAATTTGGTGATGCCATCAAGATTACCGCAGTTCACTGAGGCTGCGTTCCCTGCCGAGCCCCTGAACTGCAGTGATCACCGCTGTCACAATGAGAAAAAGTTTCACTGTGCAAAGGTGAGTTCACCATGAGCAATTTCTCCCGATGGGCTGATCGCTGCCCCTTGAGGCTTATTGTCACTGTGTGAGCGGTGACCTCTGTGAGATCATTGACCAATTCGTCAAACAAGAAAAGAGACTATGCATATAGGGCGCACTCCCAAAATACAATTAAATACCAAAAATACAAAATTTTTATTGGGGAAGACAGAAAACACAAGTAAAAATATATATTAAAATACAACCAACACACCACTGGTCCTATAATAAGTCAATATATAGAGACAGCTTAAGGTACAATAGTATATTGTAAATCACGCCACCAACACACTATTGGTACTATCATGAAATATATAGAAGGACAACCTAGGGTACAATGATGTATCACAAATAGCACCACACATATGCACGAACAATGGCTTGTGTACACAATAGCTTATGTACACAGAGCAAGGCAGCAGGTAAACTCTGGATGCCCAGGGGAGTGCGCCCTATATGCATAGTCTCTTTTCTTGTTTGTCTGATATATGCTGCTGCTATGCATTGAGTTGCACCCCTCACTATACTTACCCTATAGGCTGTGATTGGCTCCTTGCCCATTGGTAGTGCTCCCTAGCTTTCCCCCTTTTTTGCATTGACCAATTCATTGACCAAGCTGGGAACGCAGCCTCAGTGACCGGTGGTAACTTGGATGACATCACTGCTAGTCACTGATGCTGCACTTGCAGCAGCTCATGCCTCAGTGGTTCTTAGCCTGGACGGTCGCCCCTTTAGCCTCAGACATGGAATGTGGAGTGGGACAGAACGATGGACAGGTGAGGAATATGGTTGTTTTTCATTTTTGCTTTATTACAGAAGATGAGGGCTTCAATGGAATGGGTGTTAGGTGAGAATAACTGTCTTTGTTATTTTTAAATAAAAAAGTAAAAGTGTGGTCTGTTTTATTTCAAATAAAGGACTGTATTCTGGCTGTGTCGTTATTTACCATATAATTATAGGCACCTTGCCATTACTAAGCCGTGGGCTTTATGTCACTGGACAATACAAAGGTGACATCAACCCCACAAATATGAACCCCACTTGCCACCGCCTGTCATGTCGGACGCTGTTCAGACCAGGTCGTCCGACAGACAGTGGTAATTCCGCTGTTGACCACTATTTGCTCATTGGCGTCTGCTAGATTTTATCTAGCTGTTCCGGGGTTAATTTACCTAATCCTCGGATTGGAAGCTGGGCCATTCCCATGGCCTTTAAATAGTTCTCCTGTTCATTGGGCGTTGCCGATTATAGCTTCTGTCTTGTGCGTTGTTATCTTGGTCTGGAGTGGAGAGCTGGTTGTTGGAGATCCGTTGCTGGTGGTGTATTTTCCTCTGTCTTATTTACTCCTTCCTATATTTGTATTTATTTTGCCCTGCACATTTATAGTGTATTCCTGAGTGACTGCGGCGTGGTGTATATTTTCCTTTATCCTTGTCTGTGCTAACTGTGGGTATTGGAATATTACCTCTTCACTGGGTGGAGTGCGGAGGTATCAGCCTAGGGTTAAAACAGGAGTCAGGGTGAGGTTCGAGGCCTGGACTTGCACACCATCAGTGTAAACTCCAGGTAGAGGGTCAGTCAGGATTTCCCTAGTCTGAGGGAAACTGCAGGGGCCCGGGTTTTTAGCTCTCGCTCACCTAGTCTCCCCGTGACACCGCCACAGGGAAAGTGGGAAGAGACAGGCAAAGCTCCAGCCTTTTCCGGGCTGATATTTTTAGGTTGGGGAGGCCAATGTCCATGGACCCTTACTAGCCAAAAAGGGTTCAACCCAATGAAAGAGCACCAAAACCTGAGTTCAATACAATACCTGGCAAAGAATAGATGTAACATGATGATTGAAAAAGGGCACTTTGTCATTGGTCAGCTGACCGACACTAGCAACTTGCTTTTATTAACTCTCTCAATCAGTTGTACTTACTGTACCTCAAACTTGCAAAGATACACACATGCCAGTTTCATAGAAGGTAAATCAAACTGTGGAAGTGTTGGCGAAGATTTAGACAACCATGGGGAAAAAATAAAATCTTAATGTAGAAGCTGCCTTTCATTTTATCTGAATGTGCTATCAATGTCAATGTCACTTATTTTTGTTTAAGGGTATTATTCTCATTATTTTGCACTTACATACCGTAACTAGATTACTGGATTTTCCACTCTACAGGATAGCAGTAAAGCCCTGAAATAATATAAAAGATAGTAAATATCTTTTAAGGCTCTAACACTCAGCTATTTTGACATAATGACTATTAGTCCGGCCATGGAGTGAATGCAGTGTAGTTATGCTTAGCGGCAATCATATATGTTTTTTACAGTATTTAGAGACATAAGTAAATTCACTCTAACTACAAAATAAAATATATTTATTTTGAATAATGCCTGTCTAGTTGAATAAAATATTTCTGCACCTAAACATTACATGTTGGCGATTTCTGAGAAGGAAAAATCCTTCCCTTTATTTATAAGGAGTGTCCAAGATTAAAGTTTAGTCCTTGAATCATAGTAGTGATTATGCCAAATTTCTTGCATAAATTGCTTTGAAAAGGCGCAAATGTTTTATGCCACTCCCAAATTTTGTGACTTTTGGCATTTTCACACCAGTATCACAAAGTTTCACCCACATAGACAGTGGTGGGGTGGGATGGGGGAATGGAGACATGATGTCACAGCTCAACTAAATCATGACGATCAACGGTGTGCCATAAATCTTACTCCAGTCTGACTAGAGTAAGATTTGTGGCATAAGCCATTTTCCAAATGTGCCTGATTCATTAAAAGGTATGTGCTTCTTAATGAATTAGGATTGTCTCTCTCTGCGAAACCCCCTCATTAACAGTGGCGTTCATGCTGGCCTTGATGAATTGGGGCCATATTCTTCTTTTTCCTAGAAACAGCAGCACAGTCATTCACAGCCTATGTCTAGTTTTGCAGCTCATCCCAATTTAAGTGAATGAAGCTAATTTAAAATATCAGACAAGGCATAAAGATAAGAGAAGCTCTCTAAAATAATTAGTGTACAATAAAAAGTTTTGAAATTTTTACTACAGTATACATGCAAAAAATTTCCACCATTCTTGCCTCTCACAGTTGTAATGGATGAGCGACTGTATATCTGTTTATACATAAGAACCAGTCTATCACTGATAAATGGAGCGTGTGCATTGTATTCCTCATAACTCCTGTAATGAAAAGATAACATGACTGTAAATATTGTGGCATCCACCTGATCAAATTTTTTTGAACAATAAACTGTTTTTACTGACCGTGAACTTTTATTGCACGTTTACCATTAGGGTAAAAGAAACCAGAAAAGAAAACAGGGTTATCTCTTGCAAGGCATAGAATGTTATTAATAATTAAGCCAGGTTTTTGTTTCAGAGCATAAGCCAATACATTTCCTTTTATCAAAACTGAAAATGCCCTAAAATGAGAGAACTTAAGGATGAACAAATTATTTATTAATATTAATAGTTCTTCTTCCCTTAAACAGAATCTGGCAGTAGCATCATCCACCCTAAGCCATCTATATGGGCATGTAGGTCAGAAAAAGTTAAAATGATAGATTGATACAGTACAGACCAAAAGTTTGGACACACCTTCTCATTTAAAGATTTTTCTGTATTTTCATGACTATGAAAATTGTACATTCACACTGAAGGCATCAAAACTATGAATTAACACATGTGGAATTATATACCTAACAAAAAAGTGTGAAACAACTGAAATTATGTCTTATATTCCAGGTTCTTCAAAATAGCCACCTTTTGCTTTGATGACTGCTTTGCACACTCTTGGCATTCTCTTGATGAGCTTCAAGAGGTAGTCACCGGGAATGGTTTTCACTTCACAGGTGTGCCCAGTCAGATTTAATAAGTGGGATTTCTTGCCTTATAAATGGGGTTGGGACCATCAGTTGTGTTGTGCAGAAGTCTGGTGGATACACAGCTGATAGTCCTACTGAATAGACTGTTAGAATTTGTATTATGGCAAGAAAAAAGCAGCTAAGTAAAGAATAACGAGTGACCATCATTACTTTAAGAAATGAAGGTCAGTCAGTCTCAAAAATTGGGAAAACTGTGAAAGTGTCCCCAATTGCAGTGGCAAAAACCATCAAGCGCTACAAAGAAACTGGCTCAGATGAGGACCGCCCCAGGAAAGGAAGACCAAGAGTCACCTCTGCTTCTGAGGATAAGTTTTTCCGAGTCACCAGCTTCAGAAATCGCAGGTTATCAGCAGCTCAGATTAGAGACCAGGTCAATGCCACACAGGGTTCTAGCAGCAGACACATCTCTACAACAACTCTTAAGAGGAGACTTTGTGCAGCAGGCCTTCATGGTAAATAGCTGCTAGTAAACCACTGCTAAGGACAGGCAACAAGCAGAAGAGACTTGTTTGGGATAAAGAACACAAGGAATGGACATTAGACCAATGGAAATCTGTGCTTTGCTCTGATGAGTCCAAATTTGAGATCTTTGGTTCCAACCACCGTATCTTTGTGTGACGCAGAAAAGGTGAACGGATGGACTCTACATGCCTGGTTCCCACCGTGAGGCATGGAGGAGGAGGTGTGATGGTGTGGGGGTGCTTTGCTGGTGACACTGTTGGGGATTCATTCAAAATTGAAGGCATACTGAACCAGCATGGCTACCACAGCATCTTGCAGCGGCTTGCTATTCCATCCGGTTTGCGTTTTGTTGGACCATCATTTATTTTTCAACAGGTCAGTGACCCCAAACACACCTCCAGGCTGTGTAAGGGCTATTTGACCAAGAAGGAGAGTGATGGGGTGCTATGCCAGATGACCTGGCCTCCACAGTCACCAGACCTGAACCCAATCGAGATGGTTTGGGGTGAGCTGAACAGCAGAGTGAAGGCAAAAGGGCCAACAAGTGCTAAGCATCTCTGGGAACTCCTTCAAGACTGTTGGAAGACCATTTCCGGTGACTACCTCTTGAAGCTCATCAAGAGAATGCCAAGAGTGTGCAAAGCAGTCATCAAAGCAAAAGGTGGCTACTTTGAAGAACCTAGTATATAAGACATAATTTCAGTTGTTTCACACTTTTTTGTAAAGTATATAATTCCACATGTGTTAATTCATAGTTTTGATGCCTTCAGTGTGAATGCACTATTTTCATACTCATGAAAATACAGAAAAATCTTAAAATGAAAAGGTGTGTCCAAACTTTTGGTCTGTACTGTATGTGTATGTGCTTTTTTTTTTTTACACTTGAACACAGTAGCCGGATGATGGGACTATACTGTCCCATCATCTGGTTACCTGTCACTGTAGCAGGCATAGCCGGATGGGACTATTAGTCCCATCGGACAATGCCTGCCTACATACAGACCCGCACACACAGCCCCGCACACACACACACAGCCCTGCACACACCCACGCACACCCACATAGACACACACAGCCCCGCAGACCCCTGCACAGCCCCGCGATCCCCGCACAGCCCCGTGACCCCCGTAAAGCCCGGCGATCCCTGCAGAGCCCCATGATCCCCGCACAGCCCACAATCCCCGCACAGCTCCACGAACCCTGCAGACTCTCGCACACAGACGCACACACACACACAGCCCCGCAGACACCCCGCAGATCCCCGCAGTTCCGCAGACCCCCGCACACAGCCCCGCAGACCACCACAAACACAAACAAACACCCGCACACAGACACGCACATCTCCACCCACACACATAGTCTCCGCCCACACTCCGCCCACACACTCTTCCCCCTCCCCATCTGCAGCATTTCTCGCACCCAACTCCGCAGCAAAACCGCAGATCCTGTAGTTTTGCTACAGATTTGACTGAATCAATGGAAGTCAATGTGTGCAGAAACGCTGCAGATCCGCAAAAAGAATTGACTTGGTCCTTTTTTGAATCTGCTGCGTTTTCAGTGCGGAATTGTCCTTGTTCTTGCGGATCTGCAGCATTTCTGTGCGGAAAAAAACGCTGCGGATCTGCAGGAAATCCGCAATGTGTGCACATAGCCTTAAAAGAATTTTCTAATTTTAGCAAAGTGAACCATATTTACTTGCAGGCTTGTAAAATAGTCACTGGTACTCACCCTTTCCCATTCCAGCACTGACTCCCTGTGCCGGTGGCTGTGTTTTGTCTGCAGAAGTGATGTCATATCTACAGCAAGAATTACTGCTGCAGACAATCACTGATCTTAGCTTCAAGAGCCGCTGAGCTCAGCGACTGGCTGTATTGGTGATGCGCTCTATTGATGTGATGTCAATGCTACAGCCAAAACACAGAGACCGCAGCAATGGCGGAAAGTTTCCACTTTAGCAAAGGAAGATGAGTGCCGGCTAGAGCTATTATTTTATATGTCTGCCACCCCTTGGGTTCCTCTTTGCTGAAAGTGGAAACACCTTTGGTGAGCCACGGTGTACTTACCCGAAAAAGGATACTCACAGTGTCTCACAATGCAATACCAATTTAAGCGCCCATAGTGTTAGTCACAGTGTCCTGCATGCAGACACAGCTATACTCTGCCTCCATTCACACTTGATAAGTGGTTTGTAACTATCCGGTAAGGAATAAGAGGCAGCAATCTATCTATCCTCCTTTTCTGTTAAATTCATACATTAAATCTTGTCAGTGTTACCACCATTATTTTCAGATTCATCAATGGGTGACATAAAGTAATAAAACAAAGGAAAGAATTGGAATTTTGGAATATACTGTAAAGCGTTTAATATTCTCTTAACAGAGAGAGAATGGCAAACCTGTATTATAGATTAGTAAAATCTATGTTTCATGCTTGAATTACAGCAATGAATACAGAATATTAGTGAAGTGTAACATTGGTTTCTTCGAGTCTCATTCAATATTTTATTCGTTTAATATTTCTACAAACTCCTATGGATTTAATTTCATGAATATTTAAATAAAATGCACCATCTAGTGGTCATGTGTACTAATAGCATGCACATTGTTTTCATTTTCTTTTATTACTGCTTCAGTGCTTGCTATGTAATACTGAATTTCCGGCAGGGAATGTCACAATCAGTCTTGTTCAGATGTCATACTAGGGCATATAAAAATTGCAGAGAGCCCCTCAATTAGAATCCCCCCTATTAGTGAACAGGAAAGAACGCCTGCCACTCACTTTGGCTTAAATAGTCCTTATATTATATTTTCCTGGATGATATAAGGTTATTGTTACGTTATTGCAAGTAACATAAATATTGCAGTTATTTGTTGCCTTTTTTTTATAGAGAAACTCTGCTGCTTTTAAGAGCTCAAGCAATGTGGATGTGATTTCATAAAAATTCAGACTTAATACACACATGGTCAAAATTGATGACACCCCTCATTTAATGACAGAAAAACCCACAATGGTCAGAGAAATAACTTGAATCTGACAAAAGTAATAATAGATAAGAGATCTATGAAAATGAACAAATGAAAGTAAGACATTGCTTTCCAACCATGCTTCCACAGAATTTAAAAAAAAATAAAACTCATGAAATAGGCCTGGACAGAAATGATGGTACCTCTGAAAATAATGTGACGAAAGGGACATATCTTGGAATCAGTGAGTGGCCTGTATATAGGGCTACAGATACTGTGCTGCTTGGTGACATGGTATGTATCACATTCAACATGGACCAGAGGAAGCGAAGGAAAGAGTTTTCTCAGGAGATTAGAAAGAAAATTATAGACAAATAAATTAAAGGTAAAAGTTATAAGACCATCTCCAAGCAGCTTGATGTTCCTGTGACTACAGTTGCACATATTATTCAGAAATTTAAGATCCATGGGACTGTAGCCAACCTCCCTGGACGGGGCCACAGGAGGAAAATTGATGACAAATCAAAGAGACGGATAATACAAATGGTAACAAAAGAGCCCAGAAAAATTTCTAAACAGATTAAGGTGAACTTCAAGCTCAAGGAACATCAGTGTCAGAACGCACCATTCGTCGTTGTATGAGCCAAAATGGACTTCATGGGAGACAACCAAGGAGGACACCATTGTTGAAAAAATCATCAAAAAGCCTGACTGGAATTTGCCAAACTACATGTTGACAAGCCACAAAGCTTCTGGGAGAATGTCCTATGGACAGATGAGACAAAAATGGAACTTTTTGGCAAGGCACATCAGCTCTATGTTCACAGACGGAAAAATGAAGCATATCAAGAAAATAACACTATCCCTATTGTGAAACATGGAGGGGGCTCTGTTATGTTCTGGGGCTGCTTTGCTGCATCTGGCACAGGGTGTCTAGAATCTGTGCAGGGTACAATGAAATCTCAAAACTATCAAGGGATTCTAGAGAGAAATGTGCTGCCCAGTGTCAGAAAGCTTGGTCTCAGTCGCAGGTCATGGGTCTTGCAACAGAACAATGACCCAAAACACACAGCTAAAAGCATCCAAGAATGGCTAAGAGGAAAACATTGGAATATTCTGAAGTGGCCTTCTATGAGCCCTGACCTAAATCCTATTGACCATCTTTGGAATGAACTGAAACATGCCGTCTGTAAAAGTGCCTTATGAATGCCTTACAGTACTAACAAATGCTTTAAGAAAAGTTGCTTCAAAACAGCTCAAAAATGCATCAAATAATGGGGAAAACACATTAAAAACACAGCAAAGAAGATTGTTATTATATATTTTGGCGTCTTCACCTGCAGAAAACATGCTGACAAAAATACTACAGAAAAAACACAGCATTGAACATGGCTTAACTCAGCAATCTGCTGATCTTAGGATGGGATTCTTTTAAGCAGGTGTTGCCCAGGTAGATCAATCAATTAATATGCAATATCTATCTATGTAATCGTCTAAGGGGTACTTCCGTCTGTTTGTCTGTCTGTCTGTCTGTTTGTAACGGAAATCCAGGCAGGCCGCGACCAATCAGCGACAGGCTTAGTCCGGCCACGAATTGGCCCCTCCCTACTCTCCTCCAGTCAGTCCCCCTCCCTACTCCCCTCCAGTCAGTGCCAGTGTGTCGCCCCATCCTGGACCAACTTTTTACTATTGATGCTGCCTATGCAGCCTAAAGATATAATGTTAAAAATAATAATAAAAAAAAATCATGCTATTCTCACCTTCCATCGCCTCCGCAACTTTCCCACTCCTCGCGATGCTCTCGGCAGCTTCCGTTCCCTGTGATGCATTGCGAAATTACCCAGATGACTTAGAGGTCTCGCGAGACCACTACGTCATCACTGGTTATGGCGCGGGATTTAAACACTGCTTCGCTGATTAGTCGCGCCCGGCTGGCCGCGACCAATCAGCGACCATCTCGGACTAACTTTTTACTATTGATGCTGCCTATGCAGCATCAATAGTAAAAGGATATAAAGTTAAAAATAATAAAAAATAAAAAAAATTGTGATATTCTCACCTTCCGGCGTCTGTGGCAGCTTTAACTGCTCCTCGCGATGCTCCGGTCCCACCGTTTTGCTGATTGGTCGCGGCTGGCCACGACCAATCAGCAACATTGGCACGGGATTTAAACACCGCTTCGCTGATTGGTCGCGCCTGGCCGCGACCAATCAGCGACAATGGCGCGGGATTTAAATCACACTTCACTGATTGGTCGCCCCCGGCCGGCCGCGACCAATCAGCGACAGGCGCTGTCCGGCTGCGAATTGGAGCGGGATTTAATTTAAATCACGCTTCATGGCACGTGATTTAAACAATGCTTCACTGATTGGTCGCACCCGGCTGGCCGCAACCAATCAGCGACATTGGCGCGGGATTGAAACCACGCTTTGCTGATTGGTCGCGCCCGGCCGCGACCAATCAGCGACATTCGCACGGGATTTAAATCACGCTTCACGGCGCGCGATTTAAACACTGCTTCATTCATTGGTCGCGCCCGGCCGGCCGTGACCAATCAGTGACATTGGTGCGGGATTTAAATACTACGTGACTGTGCATTCTAGAATACCCGATGCGTTAGAATCGGGCCAACACCTAGTACTATTATATTATTGTAAGTGCTGGTAATCCCTGTACAATTCTTAGAAGTGATTTGTGAAACAAGCTCTATAGGACACTAGTTAAAGAATTAAAACTATTTGTGCTCCTTGGACATGTGTCCTGAAGAAGGAGTATGCTGACTTTAAAACGCGTTGACAATAAACCACTGTGAATTATACTCTATTTCATAAATTATTTACCAGAAAATCAGCAGCGCAGAGTAAATCCGCTTTCCCAATACCTTGATATGATGAGAGTGTGATCTGATTCTCTCAGATGAGAAGATGGAGAAAAAATGTCTCCATCTTCTCTGTTCTGTGAGTCTGCGAAAATTAGACAGCACTCAGAAGTCTGATGTTTTCCACGGACTGCATGACCGAGTGAGATCCAAATATCAGATCAAACTTGAGCATGCAACAATTTTTCCCCTGGACCGCTTATGTCTGAGGAAAAAATTGGACATGTGCAGAGCCCCATAGAATAACATTGGTCTGAGTGCAATCTGATACTTTGTTAGATCACACTCGGACCGATAATACAGTAGTCTGCTCGACCCCGTATGCCCAGTTACACAAGCCATCCTCCATCCCCTATATTGTATACACTGTGTTCCAAATTATTATGCAAATTGAATTTAAGTGTCATACAGATTTAATTGTTTTGTTTTTCAAATAAACTCGTCGATGGTATTGTGTCTCAGGGATCAATGGATCACTGAAATCAATCTTAAACACGTGTGATAATTAGTTTTCTAGGAGATTCTAATTAAAGGAAAACTACTTAAAAATGATGTTCCACGTTATTAAGCAGGCCACAGGTTTCAAGTTATATGGGAAATAAAAAGGATCTATCTGCTGCTGAAAAGCATTAAAAAGCGCAATGCCTTGGTCAAGGTATTAAAAAATTAGATATTTCTCGAAAACGTAAGAGTGATCATCATACTGTGAAGAGATTTGTGACTGAAACAGAGCACAGACAGAGTTCATGCAGATAAAGGCATAATGAGGAAGGTTTCTGCCAGACAAATTAATTGGATTAAGAGAGCAGCTGCCAAAATACCATTACAAAGCAGCAAACAGTTATTTGAAGCTGCTGGTGCCTCTGGAGTCCCTTGATCCTCAAGGTGTAGGATCCTTCAAAGGCTTGCTGTGGTCCATAAACCTACTATTCGGCCACCCCTAAACAGTGTTCACAAGCAGAAACGGTTGCATTCGGCCCAGACATACATGAAGACTAATTTTCAAACAGTCATGTTTACTGTTGAGTGTCGAGCAACCCTGGATGGTCCAGATGGATGGAGTAGTGGATGGTTGGTGGATGGCCACCATGTCCCAACAAGGCTGCGACGTCAGCAAGGAGGTGGAGGGGACATATTTTGGGCCGGAATCATGGGGAAACAGCCAGTAGGGCCCATTAAGGTGTGAAAATGACCTCTATAAAGTAAATAGAGTTTCTGACTGACAACTTTCTTCCATGGTCTAAAAAGCAGAAATGTGCCTTCAGGAGCAAAATCATCTTCATGCTGACAATGCCCCATCTCATGCTGCAAAGAATATCTCTGAGTCATTGGCTGCTATGGGCAAAAAAGGAGATAAACTCATGGTGTGGCCACCATCTTCCCCTGACCTCAACCCTATAGAGAACCTATATGGAGTTGTAAGAGGGTGGTGCTGTTATGGACAGTAAGGAACACGCTGTCACTTTAAGAGGCTGCACCCCCTTGTCTGGCGTGATGGAATGTTCTGCTTCTCCCCTGCAATAGTCGGTGTAATGAACTAGTCTGTGCAGAGTGCAGGTGTGGAGCTGGAGCAGCGTGTGAGAGCTGAGGCTGGTGCAGAGAGGACTTTTTGTGCTGATAGCTGAATGAGAGAAGATCTGTGCCCTGATATAGCTGCAAGAGAGACACGAAGATACAGAGAAAGGAATTTACAGTTACTAGGAGCTTCCCTAGGATCCAGAAGCAAGAGAAGACCATGCTTCACAGAGCTGACAGAAAGCCGTGCGCACCACCGTATAGACTGCTGGGGGCCCCCTGGGACTGGAGCTGATTCTCCAACATCACCGTGAGTTTGTTCCTGTTTGGTGCACCTGTTGGGGGCCTAGTGTAGGCCTCAATAGTCAGTACACGGGAGCCGTGTGGCCTGCTTAGTAAAGGCCAGGGAGGTTATACGTAGAGTAGCATCATCACTCGTTTATTGTTTACATTTGCTTGTTAGACATATTTTGAGTCTGCAATAGTTGTAGCACCTTGCTGTTTTACGGAAAAGTTAAAGTTCATAACTCTTGTAAATTGTCTGTTGCCATTGTATACCCCTGTTTGCATCTTCCTCATTCCTTTCATTCTTTGCCTTCCAATAAATCTACCCTTTGTTGTTTGCACCTCATCTTGTGTACAGTAGTCTTCCTACACCGTGGTGGTCCCCCCCAGCCATCACTTCAGAGTATCATCAAGCAAAAGATCTATGAGGGTGGGAGGCAGTTCACATCAACACAGCAGCTCTTCGAGGCAAAGAAATACAAGCAGAAACTCTCCAAAACATCACAAGTTCAATGGATACAAGAATTGTGAAGGTGATATCAAAGAAGGCTCCTATGTTAACATGTAACTTGGCCTGTTAGGAGGTTTTGGAGTTAAATAGATTTTTTGTTCAGTGAATGTGACCTCCCAATGCTGCAAATTCCACAAATGAGCATTTTCAGTTCTTTAAAACAGATCAAATGTTTAGAAATTCTACTGTACCTAATTATGTGGAACAGTGCATTGTGAGGTTTTATTCATTTTGGAGATTATACTGTTATCATTGGGAGGTTTCTTCAATGAAATTTGATGTATAATCTAACGGGTGATGACGTTTATTAGACTGACTGTCATTTGCACCGACCATGTAGGAAAATCTGAGAAAAATATCATTTGCACTAGATGGCAGCCCGATTCTAAAGAATCGGGAGTCTAGAATCCATATATACTTTATTTATTCAAATGTAAGAATAATACAATTAATAAATAATAGTAAGAAAGAACAAAAAATGGCTGCACTCACCAGCTCTTGACAATTCTTGTTATTTAAGGTACAGTTACACAGGATCCATGAACATGCTTATGAGGGGAGTGATGAAAGACATCAGACAACAACTTTGCGTGTTGTGGCAAATGCCACAACAACGGTTCTTTGCTTAACCCCTTAGTGACAGAGCCAATTTGGTACTTAATGACCGAGCCAATTTTTACAATTCTGACCAGTGTCACTTTATGAGGTTATAACTCTGGAACGCTTTATCGGATCCTGCTGATTCTGAGATTGTTTTTTCGTGACATGTTGTACTTCAAGTTAGTGGTAACATTTCTTCGATATTACTTGCGATTATTTATGAAAAAAATGGAAATATGGCAAAAAATTTTAAAATTTTGCAATTTTCAAATTTTGTATTTTTATGCCCTTAAATCAGAGAGATATGTCACAAAAAATAGTTAATAAATAACATTTCTCACATGTCTACTTTACATCAGCACAATTTTGGAAACAATTTTTTTTTTTGTTAGGGAGTTATAAGGGTTAAAAGTTGACCAGCAATTTCTCATTTTTACAACACCATGTTTTTTTTAGGGACCACATCACCTTTGAAGTGATTTTGAGGGGTCTATATGATAGAAAATAACCAAGTGTGACACCATTCTAAAAACTGCACCCCTCAAGCTGCTCAAAACCACATTCAAGAAGTTTATTAACCCTTTACGTACTTCACAGGAACTAAAACAATGTGGAAGAAAAAAATTAACATTTTACTTTTTTTTGCAAACATTTTACTTCAGAACCATTTTTTTTAATTTTCACAAGTGTAAAAACAGAAATTTAACCACAAATTTTGTTGTGCAATTTTTCCTGAGTACGCCGATACCCCATATGTGGAGGTAAACCACTGTTTGGGCGCACCGCAGAGCTTGGAAGTGAAGGAGCACCGTTTGACTGTTTCAATGCAGAATTGGCTGGAATTGAGATCGGACGCCATGTCGCGTTTGGAGAGCCCCTAATGTGCCTAAACAGTGGAAACCCCCCACAAGTGACACCATTTTGGAAACTAGACCCCCCAAGGAACTTATCTAGATGTGTGGTGAGCACTTTGAACCCCCAAGTGCTTCACAGAAGTTTATAACGTAGAGCCGTGAAAATAAAAAATCGCATTTGTTTTCACAAAAATGATTTTTTCGCCCACAAATTCTTATTTTCACAAGGGTAACAGGAGAAATTAGACCACAAAAGTTGTTGTGCAATTTCTCCTGAGTACGTCGATACCCCATATGTGGAGGTAAACCACTGTTTGGGCGCACCGCAGAGCTTGGAAGTGAAGGAGCACCGTTTGACTTTTTCAATGCAGAATTGGCTGGAATTGAGATCGGATGCCATGTCGCGTTTGGAGAGTCCCTGATGTGCCTAAACAGTGGAAACCCCCCACAAGTGATACCATTTTGGAAACTAGACCCCTTAAGGAACTTATCTAGATGTGTGGTGAGCACTTTGAACCCCCAAGTGCTTCACAGAAGTTTATAACGTAGAGCCGTGAAAATAAAAAATCTCATTTTTTCTACAAAAATGATCTTTTTGCCCCCAAATTTTTATTTTCACAAGGGTAACAGGAGAAATTAGACCACAAAAGTTGTTGTGCAATTTCTCCTGAGTACGTCGATACCCCATATATGGGGGTAAACCACTGTTTGGGCGCACCGCGCAGAGCTTGGAAGAGAAGGAGTGTCGTTTTACTTTTTCAATGTAGAATTGGCTGGAATTGAGATCGGACGCCATGTCACGTTTGGAGAGCCCCTGATGTGCCTAAACAGTAGAGACCCCCCACATATGACACCATTTTGGAAACTAGACCCCTTAAGGAACTTATCTAGATGTGTGGTGAGCACTTTAAACCCCCAGGTGCTTCACAGAAGTTTATAACGTAGAGCCGTGAAAATAAAAAAATCGCATTTTTTCTACAAAAATGATCTTTTTGCCTCCAAATTTTTATTTTACCAAGGGTAACAGGAGAAAATGGACCCCAGAAGCTGTTGTACAATTTGTCTTGAGTACGCCGACACCCCATATGTGGGGGTAAACCACTGTTTGGGCGCATGGCTGAGCTCGGAAGCAAAGGAGCGCCATTTGACTTTTCAATGCAAAATTGACTGGAATTGAGATCGGACGCCATGTCGCGTTTGGAGAGCCCCTGATGTGCCTAAACAGCAGAAACCCCCCAAAAGTGACCCCATTTTGGAAACTAGACCCCCCATGGAACTTATCTAGATGTGTAGTGAGAACTTTGAATGCCCAAGTGCATCACAGAAGTTTATAATGCAGAGTCGTGAAAATAAAAAATATATATTTTTTAACAATAAAGATTTTTTAGCCCCCAAGTTTTTATTTTCACAAGGGTAACAAGAGAAATTGGACCCCAAAAGTTGTTGTCCAATTTGTCCTGAGTATGCTGGTACCCCATATGTGGGGGTAAACCACTGTTTGGGCGCACGGCAGAGCTCTGAAGGGAAGGAGTGCCATTTTGGAATGCAGACTTTGATAGAATTGTCTGCGGGCGTTATGTTGCCTTTGCAGACCCCTAATGTACCTAAACAGTAGAAACCCCCAACAAGTGACCCCATTTTGGAAAATAGACCCCCCCAAGGAACTTATCTAGATATGTGGTGAGAACTTTGAATGCCCAAGTGCTTCACAGAAGTTTATTATGCAGAGTAGTGAAAATAAAAAATATTTTTTTTCCCACAAAAAATATTTTTTTAGCCCCCAAATTTTTATTTTCACAAGGGTAACAAGAGAAATTGGACCCCAAAAGTTGTTGTCCAATTTGTCCTGAGTATGCTGGTACCCCATATGTGGGGGTAAACCACTGTTTGGGCGCACGGCAGAGCTCGGAAGGGAAGGAGCGCCATTTTGGAATGCAGACTTTGATAGAATTGTCTGCGGGCGTTATGTTGCGTTTGCAGACCCCTAATGTACCTAAACAGTAGAAACCCCCAACAAGTGACCCCATTTTGGAAAATAGACCCCCCAAGGAACTTATCTAGATATGTGGTGAGAACTTTGAATGCCCAAGTGCTTCACAGAAGTTTATAATGCAGAGTAGTGAAAATAAAAAATATTTTTTTTCCCACAAAAAAGATTTTTTTAGCCCCCAAATTTTTATTTTCACAAGGGTAACAAGAGAAATTGGACCCCAAATGTTGTTATCCAATTTGTCCTGAATATGCTGGTACCCCATATGTGGGGGTAAACCACTGTTTGGGCGCACGGCAGAGCTCGGAAGGGAAGGAGCGCCATTTTGGAATGCAGACTTTGATAGAATTGTCTGCGGGCGTTATGTTGCGTTTGCAGACCCCTAATGTACCTAAACAGTAGAAACCCCCACAAGTGACCAAATTTTGGAAACTAGACCCCCTAAGGAACTTATCTAGATATGTGGTGAGAACTTTGAAAGCTCAAGTGCTTCACAGAAATTTATAATGCAGAGTAGTGAAAATAAAAAAATATATTTTTTTCCAACAAAAAAGATTTTTAGCCCCCAAGTTTTTATTTTCACAAGGGTAACAGGAGAAATTGGACCCCAAAAGTTGTTGTCCAATTTATCCCGAGTACGCTGATGCCCCATATGTGGGGGTAAACCACTGTTTGGGCGCACGGCAGAGCTCAGAAGGGAGGGAGTACCATTTGACTTTTTTAGCGCAAAATTGGCTGTCGTGTTTGGAGACCCCCTGATGTACCTAAACAGTGGAAACCCCCCAATTCTAACTCCAACCCTAACCCCAACACAGCCCTAACCCTAATCTCAACCCGATCCATAATCCTAATCACAACCCTAACGATAATCACAACCCTAACCCCAAAACAGCCCTAATCTCAACCCTAACCATAACCCTAATCAAAACCCTAAATCCAACACACCCCTAACCCTAATCCCAACCCTAACCCTAATCCCAACCCTAATCCCAAACGTAACACTAATCCCAACCCTAATCCAAACCCTAACCCTAATCCCAACTCTAACCCTAACTTTAGCCCCAACCCTAACCATAACTTTAGCCCCCGTCGTCACAAAAAAAGTTCAATGTAACCTTTTTTTTGTACGTCGCGTCCGCCATTTCCGCGGATGCGTGGCCGTAACTCTGCCCCCTCCTCCCCAGGACATAGACTGGGCAGCGGATGCGTTGAAAAACTGCATCCGCTGCCCACGTTGTGCACAATTTTCACAACGTGCGTCGGTACATCGGGCCGACGCATTGCGACCGCCCCGTACCGACGCAAGTGTGAAAGAAGCCTAAGGCTACTTTCACACTAGCGTCGTACTCGGCCCATCGCAGTGTGTCGGGCCGACGTACCGACGCTAGCGTTGTAAGCGCCGCACAACGGGTGCAGCGGATGCTGTTTTTTCAACGCATCCGCTGCCCCATTGTGAGGTGCGGGGAGGCGGGGGCAGAGTTCCGGCCACGCATGCGCGGTCGGAAATGGCGGACACGTCGCACAAAAAAGTTACATGTAGTTTTCTTTGTGTCGACGGTCCGCCGAAGCACGACGCATCCGTCGCACGATGGATGCGACATGTGGCAATCCGTCGCAATGCGTCGCTAATGCAAGCCAATGGAGAAAAAACGCATCCTGCAAGCACTTTTGCAGGATGCGTTTTTTCTCCAACGACGCATTGCGACGGAAGCCAAAAAACGCTAGTGTGAAAGTAGCCTAACCCTAACCCTAGCCCTAACCCTAACCCTAAATTTAGCCCCAACCCTAACCCTAACCCTAACTCTAACCCTAACCCTAACTCTAACCCTAACCCTAACCCTAACCCTAACTCTAACCCTAACCCTAACTCTAACCCTAACCCTAACCCTAACTCTAACCCTAACCCTAACTCTAACCCTAACTCTAACCCTAACCCTAACCCTAATTTTAGCCCCAACTTGTCTTCTCCTGCCGGCCGGCAGATGGCAGCAGATGGCGGGCGCACTGCGCATGCGCCCGCCATGATGAAAAAGCCGGCTGGCAGGAGAAGACAGAAGAGGACCCAGGGACCCCGGGTGAGTATGATAGGGTCCCCGAATCCCCCTATTTCTCTGTCCTCTGATGTGCGATCACATCAGAGGACAGAGAAATAACTGATCGCTTTTTTTTTTTTTTTTTTTTGCTGTCGCCGGTAAACTGTTAATTACCGGCGATCGCAAAGCAGGGGTCGGTGCAAACCGACCCCGATCATGTTCTTTGGGGTCTCGGCTACCCCCGGCAGCCGAGACCCCAAAGAACATCCGGGTGCCGGGCGGCGGGCGCACTACGCGTGCGCCCGCCATTTTTTCCCGGAAAAAAGATGGCGGCGCCCATGGGGAGACACGAGGAGCACCGGGGGAGGTAGGTAAGTATTGGGGGGCTATTGGGGGCCATCGGGGACCACATTTCTTTGTCCTCCGATGTGCGATCACATCGGAGGACAGAGAAATTAAACAGCAAATCGCGTTTTTTTTTTTTTTTGTTGCGACCGCCGGTAAACGGTTAATTACCGGCGATTGCAACTCGGGGGTCGGTAAAAACCCCCCGAATCATGTTCTCTGGGGTCTCGGCTACCCTCGGCAACCGAGACCCCAGAGAAAATCCGACTCTGGGGGGCGCTATTCACTTTTTCCACAGCGCCGTTAATTAACGGCGCTGTGGTTTAAGTACCCTTAGCGGCCGCCGTTAAAAGGCGTATCGGCGGTTGTTAAGGGGTTAAGAACAATAATGTAAATAATAAATAATATGTATCAATAACTATATATATTGGTATGTTCTTTCTTGGCACAAATTGCAGGAAGTAGTATTCTAGGCAATTATATATTAGATGGGCATTTCCTGAAGGAAATACATGGTGCTTGAACAGCGCTACCAGCTTTACAGCAGCACTTTTCACACACGGGACTGGGGGGCGCGCTTACTTTTGCACCCGGGGCCGGGGGCGCGCTTACTTTTGCACCCGGGGGCGCACTTACTTTTGCACCCGGAGGCGCACTTACTTTTGCACCCGGGGGCGCACTTACTTTTGCACCCGGGGGCACACTTACTTTTGCACCCGGGGGCGCACTTACTTTTGCACCCGGGTGCGCACTTACTTTTGCACCCGGGGGCGCACTTACTTTTGCACCCGGGGGCGCACTTACTTTTGGGGCCGCACTTACTTTTGGTGGGCGGGGCTCCTCGGCCTCCGATTTGGTTGGTGGGGCCCCTCGTCCTCCGATTTGGTGGGTGGGGACCCTCGGCCTCCGATTTGGTGGGCGGGGACCGGCCTCCGATTTGGTGGGCGGGGACCCTTGGCCTCCGATTTGGTGGGCGGGGACCCTCGACCTCCGATTTGGTGGGCGGGGACCCTCGGCCTCCGCTTTGGTGGGCGGGGCCCCTCGGCCTCCGATTTGGTGGGCGGGGTCCCTCTGCCTCCGATTTGGTGGGCGGGGACCCTCGGCCTCCGCTTTGGTTGGCGGGGCCCCACGGCCTCCGATTTGGTGGGCGTGGTCCCTCTGCCTCCGCTTTGGTGGGCGGGGCCGCTTGGCCTTCGATTTGGTGGGCGGGGCTCCTCGGCCTCCGATTTGGTTGGTGGGGCCCCTCGGCCTCCGATTTGGTGGGCGGGGCCCCTTATCCTCCGATTTGGTGGGCGGGGACCCTCGGCCTCTGATTTGGTGGGCGGGGCCCCTCGGCCTCCGATTTGGTGGGCGGGGCCCCTCGGCCTCCGATTTGGTTGGCGGGGCCCCTCGGCCTCCGATTTGGTGGGCAGGGACCCTCGGCCTCCGATTTGGTGGGCGGGGCCCCTCAGCCTCCGATTTGGTTGGTGGGGCCCCTCGGCCTCCGATTTGGTGGGCGGGGACCCTCGGCCTCCAATTTGGTGGGCGGGGACCCTCGGCCTCTGATTTGGTGGGCGGGGCCCCTCGGCCTCCGATTTGGTGGGCGGGGCCCCTCGGCCTCCGATGTGGTGGTCGGGGCCCCTCGGCCTCCGCTTTAGTGGGCGGGGCCAGGCCCCTCGGCCTCCGCTTTGGTGGGCGGGGCCGCTCGGCCTTCGATTTGTTGGGCGGGGCTCCTCGGCCTCCAATTTGGTTGGCGGGGCCCCTCGGCCTCCGATTTGGTTGGCGGGGCCCCTTATCCTCCGATTTGGTGGGCGGGGACTCTCGGCCTCCGATTTGGTGGGCGGGGCCGCTCGGCCTTCGATTTGGTGGGCGGGGCTCCTCGGCCTCTGATTTGGTTGGCGGGGCCCCTCGGCCTCTGATTTGGTGGGCGGGGACTCTCGGCCTCCGATTTGGTGGGCGGGGACCCTCGGCCTCCGATTTGGTGGGCGGGGACCCTCGGCCTCCGATTTGGTGGGCAGGGACCCTCGGCCTCCGATTTGGTGGTCGGGGACCCTTGGCCTCCGCTTTGGTGGGCGGGGCCCCTCGGCCTCCGATTTGGTGGGCGGGGTCCCTCTGCCTCCGATTTGGTGTGCAGGGACCCTCAGCCTCCGCTTTGGTGGGCGGGGCCCCTCGGCCTTCGATTTGGTGGGCGGGGCCCCTCGGCCTCCGATTTGGTTGGTGTGGACCCTCGGCCTCCGATTTGGTTGGCGGGGACCCTTGGCCTCCGATTTGGTAGGCGGGGACCCTCGGCCTCCGATTTGGTGGGCGGGGACCCTCGGCCTCCGATTTGGTGGGCGGGGCCCCTCGGCTTCCGATTTGGTGGGCGGGGCCCCCGGCCTCCGATTTGGTGGGCGGGGCCTCTCGGCCTCCGATTTGGTGGGCGGGGCCCCTCGGCCTCCGATTTGGTGGGCGGGGACCCTCGGCCTCCAATTTGGTGGGCGGGGACCCTCGGCCTTCGATTTGGTGGGCAGGGACCCTCGGCCTCCGATTTGGTGGGCGGGGACCCTCGGCCTCCGATTTGGTGGGCGGGACCCCTCGGCCTCCGATTTGGTGGGCGGGGCCCCTCGGCCTCCGATGTGGTGGTCGGGGCCCCTCGGCCTCCGCTTTGGTGGGCGGGGCCGGGCCCCTCGGACTCCGCTTTGGTGGGCGGAGCCGCTCGGCCTTCGATTTGTTGGGCGGGGCTCCTCGGCCTCCGATTTGGTTGGCGGGGCCCCTTATCCTCCGATTTGGTGGGCGGGGACTCTCGGCCTCCGATTTGGTGGGCGGGGACTCTCGGCCTCCGATTTGGTGGGCGGGGACCCTCGGCCTCCGATTTGGTGGGCGGGGCCCCTCGGCCTCCGATTTGGATGGCGGGGCCCCTCGGCCTCCGATTTGGTGGGCGGGGACCCTCGGCCTCCAATTTGGTGGGTGGGGACCCTCGGCCTCTGATTTGGTGGGCGGGGCCCCTCGGCCTCCGATTTGGTGGGCGGGGCCCCTCGGCCTCCAATGTGGTGGTCGGGGCCCCTCGGCCTCCGCTTTGGTGGGCGGGGCCAGGCCCCTCGGCCTCCGCTTTGGTGGGCGGGGCCGCTCGGCCTTCGATTTGTTGGGCGGGGCTCCTCGGCCTCCAATTTGGTTGGCGGGGCCCCTCGGCCTCCGATTTGGTTGGCGGGGCCCCTTATCCTCCGATTTGGTGGGCGGGGACTCTCGGCCTCCGATTTGGTGGGCGGGGCTCCTCGGCCTCCGATTTGGTTGGCGGGGCCCCTCGGCCTCCGATTTGGTGGGCGGGGACTCTCGGCCTCCGATTTGGTGGGCGGGGACCCTCGGCCTCCGATTTGGTGGGCGGGGACCCTCGGCCTCCGATTTGGTGGGCAGGGACCCTCGGCCTCCGATTTGGTGGTCGGGGACCCTTGGCCTCCGCTTTGGTGGGCGGGGCCCCTCGGCCTCCGATTTGGTGGGCGGGGTCCCTCTGCCTCCGATTTGGTGTGCAGGGACCCTCAGCCTCCGCTTTGGTGGGCGGGGCCCCTCGGCCTTTGATTTGGTGGGCGGGGCCCCTCGGCCTCCGATTTGGTTGGTGTGGACCCTCGGCCTCCGATTTGGTGGGCGGGGACCCTTGGCCTCCGATTTGGTAGGCGGGGACCCTCGGCCTCCAATTTGGTGGGCGGGGACCCTCGGCCTCCGATTTGGTGGGCGGGGCCCCTCGGCTTCCGATTTGGTGGGCGGGGCCCCCGGCCTCCGATTTGGTGGCGGGGCCTCTCGGCCTCCGATTTGGTGGGCGGGGCCCCTCGGCCTCCGATTTGGTGGGCGGGGACCCTCGGCCTCCAATTTGGTTGGCGGGGACCCTCGGCCTTCGATTTGGTGGGCGGGGACCCTCGGCCTCCGATTTGGTGGGCGGGGACTCTCGGCCTCCGATTTGGTGGGCGGGGCCCCTTATCCTCCGATTTGGTGGGCGGGGCCCCTCGGCCTCCAATTTGGTGGGCGGGGACCCTCGGCCTCTGATTTGGTGGGCGGGGCCCCTCGGCCTCCGATTTGGTGGGCGGGGCCCCTCGGCCTCCGATGTGGTGGTCGGGGCCCCTCGGCCTCCGCTTTGGTGGGCGGGGCCAGGCCCCTCGGCCTCCGCTTTGGTGGGCGGGGCCGCTCGGCCTTCGATTTGTTGGGCGGGGCTCCTCGGCCTCCAATTTGGTTGGCGGGGCCCCTCGGCCTCCGATTTGGTTGGCGGGGCCCCTTATCTTCCGATTTGGTGGGCGGGGACTCTCGGCCTCCGATTTCATGGGCGGGGCCGCTCGGCCTTCGATTTGGTGGGCGGGGCTCCTCGGCCTCCGATTTGGTTGGCGGGGCCCCTCGGCCTCCGATTTGGTGGGCGGGGACTCTCGGCCTCCGATTTGGTGGGCGGGGACCCTCGGCCTCCGATTTGGTGGGCGGGGACCCTCGGACTCCGCTTTGGTGGGCGGAGCCGCTCGGCCTTCGATTTGTTGGGCGGGGCTCCTCGGCCTCCGATTTGGTTGGCGGGGCCCCTCGGCCTCCGATTTGGTTGGCGGGGCCCCTTATCCTCCGATTTGGTGGGCGGGGACTCTCGGCCTCCGATTTGGTGGGCGGGGACCCTCGGCCTCCGATTTGGTGGGCGGGGACCCTCGGCCTCCGATTTGGTTGGCGGGGCCCCTCGGCCTCCGATTTGGTGGGTGGGGACTCTCGGCCTCCGATTTGGTGGGCGGGGACCCTCGGCCTCCGATTTGGTGGGCGGGGACCCTCGGCCTCCGATTTGGTGGGCAGGGACCCTCGGCCTCCGCTTTGGTGGGTGGGGCCGCTCGGCCTTCAATTTGTTGGGCGGGGCTCCTCGGCCTCCTATTTGGTTGGCGGGGCCCCTCGGCCTCCGATTTGGTTGGCGCCCCTTATCCTCCGATTTGGTGGGCGGGGACTCTCGGCCTCCGATTTGGTGGGCGGGGCCGCTCGGCCTTCGATTTGGTGGGCGGGGCTCCTCGGCCTCCGATTTGGTTGGCGGGGCCCCTCGGCCTCTGATTTGGTGGGCGGGGACTCTCGGCCTCCGATTTGGTGGGCGGGGACCCTCGGCCTCCGATTTGGTGGGCGGGGACCCTCGGCCTCCGATTTGGTGGGCAGGGACCCTCGGCCTCCGATTTGGTGGTCGGGGACCCTTGGCCTCCGCTTTGGTGGGCGGGGCCCCTCGGCCTCCGATTTGGTGGGCGGGGTCCCTCTGCCTCCGATTTGGTGTGCAGGGACCCTCGGCCTCCGCTTTGGAGGGCGGGGCCCCTCGGCCTTCGATTTGATGGGCGGGGCCCCTCGGCCTCCGATTTGGTTGGTGTGGACCCTCGGCCTCCGATTTGGTGGGCGGGGACTCTTGGCCTCCGATTTGGTAGGCGGGGACCCTCGGCCTCCGATTTGGTGGGCGGGGACCCTCGGCCTCCGATTTGGTGGGCGGGGACCCTCGGCCTCCAATTTGGTGGGCGGGGACCCTCGGCCTCTGATTTGGTGGGCGGGGCCCCTCGGCCTCCGATTTGGTGGGCGGGGCCCCTCGGCCTCCGATGTGGTGGTCGGGGCCCCTCGGCCTCCGCTTTGGTGGGCGGGGCCAGGCCCCTCGGCCTCCGCTTTGGTGGGCGGGGCCGCTCGGCCTTCGATTTGTTGGGCGGGGCTCCTCGGCCTCCAATTTGGTTGGCGGGGCCCCTCGGCCTCCGATTTGGTTGGCGGGGCCCCTTATCCTCCGATTTGGTGGGCGGGGACTCTCGGCCTCCGATTTGGTGGGCGGGGCCGCTCGGCCTTTGATTTGGTGGGCGGGGCTCCACGGCCTCCGATTTGGTTGGCGTGGCCCCTCGGCCTCCGATTTGGTGGGCGGGGACTCTCGGCCTCCGATTTGGTGGGCGGGGACCCTCGGCCTCCGATTTGGTGGGCGGGGACCCTCGGCCTCCGATTTGGTGGGCAGGGACCCTCGGCCTCCGATTTGGTGGTCGGGGACCCTTGGCCTCCGCTTTGGTGGGCGGGGCCCCTCGGCCTCCGATTTGGTGGGCGGGGTCCCTCTGCCTCCGATTTGGTGTGCAGGGACCCTCGGCCTCCGCTTTGGTGGGCGGGGCCCCTCGGCCTTCGATTTGGTGGGCGGGGCCCCTCGGCCTCCGATTTGGTGGGCGGGGACCCTCGGCCTCCGATTTGGTGGGCGGGGACCCTCGGCCTCCGATTTGGTGGGCAGGGACCCTCGGCCTCCGATTTGGTGGTCGGGGACCCTTGGCCTCCGCTTTGGTGGGCGGGGCCCCTCGGCCTCCGATTTGGTGGGCGGGGTCCCTCTGCCTCCGATTTGGTGTGCAGGGACCCTCGGCCTCCGCTTTGGTGGGCGGGGCCCCTCGGCCTTCGATTTGGTGGGCGGGGCCCCTCGGCCTCCGATTTGGTTGGTGTGGACCCTCGGCCTCCGATTTGGTGGGCGGGGACCCTTGGCCTCCGATTTGGTAGGCGGGGACCCTCGGCCTCCGATTTGGTGGGCGGGGACCCTCGGCCTCCGATTTGGTTGGCGGGGCCCCTCGGCCTCCGATTTGGTGGGCGGGGACTCTCGGCCTCCGATTTGGTGGGCGGGGACCCTCGGCCTCCGATTTGGTGGGCGGGGACCCTCGGCCTCCGATTTGGTGGGCAGGGACCCTCGGCCTCCGATTTGGTGGTCGGGGACCCTTGGCCTCCGCTTTGGTGGGCGGGGCCCCTCGGCCTCCGATTTGGTGGGCGGGGTCCCTCTGCCTCCGATTTGGTGTGCAGGGACCCTCGGCCTCCGCTTTGGTGGGCGGGGCCCCTCGGCCTTCGATTTGGTGGGCGGGGCCCCTCGGCCTCCGATTTGGTTGGTGTGGACCCTCGGCCTCCGATTTGGTGGGCGGGGACCCTTGGCCTCCGATTTGGTAGGCGGGGACCCTCGGCCTCCGATTTGGTGGGCGGGGACCCTCGGCCTCCGATTTGGTGTGCAGGGACCCTCGGCCTCCGCTTTGGTGGGCGGGGCCCCTCGGCCTTCGATTTGGTGGGCGGGGCCCCTCGGCCTCCGATTTGGTTGGTGTGGACCCTCGGCCTCCGATTTGGTGGGCGGGGACCCTTGGCCTCCGATTTGGTAGGCGGGGACCCTCGGCCTCCGATTTGGTGGGCGGGGACCCTCGGCCTCCGATTTGGTTGGCGGGGCCCCTCGGCCTCCGATTTGGTGGGCGGGGACCCTCGGCCTCCGATTTGGTGGTCGGGGACCCTTGGCCTCCGATTTGGTGGGCGGGGACCCTCGGCCTCCGATTTGGTGGGCAGGGACCCTCGGCCTCCGATTTGGTGGTCGGGGACCCTTGGCCTCCGCTTTGGTGGGCGGGGCCCCTCGGCCTCCGATTTGGTGGGCGGGGTCCCTCTGCCTCCGATTTGGTGTGCAGGGACCCTCGGCCTCCGCTTTGGTGGGCGGGGCCCCTCGGCCTTCGATTTGGTGGGCGGGGCCCCTCGGCCTCCGATTTGGTTGGTGTGGACCCTCGGCCTCCGATTTGGTGGGCGGGGACCCTTGGCCTCCGATTTGGTAGGCGGGGACCCTCGGCCTCCGATTTGGTTGGTGTGGACCCTCGGCCTCCGATTTGGTGGGCGGGGACCCTTGGCCTCCGATTTGGTAGGCGGGGACCCTCGGCCTCCGATTTGGTGGGCGGGGACCCTCGGCCTTCGATTTGGTGGGCGGGGACCCTCGGCCTCCGATTTGGTGGGCGGGGACCCTCGGCCTCCGATTTGGTGGGCGGGACCCGTCGGCCTCCGATTTGGTGGGCGGGGCCCCTCGGCCTCCGATGTGGTGGTCGGGGCCCCTCGGCCTCCGCTTTGGTGGGCGGGGCAGGGCCCCTCGGACTCCGCTTTGGTGGGCGGAGCCGCTCGGCCTTCGATTTGTTGGGCGGGGCTCCTCGGCCTCCGATTTGGTTGGCGGGGCCCCTCGGCCTCCGATTTGGTTGGCGGGGCCCCTTATCCTCCGATTTGGTGGGCGGGGACTCTCGGCCTCCGATTTGGTGAGCGGGGACCCTCGGCCTCCGATTTGGTGGGCGGTGCCCCTCGGCCTCCGATTTGGTTGGCGGGGCCCCTCGGCCTCCGATTTGGTGGGCGGGGACCCTCGGCCTCCAATTTGGTGGGCGGGGACCCTCGGCCTCTGATTTGGTGGGCGGGGCCCCTCGGCCTCCGATTTGGTGGGCGGGGCCCCTCGGCCTCCGATGTGGTGGTCGGGGCCCCTCGGCCTCCGCTTTGGTGGGCGGGGCCAGGCCCCTCGGCCTCCGCTTTGGTGGGCGGGGCCGCTCGGCCTTCGATTTGTTGGGCGGGGCTCCTCGGCCTCCAATTTGGTTGGCGGGGCCCCTCGGCCTCCGATTTGGTTGGCGGGGCCCCTTATCCTCCGATTTGGTGGGCGGGGACTCTCGGCCTCCGATTTGGTGGGCGGGGCCGCTCGGCCTTCGATTTGGTGGGCGGGGCTCCTCGGCCTCCGATTTGGTTGGCGGGGACTCTCGGCCTCCAATTTGGTGGGCGGGGACCCTCGGCGTTCGATTTGGTGGGCGGGGACCCTCGGCCTCCGATTTGGTGGGCGGGGACCCTCGGCCTCCGATTTGGTGGGCGGGACCCCTCGGCCTCTGATTTGGTGGGCGGGGCCCCTCGGCCTCCGATGTGGTGGTCGGGGACCCTCGGCCTTCGATTTGGTGGGCGGGGACCCTCGGCCTTCGATTTGGTGGGCGGGGACCCTCGGCCTCCGATTTGGTGGGCGGGGACCCTCGGCCTCCGATTTGGTGGGCGGGACCCCTCGGCCTCCGATTTGGTGGGCGGGGCCCCTCGGCCTCCACTTTGTTGGGCGAGGCCGGGCCCCTCGGACTCCGCTTTGGTGGGCGGAACCGCTCGGCCTTCGATTTGTTGGGCGGGGCTCCTCGGCCTCCGATTTGGTTGGCGGGGCCCCTCGGCCTCCGATTTGGTTGGCGGGGCCCCTTATCCTCTGATTTGGTGGGCGGGGACTCTCGGCCTCCGATTTGGTGGGCGGGGACCCTCGGCCTCCGATTTGGTGGGCGGGGCCCCTCGGCCTCCGATTTGGTTGGCGGTTCCCCTCGGCCTCCGATTTGGTGGGCGGGGACCCTCGGCCTCCGATTTGGTGGGCGGGGACCCTCGGCCTCCGATTTGGTGGGCGGGGACCCTCGGCCTCCAATTTGGTGGGCGGGGCCCCTCGGCCTCCGATTTGGTTGGTGGGGCCCCTCGGCCTCCGATTTGGTGGGCGGGGACCCTCGGCCTCCGATTTGGTGGGCGGGGACCCTCGGCCTCCAATTTGGTGGGCGGGGACCCTCGGCCCCCGATTTGGTGGGCGGGGACCCTCGGCCTCCGATTTGGTGGGCGGGGACCCTCGGCCTCCGATTTGGTAGGCGGGTACCCTCGGCCTCCGATTTGGTGGGCGGGGACCCTCGGCCTCCGATTTGGTGGGCGGGGCCCCTCGGCCTCCGATTTGGTGGGCGGGGCCCCCGGCCTCCGATTTGGTGGGCAGGGCCTCTCGGCCTCCGATTTGGTGGGCGGGGCCCCTCGGCCTCCGATTTGGTGGGCGGGGACCCTCGGCCTCCAATTTGGTGGGCGGGGACCCTCGGCCTTCGATTTGGTGGGCGGGGACCCTCGGCCTCCGATTTGGTGGGCGGGGACCCTCGGCCTCCGATTTGGTGGGCGGGACCCCTCGGCCTCCGATTTGGTGGGCGGGGCCCCTCGGCCTCCGATGTGGTGGTCGGGGCCCCTCGGCCACCGCTTTGGTGGGCGGGGCAGGGCCCCTCGGACTCCGCTTTGGTGGGCGGAGCCGCTCGGCCTTCGATTTGTTGGGCGGGGCTCCTCGGCCTCCGATTTGGTTGGCGGGGCCCCTCGGCCTCCGATTTCGTTGGCGGGGCCCCTTATCCTCCGATTTGGTGGGCGGGGACTCTCGGCCTCCGATTTGGTGGGCGGGGACCCTCGGCCTCCGATTTGGTGGGCGGTGCCCCTCGGCCTCCGATTTGGTTGGCGGGGCCCCTCGGCCTCCGATTTGGTGGGCGGGGACCCTCGGCCTCCAATTTGGTGGGCGGGGACCCTCGGCCTCTGATTTGGTGGGCGGGGACCCTCGGCCTCTGATTTGGTGGGCGGGGACCCTCGGCCTCCGATTTGGTGGGCGGGGACCCTCGGCCTCTGATTTGGTGGGCGGGGACCCTCGGCCTCTGATTTGGTGGGCGGGGCCCCTCGGCCTCCGATTTGGTGGGCGGGGCCCCTCGGCCTCCGATGTGGTGGTCGGGGCCCCTCGGCCTCCGCTTTGGTGGGCGGGGCCAGGCCCCTCGGCCTCCGCTTTGGTGGGCGGGGCCGCTCGGCCTTCGATTTGTTGGGCGGGGCTCCTCGGCCTCCGATTTGGTTGGCGGGGCCCCTCAGCCTCCGATTTGGTTGGCGGGGCCCCTTATCCTCCGATTTGGTGGGCGGGGACTCTCGGCCTCCGATTTGGTGGGCGGGGCCGCTCGGCCTTCGATTTGGTGGGCGGGGCTCCTCGGCCTCCGATTTGGTTGGCGGGGACTCTCGGCCTCCAATTTGGTGGGCGGGGACCCTCGGCGTTCGATTTGGTGGGCGGGGACCCTCGGCCTCCGATTTGGTGGGCGGGGTCCCTCGGCCTCCGATTTGGTGGGCGGGACCCCTCGGCCTCTGATTTGGTGGGCGGGGCCCCTCGGCCTCCGATGTGGTGGTCGGGGACCCTCGGCCTTCGATTTGGTGGGCGGGGACCCTCGGCCTTCGATTTGGTGGGCGGGGACCCTCGGCCTCCGATTTGGTGGGCGGGGACCCTCGGCCTCCGATTTGGTGGGCGGGACCCCTCGGCCTCCGATTTGGTGGGCGGTGCCCCTCGGCCTCCGATTTGGTTGGCGGGGCCCCTCGGCCTCCGATTTGGTGGGCGGGGACCCTCGGCCTCCAATTTGGTGGGCGGGGACCCTCGGCCTCTGATTTGGTGGGCGGGGCCCCTCGGCCTTCGATTTGTTGGGCGGGGCTCCTCGGCCTCCGATTTGGTTGGCGGGGCCCCTCGGCCTCCGATTTGGTTGGCGGGGCCCCTTATCCTCTGATTTGGTGGGCGGGGACTCTCGGCCTCCGATTTGGTGGGCGGGGACCCTCGGCCTCCGATTTGGTGGGCGGGGCCCCTCGGCCTCCGATTTGGTTGGCGGGGCCCCTCGGCCTCCGATTTGGTGGGCGGGGACCCTCGGCCTCCGATTTGGTGGGCGGGGACCCTCGGCCTCCAATTTGATGGGCGGGGCCCCTCGGCCTCCGATTTGGTTGGTGGGGCCCCTCGGCCTCCGATTTGGTGGGAGGGGACCCTCGGCCTCCGATTTGGTGGGCGGGGACCCTCGGCCTCCAATTTGGTGGGCGGGGACCCTCGGCCCCCGATTTGGTGGGCGGGGACCCTCGGCCTCCAATTTGGTGGGCGGGGACCCTTGGCCTCCGATTTGGTGGGCGGGGACCCTCATCCTCCGATTTGGTGGACGGGCCCCTCGGCCTCCGATGTGGTGGGCGGGGCCCCTCGGGCTCCGCTTTGGTGGGCGGGGCCAGGCCCCTCGGCCTCCGCTTTGGTGGGCGGGGCTCCTCGGCCTCCGATTTGGTTGGCGGGGCCCCTCGGCCTCCGATTTGGTGGGCTGGGACCCTCGGCCTCCGATTTGGTGGGCGGGGACCCTTGGCCTCCGATTTGGTGGGCGGGGACCCTCGGCCTCCGATTTGGTGGTCGGGGCCCCTCGGCCTTCGATTTGGTGGGCGGTGCCCCTCGGCCTCCGATTTGGTTGGTGTGGACCCTCGGCCAATGATTTGGTGGGCGGGGACCCTCGGCCTCCGATTTGGTGTGCAGGGACCCTCGGCCTCCGCTTTGGTGCGCGGGGCCCCTCGGCCTTCGATTTGGTGGGCGGGGCCCCTCGGCCTCCACTTTGGTTGGTGTGGACCCTCGGCCTCCGATTTGGTGGGCGGGGACCCTCGGCCTCCGATTTGGTAGGCGGGGACCCTCGGCCTCCGATTTGGTGGACGGGGCCCCCGGCCTCCGATTTGGTGGGCGGGGCCCCTCGGCCTCCGATTTGGTGGGCGGGGACCCTCGGCCTCCGATTTGGTGGGCGGGGACCCTCGGCCTCCAATTTGGTGGGCGGGGACCCTCGGCCTCCGATTTGGTGGGCGGGGACCCTCGGCCTCCGATTTGGTGGGCGGGGACCCTCGGCCTCCGATTTGGTGGGCGGGACCCCTCGGCCTCCGATTTGGTGGGCGGGGCCCCTCGGCCTCCGATGTGGTGGTCGGGGCCTCTCGGCCTCCGCTTTGGTGGGCGGGGCCGGGCCCCTCGGCCTCCGCTTTGGTGGGCGGAGCCGCTCGGCCTTCTATTTGTTGGGCGGGGCTCCTCGGCCTCCGATTTGGTTGGCGGGGCCCCTCGGCCTCCGATTTGGTTGGCGGGGCCCCTTATCCTCCGATTTGGTGGGCGGGGACTCTCGGCCTCCGATTTGGTGGGCGGGGACCCTTGGCCTCCGCTTTGGTGGGCGGGGCCCCTCGGCCTCCGATTTGGTGGGCGGGGCCCCTCGGCCTCCGATTTGGTGGGCGGGGCCCCCAGCCTCCGATTTGGTGGGCGGGGCCTCTCGGCCTCCGATTTGGTGGGTGGGGCCCCTCGGCCTCCGATTTGGTGGGCGGGAACCCTCGGCCTCCAATTTGGTGGGCGGGGACCCTCGGCCTTCGATTTGGTGGGCGGGGACCCTCGGCCTCCGATTTGGTGGGCGGGGACCCTCTGCCTCCGATTTGGTGGGCGGGGACCCTCGGCCTCCGATTTGGTGGGCAGGGACCCTCGGCCTCCGATTTGGTGGTCGGGGACCCTTGGCCTCCGCTTTGGTGGGCGGGGCCCCTCGGCCTCCGATTTGGTGGGCGGGGTCCCTCTGCCTCCGATTTGGTGTGCAGGGACCCTCGGCCTCCGCTTTGGTGGGCGGGGCCCCTCGGCCTTCGATTTGGTGGGCGGGGCCCCTCGGCCTCCGATTTGGTTGGTGTGGACCCTCGGCCTCCGATTTGGTGGGCGGGGACCCTGGGCCTCCGATTTGGTAGGCGGGGACCCTCGGCCTCCGATTTGGTGGGCGGGGACCCTCGGCCTCCGATTTGGTTGGCGGGGCCCCTCGGCCTCCGATTTGGTGGGCGGGGACTCTCGGCCTCCGATTTGGTGGGCGGGGACCCTCGGCCTCCGATTTGGTGGGCGGGGACCCTCGGCCTCCGATTTGGTGGGCAGGGACCCTCGGCCTCCGATTTGGTGGTCGGGGACCCTTGGCCTCCGCTTTGGTGGGCGGGGCCCCTCGGCCTCCGATTTGGTGGGCGGGGTCCCTCTGCCTCCGATTTGGTGTGCAGGGACCCTCGGCCTCCGCTTTGGTGGGCTGGGCCCCTCGGCCTTCGATTTGGTGGGTGGGGCCCCTCGGCCTCCGATTTGGTTGGTGTGGACCCTCGGCCTCCGATTTGGTGGGCGGGGACCCTTGGCCTCCGATTTGGTAGGCGGGGACCCTCGGCCTCCGATTTGGTGGGCCGGGACCCTCGGCCTCCGATTTGGTGGGCGGGGGCCCCTCGGCCTCCGATTTGGTGGGCGGGGCCCCCGGCCTCCGATTTGGTGGGCGGGGCCTCTCGGCCTCCGATTTGGTGGGCGGGGCCCCTCGGCCTCCGATTTGGTGGGCGGGGACCCTCGGCCTCCAATTTGGTGGGCGGGGACCCTCGGCCTTTGATTTGGTGGGCGGGGACCCTCGGCCTCCGATTTGGTGGGCGGGGACCCTCGGCCTCCGATTTGGTGGGCGGGACCCCTCGGCCTCCGATTTGGTGGGCGGGGCCCCTCGGCCTCCGATGTGGTGGTCGGGGCCCCTCGGCCTCCGCTTTGGTGGGCGGGGCAGGGCCCCTCGGACTCCGCTTTGGTGGGCGGGGCCGCTCGGCCTTCGATTTGTTGGGCGGGGCTCCTCGGCCTCCAATTTGGTTGGCGGGGCCCCTCGGCCTCCGATTTGGTTGGCGGGGCCCCTTATCCTCCGATTTGGTGGGCGGGGGACTCTTGGCCTCCGATTTGGTGGGCGGGGCCGCTCGGCCTTCGATTTGGTGGGCGGGGCTCCTCGGCCTCCGATTTGGTTGGCGGGGACTCTCGGCCTCCAATTTGGTGGGCGGGGACCCTCGGCGTTCGATTTGGTGGGCGGGGACCCTCGGCCTCCGATTTGGTGGGCGGGGACCCTCGGCCTCCGATTTGGTGGGCGGGACCCCTCGGCCTCTGATTTGGTGGGCGGGGCCCCTCGGCCTCCGATGTGGTGGTCGGGGACCCTCGGCCTTCGATTTGGTGGGCGGGGACCCTCGGCCTTCGATTTGGTGGGCGGGGACCCTCGGCCTCCGATTTGGTGGGCGGGGACCCTCGGCCTCCGATTTGGTGGGCGGGACCCCTCGGCCTCCGATTTGGTGGGCGGGGCCCCTCGGCCTCCACTTTGGTGGGCGGGGCCGGGCCCCTCGGACTCCGCTTTGGTGGGCGGAACCGCTCGGCCTTCGATTTGTTGGGCGGGGCTCCTCGGCCTCCGATTTGGTTGGCGGGGCCCCTCGGCCTCCGATTTGGTTGGCGGGGCCCCTTATCCTCTGATTTGGTGGGCGGGGACTCTCGGCCTCCGATTTGGTGGGCGGGGACCCTCGGCCTCCGATTTGGTGGGCGGGGCCCCTCGGCCTCCGATTTGGTTGGCGGTTCCCCTCGGCCTCCGATTTGGTGGGCGGGGACCCTCGGCCTCCGATTTGGTGGGCGGGGACCCTCGGCCTCCAATTTGGTGGGCGGGGCCCCTCGGCCTCCGATTTGGTTGGTGGGGCCCCTCGGCCTCCGATTTGGTGGGCGGGGACCCTCGGCCTCCGATTTGGTGGGCGGGGACCCTCGGCCTCCAATTTGGTGGGCGGGGACCCTCGGCCCCCGATTTGGTGGGCGGGGACCCTCGGCCTCCGATTTGGTGGGCGGGGACCCTCGGCCTCCGATTTGGTAGGCGGGGACCCTCGGCCTCCGATTTGGTGGGCGGGGACCCTCGGCCTCCGATTTGGTGGGCGGGGCCCCTCGGCCTCCGATTTGGTGGGCGGGGCCCCCGGCCTCCGATTTGGTGGGCGGGGCCTCTCGGCCTCCGATTTGGTGGGCGGGGCCCCTCGGCCTCCGATTTGGTTGGCGGGGACTCTCGGCCTCCAATTTGGTGGGCGGGGACCCTCGGCGTTCGATTTGGTGGGCGGGGACCCTCGGCCTCCGATTTGGTGGGCGGGGACCCTCGGCCTCCGATTTGGTGGGCGGGACCCCTCGGCCTCTGATTTGGTGGGCGGGGCCCCTCGGCCTCCGATGTGGTGGTCGGGGACCCTCGGCCTTCGATTTGGTGGGCGGGGACCCTCGGCCTTCGATTTGGTGGGCGGGGACCCTCGGCCTCCGATTTGGTGGGCGGGACCCCTCGGCCTCCGATTTGGTGGGCGGGGACCCTCGGCCTCCGATTTGGTGGGCGGGACCCCTCGGCCTCCGATTTGGTGGGCGGGGCCCCTCGGCCTCCAATTTGGTTGGCGGGGCCCCTTATCCTCCGATTTGGTGGGCGGGGACTCTCGGCCTCCGAGTTGGTGGGCGGGGACCCTCGGCCTCCGATTTGGTGGGCGGTGCCCCTCGGCCTCCGATTTGGTTGGCGGGGCCCCTCGGCCTCCGATTTGGTGGGCGGGGACCCTCGGCCTCCAATTTGGTGGGCGGGGACCCTCGGCCTCTGATTTGGTGGGCGGGGCCCCTCGGCCTCCGATTTGGTGGGCGGGGCCCCTCGGCCTCCGATGTGGTGGTTGGGGCCCCTCGGCCTCCGCTTTGGTGGGCGGGGCCAGGCCCCTCGGCCTCCGCTTTGGTGGGCGGGGCCGCTCGGCCTTCGATTTGTTGGGCGGGGCTCCTCGGCCTCCAATTTGGTTGGCGGGGCCCCTCGGCCTCCGATTTGGTTGGCGGGGCCCCTTATCCTCCGATTTGGTGGGCGGGGACTCTCGGCCTCCGATTTGGTGGGCGGGGCCGCTCGGCCTTCGATTTGGTGGGCGGGGCTCCTCGGCCTCCGATTTGGTTGGCGGGGACTCTCGGCCTCCAATTTGGTGGGCGGGGACCCTCAGCGTTCGATTTGGTGGGCGGGGACCCTCGGCCTCCGATTTGGTGGGCGGGGACCCTCGGCCTCCGATTTGGTGGGCGGGACCCCTCGGCCTCTGATTTGGTGGGCGGGGCCCCTCGGCCTCCGATGTGGTGGTCGGGGACCCTCGGCCTTCGATTTGGTGGGCGGGGACCCTCGGCCTTCGATTTGGTGGGCGGGGACCCTCGGCCTCCGATTTGGTGGGCGGGGACCCTCGGCCTTCGATTTGGTGGGCGGGGACCCTCGGCCTCCGATTTGGTGGGCGGGGCCCCTCAGCCTCCACTTTGGTGGGCGGGGCCGGGCCCCTCGGACTCCGCTTTGGTGGGCGGAACCGCTCGGCCTTCGATTTGTTGGGCGGGGCTCCTCGGCCTCCGATTTGGTTGGCGGGGCCCCTCGGCCTCCGATTTGGTTGGCGGGGCCCCTTATCCTCTGATTTGGTGGGCGAGGACTCTCGGCCTCCGATTTGGTGGGCGGGGACCCTCGGCCTCCGATTTGGTGGGCGGGGCCCCTCGGCCTCCGATTTGGTTGGCGGGGCCCCTCGGCCTCCGATTTGGTAGGCGGGGACCCTCGGCCTCCGATTTGGTGGGCGGGGACCCTCGGCCTCCAATTTGGTGGGCGGGGCCCCTCGGCCTCCGATTTGGTTGGTGGGGCCCCTCGGCCTCCGATTTGGTGGGCGGGGACGCTCGGCCTCCGATTTGGTGGGCGGGGACCCTCGGCCTCCGATTTGGTGGGCGGGGCCCCTCAGCCTCCGATTTGGTGGGCGGGGCCCCCGGCCTCCGATTTGGTGGGCGGGGCCTCTCGGCCTCCGATTTGGTGGGCGGGGCCCCTCGGCCTCCGATTTGGTGGGCGGGGACCCTCGGCCTCCAATTTGGTGGGCGGGGACCCTCGGCCTTTGATTTGGTGGGCGGGGACCCTCGGCCTCCGATTTGGTGGGCGGGGACCCTCGGCCTCCGATTTGGTGGGCGGGACCCCTCGGCCTCCGATTTGGTGGGCGGGGCCCCTCGGCCTCCGATGTGGTGGTCGGGGCCCCTCGGCCTCCGCTTTGGTGGGCGGGGCAGGGCCCCTCGGACTCCGCTTTGGTGGGCGGGGCCGCTCGGCCTTCGATTTGTTGGGCGGGGCTCCTCGGCCTCCAATTTGGTTGGCGGGGCCCCTCGGCCTCCGATTTGGTTGGCGGGGCCCCTTATCCTCCGATTTGGTGGGCGGGGACTCTCGGCCTCCGATTTGGTGGGCGGGGCCGCTCGGCCTTCGATTTGGTGGGCGGGGCTCCTCGGCCTCCGATTTGGTTGGCGGGGACTCTCGGCCTCCAATTTGGTGGGCGGGGACCCTCGGCGTTCGATTTGGTGGGCGGGGACCCTCGGCCTCCGATTTGGTGGGCGGGGACCCTCGGCCTCCGATTTGGTGGGCGGGACCCCTCGGCCTCTGATTTGGTGGGCGGGGCCCCTCGGCCTCCGATGTGGTGGTCGGGGACCCTCGGCCTTCGATTTGGTGGGCGGGGACCCTCGGCCTTCGATTTGGTGGGCGGGGACCCTCGGCCTCCGATTTGGTGGGCGGGGACCCTCGGCCTCCGATTTGGTGGGCGGGACCCCTCGTCCTCCGATTTGGTGGGCGGGGCCCCTCGGCCTCCACTTTGGTGGGCGGGGCCGGGCCCCTCGGACTCCGCTTTGGTGGGCGGAACCGCTCGGCCTTCGATTTGTTGGGCGGGGCTCCTCGGCCTCCGATTTGGTTGGCGGGGCCCCTCGGCCTCCGATTTGGTTGGCGGGGCCCCTTATCCTCTGATTTGGTGGGCGGGGACTCTCGGCCTCCGATTTGGTGGGCGGGGACCCTCGGCCTCCGATTTGGTGGGCGGGGCCCCTCGGCCTCCGATTTGGTTGGCGGTTCCCCTCGGCCTCCGATTTGGTGGGCGGGGACCCTCGGCCTCCGATTTGGTGGGCGGGGACCCTCGGCCTCCAATTTGGTGGGCGGGGCCCCTCGGCCTCCGATTTGGTTGGTGGGGCCCCTCGGCCTCCGATTTGGTGGGCGGGGACCCTCGGCCTCCGATTTGGTGGGCGGGGACCCTCGGCCTCCAATTTGGTGGGCGGGGACCCTCGGCCCCCGATTTGGTGGGCGGGGACCCTCGGCCTCCGATTTGGTGGGCGGGGACCCTCGGCCTCCGATTTGGTAGGCGGGGACCCTCGGCCTCCGATTTGGTGGGCGGGGACCCTCGGCCTCCGATTTGGTGGGCGGGGCCCCTCGGCCTCCGATTTGGTGGGCGGGGCCCCCGGCCTCCGATTTGGTGGGCGGGGCCTCTCGGCCTCCGATTTGGTGGGCGGGGCCCCTCGGCCTCCGATTTGGTTGGCGGGGACTCTCGGCCTCCAATTTGGTGGGCGGGGACCCTCGGCGTTCGATTTGGTGGGCGGGGACCCTCGGCCTCCGATTTGGTGGGCGGGGACCCTCGGCCTCCGATTTGGTGGGCGGGACCCCTCGGCCTCTGATTTGGTGGGCGGGGCCCCTCGGCCTCCGATGTGGTGGTCGGGGACCCTCGGCCTTCGATTTGGTGGGCGGGGACCCTCGGCCTTCGATTTGGTGGGCGGGGACCCTCGGCCTCCGATTTGGTGGGCGGGACCCCTCGGCCTCCGATTTGGTGGGCGGGGACCCTCGGCCTCCGATTTGGTGGGCGGGACCCCTCGGCCTCCGATTTGGTGGGCGGGGACCCTCGGCCTCCGATTTGGTGGGCGGGACCCCTCGGCCTCCGATTTGGTGGGCGGGGCCCCTCGGCCTCCGATGTGGTGGTCGGGGCCTCTCGGCCTCCGCTTTGGTGGGCGGGGCCGGGCCCCTCGGCCTCCGCTTTGGTGGGCGGAGCCGCTCGGCCTTCTATTTGTTGGGCGGGGCTCCTCGGCCTCCGATTTGGTTGGCGGGGCCCCTCGGCCTCCGATTTGGTTGGCGGGGCCCCTTATCCTCCGATTTCGTGGGCGGGGACTCTCGGCCTCCGATTTGGTGGGCGGGGACCCTTGGCCTCCGCTTTGGTGGGCGGGGCCCCTCGGCCTCCGATTTGGTGGGCGGGGTCCCTCTGCCTCCGATTTGGTGTGCAGGGACCCTCGGCCTCCGCTTTGGTGGGCGGGGCCCCTCGGCCTTCGATTTGGTGGGCGGGGCCCCTCGGCCTCCGATTTGGTTGGTGTGGACCCTCGGCCTCCGATTTGGTGGGCGGGGACCCTTGGCCTCCGATTTGGTAGGCGGGGACCCTCGGCCTCCGATTTGGTGGGCGGGGACCCTCGGCCTCCGATTTGGTTGGCGGGGCCCCTCGGCCTCCGATTTGGTGGGCGGGGACTCTCGGCCTCCGATTTGGTGGGCAGGGACCCTCGGCCTCCGATTTGGTGGGCGGGGACCCTCGGCCTCCGATTTGGTGGGCAGGGACCCTCGGCCTCCGATTTGGTGGTCGGGGACCCTTGGCCTCCGCTTTGGTGGGCGGGGCCCCTCGGCCTCCGATTTGGTGGGCGGGGTCCCTCTGCCTCCGATTTGGTGTGCAGGGACCCTCGGCCTCCGCTTTGGTGGGCGGGGCCCCTCGGCCTTCGATTTGGTGGGCGGGGCCCCTCGGCCTCCGATTTGGTTGGTGTGCACCCTCGGCCTCCGATTTGGTGGGCGGGGACCCTTGGCCTCCGATTTGGTAGGCGGGGACCCTCGGCCTCCGATTTGGTGGGCGGGGACCCTCGGCCTCCGATTTGGTGGGCGGGGCCCCTCGGCCTCCGATTTGGTGGGCGGGGCCCCCGGCCTCCGATTTGGTGGGCGGGGCCTCTCGGCCTCCGATTTGGTGGGTGGGGCCCCTCGGCCTCCGATTTGGTGGGCGGGGACCCTCGGCCTCCAATTTGGTGGGCAGTGACCCTCGGCCTCCGATTTGGTGGTCGGGGACCCTTGGCCTCCGCTTTGGTGGGCGGGGCCCCTCGGCCTCCGATTTGGTGGGCGGGGTCCCTCTGCCTCCGATTTGGTGTGCAGGGACCTTCGGCCTCCGCTTTGGTGGGCGGGGCCCCTCGGCCTTCGATTTGGTGGGCGGGGCCCCTCGGCCTCCGATTTGGTTGGTGTGGACCCTCGGCCTCCGAGTTGGTGGGCGGGGACCCTGGGCCTCCGATTTGGTAGGCGGGGACCCTCGGCCTCCGATTTGGTGGGCGGGGACCCTCGGCCTCCGATTTGGTTGGCGGGGCCCCTCGGCCTCCGATTTGGTGGGCGGGGACTCTCGGCCTCCGATTTGGTGGGCGGGGACCCTCGGCCTCCGATTTGGTGGGCGGGGACCCTCGGCCTCCGATTTGGTGGGCAGGGACCCTCGGCCTCCGATTTGGTGGTCGGGGACCCTTGGCCTCCGCTTTGGTGGGCGGGGCCCCTCGGCCTCCGATTTGGTGGGCGGGGTCCCTCTGCCTCCGATTTGGTGTGCAGGGACCCTCGGCCTCCGCTTTGGTGGGCTGGGCCCCTCGGCCTTCGATTTGGTGGGCGGGGCCCCTCGGCCTCCGATTTGGTTGGTGTGGACCCTCGGCCTCCGATTTGGTGGGCGGGGACCCTTGGCCTCCGATTTGGTAGGCGGGGACCCTCGGCCTCCGATTTGGTGGGCGGGGACCCTCGGCCTCCGATTTGGTGGGCGGGGCCCCTCGGCCTCCGATTTGGTGGGCGGGGCCCCCGGCCTCCGATTTGGTGGGCGGGGCCTCTCGGCCTCCGATTTGGTGGGCGGGGCCCCTCGGCCTCCGATTTGGTGGGTGGGGACCCTCGGCCTCCAATTTGGTGGGCGGGGACCCTCGGCCTTCGATTTGGTGGGCGGGGACCCTCGGCCTCCGATTTGGTGGGCGGGGACCCTCGGCCTCCGATTTGGTGGGCGGGACCCCTCGGCCTCCGATTTGGTGGGCGGGGCCCCTCGGCCTCCGATGTGGTGGTCGGGGCCCCTCGGCCTCCGCTTTGGTGGGCGGGGCAGGGCCCCTCGGACTCCGCTTTGGTGGGCGGGGCCGCTCGGCCTTCGATTTGTTGGGCGGGGCTCCTCGGCCTCCAATTTGGTTGGCGGGGCCCCTCGGCCTCCGATTTGGTTGGCGGGGCCCCTTATCCTCCGATTTGGTGGGCGGGGACTCTCGGCCTCCGATTTGGTGGGCGGGGCCGCTCGGCCTTCGATTTGGTGGGCGGGGCTCCTCGGCCTCCGATTTGGTTGGCGGGGACTCTCGGCCTCCAATTTGGTGGGCGGGGACCCTCGGCGTTTGATTTGGTGGGCGGGGACCCTCGGCCTCCGATTTGGTGGGCGGGGACCCTCGGCCTCTGATTTGGTGGTCGGGGCCCCTCGGCCTCCGCTTTGGTGGGCGGGGCAGGGCCCCTCGGACTCCGCTTTGGTGGGCGGGGCCGCTCGGCCTTCGATTTGTTGGGCGGGGCTCCTCGGCCTCCAATTTGGTTGGCGGGGCCCCTCGGCCTCCGATTTGGTTGGCGGGGCCCCTTATCCTCCGATTTGGTGGGCGGGGACTCTCGGCCTCCGATTTGGTGGGCGGGGCCGCTCGGCCTTCGATTTGGTGGGCGGGGCTCCTCGGCCTCCGATTTGGTTGGCGGGGACTCTCGGCCTCCAATTTGGTGGGCGGGGACCCTCGGCGTTTGATTTGGTGGGCGGGGACCCTCGGCCTCCGATTTGGTGGGCGGGACCCCTCGGCCTCTGATTTGGTGGGCGGGGCCCCTCGGCCTCCGATGTGGTGGTCGGGGACCCTCGGCCTTCGATTTGGTGGGCGGGGACCCTCGGCCTTCGATTTGGTGGGCGGGGACCCTCGGCCTCCGATTTGGTGGGCGGGGACCCTCGGCCTCCGATTTGGTGGGCGGGACCCCTCGGCCTCCGATTTGGTGGGCGGGGCCCCTCGGCCTCCACTTTGGTGGGCGGGGCCGGGCCCCTCGGACTCCGCTTTGGTGGGCGGAACCGCTCGGCCTTCGATTTGTTGGGCGGGGCTCCTCGGCCTCCGATTTGGTTGGCGGGGCCCCTCGGCCTCCGATTTGGTTGGCGGGGCCCCTTATCCTCTGATTTGGTGGGCGGGGACTCTCGGCCTCCGATTTGGTGGGCGGGGACCCTCGGCCTCCGATTTGGTGGGCGGGGCCCCTCGGCCTCCGATTTGGTTGGCGGTTCCCCTCGGCCTCCGATTTGGTGGGCGGGGACCCTCGGCCTCCGATTTGGTGGGCGGGGACCCTCGGCCTCCAATTTGGTGGGCGGGGCCCCTCGGCCTCCGATTTGGTTGGTGGGGCCCCTCGGCCTCCGATTTGGTGGGCGGGGACCCTCGGCCTCCGATTTGGTGGGCGGGGACCCTCGGCCTCCAATTTGGTGGGCGGGGACCCTCGGCCCCCGATTTGGTGGGCGGGGACCCTCGGCCTCCGATTTGGTGGGCGGGGACCCTCGGCCTCCGATTTGGTAGGCGGGGACCCTCGGCCTCCGATTTGGTGGGCGGGGACCCTCGGCCTCCGATTTGGTGGGCGGGGACCCTCGGCCTCCAATTTGGTGGGCGGGGCCCCTCGGCCTCCGATTTGGTTGGTGGGGCCCCTCGGCCTCCGATTTGGTGGGCGGGGACCCTCGGCCTCCGATTTGGTGGGCGGGGACCCTCGGCCTCCAATTTGGTGGGCGGGGACCCTCGGCCCCCGATTTGGTGGGCGGGGACCCTCGGCCTCCGATTTGGTGGGCGGGGACCCTCGGCCTCCGATTTGGTAGGCGGGGACCCTCGGCCTCCGATTTGGTGGGCGGGGACCCTCGGCCTCCGATTTGGTGGGCGGGGCCCCTCGGCCTCCGATTTGGTGGGCGGGGCCCCCGGCCTCCGATTTGGTGGGCGGGGCCTCTCGGCCTCCGATTTGGTGGGCGGGGCCCCTCGGCCTCCGATTTGGTTGGCGGGGACTCTCGGCCTCCAATTTGGTGGGCGGGGACCCTCGGCGTTCGATTTGGTGGGCGGGGACCCTCGGCCTCCGATTTGGTGGGCGGGGACCCTCGGCCTCCGATTTGGTGGGCGGGACCCCTCGGCCTCTGATTTGGTGGGCGGGGCCCCTCGGCCTCCGATGTGGTGGTCGGGGACCCTCGGCCTTCGATTTGGTGGGCGGGGACCCTCGGCCTTCGATTTGGTTGGCGGGGACCCTCGGCCTCCGATTTGGTGGGCGGGACCCCTCGGCCTCCGATTTGGTGGGCGGGGACCCTCGGCCTCCGATTTGGTGGGCGGGACCCCTCGGCCTCCGATTTGGTGGGCGGGGACCCTCGGCCTCCGATTTGGTGGGCGGGACCCCTCGGCCTCCGATTTGGTGGGCGGGGCCCCTCGGCCTCCGATGTGGTGGTCGGGGCCTCTCGGCCTCCGCTTTGGTGGGCGGGGCCGGGCCCCTCGGCCTCCGCTTTGGTGGGCGGAGCCGCTCGGCCTTCTATTTGTTGGGCGGGGCTCCTCGGCCTCCGATTTGGTTGGCGGGGCCCCTCGGCCTCCGATTTGGTTGGCGGGGCCCCTTATCCTCCGATTTGGTGGGCGGGGACTCTCGGCCTCCGATTTGGTGGGCGGGGACCCTTGGCCTCCGCTTTGGTGGGCGGGGCCCCTCGGCCTCCGATTTGGTGGGCGGGGTCCCTCTGCCTCCGATTTGGTGTGCAGGGACCCTCGGCCTCCGCTTTGGTGGGCGGGGCCCCTCGGCCTTCGATTTGGTGGGCGGGGCCCCTCGGCCTCCGATTTGGTTGGTGTGGACCCTCGGCCTCCGATTTGGTGGGCGGGGACCCTTGGCCTCCGATTTGGTAGGCGGGGACCCTCGGCCTCCGATTTGGTGGGCGGGGACCCTCGGCCTCCGATTTGGTTGGCGGGGCCCCTCGGCCTCCGATTTGGTGGGCGGGGACTCTCGGCCTCCGATTTGGTGGGCAGGGACCCTCGGCCTCCGATTTGGTGGGCGGGGACCCTCGGCCTCCGATTTGGTGGGCAGGGACCCTCGGCCTCCGATTTGGTGGTCGGGGACCCTTGGCCTCCGCTTTGGTGGGCGGGGCCCCTCGGCCTCCGATTTGGTGGGCGGGGTCCCTCTGCCTCCGATTTGGTGTGCAGGGACCCTCGGCCTCCGCTTTGGTGGGCGGGGCCCCTCGGCCTTCGATTTGGTGGGCGGGGCCCCTCGGCCTCCGATTTGGTTGGTGTGCACCCTCGGCCTCCGATTTGGTGGGCGGGGACCCTTGGCCTCCGATTTGGTAGGCGGGGACCCTCGGCCTCCGATTTGGTGGGCGGGGACCCTCGGCCTCCGATTTGGTGGGCGGGGCCCCTCGGCCTCCGATTTGGTGGGCGGGGCCCCCGGCCTCCGATTTGGTGGGCGGGGCCTCTCGGCCTCCGATTTGGTGGGTGGGGCCCCTCGGCCTCCGATTTGGTGGGCGGGGACCCTCGGCCTCCAATTTGGTGGGCAGTGACCCTCGGCCTCCGATTTGGTGGTCGGGGACCCTTGGCCTCCGCTTTGGTGGGCGGGGCCCCTCGGCCTCCGATTTGGTGGGCGGGGTCCCTCTGCCTCCGATTTGGTGTGCAGGGACCCTCGGCCTCCGCTTTGGTGGGCGGGGCCCCTCGGCCTTCGATTTGGTGGGCGGGGCCCCTCGGCCTCCGATTTGGTTGGTGTGGACCCTCGGCCTCCGATTTGGTGGGCGGGGACCCTGGGCCTCCGATTTGGTAGGCGGGGACCCTCGGCCTCCGATTTGGTGGGCGGGGACCCTCGGCCTCCGATTTGGTTGGCGGGGCCCCTCGGCCTCCGATTTGGTGGGCGGGGACTCTCGGCCTCCGATTTGGTGGGCGGGGACCCTCGGCCTCCGATTTGGTGGGCGGGGACCCTCGGCCTCCGATTTGGTGGGCAGGGACCCTCGGCCTCCGATTTGGTGGTCGGGGACCCTTGGCCTCCGCTTTGGTGGGCGGGGCCCCTCGGCCTCCGATTTGGTGGGCGGGGTCCCTCTGCCTCCGATTTGGTGTGCAGGGACCCTCGGCCTCCGCTTTGGTGGGCTGGGCCCCTCGGCCTTCGATTTGGTGGGCGGGGCCCCTCGGCCTCCGATTTGGTTGGTGTGGACCCTCGGCCTCCGATTTGGTGGGCGGGGACCCTTGGCCTCCGATTTGGTAGGCGGGGACCCTCGGCCTCCGATTTGGTGGGCGGGGACCCTCGGCCTCCGATTTGGTGGGCGGGGCCCCTCGGCCTCCGATTTGGTGGGCGGGGCCCCCGGCCTCCGATTTGGTGGGCGGGGCCTCTCGGCCTCCGATTTGGTGGGCGGGGCCCCTCGGCCTCCGATTTGGTGGGTGGGGACCCTCGGCCTCCAATTTGGTGGGCGGGGACCCTCGGCCTTCGATTTGGTGGGCGGGGACCCTCGGCCTCCGATTTGGTGGGCGGGGACCCTCGGCCTCCGATTTGGTGGGCGGGACCCCTCGGCCTCCGATTTGGTGGACGGGGCCCCTCGGCCTCCGATGTGGTGGTCGGGGCCCCTCGGCCTCCGCTTTGGTGGGCGGGGCAGGGCCCCTCGGACTCCGCTTTGGTGGGCGGGGCCGCTCGGCCTTCGATTTGTTGGGCGGGGCTCCTCGGCCTCCAATTTGGTTGGCGGGGCCCCTCGGCCTCCGATTTGGTTGGCGGGGCCCCTTATCCTCCGATTTGGTGGGCGGGGACTCTCGGCCTCCGATTTGGTGGGCGGGGCCGCTCGGCCTTCGATTTGGTGGGCGGGGCTCCTCGGCCTCCGATTTGGTTGGCGGGGACTCTCGGCCTCCAATTTGGTGGGCGGGGACCCTCGGCGTTTGATTTGGTGGGCGGGGACCCTCGGCCTCCGATTTGGTGGGCGGGGACCCTCGGCCTCCGATTTGGTGGGCGGGACCCCTCGGCCTCTGATTTGGTGGGCGGGGCCCCTCGGCCTCCGATGTGGTGGTCGGGGACCCTCGGCCTTCGATTTGGTGGGCGGGGACCCTCGGCCTTCGATTTGGTGGGCGGGGACCCTCGGCCTCCGATTTGGTGGGCGGGGACCCTCGGCCTCCGATTTGGTGGGCGGGACCCCTCGGCCTCCGATTTGGTGGGCGGGGCCCCTCGGCCTCCACTTTGGTGGGCGGGGCCGGGCCCCTCGGACTCCGCTTTGGTGGGCGGAACCGCTCGGCCTTCGATTTGTTGGGCGGGGCTCCTCGGCCTCCGATTTGGTTGGCGGGGCCCCTCGGCCTCCGATTTGGTTGGCGGGGCCCCTTATCCTCTGATTTGGTGGGCGGGGACTCTCGGCCTCCGATTTGGTGGGCGGGGACCCTCGGCCTCCGATTTGGTGGGCGGGGCCCCTCGGCCTCCGATTTGGTTGGCGGTTCCCCTCGGCCTCCGATTTGGTGGGCGGGGACCCTCGGCCTCCGATTTGGTGGGCGGGGACCCTCGGCCTCCAATTTGGTGGGCGGGGCCCCTCGGCCTCCGATTTGGTTGGTGGGGCCCCTCGGCCTCCGATTTGGTGGGCGGGGACCCTCGGCCTCCGATTTGGTGGGCGGGGACCCTCGGCCTCCAATTTGGTGGGCGGGGACCCTCGGCCCCCGATTTGGTGGGCGGGGACCCTCGGCCTCCGATTTGGTGGGCGGGGACCCTCGGCCTCCGATTTGGTAGGCGGGGACCCTCGGCCTCCGATTTGGTGGGCGGGGACCCTCGGCCTCCGATTTGGTGGGCGGGGCCCCTCGGCCTCCGATTTGGTGGGCGGGGCCCCCGGCCTCCGATTTGGTGGGCGGGGCCTCTCGGCCTCCGATTTGGTGGGCGGGGCCCCTCGGCCTCCGATTTGGTTGGCGGGGACTCTCGGCCTCCAATTTGGTGGGCGGGGACCCTCGGCGTTCGATTTGGTGGGCGGGGACCCTCGGCCTCCGATTTGGTGGGCGGCGACCCTCGGCCTCCGATTTGGTGGGCGGGACCCCTCGGCCTCTGATTTGGTGGGCGGGGCCCCTCGGCCTCCGATGTGGTGGTCGGGGACCCTCGGCCTTCAATTTGGTGGGCGGGGACCCTCGGCCTTCGATTTGGTGGGCGGGGACCCTCGGCCTCCGATTTGGTGGGCGGGGACCCTCGGCCTCCGATTTGGTGGGCGGGACCCCTCGGCCTCCGATTTGGTGGGCGGGGCCCCTCGGCCTCCACTTTGGTGGGCGGGGCCGGGCCCCTCGGACTCCGCTTTGGTGGGCGGAACCGCTCGGCCTTCGATTTGTTGGGCGGGGCTCCTCGGCCTCCGATTTGGTTGGCGGGGCCCCTCGGCCTCCGATTTGGTTGGCGGGGCCCCTTATCCTCTGATTTGGTGGGCGGGGACTCTCGGCCTCCGATTTGGTGGGCGGGGACCCTCGGCCTCCGATTTGGTGGGCGGGGCCCCTCGGCCTCCGATTTGGTTGGCGGTTCCCCTCGGCCTCCGATTTGGTGGGCGGGGACCCTCGGCCTCCGATTTGGTGGGCGGGGACCCTCGGCCTCCAATTTGGTGGGCGGGGCCCCTCGGCCTCCGATTTGGTTGGTGGGGCCCCTCGGCCTCCGATTTGGTGGGCGGGGACCCTCGGCCTCCGATTTGGTGGGCGGGGACCCTCGGCCTCCAATTTGGTGGGCGGGGACCCTCGGCCCCCGATTTGGTGGGCGGGGACCCTCGGCCTCCGATTTGGTGGGCGGGGACCCTCGGCCTCCGATTTGGTAGGCGGGGACCCTCGGCCTCCGATTTGGTGGGCGGGGACCCTCGGCCTCCGATTTGGTGGGCGGGGCCCCTCGGCCTCCGATTTGGTGGGCGGGGCCCCCGGCCTCCGATTTGGTGGGCGGGGCCTCTCGGCCTCCGATTTGGTGGGCGGGGCCCCTCGGCCTCCGATTTGGTGGGCGGGGACCCTCGGCCTCCAATTTGGTGGGCGGGGACCCTCGGCCTTCGATTTGGTGGGCGGGGACCCTCGGCCTCCGATTTGGTGGGCGGGGACCCTCGGCCTCCGATTTGGTGGGCGGGACCCCTCGGCCTCCGATTTGGTGGGCGGGGCCCCTCGGCCTCCGATGTGGTGGTCGGGGCCCCTCGGCCTCCGCTTTGGTGGGCGGGGCAGGGCCCCTCGGACTCCGCTTTGGTGGGCGGAGCCGCTCGGCCTTCGATTTGTTGGGCGGGGCTCCTCGGCCTCCGATTTGGTTGGCGGGGCCCCTCGGCCTCCGATTTGGTTGGCGGGGCCCCTTATCCTCCGATTTGGTGGGCGGGGACTCTCGGCCTCCGATTTGGTGGGCGGGGACCCTCGGCCTCCGATTTGGTGGGCGGTGCCCCTCGGCCTCCGATTTGGTTGGCGGGGCCCCTCGGCCTCCGATTTGGTGGGCGGGGACCCTCGGCCTCCAATTTGGTGGGCGGGGACCCTCGGCCTCTGATTTGGTGGGCGGGGCCCCTCGGCCTCCGATTTGGTGGGCGGGGCCCCTCGGCCTCCGATGTGGTGGTCGGGGCCCCTCGGCCTCCGCTTTGGTGGGCGGGGCCAGGCCCCTCGGCCTCCGCTTTGGTGGGCGGGGCCGCTCGGCCTTCGATTTGTTGGGCGGGGCTCCTCGGCCTCCAATTTGGTTGGCGGGGCCCCTCGGCCTCCGATTTGGTTGGCGGGGCCCCTTATCCTCCGATTTGGTGGGCGGGGACTCTCGGCCTCCGATTTGGTGGGCGGGGCCGCTCGGCCTTCGATTTGGTGGGCGGGGCTCCTCGGCCTCCGATTTGGTTGGCGGGGACTCTCGGCCTCCAATTTGGTGGGCGGGGACCCTCAGCGTTCGATTTGGTGGGCGGGGACCCTCGGCCTCCGATTTGGTGGGCGGGGACCCTCGGCCTCCGATTTGGTGGGCGGGACCCCTCGGCCTCTGATTTGGTGGGCGGGGCCCCTCGGCCTCCGATGTGGTGGTCGGGGACCCTCGGCCTTCGATTTGGTGGGCGGGGACCCTCGGCCTTCGATTTGGTGGGCGGGGACCCTCGGCCTCCGATTTGGTGGGCGGGGACCCTCGGCCTCCGATTTGGTGGGCGGGACCCCTCGGCCTCCGATTTGGTGGGCGGGGCCCCTCAGCCTCCACTTTGGTGGGCGGGGCCGGGCCCCTCGGACTCAGCTTTGGTGGGCGGAACCGCTCGGCCTTCGATTTGTTGGGAGGGGCTCCTCGGCCTCCGATTTGGTTGGCGGGGCCCCTCGGCCTCCGATTTGGTTGGCGGGGCCCCTTATCCTCTGATTTGGTGGGCGAGGACTCTCGGCCTCCGATTTGGTGGGCGGGGACCCTCGGCCTCCGATTTGGTGGGCGGGGCCCCTCGGCCTCCGATTTGGTTGGCGGGGCCCCTCGGCCTCCGATTTGGTGGGCGGGGACCCTCGGCCTCCGATTTGGTGGGCGGGGACCCTCGGCCTCCAATTTGGTGGGCGGGGCCCCTCGGCCTCCGATTTGGTTGGTGGGGCCCCTCGGCCTCCGATTTGGTGGGCGGGGACGCTCGGCCTCCGATTTGGTGGGCGGGGACCCTCGGCCTCCAATTTGGTGGGCGGGGACCCTCGGCCCCCGATTTGGTGGGCGGGGACCCTCGGCCTCCGATTTGGTGGGCGGGGACCCTCGGCCTCCGATTTGGTGTGCGGGGACCCTCGTCCTCCGATTTGGTGGACGGGGCCCCTCGGCCTCCGATGTGGTGGGCGGGGCCCCTCGGGCTCCGCTTTGGTGGGCGGGGCCAGGCCCCTCGGCCTCCGCTTTGGTGGGCGGGGCTCCTCGGCCTCCGATTTGGTTGGCAAAGCCCCTCGGCCTCCAATTTGGTTGGCGGGGCCCCTCGGCCTCCGATTTGGTGGGCGGGGACCCTCGGCCTCCGATTTGGTGGGCGGGGACCCTTGGCCTCCGATTTGGTGGGCGGGGACCCTCGGCCTCCGATTTGGTGGTCGGGGCCCCTCGGCCTTCGATTTGGTGGGCGGTGCCCCTCGGCCTCCGATTTGGTTGGTGTGGACCCTCGGCCAATGATTTGGTGGGCGGGGACCCTCGGCCTCCGATTTGGTGTGCAGGGACCCTCGGCCTCCGCTTTGGTGCGCGGGGCCCCTCGGCCTTCGATTTGGTGGGCGGGGCCCCTCGGCCTCCACTTTGGTTGGTGTGGACCCTCGGCCTCCGATTTGGTGGGCGGGGACCCTCGGCCTCCGATTTGGTAGGCGGGGACCCTCGGCCTCCGATTTGGTGGGCGGGGACCCTCGGCTTCCGATTTGGTGGGCGGGGCCCCTCGGCCTCCGATTTGGTGGGCGGGGCCCCCGGCCTCCGATTTGGTGGGCGGGGCCCCTCGGCCTCCGATTTGGTGGGCGGGGACCCTCGGCCTCCGATTTGGTGGGCGGGGACCCTCGGCCTCCAATTTGGTGGGCGGGGACCCTCGGCCTCCGATTTGGTGGGCGGGGACCCTCGGCCTCCGATTTGGTGGGCGGGGACCCTCGGCCTCCGATTTGGTGGGCGGGACCCCTCGGCCTCCGATTTGGTGGGCGGGGCCCCTCGGCCTCCGATGTGGTGGTCGGGGCCCCTCGGCCTCCGCTTTGGTGGGCGGGGCCGGGCCCCTCGGCCTCCGCTTTGGTGGGCGGAGCCGCTCGGCCTTCTATTTGTTGGGCGGGGCTCCTCGGCCTCCGATTTGGTTGGCGGGGCCCCTCGGCCTCCGATTTGGTTGACAGGGCCCCTTATCCTCCGATTTGGTGGGCGGGGACTCTCGGCCTCCGATTTGGTGGGCGGGGACCCTCGGCCTCTGATTTGGTGGGCGGGGCCCCTCGGCCTCCGATTTGGTTGGTGGGGCCCCTCGGCCTCTGATTTGGTGGGCGGGCCCCTTATCCTCCGATTCGGTGGGCGGGGACCCTCGGCTTCTGATTTGGTGGGCGGGGCCCCTCGGCCTCCGATTTGGTGGGCGGGGCCCCTCGGCCTCCGATTTGGTTGGCGGGGCCCTCGGCCTCTGATTTGGTGGGCAGGGAACCTCTGCCTCCGATTTGGTGGGCGGGGCCCCTCAGCCTCCGATTTAGTTGGTGGGGCCCCTCGGCCTCCGATTTGGTGGGCGGGGACCCTCGGCCTCCAATTTGGTGGGCGGGGACCCTCGGCCTCTGATTTGGTGGGCGGGGCCCCTCGGCCTCCGATTTGGTGGGCGGGGCCCCTCGGCCTCCGATGTGGTGGTCGGGGCCCCTCGGCCTCCGCTTTGGTGGGCGGGGCCAGGCCCCTCGGCCTCCGCTTTGGTGGGCGGGGCCGCTCGGCCTTCGATTTGTTGGGCAGGGCTCCTCGGCCTCCAATTTGGTTGGCGGGGCCCCTCGGCCTCCGATTTGGTTGGCGGGGCCCCTTATCCTCCGATTTGGTGGGCGGGGACTCTCGGCCTCCGATTTGGTGGGCGGGGCCGCTCGGCCTTCGATTTGGTGGGCGGGGCTCCTCGGCCTCCGATTTGGTTGGCGGGGCCCCTCGGCCTCCGATTTGGTGGGCGGGGACTCTCGGCCTCCGATTTGGTGGGCGGGGACCCTCGGCCTCCGATTTGGTGGGCGGGGACCCTCGGCCTCCGATTTGGTGGGCAGGGACCCTCGGCCTCCGATTTGGTGGTCGGGGACCCTTGGCCTCCGCTTTGGTGGGCGGGGCCCCTCGGCCTCCGATTTGGTGGGCGGGGTCCCTCTGCCTCCGATTTGGTGTGCAGGGACCCTCGGCCTCCGCTTTGGTGGGCGGGGCCCCTCGGCCTTCGATTTGGAGGGCGGGGCCCCTCGGCCTCCGATTTGGTTGGTGTGGACCCTCGGCCTCCGATTTGGTGGGCGGGGACCCTTGGCCTCCGATTTGGTAGGCGGGGACCCTCGGCCTCCGATTTGGTGGGCGGGGACCCTCGGCCTCCGATTTGGTGGGCGGGGCCCCTCGGCCTCCGATTTGGTGGGCGGGGCCCCCGGCCTCCGATTTGGTGGGCGGGGCCTCTCGGCCTCCGATTTGGTGGGCGGGGCCCCTCGGCCTCCGATTTGGTGGGCGGGGACCCTCGGCCTCCAATTTGGTGGGCGGGGACCCTCGGCCTTCGATTTGGTGGGCGGGGACCCTCGGCCTCCGATTTGGTGGGCGGGGACCCTCGGCCTCCGATTTGGTGGGCGGGGACCCTCGGCCTCCTATTTGGTGGGCGGGACCCCTCGGCCTCCGATTTGGTGGGCGGGGCCCCTCGGCCTCCGATGTGGTGGTCGGGGCCCCTCGGCCTCCGCTTTGGTGGGCGGGGCCGGGCCCCTCGGACTCCGCTTTGGTGGGCGGAGCCGCTCGGCCTTCGATTTGTTGGGCGGGGCTCCTCGGCCTCCGATTTGGTTGGCGGGGCCCCTCGGCCTCCGATTTGGTTGGCGGGGCCCCTTATCCTCCGATTTGGTGGGCGGGGACTCTCGGCCTCCGATTTGGTGGGCGGGGCCCCTCGGCCTCCGATTTGGTGGGCGGGGCCCCTCGGCCTCCGATTTGGTTGGCGGGGCCCCTCGGCCTCCGATTTGGTGGGCGGGGACCCTCGGCCTCCAATTTGGTGGGCGGGGACCCTCGGCCTCTGATTTGGTGGGCGGGGCCCCTCGGCCTCCGATTTGGTGGGCGGGGCCCCTCGGCCTCCGATGTGGTGGTCGGGGCCCCTCGGCCTCTGCTTTGGTGGGCGGGGCCAGGCCCCTCGGCCTCCGCTTTGGTGGGCGGGGCCGCTCGGCCTTCGATTTGTTGGGCGGGGCTCCTCGGCCTCCAATTTGGTTGGCGGGGCCCCTCGGCCTCCGATTTGGTTGGCGGGGCCCCTTATCCTCCGATTTGGTGGGCGGGGACTCTCGGCCTCCGATTTGGTGGGCGGGGCCGCTCGGCCTTCGATTTGGTGGGCGGGGCTCCTCGGCCTCCGATTTGGTTGGCGGGGCCCCTCGGCCTCCGATTTGGTGGGCGGGGACTCTCGGCCTCCGATTTGGTGGGCGGGGACCCTCGGCCTCCGATTTGGTGGGCGGGGACCCTCGGCCTCCGATTTGGTGGGCAGGGACCCTCGGCCTCCGATTTGGTGGTCGGGGACCCTTGGCCTCCGCTTTGGTGGGCGGGGCCCCTCGGCCTCCGATTTGGTGGGCGGGGTCCCTCTGCCTCCGATTTGGTGTGCAGGGACCCTCGGCCTCCGCTTTGGTGGGCGGGGCCCCTCGGCCTTCGATTTGGTGGGCGGGGCCCCTCGGCCTCCGATTTGGTTGGTGTGGACCCTCGGCCTCCGATTTGGTGGGCGGGGACCCTTGGCCTCCGATTTGGTAGGTGGGGACCCCCGGCCTCCGATTTGGTGGGCGGGGACCCTCGGCCTCCGATTTGGTGGGCGGGGCCCCTCGGCCTCCGATTTGGTGGGCGGGGCCCCCGGCCTCCGATTTGGTGGGCGGGGCCTCTCGGCCTCCGATTTGGTGGGCGGGGCCCCTCGGCCTCCGATTTGGTGGGCGGGGACCCTCGGCCTCCAATTTGGTGGGCGGGGACCCTCGGCCTTCGATTTGGTGGGCGGTGCCCCTCGGCCTCCGATTTGGTTGGCAAAGCCCCTCGGCCTCCGATTTGGTTGGCGGGGCCCCTCGGCCTCCGATTTGGTGGGCGGGGCCCCTCGGCCTCCGATTTGGTGGGCGGGGACCCTTGGCCTCCGATTTGGTGGGCGGGGACCCTCGGCCTCCGATTTGGTGGTCGGGGCCCCTCGGCCTTCGATTTGGTGGGCGGTGCCCCTCGGCCTCCGATTTGGTTGGTGTGGACCCTCGGCCTCCGATTTGGTGGGCGGGGACCCTCGGCCGCCGATTTGGTGGGCGGGGACCCTCGGCCGCCGATTTGGTGTGCAGGGACCCTCGGCCTCCGCTTTGGTGGGCGGGGCCCCTCGGCCTTCGATTTGGTGGGCGGGGCCCCTCGGCCTCCGATTTGGTTGGTGTGGACCCTCGGCCTCCGATTTGGTGGGCGGGGACCCTCGGCCTCCGATTTGGTAGGCGGGGACCCTCGGCCTCCGATTTGGTGGGCGGGGACCCTCGGCCTCCGATTTGGTGGGCGGGGACCCTTGGCCTCCGATTTGGTGGGCGGGGACCCTCGGCCTCCGATTTGGTGGGCGGGGCCCCTCGGCCTTCGATTTGGTGGGCGCGGCCCCTCGGCCTCCGATTTGGTTGGTGTGGACCCTCGGCCTCCGATTTGGTTGGCAAAGCCCCTCGGCCTCCGATTTGGTGTGCAGGGACCCTCGGCCTCCGCTTTGGTGGGCGGGGCCCCTCGGCCTTCGATTTGGTGTGCGGGCCCCTCGGCCTCCGATTTGGTTGGTGTGGACCCTCGGCCTCCGATTTGGTGGGCGGGGACCCTCGGCCTCCGATTTGGTAGGCGGGGACCCTCGGCCTCCGATTTGGTGGGCGGGGACCCTCGGCCTCCGATTTGGTGGGCGGGGCCCCTCGGCCTCCGATTTGGTGGGCGGGGCCCCCGGCCTCCGATGTGGTGGTCGGGGCCCCTCGGCCTCCGCTTTGGTGGGCGGGGCCGGGCCCCTCGGACTCCGCTTTGGTGGGCGGAGCCGCTCGGCCTTCGATTTGTTGGGCGGGGCTCCTCGGCCTCCGATTTGGTTGGCGGGGCCCCTCGGCCTCCGATTTGGTTGGCGGGGCCCCTTATCCTCCGATTTGGTGGGCGGGGACTCTCGGCCTCCGATTTGGTGGGCGGGCCCTCGGCCTCCGATTTGGTGGGCGGGCCCCTCGGCCTCCGATTTGGTTGGCGGGGCCCCTCGGCCTCCGATTTGGTGGGCGGGGACCCTCGGCCTCCAATTTGGTGGGCGGGGACCCTCGGCCTCTGATTTGGTGGGCGGGGCCCCTCGGCCTCCGATTTGGTGGGCGGGGCCCCTCGGCCTCCGATGTGGTGGTCGGGGCCCCTCGGCCTCTGCTTTGGTGGGCGGGGCCAGGCCCCTCGGCCTCCGCTTTGGTGGGCGGGGCCGCTCGGCCTTCGATTTGTTGGGCGGGGCTCCTCGGCCTCCAATTTGGTTGGCGGGGCCCCTCGGCCTCCGATTTGGTTGGCGGGGCCCCTTATCCTCCGATTTGGTGGGCGGGGACTCTCGGCCTCCGATTTGGTGGGCGGGGCCGCTCGGCCTTCGATTTGGTGGTCGGGGCCACTCGGCCTTCGATTTGGTGGGCGGTGCCCCTCGGCCTCCGATTTGGTGGGCGGGGCCCCTCGGCCTCCGATTGTGGTGGGCGGGGACCCTCGGCCTCCGATTTGGTTGGGCGGGGACCCTTGGCCTCCGATTTGGTGGGCGGGGACCCTCGGCCTCCGATTTGGTGGTCGGGGGCCCCTCGGCCTTCGATTTGGTAGGCGGTGCCCCTCGGCCTCCGATTTGGTTGGTGTGGACCCTCGGCCTCCGATTTGGTGGGCGGGGACCCTCGGCCTCCGATTTGGTGTGCAGGGACCCTCGGCCTCCGCTTTGGTGGGCGGGGCCCCTCGGCCTTCGATTTGGTGGGCGGGGCCCCTCGGCCTCCGATTTGGTTGGTGTGGACCCTCGGCCTCCGATTTGGTGGGCGGGGACCCTCGGCCTCCGATTTGGTAGGCGGGGACCCTCGGCCTCCGATTTGGTGGGCGGGGACCCTCGGCCTCCGATTTGGTGGGCGGGGACCCTTGGCCTCCGATTTGGTGGGCGGGGACCCTCGGCCTCCGATTTGGTGGGCGGGGCCCCTCGGCCTTCGATTTGGTGGGCGGGGCCCCTCGGCTCCGATTTGGTTGGTGTGGACCCTCGGCCTCCGATTTGGTTGGCAAAGCCCCTCGGCCTCCGATTTGTTTGGCGGGGCCCCTCGGCCTCCGATTTGGTGGGCGGGGACCCTCGGCCTCCGATTTGGTGGGCGGGGACCCTTGGCCTCCGATTTGGTGGGCGGGGACCCTCGGCCTCCGATTTGGTGGTCGGGGCCCCTCGGCCTTCGATTTGGTGGGCGGTGCCCTTCGGCCTCCGATTTGGTTGGTGTGGACCCTCGGCCTCCGATTTGGTGGGCGGGGACCCTCGGCCTCCGATTTGGTGTGCAGGGACCCTCGGCCTCCGCTTTGGTGGGCGGGGCCCCTCGGCCTCCGATTTGGTGGGCGGGGCCCCCGGCCTCCGATTTGGTGGGCGGGGACCCTCGGCCTCCGATTTGGTGGGCGGGGCCCCTCGGCCTTCGATTTGGTGGGCGGGGCCCCTCGGCCTCCGATTTGGTTGGTGTGGACCCTCGGCCTCCGATTTGGTGGGCGGGGACCCTCGGCCTCCGATTTGGTAGGCGGGGACCCTCGGCCTCCGATTTGGTGGGCGGGGACCCTCGGCCTCCGATTTGGTGGGCGGGGCCCCTCGGCCTCCGATTTGGTGGGCGGGGCCCCCGGCCTCCGATTTGGTGGGCGGGGCCCCTCGGCCTCCGATTTGGTGGGTGGGGCCCCTCGGCCTCCGATTTGGTGGGCGGGGACCCTCGGCCTCCGATTTGGTGGGCGGGGACCCCTCGGCCTCCGATTTGGTGGGCGGGGACCCTCGGCCTCCGATTTGGTGGGCGGGACCCCTCGGCCTCCGATTTGGTGGGCGGGGCCCCTCGGCCTCCGATGTGGTGGTCGGGGGCCCCTCGGCCTCCGCTTTGGTGGGCGGGGCCGGGCCCCTCGGCCTCCGCTTTGGTGGGCGGAGCCGCTCGGCCTTCGATTTGTTGGGCGGGGCTCCTCGGCCTCCGATTTGGTTGGCGGGGCCCCTCGGCCTCCGATTTGGTTGGCGGGGCCCCTTATCCTCCGATTTGGTGGGTGGGGACTCTCGGCCTCCGATTTGGTGGGCGGGGACCCTCGGCCTCCGATTTGGTGGGCGGGGCCCCTCGGCCTCCGATTTGGTTGGGGGCCCCTCGGCCTCCGATTTGGTGGGCGGGGACCCTCGGCCTCCGATTTGGTGGGCGGGGGACCCTCGGCCTCCGATTTGGTGGGCGGGGCCCCTCGGCCTCCGATTTGGTTGGTGGGGCCCTCGGCCTCCGATTTGGTGGGCGGGGGACCCTCGGCCTCCGATTTGGTGGGCGGGGACCCTCGGCCTCCAATTTGGTGGGCGGGGACCCTCGGCCTCCGATTTGGTGGGCGGGGACCCTCGGCCTCCGATTTGGTGGGCGGGGACCCTCGGCCTCCGATTTGGTGGGCGGGGACCCTCGGCCTCCGATTTGGTGGGCGGGGCCCCTCGGCCTCCGATGTGGTGGGCGGGGCCCCTCGGCCTACGCTTTGGTGGGCGGGGCCAGGCCCCTCGGCCTCCGCTTTGGTGGGCGGGGCTCCTCGGCCTCCGATTTGGTTGGCAAAGCCCCTCGGCCTCCGATTTGGTTGGCGGGGCCCCTCGGCCTCCGATTTGGTGGGCGGGGACTCTCGGCCTCCGATTTGGTGGGCGGGGACCCTTGGCCTCCGATTTGGTGGGCGGGGACCCTCGGCCTCCGATTTGGTGGTCGGGGCCCCTCGGCCTTCGATTTGGTGGGCGGTGCCCCTCGGCCTCCGATTTGGTTGGTGTGGACCCTCGGCCTCCGATTTGGTGGGCGGGGACCCTCGGCCTCCGATTTGGTGGGCGGGGCCCCTCGGCCTCCGATGTGGTGGGCGGGGCCCCTCGGCCTCCGATTTGGTGGGCGGGGACCTCCGGCCTCTGATTTGGTGGGCAGGGCCCCTCGGCCTCCGATTTGGTGGGCGGGGACCCTCGGCCTCCGATTTGGTGGGCGGGGACCCTCGGCCTCCGATTTGGTAGGCGGGGCCCCTCGGCCTCCGATTTGGTGGGCGGGGCCGGGCCCCTCGGCCTCCGATTTGGTGTGCAGGGACCCTCGGCCTCCGCTTTGGTGGGCGGGGCCCCTCGGCCTCCGATTTGGTGGGCGGGGCCCCCGGCCTCCGATTTGGTGGGCGGGGACCCTCGGCCTCCGATTTGGTGGGCGGGGCCCCTCGGCCTTCGATTTGGTGGGCGGGGCCCCTCGTCCTCCGATTTGGTTGGTGTGGACCCTCGGCCTCCGATTTGGTGGGCGGGGACCCTCGGCCTCCGATTTGGTAGGCGGGGACCCTCGGCCTCCGATTTGGTGGGCGGGGACCCTCGGCCTCCGATTTGGTGGGCGGGGCCCCTCGGCCTCCGATTTGGTGGGCGGGGCCCCCGGCCTCCGATTTGGTGGGCGGGGCCCCTCGGCCTCCGATTTGGTGGGCGGGGCCCCTCGGCCTCCGATTTGGTGGGCGGGGACCCTCGGCCTCCGATTTGGTGGGCGGGGACCCTCGGCCTCCGATTTGGTGGGCGGGGACCCTCGGCCTCCGATTTGGTGGGCGGGACCCCTCGGCCTCCGATTTGGTGGGCGGGGCCCCTCGGCCTCCGATGTGGTGGTCGGGGCCCCTCGGCCTCCGCTTTGGTGGGCGGGGCCGGGCCCCTCGGCCTCCGCTTTGGTGGGCGGAGCCGCTCGGCCTTCGATTTGTTGGGCGGGGCTCCTCGGCCTCCGATTTGGTTGGCGGGGCCCCTCGGCCTCCGATTTGGTTGGCGAGGCCCCTTATCCTCCGATTTGGTGGGTGGGGACTCTCGGCCTCCGATTTGGTGGGCGGGGACCCTCGGCCTCCGATTTGGTGGGCGGGGCCCCTCAGCCTCCGATTTGGTTGGCGGGGCCCCTCGGCCTCCGATTTGGTGGGCGGGGACCCTCGGCCTCCGATTTGGTGGGCGGGGACCCTCGGCCTCCTATTTGGTGGGCGGGGCCCCTCGGCCTCCGATTTGGTTGGTGGGGCCCCTCGGCCTCCGATTTGGTGGGCGGGGACCCTCGGCCTCCGATTTGGTGGGCGGGGACCCTCGGCCTCCAATTTGGTGGGCGGGGACCCTCGGCCTCCGATTTGGTGGGCGGGGACCCTCGGCCTCCGATTTGGTGGGCGGGGACCCTCGGCCTCCGATTTGGTGGGCGGGGACCCTCGGCCTCCGATTTGGTGGGCGGGGCCCCTCGGCCTCCGATGTGGTGGGCGGGGCCCCTCGGCCTACGCTTTGGTGGGCGGGGCCAGGCCCCTTGGCCTCCGCTTTGGTGGGCGGGGCTCCTCGGCCTCCGATTTGGTTGGCAAAGCCCCTCGGCCTCCGATTTGGTTGGCGGGGCCCCTCGGCCTCCGATTTGGTGGGCGGGGACTCTCGGCCTCCGATTTGGTGGGCGGGGACCCTTGGCCTCCGATTTGGTGGGCGGGGACCCTCGGCCTCCGATTTGGTGGTCGGGGCCCCTCGGCCTTCGATTTGGTGGGCGGTGCCCCTCGGCCTCCGATTTGGTTGGTGTGGACCCTCGGCCTCCGATTTGGTGGGCGGGGACCCTCGGCCTCCGATTTGGTGGGCGGGGCCCCTCGGCCTCCGATGTGGTGGGCGGGGCCCCTCGGCCTCCGATTTGGTGGGCGGGGACCTCCGGCCTCTGATTTGGTGGGCAAGGCCCCTCGGCCTCCGATTTGGTGGGCGGGGACCCTCGGCCTCCGATTTGGTGGGCGGGGACCCTCGGCCTCCGATTTGGTAGGCGGGGCCCCTCGGCCTCCGATTTGGTGGGCGGGGCCCCTCGGCCTCCAATTTGGTGGGCGGGGACCCTCGGCCTCCGATTTGGTGGGCGGGGCCCCTCGGCCTCCGATTTGGTGGGCGGGGACCCTCGGCCTCCGATTTGGTGGGCGGGGCCCTTCGGCCTCCGATTTGGTTGGTGTGGACCCTCGGCCTCCGATTTGGTGGGCGGGGACCCTCGGCCTCCGATTTGGTGTGCAGGGACCCTCGGCCTCCGATTTGGTGGGCGGTGCCCCTCGGCCTCCGATTTGGTTGGTGTGGACCCTCGGCCTCCGATTTGGTGGGCGGGGACCCTCGGCCTCCGATTTGGTGGGCGGGGCCCCTCGGCCTCCGATGTGGTGGGCGGGGCCCCTCGGCCTCCGATTTGGTGGGCGGGGACCTCCGGCCTCTGATTTGGTGGGCAAGGCCCCTCGGCCTCCGATTTGGTGGGCGGGGACCCTCGGCCTCCGATTTGGTGGGCGGGGACCCTCGGCCTCCGATTTGGTAGGCGGGGCCCCTCGGCCTCCGATTTGGTGGGCGGGGCCCCTCGGCCTCCAATTTGGTGGGCGGGGACCCTCGGCCTCCGATTTGGTGGGCGGGGCCCCTCGGCCTCCGATTTGGTGGGCGGGGACCCTCGGCCTCCGATTTGGTGGGCGGGGACCTCCGGCCTCTGATTTGGTGGGCAAGGCCCCTCGGCCTCCGATTTGGTGGGCGGGGACCCTCGGCCTCCGATTTGGTGGGCGGGGACCCTCGGCCTCCGATTTGGTAGGCGGGGCCCCTCGGCCTCCGATTTGGTGGGCGGGGCCCCTCGGCCTCCAATTTGGTGGGCGGGGACCCTCGGCCTCCGATTTGGTGGGCGGGGCCCCTCGGCCTCCGATTTGGTGGGCGGGGACCCTCGGCCTCCGATTTGGTGGTCGGGGCCCTTCGGCCTCCGATTTGGTTGGTGTGGACCCTCGGCCTCCGATTTGGTGGGCGGGGACCCTCGGCCTCCGATTTGGTGTGCAGGGACCCTCGGCCTCCGCTTTGGTGGGCGGGGCCCCTCGGCCTTCGATTTGGTGTGCGGGGCCCCTCGGCCTCCGATTTGGTTGGTGTGGACCCTCGGCCTCCGATTTGGTGGGCGGGGACCCTCGGCCTCCGATTTGGTAGGCGGGGACCCTCGGCCTCCGATTTGGTGGGCGGGGACCCTCGGCCTCCGATTTGGTGGGCGGGGCCCCTCGGCCTCCGATTTGGTGGGCGGGGCCCCCGGCCTCCGATTTGGTGGGCGGGGACCCTTGGCCTCCGATTTGGTGGGCGGGGACCCTCGGCCTCCGATTTGGTGGTCGGGGCCCCTCGGCCTTCGATTTGGTGGGCGGTGCCCCTCGGCCTCCGATTTGGTGGGCGGGGCCCCTCGGCCTCCGATTTGGTGGGCGGGGACCCTCGGCCTCCGATTTGGTGGGCGGGGACCCTTGGCCTCCGATTTGGTGGGCGGGGACCCTCGGCCTCCGATTTGGTGGTCGGGGCCCCTCGGCCTTCGATTTGGTAGGCGGTGCCCCTCGGCCTCCGATTTGGTTGGTGTGGACCCTCGGCCTCCGATTTGGTGGGCGGGGACCCTCGGCCTCCGATTTGGTGTGCAGGGACCCTCGGCCTCCGCTTTGGTGGGCGGGGCCCCTCGGCCTTCGATTTGGTGGGCGGGGCCCCTCGGCCTCCGATTTGGTTGGTGTGGACCCTCGGCCTCCGATTTGGTGGGCGGGGACCCTCGGCCTCCGATTTGGTAGGCGGGGACCCTCGGCCTCCGATTTGGTGGGCGGGGATCCTCGGCCTCCGATTTGGTGGGCGGGGACCCTTGGCCTCCGATTTGGTGGGCGGGGACCCTCGGCCTCCGATTTGGTGGGCGGGGCCCCTCGGCCTTCGATTTGGTGGGCGGGGCCCCTCGGCCTCCGATTTGGTTGGTGTGGACCCTCGGCCTCCGATTTGGTTGGCAAAGCCCCTCGGCCTCCGATTTGTTTGGCGGGGCCCCTCGGCCTCCGATTTGGTGGGCGGGGACCCTCGGCCTCCGATTTGGTGGGCGGGGACCCTTGGCCTCCGATTTGGTGGGCGGGGACCCTCGGCCTCCGATTTGGTGGTCGGGGCCCCTCGGCCTTCGATTTGGTGGGCGGTGCCCTTCGGCCTCCGATTTGGTTGGTGTGGACCCTCGGCCTCCGATTTGGTGGGCGGGGACCCTCGGCCTCCGATTTGGTGTGCAGGGACCCTCGGCCTCCGCTTTGGTGGGCGGGGCCCCTCGGCCTCCGATTTGGTGGGCGGGGCCCCCGGCCTCCGATTTGGTGGGCGGGGACCCTCGGCCTCCGATTTGGTGGGCGGGGCCCCTCGGCCTTCGATTTGGTGGGCGGGGCCCCTCGGCCTCCGATTTGGTTGGTGTGGACCCTCGGCCTCCGATTTGGTGGGCGGGGACCCTCGGCCTCCGATTTGGTAGGCGGGGACCCTCGGCCTCCGATTTGGTGGGCGGGGACCCTCGGCCTCCGATTTGGTGGGCGGGGCCCCTCGGCCTCCGATTTGGTGGGCGGGGCCCCCGGCCTCCGATTTGGTGGGCGGGGCCCCTCGGCCTCCGATTTGGTGGGTGGGGCCCCTCGGCCTCCGATTTGGTGGGCGGGGACCCTCGGCCTCCGATTTGGTGGGCGGGGACCCTCGGCCTCCGATTTGGTGGGCGGGGACCCTCGGCCTCCGATTTGGTGGGCGGGACCCCTCGGCCTCCGATTTGGTGGGCGGGGCCCCTCGGCCTCCGATGTGGTGGTCGGGGCCCCTCGGCCTCCGCTTTGGTGGGCGGGGCCGGGCCCCTCGGCCTCCGCTTTGGTGGGCGGAGCCGCTCGGCCTTCGATTTGTTGGGCGGGGCTCCTCGGCCTCCGATTTGGTTGGCGGGGCCCCTCGGCCTCCGATTTGGTTGGCGGGGCCCCTTATCCTCCGATTTGGTGGGTGGGGACTCTCGGCCTCCGATTTGGTGGGCGGGGACCCTCGGCCTCCGATTTGGTGGGCGGGGCCCCTCGGCCTCCGATTTGGTTGGCGGGGCCCCTCGGCCTCCGATTTGGTGGGCGGGGACCCTCGGCCTCCGATTTGGTGGGCGGGGACCCTCGGCCTCCAATTTGGTGGGCGGGGCCCCTCGGCCTCCGATTTGGTTGGTGGGGCCCCTCGGCCTCCGATTTGGTGGGCGGGGACCCTCGGCCTCCGATTTGGTGGGCGGGGACCCTCGGCCTCCAATTTGGTGGGCGGGGACCCTCGGCCTCCGATTTGGTGGGCGGGGACCCTCGGCCTCCGATTTGGTGGGCGGGGACCCTCGGCCTCCGATTTGGTGGGCGGGGACCCTCGGCCTCCGATTTGGTGGGCGGGGCCCCTCGGCCTCCGATGTGGTGGGCGGGGCCCCTCGGCCTACGCTTTGGTGGGCGGGGCCAGGCCCCTCGGCCTCCGCTTTGGTGGGCGGGGCTCCTCGGCCTCCGATTTGGTTGGCAAAGCCCCTCGGCCTCCGATTTGGTTGGCGGGGCCCCTCGGCCTCCGATTTGGTGGGCGGGGACTCTCGGCCTCCGATTTGGTGGGCGGGGACCCTTGGCCTCCGATTTGGTGGGCGGGGACCCTCGGCCTCCGATTTGGTGGTCGGGGCCCCTCGGCCTTCGATTTGGTGGGCGGTGCCCCTCGGCCTCCGATTTGGTTGGTGTGGACCCTCGGCCTCCGATTTGGTGGGCGGGGACCCTCGGCCTCCGATTTGGTGGGCGGGGCCCCTCGGCCTCCGATGTGGTGGGCGGGGCCCCTCGGCCTCCGATTTGGTGGGCGGGGACCTCCGGCCTCTGATTTGGTGGGCAGGGCCCCTCGGCCTCCGATTTGGTGGGCGGGGACCCTCGGCCTCCGATTTGGTGGGCGGGGACCCTCGGCCTCCGATTTGGTAGGCGGGGCCCCTCGGCCTCCGATTTGGTGGGCGGGGCCCCTCGGCCTCCAATTTGGTGGGCGGGGACCCTCGGCCTCCGATTTGGTGGGCGGGGACCCTCGGCCTCCGATTTGGTGGGCGGGGACCCTCGGCCTCCGATTTGGTGGTCGGGGGCCCTTCGGCCTCCGATTTGGTTGGTGTGGACCCTCGGCCTCCGATTTGGTGGGCGGGGACCCTCGGCCTCCGATTTGGTGTGCAGGGACCCTCGGCCTCCGCTTTGGTGGGCGGGGCCCCTCGGCCTTCGATTTGGTGTGCGGGGCCCCTCGGCCTCCGATTTGGTTGGTGTGGACCCTCGGCCTCCGATTTGGTGGGCGGGGACCCTCGGCCTCCGATTTGGTAGGCGGGGACCCTCGGCCTCCGATTTGGTGGGCGGGGACCCTCGGCCTCCGATTTGGTGGGCGGGGCCCCTCGGCCTCCGATTTGGTGGGCGGGGCCCCCGGCCTCCGATTTGGTGGGCGGGGACCCTTGGCCTCCGATTTGGTGGGCGGGGACCCTCGGCCTCCGATTTGGTGGTCGGGGCCTCTCGGCCTTCGATTTGGTGGGCGGTGCCCCTCGGCCTCCGATTTGGTGGGCGGGGCCCTCGGCCTCCGATTTGGTGGGCGGGGACCCTCGGCCTCCGATTTGGTGGGCGGGGACCCTTGGCCTCCGATTTGGTGGGCGGGGACCCTCGGCCTCCGATTTGGTGGGCGGGGCCCCTCGGCCTTCGATTTGGTGGGCGGGGCCCCTCGGCCTCCGATTTGGTTGGTGTGGACCCTCGGCCTCCGATTTGGTTGGCAAAGCCCCTCGGCCTCCGATTTGTTTGGCGGGGCCCCTCGGCCTCCGATTTGGTGGGCGGGGACCCTCGGCCTCCGATTTGGTGGGCGGGGACCCTTGGCCTCCGATTTGGTGGGCGGGGACCCTCGGCCTCCGATTTGGTGGTCGGGGCCCCTCGGCCTTCGATTTGGTGGGCGGTGCCCTTCGGCCTCCGATTTGGTTGGTGTGGACCCTCGGCCTCCGATTTGGTGGGCGGGGACCCTCGGCCTCCGATTTGGTGTGCAGGGACCCTCGGCCTCCGCTTTGGTGGGCGGGGCCCCTCGGCCTCCGATTTGGTGGGCGGGGCCCCCGGCCTCCGATTTGGTGGGCGGGGACCCTCGGCCTCCGATTTGGTGGGCGGGGCCCCTCGGCCTTCGATTTGGTGGGCGGGGCCCCTCGGCCTCCGATTTGGTTGGTGTGGACCCTCGGCCTCCGATTTGGTGGGCGGGGACCCTCGGCCTCCGATTTGGTAGGCGGGGACCCTCGGCCTCCGATTTGGTGGGCGGGGACCCTCGGCCTCCGATTTGGTGGGCGGGGACCCTCGGCCTCCGATTTGGTGGGCGGGGCCCCCGGCCTCCGATTTGGTGGGCGGGGCCCCTCGGCCTCCGATTTGGTGGGTGGGGCCCCTCGGCCTCCGATTTGGTGGGCGGGGACCCTCGGCCTCCGATTTGGTGGGCGGGGCCGGGCCCCTCGGCCTCCGCTTTGGTGGGCGGAGCCGCTCGGCCTTCGATTTGTTGGGCGGGGCTCCTCGGCCTCCGATTTGGTTGGCGGGGCCCCTCGGCCTCCGATTTGGTTGGCGGGGCCCCTTATCCTCCGATTTGGTGGGTGGGGACTCTCGGCCTCCGATTTGGTGGGCGGGGACCCTCGGCCTCCGATTTGGTGGGCGGGGCCCCTCGGCCTCCAATTTGGTTGGCGGGGCCCCTCGGCCTCCGATTTGGTGGGCGGGGACCCTCGGCCTCCGATTTGGTGGGCGGGGACCCTCGGCCTCCAATTTGGTGGGCGGGGCCCCTCGGCCTCCGATTTGGTTGGTGGGGCCCCTCGGCCTCCGATTTGGTGGGCGGGGACCCTCGGCCTCCGATTTGGTGGGCGGGGACCCTCGGCCTCCAATTTGGTGGGCGGGGACCCTCGGCCTCCGATTTGGTGGGCGGGGACCCTCGGCCTCCGATTTGGTGGGCGGGGACCCTCGGCCTCCGATTTGGTGGGCGGGGACCCTCGGCCTCCGATTTGGTGGGCGGGGCCCCTCGGCCTCCGATGTGGTGGGCGGGGCCCCTCGGCCTACGCTTTGGTGGGCGGGGCCAGGCCCCTCGGCCTCCGCTTTGGTGGGCGGGGCTCCTCGGCCTCCGATTTGGTTGGCAAAGCCCCTCGGCCTCCGATTTGGTTGGCGGGGCCCCTCGGCCTCCGATTTGGTGGGCGGGGACTCTCGGCCTCCGATTTGGTGGGCGGGGACCCTTGGCCTCCGATTTGGTGGGCGGGGACCCTCGGCCTCCGATTTGGTGGTCGGGGCCCCTCGGCCTTCGATTTGGTGGGCGGTGCCCCTCGGCCTCCGATTTGGTTGGTGTGGACCCTCGGCCTCCGATTTGGTGGGCGGGGACCCTCGGCCTCCGATTTGGTGGGCGGGGCCCCTCGGCCTCCGATGTGGTGGGCGGGGCCCCTCGGCCTCCGATTTGGTGGGCGGGGACCTCCGGCCTCTGATTTGGTGGGCAGGGCCCCTCGGCCTCCGATTTGGTGGGCGGGGACCCTCGGCCTCCGATTTGGTGGGCGGGGACCCTCGGCCTCCGATTTGGTAGGCGGGGCCCCTCGGCCTCCGATTTGGTGGGCGGGGCCGGGCCCCTCGGCCTCCGATTTGGTGTGCAGGGACCCTCGGCCTCCGCTTTGGTGGGCGGGGCCCCTCGGCCTCCGATTTGGTGGGCGGGGCCCCCGGCCTCCGATTTGGTGGGCGGGGACCCTCTACCTCCGATTTGGTGGGCGGGGCCCCTCGGCCTTCGATTTGGTGGGCGGGGCCCCTCGTCCTCCGATTTGGTTGGTGTGGACCCTCGGCCTCCGATTTGGTGGGCGGGGACCCTCGGCCTCCGATTTGGTAGGCGGGGACCCTCGGCCTCCGATTTGGTGGGCGGGGACCCTCGGCCTCCGATTTGGTGGGCGGGGCCCCTCGGCCTCCGATTTGGTGGGCGGGGCCCCCGGCCTCCGATTTGGTGGGCGGGGCCCCTCGGCCTCCGATTTGGTGGGCGGGGCCCCTCGGCCTCCGATTTGGTGGGCGGGGACCCTCGGCCTCCGATTTGGTGGGCGGGGACCCTCGGCCTCCGATTTGGTGGGCGGGGACCCTCGGCCTCCGATTTGGTGGGCGGGACCCCTCGGCCTCCGATTTGGTGGGCGGGGCCCCTCGGCCTCCGATGTGGTGGTCGGGGCCCCTCGGCCTCCGCTTTGGTGGGCGGGGCCGGGCCCCTCGGCCTCCGCTTTGGTGGGCGGAGCCGCTCGGCCTTCGATTTGTTGGGCGGGGCTCCTCGGCCTCCGATTTGGTTGGCGGGGACCCTCGGCCTCCGATTTGGTGGGCGGGGACCCTCGGCCTCCGATTTGGTGGGCGGGGCCCCTCGGCCTCCGATGTGGTGGGCGGGGCCCCTCGGCCTCCGCTTTGGTGGGCGGGGCTCCTCGGCCTCCGATTTGGTTGGCAAAGCCCCTCGGCCTCCGATTTGGTTGGCGGGGCCCTCGGCCTCCGATTTGGTGGGCGGGGACTCTCGGCCTCCGATTTGGTGGGCGGGGACCCTCGGCCTCCGATTTGGTGGGCGTGGCCCTCGGCCTCCGATTTGGTGGGCGGGGCCCCCGGCCTCCGATTTGGTGGGCGGGGACCCTTGGCCTCCGATTTGGTGGGCGGGGACCCTCGGCCTCCGATTTGGTGGTCGGGGCCCCTCGGCCTTCGATTTGGTGGGCGGTGCCCCTCGGCCTCCGATTTGGTGGGCGGGGCCCCTCGGCCTCCGATTTGGTGGGCGGGGACCCTCGGCCTCCGATTTGGTGGGCGGGGACCCTCGGCCTCCGATTTGGTGGGCGGGGCCCCTTGGCCTCCGATTTGGTGGGTGGGGACTCTCGGCCTCCGATTTGGTGGGCGGGGACCCTCGGCCTCCGATTTGGTGGGCGGGGCCCCTCAGCCTCCGATTTGGTTGGCGGGGCCCCTCGGCCTCCGATTTGGTGGGCGGGGACCCTCGGCCTCCGATTTGGTGGGCGGGGACCCTCGGCCTCCTATTTGGTGGGCGGGGCCCCTCGGCCTCCGATTTGGTTGGTGGGGCCCCTCGGCCTCCGATTTGGTGGGCGGGGACCCTCGGCCTCCGATTTGGTGGGCGGGGACCCTCGGCCTCCAATTTGGTGGGCGGGGACCCTCGGCCTCCGATTTGGTGGGCGGGGACCCTCGGCCTCCGATTTGGTGGGCGGGGACCCTCGGCCTCCGATTTGGTGGGCGGGGACCCTCGGCCTCCGATTTGGTGGGCGGGGCCCCTCGGCCTCCGATGTGGTGGGCGGGGCCCCTCGGCCTACGCTTTGGTGGGCGGGGCCAGGCCCCTTGGCCTCCGCTTTGGTGGGCGGGGCTCCTCGGCCTCCGATTTGGTTGGCAAAGCCCCTCGGCCTCCGATTTGGTTGGCGGGGCCCCTCGGCCTCCGATTTGGTGGGCGGGGACTCTCGGCCTCCGATTTGGTGGGCGGGGACCCTTGGCCTCCGATTTGGTGGGCGGGGACCCTCGGCCTCCGATTTGGTGGTCGGGGCCCCTCGGCCTTCGATTTGGTGGGCGGTGCCCCTCGGCCTCCGATTTGGTTGGTGTGGACCCTCGGCCTCCGATTTGGTGGGCGGGGACCCTCGGCCTCCGATTTGGTGGGCGGGGCCCCTCGGCCTCCGATGTGTAGGGCGGGGCCCCTCGGCCTCCGATTTGGTGGGCGGGGACCTCCGGCCTCTGATTTGGTGGGCAGGGCCCCTCGGCCTCCGATTTGGTGGGCGGGGACCCTCGGCCTCCGATTTGGTGGGCGGGGACCCTCGGCCTCCGATTTGGTAGGCGGGGCCCCTCGGCCTCCGATTTGGTGGGCGGGGCCCCTCGGCCTCCAATTTGGTGGGCGGGGACCCTCGGCCTCCGATTTGGTGGGCGGGGCCCCTCGGCCTCCGATTTGGTGGGCGGGGACCCTCGGCCTCCGATTTGGTGGTCGGGGCCCTTCGGCCTCCGATTTGGTTGGTGTGGACCCTCGGCCTCCGATTTGGTGGGCGGGGACCCTCGGCCTCCGATTTGGTGTGCAGGGACCCTCGGCCTCCGCTTTGGTGGGCGGGGCCCCTCGGCCTTCGATTTGGTGTGCGGGGCCCCTCGGCCTCCGATTTGGTTGGTGTGGACCCTCGGCCTCCGATTTGGTGGGCGGGGACCCTCGGCCTCCGATTTGGTAGGCGGGGACCCTCGGCCTCCGATTTGGTGGGCGGGGACCCTCGGCCTCCGATTTGGTGGGCGGGGCCCCTCGGCCTCCGATTTGGTGGGCGGGGCCCCCGGCCTCCGATTTGGTGGGCGGGGACCCTTGGCCTCCGATTTGGTGGGCGGGGACCCTCGGCCTCCGATTTGGTGGTCGGGGCCCCTCGGCCTTCGATTTGGTGGGCGGTGCCCCTCGGCCTCCGATTTGGTGGGCGGGGCCCCTCGGCCTCCGATTTGGTGGGCGGGGACCCTCGGCCTCCGATTTGGTGGGCGGGGACCCTTGGCCTCCGATTTGGTGGGCGGGGACCCTCGGCCTCCGATTTGGTGGTCGGGGCCCCTCGGCCTTCGATTTGGTAGGCGGTGCCCCTCGGCCTCCGATTTGGTTGGTGTGGACCCTCGGCCTCCGATTTGGTGGGCGGGGACCCTCGGCCTCCGATTTGGTGTGCAGGGACCCTCGGCCTCCGATTTGGTTGGCAAAGCCCCTCGGCCTCCGATTTGTTTGGCGGGGCCCCTCGGCCTCCGATTTGGTGGGCGGGGACCCTCGGCCTCCGATTTGGTGGGCGGGGACCCTTGGCCTCCGATTTGGTGGGCGGGGACCCTCGGCCTCCGATTTGGTGGTCGGGGCCCCTCGGCCTTCGATTTGGTGGGCGGTGCCCTTCGGCCTCCGATTTGGTTGGTGTGGACCCTCGGCCTCCGATTTGGTGGGCGGGGACCCTCGGCCTCCGATTTGGTGTGCAGGGACCCTCGGCCTCCGCTTTGGTGGGCGGGGCCCCTCGGCCTCCGATTTGGTGGGCGGGGCCCCCGGCCTCCGATTTGGTGGGCGGGGACCCTCGGCCTCCGATTTGGTGGGCGGGGCCCCTCGGCCTTCGATTTGGTGGGCGGGGCCCCTCGGCCTCCGATTTGGTTGGTGTGGACCCTCGGCCTCCGATTTGGTGGGCGGGGACCCTCGGCCTCCGATTTGGTAGGCGGGGACCCTCGGCCTCCGATTTGGTGGGCGGGGACCCTCGGCCTCCGATTTGGTGGGCGGGGACCCTCGGCCTCCGATTTGGTGGGCGGGGCCCCCGGCCTCCGATTTGGTGGGCGGGGCCCCTCGGCCTCCGATTTGGTGGGTGGGGCCCCTCGGCCTCCGATTTGGTGGGCGGGGACCCTCGGCCTCCGATTTGGTGGGCGGGGCCGGGCCCCTCGGCCTCCGCTTTGGTGGGCGGAGCCGCTCGGCCTTCGATTTGTTGGGCGGGGCTCCTCGGCCTCCGATTTGGTTGGCGGGGCCCCTCGGCCTCCGATTTGGTTGGCGGGGCCCCTTATCCTCCGATTTGGTGGGTGGGGACTCTCGGCCTCCGATTTGGTGGGCGGGGACCCTCGGCCTCCGATTTGGTGGGCGGGGCCCCTCGGCCTCCAATTTGGTTGGCGGGGCCCCTCGGCCTCCGATTTGGTGGGCGGGGACCCTCGGCCTCCGATTTGGTGGGCGGGGACCCTCGGCCTCCAATTTGGTGGGCGGGGCCCCTCGGCCTCCGATTTGGTTGGTGGGGCCCCTCGGCCTCCGATTTGGTGGGCGGGGACCCTCGGCCTCCGATTTGGTGGGCGGGGACCCTCGGCCTCCAATTTGGTGGGCGGGGACCCTCGGCCTCCGATTTGGTGGGCGGGGACCCTCGGCCTCCGATTTGGTGGGCGGGGACCCTCGGCCTCCGATTTGGTGGGCGGGGACCCTCGGCCTCCGATTTGGTGGGCGGGGCCCCTCGGCCTCCGATGTGGTGGGCGGGGCCCCTCGGCCTACGCTTTGGTGGGCGGGGCCAGGCCCCTCGGCCTCCGCTTTGGTGGGCGGGGCTCCTCGGCCTCCGATTTGGTTGGCAAAGCCCCTCGGCCTCCGATTTGGTTGGCGGGGCCCCTCGGCCTCCGATTTGGTGGGCGGGGACTCTCGGCCTCCGATTTGGTGGGCGGGGACCCTTGGCCTCCGATTTGGTGGGCGGGGACCCTCGGCCTCCGATTTGGTGGTCGGGGCCCCTCGGCCTTCGATTTGGTGGGCGGTGCCCCTCGGCCTCCGATTTGGTTGGTGTGGACCCTCGGCCTCCGATTTGGTGGGCGGGGACCCTCGGCCTCCGATTTGGTGGGCGGGGCCCCTCGGCCTCCGATGTGGTGGGCGGGGCCCCTCGGCCTCCGATTTGGTGGGCGGGGACCTCCGGCCTCTGATTTGGTGGGCAGGGCCCCTCGGCCTCCGATTTGGTGGGCGGGGACCCTCGGCCTCCGATTTGGTGGGCGGGGACCCTCGGCCTCCGATTTGGTAGGCGGGGCCCCTCGGCCTCCGATTTGGTGGGCGGGGCCGGGCCCCTCGGCCTCCGATTTGGTGTGCAGGGACCCTCGGCCTCCGCTTTGGTGGGCGGGGCCCCTCGGCCTCCGATTTGGTGGGCGGGGCCCCCGGCCTCCGATTTGGTGGGCGGGGACCCTCGGCCTCCGATTTGGTGGGCGGGGCCCCTCGGCCTTCGATTTGGTGGGCGGGGCCCCTCGTCCTCCGATTTGGTTGGTGTGGACCCTCGGCCTCCGATTTGGTGGGCGGGGACCCTCGGCCTCCGATTTGGTAGGCGGGGACCCTCGGCCTCCGATTTGGTGGGCGGGGACCCTCGGCCTCCGATTTGGTGGGCGGGGCCCCTCGGCCTCCGATTTGGTGGGCGGGGCCCCCGGCCTCCGATTTGGTGGGCGGGGCCCCTCGGCCTCCGATTTGGTGGGCGGGGCCCCTCGGCCTCCGATTTGGTGGGCGGGGACCCTCGGCCTCCGATTTGGTGGGCGGGGACCCTCGGCCTCCGATTTGGTGGGCGGGGACCCTCGGCCTCCGATTTGGTGGGCGGGACCCCTCGGCCTCCGATTTGGTGGGCGGGGCCCCTCGGCCTCCGATGTGGTGGTCGGGGCCCCTCGGCCTCCGCTTTGGTGGGCGGGGCCGGGCCCCTCGGCCTCCGCTTTGGTGGGCGGAGCCGCTCGGCCTTCGATTTGTTGGGCGGGGCTCCTCGGCCTCCGATTTGGTTGGCGGGGACCCTCGGCCTCCGATTTGGTGGGCGGGGACCCTCGGCCTCCGATTTGGTGGGCGGGGCCCCTCGGCCTCCGATGTGGTGGGCGGGGCCCCTCGGCCTCCGCTTTGGTGGGCGGGGCTCCTCGGCCTCCGATTTGGTTGGCAAAGCCCCTCGGCCTCCGATTTGGTTGGCGGGGCCCCTCGGCCTCCGATTTGGTGGGCGGGGACTCTCGGCCTCCGATTTGGTGGGCGGGGACCCTCGGCCTCCGATTTGGTGGGCGTGGCCCCTCGGCCTCCGATTTGGTGGGCGGGGCCCCCGGCCTCCGATTTGGTGGGCGGGGACCCTTGGCCTCCGATTTGGTGGGCGGGGACCCTCGGCCTCCGATTTGGTGGTCGGGGCCCCTCGGCCTTCGATTTGGTGGGCGGTGCCCCTCGGCCTCCGATTTGGTGGGCGGGGCCCCTCGGCCTCCGATTTGGTGGGCGGGGACCCTCGGCCTCCGATTTGGTGGGCGGGGACCCTCGGCCTCCGATTTGGTGGGCGGGGCCCCTTGGCCTCCGATTTGGTGGGTGGGGACTCTCGGCCTCCGATTTGGTGGGCGGGGACCCTCGGCCTCCGATTTGGTGGGCGGGGCCCCTCAGCCTCCGATTTGGTTGGCGGGGCCCCTCGGCCTCCGATTTGGTGGGCGGGGACCCTCGGCCTCCGATTTGGTGGGCGGGGACCCTCGGCCTCCTATTTGGTGGGCGGGGCCCCTCGGCCTCCGATTTGGTTGGTGGGGCCCCTCGGCCTCCGATTTGGTGGGCGGGGACCCTCGGCCTCCGATTTGGTGGGCGGGGACCCTCGGCCTCCAATTTGGTGGGCGGGGACCCTCGGCCTCCGATTTGGTGGGCGGGGACCCTCGGCCTCCGATTTGGTGGGCGGGGACCCTCGGCCTCCGATTTGGTGGGCGGGGACCCTCGGCCTCCGATTTGGTGGGCGGGGCCCCTCGGCCTCCGATGTGGTGGGCGGGGCCCCTCGGCCTACGCTTTGGTGGGCGGGGCCAGGCCCCTTGGCCTCCGCTTTGGTGGGCGGGGCTCCTCGGCCTCCGATTTGGTTGGCAAAGCCCCTCGGCCTCCGATTTGGTTGGCGGGGCCCCTCGGCCTCCGATTTGGTGGGCGGGGACTCTCGGCCTCCGATTTGGTGGGCGGGGACCCTTGGCCTCCGATTTGGTGGGCGGGGACCCTCGGCCTCCGATTTGGTGGTCGGGGCCCCTCGGCCTTCGATTTGGTGGGCGGTGCCCCTCGGCCTCCGATTTGGTTGGTGTGGACCCTCGGCCTCCGATTTGGTGGGCGGGGACCCTCGGCCTCCGATTTGGTGGGCGGGGCCCCTCGGCCTCCGATGTGTAGGGCGGGGCCCCTCGGCCTCCGATTTGGTGGGCGGGGACCTCCGGCCTCTGATTTGGTGGGCAGGGCCCCTCGGCCTCCGATTTGGTGGGCGGGGACCCTCGGCCTCCGATTTGGTGGGCGGGGACCCTCGGCCTCCGATTTGGTAGGCGGGGCCCCTCGGCCTCCGATTTGGTGGGCGGGGCCCCTCGGCCTCCAATTTGGTGGGCGGGGACCCTCGGCCTCCGATTTGGTGGGCGGGGCCCCTCGGCCTCCGATTTGGTGGGCGGGGACCCTCGGCCTCCGATTTGGTGGTCGGGGCCCTTCGGCCTCCGATTTGGTTGGTGTGGACCCTCGGCCTCCGATTTGGTGGGCGGGGACCCTCGGCCTCCGATTTGGTGTGCAGGGACCCTCGGCCTCCGCTTTGGTGGGCGGGGCCCCTCGGCCTTCGATTTGGTGTGCGGGGCCCCTCGGCCTCCGATTTGGTTGGTGTGGACCCTCGGCCTCCGATTTGGTGGGCGGGGACCCTCGGCCTCCGATTTGGTAGGCGGGGACCCTCGGCCTCCGATTTGGTGGGCGGGGACCCTCGGCCTCCGATTTGGTGGGCGGGGCCCCTCGGCCTCCGATTTTGTGGGCGGGGCCCCCGGCCTCCGATTTGGTGGGCGGGGACCCTTGGCCTCCGATTTGGTGGGCGGGGACCCTCGGCCTCCGATTTGGTGGTCGGGGCCCCTCGGCCTTCGATTTGGTGGGCGGTGCCCCTCGGCCTCCGATTTGGTGGGCGGGGCCCCTCGGCCTCCGATTTGGTGGGCGGGGACCCTCGGCCTCCGATTTGGTGGGCGGGGACCCTTGGCCTCCGATTTGGTGGGCGGGGACCCTCGGCCTCCGATTTGGTGGTCGGGGCCCCTCGGCCTTCGATTTGGTAGGCGGTGCCCCTCGGCCTCCGATTTGGTTGGTGTGGACCCTCGGCCTCCGATTTGGTGGGCGGGGACCCTCGGCCTCCGATTTGGTGTGCAGGGACCCTCGGCCTCCGCTTTGGTGGGCGGGGCCCCTCGGCCTTCGATTTGGTGGGCGGGGCCCCTCGGCCTCCGATTTGGTTGGTGTGGACCCTCGGCCTCCGATTTGGTGGGCGGGGACCCTCGGCCTCCGATTTGGTAGGCGGGGACCCTCGGCCTCCGATTTGGTGGGCGGGGACCCTCGGCCTCCGATTTGGTGGGCGGGGACCCTTGGCCTCCGATTTGGTGGGCGGGGACCCTCGGCCTCCGATTTGGTGGGCGGGGCCCCTCGGCCTTCGATTTGGTGGGCGGGGCCCCTCGGCCTCCGATTTGGTTGGTGTGGACCCTCGGCCTCCGATTTGGTTGGCAAAGCCCCTCGGCCTCCGATTTGTTTGGCGGGGCCCCTCGGCCTCCGATTTGGTGGGCGGGGACACTCGGCCTCCGATTTGGTGGGCGGGGACCCTTGGCCTCCGATTTGGTGGGCGGGGACCCTCGGCCTCCGATTTGGTGGTCGGGGCCCCTCGGCCTTCGATTTGGTGGGCGGTGCCCTTCGGCCTCCGATTTGGTTGGTGTGGACCCTCGGCCTCCGATTTGGTGGGCGGGGACCCTCGGCCTCCGATTTGGTGTGCAGGGACCCTCGGCCTCCGCTTTGGTGGGCGGGGCCCCTCGGCCTCCGATTTGGTGGGCGGGGCCCCCGGCCTCCGATTTGGTGGGCGGGGACCCTCGGCCTCCGATTTGGTGGGCGGGGCCCCTCGGCCTTCGATTTGGTGGGCGGGGCCCCTCGGCCTCCGATTTGGTTGGTGTGGACCCTCGGCCTCCGATTTGGTGGGCGGGGACCCTCGGCCTCCGATTTGGTAGGCGGGGACCCTCGGCCTCCGATTTGGTGGGCGGGGACCCTCGGCCTCCGATTTGGTGGGCGGGGCCCCTCGGCCTCCGATTTGGTGGGCGGGGCCCCCGGCCTCCGATTTGGTGGGCGGGGCCCCTCGGCCTCCGATTTGGTGGGTGGGGCCCCTCGGCCTCCGATTTGGTGGGCGGGGACCCTCGGCCTCCGATTTGGTGGGCGGGGACCCTCGGCCTCCAATTTGGTGGGCGGGGACCCTCGGCCTCCGATTTGGTGGGCGGGACCCCTCGGCCTCCGATTTGGTGGGCGGGGCCCCTCGGCCTCCGATGTGGTGGTCGGGGCCCCTCGGCCTCCGCTTTGGTGGGCGGGGCCGGGCCCCTCGGCCTCCGCTTTGGTAGGCGGAGCCGCTCGGCCTTCGATTTGTTGGGCGGGGCTCCTCGGCCTCCGATTTGGTTGGCGGGGCCCCTCGGCCTCCGATTTGGTTGGCGGGGCCCCTTATCCTCCGATTTGGTGGGTGGGGACTCTCGGCCTCCGATTTGGTGGGCGGGGACCCTCGGCCTCCGATTTGGTGGGCGGGGCCCCTCGGCCTCCGATTTGGTTGGCGGGGCCCCTCGGCCTCCGATTTGGTGGGCGGGGACCCTCGGCCTCCGATTTGGTGGGCGGGGACCCTCGGCCTCCAATTTGGTGGGCGGGGCCCCTCGGCCTCCGATTTGGTTGGTGGGGCCCCTCGGCCTCCGATTTGGTGGGCGGGGACCCTCGGCCTCCGATTTGGTGGGCGGGGACCCTCGGCCTCCAATTTGGTGGGCGGGGCCCCTCGGCCTCCGATTTGGTTGGTGTGGACCCTCGGCCTCCGATTTGGTGGGCGGGGACCCTCGGCCTCCGATTTGGTAGGCGGGGACCCTCGGCCTCCGATTTGGTGGGCGGGGACCCTCGGCCTCCGATTTGGTGGGCGGGGACCCTCGGCCTCCGATTTGGTGGGCGGGGCCCCCGGCCTCCGATTTGGTGGGCGGGGCCCCTCGGCCTCCGATTTGGTGGGTGGGGCCCCTCGGCCTCCGATTTGGTGGGCGGGGACCCTCGGCCTCCGATTTGGTGGGCGGGGCCGGGCCCCTCGGCCTCCGCTTTGGTGGGCGGAGCCGCTCGGCCTTCGATTTGTTGGGCGGGGCTCCTCGGCCTCCGATTTGGTTGGCGGGGCCCCTCGGCCTCCGATTTGGTTGGCGGGGCCCCTTATCCTCCGATTTGGTGGGTGGGGACTCTCGGCCTCCGATTTGGTGGGCGGGGACCCTCGGCCTCCGATTTGGTGGGCGGGGCCCCTCGGCCTCCAATTTGGTTGGCGGGGCCCCTCGGCCTCCGATTTGGTGGGCGGGGACCCTCGGCCTCCGATTTGGTGGGCGGGGACCCTCGGCCTCCAATTTGGTGGGCGGGGCCCCTCGGCCTCCGATTTGGTTGGTGGGGCCCCTCGGCCTCCGATTTGGTGGGCGGGGACCCTCGGCCTCCGATTTGGTGGGCGGGGACCCTCGGCCTCCAATTTGGTGGGCGGGGACCCTCGGCCTCCGATTTGGTGGGCGGGGACCCTCGGCCTCCGATTTGGTGGGCGGGGGACCCTCGGCCTCCGATTTGGTGGGCGGGGACCCTCGGCCTCCGATTTGGTGGGCGGGGCCCCTCGGCCTCCGATGTGGTGGGCGGGGCCCCTCGGCCTACGCTTTGGTGGGCGGGGCCAGGCCCCTCGGCCTCCGCTTTGGTGGGCGGGGCTCCTCGGCCTCCGATTTGGTTGGCAAAGCCCCTCGGCCTCCGATTTGGTTGGCGGGGCCCCTCGGCCTCCGATTTGGTGGGCGGGGACTCTCGGCCTCCGATTTGGTGGGCGGGGACCCTTGGCCTCCGATTTGGTGGGCGGGGACCCTCGGCCTCCGATTTGGTGGTCGGGGCCCCTCGGCCTTCGATTTGGTGGGCGGTGCCCCTCGGCCTCCGATTTGGTTGGTGTGGACCCTCGGCCTCCGATTTGGTGGGCGGGGACCCTCGGCCTCCGATTTGGTGGGCGGGGCCCCTCGGCCTCCGATGTGGTGGGCGGGGCCCCTCGGCCTCCGATTTGGTGGGCGGGGACCTCCGGCCTCTGATTTGGTGGGCAGGGCCCCTCGGCCTCCGATTTGGTGGGCGGGGACCCTCGGCCTCCGATTTGGTGGGCGGGGACCCTCGGCCTCCGATTTGGTAGGCGGGGCCCCTCGGCCTCCGATTTGGTGGGCGGGGCCGGGCCCCTCGGCCTCCGATTTGGTGTGCAGGGACCCTCGGCCTCCGCTTTGGTGGGCGGGGCCCCTCGGCCTCCGATTTGGTGGGCGGGGCCCCCGGCCTCCGATTTGGTGGGCGGGGACCCTCGGCCTCCGATTTGGTGGGCGGGGCCCCTCGGCCTTCGATTTGGTGGGCGGGGCCCCTCGTCCTCCGATTTGGTTGGTGTGGACCCTCGGCCTCCGATTTGGTGGGCGGGGACCCTCGGCCTCCGATTTGGTAGGCGGGGACCCTCGGCCTCCGATTTGGTGGGCGGGGACCCTCGGCCTCCGATTTGGTGGGCGGGGCCCCTCGGCCTCCGATTTGGTGGGCGGGGCCCCCGGCCTCCGATTTGGTGGGCGGGGCCCCTCGGCCTCCGATTTGGTGGGCGGGGCCCCTCGGCCTCCGATTTGGTGGGCGGGGACCCTCGGCCTCCGATTTGGTGGGCGGGGACCCTCGGCCTCCGATTTGGTGGGCGGGGACCCTCGGCCTCCGATTTGGTGGGCGGGACCCCTCGGCCTCCGATTTGGTGGGCGGGGCCCCTCGGCCTCCGATGTGGTGGTCGGGGCCCCTCGGCCTCCGCTTTGGTGGGCGGGGCCGGGCCCCTCGGCCTCCGCTTTGGTGGGCGGAGCCGCTCGGCCTTCGATTTGTTGGGCGGGGCTCCTCGGCCTCCGATTTGGTTGGCGGGGACCCTCGGCCTCCGATTTGGTGGGCGGGGACCCTCGGCCTCCGATTTGGTGGGCGGGGCCCCTCGGCCTCCGATGTGGTGGGCGGGGCCCCTCGGCCTCCGCTTTGGTGGGCGGGGCTCCTCGGCCTCCGATTTGGTTGGCAAAGCCCCTCGGCCTCCGATTTGGTTGGCGGGGCCCCTCGGCCTCCGATTTGGTGGGCGGGGACTCTCGGCCTCCGATTTGGTGGGCGGGGACCCTCGGCCTCCGATTTGGTGGGCGTGGCCCCTCGGCCTCCGATTTGGTGGGCGGGGCCCCCGGCCTCCGATTTGGTGGGCGGGGACCCTTGGCCTCCGATTTGGTGGGCGGGGACCCTCGGCCTCCGATTTGGTGGTCGGGGCCCCTCGGCCTTCGATTTGGTGGGCGGTGCCCCTCGGCCTCCGATTTGGTGGGCGGGGCCCCTCGGCCTCCGATTTGGTGGGCGGGGACCCTCGGCCTCCGATTTGGTGGGCGGGGACCCTCGGCCTCCGATTTGGTGGGCGGGGCCCCTTGGCCTCCGATTTGGTGGGTGGGGACTCTCGGCCTCCGATTTGGTGGGCGGGGACCCTCGGCCTCCGATTTGGTGGGCGGGGCCCCTCAGCCTCCGATTTGGTTGGCGGGGCCCCTCGGCCTCCGATTTGGTGGGCGGGGACCCTCGGCCTCCGATTTGGTGGGCGGGGACCCTCGGCCTCCTATTTGGTGGGCGGGGCCCCTCGGCCTCCGATTTGGTTGGTGGGGCCCCTCGGCCTCCGATTTGGTGGGCGGGGACCCTCGGCCTCCGATTTGGTGGGCGGGGACCCTCGGCCTCCAATTTGGTGGGCGGGGACCCTCGGCCTCCGATTTGGTGGGCGGGGACCCTCGGCCTCCGATTTGGTGGGCGGGGACCCTCGGCCTCCGATTTGGTGGGCGGGGACCCTCGGCCTCCGATTTGGTGGGCGGGGCCCCTCGGCCTCCGATGTGGTGGGCGGGGCCCCTCGGCCTACGCTTTGGTGGGCGGGGCCAGGCCCCTTGGCCTCCGCTTTGGTGGGCGGGGCTCCTCGGCCTCCGATTTGGTTGGCAAAGCCCCTCGGCCTCCGATTTGGTTGGCGGGGCCCCTCGGCCTCCGATTTGGTGGGCGGGGACTCTCGGCCTCCGATTTGGTGGGCGGGGACCCTTGGCCTCCGATTTGGTGGGCGGGGACCCTCGGCCTCCGATTTGGTGGTCGGGGCCCCTCGGCCTTCGATTTGGTGGGCGGTGCCCCTCGGCCTCCGATTTGGTTGGTGTGGACCCTCGGCCTCCGATTTGGTGGGCGGGGACCCTCGGCCTCCGATTTGGTGGGCGGGGCCCCTCGGCCTCCGATGTGTAGGGCGGGGCCCCTCGGCCTCCGATTTGGTGGGCGGGGACCTCCGGCCTCTGATTTGGTGGGCAGGGCCCCTCGGCCTCCGATTTGGTGGGCGGGGACCCTCGGCCTCCGATTTGGTGGGCGGGGACCCTCGGCCTCCGATTTGGTAGGCGGGGCCCCTCGGCCTCCGATTTGGTGGGCGGGGCCCCTCGGCCTCCAATTTGGTGGGCGGGGACCCTCGGCCTCCGATTTGGTGGGCGGGGCCCCTCGGCCTCCGATTTGGTGGGCGGGGACCCTCGGCCTCCGATTTGGTGGTCGGGGCCCTTCGGCCTCCGATTTGGTTGGTGTGGACCCTCGGCCTCCGATTTGGTGGGCGGGGACCCTCGGCCTCCGATTTGGTGTGCAGGGACCCTCGGCCTCCGCTTTGGTGGGCGGGGCCCCTCGGCCTTCGATTTGGTGTGCGGGGCCCCTCGGCCTCCGATTTGGTTGGTGTGGACCCTCGGCCTCCGATTTGGTGGGCGGGGACCCTCGGCCTCCGATTTGGTAGGCGGGGACCCTCGGCCTCCGATTTGGTGGGCGGGGACCCTCGGCCTCCGATTTGGTGGGCGGGGCCCCTCGGCCTCCGATTTTGTGGGCGGGGCCCCCGGCCTCCGATTTGGTGGGCGGGGACCCTTGGCCTCCGATTTGGTGGGCGGGGACCCTCGGCCTCCGATTTGGTGGTCGGGGCCCCTCGGCCTTCGATTTGGTGGGCGGTGCCCCTCGGCCTCCGATTTGGTGGGCGGGGCCCCTCGGCCTCCGATTTGGTGGGCGGGGACCCTCGGCCTCCGATTTGGTGGGCGGGGACCCTTGGCCTCCGATTTGGTGGGCGGGGACCCTCGGCCTCCGATTTGGTGGTCGGGGCCCCTCGGCCTTCGATTTGGTAGGCGGTGCCCCTCGGCCTCCGATTTGGTTGGTGTGGACCCTCGGCCTCCGATTTGGTGGGCGGGGACCCTCGGCCTCCGATTTGGTGTGCAGGGACCCTCGGCCTCCGCTTTGGTGGGCGGGGCCCCTCGGCCTTCGATTTGGTGGGCGGGGCCCCTCGGCCTCCGATTTGGTTGGTGTGGACCCTCGGCCTCCGATTTGGTGGGCGGGGACCCTCGGCCTCCGATTTGGTAGGCGGGGACCCTCGGCCTCCGATTTGGTGGGCGGGGACCCTCGGCCTCCGATTTGGTGGGCGGGGACCCTTGGCCTCCGATTTGGTGGGCGGGGACCCTCGGCCTCCGATTTGGTGGGCGGGGCCCCTCGGCCTTCGATTTGGTGGGCGGGGCCCCTCGGCCTCCGATTTGGTTGGTGTGGACCCTCGGCCTCCGATTTGGTTGGCAAAGCCCCTCGGCCTCCGATTTGTTTGGCGGGGCCCCTCGGCCTCCGATTTGGTGGGCGGGGACACTCGGCCTCCGATTTGGTGGGCGGGGACCCTTGGCCTCCGATTTGGTGGGCGGGGACCCTCGGCCTCCGATTTGGTGGTCGGGGCCCCTCGGCCTTCGATTTGGTGGGCGGTGCCCTTCGGCCTCCGATTTGGTTGGTGTGGACCCTCGGCCTCCGATTTGGTGGGCGGGGACCCTCGGCCTCCGATTTGGTGTGCAGGGACCCTCGGCCTCCGCTTTGGTGGGCGGGGCCCCTCGGCCTCCGATTTGGTGGGCGGGGCCCCCGGCCTCCGATTTGGTGGGCGGGGACCCTCGGCCTCCGATTTGGTGGGCGGGGCCCCTCGGCCTTCGATTTGGTGGGCGGGGCCCCTCGGCCTCCGATTTGGTTGGTGTGGACCCTCGGCCTCCGATTTGGTGGGCGGGGACCCTCGGCCTCCGATTTGGTAGGCGGGGACCCTCGGCCTCCGATTTGGTGGGCGGGGACCCTCGGCCTCCGATTTGGTGGGCGGGGCCCCTCGGCCTCCGATTTGGTGGGCGGGGCCCCCGGCCTCCGATTTGGTGGGCGGGGCCCCTCGGCCTCCGATTTGGTGGGTGGGGCCCCTCGGCCTCCGATTTGGTGGGCGGGGACCCTCGGCCTCCGATTTGGTGGGCGGGGACCCTCGGCCTCCAATTTGGTGGGCGGGGACCCTCGGCCTCCGATTTGGTGGGCGGGACCCCTCGGCCTCCGATTTGGTGGGCGGGGCCCCTCGGCCTCCGATGTGGTGGTCGGGGCCCCTCGGCCTCCGCTTTGGTGGGCGGGGCCGGGCCCCTCGGCCTCCGCTTTGGTAGGCGGAGCCGCTCGGCCTTCGATTTGTTGGGCGGGGCTCCTCGGCCTCCGATTTGGTTGGCGGGGCCCCTCGGCCTCCGATTTGGTTGGCGGGGCCCCTTATCCTCCGATTTGGTGGGTGGGGACTCTCGGCCTCCGATTTGGTGGGCGGGGACCCTCGGCCTCCGATTTGGTGGGCGGGGCCCCTCGGCCTCCGATTTGGTTGGCGGGGCCCCTCGGCCTCCGATTTGGTGGGCGGGGACCCTCGGCCTCCGATTTGGTGGGCGGGGACCCTCGGCCTCCAATTTGGTGGGCGGGGCCCCTCGGCCTCCGATTTGGTTGGTGGGGCCCCTCGGCCTCCGATTTGGTGGGCGGGGACCCTCGGCCTCCGATTTGGTGGGCGGGGACCCTCGGCCTCCAATTTGGTGGGCGGGGACCCTCGGCCTCCGATTTGGTGGGCGGGGACCCTCGGCCTCCGATTTGGTGGGCGGGGACCCTCGGCCTCCGATTTGGTGGGCGGGGACCCTCGGCCTCCGATTTGGTGGGCGGGGCCCCTCGGCCTCCGATGTGGTGGGCGGGGCCCCTCGGCCTACGCTTTGGTGGGCGGGGCCAGGCCCCTCGGCCTCCGCTTTGGTGGGCGGGGCTCCTCGGCCTCCGATTTGGTTGGCAAAGCCCCTCGGCCTCCGATTTGGTTGGCGGGGCCCCTCGGCCTCCGATTTGGTGGGCGGGGACTCTCGGCCTCCGATTTGGTGGGCGGGGACCCTTGGCCTCCGATTTGGTGGGCGGGGACCCTCGGCCTCCGATTTGGTGGTCGGGGCCCCTCGGCCTTCGATTTGGTGGGCGGTGCCCCTCGGCCTCCGATTTGGTTGGTGTGGACCCTCGGCCTCCGATTTGGTGGGCGGGGACCCTCGGCCTCCGATTTGGTGGGCGGGGCCCCTCGGCCTCCGATGTGGTGGGCGGGGCCCCTCGGCCTCCGATTTGGTGGGCGGGGACCTCCGGCCTCTGATTTGGTGGGCAGGGCCCCTCGGCCTCCGATTTGGTGGGCGGGGACCCTCGGCCTCCGATTTGGTGGGCGGGGACCCTCGGCCTCCGATTTGGTAGGCGGGGCCCCTCGGCCTCCGATTTGGTGGGCGGGGCCCCTCGGCCTCCAATTTGGTGGGCGGGGACCCTCGGCCTCCGATTTGGTGGGCGGGGACCCTCGGCCTCCGATTTGGTGGGCGGGGACCCTCGGCCTCCGATTTGGTGGTCGGGGCCCTTCGGCCTCCGATTTGGTTGGTGTGGACCCTCGGCCTCCGATTTGGTGGGCGGGGACCCTCGGCCTCCGATTTGGTGTGCAGGGACCCTCGGCCTCCGCTTTGGTGGGCGGGGCCCCTCGGCCTTCGATTTGGTGTGCGGGGCCCCTCGGCCTCCGATTTGGTTGGTGTGGACCCTCGGCCTCCGATTTGGTGGGCGGGGACCCTCGGCCTCCGATTTGGTAGGCGGGGACCCTCGGCCTCCGATTTGGTGGGCGGGGACCCTCGGCCTCCGATTTGGTGGGCGGGGCCCCTCGGCCTCCGATTTGGTGGGCGGGGCCCCCGGCCTCCGATTTGGTGGGCGGGGACCCTTGGCCTCCGATTTGGTGGGCGGGGACCCTCGGCCTCCGATTTGGTGGTCGGGGCCTCTCGGCCTTCGATTTGGTGGGCGGTGCCCCTCGGCCTCCGATTTGGTGGGCGGGGCCCCTCGGCCTCCGATTTGGTGGGCGGGGACCCTCGGCCTCCGATTTGGTGGGCGGGGGACCCTTGGCCTCCGATTTGGTGGGCGGGGACCCTCGGCCTCCGATTTGGTGGTCGGGGCCCCTCGGCCTTCGATTTGGTAGGCGGTGCCCCTCGGCCTCCGATTTGGTTGGTGTGGACCCTCGGCCTCCGATTTGGTGGGCGGGGACCCTCGGCCTCCGATTTGGTGTGCAGGGACCCTCGGCCTCCGCTTTGGTGGGCGGGGCCCCTCGGCCTTCGATTTGGTGGGCGGGGCCCCTCGGCCTCCGATTTGGTTGGTGTGGACCCTCGGCCTCCGATTTGGTGGGCGGGGACCCTCGGCCTCCGATTTGGTAGGCGGGGACCCTCGGCCTCCGATTTGGTGGGCGGGGACCCTCGGCCTCCGATTTGGTGGGCGGGGACCCTTGGCCTCCGATTTGGTGGGCGGGGACCCTCGGCCTCCGATTTGGTGGGCGGGGCCCCTCGGCCTTCGATTTGGTGGGCGGGGCCCCTCGGCCTCCGATTTGGTTGGTGTGGACCCTCGGCCTCCGATTTGGTTGGCAAAGCCCCTCGGCCTCCGATTTGTTTGGCGGGGCCCCTCGGCCTCCGATTTGGTGGGCGGGGACCCTCGGCCTCCGATTTGGTGGGCGGGGACCCTTGGCCTCCGATTTGGTGGGCGGGGACCCTCGGCCTCCAATTTGGTGGTCGGGGCCCCTCGGCCTTCGATTTGGTGGGCGGTGCCCTTCGGCCTCCGATTTGGTTGGTGTGGACCCTCGGCCTCCGATTTGGTGGGCGGGGACCCTCGGCCTCCGATTTGGTGTGCAGGGACCCTCGGCCTCCGCTTTGGTGGGCGGGGCCCCTCGGCCTCCGATTTGGTGGGCGGGGCCCCCGGCCTCCGATTTGGTGGGCGGGGACCCTCGGCCTCCGATTTGGTGGGCGGGGCCCCTCGGCCTTCGATTTGGTGGGCGGGGCCCCTCGGCCTCCGATTTGGTTGGTGTGGACCCTCGGCCTCCGATTTGGTGGGCGGGGACCCTCGGCCTCCGATTTGGTAGGCGGGGACCCTCGGCCTCCGATTTGGTGGGCGGGGACCCTCGGCCTCCGATTTGGTGGGCGGGGACCCTCGGCCTCCGATTTGGTGGGCGGGGCCCCCGGCCTCCGATTTGGTGGGCGGGGCCCCTCGGCCTCCGATTTGGTGGGTGGGGCCCCTCGGCCTCCGATTTGGTGGGCGGGGACCCTCGGCCTCCGATTTGGTGGGCGGGGACCCTCGGCCTCCGATTTGGTGGGCGGGGACCCTCGGCCTCCGATTTGGTGGGCGGGACCCCTCGGCCTCCGATTTGGTGGGCGGGGCCCCTCGGCCTCCGATGTGGTGGTCGGGGCCCCTCGGCCTCCGCTTTGGTGGGCGGGGCCGGGCCCCTCGGCCTCCGCTTTGGTGGGCGGAGCCGCTCGGCCTTCAATTTGTTGGGCGGGGCTCCTCGGCCTCCGATTTGGTTGGCGGGGCCCCTCGGCCTCCGATTTGGTTGGCGGGGCCCCTTATCCTCCGATTTGGTGGGTGGGGACTCTCGGCCTCCGATTTGGTGGGCGGGGACCCTCGGCCTCCGATTTGGTGGGCGGGGCCCCTCGGCCTCCGATTTGGTTGGCGGGGCCCCTCGGCCTCCGATTTGGTGGGCGGGGACCCTCGGCCTCCGATTTGGTGGGCGGGGACCCTCGGCCTCCAATTTGGTGGGCGGGGCCCCTCGGCCTCCGATTTGGTTGGTGGGGCCCCTCGGCCTCCGATTTGGTGGGCGGGGACCCTCGGCCTCCGATTTGGTGGGCGGGGACCCTCGGCCTCCGATTTTGTGGGCGGGGACCCTCGGCCTCCGATTTGGTGGGCGGGGACCCTCGGCCTCCGATTTGGTGGGCGGGGACCCTCGGCCTCCGATTTGGTGGGCGGGGACCCTCGGCCTCCGATTTGGTGGGCGGGGCCCCTCGGCCTCCGATGTGGTGGGCGGGGCCCCTCGGCCTACGCTTTGGTGGGCGGGGCCAGGCCCCTCGGCCTCCGCTTTGGTGGGCGGGGCTCCTCGGCCTCCGATTTGGTTGGCAAAGCCCCTCGGCCTCCGATTTGGTTGGCGGGGCCCCTCGGCCTCCGATTTGGTGGGCGGGGACTCTCGGCCTCCGATTTGGTGGGCGGGGACCCTTGGCCTCCGATTTGGTGGGCGGGGACCCTCGGCCTCCGATTTGGTGGTCGGGGCCCCTCGGCCTTCGATTTGGTGGGCGGTGCCCCTCGGCCTCCGATTTGGTTGGTGTGGACCCTCGGCCTCCGATTTGGTGGGCGGGGACCCTCGGCCTCCGATTTGGTGGGCGGGGCCCCTCGGCCTCCGATGTGGTGGGCGGGGCCCCTCGGCCTCCGATTTGGTGGGCGGGGACCTCCGGCCTCTGATTTGGTGGGCAGGGCCCCTCGGCCTCCGATTTGGTGGGCGGGGACCCTCGGCCTCCGATTTGGTGGGCGGGGACCCTCGGCCTCCGATTTGGTAGGCGGGGCCCCTCGGCCTCCGATTTGGTGGGCGGGGCCGGGCCCCTCGGCCTCCGATTTGGTGTGCAGGGACCCTCGGCCTCCGCTTTGGTGGGCGGGGCCCCTCGGCCTCCGATTTGGTGGGCGGGGCCCCCGGCCTCCGATTTGGTGGGCGGGGACCCTCGGCCTCCGATTTGGTGGGCGGGGCCCCTCGGCCTTCGATTTGGTGGGCGGGGCCCCTCGTCCTCCGATTTGGTTGGTGTGGACCCTCGGCCTCCGATTTGGTGGGCGGGGACCCTCGGCCTCCGATTTGGTAGGCGGGGACCCTCGGCCTCCGATTTGGTGGGCGGGGACCCTCGGCCTCCGATTTGGTGGGCGGGGCCCCTCGGCCTCCGATTTGGTGGGCGGGGCCCCCGGCCTCCGATTTGGTGGGCGGGGCCCCTCGGCCTCCGATTTGGTGGGCGGGGCCCCTCGGCCTCCGATTTGGTGGGCGGGGACCCTCGGCCTCCGATTTGGTGGGCGGGGACCCTCGGCCTCCGATTTGGTGGGCGGGGACCCTCGGCCTCCGATTTGGTGGGCGGGACCCCTCGGCCTCCGATTTGGTGGGCGGGGCCCCTCGGCCTCCGATGTGGTGGTCGGGGCCCCTCGGCCTCCGCTTTGGTGGGCGGGGCCGGGCCCCTCGGCCTCCGCTTTGGTGGGCGGAGCCGCTCGGCCTTCGATTTGTTGGGCGGGGCTCCTCGGCCTCCGATTTGGTTGGCGGGGACCCTCGGCCTCCGATTTGGTGGGCGGGGACCCTCGGCCTCCGATTTGGTGGGCGGGGCCCCTCGGCCTCCGATGTGGTGGGCGGGGCCCCTCGGCCTCCGCTTTGGTGGGCGGGGCTCCTCGGCCTCCGATTTGGTTGGCAAAGCCCCTCGGCCTCCGATTTGGTTGGCGGGGCCCCTCGGCCTCCGATTTGGTGGGCGGGGACTCTCGGCCTCCGATTTGGTGGGCGGGGACCCTCGGCCTCCGATTTGGTGGGCGTGGCCCCTCGGCCTCCGATTTGGTGGGCGGGGCCCCCGGCCTCCGATTTGGTGGGCGGGGACCCTTGGCCTCCGATTTGGTGGGCGGGGACCCTCGGCCTCCGATTTGGTGGTCGGGGCCCCTCGGCCTTCGATTTGGTGGGCGGTGCCCCTCGGCCTCCGATTTGGTGGGCGGGGCCCCTCGGCCTCCGATTTGGTGGGCGGGGACCCTCGGCCTCCGATTTGGTGGGCGGGGACCCTTGGCCTCCGATTTGGTGGGCGGGGACCCTCGGCCTCCGATTTGGTGGTCGGGGCCCCTCGGCCTTCGATTTGGTAGGCGGTGCCCCTCGGCCTCCGATTTGGTTGGTGTGGACCCTCGGCCTCCGATTTGGTGGGCGGGGACCCTCGGCCTCCGATTTGGTGTGCAGGGACCCTCGGCCTCCGCTTTGGTGGGCGGGGCCCCTCGGCCTTCGATTTGGTGGGCGGGGCCCCTCGGCCTCCGATTTGGTTGGTGTGGACCCTCGGCCTCCGATTTGGTGGGCGGGGACCCTCGGCCTCCGATTTGGTAGGCGGGGACCCTCGGCCTCCGATTTGGTGGGCGGGGACCCTCGGCCTCCGATTTGGTGGGCGGGGACCCTTGGCCTCCGATTTGGTGGGCGGGGACCCTCGGCCTCCGATTTGGTGGGCGGGGCCCCTCGGCCTTCGATTTGGTGGGCGGGGCCCCTCGGCCTCCGATTTGGTTGGTGTGGACCCTCGGCCTCCGATTTGGTTGGCAAAGCCCCTCGGCCTCCGATTTGTTTGGCGGGGCCCCTCGGCCTCCGATTTGGTGGGCGGGGACCCTCGGCCTCCGATTTGGTGGGCGGGGACCCTTGGCCTCCGATTTGGTGGGCGGGGACCCTCGGCCTCCGATTTGGTGGTCGGGGCCCCTCGGCCTTCGATTTGGTGGGCGGTGCCCTTCGGCCTCCGATTTGGTTGGTGTGGACCCTCGGCCTCCGATTTGGTGGGCGGGGACCCTCGGCCTCCGATTTGGTGTGCAGGGACCCTCGGCCTCCGCTTTGGTGGGCGGGGCCCCTCGGCCTCCGATTTGGTGGGCGGGGCCCCCGGCCTCCGATTTGGTGGGCGGGGACCCTCGGCCTCCGATTTGGTGGGCGGGGCCCCTCGGCCTTCGATTTGGTGGGCGGGGCCCCTCGGCCTCCGATTTGGTTGGTGTGGACCCTCGGCCTCCGATTTGGTGGGCGGGGACCCTCGGCCTCCGATTTGGTAGGCGGGGACCCTCGGCCTCCGATTTGGTGGGCGGGGACCCTCGGCCTCCGATTTGGTGGGCGGGGCCCCTCGGCCTCCGATTTGGTGGGCGGGGCCCCCGGCCTCCGATTTGGTGGGCGGGGCCCCTCGGCCTCCGATTTGGTGGGTGGGGCCCCTCGGCCTCCGATTTGGTGGGCGGGGACCCTCGGCCTCCGATTTGGTGGGCGGGGACCCTCGGCCTCCGATTTGGTGGGCGGGGACCCTCGGCCTCCGATTTGGTGGGCGGGACCCCTCGGCCTCCGATTTGGTGGGCGGGGCCCCTCGGCCTCCGATGTGGTGGTCGGGGCCCCTCGCCCTCCGCTTTGATGGGCGGGGCCGGGCCCCTCGGCCTCCGCTTTGGTGGGCGGAGCCGCTCGGCCTTCGATTTGTTGGGAGGGGCTCCTCGGCCTCCGATTTGGTTGGCGGGGCCCCTCGGCCTCCGATTTGGTTGGCGGGGCCCCTTATCCTCCGATTTGGTGGGTGGGGACTCTCGGCCTCCGATTTGGTGGGCGGGGACCCTCGGCCTCCGATTTGGTGGGCGGGGCCCCTCGGCCTCCGATTTGGTTGGCGGGGCCCCTCGGCCTCCGATTTGGTGGGCGGGGACCCTCGGCCTCCGATTTGGTGGGCGGGGACCCTCGGCCTCCAATTTGGTGGGCGGGGCCCCTCGGCCTCCGATTTGGTTGGTGGGGCCCCTCGGCCTCCGATTTGGTGGGCGGGGACCCTCGGCCTCCGATTTGGTGGGCGGGGACCCTCGGCCTCCAATTTGGTGGGCGGGGACCCTCGGCCTCCGATTTGGTGGGCGGGGCCCCTCGGCCTCCGATGTGGTGGGCGGGGCCCCTCGGCCTACGCTTTGGTGGGCGGGGCCAGGCCCCTCGGCCTCCGCTTTGGTGGGCGGGGCTCCTCGGCCTCCGATTTGGTTGGCAAAGCCCCTCGGCCTCCGATTTGGTTGGCGGGGCCCCTCGGCCTCCGATTTGGTGGGCGGGGACTCTCGGCCTCCGATTTGGTGGGCGGGGACCCTTGGCCTCCGATTTGGTGGGCGGGGACCCTCGGCCTCCGATTTGGTGGTCGGGGCCCCTCGGCCTTCGATTTGGTGGGCGGTGCCCCTCGGCCTCCGATTTGGTTGGTGTGGACCCTCGGCCTCCGATTTGGTGGGCGGGGACCCTTGGCCTCCGATTTGGTGGGCGGGGACCCTCGGCCTCCGATTTGGTGGTCGGGGCCCCTCGGCCTTCGATTTGGTGGGCGGTGCCCCTCGGCCTCCGATTTGGTTGGTGTGGACCCTCGGCCTCCGATTTGGTGGGCGGGGACCCTCGGCCTCCGATGTGGTGGGCGGGGCCCCTCGGCCTCCGATTTGGTGGGCGGGGACCTCCGGCCTCTGATTTGGTGGGCAGGGCCCCTCGGCCTCCGATTTGGTGGGCGGGGACCCTCGGCCTCCGATTTGGTGGGCGGGGACCCTCGGCCTCCGATTTGGTAGGCGGGGCCCCTCGGCCTCCGATTTGGTGGGCGGGGCCGGGCCCCTCGGCCTCCGATTTGGTGTGCAGGGACCCTCGGCCTCCGCTTTGGTGGGCGGGGCCCCTCGGCCTCCGATTTGGTGGGCGGGGCCCCCGGCCTCCGATTTGGTGGGCGGGGACCCTCGGCCTCCGATTTGGTGGGCGGGGCCCCTCGGCCTTCGATTTGGTGGGCGGGGCCCCTCGGCCTCCGATTTGGTTGGTGTGGACCCTCGGCCTCCGATTTGGTGGGCGGGGACCCTCGGCCTCCGATTTGGTAGGCGGGGACCCTCGGCCTCCGATTTGGTGGGCGGGGACCCTCGGCCTCCGATTTGGTGGGCGGGGCCCCTCGGCCTCCGATTTGGTGGGCGGGGCCCCCGGCCTCCGATTTGGTGGGCGGGGCCCCTCGGCCTCCGATTTGGTGGGCGGGGCCCCTCGGCCTCCGATTTGGTGGGCGGGGACCCTCGGCCTCCGATTTGGTGGGCGGGGACCCTCGGCCTCCGATTTGGTGGGCGGGACCCCTCGGCCTCCGATTTGGTGGGCGGGGCCCCTCGGCCTCCGATGTGGTGGTCGGGGCCCCTCGGCCTCCGCTTTGGTGGGCGGGGCCGGGCCCCTCGGCCTCCGCTTTGGTGGGCGGAGCCGCTCGGCCTTCGATTTGTTGGGCGGGGCTCCTCGGCCTCCGATTTGGTTGGCGGGGCCCCTCGGCCTCCGATTTGGTTGGCGGGGCCCCTTATCCTCCGATTTGGTGGGTGGGGACTCTCGGCCTCCGATTTGGTGGGCGGGGACCCTCGGCCTCCGATTTGGTGGGCGGGGCCCCTCAGCCTCCGATTTGGTTGGCGGGGCCCCTCGGCCTCCGATTTGGTGGGCGGGGACCCTCGGCCTCCGATTTGGTGGGCGGGGACCCTCGGCCTCCAATTTGGTGGGCGGGGCCCCTCGGCCTCCGATTTGGTTGGTGGGGCCCCTCGGCCTCCGATTTGGTGGGCGGGGACCCTCGGCCTCCGATTTGGTGGGCGGGGACCCTCGGCCTCCAATTTGGTGGGCGGGGACCCTCGGCCTCCGATTTGGTGGGCGGGGACCCTCGGCCTCCGATTTGGTGGGCGGGGACCCTGGGCCTCCGATTTGGTGGGCGGGGACCCTCGGCCTCCGATTTGGTGGGCGGGGCCCCTCGGCCTCCGATGTGGTGGGCGGGGCCCCTCGGCCTACGCTTTGGTGGGCGGGGCCAGGCCCCTCGGCCTCCGCTTTGGTGGGCGGGGCTCCTCGGCCTCCGATTTGGTTGGCAAAGCCCCTCGGCCTCCGATTTGGTTGGCGGGGCCCCTCGGCCTCCGATTTGGTGGGCGGGGACTCTCGGCCTCCGATTTGGTGGGCGGGGACCCTTGGCCTCCGATTTGGTGGGCGGGGACCCTCGGCCTCCGATTTGGTGGTCGGGGCCCCTCGGCCTTCGATTTGGTGGGCGGTGCCCCTCGGCCTCCGATTTGGTTGGTGTGGACCCTCGGCCTCCGATTTGGTGGGCGGGGACCCTCGGCCTCCGATTTGGTGGGCGGGGCCCCTCGGCCTCCGATGTGGTGGGCGGGGCCCCTCGGCCTCCGATTTGGTGGGCGGGGACCTCCGGCCTCTGATTTGGTGGGCAGGGCCCCTCGGCCTCCGATTTGGTGGGCGGGGACCCTCGGCCTCCGATTTGGTGGGCGGGGACCCTCGGCCTCCGATTTGGTAGGCGGGGCCCCTCGGCCTCCGATTTGGTGGGCGGGGCCCCTCGGCCTCCAATTTGGTGGGCGGGGACCCTCGGCCTCCGATTTGGTGGGCGGGGCCCCTCGGCCTCCGATTTGGTGGGCGGGGACCCTCGGCCTCCGATTTGGTGGGCGGGGCCCCTCGGCCTTCGATTTGGTGGGCGGTGCCCTTCGGCCTCCGATTTGGTTGGTGTGGACCCTCGGCCTCCGATTTGGTGGGCGGGGACCCTCGGCCTCCGATTTGGTGTGCAGGGACCCTCGGCCTCCGCTTTGGTGGGCGGGGCCCCTCGGCCTTCGATTTGGTGTGCGGGGCCCCTCGGCCTCCGATTTGGTTGGTGTGGACCCTCGGCCTCCGATTTGGTGGGTGGGGACCCTCGGCCTCCGATTTGGTAGGCGGGGACCCTCGGCCTCCGATTTGGTGGGCGGGGACCCTCGGCCTCCGATTTGGTGGGCGGGGACCTTCGGCCTCCGATGTGGTGGGCGGGGCCCCCGGCCTCCGATTTGGTGGGCGGGGACCCTTGGCCTCCGATTTGGTGGGCGGGGACCCTCGGCCTCCGATTTGGTGGTCGGGGCCCCTCGGCCTTCGATTTGGTGGGCGGTGCCCCTCGGCCTCCGATTTGGTGGGCGGGGCCCCTCGGCCTCCGATTTGGTGGGCGGGGACCCTCGGCCTCCGATTTGGTGGGCGGGGACCCTTGGCCTCCGATTTGGTGGGCGGGGACCCTCGGCCTCCGATTTGGTGGTCGGGGCCCCTCGGCCTTCGATTTGGTAGGCGGTGCCCCTCGGCCTCCGATTTGGTTGGTGTGGACCCTCGGCCTCCGATTTGGTGGGCGGGGACCCTCGGCCTCCGATTTGGTGTGCAGGGACCCTCGGCCTCCGCTTTGGTGGGCGGGGCCCCTCGGCCTTCGATTTGGTGGGCGGGGCCCCTCGGCCTCCGATTTGGTTGGTGTGGACCCTCGGCCTCCGATTTGGTGGGCGGGGACCCTCGGCCTCCGATTTGGTAGGCGGGGACCCTCGGCCTCCGATTTGGTGGGCGGGGACCCTCGGCCTCCGATTTGGTGGGCGGGGACCCTTGGCCTCCGATTTGGTGGGCGGGGACCCTCGGCCTCCGATTTGGTGGGCGGGGCCCCTCGGCCTTCGATTTGGTGGGCGGGGCCCCTCGGCCTCCGATTTGGTTGGTGTGGACCCTCGGCCTCCGATTTGGTTGGCAAAGCCCCTCGGCCTCCGATTTGTTTGGCGGGGCCCCTCGGCCTCCGATTTGGTGGGCGGGGACCCTCGGCCTCCGATTTGGTGGGCGGGGACCCTTGGCCTCCGATTTGGTGGGCGGGGACCCTCGGCCTCCGATTTGGTGGTCGGGGCCCCTCGGCCTTCGATTTGGTGGGCGGTGCCCTTCGGCCTCCGATTTGGTTGGTGTGGACCCTCGGCCTCCAATTTGGTGGGCGGGGACCCTCGGCCTCCGATTTGGTGTGCAGGGACCCTCGGCCTCCGCTTTGGTGGGCGGGGCCCCTCGGCCTCCGATTTGGTGGGCGGGGCCCCCGGCCTCCGATTTGGTGGGCGGGGACCCTCGGCCTCCGATTTGGTGGGCGGGGCCCCTCGGCCTTCGATTTGGTGGGCGGGGCCCCTCGGCCTCCGATTTGGTTGGTGTGGACCCTCGGCCTCCGATTTGGTGGGCGGGGACCCTCGGCCTCCGATTTGGTAGGCGGGGACCCTCGGCCTCCGATTTGGTGGGCGGGGACCCTCGGCCTCCGATTTGGTGGGCGGGGCCCCTCGGCCTCCGATTTGGTGGGCGGGGCCCCCGGCCTCCGATTTGGTGGGCGGGGCCCCTCGGCCTCCGATTTGGTGGGTGGGGCCCCTCGGCCTCCGATTTGGTGGGCGGGGACCCTCGGCCTCCGATTTGGTGGGCGGGGACCCTCGGCCTCCGATTTGGTGGGCGGGGACCCTCGGCCTCCGATTTGGTGGGCGGGACCCCTCGGCCTCCGATTTGGTGGGCGGGGCCCCTCGGCCTCCGATGTGGTGGTCGGGGCCCCTCGGCCTCCGCTTTGGTGGGCGGGGCCGGGCCCCTCGGCCTCCGCTTTGGTGGGCGGAGCCGCTCGGCCTTCGATTTGTTGGGCGGGGCTCCTCGGCCTCCGATTTGGTTGGCGGGGCCCCTCGGCCTCCGATTTGGTTGGCGGGGCCCCTTATCCTCCGATTTGGTGGGTGGGGACTCTCGGCCTCCGATTTGGTGGGCGGGGACCCTCGGCCTCCGATTTGGTGGGCGGGGCCCCTCGGCCTCCGATTTGGTTGGCGGGGCCCCTCGGCCTCCGATTTGGTGGGCGGGGACCCTCGGCCTCCGATTTGGTGGGCGGGGACCCTCGGCCTCCAATTTGGTGGGCGGGGCCCCTCGGCCTCCGATTTGGTTGGTGGGGCCCCTCGGCCTCCGATTTGGTGGGCGGGGACCCTCGGCCTCCGATTTGGTGGGCGGGGACCCTCGGCCTCCAATTTGGTGGGCGGGGACCCTCGGCCTCCGATTTGGTGGGCGGGGACCCTCGGCCTCCGATTTGGTGGGCGGGGACCCTCGGCCTCCGATTTGGTGGGCGGGGACCCTCGGCCTCCGATTTGGTGGGCGGGGCCCCTCGGCCTCCGATGTGGTGGGCGGGGCCCCTCGGCCTACGCTTTGGTGGGCGGGGCCAGGCCCCTCGGCCTCCGCTTTGGTGGGCGGGGCTCCTCGGCCTCCGATTTGGTTGGCAAAGCCCCTCGGCCTCCGATTTGGTTGGCGGGGCCCCTCGGCCTCCGATTTGGTGGGCGGGGACTCTCGGCCTCCGATTTGGTGGGCGGGGACCCTTGGCCTCCGATTTGGTGGGCGGGGACCCTCGGCCTCCGATTTGGTGGTCGGGGCCCCTCGGCCTTCGATTTGGTGGGCGGTGCCCCTCGGCCTCCGATTTGGTTGGTGTGGACCCTCGGCCTCCGATTTGGTGGGCGGGGACCCTCGGCCTCCGATTTGGTTTGCGGGGCCCCTCGGCCTCCGATGTGGTGGGCGGGGCCCCTCGGCCTCCGATTTGGTGGGCGGGGACCTCCGGCCTCTGATTTGGTGGGCAGGGCCCCTCGGCCTCCGATTTGGTGGGCGGGGACCCTCGGCCTCCGATTTGGTGGGCGGGGACCCTCGGCCTCCGATTTGGTAGGCGGGGCCCCTCGGCCTCCGATGTGGTGGTCGGGGCCCCTCGGCCTCCGCTTTGGTGGGCGGGGCCGGGCCCCTCGGCCTCCGCTTTGGTGGGCGGAGCCGCTCGGCCTTCGATTTGTTGGGCGGGGCTCCTCGGCCTCCGATTTGGTTGGCGGGGCCCCTCGGCCTCCGATTTGGTTGGCGGGGCCCCTTATCCTCCGATTTGGTGGGTGGGGACTCTCGGCCTCCGATTTGGTGGGCGGGGACCCTCGGCCTCCGATTTGGTGGGCGGGGCCCCTCGGCCTCCGATTTGGTTGGCGGGGCCCCTCGGCCTCCGATTTGGTGGGCGGGGACCCTCGGCCTCCGATTTGGTGGGCGGGGACCCTCGGCCTCCAATTTGGTGGGCGGGGCCCCTCGGCCTCCGATTTGGTTGGTGGGGCCCCTCGGCCTCCGATTTGGTGGGCGGGGACCCTCGGCCTCCGATTTGGTGGGCGGGGACCCTCGGCCTCCAATTTGGTGGGCGGGGACCCTCGGCCTCCGATTTGGTGGGCGGGGACCCTCGGCCTCCGATTTGGTGGGCGGGGACCCTCGGCCTCCGATTTGGTGGGCGGGGACCCTCGGCCTCCGATTTGGTGGGCGGGGCCCCTCGGCCTCCGATGTGGTGGGCGGGGCCCCTCGGCCTACGCTTTGGTGGGCGGGGCCAGGCCCCTCGGCCTCCGCTTTGGTGGGCGGGGCTCCTCGGCCTCCGATTTGGTTGGCAAAGCCCCTCGGCCTCCGATTTGGTTGGCGGGGCCCCTCGGCCTCCGATTTGGTGGGCGGGGACTCTCGGCCTCCGATTTGGTGGGCGGGGACCCTTGGCCTCCGATTTGGTGGGCGGGGACCCTCGGCCTCCGATTTGGTGGTCGGGGCCCCTCGGCCTTCGATTTGGTGGGCGGTGCCCCTCGGCCTCCGATTTGGTTGGTGTGGACCCTCGGCCTCCGATTTGGTGGGCGGGGACCCTCGGCCTCCGATTTGGTGGGCGGGGCCCCTCGGCCTCCGATGTGGTGGGCGGGGCCCCTCGGCCTCCGATTTGGTGGGCGGGGACCTCCGGCCTCTGATTTGGTGGGCAGGGCCCCTCGGCCTCCGATTTGGTGGGCGGGGACCCTCGGCCTCCGATTTGATGGGCGGGGACCCTCGGCCTCCGATTTGGTAGGCGGGGCCCCTCGGCCTCCGATTTGGTGGGCGGGGCCGGGCCCCTCGGCCTCCGATTTGGTGTGCAGGGACCCTCGGCCTCCGCTTTGGTGGGCGGGGCCCCTCGGCCTCCGATTTGGTGGGCGGGGCCCCCGGCCTCCGATTTGGTGGGCGGGGACCCTCGGCCTCCGATTTGGTGGGCGGGGCCCCTCGGCCTTCGATTTGGTGGGCGGGGCCCCTCGGCCTCCGATTTGGTTGGTGTGGACCCTCGGCCTCCGATTTGGTGGGCGGGGACCCTCGGCCTCCGATTTGGTAGGCGGGGACCCTCGGCCTCCGATTTGGTGGGCGGGGACCCTCGGCCTCCGATTTGGTGGGCGGGGCCCCTCGGCCTCCGATTTGGTGGGCGGGGCCCCCGGCCTCCGATTTGGTGGGCGGGGCCCCTCGGCCTCCGATTTGGTGGGCGGGGCCCCTCGGCCTCCGATTTGGTGGGCGGGGACCCTCGGCCTCCGATTTGGTGGGCGGGGACCCTCGGCCTCCGATTTGGTGGGCGGGGACCCTCGGCCTCCGATTTGGTGGGCGGGACCCCTCGGCCTCCGATTTGGTGGGCGGGGCCCCTCGGCCTCCGATGTGGTGGTCGGGGCCCCTCGGCCTCCGCTTTGGTGGGCGGGGCCGGGCCCCTCGGCCTCCGCTTTGGTGGGCGGAGCCGCTCGGCCTTCGATTTGTTGGGCGGGGCTCCTCGGCCTCCGATTTGGTTGGCGGGGCCCCTCGGCCTCCGATTTGGTTGGCGGGGCCCCTTATCCTCCGATTTGGTGGGTGGGGACTCTCGGCCTCCGATTTGGTGGGCGGGGACCCTCGGCCTCCGATTTGGTGGGCGGGGCCCCTCAGCCTCCGATTTGGTTGGCGGGGCCCCTCGGCCTCCGATTTGGTGGGCGGGGACCCTCGGCCTCCGATTTGGTGGGCGGGGACCCTCGGCCTCCAATTTGGTGGGCGGGGCCCCTCGGCCTCCGATTTGGTTGGTGGGGCCCCTCGGCCTCCGATTTGGTGGGCGGGGACCCTCGGCCTCCGATTTGGTGGGCGGGGACCCTCGGCCTCCAATTTGGTGGGCGGGGACCCTCGGCCTCCGATTTGGTGGGCGGGGACCCTCGGCCTCCGATTTGGTGGGCGGGGACCCTCGGCCTCCGATTTGGTGGGCGGGGACCCTCGGCCTCCGATTTGGTGGGCGGGGCCCCTCGGCCTCCGATGTGGTGGGCGGGGCCCCTCGGCCTACGCTTTGGTGGACGGGGCCAGGCCCCTCGGCCTCCGCTTTGGTGGGCGGGGCTCCTCGGCCTCCGATTTGGTTGGCAAAGCCCCTCGGCCTCCGATTTGGTTGGCGGGGCCCCTCGGCCTCCGATTTGGTGGGCGGGGACTCTCGGCCTCCGATTTGGTGGGCGGGGACCCTTGGCCTCCGATTTGGTGGGCGGGGACCCTCGGCCTCCGATTTGGTGGTCGGGGCCCCTCGGCCTTCGATTTGGTGGGCGGTGCCCCTCGGCCTCCGATTTGGTTGGTGTGGACCCTCGGCCTCCGATTTGGTGGGCGGGGACCCTCGGCCTCCGATTTGGTGGGCGGGGCCCCTCGGCCTCCGATGTGGTGGGCGGGGCCCCTCGGCCTCCGATTTGGTGGGCGGGGACCTCCGGCCTCTGATTTGGTGGGCAGGGCCCCTCGGCCTCCGATTTGGTGGGCGGGGACCCTCGGCCTCCGATTTGGTGGGCGGGGACCCTCGGCCTCCGATTTGGTAGGCGGGGCCCCTCGGCCTCCGATTTGGTGGGCGGGGCCCCTCGGCCTCCAATTTGGTGGGCGGGGACCCTCGGCCTCCGATTTGGTGGGTGGGGCCCCTCGGCCTCCGATTTGGTGGGCGGGGCCCCTCGGCCTCCGATGTGGTGGGCGGGGCCCCTCGGCCTCCGCTTTGGTGGGCGGGGCCGCTCGGCCTTCGATTTGTTGGGCGGGGCTCCTCGGCCTCTGATTTGGTGGGCGGGGACCCTCGGCCTCCGATTTGGTGGGCGGGGACCCTCGGCCTCCGATTTGGTGGGCGGGGACCCTCGGCCTCCGATTTGGTGGGCGGGGCCCCTCGGCCTCCGATGTGGTGGTCGGGGCCCCTCGGCCTCCGCTTTGGTGGGCGGGGCCGGGCCCCTCGGCCTCCGCTTTGGTGGGCGGGGCCGCTCGGCCTTCGATTTGGTGGGCGGGGCTCCTCGGCCTCTGATTTGGTTGGCGGGGCCCCTCGGCCTCCGACTTGGTGTGTGCTCTGCCTGGGGCCACTGTGCTCTTCCTGGGTCCCCATATGCTGCCTGGGGCCCCTGTGCTCTGCCTGGGGCCCCATATGCTGCCTGGGGCCCCTGTGCTCTGCCTGGGGCCCCATGTTCTGCCTGGGGCCCCTGTGCTCTGCCTGGGGCCACTGTGCTCTGCCTGGGGCCCCATGTTCTGCCTGGGGCCACTGTGCTCTGCCTGGGGCCCCATAAGCTGCCTGGGGCCCCTGTGCTCTGCCTGGGACCACTGTGCTCTGCCTGGGGCCCCATATGCTCCCTGGGGCCCCTGTGCTCTGTCTGGGGCCACTGTGCTCTGCCTAGGGCCCCATATGCTGCCTGGGGCCACTGTGCTCTGCCTGGGGCCCCATATGCTGCCTGGGGCCCCTGTGCTCTGCCTGGGGCCCCATGTTCTGCCTGGGGCCCCTGTGCTCTGCCTGGGGCCACTGTGCTCTGCCTGGGGCCCCATATGCTGCCTGGGGCCCCTGTGCTCTGCCTGGGGCCCCATATGCTGCCTGGGGCCCCTGTGCTCTGCCTGGGGCCCCTGTTCTCTGCCTGGGGCCCCATATGCTGCCTGGGGCCCCTGTGCTCTGCCTGGGGCCCCTGTGCTCTGCCTGGGGTCCCATGTTCTGCCTGGGGCCCCTGTGCTCTGCCTGGGGCCACTGTGCTCTGCCTGGGGCCCCATATGCTGCCTGGGGCCCCTGTGCTCTGCCTGGGGCCCCATATGCTGCCTGGGGCCCCTGTGCTCTGCCTGGGGCCACTGTGCTCTGCCTGGGGCCCCATAGGCTGCCTGGGGCCCCTGTGCTCTGCCTGGGTGTAGGACACTGGTGACGTCACTTATCTCCGGACATTAGCTCCGGACATTAGCTCCGGACATTAGCTCCGGACATTATCTCAGGACATTAGCTCCGGACAAAGCCACGGAAGTTGGCACAAATTGCAGGAAGTAGTATTCTAGGCAATTATATATTAGATAATAATTTGGAACATGGTGTATTATTGCATGTACTTGATGGATTCTTGTGGATTTTTTAAGCAGATTTTACTTCAAATTCCACAGGAATAACACTTTATATACACTTTGGATACTCTTCTAACTGATTTCAATGGGAAAACCTGCCTATAGTTGACATAGTACTGTCTTTTCCAAGTGAAGAAAAGAAGCAACATGTCAGTTCTTGAGGGGTTTCTTCTTGCAGAAGCAGTCTAAATTTTACTAGTCAATTGAAGCAAAAAAAATCACTCATCCTAATATATACTTACCTTGTAATGTCTTCACATCCTGTTCTGTCTAGATGTGTCCGGATCCCAGAATTCCAAGCAGCGGAAGTTCACCAACCGCCATATTGGGACACCCAAGTGATGGCCTTACGCACCACATACACACACAAACACACACTGTACAGTATATGCCGTACGCACCACAAACACGCACACACTGTATACGCCGTACACACCACAAACACACACACAGTATACGCCGTACACACCACACACACACACACTGTATATGCCGTACGCAGCCCCTTGCGCGGTACCACCAGCGGAACACCGTCGCGAACACGCCGCCGCCGGATCGCCCGAATGATTCACTGACCGCCGCCATCTTTGTACAGGAGGAGCGCATGCCAATTTTTTTACCTAGTTATTTTTTTTACATATGTCTGATTTATTTGTTTGGTATCGCTTAATTTTACTGATCCTGTCAAATTACAAAATTACCACTCCATAAAATCAAAACCCCAAAACTAATAGCAGAATTACTTTTTTTTGTCACACTTGAATTTTTGTTACATAGATTCTAGTACATTGTATAGTATAATGTAAGGTGTCATTCAACACTGCAACTTGTCCCACAAAAAGAAAAAAAAAACCTTCATATATGAAGGGCATTTATTAAAGCTTTTCCCCAAACCACTTCCTGTGGACTGAGAGCAATGAAACTTTGCACAATTATTAGATCTTCTCTACATAGGTGCCACCTAGGAACACACACTTCTCCCAACTGTAAACACCTCGCCTGTAGAAGTCGACAGGTTGCTCCAAAAGCCACGTTGTGACTTCGGAAATCAGAGTGTCATCATCTGGAAAATGTTTGCAGTTCAAAAATAACGTCATTGTTGGAAAGAGTTGGAAGTCCGATGGTGCGAGGTCGAGTTAATAAAGGGGATGCGGTAGAATTTAAAAGCCACAGGAGCATGCTTTTATTTGGGCAACATGTGAACTGTGAACTGGTGCATTGTCTTGCATACACATCTCTTAGTTTTGATGGCCTCCCGCAATTTCCACAGCAGTGAAGCATAGTATGTCCCAGTGATCATGGTACCCTTTGCTAGGAAATCTATCAATATTACTCCGTGCTGGTAACAAAATACTGTGAGCATGACTTTGGCTGCCGAGGATTGGGCACGTGCCTTCTTTGCAGGCGGTGAGTCATGATTATTCCATTGCATCGACTCGACTTTAGTCTCAGGATCATAGTGATGGATACAGTTTTCATCCTGTGGGATCAGTCTGTTGAAAAAGTCCTCCTGGTTTCCATGGCACATCGTCAATAGAGCCTGAGAGCAGTCGACTCGTTCCTGCTTCTGGAAAGGTGTGAGCAGCCGGGAAACCCAGCAAACAGATACCTTATGCATGTGAACATGGTCTTGGATGATTTTTTTCCATGGATCTTACACTAATCTTGACATTTTTGGCTAGGTGGCGAATTGTTACGTAGTGATTTTCCAAAATGGTGACCTCCACTTGCTGGATGGTGTGTTCATCAATAGCAGAGTGGGTTCGCCCTGGAATTGGAACTATTTGCACTGAAGTCCGACCACATTTGTATTGATGATGTCAGTTCTTGACTACATCATATGATGGGGAATCGTCACCATAAACCTCTTTCATCTCTTCGAACGTCTCCTTCGGTGTGCGGCCTTTCAAGTAAAGGAACTTGATGACTGCTCTGTATTCCACTGGGTCCATTATCAAATCTCACACCACTTCAGCACCTGTAAAATCAAGACCGTTATGAGTTCTGAGTTGCAAATTGGCAGGTAACCTATAGAGACTTGTATCATTACACACATGCAGTTTCAGCATCCTGTGATAAATAGAAGTGGTTCAGGGGAATTTTTGAATTAATGAATGCCCCTCGTATCTATGTTGACACACAAAAAAATATAGTCTCTTTTGGTCAGGAAGGAGTGAAAAAGCAGATGTTAGTACAAAGCATGGACAGCACGCTGGCTCAGTGGTTAGCACTGTAGCTGTGCAGCACTGGGGTGCTAGGTTCAAATCCCACCAAAGACAACATATGCAAGGAGTATGTATGTTCTCCCCGTGTTTGCGTGGGTTTCCTCCGGTTTCCTCCCACACTCCAAAGATATTCTGGTAGGGAATTTAGATTGTGAGCCCCATCGGGGACAGTGTTGTCTACAAAGTACTGAGGAATTAATGGCGAGTAAAATAAATAAAGCCAACAGATGCTACCTACTTTAGGTTGCTAAACAAGTTTACGGGCTTCCGAGACAGAGAAAAACAATAATGCTAGGTAAATAGTAATTTCAGTTGAAGCTGTATCTTAGGTTACATTAATACATTCTCTAAAATGTAAAATGTATCTGCTCATTTTCTGAACTGCCCATTTACAAGCCGGAGCTATTATAGTAGTCTATAACAGTCTAGTAAGGAATGACTGTTAGTAATGTAGTGTTCTTCATTTTCTCTCAAGTTCTGACTCTAAATCATCAATTATGCCATTATTATTTTCATACAGGTCAAAAGGTGTCAGAGTGATAAAAGAAGGGGAATAAATTACATTTCAGAATATATTGTTTAAAGCTTTTAAAATTCTCTTATCAATAAAAGAAGGGGAAATCTACATTAGAAAGATTAATAAAATGTATATTTTTAAAGACAAATTAAAGTAATAAATTCTAGTAAGGTTTAATATTTGTTTCACAGAGTCTCATTTAATTTTTTATTATTTTAATATTTATACACACACCTATGGATTTTATTTCAGTAATTTTTTTATATTTTTGCTTCTACACATTTTAGTAACTATAATTCGTTATCATTCTTACTGGATTAGCTATATGAGTTCTTGTTTTATGTAGGAGAAATGTCATTATTTCAGAGCAAATATCATTTACTGTGTTCAAGAATGTATAAAAAAAGTGATTTTTAGTATTTTTTTATATTGTTCATGTTTCACGGTAAATAACTCATTCAATTAATGTTTCAGTATATCATGGTCCAGTGGATACATACAAAGTGAAGGTTTTTTTATTTGATGGTTGCACAAGAAGTTTTTTTTAATATATTGTGACAGTCACTGGTAGAGTGCTTAAGGGCAGATATGTTTCACTGCGCTTAATGCCATAAACCCAAAGAAGTGCGCCATGGGGAAAGAAGAGGCAAAATACTTAGGCTACACCATTGGGAAAGGAGAGATAAAGCCACAAGTAGACAAGGTGGAGGCAATCCAAATGTGGCCACAACTGTTCTCCAAAAAGCAGGTCAGGGCATTTCTGGGAATTGTGGGATACTATCGGCGATTTATCTTGAATTTTGCCATGATAACCACCCCCTTGACTGATGTTCTCAAGGGCACAAAGTCATAGATGGTGAAATTGTCCTCTGAAGCTGAGATGGCATTGCAGGAGTTGAAGCTTGCCCTGTGTAGACAGCTGGTCTTGGTTGCACCGTATTTCACTAAGTAGTTTGTGCTCCAGACAGGCGCCTCCAACGTCAGAGTGGGAGCTGGGTTGTCCCAGGAGATAGATGGGGAAGAATGAGGAATGTTGTAAAAAATAAATAAAACTAATTCTTCAAATGCTGTTGACTTTTTCATTCAGCCTCCCAAAGATCACAGTAAGGCTCGGTGCACATTTATACTGTGCTCTACGCTGAGCGCTTACATTGGGATTTCCTTGTAAATCTCTGATTATACGTGATTCAGACAGAACCCCCAACAGAAGATTCCCTAGAATGAGGCAGATGGAGGCACACTGTGGATGCCATAGGACCTGTGATCCAGCGGTGTGTTTTTTTTAGGACTGCATAAAAGTGCCGTCGGCCACAGTTTTGTGCACTACTGAAAAATATAACACTGAGCAGATAACAAATGGAGTCCACAGTAACTCTACTGCCTCATTATAGTGAATGGATCTATTGGGGGTTTCATCATCACTCAGAGATTTAGAACTCCGATGTAGGTGCTCAGCATAGAGCGCCGGCTAAATGTGATCATAAATGTTATGTAAAATGTTCCCAATAAAAGCTTCAACTCAATCCACAAAAAAAGCAAGCCCCCACTCAGGTCTGAAACAGAAATATTGGGGGCTTCTATGTTAAAATGGATCCAAAAGAAATTCAGCAAATTCTCTGCTCCCAAATCCAAATGCCCCCCTCCCTGCTGAGCCCCAGTGTGTCTAAACCACATTTAGCGTATGGCATTTCTGCCGTGATGAGAACCCACCTAATTTACAGGTGCATGTCTCCAGAAGCATGAGCTGGGCATAATGTACTGGTTACTGCAGCGTACTGGTCACTACAATAGCAGTTTGCAAGTTTCCCTCAGCAACATCCACTGCTGCTTGATTCTGGAAAACACCCAAGGAGTCAAAATCATCTCTACATCTCTACATCTGTAGATAAATTCCCAAAGGGTTATAATTTCCAAAATGGGATCACTTGAGAGGGGATTCTTCTTTTCTAGTACTTAGAGGCTCTTTATATGGAATCTGCAAACTATTCTTGGAAAATCTGTGCACCAGGAGGCAAATAGCGCTCCGTCCCTCCCGAATCTCTCCGTATAGCAAAGTCACATATGGGGTATTTCTACATTCAGCAGAAATTGTGGGACAAATTTTGGTGCCATTTTTACCCATTTCCCAGTATGAAAATGTAAAACTTGGGGCTAACACACAATCTTGGTGGTAAAAATGTAAATTATTTTTTCTTCACTGCCCAATTGTATAAAAGTCTGTCACACACCTGTGGTGTCAATATAATCACTGCACCCCTAGATGAATTCATTGAGAGGTTTAGTTTGTAAAATGGAGTCACTTATGGGAGGTTCTGCTGTTCTGGCACCTCAGGAGCTCTGGCAATGTAACATGGCACCCTCAAACAAGTGCAGCAAAATCTTCACTGTAATATCACATGTCTTCCCTTCTGAGCATTGCACAGTGCCTCAAAAGTAGTTTTGGGGTCCATTTTCTCCTGTTACCCTTGTTAAAATACAAAATTTGGAGCTAAAAAAGATTTATCTGTGAAAAATGTGATTTTTTAAATTTCAATGCTCAATGTTATAAACTTCTGTGAAGCAGCTGGGGGTTTCAAGGTGATCAGTACACATCTAGATAAGTTCCCTAAGGGGTCTAGTTTCCAAAATTGTGTCACTTGATGGGGGTTTCCACTCTTTAGGCACATCAGGGGCTCTCCAAATTACTCCAGGAAATTTTGCATTCAAAAAGTCAAATGGCGCTTCTGCCCTTCCAAGCCCTGCCGTGCACCCAAACAGTTGTTTTCCTCCACATAATGGGTATTGACGTATTCAGGAGAAATTGCACAGCAAATTGTGTGGAGCAATGTCTCCTGTTACCCTTATGAAAATGTTAAATTTGGCATAAACTTCTGTAAAGCACCTGTGGGTTGAAGGTGCTCAATACACATCTAGATAAGTTCCCTAAGAGGTCTAGTTTCTAAAATGGGGGGCTTCCACTGTTTGGTCACATTAGGGGCTCTCCAAGCATGACATGGTGTCTGCTAATTATGTCAGCAAATTTTACATTCAAAAAGTAAAATGGCGCTCCTTCCCTTCAGAGCACTACCGTGTGCCCAAACAGTAATTTCCCCCCACATATGGGGTATCTGCATGCTCAGGATAATTTGCACAACAAATTGTATGGTCCATTTTCTCCTGTTACCCTTGCGAAAGTAAAAAAAATTAGGTCTAAAGGAAAATTTTTGTGAAAGAAAAGTAAATGTTTATTTTTTCCTTCCACATTCCATTAATTCCTGTGAAGGATTAATAAACTTCTTGGATGTGGTATTGAGCACCTTGAGGGGTGCTGTTTTAAGAATAGTGTTACTTTGGGGTATTTTCTGTTATATAGGTCCCTCAAAGTCACTTTAAATGTGAGGTGGTCTCTAAAATAATTGGTTTTGCTAATTTTGTTGTAAAAATGAGAAATCGCTGGTTAACTTTTAACCCTTATAACTTTCTAACAAAGAATATTATGTGCTGATGTAAAGTAGACATGAGGAAAATGTTATTTATTAACTAATTTGTGCAATATGACTCTCTAATTTAAGGCCATAAAAATTAAAACTTTGAAAATTACTAAATTTTTTCCAAATTTCCGATTTTTTTCACAAATAAAAGCGTCATATCAAATAAATTTTACCACTATCATGAAGTAAAATATGTCACAAGAAAACAGGCCTGGAGTATTAATCTTTCCTTCCAGGCATTTGCCTGGTCGGCTGCGGTGTGGTACCTCTTGGTACAGCAGGACATGATGAGAGATAACTGCTCTGTGTGCCCACTACCCTGAATACTCCAGGTAACCTCTCAAGTGGCCCATCTCAGCTTTTACTGTGCTGAGATAAGCAGCAGGCAGGGGGGGCATTTGCCAAATGATAAATTAAACATGGAAGGTTAGAGTATGTGTGTTTTCCTGACTATGTGTGTTGTCCTATGCGTGTGAGCGTGCATGTGTGTTTTCCTATATGTGAGAGTGTGTATGTGTGTTTCACCAAGTGTGTGAGCGTGCACAGGCTCGGACTGGCCCACAGGAGAACAGGGGAATCCCCCAGTGGGCCCCAGTGGAGATCTAGGCCCCCAACCTTATTGTATGGGCAGTATTGTCATAATTTACTTGATTCTATCTGTACAGAAAAAAGCAGAATCTCATCATTCATTTACCAAACTACCCAGTGTATTATTATACAGAGATATAGGTAAATTTGTGAACCAGGATCAAGTACTATTTGTATGCAGGTGAAAAGTGGGCCCCAAAGACAATGTTACTGGTGGGCCCTTGGCACCCCAGTCCAACACTGGTGTGTAATATACTGCAACTGCTGTGTATAGCTCATATAGGTCAGCCGCAGTGTATATGTATATACTAGATGGCAGCCCGATTCTAAAGAATCGGGAGTCTAGAATCCATATATACTTTATTTATTCAAATGTAAGAATAATACAATTAATAAATAATAGTAAGAAAGAACAAAAAATGGCTGCACTCACCAGCTCTTGACAATTCTTGACAGTACGGCACATTTCTGATTGGTCGCTCGCGGCAGGCGGCAACCAATCAGAAAAGTGCCGCGCACCACGAAGGCATATATCTTTGTCCACCCTGAGCGGGTGTAGGACGCTGGTGACGTCACTTATCTCCGGAAATTATCTCCGGACAAAGCCACGGAAGTTGGCACAAATTGCCGGAAGTAGTATTCTAGGCAATTATATATTAGATTTTAATGTTATCAGTGTTTACCTTTGAACGTTTATATTGTATTGTCCTGTCACCAGCCATGTGTACGATTATCGGCCGAAAGCCTCTCTGGAACCAATAATCACCCCATGTAAAGGTATCTTTATAAGTTAAAGATTCAGAATACTATGACTTATCATATCCTGAACAGTCAAGTTTTTTATGAACCGTTAAGGTTTTCTGGTTGAAGTAAAAAAAACTCTGAGTGTTTACAGTTTGAAACCATAAAATGTTGAAAAATTATGTCATTCTTGAGTATATCACTCAATGGTGCTCATAAATGTGTCAAATTTGATCTATAATATACTTTAATATACGTTACTTTAATCTTTAATATACTTAAGAACAGGGCCCCAGACATCACACAGGGGTCTGAAACACCGCACAGTGGTCCAAAATATCGCTGTGCTCTGCCTGGGGCCCCATATGCTGCTTGGGGCCCCTGTGCTCTGCCTGGGGCCCCATATGCTGCCTGGGGCCCCTGTGCTCTGCCTGGGGCCCCATGTTCTGCCTGGGGCCCCTGTGCTCTGCCTGGGGCCACTGTGCTCTGCTTGGGGCCCCATATGCTGCCTCGGGCCCCTGTGCTCTGCCTGGGGCCCCATATGCTGCCTGGGGCCCCTGTGCTCTGCCTGGGGCCCCATAGGCTGCCTGGGGCCCCTGTGCTCTACCTGGGACCACTGTGCTCTGCCTGGGGCCCCATATGCTGCCTGGGGCCCCTGTGCTCTGCCTGGGGCCCCTGTGCTCTGCCTGGGGCCCCATGTTCTGCCTGGGGCCACTGTGCTCTGCCTGGGGCCCCATAGGCTGCCTGGGGCCCCTGTGCTCTGCCTGGGACCACTGTGCTCTGCCTGGGGCCCCATATGCTGCCTGGGGCCCCTGTGCTCTGCCTGGGGCCACTGTGCTCTGCCTGGGGCCCTATATGCTGCCTGGGGCCCCTGTGCTCTGCCTGGGGCCCCATATGCTGCCTGGGGCCCCTGTGCTCTGCCTGGGGCCCCTGTGCTCTGCCTGGGGCCCCATGTTCTGCCTGGGGCCCCTGTGCTCTGCCTGGGGCCACTGTGCTCTGCCTGGGGCCCCATGTTCTGCCTGGGGCCACTGTGCTCTGCCTGGGGCCCCATAAGCTGCCTGGGGCCCCTGTGCTCTGCCTGGGACCACTGTGCCCTGCCTGGGGCCCCATATGCTGCCTGGGGCCCCTGTGCTTTGCCTGGGGCCACTGTGCTCTGCCTGGGGCCCCATATGCTGCCTGGGGCCACTGTGCTCTGCCTGGGGCCCCATATGCTGCCTGGGGCCCCTGTGCTCTGCCTGGGGCCCCATATGCTGCCTGGGGCCCCTGTGCTCTGCCTGGGGCCCCATGTTCTGCCTGGGGCCCCTGTGCTCTGCCTGGGGCCACTGTGCACTGCCTGGGGCCCCATATCCTGCCTGGGGCCCCTGTGCTCTGCCCCGGGCCCCATATGCTGCCTGGGGCCCCTGTGCTCTGCCTGGGGCCCCTGTGCTCTGCCTGGGGCCCCATATGCTGCCTGGGGCCCCTGTGCTCTGCCTGGGGCCCCTGTGCTCTGCCTGGGGCCCCATGTTCTGCCTGGGGCCCCTGTGCTCTGCCTGGGGCCACTGTGCTCTGCCTGGGGCCCCATATGCTGCCTGGGGCCCCTGTGCTCTGCCTGGGGCCCCATATGCTGCCTGGGGCCCCTGTGCTCTGCCTGGGGCCACTGTGCTCTGCCTGGGGCCCATAGGCTGCCTGGGGCCCCTGTGCTCTGCCTGGGACCACTGTGCTCTGCCTGGGGCCCCATATGCTGCCTGGGGCCCCTGTGCTCTGCCTGGGGCCACTGTGCTCTGCCTGGGGCCCCATGTTCTGCCTGGGGCCCCTGTGCTCTGCCTGGGGCCACTGTGCTCTGCCTGGGGCCCCATATGCTGCCTGGGGCCCCTGTGCTCTGCCTGGGGCCCCATATGCTGCCTGGGGCCCCTGTGCTCTGCCTGGGGCCACTGTGCTCTGCCTGGGGCCCATAGACTGCCTGGGGCCCCTGTGCTCTGCCTGGGACCACTGTGCTCTGCCTGGGGCCCCATATGCTGCCTGGGGCCCCTGTGCTCTGCCTGGGGCCACTGTGCTCTGCCTGGGGCCCCATATGCTGCCTGGGGCCCCTGTGCTCTGCCTGGGTGTAGGACACTGGTGACGTCACTTATCTCCGGACATTAGCTCCGGACATTAGCTCCGGACATTAGCTCCGGACATTATCTCCGGACATTAGCTCCGGACATTATCTCCGGACATTAGCTCCGGACAAAGCCACGGAAGTTGGCACAAATTGCAGGAAGTAGTATTCTAGGCAATTATATATTAGATACACACACACACACACATTGCGGCTGGCCTATATGGGCTATACACAGCAGTTGCAGTACAGTATATTACACGCAGTGGTAAAACCTATACAACGTATATACAGCAGTTCAGTTCTGAAGGCGGAGAAAGTGACACCAGCGCTGATTGGTGCCGGGCATCACGTGTCACATAACACCACATCACAGCCACTGTGGGAACAGCGCTGGCACAGGAGGTGAGTATAGGCTTTATTAATTTATCGGAGCTAGTAGTGGACAACCCCTTAAAGATTTGGTGCTGCTCAGTTATAATAGATATATATTGACTGCGTGGTGGAAGTCTAAGTATCTGTATAGATGCACTGCACAGTATCACTTCTCCTGTATATATACACTGCACAGTACCACTCCTCCTGTCCTGTATATATACACTGCACAGTACCACTCCTTCTGTCCTGTATATACTGTATACACTGCACAGTACCACTCCTCCTGTCCTGTATATATACACTGCACAGTACCACTCCTTCTGTCCTGTATATACTGTATACACTGCACAGTACCACTCCTCCTGTCCTGTATATATACACTGCACATTACCACTCCTCCTGTTCTTTATATATACACTGCACAGTACCACTCCTCCTGTCCTGTGTATATACACTGCACAGTACCACTCCTCCTGTCCTGTATACATACACTGCACAGCACCACTCCTCCTGTCCTGTATATATACACTACACAGTACCACTCCTCCTGTCCTGTATATATACACTGCACAGTACCACTCCTCCTGTTCTGTATATATATATATATATATATATATATATATATATATATATATATATATATATATATATATATATATATAAATAAACTGCACAGTTCCACTCCTCCTGTCCTGTATATATACACTACACAGTACCATTCCTCCTGTCCTGTATATATACACTGCACAGTACTACTCCTCCAGTCCTGCATATATACACTGCACAGTACCACTCCTCCTGTCCTGTATATATACACTGCACAGTACCACTCCTCGTGTCCTGTATATATACACTGCACAGTACCACTCCTCCTGTTCTGTATATATATATATATATACTGCACAGTTCCACTCCTCCTGTCCTGTATATATACACTGCACAGTATCACTTCTCCTGTCCTGTATATATACACTGCACAGTACCACTCCTCCTGTCCTGTATATATACACTGCACAGTAGGGTTGAGCGAAACGGATCGTTCATTTTCATAAGTCGCCGACTTTTGGCAAAGTCGGCGTCTCATGAAACCCGACCCGATCACTGTGTGGGGTCGGCCATGCGGTACGCGACTTTCGCGCCAAAGTCGCGTTTTAATGACGCTAAAAGCGCCATTTCTCAGCCAATGAAGGTGGACGCAGAGTGTGGGCAGCGTGATGACATAGATCTCAGTCCCCACCATCTTAGAGAAGGGCATTGCAGTGATAGGCTTGCTTTCTGCCGCATCACAGGGGCTATAAAGGGGCGTTCCCGCCGACCGCCATCTTACTGCTGCTGATCTGAGCATAGGGAGAGGTGCCGCTTCGTCAGAAGCAGGGATAGACAGTGTTAGGCAGGGTACATTCACCCCCAAACCGCTTGTGCTGTAGCGATTTCCACTGTCCAACACCACCTTTTGTTTGCAGGACAGTGGAAGCTACATTTTTTTTTCCTCAGCGCTGTAGCTCATTGGGCTGCCCTAGAAGGCTCCCTGATAGCTGCGTTGCTGTGTGTGTACGCCGCTGTGCAAACCAACTGCTTTTTTCAAAGCACAAATCCTGTTGTTCCTTCCTTTCTGCACAGCTATCTTGTTTGTTTGTCCACACTTTTGTGTGCAGCAGTCCTTTTTATAGCTGCCTGCCATACTTTTCTGAGATTACTGCAGGGAGATAAAGATTGGCAAGTCTGCCTCTGTGCCAGTGCTGTGTGTGGCATCTGTCTCTCTTTGTGTGCCACCGAAAACCACTGTGTAATACTGGGCCATTTTTTTTTTCTAAATTCTCCCTGTAAATAAAAACAAATAATTAGTGGGAGATAAAGATTGGCAAGTCTGCCTCTGTGCCAGTGCTGTGTGTGGCATCTGTCTCTCATTGTGTGCCACCGAAAACCACTGTGTAATACTGGGCCATTTTTTTTTTTCTAAATTCTCCCTGTAAAAAAAAAATAATTAGTGGGAGATAAAGATTGGCAAGTCTGCCTCTATGCCAGTGCTGTGTGTGGCATCTGTCTCTCATTGTGTGCTGTTATGACCCCAATGGCGAGGGTCTCAGAGATATCAGCAAGTCTGCAAAGTACAAAAATCCAGCTCATAGGGCAGTGGTAACTGGGTTGACCATATATCTACTCCTAACGCCAACCCTAGAAGTAGCCGGGGAACATGCCTACGTTGGTCGCTAGATGTCTCGCGCCAGCCGGAGAGCTAACTACCCCTAGAAGAGGAAAACAAAGACCTCTCTTGCCTCCAGAGAAAGGACCCCAAAAGTAGGATACGAGCCCCCCACAAATAATAACGGTGAGGTAAGAGGAAATGACAAACACAGAGATGAACTAGGTTTAGCACAGAGAGGCCCACTTACTAATAGCAGAATATAGTAAGATAACTTATATGGTCAACAAAAACCCTATCAAAAAAATCCACGCTGGAGATTCAAGAACCCCCGAACCGTCTAACGGCCCGGGGGGAGAACACCAGCCGCCCTAGAGCTTCCAGCAAGGTCAGGATACAGATTATATACAAGCTGGACAAAAATAGCAAACAAAAACAAATTGCAAAAAGCAAAAAAACAGACTTAGCTTAATGAAGCAGGAACCAGGATCAGTGGACAAGAGCACTACAGATTAGCTCTGATATCAACGTTGCCAGGCATTGAACTAAAGGTCCAGGGAGCTTATATAGCAACACCCCTGACCTAACGACCCAGGTGAGCATAAAAGGAATGACAGACATACCCAGAGTCAAATCCCTAGTAGCCACTAGAGGGAGCCAAAAAGTAAATTCACAACAGTACCCCCCCCTTAGTGAGGGGTCACCGAACCCTCACCAAGACCACCAGGGCGATCAGGATGAGCGGCGTGAAAGGCACGAACTAAATCGGCCGCATGCACATCAGAGGCGACCACCCAGGAATTATCCTCCTGACCATAGCCCTTCCACTTGACCAGGTACTGAAGCCTCCGCCTGGAGAGACGAGAGTCCAAGATCTTCTCCACCACGTACTCCAACTCGCCCTCAACCAACACCGGAGCAGGAGGCTCAGCAGAAGGAACCACAGGCACAACGTACCGCCACAACAAGGACCTATGAAATACATTGTGAATGGCAAACGACACCGGAAGATCCAGGCGAAAAGATACAGGATTAAGGATCTCCAATATCTTGTAAGGACCAATAAATCGAGGCTTAAATTTGGGAGAGGAGACCTTCATAGGAACAAATCGAGAAGACAGCCATACCAAATCCCCAACGCGAAGTCGGGGACCCACACCGCGGCGGCGGTTGGCAAAACGCTGAGCCTTCTCCTGTGACAACTTCAAGTTGTCAACCACATGATTCCAGATCCGCTGCAACCTATCCACCACAGAATCCACCTCAGGACAGTCAGAAGGCTCCACATGTCCCGAGGAAAAATGAGGGTGGAAACCAGAGTTGCAGAAAAATGGCGAAACCAAGGTGGCAGAACTAGCCCGATTATTAAGGGCAAATTCAGCCAACGGCAAGAAGGTCACCCAATCATCCTGATCAGAAGAGACAAAACACCTCAAATACGCCTCCAGAGTCTGATTAGTTCGTTCCGTTTGACCGTTAGTCTGTGGATGAAAAGCGGACGAAAACGACAAATCTATGCCCATCCTACCACAAAAGGATCGCCAGAACCTGGAAACAAACTGGGATCCTCTGTCCGACACAATATTCTCAGGAATGCCGTGCAAACGAACCACGTTCTGGAAGAACACAGGAACCAGATCAGAAGAGGAAGGCAGTTTGGGCAAAGGAACCAGATGGACCATCTTGGAGAAACGATCACATATCACCCAGATGACAGACATGCCCTGAGACACCGGAAGATCCGAAATGAAATCCATAGAGATGTGTGTCCAAGGTCTCTTCGGGACAGGCAAGGGCAAGAGCAACCCGCTGGCACGAGAACAGCAAGGCTTAGCTCGAGCACAAGTACCACAGGACTGGACAAATGACCGCACATCTCTTGACAAGGAAGGCCACCAAAAGGACCTGGCCACCAGATCTCTAGTGCCAAAAATTCCCGGGTGCCCTGCCAACACAGAGGAATGAACCTCGGAAATGACTCTGCTGGTCCATTTAGCAGGCACAAACAATCTGTCAGGTGGACAAGAGTCAGGCCTACCAGCCTGAAATCTCTGCAACACACGTCGCAGATCTGGAGAAATAGCAGACACGATAACTCCTTCCTTAAGAATACCCACAGGTTTAGCGACTCCAGGAGCATCAGGCACAAAGCTCCTAGACAGAGCATCGGCCTTCACATTCTTAGAACCTGATAAATACGAGACCACAAAGTCAAAACGGGAGAAAAACAATGACCAGCGGGCCTGTCTAGGATTCAGGCGTTTAGCAGACTCGAGGTACATCAGATTTTTGTGATCAGTCAAGACCACCACACGATGCTTAGCACCCTCGAGCCAATGACGCCACTCCTCAAATGCCCACTTCATGGCCAACAACTCCCGATTGCCCACATCATAATTTCGCTCAGCCGGCGAAAACTTCCTAGAGAAAAAGGCACAAGGTCTCATAGTAGCACAACCTGGGCTTCTCTGCGACAAAACGGCCCCTGCCCCAATCTCCGAAGCATCCACTTCAACCTGAAAGGGAAGTGAGACATCAGGCTGGCACAAAACAGGCGCTGAAGTAAACCGGCGCTTCAACTCCTGGAAAGCCTCCACGGCAGCAGGAGCCCAGTTAGCCACATCAGAGCCTTTCTTGGTCATATCCGTCAACGGTTTAACAACGCTAGAAAAATTAGCGATAAAACGACGGTAGAAGTTAGCAAAACCCAAGAACTTCTGAAGACTCTTAACTGACGAGGGTTGAGTCCAATCATGAATAGCTCGAACCTTGACTGGGTCCATCTCCACAGCAGAAGGGGAAAAAATGAACCCTAAAAAGGGAACCTTCTGTACACCAAAGAGACACTTTGAGCCTTTAACAAACAAAGAATTTTCACGCAAAATCTTGAAAACCATCCTGACCTGCTCCACATGCGAGTCCCAATCATCAGAAAAAACCAGAATATCATCCAGATAAACGATCAAAAATTTATCCAGATACTTCCGGAAAATGTCATGCATAAAGGACTGAAAAACTGAAGGTGCATTAGAGAGCCCAAATGGCATCACCAAGTACTCAAAATGACCTTCGGGCGTATTGAATGCGGTTTTCCATTCATCTCCTTGCTTAATGCGCACAAGGTTGTACGCACCACGAAGGTCTATCTTGGTGAACCACTTGGCACCTTTAATCCGGGCAAACAAGTCTGACAACAACGGCAAAGGATACTGAAATTTGACAGTGATCTTATTTAAAAGCCGATAGTCAATACAAGGCCTCAAAGATCCGTCTTTTTTAGCCACAAAAAAGAATCCCGCACCAAGAGGGGAAGAAGAAGGACGGATATGCCCCTTCTCCAGAGACTCCTTGATATATGAACACATCACGGTATGTTCAGGTACCGACAGATTAAACAGTCTTCCCTTAGGAAACTTACTGCCTGGAATCAAATCTATTGCACAGTCACATTCCCTATGAGGAGGCAATGCACTTGACCTAGACTCGCTGAAGACATCCTGATAATCAGACAAATACGCCGGAACTTCCGAAGGCGTAGAAGTAGCAATAGACACGGGCAGGGAATCTCCATGAATTCCATGACAGCCCCAACTTGACACTGACATTGCCTTCCAGTCCAAGACTGGATTATGGGTCTGTAACCATGGCAACCCCAAAACAACCAAATCATGCATTTTATGCAGAACAAGAAAACGTATCACCTCCCGATGTTCAGGAGTCATGCACATGGTAACCTGTGTCCAAAACTGCGGTTTATTTTCTGCCAATGGCGTAGAATCAATACCCCTAAGAGGGATAGGATTTTCCAATGGCTCAAGAACAAATCCGCAGCGCTTGGCAAATGACAGATCCATAAGACTCAGGGCAGCACCTGAATCTACAAACGCCGTGACAGGATACGATGACAGTGAGCAAATCAAAGTTACAGATAGAATGAACTTAGGTTGCAAATTACCAATGGCGACCGGACTAACAACCTTAGTAAGACGCTTAGAGCATGCTGAGATAACATGTGCAGAATCACCACAGTAGTAACACAAGCCATTCTGGCGTCTATGAATTTTCCGCTCATTTCTAGTCAGGATTCTATCACATTGCATTAAATCAGGTGCCTGTTCAGATAACACCATGAGGGAATTTGCGGTTTTGCGCTCCCGCAACCGCCGGTCAATTTGAATTGCCAGGGCCATGGAATCATTCAGACCTGTGGGAATGGGAAAACCCACCATCACATTCTTAATGGCTTCAGAAAGGCCATTTCTAAAATTTGCAGCCAATGCACACTCGTTCCACTGGGTCAGCACGGACCATTTCCGAAATTTTTGGCAATACACTTCAGCCTCGTCCTGGCCTTGAGACATAGCCAGCAAGGCTTTTTCTGCCTGAATCTCAAGATTGGGCTCCTCATAAAGCAAACCGAGCGCCAGAAAAAACGCATCAAAATCAGCCAATGCCGGATCTCCTGGCGCCAGCGAGAAAGCCCAATCCTGAGGGTCGCCCCGTAAAAAAGAAATAACAATTTTCACTTGCTGAGCGGAGTCTCCAGAGGAACAGGGTCTCAGGGACAAAAACAATTTACAATTATTCCTGAAATTTCTAAACTTAAATCGATCTCCGGAAAACAGTTCAGGAATCGGTATCTTAGGTTCTAACATAGGATTTCTGGTAACATAATCTTGTATGCCCTGCACACGAGCAGGAAGCTGGTCCACACTTGTAATCAAGGTCTGGACATTCATGTCTGCAGCAATCACAAGCCACTCAAAGGTAAAGGGGAAAAGAAAAAAAAATGAGAGAGAGAAAAAAAACCTCAGAGCTTTCTTTCTTATAATCCCACTTCTGCAATGCATTTAACATTTAATACTGGCCTGGCAAACTGTTATGACCCCAATGGCGAGGGTCTCAGAGATATCAGCAAGTCTGCAAAGTACAAAAATCCAGCTCATAGGGCAGTGGTAACTGGGTTGACCATATATCTACTCCTAACGCCAACCCTAGAAGTAGCCGGGGAACATGCCTACGTTGGTCGCTAGATGTCTCGCGCCAGCCGGAGAGCTAACTACCCCTAGAAGAGGAAAACAAAGACCTCTCTTGCCTCCAGAGAAAGGACCCCAAAAGTAGGATACGAGCCCCCCACAAATAATAACGGTGAGGTAAGAGGAAATGACAAACACAGAGATGAACTAGGTTTAGCACAGAGAGGCCCACTTACTAATAGCAGAATATAGTAAGATAACTTATATGGTCAACAAAAACCCTATCAAAAAAATCCACGCTGGAGATTCAAGAACCCCCAAACCGTCTAACGGCCCGGGGGGAGAACACCAGCCGCCCTAGAGCTTCCAGCAAGGTCAGGATACAGATTATATACAAGCTGGACAAAAATAGCAAACAAAAACAAATTGCAAAAAGCAAAAAAACAGACTTAGCTTAATGAAGCAGGAACCAGGATCAGTGGACAAGAGCACTACAGATTAGCTCTGATATCAACGTTGCCAGGCATTGAACTGAAGGTCCAGGGAGCTTATATAGCAACACCCCTGACCTAACGACCCAGGTGAGCATAAAAGGAATGACAGACATACCCAGAGTCAAATCCCTAGTAGCCACTAGAGGGAGCCAAAAAGTAAATTCACAACAGTGTGTGTCATGTTCTCAATGGCAAGAGAACATAGCATCAGCATATATAGGAACTAGCTCTTGGAAGATGGGAACTGAGCTGACCCTAACACACAACTAGCAGTGGCCGGGTAGCATGCCTACGTTGATTCTAGATGCCCAGCACCAGCCGGAGGACTAAATAATGCTAGCAGAGGGAAATATTAGTCCTAGCTCACCTCTAGAGAAATACCCCGAAAGGAGACAGAGGCCCCCCACATGTATTGGCGGTGAATCAAGATGAAATAACAAACGTAGTATGAAAATAGGTTTAGCAAATTTGAGGTCCACTTACTACATAGCAGAAGACAGAAAGGGCACTTTCATGGTCAGCTGAAAACCCTATCAAAACACCATCCAGAAATTACTTTAAAACTCTGGCATTAACTCATAACACCAGAGTGGCAATTCCTGTTCACAAGAGCTTTCCAGACACAGTAACGAAACTACAGCTGTGAACTGGAACAAAAATGCAAAAACAAACATGGACAAGAGTCCAACTTATCTAGTAGTTGTCTAGGAGCAGGAACAAGCACAGAGAGGCTTCTGATAACATTGTTGACCGGCAAGCAACTAACAGAGCAGCAAGGTTATATAGCGACTCCCACATCTTGATGGGAACAGGTGAACAGAGAAGATGAAAACACCAGTTCAATTCCACCAGTAGCCACCGGGGGAGCCCAGAATCCAAATTCACAACAAGTGTGCCACCGAAAACCACTGTGTAATACTGGGCCATTTTTTTTTTCTAAATTCTCCCTGTAAAAAAAAAAATAATTAGTGGGAGATAAAGATTGGCAAGTCTGCCTCTGTGCCAGTGCTGTGTGTGGCATCTGTCTCTCATTGTGTGCCACCGAAAACCAGTGTGTAATACTGGGCCATTTTTTTTTTTCTAAATTCTCCCTGTAAAAAAAAAAATAATTAGTGGGAGATAAAGATTGGCAAGTCTGCCTCTGTGCCATTACTGTGTGTGGCATCTGTCTCATTGTGTGCCACCAAAAACCACTGTGTAATACTGGGCCATTCTTCTTTTTGGGGGGTAAATTCTCCCTGTAAAAAAAAAAATAATAGTGGGAGTCTGGGAGATAAAGATTGGCAAGTCTGCCTCTGTGCCAGTGCTGTGTGTGGCATCTGTCTCTCATTGTGTGCCACCGAAAACCACTGTGTAATACTGGGCCATTTTTTTTTGGGGGGGGTAAATTCTCCCTGTAAAAAAAAAAAATTATAGTGGGAGTCTGGGAGGTAGAGATTGGCAAGTCTGCCTCTGTGCCATTGCTGTGTGTGGCATCTGTCTCATTGTGTGCCACCGAAAACCACTGTGTAATACTGGGCCATTCTTTTTTTGGGGGGGTAAATTCTCCCTGTAAAAAAAAAAAATTAATAGTGGGAGTCTGGGAGATAAAGATTGGCAAGTCTGCCTCTGTGCCAGTCCTGTGTGTGGCATCTGTCTCTCATTGTGTGCCACCGAAAACCACTGTGTAATACTGGGCCATTCTTTTTTTGGGGGGGTAAATTCTCCCTGTAAAAAAAAAAATTTATAGTGGGAGTCTGGGAGATAAAGATTGGCAAGTCTGCCTCTGTGCCAGTCCTGTGTGTGGCATCTGTCTCTCATTGTGTGCCACCGAAAACCACTGTGTAATACTGGGCCATTTTTTTTTTGGGGGGGGGTAAATTCTCCCTGTAAAAAAAAAAATTTATAGTGGGAGTCTGGGAGATAAAGATTGGCAAGTCTGCCTCTGTGCCATTGCTGTGTGTGGCATCTGTCTCATTGTGTGCCACCGAAAACCACTGTGTAATACTGGGCCATTTTTTTTTTTTTCTAAATTCTCCCTGTAAAAAAAAAATAATTAGTGGGAGATAAAGATTGGCAAGTCTGCCTCTGTGTCATTGCTGTGTGTGGCATCTGTCTCTCATTGTGTGCCACCGAAAACCACTGTGTAATACTGGGCCATTCTTTTTTTGGGGGGGGTAAATTCTCCCTGTAAAAAAAAAAATTAATAGTGGGAGTCTGGGAGATAAAGATTGGCAAGTCTGCCTCTGTGCCAGTCCTGTGTGTGGCATCTGTCTCTCTTTGTGTGCCACCGAAAACCACTGTGTAATACTGGGCCATTTTTTTGGGGGGGTAAATTCTCCCTGTAAAAAAAAAAATTAATAGTGGGAGTCTGGGAGATAAAGATTAGCAAGTCTGCCTCTGTGCCAGTCCTGTGTGTGGCATCTGTCTCTCATTGTGTGCCACAGAAAACCTAGTGTGTAATATTTTTTTTTTTTTTTTTTTTAATTCTCCCAGAAAAAAAAAATAGTGGGAGATTAAGATTGGCATTTCTGCTTGAGTGCTGGTCCTGTGTGTGCCATCTGTCTCAAATTATTGGGGCACAGAAAACCTAGTGTGTAACATGGTTTTCCTTTCAGTGTCAGGCACCTATAAAGGTATATATAAATCCAACAGAAGTTTGAGTTCACCTTATAAGTTGTTTTACAGTAACAAATACCGTTACTTTGGTTACGTTTTGCAAACAATGAGGAAGTCTAGTGGAAGAGGTCAGCTGCAGTACAGCAGCTAAGTCTCGAGTTGTTGAGCCAGGTTCGTTGTCTGGCTACACAAGGCCTCGAACGCTCTCTTTTCTGGGAGTAGGAAAACCACTTTTGAAGCCGGAGCAGGAGGAACAAGTATTGGCTTTCATTGCTGACTCTGCCTCTAGCTCTTTCGCCTCCTCCTCGGAAAGTGCCAAATGTCAGAGCAGTGCATCATCAGTGGATGCTCCCGGTCAGGAACAAGTCGCTTCCTTGTGTCCTTCACCCAGAACAACAGTGAAGGATGCGTCAGTTGACACAACAGGTTACTCCATGGAGCTCTTTACACATACCGTTCCTGGGTTAGACAGTGAAACAGTTAACAGGCCATGCCCATTAGAACTTGAATCGGACATGGAGTGCACAGATACACAGCCACAGCCAGATTACTATGCTGTCCCTTTGACTCAGACCAGAACATTGCCCTCGCAGTATACTGAGGCAGAATCAAAACCAGCGGAGACTATGGTGCCCCGTCAGGAACGGCTTACACGGTGACACAGACGAAGTTGCACACGACATAGAAGAGGAGGTCATAGATGACCCAGTTGTTGACCCCGATTGGCAGCCATTGTGGGAACAGGGTGCAGGCGGCAGTAGTTCTGAAGCGGAGGAGGAGGAGCCACAGCAGGCATCAACATCACAACAGGTTCCATCTGCCGGGCCCGTATCTGGCCAAAAACGCTTGGCAAAACCAAAACCAGTTGGAGGACAGCGTGGCCATCCAGTTAAAGAAGCTCAGTCTGCAATGCCTGAAAAGGTATCTGAAAGTAGAAAGAGTGCAGTCTGGCATTTTTTTAAACAACATCCAAATGATCAGCGCAAAGTCATCTGTCAAAAATGTTCAACTACCTTAAGCAGAGGTCAGAATCTTAAAAGTCTAAATACAAGTTGCATGCATAGACATTTATCCACCATGCATTTGCAAGCCTGGACTAACAACCAAACGTCCCTAAAGGTTGCAGCACCCTCGGCCAATGAAGCTAGTCAGCAACGCTACATCCCTTCCCTCCCTGTAAGCCCACCATTTCCCGCACCACCTGCAGTATCTGTGCAGCTTTCGTCGCCAGGCCAAAGCAGTCAGGGAATCACCAGGTTTGCAGTAGGAAACACTGCATGTAGGGCACCGGCAAGAATACCATCTCCAACCCTCTCTCAGTCACCCATGTCCACCGGCACCACCGCTAGTTCCACGATCTCCAGCTCTCCAGTCCAGCTCACCCTACATGAGACTCTTGTTAGGAAAAGGAAGTACTCATCCTCGCGTCCGCGTACACAGGGTTTGAACGCCCACATTGCTAGACTAATCTCATTAGAGATGATGCCCTACCGGTTAGTTGAAAGCGAAGCTTTCAAAGCGCTGATGGACTACGCTGTACCACGCTACGAGCTACCCAGTCGACACTTCTTTTCTAGAAAAGCCATCCCAGCCCTCCAACAGCATGTTAAAGACCGCATCGTCCATGCACTCAGGCAGTCTGTGACTACAAAGGTGCACCTGACAACAGATGCATGGACCAGTAGGCATGGCCAGGGACGTTACGTGTCCATCACGGCACACTGGGTGAATGTGGTGGATGCAGGGTCCACAGGGGACAGCAATATTGGGACAGTTCTGCCTAGCCCACGGTCAAGGAAAGAGTTGGCTGTAGGCGTTCGCCCCCCCTCCTGTTGTGAACTCTGTTTTTGGGCTCCCTCTTGTGGTCACAGGTGGTATTGTGTGAGTTTTGTTTTTGGGCTCCTGTTGTGAATTTGCTTTTTGCTCCCTCTAGTGGTTACTAGTTTTTTGACTCTGGTTTTTCTGTCATTCCTTTTATCCGCACCTGGGTCGTTAGTTAGGGGTGTTGCTATATAAGCTCCCTAGACCTTCAGTTCAATGCCTGGCAACGTAGTTATCAGAGCTAGTCTGCTGTGCTCTTGTCTACTGATCCTGGTTCCAGTTATATCAGCTAAGTCTGCCTTTTGCTTTTTGCTATTTGTTTTGGTTTTGTATTTTTGTCCAGCTTGTTCCAAATCTATATCCTGACCTTTGCTGGAAGCTCTAGGGGGCTGGTGTTCTCCCCCCGGACCGTTAGACGGTTCGGGGGTTCTTGAATTTCCAGTGTGGATTTTGATAGGGTTTTTGTTGACCATATAAGTTACCTTTCTTTATTCTGCTATCAGTAAGCGGGCCTCTCTGTGCTAAACCTGGTTCATTTCTGTGTTTGTCATTTCCTCTTACCTCACCGTTATTATTTGTGGGGGGCTTCTATCCAGCTTTGGGGTCCCCTTCTCTGGAGGCAAGAAAGGTCTTTTGTTTTCCTCTACTAGGGGTAGCTAGATTCTCCGGCTGGAGCGTGTCATCTAGAATCAACGTAGGAATGATCCCCGGCTACTTCTAGTGTTGGCGTTAGGAGTAGATATATGGTCAACCCAGTTACCACTGCCCTATGAGCTGGATTTTTGTATTCTGCAGACTTCCACGTACCTCTGAGACCCTCGCCATTGGGGTCATAACAGTTTGCCAGGCCAGTATTAAATGTTTAATGCGTTGCAGAAGAGGGATTATAAGAAAGAAGATTCTGAGTTTTTTTTTTTTTTTCTTTCTTCTTCCCCTTTACCTCAGAGTGGCTATGCTTGCTGCAGACATGAATGTCCAGACCTTGATTACAAGTGTGGACCAGCTGGCTACTCGTGTGCAGGGCATACAAGACTATGTTATCAGAAATCCTAGGTCAGAACCTAAAATACCGATTCCTGAACTGTTTTCCGGAGACAGGTTTAAGTTTAGGAATTTTGTGAATAATTGTAAATTGTTTTTGTCCCTGAGACCCTGTTCATCTGGAGACTCTGCTCAGCAAGTAAAAATAGTTATTTCGTTCTTACGGGGCGACCCTCAGGATTGGGCTTTTTCGCTGGCGCCAGGAGATCCGGCATTGGCTGATATTGATGCGTTTTTTCTGGCGCTCGGTTTACTTTATGAGGAACCCAATCTTGAGATTCAGGCAGAAAAGGCCTTGCTGGCTATGTCTCAGGGGCAGGACGAGGCTGAAGTGTATTGCCAAAAATTTCGGAAATGGTCCGTGCTGACACATTGGAACGAGTGTGCACTGGCCGCTAATTTTAGAAATGGCCTATCTGAAGCCATTAAGAATGTTATGGTGGGTTTTCCCATTCCCACAGGTCTCAATGATACTATGGCACTGGCTATTCAAATTGACCGGCGGTTGCGGGAGCGCAAAACCGCAAATTCCCTCATGGTGTTGTCTGAACAGACACCTAATTCGGTGCAATGTGATAGAAAAACCGCAAATTCCCTCATGGTGTTGTCTGAACAGACACCTGATTTAATGCAATGTGATAGAATCCTGACTAGAAATGAGCGGAAAATTCATAGACGCCGGAATGGCTTGTGCTACTACTGTGGTGATTCTACACATGTTATCTCAGCATGCTCTAAACGTATAGCTAAGGTTGTTAGTCCTGTCACCGTTGGTAATTTGCAACCTAAATTTATTCTGTCTGTAACTTTGATTTGCTCACTGTCGTCTTATCCTGTCATGGCGTTTGTAGATTCAGGTGCTGCCCTGAGTCTTATGGATCTGTCATTTGCTAAGCACTGTGGTTTTACTCTTGAACCATTAGAAAATCCTATTCCTCTTAGGGGTATTGATGCTACGCCATTGGCAGCAAATAAACCGCAGTATTGGACACAGGTTATCATGTGCATGACTCCTGAACACCGCGAGGTGATACGTTTCCTGGTTTTACATAAAATGCATGATTTGGTTGTTTTAGGGCTGCCATGGTTACAGACCCATAATCCAGTCCTGGACTGGAAGGCTATGTCAGTCTCAAGTTGGGGCTGTCGTGGTATTCATGGGGATTCCCTGCCTGTGTCTATTGCTTCTTCTACGCCTTCGGAAGTTCCGGAGTATTTGTCTGATTATCAGGATGTCTTCAGTGAGTCTGAGTCCAGTGCACTGCCTCCTCATAGGGACTGTGACTGTGCTATAGATTTGATCCCAGGCAGTAAGTTTCCTAAGGGAAGACTGTTTAATCTGTCGGTACCTGAACATACCGCTATGCGTTCATATATCAAGGAGTCTCTGGAGAAAGGACATATTCGTCCGTCTTCTTCCCCCCTTGGTGCGGGATTCTTTTTTGTGGCAAAAAAGGACGGATCTTTGAGACCTTGTATTGATTATCGGCTTTTAAATAAGATCACTGTCAAATTTCAGTATCCTTTACCGCTGTTGTCTGACTTGTTTGCCCGGATTAAAGGTGCCAAGTGGTTCACCAAGATAGACCTTCGTGGTGCGTACAACCTTGTGCGCATTAAGCAAGGTGATGAATGGAAAACCGCATTCAATACGCCCGAAGGTCATTTTGAGTACTTGGTGATGCCTTTTGGGCTCTCCAATGCGCCTTCAGTTTTTCAGTCCTTTATGCATGACATTTTCCGGAAGTATCTGGATAAATTTTTGATTGTTTATCTGGATGATATTTTGGTTTTTTCTGATGATTGGGATTCGCATGTGGAGCAGGTTAGGTTGGTCTTTAAAATTTTGCGTGAAAATTCTTTGTTTGTCAAGGGCTCAAAGTGTCTCTTTGGTGTACAGAAGGTTCCCTTTTTGGGGTTCATTTTTTCCCCTTCTGCTGTGGAGATGGACCCAGTCAAGGTCCGAGCTATTCTTGATTGGACTCAGCCCTCGTCGGTTAAGAGTCTTCAGAAGTTCTTGGGTTTCGCTAACTTCTACCGTCGTTTTATCGCTAATTTTTCTAGCATTGTGAAACCGTTGACGGATATGACCAAGAAGGGCTCCGATGTAGCTAACTGGGCTCCTGCTGCCGTGGAGGCTTTCCAGGAGTTGAAGCGCCGGTTTACTTCGGCGCCTGTTTTGTGCCAGCCCGATGTCTCACTTCCCTTTCAGGTTGAGGTGGATGCTTCAGAGATTGGAGCAGGGGCCGTTTTGTCGCAGAGAGGCCCTGGTTGCTCTGTTATGAAACCTTGTGCCTTTTTCTCCAGGAAGTTTTCGCCTGCCGAGCGAAATTATGATGTGGGCAATCGGGAGTTGTTGGCCATGAAATGGGCATTTGAGGAGTGGCGTCATTGGCTCGAGGGTGCTAAGCATCGTGTGGTGGTCTTGACTGATCACAAAAATCTGATGTATCTCGAGTCTGCTAAACGCCTTAATCCGAGACAGGCCCGCTGGTCATTGTTTTTCTCCCGCTTTGATTTTGTTGTCTCGTATTTACCAGGTTCAAAGAATGTGAAGGCCGATGCTCTTTCTAGGAGCTTTGTGCCTGATGCTCCTGGAGTCGCTGATCCTGTTGGTATTCTTAAAGATGGAGTTATCTTGTCAGCTATTTCTCCGGATCTGCGACGTGTGTTGCAGAGATTTCAGGCTGATAGGCCTGAGTCTTGTCCACCTGACAGACTGTTTGTCCCGGATAAATGGACCAGCAGAGTCATTTCCGAGGTTCATTCCTCGGTGTTGGCAGGTCACCCGGGAATTTTTGGCACCAGAGATCTGGTGGCCAGGTCCTTTTGGTGGCCTTCCTTGTCAAGGGATGTGCGGTCATTTGTGCAGTCCTGTGGGACTTGTGCTCGAGCTAAGCCTTGCTGTTCTCGTGCCAGCGGTTTGCTCTTGCCCTTGCCTGTCCCGAAGAGACCTTGGACACATATCTCCATGGATTTCATTTCTGATCTTCCGCTATCTCAGGGCATGTCCGTTATCTGGGTGATATGTGATCTCTTCTCCAAGATGGTCCATTTGGTTCCTTTGCCTAAGCTGCCTTCCTCTTCCGATCTGGTTCCTGTGTTTTTCCAGAACGTGGTTCGTTTGCACGGCATCCCTGAGAATATTGTGTCAGACAGAGGATCCCAGTTTGTTTCTAGGTTCTGGCGATCCTTTTGTAGTAGGATGGGCATTGATTTGTCGTTTTCGTCTGCTTTCCATCCTCAGACTAATGGACAGACGGAGCGAACCAATCAGACTTTGGAGGCTTATTTGAGGTGTTTTGTCTCTGCTGATCAGGACGATTGGGTGACATTCTTGCCGTTGGCTGAGTTTGCCCTTAATAATCGGGCTAGTTCCGCCACCTTGGTTTCGCCTTTTTTCTGCAACTCTGGTTTCCATCCTCGCTTTTCTTCGGGTCATGTGGAGCCTTCTGACTGTCCTGGGGTGGATTCTGTGGTAGATAGGTTGCAGCGGATCTGGAATCATGTGGTGGACAACTTGAAGTTGTCACAGGAGAGGGCTCAGCGCTTTGCCAACCGCCGCCACGGTGTGGGTCCCCGACTACGCGTTGGGGATTTGGTATGGCTTTCTTCCCGCTTTGTTCCTATGAAGGTCTCCTCTCCCAAATTTAAACCTCGTTTTATTGGGCCTTACAAGATATTGGAAATCCTTAATCCTGTATCTTTTCGTCTGGATCTTCCTGTGTCGTTTGCTATTCACAATGTATTTCATAGGTCCTTGTTGCGGCGGTACATTGTGCCTGTAGTTCCTTCTGCTGAGCCTCCTGCTCCGGTGTTGGTTGAGGGCGAGTTGGAGTACGTGGTGGAGAAGATCTTGGATTCTCGCCTCTCCAGGCGGAGGCTTCAGTACCTGGTCAAGTGGAAGGGCTATGGTCAGGAGGATAATTCCTGGGTGGTCGCCTCTGATGTTCATGCGGCCGATTTAGTTCGTGCCTTTCATGCCGCTCATCCTGATCGCCCTGGTGGTCGTGGTGAGGGTTCGGTGACCCCTCACTAAGGGGGGGGTACTGTTGTGAATTTGCTTTTTGCTCCCTCTAGTGGTTACTAGTTTTTTGACTCTAGTTTTTCTGTCATTCCTTTTATCCGCACCTGGGTCGTTAGTTAGGGGTGTTGCTATATAAGCTCCCTAGACCTTCAGTTCAATGCCTGGCAACGTAGTTATCAGAGCTAGTCTGCTGTGCTCTTGTCTACTGATCCTGGTTCCAGTTATATCAGCTAAGTCTGCCTTTTGCTTTTTGCTATTTGTTTTGGTTTTGTATTTTTGTCCAGCTTGTTCCAAATCTATATCCTGACCTTTGCTGGAAGCTCTAGGGGGCTGGTGTTCTCCCCCCGGACCGTTAGACGGTTCGGGGGTTCTTGAATTTCCAGTGTGGATTTTGATAGGGTTTTTGTTGACCATATAAGTTACCTTTCTTTATTCTGCTATCAGTAAGCGGGCCTCTCTGTGCTAAACCTGGTTCATTTCTGTGTTTGTCATTTCCTCTTACCTCACCGTTATTATTTGTGGGGGGCTTCTATCCAGCTTTGGGGTCCCCTTCTCTGGAGGCAAGAAAGGTCTTTTGTTTTCCTCTACTAGGGGTAGCTAGATTCTCCGGCTGGAGCGTGTCATCTAGAATCAACGTAGGAATGATCCCCGGCTACTTCTAGTGTTGGCGTTAGGAGTAGATATATGGTCAACCCAGTTACCACTGCCCTATGAGCTGGATTTTTGTATTCTGCAGACTTCCACGTACCTCTGAGACCCTCGCCATTGGGGTCATAACAGTTTGCCAGGCCAGTATTAAATGTTTAATGCGTTGCAGAAGAGGGATTATAAGAAAGAAGATTCTGAGTTTTTTTTTTTTTTTCTTTCTTCTTCCCCTTTACCTCAGAGTGGCTATGCTTGCTGCAGACATGAATGTCCAGACCTTGATTACAAGTGTGGACCAGCTGGCTACTCGTGTGCAGGGCATACAAGACTATGTTATCAGAAATCCTAGGTCAGAACCTAAAATACCGATTCCTGAACTGTTTTCCGGAGACAGGTTTAAGTTTAGGAATTTTGTGAATAATTGTAAATTGTTTTTGTCCCTGAGACCCTGTTCATCTGGAGACTCTGCTCAGCAAGTAAAAATAGTTATTTCGTTCTTACGGGGCGACCCTCAGGATTGGGCTTTTTCGCTGGCGCCAGGAGATCCGGCATTGGCTGATATTGATGCGTTTTTTCTGGCGCTCGGTTTACTTTATGAGGAACCCAATCTTGAGATTCAGGCAGAAAAGGCCTTGCTGGCTATGTCTCAGGGGCAGGACGAGGCTGAAGTGTATTGCCAAAAATTTCGGAAATGGTCCGTGCTGACACATTGGAACGAGTGTGCACTGGCCGCTAATTTTAGAAATGGCCTATCTGAAGCCATTAAGAATGTTATGGTGGGTTTTCCCATTCCCACAGGTCTCAATGATACTATGGCACTGGCTATTCAAATTGACCGGCGGTTGCGGGAGCGCAAAACCGCAAATTCCCTCATGGTGTTGTCTGAACAGACACCTAATTCGGTGCAATGTGATAGAAAAACCGCAAATTCCCTCATGGTGTTGTCTGAACAGACACCTGATTTAATGCAATGTGATAGAATCCTGACTAGAAATGAGCGGAAAATTCATAGACGCCGGAATGGCTTGTGCTACTACTGTGGTGATTCTACACATGTTATCTCAGCATGCTCTAAACGTATAGCTAAGGTTGTTAGTCCTGTCACCGTTGGTAATTTGCAACCTAAATTTATTCTGTCTGTAACTTTGATTTGCTCACTGTCGTCTTATCCTGTCATGGCGTTTGTAGATTCAGGTGCTGCCCTGAGTCTTATGGATCTGTCATTTGCTAAGCACTGTGGTTTTACTCTTGAACCATTAGAAAATCCTATTCCTCTTAGGGGTATTGATGCTACGCCATTGGCAGCAAATAAACCGCAGTATTGGACACAGGTTATCATGTGCATGACTCCTGAACACCGCGAGGTGATACGTTTCCTGGTTTTACATAAAATGCATGATTTGGTTGTTTTAGGGCTGCCATGGTTACAGACCCATAATCCAGTCCTGGACTGGAAGGCTATGTCAGTCTCAAGTTGGGGCTGTCGTGGTATTCATGGGGATTCCCTGCCTGTGTCTATTGCTTCTTCTACGCCTTCGGAAGTTCCGGAGTATTTGTCTGATTATCAGGATGTCTTCAGTGAGTCTGAGTCCAGTGCACTGCCTCCTCATAGGGACTGTGACTGTGCTATAGATTTGATCCCAGGCAGTAAGTTTCCTAAGGGAAGACTGTTTAATCTGTCGGTACCTGAACATACCGCTATGCGTTCATATATCAAGGAGTCTCTGGAGAAAGGACATATTCGTCCGTCTTCTTCCCCCCTTGGTGCGGGATTCTTTTTTGTGGCAAAAAAGGACGGATCTTTGAGACCTTGTATTGATTATCGGCTTTTAAATAAGATCACTGTCAAATTTCAGTATCCTTTACCGCTGTTGTCTGACTTGTTTGCCCGGATTAAAGGTGCCAAGTGGTTCACCAAGATAGACCTTCGTGGTGCGTACAACCTTGTGCGCATTAAGCAAGGTGATGAATGGAAAACCGCATTCAATACGCCCGAAGGTCATTTTGAGTACTTGGTGATGCCTTTTGGGCTCTCCAATGCGCCTTCAGTTTTTCAGTCCTTTATGCATGACATTTTCCGGAAGTATCTGGATAAATTTTTGATTGTTTATCTGGATGATATTTTGGTTTTTTCTGATGATTGGGATTCGCATGTGGAGCAGGTCAGGTTGGTCTTTAAAATTTTGCGTGAAAATTCTTTGTTTGTCAAGGGCTCAAAGTGTCTCTTTGGTGTACAGAAGGTTCCCTTTTTGGGGTTCATTTTTTCCCCTTCTGCTGTGGAGATGGACCCAGTCAAGGTCCGAGCTATTCTTGATTGGACTCAGCCCTCGTCGGTTAAGAGTCTTCAGAAGTTCTTGGGTTTCGCTAACTTCTACCGTCGTTTTATCGCTAATTTTTCTAGCATTGTGAAACCGTTGACGGATATGACCAAGAAGGGCTCCGATGTAGCTAACTGGGCTCCTGCTGCCGTGGAGGCTTTCCAGGAGTTGAAGCGCCGGTTTACTTCGGCGCCTGTTTTGTGCCAGCCCGATGTCTCACTTCCCTTTCAGGTTGAGGTGGATGCTTCAGAGATTGGAGCAGGGGCCGTTTTGTCGCAGAGAGGCCCTGGTTGCTCTGTTATGAAACCTTGTGCCTTTTTCTCCAGGAAGTTTTCGCCTGCCGAGCGAAATTATGATGTGGGCAATCGGGAGTTGTTGGCCATGAAATGGGCATTTGAGGAGTGGCGTCATTGGCTCGAGGGTGCTAAGCATCGTGTGGTGGTCTTGACTGATCACAAAAATCTGATGTATCTCGAGTCTGCTAAACGCCTTAATCCGAGACAGGCCCGCTGGTCATTGTTTTTCTCCCGCTTTGATTTTGTTGTCTCGTATTTACCAGGTTCAAAGAATGTGAAGGCCGATGCTCTTTCTAGGAGCTTTGTGCCTGATGCTCCTGGAGTCGCTGATCCTGTTGGTATTCTTAAAGATGGAGTTATCTTGTCAGCTATTTCTCCGGATCTGCGACGTGTGTTGCAGAGATTTCAGGCTGATAGGCCTGAGTCTTGTCCACCTGACAGACTGTTTGTCCCGGATAAATGGACCAGCAGAGTCATTTCCGAGGTTCATTCCTCGGTGTTGGCAGGTCACCCGGGAATTTTTGGCACCAGAGATCTGGTGGCCAGGTCCTTTTGGTGGCCTTCCTTGTCAAGGGATGTGCGGTCATTTGTGCAGTCCTGTGGGACTTGTGCTCGAGCTAAGCCTTGCTGTTCTCGTGCCAGCGGTTTGCTCTTGCCCTTGCCTGTCCCGAAGAGACCTTGGACACATATCTCCATGGATTTCATTTCTGATCTTCCGCTATCTCAGGGCATGTCCGTTATCTGGGTGATATGTGATCTCTTCTCCAAGATGGTCCATTTGGTTCCTTTGCCTAAGCTGCCTTCCTCTTCCGATCTGGTTCCTGTGTTTTTCCAGAACGTGGTTCGTTTGCACGGCATCCCTGAGAATATTGTGTCAGACAGAGGATCCCAGTTTGTTTCTAGGTTCTGGCGATCCTTTTGTAGTAGGATGGGCATTGATTTGTCGTTTTCGTCTGCTTTCCATCCTCAGACTAATGGACAGACGGAGCGAACCAATCAGACTTTGGAGGCTTATTTGAGGTGTTTTGTCTCTGCTGATCAGGACGATTGGGTGACATTCTTGCCGTTGGCTGAGTTTGCCCTTAATAATCGGGCTAGTTCCGCCACCTTGGTTTCGCCTTTTTTCTGCAACTCTGGTTTCCATCCTCGCTTTTCTTCGGGTCATGTGGAGCCTTCTGACTGTCCTGGGGTGGATTCTGTGGTAGATAGGTTGCAGCGGATCTGGAATCATGTGGTGGACAACTTGAAGTTGTCACAGGAGAGGGCTCAGCGCTTTGCCAACCGCCGCCGCGGTGTGGGTCCCCGACTACGCGTTGGGGATTTGGTATGGCTTTCTTCCCGCTTTGTTCCTATGAAGGTCTCCTCTCCCAAATTTAAACCTCGTTTTATTGGGCCTTACAAGATATTGGAAATCCTTAATCCTGTATCTTTTCGTCTGGATCTTCCTGTGTCGTTTGCTATTCACAATGTATTTCATAGGTCCTTGTTGCGGCGGTACATTGTGCCTGTAGTTCCTTCTGCTGAGCCTCCTGCTCCGGTGTTGGTTGAGGGCGAGTTGGAGTACGTGGTGGAGAAGATCTTGGATTCTCGCCTCTCCAGGCGGAGGCTTCAGTACCTGGTCAAGTGGAAGGGCTATGGTCAGGAGGATAATTCCTGGGTGGTCGCCTCTGATGTTCATGCGGCCGATTTAGTTCGTGCCTTTCATGCCGCTCATCCTGATCGCCCTGGTGGTCGTGGTGAGGGTTCGGTGACCCCTCACTAAGGGGGGGGTACTGTTGTGAATTTGCTTTTTGCTCCCTCTAGTGGTTACTAGTTTTTTGACTCTAGTTTTTCTGTCATTCCTTTTATCCGCACCTGGGTCGTTAGTTAGGGGTGTTGCTATATAAGCTCCCTAGACCTTCAGTTCAATGCCTGGCAACGTAGTTATCAGAGCTAGTCTGCTGTGCTCTTGTCTACTGATCCTGGTTCCAGTTATATCAGCTAAGTCTGCCTTTTGCTTTTTGCTATTTGTTTTGGTTTTGTATTTTTGTCCAGCTTGTTCCAAATCTATATCCTGACCTTTGCTGGAAGCTCTAGGGGGCTGGTGTTCTCCCCCCGGACCGTTAGACGGTTCGGGGGTTCTTGAATTTCCAGTGTGGATTTTGATAGGGTTTTTGTTGACCATATAAGTTACCTTTCTTTATTCTGCTATCAGTAAGCGGGCCTCTCTGTGCTAAACCTGGTTCATTTCTGTGTTTGTCATTTCCTCTTACCTCACCGTTATTATTTGTGGGGGGCTTCTATCCAGCTTTGGGGTCCCCTTCTCTGGAGGCAAGAAAGGTCTTTTGTTTTCCTCTACTAGGGGTAGCTAGATTCTCCGGCTGGAGCGTGTCATCTAGAATCAACGTAGGAATGATCCCCGGCTACTTCTAGTGTTGGCGTTAGGAGTAGATATATGGTCAACCCAGTTACCACCGCCCTATGAGCTGGATTTTTGTATTCTGCAGACTTCCACGTACCTCTGAGACCCTCGCCATTGGGGTCATAACAGGCTCCCCCTGGTGGCTTTGTTCGTTATCCTGCGGATCTGTGGTTGGATCAGCTGCCTCGTTATGCACTAGGGAGTTTCCTATTTAGCTCTGCTTCACCTCCACTTGTTGCCGGCTGTCGATGTATTCAGTGCTATTCTGATCTCCCCTGATTATCTTCGTTTTCAGTCTCTTCTGGAGAAGCTAAGTTTCTGTTTGATTATTTTTTGCTCATCAGTCTGCAATATGATTTCTGTGTATGATGAGTTTAATCCAGCTTGCTAATATGTGAGTTCTTGCTGCTGGTAAGCTGTGGGGTACGGAGTTGCTTCCCCCGCACCGTTAGTTGGTGCGGGGGCTCGAGCAATCTCTGCGTGGATATTTTGCTTAGGGTTTTCTATTGACCGCACAGCTCCCTTCCTAATTTCTGCTATCTAGTGTTAGCGGGCCTCATTTGCTAAATCTATTTAATCTCTGCGTTTGTGCTTTCCCCTTAACTCACCGTTAATATTTGTGGGGGGCTTTTCTATATCTTTGGGGTCATTTCTCTGAGGCAAGTAAGGACTTTACTTTCCCTCTAGGAATAGGTAGTTTCTCAGGCCGTGAAGAGACGTCTAGGATTTCCAGGTAACGTTCCACGGCTGCCTATAGTTGTTTGTGGATAGGATCAGGTTGCGGTCAATCCAGATACCACTTCCCCAGAGCTGGTCGTCAGTTTAGTCTCTTAGCTAGTTAAACTTGCGATCCTTGCCACTAGGATCATAACAGTACAGCCGGCCATAAAGTGTTAATTGCATGGCAGAAGCAGGAGAAGAGAAGCCTTGAGGAATTTTTTTTTTTTTTTTGCTGCCATGTGTCTAGCTGCTGTGTGTCTAGCTTCTCTCCTCCTCTTAATCTTGGTGTGGCTCTGAGTTCAGCTGCTGACATGGATATCCAGAGTTTGGCCTCCAGTGTAGTTCATCTTGCTGCAAGGGTACAAAGTATTCAGGATTTTGTTGTTCACAGTCCTATGTCAGAGCCTAGAATACCTATTCCGGAGTTGTTTTCTGGAGATAGATCTAGGTTCCTGAATTTTAAGAACAATTGCAAATTGTTTCTTTCTTTGAAACCTCGTTCCTCTGGTGATTCCGTTCAGCAAGTTAAGATTAATATTTCTTTCTTGCGCGGCGACCCTCAAGATTGGGCCTTCGCATTGGCGCCAGGGGATCCTGCATTGCTCAGTGTGGATGCGTTTTTTCTGGCCCTTGGATTGCTCTATGAGGAACCTAATCTTGAGGACCAGGCTGAAAAAGCTTTGTTGGCCCTCTCTCAGGGGCAAGATGAAGCAGAGGTGTATTGCTAGTAATTTCGGAAATGGTCGGTGCTTACTCAATGGAATGAGTGTGCCCTGGCTGAAAATTTCAGAAAGGGTCTTTCTGAAGCCATTAAGAATGTCATGGTGGGGTTCCCTACATCTGCAGGTCTGAATGAGTCAATGACTCTGGCCATTCAGATTGATCGGCGTTTGCGGGAGCGCAAACCTGCGCACCATTTGGCGGTGTCTTCTGAACAGACACCTGAGTCTATGCAATGTGATAGAATTCTGACCAGAAGTGAACGGCAAAATTATAGACGGCAAAATGGGTTGTGCTTTTACTGTGGTGACTCAGCTCATGTTATCTCAGCATGCTCTAAGCGCACAAAAAAGATTGATAAATCTGTCACCAACGGTACTTTACAGCCTAAGTTCATTTTGTCTGTTACCCTGATTTGTTCCCTGTCATCTTACCCGGTTATGGCTTTCGTAGATTCAGGTGCTGCCCTGAGCCTGATGGATTTGTCATTTGCCCGGCGCTGTGGTTTTGTTTTGGAGCCTTTGAAATTTCCTATTCCACTAAGGGGTATTGATGCTACACCATTGGCTATGAATAAACCTCAGTACTGGACGCAAGTGACCATGTGCATGACTCCTGTTCATCAGGAGGTGATTCGCTTTCTTGTTCTGCATAATTTGCATGATGTTGTCGTGTTGGGTCTGCCATGGTTGCAGACTCATAATCCAGTCCTGGATTGGAAAGCAATGTCTGTGTCAAGTTGGGGTTGCCAGGGAATTCATGGCGACGCTCCTGTGGTGTCAATTGCTTCATCCACTCCTTCTGAAGTCCCTGCGTTTTTGTCGGACTACCAGGATGTATTTGATGAGCCCAAACTCAGTTCTCTACCTCCTCATAGGGATTGTGATTGTGCTATAAATTTGATTCCTGGTAGTAAGTTTCCTAAGGGACGACTTTTCAATTTGTCAGTGCCGGAGCATGCTGCTATGCGGAGTTATATAAAGGAGTCTTTGGAGAAAGGACTTATTTGCCCCTCCTCCTCCCCTCTGGGTGCGGGATTCTTTTTTGTGGCTAAGAAGGATGGTTCCCTGAGACCTTGTATTGATTATCGCCTTCTAAATAAAATCACGGTCAAATTTCAGTATCCTTTGCCATTGTTATCTGATCTGTTTGCTTGCACTAGGGGGTCTAGTTGGTTCACCAAGATAGATCTTCGTGGTGCGTATAACCTTGTGCGTATTAAGTAGGGCGATGAATGGAAAACTGCATTTAATACGCCCGAAGGCCATTTCGAGTACTTGGTGATGCCTTTTGGACTTTCTAACGCTCCTTCTGTCTTTCAGTCCTTCATGTACGACATCTTCCGCGAGTATCTGGATAAATTTATGATTGTGTATCTGGATGATATTCTGTTTTTTTCTGATGATTGGGAGTCCCATGTTAAGCAGGTCAGGATGGTGTTTCAGGTCCTGCGTGCCAATGCTTTATTTGTGAAGGGCTCAAAATGTCTTTTTGGAGTCCAGAAGGTTTCTTTTTTGGGTTTCATTTTTTCCCCTTCTACTATTGAGATGGACCCAGTCAAGGTTCAGGCTATTCATGACTGGACTCAGCCTACATCTGTTAAGAGTCTTCAGAAGTTCTTGGGTTTTGCTAATTTTTACCGTCGCTTCATTGCTAATTTTTCTGGTGTTGTTAAGCCTTTGACGGATTTGACCAAGAAGGGTTCTGATGTTACTAATTGGTCTTCTGTGGCTGTGGAGGCTTTTCGGGAGCTGAAGCGCCGGTTTTCCTCGGCTCCGGTCTTATGTCAGCCAGATGTCTCTCTTCCTTTCCAGGTCGAGGTTGATGCTTCTGAGATTGGAGCGGGGGCTGTTTTGTCGCAGAGAAGCTCTGATGGCTCTGTGATGAAGCCATGTGCTTTCTTTTCAAGAAAGTTTTCGCCTGCCGAGCGGAATTATGATGTCGGTAATCGGGAGTTGTTGGCTATGAAGTGGGCATTTCAGGAGTGGCGACATTGGCTCGAGGGAGCTAAGCATCGTGTGGTGGTCTTGACTGATCACAAAAATCTGATTTATCTCGAGTCAGCCAAGCGGCTGAATCCTAGACAGGCTCGTTGGTCGTTGTTTTTCTCTCGTTTTGATTTCGTGGTCTCGTACCTGCCTGGTTCGAAGAATGTGAAGGCTGATGCTCTTTCTAGGAGTTTTGTGCCTGACTCTCCTGGAGATTCTGAGCCGGATGGTATCCTCAGAGAAGGGGTGATTTTGTCTGCCATCTCCCCAGATTTGCGACGAGTGCTGCAGGAGTTTCAGGCGGATAGACCTGACCGTTGTCCACCGGAGAGACTGTTTGTCCCAGATAGATGGACCAACAGAGTTATTTCCGAGGTTCATTCTTCGGTGTTGGCAGGCCATCCTGGAATATTTGGTACCAGAGATTTGGTGGCCAGGTCCTTTTGGTGGCCTTCCTTGTCGCGAGATGTGCGTTCCTTTGTGCAGTCTTGTGGAATTTGTGCTCGGGCTAAGCCTTGCTGTTCTCGTGCCAGTGGTTTGCTGACTGGACCCTAAATAGAGCACAAAAAATAGTGGATAAAAAACCTAGAGATAGTCTTTTAACCCTAGATAGGGAGAATAAAAGAGAAAGAGAAGGTAAAAATAAGAAACCATATGTTTGTTTCCAATACAGCAGCCAGTTCAACGAAATTAAAAATATAATATTGAAAAGGTTACCTATATTGCAGGAAGACGATTTACTATCAGATATTCTCAAAGATGGGCTCAATATTGTGGCCAGGAGAGCGCCAACTATTGGCAGCTCTTTATCACCTAGTCTCTTTCAATCACAGCCGGCTTCTAGTACATGGTTACAATGTAAAGGCTTTTACAAATGTGGTGTCACTTCGTGCAGTACATGCAGGTACGCATTAACAAATAACACATTCCAAGATAAGGATAAAAACAAAACTTTCCAAATAAAAATTTTTATTAATTGTCACTCAAAGAATGTAGTGTACAAAATTCACTGTAGAGAATGTAATTTGTCATACATAGGGTGCACTACGAGAAAGCTGAAAACTAGATTCACAGAGCACTTAAGGGACCTAGGAAGCACTAATATCCAAGGTAAAAATATATCAGCTGCTGCCAAACACTTTATCATGTGTCATTCAGGTAATACATCTATGATGACAATCCAGGGCATAGAACAAACTAAACTGTCACAGCGGGGTGGAGATATCAAAAGACAGCTTCTAACCAGAGAAGCTTTTTGGATATATAATTTGCGAACCAGATATCCATTTGGCCTGAATCGTAAAAATGAAATTATGTACCATTACTGCTGAATTTATTCCATTCTTATTCTTTGAATTTATCTTTGTATTAATCTTTGCATTGTTGATTGTTTTGTATGTATATTTATGATATGTCATTCAGTATTTTAACCACACTTGTGTGCAATTTCCGCAGCTGCGGCGAAGTTCATGTGTTCAGGACCTGTGGTAATAATCATGTGACCAGCATTGATCACTGGATTGGTCCATGAACACTAGATAACAATCATTGCAAATCTCAGAAAATCATGCATTGACTAAGATCGGGTACGATCGAAACGCGTCGCATGTACTCTGTACTTGGACTTTTGCGCTAAGGCAAGGACTGTTTGTACTACACCAATTTTTAATGGAGAAATAAAGCATTTGAATTTTATGGAGCTGGAACGCCTTCCTTACTTCGGTTTGCTGTTACCTTTGCCTGTCCCGAAGAGGCCTTGGATGCACATTTCCATGGATTTTATTTCAGATCTCCCTGTCTCTCAGAGAATGTCTGTCATCTGGGTGGTGTGTGATCGTTTTTCTAAGATGGTCCATTTGGTGCCCTTGCCTAAGTTGCCTTCCTCCTCCGAGTTGGTTCCGCTGTTTTTTCAAAATGTGGTTCGTTTGCACGGGATCCCTGAGAATATTGTTTCCGACAGAGGATCCCAGTTTGTGTCTAGATTTTGGCGGACCTTTTGTGCTAAGATGGGCATTGATTTGTCTTTTTCGTCGGCCTTCCATCCTCAGACGAATGGCAAGACCGAGCGAACTAATCAGACCTTGGAAACCTATTTGAGATGTTTTGTTTCTGCTGATCAGGACGACTGGGTGGCTTTTTTGCCATTGGCCGAATTTGCCCTTAATAATCGGGCTAGTTCTGCTACTTTGGTTTCGCCTTTTTTTTGTAATTTGGGGTTTCATCTTCGTTTTTCCTCGGGTCAGGTGGAGCCTTCTGACTGTCCTGGAGTGGATCTTGTGGTGGATAGGTTGCATCAGATTTGGGATCATGTGGTGGACAATTTGAAGCTGTCACAAGAGAAGGCTCAGCGCTTTGCCAACCGCCGTCGCTGTGTGGGTCCCCGACTTCGCGTTGGGAACTTGGTGTGGTTGTCTTCTCGCTTTGTTCCTATGAAGGTCTCCTCTTCCAAGTTCAAGCCTCGGTTTATCGGTCCTTATAAGATTTTGGAAGTCCTTAACCCTGTGTCATTTCGTTTGGACCTCCCAGCATCGTTTGCTATTCATAATGTGTTCCATCGGTCGTTGTTGCGGAGGTATGTGGTGCCTGTGGTTCCTTCGGTTGAGCCTCCTGCCCCTGTGCTGGTTGAGGGAGAATTGGAATACGTGGTGGAGAAGATCTTGGATTCTCGTATTTCTAGACGGAGGCTTCAGTATTTGGTTAAGTGGAAGGGCTATGGTCAGGAGGATAATTCCTGGGTTGTCGCCTCTGATGTTCATGCGGCTGATTTGGTTCGTGACTTCCATGTGGCTCACCCTGATCGCCCTGGGGTTTTTTGATGAGGGTTCGGTGACCCCTCCTCAAGGGGGGGGGTACTGTTGTGAACTCTGTTTTTGGGCTCCCTCTTGTGGTCACAGGTGGTATTGTGTGAGTTTTGTTTTTGGGCTCCCCCTGGTGGCTTTGTTCGTTATCCTGCGGATCTGTGGTTGGATCAGCTGCCTCGTTATGCACTAGGGAGTTTCCTATTTAGCTCTGCTTCACCTCCACTTGTTGCCGGCTGTCGATGTATTCAGTGCTATTCTGATCTCCCCTGATTATCTTCGTTTTCAGTCTCTTCTGGAGAAGCTAAGTTTCTGTTTGATTATTTTTTGCTCATCAGTCTGCAATATGATTTCTGTGTATGATGAGTTTAATCCAGCTTGCTAATATGTGAGTTCTTGCTGCTGGTAAGCTGTGGGGTACGGAGTTGCTTCCCCCGCACCGTTAGTTGGTGCGGGGGCTCGAGCAATCTCTGCGTGGATATTTTGCTTAGGGTTTTCTATTGACCGCACAGCTCCCTTCCTAATTTCTGCTATCTAGTGTTAGCGGGCCTCATTTGCTAAATCTATTTAATCTCTGCGTTTGTGCTTTCCCCTTAACTCACCGTTAATATTTGTGGGGGGCTTTTCTATATCTTTGGGGTCATTTCTCTGAGGCAAGTAAGGACTTTACTTTCCCTCTAGGAATAGGTAGTTTCTCAGGCCGTGAAGAGACGTCTAGGATTTCCAGGTAACGTTCCACGGCTGCCTATAGTTGTTTGCGGATAGGATCAGGTTGCGGTCAATCCAGATACCACTTCCCCAGAGCTGGTTGTCGGTTTAGTTACTTAGCTAGTTAAACTTGCGATCCTTGCCACTAGGATCATAACACCCTCCTCCTCTTCCTCGTCCTCCTGCAGAAGCGAGAGCTCATCCACAGACCGCAGTCGCACATCCACTCCATCCGCAGCTGCCACTGTTGCACACCAGGTGTGCCATTATGGGACAGCTAGTGGCAAGCGTCAGCAGGCTGTATTGGCAATGAAGTGTTTGGGCGACAACAGACACACCGCGGAAGTTCTGTCCGAGTTCTTGCAGAAAGAAACTCAGTCATGGCTGGGCACTGTACATCTTGAGGCAGGTAAGGTAGTGAGTGATAACGGAAGGAATTTCATGGCTGCCATAGCCCTTTCCCAACTGAAACACATTCCTTGCCCGGCTCACACCTTAAACCTGGTGGTGCAGTGCTTCCTGAAAAGTTATCCGGGGTTACCCGACCTGCTCCTCAAAGTGCGCAGACTTTGCTCACATATCCGCCGTTCGCCCGTACACTCCAGCCGTATGCAGAACTATCAGCGGTCTTTGAACCTTCCTCAGCATCGCCTAATCATCGACGTTGCAACAAGGTGGAACTCCACACTGCACATGCTTCAGAGACTGTGCGAACAGAGGCGTGCTGTTATGTTTTTGTGGGAGGATACACATACACGGGCAGGCAGTTGGATGGCAGACATGGAGTTGTCAGGTGTGCAGTGGTCGAAGCTACAAGACCTGTGTCAAGTCCTTCAGTGTTTTGAGGAATGCACACAGCTGGTTAGTGCAGACAACGCCATAATAAGCATGAGCATCCCCCTAATGCGTCTGCTGATGCAAAGTTTGACGCACATAAAGGAGCAGGCGTCTGCAGCCGAGGAAGAGGAAAGCCTTGATGACAGTCAGCCATTGTCTGGTCAGGGCCGTGTAGAGGACGCGGTAGCGGGCGAAGAGGAGGAGGAGGACGAGGAGGATGATGGGGATGAGTACTTTTTTAATGAGGAAGCTTCTCCTGGGCCAACCGAAATTAGTGGCGTTGCAAGGCCGGGTTCTGTTTTTTTAAGGGAGACAAGTGACGTAGATTTGCCTGTAACTGCCCCTCAAACCAGCACAACCGCAGATTTGACAACTGGAACTTTGGCCCACATGGCGGATTATGCCTTACGTATCCTCAAAAGGGACCCACGCATTATTAAAATGATGAGCGATGACGATTACTGGTTGGCCTGCATCCTTGACCCTCGCTATAAAGGCAAATTGCAAAATATTATGCCACATGAGAACCTCGAACAAATATTAGCAACCAAACAAGCAACTCTTGTAGACCGTTTGATTCAGGCATTCCCAGCACACAGCGCCGGTGATGGTTCTCACACGAGCTGCAGGGGGCTACAGGGCAGAGGTGTTAGAGGTGCACAGATCAGAAGTGGCGTTGGACAGAGGGGTTTTCTGACCAGGTTGTGGAGTGATTTCGCAATGACCGCAGACAGGACAGGTACTGCAGCATCTATTCAAAGTGACAGGAGACAACATTTGTCCAGTATGGTTACTAACTATTTTTCATCCCTTATCGATGTTCTCCCTCAACCGTCATTCCCATTTGATTACTGGGCATCCAAATTAGACACCTGGCCTGAATTGGCAGAATATGCATTGCAGGAGCTTGCTTGCCCAGCAGCTAGTGTGCTATCAGAAAGAGTATTCAGTGCTGCTGGTTCAATATTAACCGAAAAAAGGACTCGTCTGGCTACCCAAAATGTGGATGATCTCACCTTCATTAAAATGAACCACTCCTGGATTTCAAATTATTTTGCCCCACCTTTCCCGGCTGACACCTAGCTTTCCTATAAAAAGATCTTGCTTGTGGACTGGTCTTACTGAGTGTTCCAATCTCTTAATTTGCAGCAGCTGTTTGTCCAGCATACGACATGTTTACACCTCCCTCAATGGGAAAACTCCCCCCACGGGGCCGTGGTCTCGCCACTTGGCGCAAGCACCCGTTAGAGTGCCGTTTGTCTGAAGAGGTGGGTGTGCCCGCTTTTGGTCGACGGCACTGCCACTGGGTCCCTCATAGTACAATAAAATGTCTCTGGTGGTGGTGGTGCGCACCCAACGTCAGACACACCGTTGTAACATGAGGGGCCCTGGGACGGTACCGCCGGCCACAAGACAGTTCCCTGTTATGGTTCTCAATGGCAAGAGAACATAGCCCAGCATACATAGGAACTATCTCTTGGAAGGATGGAAACTTAAACTGACCATGAACTAAACCTGCCGCACAACTAACAGTAGCCGGGTAGCGTAGCCTGCGTTTTATCCCTAGACGCCCAGCGCCGGCCGGAGGACTAACTAATCCTGGCAGAGGAAAATATAGTCCTGGCTCACCTCTAGAGAAATTTCCCCGAAAGGCAGACAGAGGCCCCCACATATATTGGCGGTGATTTAAGATGAAAATGACAAACGTAGTATGAAAATAGGTTTAGCAAAATCGAGGTCCGCTTACTAGATAGCAGGAAGACAGAAAGGGTACTTTCATGGTCAGCTGAAAACCCTATCAATACACCATCCTGAAATTACTTTAAGACTCTAGTATTAACTCATAACATCAGAGTGGCAATTTCAGATCACAAGAGCTTTCCAGACACAGAAACGAAACTGCAGCTGTGAACTGGAACAAAATGCAAAAAACAAACAAGGACAAAAGTCCGACTTAGCTGGAAGTTGTCTGGTAGCAGGAACATGCACAGAAAGGCTTCTGATTACAATGTTGACCGGCATGGAAGTGACAGAGGAGCAAGGTTAAATAGCGACTCCCACATCCTGATGGGAACAGGTGAACAGAGAGGATGATGCACACAAGTTCAATTCCACCAGTGGCCACCGGGGGAGCCCAAAATCCAATTTCACAACAGTTCCCCCCCCCCAAGCTCAAACTGTGAAAAATTATCTCGCACAGCTCCACCAATGTTTAGTCTATGCGCTGACATCATTCAATGCCTGGCACTGACAATACCAATTTGTTGACATCTATGATGCTAGTTAAAGTAGTCTGGGTCAGTGTCCTATATTGACACCAGTAAATACTTACTTACTTACTGCCAAATTACTTTGTCAGAAACTCAGCAGATGAGCCCACCCCTAAGTATGCCACACTTTTTTTTTTTTGTTGTTTTGCGAGACATTAACATCTATTTATTTTTTGTGACAGTACTAACTGTGTCAGACACTCCTTGCAATCCTCCTCCTCCGCTGACCACAATGCTGCCTGTGTATCCATGTAACCGGTTTAAAACTGCCTTGAGCCTATTTTTTGTTATTTTAGGCCTAGTACACCTGTCTGCGGTCCGGCCTTGCAATCCTCCTCCTCCGCTGACCACAATGCTGCCTGTGTATCCATGTAACCGATTTAAAACTGCCTTGAGCCTATTTTTTGTTATTTTAGGCCTTCGTTAGCCTGTCTGCGGTCCCTCCTTGCAATCCTCATCCACTGACCACAATGCTGCCTGTGTATCCATGTAACCGATTTAACACTGCCTTGAGCCTATTTATATATTTTATTTAATATTAATAAAGCCATGATGGACTACGCTGTACCACGCTACAAGCTAACCAGTCGACACTTCTTTTGCGAGAAAAGCCATCCCAACCCTCCACCAGCATGTAAAAGACCGCATTGTCCATGCACTCTGGCAATCTTTGAGTACAAAGGTGCACCTGACAACAGACGCATGGACCTGTAGGCATGGCCACGGAAAATTACGTGTCCATTACGGCACAATGGGTTAATGTGGTGGATGCATGGTCCACAGGAGACAGCCTACTAAGTCTGTCTGCAGTCCCTAATTCAAATTGTCCTCCACTGTCTAAATCTGAGCTTCAACCTTCTGGCTCTCATTAAGTGCTGTTTTTTAAAAAACTTGGTGGTTACGGCCTACTAACGGTGTCTGCCGCTCCCTGGTGTTGTCCTCAACTGAATAAATCTGAGCTTCAACCTTCTGGCTCTCATTAAGTGTTTTTTTTTAAAAAAAATGGTGGTTAGGGACTACTAACGGTGTCTGCCGCTCCCTGGTGTTGTCCTCAACTGAATAAAGCTGAGCTTCAGTCTTTAGGCTTTCAGCCTATAGTATCAGATATTAAACTGCATTTGGCCTTCAACTTTGGTTACGGCCTACTAACGGTGTCTGCCGCTCCCTGGTGTTGTCCTCAACTGAATAAATCTGAGCTTCAACCTTCTGGCTCTCATTAAGTGTTTTTTTTAAAAAAAATGGTGGTTAGGGACTACTAACGGTGTCTGCCGCTCCCTGGTGTTGTCCTCAACTGTATAAAGCTGAGCTTCAACCTTCTGGCTGTCACTTAAAACAGTGTCTGCTGCTCCTGGGTTTGCTACTCCACTGAACAAAGCAATGCCGCCTGTTTAGTCCTGTTACCAATTTTGAACTGCATTTAGCCTACTTTATTCTTTGGCCCTATATCTGTGTTTCCTCCTCATCCTGCCCATTGCCCAGCCAATGCTAGATGAGTCTGCTGGTACATTGACCTAGACCACTACATTCCCCTTGCACTCTACACAGCCAGAATCTGACCCTGCTGAAAGTAAGGTTCCCCTTCCCGCATGTTATACCACCTTACACAGGGACAAAGAGGAAGGTGCAGATGAAAGTGCAGGTTCCTTCATCAGGTGGGGGGGCATACTCGTTGGCGACGTCACTGGCACAGGGCCCCTCAGAGTACGTAAAAGTGTCGCTGCTGGTGGGAGGCGCCCCCGCCGTGCAAACACACCGCTGTACTTTGAGGGGCCCTGTGCCAGTGCCAATGCCAACGAGTGGGCCCCAGCTGCTTGCTTAGGATCACAGCACTTGCAAACTTGACATACTTACCTCTCACTGCTCCACCACCGTGACGTAGTCCACGTTTCCTGGGCCCACTAAAACCTTGAACCAGCCCTACCCCCCACAACTTTTGCCAAATGACCCCCAATTTCCAATGCCCAACTATTATTATAAAGTTAATTAAGATTGACAAGCTTCAGAAACAAGAATGGATGTTTTTGGCATTAAAATGGGCACTGTAGGTGTTTTCCTGGCCTCCACTCACTGTCGACTATGCTTCCCCATTGACTTGCATTGGGTTTCGTGTTTCAGTCAATCCCCGACTTTTAGCGATAATCGGCCGACTGCACTCGACTCGACTCTGGACAATGTCAGGTTTCGCAAAACCCGACTCGATCTTAAAAAAATGAAAGTCGCTCAACCCTACTGCACAGTACCACTCCTCCTGTCCTGTATATATACACTGCACAGTACCACTCCTCCTGTCCTGTATATATACTGCACTGTACCACTTCTCCTGTAATGTATATATACACTGCACAGTACCACTATTCCTGTCCTGTATATATACACTGCATAGTACCACTCCTCCTGTCCTGTATATATACACTGCATAGTACCACTTCTCCTGTCCTGTATATATACACTGCACAGTACCACTATTCCTGTCCTGTATATATACACTGCACAGTACCACTCCTCCTGTCCTGTATATATACACTGCACAGTACCACTCCTCCTGTCCTGTATATATGCACTGCACAGTACCACTCCTCCTGTCCTGTATATATGCACTGCACAGTACCACTCCTCCTGTCCTGTATACATACACTGCACAGTACCGCTTCTCCTGTCCTGTATATATACACTGCACAGTACCACTCCTCCTGTCCTGTATATATATGCAGCGCCCCAGAGTCCTGGTCGTTGCAGTACTGTGGCTCCGCCGCTAAGGGGAGCTATGGCACGTCTGATGGCACTGAAGGAGTTCATCTGACCAGGTATCACAGACACCAATACATTTCACAGCCGGGCCTCCGGGGGGAGCTAAGGGTTCTATTCACTAGGCCACTCCCCACCATAGTGGGTAAACTGGGGGTCAGGCAGGAAGTTAGATCAGAAAGCTGACTGGGTTGGAACCAGGCAACACCTTGTGGCAGAGGGTGTTATAGGGGAAGATACAGTAGGGTCTCTGTCAGGGGTGGGATCCTGACAGAGGCTTGGCAACTTGAGTGAACGTAACGGGACCGTGCCTGCTCAGGATAGCGGCGGTGCCCAAGGAAGGATCAGAAGCGAGATAGATTGTGCTGAGTGAGAAACGAGATCAAAGCAATAGGAGAACACCAGTAGGAGTCGTGCTGTAAGACCGAGGCAACATCCTACTGAGGCGCACAACCGGTGGCCGGAACGCCGAGAGAGTATCATAATATCCAGCTTCAAGCAATACTCTAAACAGCGGCAGGACAGTCAGTCTAAGGCGGGCTGTCTAACTTAAATCACCTATGCAGTCTTGGGGGGCAACTTGTGGAGAGGGGCGACTCTAGGGTCCCGGAAGAGCTCCGAGCCTACCCGTCAAACGGGTGCCGTCCCAACCAGAACATCAGGGAGGGACGGAGGATTAGCAGAACATCATCTAATCGAGTTGTGAGGGAACTTAAGAAACAGACACAACAGTTGTGGGGACTTTCTGTAAGCACAGCAGGGAAGGACCACAACACATAGCGCAAGCAGGAAGGCACAGATTTCCCCCTGTGAAGAGAACTCTGGAAGTGCCATTGGACCGGCCGGACTTGCGCAGCCTGGTGAACCATATTCCGGACTGAGGACCCAGAGATCTTCAGTAAAGAGGTAAAGAGACTGCAACCTGGTGTCCTCGTTATTTACTGCACCGTCCCACAACTGCACCACTACGGCACGACCACCACCATCATCCATCCACACATCGTATCTGGCATTTACTGTGCGCCCCACGGCAGGGTCACGGACCGGGGCCTAGCCACCGTGACAACCCCAGAGCAGAGACTCACAGGCCCGGTACCGGGTACCCCTCGGCCCTGCGGCGGTGGGGGCGCTACATATACACTGCACAGTACCACTATTCCTGTCCTGTATATATACACTGCACAGTACCACTTCTCCTGTCCTGTATGTATACACTGCACAGTACCACTCCTCCTGTCCTGTATATATACACTGCACAGTACCACTCCTCCTGTCCTGTATATATACACTGCACAGTACCACTTCTCCTGTCCTGTATATATATATACACTGCACAGTACCACTCCTCCTGTACTGTATATATACACTGTACATTACCACTCCTTCTGTCCTGTATATATACACTGCACAGTACCACACCTCCTGTCCTGTATATACACACTGCACAGTACCACTCCTCCTGTCCTGTATACACACACTGCACAGTAGCACTTCTCCTGTCCTGTATATTTACACTGCACAGTACCACTTCTCCTGTCCTGTATATATACACTGCACAGTACCACTTCTCCTGTCCTGTATATATACACTGCACAGTACCACGTCTCCTATCCTGTATATATACACTGCACAGTACCACTTCTCCTGTCCTGTATAGTTACACTGCAGAGTACAACTTCTCCTGTCCTGTATATATACACTGCACAGTACCACTTCTCCTGTCCTGTATATATTCACTGCACAGTACCACTTCTCCTGTACCGTTTATATACACTGCACAGTACCACGTCTCCTGTCCTGTATATATACACTGCACAGTACCACTTGTCCTGTCCTGTATATATACACTGCACAGTACCACTTCTCCTGTCCTGTATATTTACACTGCACAGTACAACTTCTCCTGTCCTGTATATATACACTGCACAGTACCACTCCTCCTGTCCTGTATACATACACTGCACAGTACCACTTCTCCTGTCCTGTATATATACACTGCACAGTACCACTTCTCCTGTCCTGTATATATACACTGCACAGTACAACTTCTGTCCTGTTTATGTACTGCACAGTACCACTCCTCCTGTCCTGTATATATACACTGCACAGCACCACTGCTCCTGTGTTGTATATATATACACTGCACAGTACCACTTCTCCTGTCCTGTATATATATATATATATATATATATATATATATATATACTGCGCAGTACCACTTCTCCTGTCCTGTATATATACACTGCACAGTACCACTTCTCCTGTCCTGTATATATACACTGTACAGTACCACTTCTCCTGTCCTGTATATATACACTGCACAGCACCACTCCTCCTGTCCTGTATATTTACACTGCACAGTACCACTCCTCCTGTCCTATATATACACTGCATAGTATCACTTCTCCTGTCCTGTATATATACACTGCACAGTATCACTATTCCTGTCCTGTATATATACACTGCACAGTACCACTTCTCCTGTCCTGTATCTATACACTGCACAGTACCACTCCTCCTGTCCTGTATATATACACTGCACAGTACCACTTCTCCTGTCCTGTATATATACACTGCACAGTACAACTTCTCCTGTCCTGTATATATACACTGCACAGTACCACTCCTCCTGTCCTGTATGTATACACTGCACAGTACCACTTCTCCTGTCCTGTTATATTTACACTGCACAGTACCACTTCTGTCCTGTATATATACACTGCACAGCACCACTCCTTCTGTATATATACACTGCACAGTACCACTCCTCCTGTCCTGTATATATACACTGCACAGTACCACTCCTCCTGTCCTGTATACATACACTGCACAGTACCGCTTCTCCTGTCCTGTATATATACACTGCACAGTACCACTCCTCCTGTCCTGTATATATACACTGCACAGTACCACTATTCCTGTCCTGTATATATACACTGCACAGTACCACTTCTCCTGTCCTGTATGTATACACTGCACAGTACCACTCCTCCTGTCCTGTATATATACACTGCACAGTACCACTCCTCCTGTCCTGTATATATACACTGCACAGTACCACTTCTCCTGTCCTGTATATATATACATACTGCACAGTACCACTCCTCCTGTACTGTATATATACACTGTACAGTACCACTCCTTCTGTCCTGTATATATACACTGCACAGTACCACACCTCCTGTCCTGTATATACACACTGCACAGTACCACTCCTCCTGTCCTGTATACACACACTGCACAGTAGCACTTCTCCTGTCCTGTATATTTACACTGCACAGTACCACTTCTCCTGTCCTGTATATATACACTGCACAGTACCACTTCTCCTGTCCTGTATATATACACTGCACAGTACCACGTCTCCTATCCTGTATATATACACTGCACAGTACCACTTCTCCTGTCTTGTATATTTACACTGCAGAGTACAACTTCTCCTGTCCTGTATATATACACTGCACAGTACCACTTCTCCTGTCCTGTATATATACACTGCACAGTACCACTTCTCCTGTCCTGTTTATATACACTGCACAGTACCACGTCTCCTGTCCTGTATATATACACTGCACAGTACCACTTGTCCTGTCCTGTATATATACACTGCACAGTACCACTTCTCCTGTCCTGTATATATACACTGCACAGTACCACGTCTCCTATCCTGTATATATACACTGCACAGTACCACTTCTCCTGTCTTGTATATTTACACTGCAGAGTACAACTTCTCCTGTCCTGTATATATACACTGCACAGTACCACTTCTCCTGTCCTGTATATATACACTGCACAGTACCACTTCTCCTGTCCTGTTTATATACACTGCACAGTACCACGTCTCCTGTCCTGTATATATACACTGCACAGTACCACTCCACCTGTTCTGTATATTTACACTGCACAGTACCACTTCTCCTGTCCTGTATATATACACTGCACAGTACTAATTCTCCTGTCCTGTATATATACACTGCACAGTACCACTTCTCCTGTCCTACTCTCAGAGAGGTGACATTAAAGTTTGGGAGGGTTAATATTGGTTTATTATTTTCAGTATTCCTAGGGGAAAATAAAAAATATATATATTGGAAAACCCATTTAAGTAATCCTCTTTCCTGAGAACTTTGTAGTTGCTGGGGTCCGACTGCTGCGACCCCCATGATCTCGGGAACCGGGGCTCTAAAGAAGTGGTCAATAATGCGCACTGTGGAAGCATGTTGAAGGGCTCAGCACAATATAGCAAAATCCACTGATCGGGTGTGGGGGGAGTTTTATAGTATGTGGGCTGGTGGGGTTTGTGTGGCAGGGCGGCTTTTTTGTCCCAGTCCGGGTCTTGACAGCTCTGCAGGGAGGCTGCCATACTTTGCACTGGTTTTTCTCCCTGTATATTGTAGGGCAGCTGAAGGGTTCAGGCAGCAGTGTCATCACCCTGTGTTGTTCTGTAGCCCACATCCCCACACTGACTATATACAGTGGGCAACTAAAGTGTAGACAGCAGTTCCTTATGAATAGTAAGGTCAGTGGGTAAATATGTCTACCCAGTGGCGTAACTACAAAGTTATGGGCCCCGGTGCGAACTTCCAAATGGGGCCCCCCCCTACCCCCCCCCCTACCCCCCCCCACCTTCCCCCGCCCCCACAACCCCCCCACCTTCCCCCGCCCCGCTTCCCCTAGATACGCCTCGGACTGTTGCAGGAATCTCCTGCACTGCAACATGGTGTTGGGTGCCAGCACAGCCCACACAGTGGTATATCCAGCACAGCCCGCACAGTGGTATATCCAGCACAGCCCGCACAGTGGTATATCCAGCACAGACCGCACAGTGGTATATCCAGCACAGACCGCACAGTGGTATATCCAGCACAGACCGCACAGTGGTATATCCAGCACAGACCGCACAGTGGTATATCCAGCACAGCCCGCACAGTGGTATATACAGCAGAGCCCGCACAGGGATATATACAGCAGAGCCTGCACAGTGGTATATAGAGCACAGCCCGCACAGTGGTATATACAGCAGAGCCCGCACAGGGATATATAGAGCACAGCCCGCACAGTGGTATATCCAGCAGAGCCCGCACAGTGGTATATACAGCACAGCCCGCACAGTGGTATATACAGCAGAGCCCGCACAGTGGTATATACAGCACAGACCGCACAGTGGTATATAGAGCACAGCCCGCAGTGGTATATAGAGCACAGCCCGCACAGTGGTATATAGAGCACAGCCCGCACAGTGGTATATAGAGCACAGCCCGCACAGTGGTATATAGAGCACAGCCCGCACAGTGTTATATACAGCAGAGCCTGCACAGTGGTATATAGAGCACAGCCCGCACAGTGGTATATACAGCACAGCCCGCACAGTGTTATATACAGCAGAGCCCGCACAGTGGTATATAGAGCACAGCCCGCACAGTGTTATATACAGCAGAGCCCGCACAGTGGTATATAGAGCACAGCCCGCACAGTGGTATATACAGCAGAGCCCGCACAGGGATATATACAGCAGAGCCTGCACAGTGGTATATAGAGCACAGCCCGCACAGTGGTATATACAGCAGAGCCCGCACAGGGATATATAGAGCACAGCCCGCACAGTGTTATATACAGCAGAGCCCGCACAGTGGTATATACAGCACAGCCCGCACAGTGTTATATACAGCAGAGCCCGCACAGTGGTATATACAGCACAGCCCGCACAGTGTTATATACAGCAGAGCCCGCACAGTGGTATATAGAGCACAGCCCGCACAGTGTTATATACAGCAGAGCCCGCACAGTGGTATATACAGCAGAGCCCGCACAGTGGTATATACAGCAGAGCCCGCACAGGGATATATACAGCAGAGCCCGCACAGGGATATATACAGCAGAGTCCCCACAGGGGTATATACAGCAGAGCCCGCACAGGGATATATAGAGCACAGCCCACATCTCATCTCATCCCCCCCCCCCCGATAATGGCCCCACAGTCCGGTTAAAAAGGAAAAAAAAAAAAAAAAAACTCTCCTCACCTTTCCTTTTGCCCGCGCTGCTCCTGGCGGCTGAAGTCTGCCCAGGACACTGCAGGTGCGCGATGATATGACGTCATCGCGCACCCGCAGTGTACTGTCAGAGGCAGAGCGGGGAATGATGGGAGAGGAAGCGTCAGGTGACGCTCTCTCCTCCCATCATTGCATTGAACTATACCGGTGTCATAGACGCCGGTATAGTTAAATGCGGCGGCGGCGGCGGCACTGGGGGGGGTTCCGGGGGAGGAACAGTGCAGCGGCCCACTACTGGCATCGGCTCTTCTGGCATTTGCCAGAAGTGCCCGATGGCCAGCCTGGCCCTGCTCAGACCTGCTGGCCCGGGGCCCCTGACCTGCGGGGCCCGGTCGCAATGGCGACCGCTGCGACCGCGGTAGTTACGCCCCTGTGTCTACCTGTTTTGCAATTCTATGGCCCAAATATGAGCAGATGCATAATAAACCTGTTGTGTCACTTTTACCACACAGTGAATGGCATAAAAAAGTAAATAGTAATAAAAACAATTCTTGTAATGCTGATTTTTGATCATTCAGAGTCCAAAATATCAGAGTTTTAAAAAAAATGGTCCAAATAATGTTTTTTTTAGTGTGAAAAAGTGTGAAAACATAAAAAAATCCTATATTAATTTGGTATTGCTGTTATGGTACTGACCTAAAGAATAAAACCATTTTATCACTTATACCTCACAGTGAATGTCATTAAAAAAATATAAACCAGTCCTTGAATTCTTTTTTATTTTTTAGTTCTGCTTCATGAAAATCAGAATAAGGTGCTGTTCATATTTATCCTGTGCTGTACGCGGAGAATGCTGTGAGTTGTAGTTTCACAAAAACTATAATAGTTTTTAAATTGGGTCTTTATTCCTATGGTATTGGTGCAATATTGTAAAAGGGAGGGAAGTGTTGTCATAGGGCCTAGAATTTAATTACATTTGAAGTAAATTATTATAAAGTCCTTTCTTATTTTCAGACACAGTAAATACATTTTACTTTCGGAAACTTTTCCTTAATCGCCCTGCTCCTCACAGCCTTGATGCTAACCAATGTGGTCTGCCATATTATGAATGCATGTGGAGATATAACTCATGGTCATATGTGACCTCATCAAATATCAGAGGCCATTGTTACCTCACAGCATGATGTCACAATGACTTGGTGTCTACATAAACGGGTGCTCAGAGGGCAAATGCTCATTTCAGGAGATGAAGACAAGAAGAGCGGAGGAACCAGGATCGAGGATACAGATTCTCTTTTCAGGAGATAAAGATGAGGAGAGTGGAAGTTCCTGATCGAGGACACAGGAAAATGAGGAACCTTACAGGTATTTAAGTTAGTGAATTTAGCGCCAACATGGACCCTCCAAGTCTACAGGTTTTGGATTCAAAGTACTAGATTTCTTCAGGCCCTGCTGGTAGAATCTCTACACATGGGTTATGAATGTTCTTTGTGAGGTCACACAACAGAATGCTGGACACCGAGAGTTCTCTGCAGCAAACATAGGGACCTCTCTGGGGCTATCTCAGAGGTCAGCACAAAGATGGCACCACGGATGGAGACACTGGAGTAGCTACTTCGGTCAGTGACACTTCAAGTAGTATTTGTGGCTGGCACAGATTGTTGGTGGTGGTTCTGTATCTTTTAAGATTTTTGAGGGGAAAAAAATCTACCATTATTCTCCCACATGGGAGAGAGGTTTGTGTATATACATTGGGGGACTTATATTTATTTATGGATATTCTATTTATTTATTTTACTATTTTATTTTACTATTTATTTTACTTATATATTTTTCTTTCCATCAAATTTATTTCACCATTTATAAGTATCTAAGGCTACTTTCACACTGGCGTTAACTGCATTACGTCGCAATGCGTCGTTTTGCCGAAAAAACGCATCCTGCAAAAGTGCTTGCAGGATGCGTTTTTTCTGCATTGACTAACATTAGCGACGCATTTGCGACGCAATGACACACGTCGCAACCGTCGTGCGACGGTTGCGCCGTGCTGTGGCAGACTGTCGGGAGCAATAAACGTTACATGTAACGTTTTTTGCTCCCGACGGTCCGCTTTTTCCGACCGCGTATGCGCGGCCAGAACTCCGCCCCCACCTCCCCGCACTTCCCCGCACCTCACAATGGGGCAGCGGATGCGCTGGAAAAATGCATCCGCTGCCCCCGTTGTGCGGCGGAGACAACGCTAGCGTCGGGAACCTCGGCCCGACGCACCGCGACGGGCCGAGCCCGACGCTAGTGTGAAAGTAGCCTAAGTCAAAACTTAAAAATGCATAGAAAAGGTGGTCTGGTTTAACAGGTATAAAGTACAATATATTTGTGACTGCTTTTCTATAGGTCTTTGCCCGATATTTCTCCTCATATTATTTTTTTTTCTTACCAGGGACGGTATCTGGATCCTGGAAGGAAGAACGAAGAATCTTACAAGAATCATGCGATTGTTTAGTGTTAATCATTTAATATGTCTGTACTTTATAATTGTTGTCTTATGATGTCATGAGATACTGATTATATGGATCTAATTCTAGAATCAGTACATCATAACATCATAGTGTATAAGTGTCTGCTGACAGATCCAATTGCATAAGGGACCTGATGTGATACAACTGTCTTATCTTAGGGAGTAGTGTTTGTAGAATGTAGTGTTTGTAGGGGGCAGTGGTTTAGGGGGTAGTGTTCTGTATTTTTACAGGTGAGATGAACGTAGTCAAGCTATGATCTCCAGAATCCGAGCTGATGAGGAGAGGTGAGGCGTGTTGCCAGGACAAAGAAGATCTGATATCCGGAAACGAGTCACCATATTGAATATCGTTGCTCTACATATATATTAGTTAGCTAGTTGTAGTATGGCCTTGGTCCAGGGTTCTCAAACTGATCGCCTTTTCTCGGGGTCAAGAAGGAATTTTTTTCCCTGTAACACACATTGGCTGAACGTGTCCAGGTTTTTTGCCTTCTTCTGGATCATTGGCTTTAGGTAGAGGTAGAGACTGTATTTAATAAAATGTGTTTAAAATCAATGATCTGCTTCCTTATGTCTTCATTTTATAAAGCAATCCAGTAGCTGTATATGTTACTTCTCATTGTTATGTTCCATGGCTGCCACAAAATGGACACACATAGTGCTCCATACAAAATAATGAACCCCATATATTGCTCAATACAATATTATGGGCACACATAGTGCTTCATACAGAATAATAAGTCCCATATATTGCTTTATACTGTCCAGTTTCTGAGCTATTGTAGAATTTACAATAGATCTCACACATGTAATGTAAGAAATTAGTGAAAAATTTAGCATTGTACTTGTCATGGGGTTACCGCAACAGAGAAAAGCCAGAACACCACAGTGTCTGATTGCTCCTACTCCTGCTCTGAAAAGAAGCACTCCACCTTCTTTTCAAATGGTGTTAATTTCTTTTGGCAGTACAGGGGTTAATCGGCCATTTTCGGAGCTCTAGCAGGCTCAGCTCTCAGATGAACACGGTTAGCCACTTCTATCCCCTATATAATCTGGGTCCTAACTGAAACACATTGTCACTGTCAGAGCTAGCTTATGCTGTTTGGCTTGGAGGAGAGATGTTTGGTGGTTATATGAGAAGGAGTTTGGTGGATTTATCTGCGACTGTTGCTTGGGTTTGTAAGTGTGATAATTCCCTTTCCTCCTCTTACTTTGGTTTTTCCCCATCCTCCACTCCTCGGTGCATTCCTCTGTTATATGTGACTGAATATTTGTATGACTGGTATTTTCAGTTGCCCTTGTACGTGTTACCTTGTTCATCTTGATTGTGTACTGTGGTGCACGGTTGCTCCCCTCTTCTGTGGGAGGGGGAAGAGAACACATGAAGGGCATATGCAGGAGATAAGGCAAGGTTGGTGGCCAAGGCATCTTCACATTCAGAAGTAACCCGGGGAATAGGGCGAGCTAGGGCGCCCCCTAGAGTTAGGAACAGGGTAGGAGCACCGGATTCCAGGTCACCAGACAACCGAGCCGTGACAGTATTGTACCTATATTTCTCTGCCATGTCTGTGCATCATGAATCATGGTATGTGTTAAAGGGGCCCATTGAGACACTTTTGCCTGGGGCACACGAAAAACTGGAGCTGGCCCTGCACCATCATTTACATCTTTGCCATAAAAAAATGGAGCAAATGGCTAATGTCTCCCTAATCAAGATATTTCAGAGCAATGTACAGAGATTGTCATAAATCATTGCAATCTATTTTAGAAATGGTGCTTACGTACACCCTAGGGGTCACTTTGTAGAAAGTCAATTTGCCTGACCGTTTGCTTATGCAGTTCAATAGGAAACCAGAACATGATGAGGAAAGTCACACAAACACGGGTAGAACATGCAAACTCCATGCGTCTATTGTTGAGGTACCTTTATAAAAGGGGAACTGGCGGTGAGGCCAAATAAAATAACTAACCCAGCCCCCTTCTGTATCTGTATTACCTGTAACATAGAAGGTGGCTGGCCTATTAACTACTAAAATAAGCCTCACTATCATCTCCCTTATATACAGCACTGGTGGTCATATGCCAACAATGGGGGAAGTTTTATTTTTTGTGTCCCAATAAACACAGAAGAGAAGGAGGATCAGCTGTGAAAACAGCACACCAAACCTAAAATCATAAAAGTACCGTATTTTCCGGCGTATAAGATGACTTTTTAACCCCTAAAAATTGTCTCAAAAGTCGGGTGTCATCTTATACGCCGGGTATGGGTGCACAGAGTGATCCTGGATGGTTCCAAGGGTCTGAAGGAGAGGAGACTCTCCTTCAGGCCCTAGGATCCATATTCATGTAAAAAATAAAGAATAAAAATAAAAAATATGGATATACTCACCCATCCGACGGACCCTGGACCTCAGCGGTGCAAACGTCTGCCTCCGTTCCTAAGAATGCAGTGAGTGAAGGACCTTCGACGACGTCGCGGTCACATGAGCGGTCACGTGAGCGGTCACGTGACCGCGACGTCATCGCAGGTCCTTCACTCACTGCATTCTTAGGAACGGAGGCAGATGCTTGCACCGCTGAGGTCCAGGGTCCGTCGGAGGGGTGAGTATATCCATATTTTTTATTTTTATCCTTTATTTTTTACATGAATATGGATCCCAGGGCCTGAAGGAGAGTCTCCTCTCCTCCAGACCCTGGGAGCCACACACCGTATAAGATGACTGGTCGTATAAGATGACCCCCGTCTTATACGGCGGGTATATCCCAAATTCCATATTTTATATGGAAAAGTTGGGGGTCGTCTTATACGCCCAGTCGTCTTATACACCAGAAAATACGGTATGTTACTAAGTTTGACATATTTTAAACAAAATATTTTTTGGGCTGGCCAACACCTTTAAAGACAACTATGCAACTTGTCTTCATTTTGTGACATTGAGGAAAAAGGGTATTGTGCCTGATGATTAAGTGTGAAAATGCAGCAAGAATCAGCCTTATATTAACTGCTACAGCAGCATCTACATGGTTAGCTGTGCTAGGAAGCTTCCTTTTTAACCTCAAAGGCACTTGATTGCGGGATGCTGACAATTGACATGGTGACTAAAGGCTAAGTAATGACCTCAGGTCTGCCAGTGATGATGGACTGTTAGACCCTGCTATAAGCAGGGTCTAACAAGCCAAGTGCATGTGTAGCACAGATCTGCACTACAGAAATACTTTAAACAGAAACTCAGTCTTATGTTAATTGGTGAGCAAAGATATAAACATAAACTTTGCCACACTAAAAAAACACTCCAAAAGTAACCTATTGCATCAGAAGAATAAAGGAGTGTTCATGTTTTATAAAAATACAACATTTATTGAAAAAACTCCATAAAAGATAACATTATACAGAACACGTGCAATTCAGGACACACAGTAATGATACCCTAGAGTGCAAATAATTTAATAATAGCTGTTCTATTTAGTACAAAATTGGTGAGATATGTCACAAATATCTCATATCCATATGAGGCAATGCCTCTCTAACATCTATAAATTGTATGTCCACTATAAGTCACACAATCTCCAATTAGTTGTGGACTACAATGCTAGGAATGGGTCAGAGCAGGATCGGACTGGCCTGGTGGGGCATTGGGGAAATCTCCGGTGTGCCCTAGTCTCTGGGGTCAGGAGAGGAGGAGAATAAGAAAAGAAAAAAAAAAAGGTCTGCGGTTTTTAGGGGCGTGGGCCCTTTAAAAACACAGACAGAGAATGTGTAGGGGTGCGCGCACACAGCGGTCATTACCTGAACCGCAGCGCACGGCCCGATCCTATCTGTCAAGTGTGCACCCGTCATCACCGGCGTATGATGTCAGTGTCATGCGCCGCATGCGACGGACGCACATCAGCTGCCGGACTCTGCTAGGTCAGCAGCCATTTTACTATGTGCACGCCAACCTGCAGTGAGGAGGAGGAGAACGGCGCTTTGAGAGCAGGCAGGTAAGAGGAATCTTTTGTCTGTCTCTGGCTGTCTCTCTGGGTGTCTGGCTGTCTCTGTCTCGTTTGTCTGTCTCTAGCTGTCTGTCTCTCTGGCTGTCTGTCTCTCTGGCTGTCTCTCTGTCTCTGTCTCCATGAAGCCAGGGTAGGGGGCCAGGATGGATATATGGGGGGACAGGAAAAAAGGACCAGGATGGATATAAGGGGGGCAGCAGGATGGATATCTGGGGGCAGGAAAAAAGGACCAGGATGGATATAAGGGGGCGACAGGATGGATATATGGGGGGCAGGAAAAAAGGACCAGGATGGATATAAGGGGGGCAGCAGTATGGATATATGGGGCAGGAAAAAAGGACCAGGATGGATATAAGGGGGCTGCAGGATGGATATAAGGGGGGGCAGGAAAAAAAGGACCAGGATGGATATCGGGGGGCGGCAGGATGGATATATGGGGGGCAGGAAAAAAGGACCGGGATGGATATAAGGGGGGTGGCAGGATGGATACATAGGGGAGCAGGATAAGGATGGATATATATGGGGGAGCCAGGATGGATACATATGGTGGAACCAGGATGCATATACAGTATATGGGGGGCCAGAATGGATATATGGTAGAGCCAAGATGCATATATATATATTATTGGGGGGAGCAGGAAGGATTTATGGGAGGCAGGACAAGGGACCAGGATGGATATATGTGGGGGAGCCAGGATGAATAAATATTGGGAGGCCAGGATATATATATATATATATATATATATATATATATATATATATATATATATATATACAGTATATATAGGGCAGCCAGGTGCATATATAAGGGGGAACCAGGATAGTTATATATGGGGAGCCAGGGTGCATATATAAGTGGAATCAGAATTGTCACGATAATGTAAAAATGTCATAATGTGAGATTAGTTCTGGTAGGTACCATGGTACAGACACGCTGTGGGCCATTCCGACTCCCCTCTTCTCCCTCTGCCTGCTGCCTATGTGTGTAATTCAAAACCCGCACTAGAATCACTGAAGTTTTATGGCTGTACGCTGCAAATTCCAGTCTCCCTAGACTCCTCATTCCCCCTCCCATCGAATACTGGCCAAAACTGGAACTTTCTTTGTTGAGATTCTTTGTTCTATTAATGTGATATATATGGGCACTGATCTGGGCTAAAGATATAAGAATTATATATCCCGGATGTCCATCGATAGATGTATCACTCACCGAAAGCACTAGCAGCGAAACGCAACGAGGGCAAAGCATGGGTTTCTCCTTAAGCGGTTCATGTAATTGCCCCGTGCTTACACTTAAAAGAATCTCCCCGACGTGGTGCACCCCGGGAACCTGGTGTAGTTCATATACATGATTCATACAGCGAGATATGAGTAAAAATAAATTTCATATTCTAAGAAAAGGGGAGGCTTCAATCCCTAAGTGATGTCACCGCAGGGGGAGTGCCTGGGTTTTGGGCTAGGAATACTTTAGTGAGACAGCATTCTTGCAGTGTCTTTGTGTCCAGGGTCCAGCTGCGTACAGATGTGATATGCATCTAGATGTGTGCATCCTACAAAGCACATGGACAGCCATGATGATATAAAATGATCTGAACGACCTGTAAGTGTTCTTTTCAATTTTAATCCCATTTTATTTGTAATTTGTATTGTACATATGATATTGTCTCCTTTATAATATCTTTTTATACTTTGTAAACACTGCCTACCTTTTTTTGGAGTAAAATATACAATGTATTAGCTTGTCTCTCCTTGCTCTAAACGAACTGTCGCGTCCTCTGAAGTGAATTACGCTACTGATTTGGGTTGGCTCCAGACCCATTAACAATTAAGAGAATCGGAACTGGTGGCAGCATACTTTGTCCTGTGCGTTTGGCAGGCTTTGTAGTGACAGCGGTGTTGATAATTATTGTTCCCGCCTGTGTGGGAGTAGTTATATCGCCCTCGCTGTAGCGTGCCCAATAGCCAGTACATAGCAGGCAGCCTTTCTGGTGACTAATTACCCTAGGTGCAGTACCCTGATTGACCTGAGGGTAAGGGGGGCGCCAGAGAGCTGCAAGATCCAAGCCAGAACTGGGAAGTGGGATATAGATAAATCCCCTTCAGAAGGAACCAGGGGCAACCAAACAACCCCGGTTCATGACAAATTGGTGTGAGTGATGGAGTGATAAATAGTGTTGAGCGATATATTCGAAAGCATCGGTATTGGATTGGATCGGCCGATACCGGCAAAATATCGGATCTCGCCGATACCGATACCCGATACCGATACAAGTCAATGGGACACAAATATCGGAAGGTATCCTGAATGATTCCCAGGGTCTGAAGGAGAGGAAACTCTCCATCAGGCCCTGGGATCCATATTCATGTAAAAAATAAAGAATAAAAATAAAAAATATGGATATACTCACCCCTCCGGCGGACCCTGGACCTTAGCGGTGTAACCGGCAGCCTCCGTTCCTAAGAATGCAGAGTGAAGGACCTTCGATGACGTCGCGGCTTGTGATTGGTCGCGTGGCCGCTCATGTGACCGCTCACGCGACCAATCACAAGCCGCGACGTCATCGCAGGTCCTACACTCACTGCATTCTTAGGAACGGAGGCTGCCGGTTACACCGCTAAGGTCCAGGGTCCGCCGGACGGGTGAGTATATCCATATTTTTAATTTTTATTCTTTATTTTTTACATGAATATGGATTCCAGGGCCTGAAGGAGAGTCTCCTCTCCTCCAGACCCTGGGAACCATACACTGGGAACTTCCGATTCCGATTTCCAATATCACAAAAATATCGGAACTCGGTATCGGAATTCCGATACAGCAAATATCCGCCGATACCCGATACTTGTGGTATCGGAATGCTCAACACTAGTGATAAAGGTATCTTCCCCGTGAACCGTGACAGATTGGTGGGATCCCTGACATAGCATGGTGGGATCCGTGACAAGCATGATCATATGTGGGAGCCAGCATGGATTTATGGGAGGGAGGCCCGGACAATAGACCAGGAGGGATAGATGGAGGTCCAGGAAAGATATATGGGGGCAAGACAAGGGACACATAGGGCCAGTATGGATAGCTGGGGGGCCAGGCTGCACAAGGGACATAGGGGGCAGGCTGGGACAAATTATAAAATGAAGGGGGCCAGGCTGGGCGAGATTATTAAATAAAGGGGGCCAGGATGAGAGACTTAATTGCTGTTTGGGGGCCAGAATGAGGAACATGCTATATTAGTTTATGGTGTCAAGTGGGAAGCATAATTTCTTAAGGGTCCAATTAGGGACATTAATACTGCAGTAATATAATTTACTTTTTAGGAAACTGTTTTCCATGGAGGGAACAAAAGGGGGTCCTGTTACTGTGCAGGGCGGCACTATGTTGTTTTTTTCCTTCATCTGAAGTAGTATAGAAGTGCTTTGGAAGCGATCAGCTATTGATGATTGTGTGTTATTTTTTGCAGAAATGAGTCCTGGCTGGAAGAATTGATGGCAGACTGTGCTGGCTGAAGAAGAAAAGCGAAGAAGAAGGACTTCAACTAGAAACGTCACCAGTAAGTCAGTATATTACATGTACACACACACTATATATTGTGTACAGAGCTCCTGTGTATAATGTCACTGGTGATCACTGTAGCACCTATACACTGACACTATATACAAAACTCCTGTATATAAAGTCACCGGTGGTCACTGTATTACCTGTACAATATACACTATATACAGAGCTCCTGTGTATAATGTCACTGGTGATCACTGTAGTACCTATACACTGACACTATATACAAAGCTCCTGTGTATAATGTCACTGATGGTCACTGTATTACCTGTATACCTGTACACACACACTATATACAGAGCTCCTGTGTATAATGTCACTGGTGATCCCTGTATTACCTGTACACTGACACTATATACAGAGCTCCTGTGTATAATGTCACTGCTGATCGCTGTATTACCTGTACACTGACACTATATACAGAGCTCCTGTGTGCAATTTCACTGGTGATCACTGTATTACCTCTACACTGACACTTTATACAGAGCTCTTGTGTATAATGTCACTGATGGTAATAACAGTGTTGTTAGTATTGTGGTTTGCATTCATGATCAGTATTGTAGAATTCAGTCACTATGTGATGGTAATATGTTGTCTGGTCACGGTGTGGTGGTATTTATCCCCTATATGTGGTATTATTCGGTCACTATGTGGTGGAATGTGTAGTCTAGTTATGGTATGGCGGTATTTCTCCTTGTATGTGGTATTATTTGGTCAATATATCCTGGTAATATGTGGTGTTATTTGGTCACTATGTGATTTGTTCATGGTGTGGTGGTATTTCTTCCTGTATGTGGTAGTATTGGTGTTGGTATAGTGGATTGTGTTGTGTATGGCGGTCATTTGTTCTCTCTGATATTAATTAGGACAAGATTCTTTATTTCCATTAGAGATTAGATACTTGGATCACAACCTCAGAGATGCACTTACAGGGGTTCTCCTGTGAAAAAAAAATAATCACCTCTCCACAGGATTAGTGATAACGTATTGATTGGTGGTGGTGGTGGGGGGTCTGACTGCTGGGACCCAGTCGGCAGAATGAGGAACTTTTATCCCCATTTGACTGGAGCAGTATGTCCGACTTGACCACTGATCCATTCATTCACTCTGTGGCTGCTCTTGTTTTGGTCTGGAAGCCCCCAAGAACAAAGAGTGGAGCTACCGTCAGACATCTGAACTGCTGCTGCATTTTAAAATGGGGATACGTGTCCTGTCATGGATAAAACTTCCTCATTCTTCTGATCGGTGGAGTTTCTAATGGTCGGACCTAAGCAATCACCTATCCTATGGAGCCCATGGATCAGTGATAACTTGTTTTAACCACAGAAACTTTGATGTAAAATACAGTAATTGTACATCCCAGTTATGGGGGCGCACATTAGATGTGCAGGAGCCCCCTGTGTTTTACAGTCGATGCTCCACTATACTGGGGATAACGACTGACAGATATTTGTATATACCTGTAGGGTAGGCCCCTAGAGTCTATTCCCCTGGTGGGCCCCAGACATCCCAGTCCGACCCTGAGCATGCATTTGTGATTTCCCATGTGTATGAGCGTGCATGTGTGTCTTTTGCAGTGTGTGTTTTGCTATGTGTGTGAGCGTGCATATGTGTTTTTATGTTTTACGTGGGCGTGCATGTGTGCACATGTTTCAATGTGTGCATGTGTTTTGCAGTGTGGGTGAGAGTGCATGTGTGTCTTTTGCAATGTTGGTGAGCTTTCATATGTGTCTTTTGCAATGTGTGTGAATGTGCATGTGTGTGTGTTTTGCAGTGTGTGTGTTTTGCAATGTGTGTGAGCGTGCATGTGTGTTTTCATGTATGTGTGTGCGTGAGCGTGCATGTTTATGTATTTTCCAATGTGTGCATGTGGTTTGCAGTGTGGGTGAGTATGCACATGTGTGTCTTTTGCAATGTTTGTGAATGTGTGTGTGTCTTCTCCAATGTGTGTGAGCGTATATGTGTGTGTGTGTTTGTGTGCAGCCCATGATTTTACTGTCAAAAATCACATATGTAATGTATATACACTGCTCAAAAAATAAAGGGAACACTAAATTCCCACATCCTAGATATCACTGAATGAAATATTGCAGTTGTAAATCTTTATTCATTAAATAGTGGAATGTGTTGAGAACAATAAAACCTAAAAGTTATCAACGCAAATCACAACTAATATCCCACGGAGGTCTGGAGTTAGAATGATGCCCAAAATCAAAGTGGAAAATAAAGTTACAGGCTGATCCAACGTCAGTGGAAATGCCTCAAGACAAGGAAATGATGCTCAATAGTGTGTGTGGCCTCCACGTGCCTGTATGACCTCCCTACAACACCTGGGCATGATCTTGATGAGGCAGCAGATGGTCTCCTGAGGGATCTCCTCCCAGACCAGGACTAAAGCATATGCAAACTCCTGGACAGTCTGTGGTGCGAGACATGATGGTGCGAGACATGATGTCTCAGATGTGTTCAATCGGAATCAGGTCTGGGGAAGGGGCGGGCCAGTCCATAGCTTCAATGCCTTCATCTTGCAGGAACTGCTGACACACTCCAGTCTGGCATTGTCCTGCATTAGGAGGAATCCAGGGCCAACTGCACCAGCATATGGTCTCACAAGGGGTCAGGGGATCTCATCTCAGCACCTAACGGTAGTAAGGCTACCTTTTGCGAGCACATGGAGGGCTGTGCAGCCCTCCAATGAAATGCCACCCCACACCATTACTGACCCACTGCCAAACCGGTTATGCTGAAGGATGTTGCAGGCAGCAGATCGCTCTCCACGGCATCTCCAGACTGTCACATCTGTCACATGTGCTCAGTGTGAACCTGCTTTCATCTGTGAAAAGCACAGGGCGCCAGTGGTGAATTTGCCAATCCTGGTGTTCTGTAGCAAATGCCAAGCGTACTGCACGGTGTTGGGCTGTGAGCACAACCCCCATCTGTGGACGTCGGGCACTCATTATATGCATCCTCATGGAGTCGGTTTATAACCGTTTGTGCAGACACATGCACATTTGTGGCCTTCTGGAGGTCATTTTGCAGGACTATGGCAGTGCTCCTCCTGTTCCTCCTTGCACAAAGGCTGAGGTAGTGGTCCTGCTGCTGGGTTGTTGCTCTCCTACGGCCCCCTTCATGTCTCCTGGTGTACTGGCCTGTCTCCTGGTAGCGCCTCCAGCCTTTGGACACTACGCTGACAGACACAGCAAACTTTGCCACAGCTTGCATTGATGTGCCATCCTGGATGAGCTGCACTACCTGAGCAACTTGTGTGGGTTGTAGAGTCAGTCTCATGCTACCACGAATGTGAAAGTACAACCAACATTCAAAATTGACCAAAACACCAGCCAGAAACATTGGTGCTGAGATGTGGTCTGTGGTCCCCACCTGCAGAACCACTCCTTTATTGAATGTGTCTTTATAATTGCCAATAATTTCGATCTGTTGTCTATTCCATTTGCACGACAGCATGTGAAATTGATTGTCAAACAGTGTTGCTTCCTAAATGGACAGATTGATTTTCACAGAAGTTTGATTTACTTGGAGTTATATTCTGTTGTTTAAGTGTTGCCTTTATTTTTTTGAACAGTGTATATCAGTCTCAGCGTCCCCCGTGTGGTGGTTACACATTGGACCCGGCATATCCCCATGTGATAGATGCATGTCGAACCTGGCGTATTTCCGTGTGGTGGATACACGTCGGACCCAGCATATTTAGGTGTGATGGATACACGTCGGACCCGGCGTATCCCCATGTGATGGATACTCGTCGGACCTGGCATGTCCCATGTGGTGGATATATGTCGGCCCCGGCATGTCCCATGTGGTGGCTACACGTCAGCCATGACGTGTCCCACATGGTGGATACACATTGGCCCTGGCGTGTCCCGTTTGGTGGATACACATCGGTCCCAGTGCGCCCCGTTTGGTGGATACATGTCAGCCCCGACATGTACCATGTGGTGGCTAAACGTTGACCCCGGTGTGTCCCATGAGGTGGCTACACGTCGGCCCCGTCGTGTCCTGTGTGGTGGATACAAGTCAGCCCCGGCGTGTCCCATTTGGTGGATACATGTTGGCCTTGGCATGTCCCATGTGGTAGAAACACGTTGGCCCCAGCATGACCTGTGTGAAGTAAATGGCATATTTAAAGGGAACCTGTGCTTAGTAACCTACAGGCAGTGTCAGGTCGGTGTCGTTATACTGATTACAATGATACCTGGTGATGAAATCCATCTTGTTTTTGTTGTTTAATCTTTATTTTCAGTTTTCAGTTAATGATATGCTCCGGGGCGGGGAGTGGGGGTCTTTCTCGGGGGTACAGGATAACTTGCCAATTGCTGGAATCCCCATAATCCCGAGTACCGGAGCTCTGAAGAACACCATGTAAATAGAGCTGTGGTCGATCCTGTGCACTGTGGTGCCATTCACATGTGGCTCCTTTAAAGCACCACGCCAGCATTTTTTTGTTATTGCACCAAATGGAGTGGTACTTTAAATGTAAGTCAACAGCCCCCTGTATCATACTCGCCTTCCACTGCCTTCATTGGTTTGCAGCATTGCTCCTGTTCGTCTCCTGTAAAAGGTGACCCGCTCGCAGCTCTAGTGTTTCATGGAGCCTCGTCAAGTACAAGTCTATGTGAGTCTTGTTCTGGCCTCACTCTGGCTCTCATAGTCTTGTATTAAGAGCTTATGGTGTAACGTCTGACTTCCGGCTGTCAGACGCTTACAAAATGGCACCGTGGACTGAAGCGGTGCTAAAAAGCGGGGAAGATGCTGGAGGTTGAGATTATCACTGGGGTTAGGAGGCTTACATTTAAAGCACCACTCCAGTGCTGAAAAAACAAACCGCTGGAGTAATTAACTAAAAATCCACTGATCGGGAGTGGGACGTGCTACAGTAGATGGGCTGGTGGGATTTGTTTGGCAGGGTTGCATTTTAGTCCCAGTCCGGCACTGCAAGAAAATAATCTTAGAATCAGTGGGATCCATTGAAGCATTCCAGAATTATGACCTCAAAAATTGACAGTGGTCAGAATTGTAAAAATTGGCCTGGTGAGGAAGGTAAAATTAGGCTTCGACGTGAAGGATGTTAAAAAGTCGAGTTTAGGACCCAAACTTAACTCAATCTTGACCTTGGACTCCAAATCTCATTCAAGACAATGGGGATCCAAACTTCAGTGCTGTAAAATGGCTGTAAAATGGCGGGGTAAAAGCTAGGGGGCTGCAAAAGGAAGCAAAATTTGGGAAAGAGCAGGACAATTGTCCTGCAAACAGATATGGACAGGAAAATTACTTAAAGGGGTCCTGTCACATCGCAATCATGGTAAAGTAGGAAGTAAATGAATAACATAAAAATGTTAACAGTGCCCTCAGAGACTGAGGCTTGCTACTGCCCGTTCAGTTAAAAATTTCAGAGTACCCCACAGTTGTTTTCTTTATTTGTGATATTCAAATGAAATTAATTGCAAATAGAGTTGGATACTGGCTGGGTGAGGCTGCAATAGTTGTCTAGTCATCCAAAGGTGTGGCCAAGTGCTGTGGTTCATTTTAAGGAATGTAAGGTGCCCCATGTTGGATGTGGCCAGGCAGATGTGCCCGCTAAGCATATGTTGCAATATGACACTTGCAGCAAGGCAAGACAGCACCTCCAAGGCATAAACGGCAAGCTCAGGCCATGTATCTAATTTGGTGACCAAAAAGTTAAATGGGGCTCACTCATCTGTGAGTACACACGAGTAACAGAGAATCAGGGTTCTTCTCCAGAGAGGCAGCCTGATAAATGGGTACTACATTCAAGGAAGGCAGCGGTCAAGAAAATTAACCACTTCTCAACTGGGTCAGCAGTTGATGTAGTGAGACAAAATAGCCATCCATGACAATTTAGAGGCTCTGTAGTTGGAATGAGTAGTTAAATACCTTAATGAGCATTAGGCCCAAACACAAAGGTAGAATAAAATTATTGTTCAGGCCCACTACTTGTACAGATATGGCTGCAGAGTACACAGACCCTTTTTATGCACAGTACCACCACAGAAGCTGATAACAAATTTAACACACAAAGAATGTTTCCACATTTCCCCCACAGAAGCTGATAACAAATTCAACCCACAAAGCATGTTTTTACATTTCCCTCAGAGTGCTGACTAAAAATTTCACACCCAGACAAAAGGGCACAGTACCCCCACAAGCATGGTTGCAGAGTACACAAAGTGTCTTAAATGCACAGTCCTCTCAGAGATATGGGTTAAAGAATACACTTAGCTCTGCTTTTGGCACAGTACCTCCACAGAAGCTGATAACAAATTTCATCCACAGAGCATGTTTCCACATTTTTCCAACAGAAGCTAATTAAAAATGTCATACCTAGACAATAGTGCAGAGTACTCCCACAGGCAGAATTGCAGAGTAAACACAGTGGCTTTTGGCATAGTATTCCCACAGATATGGGTTAAAAAATGCACAAAGCTGCTTTTGGCACAGTATTATCACAGACAAGGTTGCATAAGAGTAGAAAAATATGTTTAGACTCACATCACTCCCACTGACACAGTTTAAGATTATAAAAACTTTTAGTTACGCATGGTACTATCACAGACACGGGTGCAGAATACACATAAAGAGCATTTTTGGAAAACTTCACACATGCAAATCTTAATACTGTCCTCTACAGCTGCAACCTGTGCTTGTGCTAAGCAGAGCAGAAATAAAAAAATAATACGCTTGAACCAGGAGCAACAGGTAAAGAGCAACAGTAAAGGGGAGGTGAACATGGCCGTATAGATGGAAGAGGCTGGGAAAAAGTAATCCAACACAGTTTTTTTTGGAGACCAAGAAGTTAAATAGGGCAGACCCTTCTTTTAGTATATGGAGATGTGTGAACACGTACTCTTCCACCATGTTTTTGTAATGCTGGCTCCTGCTAATACAACCCCTATTATATGGTGGTGCTGTATGTTGTGGCATGCTCATAAAGTTTTGCCACATTTCGGCCATGCTAAACCTGCCTTGCGATGTGCTGCCAGTACCCCAGCTGCATTGGCATCTTCCTCCTCTGCCTCTGCCTTGTTTTTCTACTGAGCCCCCATTGTCAGGTGGGAAAGCCATCAGTAGCTTCTCTACAAGCGTCTTCTTGTATTCATTCATTTGGTGTTCCCGCACCAGTGACGGAAATAATGATGGTACATTGTCCTTGTGTCGTGGCTCTCTTTCTTTCAATGTTCTTTTTAATGAGAGTTAATGAATAACATATATCTTCTGAAAAAGTAACTGTAACAAAATGCATATATTCAGTTGTATTACTGGTAAAATAAACTTCTAGTATTTATCATATGGGAAAATATTTACTGTTAATATTGCATTAACAGATACTTTCAATTTAGTCGAGAAAATATCTTTATCGACAGAATAGATGAAAATGAGTTGAAGAAGTAGGGGTTAAAGTGGGTGAGTGAGAAAAAGAAAGGGGGGGAAGACCCGGGGGGGAAGACCCGGGGGGGGGGAAGACCTGGGGGGGGGGGGATTGAAGAAGAACCTTGGGATGAATAAGAAATTATGGCAATATTGCAGAGTAAAATAAGGACTTTGTCCTGAATTGGGTCCAAGACTTCCATATGCTATGAAAGTTAGCAGAGGTGTGGTTGACTCTAGCTGCTAATTCCTCTATATGGAATAACTGTTCGATTTCAGAGAAAAGTTCTTGAGCGTTGGGTACTTGTGTTGTGGATCTAGCATGGTGGCAACTCAGTAATTTGCACTGGTAACAATACGGGCAACTCGACAGTTGTTGTGCAGACACTGCAACATGTATTGGCTCGTGTGTGACAGGCTGCCCAGGGGCAATGACAAGCTGTTCTCAGTGGGAAGTGTATTGTCTGGGTACTCTGTATCCCCCCAGCCATGTTCCAGTCATGCCCGTAAGCTGATCTGAGTGCCATGCTGCTCTGATCACGGTTGTTCTAACTCCTCCTCCTCCTCCTCATCATCCTCCCAAGCTGTTCCCTGGCTGTATAGTTAGGTACCTGGTCGCTCTTGGGACAGTAACCCACACTCTGAACCATGTGTGGTTGACAGACCTGATAACTGTGTGAATCTGCCATGCCCCTCTTCCTTCAGAGCCACTATCTCATCCATCATGGCCTGTATTGTTTTTTCCAGGAGGTATAGAAGTGGTATAGTAATGCTGATGATGGCATCATCAGTGCTAGCCATATTGGTGGAATATTCGAAGCAGCACAAGATGGCACACACATCTCACATGGAGGCCCACTCATTGGTGGTGAAGTGGTGATGTTCTGCAGAGCAACTCACCCATGCGTGCTGCAGCAAAAACTCCTCTATTGCCTGTTGCTGCTCGCACAGTCTCTTCAGCATATTCATACTGGAGTTTCACCTTGTTGGTATGTTGAATATCAGCCAGTGAGTGAGAAGGCAAAAGTGACACTACAGCACACACAGATAAACAGCAGCAGGGTGAAAACAAAATAGTGCGCACACACTGCCTGCAATTTCAGCAGCAGCTCTGACATCTGTGGGTAGTTTTTTCAGGATGTTCTACACCGCCAAGTTCACCACATGCGTCAGGCAAAAGATGTGCGTCAAACCCACTAGGCCCAGAACTGCTTTGAGATTTTGCACGTTATTGCACACCACCAGTCTGGGCTTAAGGTCCACTGGCACCAACCACTCAACTGTCTGCTGTTTGATCCCAGTCCATAGCTTCTGTGTGTTGTGGGATTTATTCACCAAACAGATAAGTTCAGAACAGCCTGCTGTTGTTTCCCCCGTCAGTGCTGCAGTTGGTGGTACAAGTCTTACTGTGACAGGATGTGGAGGTGGTTGAGGAAGTGGAGTAGGAGGCAACCTAAACAGATAAACGTCCTGTAATCCTCTGTGGTGGTAAGACATGGGCTACAACTCCTTTCGCATCCGTCCCAGCTGTCATTTACCTAGAGTACAGTTAGGGAGATGTACAGTTGTGCTCAAACGTTTTCATACCCCGGCAGAATTTTTGATTTCTTGGCCTTTTTTCAGAGAATATGAATGATAACATCAAAACTTTTTCTCCAATCATGGTTAGTGGTTGGGTGAAGCCAATTAGTGTCAAACTACTGTGTTTTCTCTTTTTAAATCATAATGACAACCCAAAACATCCAAATGACCCTGACTAAAAGTTCACATACCCTGGTGATTTTGGCCTGATAACATCCACAGAAGTTGACACAAATGGGTTTGAATGGCTACTAAAGGTAACATCCTCACCTGTGACCTGTTGGCTTGTAATCAGTGTGTGTGCATAAAAACTGAATGAATTTCTGGAATTCAGACAGACTCTTGCATCTTTCATCCAGCCACTGACGTTTCTGGATTGTGAGTCATGGGGAAAGCAAAATAAGTGTCAACGGATCTATGGGAAAAGGTAGTTGAACTGTATAAAACAGGAAAGGGATACAAAAAGATATCCAAGAAATTGATAATGCCAGTCAGCAGCGTTCAAACTGTGATTAACAAATGGAAAACCAGGGGCTCTGTATAAATAAAACCACGCTCAAGTAGCCCACAAAAATGTTGTCCACAACTGTCAGGAAAATTCTTCGGGATGGAAAGAAAAACCCACAAATAACATCAGCTGAAATACAGGACTCTCTGAAAACTACTGGTGTGGCTGTTTCAAGATGCACAATAAGGGGGCACTTGAAGAAAAATGGGCTGCATGGTCGAGTCACCAGAAGAAAGCCATTACTGTGCAAATGCCACAAAGTATTTTGCTTACAATATGCAAAACAGCACAGGGACAAATCTCAAAACTTTTGGAACAATGAAATTTGGAGTGATGAGACCACAATTGAACTATTTGGCTACAACCATAAATGTTAAATTTTTAGAGAGGTCAACAATGCCTATGATGAAAGGATCACCATTCCTATTGTAAAGCACAGAGATGGATCGCTTATGTTTTGGGGATGTGTGAGCTACAAAAGCACAGGAAACGTGGACAACATTAAAGGAAAGATAAAGGCAGCACGTTATTAACAAATACTGGAGGCAAATTTGCATTCATCAGCCAGGAAGCTGTGCATGGGACGCACTTGGACGTTCCAACATGACAATGATCCAAAACACAAGGCCAAGTCAACCGGTCATTTGCTACAGCAGAACAAAGTAAAGGTTGTGGAGTGGCCATCTCAGTCTCCTGACCTCAATATCATTGAGCCACTCTGGGGAGATCTCAGTTCATGCTAGACAGCCCAGGAATCTACAGGAATTGGAGGCTTTTTGCCAAGAAGAGTGGGCAGTTTTACCATCTAAGAAAATTATGAACCTCATCCACAACTACCACAAAAGATTTCAAGGTGTCTTTGATCTTAGAGGGGGCAATACACGGTATTAAGAAATGGGGTATGTAATCTTTTGATCAGGGTCATTTGGATGTTTTGGGTTGTCATTATTATTTAAAAAGAGAAAACACAGTAGTTTGACAATAAATGGCTTCACCCAACCACTAACCATGAGTGGAGAAAAAGTTTTGGTGTTATCATACATATTCACTGAAAAAGAACAAGAAAGCAAAAATTCTGCTGGGGTATTTAAACTTTTAAGCACAACTGTATCTTCCCTGGCCGTGTTTACTAGTCCATGTATCGGTTGTTATGTGTGCCTTGTCACTGATTATGTTGCACAGTGCACATCTGATTTGATCCACAACATATTTATGCAGGGCAGAGATGGCCTACCTGGAAAAGTAGTGGTGGGTAGTGTTGAGCGATACCGTCCGATACTTGAAAGTATCGGTATCGGAAAGTATCGGCCGATACCGGCAAAGTATCGGATCCAATCCGATACCGATACCCGATACCAATACAAGTCAATGGGACTCAAGTATCGGACGGTATTCCTGATGGTTCCCAGGGTCTGAAGGAGAGGAAACTCTCCTTCAGGCCCTGGGAACCATATAAATGTGTAAAAGAAAGAATTAAAATAAAAAATATCGCTATACTTTACCTCTCCGACGCAGCCGGGACCTCAGCGCAGGAACCGGCAGCGTTGTTTGTTTAAAATTCCCGCTTTTACATGGTTACGCGAACTCCCGGCTTGTGATTGGTCAGGGCGCCCATGTTGCCGGGCCGCGGACCAATCACAGCAAGCCGTGACGAAAATACGTCACGGCTTGCTGTGATTGGTCCGCGTCCCGGCAACATGGCCGCCATTAACCAATCACAAGCCGTGACGTCACGGGAGGCTGGACTTGCGCGCTTTTGAAAAAGCGCGCGTGTCCAGCCTCCAGTGACGTCCCGGCTTATGATTGGTCACGGCGCCATGTTGCCGGGACGCGGACCAATCACAGCAAGCCGTGACGAAAATACGTCACGGCTTGCTGTGATTGGTCCGCGGCCCGGCAACATGGCCGCCATTAACCAATCACAAGCCGTGACGTCACGGGAGGCAGGACAAGCGCGCATTTTAAAATTGCGCGCGTGTCCAGCCTCCCGGCTTGTGATTGGTTGATCGCGGCGCAACCAATCATAAGCCGGGACGTCACTGGAGGCTGGACACGCGCGCTTTTTCAAAAGCGCGCAAGTCCAGCCTCCCGTGACGTCACGGCTTGTGATTGGTTAATGGCGGCCATGTTGCCGGGACGCGGACCAATCACAGCAAGCCGTGACGTATTTTCGTCACGGCTTGCTGTGATTGGTCCGCGGCCCGGCAACATGGGCGCCCTGACCAATCACAAGCCGGGAGTTCGCGTAACCATGTAAAAGCGGGAATTTTAAACAAACAACGCTGCCGGTTCCTGCGCTGAGGTCCCGGCTGCGTCGGACAGGTGAGTATAGCGATATTTTTTATTTTAATTCTCTCTTTTACACATTTTAACAATGTTAAAATGTGTAAAAGAGAGAATTAAAATAAAATGTTGTTCCGATACCCGATACCCGATACCACAAGAGTATCGGAATCCCGGTATCGGAATTCCGATACAGCAAGTATCGGCCGATACCCGATACTTGCAGCATCGGAATGCTCAACACTAGTGGTGGGATGGAAACAACGTACAGCAGGATCAGTTTTTTAAAACTGTTTTTCTCCACCAGCCGAAAAGTCAGCATTTCAAAGGCCAGTAATTTTGAAATGCTGTCATTCAGGACCATGGCTTGTGGTGAGTGGGTAGGAAAAAACTCTTCTTTCTCTTGAGGTTTTGGGGGATGAAAAGCTGAACACTTCCATGTGATGGTGTGAAGATTCCCAATAACACTGGTGGTGGAGGTAGCGGTGATATTGTCACACCCTCTCTTTGCGGAGAGGCAGGTGGCCCTGTTGACTGTGAGCGGGAGGAAGAGGGCGAGACCACAGCAGAAGAGGAAGCAGGAGGAGGCTCAGATCTGTCATACTTTTTAAGTTGTGTACTTCACTACACCTTATTCTTAGAATTCAGATGCTTCTTCATGCAAGTGGTGCTCAGGTTCAGAACATTTATGACTCTCTTCAGGCTCTGATGGCACAGCCTGCAAACAAACTGTCGCTTGTCGATAGCACATTCCCTGAACAAATACCACGCCAGGGAGCTCCTTTGATTTGGCGTTGGTGTGCTTATTTCAGTGGTGCAATGGGCAGTAACAGCTGATATATTGGGTAGGGGTCCCCCACTGTGTATTTGCATCCTGCTCCCTCTTTTGTTGAGCTGCTGGGCCAGCGTGGCCACCTTCTCTTCCTCCAAACTTCGCACTTCACTAGGATGGCCTCCGCTCCATGTGAGGCCTAGGACTTCATCATCCCCCACATCATTTCCACTGACTCCTCAACCCTGCCCTCCTTTTGGTCTGCACACTGCAGACAGATGCTGCAGTTTGCAACTGACTTTCCTCATCATCTGACATGACCTGCAGTAGTCCACTGACCGTGTGCACTAGCCCTCCCATGTGCTCTTCCTCCAACATAACAAGTTGTTGGGCATCGGTGCACTCACCCTCTTCCACTTCTGGGGCAGGGGCAGGTGTATGGGTCACAGAACCGCAGCCAGAAGAGTCATAAAAAATCATAAGAGACTGCCTCATGACTTGGGGCTCAGACTGCTTGGCTGATTTACAAGGGAGTGAGGAGGAAACTGGATGACCATGGTCCTCAGATGCCAACTACGTAATTTCTGCAGTGGACCGGGTGGAAAATAATGCAAAGGAACTAGAGCCACTCTCAGCCATCCAATCTAACACCTTTTCAACACCTTGTGGCCTCACCATTCGTGCAGCAGTATTTGGGCCTACCAAAGGATGCATAACATGCCTGGGTGCACCAGAGGAAGGTGTTGCATTTGGCATGTAGCAGGTACAGAATGACCATGTTCTCTTGTTGCATCAGTTACAGTACCATCAGCAGCTACACCAGCACCACCATGTCCACGTCCCTTATTTGGTGCTCTCCTCGTTCTAGGAAGCGGTTTTTCTAAACACTACTTTCAAAGAAATGGCAGAAGAGTAGATTTATTTATTTGCAATACTACTAGAAAATACACAGCAGTCTTGAAAAATGTTTTGTTTGGCCTATAAATGGCAATGAGATGGTTGATGCCAATTATTTATTTCCCAGCCTAATAGAAAACACACACCAGTTTAGAAAAATTATTTCTTTGACCTATAAATAGCATCGATAATGCTGATGCCAATTATTTATGTGCCAGAGTACTAGAAAACACGCGGTCCTGATAAATAATATGCTTCCTATAAATGGCAATGAGCTGGCTGATGCTAATTATTTATTTCCCAGATTACTAGAAAACACACACCGGTCCTGAAAAATTATTTCTTTGGCCTATAAATGTCAACGAGCTGGTTGATCCCAATTATTTATTTACCACTCTGCTAGAAAAGACAGCATTACAGAAAAATTATTTGTTTGGCCTACAAATGGCAACGAGATAGCTGATGCCAATTATTTATTTCCAAGACTACTAGAAAAAGCACAGTGGTTTAAAAGGCACAGTATTCCCACAGGCAGGGTACACACAGCGGCTTAAAGGCACAGTACTCTCACAAGCGGAGGGTGCAGAGTACACACAGCAGCATAAAGACAAAGTACTCCCACAAGCAGGGGGTACAGAGTACACACAGAGGCTTCAAGGAACAGTACTCCCACAGGTGAGGGGTGAAGTGAACACACAACTGTTTAAGGGCACAGTACTCGCACAGGTGGGGTTGCAGAGTACACACAGTGGCTTTTGGCACAGTACTCCCACAGATATACGTTGCATAGGGCACACAATGGCTTTTTTGCACAGTATTTCCACAGATATGTGTTGAAGAGTACACACAGCGGTTTTTAGAACAGTATTCCCACATATATGGGTTGCAGAGTACATACAGTAGCTTTTATGCGGACTGCACAGTCATAATCTGTCCCTCAATTCAGCTTCGACTTATCCTTACACTAATGAAAGCATAATGAGAGTTTAATGGGGATGGCATTGTGATTCATCTTTATACAGATTCGGGTCTTGTGCTTCAAGATTCAAGATTCTGGTTTTGTGCTTCGCCGTCTAATCACAGCAATGCCAATACTTGGTATGGCTTTGATGGCTCCGGAGGTGCAAATAGTCTAAAAGCTTGTTGATTGCCTGCACTACAGCCTTTCAACAAGCTTTACTAGACTTGTGAACCCGAATAGGAAACCGGACATACAATAAAAGATCAGTGTTCGAGGTTCGGCACCGGACATGAACCCCAAACTTTACCATTTGGATTATCTCATACCTAGTATTTATGTTTAAAAAATTGTAATTAAAATCATTTATTGGGGGCCTGATTTTGTAAAGTCGATCATGGCTGGGGTCTTTGGGAGGGTTCAGTTTTCTGTGACGTATAGCAATTTCAGAATTCTCTAAAATCATTGACAGGTCATTACTTTTTGCTACATAGGGATGTCATACCATACATCAGATGACCAATAAGATCTGGTGTTTTTTTTTATAAGACCTATATTGAGAAGCATGCAGAAAAACTTTACAATATGAGAAGCATATTGTGACTCAAGCCTTGAGTCAGAATGGTCAAGGAGTCCAAGGTCAGAAGCCAGAAGGGTACACCATAAACAGAAGGAAGAGACAAAAGTGTAGTCAGGTAATGTTCTGAGGTCAGAATACTAGGAGGATAACGGATCAGAGAAGAAAGGGTTAAAGAGACAGATGGTCAGAACGAAGTCCTAGGTCACGCGACAAAAGATTAAGTATACAGAACTCAAGGCACAGAAAGTACAAACATCACTAGCTGAATGTGCATCTGGCAGAGGTCTCGGAGAAACAGCTCAGTTAAGTAGCATGGCAATCATCTGTAATAATGAACACTTGGAGACAGCCGACAACTCCCAGTCTCAGATTAGATAGTCGAGCTGTAAATCAAAACACTGACAGCTCAGCACACCCCTGTACCAGATTGGATGGCCAAGCTGTCAATCAAAGTACTGATAGCTTCAGCATTCCCCTATACCAGATAACATAACTGAGCTGTCAGTAACTGCATCCCAGACACATTGAGGAGAGGAACTGTAACACATATGAATTGGTGTGCTCAACCATTAAATTTAGTAGTTCTTCAGAGAGGAAAAAAATCAGCCTCCCAGTAGTGTCCACATGGATGCTCATGACAGAATTAACTTCTGGCACTCATCGAGTATATGGTTCCGTGGGCACTAGGGAGCAAACCCGAACTGTAAAGTTTAGGTTTGTACCGGACACCTAGTGTCTGCTACTGAACCCTGAACACAGACTTTTTACCAGAAGTCCGGTTTACTGTCCGGGTTTGAATAACTAATAAAATTTGTTGAAAGTCTGCAGTGCAGCCAATCAACAATCTTTTAGGCAGTGGGCACTTCTGGAGCCATCACAGCCATGGCAACTAGGGTTGAGCGAAACGGGTCGACTATTTTCAGAAGTCGCCGACTTTTGGCAAAGTCGGGTTTCATGAAACCCGACCCCTGTGTGGGGTCGGCCATGAGGTCGGCGATCTTCTGAATCTGGAATCGGAATTCCGATACCGATTTCCGATATGTTTAAGATATCGGGAATTGGTATCGGAATTCAGATTTAAGTGTAAAATAAAGAATTAAAATAAAAAATATCGCTATACTTACCCTCTGATGCGCCCTGGTACTAACCGGGAACCTTCCTTCCTTAGAATCAGCCTTCCAGGGCCTTGCGGTGACGTCACGGTGACGTCGCGGCTTGTGATTGGTCGGGCGGCCCCCATGTGACCGCTCGCGCGACCAATCACAAGCCGCGACGTCTCCGTGACGTCACCGAAGGTCCTGGAAGGGCTGATTCTTAGGAAGGAAGGCTGCCGGAAAGAAGCAGGGCATGTACGAGGGTGAGTATATAGCTAATAGGAATATACTCACCCTCGGCTTCTTTCTGGCAGCCTTCCTTCCTAAGAATCAGCCCTTCCAGGACCTTCGGTGACGTCCCGGAGACGTCGCAGCTTGTGATTGGTCGCGCGAGCGGTCACATGGGGGCTGCCCGACCAATCACAAGCCGCGACGTCACCGTGACGTCACCGTGACGTCACCGTGACGTCACCGCAAGGCCCTGGAAGGCTGATTCTAAGGAAGGAAGGTTACCGGTTAGTACCAGGGCGCATCAGAGGGTAAGTATAGCGATATTTTTTATTTTAATTCTTTATTTTACACTTAAATATGGATCCCAGGGCCTGAAGGACAGTTTCCGCTCCTTCAGACCCTGGGAACCATTGGAAACCCAATGCACTGCATTGGGTTTCGAGTTTCGGCCGACCCCGACCCCGACTTTTTTATAGGATCGGCCGATTTCACTCGACCCGACTTTTGAAAAAGTCGGGTTTCGTGAAACCCGACCCGATCCTATAAAAGTAAAGGTCGCTCAACCCTAATGGCAACTATTGGCATGGACGTGATTGGCTGGTGCACCACGTGACCTGGCTGGTACAAATGCCGAATCATGGGTGATGCCGCCATTTTGCTCTAATTAGTGTAGGGATGGGACACAGCTGGAGTGAGGGACTGTGTTAGCATCTGTGTGTGCGCACTCTCCAAAAAAGCCTCTGTGTGTATTTCACATCCCTGCCTATGGGAGTACTGTGCCAAAAAGCTTCTGTGTGTTTACTCTGCAGGCATCTCAGTGGGATTACTGTGCAAAATGGCTCTGTGTGAACTTTGTACCCTTGTCTCTGGGAGTACTGTGTCAAAAAGTCTCTGTATACTCTGCACCTGCGTGTATGGGAGCACTGTGCCTTTATGCCACTGTGTGTACTCTGCACTCCTGTCTGTGGGAGTACTGTGCCAAACCATCTGTGTACTCTGCCACTGTGTCTGTACAAGTAGTGGGCCTAAGGCCGGGATCACATTAGAGAGGAATACGGACGTATGAGAGGCACAAAAACAACGCATTGCGGACCAATGTTTCTCTATGGGGCAGCTCCTATCTGCCGTATATTTCTCGGCTGTATTTTACAGGCTGAGAAAATCGCAGCATGCTGCGTTTGTCAGCATATTGCACAAAAAATCCGCCAATGAAAGTCTATGGGGGCGAGAAAAATACGGATTACACACGGACCATGCATGTGACTTGCGAGAAATACGCACCGGTGTTCTATAGAAAAGCTGGTAATTCAGTGCAGTGTGCAGTAAAATCACCCTGACAGGTTAGAATAGAATAGCTAAAAAAAGTGAACACATAGAATATATATATATATATATATATATATATAGTATATATATATGTCATTGACATAAATATATGTATGTATATTTATATTTAATACAGAGCTAGATTGCAGAAAAGCCGGTAATTCAATTGCCGGCTTTTGCTATCTCCTTTGTTGTGAATTGAACTTTTTGGCTCCCTCTTGTGGTCACTAGCGACATGACACTTTGATTTTCTTTCCCCAGCTTGGTACCCACCTGGTTCGTTAGTCCAGGGGTGTTGCTATTTAAACTCCCTGGATTCTCAGTCTGGTGCCTGGCATCGTTGTAATCAGTTCCTTTCTGTTTGCTCCTGTCTGCTGGTCCTGGTTCTTTGCAAAATAAGCTAAGTCCTGCTTCCTTATTTTTTTGGTTATTTGCATTGCTCTTATTTTTGTCCAGCTTGTACTAAATGTGATTCCTGATATTGCTGGAAGCTCTAGGGGGCTGATATTCTCCCCCCGTGCCGTTAGACGGTTCGGGGGTTCTTGAATATTCAGCGTGGAAATTTTGATAGGGTTTTTGCTGACCGTATAAGTCATCTTCCTATATTCTGCTATTAGTCAGTGGGCCTCTCTTTGCTAAAACCTAGTTCATTCTTACGTTTGTCTTTTCTTCTTACCTCACAGTTATTATTTGTTGGGGGCTTGTATCCAACTTTTGGGGTCTTTTCTCTGGAGGCAAGAAAGGTCTATTGTTTCCCTTTAGGGTTAGTTAGTTCTCCGGCTGGCGCGAGACGTCTAGAACCAACGTAGGTACGTTCCCCGGCTACTGCTATTTGTTGTGCTAGGATCAGTTATACGGTCAGCCTAGTTACCACTGCCCTATGAGCTGGTTTTTTGTGTGTGCAGACTTGGTAATAACCTCTGAGACCCTCTGCCATTGGGGTCATAACAGTATGCCAGGCCAAAAGTAATACTTAATGCATTGCAGAAGTGGGATTATAAGAAAGGAAATTCTGTTTTATTTTTTTTTTTTTCTTTCTTCCTCCCCTTTATCTCTGAGTGGCTTGAGCTTGCTGCAGACATGAATGTCCAGACTTTGATTACTAGTGTGGATCAGCTTGCTGCTCGTGTGCAGGGCATTCAAGATTTTGTTACTTGTAGTCCTATGTCAGAACCTAAAATACCTATTCCTGAACTGTTCTCTGGAGACCGATTTAAGTTTAGGAATTTCAGGAATAATTGTAAATTGTTTCTATCTCTGAGACCTCGTTCGTCTGGAGACTCAGCTCAGCAAGTAAAAATTGTTATCTCTTTCTTGCGGGGCGACCCTCAGGATTGGGCCTTCTCGTTAGCGCCAGGAGATCCGGCATTGGCAAATATTGATGCGTTTTTTCTGGCGCTCGGGTTGCTTTACGAGGAGCCCAATCTTGAAATTCAGGCAGAAAAAGCTTTGCTGGCTATTTCTCAGGGCCAGGATGAAGCTGAAGTGTATTGCCAAAAATTTCGGAAATGGTCCGTGCTTACTCAGTGGAATGAGTGTGCTCTGGCCGCAAATTTCAGAAATGGCCTTTCTGAAGCCATTAAGAATGTGATGGTGGGTTTCTCCATTCCTACAAGTCTGAATGATTCCATGGCGCTGGCTATTCAAATTGACCAGCGTTTGCGGGAGCGCAAAGCCGCTAATCCTCTGGTGGTGTTGTCTGAACAAACACCTGATTTAATGCAATGTGGTAGAATTCAGACTAGAAATGAACGGAAAAATCATAGACGTCAGAATGGGTTGTGTTTTTACTGTGGTGATCCTACACATGTTATATCAGCATGCTCTAAACGCTTAACAAAGGTGGTTAGTCCTGTCGCCATTGGTAATTTGCAACCTAAATTTATTTTGTCTGTGACTTTAATTTGCTCATTGTCTTCCTACCCTGTTATGGCGTTTGTGGATTCAGGTGCTGCCCTGAGTCTTATGGATTTTTCATTTGCCAAACGCTGTGGTTTTGTTCTTGAGCCGTTGGTAAATCCTATCCCTCTTAGAGGTATTGATGCTACGCCATTGGTGGAAAATAAGCCGCAGTTTTGGACACAGGTAACCATGTGTATGACTCCTGAACATCGGGAGGTGATTCGTTTTCTGGTTCTGCATAAAATGCATGATTTGGTCGTTTTGGGTCTACCATGGTTACAGACCCATAATCCAGTTTTGGATTGGAAGGCAATGTCTGTGTCAAGTTGGGGCTGTCAGGGAATTCATGGCGATTCCCCGCCGGTGTCTATTGCTTCCTCTACTCCTTCGGAAGTTCCTGAGTATTTGTCTGATTATCAGGATGTATTCAGCGAGTCCAGGTCCAGTGCTCTTCCTCCTCATAGGGACTGTGACTGCGCTATAGATTTGATTCCGGGTAGTAAATTTCCTAAGGGAAGAATATTTAATTTGTATGTACCTGAGCATACCGCAATGCGTTCGTATATCAAGGAGTCTCTGGAGAAGGGGCATATTCATCCATCCTCTTCCCCACTTGGTGCGGGATTCTTTTTTGTGGCCAAGAAGGACGGATCTTTGAGACCTTGTATAGACTATCGGCTTCTGAATAAAATCACTGTTAAATTTCAGTATCCTTTGCCTCTGTTGTCGGACTTGTTTGCCTGGATTAAGGGTGCCAAGTGGTTCACCAAGATAGATCTTCGTGGTGCGTACAACCTTGTGCGCATTAAGCAGGGAGATGAATGGAAAACTGCATTTAATACGCCCGAAGGTCATTTTGAGTACTTGGTGATGCCTTTTGGGCTCTCTAATGCCCCTTCAGTGTTTCAGTCCTTTATGCATGATATTTTCCGGAAGTACCTGGATAAATTTATGATCGTTTATCTGGATGATATTCTGTTTTTTTCTGATGATTGGGACTCCCATGTAAAGCAGGTCAGGATGGTGTTTCAGGTTTTGCGTGAGAATGCTTTGTTTGTCAAGGGCTCAAAGTGTCTCTTTGGAGTGCAGAAGGTTCCCTTTTTGGGTTTTATTTTCTCCCCTTCTGCGGTGGAGATGGACCCAGTCAAGGTCCGAGCTATTCATGATTGGACTCAACCCACGTCAGTTAAGAGTCTTCAGAAGTTCTTGGGTTTTGCTAACTTCTACCGTCGTTTTATCGCTAACTTTTCTAGCGTTGTTAAACCTTTGACGGATATGACCAAGAAAGGTTCTGATGTTGCTAACTGGGCTCCTGCAGCCGTGGAAGCTTTCCAAGAGCTGAAGCGCCGGTTTACTTCGGCGCCTGTTTTGTGTCAGCCTGATGTCTCACTTCCCTTTCAGGTTGAAGTGGATGCTTCTGAGATCGGTGCAGGGGCCGTTTTGTCGCAGAGAGACCCTGGTTGCTCTATAATGAGACCATGTGCTTTTTTTTCTAGGAAGTTTTCGCCTGCTGAGCGGAACTATGATGTTGGCAATCGGGAGTTGTTGGCCATGAAGTGGGCATTTGAGGAGTGGCGTCATTGGCTCGAGGGTGCTAAGCATCGTGTGGTGGTCTTGACTGATCACAAAAATCTGATGTATCTCGAGTCTGCTAAACGCCTGAATCCTAGACAGGCCCGTTGGTCATTGTTTTTCTCCCGTTTTGACTTTGTGGTCTCGTACCTACCGGGTTCAAAGAATGTGAAGGCTGATGCTCTTTCTAGGAGCTTTGTGCCTGACTCTCCTGGAGTCTCAGAGCCAGCTGGTATTCTTAAAGAGGGAGTTATCTTGTCGGCCATTTCTCCAGATTTGCGACGTGTGTTGCAGAGATTTCAGGCTGGTAGACCTGACTCTTGTCCACCTGACAGACTGTTTGTTCCTGATAAATGGACCAGCAGAGTCATTTCCGAGGTTCATTCCTCGGTGTTGGCAGGGCATCCGGGGATTTTTGGCACCAGAGATTTGGTGGCTAGGTCCTTTTGGTGGCCTTCCTTGTCACGGGATGTGCGGTCGTTTGTGCAGTCCTGTGGGACTTGTGCTCGAGCTAAGCCTTGCTGTTCTCGTGCCAGCGGGTTGCTCTTGCCCTTGCCTGTCCCGAAGAGGCCTTGGACACACATTTCCATGGATTTCATTTCAGATCTTCCGGTGTCTCAGGGCATGTCTGTCATCTGCGTGGTATGTGATCGTTTTTCCAAGATGGTCCATTTGGTGTCCTTGCCTAAGCTGCCTTCCTCTTCCGATCTGGTTCCTCTATTCTTTCAGAATGTGGTTCGTTTGCACGGCATTCCTGAGAATATCGTGTCTGACAGAGGATCCCAGTTTGTTTCCAGGTTCTGGCGATCCTTTTGTGCTAAGATGGGCATTGATTTGTCGTTTTCATCTGCCTTTCATCCTCAGACTAATGGCCAAACTGAGCGAACAAATCAGACTCTAGAGGCTTATTTGAGGTGTTTTGTTTCTGCAGATCAGGATGATTGGGTGACCTTCTTGCCATTGGCTGAGTTTGCCCTTAATAATCGGGCAAGTTCCGCTACTTTGGTTTCGCCATTTTTCTGCAACTCTGGTTTTCATCCTCGTTTTTCCTCGGGACATGTTGAGCCCTCTGACTGTCCTGGGGTAGATTCTGTGGTGGATAGGTTGCAGCGGATTTGGAATCATGTGGTGGACAACTTAAAGTTGTCACAGGAGAAGGCTCAGCGTTTTGCCAACCGCCGCCGCGGTGTGGGTCCCCGACTTTGCGTTGGGGATTTGGTGTGGCTGTCTTCTCGGTTTGTTCCTATGAAGGTCTCCTCTCCTAAATTTAAGCCTCGCTTCATCGGTCCTTATAAGATTTTGGAAATCCTTAATCCAGTGTCCTTTCGCTTGGATCTTCCGGTGTCGTTTGCCATTCACAACGTGTTCCATAGGTCTTTGTTGCGGCGGTACGTTGTGCCGGTGGTTCCTTCTGTTGAGCCTCCTGCTCCGGTGTTGGTTGAGGGCGAGTTGGAGTACGTGGTGGCGAAGATCTTGGATTCTCGTCTCTCCAGTCGGAGGCTTCAGTATCTGGTCAAGTGGAAGGGCTATGGTCAGGAGGATAATTCCTGGGTGGTCGCCTCTGATGTTCATGCGGCCGATTTGGTTCGTGCCTTTCACGCTGCTCATCCTGATCACCCTGGTGGTCTTGGTGAGGGTTCGGTGACCCCTCCTTAAGGGGGGGTACTGTTGTGAATTGAACTTTTTGGCTCCCTCTTGTGGTCACTAGCGACATGACACTTTGATTTTCTTTCCCCAGCTTGGTACCCACCTGGTTCGTTAGTCCAGGGGTGTTGCTATTTAAACTCCCTGGATTCTCAGTCTGGTGCCTGGCATCGTTGTAATCAGTTCCTTTCTGTTTGCTCCTGTCTGCTGGTCCTGGTTCTTTGCAAAATAAGCTAAGTCCTGCTTCCTTATTTTTTTGGTTATTTGCATTGCTCTTATTTTTGTCCAGCTTGTACTAAATGTGATTCCTGATATTGCTGGAAGCTCTAGGGGGCTGATATTCTCCCCCCGTGCCGTTAGACGGTTCGGGGGTTCTTGAATATTCAGCGTGGAAATTTTGATAGGGTTTTTGCTGACCGTATAAGTCATCTTCCTATATTCTGCTATTAGTCAGTGGGCCTCTCTTTGCTAAAACCTAGTTCATTCTTACGTTTGTCTTTTCTTCTTACCTCACAGTTATTATTTGTTGGGGGCTTGTATCCAACTTTTGGGGTCTTTTCTCTGGAGGCAAGAAAGGTCTATTGTTTCCCTTTAGGGTTAGTTAGTTCTCCGGCTGGCGCGAGACGTCTAGAACCAACGTAGGTACGTTCCCCGGCTACTGCTATTTGTTGTGCTAGGATCAGTTATACGGTCAGCCTAGTTACCACTGCCCTATGAGCTGGTTTTTTGTGTGTGCATACTTGGTAATAACCTCTGAGACCCTCTGCCATTGGGGTCATAACAGTATGCCAGGCCAAAAGTAATACTTAATGCATTGCAGAAGTGGGATTATAAGAAAGGAAATTCTGTTTTTTTTTTTTTTTTTTCTTTCTTTATCTCTGAGTGGCTTGAGCTTGCTGCAGACATGAATGTCCAGACTTTGATTACTAGTGTGGATCAGCTTGCTGCTCGTGTGCAGGGCATTCAAGATTTTGTTACTTGTAGTCCTATGTCAGAACCTAAAATACCTATTCCTGAACTGTTCTCTGGAGACCGATTTAAGTTTAGGAATTTCAGGAATAATTGTAAATTGTTTCTATCTCTGAGACCTCGTTCGTCTGGAGACTCAGCTCAGCAAGTAAAAATTGTTATCTCTTTCTTGCGGGGCGACCCTCAGGATTGGGCCTTCTCGTTAGCGCCAGGAGATCCGGCATTGGCAAATATTGATGCGTTTTTTCTGGCGCTCGGGTTGCTTTACGAGGAGCCCAATCTTGAAATTCAGGCAGAAAAAGCTTTGCTGGCTATTTCTCAGGGCCAGGATGAAGCTGAAGTGTATTGCCAAAAATTTCGGAAATGGTCCGTGCTTACTCAGTGGAATGAGTGTGCTCTGGCCGCAAATTTCAGAAATGGCCTTTCTGAAGCCATTAAGAATGTGATGGTGGGTTTCTCCATTCCTACAAGTCTGAATGATTCCATGGCGCTGGCTATTCAAATTGACCAGCGTTTGCGGGAGCGCAAAGCCGCTAATCCTCTGGTGGTGTTGTCTGAACAAACACCTGATTTAATGCAATGTGGTAGAATTCAGACTAGAAATGAACGGAAAAATCATAGACGTCAGAATGGGTTGTGTTTTTACTGTGGTGATCCTACACATGTTATATCAGCATGCTCTAAACGCTTAACAAAGGTGGTTAGTCCTGTCGCCATTGGTAATTTGCAACCTAAATTTATTTTGTCTGTGACTTTAATTTGCTCATTGTCTTCCTACCCTGTTATGGCGTTTGTGGATTCAGGTGCTGCCCTGAGTCTTATGGATTTTTCATTTGCCAAACGCTGTGGTTTTGTTCTTGAGCCGTTGGTAAATCCTATCCCTCTTAGAGGTATTGATGCTACGCCATTGGTGGAAAATAAGCCGCAGTTTTGGACACAGGTAACCATGTGTATGACTCCTGAACATCGGGAGGTGAGTCGTTTTCTGGTTCTGCATAAAATGCATGATTTGGTTGTTTTGGGTCTACCATGGTTACAGACCCATAATCCAGTTTTGGATTGGAAGGCAATGTCTGTGTCAAGTTGGGGCTGTCAGGGAATTCATGGCGATTCCCCGCCGGTGTCTATTGCTTCCTCTACTCCTTCGGAAGTTCCTGAGTATTTGTCTGATTATCAGGATGTATTCAGCGAGTCCAGGTCCAGTGCTCTTCCTCCTCATAGGGACTGTGACTGCGCTATAGATTTGATTCCGGGTAGTAAATTTCCTAAGGGAAGAATATTTAATTTGTATGTACCTGAGCATACCGCAATGCGTTCGTATATCAAGGAGTCTCTGGAGAAGGGGCATATTCATCCATCCTCTTCCCCTCTTGGTGCGGGATTCTTTTTTGTGGCCAAGAAGGACGGATCTTTGAGACCTTGTATAGACTATCGGCTTCTGAATAAAATCACTGTTAAATTTCAGTATCCTTTGCCTCTGTTGTCGGACTTGTTTGCCTGGATTAAGGGTGCCAAGTGGTTCACCAAGATAGATCTTCGTGGTGCGTACAACCTTGTGCGCATTAAGCAGGGAGATGAATGGAAAACTGCATTTAATACGCCCGAAGGTCATTTTGAGTACTTGGTGATGCCTTTTGGGCTCTCTAATGCCCCTTCAGTGTTTCAGTCCTTTATGCATGATATTTTCCGGAAGTACCTGGATAAATTTATGATCGTTTATCTGGATGATATTCTGTTTTTTTCTGATGATTGGGACTCCCATATAAAGCAGGTCAGGATGGTGTTTCAGGTTTTGCGTGAGAATGCTTTGTTTGTCAAGGGCTCAAAGTGTCTCTTTGGAGTGCAGAAGGTTCCCTTTTTGGGTTTTATTTTCTCCCCTTCTGCAGTGGAGATGGACCCAGTCAAGGTCCGAGCTATTCATGATTGGACTCAACCCACGTCAGTTAAGAGTCTTCAGAAGTTCTTGGGTTTTGCTAACTTCTACCGTCGTTTTATCGCTAACTTTTCTAGCGTTGTTAAACCTTTGACGGATATGACCAAGAAAGGTTCTGATGTTGCTAACTGGGCTCCTGCAGCCGTGGAAGCTTTCCAAGAGCTGAAGCGCCGGTTTACTTCGGCGCCTGTTTTGTGTCAGCCTGATGTCTCACTTCCCTTTCAGGTTGAAGTGGATGCTTCTGAGATCGGTGCAGGGGCCGTTTTGTCGCAGAGAGACCCTGGTTGCTCTATAATGAGACCATGTGCTTTTTTTTCTAGGAAGTTTTCGCCTGCTGAGCGGAACTATGATGTTGGCAATCGGGAGTTGTTGGCCATGAAGTGGGCATTTGAGGAGTGGCGTCATTGGCTCGAGGGTGCTAAGCATCGTGTGGTGGTCTTGACTGATCACAAAAATCTGATGTATCTCGAGTCTGCTAAACGCCTGAATCCTAGACAGGCCCGTTGGTCATTGTTTTTCTCCCGTTTTGACTTTGTGGTCTCGTACCTACCGGGTTCAAAGAATGTGAAGGCTGATGCTCTTTCTAGGAGCTTTGTGCCTGACTCTCCTGGAGTCTCAGAGCCAGCTGGTATTCTTAAAGAGGGAGTTATCTTGTCGGCCATTTCTCCAGATTTGCGACGTGTGTTGCAGAGATTTCAGGCTGGTAGACCTAACTCTTGTCCACCTGACAGACTGTTTGTTCCTGATAAATGGACCAGCAGAGTCATTTCCGAGGTTCATTCCTCGGTGTTGGCAGGGCATCCGGGGATTTTTGGCACCAGAGATTTGGTGGCTAGGTCCTTTTGGTGGCCTTCCTTGTCACGGGATGTGCGGTCGTTTGTGCAGTCCTGTGGGACTTGTGCTCGAGCTAAGCCTTGCTGTTCTCGTGCCAGCGGGTTGCTCTTGCCCTTGCCTGTCCCGAAGAGGCCTTGGACACACATTTCCATGGATTTCATTTCAGATCTTCCGGTGTCTCAGGGCATGTCTGTCATCTGCGTGGTATGTGATCGTTTTTCCAAGATGGTCCATTTGGTGTCCTTGCCTAAGCTGCCTTCCTCTTCCGATCTGGTTCCTCTATTCTTTCAGAATGTGGTTCGTTTGCACGGCATTCCTGAGAATATCGTGTCTGACAGAGGATCCCAGTTTGTTTCCAGGTTCTGGCGATCCTTTTGTGCTAAGATGGGCATTGATTTGTCGTTTTCATCTGCCTTTCATCCTCAGACTAATGGCCAAACTGAGCGAACAAATCAGACTCTAGAGGCTTATTTGAGGTGTTTTGTTTCTGCAGATCAGGATGATTGGGTGACCTTCTTGCCATTGGCTGAGTTTGCCCTTAATAATCGGGCTAGTTCCGCTACTTTGGTTTCGCCATTTTTCTGCAACTCTGGTTTTCATCCTCGTTTTTCCTCGGGACATGTTGAGCCCTCTGACTGTCCTGGGGTAGATTCTGTGGTGGATAGGTTGCAGCGGATTTGGAATCATGTGGTGGACAACTTAAAGTTGTCACAGGAGAAGGCTCAGCGTTTTGCCAACCGCCGCCGCGGTGTGGGTCCCCGACTTTGCGTTGGGGATTTGGTGTGGCTGTCTTCTCGGTTTGTTCCTATGAAGGTCTCCTCTCCTAAATTTAAGCCTCGCTTCATCGGTCCTTATAAGATTTTGGAAATCCTTAATCCAGTGTCCTTTCGCTTGGATCTTCCGGTGTCGTTTGCCATTCACAACGTGTTCCATAGGTCTTTGTTGCGGCGGTACGTTGTGCCGGTGGTTCCTTCTGTTGAGCCTCCTGCTCCGGTGTTGGTTGAGGGCGAGTTGGAGTACGTGGTGGCGAAGATCTTGGATTCTCGTCTCTCCAGTCGGAGGCTTCAGTATCTGGTCAAGTGGAAGGGCTATGGTCAGGAGGATAATTCCTGGGTGGTCGCCTCTGATGTTCATGCGGCCGATTTGGTTCGTGCCTTTCACGCTGCTCATCCTGATCGCCCTGGTGGTCTTGGTGAGGGTTCGGTGACCCCTCCTTAAGGGGGGGTACTGTTGTGAATTGAACTTTTTGGCTCCCTCTTGTGGTCACTAGCGACATGACACTTTGATTTTCTTTCCCCAGCTTGGTACCCACCTGGTTCGTTAGTCCAGGGGTGTTGCTATTTAAACTCCCTGGATTCTCAGTCTGGTGCCTGGCATCGTTGTAATCAGTTCCTTTCTGTTTGCTCCTGTCTGCTGGTCCTGGTTCTTTGCAAAATAAGCTAAGTCCTGCTTCCTTATTTTTTTGGTTATTTGCATTGCTCTTATTTTTGTCCAGCTTGTACTAAATGTGATTCCTGATATTGCTGGAAGCTCTAGGGGGCTGATATTCTCCCCCCGTGCCGTTAGACGGTTCGGGGGTTCTTGAATATTCAGCGTGGAAATTTTGATAGGGTTTTTGCTGACCGTATAAGTCATCTTCCTATATTCTGCTATTAGTCAGTGGGCCTCTCTTTGCTAAAACCTAGTTCATTCTTACGTTTGTCTTTTCTTCTTACCTCACCGTTATTATTTGTTGGGGGCTTGTATCCAACTTTTGGGGTCTTTTCTCTGGAGGCAAGAAAGGTCTATTGTTTCCCTTTAGGGTTAGTTAGTTCTCCGGCTGGCGCGAGACGTCTAGAACCAACGTAGGTACGTTCCCCGGCTACTGCTATTTGTTGTGCTAGGATCAGTTATACGGTCAGCCTAGTTACCACTGCCCTATGAGCTGGTTTTTTGTGTGTGCAGACTTGGTAATAACCTCTGAGACCCTCTGCCATTGGGGTCATAACAGTCCTTATCAAATCCGACAGGATGTGAGACATGGTTTACATACAGTAAACCATTTCATATCCCTTATTTTTTTACATATTCCTCACTAATAATGTAAGAAGTGTCTGTGTGCAAAATCTGGGAGCTCTAGGTGTTAAAATAAAGGGTTAAATCACAGAAAAAACTGGTGTGGGCTCCCGTGCAATTTTCTCCGCCAGTGTGGGAATGCCAGTGACTGAGGGCAGATATTAATAGCCTAGAGAGGGACCATGGTTATTGGCCCCCCCTGGCTAAAAACATCTGCCCCCCAGCCACCCTATAAAAGGCACATCTGTAAGATGCACCTATTCTGGCACTTAGCCTCTCTCTTCCCACTCCCGAGTAGCGGTGGGATATGGGGTAATAAAGGGTTAATGTCTCCTTGCTATATGTAAGGTGACATTAAGCCAGGTTAATAATGAAGAGATGTCAATAAGACACCTATCCATTATTAATCCAATAGTATTAAAGGGTTAAAAAACACACACACATTATGAATAAAGTATTTTAATGAAATAAATACACATGGGTTTTAACATCTTTATTGTATGCTCAATCCAACTGACGACCCTTGTCATTTGAAAAAAAGGGAAAATATAAAAGCAACAATATCCCAGACCTGTCCACCGTACAGTCATGTTCCACGATGTAAATCCATCTGAAGGGGGGCGCATCACCGCAAGTGTACGAAGCTACATTCCCCTGCATTCCATTCATGCCCCAGTTTTTACAGCCAGGGGCAGCTGCATTAGCAGGCTCCTGGTTGTAAAATTATTTAACCCCTTCAGATGAATGTACATCGTGGGACATGACTATACGGCTGACAGGTATGGGATATTGTTGTTTTTTTATTTTTCCATTTTTTTCAGAAGATCGAGGGTCATTAGATTTCAGCTTCCAGTCACCTATTTGGGAATATTACATACAGTAAAAAGAATTTTTTTTTTAATAATATGAAAAAATAAAAGTTCAAATCACCCCCTTTTGCTCCATTAAAAATAAAACAATTAAAAAAATACACATATTTGGTATTGCTTCGTTCTGGTCTATCATAGTATAAAGTAAATAAATCCTATCAGTAAACAGTGTTTTTGGCAGCTACAACATTACAATAAGAAGCGATCAAAAAATAATATCTATCCCAAAATAGTTTCAATAAAAATGTTAGCTCGGGGAGCAAAAAATAAGCCATCACACAGCACTAGATCCCAAAAATTGTTCCTAGTCTCCGAAAATGGCGACAAAAGAAAAGAGGGATTTATTTATGAACTTCTGAATTTTTTTTCACCACTTAACCCTAGAACGCATACCCATAGAAATCTACACATTCACGCACCTGGGGCCTTTTAGGCCTGTTTACAATTATCATGGAATAACTGAAATAAAAATACTTTTTAAAGTTTATTGCAAAGTAAGGATGCATTCCCACTAGCGCAGGGGTCCGCCAGGACGGGATTCCGTAATGGATCTGACCTCCTGGTGACCCCAGCTAAGGCTGGCGGACGCATACCTGGGGCCTTGCAGGCCTGCCAGGTTACTTGTTTTCTATTTTCTGTAAAATTACTTTAGTTAGAATTTTGAAACTCTAGGTATTCCTCAGGTATGTAGTTGTTAGTAATTTCCAGTTGTTCATATATTTTTATGTTATAGGCATTTCGGTATAACAACCTTTTTTTGGGACTACCCCATATTCACGCACCTGGGGCCTTTTAGGCCTGTGTGCAAATAACACGGAATAACTCAAATAAAAATACTTTTCAAAATGTATTTTACAATTGCAAGGTAAGGATGCATTCCAACTAGCGCTGGGGTCCGCCAGGAGGGGATCCGTAATGGATCTGACCTCCTGGTGACCCCAGCTAAGGCTGGCGGAATCCCGCCATTCCGGCAGCCTTAGCTGGAGTTACCAGGAGGTCAGATCCATTATGGATCCCCTTCTGGCGAACCCCAGTGCTACTGGTAACACAGCCTAAGATGTGTATATTTCAAAACATAATTATGTGCATAAAACAGCAAAAAAGTAAGTAAACGGGCACGCCAAATATAGGCATTCTATATGCAATTTTTTTATGAAAACATTTTTTGGTTGTAGCAAACTTGGTGCAGGAATATTTATTTGTAACTTTACATATTCCCCCGACAATTCTCGCATATTATTTTTTCGGCTGAATGTTCCTTGCATACATTTTGTCCGCAAGTAGAACAGAAACGCTCCGATTTTCTTTCCTTCTTTGCTGGACAAATATAGCAGCGCTTTCTTTTTTTTTCTCTTTGCTCTGGATGTTCCAGAAAGCATATTCCACATCGGATCATTGCCTCTGTAATTTGCCTTGATAAGCATATCATGCTGCTCCTCTCCATCATAGTAGGCATCAAAAGTTCATAACAAAGTTCTGTCAAAAATAGACGTCTCTTGTCTTTCCTGTTGGCATGGAATTCTGGATTAGTTTGACAATAATGTAGCTATTGAGGGCTGACACATCAAGGATATTGGAAAAAAGAGAATGCAGAATCCACACTCTTCCCAGCAATAGCAGAGTCATAAAAGTTCTTCCCCAGCAACAATACAGACAAAAAGACTGAGTATCACATGTAAACCTAGTACAGGCCTAAAAGGCCCCAGGTGCATGAATATGGGGTAGTCCCAAAAAAAGGTTGTTATATCGAAATGTCTGTAACATAAAAATATATGAATAACTGGAAATTACTAACAACTATATACCTGAGAATTACCTAGATTTTCAAAATTCTAACTAAAGTACTTTTTCAGAAAATAGAAAATAAGTAACCTGGCAGGCCTGCGAGGCCCCAGGTATGCGTTCTAGGGTTAAAAAAATGTACATTTTTGGAATCTGCGTGATCATACTGAGCTGCAGATCTTATTGCCATGTCAGTTTTACTGTGTAGTCGTGAACATCCCTCTAAAAAAAATATTGCGAAATTGCACTTTTTTTTTCAATTTTCAATTATAAAAAACTAAATAGGGTATTACCTTGCTAACAATATTTAACCTGTCAATAATCCTGCATGGTGAACATTTTCAAAAAATATAAAACACATGTTTTGGTCATCCCACCTAAAAAAATGAAATAAACAAAAATGTTGAAAAACACATATAAACACAAAGCTTGTGATAATTATACTGACCTCCAGATAAAAAGTTAATATGACAATACTTCATGATGAAAGATATTTACAAAAAAATAGAATAGCTGTTATTTTTTTGTTCATTCCACTTTCCAAAAAGTGATCAAAATGTCACAACAAAATGATACCAATGAAAACTACAATTGGTCACACAAAAGAAATAAATATCCATCATAAATGTCTGTTGAAAGGAAAAATCTGAAAAATCTGGCTTTCATAATATGGCAACACAAATATAAAAGTTTTTTTAAGCAGTATATTTATTGTACAAAGGTAATAATAGCAGTTTTTTATTTTTCCTCATAAAAAGTTAATAATACAGCTCTGGCAAAAATTAAGAGACCACGACATCAAAACCCTGTCATGGGCAGCCCAATCTTCAGACCTGAGCCCCATTGGAAACCTCTGGAATGTAATCAAGAGGATGATGGATAGTCACAAATCATCAAACAAAGATGAACTGCTTACATTTTTGTGCCAGAAGCAGTGTGATAGACTGGTGAAAAGCATGCCAAGACACATGAAAGCTGTGATGAAAAATCATGGTTATTCCACAAAATATTGATTTCTGAACTCTTCCCGAGTTAAAACATTAGTATTGTTGTGGTCTGAAAGCACTTTTTTTTTTTTAATTTTGACCATTTTTCTTTTTCAGAAAAAAATACAAAATATATTGCTTGGAAATTCAGAGACGTTGTCAGAAGTCTATAGAATAAAAGAATAATTCAAATTTTACTCAAAAATATACCTATAAAGAGAAAAATCAGACAAACTGAACATTTTGCAGCGGTCTCTTAATTTTTGCCAGAGCTGTAGATAGGCAACATTCATAGAAACATGTCTATTTTTACATCTGTGAGAAAAAGACCGTTTTTCCCTCATTGGTCATCTTTATTGCCTCCATTTTGCATCCTTTTTGATCTCATTCATTTTTAAAAACTAAAGCAGACAGGCTGTCTAAACTTCATCCATTGAACCTTAGCAATGGATCAGTAAAAAACAGATGATATTCACTGAAGTACATAGTATGTCTTCCGTGTTTCATCCATATCATACAGATTTCCATAGACCTCAATGTCCGAGTTTTAAATGCAAAACGGATGAGAATAGGACCCGTTCTTCTGAGTCTCCTCCTGGACCAGAGACATGAATCCGTTTTTCAAATGGACATGTGTATACATCAATGAAACTCTATGAGACCGTTTGCTGTCCCCCCCATGGTACCCCTGAGAAATACAACAGTCTGCAAAAAATATATAGCTATTTTTATTTTATAATCTCACTTAGATCTAATATTTAAAAACTTGCTTGTGTTGTCCTGATAATAATTTTAATAAAAATAAAAAAGTGACCCACTTCCTCTGTAAATAGCACTTACCACCCCCCCCACACACCATGGTTATACTTACATTGCAGTGGCATAACGTGAAACTCATGGGCCACGATGCGAAAGCTCCAACGGGGCCCCCAATTTTTTAAAATCTTTAATAGCAATAGTCTTTTTCTATAGGCCAAAGGGACTTTTAGGGCCCCCTAAGCTCCAGGGCCCGGGTGCGACTGCAACCCCTGCACCTGTTGTAGTTACGCCCCTGCTACAGTGCCTGGCCACCACTGTTCAGAGAGATTCATGGTGTCTTCAAACAAATAAAGCAGTGGTCTTTGGTCCTGAGCAGAGGTGGTTGTCTGGCCTAAAATGAAAAGTCTGCAGTGACTCTGTGTGACTGCAAACTTGTGAATCCTCCCAGCACATTCATTGTACACCGTGAGGGTTAGTTGCTGTCAGCCTTGGGAACAGTGGTCAAGTTTGTGATATGCTAACCCTGTCTAGTGGGCGCGGCCTCGCTCAATACAATACTTGACCACTGTTCCTGTGGCAGACAACAGCAAATCCTCACAGCACACAATGCATACTCTATCAGGATTCACAAGACTTTTCATTTAAGATTGGACAACCCCTTTAATATTTAGCAAAATTAAGTGTATTGACCCCCTATATACTGCCTGAGTCCACACAGCCCCTACATACAGAATGATCAGACACAGCACCCTCTATATACAGTGTGAGCCCCCACACAGCTCCACTATATATATAGAATGAGCACAGCAGATGTGTTGTATTGACATCCTCACTAGGGTTGAGCGACTTTTATTTTTATAGGATCGGGTCGGGTTTCACGAAACCCGACTTTCTCAAAAGTCGGGTCGAGTGAAATCGGCCGATCCTATAAAAAAGTCGGGGTTGGGGTCGGCCGAAACACGAAACCCAATGCAGTGCAATGGGATACTATGGTTCCCAGGGTCTGAAGGAGAGGAAACTCTACTTCAGGCCCTGGGATCCATATTAATGTGTAAAATAAAGAATTAAAATAAAAAATATTGATATACTCACCTCTCCGACGCAGCCTGGACCTTACCGCTGGTAACCGGCAGCCTTCTTTGCTTAAAATGAGCGCATTCAGGGCCTTCCATGACGTCACGGCTTCTGATTGGTCGCGTGCCGCTCATGTGACCGCCACGCGACCAATCACAAGCCGTGACGTAATTCTCAGGTCCTAAATTCCTAATTCTAGGAATTTAGGACCTGAGAATTACGTCACGGCTTGCGATTGGTTGCGTGGCGGTCACATGGGCGGCTGCGACCAATCACAAGCCGTGACATCATCTAAGGCCCTGAACGCGCTCATTCTTAGGAAGGAAGGCTGCCAGAAAGAAGCCGAGGGTGAGTATATTCCTATTAGGTATATACTCACCCTCGGACGCGCCCTGCTTCTTTCCGGCAGCCTTCCTTCTTAAGAATGAGCACGTTAAGGGCCTTAGATGACGTCACGGCTTGTGATTGGTCGCGGCCACCCATGTGACCGCCACGCGACCAATCGCAAGCCGTGACGTAATTCTCAGGTCCTAAATTCCAAGAATTAGGAATTTAGGACCTGAGAATTACGTCACGGCTTGTGATTGGTCGCGTGGCGGTCACATGAGCGGAACGCGACCAATCAGAAGCCGTGATGTCATGGAAGGCCGTAAACGCACTCATTTTAAGCAAAGAAGGCTGCCGGTTACCAGCGGTGATGTCCATGGGCCTCCGGAGAGGTGAGTATATCAATATTTTTTATTTTAATTCTTTATTTTACACTTAAATGTGGATTCCGATACTGATTTCCGATATCGCAAACATATCGGAACTCGGTATCGGAATTCCGATACCAGATTCAGAAGATCGCCGACCTCATGGCCGACCCCACAGAGGGGTCGGGTCGGGTTTCATGAAACCCGACTTTGCCAAAAGTCGGCGACTTCTGAAAATGGCCGACCCGTTTCGCTCAACCCTAATCCTCACGTCTGCTGTTTCAGTCGCACACACTGAATGTTGGAAGAAGGAACTGGCTGTCCCTACTCCACCATTCTATTCACCGCTATTTGCATCCTGAGGAGGCATATAGCCATGAAATCCTCCTTCGTTAGGTGAAATGATCCTTTAAGTAGTACAAAAGATCATTATTCTCTTACAGATCATTCACTGCACAACTGAAGAGAGGTCTGCCTGTGTAAACAGGCTAAGAAAAGACCGTCAGTCGGTTAAAACTTACCAATAAAAAGTAGTTTAAGGAAGCAATATTGGCTTGAGTAAATGCACTTTAAGTCATGATAACCTTTTCTACGCTTCTCCACTAAATGGTCAGTTCATTAGAGGCACATTCCTCTGGTGGTGCATTGGACCTCCTTTGGCTTTTAGAACCACAGCAAATTGATTTGGCATATACTCCATCAGTTGTTGAAATTATTCTGCAGGAATATTGCCCCATGCAAACAGGAAAGCTTAATTTTTCACAAATTAGATGAAGTAACTGAAATACCATGAACAGCACATTGTGGATTAGCTACGAGATACTCTATATGAATAAGATCTGGGGACAGATGGCCAGGTAAGGAAGGAAAACTTTGTATCATGTTCCAGGATGTAAACCATAACTATATAGCCCATGTGCAATTGAGCACTGTACTGTAGGTGCCATTCTACCAAAGGCTAGTCTGTTGCCTTGAAGATATGAACTTGGATAGCCACAATACTTATTTAAGTTTACTGTCCCGATATCAATTCATGTGTGTCATTGTACCCAGGATATGCCAAGAACTTTTTCCCCACACAATTACTCCACCTCTTCCAGCTTGAACTGCTGAGAGCTGAGAGGAAGTTTTCAATGATTCATTCTGTTTGTGCCACGTTATGACTCTCCAATCAGCATGGTGTAACAGAAATCTAGATTCATCTGATCAGGCAATGTTTTTCCCCTGCTCAATAATCATTCCTGCAGCCTATTTGCTCAATGGAGTTTTTCCTTTCCATTTAGATAGTAAGAGCACTTGAATTAGTCATCTTTTATTATAGATCTTCAATGCATGACGAGTTGGCCCTGAATGATTAAGATTGGAGTTTTGTATGCTAGTTCTAGGCATAAGATGTGCCAAATTCATTAAGAGGAGCATGCCACTTAATTTGGTGTATCTTATCAGCAGCGTGTGCCTTCGTGCTCCACCCCAGAAATGTTGCTACAGCTAGGGACTGGAGTAACATTTGAGGCATAAGAAACACCACCACTTTTCATTAATTTTACGCACAGCTGGAGACACGCTCGGTCCTGCCATTTACCTACCCAGCTCTGGCCAATTGGTGAAGCTGCCCGAAATGAAATGCCAATGAAAACACCAAAAGTTACAACATTTTTCCGCACCTGGATATAAAACACTTTGAAAACTCACAAAGATTTTTTTCAAACACTTATTTTTTTGGAGCCAGTATTTTGAGCTCAAGTAATTCATATACTTGCAATTTGCTTGACTGTCACTGTTGGTGCTTCAGAATGATACTTGACATCCTCCTCGGACATCTTTGGTCAACAAGTTGTTGACATCCACAGGATCTTATTTCATTGGATGTTTTTTCTTCATCAAACCATTTTTAGTTGGCACAAGGTTGGCTTATTGTCTTACTATCTTGAATAGTAGAGCTGAGCAGATTGATCCGCGAAGGATTGAGTAGAATTTCCTGAAATCTGCAGTTTCATACCAATTTGAATATTTTGAGATTCAATTCAGTTTGGTTCTCAAAAAAATAAAAAACTTTCCTATCACTGTTTCCCACACGGCTGAAGCATCAGAAACCTGGCTAGTGTCTTTTTGCATGGCCATGTGGGCCTCCACATAATGCAGTACAGTTATGACATTTTATGGATTATCAGAGTCATTTGCCATCTCCAGAGTCACTGGTTAAGTCTTTCTCTCCTATAGAGTGTAAGCTTTTATTGTCAATAGGGTCCTGTATCTCTCTCCTGTAAAGTCTAAGCTGTTTTGGCCAGCAGGGTCCTCTCTCTCTTGCCTGCAGACTGTAAAATCTTATGGTCAACGGGATCTTCTTTCTTTCTCTCTCTCTTATAAAGTTTAGGTTCTTATGGTCATTCAGAAATTGAAGAAACCAACCGCACTCAATTTGTATATTTGCATCATAAATGTGAAGAATCTTTAATAGGAACACCACAGTGATATAGACAATTGCTGAGGTAACGTTTCGACCCTATGGGCCTTTGTCAAACCTCACTGAAAAAATGCAAAAAACATAATATTAGAAATCATGTATAGCATAAAACAAGTTTGTACATATACAGTTACAACATACTGAGTATAAAAATGGGAGAACAAAGAGGGGAACATTTAGGCAGCACATGCAAGGTGGCAGAAAACCCGTACAAAAAATTGCACAATAACACAATCTAATATATAGTATATACAAAATTTACAAAAATTGCCCTGAAGCGGAGTATCAAGAATCATGATGTATTACTGCAAGACAAGGCGGCGAGGGTGAGGGAGGTAGACGATGATGTCAATCTTATACCAAAGTTACGAACAATGTGATGCAGTAACCATTTATGGATAAGTACACACAGCGATTAATAATAGCAACATGCAAAGCATTTAGACATAACTGACCTTCAAGAAGGAAAAAATGAGCTAACGTCCAGAGGGATACGTAGGCTCCTGGGGAGGTGAAAAGAAGAATGTACAATGAAGATAGAGTACTGAGGGAGGCAGAGACTAGAGCAAAATGGCAGATAGGATAAAAGCACAGGATTCCCTCATCACCGTTACTGATCAGCTCAACTCTGCTCGCACTGAGCTTCAATTTACATTGAACTTCAGTGCATCCCAAATTTCATTTTTAGACACTCTGGTCATCAGAAACCCCGATGGAGGCCTCAGCACTGACCTCTTCTCAAAACCCACTGACACCAACAGTCTTTTGCATTACCACAGTTGTCATCCAGCCTCCACCAAGAATAGCTTTCCCCGGTCGCAATTTAAAAGGGTGGCACGCATTGTCTCTAATCCTGATTTACTGACCACACGTCTTGATGACATGTCGCGAAAATTCACAGCAAGACAATATCCTAGCAATCTACTTGCCAGAGAAAAGACGCTGGCTCTTAGTCCATCTCCTAACCCTACATCATCAACTAAACTAGAACGGGTTCCCTTTGTCCACACCCATCACCCGGTCATGCCCATAGTCTACAACAGCATCCGCAAGCACTGGCCTCTACTGCATAATGCATATCCACACATAGAAGCCTTTCGGACACCACCCCTCATGCGTAAACGTAGACCGAACAATATCAGGGACCGAGTTGTTAAGGCAGACCTCGGCAGTTCCTCCAGGCTACCACGCCAAACCTTTTTGGGCACCGAAAGGCGAGGCACATATCCTTGTTTAAATTGCGCCTGTTGCTCCAATGTGATCAAATCTAGTACTATCAACCATCCTCACTCCGGCAAACTTATCCCAATTAGAGGATTCTTCACTTGCGAATCTAATAACGTGGTCTACGCCGTGAAATGCCCATGTGGGCTTCTGTATGTGGGTGAAACGACGCAGCACATCCGCGAACGTATATCTAGCCACAAGTCCACTATTAGGTGCAAGAAAACCTGGCTCCCTCTCCCATATCATTTCATAGCGGCCAATCACTCAGTGTCCCAACTACGCTTTCAGGTGCTCGAACAGGTCGAGCGCCCTAGACGAGGTGGGAACCACATAAAATTACTACGCCAACGTGAATCCTATTGGATTTTTACCTTACAGACACTCACGCCGAAAGGTCTCAATAGGGAACTCGACTTGGTTTAATCAAGGTTTCTCCTTTAGGTGGCCACATGATCTCCTGCTGTGTCATATGTTATTGCATACCATATCGCTTTGTATTTTTTGTATGTTTCCGGCAATAATTCTACTTTACTTTCCTTATGTAGGTGTTAGCATGCTGACCTTCTTTATCTTCAATTTACTAACCTATCATCCCACTTGTAGGTAGCCTGAATATCGCTATTCATCACGCTCTACTGGGGTAAGTACCCAGACCTATTTTGTTTTTATTTTCGTTCTTATTTTTATTTGTATTATTTTTTCCTTGTTTTCATTTTTTCATTTTTTTTCATCATTTTTCTTTTTTTCATTTTTTCATTGTTTTCATTTTTTCATTTTTATTTCTTACTCTAAATCTTATTTTTTAGTTTTCAATTTTTATTCCTTAATTTTAGTTTTTTGTTTTTTATTTTTTATTTTATCTTTCATTTTATTTTCACTTTGTTTTTCTCTTTTTCTATTTTACTTTATCTTTTATTTCATTTTTTTTTTCTCTATTTTTATTTTTCATCTTCATTTTCCTTATTTTGCTAGATAACAGCTCCTTCACATTATTATTATTTATTATTTATAATTTATTTTTTATTCTTATTTTATATTTTTTCTGGCATATTCTTCCAATATCATTTTTCCGGTTTCAGTTTTACTATTATTATTTCATTACATAATTTTTATTTTTATCTCTTTGATCTTTTTTATTTTATTTTTTATTTTATTTTGTATTTTTTCATTATTTATTTTTTCAATTATTATTTTTTCAATTATTTTTTCATTTATTTTTTCATTTATTATTTTTCCATTTCCCATTTTTATTTTTTTATTTATTTATCGTATTTATTTTTTCCTATTTTCTCCCCTATCATCTCCTTTGTCTTGTTTGGTCATCTTTATTTTCTCCTTTCCTTCTTCTCCATATCAGGCTCCCTTTCTTGCTTCTTACTATACGGCTCCCTCGGCTCTAATACAGCTGAGCCACCGCTACCATAGTAGCATTCCCTCCGCGCATGCGCCGTTTCCCCCCCCCTTTTTTACCTAAACGCCTTGCCTCTAGCTTCTCACCGCCGGGCTACTGCCGCTGCGCGCACGCGCATTGTGCTTGCCCTCTATGCGCACGCGCTTTCATCCTGGCTCTGATACAGCGTTGACCGCCGCTGCTGTGCGCATGCGGGATGTGATCTCTCCTTGTGCGCCGGCACCCTGCATGACAGAGGAGCGCTGACTTCCTGGCGCCTGCGCTCTCTTACGTTCCACCCTGACCCCCTTACACACAGTGCGCAGGTGCCTGCCTCCCACCAGCCCCTTCTCATTTCCGGCCCCGTATGTACTTAAACCGCAGCCACCACACTTGGGCCACACCACCGCTGCTCCTCCTGACATAGGACCCACCAGGTACGCTCCATGCTGCTACGTACTTGCGTACCCTTTCTAACGCTGCCTTATCCAATAAGCCCTCCACTCTCAGTTTTTACAGGGACCCCATTCCCTATCCGTGCTGTTCCGGATTATCTCAGTGTCTTTCTCCTACAAGTGGTACGTAAGTACTATTGTGTCTATCATCTCCTCTTGCCCTTTTTCTCTGGCTCTCCCTGGCTAGTCCTGCTGTGGTTCTGTGGTTCTGCTTTTATCCTATCTGTACAAAAGATATGTTAGAAACATAATAATGCAGCGATACCTATGTCCAAAAATAGTGATGTAATAAATATCAAAAGGTACCTTACTACATACATAACCAGACCGTAGTCAGGAAACAACTGCCAGCCACAGGCAAAAATACTTCACAGATACGCAGTCCAGAATTCCCATAAAAACTATATCTTTATTAGTATATGTTAAAATTTACATAAAAATCAGAACAGGTAAATGGGTAGCAGAGAGAAACAAAAATGCGACATAGACAACGGACACTAAGCCCAAAGGCTCCGGGCGAACTGGGTTACAATAACATTAGTGCGGTGTAAGTAAACAATATGCATAAGCAACGGGGCCTAAAGTGAGTACTCATGAAAAATCAATGCCCCCCACCACCGCCACTAATGGCCATATGCAGAAAAACATAGTGTAAAGGAACAAAGTCCAGCTCACCATACCGACATTCCCCAGGTCTCGGAGCACGGAACCGCTGTGTCAGGGCGTGAACAAACAGGAAAAAAGGAGAAGATCCAGCTCAACGATATAGTGAAAAGTCCATAGTTTTATTTCACCTCGAAAATAGCATGGTGTAAGGACAAAACATCAGCATACAAAAGGGTTAAAAACCAAGATCAACGCGTTTCCGGTGACTAAGCACCCTTAATCATGATTAAGGGTGCTTAGTCACCGGAAACGCGTTGATCTTGGTTTTTAACCCTTTTGTATGCTGATGTTTTGTCCTTACACCATGCTATTTTCGAGGTGAAATAAAACTATGGACTTTTCACTATATCGTTGAGCTGGATCTTCTCCTTTTTTCCAGAAAAACATAGTGCATGGTATAAATACCTTATTGATTAGAACCAGCAGCCAGGAGCGCACCCGACGCGCGTTTCGGAGCAATACTGCTCCTTCCTCAGGGGGCGTGACGCAGGGTCCTCGCCCTCACCCTTCTAGAGTATAAGCTCTTATTGACAGCGGGTCCTCTCTCTCCTGTAGAGTGTAATCTCTTTGCCCAGCAGAGATGTATCTCTCTCAACCACATGTATTTTCTGGGCAATTGCAAGCTTTCCAGTATTGAGATTCACACAAATTTATTCACCTCAAATTGAATTTTTGCGGAATATTCACTGAAGTAGGCAAATTCGATTTATGAAAATTTGCTTGTCTTTACTAACTAGTCTTTAGACTGAAAACTATGCCTCATTTGAGGTCTTTCAGATTGCTTCACCTTTCTACTTTAATGTATGTTAAGATTGACATTGATCTACAGAAAACATATTCTTTTGATTATATGCTGTACTCCAGGTGTCACTTGTATAAATTCCATACAGAGAATCTACATTCATGTTTCCAATAATAATTCTGGGTATATTTTTGCATTTACTGTAAGTTTGACAAAAAGATTGGTTTCTATTCTGTTGACAGATTGACTAATATTTCTCAAATAAGTTGCAATAAATCAATAATCTGTAGAAAAGGTTTGATAGACAGAAAATGTTGTAAAGGCATAGAGCCTTTTGATTACATTTGAAATCTAATTCCAAGTAAATAATGTGTGTATTGAAAGCTATTTGTGTGATTTCTTTTGTCTGTGCTAGTATTTGAAATATGAAAATTAGAAACAATTATCATAACAACATAGAAATTAAAGACTATAATAGAAAAACCTTTGTACAAAACCATCACTGATTGATCTGAAATGAAACCATTGTTTTCTACAATAAGTCAGATAAAGATATTTTAGAACTCCACATATACCTGACATTTACAAGAAAAATCGCAGTGAATATAATTAGAGCTGTCTTCTAACATATAAATCCCCTCAAAAACAATGCTATACAACAATGAGCCCAATTATATTATCACGGCAGTAGGGCATAGAAATTAAAAAAGAAAACACATTTCTCTGCTGAGCACATCAAGGCCAGCCGAGCACAGTTACAAATTGCTGACTCTCAAAACTTCCTGATTACATTAAAAACAATCATTCTTCATAGTCTGAAGTAATTATTACAATAGTCACCAATTATAGCCTGCAAAATATGAACAGTAGGCATGAGAGGTGTTTAAAACATGTACAAACGGCAAAAACATAATCTCTGGAGGGAAAAAGACAAATTTGCTTCATATGAAATGTTATACAGTCATGAATAAAAACTAAGCACAACTACTATATACTTTTGCATATCAGGACTAGAGATGAGCCACCTCCCTAGTGTTCGGGTTCGGTTCAGTTCGTTGAACAGGGAGATGTTCGCCGAACTGTTCGTCGAACTGTTCGACGAACACCGTCGAACCCCATTGAAACCAATTGCAGGCAAACACAAACACATACAAACACATGGAAAACACATAGAAAACACCTTAAAAGGTGTCCAAAAGCTGACAAACTGCTCAGAAGACACAACAAACACATGGAAAAGTCACAACTACACATAGTCATGCGAAAAGAAACGAGGTGGAGGATTAAAAGGAGGAGGAGACACAGATATAGGCATGTCATGCCCTTCTAAAGTTAAGAAAGGCTGGAGTAAAAATCTAAACTCACTCTACCAACACCCAGGCATCTTGACAAAATATAAAAAAGAAATATCTTTAGGTAGAATGGTGGCGGCTCCATTCAGAACACTTTCCTTAGAAGACGTAGTGGTACCCCTGTTGGGAGTTGTGCCAAAAAATGAACCCAATGCATTCAGACTAATCCACCATTTGTCATATCCAAGGGGCAGGTCAGTAAACGACAACATCGATGCGGAACCAAGTACAGTACTATGTACTGTACCTCCTTTGACGAGGCAATCAGGTGGGTCAAGAAGTTGGGAAGGGGCACCCTAATGGCCAAAACAGACATTGTGGGGGCGTTCCGGTTACTACCTGTGCCTCCGAATAGTGTCCTCCCATTGGGCTGCTTCTGTGAAGGAGCATACTACATAGATCGCTGTTTGCCCATGGGGTGCTCCATATCCTGCTCACTATTTGAGGCGTTTAGTTGCTTCCTCGAATGTGTCGTCATGGACGTTTGTAACGCGGCACATATTATCCATTACCTCGACGACTTCTTATGCCTGGGCCCAAAAGATTCGCCACAGTGTGAAAACACGTGGTAGTCCACCTGTGAGAAGGAGAGAGCTGGAGGGAGAGTGCACACGCAAGAGCCGAGGGGTTAAATTGAGAAAGAAAGAAGGCGGTGTAGCTTGCTTCATGGGTGGGGTACTCTGCTGAGTAGCAGAAATTGCTACTAGGCCCAAAAGGATTTCCTTGGCCAAATGCCATTAAAAAATAGTAGTTAGGTAAACAGGCGGTGTAGCTTGCTTCATAGGTGGGGTACTCTGCTGAGTAGCACAAAATGCTATTAGGTACAAAACGATTTCCTGGGCTAGATCAGTTAAAAATTAGTAATTAGATCAACAGGCGATGTAGCTTACTTCATGGTTGGGGTACGCTGCTGAGTAGCATTAAATTCTACTAGGCCCAAAAGGATTTCCTGGGCTAGATGCCGTTACAAAATAGTAGTTAGGTAAACAGGTGGTGTAGCTTGCTTCATGGGTGGGGTACGCTGCTGAGTTGCACCAAATTCTACTAGGCCCAAAAGGATTTCCTGGGCTAGATGCCGTTACAAAATAGTAGTTAGGTAAACAGGTGGTGTAGCTTGCTTCATGGGTGTGGTACGCTGCTGAGCTGCACCAAATTCTACTAGGCCCAAAAGGATTTCCTGGGCTAGATGCCGTTACAAAATAGTAGTTAGGTAAACAGGCGGTGTAGCTTGCTTCATGGGTAGGGTACGCTGCTGAGTAGCACTAAATTCTACTAGGCCCAAAAGGATTTCCTGGGCTAGATGTCGTTACAAAATAGTAGTTAGGTAAACAGGCGGTGTAGCTTGCTTCATGGGTGAAGTACGCTGCTGAGTAGCACCAAATTATACTAGGCCCCAAAGGATTTCTTGGGCCAGATGCTGTTAAAAATACTACTTAGGTAAACAGGTAGTGGGTGGCTGGGCTACTCTGCTGACTAGCAGACACTGAAGCTTTGGAGCAGACCTCTGAATCCCAGGCCATAGTATGAGTAAACAACTCTGCAGACGACCCCACCTACCTGGAATTGACGATGGCAACGTCATGTAAAACTCAGCAAGGAGACTAAATCAAAGAGTCTCTATTTTTTCCAAAAATTCGGCCACAGACACCACTTAAGTGGCATCAATTTCGCCAGAGTTTTTTAAAACGGTTGGTGAGATGATTTTCAAAAATCATCAAGCTTTTAGTCTCCCCAAGATGACACAGGGGTAGAAAAGTCCTTGCGGATCCAGGATTTGTTCATCTTGATGAATGTTAGTCTGTCTACATTATCACTGGACAGCTGCGTGCGCTTATCTGTCAGCACACCACCAGCAGCGCTGAACACACGTTCAGAGAGAACGCTGGCTGCGGGGCATGACAAGATCTTCAAGGCGTGAGTGGCGAGCTCAGGCCATTTTTCAAGATTGGAAGCCCAAAATGAGCAAGGGTCCAGTTCTGCAGTCATGGCATAGATGTTAACTTGGAGATACTCTTGTACCATCCTCTCTAGGAGTTGGCTGTGCGTCAGACTTCTTGTCTCCTGTGGCCTTGCAAAGGATGGTCTAAAAAAATCTTGAAACGATTGGAAAAAATTGCTGTTACCACCAGATACGATGTTACTGTTACGGTTTGAGTGATGACTCGATAGTCCCACGGTTGGCAAGTTAGAACTCAGAGATTCACTACGTGCACCACTGGTGTTTTGTGGAAAAGCAGATGTTAGATTCTGTAACAGTCTCTGCTGATACTCCTGCATGCGTGAATCCCTTTCTATGGCAGGAATTATTTCACCAAATTTGCTTTTGTGCCGGGGATCTAAGAGTGTGGCAACCCAGTAGTCGGCATTACTTCGGATTCTGACAATCCGAGGGTCATGTTGCAGGTAGTGCAGCAAGAAGGCACTCATGAGTCTTGCGCATCCAGGAGGACCAAGTCCTTGTTGTCTTGGTGGTGGCGAGGTGAGAATCATGCTTCCATCGTCTGCCCTCTCCCCCCAACCTCGCACAACAGAAATTTGATCAAGGTCTCCCTCATCTGATGAGTCTTCCATGCCCAGCGCCAGTTTGTCCACCACTTCTTCCTCGCCTCCTGCACCTTCTTCAACAGTTTGGCTGCTACCATGCACCCTCGGTAATCCCTCTCCCCCAGCCTCCAATGCCAGCCCCCTTGGTGCTGCCAACCTTCTTGACCTTGGAGATGTGATCCCTTCTGCATATGACTCCTCCTGTTCCTCCTCCTCCTCCTCTTGTTCCACCACCTGACTCCGAACACTGTGTAAGGTGTGCTCCAGCATGTTAATCACCGGAATGGTCATGCTGATAATGGCATCATTATGCTATTTCAAAACTGTGCAGAAGTGTGCATAGGTCCCTGATCTGAGACCACTCCTGCAGCGTGATTTGCCCAACCTCTTGATCTCGTTGGCCCAGGCTATACGTCATAACGTATTGTGTTATGACCCCAATGGCGAGGGTCTCAGAGGAACGTGGAAGTCTGCAGAATACAAAAATCCAGCTCATAGGGCAGTGGTAACTGGGTTGACCATATATCTACTCCTAACGCCAACACTAGAAGTAGCCGGGGATCATTCCTACGTTGATTCTAGATGACACGCGCCAGCCGGAGAATCTAGCTACCCCTAGTAGAGGAAAACAAAGACCTTTCTTGCCTCCAGAGAAGGGGACCCCAAAGCTGGATAGAAGCCCCCCACAAATAATGACGGTGAGGTAAGAGGAAATGACAAACACAGAAATGAACCAGGTTTAGCACAGAGAGGCCCGCTTACTGATAGCAGAATAAAGAAAGGTAACTTATATGGTCAACAAAAACCCTATCAAAATCCACACTGGAAATTCAAGAACCCCCGAACCGTCTAACGGTCCGGGGGGAGAACACCAGCCCCCCTAGAGCTTCCAGCAAAGGTCAGGATATAGATTTGGAACAAGCTGGACAAAAATACAAAACCAAAACAAATAGCAAAAAGCAAAAGGCAGACTTAGCTGATATAACTGGAACCAGGATCAGTAGACAAGAGCACAGCAGACTAGCTCTGATAACTACGTTGCCAGGCATTGAACTGAAGGTCCAGGGAGCTTATATAGCAACACCCCTAACTAACGACCCAGGTGCGGATAAAAGGAATGACAGAAAAACCAGAGTCAAAAAACTAGTAACCACTAGAGGGAGCAAAAAGCAAATTCACAACAGTACCCCCCCCTTAGTGAGGGGTCACCGAACCCTCACCACGACCACCAGGGCGATCAGGATGAGCGGCATGAAAGGCACGAACTAAATCGGCCGCATGAACATCAGAGGCGACCACCCAGGAATTATCCTCCTGACCATAGCCCTTCCACTTGACCAGGTACTGAAGCCTCCGCCTGGAGAGGCGAGAATCCAAGATCTTCTCCACCACGTACTCCAACTCGCCCTCAACCAACACCGGAGCAGGAGGCTCAGCAGAAGGAACTACAGGCACAATGTACCGCCGCAACAAGGACCTATGAAATACATTGTGAATAGCAAACGACACAGGAAGATCCAGACGAAAAGATACAGGATTAAGGATTTCCAATATCTTGTAAGGCCCAATAAAACGAGGTTTAAATTTGGGAGAGGAGACCTTCATAGGAACAAAGCGGGAAGAAAGCCATACCAAATCCCCAACGCGTAGTCGGGGACCCACACCGCGGCGGCGGTTGGCAAAGCGCTGAGCCTTCTCCTGTGACAACTTCAAGTTGTCCACCACATGATTCCAGATCTGCTGCAACCTATCCACCACAGAATCCACCCCAGGACAGTCAGAAGGCTCCACATGACCCGAAGAAAAGCGAGGATGGAAACCAGAGTTGCAGAAAAAAGGCGAAACCAAGGTGGCGGAACTAGCCCGATTATTAAGGGCAAACTCAGCCAACGGCAAGAAAGTAACCCAATCGTCCTGATCAGCAGAGACAAAACACCTCAAATAAGCCTCCAAAGTCTGATTGGTTCGCTCCGTCTGTCCATTAGTCTGAGGATGGAAAGCAGACGAAAACGACAAATCAATGCCCATCCTACTACAAAAGGATCGCCAGAACCTGGAAACGAACTGGGATCCTCTGTCTGACACAATATTCTCAGGGATGCCGTGCAAACGAACCACGTTCTGGAAAAACACAGGAACCAGATCGGAAGAGGAAGGCAGCTTAGGCAAAGGAACCAAATGGACCATCTTGGAGAAGCGATCACATATCACCCAGATAACGGACATGCCCTGAGATAGCGGAAGATCAGAAATGAAATCCATGGAGATATGTGTCCAAGGTCTCTTCGGGACAGGCAAGGGCAAGAGCAAACCGCTGGCACGAGAACAGCAAGGCTTAGCTCGAGCACAAGTCCCACAGGACTGCACAAATGACCGCACATCCCTTGACAAGGAAGGCCACCAAAAGGACCTGGCCACCAGATCTCTGGTGCCAAAAATTCCCGGGTGACCTGCCAACACCGAGGAATGAACCTCGGAAATGACTCTGCTGGTCCACTTATCCGGGACAAACAGTCTGTCAGGTGGACAAGACTCAGGCCTATCAGCCTGAAATCTCTGCAACACACGTCGCAGATCCGGAGAAATAGCTGACAAGATAACTCCATCTTTAAGAATACCAACAGGATCAGCGACTCCAGGAGCATCAGGCACAAAGCTCCTAGAAAGAGCATCGGCCTTCACATTCTTTGAACCTGGTAAATACGAGACAACAAAATCAAAGCGGGAGAAAAACAATGACCAGCGGGCCTGTCTAGGATTAAGGCGTTTAGCAGACTCGAGATACATCAGATTTTTGTGATCAGTCAAGACCACCACACGATGCTTAGCACCCTCGAGCCAATGACGCCACTCCTCAAATGCCCATTTCATGGCCAACAACTCCCGATTGCCCACATCATAATTTCGCTCGGCAGGCGAAAACTTCCTAGAGAAAAAGGCACAAGGTTTCATAACAGAGCAACCAGGGCCTCTCTGCGACAAAACGGCCCCGGCCCCAATCTCCGAAGCATCCACCTCAACCTGAAAGGGAAGTGAGACGTCAGGCTGGCACAAAACAGGCGCCGAAGTAAACCGGCGTTTCAACTCCTGGAAAGCCTCCACGGCAGCAGGAGCCCAGTTAGCTACATCGGAGCCCTTCTTGGTCATATCCGTCAAAGGTTTCACAATGCTAGAAAAATTAGCGATAAAACGACGGTAGAAGTTAGCGAAGCCCAAGAACTTCTGAAGACTCTTAACTGACGAGGGCTGAGTCCAATCAAGAATAGCTCGGACCTTGACTGGGTCCATCTCCACAGCAGAAGGGGAAAAAATGAACCCCAAAAAGGGAACCTTCTGTACACCAAAGAGACACTTTGAGCCCTTGACAAACAAAGAATTTTCACGCAAAATTTTAAAGACCAACCTGACCTGCTCCACATGCGAATCCCAATTATCAGAAAAAACCAAAATATCATCCAGATAAACAATCAAAAATTTATCCAGATACTTCCGGAAAATGTCATGCATAAAGGACTGAAAAACTGAAGGCGCATTGGAGAGCCCAAAAGGCATCACCAAGTACTCAAAATGACCTTCGGGCGTATTGAATGCGGTTTTCCATTCATCACCTTGCTTAATGCGCACAAGGTTGTACGCACCACGAAGGTCTATCTTGGTGAACCACTTGGCACCCTTAATCCGGGCAAACAAGTCAGACAACAGCGGTAAAGGATACTGAAATTTGACAGTGATCTTATTTAAAAGCCGATAATCAATACAAGGTCTCAAAGATCCGTCCTTTTTTGCCACAAAAAAGAATCCCGCACCAAGAGGGGAAGAAGACGGACGAATATGTCCTTTCTCCAAAGACTCCTTGATATATGAACGCATAGCGGTATGTTCAGGTACCGACAGATTAAACAGTCTTCCCTTAGGAAATTTACTGCCTGGGATCAAATCTATAGCACAGTCACAGTCCCTATGAGGAGGCAGTGCACTGGACTCAGACTCACTGAAGACATCCTGATAATCAGACAAATACTCCGGAACTTCCGAAGGCGTAGAAGAAGCAATAGACACAGGCAGGGAATCCCCATGAATACCACGACAGCCCCAACTTGAGACTGACATAGCCTTCCAGTCCAGGACTGGATTATGGGTCTGTAACCATGGCAGCCCTAAAACAACCAAATCATGCATTTTATGTAAAACCAGGAAACGTATCACCTCGCGGTGTTCAGGAGTCATGCACATGGTAACCTGTGTCCAATACTGCGGTTTATTTGCTGCCAATGGTGTAGCATCAATACCCCTAAGAGGAATAGGATTTTCTAATGGTTCAAGAGTAAAACCACAGCTCTTAGCAAATGAGAGATCCATGAGACTCAGGGCAGCACCTGAATCTACAAACGCCATGACAGGATAAGATGACAGTGAGCAAATCAAAGTTACAGACAGAATAAATTTAGGTTGCAAATTACCAACGGTGACAGGACTAACAACCTTAGCTATACGTTTAGAGCATGCTGAGATAACATGTGTAGAATCACCACAGTAGTAGCACAAGCCATTCCGGCGTCTATGAATTTTCCGCTCATTTCTAGTCAGGATTCTATCACATTGCATTAAATCAGGTGTCTGTTCAGACAACACCATGAGGGAATTTGCGGTTTTTCTATCACATTGCACCGAATTAGGTGTCTGTTCAGACAACACCATGAGGGAATTTGCGGTTTTGCGCTCCCGCAACCGCCGGTCAATTTGAATAGCCAGTGCCATAGTATCATTCAGACCTGTGGGAATGGGAAAACCCACCATAACATTCTTAATGGCTTCAGAAAGGCCATTTCTAAAATTAGCGGCCAGTGCACACTCGTTCCAATGTGTCAGCACGGACCATTTCCGAAATTTTTGGCAATACACTTCAGCCTCGTCCTGCCCCTGAGACATAGCCAGCAAGGCCTTTTCTGCCTGAATCTCAAGATTGGGTTCCTCATAAAGTAAACCGAGCGCCAGAAAAAACGCATCAAGATCAGCCAATGCCGGATCTCCTGGCGCCAGCGAAAAAGCCCAATCCTGAGGGTCGCCCCGTAAGAACGAAATAACAATTTTTACTTGCTGAGCAGAATCTCCAGATGAACAGGGTCTCAGGGACAAAAACAATTTACAATTATTCACGAAATTCCTAAACTTAAACCTGTCTCCGGAAAACAGTTCAGGAATCGGTATTTTAGGTTCTGACCTAGGATTTCTGATAACATAGTCTTGTATGCCCTGCACACGAGTAGCCAGCTGGTCCACACTTGTAATCAAGGTCTGGACATTCATGTCTGCAGCAAGCATAGCCACTCTGAGGTAAAGGGGAAGAAGAAAAAAAAAACTCAGAATCTTCTTTCTTATAATCCCTCTTCTGCAATGCATTAAACATTTAATACGGGCCTGGCAAACTGTTATGACCCCAATGGCGAGGGTCTCAGAGGAACGTGGAAGTCTGCAGAATACAAAAATCCAGCTCATAGGGCAGTGGTAACTGGGTTGACCATATATCTACTCCTAACGCCAACACTAGAAGTAGCCGGGGATCATTCCTACGTTGATTCTAGATGACACGCGCCAGCCGGAGAATCTAGCTACCCCTAGTAGAGGAAAACAAAGACCTTTCTTGCCTCCAGAGAAGGGGACCCCAAAGCTGGATAGAAGCCCCCCACAAATAATGACGGTGAGGTAAGAGGAAATGACAAACACAGAAATGAACCAGGTTTAGCACAGAGAGGCCCGCTTACTGATAGCAGAATAAAGAAAGGTAACTTATATGGTCAACAAAAACCCTATCAAAATCCACACTGGAAATTCAAGAACCCCCGAACCGTCTAACGGTCCGGGGGGAGAACACCAGCCCCCCTAGAGCTTCCAGCAAAGGTCAGGATATAGATTTGGAACAAGCTGGACAAAAATACAAAACCAAAACAAATAGCAAAAAGCAAAAGGCAGACTTAGCTGATATAACTGGAACCAGGATCAGTAGACAAGAGCACAGCAGACTAGCTCTGATAACTACGTTGCCAGGCATTGAACTGAAGGTCCAGGGAGCTTATATAGCAACACCCCTAACTAACGACCCAGGTGCGGATAAAAGGAATGACAGAAAAACCAGAGTCAAAAAACTAGTAACCACTAGAGGGAGCAAAAAGCAAATTCACAACAGTATTGCACAAGGGCTCGTCGGTGCTGCCACAGTCGCTGCAACATGTGCAGAGTTGAATTCCACCCTGTGGGCACATCGCATTTCAGCCGGTGAACTGGCAGGCCCAACGACTTCTGTAGAGATGTAAGTCGTCGAGCTGTGGGATGCGAACGGCGGAAGTGAGCACACAGCGACCGTGCCCTCTGCAGAAGCCCATCTAGTCTGGGATAGTGGGATAAAAATTGCTGGACAACCAGGTTCAAAACGTGAGCCATACAAGGCACGTGTGTGACATTGCCCCGGCGAAGGGCCGCACCCAGGTTTGCAGCATTGTCGCACACGGCCTTCCCTGGCTGCAGGTTGAGTGGAGACAACCATTGATGGAACTCAGTCTCCAGAGCTGACCACAACTCCTCAGCTGTGTGACTCACATTTCCCAGACATTTCAATGTAAACACTGCATGATGCCGTTGAGCCCTGGTGACAGCATAGTGAGGAGGTGTGCAGGATTCCTTCTGCGCAGTTACAACGCGGGTGGCATTACCAGACAGGCTTTGGGTGCAGGTGGAGGACCGATAGGAGGTTGAGGAGGCAGAAGCAGTGGAGGAACTTCTAGATACAGAGGATTGATGAGCAACTCGTGGGGATGGCAAGACTTGGACAGCAGCCCCTTCTCCTGATGTCGCCGTAGTTACCCAGTGCCCAGTCACCGACATGTAACGCCCCTGTCCATGTCTACTTATCCAAGTGTCTGTGGTGAAATGCACCCTGTCACACACTGAGTTTCTCAAGGAAGCGGTGATGTTGTGTGCGACATGCTGGTGTAGTGCAGGCACAGCTTTCTTTGAGAAGTAGTGGCGACTGGGCATCTGGTACTGGGGCACTGCGACGGACATAATGTCTCGAAAATCCTCTGTGTCCACCAGGCGGAAAGTCAGCATTTCTGTAGCCAACAGCTTGCAGATGGAGAAATTCAACCTCTTAGCTTTGTCATGGCTAGGAGGAAATGGTCTTTTACTTGTCCACATCTGAGGGACTGAGGGCTGGCTGCCGTATTTAGACGGAGTTGAGTAGGGTGTCCCCGGCAAACTGCTGGTCTGTGAGGAAGGTGCAGGCGGAGATGTTATGTTGCCTTGATCAAAATGTGGTGTTGATGTCAGAGAGCGCTCAACACCAGCAGGTGTTTCCACTTGCAAATGTCCTGATGACCTGCCAATCACACTGGCTGTTGCGGGTAAAGAGGTGGAAGGTGCGTCTGCTGTCCCCACAGTCACAGAGGATGAAGAGGATGCGGATGCACTTGATGGGGCAGACGGTGGTTGACCCGGCCCACTAGAAATAAGAATAATGGCGGGTGCACCACTAGAATATAGGCAAGTATATAATGAAGTAACAGGGTGCTACATTAGGCATGGAAACAGCAAAAATGATCAAAGAAGAGAAAGAACCAAAAAGAACGTGCACACCTACTACAAAATATATAGCAAAATATAGAATAAATTTTATTACAAGCAAAAACACCATACAAATATAAAATCAATTAAAAAACGTGTAACAAAGTACACAACACCCCAATATAACAGCCTATGTAGGAAATGCGAAATCTGCAAAAAACACGCTAAATACACTGTGCTGATAAACACCTTGTTCACAAGAAATACAATATGAGGTATACCAACATGAATGTTTATAACAGAAAAGCACAGACCAAGCCCTCTAAAAAGCACACACACATTATAGGCATCCCTATATGTGTCCTAAATGAAAGCAAATGTAAAGGGCATGGAGCGTGTACACATATACAATATACTAGTGGCCCTGAAAGGGTGAAAGGAATGCTGCAAATGAGTTAAATCTCACAAAGTACGAGCCTGCAATTAAACCCTGGGAACCACAGAAAGTGTAAAGAAGCTCCAGTAAAACAGGCAATAAATACAACCTGGAGCCCAGTCATGTATCTGGAAAAAAAACAAACAAACAGATGACCACAGAGAGAGCAGGGAACGCTGTGCAATGCTGAAAAGTAAAGGCAGCAGGGAAAACAGTCCACAAAACACCCAGATATGTCAGGGCCAAAATGTGGGGTGTGGAAAGATCTCACGCGTATCGCTGCTAAAAAGCAGCTTCGTCAGGGAAAGTAGTACACTTAAGCAAGTGTCCGCTTTATATATGTATAGTATAATGAGGACATACTATACCGGTGTGCTGTGTCCATAGCACAGGACCAGAAGTGAGTCAGAGGAGGCGAGGCCTGCACTGATGTGAGGAAACAATCCAGCAAGTGGATGCACTTGCATGGATAGAGGAAGAGGAGCCGCCGAGAGAAGTATTCAGGCAGAGAGAGGAGAGCAGGCGAAGTGTGCGGCCGCACAACAACAAATAGAGCAGGATCAGAGAAGGAATGGAGCAACAGTAGCGCTGCAGGCATAGAAATGAATGGAATCAGAACGCACTGCATATGAAGGGAAGCCTAAAGATAAACTGCATAATAGTTACAAAATGCATATGGCTATGAAATAGAGCCAAGGAACACATACAAAAATAATGATATATGTATAAAAAAAAAACACCAAACCCAAATGTATAGAGGGGTAATACAAAATAACAGGGGGTCAGGATATATGCAAAAATAAATATAACCATAAAGAAATTTATATAGATGCCCGAGGGCAAGGTACATAGAAAAACTTACATAAGGGTATACAAAATATGCATAAAGATTTTTTGTAACAATAAGATGTCACATGTACATATATATATATATATATATACACATATATACACATATACACACATATATACATACATACACACACACCTATACACATACATACACATAATTGTACATAATTAGGCCGCATTGTAGCACAGTGAGCTTCCCACTGCAACTTATGCCTCATATCCATGTGACGGTTCATGCATGAAGTACTCAAGCTAGTGATTTTTTGGCCTCTACTGAGATTTTGTTGACAAATCTTACAGACAACATGAGTTGGGTCATCCTTTGCGATGTCAAAAAATGCCCAGGCTATGCAAGGCTTAGAGCCCGTGCGACCTGAAGAGCCACCACGACTTCTGGTCTGAGGCACAATTGGGATTGAGGATGCAGTTGTTGACGTGCTTCCAGTACTCCGTCTCTGTCCAGGAAGGCGCACCGTTACCTCGTTGTCAGACTCGTCACTAGCATCCTCCTCCACCTCCTCTGCTGACCTCATGGACTGGCGGACTGGGGGTTGACAGTAAGTGGGGTCTACAACCTCGTCATCATCATCCTGTGTGTTCTCACACCCGTCGTCCTCAGAGCCAACCTCTTCCTGACCCGACCGAAAAGTCATGTTTTCGTTCCAATCAGGTATCTCAGTCTCATCATCATCTTCCTCATTGTCTCCACCAACAGGAGTTACAGTTTGGGAACGAGGGTCTACATTATGCTCAGAACCTTCTTCATCTGGGCCTGGATCCGACTCACAAAGATTCTGGGCATCAGTGCAGATCATTTCCTCGTCTGGATTCACAGAAGCTCTGGAGCAGACCTCTGATTCCCAGGCTATAGTATGCAAAAACAGCTCTACAGACTCAACCATGTGTGCTACCCCATGCTCAGACGGGCAGCTGGAGACTTGGGAGCTGTGAGGAAGCAAGTGCGATTGGGGTGACAACTCTGAGGACTGGAGTAGTTGTGATGTTGAAGTTGACATGGAGGAGAGCCCACTTGAATGAGCACTTGATATCCGTTCAAGCACCTGCTGTTTTTGTGCCTCATCTGGAATTTTTGGCGATGCTTGTAGCGATGGTCATAAGAAAGGGATCATATCAGATTGTCCACGAAAAGAAGTAGACATCTTACTTTGGCTGGAAGATGGTCTTTCTTCTGCAGATGTTACTGTTGCTTTACCACCTACCCCATGGACACAACCTTTTTTTCCCTTTCCAACACGCCTATTCCCTTTTCCACCACAGCAGGCCTTTTGCTACTCATTTTAGTGCTTAATTGTCAACTCTGTATCTGAAGTTGTTGGCACAACAACCGATGGATGAAAACTGAGCAGAACTGAGTGGCCAAACTGTGGTACCAGGCCCAAAACTATCAACTGGATTAGATGCAGTGAAAATAGAGATACTCAGGTGGTGTAGCTAGCTTCACAGGCGGGCTACTCTGCTGACGTGCAGACAATGCTACTAGGCCCAAAACTATCAACTGGATTAGATGCAGTGAAAATAGAGATACACAGGCGGTATAGTTTGTTTCACAGGCGGGCTACTCTGCTGACGTGCAGACAATGCTACTAGGCCCCAAACTATCAACTGGATTAGATGCAGTGAAAATAGAGATACATAGGCGGTATAGTTTGTTTCACAGGCGGGCTACTCTGCTGACGTGCAGCCAATGCTACTAGGCCCAAAACGATCAACTGGGTTAAATTCCGTAAAAATTGAGATACACAGGCGGTGTAGCTAGCTTCACAGGCGGGCTACTCTGCTGACGTGCAGACACTGCTACTAAGCCCAAAACCCAAAAACTATTTACTGGGTTAGATGCTGTAAAAATTGAGATACACAGGCGGTGTAGCTAGCTTCACAGGCGGGCTACTCTGCTGACGTGCAGCCAATGCTACTAGGCCCAAAACGATCAACTGGGTTAGATTCCGTAAAAATTGAGATATACAGGCGGTGTAGCTAGCTTCACAGGCAGGCTACTCTGCTGACGTGCAGACAATGCTACTAGGCCCAAAACTATCAACTGGATTAGATGCAGTGAAAATAGAGATACACAGGCGGTATAGTTTGTTTCACAGGCGGGCTACTCTGCTGACGTGCAGACAATGCTACTAGGCCCCAAACTATCAACTGGATTAGATGCAGTGAAAATAGAGATACATAGGCGGTATAGTTTGTTTCACAGGCGGGCTACTCTGCTGACGTGCAGCCAATGCTACTAGGCCCAAAACGATCAACTGGGTTAAATTCCGTAAAAATTGAGATACACAGGCGGTGTAGCTAGCTTCACAGGCGGGCTACTCTGCTGACGTGCAGACACTGCTACTAAGCCCAAAACCCAAAAACTATTTACTGGGTTAGATGCTGTAAAAATTGAGATACACAGGCGGTGTAGCTAGCTTCACAGGCGGGCTACTCTGCTGACGTGCAGCCAATGCTACTAGGCCCAAAACGATCAACTGGGTTAGATTCTGTAAAAATTGAGATATACAGGCGGTGTAGCTAGCTTCACAGGCAGGCTACTCTGCTGACGTGCAGACAATGCTACTAGGCCCAAAACTATCAACTGGATTAGATGCAGTGAAAATAGAGATACACAGGCGGTATAGTTTGTTTCACAGGCGGGCTACTCTGCTGACGTGCAGACAATGCTGCTAGGCCCCAAACTATCAACTGGATTAGATGCAGTGAAAATAGAGATACATAGGCGGTATAGTTTGTTTCACAGGCGGGCTACTCTGCTGACGTGCAGACAATGCTACTAAGCCCGAAACTATCAACGGGATTAGATGCAGTGAAAATAGAGATACACAGGCGGTATAGTTTGTTTCACAGGTGGGCTACTCTGCTGACGTGCAGACACTGCTACTAAGCCCAAAACGATTTACTGGGTTAGATGCCATAAAAATTGAGATACACAGGCGGTGTAGCTAGCTTCACAGGCGGGCTACTCTGCTGACGTGCAGACAATGCTTCTAGGCCCAAAACTATCAACTGGATTAGATGCAGTGAAAATAGAGATACACAGGCGGTATAGTTTGTTTCACAGGCGGGCTACTCTGCTGACGTGCAGACAATGCTACTAGGCCCAAAACTATCAACTGGATTAGATGCAGTGAAAATAGAGATACACAGGCGATATAGTTTGTTTCACAGGCGGGCTACTCTGCTGACGTGCAGACAATGCTACTAGGCCCAAAACTATCAACTGGATTAGATGCAGTGAAAATAGAGATACACAGGCGGTATAGTTTGTTTCACAGGCGGGCTACTCTGCTGACGTGCAGACAATGCTACTAAGCCCAAAACCCCAAAACGATTTACTGGGTTAGATGCAGTAAAAATTGAGATACACAGGCGGTGTAGCTAGCTTCACAGGCTACTCAGATGACTACCAGACAATGCTACTAGCCCAAAAGGATTGGCTGAGCTAGATTACACCAAATGCTGTGACTAACACTTGCACAGCACTGGCTCAGACCTGCCTGGCAAACAGTGCTATGAACTGCTGTAACCTACCCTGAAAAGGGCTGATATTACAACTAGTCCCAACTCCCGACTCCCTAAACCTATCTCTCAGAAAATTTGCTGGCAAAAAAAGACTCCTTGACTGTATAGCGCCCACAGCAGCAGCGATGCCGTCTAACACTAAGCTGCAGCAGTGAGGAAATGGTGACGACGGGGCAAATGGCTGGTTCTCATTGGGACATACAGGAGTGACATGTGACATACACAGCCAATGACACATGCCCTTGCTTGTCTGCATCACATGCACATTGCTGTGTGTGTGCGCACTGCTGATAGGCTGAGAGACTGCACCGCCCCTCTGTAAATGCGGGAAAGAAAAAAAAAAAAGGAGATCGGCGTTATTTCAGCACAGATCTATCCCCCGCCCACTATACACTGAAACAGTCCATTAACAATGATATACAGTTTTAATGTGCAAATCAAGCTAGGCTTTTGGTGAACGAACAGTTATCGAACAGAAACTCGAACAGCCGAATTTTAAGCAAATTGTTTGGGTTCGTCGAACGACTCGAACACCGCCCCAAACAGCTCAAATTTGAAATTGGCGAACAGTTCGACTCGAACACCGCTCATCTCTAATCAGGACATAATAAAAAAATCTATTCCTAAGGAGGACTTAAAATTAGGTAAGTGCAACCTCATACAAACAAGAATACATGGGAAATTACACAATGTTATTATTTATTTCACTATGCCAAATTGCAGAAGCATTGTGTGAAAAATAAGTACATCCTTAATGTTTATATAGGAATTAAGGGAAGTAAGTAGCAAAGTATAAAAGCAGACGTTTTGACAGATTGCTGGTCTGGAGAATTCAGGCGTTACTACAATGCCAAGGAGGAAATACATCAGCAATGATCTTGAAGATCATGCCTGAGGTCACACAGCATATTGGCTGCCAATCAAGAAGGAGAAGGTGACGCTGGGTGAGGATTAGAGCTAGAGTGACATAGGCTTCAGATCTCCAAATAGCTCTTAAACTTCATTTATATATAAAGTCAACCACTGATTTCTCAGTAATGGAGAATCAGTCTGGTCCCCAGGAAGAGGCAAGTGGCGAAACGTGCGTCGGGGTGAGAGGACTTCATTCTAAGCTACAGATTATAAGGTAAATCGGTCTCCTATTATTGCGGGCACGGTGCCCCACCTATTATGGGCATGGTCTCTCATGTGGTCTGATATTCTTAATGCGGTTGCTTTCTCTCACTAGTATTACTTTATACTTAGCTAAATCATTGCACTTATATCTACCTTTTGGTTATAGGTGGCTCAGCATTATAGGGAACTGTTTTCATCGTTTGTGCTTATTATAGCAGAGACTTGCCATTATGTACTGTATTTATCACTAGCCAATGTGGATCTTTTCCCTTAGGTTTAGCCAGTCAGCTAAGAGAAGACAATTGCCACAAGTTATTCCTGACTAACATGGTTCTGCAAGCTATTAATTCATGTGGTGTACTTATTTTTCATGCACTCATTCTACATTATGTCTTAATGTTTGTTAAATAATGACACTGTATTTTATCATGTTGTAACGCCGATGTCCCTGCATGCCTCCGATCCTGCCACTGATATACTCACTGACCTGGCCGTCCTGTCATGTCTCCTGCTCTGACTTCCATGTCTCTGCTGCTCCCCTGGCAGCATGCTTAGGGAGCGCGCACACACTCCCGGTCTCTTAAAGAGACAAGGCGCTTAATCCTATGTCTCTCCTGCCAATAGCTGGGAGACACATAGTACTTAATCCACCTCCACTAGTGATAAGCGAGTATACTCGTTGCTCAGGTTTTCCAGAGCACACCCGGGTGGTCTCCGAGTATTTGTTAGTGCTCGGAGATTTAGTTTTTATGGACGCAGCTGCATGATTTACGGCTGCTAGCCAGCCTGAGTACATGTGGGGTTTGCCTGGTTGCTAGGGAATCCCCACATGTATTCAAGCTGTCTAGCAGTCGTAAATCATGCAGCTGCATTGGCAAAAACGAAATCTCCGAGCACTAACAAATACTCGGAGACCATCCGAGCGTGCTCGGGAAAACCCAAGCAGCGAGTATACTCGCTCATCACTAACCTCCACCTCTTGGGAGGTGCCTGAGCAACAATTGTAGTTTGTCAGTCTGCAAGCTGCTACCTTGTGATCAGGTCCCAGAACCGGTCCAGTCAAACCTGTACCAGTACCAGTTCTGCTTTCCTATTCCCATCTTGTCTGAGACTATACCTTAAACTTAAACTGCTCCAGCAGTACGTGAAACCGAAACCGCTCCGGTGGTACCCTAACCTGAAGCCGCACCTGCGGTACCTGTGCCTGTAACTATACCTGCTGTACCTGATCTCAGTTGTCACTCAGGTGGTACAGGTGCCTGAAACCCATACTTCCATTACTGATTCCAGTATCTGTCCTGTCTGAACCAGCAGCTACATCTATAACATCTGTAGCCGGTCTTGCGTTGGACTTCTAATCCGTTCATGCTGTCCTGACTCTTGGGGTTAGCTGCTGCGGTACCGGGATCTATCCCAGAGTAACACCTGGCATCCACTTGGGCTGAAGTCTAACCCCATCATCAGGGGATCTAGTGAAAACTCAGGTGGGTACTTAATTACGCTACTCCAGGCTTTCCCCACTCCGTGGGGCAGTGATTCCACAATCCACAAGCGACACCCATGTGCTGTTGTTCATCCATGATTGTATTTACATAATTTTAGTACATTAAAGGATCAGATATTTTTTGTTATGTTCTAATATGCAAAACCATAACATTTAAATAGGGTGCACTAAGTTTTTCTCATGACTTCTTGTACATAAGTATTTAATACATTAATGCAGTACAAAGTGTACAACTGTTTGACAAATGTTTTCCTTTTAGGGGCAGTTCTGTATTTGGATTTTTATATACCACTAACAGAAAACTGAGAAGGGTGTTTCTGGCAGTAAATTACAAAAGATAGTATCAGTTTAACATGTTGGCTTGTTTCTGCAGCATGTGTAAGAAGTGAACAAATTTCTGCCACCAATCTGCTGCATTATTTATTTTACTCACTTAATTGTAACATTAATTCCTCAGCAATTTACAGACATAATAGTCACTGTTCCCATTGGGACTCACAATCAAAATTCCCAATACATGAGGAAATTTGGGAACCTGGAGGTGAACAGCTGAAAGCTATTATCATGTAAGGGTTCCCAGATAGAACTAATATTGGTCAAACACATGATAATAGCTTTTAGCTGTCCACCTCCAGGTCCCCAGATTTCAGAAGAGCATTGTGTTTTTTTTTCATTCAAGTAGATGTCCAAGACAGCATTAACCTCACGGAGGGAAAAATGATCCGGCATGTCCAACACACTGAATTTTTCTAACTTGACAATATCTGGAAACCCTCATTCACGTTACATCATCTCTCAATCACTTTATGGGACTGCAGATTGTCGAATCATGAAAGTGTGCAATATGCACACTGTCAGGAATTTCCTCCAGAGTGAGTGGATAGTCACGTGACTTCAATTATGCAATCTGCATACTCGTGGTCATGTGCCAACTAGCTTCTCATCCATTTCTCTCAATCTTCTATCTACAGAAGCAAAGAAGAATCTAGTCAGCACATGACCACTTCTCCCAATATTCTCTCATAAGCTTCTGCCATTGTTCTATGGAAAGAAGTGAATGAGAATCTAGTTGGTATGTGACCGCAAGTATGCAATCACATATTAGCAGTCACGTAGCAGCCCACTTGCGCTGGAAATCATGGGAACTTCTCTCAAACACCGTGCTCACCATCAGGATTCTGCAATCTGTAGTCACACAGATAAGAAAATGAGAATCTTGTTGACATTTGAATTTAGGCGGCATGTAACCCCTATTATGCAAATTGAATACTTGCTGTCACATGTATTACCATTTGTGCTGGATATATAGAAAAATCCTGTCAGTGTTAATATTGCACACACCCTTTAAAATTGCAATTGAACTTCCCAAGTAATTAAAAGCAATGATGCAGCATAGTCAATTTAGAATTATAAATTCTTTGTAATTATCCTGGTTATCATAAATTATAAGCCATAATCATAGTTACCATAAATGACTGTTTTTGTGTATTGTAATTTTCCAAAATATAAGCCTGTTTTCTGTATTGTATTCACTTTTTACATTTTAATATGCCTCCTACCACACATAGATGTTCATCATCTTTCTTGTCACACTGCCTGTTAATTAAAGCATCCTTACTGTATTACAGACTGGGTACCGAAAAAAACAAACATTTCATTGCAAGGCATAGGGTCATCCAAAGATTTCTACAAAGAAAAAAACTAAACTATTCTTAACCATACATAAGGAAATATTTGACACTAAGTCATTTTAAAGATTGAATAGGTTTACAAAAGTCAGTAAGTGAGTTAGAGTAGAGAAGTTTGTGAAACTTGTTTGTACTGTTTGTATTGAAATTTTCATTACCATAGCTGGAGCACAGCTTATGTACACGCTCCAGCTATCTCCATTTGTATCTAATATTTCTATGTTCTATGTATTTGTATGTTCTCATTACAATAACTGTTAGCCTTATTGTCCAGCATATAATCCTCTGTTTTTCAATAAAGCTGGTGTTTAATTTCTGCCTCATCTACTGTACCATAGTGGAGTCCTGCTTAGCTGCGTCATTCAGTCACCGCTTCACCAACATGCCTGTTTACATACTCCGATCTTCTGATCCAAAGGGCCTGTTTACATACTTGGCACTGCCGTTTAAAAGATGCAAGTTTGAACTATCAGCTGTGCTGTACTATGGTGCCTATCTGCTGTTTCAAGATGGCTGTCCACACACAGTGGCTGTGTCTGTGACTGTCAGACACAGCCATTACACAGTACACAACAGGGGCACATTTATAAGATTATCTCAGCACAGGAACATTTTTTAAAACACATCCAACTGTGGAAATATTATTATTCCAAAACGTATTGATTAAAATCATCTTTAAAATTAATTTTGTCCATGGGAAAATCCCTTTAAGTTATTTGCCTGTTCACATCCTTTGCACCTCGAAAAAGTGCAGAGTATTACCCTGCCTGTATGCAGAGAGAGAGAGATAGAGTGGCCAGCAGATTATTACACTGCCTGTATGCGGAGTGCCATTTCCATGCCTTTTTTTAAACAATGTTTTACTTCAAAGAAAGAATCAATTGTGATTCCCTGCTGTACTGTCTGTATACTCTTTTGTGTCCTCACCTGCTCAGGATATGTGGTATGATCAGACCACGTTCCTCATTGGTCAGACACAGCCATTACACAGTACACAGCAGGGGCACATTTATAAGATTATCTCAGCACAGGAACATTTTATCTAAACACATCCAATTGTGAAACTTATTTTTAAGATCTATATGTTAAAATAAGCTTTTGTTCATGGGAAAAGGCTTTTAATCAGTTTAACCCTGTCCTTGCGGACTTACATTCTACGGGATAATGGGGAAGAGACAGAAGATTGAGGGTGCAGCGGCAGCTCTGGTGGTGGTGATTTGGCAGCTCTGGTGGTGATTCGGCAGCTCTGGTGGTGTTGGTTCGGCAGCTCTGGTGGTGGCGAGGCGGCAGCTCAGGTGGTGGTGATTCAGCAGCTCGGGTGGTGGTGAGGCGGCAGCTCTGGTGGTGGTGATTCGGCAGCTCTGGTGGTGGTGATTCGGCAGCTCTGGTGGTGGTGAGGCAGCAGCTCAGGTGGTGGTGAAGTGGCAGCTCAGGTGGTGGTGAGGCGGCAGCTCGGGTGGTGGTGAGGCGGCAGAATGGTTATTGCAGGCTGTAGGCTTTCCTGCAGAGATGGGTTTTCAGGTTCCGCTTGAAGGATCCAAGGGTGGTGGATAAACGGACGTATTGAGGCGTGGAATTCCAGAGGATGGGGGGTTTGGGAGAAATCTTGGAGGCGGTTGTGTGAGGAACAAATAAGTGTGGAGGAGAGTAGGAGGTCTTGGGAGGATCGAAGATTACGTGAGGGAAGATATTGGGAGATTAGTTCAGAGATCTAGGGAGGGGACAGGTTGTGGATGGCTTTGTAGATCAGTGTTAGTAGTATGAACTGGATTCGTTAGGGAATTGGGAGCCAGTGGAGGGGAGAAGCAGGGGAGTAGTGAGGAGAGAGGTGGATTAGCCGGGCAGCAGAGTTGAGGACAGACTGGAACAGTGCAAGAGAGTTAGCGGCGAGACCACAGAGAAAACAAATAATTGGCATCAACCATCTCGTTGCCATTTATAGGCCAAATAAATGAATTTTCTGGACTGGTCCATCATGTGTTTTCTAGCAGTATAGGAACTAAATAATTGGCATCAGCTGTGTCGCTGCCATTTCTAAGCCAAATAAATATTTTTTCCGACCAGTATGTGTTTTCGCGCAGTCTGGGAAATAAATAATTGTCATCAGCCATCTCATTGCCTTTTCTAGGCCAAATAAATAATTTTTTTGGACCAGTGTGTGTTTTCTAGTAGTCTGGGAAATAAATAATTGGCATTAGCAGTCTCATTGCCATTTCTAGGCCCAAGAAATATATTATCTGGACTGGTGTGTGTTTTCTAGTAGTCTGGGAAATAAATAATTGGCATCAGCCATCTCGTTGCCATTTCTAGGCCAAAGAAATATATTTTCTGGACTGGTGTGTGTTTTCTGGTATTCTGGGAAATTAATTATTGGCATCAACAGTATCATTGCCATTTTTATGCCAAATAAATAATTGCCCAAATTCAATACCTTCCTCATTCAATACATGCCCAAATGTAATACCTTCCTCTGTTGCAAGAATGCAACAGATCGTTATGCATCCTTTCATAGGTCCGAATAATGCTGTATGATTGGTCAAGCCACAAGATGTTGAAAAGGCGTGAGACTGGATTGGTGACAGTGGCTCCAGTTCCTTTGCATTATCTTCCACCCGGTCCACTGCAGAAAATGCACAGTTGGTACCATGGTCATTCGACTTTCACCTCACTCCCTTGCGAATCAGCCAAGCTATCTCAGCCCCAAGTCATTCAGCAGTCTCCTCGGTTTTTTTGACAAATCCGCTGGCTGAGGTTCCGTGGCCCATCCAACTTGACCTGCCCCAGAATTGGAAGAAGCTGACTGCACTAATGCCCAATCACTTGTTATATTGTTGGATGAGTACATGGGAGGGCTAGTACACATGATCAGTGCACCACCACAGCACATGTCAGATGATGATGAAATTCAGTTGCCAACTGTAAGGTCTTTCTGCAGTGTGCAGAAAGGCAAGGAGAGAAGGGTTGAGGAGTCGGAGGAAGATGATGTGTGGGATGATGGAAGTCCTAGACCCCACATAGAGCGGAGGCCATCCTAGTGACGTGCACAGTTAGAGGAAAGAGGAAGTGGCCACGCTGCTCAACCAGCACAGCAAAAGAGGGAGCAGGGTGCAAAGACACAGTGGGCGGCCCCTAGCCAGTATATTGGCTGCTACTGCTCACCGCGCTGCTGAAATTAGCACACCAAAAACAGCTCAAAAGAGCTCCCTGTCATGGCATTTCTTCAGGGAATATGCTACCGACAACAGACAGGTGGTTTGCACGCTTTGTCATCAGTCCCTGAAGTGAGACAGCATACTGGCCTTTTAAATGCTGCCATTCCGGCTCGTGGAGATGGACAGTTTTTAAAAACTGATGGCGGTGGCTGTCCCGCAGTACATTGTTCCTTAGTCACTCCTAAGGAAGACACACTGTGTCAATACACGTGGGGTTCCATACCTAGGATGGATTGCAACTTGTGTGCATAGGGAGATCTACCATGTGTGGTCTAAGTATAGTTTGTAGCTGCTCTCTGACTTGCTATCCTGCTAGCCATCATTCAATTTACTTTTTCATTTCTGTAGATAATTTTTGAATGAATATGTGGCTTGAGGAACTTGTGTGCAGTGGGTGCACTGACCAGGGGAGCCCCTGTCTGCTACTGACCGTAGGTAATTGTGCTACAGCCTAGCACTTTTTTCATACACATATGCGTTATCTACTAATATACCTGTTTACTTAGCATTTATCCAATATGCTTTTAGTGCCCCTTACTTGATCCAGGGTCAGTTACTTGCACTGCCACACTGCAGACTCCCCACACATATCTTACTATTGATTCCATTGAGGTTTTTGATACCTGTTCATTTATTATTATGTTCCCATTGCGGGGTTCTTTAGCTCTCTTGCAGCCATGCAATTGTGCATGTAGGCTATGCATTATTGTCCACTGTTTCTGAGTCACCCACCAGGGCAGTGGGGTACTCGGCACTGGGTTCGGTCGCTATTAAAGGGGATGTCACAGTGGCTGCGACCCGGTCTGTGGCCCTGGGACTCACTGTAAAAGGGGAACGGTCTTTAAAGGGAATTGTGATAAAGTCTGTCTTGACGCCACCTGTGGAGTTTGGTCAATAGGGGGACCGACGCTGCTTTAAAGGGGTCCTCTGGGGGATGTTGTTGCAGCAATGATGGTGACTCTTCCCACAAATGAAGCGGGGTCCCCAGGGCTCCCAAGGTGTATGGCGATGATGGTGTATGCTGGTCAATGAGTAAAAGACACAACGTCGCAGTCTTTACCTGGTTTACTGAAGAGCTAACAGGCCTCAGTCCAGGGTACCGGCAACAGGTACATTAGATGTCCAGGCAGCCCGGAAACAAGTGAAATCCCCTTGGCAAGTCAGGTTGGGAGCATTCCACTTTGCGCTCACTATAAGTCCCTTGCTGCCTGAAATGTTCTAACAAGGTCCTGGTTCTTTCCCCTGTCCTGGGACAAGTACCTGTATGGTAGGCAGCTTGAGCCGTTCCTTCTGGGGGTCTCTGCATGGTGACTCCAGGCTCCAGAATGCTGCTGTACCACAGGCTTAATTTGGGCAATATTCATGTAATTCTGTGCCCTCCGGTTCTGCTGTGGGGCTTGCAGCTCCCCACAGCTGCGGGCTCCCTGTACCCGGTCTCTGCGCTCTGGCTCCTTGGAGGCCCACTCACAGCCTCCTTGAGCCCTATTCTCTCCTGTGTGCTCCTTTCCCTTCACTGTCTGCTCCAGACTACACTAGCTCCTCCTCCAGACCAGGATCTTTATTCAGGGAAGCTGCCCTAAAATTGGGTTTTGAGCTCCCCCTCCTGGCCTGGATTCAGAAGGTGTTGTGTGTGAGATTACCTGCTACAGAGATCTTGTTTCCAAGCATAGCACTACCCTCACCGAGAGGAAGGCAGCACTACTGTGGAACCCAAACTCCTGGGGTGCCACATTCCCCCCCGATAAATCCAGTACTCCTGGACTGGAAAAAGGAAACATAAACAACAGGTAACAAGGTGCAAATCATTTTGAAATACATATTAACAGGTTAATAACTTTTTCTTCCCTTACGGGAGGCACTATTGGCTTGAACTTTGCAAACAAATTTATAAGTGTACATCTGGTCTTATACCAGGGTGTCCTTGTTCATATAAATCAGTAATGAAGTGAGGGACCCGTCATAAACCCCTAACGCAGTCTTTGGGCGGGCTACAAGGCGTATCCAGATCCGGGGTTCGGCTGTGCCAGATGGTTTTCTGCTTCAGGTCTGAACAAACAAGGCCCTACCCACGACAGCAAAGTGGGTAGAACCAGGGTGCACCTTGAAGGTGCCAATTATGTACAAACACAGTTTTTGGGTAATCCACTGTCCATTGCCCCATTGTCCATTTTAAACCTGTTACAAATATTAACAGACATTTCAAACAGGTAACACCAATTATTGAAATTTTTAGTCCCTGTAACAAGCTGGTATTTGACCCTTGGTGCTATGAGTAGACCTACGTAGTTCCTGGGCTAATATGTTTGCTGTAGCTGTTGTGTACCCACTAGTGTCTGTGCTACTTGTGGGCCTGCATTGTGTAGGTAAACTGGGTAATTGTCTGCGACTTCTTAGATTCACCATGGGTCTGACAGATTCACCGATAGCAGAGGGTGGATTCTCAGGTTCCACTGCTGGGGTGACGTTTGCTGCTTGAGCCCGCTGGTGTAAAGTCTCTTCTGGTTCAGGATGGATCTGAGTCACTTCTTCTGGTATTTCCAACTGGGGAAAAGTCAGGACAGGTATCACTATGGCTTGATGTATTTGAGTCCAAGACTGGGGAAAATCTCAAGAACGGTGTGGATTTTTCTTCTTCTTCCTCCATTGGTTGAGAAGTTCCTGGGTCCTTTTCTTTTTCTCACAGTTTGCCAGGGCATACTTTAAGGTAATCTCTGGATACCGCAGTTGAAGTTTCCCCTCCATCTTTGCTTATAAGGCATACTTTTGTATTGTCGGAGTTTAATGGTAAAATGGTATATGGTTCTGCTTCCCACAGGTCGTCAAGTTTATGCATTCTTCCCTTACGCTTTAGCACTTATTCACCTGGTGACAAGGGAATTGCAGGGGCACATTGGTTATCGTCTCTCTCTTGTTTTTGTCTTGCCTGGGACAAGCTTCTTTCTACACACTCTTGTACATGGCGGTATTTCTGTTGTCGCTCATTATCCCAATCTGCATCTCGCGAAGTTGTTTCTGGTGTGAGGACTCCCATGTCTAGATCAACAGGTAATTTGCTAGATCTTCCTCTTATCAGGTAGGCTGGAGTGCAGTTGGTGGAATACACTAGGATGTGATTGTACAAATCTGCCAAGTCTGGCAACTTCTCTAGCCATAAGTTTTTTTCATGCAAAGGAAAGGCCTTTAGTAAATCAATTACTATTTGATTCATATTTTCACACATACTGTTGGTTTGTGGGTGATATGGGGTTGTTCTTATCTTTTTGCATCCATACAGGTTGCAGAACTCTTGAAACACTTCCGCTTCAAAGGCTGGGCCTTGGTCGGTAAGCACCTTCTCAGGGTATCTGTGTGGTTGACAAAAGTGTTGCTGGAAGGCTTTGGCTGCTGTCTTCGCTGTCTGGTCCTGGACAGATACTACTACCTGGAATCTGAAGTAATGGTCCACAATGGTCAGAGCATAGACATAGCCTGACTGGCTTGTAGATAGCTTCACGTGGTCGAAGGCCACCAGTTCAAGTGGCTGTTTGGTGACTATTGGCTGTAGGGGAGCCCTCTGGCTGTCACGGTCCTTTCTGCGCAGGTTGCATGGGCCACACTCCCGGCACCACTTTTCAATGGCTTTTCTCATGCCAATCCAGTAGAACCTTCCATGGAGTAGGATCTCTAATTTCTTCCATCTGAAGTGTCCTGCTCCATCATGGTACACTTCCAGAACCATTGGCGCATCTTGTCTTAGTACCACTATCTGCCAAACCAGATTGACAAACAATCGTGGGTGCATGGATCAATATTCCTCCAGCACAGCTTACTGTCGTAGATAAACAATTTGCCCTTCTCCTTCCACAGCTGTTGAGTCTCTTGTGGATCATCTGGACCAGGGTGTGAATCTGCTTGCATCAGCAGCTCTTTTACCAGATGGACCGCGGGGTCACTGTCCTGTGTCTCTGCCCATCCATGGTGGGGCAATGGGTTCAGCGTGGCTTCTTGCTTGTTATTGCGCTTGTGGAGTTCCCCCACCATCGCAGGGCCGTGGGGTACCTGGTACCGGGCCTTTCTGTCTCGGTTCTGGGATTGTCACGGTGGCTAGACCTGGTCCGAGACCCTGCTGAGGGGCGTCCAATTAAAGTTGAGAGTGCAAAAAGAAAAAAAAGAGCATGAACCGCACATCCCAAAATCATACGTTGATCTAAAGCCGCTAGGCAAAAATTTAAATACTGAACATGAGGTTTTCAGTTTAACATTCTGATCAGACTGTATGAAGCCCACTGCCCCTTCACGGCAAACCTCGTAGTGGGTCCTAACGCCCTAACGGAGCGGAGCCGTGCGGCAACCACCGCCGCAGCGGCCATGCACCAGCAGGGCGGACGGCCTGTTGCCCCACAGCACCCATGCTGCGAGACTGAGCCCCCATGACTCCAGACCGCGCCGCCCCACCAGCACAAAGCCACAGCAACAATGGCCGCCACACAGCACCAGCACCAAAATGAAGGGAGCATTTAAACTCACCTTCCTCCAGCTCTTCAGTGAGAGCCAAAATGGGCTAGACCCCTTACTTTGCAGTCTCCTGCTAATTAAAATCACCTGAGCCAAATGGGAGGAGTGCTGGTCCAAAAAAAGAGACAAGTACATGCTTTGTGCAAAAAGAAAAAAAAGAGCATGAACCGCACATCCCAAAATCATACGTTGAAAGTTGAGAGTGATAGTGGTGTGGTGCAGGTCGCGATGAATAACGAGGATACCAGGTTGCAGTCTCTTTACCTCTTTACTGAAGGCTTCAGGATCCTCAATCCAGAGTACGGTTAACTGGGATATCTGAAACCGGCCGGTCCGATGGCACCTCCAGAGTTCCCTTTGCAGGTGGAAATCTGTGCCTTCCTTCTAGCGCTTGTGTGTTGTAGTCCTTCCCTGCTTAGCACCACGGGATAGTCCTCACAACTGTTGTGTCTGTTTCTGAAGTTCCCTCACAACTGATTCTGATGTTCTTCTCCGTCCCCCAGATGATATGGATAGGACGCACCCGTATGACGGGTAGGCCTGGAGTTCTTCTGGGACCCTAGAGTCGCCCCTCTCCCACTGTTGCCCCCCATGTCTGCTTAGGTGATTTAGGTAAGACAGCCCGCCTATAACTGACTGTCCTGCCGTAGATTTGAAGTATTGCTTGGAGCCTGATACTTCTTCGGTGTTTCCGGCCACCGGCTACGCGCCTCAGTAGGATGTTGCCTCGATCTTACAGCACGACTCCTACTGGTGTTATCTCCTTGTTGCGTTGATCTCGTTTCTCACTCTTCACAATAAACCTCGCTTCTTGTCCTTTCTTGGAGTACCGCCGCAATGAAGTGCAGGCGCGGTCCCGTTACGTTCTTTCTGTTCTCTAGGCCTCTGTCAGGATCCCACCCCTGACAGGGACCCCCCTGAATCTTCCCCTGCAACACCCTCTGCCACAGGATGTTGCCTGGATCCAACCCAGTCAGCTTCTCACTAACTTCCTATCTAACCCCCAGTTTTACCAGATTGTGAGGAGTGGCCTAATACATAGCACCCTTAGCTCCCCCTAGAGGCCAGACTGTGAAGTGTATTGGTGTCTGTGATACCTGGTCAGGTGAACTCCTTCAGTGCCATCAGACGTACCATAGCCCCCCTTAGTGGCGGAGCAACAGTACTGCAACGACCAGGACTCTGGGGCGCTGCACTTGTTCCTCAAATAATGGGAATACTGAGTCGCCCTGGGGCGATGGAAAGCAGGTAACTCTATCTCTTTGAGTGCTTCCAGATCTTCTCCCATCTCTGGTAAGTTAGGCATCCTGGACAGCACATCGGTATTGGCATTCTTGTGCCCTGCACGATACTTGATGGACAATTCATAGTTGGATAACCAGGCCATCCATCGCTGCTCCAAGGCACTTAGTTTTGCGGTCTCCAGGTGTGTCAGCGGGTTGTTTTCTGTGAAAACTGAATCTTGCGGAGGCCAGGTAGTTCTTGAACCTCTCTGCTACCACCCAGATGGTAGCGAGGAACTCCAGCTTAAAGGAACTGTACCTTTCAGGGTTATTTTCAGTGGGACGAAGCTTCCTGCTGGCGTAGGCAATTACTCTTTCTTTCCCCTTCTGAACCTGGGACAACACTGCTCCCAATCCCACGTTGCTGGCATCCATGTACAGCACAAATGGTTGGTCATATTCTGGGTAGGCCATTACCTCATCTCCCGTGAGAGCCAACTTCATCCGAGTTAAGGATCCCTCCAGCCTGTCATTCCAGTCAAACGGGGGATTTTTCCCCCTTGGTTTTCTTGGATTGGCCCACTAACAGGTCTTGCAGTGGTGTGGCTATCTTAGTGAAGTCTTTGATAAATCGTCTGCAGTAGCCTACCAACCCGAGGAGCTGTCGGACTTCATGGATGTTACTGGGGTCCTCTGGGGGATGTTGTTGCAGCAATGATGGTGACGCTTCCTACAGGTGAAGCGGGGCCCCAGGGCTCCCAAGGTGTATGGCAATGATGGTGTATGCCAATCAATGAGTAAAGGACACAGCGTTGCAGTCTTTACCTGGTTTACTGAAGAGGTAACAGGCCTCAGTCCTGGGTACTGGCAACAGGTACATTAGTTGTCCAGGCAGCCGGGAAATAAGTGAAATCCCCTAGGAAAGTCAGGTTGGGAGCCTTCCACTTTGCGCTCACTATAAGTCCCTTGCTGCCTGAAATGTTCTAACAAGGTCCTGGTTCTTTCCCCTGTCCTGGGACAGGTACCTGTATGGTAGGCAGCATATGCTGTTCCATCTGGGGTCTCTGCACGGTGACTCCAGGCTCCAGAATGCTGCTGTACCACAGGCTTAATTTGGGCAAAATATACATGTAGTACTATGCCCTCCGGTTCTGCTATGGGGCTTGCAGCTCCCCATAGCCTCGGGCTCCCGATACCCAGTCTCTGCGCTCTGCCTCCTTGGAGACCCACTCGCAGCCTCCTTGAGCACTATTCTCTCCTGTGTGCTCCTTTCCCTTCACTGTCTGCTCCAGACTACACTAGCTCCTCCTCCAGACCAGGCTGAGTCACTCTGCAGAACAACATCACTTCACCACCAATGAGTAGACAGACCTCCATGCAGAACACGTGTGTCATGTTGCGCTGCTTTGAATATTCCACCAATATAGCCAGCGCTGATGATGCCATTGTCAGCGTTACTATACTACTTCTATGCCTGCTGGAAAGTGATGATTATGAATGAGGTGGTGGCACCAAAGGAAGAGAAGCAGGAGGAGAAAGCCCAATTCAAACCATTATTAGGCATATTGTCCATACATGCCTCAGAAAGGAGAAGGAGGAGGAGCAGGGTCAATTCACACCATTATTAGGCCTATCATCCACACATGGTTTGGAGAGGAGGAGCAGGGTCAATTCACACCATTATTGGGTCTATCCTCCACACATGGCTCACAAAAAGGAGGAAGAGCAGCAGGAGAAACAGGGTCAATTCACACCACTATTAGGCCTATCCTCCATACATGGCTTGGAGAGGAAGAGGAGCAGGGACAATTCACACCCTTATTAGGCCTATCATCCACACATGGCTCAGAAAGGATGAGTAGGAGCAGGGCCAATTCACACTATTATTATGCCTATCATCCACACATGGCTCGGAGAGGAGGGGGAGAAGGAGCAGGAGGAGCAGGGACAATTCATACCATTATTATGCCTATCATGCACACATGGCTCAGAGAGGAGGGCGAGGAGAAGCAGGAGGAGCAGGGCCAATTCACACCATTATTAGGCCTATCGTCCACACATGGTTCGGAGAGGAGGAGGAGGAGCAAGGCCAATTCACACCATTATTAGGCATATCACCCACACACGTGGCTGGGCGAGAAGGAGGAGCAGGGCCAATTCATACCATTCTTTGGCCTATCATCCACACATGGATTGGAGAGGATGAGGAGGAGCAGTTCACACCATTATTAGGCCTATTGTCCACACATTGCTCAGAGTGGAGTAGGAGGAGCAGGGCCAATTCACACCATTATTATGCCTATTATCCACACATGGCTTGGAGAGGAGGGAGAGGAGGAGCAGTGCCAATTCACACCATTATTATGCCTATAGTCCACACATGGCTTGGAGAGGTGTGAGAGGAGGAGCTGGGCCAATTCATACCATTATTAGGCTTATCATGGAAGATGAGGAAAAGGTGTGTACTCCAGCTCCTAAAATCTTGAAATTCTTTATTGGTGCATAAAAATATAGCGTGATTAAAATCCTTGCACAAAGGTGGATGCAGTCATGAGGATAGACAACGCGTTTCGATCTATTCGATCTTAATCATGTCATTAGGCTCATCCCCACATGGCTCAGAGAGGAGGAGGAGCAGGGCCAATTCATACAATTATTTAGCCTATCATCCACACATTGCTTGGAGAGGATGAGGAGAAGCAGGGCAATTCACATCATTGTTAGGCCTATTATCCACACAAGGCTCGGGGAGGAAGAGGAGATGCAGGGCCAATTTACACCATTAATAGACCTATCATCCACACATGACTCAGAGAGGAGGAGGAGCAGGACCAATTCTCACCATTATTAATCCTATTGTCCATGCGAGGCTCAGAGATGAGGAGGAGGAGCAGGTCCAATTCACACCATTATTATGCCTATCGTCCACACATGGCTCGGAGTGGAGGAGAAGGGGCAGGGCCAATTCACACCATTATTAGGCCTATCTTCCACACATGGCTCCTGAGGAGGAGGAGGAACAGCATGGCTAATTCACAGCATTATTCAGACTATAGTCCACACATGGCTCAGAGAGGAGGAGACAGGAGGAGGTGCAGGGTTAATTCACACCATTATTAAGCCTATCATCCATACATAGCTCAGAGAGGAGGAGGAGGGGCAGGGCCAATGCACACCATTATTAGGCCTATCGTCCACACATGGCACGGAGAGGAGGAGTAAGATGCCGTAACATCAGGCACCACCATGTAATACGTTTTTCAAAAAATGTAAATTAAGGTAGTATTCATGTCCAGTCTGTGCCCGGGCATCAGTGTATGAGTCCATTGGGCTCAGAGGTCCGTCCGTGCATTTGCTGCATTGGGCATATATTTTGACATCTGCTTGTTGATCTGGCGGATGTAGTTGGACTTCAACAACATGATGGAAGAGTACCTATCCACATGTTTCCATGTACTTACTGATGGGTCTGCCCCATTTAACTTCTGGGTCTCCAAATTGGACACATGGCCTTAGCTTGCCCTTTAGACCTTAGAGGTGCTGGCCTGCTCTGTGGCAAGTGTCATGTCGAAATGTGTTTAGCATGGCAGGGGGTGTGATCACAGACAGGTGCTTCCTCTGTACACATCCAAAGTGGGGAAGCTAACATTCCTTAACCCCTTTCTGACATCAGACGTAATAATCCGTCCCTGTGCCCTGGGCCTATTTGACCAGGGATAGATTATTACATCTAAGCAATCGTCCGTGCACACAGGGGTGTGCGGGCGATCGCCATCGGGTGTCAGCTGATTCTGACAGCTGACACCCAGCACTAACTGTGAGGAGCGATCACAGACCACTCCCAACACTTTAACTCCTGAAATGCTGCAATAGAACTTGATTGGAGCATTCACGGAAATCGGCAAGGGGCTGTCAGCCCCTCTGTCTTTGGATTGGAGACCCCGCAGCGTCACGTGGGGTCCCGAACATTGCCATGGTAACCTGATGTCGTCATGAAATCAAACTTGCAGAGCTGACAGTTTCTGCAGCATGGGGAGGCTGTTGAATCTCCATGCTCTAGAAGCGATCAGTATGCAAAAAAATTATTGTCCCAGAGTGGGACAAAGTAAGAAGTTAGAAAAATGTAAAAAACATTTTTTTAAATAGATGTAAAAATATTTTAAAAATATCAAAAATAATAATAAAAAAATCAAAAGATATTGTATCTCTAAATAAATAATTGATTGAAAAAAAAAAAACTATAATAAAAGTACACATATTTGGTATCACCACGTCCGCAACGACCCAACCTATAAAACTGTCCCACTAGTTAACCCCTTTAGTGAACACCATAAAAAAATAAAAAACAAGGTAAAAAACAATGGTTAATCATCATACCACGAGCAAAAAGTGGAATAAAACGCAATCAAAAAGATGGATATAAATAAACATGGCAACGCTGAAAACATCATTTTGTCCCACAAAAAACAAGCCATCATAAAGCTCCATCAGCGAAAAAATTAAAAAGTTATAGCTATAAGAATAAAGCAATGCAACATTTTTTTTCTGTAAATGAGGTATCGCGGTAATTGTACTGACCAAAAAAATAAAACTGCCTATTCAATTTTATCACACAAGGAATGGCATAACCCCCCCTGAAAGAAATTCCTGAATTGCTATTTCTTGTTCATTCTGCCTCACAAAAATCAGAATAAAAAGCGATCAATAAATGTTATGTGTCTGAAAATGGTACCAATAATATTGTCAACTCGTCTTGCAAAAAACAAGACCTCACATGACTCTGCGGGCCAAAATATGGAAAAATTATAGCTCTAAAAATGTGGTGATGCAAAAACTATTTTTTGCAATAAAAAGTGTCTTTTAGTATATGACAGCAGCCAGACATATAAACCCAATATAAATCTGGTATTGCTGTAATTGAAGAATAAAATTGCCTTGTCACTTATACCGCAGGAGGAGCGGCATAAAAAAAAAATAAAACCAATTCTTCACATGCTGATTATTTTTTCATTCTACCTCCCATAGATCGCAGTATTGCTTGGCCCACATTTATTCTCCACTCTGCGTTGAGCTCTTACACCAGGGTTTCCATGTAAATCTCTGAAATGCGTGATTCAGATGGAACCTCTGGTGGAAGATTCCCTATAATGAGGCAGATGGAGGACCCCATCTGACCTTTGATCCTGTGTCTTTTTTGGCTTGCATAAAAGTGACGTCGGCCACAGTTTTGTGCACTTCTGAAGGACATCGCTGAACAGATGCCAAACGGAGTCCAGAGTAACTCTGCTGCCTCATTATAGTGAATGGCTCCCTCAGGGGTTTCATCTGAATCACGTCACTCAGAGATTTTGATGGAAACCACAAAGTAAGTGGTCAGCGTAGAGTGCCAGATAAATGTGATCCCAAACATTATGTAAAATGTTCGAACTAGAAGCTTCAATTCAATCCACAAAAAAAGCAAGCCCTGGCACAGGTCCGTCATCTGTTAACGGAAATATAGGGGGCTCCCACGTTACTGGTAGCACAAAGGCTCTGTAAAAGCTAAATGACTCCTCACCCACCAAAACAAATTCAGCAAAATCTCCGCTCCCAAATCTAAGTGCTCCCTCCCTTCTGGGCCTCACAGTGTACCTAGACCACATATTACGTCCACATTTGGCATTTCTAAAGTAATGAGAGCCTGCCTAACTTATGGGAACATGCCTCCAGAAGCACGGGCTGGGCATAACGTACTGGTGACTGCAACCTGCTGGTTACTACAGCATACTGCAGTTTGCAGTTTGCAATTTTCATTCGGCAATATTCATTGCTGCTTGTTTCTGGAAATTACCCATGGAGTCAAAATGGTCATTACACCTGTAGATAAATTCCCCAAGGGGTATAGTTTCCCAAATGGGGTCACTTGAGGGGGGATTCTGCTCTTCAATTAGCAATTAGAGGCTCTGTATATACAGTAGAGTCCGCAAACTGTTCTAGGAAAATCTGCGTTCCGGGAGGCAAATAGCGCTCCGTTCCCTCCAAGTCTCTCCGTATTGCTAAGTAGTACTGTATAGCCACATATGTGGTATTGCCACGTTCAGTAGAAATTATGGCACATATTTTGGTGTAATTTTTGCCCACTTCTAGTGTGAAAGTGTCAAATCTAATTATAAAACAGTGGTTTTCTTCCTCATTTTGGGTATCGGCGTACTCAGGAGAAATTGCACAACAAATTGTATGGTGCAATTTCTCCTGTTACCCTTATGAAAATGCAATATTTTGTGCTAAAACCATATGTGGGGAAAATTAGATTTTTTTAATTTTTACGGCTCAACATTATAAAGTTCTGTGAAGCACCTGAGGGTTCAATGTGCTCACCACACATCTCGATCAGTTCCCTGAGGGGTCTAGTTTCCAAAATGGTGTCACTTGTGGGGGATTTTCACTGTTTAGGCACATCAAAGGCTCTCCTTACATGACATGGCGTTTGCCAATTGTTGCAGCAAATTTTGCATTCAAAAAGTCAAATGGCGCTCCTTCCCTTCCAAGCTCTGCTGTTCGCCCAAACAGTGGTTTTCTCCTTCATATGGGGTTTTGGCATTCAGGAGAAATTGCAAAACAAATTGCATGGTGCAATTTCTCTTGTTACCCTTATGAAAATGCAATACTTTGTGCTAAAATCATATTTGTGAGGAAAATGTGATTTTTTTTTTACTGCTCAACGTTATAAACTTCTGTGAAGCACCTGAGGGTTCAATGTGCTCACCACACACCTAGATTAGTTCCTTGAGGGGTCTATTTTCCAAAATGGTGTCACTTGTTGGGGATTTTCACTGTTAGGCACATCAGAGGCTCTCCAAATGCGACATGGCATCCGCCAATTGTTCCAGCAAATTTCGCATTCAAAAAGTCGAATGGCGTTCCTTCCCTTCTGATCTCTGCCGTGCAACCGTGGTTTTTTTCCCTCATATGGGGTATTGGCATACTCAGAAGAAATTGAGCAACAAATTTTGGGGTCCATTTTTTCCTGTTACTTTTGTCAAAATAAAAAATGTTGTATCTGATGTAAATTTTTAGGGAAAAAAGGTAAATGTTCATTTTTTCCCACATTCCAAAAATTCCTGTGAAGCACCTGAAGGGTTAATAAACTTTTCGAATGTGGTTTTGAGCACCTTGAGGGGTGCAGGTTTTAGAAGGGTGTCTGTTGTGATCCGCTTTTTGGCTCCCCTGGTGGTGGCTGGTGGTACTGGAGACTTGTGTGTGCTTTTCTGCCTCAGCTCACCTGCTTCCATCAGTTTTGGGAGTTCCCTATTTAGCCTTGCTCTCCAGTCACTTCCTTGCCGGTCATCATTGTAACCTGAGTCATTCAGTTGCATGTTCCTGCTACTAGTCTGCTGATCAGCTAAGTGGACTCTTGTCCTTATTGTTTTGTTTTTCTTGTCCAGTTTACAGTTTTGTCATTTCCTGTTACTGGAAGCTCTTGTGGACTGAAATTGCCACTCCTGTGTCATGAGTTGACACAGGAGTCTTAAAGTAATTTCAGGATGGGTTTTTTGAAAGGGTTTTTCAGCTGACCGTGAAGTCCTCTTTTGTATCCTTCCTCTATCTAGTAAGTGGACCTCGCTTTGCTAAATCTACCTTCATACTGTGTATGTCTTTTCCTCTGAACTCACCGTTAATATACGTGGGGGCTACTATCATCTTTGGGGAATTTCACTAGAGGTAAGCCAGGTCTGTTCCTTCCTCTTCCAGGCGTAGTTAGTTCTCCGGCTGGCGCATGGCATCTAGGCAGCCGTAGGAATGCTTCCTGGCTACTGTTAGTTGTGTGGTAGATTTAGGTCACGGTCAGCTTGAGTTTCCATCACCCGAGAGCTAGTCTGTTATTTTTGTGTTTCTGATGTTCCCATGCCATTGGGGAATCATGACAGTATGACCGGCCCTGTTAAAGTAATTGGCAGAAGAAAGGACAGTAAAAGAAGTCTGTAGATTTTTTTTTTTTTTTTCCTCTCATGTTTGTTACTTAGTTGGCTCAGTTGTATTTCTGCTCTATTTACAGCCTTGCCTTTCTCTCCTTCTAATCCTTGAATGGCTCTGATCTCTCCGGTTTAAGGATGGACCCTCAGAGTTTGGCTGCAGGTTTAAATAATCTTGCTCCGAAGGTTCAGAATTTACAAGATTATGTTATACGTACTCCTATTTCTGAACCTAAGATTCCTACACCAGAGGTATTTTCTGGAGATAGATCTCGGTTTCTGAATTTCAAATGTAATTGTAAATTATTCCTTTCTCTCAGACCTCACTCCTCTGGAGATCCTGTTCAGCAGGTTAAGATTGTGATTTCTTTGCTGCGAGGTGACCCTCAAAATTGGGCATTTTCATTGACACCAGGGGATCCTGCGTTGCTCAATGTGGATGCGTTTTTTCTGGCTTTAGGGTTGCTGTATGAGGAACCTAATTTGGAGATTCAAGCTGAAAAAGCTGTAATAGCCCTGTCTCAAGGGCAAGATGAAGCTGAGATATACTGCCAAAAATTTCGTAAATGGTCTGTGCTTACTCAGTGGAATGAGTGTGCCCTAGCGGCAAATTTCAGAGAGGGCCTTTCTGATGCCGTTAAGGATGTCATGGTGGGGTTTCCTACGCCCACAGGTCTGAATGAGTCCATGACAATGGCGATTCAGATTGATCGGCGTTTGCGGGAGCGCAAACCCGTGCACCATTTGGCGGTATCTTCTGAAGGGACGCCAGAGAAAATGCAATGTGACAGAATTCTGTCAAGAAGCGAGCGGCAGAATTATAGGCGCAAAAATGGCTTGTGCTTCTACTGTGGTGATTCCGCGCATGTTATATCAGCATGCTCTAAACGTACTAGGAAGGTTGACAAGTCTGTTTCTATTGGCACTTTACAGTCTAAATTTCTTCTGTCTGTAACTCTGATTTGTTCATTATCAGTTATTACCGTGGATGCCTATGTGGACTCTGGCGCCGCTCTGAGTCTCATGGATTGGTCCTTCGCCAGGCGCTGTGGGTTTGATTTGGAGCCTCTGGAAGTTCCTATACCTCTGAAGGGTATTGATTCTACACCTCTGGCTTGTAATAGACCACAGTTCTGGACGCAAGTGACTATGCGTATGACTCCAGACCATCAGGAGATGATTCGCTTCCTCGTGTTGTATAATTTACATGATGTTTTAGTGCTTGGATTACCATGGTTACAATCTCATAACCCAGTACTGGACTGGAAAACTATGTCTGTGTTAAGCTGGGGATGTCGGGGGGGCTCATGGGGACATACCTTTGGTTCCTATCTCGTCATCTATTCCCTCTGAGATTCCTGCATTTTTGTCGGATTTTGGGGATATTTTTGAAGAGCCTAAAATTGGTTCTCTCCCTCCCCACAGAGAGTGTGATTGCGCCATAGATCTGATTCCAGGCAGTAAATTTCCAAAGGGTCGTTTGTTTAACCTATCTGTACCTGAGCATGCTGCCATGCGAGAATATGTTAAGGAGTCCCTGGAAAAGGGACATATTCGTCCTTCTTCATCACCTTTAGGAGCTGGGTTTTTCTTTGTCTCTAAAAAGGATGGCTCGCTGAGGCCTTGTATTGATTATCGACTCCTGAATAAAATTACTGTCAAATATCAGTATCCGTTGCCGCTGCTTACTGATTTGTTTGCTCGCATAAGGGGGGCTAAGTGGTTCTCCAAGATTGATCTCCGTGGGGCGTATAATTTGGTGCGAATTAAGCAAGGGGATGAGTGGAAAACCGCATTTAATACGCCTGAGGGCCACTTTGAGTATTTAGTAATGCCTTTCGGCCTTTCTAATGCGCCTTCAGTTTTTCAGTCCTTTATGCATGATATTTTCCGTGAATATCTGGATAAATTTATGATTGTGTATTTGGACGATATTTTGATTTTTTCTGAGGACTGGGAGTCTCATGTTCAGCAGGTCAGGAGGGTTTTTCAGGTCTTGCGGGAGAATTCTCTGTGTGTAAAGGGTTCTAAGTGTGTTTTTGGGGTTCAAAAGATTTCCTTTTTGGGGTACATTTTTTCCCCTTCTTCTGTTGAGATGGACCCTGTCAAGGTTCGGGCTATTTGTGACTGGACGCAGCCTACTTCTCTAAAGGGTCTTCAGAAGTTCTTGGGCTTTGCTAATTTTTATCGTCGATTTATAACTGGTTTTTCTGGTGTTGCTAAGCCTCTTACGGATTTGACTAAGAAGGGTGCTGATGTTGCCAATTGGTCCTCTGCCGCTGTGGAGGCCTTTCGGGAACTTAAGCGCCGCTTTTCGTCTGCCCCTGTGTTGCGCCAGCCCGATGTCTCTCTCCCCTTTCAGGTTGAGGTCGATGCTTCCGAGATCGGAGCGGGGGCGGTTTTGTCGCAGAAAAGTTCCGATTGCTCAGTGATGAGACCTTGTGCGTTCTTTTCTCGAAAATTTTCTGCCGCCGAAAGAAATTATGATGTCGGTAATCGGGAGCTTTTGGCCATGAAGTGGGCATTTGAGGAGTGGCGTCATTGGCTTGAGGGTGCTAGACATCAGGTGGTGGTTTTGACTGATCACAAGAATCTGATTTATCTTGAGTCTGCCAGGCGCCTGAATCCTAGACAGGCGCGCTGGTCGTTGTTTTTCTCTCGGTTTAATTTTGTGGTCTCATATCTACCAGGTTCTAAGAATGTGAAGGCGGATGCCCTTTCTAGGAGTTTTGAGCCTGATTCCCCTGGTGATTCGGAACCTACAGGTATCCTTAAGGATGGGGTGATATTATCCGCTATTTCCCCAGATCTGCGACGTGCTTTGCAAGAGTTTCAGGCGGATAGACCTGATCGCTGTCCACCTGGTAGACTGTTTGTTCCTGATGATTGGACCAGTAGAGTCATCTCGGAGGTTCATTCTTCTACGCTGGCGGGTCATCCTGGAATTTTTGGTACCAGGGATTTGGTGGCTAGATCCTTCTGGTGGCCATCTCTGTCTCGTGATGTGCGTGTTTTTGTGCAGTCTTGTGATGTGTGTGCTCGGGCCAAGCCTTGTTGTTCTAGGGCTAGCGGGTTGTTGTTGCCCTTGCCTATTCCGAAGAGGCCTTGGACGCACATCTCGATGGACTTTATTTCTGATCTTCCTGTCTCTCAGAGGATGTCTGTTATCTGGGTGGTGTGTGACCATTTTTCTAAGATGGTTCATTTGGTGCCATTGCCGAAGTTGCCTTCCTCGTCTGAGTTGGTTCCTTTGTTTTTTCAAAATGTGGTTCGCTTGCATGGTATTCCTGAAAATATCGTTTCTGATAGGGGTACCCAGTTCGTTTCTATATTTTGGCGGGCATTCTGTGCCAGGTTGGGCATTGATTTGTCTTTTTCGTCTGCCTTCCATCCTCAGACTAATGGCCAGACGGAGCGAACTAATCAAACTTTGGAAACGTATTTGAGGTGTTTTGTGTCTGCGGATCAGGATGATTGGGTTGCCTTTTTGCCGTTGGCGGAGTTTGCTCTTAATAATCTTTCCAGTTCTGCCACTTTGGTTTCCCCTTTCTTTTGCAATTCGGGGTTTCATCCCCGTTTTTCTTCTGGTCAGGTGGAGTCTTCGGATTGTCCTGGAGTAGATGCTGTGGTGGATCGGTTGTATCGGATTTGGGAACAAGTGGTGGGACAAGCTTCTTTCTACACACTCTTGTACATGGCGGTATTTCTGTTGTCGCTCATTATCCCAATCTGCATCTCGCGAAGTTGTTTCTGGTGTGAGGACTCCCATGTCTAGATCAACAGGTAATTTGCTAGATCTTCCTCTTATCAGGTAGGCTGGAGTGCAGTTGGTGGAATACACTAGGATGTGATTGTACAAATCTGCCAAGTCTGGCAACTTCTCTAGCCATAAGTTTTTTTCATGCAAAGGAAAGGCCTTTAGTAAATCAATTACTATTTGATTCATATTTTCACACATACTGTTGGTTTGTGGGTGATATGGGGTTGTTCTTATCTTTTTGCATCCATACAGGTTGCAGAACTCTTGAAACACTTCCGCTTCAAAGGCTGGGCCTTGGTCGGTAAGCACCTTCTCAGGGTATCTGTGTGGTTGACAAAAGTGTTGCTGGAAGGCTTTGGCTGCTGTCTTCGCTGTCTGGTCCTGGACAGATACTACTACCTGGAATCTGAAGTAATGGTCCACAATGGTCAGAGCATAGACATAGCCTGACTGGCTTGTAGATAGCTTCACGTGGTCGAAGGCCACCAGTTCAAGTGGCTGTTTGGTGACTATTGGCTGTAGGGGAGCCCTCTGGCTGTCACGGTCCTTTCTGCGCAGGTTGCATGGGCCACACTCCCGGCACCACTTTTCAATGGCTTTTCTCATGCCAATCCAGTAGAACCTTCCATGGAGTAGGATCTCTAATTTCTTCCATCTGAAGTGTCCTGCTCCATCATGGTACACTTCCAGAACCATTGGCGCATCTTGTCTTAGTACCACTATCTGCCAAACCAGATTGACAAACAATCGTGGGTGCATGGATCAATATTCCTCCAGCACAGCTTACTGTCGTAGATAAACAATTTGCCCTTCTCCTTCCACAGCTGTTGAGTCTCTTGTGGATCATCTGGACCAGGGTGTGAATCTGCTTGCATCAGCAGCTCTTTTACCAGATGGACCGCGGGGTCACTGTCCTGTGTCTCTGCCCATCCATGGTGGGGCAATGGGTTCAGCGTGGCTTCTTGCTTGTTATTGCGCTTGTGGAGTTCCCCCACCATCGCAGGGCCGTGGGGTACCTGGTACCGGGCCTTTCTGTCTCGGTTCTGGGATTGTCACGGTGGCTAGACCTGGTCCGTGACCCTGCTGAGGGGCGTCCAATTAAAGTTGAGAGTGCAAAAAGAAAAAAAAGAGCATGAACCGCACATCCCAAAATCATACGTTGATCTAAAGCCGCTAGGCAAAAATTTAAATACTGAACATGAGGTTTTCAGTTTAACATTCTGATCAGACTGTATGAAGCCCACTGCCCCTTCACGGCAAACCTCGTAGTGGGTCCTAACGCCCTAACGGAGCGGAGCCGTGCGGCAACCACCGCCGCAGCGGCCATGCACCAGCAGGGCGGACGGCCTGTTGCCCCACAGCACCCATGCTGCGAGACTGAGCCCCCATGACTCCAGACCGCGCCGCCCCACCAGCACAAAGCCACAGCAACAATGGCCGCCACACAGCACCAGCACCAAAATGAAGGGAGCATTTAAACTCACCTTCCTCCAGCTCTTCAGTGAGAGCCAAAATGGGCTAGACCCCTTACTTTGCAGTCTCCTGCTAATTAAAATCACCTGAGCCAAATGGGAGGAGTGCTGGTCCAAAAAAAGAGACAAGTACATGCTTTGTGCAAAAAGAAAAAAAAGAGCATGAACCGCACATCCCAAAATCATACGTTGAAAGTTGAGAGTGATAGTGGTGTGGTGCAGGTCGCGATGAATAACGAGGACACCAGGTTGCAGTCTCTTTACCTCTTTACTGAAGGCTTCAGGATCCTCAATCCAGAGTACGGTTAACTGGGATATCTGAAACCGGCCGGTCCGATGGCACCTCCAGAGTTCCCTTTGCAGGTGGAAATCTGTGCCTTCCTTCTAGCGCTTGTGTGTTGTAGTCCTTCCCTGCTTAGCACCACGGGATAGTCCTCACAACTGTTGTGTCTGTTTCTGAAGTTCCCTCACAACTGATTCTGATGTTCTTCTCCGTCCCCCAGATGATATGGATAGGACGCACCCGTATGACGGGTAGGCCTGGAGTTCTTCTGGGACCCTAGAGTCGCCCCTCTCCCACTGTTGCCCCCTATGTCTGCTTAGGTGATTTAGGTAAGACAGCCCGCCTATAACTGACTGTCCTGCCGTAGATTTGAAGTATTGCTTGGAGCCTGATACTTCTTCGGTGTTTCCGGCCACCGGCTACGCGCCTCAGTAGGATGTTGCCTCGATCTTACAGCACGACTCCTACTGGTGTTATCTCCTTGTTGCGTTGATCTCGTTTCTCACTCTTCACAATAAACCTCGCTTCTTGTCCTTTCTTGGAGTACCGCCGCAATGAAGTGCAGGCGCGGTCCCGTTACGTTCTTTCTGTTCTCTAGGCCTCTGTCAGGATCCCACCCCTGACAGGGACCCCCCTGAATCTTCCCCTGCAACACCCTCTGCCACAGGATGTTGCCTGGATCCAACCCAGTCAGCTTCTCACTAACTTCCTATCTAACCCCCAGTTTTACCAGATTGTGAGGAGTGGCCTAATACATAGCACCCTTAGCTCCCCCTAGAGGCCAGACTGTGAAGTGTATTGGTGTCTGTGATACCTGGTCAGGTGAACTCCTTCAGTGCCATCAGACGTACCATAGCCCCCCTTAGTGGCGGAGCAACAGTACTGCAACGACCAGGACTCTGGGGCGCTGCACTTGTTCCTCAAATAATGGGAATACTGAGTCGCCCTGGGGCGATGGAAAGCAGGTAACTCTATCTCTTTGAGTGCTTCCAGATCTTCTCCCATCTCTGGTAAGTTAGGCATCCTGGACAGCACATCGGTATTGGCATTCTTGTGCCCTGCACGATACTTGATGGACAATTCATAGTTGGATAACCAGGCCATCCATCGCTGCTCCAAGGCACTTAGTTTTGCGGTCTCCAGGTGTGTCAGCGGGTTGTTTTCTGTGAAAACTGAATCTTGCGGAGGCCAGGTAGTTCTTGAACCTCTCTGCTACCACCCAGATGGTAGCGAGGAACTCCAGCTTAAAGGAACTGTACCTTTCAGGGTTATTTTCAGTGGGACGAAGCTTCCTGCTGGCGTAGGCAATTACTCTTTCTTTCCCCTTCTGAACCTGGGACAACACTGCTCCCAGTCCCACGTTGCTGGCATCCATGTACAGCACAAATGGTTGGTCATATTCTGGGTAGGCCATTACCTCATCTCCCGTGAGAGCCAACTTCATCCGAGTTAAGGATCCCTCCAGCCTGTCATTCCAGTCAAACGGGGGATTTTTCCCCCTTGGTTTTCTTGGATTGGCCCACTAACAGGTCTTGCAGTGGTGTGGCTATCTTAGTGAAGTCTTTGATAAATCGTCTGCAGTAGCCTACCAACCCGAGGAGCTGTCGGACTTCATGGATGTTACTGGGGTCCTCTGGGGGATGTTGTTGCAGCAATGATGGTGACGCTTCCTACAGGTGAAGCGGGGCCCCAGGGCTCCCAAGGTGTATGGCAATGATGGTGTATGCCAATCAATGAGTAAAGGACACAGCGTTGCAGTCTTTACCTGGTTTACTGAAGAGGTAACAGGCCTCAGTCCTGGGTACTGGCAACAGGTACATTAGTTGTCCAGGCAGCCGGGAAATAAGTGAAATCCCCTAGGAAAGTCAGGTTGGGAGCCTTCCACTTTGCGCTCACTATAAGTCCCTTGCTGCCTGAAATGTTCTAACAAGGTCCTGGTTCTTTCCCCTGTCCTGGGACAGGTACCTGTATGGTAGGCAGCATATGCTGTTCCATCTGGGGTCTCTGCACGGTGACTCCAGGCTCCAGAATGCTGCTGTACCACAGGCTTAATTTGGGCAAAATATACATGTAGTACTATGCCCTCCGGTTCTGCTATGGGGCTTGCAGCTCCCCATAGCCTCGGGCTCCCGATACCCAGTCTCTGCGCTCTGCCTCCTTGGAGACCCACTCGCAGCCTCCTTGAGCACTATTCTCTCCTGTGTGCTCCTTTCCCTTCACTGTCTGCTCCAGACTACACTAGCTCCTCCTCCAGACCAGGCTGAGTCACTCTGCAGAACAACATCACTTCACCACCAATGAGTAGACAGACCTCCATGCAGAACACGTGTGTCATGTTGCGCTGCTTTGAATATTCCACCAATATAGCCAGCGCTGATGATGCCATTGTCAGCGTTACTATACTACTTCTATGCCTGCTGGAAAGTGATGATTATGAATGAGGTGGTGGCACCAAAGGAAGAGAAGCAGGAGGAGAAAGCCCAATTCAAACCATTATTAGGCATATTGTCCATACATGCCTCAGAAAGGAGAAGGAGGAGGAGCAGGGTCAATTCACACCATTATTAGGCCTATCATCCACACATGGTTTGGAGAGGAGGAGCAGGGTCAATTCACACCATTATTGGGTCTATCCTCCACACATGGCTCACAAAAAGGAGGAAGAGCAGCAGGAGAAACAGGGTCAATTCACACCACTATTAGGCCTATCCTCCATACATGGCTTGGAGAGGAAGAGGAGCAGGGACAATTCACACCCTTATTAGGCCTATCATCCACACATGGCTCAGAAAGGATGAGTAGGAGCAGGGCCAATTCACACTATTATTATGCCTATCATCCACACATGGCTCGGAGAGGAGGGGGAGAAGGAGCAGGAGGAGCAGGGACAATTCATACCATTATTATGCCTATCATGCACACATGGCTCAGAGAGGAGGGCGAGGAGAAGCAGGAGGAGCAGGGCCAATTCACACCATTATTAGGGCTATCGTCCACACATGGTTCGGAGAGGAGGAGGAGGAGCAAGGCCAATTCACACCATTATTAGGCATATCACCCACACACGTGGCTGGGCGAGAAGGAGGAGCAGGGCCAATTCATACCATTCTTTGGCCTATCATCCACACATGGATTGGAGAGGATGAGGAGGAGCAGTTCACACCATTATTAGGCCTATTGTCCACACATTGCTCAGAGTGGAGTAGGAGGAGCAGGGCCAATTCACACCATTATTATGCCTATTATCCACACATGGCTTGGAGAGGAGGGAGAGGAGGAGCAGTGCCAATTCACACCATTATTATGCCTATAGTCCACACATGGCTTGGAGAGGTGTGAGAGGAGGAGCTGGGCCAATTCATACCATTATTAGGCTTATCATGGAAGATGAGGAAAAGGTGTGTACTCCAGCTCCTAAAATCTTGAAATTCTTTATTGGTGCATAAAAATATAGCGTGATTAAAATCCTTGCACAAAGGTGGATGCAGTCATGAGGATAGACAACGCGTTTCGATCTATTCGATCTTAATCATGTCATTAGGCTCATCCCCACATGGCTCAGAGAGGAGGAGGAGCAGGGCCAATTCATACAATTATTTAGCCTATCATCCACACATTGCTTGGAGAGGATGAGGAGAAGCAGGGCAATTCACATCATTGTTAGGCCTATTATCCACACAAGGCTCGGGGAGGAAGAGGAGATGCAGGGCCAATTTACACCATTAATAGACCTATCATCCACACATGACTCAGAGAGGAGGAGGAGCAGGACCAATTCTCACCATTATTAATCCTATTGTCCATGCGAGGCTCAGAGATGAGGAGGAGGAGCAGGTCCAATTCACACCATTATTATGCCTATCGTCCACACATGGCTCGGAGTGGAGGAGAAGGGGCAGGGCCAATTCACACCATTATTAGGCCTATCTTCCACACATGGCTCCTGAGGAGGAGGAGGAACAGCATGGCTAATTCACAGCATTATTCAGACTATAGTCCACACATGGCTCAGAGAGGAGGAGACAGGAGGAGGTGCAGGGTTAATTCACACCATTATTAAGCCTATCATCCATACATAGCTCAGAGAGGAGGAGGAGGGGCAGGGCCAATGCACACCATTATTAGGCCTATCGTCCACACATGGCACGGAGAGGAGGAGTAAGATGCCGTAACATCAGGCACCACCATGTAATACGTTTTTCAAAAAATGTAAATTAAGGTAGTATTCATGTCCAGTCTGTGCCCGGGCATCAGTGTATGAGTCCATTGGGCTCAGAGGTCCGTCCGTGCATTTGCTGCATTGGGCATATATTTTGACATCTGCTTGTTGATCTGGCGGATGTAGTTGGACTTCAACAACATGATGGAAGAGTACCTATCCACATGTTTCCATGTACTTACTGATGGGTCTGCCCCATTTAACTTCTGGGTCTCCAAATTGGACACATGGCCTTAGCTTGCCCTTTAGACCTTAGAGGTGCTGGCCTGCTCTGTGGCAAGTGTCATGTCGAAATGTGTTTAGCATGGCAGGGGGTGTGATCACAGACAGGTGCTTCCTCTGTACACATCCAAAGTGGGGAAGCTAACATTCCTTAACCCCTTTCTGACATCAGACGTAATAATCCGTCCCTGTGCCCTGGGCCTATTTGACCAGGGATAGATTATTACATCTAAGCAATCGTCCGTGCACACAGGGGTGTGCGGGCGATCGCCATCGGGTGTCAGCTGATTCTGACAGCTGACACCCAGCACTAACTGTGAGGAGCGATCACAGACCACTCCCAACACTTTAACTCCTGAAATGCTGCAATAGAACTCGATTGGAGCATTCACGGAAATCGGCAAGGGGCTGTCAGCCCCTCTGTCTTTGGATTGGAGACCCCGCAGCGTCACGTGGGGTCCCGAACATTGCCATGGTAACCTGATGTCGTCATGAAATCAAACTTGCAGAGCTGACAGTTTCTGCAGCATGGGGAGGCTGTTGAATCTCCATGCTCTAGAAGCGATCAGTATGCAAAAAAATTATTGTCCCAGAGTGGGACAAAGTAAGAAGTTAGAAAAATGTAAAAAACATTTTTTTAAATAGATGTAAAAATATTTTAAAAATATCAAAAATAATAATAAAAAAATCAAAAGATATTGTATCTCTAAATAAATAATTGATTGAAAAAAAAAAAACTATAATAAAAGTACACATATTTGGTATCACCACGTCCGCAACGACCCAACCTATAAAACTGTCCCACTAGTTAACCCCTTTAGTGAACACCATAAAAAAATAAAAAACAAGGTAAAAAACAATGGTTTATCATCATACCACGAGCAAAAAGTGGAATAAAACGCAATCAAAAAGATGGATATAAATAAACATGGCAACGCTGAAAACATCATTTTGTCCCACAAAAAACAAGCCATCATAAAGCTCCATCAGCGAAAAAATTAAAAAGTTATAGCTATAAGAATAAAGCAATGCAACATTTTTTTTCTGTAAATGAGGTATCGCGGTAATTGTACTGACCAAAAAAATAAAACTGCCTATTCAATTTTATCACACAAGGAATGGCATAACCCCCCCTGAAAGAAATTCCTGAATTGCTATTTCTTGTTCATTCTGCCTCACAAAAATCAGAATAAAAAGCGATCAATAAATGTTATGTGTCTGAAAATGGTACCAATAATATTGTCAACTCGTCTTGCAAAAAACAAGACCTCACATGACTCTGCGGGCCAAAATATGGAAAAATTATAGCTCTAAAAATGTGGTGATGCAAAAACTATTTTTTGCAATAAAAAGTGTCTTTTAGTATATGACAGCAGCCAGACATATAAACCCAATATAAATCTGGTATTGCTGTAATTGAAGAATAAAATTGCCTTGTCACTTATACCGCAGGAGGAGCGGCATAAAAAAAAAAATAAAACCAATTCTTCACATGCTGATTATTTTTTCATTCTACCTCCCATAGATCGCAGTATTGCTTGGCCCACATTTATTCTCCACTCTGCGTTGAGCTCTTACACCAGGGTTTCCATGTAAATCTCTGAAATGCGTGATTCAGATGGAACCTCTGGTGGAAGATTCCCTATAATGAGGCAGATGGAGGACCCCATCTGACCTTTGATCCTGTGTCTTTTTTGGCTTGCATAAAAGTGACGTCGGCCACAGTTTTGTGCACTTCTGAAGGACATCGCTGAACAGATGCCAAACGGAGTCCAGAGTAACTCTGCTGCCTCATTATAGTGAATGGCTCCCTCAGGGGTTTCATCTGAATCACGTCACTCAGAGATTTTGATGGAAACCACAAAGTAAGTGGTCAGCGTAGAGTGCCAGATAAATGTGATCCCAAACATTATGTAAAATGTTCGAACTAGAAGCTTCAATTCAATCCACAAAAAAAGCAAGCCCTGGCACAGGTCCGTCATCTGTTAACGGAAATATAGGGGGCTCCCACGTTACTGGTAGCACAAAGGCTCTGTAAAAGCTAAATGACTCCTCACCCACCAAAACAAATTCAGCAAAATCTCCGCTCCCAAATCTAAGTGCTCCCTCCCTTCTGGGCCTCACAGTGTACCTAGACCACATATTACGTCCACATTTGGCATTTCTAAAGTAATGAGAGCCTGCCTAACTTATGGGAACATGCCTCCAGAAGCACGGGCTGGGCATAACGTACTGGTGACTGCAACCTGCTGGTTACTACAGCATACTGCAGTTTGCAGTTTGCAATTTTCATTCGGCAATATTCATTGCTGCTTGTTTCTGGAAATTACCCATGGAGTCAAAATGGTCATTACACCTGTAGATAAATTCCCCAAGGGGTATAGTTTCCCAAATGGGGTCACTTGAGGGGGGATTCTGCTCTTCAATTAGCAATTAGAGGCTCTGTATATACAGTAGAGTCCGCAAACTGTTCTAGGAAAATCTGCGTTCCGGGAGGCAAATAGCGCTCCGTTCCCTCCAAGTCTCTCCGTATTGCTAAGTAGTACTGTATAGCCACATATGTGGTATTGCCACGTTCAGTAGAAATTATGGCACATATTTTGGTGTAATTTTTGCCCACTTCTAGTGTGAAAGTGTCAAATCTAATTATAAAACAGTGGTTTTCTTCCTCATTTTGGGTATCGGCGTACTCAGGAGAAATTGCACAACAAATTGTATGGTGCAATTTCTCCTGTTACCCTTATGAAAATGCAATATTTTGTGCTAAAACCATATGTGGGGAAAATTAGATTTTTTTAATTTTTACGGCTCAACATTATAAAGTTCTGTGAAGCACCTGAGGGTTCAATGTGCTCACCACACATCTCGATCAGTTCCCTGAGGGGTCTAGTTTCCAAAATGGTGTCACTTGTGGGGGATTTTCACTGTTTAGGCACATCAAAGGCTCTCCTTACATGACATGGCGTTTGCCAATTGTTGCAGCAAATTTTGCATTCAAAAAGTCAAATGGCGCTCCTTCCCTTCCAAGCTCTGCTGTTCGCCCAAACAGTGGTTTTCTCCTTCATATGGGGTTTTGGCATTCAGGAGAAATTGCAAAACAAATTGCATGGTGCAATTTCTCTTGTTACCCTTATGAAAATGCAATACTTTGTGCTAAAATCATATTTGTGAGGAAAATGTGATTTTTTTTTTTACTGCTCAACGTTATAAACTTCTGTGAAGCACCTGAGGGTTCAATGTGCTCACCACACACCTAGATTAGTTCCTTGAGGGGTCTATTTTCCAAAATGGTGTCACTTGTTGGGGATTTTCACTGTTAGGCACATCAGAGGCTCTCCAAATGCGACATGGCATCCGCCAATTGTTCCAGCAAATTTCGCATTCAAAAAGTCGAATGGCGTTCCTTCCCTTCTGATCTCTGCCGTGCAACCGTGGTTTTTTTCCCTCATATGGGGTATTGGCATACTCAGAAGAAATTGAGCAACAAATTTTGGGGTCCATTTTTTCCTGTTACTTTTGTCAAAATAAAAAATGTTGTATCTGATGTAAATTTTTAGGGAAAAAAGGTAAATGTTCATTTTTTCCCACATTCCAAAAATTCCTGTGAAGCACCTGAAGGGTTAATAAACTTTTCGAATGTGGTTTTGAGCACCTTGAGGGGTGCAGGTTTTAGAAGGGTGTCTGTTGTGATCCGCTTTTTGGCTCCCCTGGTGGTGGCTGGTGGTACTGGAGACTTGTGTGTGCTTTTCTGCCTCAGCTCACCTGCTTCCATCAGTTTTGGGAGTTCCCTATTTAGCCTTGCTCTCCAGTCACTTCCTTGCCGGTCATCATTGTAACCTGAGTCATTCAGTTGCATGTTCCTGCTACTAGTCTGCTGATCAGCTAAGTGGACTCTTGTCCTTATTGTTTTGTTTTTCTTGTCCAGTTTACAGTTTTGTCATTTCCTGTTACTGGAAGCTCTTGTGGACTGAAATTGCCACTCCTGTGTCATGAGTTGACACAGGAGTCTTAAAGTAATTTCAGGATGGGTTTTTTGAAAGGGTTTTTCAGCTGACCGTGAAGTCCTCTTTTGTATCCTTCCTCTATCTAGTAAGTGGACCTCGCTTTGCTAAATCTACCTTCATACTGTGTATGTCTTTTCCTCTGAACTCACCGTTAATATACGTGGGGGCTACTATCATCTTTGGGGAATTTCACTAGAGGTAAGCCAGGTCTGTTCCTTCCTCTTCCAGGCGTAGTTAGTTCTCCGGCTGGCGCATGGCATCTAGGCAGCCGTAGGAATGCTTCCTGGCTACTGTTAGTTGTGTGGTAGATTTAGGTCACGGTCAGCTTGAGTTTCCATCACCCGAGAGCTAGTCTGTTATTTTTGTGTTTCTGATGTTCCCATGCCATTGGGGAATCATGACAGTATGACCGGCCCTGTTAAAGTAATTGGCAGAAGAAAGGACAGTAAAAGAAGTCTGTAGATTTTTTTTTTTTTTTTCCTCTCATGTTTGTTACTTAGTTGGCTCAGTTGTATTTCTGCTCTATTTACAGCCTTGCCTTTCTCTCCTTCTAATCCTTGAATGGCTCTGATCTCTCCGGTTTAAGGATGGACCCTCAGAGTTTGGCTGCAGGTTTAAATAATCTTGCTACGAAGGTTCAGAATTTACAAGATTATGTTATACGTACTCCTATTTCTGAACCTAAGATTCCTACACCAGAGGTATTTTCTGGAGATAGATCTCGGTTTCTGAATTTCAAATGTAATTGTAAATTATTCCTTTCTCTCAGACCTCACTCCTCTGGAGATCCTGTTCAGCAGGTTAAGATTGTGATTTCTTTGCTGCGAGGTGACCCTCAAAATTGGGCATTTTCATTGACACCAGGGGATCCTGCGTTGCTCAATGTGGATGCGTTTTTTCTGGCTTTAGGGTTGCTGTATGAGGAACCTAATTTGGAGATTCAAGCTGAAAAAGCTGTAATAGCCCTGTCTCAAGGGCAAGATGAAGCTGAGATATACTGCCAAAAATTTCGTAAATGGTCTGTGCTTACTCAGTGGAATGAGTGTGCCCTAGCGGCAAATTTCAGAGAGGGCCTTTCTGATGCCGTTAAGGATGTCATGGTGGGGTTTCCTACGCCCACAGGTCTGAATGAGTCCATGACAATGGCGATTCAGATTGATCGGCGTTTGCGGGAGCGCAAACCCGTGCACCATTTGGCGGTATCTTCTGAAGGGACGCCAGAGAAAATGCAATGTGACAGAATTCTGTCAAGAAGCGAGCGGCAGAATTATAGGCGCAAAAATGGCTTGTGCTTCTACTGTGGTGATTCCGCGCATGTTATATCAGCATGCTCTAAACGTACTAGGAAGGTTGACAAGTCTGTTTCTATTGGCACTTTACAGTCTAAATTTCTTCTGTCTGTAACTCTGATTTGTTCATTATCAGTTATTACCGTGGATGCCTATGTGGACTCTGGCGCCGCTCTGAGTCTCATGGATTGGTCCTTCGCCAGGCGCTGTGGGTTTGATTTGGAGCCTCTGGAAGTTCCTATACCTCTGAAGGGTATTGATTCTACACCTCTGGCTTGTAATAGACCACAGTTCTGGACGCAAGTGACTATGCGTATGACTCCAGACCATCAGGAGATGATTCGCTTCCTCGTGTTGTATAATTTACATGATGTTTTAGTGCTTGGATTACCATGGTTACAATCTCATAACCCAGTACTGGACTGGAAAACTATGTCTGTGTTAAGCTGGGGATGTCGGGGGGGCTCATGGGGACATACCTTTGGTTCCTATCTCGTCATCTATTCCCTCTGAGATTCCTGCATTTTTGTCGGATTTTGGGGATATTTTTGAAGAGCCTAAAATTGGTTCTCTCCCTCCCCACAGAGAGTGTGATTGCGCCATAGATCTGATTCCAGGCAGTAAATTTCCAAAGGGTCGTTTGTTTAACCTATCTGTACCTGAGCATGCTGCCATGCGAGAATATGTTAAGGAGTCCCTGGAAAAGGGACATATTCGTCCTTCTTCATCACCTTTAGGAGCTGGGTTTTTCTTTGTCTCTAAAAAGGATGGCTCGCTGAGGCCTTGTATTGATTATCGACTCCTGAATAAAATTACTGTCAAATATCAGTATCCGTTGCCGCTGCTTACTGATTTGTTTGCTCGCATAAGGGGGGCTAAGTGGTTCTCCAAGATTGATCTCCGTGGGGCGTATAATTTGGTGCGAATTAAGCAAGGGGATGAGTGGAAAACCGCATTTAATACGCCTGAGGGCCACTTTGAGTATTTAGTAATGCCTTTCGGCCTTTCTAATGCGCCTTCAGTTTTTCAGTCCTTTATGCATGATATTTTCCGTGAATATCTGGATAAATTTATGATTGTGTATTTGGACGATATTTTGATTTTTTCTGAGGACTGGGAGTCTCATGTTCAGCAGGTCAGGAGGGTTTTTCAGGTCTTGCGGGAGAATTCTCTGTGTGTAAAGGGTTCTAAGTGTGTTTTTGGGGTTCAAAAGATTTCCTTTTTGGGGTACATTTTTTCCCCTTCTTCTGTTGAGATGGACCCTGTCAAGGTTCGGGCTATTTGTGACTGGACGCAGCCTACTTCTCTAAAGGGTCTTCAGAAGTTCTTGGGCTTTGCTAATTTTTATCGTCGATTTATAACTGGTTTTTCTGGTGTTGCTAAGCCTCTTACGGATTTGACTAAGAAGGGTGCTGATGTTGCCAATTGGTCCTCTGCCGCTGTGGAGGCCTTTCGGGAACTTAAGCGCCGCTTTTCGTCTGCCCCTGTGTTGCGCCAGCCCGATGTCTCTCTCCCCTTTCAGGTTGAGGTCGATGCTTCCGAGATCGGAGCGGGGGCGGTTTTGTCGCAGAAAAGTTCCGATTGCTCAGTGATGAGACCTTGTGCGTTCTTTTCTCGAAAATTTTCTGCCGCCGAAAGAAATTATGATGTCGGTAATCGGGAGCTTTTGGCCATGAAGTGGGCATTTGAGGAGTGGCGTCATTGGCTTGAGGGTGCTAGACATCAGGTGGTGGTTTTGACTGATCACAAGAATCTGATTTATCTTGAGTCTGCCAGGCGCCTGAATCCTAGACAGGCGCGCTGGTCGTTGTTTTTCTCTCGGTTTAATTTTGTGGTCTCATATCTACCAGGTTCTAAGAATGTGAAGGCGGATGCCCTTTCTAGGAGTTTTGAGCCTGATTCCCCTGGTGATTCGGAACCTACAGGTATCCTTAAGGATGGGGTGATATTATCCGCTATTTCCCCAGATCTGCGACGTGCTTTGCAAGAGTTTCAGGCGGATAGACCTGATCGCTGTCCACCTGGTAGACTGTTTGTTCCTGATGATTGGACCAGTAGAGTCATCTCGGAGGTTCATTCTTCTACGCTGGCGGGTCATCCTGGAATTTTTGGTACCAGGGATTTGGTGGCTAGATCCTTCTGGTGGCCATCTCTGTCTCGTGATGTGCGTGTTTTTGTGCAGTCTTGTGATGTGTGTGCTCGGGCCAAGCCTTGTTGTTCTAGGGCTAGCGGGTTGTTGTTGCCCTTGCCTATTCCGAAGAGGCCTTGGACGCACATCTCGATGGACTTTATTTCTGATCTTCCTGTCTCTCAGAGGATGTCTGTTATCTGGGTGGTGTGTGACCATTTTTCTAAGATGGTTCATTTGGTGCCATTGCCGAAGTTGCCTTCCTCGTCTGAGTTGGTTCCTTTGTTTTTTCAAAATGTGGTTCGCTTGCATGGTATTCCTGAAAATATCGTTTCTGATAGGGGTACCCAGTTCGTTTCTATATTTTGGCGGGCATTCTGTGCCAGGTTGGGCATTGATTTGTCTTTTTCGTCTGCCTTCCATCCTCAGACTAATGGCCAGACGGAGCGAACTAATCAAACTTTGGAGACGTATTTGAGGTGTTTTGTGTCTGCGGATCAGGATGATTGGGTTGCCTTTTTGCCGTTGGCGGAGTTTGCTCTTAATAATCTTTCCAGTTCTGCCACTTTGGTTTCCCCTTTCTTTTGCAATTCGGGGTTTCATCCCCGTTTTTCTTCTGGTCAGGTGGAGTCTTCGGATTGTCCTGGAGTAGATGCTGTGGTGGATCGGTTGTATCGGATTTGGGAACAAGTGGTGGACAATTTGAATTTGTCCCAGGAGAGGACTCAGCGGTTTGCTAACCGCCAGCGTCGGGTTGGTCCTCGCCTTCGTGTTGGGGACTTGGTGTGGTTGTCTTCCCGTTTTGTCCCAATGAGGGTTTCTTCTCCTAAATTTAAGCCTCGGTTCATCGGTCCCTATAGGATTTTGGAGATTGTTGGCCCTGTTTCCTTTCGTTTGGACCTTCCGGCATCTTTCGCTATCCATGGTGTGTTCCATCGGTCGTTGTTGCGGAGATACGAGGTGCCGGTGGTTCCTTCTGCTGGGCCTCCTGCTCCTGTGCTGGTTGAGGGTGAATTGGAGTACGTTATAGAGAAGATCTTGGACTCCCGTATTTCCAGGCGGAGACTCCAGTACCTGGTTAAATGGAGGGGCTATGGTCATTAAGATAATTCTTGGGTAACTGCCTCTGATGTTCATGCCTCGGATTTGGTTCGTGCCTTTCATAGGGCTCATCCAGGTCGCCCTGGCGGTTCTTGTGAGGGTTCGGTGCCCCCTCCTTAAGGGGGGGGTACTGTTGTGATCCGCTTTTTGGCTCCCCTGGTGGTGGCTGGTGGTACTGGAGACTTGTGTGTGCTTTTCTGCCTCAGCTCACCTGCTTCCATCAGTTTTGGGAGTTCCCTATTTAGCCTTGCTCTCCAGTCACTTCCTTGCCGGTCATCATTGTAACCTGAGTCATTCAGTTGCATGTTCCTGCTACTAGTCTGCTGATCAGCTAAGTGGACTCTTGTCCTTATTGTTTTGTTTTTCTTGTCCAGTTTACAGTTTTGTCATTTCCTGTTACTGGAAGCTCTTGTGGACTGAAATTGCCACTCCTGTGTCATGAGTTGACACAGGAGTCTTAAAGTAATTTCAGGATGGATTTTTTGAAAGGGTTTTTCAGCTGACCGTGAAGTCCTCTTTTGTATCCTTCCTCTATCTAGTAAGTGGACCTCGCTTTGCTAAATCTACCTTCATACTGTGTATGTCTTTTCCTCTGAACTCACCGTTAATATACGTGGGGGCTACTATCATCTTTGGGGAATTTCACTAGAGGTAAGCCAGGTCTGTTCCTTCCTCTTCCAGGCGTAGTTAGTTCTCCGGCTGGCGCATGGCATCTAGGCAGCCGTAGGAATGCTTCCTGGCTACTGTTAGTTGTGTGGTAGATTTAGGTCACGGTCAGCTTGAGTTTCCATCACCCGAGAGCTAGTCTGTTATTTTTGTGTTTCTGATGTTCCCATGCCATTGGGGAATCATGACAGGTGTCACATGGAAAAACTCGGTGAAGTGAATTACAAGGTACACCAGCCCGGTCGCAGGAAGCCGCACCAGGTATACCATGTCAACTTACCCAAACCTTGGCGGGATCTTGAGCCCCTGGAAGCTCCTTGCCTGGGGGCCTGTCCTGAAGCCAAGGTCGAGGAGGTCGTAATTGCTGACATGCTGACACCGACTCAGAAGGAACAATGTCGGGAACTGCTGCAGCAGAACCAGGATCTCTTCTCAGAGTTGTCAGGGTTGACAGACTTAGCTGCTTCCTCAGGTAGACACAGGAGCCGTTCTGGTAGAAAATCACCTGCTGGTTTATTGTTCATAGCATAAACCTTGTCAGGGTTCAGCAAAATAAACAGACCCTTGCTGGTATAACGGTAAAACAAACAAAACACAGTTCATATGAATCCATTCCCTACAGGGTTCACCTGCATTATCCTGCACAGACCTTTAGCTCGGGAGCTATCTGGGAGTTCCTGCTCTCCCATTACACAACACACACTGACTCTCATGGACAGGTATTTACCACCCATGTGATGGTCACATAACCTTGACCTCACACAGGACTCTGCACGTGGAGATACAGTGAACCTCCACCCACCTGCTCTATGGAGGTCCACTAAAATCTGCCCATAACATAGGTTACTATTAACCCTCTCAGCATTTAGCATGCTGGAGGCAAAAACACTCTGGTTTTACATCACTGACTGCTTTATGCGCAATGACATGTATCTCCCTTCACATACTATGCCAGTGACACTATCTATTATATATATGTGTGTGTGTATGTGTTTTGATGAATATTTCCTTTGAAAACAATGTGAAAATGACAGAGAATTGCTGTATGTAAAAGTTCATGTTAAAATCGGATGTAAATCGGATGCTAGTTGTGAAAAATCGGATTGCACTCCATGACACTCGCATTACACTCGTGTGACTCTCGGCAGGGAGACTCGGACCGATTTTTCATACATTTAGTGTGACTTCAGCCTTAGGCATGCTCTTTCACAGAAAATTGTGCAGTGCAAATGGATCTTTAACCCCTTTTTGACATTAGACATACTATCCTGTTGAGGTGACCTGGGCCCGTATGACCATCGACGGAATGGTACGTCATATGTGATCAGCCACGACTGATCGCGGCCGGGTGTCAGCTGATTATCACACACTCTTGTTCCGAGAGTCTCCTTCTGTCTCCTTCCTGCAGGCCCTGGATCCAAGATGGCCACGGGGTCCTTCCGGGTCCTGCAGGGAGGTGGCTTGTCAGTGCCTGCTGAGAGCAGGCGCCGGCAAGCCTCCTGCACTGCCTGTCAGATCGCTGATCTAACACAGTGCTCTGCAAAGTGTCAGATCAGTGATCTGACACTATATAGTGATGTCCCACCCTGGGACAAAGTAAAAAAGTAAAAAAAAAAATATTACACTGTGGAAAAATATATATATATATAAAAAATCCTAAATAAAGAAAAAAAATATATTGTTCCAATAATTATATTTCTTTATGTAAATAAAAAAAAAATAAAAATACACATATTTAGTGTCGCCACATCCGTAATGACCCGACCTATAAAACTGTCCCACTAGTTAACCTCTTCAATGAACTCCGTAAAAAAATAAAATAAAAAACGAGGCAAAAACAATGCTTTATCATCATACTGCCGAACAACAAGTGGAATAAAACGCGATCAAGAAGACGGATATAAATAAACATGGTACCGCAAAAAACGAACAGCCACACAACGTCATCAGAAAAAAAATAAAAACGTTATAGCCCTCAGAATAAATCGATGCAAAAATAATTATTTTTTTATATAAAATAGTTTTTACTGTATAAAAGCGCCAAAACATAAATAAAGATATAAGTGAGGTATCGCTGTAATCGTTCTGACCCAAAGAATAAAACTGCTTTATCAATTTTACCAAACGCGGAATGGTATAAATGCCCCCCCCAAAAAAATTAATGAATTGCTGTTTTTTGTTCATTCTGCCTAACAAAAATCGGAATAAAAAGCGATCAAAAAATGTCATGTACTTCTTTTTGAAAACCATCTGTATTTTGTCAGAAGCTATATGGTATTTTCTTGATCCGTACATCATTATGAGATATCCTGTTCATAGAGCGTCCGAGTGACTCCTCTACATTTTCTTTAGGTGGAGCCCTAATCATATGTTGGCCCCAAAGGACATTAAAAGAGCACATACGGATCAAAATATTTATTTGCACTAACAGCACTTTATATTCATAGGTAGTGTTGAGCATTCCGATACCGCAAGTATCGGGTATCGGCCGATATTTGCTGTATCGGAATTCCGATACCGAGTTCCGATATTTTTGTGATATCGGAAATCGGAATCGGAAGTTCCCAGTGTATGGTTCCCAGGGTCTGGAGGAGAGGAGACTCTCCTTCAGGCCCTGGGATCCATATTCATGTAAAAAATAAAGAATACAAATTAAAAATATGGATATACTCACCCCTCCGGCGGACCCTGGACCTTAGCGGTGTAACCGGGAGCCTCCGTTCCTAAGAATGCAGTGAGTGTAGGACCTGCGATTATGTCGCGGCTTGTGATTGGTCGCATGAGCGGTCACATGAGCGGTCACGCGACCAATCACTAGCCGTGACTTCATCGAAGGTCCTTCACTCTGCATTCTTAGGAACGGAGGCTGCCGGTTACATCGCTAAGGTCCAGGGTCCGCCGGAGGGGTGAGTATATCCATATTTTTTATTTTTATTCTTTATTTTTTACATGAATATGGATCCCAGGGCCTAAAGGAGAGTTTCCTCTCCTTCAGACCCTGGGAACCATCCAGGATACCTTCCGATATTTGTGTCCCATTGACTTGTATTGGTATCGGGTATCGGTATCGGCGAGATCCGATATTTTGCCGGTATCGACCGATCCAATCCGATACCGATACTTTCGAATATCGGAAGGTATCGTCTCAACACTATTCATAGGTGTTTGGTGGTAGCTTTTGATAGGGATTCCTGTGGAGGGTCATTAAGGGTCAGTCGACGTTGAGCGGGGTACCATATCGCTTCCCAGGGTGCCAACCTCCGCTGCAAGGAAGGGACTCGTTTCAGGGTCAGGCACTATCTCTCCTCCCTAGTCCATTCCTTTTTGCCTAATATTGGGTTTCAAAACCTTTGACACCCTATTTGTGCATTGATTACTATATTTTGTGTGTTACTGACAGGAATTTACCTAGACCCTCCATTTTCCCCTTTTACTTTAATAGATAATACTGGTTTTGGCTTTTGATACTTTTAATACATATTAATAAAAGGTATTTTTTAGGCCTTTTTTTGTTATGGTTTTTCAAAGGTTGAAAATAACAGCTAGCACCTTATCTTATATCTATTTTCCGGGAAAATAAATCTAATCTATTATGTAGCAGTCATGTTATATTGGTTTTAACCTTCCTTAACAGGACATAAAAAATGACTGACTAATGATCACTACTTTATCTCTGAAATCTCCATATTGGAGAACCTCCAGAAACATTTCTATGAATATTACTTAATAATTGCATTTTATCAACTTTTTACCTTTAAGTTTGGCGGCTCTTTTAATAATTCAGAAAAATCATTGACTGTGGACCTGCAACATAACCATAAGTATTAAGAACGTTTCTTACATAACTGTCCATAAAAAACTTTTATCAAGTGTATCAGGGTCCTAAATAATTGAAACATATCACTACTTTGCACAGAACCTGTGAATAAAAAATAAGATTAAAAATAAATCATATGTCAAAAGCAGGAGGATAGGAAAAAGAATGAAATATTAAGTTGGATTACTGTAAGATGGATTGACAACACTTGTCCAAATGATTAAATTACTGTACATGTAGCTTTTAGGACACATGCACAATATAATTGCTAATATTTCTAGAAGAGCCTTCTATGTGCTGTGAAGAACCGACCTTTGTGAATAAATATGCTCCAAAAGTCCAAAGAATTCAGCGTTTACATAGAGCAATGGGTGACAATGGCCAATTACCAGCAAAGTGCCACACAGTATTATTTATATTTCCTACTTATATCCGGCAATGCTGCCTTTGATTTTCCGTTTTACTTTTAGCAGTGTGTATATTTCTGCTGACATTTAGATAGCAGTCATAGTGAATGATACTTAGCCTTTGAAGATCTTGCATTGGCATTTACTGTTGTTTACTTGAGCAAAACTTCAGAAAAAAAGCAAAACACCTCAAATTTTGTGCTGAGATAAAGATCTGTAAATAAAGAACAGGGCAGAAAAGTTGCGATACATAATTACCTATTTCAAAAAAAGTTTAGTACTTATATAAAAGCTACATAAAGTTTTTTTTTTTTAAGTGTCACTTTATATAAGTCAATCAATTAAATAGAAAGGAGGTGTTCTCATTGTGACCTTCGCAGAGTTAATTGTTTTCACATAAATATAATTCACTAGATGGTGGCCCGATTCTAACGCATCGGGTATTCTAGAATATGCATGTCCACGTAGTATATTGCCCAGCCACGTAGTATATTGCCCAGTCACGTAGTACATTGCCCAGTCACGTAGTATATTGCCCAGTCACGTAGTATATTGCCCAGCCACGTAGTATATTGCCCAGCCACGTAGTATATTGTCCAGGCATGTAGTATATTGCCAAGTCACGTAGTATATTGCCCAGCGACGTAGTATATTGCCAAGTCACGTAGTATATTGCCCAGCGACGTAGTATATTGCCCAGCCACGTAGTATATTGCCCAGCGATGTAGTATATTGTTCAGCGCTGTAGTATATTGCCCAATTACGTAGTATATTGCCCAGTGACGTAGTATATTGCCCAGTTACGTAGTATATTGCCCAGTGACGTAGTATACAGCACAGAGCCACGTAGTATATTGCACAGCGAAGTAGTATACAGCACAGAGCCAAGTAGTATATTAGCCAGTCACGTAGTATATTGCCCAGCCACGTTTGTCACAGGTTAAAAAATAAAAAATAAACATATACTCACCTTTCCGAGGACCCCTTGTAGTCCACGGCAGCTTCCGGTCCCAGGGTTGGTCTGAGCGCAGGACCTGTGATGACGTCGCGGTCACATGACTGTAGCGGTCACATGACCGTGACGTCACGTCAGGTCCTTTCCGCGCAGGCGCGCAGGACTTGTGATGATGTTGCGGTCACATGACCGTGACGTCATGGCAGGTCCTTCTGCCATACCATCTTTGCCACCGCAACCTGCAACGGAAGATGACGGGCGGCGCGAAATGCTCAGCGGACTACAGAGGGTGAGTATAGCAGGTTTTTTTTTATTTATTATTTTTAACATTACATTTTGTACTATTGATGCTGCATAGGCAGCGTCAATAGTACAAAGTAGGGGACACACAGGGTTAATAGCGGCGGTAACGGAGTGCGTTACCAGTGGCATAACGCGGTCCGTTACCGCCGGCATTAACCCTGTGTGAGCGGTGACCGGAGGGGTGTATGCTAGCGCCGGGCAGTGAGTGCGGGGAGTAAGGAGCGGCCATTTTTTTCCGGACTGTGCGCGTCGCTGATTGGTCGCGGCAGCCATGACAGGCAGCTGGCGAGACCAATCAGCGAACAAATAACCGCGACAGACAGACAGAAGGACAGACGGAAGTACCCTTAGACAATTATATAGTAGATGTACTTAGTCAAACACATAAAAGCTTTGTGGAAAATGAAGCATTATTTATCCCAGGGTTTTCGAATCGTTTTGTTTTAATAGTTGCGGTTAATCATAAGGTGAATTATATACTAATTCAAATGAAACAAAATGCTGATTCCATCTTTCAGTTTGAAAATAAATTGTAATCCTATAAAACCTGTAAATTATATAGTTGCTGCATTCATCTTGAAACTGAGTAGAGCTTACATAAAATGACTGAGTGAAATGACAAGTCAATAACTTCTTGTACAAAAAAACAAACAATATCTATCTGTATGCCAATATGTTTGATATTTTTTCACCACAAAGTTAAAGCGAACTTGTCAGCAGGATGTTAAGTAAACTAAAGACATTGTCAGGTAGGCAGTGTTAAAATGATTAAAAGGATACCTAGAGAGAAGAAATCTGTCTTATGGTTTTTGTGTAATCAGTGTTAGAAGTTTTATCTTCCTGTTCTAAGCCAGAGAAACCAAGGAATGTCCTGCCTACAGGGCGCCCCGAAAACACAAACAGTCTGTCTCTATGATGACAAGTTTGGGCACCCTGCATAATTAGCACCTTTTTTTGCAAATATCACAGCTTGTAAATAGTTTTTGTCACTAGCCAAGAGTCTTTGAGGGATTTTCATCCATTATTGTTTGAAAAATTCCTCAAGTTCTGTGAGATTCCTGAGTCATCTTGCATGCACTGCTATTTTGAGGTCTAGCCACAGATTTTCAATGATGTTCAAATTAGGGGACTGTGAGGGCCATTGTAAAACCTTCAGCTAGTGCCTTTTGAAGTAGCCTATTGTGAATTTTGACCTGTGTTTAGGAACATTATCCATTTGTGGAAGCCATCATCTTTTCAACTTCAGCTTTTTTACAGATGATGTCATGTTTGTAATTATTGAAATTTCAATGAATCCATTCTTCCCTTTACCCGTGAAACATTCCCCTTGCCTTTGGCTGCAACGCAACTACATAGCATGATTAATTAACCCCTATCCTTAGTGGTTGACAAAATGTTCTTTTCCTGAAATTCTGTGCCCTTTTTTCTCCACACGTACCTTTGATCATTGTGGCCAATGAGTTCTATTTTAATCTCATCGGTCCACAGGGCTTGTTTGCAAAATGCATTAGGCTTGTTTAGATGCTCCTTTGCAAACTTCTGATGCTGAATTTTATGGTGATGACATAAGAGAGGTTTTCTTCTGCTGACTCTTCCATGAAGGGCAGTTTTGTGCAGGTGTCTCAGAACAGTAGAACAATGTGCCACAAATCCAGAGTCTGCTAAATCTTTCTGATGGTCTTTTGCAATCAAGTGGGGTTCTGATTAGCAATCCTATGAGCAGCTCTCACTGAAATTTTATATGATCTTCCAGACCTTATCTTGACCTCCATCTCCAACTGTCCATTTCTTAATTACATTTCGAACTGAGAAAAAGGCTACTTGAAAATGAACCTACTCCTGCTTTGTGGGCCTCCACCATTTTCATTTTCAGAGTGCTAGGCAGCTGCTTAAACGAAGGTATGACTTCTGTGTTTGGCACAAGGTTAGAGGCGGCTGGGTTTTTATAAAAAGATGACGTTTTCAGTGGTACCATTTTTATGTACATTTGTCTTTTGTATCTTGTTTTATTGCACTTTTTGTTTGGTATGATAATAAAGCATTGTTTTTTGCCTTGTTTTTTATTTTTATCTTTTACAGTGTTCACTGAAGGGGTTAACTAGTGGAATAGTTTTATATAGCGGGTCGTTCCGGACCTGACAATGCCAAATACGTGTATTTTTTTAAAACATTTTTTTTACATAAATAAATATATTTATTGGAATAATATTTTTTTTCTCTTTCTTTGTTCCTTATATGGGGATTTTTTTATATATATTTTTACACTTAATAGTTTCTTTTTAATTTTTTGCATTGTCCCACAATGGGACTTTACTGTATTGTGACAGATCGCTAATCTGATATTCTGCAATTCTTCTGCAATGCTTCTGCACTGCAGAGCATCGGAGCAGCGTCTGACAGGCAGGGAAGGAGACATGTAAGCTCCTGCTTTTAAGCGATTGCATTGCGTTGTCCTTATAGAAGCAAATAGGTAGCCCCCTCCCGGAGTGATCTCAATGTCACTGTCACTATCGACACAGAGCTGACACGCTCACCTGATCGCGGTGGCGCTCAGCAGGAGCCCCCACGATCGCTGCGCCACACATGTACGGCGCTTTGCAGTAATGCAGTTGCCAGAGTGCCGTACATGTACAGTGAATCTTGGTAAGGGGTTAAAAGAGCAGTCTAAAGAGAAGACTATGGAATCTCGTATCTTTCCTACAGCAGCACCTTTAATATTCTCTCCCGGATTGACCACACTGAGACCTATGCAAATCGATAGGCAGAGACTGTCACCAACTGAAAAATCCCATTAACTTTCATTGGGGCTATCTATATTGTGCTGAATGGGATCACTTTCACACAGACTGTCGCCACACAAGCAATCGTCAGCCGCTAGGCGAGAAAGGAGGAATCACCCTGGAGTTAACTCTATCCTCCACTAATGTTAAATTCCTTGTGCCGCCAATTTCTGTTTCTTTGGTTCCTGTGTTCTCAAGGGAAGCATTCATCGATTTTGGATCAGCAGAGAACTTCATGGACGTCTCTCTGGTCAAAAGGCTGAAAATTTGTCTAGTTTCACTGCAGACTAAACTAAAGCTAACCTCTGCAAATGGCCCTATTGGATGTTACCACCATTCTTGGTGGTAACATCCAATTCTGGACAGAGAAGGTAACTCTTCAGATTGGTGCACCACACGCTGACGATACTTATTTTTTAATTTTGCCACTGTCGAATGCATTGGTGCTTTTGGGACTTCCGTGGCCATGACTTTGTGTTCCAGTCATTGACTGTTCATTTGACCAGATTACCCAATGGGGTCCATCTTATTTTCTCAATTGCCTCAAAATTCTACCTCAGCCCCCTCTTGTGAAACTCTGCTCAGCATCTACTGCCTCCAATTTGCCTGTGCCCTGACAGGTATCTTCTCAAATTAGAGGGCCGAGATACTACGGCCTGATGGGCCATATGACTGTGCCATTCACCTTCTTGCATGCATGGAACCAACCAGAGGGAGAGGTTATCATCTGTCCCAGAGACTTAGGCAATGTTGGCTACATCAAAGTGAATCCGGAGAAGGAATTTTTCCTAAAATCTACATCCCCACCTGGTTCTGGTTTCTTCTTTGTTAAAAAGAAACATAGCTTTCTGAGACCGCGCATAGACTATCCGGACTTGAATAAAATGAGCCCATTTTTCCATTGCCATTCATCTCTGAGCTATTCAACAGGATTAAAGGTGGTGCTTATAACTCAATGTTCATCAAAGAGGTCAAATGAATTGAAGACAGCTGTCATACTTCTGGGTTCTAGCCCTTGAGCCTATGTTTTGAGGTCAGCTTCTCTGTCCCCTGAGGCAGAGCACACACACCTTTTTCCAGGTGTTTAGGTTCTGCTATTATGGCTGCAGTCTGTTTAGCATAACACAGGTGTTTTCATTTGTTTGCCCTATCACTTTTTGGGTGTGGCTTTATATTCTGTCCCACTGCTAGCATTTCCTACTGGAAAAAATTCCCATTTTGATCTTCAGCCTTACTGCTCTAGTTTAAAACCAGTTATTGAATTTCCAGCTAGAGTTTTAGCTCTGCTGTTTCTGTTCTTTGCTCTGCACCTAGCTTCTGTTTCTTTTTAGGAAGTAGGTGGCATATTTTCTAACAATACTCAGGGATCTTTCCTTTTTTCAGCACACTTTTCCTTTTGCAGGTAATTCACATTCTGTTCTGCCCACCGGTTCTTTAGGAGGAATGTGATGTGATTCACAGCCTTTTAGGCAGTATAGCCTAGAGATGCCATATTCTAGTCTGTGGTTAGTGCGATATCTGCTCACACAGGAACCACTAGGGCTATGGGGTCAAGATCTCTAGTCTGTACAGGAACTGGCAGGGTCAGTTGCAGTATTTAGATTTACCTATTATCCTGAGTGAATTACTACTCTATCATAACAACAGCATTCAGCACCCTTTTTGCTTGCTATGAATATCTACTAATGCCTTTTTGAATTATGCAATGCACCAACTGTGTTCCATCACTTTGTGAACAAGATCTTTTGTAATGTCCTGTAACATTATGTTTTAGTCTATCTGAATGGGATCTTAATCTTCTCCATAGACTTGGACTCTTATCGCCTTCATGACTACTGCTTTCTAATGAGACTGTGACAAAATAACCTGTATGCCAAGTTGGAGAAATGTCTGTTTGAGTGACAAGAGTTGTCATTCTTCGACTACATCATCTCTTCTGGCCATCTTTGTATGGAGCCAGAGAAACTTCTCCACCATATTGGATTGGTCCCAGCCACTCGTTCTGAAGGCTCTCCAAAGATTTCTTGGCTTTGCTAATTATTACCACCAGTTTATTAAAAACTACACTCAAGTGGTTGCCCTGCTGACAGCCCTAACTTGGAAGGGTGCCAAGTCTCAGAACTGGTTAGAATCTGCTGTTTGAGCCTTTCAAGGACACAAGTCTTGTTTTTCTGCTGCCCTCGCCCTGCACCATGATAATGTGAACAATCTGTTCTTCGTTGATGCGGACGCCTCCACCATTGGTGTAAGAGCAGTTCTCCCTCAAAATTCTTTTAGCGCAAAAAATCATCTCTGGGGATTCTTCTCCAGGACCACAAAAATCAGGAGTATCTTCATTCTGCTTATACGCTGAATCACAGTCAAGCTTGATGGTTGCTCTTTTTCTCACTGTTTGATTTTATCCTCAGCTGTCGCCAGCTTAGGAAAACTACAAGGCTGACAACCTATGCAAGCCCTTTGATCCTTCTGATGTTGCCGCTTTCAAATGCAACTGAACTGGAACATATTGCTGCAGCCATCTCTTCCTCCTCCAGTTCACTACATAAAGGACATTCTCCGGTGTTAAATGCAGACCACTGGAAGGTCTTATCCTAGGCTGATTCATCTTTCCTCTCCTGTCATCCAGGAGTCAAATGTACCACTGACCTACTCTCCTGCTTCTGTGGCACCCCAGGAGTTCGGGTACCACATTGGTACTGCTTTCCTCTCAGGGAGGGTGATACCATGCCTGCAAATGAGGAGGATCCCTTTGACAGGTAATCTGTACATGCAACATGTTCTGACTCCAGGCCAGAAGGGGGAGCTCTGGACCCGGTTTCAGGGGAGCTTCCCTAGATATTTACATATTCTGGCTTGGAGGAGGAGTTCGTTAGTTCAGTCTGGAGTTTGTGTGAGACAGAGAAGGAGGAAGGAGCACAGAAGAAATAAGGAGCTGGAGGATAGCTGCGACTGGGCTCCCTCCACACTGGAGCGCAGGGACCGGACACTGGGAGTCTGAGGCAGTGTGGGACTGTATGCCCCACAGCAGAAACCAGAGGGCAGGAGATTTAAAGCAATTTGTCCACATCTACATCCTGAGGTACAGCAACATACAAAGCCCAGAGTCACCGTGAATAGAAACCCCTATGAAACGGCTCGCGTTGCCTACCATGCAGGAATGGTCTCAGGACAGAGAGTGAGAGAGGACCTTGAAAGAAGCCATAGGCAGCAAGAGACTATTATACAGCGTGTAGTGGAAGGCTCCCAATCTGACCTGGCAAAGGGAATTCAACTCATTTCCAGGCTGCCTGTACTCCACCGTCACCTGTTGCTGGTATCCTGGACTGTGGCTGCAAACCACCAGTAAAACATAGTTACATAGTTACATAGTTATTAAGGTTGAAGGAAGACTTTAAGTCCATCTAGTTCAACCCATACCCTAACCTAACATGCCCTAACATGTTGATCCAGAGGAAGGCAAAAAAAACCCATGTGGCGTAGAGTACACAGGTGAAGAGACTACAACCTTATGTCCTCTGATTATTTCTGGCAAGACACTATCTTTGACAAATACACCAGGAGCCCTGGGAACCCAGCTTCACTTGTGGGAAGCCATACCATCCTTGCTGCAGTGCCATCACTCCCCAGAGGACCCCTTTAAGCAGCATCGGTCATCCCTGACTGAATACCACAGGTGGCGTCATGAACATTCTTATTTCTAATAACCCCTTTAAAGACCTTTCCTTTAATTTGGACTTCCAGGGCCACTGTGACTTCCCCTTTCATGACCACCGGACCCGGTACCGAGTACCCCTAGGCCCTGGCCGGCACCCATTTCTATTATTGACCTAAATGTAAACAAAACGTCAAGGAGTTTGTAGCACCTTGCCAACAGTGTGCACAGTTCAAACCTTCTAGTCAAGCATGTCTCGGTCCTATCCAGCTTCTTCCAATTCCACAAGACACTTGAGTTAAGATATCTATGGACTTTATTACTAATCTTTCTGATGTGTAGGGTTTCACTATTACCTGGGTTGTAGTGGATTGATTCTCCAAAATGTCCTATTTTGTGTGCTTACCAGGTCTTCCATCCACTCCACAGTTTGCTCAAGAGTTTTTCAAAGAAATTTTCCTGTCCCATGGGCTTCTAGCTTGTATAGCCTTTGACTTTAGGGAGCAATTTGTTTCCAGGTTCTGGAGGGCTACATTGTTAGAAAATTTCATGCTAAACGTCTGCTTTCTGCCATTATGGACTCATCTGGAAGGGACCCTAACAGCAAGTGTACTGTTTTGCACCTGTCTGTCATCTGGGCTTTGCTCTCCTCTCCCCGGTCTGCTGAACTTTGTTGTGCCCCACATTGAGCTTTGCAGCTCTAAAGGCCCCGTCTCACATAGCGAGATCGCTAGCGAGATCGCTGCTGAGTCACAAGTTTTGTGACGCAACAGCGACCTCAGTAGCGATCTCGCTATGTGTGACATGTACCAGCGATCAGGCCCCTGCTGCGAGATCGCTGGTCGTGTCGGAATGGCCTGGACCTTTTTTTGGTCGTTGAGGTCCCGCTGACATCGCTGAATCGGTGTGTGTGACACCGATCCAGCGATGTCTTCACTGGTAACCAGGGTAAACATTGGGTTACTAAGCGCAGGGCCGCGCTTAGTAACCCGATGTTTACCCTGGTTACCAAAAAAAACAAACGGTACATACTCACCATCTGTTGCCCGTCAGGTCCCTTGCAGTCTGCTTCCTGCTCTGACTGCCGCCGTAAACTGAGAGCACAGCAGTGACGTCACCGCTGCGCTCTGCTCTCACTGTACGGCGGCACACAGTCAGAGCGGGAAGCAGACGGCAAGGGACCTGACGGGCAACAGATGGTGAGTATGTAGTGTTTGGTTTTTTTGGTAACCAGGGTAAACATCGGGTTACTAAGCGCGGCCCTGCGCTTTTAGTAACCCCATGTTTACCCTGGTTACCCGGGTGCTGCAGGGGGACTTCGGCATCGTTGAAGACAGTTTCAACGATGCCGAAGTCGTTCCCCTGATCGTTGGTCGCTGGAGAGAACTGTCTGTGTGACAGCTCCCCAGCGACCACACAGCGACAAAACAGCGACGCTGCAGCGATCAGCATCATTGTCTGTATCGCTGCAGCGTCGCTGTGTGAGACGGGGCCTTAAGTGCTTAGGAGGTCTGTGTGCCTACATCCTCCATGACCTATGCTAATGGAGGCTCTAGGCATGCAGAAACTGGAGGGACAGAATAAGGAGACAAAACGATAGCAAGAGGAAAACCTGTGTCAAATACAAAGAGGCCAATCACAAGCAAAGTCAGATATGCATAGGTTATATATAGCTTACTAACATGACAGATATCACATATACAGTATATAGTGGTGTGAAATAGTGTTTGCTTCCTTCCTGATTTCCTATTCTTTTACATGTTTGTCACACTTAAATGTATCAGATCGCCAAACAAATTGAAATATTAGACATAGATAATACAAGTAAACACAAAATGCAGTTTTTAAATGAAGGTCTTTATTATTAGGGGGAAAAGAAATCCAATACTAAAGGGTACACATGAGAAACAAAGTAATTGAGATCTATCAGTCTGGAAAAGATTATAAAGCCATTTCTAAAGCTTTGGGACTCCAGTGAACCACAATGAGAGTCATTATGCACAAATGGCAAAATCATGGAACAGTGGTGAACCTTTCCAGCATTGGCTGTTTGACCAAAATTATCTCAAGGGGCGCAGCAATGTCTCATCCAAGAGTTCACAAAAAACCACACAACAACTTCCAAAGAACTGCAGGCCTCACTTGCCTCAGTTAAGGACAGTGTTCATGACTTCACCATAAGAAAGAGACTGGACAAAAATGACCTGCATGGCAGAGTTCCACGACGGCAACAACTGGTGAGCAATAAGAACATAAAGACTTGTCTCTGTTTTGCCAGAAAATATCTTGATGATCCCCAAGACTTTTGGGGACTGACGAGACAAATGTTGAACTTTTTGGAAGGTGTATGTCCCATTTATTTGGCGTAGAAATAACAGCATTTTAGAAACAGTGAACATGCCAACAGTAAAACGTGGTGGTAGTGTGATGGTCTGAGGCTGTTTTGCTGCTTCATGGACTGGAAGACATGATGTGGTAAATGGAAAAATGAATTCTGCCATTTACCAAATAATCCTGAAGGAGAATGTCCGGCCATCTGATCTCAAGCTGAAGCACACTTGGGTAATGCAGCAGGACAATGATCCAAAACACATCAGCAAATCCATCTCTGAATGGCTTAAGAAAAAAAAAATTAAGACTTTGTAGTGGCCTTGTCAAAGCCATGACCTTATTCTTATTGAGATGCTGTGGCATGACCTTAAAAAGGTTGATTCATGGTCGGAAACCCTCCAATGGTGCTGATTTACAATAATTTTGCAAAGATAAGTAAGACAAAATTCCTCCAGAGGGTCGTAAAAGACTCATTGCCAGTTAATGCAAACGATTGAAGTTGTTGCAGCTAAGGGTGGCCCAACCAGCTATTAGGTTTAGGGGGCAATAACTTTTCCACACAGGGCCTTGTAGGTTTGGATTTTTTTTTCCCTTAATAATATAGACATTTATTTATAAACTAGATTGTGGCCCAATTCTAACGCATCGGGTATTCTAGAATATGCATGTCCCCATAGTATATGGACAATGATGATTCCGACTGTGCCCATCGCTGATTGGTCGAGGCAACCTTTTTGACATTATCATCGCCATGGCAACCATTATGACATCTACGTCGATACTGTGCCCGTCGCTGATTGGTCGAGGCCTGGCGGCCTCGACCAATCAGAGACACGGGATTTCCATTATGACATCATCGTCTCCATGCTATGCCCGTCGCTGATTGGTCGAGGCCCAGGCGGCCTCGACCAATCAGCGAATGAATAAACGGGACAGACAGACAGACAGACAGAAAAACCGTTAGACAATTATATATATAGATTGAATTTTGTGTTTACTTGTGTTATCTTTCCTTGTCTAATATTCAGATTTGTTTGGTTATCTGAAGCAATTAAGTGTAAACAAACATGCAAAAGAATACAAAATCAGGAAGGGGCAAACACTATTTCACACCACTGTATATCCTAATAATTTTTACTAACACTAAAGTAATATTATTTAATTACATTTTCATGTGCATTTTTCTATGTTTGATTATATTTGCATTTCTCGTTGGATTCAGTTTGAAAGAATTACAGAAAGTGTAAAAGATAGAACTGACAGCTTGGAAAATATAGCACAAGCAAGTGAAAATATATGTGTTGTATCACATATTCAAATATTGTGTTAGTTCCTTCTCGACAGGCTGGCAACAAACAAATTTTCAATGCTATTCTAATGCTTAAAATAAAGCTGTGACTGCTATCTATCAGGATTACTGTGATCTGCTAATCAACCATACAACTGCTGTATTCCCATTTGTACAAATAGCACATAATTCTGATTTATTGTTTTTTCTGTGAATCATTGTTCTAAAATATGCTGGCTTCTGTATCCTAATTGTTTTTATATGACTGCATCCTCCCAATAAATTTCAGTGGAGTCTGATAATAGATGTGAGCATATCATATTTTACATATGTAAAATATTTTAAAACATTACCAATACCAAATATCATTGAAGTAAAACTACTAACATTAAAATCGTATTCTGATTTTAAGTAAAAAAAAGTTGCCACAGTTACAACTTTTCACCTATCCGCAGGATATCTGTCGGTTCCCCAATAAAGAAAACTGCAATTTCACAGCAACGTTTGCAAGATTTGGCAAATGTAGATATTTGCAGATTCAATCATCTCTACTAATTACTGTACTTGGCCTTAAAGATACCAATTCAGTATTGAAAAGCGTAGCATACCAATAAAGGAGACTTGACTAAATTTTCTATTCTTTTGAAGGTCATTATCAGTAGTGCCCAAGTCCTGCATTGTTTTCTCTATTGTTGTGTTCCCGCAGTCCAGCTGCGTTGTTTGTCCACTATTTCTCAGGAAAGAAACAGCAGCTGACAGTCCACAATTCTGCAAGCTTTCACCAGGATTGTGCCTGTAATTGCACAACTCCAGAAGGTCATCACATCCCACATTAATCTTACTATATTTCCAGCTTATATTGTATTTCATGTCTCTCTTTTTATCTTTTTCAGTAACGGATAGGACAGCAGGCTGCAGATCAAAACATGTACCAAAAACCTAACAAATTATTGTTTATTTAATTATCCTTCAGCCATTGCAAAGTTGATTTTTTTCCAATATATTTAATTACCTCCTTTTACCTCTTCCTCTCACAAACACCATGCTGCTGTGCTATTTTATCTGCTTCTTCTAAGCTTCCTAAAGACCATTCAACTGCTGTTCAGCAAGAATCCTTATAGAATATACTATATACTATATCTATCTGTATAGGGGTAAAGGAGCAGGAAATGAAAGCCATGTACTCTGACTGCAAATAGGGTAAGGAGATTATTGATGAGCAGCAGTTTAAAGCAAAATAGCTCTGCATCATGGTGCTTGGAAGAGAACAAAATAAGGCATAGAAGTATATTACAAAATAAGCAAAATATTTAAATAAAAAATATATATAGTTAAATTTTAAAGGTGCTCTCAAAGAATGAAGTAAAATGAGCCTCATTACGTAAATAAAATGACAGCCTGTCCTAGTCAAATGTCAGGTCGGGTGGCAGTCTAAAGAAACACAGCTTCCAAAACCTGTGTATCAACTGTGAGAGGAGCTGTAAGCACTAGTCATCATGAGTGAATTTGTTTGGAAAACAATATAACAAAATCGGCACTAACATGGCACATTCGGATTCATGGTCGGAAACGCAATCAAAATGTTATAAAATTGGAAAAGAAATAGCCAACAATTGGTAAAAAGTGTGGGAAAATATTTGCTTTGCCACAAAAGTATTTTCAGCACTTTAGCAATGATAATGGTGGTGTATCATGAGCATAGGGCACGTGTTTGATGAAGGTAGGGGGTTTGCAGAGGTTAGGTGAATGGCGTTCTTGTAACAGTAATTTATTTTTTTCTTCTAATTTTATGTGTGCACACTGTGGCTAGCCAATCAGGGTGCAGGAAACATCCACAATGTCCTGACAAAACGGCTTTTGTCATTGGCTGCTGAAATCACATGTTTCTCTTCATATAAAGAGCAGACATCTTGTTTTAGCTCCCTTTTTTGAATCTCTGTTTATTAAATGCATAGTAGTACATACAGGCAATGATATCCAACAAATACCATGAATTTAACACTTAACCAATGATGGAGGATACTCTTTCTCGGTGCCGAGGCCCAAATAATTAGTGATGATTTAATCTGTGTCAATATACTTTGATGACTATCTGCCAGGATATTGAAAACCCCCCACTGTGGTGTTAATGGAAAAGTAATTCAACCTCTGATCCTCACAAGATCTCCTTCTCTTCTCCCCTCTTATCTCCTCTTCCCACAATCGCATACAAGATTTCTCCTGTGCATCACCCCTACTCTGGAACTCTCTACCACAGCATATCAGACTCTCACCTACCATGGAAACTTTCAAAAAGAACCTGAAGACCTACCTCTTCCGACAAGCCTACAACCTGCAGTACCCACCGATCGACCAAACCACTGCACGACCAGCTCTACCCTCGCCTACTGTATCCTCACCCAACCCTTGTAGATTGTTGGCCCTCACGGGCAGGGTCCTTTCTCCTTCTGTACCAGTCATGACTCGTATTGTATATGATTACTGAACCTGTTTTTATTATGTATACCCCTCCTTACATGTAAAGCGCTGTGGAATAAATGGCGCTATAATAATAAATAATAATACGTATTTTGGACATATGAATGAATGCTTTTCCATAATTTCTGGATATGCATGCATCCCCAAAAGTGATGGAGCATATCTGTATTAGCTGAACCACATTTGGAGCATGAATAGGTAGTCCCAGGAGACATCTTTGATTGTATGTAAGGGGTTATTTATGCCCTGTACAATATCAGCAAAGCCATGTCAGTGTAGCTATTATAAGGGATTGTTTTCTTTTGAGTCAGTGTAGCTTTTAGAAAGTCTTCCATTTCAAACCCTGGTATATCCTCTCTGCACTTGTCTGGACCCTTCAATTTCCCTTCCCAAGACCCTCGCATCCTTATTATTGAGTAGATTTTGCTTGTGGATGAAATTTGGGATAAAGTTCCTTTAATAAAGGTCTCTAGATGCCTACCTAATTTGGGTTATGAACTCTTCGTGCTATTCACCTGCGCCAGGCTACGCGCCTGTAGAAAGATAAAGGGTTTACCCACAAGCACTGGAAACCTTTGTGACACCCTGTCAAAAGTGAACAGCGAAAAGTCATCATTCATTAAATTTACCGCCTTAGTACAACCCTGTGTCTCTAGTACTTTGTATATCAAAGAAGGTTTCCCAGAAATCAAGGATGACCCACGAATGGCTGAAATGGGTAAGATTAGATATCAAATCTACATAGTTTTTGAACCCTATGCCAAGTAAGAATTATGAACAAGAGTGTTGGGTGTTCCTTAACATCGTTTGGAATTTCTTCGTTATGTTGGTGTATTAGGGCTGCTAATGAAATATGATGACAAAGTTGTTGCTCTACCTGAACATTAGCAAAGTGGGTCTTCCCTCTTATCCCGTCATTTACATAATGAAGGTTCACAGCTAGGTTATATTTATAAAGATCTGGGAAGTTATTTCCCCCTGCCTCTTTGGGTAACCGAAGATGATTTAGGCTTATTCTTGAGCGCTTTTTACTGTTCCAGACAAATCCGCTAAATGTATCATTGAGTAGGTATTTATGAAATAACAAGGGGAGCATCTGGAACAAATACATTAGTTTGGGGAAAATTACCATTTTAATTACACTTCCTGACAGAAGTTATGTCGCTTATCCATGTTATGTAAATAAAAGCTTATAGCCTGACGTTAAATTCATCCATTGGTTGTATAAATTATTCTTTTGAAAGCCGAAACCCTTCGAAATGTGGTTTAGGTTAAGAAAATAAATTGGCATCAATGCAGAAATATTGATCAGTTAATGGACACAGAATGGTCAGATTTTGGCAAGACAAAAGTTTTGTCGTCCACAGAAAGTAGTGTGATATTCAAACAAATAATTAAGTTAAAATACAAATATATGTTGCATAACATTGGTGAATGAAGTTGTGGTGCTGTTAGAGTCATATTTAATATTTTGTGTGACTTCCATGAGCTTGAAGGACTGCATCCATGCGGTTCAACAATGATTCATACAATTTATTAATGAAGTAATCAGGAATAGCAAAGAATGCAGTCTTACATGCCTCCCAGAGTTCATCTAGATTCTTTGGTTTTGTCTTCCAAGCCTCCTCTTTCTTCCTAACCCAAACATGCTCAATGATGTTCATGTTTGGTGACTGGGCTGGCCAGTCATTGAGCACCTTGATCTTTTTTGCCTGGAGGAACTATGTGGTAGAGATGGAAGTATGAGATGGAGCATGATCCTGCTGCAGAATTTGACCCCTTTTATGATTTGGAATATAAGAGGTAGCTAATACTTCTTGATATTTTAGGCTATTGATATTGCCTTCCACCTTCCAAATGTTTTACAATCCCCCATACTGAATGTAACCCCAGACCATGATTTTTCCACCACAAAATTTAACTGCTTTCTGGGTGTATTTTGGATCCATACAGGCTCCAGTAGGTCTCATGCAGTATTTACTGCATACACTCCATAACTTCTGTCAGGGAGTGTAGATGACATCTGCCTGAGAATGTTAAAGTAAAATGTTTCCACGAATGAAGAATCTGAATTATGGATGTAATTATGGGTTTGTTATTAATCCTGTAGAGTTGTGTTGGATTAGCTGGGAGGTGTACACCCAAATATTTAATGGAATCAGTTCTACAAGTGAAATGGGAATTAGTCTAGTCCAGTTTTTCCTGCCCTGAATAATGCTAGGGCATCTGATTTGTCATAGTTTATTTTAAACCCTGATATTTCCCCAAAGCTCCTTACAGTCTCCATTATAACTGGGATCGCTTGGGATGGATTAGCGATAAAAAGTAGGATGTCGTCTGCAAATGCTAAAATTTTAACCATTGCTGGTCCTATTCCTATTCCCTGATATATTGTCAGGTGTTGCAGCATTCTCAATAAGGGATCCAAGGCTGAAAAGGAGAGGCGACAAGGGGCATCCCTCTCTCATGCCTCTCTGAATATTGAAAGGTCTAGAATGAGTGTTATTGATCAACATTCTAGAACTAGGGTCCTTGTATATCATTCTCACAGCAGAACCGAATTCTCTAGTCTCTAGTATACCATGCAGATATTCCCATGATACCCAATCAAATGCTTTATCAGCATTTAAACTTACTATTATGTGTTTCGTACACTTGTGTAGTTTGCTATGTGATATTGCCCCCATAGCCGATCTTATATTGTATGTAATGAATTTCCCGTGTATGAAACCAGTTTGCTGTGGTAAAATCAGACTTGGTATGATTTGTTGTAGTCTATTTGTAAGGATTTTTGTGAGAATCTTAAAATCTGAGTTTAGCAGGGATATTTGCCTATACCCCCCTCTACCTGCAAGGGATCCTTACCCAGTTTAGGGAGTACTATGATATTTGCCTTATTAAACCCCTCAGATACTTTTTTTTTCTCTCTGATAGTGTCATTAAACATTGCACAAAGGTGAGTTCCTATTCACAGCCCCAATATCTTATAATACTCATTACTAAACCTGTCTGGTCCAGGTACCTTAGTTATTTTTAATGAATTGATAGTCTGGATCACCTCTGTAGGAGTAATGGGGTTGTTAACTGTGTTTCTCTATTCCTCAAGGAGGATTGGGGCAATCTCCTGTTTCAGAAATTCAGAGTTCCCCAGGTCCCCATTTGAGTCTGCTTTGTAGAAAGAACCAAAGAAAGAGCTAAATTCCTCTCTTATTTCCTCATTTTTTGTTGTGATCATGCCATCTCTTTTTTTTGAGTTTGAAGATTTTGGTAGCTGTTCTAAATGGTTTTGTTAGGGAAGCAAGCAGCCTACCTGGTCTATTACCCCACTTAAAATATTTATGTTTCTGATACTAGAGGTTGCTAAAGGCTGCTTCATGGTCTATCATGTCAGCTGCCTCTTTGGCATCTAAAAATTTTTGTTTCAAGTTTGCCAAGTTCTTTGATTTGACATTTTTATAGGCTTGTGTAAGTTCTTTTTGTGCTTTATGGGTGCTTTCTATAAGTTTTTTACGTTTGTGGCTTATGTAGGAAATTAATTGACCCCTCATGACTGCCTTAGATTCATCCCAAAATAGATGTGCATCCCTCACGTGGTCTATATTGTCACTTTTATAGATGTCCCAGAATGTTTGTACTTTCGAGTTATATAGATAGGAGGGGAATTTCCATTGTCTTTCCCGCCAGACTGGAGTTTGTAGCAAAGATTCAAAGGTTATTGGTGCATCATCCGAAATATGAAGGTCATATATTTTGGAGAAGGTCAGCAAAGGCAGTAATGACACCCCTAACAACCAAGAATCCAGCCTTGCATGTGATCCATGTACATGTGAATAATGTATAAAGTCCTTATCTAACAGATGCTGCAGCCGCCACACTTCAGCTAAGTCTAATTGATCTAGTACCAGCTACAAGTTCGCACACAAGAATCCCCTCCCCCCAAAACTCCTAATAAAAACAGCAATACCCCAAAAGGTTTAAAATTCCGTATTTACAAAATACTACCTACTCTGAGTAGTAGCAACAACATAAAGTAATCAAACCATGAATACAGGGACATCACACAGCGATGTGTTCGTATTAGCTGGCAACAAAGCCCGGTCTTCTCTCTGTAAGTGGTGAAGGGCTCTTTCTGGGTCCTTGAAGATCCAATTATTCCCCTCTGATGTAAAGTGAAGGATAGCTGGATATTGTAATCCAAATCGAATGTTTCTTTCTATCAAAATTTTGCACACAGGCATAAAGGCTTTACGACTAGCAGCCAAGGTTGGTGAATAGGGTTGAGCGAAACGGGTCGTTCATTTTCAAAAGTCGCCGACTTTTGGCTAAGTCGGCGTCTCATGAAACCCGATCCGACCCCTGTGCTTGTCGGCCATGCGGTACGCGACTTTCACGCCAAAGTCGCGCTTCAATGACGCGAAAAGCGCCATTTCTCAGCCAATGAAGGTGAACGCAGAGTGTGGGCAGCGTGATGACATAGGTCCTGGTCCCCACCATCTTAGAGAAGGGCATTGCAGTGATTGGCTTTCTGTCTGCGGCGTCACAGGGGCTATAAAGGGGCGTTCCCGCCGACCGCCATCTTACTGCTGCTGATCTGAGCTTAGGGAGAGGTTGCTGCCACTTCGTCAGAAGCAGGGATAGCGTTAGGCAGGGTCCACTAACCACCAAACCGCTTGTGCTGTAGCGATTTCCACTGTCCAACACCACCTTCGGTGTGCAGGGACACTGGAAGCTACATTTTTTTTTTTCCCTCAGCGCTGTAGCTCATTGGGCTGCCCTAGAAGGCTCCGTGATAGCTGTATTGCTGTGTGTACGCCACTGTGCAAACCAACTGCTTTTTTCAAAGCACATATCCTCTTGTTCTTTCCTTTCTGCACAGCTATCTTTTTTGTTTGTCCACACTTTTTATTTAATTTGTGCATCAGTCCACTCCTATTGCTGCCTGCCATACCTGGCTTACATTACTGCAGGGAGATAGTAATTGTAGGACAGTCCCTGTTTTTTTTTTTTTTTTTTTGTGGAAGATTAAGATTGGCATTTCTGCTACAGTGCCATCCCTGTGTGTGCCATCTCTCACTGAGTGGGCCATAGAAAGCCTATTTATTTTTTTCCTTGATTTGTGTTCTAAAATCTACCTCAACACAAAAACACTACATCAATCAGTGGGAGAAAAATATTGGCCTCAGTCAGGGCTTGTGTGCCACTCCTGTGTGTGCCATCTCTCATTCAGTGGGCCATACAAAGCCTATTTATTTTTTTGTTTTTTTTAATATTATTGGGTTTCTAAAGTCTCCGTGAAAAAAAAAAATACATAAAAAAACAGTGGGAGAGTAATATTGCCCTTTCAGCTTGTGTGCCAGTCTTGACTCCTGGGTGTGCCACCTCTCTCTCTCTAATTGTGGGCCATAGAAAGCCTATTTATTTTTTTGCTTTTTTTAATATTATTTGGTTTCTAAAGTCTCCCTGAAAAAAAAAATACATAAAAAAACAGTGGGAGAGTAATATTGCCCTTTCAGCTTGTGTGCCAGTCTTGACTCCTGGGTGTGCCACCTCTCTCTCTCTAATTGTGGGCCATAGAAAGCCTATTTATTTTTTTGCTTTTTTAAATATTATTTGGTTTCTAAAGTCTCCCTGAAAAAAAAAATACATACAAAAACAGTGGGAGAGTAATATTGCCCTTTCAGCTTGTGTGCCAGTCTTGACTCCTGGGTGTGCCACCTCTCTCTCTCTAATTGTGGGCCATAGAAAGCCTATTTATTTTTTTGCTTTTTTTAATATTATTTGGTTTCTAAAGTCTCCCTGAAAAAAAAAATACATACAAAAACAGTGGGAGAGTAATATTGCCCTTTCAGCTTGTGTGCCAGTCTTGACTCCTGGGTGTGCCACCTCTCTCTCTCTAATTGTGGGCCATAGAAAGCCTATTTATTTTTTTGCTTTTTTTAATATTATTTGGTTTCTAAAGTCTCCCTGAAAAAAAAAAAAACATAAAAAAACAGTGGGAGAGTAATATTGCCCTTTCAGCTTGTGTGCCAGTCTTGACTCCTGGGTGTGCCACCTCTCTCTCTCTAATTGTGGGCCATAGAAAGCCTATTTATTTTTTTGCTTTTTTTAATATTATTTGGTTTCTAAAGTCTCCCTGAAAAAAAAAAAATACATAAAAAAACAGTGGGAGAGTAATATTGCCCTTTCAGCTTGTGTGCCAGTCTTGACTCCTGGGTGTGCCACCTCTCTCTCTCTAATTGTGGGCCATAGAAAGCCTATTTATTTTTTTGCTTTTTTAAATATTATTTGGTTTCTAAAGTCTCCCTGAAAAAAAAAATACATAAAAAAACAGTGGGAGAGTAATATTGCCCTTTCAGCTTGTGTGCCAGTCTTGACTCCTGGGTGTGCCACCTCTCTCTCTCTAATTGTGGGCCATAGAAAGCCTATTTATTTTTTTGCTTTTTTTAATATTATTTGGTTTCTAAAGTCTCCCTGAAAAAAAAAAAAACATAAAAAAACAGTGGGAGAGTAATATTGCCCTTTCAGCTTGTGTGCCAGTCTTGACTCCTGGGTGTGCCACCTCTCTCTCTCTAATTGTGGGCCATAGAAAGCCTATTTATTTTTTTGCTTTTTTTAATATTATTTGGTTTCTAAAGTCTCCCTGAAAAAAAAAAATACATACAAAAACAGTGGGAGAGTAATATTGCCCTTTCAGCTTGTGTGCCAGTCTTGACTCCTGGGTGTGCCACCTCTCTCTCTCTAATTGTGGGCCATAGAAAGCCTATTTATTTTTTTGCTTTGTTTAATATTATTTGGTTTCTAAAGTCTCCCTGAAAAAAAAAAAAAAAACATAAAAAAACAGTGGGAGAGTAATATTGCCCTTTCAGCTTGTGTGCCAGTCTTGACTCCTGGGTGTGCCACCTCTCTCTCTCTAATTGTGGGCCATAGAAAGCCTATTTATTTTTTTGCTTTTTTTAATATTATTTGGTTTCTAAAGTCTCCCTGAAAAAAAAAAATACATAAAAAAACAGTGGGAGAGTAATATTGCCCTTTCAGCTTGTGTGCCAGTCTTGACTCCTGGGTGTGCCACCTCTCTCTCTCTAATTGTGGGCCATAGAAAGCCTATTTATTTTTTTGCTTTTTTTAATATTATTTGGTTTCTAAAGTCTCCCTGAGAAAAAAAAAAAGTACATAAAAAAACAGTGGGAGAGTAATATTGCCCTTTCAGCTTGTGTGCCAGTCTTGACTCCTGGGTGTGCCACCTCTCTCTCTCTAATTGTGGGCCATAGAAAGCCTATTTATTTTTTTGCTTTTTTTAATATTATTTGGTTTCTAAAGTCTCCCTGAAAAAAAAAAAAGTACATAAAAAAACAGTGGGAGAGTGATATTGCCCTTTCAGCTTGTGTGCCAGTCTTGACTCCTGGGTGTGCCACCTCTCTCTCTCTAATTGTGGGCCATAGAAAGCCTATTTATTTTTTTGCTTTTTTTAATATTATTTGGTTTCTAAAGTCTCCCTGAAAAAAAAAAAACATAAAAAAACAGTGGGAGAGTAATATTGCCCTTTCAGCTTGTGTGCCAGTCTTGACTCCTGGGTGTGCCACCTCTCTCTCTCTAATTGTGGGCCATAGAAAGCCTATTTATTTTTTTGCTTTTTTTAATATTATTTGGTTTCTAAAGTCTCCCTGAAAAAAAAAAATACATAAAAAAACAGTGGGAGAGTAATATTGCCCTTTCAGCTTGTGTGCCAGTCTTGACTCCTGGGTGTGCCACCTCTCTCTCTCTAATTGTGGGCCATAGAAAGCCTATTTATTTTTTTGCTTTTTTAAATATTATTTGGTTTCTAAAGTCTCCCTGAAAAAAAAAAATACATAAAAAACAGTGGGAGAGTAATATTGCCCTTTCAGCTTGTGTGCCAGTCTTGACTCCTGGGTGTGCCACCTCTCTCTCTCTAATTGTGGGCCATAGAAAGCCTATTTATTTTTTTGCTTTTTTTAATATTATTTGGTTTCTAAAGTCTCCCTGAAAAAAAAAAAACATAAAAAAACAGTGGGAGAGTAATATTGCCCTTTCAGCTTGTGTGCCAGTCTTGACTCCTGGGTGTGCCACCTCTCTCTCTCTAATTGTGGGCCATAGAAAGCCTATTTATTTTTTTGCTTTTTTTAATATTATTTGGTTTCTAAAGTCTCCCTGAAAAAAAAAAATACATACAAAAACAGTGGGAGAGTAATATTGCCCTTTCAGCTTGTGTGCCAGTCTTGACTCCTGGGTGTGCCACCTCTCTCTCTCTAATTGTGGGCCATAGAAAGCCTATTTATTTTTTTGCTTTGTTTAATATTATTTGGTTTCTAAAGTCTCCCTGAAAAAAAAAAAAAACATAAAAAAACAGTGGGAGAGTAATATTGCCCTTTCAGCTTGTGTGCCAGTCTTGACTCCTGGGTGTGCCACCTCTCTCTCTCTAATTGTGGGCCATAGAAAGCCTATTTATTTTTTTGCTTTTTTTAATTTTATTTGGTTTCTAAAGTCTCCCTGAAAAAAAAAAAAAGTACATAAAAAAACAGTGGGAGAGTAATATTGCCCTTTCAGCTTGTGTGCCAGTCTTGACTCCTGGGTGTGCCACCTCTCTCTCTCTAATTGTGGGCCATAGAAAGCCTATTTATTTTTTTGCTTTTTTAATATTATTTGGTTTCTAAAGTCTCCCTGAAAAAAAAAATACATAAAAAAACAGTGGGAGAGTAATATTGCCCTTTCAGCTTGTGTGCCAGTCTTGACTCCTGGGTGTGCCACCTCTCTCTCTCTAATTGTGGGCCATAGAAAGCCTATTTATTTTTTTGCTTTTTTTAATATTATTTGGTTTCTAAAGTCTCCCTGAAAAAAAAAAAAAGTACATAAAAAAACAGTGGGAGAGTAATATTGCCCTTTCAGCTTGTGTGCCAGTCTTGACTCCTGGGTGTGCCACCTCTCTCTCTCTAATTGTGGGCCATAGAAAGCCTATTTATTTTTTTGCTTTTTTTAATATTATTTGGTTTCTAAAGTCTCCCTGAAAAAAAAAATTGTACATAAAAAAACAGTGGGAGAGTGATATTGCCCTTTCAGCTTGTGTGCCAGTCTTGACTCCTGGGTGTGCCACCTCTCTCTCTCTAATTGTGGGCCATAGAAAGCCTATTTATTTTTTTGCTTTTTTTAATATTATTTGGTTTCTAAAGTCTCCCTGAAAAAAAAAAAAAAACATAAAAAAACAGTGGGAGAGTAATATTGCCCTTTCAGCTTGTGTGCCAGTCTTGACTCCTGGGTGTGCCACCTCTCTCTCTCTAATTGTGGGCCATAGAAAGGCTATTTTTATTTTTTTTTTTATTAGTATTTGGTTTCTAAATTGTCCCTGAAAAAAACATTTTATCTTATTTGGTTTCTAAAGTCTCCCTGAGAAAAAAAAAAAAAAAAAATTAGGTGGGAGAATAATATTGACATTAGTGCTTGAGTGACAGTCCTGCGTGTGTGTCATCTCTGTGATTTTGTGCCACAGAAAACAGAGTGTGTAACATTGTGCCTGATTTTCCTTGTGGTCTCACCAACCTGTTAAGGGATATAGAAATCATACTGAAGTTATAGCTCACCGTGTAAGTTGTTTGACAGCAACAAATAAAGTTACTTTGGTTAATTTTTTAAAACAATGAGGAAGTCTGGTGCAAGAGGTCGTGGCCGTGGGCGTTCATTGTCAGCTGGTAATGATGGTAGTGGTAGTGGAGCATCAGGTGGTCGTGGGGATAAAAATATTCCACCTAAGTCTGGAGCTGTGGAGCCAGTTTCGTCGTCTGGCTACACAAGGCCTCGAACGCTCTCTTTTCTGGGAGTAGGAAAAACGCTTTTAAAGCCGGAGCAGCAACAGCAAGTTTTGGCTTACATTGCAGACTCAGCCTCTAGCTCTTTTGCCTCCTCTTCTGAAACTGGTAAATGTAAAAGCAGCGCGTCGCTTGTGGATGTTCACGGTCAGGGACAAGTCGCTTCCTTGTCCTCCTCAGCAAAAACTACAACAAGAGAGAAGGATGCAGCAGGCGACACAACGGGTCACTCCATGGAGCTCTTTACACATACCGTCCCTGGCTTAGAAAGTGAAACACTTAACAGGCCATGCCCATTACAAGTAGATTCTCACATGGAGTGCACTGATGCACAGCCACAGCCAGAGTACTATGCTGCTCCTTTGACTCAGACCACCACATTGCCCTCTCAGGGTACAGATCCACAATCAGACCCTGATGAGACTATGTTGCCCCGCCACGAACGCTATACCACAGACCGACACAGTGACACAGACGAAGTTGCACACGAGCTCGAAGAGGAGGTAATAGATGACCCGGTTGTTGACCCCGATTGGCAGCCATTGGGGGAACAGGGTGCAGGCAGCAGTAGTTCAGAAGCGGAGGTGGAGGAGGGGCCGCAGCAGGCATCAACATCGCAACAGGTTCCATCTGTCGGGCCCCTATCTGGCCCAAAACGCGTGCCAAAACCTGTTGGAGCACAGCGTTGCCATCCGGTTAAAGCTCAGTCTGCAATCCCTGAAAAGGGATCCGATGCTAGGAAGAGTGCAGTCTGGCCTTTTTTTAAACAACATCCAATTGATCAGCGCAAAGTCATCTGTCAAAAATGTTCTACTAGCTTAAGCAGAGGTCAGAATCTGAAAAGTCTCAATACTAGTTGCATGCATAGACACTTAACCACCATGCATTTTCAAGCCTGGACTAACTACCAAACGTCCCTTAAGATTGTAGCACCCTCGGCCAATAAAGCTAGTCATCAACGCAACATCCCTTCCGTCACTGTAAGGCCACCATTTTCCGCACCACCGGCAGTATCTGTGCAGGTTTCTTTGCCAGCCAAAAGCAGTCAGGGTCAGGGAATCACCAGTTTTGTAGGCGGAAATATTGCATCTAGGGCACCGGCGGAAACAATACCGTCTCCAACCGTCTCTCAGTCTGCCATGTCCACCGGCACACCTGCAAGTTCCACGATCTCCATCTCTCCAGTTCAGCTCACACTACATGAGACTCTGGTTAGAAAAAGGAAGTACTTATCCTCGCATCCGCGTACACAGGGTTTTAACGCCCACATAGCTAGACTAATCTCGTTAGAGATGATGCCCTACCGGTTAGTTGAAAGCGAAGCTTTCAAAGCCCTGATGGAGTACGCTGAACCACGATACGAGCTACCCAGTCGACACTTTTTTTCCAGAAAAGCCATCCCAGCCCTGCACCAGCATGTTAAACAGCGCATCGTCCATGCACTCAGGCAATCTGTGAGTACAAAGGTGCACCTGACTACAGATGCATGGACCAGTAGGCATGGCCAGGGACGTTATGTGTCCATCACGGCACACTGGGTGAATGTGGTGGATGCAGGGTCCACAGGGGACATCAATTTCGGGACAGTTGTGCCTAGCCCACGGTCTAGGAAACAGTTGGCTGTAGGCGTTCGCACCCCCTCCTCCTCCTCCTCCTCCTCCTCCTGCAGAAGCTACAGCTCTTCCACAGACCGCAGTCAGCCAACCACTCCATCGGCAGATGACACTGTTGCACACCAGTTGTCCCATTATGGGCCAGCTACTGGCAAGCGTCAGCAGGCTGTATTGGCTATGAAGTGTTTGGGCGACAACAGACACACCGCGGAAGTTCTGTCCGAGTTCTTGCAACAAGAAACGCAGTCGTGGCTGGGCACAGTAGATCTTGAGGCAGGCAAGGTAGTTAGTGATAACGGAAGGAATTTCATGGCTGCCATCTCCCTTTCCCAACTGAAACACATTCCTTGCCTGGCTCACACCTTAAACCTGGTGGTGCAGTGCTTATTGAAAACTTATCCTGGGTTCTCCGACCTGCTCCTCAAAGTGCGTGGACTTTGCACACATATCCGACGTTCGCCTGTACACGCCAGCCGTATGCAGACCTATCAGCGGTCTTTGAACCTTCCCCAACATCGCCTAATCATAGACGTTGCAACAAGGTGGAACTCAACACTGCACATGCTTCAGAGACTGTGCCAACAGAGGCGGGCTGTTATGTTTTTGTGGGAGGATACACATACACGGGCAGGCAGTAGGATGGCAGACATGGAGTTGTCAGGTGTGCAGTGGTCGAAGATACAAGACATGTGTCAAGTCCTTCAGTGTTTTGAGGAATGCACACGGCTGGTTAGTGCAGACAACGCCGTAATAAGCATGAGCATCCCCCTAATGCGTCTGCTGATGCAAAGTTTGACGCACATAAAGGAGCAGGCGTCTGCACCAGAGGAAGAGGAAAGCCTTGATGACAGTCAGCCATTGTCTGGTCAGGGCAGTGTACAGGACGAGGTAGCGGGCGAAGAGGAGGTGGAGGACGAGGAGGATGATGGGGATGAGTATATTTTTAATGCGGAACCTTTCCCGGGGGCACTGGAAATTGGTTGCGTGTCAAGGCCGGGTTCTGGTTTTTTGAGGGACACAAGTGACGTAGATTTGCCTGCAACTGCCCCTCACCCAATCACAACCGGAGATTTGACAACTGGAACTTTGGCCCACATGGCGGATTATGCCTTACGTATCCTAAAAAGGGACACACGCATAACGAAAATGATGAACGATGACGATTACTGGTTGGCCTGCCTCCTTGATCCACGCTATAAAGGCAAATTGCAAAATATTATGCCACATGAGAACTTGGAACTAATATTAGCAACCAAACAATCAACTCTTGTTGACCGTTTGCTTCAGGCATTCCCAGCACACAGCGCACGTGATCGTTCTCACACAAGCTCAAGGGGGCAACAGACTAGGAGTGTTAGGGGTGCACACATCAGAAGTGGCGTTGGACAGAGGGGTTTTCTGACCAGGTTGTGGAGTGATTTTGCTATGACCGCAGACAGGACAGGTACTGCTGCATCAATTGAAAGTGACAGGAGACAACATTTGTCCAGTATGGTTACTAACTATTTTTCATCCCTTATCGATGTTCTCCCTCAACCGTCATTCCCATTTGATTACTGGGCATCAAAATTAGACACCTGGCCAGAATTGGCAGAATATGCATTGCAGGAGCTTGCTTGCCCGGCAGCAAGTGTCCTATCAGAAAGAGTATTCAGTGCTGCAGGTTCAATATTAACCGAAAAAAGGACTCGTCTGGCTACCCAAAATGTTGACGATCTAACATTCATTAAAATGAACCACAACTGGATTTCGAAATCTTTTGCCCCACCTTGCCCGGCCGACACCTAGCTTTCCTATGAAAAGCTCTTGCTTGTGAATTACTTTTCTAATGTCTAATTTGCTGCAGCTGATTGTACAGCATACGACATGTTTACACCTCCCTAAATGGCCAAACTCCCCACACGGGGCCGTGGTATCGCGACTTGGCGCAAGCACCCGTGAGACTGCTGTTTGTCTGAAGAGGTGGGTGTGCTTGCTTTTGGTTGACGGCATTGCTACTGGGTCCCTCATAGTACAATGTAGTGTCTCTGGCGGTGGTGGTGCGCACCCAACGTCAGACACACCGTTGTAACATGAGGGGCCCTGGGGCGGTCCCGCCGGCCTCAAGAGAGTTCCCCCCTCCCCCAGCTCAAACTGTGCTCTACCACGTGCAAAATTATGTCGCACAGCTCCACCAATCTTTAGTCTATTTGCTGACATCATTCAATGTCTGGCACTGACAATACAAATTTGTAGACATCTATGATGCAACTTAAAGTAGTCTGTGTCCTATATTGGCACCATTAAATAGTTACTGCCAAATTACTATGTCAGAAACTCAGCAGATGAGCCCACCCCTGTACCTAAGTATGCCACCTTTTTATTTTTTTTGGTTGTTTTGCGAGACATTAACATCTATTTATATTTTGGGAGTACTGGGACAGACACTCCTTGCAATACTCCTCCACTGACCACCAAGCTGCCTGCCCGTGTATCCATGTAACCGATGTAAAACAGCCATGAGCCTATTGTTTGTTATTTTAGGCCTTTGATAGCCTGTCTGCGGTCCCTACTTTAAATACTCCTCCACTGACCACCAAGCTGCCTGCCCGTGTATCCATGTAACCGATGTAAAACTGCCATAAGCCTATTGTTTGTTATTTTAGGCCTTTGATAGCCTGTCTGCGGTCCCTACTTTAAATACTCCTCCACTGACCACCAAGCTGCCTGCCCGTGTATCCATGTAACCGATGTAAAACAGCCATGAGCCTATTGTTTGTTATTTTAGGCCTTTGATAGCCTGTCTGCGGTCCCTACTTTAAATACTCCTCCACTGACCACCAAGCTGCCTGTGTATCCATGTAACCGATGTAAAACAGCCATGAGCCTATTGTTTGTTATTTTAGGCCTTTGATAGCCTGTCTGCGGTCCCTACTTTAAATACTCCTCCACTGACCACCAAGCTGCCTGCCCGTGTATCCATGTAACCGATGTAAAACTGCCATAAGCCTATTGTTTGTTATTTTAGGCCTTTGATAGCCTGTCTGCGGTCCCTACTTTAAATACTCCTCCACTGACCACCAAGCTGCCTGTGTATCCATGTAACCGATGTAAAACAGCCATGAGCCTATTGTTTGTTATTTTAGGCCTTTGATAGCCTGTCTGCGGACCCTACTTTAAATACTCCTCCAATGACCACCAAGCTGCCTGTGTTTCCATGTAACCGATGTAAAACTGCCATGAGCCTATTGTTTGTTATTTTAGGCCTTTGATAGCCTGTCTGCGGTCCCTACTTTAAATACTCCTCCACTGACCACCAAGCTGCCTGCCCGTGTATCCATGTAACCGATGTAAAACTGCAGTATTTTGCTTATAAAAAAGAAAATACTGGAGAGATATCAAATGCAGACATTTTAACATTAAAAACAAAAACACATACAACAAAAAACTGGTGCAGTACAAAAATTGGCCACCAGCTACAAAAACTTTCTCCTGCAAGTAGTTAACTGAAAGGTTTTTTTCCATTGAAAACACAGATATGGCATCCACCGAGTGTTGTCCTGTTGCATCTTCTTTATATTATTGCCAAGAAGCTGCAACTGAATAAAGCTGAGCTTCTACCTTCTGCCTCTTATTAATTGCTTTTTTTAAAAAAAATTGTCCACCAGCTACAAAAACTTTCTCCTGCAAGTAGTTAACTGAAAGGTTTTTTTCCATTGAAAACACAGATATGGCATCCACCGAGCGTTGTCCTGTCGCGTCTTCTTTATATTATTGCCAAGAAGCTGCAACTGAATAAAGCTGAGCTTCTACCTTCTGCCTCTTATTAACTGCTTTTTTTAAAAAAAATTGTCCACCAGCTACAAAAACTTTCTCCTGCAAGTAGTTAACTGAAAGGTTTTTTTCCATTGAAAACACAGATATGGCATCCACCGAGTGTTGTCCTGTCGCGTCTTCTTTATATTATTGCCAAGAAGCTGCAACTGAATAAAGCTGAGCTTCTACCTTCTGCCTCTTATTAACTGCTTTTTTTTTTAAAAATTGTCCACCAGCTACAAAAACTTTCTCCTGCAAGTAGTTAACTGAAAGGTTTTTTTCCAGTGAAAACACAGATATGGCATCCAACGAGTGTTGTCCTGTCTCGTCTTCTTTATATTATTGCCAAGAAGCTGCAACTGAATAAAGCTGTGCTTCAACCTTCTGTTCCAAATTACCATTTTTAAAAATGCCATTGGCTGTTCCGGCCTACTAAAGGTGTCTGTCTGCCCCTGCCTGGTGTTGTCCTCAACTGAATAAAGCTGAGCTTCTACCTTCTGCCTCTTATTAACTGCTGTTTTTTAAAAAAAATTGGCTGTTCCGGCCTACTAAAGGTGTCTGTCTGCCCCTGCCTGGTGTTGTCCTCAACTGAACAAAGCTGTGCTTCAACCTTCTGTTCCAAATTACCATTTTTAAAAATGCAATTGGCTGTTCCGGCCTACTAAAGGTGTCTGTCTGCCCCTGCCTGGTGTTGTCCTCAACTGAATAAAGCTGAGCTTCTACCTTCTGCCTCTTATTAACTGCTGTTTTTTAAAAAAATTGGCTGTTCCGGCCTACTAACGGTGTCTGTCTGCCCCTGCCTGGTGTTGTCCTCAACTGAACAAAGCTGTGCTTCAACCTTCTGTTCCAAATTACCATTTTTAAAAATGCAATTGGCTGTTCCGGCCTACTAAAGGTGTCTGTCTGCCCCTGCCTGGTGTTGTCCTCAACTGAATAAAGCTGAGCTTCTACCTTCTGTTCCAAATTACCATTTTTAAAAATGCAATTGGCTGTTCCGGCCTACTAAAGGTGTCTGTCTGCCCCTGCCTGGTGTTGTCCTCAACTGAATAAAGCTGAGCTTCTACCTTCTGTTCCAAATTACCATTTTTAAAAATGCAATTGGCTGTTCCGGCCTACTAAAGGTGTCTGTCTGCCCCTGCCTGGTGTTGTCCTCAACTGAACAAAGCTGTGCTTCAACCTTCTGTTCCAAATTACCATTTTTAAAAATGCAATTGGCTGTTCCGGCCTACTAAAGGTGTCTGTCTGCCCCTGCCTGGTGTTGTCCTCAACTGAATAAAGCTGAGCTTCTACCTTCTGTTCCAAATTACCATTTTTAAAAATGCAATTGGCTGTTCCGGCCTACTAAAGGTGTCTGTCTGCCCCTGCCTGGTGTTGTCCTCAACTGAATAAAGCTGAGCTTCTACCTTCTGCCTCTTATTAACTGCTGTTTTTTAAAAAAATTGGCTGTTCCGGCCTACTAAAGGTGTCTGTCTGCCCCTGCCTGGTGTTGTCCTCAACTGAATAAAGCTGAGCTTCAACCTTCAGTTCCAAATTACCATTTTTAAAAATGCAATTGGCTGTTCCGGCCTACTAAAGGGGTCTGCCCCTGCGTGGTGTTGTCCTCAGGGCCGGCCTTTGCCCTGTGCGACCTGTGCGGCCGCACAGGGCGCCAAGCAGTGGCGTAGGAAGGGGGGCGCAATGCGGGGGGCGGCACAATGCGGGGGGCGGGTCGCCGGCGGCGCAGAATTTACCTGTTCGCATGTCGGCTTCAGAAAAATGGCCGCCGCGATCTCCATCTGCGCATGCGCGGCATCCCGCGGCCATTTTCCTGAAGCCCCAGGCAGCAGAGCACTCCACCTGCGCACGCGCGGCCTCAGGAAGATGGCCGCCCCCACCGATAACCAGACAGAGCAGGATCGCGGTCAGGTAAGCAGAACTTGTTTTGTTTTTTTTTTTATTGAGAGCGGCGATCGGGGGGGGGGGGGGGGGCCCAGGGCAGAAAGCTGGACACAGGGGGGCAGAAAGCTGGACACAGGGGGGCAGAAAGCTGGACACAGGGGGGCAGAAAGCTGGACACAGGGGGGCAGAAAGCTGGACACAGGGGGGCAGAAAGCTGGACACAGGGGGGCAGAAAGCTGGACACAGGGGGGCAGAAAGCTGGACACAGGGGGGGGCAGAAAGCTGGACACAGGGGGGGGCAGAAAGCTGGACACTGGGGGGCAGAAAGCTGGACACGGGGGCAGAAAGGACATTGGGGCAGAACGCTGCACACGAGGGCAGAACGCTGGACACGGGGGGCAGAACGCTGGACACTGGGGCAGAACGCTGGACACTGGGGCAGAACGCTGGACACTGGGGCAGAACGCTGGACACTGGGGCAGAACGCTGGACACTGGGGCAGAAAGCTGGACACTGGGGGGCAGAAAGCTGGACACTGGGGGCAGAAAGCTGGACACTGGGGGGCAGAAAGCTGGACACTGGGGGGCAGAAAGCTGGACACTGGGGCAGAACGCTGGACACAGGGGGGGGCAGAAAGCTGGACACTGGGGGGCAGAAAGCTGGACACAGGGGGGCAGAAAGCTGGACACAGGGGGGCAGAAAGCTGGACACAGGGGGGCAGAAAGCTGGACACAGGGGGGCAGAAAGCTGGACACTGGGGCAGAACGCTGGACACAGGGGGGGGCAGAAAGCTGGACACTGGGGGGCAGAAAGCTGGACACAGGGGGGCAGAAAGGACATTGGGGCAGAACGCTGCACACGAGGGCAGAACGCTGGACACGGGGGGCAGAACGCTGGACACTGGGGCAGAACGCTGGACACTGGGGCAGAACGCTGGACACTGGGGCAGAACGCTGGACACTGGGGCAGAAAGCTGGACACTGGGGCAGAAAGCTGGACACTGGGGGGCAGAAAGCTGGACACTGGGGGGCAGAAAGCTGGACACTGGGGGGCAGAAAGCTGGACACTGGGGGGCAGAAAGCTGGACACTGGGGCAGAACGCTGGACACAGGGGGGGGGCAGAAAGCTGGACACTGGGGGGCAGAAAGCTGGACACAGGGGGGGGGCAGAAAGCTGGACACTGGGGGGCAGAAAGCTGGACACTGGGGCAGAACGCTGGACACAGGGGGGGGCAGAAAGCTGGACACTGGGGGGCAGAAAGCTGGACACTGGGGGGCAGAAAGCTGGACACTGGGGCAGAACGCTGGACACAGGGGGGGGCAGAAAGCTGGACACAGGGGGGGGCAGAAAGCTGGACACAGGGGGGCAGAAAGGACATTGGGGCAGAACGCTGCACACGAGGGCAGAACGCTGGACACGGGGGGCAGAACGCTGGACACTGGGGCAGAACGCTGGACACGGGGGCAGAACGCTGGACACTGGGGCAGAACGCTGGACACTGGGGCAGAACGCTGGACACTGATGCAGAACGCTGGACACTGGGGCAGAACGCTGGACACAGGGGCAGAACGCTGGACACTGGGGCAGAACGCTGGACACTGGGGCAGAACGCTGGACACGGGGGCAGAACGCTGGACACTGGGGCAGAAAGCTGGACACTGGGGCAGAAAGCTGGACACTGGGGCAGAAAGCTGGACACTGGGGCAGAAAGCTGGACACTGGGGCAGAAAGCTGGACACGGGGGCAGAAAGCTGGACACGGGGGCAGAATGCTGGACACTGGTGCAGAATGCTGGACACTGGTGCAGAATGCTGGACACGGGCAGAATGCTTGACACAGGGGCAGAATGGAGACACGGGGCAGGATGACAGACATGGCGTCATGACTGGAGACACTGGAGGCAGGATAGATACTCATTAGGGCAGGATGGGAGAATATATGGCTGACGCCAGGAATGAGACACACGGGGGCCAGGATGGCGAATATTATTACCATAGGGGCTAATTAAGGGATATTATTACTGCAGTGATGTATTTATTTTATTTTTTGAGTATACTGTTTTAAATGGAGGGGCGGTCCTATTACTGTGTAGAGTGACACTATGTCGCCTTCTTCATGTGGTGTAATGTAGAAGTTGGGAAAATTAAGTAATGTGTTCTGCAAGTGGAACTCGAGATAACTGTGTTATTTCCTGCAGAGACGAGTCCTGGCTGGATGAAGTGATGGCGGTCTGTGCGGGATGAAAGATGAAGGACTTCACCTAGAGATGTCACTGGTGAGTCAGTGTGTTACCTATACACTGACACTATACACTGTATACTATATACTGAGGTCCTGTGTATGTCACCGGTGATCACTGTATTACCTATACACAGACGCTGCATACTAAGTACAGATCTCCTGTGTATAATGGCACTTATGGTGATAGTATTGTGGTTTTTTTTATTATTGATCAGTATTGTAGTATTCAGTCACTATGTGGTGGTAATATGTGGTCTGGTCATGATGTTGTGGTATTCGTTCCTTGTATTTGATATTATTCGATCACTGTGGTGGTAATATGTCATCTGGTCATGGTGTGGCGGTGTTTGGCCTTGCAGGCCGCCGCTCTGCACTCTGATTGGCTGTCAGCCCATATGGCTTTGGACCAAGCGTCATTTTTTCCTTTTGGTCCGCGTTAAAGCACTTTATAATTCCCGTTATTGCAATATTAGTGTTTCTTCAAGTGTTTTGCAGGGAAACACAAGTTTTCTAAGTAAACGTGTTGTTGTAAGAGTTATTGTTTTCTTTCAAAGTTTGGAGGGGGGGGGGGGCGCCGTCCTGCAGTCTCGCACAGGGCGCCTTTTGGGCTAAGTCCGGCCCTGGTTGTCCTCAACTGAATAAAGCTGAGCTTCTACCTTCTGTTCCAAATTACCATTTTTAAAAATGCCATTGGCTGTTCCGGCCTACTAAAGGTGTCTGTCTGCCCCTGCCTGGTGTTGTCCTCAACTGAATAAAGCTGACCTTCAACCTTCAGTTCCAAATTACCATTTTTAAAAATGCAATTGGCTGTTCCGGCCTACTAAAGGGGTCTGCCCCTGCCTGGTGTTGTCCTCAACTGAATAAAGCTGAGCTTCTACCTTCTGCCTCTTACTAACTGCTGTTTTTTAAAAAAAATTGGCTGTTCCGGCCTACTAAAGGTGTCTGTCTGCCCCTGCCTGGTGTTGTCCTCAACTGAACAAAGCTGTGCTTCAACCTTCTGTTCCAAATTACCATTTTTAAAAATGCAATTGGCTGTTCCGGCCTACTAAAGGTGTCTGTCTGCCCCTGCCTGGTGTTGTCCTCAACTGAATAAAGCTGAGCTTCTACCTTCTGCCTCTTATTAACTGCTGTTTTTTAAAAAAATTGGCTGTTCCGGCCTACTAAAGGTGTCTGTCTGCCCCTGCCTGGTGTTGTCCTCAACTGAACAAAGCTGTGCTTCAACCTTCTGTTCCAAATTACCATTTTTAAAAATGCAATTGGCTGTTCCGGCCTACTAAAGGTGTCTGTCTGCCCCTGCCTGGTGTTGTCCTCAACTGAATAAAGCTGAGCTTCTACCTTCTGTTCCAAATTACCATTTTTAAAAATGCAATTGGCTGTTCCGGCCTACTAAAGGTGTCTGTCTGCCCCTGCCTGGTGTTGTCCTCAACTGAATAAAGCTGAGCTTCAACCTTCAGTTCCAAATTACCATTTTTAAAAATGCAATTGGCTGTTCCGGCCTACTAAAGGGGTCTGCCCCTGCCTGGTGTTGTCCTCAACTGAATAAAGCTGAGCTTCTACCTTCTGTTCCAAATTACCATTTTTAAAAATGCCATTGGCTGTTCCGGCCTACTAAAGGTGTCTGTCTGCCCCTGCCTGGTGTTGTCCTCAACTGAATAAAGCTGACCTTCAACCTTCAGTTCCAAATTACCATTTTTAAAAATGCAATTGGCTGTTCCGGCCTACTAAAGGGGTCTGCCCCTGCCTGGTGTTGTCCTCAACTGAATAAAGCTGAGCTTCTACCTTCTGCCTCTTACTAACTGCTGTTTTTTAAAAAAAATTGGCTGTTCCGGCCTACTAAAGGTGTCTGTCTGCCCCTGCCTGGTGTTGTCCTCAACTGAACAAAGCTGTGCTTCAACCTTCTGTTCCAAATTACCATTTTTAAAAATGCAATTGGCTGTTCCGGCCTACTAAAGGTGTCTGTCTGCCCCTGCCTGGTGTTGTCCTCAACTGAATAAAGCTGAGCTTCAACCTTCAGTTCCAAATTACCATTTTTAAAAATGCAATTGGCTGTTCCGGCCTACTAAAGGTGAATGTCTGCCCCTGCCTGGTGTTGTCCTCAACTGAACAAAGCTGAGCTTCCACATTCTGGCTTTCGCCCTATACTATCAGATATTAAACTGCATTTGGCCTACTAGTGTGGTTAGGCCCTTGAAACAGTGTCTGCTGCTCTTGGGTTTGCTACTCCACTGAACAAAGCAATGCCGCCTGTTTAGTCCTGTTACCAATTTTGAACTGCATTTAGCCTACTTTATTCTTTGGCCCTATATCTGTTTCCTCCTCATCCTGCCCATTGCCCAGCCACTGCTAGATGAGTCTGCTGGTACATTGACCTAGACCACTACATTCCCCTTATACTCTACACAGCCAAAATCTGACCCTGCTGAAAGTAAGGTTCCCCTTCCCGCATGTTATACCACCTTACACAGGGACAGAGAGGAAGGTGCAGATGAAAGTGCAGGTTCCTTCATCAGGTGGGGGGGCATACTCGTTGGCGACGTCACTGGCACAGGGCCCCTCAGAGTACGCAAAAGTGTCGCTGCTGGTGGGAGGCGCCCCCGCCATGCAAACACACCGCCGTACTTTGAGGGGCCCTGTGCCAGTGCCAATGCGAACGAGTGGGCCCCCCCTGCTTGCTCAGGATCACAGCACTTGCAACGTTGAAATACTTACCTTTCCCTGCAACACCGCCGTGACGTAGCCCGCATTTCCTGGGCCCACGAAAAACTTGAGCCAGCCCTACTCCCCCCACAACTTTTGCCAAATGACCCCCAATTCCCTATGCCCAACTATTATTATAAAGTTAATTAAGATTGACAAGCTTCAGAAACAAGAATGGATGTTTTTGGCATTAAAATGGGCACTGTAGGTGTTTTCCTGGCCTCCACTCACTGCCGACTATGCTTCCCCATTGACTTGCATTGGGTTTCGTGTTTCGGTCGATCCCCGACTTTTAGCGATAATCGGTCGACTGCACTCGACTCGACTCTGGACAAAATCGGGTTTCACAAAACCCGACTCGATCTTAAAAAAATGAAAGTCGCTCAACTCTATTGGTGAATAGTCCTAGAAGAGTAGAAGAGTATTGTTGTCATAGAATAATGATGATTTTTTCCTGAAGGCTGTCATGAGTCTAGTTTTATCCTGAAAGTCGAGAATCTTGAAAATCACTGGTCTGGTAGAACCATCTTTCCTGGGTGGTCCCACATGGTGGTATCTTTCAACCACAATTTTTACTGATGGGTTTCTAGATCAAGGGCTTTTGGTAACCATTCTGATGTTATTCTCATAAGCCCTGAGTGTTGTATTGTCTCATGGAGCCCCACCAACCGCAGATTGTGACGTCTGGACCTGTTTTCCAGATCATCTACTTTATCCATTAGTGCCTTCATATCTTCATCTTTGCTTGCTAGGCTTTCTGCGTAATCTTTCATTGAGTCCTTCAGGTCTGAGATTCTCTGTTCCGCCTCCGTGAGTCTCGTTCCTTGGGCATTTACTTGTCCTACTACAGTGTCCAGAGATGATTGAAAGGCAGCCAATCTTCCATCTATGGTGGACATCAGTAGTTTTAGGATAACCTGTGTCATAGTTCAGAGGGATCATTAGAGGACTGGTCCAGCCTTTTAAATGGGGAGGATATATTTTGGCTATGTGTGTTCGTCCTATTCCCTTTAAGTGATGATATGGGATTATTTTTCCCCACAAATTTATCCATATTGTTATGATGTTAGGTTTAGGGCTTCTTTAAAGATGGTAGTGATGTCACTCAAGAAGTGACTAACTACATTTGTGTGTAGTGAGAGTCTGGTTTACTGATATGCTTGCAGCGCGGGTTAAAGACACCAGACGTTATGGCAGGAGAAATTTGGGAATTGTAGTCGGTGTTTGGCACACAGCTATTGTCTTTGATCAGTCTCTGATATCAGCCTTTTGACTGCAGCCTAAAGGTACCGTCACACTCAGCGACGCTGCAGCGATATAGACAACGAGCCGATCGCTGCAGCGTCGCTGTTTAGGTCGCTGGGGAGCTGTCACACAGACAGCTCTCTCCAGCGACCAACGATCAGGGGAACGACTTTGGCATTGTTGAAACTGTCTTCAATGATGCCGAAGTCCCCCTGCAGCACCCGGGTAACCAGGGTAAACATCGGGTTACTAAGTGCAGGGCCGCGCTTAGTAACCCGATATTTACCCTGGTTAACAATGTAAAAGTAAAAAATAAAACAGTACATACTCACCTTCTGATGTCTGTCACGTCCCCCGGCGTCCGCGCTGCTGCTCAGAGCTTCCTTCACTGAATGTGTCAGGGCCGGCAGAGCACAGCGGTCTGCAGTCATGACTGCAGTCATTGTTCCAGCAGTCTCCTTTTTTATGGCTAGAGTATCCTGTAATAATTATAGGGGATAACTCAGGAGACTCTTTGCGTGGAACAAGACAACTACATGACACAGTTTTATAAGTGGTAAAGTCTATATTATCACACGGTGATTCAAACAGGTGCAGAGAGAAACTCAAGTCCACAACATTTGGTGTAAATATTAAACGCAGCTTAAACAGTCTATAAGGAACTTCAGAGGAAAATGCAATCACACAGAAAGTCTAGGAAGCACAGTTATTCTTGAGGATACTTGACACGAATAAGTCCTTGTATTAATCCAAACATAGATAGATATGCTTATAAGGCAGTTCAAGCAATGTCTTATCTCAACCAGGAAGGCCTGGGTGATAATCTCAGGTTTAAGCAGAGCAGCAACAGCTTATATGTCCAGCAAATGCAGATGGGAGTAAATACGAGCAGCAGATGAAGGAGGATTACTGGAAACTGGTGTATGCAGCAGGAACTCAGAGCAGAGTAACAGGATAACCACACAGGTTCACAGGAGCAGGTATATAGCCAGGGAGTCATCAGAGTCAGGAGCTGGATGCAAGGCAGAATACTCTAGCACAGACTGAAGGCTGGGGTGGAGTTTTATAGCAGGAAGACACAGTGCACATGAGACCAAAGACGCCATCTTGGAAAAGGGCAGTAATGCACAAAAGGTAATAAAAATGTTCAGAGTCCTGACAGTAATACAGCACAGCCCCCATAGAATGTAATTCAGCACAGCCCCATAGAATGTAATACAGCACAGCCCCCATAGAATGTAAAGCAGCGCAGCCCCCATAGAATGTAATGCAGCACAGCCCCCATAAAATGTAATGCAGCCAGCCCCCATATAATGTAATACAGCACAGCCCCCATAGAATGTAATGCAGCATAGCCCCCATAGAATGTAATGCAGCCCCCATAGAATGTAATACAGCACAGCTCCCATAGAATGTAATACAGCAGCAGAGCCCCCATAGAATGTAATGCAGCCAGCCCCATAGAATGTATTACAGCCAGCCCCTAGAATGTAATGCAGCACAGCCCCCATAGAATGTAATGCAGCCCCCCCAATAGCCCCACAATCCAGTTATCACTCAATGATATATTTAAAATAAACACTCTCCTCTTCTTGATATGATGTCATCGCGCACCCGCAGTGTCAGCGCCAGGCAGAGCGGGGAATGATGGGAAAGGGAGCGTCAGCAGACGCTCTCTCCTCCATCATTGCATTCAGCTGTACAGGCTTCATAGAAACCAGTATAGTTGAATGCGGCGGCGCTGGTGGGAGGTGAGTCGGCTGCGGGGGGCCCACGACTGCCACCGGCCCTTCTGGCATTTGCCAGAACTGCCCGATGGCCAGTCCGGCCCTGGGTGTAGTCATATTTCCTCTTACTTCAGCTTCTCCCAGCTGTGACCATTTTGTCGGTCCTGCTTGAAACTGGTGTGAAAGCACAAAAAGTTTCAAACTTTGTTTAAGTGTTTTACATAAGTTTTCTGTATCAGCCCTACTGTTTTTTGTATCTGGCTGTATCAGCCCTACCCTATTTTACATGCACAGATGCACTAAAGCTGGGTCTACACACACAGATATTTCACTAATCAGACTGATTTTACAGATGATAGCAGTGTCCGTTTACACTGATGTACATTATATTAGAAACAAATTCTTGTCTCCCTCATCTGTGATCAGCCAAAAATAAAACCTTTCTACACCTTAGAATGATGGTGTCTTTCAGATATATTTTTGATGCTGTTTACATGCTATAATCATTTTGATTAACAGAATTTTTATTTTTAGCATGTCAACAATTATCAAAATTAATTATTAAAATCGTCAAAATTATCTAAGAATTAATGGTAGTGGAGGTCTGGCCTCTGGACTTGAAATATATGTGATTGCTATTATGAGTATATGTAAGCATATGTAACCTTTTATCGAAACACCTACATATTGCAGTGTTGGTGCAGTTCATGCATTGCTAAAATAAAAGTGGATGCTAAAAATAAGTATAAAGGACAATTGAAACAATGGAAAGATACCTACCTTCGAATGTTGTAATTGTTTAACTAAAGGCATTGTGCATTAGACTTAAGTTTTCTTCTTTGCAATTAGTTTAGACATCATATAAGGTAACTTGTCTATAGTCGATTCAAGCAGCATCTTCACCATAATTTTTTACCTGGAAGAACATCTGACAAAATATGATTATCTCAACAGTTTGTGCAATTCACTCATTGATATGTCACATTTTATACATAATTCAGTACAGAACAGGAATGACAAGATAATTGTTCCTTAGCTATGGAAAAATAATGAAATCACAATAGAAGCTTAACGTTTAATCATCACAGAATGTTTGGCTGAAAGAACATGGCCATTTCATATTGTTATGAACATTTGCCAATGTTTCTAAAAGCCAATTGCATAAAATGAGCATTAAATAAACTGTCCACTACTAGGAAAAATCCTCATTCCCCATGTTTGGACCCGATAAAATAAAAAAGCTTATACTCACCTTTTGTACTGGCGCCGTTCCCACAGTGTCCGGACTTGCTCTCTCTAGAGCTCCTGTGTTGTAGTTATGACCCGCAAGCCTGGTGCCCAATCAGCACTGGCATCACTGTTCTCATCAGAGATCAGCCACAGCCCTGACTTCCTCTTCGTGTTCAAGTCGACAAAAGGTGGGGACAGTGATGCCAGCACTGATTGGGCGTCAGGCTCACGTGTAATCAGAAACACAAGGGAGCTCTGGGACCGCGAGTACTGACACCACTAGTGTGACAGCAGCACAGGAGAGGAGGTCAAACGTTTTATCGGGGCCAAACATTTAGATCAAGAAGGGGTTGTCCTAGTAGTGGACAATCCCTTTAAGTATTTGCAGGTAAAATGCAAATAATAATTGAGCGAATTTATAAATGCGCCAAACTAACATTTGATACACTTTTATATGTTTTTTGTATTACTTTACAGGCATTAACCCCTTCTCACAAATGGATGTAACTATACATCCAAACTGGTAAGTAATTGGTAGGTAATTTCCTGCAATCGGGTGTACGGTTAAAACTGATGAATGACACAGGCACAGGAGTTGTGCCCCTGCCATCTGAAACTGGAGCTGGCAGTAACACACAGCTAGACTTCTGCTGTATTAAGAAAGACTGGACAGCCCCGATCCTAGCACTCTTCAGATGTCTCTGTTACTAGTGACAGCGATATGTGAGGAATCGGCCAGATCGCTCCCTTTGTCACCCAATTGGCACCTCTGCAGCAAGATTGTGGGGCGCGAATAATTTCTGACATTGGCCAATCATATCCCACAGGGGGTTGGTGCCTGATTGGCTGTCAGTCTCAGGCTGGAGTCACACTAGCATATAGCCCGATGTTGATTCAGAAAAGTAGGACGAGTGTCATGTGAGTGCCATGCAAGTGTCATGCGATGCAATGTGATTTTTCTTAACTAGCATCCATATGACATCTGTATGACATGTATATGCAATCCATATGCGATTTTAATATCATCTTTTACATACAGTAATGTTCAATGTCATTTCAAGCTTGTTTTCTTACTATAAAGCTATCTTATATACAGATATACTGTAGATAGAAATAAATTAGTACTTTGCTTATGTAGTTTTCTGTACTTGAATTTTTCTAATAAATAAATTACAGAAAAAAATGGCATGGGGCCCCTTATTTTTAATAACTAGCTGAGGGGAAGCAGACATCTGGGAGCTGGTTTTATTATTCTGGGAAGGGGCTAATATCCATGAAACTTCCCAGCTTATTAATAGCAGCTTATAGCTGTTTGTGTAGCTGGTTATGGTTGTGTACTGGTTATTAAAAGGGAAGGAAAATAAAATGACATGCAGTCCTCCCTATGTTTAATAACCAGCAAAAGCAAAGCAGACAGCTGTGGCCTGATATTAATAGGTTGGGAAAGAGCATTGGATATTGGCCCCAGAAATGGCAAATATATTAGATGTGCCAATTCTGGCACTTAGCTTTGGTTCTTTTCGATTGCCCTGGGGCATTGGCAATTGAGGTAATGTTTATGGGGTTTATGTCAGCTATGTAATGTCCACTGACATCAAGCCCAGGGGTTCGTAATGGAGAAGTCTCTATCAGACACCCCTATTACTAACCCCATACTCAAAAGAAATAAACACACGCACAGAAAAGCCCTTTAATTCTGCAAAACTCTCTCCGACCCTCTTTTACCCATTTATTACCATACAAAAAATAATAATCCAAAGTGGTCCGCCATAAACCCATCCCAAGTCCCGTGACGATCCCCGACTCTGCTACATCCAGATGCTGTGGTGAGCGGTGACATGAGTACCAGCAGTAATTTCACACACTGCGAGCAGTGACGTCAGTAAGGTACCGCAATTCATCGGCTGTGAAAAGCCATAATCTTACTGGCATCAGCGCTCTTAGCAGCTGCCAGATTCTCACATGCTACTGTCAGTGTGTTCCAGCTCCAGTGGATAACGGTCATATTACTCAAGTTACCGCTCACCACAGCATCCGAATGTAGCAGAATTGGGGATTGTCATGGGATGTCAGATGGATTTATGTGGGACAACTTTTATTAATATTTTTTTTGTATGGTAATAAATGGGTTAAAGAAGGTCGGGGAGTATTTTGTACAATTGAAAGGACTTTTCTCTGTGTGTGTGTTTATTTCTTTTGACTACGGGGTTAGTAATGGGGGTGTCTATACGACATCGACACCTCAACATTACTAACCCCTGGGATGACATAACCCCAAAACTATTACCTTGATTGCCAATGCACCACCAGGGCAATCAGGAAGAGCCGAGCCTAAGGGCCAGAATTGACACATCTAATAGATACACGATTTCTGGGGCGACTTTCATGTTGTTTTATGCCTTTCTGCCTCTCTTCCTTTGTCCTGGCACCAGCTCTGTTATCATATCAATCACTACCTCTTCAGAATCCTCTCCCTTCCTACTACATTTCCCATCATTCATTGTGCAGCAGTCACACAAACAGAGTGAGTTTTTCTGAATGCAAGCTCCCCCCACACAGAGCAAGACCCACCCATCGACCTGGTAATTCCAGAGCCCGGAACACAGGGAGATTTTGATGTGACATCCCAGGAAGCAGGAGATTCACAGTCACAGATAGAGCAGCTCAGATTATAGCAGAATTTGGTAAAGCAAGGTATTTAGTGAAGTGCTTATCTATGACAGTTAGTTCACATGAAAGGAAAATGCAAAGTAGTGACCAGCCCCTTTATGCAGCAAGGAGAAAAACAAAATTGAAAACACAATAAACAATGGTGTAACTATGATTTTTGTTTATAATTAGCGATGACACTGATGAGTGAATGTGCTGCGATAATGTGTTATCCGAGCATGCTCGAGTGTTATCCAAGTATCTTGTGCTTGCTCGAATAATATGTTCTAGTCCCCGCGGCTGCTTGATTCATGGCTGTTAGACAGACGCAACACATTGTATTTTTAAGACTGACCTATCGCCTCACCTGACTTATGTAACTATTCCAGTTTTGCACTTTTCTTTCAAATCTGGTCTCTCGTAGCATCAACAAATACTGTCTGATGACCGGTTCATGCAGCGTTATTTGTATACCCCATTTATTACATTGATGGCTGGACCATACAATCAGGGCCGGACTGGCCATAGGGCACTTCTGGCAAATGCCAGAAGGGCCGGTGCCAGTGGTGGGCCGCTCAATCCGCCGCCCCCGCCGTCGCATTCAACTATACCGGCGTATAGACGCCGGTACAGTTGAATGCAATGATGGAGGAGAGAGCGTCTACAGACGCTCCTCTCCCATCATTCCCCGCTCTGCCTCTGACACTGCGGGTGCGCGATGATGTCATATCATCGCGCACCTGCTGTGTCCCGGGCAGACTGCAGCTGCTGAGACAGGAGCAGGAACCAGGAAGCAACGCTGGGCACGAGGAGAGGTGAGGAGAGTTTTTTTTTTTTCTGGACTGTGGGGCCATTCTCGGAGGAGGTGAGGGGAGGAAGAGAAGAGATGTGGGCTGTATATAGTTCTCTGTGGGCTGTGCTCTGTGCTGTATATAGTTCTCTGTGGGCTGTGCTCTGTGCTGTATACTGCTGTGGGCTGTATATAGTTCTCTGTGGGCTGTGCTCTGTGCTGTATACTGCTGTGGGCTGTATATAGTTCTCTGTGGGCTGTGCTCTGTGCTGTATACTACTGTGGGCTGTATATAGTTCTCTGTGGGCTGTGCTCTGTGCTGTATACTGCTGTGGGCTGTATATAGTTCTCTGTGGGCTGTGCTCTGTGCTGTATACTGCTGTGGGCTGTATATAGTTCTCTGTGGGCTGTGCTCTGTGCTGTTTACTACTGTGGGCTGTATATAGCTCTCTGTGGGCTGTGCTCTGTGCTGTATACTGCTGTGGGCTGTATATAGTTCTCTGTGGGCTGTGCTCTGTGCTGTATACTGCTGTGGGCTGTATATAGTTCTCTGTGGGCTGTGCTCTGTGCTGTATACTGCTGTAGGCTGTATATAGCTCTCTGTGGGCTGTGCTCTGTGCTGTATACTACTGTGTGCTCTGTGCTATATATAGTTCTCTGTGGGCTGTGCTCTGTGCTGTATACTGCTGTGGGCTGTATATAGTTCTCTGTGGGCTGTGCTCTGTGCTGTTTACTACTGTGGGCTGTATATAGTTCTCTGGGCTGTGCTCTGTGCTGTATACTGCTGTGGGCTGTATATAGCTCTCTGTGGGCTGTGCTCTGTGCTGTATACTACTGTGGGCTGTATATAGTTCTCTGTGGGCTGTGCTGTATACTGCTGTGGGCTGTATATAGTTCTCTGTGGGCTGTGCTCTGTGCTGTATACTGCTGTATATAGTTCTCTGTGGGCTGTGCTCTGTGCTGTATACTGCTGTGGGCTGTATATAGTTCTCTGTGGGCTGTGCTCTGTGCTGTATACTACTGTGTGCTCTGTGCTATATATAGTTCTCTGTGGGCTGTGCTCTGTGCTGTATACTGCTGTGGGCTGTATATAGTTCTCTGTGGGCTGTGCTCTGTGCTGTTTACTACTGTGGGCTGTATATAGTTCTCTGGGCTGTGCTCTGTGCTGTATACTGCTGTGGGCTGTATATAGCTCTCTGTGGGCTGTGCTCTGTGCTGTATACTACTGTGTGCTCTGTGCTATATATAGTTCTCTGTGGGCTGTGCTCTGTGCTGTATACTGCTGTGGGCTGTATATAGTTCTCTGTGGGCTGTGCTCTGTGCTGTATACTGCTGTGGGCTGTATATAGCTCTCTGTGGGCTGTGCTCTGTGCTGTATACTACTGTGTGCTCTGTGCTATATATAGTTCTCTGTGGGCTGTGCTCTGTGCTGTATACTGCTGTGGGCTGTATATAGTTCTCTGTGGGCTGTGCTCTGTGCTGTATACTGCTGTGGGCTGTATATAGCTCTCTGTGGGCTGTGCTCTGTGCTGTATACTACTGTGTGCTCTGTGCTATATATAGTTCTCTGTGGGCTGTGCTCTGTGCTGTATACTGCTGTGGGCTGTATATAGTTCTCTGTGGGCTGTGCTCTGTGCTGTATACTGCTGTGGGCTGTATATAGTTCTCTGTGGGCTGTGCTCTGTGCTGTATACTACTGTGGGCTGTATATAGCTCTCTGTGGGCTGTGCTCTGTGCTGTATACTACTGTGGGCTGTATATAGTTATCTGTGGGCTGTGCTCTGTGCTGTATGCTACTGTGGGCTGTATATAGTTCTCTGTGGGCTGTGCTCTGTGCTGTATACTACTGTGGGCTGTATATAGTTATCTGTGGGCTGTGCTCTCTGCTGTATGCTACTGTGGGCTGTATATAGTTCTCTGTGGGCTGTGCTCTGTGCTGTATATAGTTCTCTGTTGGCTGTGCTCTGTGCTGTATACTGCTGTGGGCTGTATATAGTTCTCTGTGGGCTGTGCTCTGTGCTGTATACTGCTGTGGGCTGTATATAGCTCTCTGTGGGCTGTGCTCTGTGCTGTATACTACTGTGTGCTCTGTGCTATATATAGTTCTCTGTGGGCTGTGCTCTGTGCTGTATACTGCTGTGGGCTGTATATAGTTCTCTGTGGGCTGTGCTCTGTGCTGTATACTGCTGTGGGCTGTATATAGCTCTCTGTGGGCTGTGCTCTGTGCTGTATACTACTGTGTGCTCTGTGCTATATATAGTTCTCTGTGGGCTGTGCTCTGTGCTGTATACTGCTGTGGGCTGTATATAGTTCTCTGTGGGCTGTGCTCTGTGCTGTATACTGCTGTGGGCTGTATATAGTTCTCTGTGGGCTGTGCTCTGTGCTGTATACTACTGTGGGCTGTATATAGCTCTCTGTGGGCTGTGCTCTGTGCTGTATACTACTGTGGGCTGTATATAGTTATCTGTGGGCTGTGCTCTGTGCTGTATGCTACTGTGGGCTGTATATAGTTCTCTGTGGGCTGTGCTCTGTGCTGTATACTACTGTGGGCTGTATATAGTTATCTGTGGGCTGTGCTCTCTGCTGTATGCTACTGTGGGCTGTATATAGTTCTCTGTGGGCTGTGCTCTGTGCTGTATATAGTTCTCTGTTGGCTGTGCTCTGTGCTGTATACTACTGTGGGCTGTATATAGTTATCTGTGGGCTGTGCTCTGTGCTGTATGCTACTGTGGGCTGTATATAGTTCTCTGTGGGCTGTGCTCTGTGCTGTATATAGTTCTCTGTGGGCTGTGCTCTGTGCTGTATACTACTGTGGGCTGTATATAGTTCTCTGTGGGCTGTGCTCTGTGCTGTATACTACTGTGTGCTGTATATAGTTCTCTGTGGGCTGTGCTGTATATAGTACTCTGTGGGCTGTGCTGTATATAGTACTCTGTGGGCTGTGCTGTATATAGTACTCTGTGGGCTGTGCTGTATATAGTACTCTGTGGGCTGTGCTGTATATAGTTCTCTGTGGGCTGTGCTGTATATATTACTTTGTGGGCTGTGCTGTATATATTACTTTGTGGGCTGTGCTGTATATATTACTCTGTGGGCTGTGCTGTATACTACTGTGTGGACTGTGCTGTATACTTCTACGTGGGCTGTGCTGTATACTACTGTGTGGTCTGTGCTGTATACTACTGTGTGGTCTGTGCTGAATACTGCTGTGTGGGCTGTGTTATCTACTACGCGAGCTGTGCTATAGTATGCAGGCTGTGCTGTATACTATGCGGTTTGTGCTATATAATATGCGGGCTTTGCTATATACTATGGGGAGTATATTATATTCTATGGGGGAGGCCATGTTATGTACTATGTGGCTGTGTTATATACTATTGTGGGGGTATATTATATTCTATGGGGGAGGCTGCGTTATATACTATGGGGGGCTGCATTATATTCTATGGGGGGCTACATTATATATTATGGGGAGGTGGGCTGTATTATATTCTATGGGGGTTACATACTCTGGGGTGGCTGCATTATACTCTGTGGGGTGGCTGCATTATACTCTGTGGGGTGGCTGCATTATACTCTGGGGTGGCTGCATTATACTCTGGGGTGGCTGCATTATACTCTGGGGTGGCTGCATTATACTCTGGGGTGGCTGCATTATGCTATATGTGGGCTGCATTATACTGTATCGAGGACTATGGGGAATACGTTATACTATATGAAGAACTATGGGGTGCATTATACTATGGGAAGTGAATTGTACTACATGGATGACTGTGGCGGTGCATTATACTATATGGAGCACTATGAGGATTGTATTATGCTATATGGAGGACTATGAGGAGTGTATTATACTATGTGGAGGACTGAGCAGTGTATTTTAATATATGGAGGACTATAGGGAGTGTATTATACTATATGGAGGACTATGGAGCACATTATAATATATGGAGGACTATGGGGTGTATTTTACTAAACAAGTAAAATGCTGCATATTCGGATTGTTTTTGCTGGAACAAAAAGCCTTGTTGTCAGCAGCACATTGCCAGTGTAAACTGTAGATGTGCTGCTGAAAACATGATACTGTATGGTGATCTATTAGTGATCGTTCGGTCTCATCATTATTCCTCAGCTGGTGGAAAGAGGCCGGGAAACAAGCGTTGAACAACTTCAGTATTGTCGATCAAACTCGTTTAGCGGCCTGAACTCAGCGCACGTAAATACAACAGAAAGGCTTCTGTGTGATGTGCAATATGTTAGCATTTGGGGACCCATTTTAAACTTTGCCTAGGGCCCCACTTTGCCTAAAACCGGCCCTGCCTACAAGTGTACAAAGATATTATACAGTCACCATGTGACAAGTGGGCCTGTGTAACTTCAAATGCCAGGGCTGAATTTTAGTCCCAGTCCGGCCCTGCATACAATACAAGCACTTTTTACCATTTACCTTTCGTGTCTCCCCTAATTCTTCATGGATTGTAAGCTTGTGAGCAGGACCCTCATTCCTCTTTGTATCTGTTGAATTGTGTTTATTCTCTTATGCCTTTATTGTCTGTACAAGTACCCACTAAAATATAAAGTGCAGTGGAATATGTTGGCGCTATACAAATAAAAATTATTACTATTACTATTATTTGGAAAGCTTAAAATTTTTATGGAACAGTATATAGCAGCCTACTCCAAACTAAAGATCAGATGTATGGAACTCAAAACCAGAAAGAAGCAGAAAAAAATGCCATACATAGAGAGTAATGTAATATTCATGCCTAAAAACAAAGTAGCTGGCATGTACAGCAGGACAACATACTGTGTGCATGATTGAGATTCAGGTGGAAGAACTTTATTGGTTTAGCTGAAGACACTAGAAAAGGAATCAATATGTTCAGTAAGACATATAAAAAGACTAAATTAAAAGATCTGTGGGCTGCCTTTAGGCTATGTGCACATGTTCAGGATTTCTTGCAGAAATTTCCTGAGCAAAACCGGACTTGTTCTGCATGCGTTTTTTTTCACGTTTTTTGTGCGGATTTTTTGCGTTTTTTTCCGGAGATTTCCCAATACAATAATATAGTGGGAAATCCTCAAAAAATCTGCAAAATTAATGAACATGCTGCGTTATTTACCGCGATACATTTTTTTCGTGGAAAAAAACGCATCATGTGCACAAAAATTGCGGAATGCATTCTAAATGATGGGATGCATAATGTATGCATTTTTTATGTGCTTTTATAGCGTTTTTATAGCGAAAAATCCGCAACGTGTGCACAGCCTTAGGCCGGTTTCACACGTCAGTGGCTCCGGTACGTGAGGTGAGTATTTTCAGAACAGCGGGGGGGCGCACAGGGGGTGGGGACATGGAGCTTTATTTTAAACACGAAATACCACTAAAAAAATGGATTATTCATATCTTCTTTACAGCAAACGCTGCTGCACAGAAGATATGAATCGCGGCTTCAGCACGATGCAGGGGACAGCACTAAACTTTAGCGCTGTCTCTCCTGCACGGTCCGTGTGGTGCCCAGGCGGCACAGGGCTGCCGCACGTGTGCCACATAGATGGCCTACGTGAGCTCACGGACACACGGACACGGATAACTCCGGTACCGATTTTTTCCGGTACCGGAATTATCTGGACGTGTGAGACTGGCCATAATGTCACACCCAAAATGCTACTTGATTCTAATCTCTTTTTGGCATTTGGCATTGCCTTGAATCGCTTTCTAATTGTGCTCACCTTTCATGAGTATAGAGCAGCACTATGAATGATGGCCTGAAAAAGCGATACAACAAAAATAAGTTATCTTAGTATCCGTGGGTCACAGTCTGAAGGCGTAGCATTTCAGAAATCACTCCGAAAATGAAATATTTGTCATATACAATAAATAACACCTGTCGGATATAGTCAGGCTGAAAAGAAACAAAATCTTTCTATTTTCTGTCAGGCGCGTAGGTCATAGCAAGCAACCAGAGTTATTAATATTACATGACAGCACAAGTCAAGTGACTACTGCTTCTGGGAACATCATTTTGCTTGTCTGCCATTTCTGACAAGTGTTTACTTCTGCCTGCTGTTAACAAACTGACACTTATAAGCTACACATAAATAAAAGTGCTATACTGAGAGAGTTAAAAAGTAAAAACATCTGCCCCAAGACATCATAGAGAAGACAAGTGAATTAATTACTGCATATAAATTGTGTGCTTGATATAGTTCTAAGGTAGCACTGACATTAGATTGCTGCTTCACAGTTTGCATGCCAGCTGCTCAGTCTTCACTAGGGCACTATATGCATGGTAATGGCATGTTATTTCCTGCATCAAGGCTTGCAGAATAGATAACAGTAAATAAAAAAAATAGTAAAGAATCTTGGCTCATGTAGTTTCGTGAGTAAATCGATTTTACAAATTAATTACACAATAATTGTGATAAGCAGCTCACTGTCAATAGACAATGTTCATAGAGAGTGTGCTGTAGGTGGGGTTATCGGTCTCAGCTCTACTGCATGCTACATCTAATAACTCTGAATATTTCAGAACTGCTACACCCAGTAAACTAAGTGATACATCATCGGAGATAGGGGCTCTTTTCCTACATTATGCTGCTCTCAGATAAGGTAGTAAAAATATGGTGAGAGGTACCCTTTAAAGCAAATCTGTCAGCTTTATATATTTGTGTGTAAGGGCGTACATAATTTTTTAGTATTCTTGAATTGGCAATACTTTGATCTATATGCTGGAATACCAAGTTATTGCAGTTTATAGGTAACATGATGGTAACCTACAGTTGTGCTCAAAAGTTTACATACCCGGCAGAATTTTTGCTCTCTTGGCCTTTTTTCAGAGAATATGAATGGTAGCACTAAAACTTTTTCTCCACTCATGGATAGTAGTAGGGTGAAGCCTTTTATTGTCAAACTACTGTGTTTTCTCTTTTTCAAATCATAATGACAACCCAAAACATCCAAATTATCCTGATCAAAAGTTTACATACCCTGATGATTTTAGCTTGATAACATGCAGAGAAGTTGACACAAATGGGTTTGAATGGCTACTAAAGGAAACATCCTCACCTGTGACCTGTTTGCTTGTAATCAGTGTGTGCATAAAAGCTAAGTGAGTTTCTGGGATCCAGACAGACTCTTGCATCTTTCATCCAGCCACTGACGTTTCTGGATTGTGAGTCATGGGGAGAGCAAAAGAATTTGTCAATGGATCTACAGGAAAAGGTACCTGAACTGTATAAAACAGGAAAGGGATACAAAAAGATATCCAAGGAATTGATAATGTCAGTCAGCAGTATTCAAACTGTGATTAACAAATGGAAAATCAGGGGCTCTGTAAAAACAAAACCAAGGTCAGGTACACCAACAAAATGTCATCCACACCTGCCAGGAAAAATTATTATGAATGCAAAAAAAGCCTCACAAATAACATCAGTTGAAATACAGGACTCTTTGAAAACTAGCGGTGTGGCTGTTTCTAGATGCACAATAAGGAGGCACTTGACTTGAAAAAAAAATTGGCTGCATAGTCGAGTCATCAGAAGAAAGTCATTACTGCGCAAATGCCACAAAGTATCTCACCTACAATACGCAAAACAGCACAGAGACAAGCCTCAAAACTTCTGGAACAAGGTAATTTGGAGTGATGAGACCAAAATTGAACTTTTCGGCCACAACCATGAACATTACATTTGGAGAGAGGTCAAGAAGGTCTATGATGAAAGGAACACCATTCCTACTGTAAAGCACGGAGGTGGATCGCTGATGTTTTGGGGTTGTTTGAGCTACAAAGGCACAGGAAACTTGGTCAAAGTTGAAGATAAGATGAATGCTGCACATTATCAGCAAATACTGGAGACAAATTTGCACTCATCAGCCCGGAAGCTGCACATGGGACGTACTTGGATGTTCCAACATGACAACGATCCAAAATAAATTCTAAATTCTGTACAAGAATTTTAAACAATGTGGTGAACATGAATTCCCTTAAAAAGTAATTTTATTCATTAAATTGCTAAAAAATACACCTTCCCAGTGATATTTGTGGCAAAAAATAGCCAAAATAAATTAATGACCAAGATCTGGCACATACTCTAGTATAAGACCTTTCTGTACCCTGCCTTGCTGGCGCCCCCACTCACTCGCTTTTTCATCCATTATGGCATCTGCATCATTGACATCTCATCTCATTGACATCTCAAAGGCCTCCTGATGAACCGTACAATGGGGGAAACGCATTGGGGCACGTCCTGTATTGGATAAGTGATCTTCTATCTACTTTCCTACTGGTTGGATGCGATATAGGATGTTTTTTGAATTATTGCATTTATATGTAGTGGTCTGCATACCCAGCTCATCCAATTATTAAGCGAGTTATGCTATATTGAGGTCAAGGATCTTTGAGGCAATATAGAGGCCATGTGTTTATCATATACTGTGCCAAAGAAGAATGGGAACAACTGAATAGGGTGATACCCAAAGGTTACTGCTCTTGTGAGGTTGTTTTTGTAGGTTTTGATTAATTTTTTTTTAGATTGTGTTTTTTTGATTTTGTTGACCTTTTTTTCTTCTTCTCTGTTCTTTATATTTTTGTTTTCCCACCTTTAATATAGGGTGAGTAAGGGATAGCCCATGTTGAGTGGGGTCACCAAAATCGTTTATCTAGGGTGCCCACCTCCACAGCAAGGCAGGGTACAGAAAGGTTTAAACTAGGGTATGTGCCAACCCTTGGTCATTAATTTATTTTGGCTATTTTTTTGTCACAAATATCACTGGGAAGGTGTTTTTTTAGCAATTTAATGAATAAAATGACTTTTTAAGGGAATTCATGTTCACCACAACGATCCAAAATACAAGGCCAAGTCAACCTGTCATTGACAACAGCAGAACAAAGTGAAGGTTTTAGAGTCGCCATCTCAGTCTCCTGACCTCAATATGATTGAGCCACTCTAGGGAGATCTCAAGCACTCAGTTTATGCTAGACAGCACAGGAATTTACAGGAACTGGAGGCTTTTTGCCAAGAAGAGTGGGCAGCTTTACCATCTGAGAAAATTAGAACCTCATCCACAACTACCACAAAAGACTTTAAGCTGTCATTGATGTTAGAGGGGGCAATACACGGTATTAAGAAATGGGGTATGTGAACTATTGATCAGGGTCATTTGGATGTTTCTGGTTGCCATTATGATTTAAAAACAGAAAACACAGTAGTTTGACAATAAATGGCTTCACCCAACCACTAATCATGAGTGGAGAAAAAGTTTTGATGTTATTATTCATATTCTCTGAAAAAAGGCCAACAAAGTAAAAATTCTTCTGGGGTATGTAAACTTTTGAGCACACCTGTATGATGCTTACTCTGTGCCTTGGATTCACAGGAGTACCAGCATGGCAACTTATCAGCTTTCCATTATCTCAAACTAAACTGAAACTAAACAGCAATTGTATGTCCAGGCACAAATGCACAAACAGGATGCAGCAGGTCTGCCATGATAAAGGGGGGGGGGCAGCACAGGTGCAAAATATTGAAAACTAACCACTTACTAAACCCACCAAACATCCGTGGGGTGGCTGCCTAGTATTCTTATTTCACACAGATCTGCATAGGGTGTCATTCACACAATTATGACCCTACTATTACATCAGGTGGGCTGCCAATACCATATGTGTACCCACAGGTTTGACACCCCATATTACCCAGCCACAACTGGAAAGACCACGCCTACACCCTGCATAAAAAACATGAAGAAGATGTAAATAATGCATGAGCTATTGGTCAATATTTTTGCCAAAATACACAAACTCGCATCCCGTGTTAAGGGTCTTCATTATATTGTGAGTTCAACACTAAATTCAAAAAAATTCACTGAAAAAAATCAATAAAAACATCACTGAGAGAGGAAAAAAACAGCCATACTTGCAATACCATATCCAGGCACAAATGCACAAGCAGGATGCAGCAGGTTCCCTATTAAAAAGGCACAGGTGCAAAATACCGAAAACCAACTACTTACTAACCCACCAAACATCCATGGAGTGGCTGCCTTGTATTCTAATTGCATACAGGTCTCTATAGGGTGTCTTTCACACCATTATGTGAGATGCACCTCTATCCGTTTAGCAGGCTTTGTGCTGCCCCCGCGTTTATCATGGGGGACCTGCTGTATCCTGTTTGTGCATTTGTGACTGTACATGGTATTGCAAGTATGGCTGGTTTTTCTCTCTTACTGATGTTTTATTGATTTTTTTAAATTATTTTTTTCATTGAATTTTTTTAATTTAGTGTAGAACTTGCATGATAATGAGGACACTTGACACGGCTTGCTAGCTTGTGTATTTTGGCCAAAATATCGACCAATACCTCATGTATTATTTACATTTTTTGCATGCTTTTTATGCAGAGTGCAGGCCGGGTCTTTCCATTGGTGGCTGGGTAATGAGTGGTGTGAAGCCTGTGGGTGCACATATGGTATTGGCAGCCTGCCTGATGTAATAGAACTGTTTGTGCATTTGTGTCTAGATTTGGTATTGCTGTTTTTTTCTCTGCCAGTGATGTTTTTTAACAGCAATTGTGCATCTTAAAAGCTACGGTCATGCCTCACTTTCAATTAAAGGGGTAACAGCATTGAAAAAAGCTAGCTCTGGTCACTGTTGTTATATGGGAATGCAGGCTGTATAACACAGCCAACATCCTCCATGTGTGGAAAGTGCTTAACCTCTGAGCGGTCTCCACATGCCAGTCTCTGACAGTGCCATATTTATTTGCTAAATTTAGGGAAGAGGTTTAAAGTGCAAAGGAAACACTGGCAAGAAACACTGCCAATTGCAATGCTATGTGTAAGGCCTCTTTCACACATCAGTATCTCTGGTACGTGTAGTGACAGTTTTCACATGTACCGGAGACACTGACACATGTAGACCCATTCAAATTAATGGGTCTGTGCACATATCTGTGTTTTTTCACCGACCGTGTGTCCGAGTGACCCACAAGTTGACATGTCCATTTTTGTGCAGCTGCACGGATCACATGGACCCATTCAAGTCAATGGGTCCCTGTAAACACGTACCGCACATGGATGCGGTCCATGTGCTGCATCAGTACCACACGGATGGCCACCGGGGAAGAGTCGCTACAGTAAGCGCTGTTCCCTGGCGGCTGGTGCTGAAACCGACTCTCATCATTCTCCCCTGCTCTGCCGGCGATTGGCGCTAGCAGAGGAGAATGATGAGAGCTATCTTAAAGTCCAAAGGATGACAGCAGGTGGGGGCATTTGGGACTCTTACCCCCATCATCCGACACCTGCTGCCACTAATAACAGTGACAGCAGGAGCAGATGATCAGGATATTCCACAGCCGATGCCTGCAATCTAACAAAATAAATGAATGAAAAACCCAACGTGGGTTCCCCCTTATTTTCTTGAACCAACCAGACAAACCTCACAGCTGGGTCTGCAACCCTTAGCTGTCAGCTTCTGCAAGGTTGGTTATCAAGAATAGAGGGGTCCCCACGCTTTTAAAAAAAAATTATTTAAATAAATAATGAAAAAAAACTGGCGTGGGGTCCCCCCATTTTTGACAACCAGCCTTGCTAAAGCTCACACCTGGGAGCCAGCATTCTCAGGCTGGTAAGGGGCAATTGATAAATGCCCCCACCAGCCTAAAAATAGCAGCCCACAGCTGCCCAGAAAAGGGGCATCTATTAGATGCACCTATTATGGAGCTTTGCCTACTCTTCCCACTTGCCCTGTAGCGGTGGCAAGTGGGGTTAATATTTGTGGTGTTGATGTCACCTCTGTAATGTCCAGTGACATCAAGCTCACAGCTTAGTCAGCTTGTAAGACACCTATCTATTACTAATTCTATAGTTATATGTTAAATAAAGACACAGCCAGAATAAAATCCTTATTTGAAAAAATTACTCCTTTAATATTCTAAATTAAACCATAGTTACTGCAATTCCTAAGGTGCTCATCACATCTAAACACATTCCTTGATGGATCTAGTTTACAAAATGGTCTTAATTGTGGGAGTTTCCACTGACACCTGCAGTGCAGACCATTCCCTCAAAGTATGTGTTCCAAAACGTCACTCCTTCCTTTCTGAGCCCTACCGTGCATGCAAACAGTAGGTTTTCACCACATATGGGGAGTCTGCATACTCAGGAGAAATTGCATAACAAATTTTGTTTTTCATTTTCTCCTGTTGCCCTGTGAAAATAAAAGAAATTGGGACTGAAAGAAAATTTTTGTGGGAAAAATGTGATTTTTTTACGGTTCTGTTATAAACTTATGTGTAGCACTTGGGGGTTCAAGGTGCTCACCACACATCTAAATAAGTTCCCTGAGTGGACTAATTTCCAAAATGGTGACACTTGTGGGGGGTTTTGTCACGAGTGTGTAACGTCAACCTGGGAGTTCTGAAGGTAGAAGATCTCTGCATATTGTGAATCACAGATCTTCCATTTAGCCTGAGTGTGTATGGGTCCCATATTCGATGAATTTGGTTTCATTTGGTACTGAAGAGGTTAACAACCCTTCCTATTCTGGTCAGTAACTTTCAGCTCCATTTTCAGCTACTTCTGATTGGGTCATTACCTCTTCCTATAAAACCTGGCAGGACCCTCTATTGCCAATGAAAGTTCTGCTTGCTTGCTCTTTGGAGACTCTGTGCTGAATAGGAGTTCGTTGTTGTTATTGTAGATTTGTCTTCCTGTTGTCACGATCTATTTTTGGATTTGTGGCAGCTCTTGTCCCACTCAGTTTAAAACTTTTTTCCTTTTGGACTGTCGGGGGTTAATGTCAGTTTTTCCCTGCTGGCTATCTGATGTTACTGCAGTGCTGCTGGGTCAGCTGATGCAGGTGGTGACCACTCCCACCATCCTTTAAAAGGTCACCTGATGCATCAGCTGACTGTTGGTGATACAGTTTCTTTCTGGAGACCAGCCTAGCAAGGAGCAGCTCTTTTATGTCAGCCATATCAGGTGATTGGAGTCCAGTTGCTGTGCTATCTGCGGTGTGGAGCTTAGCAGCAGTGTTCATAAGCTAAGTGTGGTGTTTTTGTTACCTTGTCTCTTTTGGTGTTTTTCATGTCCCCCTGTATGTATTATCTGCAGAGGTGAGGCTAATGCTCCTAGCAGGCCAGTGCACTAGCCAGGGCAGAAATAGGTTACTACTAGGGATGAGGTATCCTGACGGCAGTGGGGGGAAGGACCCGCATAGGGCGCTAGGGGAGTGCAGAGTCAGGCTCAGGTTTGAGCTCAGGTGGTGACCATCCCCCATTCCCTCTGGGTGGTGCCTTCCTCTCACCTTTTCCATCCCGTTGTTTGTGGAGTTGTTCCGTCCGTTGACCGACCACCCATTGACACCTGTGCTGTGTGCTTAAACAAAGTGTTTGGAGACAAGTTGTTGTGGAGGTGTTCTGTAGTACATGTGTTTATCTCCTGGTCCCTTTTCCCATTTAAATTATTCCTCCCTGTCCTTATCTTCCTCCCTTTTGTTGGTTGGTGTGTTTGTATGTACAAGTATTCTGTTATCCCTGTTTTGTCATTTGTATCTTGTTCAAATTACATTTCTCTCCCAGGCTCCATGGGGGTGGGGGAGGGGACAGACAAGGGTTTGACAGGAGGTTAGTAAGGTCAGAGACTCGGGCCTCTCTACCTTTAAAAGTTCTCCCAGGACATGGATAGTTAGGTTCCAGGGCCAGTTTGAGACCCTTCTCCCCTACCTAAGACCATGACAGGTTTCCACTGCATAGGCACATCAAGGCCTTTCCAAACGCAACATGGTGCCCGCTAACTATTTCACCTAATTTTGCATTTAAAAAATAAAATGGTGCACTTTCCCTTCTGAGCCCTGCCATGCTCCCAAACATTAGTTTTCCCCTACATATGGGGTATCTGCGTACTCCGAAGAAATTGCACAACAAATTGCTTCACGCAGATTCTCCTGTTACCCTTGTGAAAATGCAAATTTTTTTTCAAGGTTCTCACCACACATCTAGTTAAGGACGCTGAGGGGCCTAGTTTCAAAAATGGTATCACTTGTGGAGGGTGTAATGAATGGAAGCAGAGGCACAAATGGTGAAGTGTGCATTCATTTATTGCTATTTTGGTGGAACCACTGGACCACGGTCAAGGGGGCTCTGGAGGGGGCGGGACTATGCAAACCCCTGACAACCGTAGTAAGACCCCTCAAACAGGATCACAATGGAATATTAGAGGGACACAGGTGCTACCTCCAGTTAGAGCCCGGACACATGGAAGCTGGCCCAGCTCAAACAGGTGCTCAAACAGGGATAACAGATAGCGTAGAACTCGACAGGTGGGTTGCAGCTGGCCGGGACAGACCTGGCAGGCAGTATTGACTTCGTAGTGGGTAACGGAGAGACGGATGTCTGAGCTGGATGGAACTTGCACAAGTAGTACTGGAGTCGTCCCGAGGATGGAGTAGCAAGCCGCAGATAATCTGAGAAGACAAGCAGTATTAGCTGGATGCTGGCAGGACATAGATAAAGCACAACAGAACACAGGAATGTCAGATTACAGAACCGGAAACTAGCAACAGGAAACACTTGTTGCTCCGGCACCCTCTCTGTGGCAGATGGGCCAGAAATAGCACACACAAGAATATCATTGGTTAACAACATTTTTGAAAAATGTGCACTGTCTCTTTAAGAGATCGGGAGCACACGCGCGACCTAAGCCTCATACCCATGGATGTGCTGGCAGCGCCAGGAAGCCAAGAGCAGGGGAGAGAGCTGAGGCAGGGTGACAGGAAGCAGACTGAGAGCGGGGACCCTGACGGGGGCCCCAAGGAGGTACTGGCATCACAGCGGGGGAACGGGGTACCCAGTGGGGACCCCGCGCGGGCAGAGGTGTTTAAGTGGGTTTCCACTGTTGAGGCATATCAAGGGCTCTCTAAATGCGACATGGCATTTGCTAATTATTCCTGTAAATTTTGCATTCAAAAAGTCAAATGGCACTCCTTCCCTACCGAGCCCTGCCATTAGTGTTGAGCGATACCTTCCGATATGCAAAGGTATCGGTATCGGATTGGATCGGCCGATACCGGCAAAATATCGGATCTCACCGATACCGATACCCGATACCATTGCATATCTATGGGACACAAAATATCGGAATGGTTCCCAGGGTCTGAAGGAGAGGAAACTCTCCTTCAGGCCCTGGGATCCATATTCATGTATAAAATAAAGAATAAAAATAAAAAATATTGATATACTCACCCCTCCGGCGGCCCCTGCTCTTAGCGGTGCCTCCGTTCCTAAGAATGCCGCATTAAGGACCTTCGATGACGTCGCGGCTTGTGATTGGTCACGTGACCGCTCATGTGACCGCTCACGCGACCAATCACAAGCCACGACGTCATCGCAGGTCCTTCACTCGCTCATTCTTAGGAACGGAGGCTGCCGGTTGCAGTGGTTACAACCAGGGCGCGTCAGAGGGTGAGTATATCCCTATTTTTTATTTTTATTCTTTATTTTACACATGAATATGGATCCCAGGGCCTGAAGGAGAGTTTCCTCTCCTCCAGACCCTGGGAACCATACACTGGGAACTTCCGATTCCGATTTCCGATATCACAAAAATATCGGAACTCGGTATCGAAATTCCGATACCGCAAATATCGGCCGATACCCGATACTTGCGGTATCGGAATGCTCAACACTACCTGCCATGCATCCAAAAAATTGTTTTTCCCCACATATGGGGAATTGGGATGCTCAGACAATATTGCAGAACAATTTGTGCAGTCCATTTATTCCTGTTACCCTTGTGAAAATAAAAAACAAATTGGGTCTAAAGTAAGATTTTTGTGAAAAAAAGTTAAATGTTCATTTTTTTTCCTTCCACATTCTAAAAATTCCCATGAGCACCTGAAGGGTTAATAAACTTCTTAAATGTGGTTTTGAGTACCTTGAGAGGTGCAGTCTTCAGAATTGTGCCAATTTGGGGTATTTTTGGTCTTATAGCCTCCTCAAAATAGCTTCAAATGTAATATAGTCCCTAAAAAATAAAAATATAATGTTTTATTGATAAAATGAGAAACTTTGGTCAACTTTTAACCCTTATAACTTCATAACAAAAAATATTGTTTAAAAAATTGTGCTAATGTAACCTAGACCTGTGAGAAATGTTATATAAAGGGAACCTGTCACCCCCAAAATCGAAGGTGAGCTAAGCCCACCAGCATCAGGGACTTATCTACAGCATTCTGTAATGCTGTAGATAAGCCCCCGATGTATCCTGAAAGATGAGAAAAAGAGGTTAGATTATACTCACCCAGGGGCAGTCCCGGTCTGGTTCCGGTCCGGGGCCTCCCATTTTCTTACAATGACGTCCTCTTCTTATATTCATGCTGCGGCTCCGGCGCAGGCATACTTTGTCTGTCCTGTTGAGGGCAGAGCAAAGTACTGCAGTGCGCAGGCGCCGGGAAAGGTCAGAGAGGCCCAGCGCCTGCGCACTGCAGTAGTTTCCTCTACCTTCAACAGGACAGACAGCCGGAGCCACAGCGTGAATACAAGAAGAGGACGTCATCGTAAGAAGATGGGAGGCCCCGGAACGGACCGCGACGCCCATCGGACCAGAATCGGACCAGAAGCTCCCCTGAGTGAGTATAATCTAACCTCTTTTCTCATCTTTCAGGTGACATTGGGGGCTTATCTACAGCATTACAGAATGCTGTAGATAAGCCCCTGATGCTGGTGGGCTTAGCTCACCTTCGATTTTGGGGGTGACAGCTTCCCTTTAATAACTATTTTGTGTGACATAACTCTTTGATTTAAGGGTGTAAAAATTAAAAGTTTGAAAACTGCAAAACTTTCAAAAGCTTAGCCAAACTTCTGTTTGTTTTTTTTAACAAATACACGCAAGTCATATCGAAAATTTTTTACCACTGTCATGAAGTACAATATGTTACGAGAAAACATTCTCAGAATCAGCGGGATCCGTAGAAGCATTCCAAAGTTATTACCACATAAAGTGACATTGGTCAGAATTGTAAAATTTGGTTTGGCCATAAAGGTGCAAACAGGCTAAAAGGGTTAAATTAGAATATTGTCAACTTATTATAAGTCCGTAAAAAAAAATTTAAGATCCAAAAAATGTCTCATTGTGCATTTAGGGCTGTGATGACTCATTGCAGGTTGCTTGCACTGCAGGATAACATGAGAATGGAATGGAAACTGATTCAACCATTATGATTCTGATGAAGAGCGCACAGCCTGCGTATTAGCAATGTGCCATTGGACTGACATTAACTTCAAATTGAAATGTGTTTCCGCATGTGTAGAGCACATTGGGAAACAAATCACAAGATAATACCACAAACAGCAGTATGAAGGGATATGACAGCATGCTGTAATTACTCTACATATGTAAGTCACAATAGTTTCACTCTATGCTTTTATAAATCATTAGCGGATGCTTTACTCATAGAAAGTTTTGACCTTTTCGCTGTTTTCCAAATGACTGCCTTGCCCTAATTTTGCTAAGCAGATGGCCAGAGATTTTTTTTAATTTGGAGCAAAGGATTGGCAGGCAGACAACTCCATTCAGGGAATATGGAACACCATGCGCTTATTTTCATCTTTCTTTAGAAGTACTAAACTTTGGTAGTGAAGATAAAATATCAGACTGATGAAATCATTATGTATGGCATACATATTACATATTCCATCTGAAGAATTCTTCAACAATTCTAAAGTGCAGGAATACTACTTTTGTTATTAGAAGTGTATGTTTTTTTAATACATTTAGTATGTTTTTTTTTTTTTATACAGAGCAACTAAACCACCTTCATAGTTATAGCTGGCAACTTGGAGCCGATATTAAAGTTTCGGAAATTACTACATACATGTACACATTAGATGGCACAGAATTTGGGACCTAAAAACTGTGACAAGATAAAAACATTGACACTAGTAAGAGTAACTAGTTTTTCAGAAAACTTTTGACAAATTGTTGACATACAGTAATTCTGTGAAGGTATATACATTTTAAAAATAGGCTGTACAGACAGAAGAAAGGCAAGAAGGATCAATGATGATTCTTTTATTCAGACATCGCGTTTCATGTCACAAAAAAGCAGCCACATAGCAGCGGCTGGTGGGATTCCAAACAGGGGCACCACACCGTCGCCTAGGTGAGCCATACCTTTTTACTACTTTTCTTACTCGTTCAATAGGGTCACCCTATTTTGTGCGCTTTTCCCCCACAGTTTTTTCTACACATCATTGACGTATTACAAGATTTGATCGGTGGGGGGTCAAGGTGCTTAGACGCCTACCAGACACTAAAATGTCGGAGCAGAAATGCTCTGCTGACTGCTACTCTGCCAAGACTGAAGATGGACTGCACAGACTTTCTGTAGAAAGATATGTGTTGGTCCATGTGGATATACCATAAATATATGAGGTATGGTAACCCTTTAGTGCTAATTCCCTAATATCAATAATGAGTATCTGAATCTATGGTATAGACTTTACCATTACCTTGAAGCTCCTGGCCCGTGCTATAACTGTATCTTAGGCGGCCTTCACATTGCATGTTTAGCTACAATTGCATCAAACATTTACCCTTCTGCAATGATTTCTAAAAATCACAGAAAAAATGCTGCAGTTTTACAGTCATTGTGGCAAAAATTCATCTTGGCATGAATGCAGCCCAGTCCTTATGTAATTTATAGGGATGTTGTTAATTTACCAAATAGAGTTGGGTTATGGCTCCCTTCAAGTACGATAGACCTAGTGTAACTGCAGTTTTAGCATCCTAAGTAGTTATTCCACTGTGCTTACATTCTATAACCGTTTATGCCAACATCCAAATTTACATAGTCTGAAGATCTTGATAATATCTTGAGAAACGCTTCTCATAACATCTGATATCTGGATAGCGTATATAATATATATAACAAAATCCATTCCTATAGAAGAAATACATATAAGCTAGGAAGATATAAATTCATTAGTTATAAGTAGGTCCACATAAGCAGGAGTCTTTTGATATTTGAATTATATGTGATAAGGGCATATATCTGAGATGTCTACATTTAAAGAGACAAGGGCAAAGCATTTTGAGCATAAAGGTATAAAGAAAATCTTGTCATGTGCCAAACTGCTATTAACTTGCAGATATGGGGTTATTTTGCAGGTTAATAGTCTACTAAAGCATAACTGGAGGAAATGAACTTTATTCTTCCCTGCAGCCTCTGGTTTTCAATTTAAGTCATGAAGGTGCTGTCGTCGCAGCTTCAATCATTGCTCTTTATATTGTGAGCAGCGGCTGTAACCATGCCCTGGCACTGACAGCTGGCAGTGCATGAGTGCTGAGCTGGCTGGCAGTCAGTTCCGGGGTGTAGTTACAGCCGCTGCTGACTATGTACTGAGCGGTGACTGAAGCCGCACCTCTATGAATGAAAGCTGGAGGCTGCCGGGAGGAATAAAGTAAATTTCCAGGCTTTCAGTATGGCGGCTGTACAGTTTTAGACTAGCATTAACCTGCAGATTAATTCCATGTCTGAAGATTAAAAGTGTTTTTCACATGACCGGTTCCCTTTAATATCTGAAATAAATATGAAAATGCAGCACGACATGAGGCTTGAATCACATTTGAGTATCTTTTGAAATTTTTAATACATTGTATGAGCTAAATATCGCTCTATGAAAACTCTGATTTTCAACCAAATTACCTATGTAAGTGAAAGCATACACTAGATGGCAGAAATGAGCCATTTACATAGCTTTCTCAGCCTGACAGAAGATAGATAAACAGCAGCTAACACATCCATGTTTTTCGTTCTTCTCTTCGCAGCTCATTTGCCATCTAGTAGTCTAAACAATTTTACAACCGATCATACAAATGGTGAACGTAGTGTAAGTGCCATGAAATCCATATTGTGTGACTTATGTCTCTAGAAAATAATAATTGTTGTTTCGGGCAGGCTGTAGGTATAGAGCGTGACACTGGAGAAGTCTTTTTGATATAGAGTTGCTGCAGATTTAATGAGAACTATAACCTGAGATTTCGACTGTTTGTATTATAGTTCTATACTGTATGATCAACTAGTCTTCATTTTTTTTGTGCAATGACAATTCCCATTTTTAGTACCTTTAATTCTTGCTCCTCTGCTTTTCTTTCCTTTTTATCAAGCTCTACTGTTGGAGGAGGAATCCTAATGAAATACATTTCAGATATGAATATGTGCTTATTATAAGGCCAAGTTTCTTTAAAAAAAATTAGAGTCCTATGGAGCGGTGTACATAGAAATCATGGGCCCTATAGAAATAGTCTGTATTGGATCCACACACCTATCACAAAGTCCCCCCCCCCCTAAAAAAATGGCAAACTAGTCATGATATCAGAGTATAGGTGCAGCCACAGAAGAAAACACCTCCCTTTAAAAGATGGGAAGGGACAGTAATTTTGCCCCTATTGAAACCTCTTGGTGTACTAAACAAGTGCCATACCAATTTCATGGCACCATAGAGTATAATGCCCCCCCAAACACCCCACACACAGTATGATAGCCCCACAGTGCATTTTCCCACAGTAGCCCCTCATGTGCAAATTATGATGACCCTACAGTTTCGTAAGCAAAGTATGTTGCCCCAACACCGTATAATATGCACACACAGTATGATGGCTCCTACAGCTACCCAACACAATATGAGGATCCCCACAACCTTTCTACAAAGTATGTGTCACAATCCATTTTTGGATTTGTGGCAGCTCTGGGTCCACTTTGTTTAAATGTTGCTTTTTTCCTTTCAGTCCATCTGGGATTAACGTCAGCCCCCCCCCCCCCCCCCCCCCGCAGGCAATCTGGTGTAATTGCAGTGTTGCTAGGTCAGCTGATGTGGTGGTGACCACTCCCACCATCCTTTCAATGGTCACCTGTTGGTGATAGATTTTATCTTTGGAGACCAGCCTAGCAGGAGCAGCTCTCTGATGTCAGCCACTTCTCGTGTTTGGAGTCCTGTTGCTGTGCTATCTATGGTGTGGAGTTAGACAGCGGTGTCTGGAAGCTAAGTACTGTATTTTTACCTTGTTTCTCTGGTGTTTGTCACTGTCCCCTATGTGGTATTATCTGCAGCGGTGAGGCTAGTGCTCCCTGCTGGCCAGTGCACTAGCCAGGGCAGTATTAGGTGACAGTGAGGGACTTAGGTTCATGATGGCGGTGGGGCGAAGGACCTGCTTAGGGCTTTAAGGGAGTGCAGGGACACAGGTTTGAGCTCAGGTGGTGACATCCCCCATTTCCCTATCTGTAGGGCCTTCCTCTCCCCAATACCATTTCATTGTGTGTGTTGCACCATCTGCTGACCGACCTCCTGTTGGATCGCTATAAGTATCATAGAAAAATATTTAGACGTGAGAGTCCTCAGTGGTTGATACCTTTTAATGGCTAACTGAAAAGATAGTAACAAATTGCAAGCTTTCGAGACTACGCAGGTCTCTTCATCAGGCAGAGACTAATGCAAAATCTGAAGAATCACATACTTATTCACAAAACAGCACAGAGAGAAAGAAGGCAATAGATAAGACAAGTGACGTAAAGCAGAATTATCATGTGAGAGGGATAGACATAGATATTGGAACAGTTCATAGATAAGTATATGTATCATGACATTATCACCAACCGTTACATTTTTCCGGTGAACCATGGCTCAATTGCAGGCCTTCGCCTAACTGATCCAGACCCTCACTGATGAGCTTAAGAAGCTGCGGTCTCAGGTGGTGCAGCAGCTTCAGCAGTTGACGGGGTTCTGGGTCTTGACTCATGTGCAGGCTCAACCGGAACCCAAGATAGCTCTCCCAGACAGGTTCTCTGGAGGGAAAGATACATTTTTGGCTTTTCACGAGGCCTGTAAATTATATTTCAGGCTCCGCCCCTTGATCTTCAGGGCAAGAGGAACAGGTGTGGGGATAATAGTCACCCTTCTCAAGGGTGATCCCCAATCCTGGGCCTTCTCCCTCCCGACCGATTCACCATCTTTGTGGTTGGGGAACAAGTTTTTCACGGCATTGGCGCTGGTGTATGTGGATCCTCATGGAGTCTCCCTGTCTGAGTCTCAACTCCGCAAAATCAAGCAGGAGGGCTGGCTGAGGAGTACTGCTGAGAGTTCAGGAGGTGGGCCACTGACACACAGTGGAATGACCCTGCCATTAGGAGCCATTTTTGTCAGGGTCTGTTACCTAGGCTGCAAGATACTTTGGTGCAGTATGCTACCCCGGGTCGTTAGAAGCCGCCATGGCCCTTACTATATGGGTGGATAGACACCACAGGGAGAGACATACACCAAATCTGCCCCCTGTTGTCCTTTCTAGGGAAGAGGACACATCGGTGCAGACAGACAAACCTATGCAGGTGGGAGGAGTCTCATCTCAAACAGGGTTGCCTGCAGTTCGTCATGGTATGGGGGCATGTTTCTATTGTGGGCAGACTGGTTATTTCATCAGTGTCTGCCCAGCTCGTGCCAAAGTATCATCCCCATCACATAAACCGCGTCCCCCTGGTCGTGTGGAGTGAGATGACCAGGGTGTGTATATTTCCTCCATTTTCTCTTCTCAGTGTACCTTACCTGCTGAGGTGGTGGTTGGTAGGGTAAGTGAGACTGTACCGTGCTGGTGGACAGTGGAGCGGGAGTCAATTTGGTGGATGCTTGCTTTGTTCAAACCCATGGCCTGGTGGGTAGGATGCTAGTGAGACGTCTAAGCGTTAAGGCCATTGACTCAGTCCCACTCAGCCAGGGGAGGGTGACCCAAGTCATAGATAATATAAATCTGCGTATAGGGACTTGTTGGCCAATGCACTAGCCAGGGCAGTATTAGGTAACTGCGAGGGACTTAGGTTTGTGACGGCGGCAGGGGGAAGGACCCACTTAGGGTGTTAGGAGAGTGCAGGGACAGGCTCATGTTTGAGCTCAGTTGGTGACAATCCCCCATTTCCCTATCTGTAGGGCCATCCTCTCCCCAATACCATCCCATTGTGTATGTGTTTCGCCATCTGCTGACCGACCACCCGTTGGGTTGCTATACGTATTGTGGCAGTAGGATGACACCCATAGCTCCCATACAGTGTGATGTCTCCCACAGCTTCTGCACACATAGCATTTTTTATGGCTGCTACATGCATTGGTATCATTTATCAATACTTAAAATTATGTAGTACAATTTCGAAGATATATGTGTTGCCAGTGAAAATTTGGTAAGAGTGTCATGAAAATTGTTAGATATGACTTAGTCCAAGTCTACAACACAGCTGAGATAAAATCCTCCTACACTAGAATTAGAGACATTTATCATGAGCAGCACAACAAAGGCTCTTTGCAGAAATTGCTCTAATTAATCGCAGTCTGTACAAGCAGCACTTTACCATTAGCAGCCTGGAATTCATAAGTGTAGATTCACATTAGTAGATCTCACAAGGTTTCACACCTCATAATTTGACTGAATATATTTTTCATTCTTTGTGTTATGTATTTGCTATCACCTATGGGTTTTTTCTATCTTAATAGTGTGATTAAAGTTAATTGATTTTTAAGAAATCGAATTCACAATCTTCTGTTACTTAATACGATTTCTAGGATGTTTAAGTGAGATTTATTATGCTTAAAATGGTTATCTGGTTTAGAAAACTCATTCTCATACTCTGGTAGGGAGTAGCGATGAGCGAATTTGCTCGGAAAAAGATCGCCAAACATAAATTCGGCACGAATATGGGACGTGATCGGAAACATGAGCATTATTTTATAAAATCCGTAAAAATTGGTAACATTCAGTGAAAAATGCAGGAAAATATTTGCATTGTCACAAAAGTATTTTCAGCACTTTCACAATGATAATAGTGGTGTATCATGAGCGTTTTGCATGTGTTTGATGAGGGGAGGGGGTTTGCAGAGCTCAGAGGCGCAATGTTTTTAAACTTTTTTTCTCTAACTTTATGTGTGCACCTTGCGGCTAGCCAATCAGGACGCAGGAAATATCTACAATGTCCTGATACAACAGCTTGTGTCATTGGCTGCTGAAATCACATGTCCCTCTCCATATAAAGAGCGGACATCTTGATTTAGCTCCATTTTGACACTGCGACAGCGCAGAGAGACTGCTCCTGACTCTGGCACTGTTAGCAGCAAGATTTTAGCTAATTAGCTAGGTGGTTGTATATCAGTCAGATAGTGTAGCTAGCTAGCTAGTGTCCAGTTTGGCTGTTAAATTTACCTTCCTGCATAATTTTTTTGGGGCCATTACGGAGGTCCACAGACAAAGCCAGCAGGGCACACGTCCTACAAGTGTGTTGTGCACTGCTTCTATTGTGCTCCATGCTTGAGTATAGCATTCTAAATAATATTGTTTCACTCGCTAAATGTGAAACAGCCTGCAGTATCCCACCTTGTCATTTAGTGCGGTGGTGATATGAAACTGTCTGCAGACCTAGTGCACATTAAAAAAAATTATAATTTTTCTGTTGCAAAAAGTTAGACAGCCCACTTGTATCAGATTTTCTCATTTTGTTGGGGTGAAATTAAGCTGTCAGCAGATCTCACGCACATAGCCCCAAATTTTTTTCTGTTGCTAAATGTCATACAGTAGGGGACCTGACTTTAAAATAGTTTGTAGCATCTAGTGTGCTACAGAGGCCTGATCCAGATGCCACCAAAAAATCCTTCTTTTCCTAGTGTCATACAGTAGGGGACCTGAGTTTAAAATAGTTTGTAGCCTCTAGTGTGTTATAGAGACCTGATCCAGAGGCCACCAAAAATTCTTGTGTTCCAAGTGTCATACAGTAGGGGACCTTAGTTTAAAATAGTATGAAGCATCTAGTGTGTTACAGATGCCTGATCCAGAGGCCACAAAAAAATTCTTGTGTTCCTACCATCATATAGTAGGGGACATCTGACTTTCAAATTGTTTGTATCGTATCTTCTTTGTCATACAGGCCTCATCCACACTCAACCAATTCTTTCTTCTGTGACTAACGCGATATAGCATGCCATATTTCACCTTGGAATTTACTGCTGCTGAAATTCAGCTGTTTGCAGAAGTGTTGCAGAGTTTAAAATCTAATTTTTGGATGCAAATACTGTGCTCCTACCACACTATCTGAGCAACATGACTGGGTAAAAGCGAGACTGTCGTGGAAGGTGAATTAGGCTTGGTTTTCAAATTGTACGTGGGGTAGTTGGTAAGGTAAGCGAAAGCACTAGTGAACCAGCAACGTCACGTCCTATGTATACACATCTGACAACTTCTGTTTCTAGACAGTCTACTCCACTACCTTTCTTTGGCAGATGCACAGAGGTACGTCTTGTTGATGAGGTCCAGAAAGATCATGTGCTTGAGTGGATGACAAGCGCAGCTTCAAGTTGCCTCTCCTCCTCTTCCTCCATCTCAACATCGCACCCAGTACAGTCCACAGAAGTGTCACCCCAATTCCCCTTGCTTCCCCGCATCCCAATTCTCCAACCGTACAACTGACTGTACTGTGCTGTCAGGGCAGAAAGAGTAGGAAGGCGACTCCAAGAGTGAGGAATGTGATAACACAGAAAGTGATGATGATGAGGTGTTAGATCCCAGTTGGCGTGAACATAGAGGCATACAGCTGAGTAGGTCATCTGAGGTGGAAGACGAAAAGGTTAAGTTGTGCCATATGTCGCAAACACGTAGTGATGCAGCCACGACAAGCAATGCATCCTCAGCCACAGCTGTGGCTGTGGCCAGCAGCGTCCACGGGTCTTCAGCTTGCAGGGGTGGCAATGGTTGCATAGTCTGGGCCTTTTTTGACCACTGTTGCGGTCATGTAAAAGATTATTTCCTCCTATGCATGATAAAGCTAAGAGGTTAAACTCTACCATCTCCAGTTTGTTGGCCACGGTAATGCTGCATTTCCGCCTGGTAGTTACAGAGGGTTTCTGAAAGCTGTTGGCTATCGCAGTCCCCCAGTACCAATTGCCCAGTCGCCATTACTTTACTAAGAAAGCTGTGCCTGCGCTACACCAGCTTGTCGCAGACAACATCACCCATTGCTTGACTAAATCTCTGTCTGCCAGAGTGCATTTCACCACAGAAATTTGAATGAGTAAGCATGGCCAAGGGCAATACATCTCGCTGACTGAGCACTGGGTTACAGTAGTGGCTGTGGGGGCAGGCGCTGCTCCACAAGTCTTGGAATCCCAAGGCTTGCAGGACAAACCTCTACATTTAACTCTTCCTCCAGTGCTTCTGCCTCCTACTCTATCTCCTCTAGGCCCTGCATCTTTACCCTCAACCTCTGCCTTAATAAGACATGCGTTCCAACAGTGCAGAGCGAATCCCCATCACTCTGGTATTGCGCAGCCAGGGCTTACTGCAATCAGGCAGTGCTAAAATTGATATGCCTTGGCGATCGCAGTCATACAGCTGAATAGTTATGTACAGCTATCCAGGCTGAGTTTGATCAATGGCTGTCTCTGCTGAACCTGCATCCAGGGAAGGCTGTGTCTGATAATGGTGCAAATTTGGTGGCGGCCCTGCGGCGAGGCGTGGCTCGCGTCCCCAACCTGGTGGTACAGCATTTTCTCCTCCACTATCCTGGCTTGAGTGAGCTACTCCAGAAAGCATGGAAGCTGTGTGCTCATTTCCGCCGTTCACACCCCCCAGGTCATCAACTTGCATTGATACAGAGGTCTTTGTCCATGCCAGTTAACAGGTTGATATTAGTGATGAGCGAGTGTACTCCTAGCTCCGGTTTTCCCGAGCACGCTCGGGTGGTCTCCAAGTATTTTGTAACTGCTCGGAGATTTAGTTTTTGTTGACGCAGCTGCATGATTTATGGCTGCTTGCCAGCCTGAGTACATGTGGGGGTTGCCTGGTTGCTAGGGAATCCCCACATGTCTTCAAGCTGTCTATCAGCTGTAAATCATGCAGCTGGGGCAAGGAAAACTAAATCTCCAAGCACTTACAAATGCTTGGAGATCACCCGAGCGTGCTCGGGAAAACCTGAGCAACGAGTATACTCGCTCATCACTAGTTGATATGTGATGTACTGATATGGTGCAATTCCACTCTGCAAATGTTGCAGTGACTGTGGCAGCAGTAATGAGCCCTGACGCAGTATGTCATGTTGTATAGCCTTGGCCAACACAGTACGATGTGGCGTATATCACATTTACAGAGCGAGCACGGATTAAGGATCTCTGCACCCTTCTGCACAGCTTCAAAATGGCTACTAAGATGGTTTGCACTGACGACGCCCTCATCAGCATCACTATTCCTGTCATCTATATGCTGGAGCCGACTTTGAATAGGCTGCGGGAGGAGATGGTGGTGCCAGAAGAGCAGGATGCAGAGGAGGATGCGGAAGGGATAACATTGTCTCTAAGTTCCAGGTTGTCGTCATACAGGCGGGTGCCAAGGGAGGGTGAATTACTGCGATCGAGGGGGGCTGGTGATAAGAGGCAACTGTCAGATGAAGAGGATAATCCTCCTGTCATGATCCATGTTTGGGTTTGCTTCTTGCTTCTCTTTCTCCAGCCTGGTCATGGAGGGGTTAACCTTTCCTGCCTATTTTTGGTTCTTGGGTGGCTATTTATTGGTGCTATTTTCTGGTAGCCTTTGTCAGTGATAGTTCTGGTCCTTCGTTAGAGCAGCTGATCCGTATACCCTAGTGATCCTTCTGCCTCTGAACTTCCGTGTGTGTGTCTGCCCTGTTCCCTATCCCTGACTCAGTGTACATTTGGTGATTTCCCTACAGTGTATGTCTCGGCTTAAACTCTGAACTCCACCTTCATTTTTCTGTTTCTGGTACTGCGTTCCCCTACTGGCTTTTGACCCTCTGGTTCGTACCTAGACTCCTCTTTCCATCTCACGTTTTGGATACCGCGTTCCCATCTGGCTCTGACTTTTGGCTCGTCTCTGACTTCATGCTTTGCTGTGACATCTGGTACTTCATCTTCCTGTTTGTTGCTGACTTTGGCCTGTTTGACTACTCAGCCGCCTCCTGGTGGCAGCCTGCACTTCTGCACCGCAGTGCTACTCAGGAAGTGCGACCCTTTTCCCCTTAACAGCACCCCCTGGTGGTGGCTGAGCACTGCAGTTGCATTACACCTCCCCTCTCAGTTGTTTGTGGTTGATGGGAGGGGACGGAGGAAACAAGCATCATTGTTTCCCAGTCACTGACACAGCATGGGCTTGGACCTCATGGTACAGCCTGACATATGAGTGCCATCTTGCTGCACTATCTGCAACATGATCTTCGTACAGTTATGATTAGGAATACTGATGACTACTGGGTTGCCACTCTGTTAGATCCACTTTATATAACCAAATTTTGCCATATGCTTCCCACACTGGAAAGGGACCCCCAATGCTGGAGTATCGAAATACGCTTTTACACAACCTTAAGAGAGCTTTTCCACAAGACAGCAGTGAAGCACACAGTTTGCATAGCAGCTCTAGACTTCCAACCTCCGGAATGTCAATTCCTCAACACCAAAACATTAGCATCAGCAGCAACAGCAGCAGTAGTGTAAGTGGAAGAAGCAACTCCTGTAAATCCTTTGACACTTTTTTAGACCAGCTTGTGCACCAGCACAACAGAGTCGAAGTCTTACACGTGGTGAATAGTGATGAGCATTCTGATATCGGGTATCGTCCGATATTTATGGTATCAGAATCCCGATACCGAGTTCCGATATTTTCAGTATATCGGATACCGGAATCGGAAGTTCCCACAATTCAAAGTGCCCGAATCAGCCAATGAGGAATGATTAGAAGTGTGGTCACATCCTGTTCTGCATGGTGGGCATGGAAGTACTGGCATGGCTGTGATTGGCTGCTGAAATGATGTCATGATGCACTATAAAAGTCGCTGCCGCCATTTAGGGCTCACTCTGCTGTGAATTCAGTTAGGGACAGGACACTGTGTTCTGACTGAGGTCCAGTTTAGAGATAGCGATTTGCTTCATTGTGCTTTACCCAGTCTAATTTAGCAACCGCTGTGTGAGATCCTTGCTTTTGCCTTGCAGCGCTGTTCACAGCTGTCTGCAAGGTCTCTGTGTGTGTGAGTGCACATCGCTCTGTAGTCTGTCTGCAGCCACAGCCGGTTGTAGTCAGCTCAGAGTGCGTCACTGCCTCATACTGTTCTATCCATTGTCCTTTTTTGCAATTATTGCAGCCTGCTGCACATTTTTTCAAATATTTCCTATTAGTGGCTTTCCATCCGTATCCAGCAAAATTGTGGAAAAACACTACATAGGACTACATAGAGTCGCTTTTTTTGACCTTGCAGCGCCGTTTACGGCTGTCTGCACGGTCTCTGTGTGAGTGCACATCGCTCTGTAGTCTGTCAGCAGCCACAGCCGGTTGTAGTCAGCTCAGGGTGCGTGACTGCCTCATACCGTTCCATTGTCTGTTTCTCAATTAGTGCAGCCTGCTGCACATTTTTTCAAATTTATCCTATTAGTGGCTTTCCCTCCGTATCCTGCTAGATTGTGGAAAAACACTAAATAGGATTACATAGGGGAGCTTGTTTTGGCCTTGCAGCACCATTCACGGCTGTCTGCACGGTCTGTGTGTGAGTGCTGCTCACTCTGTAGTCAGTTCTGCAAAAAAAAAAATAATAAAGTTCACTAAACACACCACTTTACAGTTGTGTAGGCCAAATTAGCTCATATTAAAGTCTAGTCCACACTGTAGAAAATTAGTGTTTCTTATACCTGTTAGGAGCTGTTCAGGAATAAGCACACTAAGCCCTTAGTACTTTTCTGCTTATCTTTATCAGTCAACCAAGATGAAGAAGGCAGGTAGTAAGGCATGTGGGCGTGGGCGTGGGCGCGGAGCAGGGAGAGGATGTGGGGATTCTGTGCCTGCTGCAGGCACCGGTGACTCATCATCACCCAGTTTCAGCAGGGAACAGTCCTTAATGAGCAGCTTTGTAGGAGATCGCCGTACACCGCTGCTGCATGAAGAACAAATTGAAGCCATTGTCGGATGGATGGCAGCTAACGCAACGACTTCAATTAGTGCCACATCCTCTCAGGCACAGAGCACTGGAGAGCACCCATCTGTCTCTTCACCACCTGCCAAATTACCCAGGCAGTCAGAGAGCCCAGGACAGGAGCCATCTCTACTTCTGTTCTCTGAATCTCTTGGCTTGGAAACAGGGGGCCAGCCAAGCAGCATTGGAGAAATGGAAGAAGAGGCAGTATGCAGTGATGCCCAACAGCTTTGTCTCTCTGACTCTGAAGAGATGGGTGGGCCAGTGCCTCTGGTCACCACACCGCAGTATGCATCTGATGATGAGACTCAGGTGCCACTTTCTGGTGTGTACTGTGCTGCCGAGACTACCCAGGAGAAGCAGTTAGTGGCAGAGGGTAGTGTAGATGATGAGGTCCTTGACCCATCGTGGCGTGAGGTACAGGAAGGTGGTGGGAGCAGCTCTGAGGAAGAGATTCCCCGAACGGGCCAAAAAGGGAGAGGGAGGGGGAAGTGTTGTGAAATTGGATTCTGGGCTCCCCCGGTGGCCACTTGTGGAATTGAACTTGTGTTCATCATCCCCTCTGTTCACCTGCTCCTATCAGGATGTGGGAGTCGCTATATAACCTTGCTCCTCTGTCAGTTTCTTGCCGGTCAACAATGTAATCAGAAGCCTTCTGTGCTTGTTCCTGCTACTAGACAACTCCCAGCTAAGTTGGACTTTGTCCTTGTGTGTTTTTGCATTTTGTTCCTGTTCACAGCTGCTGTTTCGTTACTGTGTCTGGAAAGCTCTTGTGATCGGAAATTGCCACTCTGGTGTTATGAGTTAATGCTAGAGTCTTAAAGGAATTTCTGGATGGTGTTTTGATAGGGTTTTCTGCTGACCATGAAAGTGTCCTTTCTGTCTTCCTGCTATCTAGAAAGCGGACCTCGATTTTGCTAAACCTATTTTCATACTACGTTTGTCATTTCATCTAAAATCACCGCCAATATATGTGGGGGCCTCTGTCTGCCTTTTGGGAAAATTTCTCTAGAGGTGAGCCAGGACTGTCTTTTCCTCTGCTAGGATTAGGTAGTTCTCCGGCTGGCGCTGGGCATCTAGGGTTAAAAAACGTAGGCATGCTACCCGGCCACTTCTAGTTGTGCGGCAGGTTTAGTTCATGGTCAGTATAGTTTCCATCTTCCAAGAGCTAGTTCTCATATATGCTGGGCTATGTTCTCTCGCCATTGAGAATCATGACAGTTTGACCGGCCGACAAAAAAGGGTTAAATTACTGGCTGAGAAAGGAGAGAAAAAAGAAGTCTGCTACAATTTTTTTTTTTTCTCCTCTAGTTCTGAGTGTGCTCTTAATTGAATCACTTGCTAGTCTGCCTATACTGCAGCCTTCCTCTCTTTCTCTCCTTCTAATCCTTGAATGGCTCTGTGTTCACCTGTTTCAAATGGATCTTCAGAGTGTAGCTACAGGTTTGAATAATCTCGCCACAAAGGTACAAAATTTGCAAGATTTTGTTGTTCATGCACCTATGTCTGAGCCTAGAATTCCTTTGCCTGAATTCTTCTCGGGGAATAGATCTCACTTTCAAAATTTTAAAAATAATTGCAAATTGTTTTTGTCCCTGAAGTCTCGCTCTGCCGGAGACCCTGCACAGCAGGTCAGGATTGTAATTTCCTTGCTCCGGGGCGACCCTCAAGACTGGGCTTTTGCATTGGCACCAGGGGATCCTGCGTTGCTCAATGTGGATGCGTTTTTTCTGGCCTTGGGGTTGCTTTATGAGGAACCTCATTTAGAGCTTCAGGCGGAAAAGGCCTTGATGTCCTTATCTCAGGGGCAAGATGAAGCTGAAATATACTGCCAAAAATTCCGCAAATGGTCTGTGCTTACTCAGTGGAATGAGTGCGCCCTGGCGGCGATTTTCAGAGAAGGTCTCTCTGATGCCATTAAGGATGTTATGGTGGGGTTCCCTGTGCCTGCGAGTCTGAATGAGTCCATGACGATGGCTATTCAGATCGATAGGCGTCTGCGGGAGCGCAAACCTGTGCACCATTTGGCGGTGTCTACTGAGAAAACGCCAGAAAATATGCAATGTGATAGAATTCTGTCCAGAAGCGAGCGGCAGAATTTTAGACGAAAAAATGGGTTGTGCTTCTATTGTGGTGATTCAACTCATGTTATATCAGCATGCTTTAAGCGTACTAAGAAGCCTGACAAGTCTGTTTCAATTAGCACTTTACAGTCTAAGTTTATTCTATCTGTGACCCTGATTTGTTCTTTGTCATCTATTACCGCGGACGCCTATGTCGACTCTGGCGCTGCTTTGAGTCTTATGGATTGGTCCTTTGCCAAACGCTGTGGGTATGATTTGGAGCCACTGGAGGCTCCGATACCTCTGAAAGGGATTGACTCCACCCCATTGGCTAGTAATAAACCACAATACTGGACACAAGTGACTATGCGTGTTAATCCGGATCACCAGGAGGTTATTCGCATTCTGGTGCTGTATAATCTACATGATGTTTTGGTGCTGGGATTGCCATGGCTGCAATCTCATAACCCAGTCCTCGACTGGAGAGCTATGTCTGTGTTAAGCTGGGGATGTAAAGGAACTCATGGGGACGTACCTTTGGTTTCCATTTCATCATCTATTCCCTCTGAGATTCCTGAATTCTTGTCTGACTTTCGTGACGTTTTTGAAGAACCCAAGGTTGGTTCACTACCTCCGCACCGGGAGTGCGATTGTGCCATAGACTTGATTCCGGGTAGTAAATACCCTAAGGGTCGTTTATTTAATCTGTCTGTGCCTGAACACGCTGCTATGCGAGAATATATAAAGGAGTCCTTGGAAAAGGGACATATTCGTCCTTCGTCATCTCCCTTAGGAGCCGGTTTTTTCTTTGTGTCTAAGAAAGACGGCTCTTTGAGGCCGTGTATTGATTATCGACTTTTGAATAAAATCACGGTTAAATATCAATATCCGTTACCACTGCTTACTGATTTGTTTGCTCGTATAAAGGGGACCAAGTGGTTCTCTAAGATTGATCTCCGTGGGGCGTATAATTTGGTGCGAATCAAGCAGGGGGATGAGTGGAAAACCGCATTTAATACGCCCGAGGGCCATTTTGAGTATTTGGTGATGCCTTTTGGTCTTTCAAATGCCCCTTCAGTCTTCCAGTCCTTTATGCATGACATTTTCCGCGATTATTTGGATAAATTTATGATTGTGTATCTGGATGATATTCTGATTTTTTCGGATGACTGGGACTCTCATGTCCAGCAGGTCAGGAGGGTTTTTCAGGTTTTGCGGTCTAATTCCTTGTGTGTGAAGGGTTCTAAGTGTGTTTTTGGGGTTCAAAAGATTTCTTTCTTGGGATACATTTTTTCCCCCTCTTCCATCGAGATGGATCCTGTCAAGGTTCAGGCTATTGGTGATTGGACGCAACCCTCTTCTCTTAAGAGTCTTCAGAAATTTTTGGGCTTTGCTAACTGTTATCGTCGATTTATTGCTGGTTTTTCTGATGTTGTAAAACCATTGACTGATTTGACTAAGAAGGGTGCTGATGTTGCTGATTGGTCCCCTGATGCTGTGGAGGCCTTTTGGGAGCTCAAGCGCCGCTTTTCTTCCGCCCCAGTGTTGCGTCAGCCTGATGTTGCTCTTCCTTTTCAGGTTGAGGTCGACGCTTCTGAAATCGGAGCTGGGGCGGTGTTGTCGCAGAGAAGTTCCGACTGCTCCGTGATGAGACCTTGTGCTTTTTTTTCCCGTAAATTTTCGCCCGCCGAGCGGAATTATGATATTGGGAATCGGGAGCTTTTGGCCATGAAGTGGGCTTTTGAGGAGTGGCGTCACTGGCTTGAGGGGGCCAGACATCAGGTGGTGGTATTGACTGACCACAAAAATTTAATTTACCTTGAGTCTGCCAGGCGCCTGAATCCTAGACAGGCGCGCTGGTCGTTGTTTTTCTCTCGGTTTAATTTTGTGGTGTCGTACCTACCGGGTTCTAAGAATGTTAAGGCGGATGCCCTTTCTAGGAGTTTTGAGCCTGACTCCCCTGGTAATTCTGAGCCCACAGGTATCCTTAAAGATGGAGTGATATTGTCTGCCGTTTCTCCAGACCTGCGGCGGGCCTTGCAGGAGTTTCAGGCGGATAGACCTGATCGTTGCCCACCTGGTAGACTGTTTGTTCCTGATGATTGGACCAGTAGAGTCATCTCTGAGGTTCATTCTTCTGCGTTGGCAGGTCATCCTGGAATCTTTGGTACCAGGGATTTGGTGGCAAGGTCCTTCTGGTGGCCTTCCCTGTCACGAGATGTGCGAGGCTTTGTGCAGTCTTGTGACGTTTGTGCTCGGGCCAAGCCTTGTTGTTCTCGGGCTAGTGGATTGTTGTTGCCCTTGCCTATCCCGAAGAGGCCTTGGACGCACATCTCGATGGATTTTATTTCGGATCTGCCTGTTTCTCAGAAGATGTCTGTCATCTGGGTGGTGTGTGACCGTTTCTCTAAGATGGTCCATCTGGTTCCCTTGCCTAAGTTGCCTTCTTCTTCCGAGTTGGTTCCTCTGTTTTTTCAAAATGTTGTTCGTTTGCATGGTATTCCTGAGAATATCGTTTCTGACAGAGGGACCCAATTCGTGTCTAGATTTTGGCGGGCATTCTGTGCTAGGATGGGCATAGATTTGTCTTTTTCGTCTGCTTTCCATCCTCAGACTAATGGCCAGACCGAGCGGACTAATCAGACCTTGGAGACATATTTGAGGTGTTTTGTGTCTGCGGATCAGGATGATTGGGTTGTTTTTTTGCCTTTGGCGGAGTTCGCCCTCAATAATCGGGCCAGCTCTGCCACCTTGGTGTCCCCGTTTTTCTGTAATTTGGGGTTTCATCCTCGATTTTCCTCCGGTCAAGTGGAATCTTCGGATTGTCCTGGAGTGGATGCTGTGGTGGAGAGGTTGCATCAGATTTGGGGGCAGGTGGTGGACAATTTGAAGTTGTCCCAGGAGAAGACTCAGCTTTTTGCCAACCGCCGTCGTCGTGTTGGTCCTCGGCTTTGTGTTGGGGACTTGGTGTGGTTGTCTTCTCGTTTTGTCCCTATGAGGGTTTCTTCTCCTAAGTTTAAGCCTCGGTTCATCGGCCCGTACAAGATATTGGAGATTCTTAACCCTGTGTCCTTCCGTTTGGACCTCCCTGCATCCTTTTCGATTCATAATGTTTTTCATCGGTCATTGTTGCGCAGGTATGAGGTACCGGTTGTGCCTTCCGTTGAGCCTCCTGCTCCGGTGTTGGTTGAGGGTGAGTTGGAGTACGTTGTGGAAAAGATCTTAGACTCTCGTGTTTCCAGACGGAGACTCCAGTATCTGGTCAAATGGAAGGGATGCGGTCAGGAGGATAATTCTTGGGTCACTGCCTCTGATGTTCATGCCTCCGATCTTGTCCGTGCCTTTCATAGGGCTCATCCTGATCGCCCTGGTGGTTCTGGTGAGGGTTCGGTGCCCCCTCCTTAAGGGGGGGGTACTGTTGTGAAATTGGATTCTGGGCTCCCCCGGTGGCCACTTGTGGAATTGAACTTGTGTTCATCATCCCCTCTGTTCACCTGCTCCTATCAGGATGTGGGAGTCGCTATATAACCTTGCTCCTCTGTCAGTTTCTTGCCGGTCAACAATGTAATCAGAAGCCTTCTGTGCTTGTTCCTGCTACTAGACAACTCCCAGGTAAGTTGGACTTTGTCCTTGTGTGTTTTTGCATTTTGTTCCTGTTCACAGCTGCTGTTTCGTTACTGTGTCTGGAAAGCTCTTGTGATCGGAAATTGCCACTCTGGTGTTATGAGTTAATGCTAGAGTCTTAAAGGAATTTCTGGATGGTGTTTTGATAGGGTTTTCTGCTGACCATGAAAGTGTCCTTTCTGTCTTCCTGCTATCTAGAAAGCGGACCTCGATTTTGCTAAACCTATTTTCATACTACGTTTGTCATTTCATCTAAAATCACCGCCAATATATGTGGGGGCCTCTGTCTGCCTTTTGGGAAAATTTCTCTAGAGGTGAGCCAGGACTGTCTTTTCCTCTGCTAGGATTAGGTAGTTCTCCGGCTGGCGCTGGGCATCTAGGGTTAAAAAACGTAGGCATGCTACCCGGCCACTTCTAGTTGTGCGGCAGGTTTAGTTCATGGTCAGTATAGTTTCCATCTTCCAAGAGCTAGTTCTCATATATGCTGGGCTATGTTCTCTCGCCATTGAGAATCATGACAGGGAAGACTGAGGTTCCTGTAGCCTCCACTTCGGCACCCATTAGGAGCATGCCTCTTCCAAAAGCCAAAACGGGTGCTCCCAAGACTTGCAGTGCCTGGTCCTTTTTTGACACAGTTTCAGATGACATTTGCTTTGTCAAATGCAAGGTGTGTCATCAGAAAGTCAAAAGAGGGAAAAATGTCAGCAACCTGAATACCACAAATATGTGGAAACATGTGCGGACCAAGCACGCGGTGGAGTTACAAAAACACACTGAAGACCTAGGCCAACCAACACAACCAACAGCGGCACCTACCACCTCTTCAGCTCGTGTTGTTGCCTCTTCCTCCAGCTCACACACAGCTGTGTTGTGAATTCTGTTTTTGGGCTCCCTCTGGTGGTTACTGGTGGTACTGGTTGACTGGTGTCTTGTTTTTTCCAGTGCACCTGTTTCCATTAGGAAATTGGGAGTCTCCTATTTAGTCTGGCTTCCCCGTCATTGTAGTGCCGGCAATCAATGTTATCAGAGCACCTTGTTGCTTGCTTCCTGCTCCAAGTCTGCAAGTCAGCTAAGTTGAATCTTTGGCTTTTGTGTTTGTTTTGTCCAGCATGCATTTTCATATCTCGTGCGGCTGGAAGCTCTAGTGATCTGGAATTGCTACTCCAGTGTCATGAGTTGACAACGGAGTTAAGGTAATTACAGGATGGCTGTTCAGGGTTTTGAGGTGACCGCGAAGTCCTCTTTTGTATATTCCGCTATCTAGTCAGAGGGCCTCGCTTTGCTGAATCTATATTCATACTGCGTTTGTGTTTTCCTCTTACCTAACCGTTATTATATGTGGGGGGCTACTATAACCTTTGGGGTTTCCCTGGAGGCAAGTCAGGTCTGTGTATTCCTCTCTTAGGGGTAGTTAGTTCTCCGGCTGGCGCGAGGTGTCTAGAGACAACGTAGGCACACCCCCTGGCTATTTTTAGTTGCGTGTTAGGTTCAGTATCGCGGTTACCTAAGATACCATCCTTCCTAGAGCTTGTCCGTTTTTTGCCTAAGTCCCTGCCATTGGGAATTCTGACAGTATTGCCGGCCTCATGTATTAAGAGTATTGGCTGAAGAAAAAGAGTAAAAAGAAGTTTCTGACACTTTTTTTTTTTTTTTTTTGCTCAGAAGTTCTCCTAGCCATAATTGCAGTCTGCTGTTTTTTTTTCTCTCCTCTTAACCCCTGAATGGCTCAGATCTCTGCTGTTGAAGAATGGATATCCAGAGTTTAGCTTCAAACCTAAATGCTCTCGCTTCTAAGGTTCAAAATATCCAAGACTATGTTATGCATGCTCCTGTGTCTGAACCCAAGATCCCTATACCCGAGTTCTTTTCTGGAGATAGATCTCGTTTTTTGAATTTTAAGCACAATTGTAAATTGTATCTTTCTCTGAGATCTCGCTCCGCTGGAGATTCCGCTCAGCAGGTTAAAATTGTTATTTCCTTGTTGCGGGGTGACCCCCAGAATTGGGCATTTGCATTGGCACCAGGGGATCCTGCGCTGCTCAGTGTGGATGCGTTTTTTCTGGCACTGGGGTTGCTCTATGAGGAACCTAATTTGGAGATTCAGGCTGAAAAGGCCTTAATAGCCCTCTCTCAAGGGCATGATGAAGCTGAAATATATTGTCAAAAATTTCGAAAATGGTCTGTGCTTACTCAGTGGAATGAGTGCGCCCTGGCGGCGAATTTCAGAGAAGGTCTCTCTGACGCCGTTAAAGATGTCATGGTGGGGTTTCCTACGCCCACAGGTCTGAATGAATCCATGACTATGGCTATTCAGATTGATCGGCGTTTACGGGAGCGCAAACCTGTGCACCATTTGGCGGTGTCTTCTGAGCAGGCACCAGAGATTATGCAATGTGATAGAATTCTGTCCAGAGGTGAACGGCAGAATTATAGGCGCAAAAATGGGTTGTGCTTCTACTGTGGTGATTCTGCTCATGTTATATCAGCATTCTCTAAACGCACAAAAAAGGTTGATAAGTCTTTTTCAATTGGCACCTTACAATCTAAGTTTATTTTGTCTGTAACTTTGATTTGTTCATTGTCATCTATCACTGTGGATGCCTATGTGGATTCTGGCGCTTCCTTGAGTCTTATGGATTGGTCCTTTGCCAGACGTTGTGGGTTTAGCCTAGAGCCTTTGGAAGTTCCTATCCCTCTGAAGGGTATCGACTCCACGCCTTTGGCTAGGAATAGACCACAATTCTGGACACAAGTGACTATGTGTATGACTCCTGACCATCGGGAGGTGATTCGCTTCCTTGTGTTGCATAACTTGCATGATGTCTTAGTGCTTGGATTGCCATGGTTGCAAACTCATAATCCAGTCCTCAACTGGAAAACAATGTCTGTGTTAAGCTGGGGATGTTGGGGGGCTCATGGGGAAGTACCTTTGGTTTCCATTGCTTCATCTACTCCCTCTGAAATTCCGGCATTTTTGTCTGATTATGGTGATGTTTTTGAGGAGCCTAAACTTGGTTCTCTTCCCCCTCACCGGGATTGTGATTGCGCTATAGAATTGATTCCTGGCAGCAAGTTTCCCAAGGGTCGTTTGTTCAATCTGTCTGTGCCTGAGCATGCTGCTATGCGAGAGTATATTAAGGAGTCCTTGGAAAAGGGACATATCCGTCCATCCTCATCCCCTTTAGGAGCAGGTTTTTTTTTCGTGGGTAAAAAAGATGGCTCACTGAGGCCCTGTATTGATTATCGCTTGTTGAATAAGATTACAGTCAAATATCAGTATCCTTTGCCACTATTGACTGATTTATTTGCTCGTATTAAAGGGGCAAAGTGGTTCTCTAAGGTTGATCTTCGGGGTGCGTATAATTTGGTGCGGATTAAGCAGGGAGATGAGTGGAAAACTGCATTTAATACGCCCGAGGGCCATTTTGAGTATTTGGTAATGCCTTTTGGTCTTTCTAATGCTCCTTCAGTCTTTCAGTCCTTTATGCACGATATTTTCCGTAAATACCTGGATAAATTTATGATTGTGTATTTGGATGATATTTTGATTTTTTCGGATGACTGGGAGTCGCATGTTCAACAGGTTAGGAAGGTTTTTCAGGTTTTGCGGTCCAATTCTTTGTTTGTAAAGGGTTCAAAGTGCATTTTTGGGGTTCAGAAGATCTCCTTTTTGGGGTATATTTTTTCTCCTTCTTCTGTTGAGATGGATCCTGTCAAGGTTCGGGCTATTTGTGATTGGACGCAGCCTACTTCCCTGAAGAGTCTTCAGAAGTTCTTGGGCTTTGCTAATTTCTATCGTCGATTTATAACTGGGTTTTCAAGTGTGGTTAGACCTCTGACTGATTTGACTAAGAAGGGTGCTGATGTTGCCAATTGGTCCTCTGCGGCTGTGGAGGCCTTTCGGGAGCTTAAGCGCCGCTTTTCTTCTGCCCCTGTGTTGCGTCAGCCTGATGTTTCGCTCCCTTTTCAGGTTGAGGTTGATGCTTCCGAGATTGGAGCAGGGGCGGTTTTGTCGCAGAAAGGTCCCGATTGCTCAGTGATGAGACCATGTGCATTCTTCTCTCGAAAATTTTCGCCCGCCGAGCGAAATTATGATGTCGGTAATCAGGAGCTCTTGGCTATGAAGTGGGCATTTGAGGAGTGGCATCATTGGCTTGAGGGTGCTAGACATCAGGTGGTGGTCTTGACTGATCACAAGAATCTGATTTACCTTGAGTCTGCCAGGCGTCTGAATCCTAGACAGGCGCGCTGGTCTTTGTTTTTCTCCCGGTTTAATTTTGTGGTTTCATACTTGCCGGGCTCGAAAAATGTGAAGGCAGATGCTCTTTCTAGGAGTTTTGAGCCTGACTCCTCTGGTGATTCTGAGCCTACGGGTATCCTTAAGGATGGAGTGATTTTGTCTGCTATCTCCCCAGACTTGCGGCGTGCTTTGCAGGAGTTTCAGACTGATAGGCCTGATCGTTGTCCGCCTGGGAGACTGTTTGTTCCAGATGAATGGACCAGTAGAGTCATCTCAGAGGTTCATTCTTCTGTGTTGGCAGGTCACCCTGGAATTTTTGGTACCAGAGATTTGGTGGCCAGGTCCTTCTGGTGGCCTTCCCTGTCTCGGGATGTGCGTACCTTTGTACAGTCTTGTGATGTTTGTGCTCGGGCCAAGCCTTGCTGTTCTCGGGCTAGTGGATTGTTGTTGTCCTTGCCTATTCCGAAGAGGCCGTGGACGCACATCTCTATGGACTTTATCTCGGACCTCCCGGTTTCTCAGAAAATGTCCGTCATTTGGGTGGTGTGTGACCGTTTTTCTAAGATGGTTCATTTGGTACCCTTGCCCAAATTGCCTTCTTCATCGGAGTTGGTTCCTTTGTTTTTTCAGAATGTGGTTCGTTTACATGGTATCCCGGAAAACATCGTTTCTGACAGGGGATCTCAATTTGTGTCCAGGTTCTGGCGAGCGTTCTGTGCCAGGATGGGCATTGATTTGTCTTTTTCATCTGCGTTCCATCCCCAGACTAATGGCCAGACGGAGCGAACTAATCAGACCTTGGAGACTTATTTGAGGTGTTTTGTGTCTGCTGATCAGGATGATTGGGTCGCCTTTTTGCCGTTGGCAGAGTTTGCCCTCAATAATCGGGCCAGTTCTGCCACTCTGGTTTCTCCTTTCTTTTGCAATTCAGGGTTTCACCCTCGTTTTTTATCTGGCCAGGTGGAATCTTCGGATTGTCCTGGAGTGGACACTGTGGTGGATAGACTGCACCAGATTTGGAGTCATGTGGTGGACAATTTGAAGCTGTCTCAGGAGAAGACTCAGCAGTTTGCTAATCGTCATCGTCGTGTGGGTCATCATCTCCGTGTTGGGGACTTGGTGTGGTTGTCTTCTCGTTTTGTCCCTATGAAGGTCTCCTCTCCTAAGTTTAAGCCTCGGTTTATAGGTCCTTATAAGATTTTGGAGATTCTTAATCCTGTATCTTTTCGTTTGGATCTACCAGCATCTTTCACCATTCATAATGTCTTCCATCGGTCGTTGTTGCGGAGGTACGAGGTGCCGGTTGTTCCTTCTGTTGAGCCTCCTGCTCCTGTGCTGGTGGAGGGTGAATTGGAGTATGTTGTGGAGAAGATTTTGGACTCTCGCATTTCCAGACGGAGACTTCAGTATTTGGTTAAATGGAAGGGATACGGTCAGGAGGATAATTCTTGGGTGACTGCCTCTGATGTTCATGCTTCGGATTTGGTTCGCGCCTTTCATAGGGCGCATCCAGATCGCCCTGGTGGTTCTCATGAGGGTTCGGTGCCCCCTCCTTTAGGGGGGGTACTGTTGTGAATTCTGTTTTTGGGCTCCCTCTGGTGGTTACTGGTGGTACTGGTTGACTGGTGTCTTGTTTTTTCCAGTGCACCTGTTTCCATTAGGAAATTGGGAGTCTCCTATTTAGTCTGGCTTCCCAGTCATTGTAGTGCCGGCAATCAATGTTATCAGAGCACCTTGTTGCTTGCTTCCTGCTCCAAGTCTGCAAGTCAGCTAAGTTGAATCTTTGGCTTTTGTGTTTGTTTTGTCCAGCATGCATTTTCATATCTCGTGCGGCTGGAAGCTCTAGTGATCTGGAATTGCTACTCCGGTGTCATGAGTTGACAACAGAGTTAAGGTAATTCCAGGATGGCTGTTCAGGGTTTTGAGGTGACCGCGAAGTCCTCTTTTGTATATTCCGCTATCTAGTCAGAGGGCCTCGCTTTGCTGAATCTATATTCATACTGCGTTTGTGTTTTCCTCTTACCTAACCGTTATTATATGTGGGGGGCTACTATAACCTTTGGGGTTTCCCTGGAGGCAAGTCAGGTCTGTGTATTCCTCTCTTAGGGGTAGTTAGTTCTCCGGCTGGCGCGAGGTGTCTAGAGACAACGTAGGCACACCCCCTGGCTATTTTTAGTTGCGTGTTAGGTTCAGTATCGCGGTTACCTAAGATACCATCCTTCCTAGAGCTTGTCCGTTTTTTGCCTAAGTCCCTGCCATTGGGAATTCTGACACAGCTGGTTCAGCTTCCTCACAGGATTGCCATGGAAGAACCTCTGGCACTGTTGTCCAGAGACCCACTGTAATTCCACCCACAGCACCACGTTCCCAGTCATCCTCACTCTCCCAGCCCAGTCTACAGCCATCGGTAGCAAAGGCATGGGAGAAAAGGCAGCCATTCTCGGCAAACCACCCCCGAGCACAGGCTCTGAATGCTGGCATTGCAAAACTACTGTCCCTTGAAATGCTGTCATACAGGCTGGTGGAGACTGACAGCTTCCATAACTTGATGGCATTGGCAGTCCCACAATACAATGTGCCCAGCCGCTTTTATTTCAACAGGCAAGCCGTCATTGCCCTGCACAAGCATGTGGAGGGACACATAAAACACACGCTACTGAACACCGTCAGTAGCAAGGTCCACCTCACCACCGATGCGTGGACCAGTCACCATGGACAGGGCCGATACCTTTCCCTCACTGCCCATTGGGTTAATGTTGTTGAGCCGGGTACAGATTGAGCGAGTGGTGCAGGACGTGTTCTGCCAACTCCAAGGATTGCAGGAATCCAGTCTGTACGCATTGACTCCTCCTCATACACAAGTTCCTCAGAATCATCGCTGCAGGAGCCGTCACAGTCCACCTCCACATGGACCCGTGAACGTTTACCTGTTACGACCAACATGAGCACAGCTGTGGCCAAACGTCAACAGGCAGTCTTGAAATTAATTTCTTTGGGGAATCGAAGCCACACAGCGCAGGAGCTCTGGAATGCCATCAAGCAGGAGAGCGACGTGGGGTTTGTGCCAGCGAATCTCCAGCCTGGCATGGTAGTGTGTGACAATGGCCGAAATCTGATGGCAGCTCTTGCCCTAGGCAACCTAACTCACATCCCATGTCTGGCACATGTGCTCAACTTGGTTGTGCAGAGTTTTTTGAGGGACTATCCGGATCTTGATGCACTGCTGCACAAGGTCTGCCTAGAGTGTGATCACTTGCGGCATTCCAGCATGGCAAGATTGCGCATTGCAGCTCTGCAGCGCCGATTCTGCCTTCCGGAACATTGCATCATATGTGACATACATATGTTGGAGCGGTTGTGTGAGCAGCAGCCAGCAGTAATGGAGTACCAGCTGCATCAGGCGCAAAGAAATCACACTCCGCGCCGTTCAGACTTCACAACCACTGAGTGGGCCACTATGAAGGACGTCTGCCAGGTTTTGCGTTTCTTCGATGATTCCATGCGGATGGCGAGTGCAGATGATGCACTAGTCAGCATGACTGTCCCTCTTATCTGCCTGCTTCAACAAACACTGCAAGCGCTAAGGGATGATGTTGTGGAAGAGGTGGAGGATGAGGAGTGACCAATTCCATCAACTTCTGGACAGTCAGCGCTACGTGGTTCCTCACAAAGGCCTAGGCAGGGGACACTTTGTGAGGAGGATGAGGAGGAGTCAATGGAGGAGGAAGACATCGGTCCAGAGGAGGGAGTTACACAATTCTCCAGTAGTCAGTGTGTAGAGCGAGGGTGGGGTGATGCAGAGCAGGCAGAGATCACGCCTCAAGCAGGGGACAGCATTTCTTGGCCAGTTGGCAGTCTGCAGCACATGGCTGATTACATGCTGCAGTGCCTGAGAAACGACCGCCGCATCGTCCACATTCTCAACACGGCTGATTATTGGGTGTACACCCTCCTAGATCCTCGCTACCGGGACAACTTACAAAGCCTCATAACACCGTTGAACCGGGAGCGTAAAATGCGGGAGTTCCAAGACACACTGGTGAATTCCATCATCTTCTCCAGTCCAACTGAGAGCAGTGCTGCTAGTGCTTTACAAAGCAGCTCAGTGCGTCGAGGCAGTGGAGGAAGCTCTGCACAAAGAGGGAGCAGAAGCAGTGCCTCAGCACAAGGCAAGACCAGTATGGCCCAACTTTGGCACAGTTTTGTGTGCCCGCCACACATGTCTACACCATCACAGACAGCTCCAGTCAGCAGGAGGCAACGTTTCCTTCAGATGGTGACAGACTACATGTCTTGCCCTCTTACTGTACTCCCAGATGGCTCTTCCCCCTTCAAATTTTGGATCTCTAAGCTGGATACATGGCCAGAGCTAAGCCAGTATGCATTGGAGGTGCTGGCTTGCCCTGCTGCTAGTGTATTATCGGAACGTGTCTTTAGTGCCGCAGTTGGTGTACTAACAGACCGTCGCATGTGACTATCCTCCGATAACATTGACCGGCTTACTTTTCTGAAAATGAACAAGGCCTGGATCTCGCAGGAATTTGCCACTCCTCTTCCAGATTAAATAATTGGTTGGCTACAGTATCCAGGTCTCCTGTTGCGTTCATGTTTCTACCACCTGAACTGTAATCCCTGGGCTCCAACACCACCAGTTGATGCTCAGAAGTGCCGTCTGCACAGTCAACACTTGCTGCCTTGTTATTGGGGTTCAGTAACGTCAGCTGATCCCCAGCTGTGTATCCAGCAATGTGTCTTGCGACCACCACGCTGACACAACAACTGAAATGTAAGGGAACCTGTCCCCACCCCCCAGGCATTTGTTACTGAAAGAGCCACCTTGTGCAGCAGTAATGCTGCACAAGGAAAAGGTAGCTCTTTTAGTTTTGCTCCTTGCACACGCTGAACTTAACACTTATAAAATGTGTCCCCTGACACCGTAAAACCGTCCCGGAGGTGGGACTTTCCTTCGTAAAGGGACGCAGCACATCCCTACCCCCTTGGCTCCGTGCGCCGCCTCCTTAGCGTTGTTTGAATCTGTCCCGTAGCCTGCGCTGTTTTGTTCAACCTTGGACATGCGCAGTTAGCTCTGCCCGTCTACTGACATCATTTGGTGTCAGGCGGACTGGGCCTGTGTGGCAGCGCTGCCCTAGATCCCGCATCACAGTCTCTTCTGATTTAATCATACTGCGGGCCTGGGATCCATGGGCATGCGCAGTGCATGTTTTCACCTCAGGCTCTCACGCATCTCCCTCCGCCTTCTTCAGACTGTGCGCAGTCAGCTGATCCCTACTAGCATGCCACGGCCGTGACACCGCAAAGTCTGAAGAATCCAAAAGGAGATGAGTGAGAGGCGAAGATATGCACTGCGCATGCCCATGGATCCCAGGCCCGCAGTGTGATTACATTAGATGACACTGCGAGGTGGGATCTCGGGCAGCGCGGCCGCACAGGCCCAGTCCGCCTGACACCAAATGAGGTCAGAAGACGGGCAGCGCAAACTGCGCAAGGCCAAGGTTGAACAAAACAGCGCAGGCTACGGGACAGATTCAAACAACGCTAAGGAGGCGGCGCACGGCACCAAGGGGGTAGGAATAACGGCTGTGCTGCGTCCCATTACGAAGGAAAGTCCCACCTCCGGGACGGTTTCACTGTATCAGGGGACACATTTTATAAGTGTTTAGTTCTGCGTTTGCAAGTAGCATAATTAAAAGAGCTACCTTTTCTTTGTGCAGCATTACTGCTGCACAAGGTGGCTCTTTCAGTAGCAAACGCCTGGGGGGGACAGGTTCCCTTCCATTTCAGTTGTTGTGTCAGCGAGGCGGTCGCAGGACACATTGCCGGATACACAGCTGGGGATCAGCTGACGTTACTGAACCCCAGTAGTGCTGCACAAGTTGGCTCTTTCAGCTACAAATGCCTGGGGGGGGTTAAAGGTTACCTTTCAACTTGCTCCAATTAGGCCTCAGCCTACATTCTGTTCCTCCTGCTATCCCTGGGCTCTAACACCGCCAGTTGGTGCTCGGAAGTGCTGTCTGCACAGTTAACAGTTGCTCTTCTGTTATTGGGGTTCAGTAACACCAGCTGCTCACCTGCTTTGTTGCGGCAATAACTCTAGCCTGCTCCTCCTGCTATCCCTGGGCTCTAACACCGCCAGTTGGTGCTCGGAAGTGCTGTCTGCACAGTTAACAGTTGCTCCTCTGTTATTGGGGTTCAGTAACGCCAGCTGCTCCCCTGCTGTGTTGTGGCAATGTATTCTGCGACCGCCACGCTGACACAACAACTTAAATATAAGGGAACCTGTCATCAACCCCCCCAGGTGTTTGTTACTGTTAATGAAGGACGTCTGCCAGGTTTTGTGTTCCTTCGATGATTCCACGTGGATGGCAAGTGCAGATGATGCACTAGTTAGCATGACTGTCCCCCTTATCTTCCTGCTTCAACAAACACTGCAAGCACTAAGGGATGATGTTGTGGAAGAGGTGGACGATGAGGAGTGACCAATTCCATCAACTTCTGGACAGTTAGCGCTGCGTGGTTCCTCACAAAGGCCTAGGCAGGGGACACTTTGTGAGGAGGATGAGGAGGAGTCAATGGAGGAGAAAGACATTGGTCCAGAGGAGGGAGTTACACAATTCTCCAGTAGTCAGTGTGTAGAGTGAGGGTGGGGTGTTGCAGAGCAGGCAGAGATCACGCCTCAAGCAGGGGACAGCGTTTCTTGGCCAGTTGGCAGTCTGCAGCACATGGATGATTATATGCTGCAGTGCCTGAGAAACGGCCGCCGGATCGCCCACATTCTCAACACGGCTGATTATTGGGTGTACACCCTCCTAGATCCTCGCTACCGGGACAACTTACAAAGCCTCATAACACCGTTGAACCGGGAGCCTAAAATGCGGGAGTTCCAAGACACACTGGTGAATTCCATCATCTTCTCCAGTCCAACTGAGAGCAGTGCTGCTAGTGCTTTACAAAGCACCTCAGTGCGTCGAGGCAGTGGAGGAAGCTCTGCACAAAGAGGGAGCAGAATCAGTGCCTCAGCACAAGGCAAGACCAGTATGGCCCAACTTTGGCACAGTTTTGTGTGTCCGCCACACATGTCTACACCATCACAGATGGCTCCAGTCAGCAGGAGGCAACGTTTCCGTCAGATGGTGACAGACTACATGTCTTGCCCTCTTACTGTACTCTCAGACGGCTCTTCCCCCTTCAAATTTTTGGTCTCTAAGCTGGATACATGGCCAGAGCTAAGCCAGTATGCATTGGAGGTGCTGGCTTGCCCTGCTGCTAGTGTACTATCGGAACGCGTCTTTAGTGCTGCAGGTGGTGTACTAACTGGCTGCACAGTTAACAGTTGCTCCTCTGTTATTGGGGTTCAGTAAAACCAGCTGCTCCCCTGCTGTGTTGTGGCAATAACTCTAGCCTGCTCCTCCTGCTATCCCTGGGTTCTAACACCGCCAGTTGGTGCTCGGAAGTGCTGTCTGCACAGTAAACAGTTGCTCCTCTGTTATTGGGGTTCAGTAACGCCAGCTGCTCCCCTGCTGTGTTGTGGCAATAACTCTAGCCTGCTCCTCCTGCTATCCCTGGGCTCTAACACCGCCAGTTGGTGCTCGGAAGTACTGGCTGCACAATTAACAGTTGCTCCTCTGTTATTGGGGTTCAGTAACGCCAGCTGCTCCCCTGCTGTGTTGCGGCTATAACTCTAGCCTGCTCCTCCTGCTATCCCTGGGCTCTAACACCGCCAGTTGGTGCTCGGAAGTGCTGTCTGCACAGTTAATAGTTGCTCCTCTGTTATTGGGGTTCAGTAACACCAGCTGCTCCCCTGCTGTGTTGCGGCAATAACTCTAGCCTGTTCCTCCTGCTATCCCCGGGCTCTAACACCGCCAGTTGGTGCTCGGAAGTGCTGGCTGCACAGTTAACAGTTGCTCCTCTGTTATTGGGGTTCAGTAACGCCAGCTGCTCCCCTGCTTTGTTGCGGCAATAACTCTAGCCTGCTCCTCCTGCTATCCCTGGGCTATAACACTGCCAGTTGGTGCTCGGAAGTGCTGGCTGCACAGTTAACAGTTGCTCCTATGTTATTGGGGTTCAGTAACGCCAGCTGCTCCCCTGCTGTGTTGTTGCAATAACTCTAGCCTGCTCCTCCTGCTATCTCTGGGCTCTAACACCGCCAGTTGGTGCTCGGAAGTGCTGGCTGCACAATTAACAGTTGCTCCTCTGTTATTGGGGTTCCGTAACGCCAGCTACTCCCCTGCTGTGTTGCGGCAATAACTCTAGCCTGCTCCTCCTGCTATCCCTGGGCTCTAACACCGCCAGTTGGTGCTCGGAAGTGCTGTCTGCACAGTTGACAGTTGCTCCTCTGTTATTGGGGTTCAGTAACGCCAGCTGCTCCCTTGCTGTGTTGCGGCAATAACTCTAGCCTGCTCCTCCTGCTATCCCTGGGCTCTAACACCGCCAGTTGGTGCTCGGAAGTGCTGTCTGCACAGTTAATAGTTGCTCCTCTGTTATTGGGGTTCAGTAACGCCAGCTGCTCCCCTGCTGTGTTGCGGCAATAACTCTAGCCTGCTCCTCCTGCTATCCCTGGGCTCTAACACCGCCAGTTGGTGCTCGGAAGTGCTGGCTGTACAGTTAACAGTTGCTCCTATGTTATTGGGGTTCAGTAACGCCAGCTGCTCCCCTGCTGTGTTGTTGCAATAACTCTAGCCTGCTCCTCCTGCTATCTCTGGGCTCTAACACCGCCAGTTGGTGCTCGGAAGTGCTGGCTGCACAATTAACAGTTGCTCCTCTGTTATTGGGGTTCCGTAATGCCAGCTACTCCCCTGCTGTGTTGCGGCAATAACTCTAGCCTGCTCCTCCTGCTATCCCTGGGCTCTAACACCGCCAGTTGGTGCTCGGAAGTGCTGTCTGCACAGTTGACAGTTGCTCCTCTGTTATTGGGGTTCAGTAACGCCAGCTGCTCCCTTGCTGTGTTGCGGCAATAACTCTAGCCTGCTCCTCCTGCTATCCCTGGGCTCTAACACCGCCAGTTGGTGCTCGGAAGTGCTGTCTGCACAGTTAATAGTTGCTCCTCTGTTATTGGGGTTCAGTAACGCCAGCTGCTCCCCTGCTGTGTTGCGGCAATAACTCTAGCCTGCTCCTCCTGCTATCCCTGGGCTCTAACACCGCCAGTTGGTGCTCGGAAGTGCTGGCTGTACAGTTAACAGTTGCTCCTCTGTTATTGGGGTTCAGTAACACCAGCTGCTCCCCTGCTGTGTTGTGGCAATGTGTTCTGCGACCGCCACGCTGACACAACAACTTAAATATAAGAGAACCTGTCATCAACCCCCCCAGGCGTTTGTTACTGTTAATGAAGGACGTCTGCCAGGTTTTGTGTTCCTTCGATTATTCCACGTGGATGGCAAGTGCAGATGATGCACTAGTTAGCATGACTGTCCCCCTTATCTTCCTGCTTCAACAAACACTGCAAGCGCTAAGGGATGATGTTGTGGAAGAGGTGGACGATGAGGAGTGACCAATTCCATCAACTTCTGGACAGTTAGCGCTGCGTGGTTCCTCACAAAGGCCAGGGACACTTTGTGAGGAGGATGAGGAGGAGTCAATGGAGGAGAAAGACATTGGTCCAGAGGAGGGAGTTACACAATTCTCCAGTAGTCAGTGTGTAGAGTGAGGGTGGGGTGTTGCAGAGCAGGCAGAGATCACGCCTCAAGCAGGGGACAGCGTTTCTTGGCCAGTTGGCAGTCTGCAGCACATGGATGATTATAAGCTGCAGTGCCTGAGAGACAGCCGCCGGATCACCTACATTCTCAACACAGCTGATTATTGGGTGTACACCCTCCTAGATCCTCGCTACCGGGACAACTTACAAAGCCTCATAACACCGTTGAACCGGGAGCCTAAAATGCGTGAGTTCCAAGACACACTGGTGAATTACATCATCTTCTCCAGTCCACCTGAGAGCAGTGCTGCTAGTGCTTTACAAAGCAGCTCAGAGCATCGAGGCAGTGGAGGAAGCTCTGCACAAAGAGGGAGCAGAATCAGTGCCTCAGCACAAGGCAAGACCAGTATGACCCAACTTTGGCACAGTTTTGTGTGCCCGCCACACATGTCTACACCATCACAGATGGCTCCAGTCAGCAGGAGGCAACGTTTCCGTCAGATGGTGACAGACTACATGTCTTGCCCTCTTACTGTACTCCCAGACGGCTCTTCCCCCTTCAAATTGTTGGTCTCTAAGCTGGATACATGGCCAGAGCTAAGCCAGTATGCATTGGAGGTGCTGGCTTGCCCTGCTGCTAGTGTATTATCGGAATGCGTCTTTAGTGCCGCAGGTGGTGTACTAACTGGCTGCACAGTTAACAGTTGCTCCTCTGTTATTGGGGTTCAGTAACGCCAGCTTCTCCCCTGCTGTGTTGTGGCAATAACTATAGCCTGCTCCTCCTGCTATCCCTGGGCTCTAACACCGCCAGTTGGAGCTCGGAAGTGCTGTCTGCACAGTTAACAGTTGCTCCTCTGTTATTGGGGTTCAGTAACGCCAGCTTCTCCCCTGCTGTGTTGTGGCAATAACTCTAGCCTGCTCCTCCTGCTATCCCTGGGCTCTAACACCGCCAGTTGGTGCTCGGAAGTGCTGGCTGCACAATTAACAGTTGCTCCTCTGTTATTGGGGTTCAGTAACGCCAGCTGCTCCCCTGCTTTGTTGCGGCAATAACTCTAGCCTGCTCCTCCTGCTATCTCTCGGCTCTAACACCGCTAGTTGGTGCTCGGAAGTGCTGGCTGCACAGTTAACAGTTGCTCCTCTGTTATTGGGGTTCAGTAACGCCAGCTATTCCCCTGCTGTGTTGCGGCAATAACTCTAGCCTGCTCCTCCTGCTATCCCTGGGCTCTAACACCGCCAGTTGGTGCTCAGAAGTGCTGTCTGCACAGTTGACAGTTGCTCCTCTGTTATTGGGGTTCAGTAACGCCAGCTGCTCCCTTGCTGTGTTGCGGCAATAACTCTAGCCTGCTCCTCCTGCTATCCCTGGGCTCTAACACTGCCAGTTGGTGCTCGGAAGTGCTGTCTGCACAGTTAATAGTTGCTCCTCTGTTATTGGGGTTCAGTAACGCCAGCTGCTCCCCTGCTTTGTTGTGGCAATAACTCTAGCCTGCTCCTCCTGCTATCCCTGGGCTCTAACACCGCCAGTTGGTGCTCGGAAGTGCTGTCTGCACAGTTAACAGTTGCTCCTCTGTTATTGGGGTTCAGTAACGCCAGCTGCTCCCCTGCTGTGTTGTGGCAATGTGTTCTGCGACCGCCACGCTGACTCAACAACTTAAATATAAGGGAACCTGTCATCAACCCCCCCAGGTGTTTGTTACTGTTAATGAAGGACGTCTGCTAGGTTTTGTGTTCCTTCGATGATTCCACGTGGATGGCAAGTGCAGATGATGCACTAGTTAGCATGACTGTCCCCCTTATCTTCCTGCTTCAACAAACACTGCAAGCACTAAGGGATGATGTTGTGGAAGAGGTGGACGATGAGGAGTGACCAATTCCATCAACTTCTGGACAGTTAGCGCTGCGTGGTTCCTCACAAAGGCCTAGGCAGGGGACACTTTGTGAGGAGGATGAGGAGGAGTCAATGGAGGAGAAAGACATTGGTCCAGAGGAGGGAGTTACACAATTCTCCAGTAGTCAGTGTGTAGAGTGAGGGTGGGGTGTTGCAGAGCAGGCAGAGATCACGCCTCAAGCAGGGGACAGCGTTTCTTGGCCAGTTGGCAGTCTGCAGCACATGGATGATTATATGCTGCAGTGCCTGAGAAACGGCCGCCGGATCGCCCACATTCTCAACACGGCTGATTATTGGGTGTACACCCTCCTAGATCCTCGCTACCGGGACAACTTACAAAGCCTCATAACACCGTTGAACCGGGAGCCTAAAATGTGGGAGTTCCAAGACACACTGGTGAATTCCATCATCTTCTCCAGTCCAACTGAGAGCAGTGCTGCTAGTGCTTTACAAAGCAGCTCAGTGCGTCGAGGCAGTGGAGGAAGCTCTGCACAAAGAGGGAGCAGAATCAGTGCCTCAGCACAAGGCAAGACCAGTATGGCCCAACTTTGGCACAGTTTTGTGTGCCCGCCACACATGTCTACACCATCACAGACGGCTCCAGTCAGCAGGAGGCAACGTTTCCGTCAGATGGTGACAGACTACATGTCTTGCCCTCTTACTGTACTCCCAGACGGCTCTTCCCCCTTCAAATTTTTGGTCTCTAAGCTGGATACATGGCCAGAGCTAAGCCAGTATGCATTGGAGGTGCTGGCTTGCCCTGCTGCTAGTGTATTATCGGAACGCGTCTTTAGTGCCGCAGGTGGTGTACTAACTGGCTGCACAGTTAACAGTTGCTCCTCTGTTATTGGGGTTCAGTAAAACCAGCTGCTCCCCTGCTGTGTTGTGGCAATAACTCTAGCCTGCTCCTCCTGCTATCCCTGGGTTCTAACACTGCCAGTTGGTGCTCAGAAGTGCTGTCTGCACAGTAAACAGTTGCTCCTCTGTTATTGGGGTTCAGTAATGCCAGCTGCTCCCCTGCTGTGTTGTGGCAATAACTCTAGCCTGCTCCTCCTGCTATCCCTGGGCTCTAACACCGCCAGTTGGTGCTCGGAAGTACTGGCTGCACAATTAACAGTTGCTCCTCTGTTATTGGGGTTCAGTAACGCCAGCTGCTCCCCTGCTGTGTTGCGGCTATAACTCTAGCCTGCTCCTCCTGCTATCCCTGGGCTCTAACACCGCCAGTTGGTGCTCGGAAGTGCTGTCTGCACAGTTAATAGTTGCTCCTCTGTTATTGGGGTTCAGTAACGCCAGCTGCTCCCCTGCTGTGTTGCGGCAATAACTCTAGCCTGTTCCTCCTGCTATCCCTGGGCTCTAACACCGCCAGTTGGTGCTCGGAAGTGCTGGCTGCACAGTTAACAGTTGCTCCTCTGTTATTGGGGTTCAGTAACGCCAGCTGCTCCCCTGCTTTGTTGCGGCAATAACTCTAGCCTGCTCCTCCTGCTATCCCTGGGCTCTAACACTGCCAGTTGGTGCTCGGAAGTGCTGGCTGCACAGTTAACAGTTGCTCCTATGTTATTGGGGTTCAGTAACGCCAGCTGCTCCCCTGCTGTGTTGTTGCAATAACTCTAGCCTGCTCCTCCTGCTATCTCTGGGCTCTAACACCGCCAGTTGGTGCTCGGAAGTGCTGGCTGCACAGTTAACAGTTGCTCCTCTGTTATTGGGGTTCCGTAACGCCAGCTACTCCCCTGCTGTGTTGCGGCAATAACTCTAGCCTGCTCCTCCTGCTATCCCTGGGCTCTAACACCGCCAGTTGGTGCTCGGAAGTGCTGTCTGCACAGTAAACAGTTGCTCCTCTGTTATTGGGGTTCAGTAATGCCAGCTGCTCCCCTGCTGTGTTGTGGCAATAACTCTAGCCTGCTCCTCCTGCTATCCCTGGGCTCTAACACCGCCAGTTGGTGCTCGGAAGTACTGGCTGCACAATTAACAGTTGCTCCTCTGTTATTGGGGTTCAGTAACGCCAGCTGCTCCCCTGCTGTGTTGCGGCTATAACTCTAGCCTGCTCCTCCTGCTATCCCTGGGCTCTAACACCGCCAGTTGGTGCTCGGAAGTGCTGTCTGCACAGTTAATAGTTGCTCCTCTGTTATTGGGGTTCAGTAACGCCAGCTGCTCCCCTGCTGTGTTGCGGCAATAACTCTAGCCTGTTCCTCCTGCTATCCCTGGGCTCTAACACCGCCAGTTGGTGCTCGGAAGTGCTGGCTGCACAGTTAACAGTTGCTCCTCTGTTATTGGGGTTCAGTAACGCCAGCTGCTCCCCTGCTTTGTTGCGGCAATAACTCTAGCCTGCTCCTCCTGCTATCCCTGGGCTCTAACACTGCCAGTTGGTGCTCGGAAGTGCTGGCTGCACAGTTAACAGTTGCTCCTATGTTATTGGGGTTCAGTAACGCCAGCTGCTCCCCTGCTGTGTTGTTGCAATAACTCTAGCCTGCTCCTCCTGCTATCTCTGGGCTCTAACACCGCCAGTTGGTGCTCGGAAGTGCTGGCTGCACAGTTAACAGTTGCTCCTCTGTTATTGGGGTTCCGTAACGCCAGCTACTCCCTTGCTGTGTTGCGGCAATATCTCTAGCCTGCTCCTCCTGCTATCCCTGGGCTCTAACACCGCCAGTTGGTGCTCGGAAGTGCTGTCTGCACAGTTGACATTTGCTCCTCTGTTATTGGGGTTCAGTAACGCCAGCTGCTCCCTTGCTGTGTTGCCGCAATAACTCTAGCCTGCTCCTCCTGCTATCCCTGGGCTCTAACACCGCCAGTTGGTGCTCGGAAGTGCTGTCTGCACAGTTAATAGTTGCTCCTCTGTTATTGGGGTTCAGTAACGCCAGCTGCTCTCCTGCTGTGTTGCGGCAATAACTCTAGCCTGCTCCTCCTGCTATCCCTGGGCTCTAACACCGCCAGTTGGTGCTCGGAAGTGCTGGCTGTACAGTTAACAGTTGCTCCTCTGTTATTGGGGTTCAGTAACGCCAGCTGCTCCCCTGCTGTGTTGTGGCAATGTGTTCTGCGACCGCCACGCTGACACAACAACTTAATTATAAGGGAACCTGTCATCAACCCCCCCAGGCGTTTGTTACTGTTAATGAAGGACGTCTGCCAGGTTTTGTGTTCCTTCGATGATTCCACGTGGATGGCAAGTGCAGATGATGCACTAGTTAGCATGACTGTCCCCCTTATCTTCCTGCTTCAACAAACACTGCAAGCGCTAAGGGATGATGTTGTGGAAGAGGTGGACGATGAGGAGTGACCAATTCCATGAACTTCTGGACAGTTAGCGCTGCGTGGTTCCTCACAAAGGCCAGGAACACTTTGTGAGGAGGATGAGGAGGAGTCAATGGAGGAGGAAGACATCGGTCCAGAGGAGGGAGTTACACAATTCTCCAGTAGTCAGTGTGTAGAGTGAGGGTGGGGTGTTGCAGAGCAGGCAGAGATCACGCCTCAAGCAGGGGACAGCGTTTCTTGGCCAGTTGGCAGTCTGCAGCACATGGATGATTATAAGCTGCAGTGCCTGAGAGACGGCCGCCGGATCGCCTACATTCTCAACACAGCTGATTATTGGGTGTACACCCTCCTAGATCCTCGCTACCGGGACAACTTACAAAGCCTCATAACACCGTTGAACCGGGAGCCTAAAATGCGGGAGTTCCAAGACACACTGGTGAATTACATCATCTTCTCCAGTCCAACTGAGAGCAGTGCTGCTAGTGCTTTACAAAGCAGCTCAGAGTATCGAGGCAGTGGAGGAAGCTCTGCACAAAGAGGGAGCAGAAGCAGTGCCTCAGCACAAGGCAAGACCAGTATGACCCAACTTTGGCACAGTTTTGTGTGTCCGCCACACATGTCTACACCATCACAGATGGCTCCAGTCAGCAGGAGGCAACGTTTCCGTCAGATGGTGACAGACTACATGTCTTGCCCTCTTACTGTACTCCCAGACGGCTCTTCCCCCTTCAAATTTTTGGTCTCTAAGCTGGATACATGGCCAGAGCTAAGCCAGTATGCATTGGAGGTGCTGGCTTGCCCTGCTGCTAGTGTATTATCGGAACGCGTCTTTAGTGCCGCAGGTGGTGTACTAACTGGCTGCACAGTTAACAGTTGCTCCTCTGTTATTGGGGTTCAGTAACACCAGCTGCTCCCCTGCTGTGTTGTGGCAATAACTCTAGCCTGCTCCTCCTGCTATCCCTGGGTTCTAACACCGCCAGTTGGTGCTCGGAAGTGCTGTCTGCACAGTTAACAGTTGCTCCTCTGTTATTGGGGTTCAGTAACGCCAGCTTCTCCCCTGCTGTGTTGTGGCAATAACTCTAGCCTGCTCCTCCTGCTATCCCTGGGCTCTAACACCACCAGTTGGTGCTCGGAAGTACTGGCTGCACAATTAACAGTTGCTCCTCTGTTATTGGGGTTCAGTAACGCCAGCTGCTACCCTGCTGTGTTGCGGCTATAACTCTAGCCTGCTCCTCCTGCTATCCCTGGGCTCTAACACCGCCAGTTGGTGCTCGGAAGTGCTGTCTGCACAGTTAACAGTTGCTCCTCTGTTATTGGGGTTCAGTAACGGCAGCTGCTCCCCTGCTGTGTTGCGGCAATAACTCTAGCCTGTTCCTCCTGCTATCCCTGGGCTCTAACACCGCCAGTTGGTGCTCGGAAGTGCTGGCTGCACAATTAACAGTTGCTCCTCTGTTATTGGGGTTCAGTAACGCCAGCTGCTCCCATGCGGCAATGTGTCCTGCGACCGCCATGCTGGCGCAACAACTTAAATGTAAGGGAACCTGTCCCCCCCAGGCATTTGTTACTGAAAGAGCCACCTTGTGCAGCTGTAATGCTGCCCAAGGAAAAGGTAGCTCTTTTAGTTTTGCTCCTTGCACACGCTGAACTTAACACTTATAAAATATGTCCCCTGAAACCGTAAAATCGTCCCGGAGGTGGGACTTTCCTTCGTAATGGACGCAGCACAGACGATATTTCTACCCCCTTGGCGCCGTGCGCCACCTCCTCAGCGTTGTTTGAATCTGTCCTGGAGCCTGCGCTGTTATGTTCAACCTTGGCTATGCACAGTTTGCGCTGCCTGTCTTTTGACATCATTTGGTGTCAGGCGGACTGGGCCTGTGCAGATGCGCTGCCCGAGATCCCACCTCGCAGTCTCTTCTGATTTAATCATACTGCATGACTGGGATCCATGGGCATGCGCAGTGCATATCTTCACCTCAGGCTCTCACTCATCTCCCTTCTCCTTCTTCAGACTGTGCGCCGTCAGCTGATCCCTACTAGCATGCCACGGCCGTGACGCCGCACAGACTGAAGAATCCAAATGGAGATGAGTGAGAGGCGAAGATATGCACTGCGCATGCCCATGGATCCCAAGCCCGCAGTGTGATTACATTAGACGACACTGCGAGGTGGGATCTCTGGCAGCGCGGATGCACAGGCGCAGCCAGCCTGACACCAAATCATGTCAGAAGACGGGCAGCGCAAACTGCGCATGGCCAAGGTTGAACATAACAGCTCAGGCTCCAGGAAAGATTGAAACAATGCTGAGGAGGCAGCGCATGGCGACAAGGGGGTAGGAATAATAGCTGTGCTGCGTCCCATTACGAAGGAAAGTCCCACCTCTGGGATGGTTTCACTGTATCAGGGGACACATTTGGTAAGTGTTTCGTTCTGCGTTTGCAAGGAGCATAATTAAAAGAGACACCTTTTCCTTTTGCAGCATTAATGCTGCACAAGTTGGCTTTTTCAGCTACAAACACCTGGGGGGAGGTTAAAGGTTACCTTTCAACTTGCTCCAATTAGGCCTCAGCCTACACTCTGCTCCTCCTGCTGTCCCTGGGCTCTATGGGCTCTAGCACAGCCAGTTGGTGCTCATAAGTGGTGGCTGCACAGAGAAAAACACTTGCCACTGTGTCATTGGGGTTCAGTAACGTCAGCTGTTCCCCTGCTGTGTAGCCGGCAACGTGTCCTGCAAACGCCACGCAGACACAACAGACACTAAGCTGCCTCCAGTGCAGGCTTTGGCCTACACTCTGCTCCTCCTGCTGTCCCTGGGCTCTAACACCACCAATTGGTGCTCGGAAGTGCTGGCTGCACAGAGAAAAACACTCGCCACTGTGTCAGTGGGGTTCAGTAACGTCAGCTGTTCCCCTGCTGTGTAGCCGTCAACGTGTCCTGCAAACACCACGCAGACACAACAGACACTAAGCTGCCTCCAGTGCAGGCCTCGGCCTACACTCTGCTCCTCCTACTGTCCCTGGGCTCTAACACCGCCAGTTGGTGCTCAGAAGTGCTGGCTGCACAGAGAAAAACACTCGCCACTGTGTCAGTGGGGTTCAGTAATGTCAGCTGTTCCCCTGCTGTGTAGCCGGCAACGTGTCCTGCAAACGCCACGCAGACACAACAGGCACTAAGCTGCCTCCAGTGCAGGCTTCGGCCTACACTCTGCTGCTCCTGCTGTCCCTGGGCTATAACACCTCCAGTTGGTGCTCGGAAGTGCTGGCTGCACAGAGAAAAACACTCGCCACTGTGTCAGTGGGGTTCAGTAATGCCAGCTGTTCCCCTGCTGTGTAGCCGGCAATGTGTCCTGCGAATGCCACGCAGACACTACAAAAAAATTAAAGGGAATCTGTCCCCCCAGGCATTTGTAACTAAAAGAGCCAACTTGTGCAGCACTAATTCTGCATTTGGACGAGGTGGCTCTTTTTGTTATACTCATTGCACACGCAGAACTAAACACTTATAAAATGTGTCCCCTGATACCGATTAACCGTCCCGGAGGTGTGACTTTCCTTCGTAATGACACGCAGCAACCCCCTTGGCATCGTGCGCCGCCTCCTCAGCGTTGTTTGAATCTGTCTCGGAGCCTGCGCTGTTATGTTATCCCTTGGCCATGCGTGTTTAGTGCTGCCCGTCTTCTGACATCATTTGTTGTCAGGATGGCTGCGCCTGTGTGACCGCCCTGCCCGAGATCACGCCCCGCAGTGTCTTATTTATTCTCACTGCGGGGCTGGGATTCCTGGGCATGTGCAGTGCATATCTTCGCCTCTCACTCATCTCCTTCCACCTTCTTCAGACTGTGCGGCTTCACGGCCGTGGCATGTGATAAGGGATCAGCTGACGCCACACAGTCTGAAGCAGGCGTAAGGACATGAGTGAGAGGCGAAGATATTAACTGCGCAAGGCCATGAATCCCAGCCCCGCAGTGTGAATAAATCAGAAGACACTGCGGGGTTGGGATTCATGGGCATGCGCAGTGCATATCTTCGCCTCTCACTCATCCCCTTCCACCTTCTTCAGACTGTGCGGCTTCATGGCCGTGGCATGCGATAAGGGATCAGCTGACGCCGCACAGTCTGAAGCAGGCGTAAGGACATGAGTGAGAGTCGAAGATATTTACTGCGCAAGGCCATGAATCCCAGCCCCGCAGTGTGAATAAATCAGAAGACACTGCGAGGCTGGGATTCATGGGCATGCGCAGTGCATATCTTCGCCTCTCACTCATCTCCTTCCGCCTTCTTCAGATTGTGCGGCTTCACGACCGTGGCATGCGATAAGGGATCAGCTGACGCCGCACAGTCTGAAGCAGGCGTAAGGACATGAGTGAGAGGCGAAGATATTTACTGCGCAACGCCATGAATCCCAGCCCCGCAGTGTGAATAAATCAGAAGACACAGCGGGGCTGAGATTCATGGGCATGCGCAGTAACAGCGCATGGCCAAGGGATAACACAACAGCGCAGACTCCGGAACACAAAAAGCAACGCTCAGGAGGCTGCGCCCAGCACCAAGGGGGTATTTTTGACAGCTGTGCTTCGTCTCATAAAGAAGGAAAGTCCCGCCTCCGAAAAGGGTTTCACCATATGAGGGGCAAAATTTTAGAAGTAATTCATTCAGCGTGTGCAAGGAACATAATTAAAAGAGCCACCTTTTCCTTGTGCAGCATTACTGCTACACAAGGTGGCTCTTCTAGTTACTAACGCCTAGGGTTTAAAGGTTCCCTTTCAATTTGCTCCAATTAGGCTTCGGCCTACACTCTGCTCCCCCTGCTGACCCTGGGCTCTAACACCGCCAGTTGGTGCCCGGAAGTGCTGGCTGCACAGAGAAAAACACTCGCCAATGTGTCAGTGGGGTTCAGTAACGCCAGCTGTTCCCCTGCTGTGTAGCCGGCAACGTGTCCTGCAAACGCCACACAGACACAACAGACAATAAGCTGCCTCCAGTGCAGGCTTCGGCCTACAGTCTGCTCCTCTGCTCCTCCTTGATTCCCTTGGCTCTAACACCGCCAGTTGGTGATCGGAAGTGCTGGATGCACAGAGAAAAACACTCGCCACTCTGTCAGTGGGGTTCAGTAACGCCAGCTGTTCCCCTGCTGTGTAGCCGGCAACGTGTCCTGCAATCGCCACACAGACACAACAGACACTAAGCTGCCTCCAGTGCAGGCTTCGGCCTACGCTCTGCTCCTCTGCTCCTCCTTGATTCCCTGGGGTCTAACACCGCCAGTTGGTGCTTGGAAGTGCTGGCTACACAGAGAAAAACACTCACCACTGTGTCAGTGGGGTTCAGTAACGTCAGCTGTTCCCCTGCTGTGTAGCCAGCAACGTGTCCTGCAAACGCCACGCTGACACAACAGATATTAAACTGCCTCCAGTGCAGGCTTCGGCCTACACTCTGCTCCTCCTGCAGACCCTGGGCTCCAACACTGCTAGTTGCTGCTCGGAAGTGCTGGCTGCACAGAGAAAAACACTCACCACTGTGTCAGTGGGGTTCAGTAACGTCAGCTGTTTCCCTGCTGTGTAGCCGGCAATGTGTCCTGCAAACGCCACGCAGACACAACAGATATTAAACTGCCTCCAGTGCATTCTTCGGCCTACACTCTGCTCCTCTGCTCCTCCTTGATTCCCTGGGCTCTAACACCGCCAGTTGGTGCTCGGAAGTGCTGGCTACACAGAGAAAAACACTCGCCACTGTGTCAGTGGGGTTCAGTAACGTCAGCTGTTCCCCTGCTGTGTAGCCGGCAACGTGTCCTGCAAACACCAAGCAGACACAACAGACAATAAGCTGCCTCCAGTGCAGGCTTCGGCCTACAGTCTGCTCCTCTGCTCCTCCTTGATTCCCTGGGCTCTAACACCGCCAGTTGGTGCTCTGAAGTGCTGGCTGCACAGAGAAAAACACTCGCCACTTTGTCAGTGGGGTTCAGTAATGCCAGCTGTTCCCCTGCTGTGTAGCCGGCAACGTGTCCTGCAAACACCACACAGACACAACAGACAATAAGCTGCCTCCAGTGCAGGCTTCGGCCTACACTCTGCTCCTCTGCTCGTCCTTGATTCCCTGGGCTCTAACACCGCCAGTTGGTGCTCGGAAGTGCTGGCTACACAGAGAAAAACACTCGCCTCGCCACTGTGTCAGTGGGGTTCAGTAACATCAGCTGTTCCCCTGCTGTGTAGCTGGCAATATGTCCTGCAGACGCCACGCAGACACAACAGACAATAAGCTGCCTCCAGTGCTGGCTTCGGCCTACACTCTGCTCCTCCTGCTGACCCTGGGCTCCAACACCGCTAGTTGCTGCTCGGTAGTGCTGGCTGCACAGAGAAAAACACTTGCCACTGTGTCAGTGGGGTTCAGTAACGTCAGCTGTTCCCCTGCTGTGTAGCCGGCAACGTGTCCTGCAAACGCCACGCTGACACAACATATATTAAACTGCCTCCAGTGCAGGCTTCGGCCTACACTCTGCTCCTCCTTGATTCCCTGGGCTCTAACACCGCCAGTTGGTGCTCGGAAGTGCTGGCTGCACAGAGAAAAACACCCGCCACTGTGTCAGTGGTGTTCAGCAACGCCAGCTGCTCCCCTGCTATGTAGCCGGCAACGTGTCCTGCAAACGCCACGCAGACACAACAGACACTAGGCTGCCTCCAGTGCAGGCTTCGGCCTACACTCTGCTCCCCCTGCTGACCTGTTATGACCTGGTGGGTACGGAGCGGTACTGAGATGACCTGGTGGGCAAAACCAATCATGGACTCGCTAAGGAGCAGTGCTGAAATGACCTGGTGTGTAAAACAAAAATAGGACTAGCTCTGAGGAGGTGGTAACTTTACTGACCGCAATCCCTACTCCTAACACCAACACTAGAAATAGCCGTGGAGCGTTCCTATCTCTGCCTAGACGCCTCTGCACAGCCTAAGAACTAACTACCTCTTAAGATGGAAACGGAAAGCTATCTCGCCTCAGAGAAACCCCCAAAGGAAGATAGCCCCCCACAAATATTGACGGTGAGTGGAGAGGGAAAATGACAAACTCAGAAATGAAACTAGATTTTTTTAGCAAAGGAGGCCAAACTATCTAAATAGACAGAGATAGAAAAGTGTTGTGAATTTGGATTCTGGGCTCCCCCGGTGGCTACTGGTGGAATTGAACTTGTGTCATCATCTTCCCTGTTCACCTGTTCTCATCAGATCTGGGTGTCGCTATATAACCTGGCTTCTCTGTTAGTTGCTTGCCGGTCAACAATGTTATCAGAAGCCTCTCTGTGCTTGTTCCTGCTCCCAGACATCAACTAGATAAGTTGGACTTTTGTCCATGTTTGTTTTTGTTTTTTGGTTCCAGTTCACAGCTGCAGTTTCGTTACTGTGTCTGGAAAGCTCTTGTTGATCAGGAATTGCCACTCTGGTATTATGAGTTAATGCCAGAGTTCTAAAGTAATTTCTGGATGGTGTTTTGTTAGGGTTTTCTGCTGACCATGAAAGTGTTCTTTCTGTCTTCTGCTATCTAGAAAGCGGACCTCAAATTTGCTAAAACTATTTTCCTGCTGCGTTTGTTATTTCTTCTAAAATCACCGCCAATATATGTGGGGGGCCTCTGTCTCCTTTTTGGGTATTTCTCTAGAGGTGAGCCAGGTCTTATATTTCCCTCTGCTAGCATTATTTAGTTCTCCGGCCGGCGCTGGGCATATAGGGATAAAAAGTAGGACATGCTACCTGGCTACTTCTAGTTGTGCGGTAGGTTTAGTTCATGGTCAGTACAGTTCCCATCTTCCAAGAGCTTGTTCATATGTAGGCTTATGCAATGTTCTCTGGCCATGGAGATCATGACAGTTTTGACCGGCCCACTAAAGGGTTAAAATCCTTGGCTGAGAAAGGAGAGAAATAAGAAGTCTGCTGAGAGTTTTTTTTTTTTTTTTTTTTTGTGTGCTCTTAATTGGATCACTTGCCAGTCTGTCTATGCTGCAGTCTTTCTTTTTTTTCTCTCTCCTTCTAATCTTTGAATGGCTCTGTGTTCACCTGTTTATAATGGATCTTCAGAGTGTAACTGCAGGTTTGAATAATCTCACCACGAAAGTACAAAATTTGCAAGATTTTATTGTTCATGCTCCGGTATCTGAGCCGAGAATTCCTTTGCCGGAATTTTTCTCGGGGAATAGATCTGGTTTTCAGAATTTTAGAAATAATTGCAAGTTATTTTTGTCCCTGAAATCTCGTTCTGCCGGAGACCCTGCACAGCAGGTTGGGATTGTGATTTCCTTGCTCCGCGGCGACCCTCAAGACTGGGCTTTTTCATTGGCACCAGGGGATCCTGCGTTGCGCAATGTGGATGCGTTTTTTCTGGCCTTGGGGTTGCTTTATGAGGAGCCTCATTTGGAACTTCAGGCAGAAAAAACTTTGATGTCCCTATCTCAGGGGCAAGATGAAGCTGAAATTTACTGCCAAAGATTCCGTAAATGGTCTGTGCTTACTCAGTGGAATGAGTGTGCCCTGGCGGCTACTTTCAGAGAGGGTCTCTCTGATGCCATTAAGGATGTTATGGTGGGGTTTCCTGTGCCTGCGGGTCTGAATGAGTCCATGACAATGGCTATTCAGATCGATAGACGTTTGCGGGAGCGCAAACCAGTGCACCATCTGGCGGTGTCCACTGAGAAGACGCCAGACAGTATGCAGTGTGATAGAATTCTGTCCAGAAGCGAGCGGCAGAATTTTAGACGGAAAAATGGGTTGTGTTTCTATTGTGGGGATTCTACTCATGTTATATCAGCATGCTCTAAGCGTACTAAAAAGCTTGATAAATCTGTTTCCATTGGCACTTTACAGTCTAAATTTATTTTGTCTGTGACCCTGATTTGCTCTTTGTCATCTATTACCACGGACGCCTATATCGACTCTGGCGCCGCTTTGAGTCTTATGGATTGGTCCTTTGCCAATCGTTGTGGGTATGATTTAGAGCCTTTGGAGACTCTTATTCCTCTGAAGGGGATTGACTCCACCCCATTGGCTAATAATAAACCACAATACTGGACACAAGTAACTATGCGTATTAATCCGGATCACCAGGAGATTATTCGTTTTCTGGTGCTGTATAATCTACATGATGATTTGGTGCTAGGATTGCCATGGCTGCAGTCTCACAACCCAGTCCTTGACTGGAGAGCTATGTCTGTGTTGAGCTGGGGATGTAAGGGGACTCATGGGGACGTACCTTTGGTTTCCATTTCATCATCTATTCCCTCTGAAATCCCTGAGTTCCTGTCTGATTATCGTGACGTCTTTGAAGAACCCAAGCTGGGTTCACTACCTCCGCACCGCGAGTGCGATTGTGCTATAGATTTAATCCCGGGTAGTAAATACCCAAAGGGTCGTTTATTTAACCTGTCTGTGCCTGAACATGCTGCTATGCGTGAATATATAAAGGAGTCCTTGGAAAAGGGACATATTCGTCCATCGTCATCTCCCTTAGGAGCCGGTTTTTTCTTTGTGTCAAAAAAGGACGGATCTTTGAGACCATGTATTGATTATCGGCTTTTGAATAAAATCACGGTTAAATATCAATACCCATTGCCGTTGCTGACTGATTTGTTTGCTCGCATAAAGGGGGCCAAGTGGTTCTCTAAGATTGATCTCCGTGGGGCGTATAATTTGGTGCGGATCAGGCAGGGGGATGAGTGGAAAACCGCATTTAATACGCCCGAGGGCCACTTTGAGTATTTGGTGATGCCTTTTGGTCTTTCTAATGCCCCTTCAGTCTTCCAGTCCTTTATGCATGATATTTTCCGCGAGTATTTGGATAAATTTATGATAGTGTATCTGGATGACATTCTGATTTTTTCGGATGACTGGGACTCTCATGTCCAGCAAGTCAGGAGGGTTTTTCAGGTTTTGCGGTCTAATTCTTTGTGTGTGAAGGGTTCTAAGTGCGTTTTTGGGGTTCAGAGAATTTCCTTTTTGGGATATATTTTTTCTCCCTCTTCCATTGAGATGGATCCTGTCAAGGTTCAAGCTATTTGTGATTGGACGCAGCCCTCTTCTCTTAAAAGTCTTCAGAAATTTTTGGGCTTTGCCGACTTTTATCGTCGATTTATTGCTGGTTTTTCGGATGTCGTTAAGCCATTGACCGATTTGACTAGACAGGGTGCTGATGTTGCTAATTGGTCCCCTGATGCTGTGGAGGCCTTTCAGGAGCTTAAGCGCCGTTTTTCTTCTGCCCCTGTGTTGCGTCAGCCTGATGTGGCTCTTCCTTTTCAGGTGGAGGTCGACGCTTCTGAGATCGGAGCTGGGGCAGTGTTGTCGCAGAAAAGTTCTGACTGTTCCGTGATGAGGCCTTGTGCCTTCTTTTCCCGTAAATTTTCGCCCGCTGAGCGGAATTATGATGTTGGGAATCGGGAGCTTTTGGCCATGAAGTGGGCGTTTGAGGAGTGGCGCCATTGGCTTGAGGGGGCCAGACATCAGGTGGTGGTATTGACTGACCACAAAAATTTGATTTATCTTGAGACCGCCAGGCGCCTGAATCCTAGACAGGCGCGCTGGTCATTATTTTTTTCTCGGTTTAATTTTGTGGTGTCATACCTACCGGGTTCTAAGAATGTTAAGGCGGATGCCCTTTCTAGGAGTTTTGAGCCTGACTCATCCGGCAACTCTGAGCCCACAGGTATCCCTAAGGATGGAGTTATTTTGTCAGCCGTTTCTCCAGACCTGCGGCGGGCCTTGCAGGAGTTTCAGGCGGATAGACCGGATCGTTGTCCGCCTGATAGACTGTTTGTTCCTGATGATTGGACCAGCAGAGTCATCTCTGAGGTGCATTCTTCTGCATTGGCAGGTCATCCTGGAATTTTTGGTACCAGGGATTTGGTGGCAAGATCCTTCTGGTGGCCTTCCCTGTCACGAGATGTGCGAGGCTTTGTGCAGTCTTGTGACGTTTGTGCTCGGGCCAAGTCTTGTTGTTCTCGGGCTAGTGGATTATTGTTGCCCTTGCCTATTCCTAAGAGGCCTTGGACGCACATCTCGATGGATTTTATTTCAGATCTGCCTGTTTCCCAGAAGATGTCTGTCATCTGGGTGGTGTGTGACCGTTTTTCTAAGATGGTCCATTTGGTTCCCCTGCCCAAATTGCCTTCTTCTTCCGAGTTGGTTCCCCTGTTTTTTCAAAATGTTGTTCGTTTGCATGGTATTCCTGAGAATATCGTTTCTGACAGAGGAACCCAATTTGTGTCTAGATTTTGGCGGGCATTCTGTGCTAGGATGGGCATAGATTTGTCTTTTTCGTCTGCTTTTCACCCTCAGACTAATGGTCAGACCGAGCGGACTAATCAGACCCTGGAGACATATCTGAGGTGTTTTGTGTCTGCTGACCAGGATGATTGGGTTGCTTTTTTGCCATTGGCGGAGTTCGCCCTCAATAATCGGGCCAGCTCTGCCACTTTGGTGTCCCCGTTTTTCTGTAATTCGGGGTTCCATCCTCGATTTTCCTCCGGTCAGGTGGAATCCTCGGATTGTCCTGGAGTGGATGCTGTGGTGGAGAGATTGCATCATATCTGGGGGCAGGTGATGGACAATTTGAAGTTGTCCCAGGAGAAGACTCAGCTTTTTGCCAACCGTCACCGTCGTGTTGGTCCTCGGCTTTGTGTTGGAGATTTGGTGTGGTTGTCTTCTCGTTTTGTCCCTATGAGGGTCTCTTCTCCTAAGTTTAAGCCTCGGTTCATCGGTCCGTATAAAATATTGGAGATTCTTAACCCTGTTTCCTTCCGTTTAGACCTCCCTGCATCCTTTTCTATTCATAACGTTTTTCATCGGTCGTTATTGCGCAGGTATGAGGCACCGGTTGTGCCTTCCGTTGAGCCTCCTGCTCCGGTGTTGGTTGAGGGTGAGTTGGAGTACGTTGTGGAGAAAATCCTAGACTCCCGTGTTTCCAGACGGAGACTCCAGTATCTGGTCAAGTGGAAGGGATACGGCCAGGAGGATAATTCTTGGGTCACTGCATCTGATGTTCATGCCTCCGATCTGGTGCGTGCCTTTCATAGGGCCCATCCTGATCGCCCTGGTGGTTCTGGTGAGGGTTCGGTGCCCCCTCCTTGAGGGGGGGGTACTGTTGTGAATTTGGATTCTGGGCTCCCCCGGTGGCTACTGGTGGAATTGAACTTGTGTCATCATCTTCCCTGTTCACCTGTTCTCATCAGATCTGGGTGTCGCTATATAACCTGGCTTCTCTGTTAGTTGCTTGCCGGTCAACAATGTTATCAGAAGCCTCTCTGTGCTTGTTCCTGCTCCCAGACATCAACTAGATAAGTTGGACTTTTGTCCATGTTTGTTTTTGTTTTTTGGTTCCAGTTCACAGCTGCAGTTTCGTTACTGTGTCTGGAAAGCTCTTGTTGATCAGGAATTGCCACTCTGGTATTATGAGTTAATGCCAGAGTTCTAAAGTAATTTCTGGATGGTGTTTTGTTAGGGTTTTCTGCTGACCATGAAAGTGTTCTTTCTGTCTTCTGCTATCTAGAAAGCGGACCTCAAATTTGCTAAAACTATTTTCCTGCTGCGTTTGTTATTTCTTCTAAAATCACCGCCAATATATGTGGGGGGCCTCTGTCTCCTTTTTGGGTATTTCTCTAGAGGTGAGCCAGGTCTTATATTTCCCTCTGCTAGCATTATTTAGTTCTCCGGCCGGCGCTGGGCATATAGGGATAAAAAGTAGGACATGCTACCTGGCTACTTCTAGTTGTGCGGTAGGTTTAGTTCATGGTCAGTACAGTTCCCATCTTCCAAGAGCTTGTTCATATGTAGGCTTATGCAATGTTCTCTGGCCATGGAGATCATGACAGAAAAGGCTACTGTGCGGTCAGTATAAAAACTAAAAGTCCACGCAGAGTTTACAAAAATAACCACCACACCGACTCACGGTGTGGAGGGGCAAATCTGCGACCCCAGAGCTTCCAACTAGCTGGAATATTTCATAATGACAAGCTGGACAAAAGAGACATAAATTGAACTGAACAGAAGGTCATAAGCAGGGAAACACCCAAAAAGTAGCAGACTTATCTTAAGCTGAAAATGGACTGGCCAACAGAGAACTTCCAGGAAAGGACTGAATCCACAGGAAATACATTGACAGCTGGCATCCACTACAGCCAAAAGCCCAGTTAAATAACAAGGCCAGGAAACCGATTAGTGAACGCAGCTGCTAAGTTCCACTTGAAACCACCAGAGGGAGCCCAAGAGCAGAACTCCCAAAAATACCATTAGCAACCACAGGATGGAGCCCAAGAACGGAATTCACAACACTGACCCTTGGCTCCAACACCGCTAGTTGGGGCTCTAGGAAGACAATCTTGAATAGGTCCCCCTGGTTCCAGTAACGTCAGCTGGTTCCGGGCCGAGCCTTTGGCTTAGGTGCCTCCTTCTGGGTATCCGAGTTCCACCAACGTCAGGTGGTCCTTGGTAGTGCTTTCTGGAATGGGTACCTCCTGCTTAGTAACCGGGTTCCAGTAACGTCAGCTGGTCCTCTGTAGTTCCATTGGCTCTTGTACCTTCGGCTACCCATCCGGGTTCCAGTACCATCAGCTGGTTCTCGGCAGTGTCTTTTGCTCTTGTACCTTCTGCTCCCCATCCTGGTTCCAGTACCGTCAGCTGGTTCCAGGCCGAGCCTTTGGCTTAGGTGCCTCCTTCTGGCTATCTGAGTTCCACCAACGTCTGGTGGTCCTTGGCAGTGCTTTCTGGCACGGTACCTCCTGCTTAGTAACCGGGTTCCAGTAACGTCAGCTGGTCCTCGGTAGTTCCATTGGCTCTTGTACCTTCAGCTACCCATCCGGGTTCTAGTACCATCAGCTGGTTTTCGGCAGTGTCTTTTGCTCTTGTACCTTCTGCTCCCCATCCTGGTTCCAGTACCGTCAGCTGGTTCCGGGCAGAGCCTTTGGCTTAGGTGCCTCCTTCTGGATATCCAAGTTCCACCAATGTCAGGTGGTCCTTGGTAGTGCTTTCTGGCACGGGTACCTCCTGCTTAGTAACCGGGTTCCAGTAACGTCAGCTGGTCCTCGGTAGTTCCATTGGCTCTTGGACCTTCGGGTAGCCATCCGAGTTCCAGTTCCATCAGCTGGTTATCAGCATTTTCTCAGCCTTCTTGTACCTTCTGCTACATTTCCAAGTTCAAGACCCTAAAGACGACGACCCGGAAGACCGAGAAGCAGAAGAACAAGAGGCTGCAGAACAAAGAGCAGAAGAACATTAAGCACAAGACTAAACATCAAAGCAAAAGATATTATCTAAATTATAAGCAGAAGAAGACTAAGCAGTGTATGGGGGTGAGTCCGTTCCTCCTCGTGGTGCCCCTGGAAAAAGCCTGCTGCTGCAGGCCTAACTGAACGCGGACAAATCCTGTTGTAACTCTTTTGTGACAGGCAGAATGGAAGGTGTAATCTTCAAACTTTTATAGATAACAACTACAGGAATGCCTGTCACAAATAAGAATATGATGAAGAAGTAGAATATGAAGAAGAATAATAGTTTAATAAAAATAATATGAAGAATGTAACAAAAAAAAATAATAAGTAGAAGATGAAGAAGATGAATAAGGTGAAGAAGAAGTTGATGTCAAAGATGCTGCTGCTGAGGATGATGAAGAAGAAAGTGTGGGAGAAGTAAAATAGAAGGTGAAGGGCATGGAAGTAGTGAAACATCAATATCTGACAAAATAATTTTTTTTTTAACATAGTCAATATCTTTGTAACTCCGAACGTCCGAACGAAATTCCTGCTATTCTATTTGATTGGGCTAAACCTCTATGCCTTTAATGTCTCCGCCACCTCCCCCAATACATCCTACATTATTCTTAGTTGTTTTCCTTCATGTAGAATGAACCTACAAGGAAAGAAAGGGTTTATTTTAATTCCGATATTTTGGTCCCATTGACTTGCATTGGTATCGGGTATCGGTATCGGCGATATCCGATATTTTTTGAATATCGGCCGATTCAATCCGATACCGATACTTTCCGATATCGGAAGGTATCGCTCAATACTAGTGGTGAACGAATGAAGAGGATAATGGAGGAGCATCTAGAACTGAGCAATACCATCAGGGAGGGTTTCTACCCTGTCACAATTTGGTCTTTCAAAATGGATGAGTGGCCTGAACTCACCCGCCTTGGAGGTTTGATCATGCTCGGCAGCTAGCATTCTCTCTGAATGTGTCTGGTGGTGTCCTGATGAATACGCAAGCATAGCCGGCTGTCCCCTGAAAGTGTTAACTGCCTAACTTTCATCAAGATGAACAAGTCATGGATCTCCAAGGACTTTTGCACCCCAATTGCAGACTGTACAGACTAGGTGATATTGCATTTTTTAGTGTGTTGCCTTAATGTCACGTAACTGTACTCTGTGATATCTTTAGTGTGGCTTCTTTGCCTGATGTCGCTGCTGCTGCTGATGTTGACACTAATTTGTGGAAATGTGAACAGTCATGGCTAGTGTTGAGCGTTCCGATACCGCAAGTATCGGGTATTGGCCGATACTTGCGGTATCGGAATTCCGATACCGAGTTCCGATACTTTTGTGATATCGGAAATCGGAATCGGAAGTGTGCGGTGCGTATGGTTCCCAGGGTCTGGAGGAGAGGAGACTCTCCTTCAGGCCCTGGGATCCATATTCATGTATAAAATAAATAATAAAAATAAAAAATATTGATATACTCACCCGTCCGGCGGCCCCTGCTCTTAGCGGTGCCTCCGTTCCTAAGAATGCAGGGGTGAAAGACCTTCGATGACGTCGCGGCTTGTGATTGGTCGCGTGAGCGGTCACATGAGCGCTCACGCGACCAATCACATGCCGCGACGTCATCGAAGGTCCTTCAGGCGCTCATTCTTAGGAACGGAGGCTGCCGGTTACAGCGGTTACTACCAGGGCGCGTCAGAGAGTGAGTATATTCCTATTTTTTATTTTTATTCTTTATTTTACACATAAATATGGATCCTAGGGCCTGAAGGAGAGTTTCCTCTCCTTCAGACCCTGGGAACCATCCAGTATACCTTCCGATACTTGTGTCCCATTGACTTGTATTGGTATCGGGTATCGGTATCGGCGATATCCGATATTTTTCGGATATCGGCCGATACTATCCGATACCGATACTTTCAAGTATCGGAAGGTATCGCTCAACACTAGTCATGGCTGGTCTAAATGTGCTGGGTTGAATGAAGCCTTGGCACACAACTATTTTAATTCCAAAATTCAGTACAGCAATGTAAACATTTCGGTCATATTACTCTGACCTTCCTCAGTGTACCAACTGCTCATATCCTAATGGTAGCATATAGGTATAGGCCTGTTTGTGTCCCAGTGTTGATAGGTGGAGTGTATAATTGGTGCTTAAGGAATTGGCCTTTTATTTAGCAGGTTTATCGTGCGTGCTCTCATCGGACGAGGTATCCACCCTTAGTAATAATGTTTGTAGTCGTGACACTACCTGTGGTTCTCGGTCAGAGGGGACTGACGCTGCTTAAAGGGGTCCTCTGGGGCGATGTTACTGCAGCAAATATGGTGACGCCTCCCACAGGTGAAGTGGGGTCCCCAGGGCTCCCGGTGTATTTGGCAGGGATGATGAATGCAGGCAAATAAAGGGAGGACACAGGGTTGCAGTCTTTACCTGGTTTACTGAAGTTGTAGTCAGCCTCAGTCCATGGTACTGGCAACAGGTGTCGATGGAGTCCAGGCAGCCCGAAAACAAGTGGGAATCCCTTTGACAGGTCAGTTTGGGAGCCTTCCACTATGCGCTTGTTTCTGGTCCCTTGCTACCTGTGGTTGTCTGACAAGGTCCTCGGTGACTCTCTGTCCTGGGACAGTCCCTGCATGGTAGGCAACTTGAGCCGTTCCCTTGGGGTCTCTGTACACGGTGACTCTGGGCTCTAATTGTTACTGTACCTCAGGTGTTATGTGGGCAAGTCACTGTTAGCTTCTTGCCCTCTGGTTCTGCCATGGGACCTGTAGTTCCCCACGACCTTGGGCTCTCTTGTGCCTGGTTTCTGCGCTCTAGCTTAGAGGGGCCCAGTCACAGCCCTCCTCTAGCTCTTGATCACTCCTCTGCTCCTTCCCTGTCTCTTGTGTGCACCAGACTGCCTAACTCCTCCTGCAGACCAGTCAGAAAGTGTTGCCTGTAAGATTTCCTGTCAAAGGGATCTCTCCTGTCTCCAAGCATGGCATTACCCTCCCCAAGAGGAAGGCAGCACCACTGTGGTACCAGAACTCCTGGGGTGCTACAGTAGACTCCTTGTTGGGTCTCCTTCATGCATATTGCCTGCAGCAGCAGGCCTCTGAGACAGTCAGGCCTCCAGTTCCTTGGACTCAACTGCCCCTGTTACGATCCTTAAATGCTTCTGACAATGGTAGTCTACAAAACTGATATTTGTGCCACCAGAGTGTGGCTCAGCATGAAAGCAGGTAGCGGTGTTACATGTGATATCAGGGCTCCCAGCAAAGGAGGCCTACACTGATCCCTCACCCATTTGGTCTTACTGTGACGTTCAATTGAAAGCTATAAATGCTATACCAGACCCCAATACCTCATGCCTGGCTGATTGCTGCAGTGCCATGCTACAATTTGTACTGTGGGTGAATTGAGGCCACTTTCCTGGTGTCTGTCCTTCATTTGATGTGTTTTGGCAGCATTTGGGGCCGTTATAAGGTGCTGTGAATGCATTTGTTTTTGCCTCTCATTGACATGAATGACGTTCAGTTATGTTCGCAAATATTCGTCTAATTGATCGCCCAATATTGCAAATTCGGTGATCGTAATCTGATCAGAACATTGAAATATCTGCTCATCTCTAGTAGGGAGCTCTGAAAATTCAAGGTTTAACTAGTGTAGACTGGAAGATGGCTACAAAGAGTGTCTCTTCCCATGGAGGTCCCAACACAACGTTGTGTTCCAAGGACACCTGTATAATGGTTAGCATGCACTGCTTAATTTCCTTTTTGGTGGCACACCAGAAATATTCAACATTTTCTGCTGCATCTTACCACTTCTTGCAGTCAATCACTTTTGTCCCAGAAGCTAGACATCATAGAATGTTAGAGTTGGAAGGGACCTCAAGGGTCATCGTGTCCAAGCCCCTGCTTAATGCAGGATTCAATAAACCATCTCAGACAGATGTCTGTCTAGCCTCTGTTTGAAGACTTCCATTGAAGGAGAACTTACCACCCTCACTATCAAAAAGTTTTTTCTAATATCAAATCTGTATCTTCTCCCTTTCAGTTTCAATCCATTGCTTCCCGTGTTTCTATTTGCAAATGAGAATAAGGATGATCCCTCTACACTGTAACATCCCTTCATATATTTATAGACCACTATTAAGTCTCCTTTTAGCCTTCTTCTTTGCAAGCTAAACGTTCCCAGATGCCTTAACTGTTCCTCATAGGACATACTTTGCAGTCCGCTCACCATCTTGGTAGCTCTTCTCTATACTTGCTCCAGTTTTCAATGCCTTTTTTAAAATGTGGTGCCCATAACTGTGCACAGTATTCCAGTTGAAGACTGACCAAGGAGGAGTAGAAGAGGATAATTACTTCATGTGATCTAGACTCTATGCTTCTCTTAATACATCATAGAACTGTGTTTACCTTTTTTGCTGCATCACACCGTTGACTCATGTGCAGTCTGTGGTTTATTAGTATACAAGGGTCTTTTTCATGTGTGCTGTTGCTTAGTTCTACTCCTCCCATTCTGTAGATGTCATTTTTGCGTTTCTTGCCCAGATGTAGAATCCTGCATTTCTCCCTGTTAAATAGCATTCAATTAGTTGATGCTCATTGTTCAAGCTTATCTAGATCCTTCTGAATTCTCTGTCTTCTCTAGTGTTAGTTATCATTCCCAGCTTTGCATCATCTGCAAATTTGATTAGTTTCCTTCAGTAGTTCCTTTACCTAGATAATTTATATAAATGTTGAACAACACTGGAGCCAGGACAGAGGCTTGGATGTGCAACCATTTATTACCACTCTTTGAGTACGATCTCTGAGCCAGTTATGAATTCACCTTACCATAGATTTGTCAATCCCATGCTTGGTCATTTTTTTTAATAAAGATAAAATTAGATATTTATCAACTCCTTTGCTGAAGTCGAGAAATGCTATATCTATGGCATTTCCCTGATCCACCCAGTCAGTGATTCCAGCATGGAAGGAAATTACATTTGTCTGGCATGACTTGTTTGTTACAAACCTATGCTAGCTCTGGTTAATTACTGTATTCTTATCCAAGTACTTACATACATGTTCTTTAATAATTTGTTCAAAATTCTTTCCTGGTATAGAAGTAAGGCTCATTGACCTGTAATTTCCTGGCTCCATCTTTTTTCCTTTTTTGAAGATAGGGACAACATTTGTCCGTCTCCTATCTTCTGTGACTTCTCCTGTTCTCCGGGATTTTTCAAAGATTCTGGCTAGTGTTTCTTCAATTTTCTCTGCTAACTCTTTCAGTAATCTAGGATGTAATTCATCTGGTCCGGGAGATTTAAACTTGTTTAAATTAGCAAAGTGTTCACTCACCGTCTCTTTGTTTATAGATAGTGTGGATTCTTTTATTTGTTTGATGGCACTGCGAAGATCAGTTGATGTTAAAATTGCTTTCTTAGAGAACACAGATGCAAACTAGAAATTTAAGTTTGGAGTTCTCAACATCATTTTTGACCATTTCATCCTTTGACTTTTCTTTTGCATTTAACATACCCCCAAAATCCTTTTTTAACACTTTTGGTTTCCTTTGCAGGCCTTATTTCATTACTGGCTTTAGCTCTTCTAAAGCTTGCCCTGCATTCCCTGCAAAAAGCATTATATTATTCTTTAGCTATGCCACCCTCTTTCCACTTAATATACATTTATTTTTTCCTTTTTAACAAGTGATTATGTGTTCATCCATCCTGGTTTCTTTAAATGCTTCCAATTCTTCCTTCTTTTCAGGATTGTTACCGATTATGCAGTGAGAATTTAAATTAGCAAAATCTCCAATTCTTCTCTAACATTTCTGTCCTTTATAACATCCAGTCATTGGACGTTTCCTGCCCTCTTTCTGAGTTCATTAAAATCTGCCTTTCTGAAGTCCAACCTTAAAGTCCTCGCTGGTCTTCCTTCTCTTGTAATCCAAAATTCTAGGATAGCATAATCGCTGCCTCCTAAATTCCCAGCCACCTTTACTTCCTGAACTATTTCCTCCCAGTTGGTAAGAATCAGGTCCAAGATTGCAGATCCTCTTGTTCTCTCGTCTACCTTTTGAAAGATAAAGTTGTCACAAGAGAAGATAAGAATTTTCTAGATTCCCAACAAATATCTGGATAGTTAAAATCTCCCATGATCACTATGTCATACTTTTTTTTGAGAACAGAGACATCTGATGTAAAAAAGAGTTCATCCCTATTTTCAGTCTGTTCAGGTGGGCTATAGTAAACATTGTTCTGTTCTTCTCTCCTTGTATTCTTCCCAAACAGTTTCTACAGAGCCACCAGTCTCTAAAGCTTGGATTTCTGTGGAGATATATGTTTTCCTAACATACAATACAACACGTCCTCCCCTCTTGTTAATCATATTTATAATAAACAAGTTATAGCCTTCAAAGTTTGTATTCCAATCATGTGTATTTATCCCATCAAGTTTCAGTTATGCCTGTGACATAATATCTCTTTTCCTTTGTTAGCAGCTTCAAATCTCCTTGTTTTTCATGCTCTTTTGAATTTGTATAGACCCATTTTAGTTTGTGGTCGGTTTCTCTTGATCCTCTATTTTCATTCAGAATTTGTGGATTTTATTCTTTATTTCCACTTCTAATAGCAGGGTTCTCAAAAGAATTCATTGGCTGCATATTTTTCCTGGCTGTATATTTTTTACCCCATATTGCTTTAGTGTAAAGCTCTCCTGATGAGGGTAACAAGGCTTCTACCAAATGTGTGTTTTCCTGTTTTTGTAAGATGAAACCCAACTCTAGCAAGGAGTCCATCATGCAGGTACTTCACTCCATGGTCTAGAAATCCAAAATGTTTTCCACTGCACCACTGATGTAGCCGGTTGTTCACCTGTAGAATCCTGTTTAATCTCCTTGGTCCATGTCCATCCACTGGAAGGATGGACGAACAGACTACTTATGCTCCCAGTTCCTTGACTTTCTGGCCTAGGTCTTCAACGGTATCATCATTTGATGAGAAGATATTTGATTTGTAGGACCTTTCTTTAAAAAAAAGTGATTCTCTATCACCGATTACTCTTTCAAATACCGCTGACTTCCATGTTTTTTGTCCTCAATGTTTGCAAATTGCATAATATCTTTGTAACATCACAAAAAGTTACAAAAGTGCATAATTATTACTGGCAAATCTTCAACTAGAAAATTTGTCATGCCAGTGATCCATTAGTGTGTACAGTTTGTAAGGAGAATAATAGGACTCTGGGCAACAAATGCTGACACCAGAAAGTCACAGAAACAATTGACATTTTAATTTATACCTGAATTACCTTTAACCCCTTAATGACTGTCAATACGTCTTTTAACTGACCTGAGATATAAGAGAATATCATCCCCATACAGGTGACAATCCAGCAGCTGTCGGCTGTACACTATAGCTGACAACTTGCTGCATCAGCAACGATCAGTGTTTTCACCATCCTTATCTGTTTAACCCTTAGATGCTGCTGTCAATTATGACTATATCATATAAATGTTTAACCCCTTTCTGACATCCGACGTACTATCCCTTCCATGTGGGCTGGGCCCGTCTGACCATGGACAGGATAGTACATCATAGCCGATCAGCCACGCACACGGATGGTGTGCAACCGATTGGGGACGGGTGTCAGCTGATTGCCCCAGCTGACACCCGGCACTAAGTGCCAGGGGTGGCGCTTTAACCCCCGGAACACTGCAATCAAACATGATCGTAGCGTTCCAGGGACAGGCAGAGGGGCTGTCAGCTCTGACAGCCCTTCTGCCTTTGGATCAGAGACCCCCCAAAAGAAATTCATGAATTGCTGCATCAGTTCATTCTGCCTCCCAAAAATTAAAATAAAAAGCTATCAAAAAATGTCATGTGCCCAAAAATGGTACCAATAAAACCGTCAACATGTTCCGCAAAAAACAAGACTTCATATGACTCTGTGGGAGAAAATATGGAAAAATTATAGCTCTCAAAATGTGGTGATGCAAAAACTATTTTTTGCAATAAAAAGCATCTTTTAGTGTGTGACAGCTGCCAAGCATAAAAACTCGCTATAAAAACTTGTATAAATGGTAAATGAAAGCCCCCTTTATCACCCCCTTAGTTAGGGAAAAATAATTTAAAAAAAATGTATTTATTTCCATTTTCACATTAAGGTTAGTGTTAGGGTTAGGTTTGGGGTTGGGGTTAGGGTTAGGGTTGGGGCTGAAGTTAGGGTTAGGGTTGGGGCTAAAGTTAGGGTTAGGGTTGGGGCTAAAGTTAGGGTTAGGGTTGGGGCTAAAGTTAGGATTAGAGTTGGGGCTAAAGTTAGGGTTACGATTGGGATTAGGGTTAGGGGTGTGTTAGGGCTAGGTTTATTGTTAGGGTTATGGTTAGGGTTAGGATTAGGGGTGTGTTAGGGTAAGATTTATTGTTAGGGTTATAGTTAGGGTTGGGATTAGGGTTAGGGGTGTGTTAGGGTTAAATTTGTGGTTAGGGTTATGGTTAGAGTTGGGATTAGGGTTAGGGGTGTGTTGGGGTTAGGGTTGGATTATAAATTGGGGAGTTTCCACTGTTTAGGCTCATCAGGGGCTCTCCAAACATGACATGACGTCTGATCTCAATTCCAGCCAATTTTGCATTGAAAAGTCAAACGACGCTCCTTCCCTTCCAATCTCTGCCATGCGCCCAAACAGTGATTTACCCCCACATATGGGTTTTTAGCATACTCAGGAAAAATTGCACAACAACTTTTGGGGTCCAATTTCTTCTGTTACCCTTGAGAAAATAAAAAATTGGGGGTGAAAAGATCATTTTTGTGAAAAAAATGTTTTTTTATTTTTACGGCTCTACATGATAAACTTTTGTGAGGCACTTGGGGGTTCAAAGTGCTTACCACACATCTAGATAAGTTCCTTAGGGAGTCTACTTTCCAAAACGGGGTCACTTGTGGGGGTTTTCCACTGTTTAGGCACATCAGGGGCTCTCCAAATGCAACATGGGGTCTGATCTCAATTCCAGCCAATTTTGCATTGAAAAGTCAAACAGCGCTCCTTCCCTTCCGAGCTCTGCCATGCGCCCAAACAGTGGATTACCTGCATATATGGGGTATCAGAATACTCAGGACAAATTGCACAACAACTTTTGTTTGGGGACCAATATCTACTGTTACCCTTGATAAAATAAAACAAATTGGATCTGAAGTAAATTTTTTGTGAAAAAGTTAAATGTTCATTTTTTTGATATTCCAAAAATTCCTGTGAAGCACCTGAAGGGTTATTAAACTTCTTGAATGTGGTTTTGAGCACCTTGAGGCGTGCAGTTTTTAGAATGGTGTCACTTTTGGGTATTTTCTATCATATAATCCCCTCAAAGTGACTTCAAATATGAAGTGATCCCTAAAAAAAAAAAATGGTGTCGTAAAAATGAAATGTCGCTGGTCAAATTTTAACCCTTATAACTCCCTAACAAAACAAAAAAATGTTTCCAAAATTGTGCTGATGTAAAGCAGACATGAGGGAAATGTTACTTATTAAGTATTTTGTGTGACATATCTGTGTCATTTAAGGGCATGAAAATTCAAAGTTGAAATTTCCGTATTTGTCACACATAAACGCAAGTCATATCAATTAAATTTTACCACTATCATGAAATACAATATGTCACGAGAAAACAGTGCCAGAATCACCGGGATCCATAGAAGTGTTCCAGAGTTATAACCTCATAAATGGACAGTGGTCAGAATGGTAAAAATTGGCCTGGTCATTAACATGCAAACCACCCTTTGGGGTAAAGGGGTTAAAAGAGTGTGACTTCTCCCTCTTTATCCCCATAGGCACCCTGAGATCATGAGTGTGTGATCCTGATATTTGCCATGGCAATTCACGAGCAAATAGCGGCCTTAGAGTCTGCCAGCTACACTGACATGTTCAAAAGTCAGCGACATTTAGGTGGTAAAAATCAACTTTCATTTCTGTCATGCCACTTTGTATAAATTTCTGAAAGCTCCTGAAGGGTTAATAAACTACCTGACAGCAGTTTTCAATATGTCGTGGGGTGCTGTTTTTAAAATGTTATCACTTTGGGGGGTTTTCCAATATATAGGATCCCTAAAGTCACTTCAAACCTGGAGAGGTCCCTAAAAAATAATTTTGTAAATTTCCATGAAAAATTACTGCTACATTTTTAAACCTCCTAAAATGCTAACAAAATAAAATAACAAATAATAAATGGTGCTGGTGTAAAGAGACATGGGAAATGTTATTTATTAATGGTTTGCTATGGTATGACTATGTGAATTAAAGGGATAATCATTCAAAGTTTGAAATTTGCAAATTTTTTTTACATTTTTGTCAAATTTCTGATATTTTTATAAGTAAACAAAACATATCAACCTAAATTTACCATTATCATAAAGTATAATGTGTCACGAAAACTCAAAATTATTGAAGCGTTCCAGAGTTATTACCACATAAAGTGACATCAGTCAGATTTAAAAAATTTGACCCCATCACTAAGGGGTTAAGTATCAACAGAGAAAATTGTTATTGAATTTAAAGGGAACCTGACAGGTCCCCCCGGCAAAGAAGACTGCTGACAACCCCAGAGGAGCCAAATATCTGTTGCCTGAACAGATCTTCTTTGCTTCCAGACATTCACAGTGTGCCTCTGGAGCCAGGAAACCTACACCCAGCTTCAGAGGCTCAATGACATGATAGAAAGCCACACCTGTGCTTTAGATTTGCAGAGATCAGGCACTGAAGCCAGCTTTTGCAAATCTTGTTATCATGTCCACAGGGCATGACAACATGCTAAGTGAGCCGACTAGTCTTGAGAAACAAATGCCTCACTGACTAAGGGCTGTCCCACACATCCAGATAATTCCGGTACCGGAAACAATCGGTACCGGAATTATCCGTGTCCGTGTGCCCCTACGTTTCTTGTGTACATCAGTGTGGCACACTTGCGGCACACGTGTGCCGCCCGTCTGCCCACTGGGTACCACACACACCGTGCTGGGTACCACACGTACGAGCATCTGGTGATGAATCCGCGATTCATATGTTCCCTGCAGCAGCGTTTGCTGCAGAGAAAATATGAATAATAGTGTTTAAAATAAAGATCTATGTGTCCGACGCCCCCCCACCCCCTGTGCGCCCCCCGCTGTTCAGAAAATACTCACCCGCTCCCTCGTTGGCTGTAGGTGCTTCCTGGTCTGGCCGCGGCTTCCACTGTATGCGGTCACGTGGGGCCGCTCATTTACACTCATGAATAGGCGGCTCCACCCCTATGGGAGGTGGAGCCACATATTCATGAGTGTAATCGGCGGCCCCACGTGACCGCATACAGTAGAAGGGCCAGCCAGCACAGGACACTGCGAGGGAGGCGGGTGAGTATTTTCTGAACAGCGGGGGGGCACACAGGGGGTGGGAGGGCGGCGGACACATAGATCTTTATTTTAAACACTATTATTCATATTTTCTCTGCAGCAAACGCTGCTGCAGAGAAGATATGAATGGTGGCTTCAGCACCATGTGGGGGGGACAGCGCTTACTGTAGCGCTGTCTCCTGCACGCACACGGACTGCAGACGGACAACGTCCGTGTGCGGTCCGTGTTTTACACGGACCCATTGACTTTAATGGGTCTGTGTAATACGTGCGCTCCCACGAACACTGACATGTCTCCGTGTTTGGCACACGGAGACACGGTCCGCAAAAAATCAATGACATCTGCACAGATGCATTGATTTTTATGGGTCTACGTGTGTCAGTGTCTCCGGTACGTGAGGAAACTGTCACCTCACGTACCGGAGCCACTGACGTGTGAAATCGGCCTAATGGAAAACTTCTTTGTATATGAAAAACGGACTGTAAAAAACTGATGTTTCAAAAAAGTCTTTATATGTGAAAGAGTATAAAGGACTTGTTAGGTAGGGCATTTAGAAAGGAATATACAAATGCTGGTGGGTTGAAGAGCATGGGGGACCTGTTAATGAGGGATGTTTTACATATCTTCTTTGGCACAGAATAAACATGAAAACAAATAAAAATGCAAAATTGCAGTTAAAAATCTGGAAAAAATGCAGTTAAAAAACTGTTTACCCATTTTGAAAACAAAGTTATGAAATAGATTTCTTCAAACCTTTCAGACAGTTTTTCCGCATTGTTTAAAGGGAACCTATCACCCCGTTTTTTTCGGTATGAGATAAAAATACTGTTAAATAGGGCCTGAGCTGTGCATTACAATAGTGTATTTTGTGGACCCCGATTCCCCACCTATGCTGCCGAAATACGTTACCAAAGTAGTCGTTTTCGCCTGTCAATCAGGCTGGTCAGGTCAGATGGGCGTGGTGTCTTCCCCCAGATATTGCGTAGTTTTCCGTTGGTGGCGTAGTGGTGTGCGCATGTCCAAGGTCCCGAATCCTGCACAGGGGTGTGAAAATAGCAGCGATGTCCGTTATTCCATTGGTGGTCGGTGGGCGCGGCCATCTTGCTTTGACCGCGCGTGCGCAGAAGCGGCGCTCTGCTGGCCGCGGCTTCAGGAAAATGGCCGCGGGCATCCGCGCGTGCGCAGATGGCTATCGCGGCGGCCATTTTCCTGAAGCCGCGGCCAGCAGAGCGCTGCTTCTGCGCACGCGCGGTCAAAGCAAGATGGCCGCGCCCACCGACCACCAATGGAATAACGGACATCGCTGCTATTTTCACACCCCTGTGCAGGATTCGGGACCTTGGACATGCGCACACCACTATGCCACCAACGGAAAACTACGCAATATCTGGGGGAAGACACCACGCCCATCTGACCTGACCAGCCTGATTGACAGGCGAAAACGACTACTTTGGTAACGTATTTCGGCAGCATAGGTGGGGAATCGGGGTCCACAAACTACACTATTGTAATGCACAGCTCAGGCCCTATTTAACAGTATTTTTATCTCATACCGAAAAAAACGGGGTGATAGGTTCCCTTTAATATATTAATTTACTTAGAGAAGGGAAATGTGGCCACAAATGTATGCATCTTTTCTCTGAAGTGGCCTATTATTATTATCCCCCCTCCTCTTTTTCATAGTGTGTATTCATAGTTTGATTGAATCCTATAATAAACTGCACTTTGTTTTTCTGTCCTTGAATATTCATTATTTTTTTAATGAATGCAGATATAAGAAAATAAAATAAATATATAGACAATCTATGTGTCTAGATGGGGTATTGACAAGAGCACTTATTGATATTCTTTTTATATTCTGTACAATAACAACATAAAAGTTTCTATTCTACTGAAAATAATATTCTCTTCTAATTGTGTATACAGCCACAAGATTATTTCAATATTCTTTTCTAGAATAATGTCGGCAGAGAAGAGCAGTGGGATATACATCCCCTGTAGGCAGTTACACCCGCCTCTAAATACAATAGCCATTAAGCTAGTTTTTATAATTTTCAAAATAATGCATGCCAGTCATTATAAAGCTGTAAGTTAGAACATGTTATATATTTTTGATTTACATCTTTTTTTCATTAAAATGATTTTAATTTTCGTGTAGAAACTATTAGGACAATGAAGAGTATTTTGGACAAAACTACTACTTTATTTAACTATTCATCTTTGCAGGATGCAGCAGGACCTGTAATGTTGTTGTTAGTGTTGAGCGATACCGTCCGATACTTGAAAGTATCAGTATCGGAAAGTATCGTCCGATACCGGCAAAGTATCGGATCTAATCCGATACCGATACCCGATACCCATACAAGTCAATGGGACACCAAGTATCGGACGGTATCCTGTATGGTTCCCAGGGTCTGAAGGAGAGGAAACTCTCCTTCAGGCTCTGGGATCCATATCAATGTGTAAAAGAAAGAATTAAAATAAAAAATAGGGATATACTCACCCTCCGACGCAGCCTGGACTTTAGCGCCGTAACCGGGAGCCGTTGTACCTAAGAATGCGCGCTTGAAGGGCCTTAGATGAGGTCACTGCGCTCTGATTGGTCCGTAGCGGTCGCGTGACCGCTACGCGACCAATCACAAAGCAGTGACGTCTTCTAAGGTATTTCAAGCGCTTGAAAGACCTTAGGTGACGTCACTGCTTTGTGATTGGTCGCGTAGCGGTCACGCGACCGCTACGGACCAATCAGAGCGCAGTGACCTCATCTAAGGCCCTTCAAGCGCGCATTCTTAGGTACAACGGCTCCCGGTTACGGCGGTAAAGTCCAGGAGCCACCAGAGAGGTGAGTATATCCCTATTTTTTATTTTAATTCTTTATTTTACACATTGATATTAATCCCGATACCGATTCCCGATACCACAAAAGTATCGAATCTCGGTATCGGAATTCCGATACCCGCAAGTATCGGCCGATACCCGATACTTGCGGTATCGGAATGCTCAACACTAGTTGTTGTTTTTTGGTGGTGGGGTGGAATTGTAATGTCTGTCCTTGTGGAGTTTACTTATATAGTTCTGGGAAGCCCACCAGATGGAAAAGTATAGACGTGATCGTTAGGCTGGCATGGCGCACTACACGAATCTGTGTGACTAGTACCCTATACAAACCTTTTTCATTTGTATTAAAGTACTAAGTAACCATCTCCTCATTGGATGATGGGTTTGTGGGTGGTTGTTTTACAAATATTCTGCACCTGTACTGCCTCCGCTTTTATCATGGTGGCCTGCTGCACTCTTGCATTAGTGTTCTGACCTGGTTTTGGGGAGTGCAGCTGCTTTTAACTCCGTATATGTTAGGGTTGGCAGATTGCACTAAATAAAATAAATAATAAAGCCCAATCGTAACCCAGGGTCCACCGTGCAGAAATGGAAAACTGCTGCTAGTGAATAATGACGGAACACATGGCAAGCGATTACCCGTACACACTGGATTGAACGCCACTCAGTGTGAACAGCACATGAACTGAGCTCGCACACAGAAATGAAACAGTTGCTCTGCAACTGAGCTGTGTCACACAGAAACAAAAGAAATGCTATGCAACTGAGCTGTGTCACTCGCACACAGAAATGAAAGAGATGCTCTGCAACTGAACTGTGTCACTCGCACACAGAAGCGAAAGAGATGCTCTGCAACTGAGCTGTGTCACTCGCACACAGAAATGGAACAGATGCTCTGTATAATACCCTGACTGGGGTTGTGCTTGCTCTGGAACTCTACGGTGCTAACCGCACACATGTAGGAACCAGATGCTAAGCCAATGGCTAATTGCCTCCATTGACGCTAGCTGCCTGCCTAAGTGTACGGTCCCAAGACTAGACAGGCACACAACAAATGCAGACAGAGTGGTAGAGTATCCACTGGCAACAGTCACACATAAATGATACTAGTGCACTGGCGTGCGCCTCTGAGAGCCTTTTATACACTAGGCTCATGTCTATGTGACAAGACCTTGCCCGTGGACCAATCCGGCACTGCCACATCACCAGAGCAGCTGATGTCCGACCACCAATGAGAAGATGCCACCTCACGGACATGCTCAGTACAGTGATCTCCGGACTTAGACTCCAGAGTGCTGGACTGCACCTGAATATTACTGGTTACTAAGGGCTTGGCTGGAGAGCCAGCAGTAACCAAGCATACAACATGAGCCTGAGCAATATGAGCAGCACCCGCAGTGGCTGAACCTGAATGGGGGACCGCCGAGGCAGACAGGGCTTGGGATCTACCCTGTGCAGTGGGAGTATTCCAGCGCCTAACAGTATATTCGTAAAACAACCTACAATGATCTTTTGACATGCCATTCCAACATATTAAACTTATCAGTTAAGTCCATGAATTTGTATCCTTATCAATTCCAAAATTGGAATCATGGTGGTCTATGCAATGTATTCTGTCCCAGCAGCAGTTTATTAAAAAAATAAACTGCACTGTGCACGTTGTCTCTGGGCATTCCACCATTCCACCTACATGGGCAGAGCTGCTTAGCTTATTGATTGACTACCCCACTGTTGACATGACATCAGCACTGCATAAAGTTTGTTATTTTTAACAAAGTGCAGCTGGAGAATTGCATTGTCTGAACTGAGACAGCCTCTTTAATTAATACTTAGATTTCAGTGACTGTAAAATCTTTAACACAATTGTAAATCTTCCGCTCTTATTCTTAATATAGCCACACTGTGTAAATTGTGTAAGAAACTACAAGTAATGGATAGAGATTTTCCAACAATTATACTTTCTTCCTATATCTACACAAGTACCTTCAACTGTGAAGTGCTTACACGTCTTAGTAAAATGCAATTTATTTTAATAAAAAGAACTCTAGAGTTTGCTAATCACTACTAAACTTCTTGAGATCAATTTGGGCCTATAGGACATTTAATTTAATTTGACTATTTAATTTATAGAAAATGTTATGTTGGCAATAGTTGTTAAGGATATGTATTTGATTTAAACACATTCAAATGAACGCTTGCAAACAAAATGGATGCTTAGCTGAATATATAGTCATACTTGTCAGCAGGTTTTAGAACACTCAGGCTAAGTTCACACGTTGCAGAATTGCCGCGGAAATTTCCGCGGCAATTCTGCGCCTCCTGCCGCGGGTATATCGCATGCAGAATTAGCATGCATATACCCGCAGAAAACTAGTGTTTTGCAAGCGTAATTAGCTTGCAGAATGCTAGAGTTTTCCAAGCGATCTGTAGCATCGCTTGGAAAACTGACTGACAGGTTGGTCACACTTGTCAAACATAGTGTTTGACAAGTGTGACCAACTTTTTACTATAGATGCAGCCTATGCAGCATCTATAGTAAAAGATCGAATGTTTAAAAATAATAAAAAAAATAAAAAACATGGTTATACTCACCTGCAGACCTCAGCGGCGTCCATTCCTATAGCTGGAGTGCAGTGAAGGGCCTGCGATGACGTCACTGTCTTGTGATTGGTCGCGTGAGTCACATGAGCGGTCACGCGACCAATCACAAGACAGTGACGTCATCACAGGTCCTGAACCACATCATCTATAGGAACGGAAGAGAGATCATGCACAGGAGAGGCGGGAACACTTCGGGGGCCATCAGAGGGTGAGTATAGGACTATTTTTTATTTTAATTCTTTATTTTTTACCAATTATACGGTGCCCAGTCCGTGGAGGAGAGTCTCCTCTCCTCCACCCTGGGTACCAACCGCACATGATCTGCTTGCTTCCCGCATGGTGTGCACAGCCCCGTGCGGGAAGTAAGCAGATCAATGCACTCCTATGGGTGCAGAATCGCCGCGATTCCGCAATTTTAATGAACATGCTGCGTTTTTTTCTGGAATGCGATTCCGCTCAGGAAAAAAATGCAGCATGTGAACAAAAAATGCGGAATGCATTCTATTACATAGAATGCTTAATGTAAGCATTTTTTTCGCGGTTTTATAGCGTTTTTATAGCGAAAAACCGCGAAAAAACCGCGAAAAATATGCTACATGTGCACACAGCCTCACATGGATTTTGGTATGCCAACGTGTCCACTGAGTTAATCAAGAATGAAGTAATGCCTAAAAAGAGACTAGATTCTTAAAACTAATGAATATTGATCAGAGTTCTCCTGTGGGAGGAGGACTTAGGGTGTCTTACCACAAATTTACATTGATAAGTGATAACCTATAAAAGGATTTGCCTTCTGATCAATAAACAGATTTGCTGCTAGTGACTGAGTCTTCAATCACAAGTGGTTAGTCTCTGTGTACACGTTAATTTGGCAACAGACAATTAGGATAATCACACTCATTTAGTGTGACCCTAGCATAATGAAGAACAAAATCTATTACACTGTACTTTTTATGGCATAGAGCGTTCACAATAAATGATGTTATAATTTCATTGTACAGATTTTTTTTACAGTGGTGACTAAATGGATCTATATTATTTTATGTCTTGCAACTTTGCACTATTAGTACATACATAGTTGTAGCAGCATACCAAAGTACCTTATATTTCAGACTATAAGATGCACCTTACCATCTGACGCACTCTAGATTTAGACAGCAGAAAATAGGAAAAAAAAGTTTCTATTAATTAAAACTGCTCTGGCAGTGTAAAGTGGAGGGGTCATTATCGCTAATTTTTAATGCGCTAGGGCAAAATAGGGAAGTAATAAATCTATTGTTAGTGTTTCCAGGTGCTGCCTGGCGCCTCTACGCACGCTTCGCCCAATGAGCTTCGTCAGGAGGCGTTGAGGCGCCTGGCAGCACGGCAGCAGGACTTACCCACCCTCTACATATCAAGCATGGCTACAGGTATAGTAAGCTAACATGCTAAATCCTAAATCTATTCACCTCTTTAGGATAGAGTTTGAACTAGGTAGTCACTCTTTCTCAATATAGTTTATTTCCCTAGTTCATTCATACTTAGTCCAAATCTCTATACCAAGTCTATAATGACCTAAAAGCCATGGCTGTATCTATGTATATATAAGGAATCTCAAATTGCGGCCTTTTATACATTGTATAATTTAGTGAGGTGTGGGTTTTATCCTGCAGTTTGCTGCTTTGGCTGTTTTTGTTTTCTGTCTCTGTCTGTCTTTTGTGATTCTCACATATTTATTGATCATATGATATTATTGCTTGAAATATTTAACCCCTTAGTGACAGAGCCAATTTGGTACTTAATAACCAGGCCAATTTTTACAATTCTGACCACTGTCACTTTATGAGGTTATAACTCTGGAACGCTTCAACGGATCCTGCTGATTCTGAGATTGTTTTTTCATGACATATTGTACTTCATGTTAGTCATAACATTTTTTCGATATTACTTGCGATTATTTATGAAAAAATGGAAATATGGCAAAAAATTTTAAAATTTAGCAATTTACAAACTTTGGATTTTTATGCCCTTAAATCAGAGAGATATGTCACAAAAAATAGTTAATAAATAACATTTCCCACATGTCTACTTTACATCAGCACAATTTTGGAACCAACATTTTTTTTTGTTAGGGAGTTATAAGGGTTAAAATTTGACCAGCAATTTCTCATTTTTACAACACCATTTTTTTTTTAGGGACCACATCACATTTGAAGTCATTTTGAGGGGTCAATATGATAGAAAATAACCAAGTGTGACAACATTCTAAAAACTGCACCCCTCAAGGTGCTCAAAACCACATTCAAGAAGTTTATTAACCCTTTACGTGCTTCACAGGAACTGAAACAATGTGGAAGGCAAAAATGAACATTTAACTTTTTTTTGCAAACATTTTGCTTCAGAACCATTTTTTTTTATTTTCACAAGTGTAAAAACAGAAATTTAACCATAAATGTTGTTGTGCAATTTCTCCTGAATATGCCGGTACCCAATATGTGGGGGTAAACCACTGTTTGGGCGCACCGCAGAGCTTGGAAGAGAAGGAGCGCCGTTTGACTTTTTCAATGCAGAATTGGCTGGAATTGAGATCGGATGCCATGTCACGTTTAGAGAGCCCCTGATGTGCCCAAACAGTGGAAACCCCCCACAAGTGACCCCATTTTGGAAACTAGACCCCTTAAGGAACTTATCTAGATGTGTGGTGAGCACTTTGAGCCCCCAAGTGCTTCACAGAAGTTTATAAAGTAGAGCCGTGAAAATAAAAAAATCGCATTTGTTTACACAAAAATGATCTTTTCGCCCACAAATTCTTATTTTCACAAGGGTAACAGGAGAAATTAGACCACAAAAGTTGTTGTGCAATTTCTCCTGAGTATGTTGATACCCCATATGTGGGGGTAAACCACTGTTTGGGCGCACCGCAGAGCTTGGAAGAGAAGGAGTGCCGTTTTACTTTTTCGATGTAGAATTGGCGGGAATTGAGATTGGACGCCATGTCGCATTTGGAGAGCCCCTGATGTGCCTAAACAGTAGAAGCCCCCCACAAGTGACCCCATTTTGGAAACTAGACCCCTTAAGGAACTTAACTAGATGTGTGGTGAGCACTTTAAACCCCCAGGTGCTTCTCAGAAGTTTATAACGTAGAGCCGTGAAAATAAAAAATCGCATTTTTTCTACAAAAATGATCTTTTTGCCCCAAAATTATTATTTTCACAAGGGTAACAGGAGAAATTAGACCACAAAAGTTGTTGGGCAATTTCTCCTGAGTACATCGATACCCCATATGTGGGGGTAAACCACTGTTTGGGTGCACTGCAGAGCTTGGAAGAGAAGGAGTACCGTTTTACTTTTTCGATGTAGAATTGGCTGGAATTGAGATCGGACGCCATGTCGCGTTTGGAGAGCCCCTGATGTTCCTAAACAGTGGAATCCCCCACAAGTGACACCATTTTGGAAACTAGACCCCTTAAGGAACTTATGTAGATGTGTGGTGAGCACTTTAAACCCCCAGGTGCTTCACGGAAGTTTATAGTGTAGAGCCGTGAAAATAAAAAGTCGCATTTTTTTTTTCAAAAATGATCTTTTTGCCCCAAAATTTTTATTTTGACAAGGGTAACAGGAGAAATTAGACCACAAAAGTTGTTGTGCAATATCTCCTGAGTATGGCGATACCCCATATGTGGGGGTAAACCACTGTTTGGGCGCACCGCAGAGCTTGGAAGAGAAGGAGTGCCATTTTACTTTTTCAATGTAGAATTGGCTGGAATTGAGATCGGACACCATGTCGCGTTTGGAGAGCCCCTGATGTGCCTAAACAGTAGAAACCCACCACAAGTGACCCCACTTTGGAAACTAGACCGCTTAAGGAACTTATCTAGATGTGTGGTGAGCACTTTAAACCCCCAAGTTCTTCACAGAAATTTATAAAGTAGAGCCGTGAAAATAAAAAATCCTTTTTTTTTTCCTCAAAAATGATTTTTTAGCCTGCAATTTTTTATTTTCTCAAGGGTAACAGGAGAAATTGGACCCCAAAATTTATTGAGCAATTTATGCTGAGTAGGCTGATACCCTATATGTTGGGGTAAACCACTGTTTGGGCGCATAGCAGAGCTCGGAAGGGAAGGAGCGCTGAATTGGAATGCCGACTTTGATAGAATGGTCTGCGGGCGTTATGTTGCGTTTGCAGAGCCCTTGATGTACCTAAACAGTTGAAACCCCCACAAGTGACCCCATTTTGGAAACTAGATCCCCCAAGGAACTTATCTAGATGTGTGGTGAGAACTTTGAATGCCCAACTGCTTCACAGAAGTTTATAATGCAGAGTCGTGAAAATAAAAAATATTTTTTTTTTCCACAAAAAAGATATTTTAGCCCCCAAGTTTTTATTTTCACAAGGGAACAAGAGAAATTAGACCCCAAGAGTTGTTGTCTAATTTGTGCTGAGTACACTGATACCCCATGTGTGGTGGGGAGCACTGTTTGAGCGCATGGCAGAGCTCGGAAGGGAAGGAACCCCATTTTGGAATGCAGACTTTGATAGAATGGTCTGCGGGCATTATGTTGCATTTGCAGAGACCCTGATGTACCTAAACAGTAGAAACCCCCCACAATTGACCCCATTTTTCGAAACAAGAGCCCCCAAGGAACTTATCTAGATGTGTGGTGAGAACTTTGAATGCCCAAGTGCTTCACAGATGTTTATAATGCAGAGTTGTGAAAATAGAAAATATTTTTTTTTCCACAAAAAAGATTTTTTAGCCCCCAAGTTTTTATTTTCACAAGGGTAACAGGAGAAATTGGACCCCAAAAGTTGTTGTCCAATTTATCCTGAGTACGCTGATGCCCCATATGTGGGGGTAAACCACTGTTTGGGTGCACGGCAGAGCTCGGAAGGGAGGGAGCACCATTTGACTTTTTGAGCGCAAAATTGGCTGTGGCGTTTAGAGACCCCTTGATGTACCTAAACAGTGGAAACCCCCCAAATCTAACTCCAACCCTAACCCCAACACACCCCTAAGGCTTCTTTCACACTTCAGTTGTTTGGCGTCAGTCAGCTCCGACATAGTGACGGATCCGTCACAATTGTTGAGAAACCGGTTCTAACGGATCCGTTTTTTTGATGGATCCGTTACTTGGGGTTTGTCTGGGAAAAGTATCTACTTTTTGGAGCATGTGCAATTGAAAAAGCGGATTGGGGCGACGGATCCGCCGAAATGACGGTAATGACGGATCCGTCGCCCATAGGCGGCCATTCTATGGAATGACGAATGCGACGGATACGTCGCTAACCGCCATTTCGGCGCAGACAAAAAACGTTACAATGGTTGTCAATGTCTAGATGACGTCCGCCAAATCTCGACGGATCCGTCACATGGCGGATGGAACGGACGACCATCCGCCACAATCCGTCGCTAATGCATGTCTATGGGAAAATAGCAGAACCGCCAAAAAAAATGGTGGATCCGCTATTTGATGAAAATGTCGGTTTCAGACTGACGCCAAAAGACTGAAGTGTGAAAGAGGCCTAACCCTAATGCCAACCCGATCCATAATCCTAATCACAACCCTAAGGATAATCGCAACCCTAACCTCAAAACAACCATAACCCTAATCAGAACCCTAAATCCAACACACCCCTAATCCTAATCTCAACCCTAACCTCAAACCTAACCCTAATCCCAATACACCCCTAATCCCAACCCTACCCTTAACCCTAATCCCAAACCTAACCGTAATCCCAAACGTAACCCTAATGCCAACCCTAATCCAAACCCTAATCCCAACCCTAACCCTAACTTTAGCCGCAACCCTAGTCCTAACTTTAGCCCCAACTCTAACTATAGCCCTAACTTTAGCCCCAACCCTAACCCTAACCCTAAATTTAGCCCCAGCCCTAACCCTAAATTTAGCCCCAACCCTAACCCTAAATTTAGCTCCAACCCTAACCCTAAATTTAGCCCCAACCCTAGCCCTAACCCTAACCCTAGCCCTAACCCTAACCCTAGCCCTAACCCTAACCCTAGCCCTAACCCTAACCCTAACCCTAGCCCTAACCCTAACCCTAGCCCTAACCCTAGCCCTAGCCCTAACCCTAACCCTAGCCCTAACCCTAATTTTAGCCCCAACTCTTCTCTCCTGCCGGCCGGCAGATGGCAGCAGAGAGCGGGCGCACTGCGCATGCGCCCGCCATTTTCTTTTCATAGGAAGAAGCCAGCGGCCAGGAGAAGACACAGGAGGACCCAGGGACACCGGTAAGTATGATAGGGTCCCCGAATCCCCCTATTTCTCTGTCCTCTGATGTGCAATCACATCAGAGGACAGAGAATTGCACATCACTTTTTTTTTTTTTTGCGGTCGCCGGTAAACAGATAATTACCGGCGATCGCAAAACAGGGGTCGGTAAAAACCGACCCCGATCATGTTCTTTGGGGTCTCGGTTACCCCCAGCAGCCGAGACCCCAAAGATCTCCCAGGTGCCGGCCGGCGAGCGCACTGCGCGTGCGCCTGCCATTTTTAAGATGGCGGCGCCCATGGGGAGCCACGAGGAGCACCGGGGGAGACAGGTGAGTATCGGGGGGCATCGGGGGCAACTGGGGACCCCATTTCTCTGTTCTCCGATGTGCGATCACATCGGAGGACAGAGAAATTAAATGGGAAATCGCGGGGGGTTTTTTTGCGATCGCCGGTAAACGGTTAATTACCGGCGATCGCAACTCGGGGGTCGGTAAAAAACCACCGAATCATGTTCTCTGGGGTCACGGCTACCTTCGGCAACCGAGACCCCAGAGAAAATCCAACTCTGGGGGGCGCTATTCACTTTTTCCACAGCGCAGTTAATTAACGGCGCTGTGGTTTAAGTACCCTTAGCGGCCGCCGTTAAAAGGCATATCGGCGGTCGTTAAGGGGTTAAATAAAGTTTATCACTTTGTCAAACTTTGTTGGTTCCATCATGCTGTATAGTCCTAGACACATAAATATGAGATTATTTGCACCAACCATCCACTACTCCATCCATGTGGACCATCCAGGGTAGCTCGACACTCATCAGTAAACAAGACTGTTTGAAAATTAGTCTTCATGTATGTCTGGGCCAACTGCAACCGTTTCTGCTTGTGAACACTGTTTACGGGTGGCTGAATAGTAGGTTTATGAACCAAAGCAAGCCTTTGAAAGATCCTACACCTTGAGGTTCGAGGAACTACAGAGGCACCAGCAGCTTCAAATATCTGTTTGCTGGTTTGCAGTGGCTTTTTAGTAGCTGCTCTCTTAATCCGATGAACTTGCTTGGCAGAAACCTTCCTCATTATGCTTTTATCAGCACGAACACGCCTGTGCTCAGATTCAGCCACAAATCTTTTAACAGTACGATGATCACGCTTAAGTTTCTGGAAATATCTAATGTTTTCTTCTCTTGACCAAGACATTGCACTATTTGATGCTTTTCGGCAGCAGAGCTTTTTCTTTGCCATGTTACTTGAAAACTGTGGCCTGCTTAACAATGTGGAACATCATTTTTAAATAGTTTTCCTTTAATTAGAATCACCTGGAAAACTAATTATTACATGTGTTTAAGATTGATTTCAGTGATCCATTGAGCCCTGAGACACAATACCATCCATGAGTTTATTTGAAAAACAAAACAATTAAATCTTTATGACACTTAAATCCAATTTGCTTAATAATTTGGAACACGATGTAATTATTTTATATTTGATTGGACATTTCGCAATAACAAATGTGTATTTTTTTATTGTTTTATTTTCAATCGGGCAAAAAGGGGTGATTTGAACTTGTTTTTTTTGTTATTTTATAGTTTTAAAAACTTTATTTTTCACCGATTTCAATAGTTCCCTTAGGAGACTTGAAGCTGTGATCATACGATTGCCTGTGCTATACATAGCAGTGCATCAGCACTACAAGATACATAGCAGAAATCACGATCTTTTATGAACTCTGGACAATAGGTGGTGTTCACAGGAAATTCACAATGACAGGCAGACATGTCTTCTACAGTCCTCGAGGAGTCATGACAATCTATCGGTGCCCTGAGATCATGTGACCGGGTTGCTGATGGGTAGGATTTGTGATGTGCTTCTGGCCCGGCTGGCCAGTGTTGAATTCCACTGTCATTGATTGACAGCGGGATTTAACAGGCTAACATCCGTGGATGAAGCATCGCTCCCCCCACGGCTATTAAAGGCACTTGATGGCTGATGCAGGGAAAGATGTTGGTTCAAAGTCGGAGCCGCATTAAAGGAAGGGACATGACCCTTAACATAAATATACATCAAAAGGTCATGATGGGGTTAAGGTATCTGCCAATCCTACTCATCTCTGTTTTTCCAAGTTGCTATCTTTACCTTCATCTTTCCTGCAACAACATGCCTTGTGGCCTACTCATCTCTGCTGCCACTGTGTGCTACCTGCACTCTACAACACAAAGACTTATTGCCTACTCAGACAGGCTTTTCCTGTGTGTGTTATCTACACATTTGGCTCTGTTACATCTAATAGTTCCCACTTTGTTGATCCACATACCTTAATGTATATCTAGCTCTACTGGTCCTCACTAAAAGTAGATCGCTTCACGCAACCACGGTCAACAAGCCTGATCAGTGCTCTCTGGGCGTGGAGAGGAACTGCATGAATTTCTTGACCTTCCAGGATCCGAGGCTCGTCTTATGATTTGTTGTGATGGAGGCGTCATCACCTGTGCACCACACAGTGTACAAACAATGTCACGCCATGCTAGAGCATTAAATGCTGTGCAACGGAAACAGGAATTTCAGGAAATTTGCACAGCTCCTGTCTAGTTATGAGCGAGTGTACTCGTTGTTCGGGTTTTTCCGAGCTAGCTCGGGTGGTCTCAGAGTATTTGTTAGTGCTCGGAGATTTAGTTTTCGTTGCCACAGTTGCATGATTTACGGCTGCTAGACAGGCTGAATACATGTGAGGAATACCTGTTTGTTGGGGAATTCCCACATGTGTTCAAGCTGTCCAGCAGCTGTAAATCATGCAGGTGAGGCGAAAACTAAGTCTCGGAGCACTATTAAATACTCGGAGATCACCCAGGCGTGCTCGGGAAAACCAGAGCAATGAGTATACTCGCTCATCACTACTCCTGTCCATGGCCAGACCTGGACTGTGAATTGGGGTGGCGCAAAGTGATCTTCTCATTTTCAGTCCTCGCTGTTTCATGCATTGTATACGTGTCCGCTGCATCAATGTTTCTCTCTTATTTACAAATTAGCAAATCCACCTCAACAGGTTAGCCCATAACATAATTCTTTCTCTTTTGTTTATAGAGAGATGATACTGTAAATGAGAAAGAAACAGTAAGGCACATTTTAGAAATTAGTCACTATTAATGTAGGTTTCTTTATTAAGCGTTCTTTTCTATTGCGGTTAGTGAATCTTCCCCTCAGATAGTTGTACATTCCAGTGTCTTAGACCTGATGAAATATAGTAAAAGCAATAATAGAAACGATCTTCTAGTTTAGATATTTCCTTTTATTAGATCATTATTGGTGACAAGTCCAGCTTTCTTGTATTGAATATTCTGTCCAAATGCTGAAATGGATTTTCTATTATATTTAATGAAGCATTATTTAATTTGACTCCGTTTAAAGAACAAGGCAAGACAGTGTGGGTTTAATATAAGTCATTATAATGGCTCACACACAATTATTGCTCTTTTTTCAGTACATTAATTTTTAGAAGTTTTTGATGATTTCAAGTCACTTATATTACAGGAACTGGTTCTTCATTTATGTTTATTCACTCCAACATAAAAAATGAAATATATGTTATTGCTATAGTACCACATTTTTATACTTTTCTCATACAGTTTCATCACCAAGTACCCATGTACCTTTTTAGCCCAAAGTACTTTATGAGAAAAATCTTTTCGCTTTAGTAAGTCTAGATAATCTGCTTTGCTACTACTAACAGGATACACAAATTTTTTGCAAAACTGTAAACATTCCAGTAGGTTCCAACTTCTTTTTACATAATGAGTCATTTACAAAATGAAGAAGAAAACAACAAAGTTGTGGTTTTGCAGTATTTTTTTCATCAGCCAAAATTTGCTCTCTTGGAAATAATAACACTGTGTTGAAACGCACAGCTTTTTTGCAGCGTTTTTGAGCATTTTTTTATTTCTGAAGATTATTTGTGTGATTGGTTTACAGTACATGTTTATTAAAGTTAGTTTTGTTCACAAAAACACTACAAAAAGGCGTTTTTGCATATATTCCTTACTTTCTATAGGTGAAAAAAATGGTGAAAAAAGTCAACATGGTGCAGTTTTCAAATTCAGTCAGAAAAAAAATATAAGGTGCATGAGAAATTTGAAATCTGATGACATCCGAGTGCAGTCTGATTTCTGAGGACTCGTAAAATAGAGAAGATGGAGAAATCCATCTTCTCTTCACTTGTGATACAATTCTCTCATTTGTAACAATAGGATCACACAGACACTCTGACCTAATTCTGATCAAACTGTGATCAGTGTTTGATTGGAGCATCATTTAAATAATCAATCCAATTCTCTTGCATAAGAGAATCAATGCCTGTGTGGCAGTGACCCAAAGGAGAGGCTCCTGCAGCAGCTCCTGGGAGAACCAGAGATCTGTTGTCTTGCTTTTAAATGTAATATGATATCAAAGAAATCCTAGATGAAAGTGTTTAAAACATAGATGTTTAGAAGGCAGGAGCTGGTCTCTAATTCATGCTGCCCATGTTTGTTCTAGCATGAATCAGCTGACAGGTTCCTTTAACCCCTTAATCCCCGAGGGTGGTTTGCATGTTAATGACCAAGCCAATTGTTACAATTCTGACCACTATCCCTTTATAAGGTTATAACTCTGGAACACTTCAATGCATCCTAGTAATTCTGACACTGTTTTATCGTGACATATTGTACTTCATGTTAGTAGTAAAATTTATTTTATATGACTTGCGATTATTTGTGAAAAAAGCTGAAAATTTTGAAATTTTCACAATTTTCCAAATTTTAATTTTCATGCCCTTAAATCACAGAAATACAGTATGTCACACAAAGTACTTACTAAGTAACATTTCCCACATGTCTACTTTACATCAGTATAATTTTGGAACCACATTTTTTTTGTTAGAAAGTTATAAGGGTTGAAAGTTAAACAGTGATTTCTCATTTTTACAACACCATTTTTTTTAGGGACCACCTCCCATTTGAAGTCACTTTGAGGGGTCTATATAATAGAAAATGCCTAAAAGTGACATCATTCTATAAACTTAAAAACTGCACCCCTCAAGGTGCTCAAAACCACATTCAAGATGTTTATTAATCCTTCAGGTGTTTCACAGGAATTTTTGGACTGTTTAAAAAAAAATGAACATTTAACTTTTTTTCACAAAAAATTTAATTCAGACCAAATTTTTTTTATTTTACCAAGGGTAACAGGAGAAATTAGACCCCCAAAGTTGTTTTGCAATTTGTCCTGAGTATGCTGATACCCAATATGTGCAGGTAAATTACTGTTTGTGCGCATAGCAGAGCTTGGAAGAGAAGGAGCGCCGTTTCACTTTTCAATGCAAAATTGGCTGGAATTGAGATCGGATGCCATGCCGCGTTTGGAGAGCCCCTGATGTGCCTAAACAGTGGAAACCCTCCACAAGTGACACTATTTTGGAAACTAGACCCCCGAAGGAACTTATCTAAATGTGTGGTGAATAGGGTTGAGCGACTTTCATTTTTTTAAGATCGAGTAGGGTTTTGGGAAACCCGATTTTGTCCAGAGTCGAGTCGAGTGCAGTCGGCCGATTATCGCTAAAAGTCGGGGATCGACCGAAACACGAAACCCAATGCAAGTCAATGGGGAAGCATAGTCGGCAGTGAGTGGAGGCCAGGAAAACACCTACAGTGCCCATTTTAATGCCAAAAACATCCATTCTTGTTTCTGAAGCTTGCCAATCTTAATTAACTGTATAATAATAGTTGGGCATAGGGAATTGGGGGAAAGTTGTGGGGGGAGTAGGGCTGGCTCAAGTTTTTCGTGGGCCCAGGAAATGCGGACTACGTCACGGCGGTGTTGCAGGGAAAGGTAAGTATTTAAATGTTGCAAGTGCTGTGATCCTGAGCAAGCAGGGGGGGGCCCACTCGTTCGCATTGGCACTGGCACAGGGCCCCTCAAAGTACGGCGGTGTGTTTGCATGGCGGGGGTGCCTCCCACCAGCAGCGACACTTTTGCGTACTCTGAGGGGCCCTGTGCCAGTGACGTCGCCAACGAGTATGCCCCCCCACCTGATGAAGGAACCTGCACTTTCATCTGCACCTTCCTCTTTGTCCCTGTGTAAGGTGGTATAACATGCGGGAAGGGGAACCTTACTTTCAGCAGGGTCAGATTCTGGCTGTGTAGAGTACAAGGGGAATGTAGTGGTCTAGGTCAATGTACCAGCAGACTCATTTAGCAGTGGCTGGGCAATGGGCAGGATGAGGAGGAAACAGATATAGGGCCAAAGAATAAAGTAGGCTAAATGCAGTTCAAAATTGGTAACAGGACTAAACAGGCGGCATTGCTTTGTTCAGTGGAGTAGCAAACCCAAGAGCAGCAGACACTGTTTCAAGGGCCTAACCACACTAGTAGGCCAAATGCAGTTTAATATCTGATAGTATAGGGCGAAAGCCAGAATGTGGAAGCTCAGCTTTGTTCAGTTGAGGACAACACCAGGGAGGGGCAGACACCTTTAGTAGGCCGGAAAAGCCTATTGCATTTTTTAAAATGGTAATTTGGAGCAGAAGGTTGAAGCTCAGCTTTATTTAGTTGAGGACAACACCAGGCAGGGGCACACAGACAGACACCTTTAGTAGGCCGGAAAAGCCTATTGCATTTTTTAAAATGGTAATTTGGAGCAGAAGGTTGCAGCTCAGCTTTATTTAGTTGAGGGCAACACCAGGGAGGGGCAGAAGCCGTTAGTAGGCCCTAACCACCATTTTGTTTTTTAAAAACCACTTAATGAGAGCCGGAAGGTTGAAGCTCAGCTTTATTCAGTTGAGGACAACACCAGGCAGGGGCACACAGACAGACACCTTTAGTAGGCCGGAAAAGCCTATTGCATTTTTTAAAATGGTAATTTGGAGCAGAAGGTTGAAGCTCAGCTTTATTTAGTTGAGGGCAACACCAGGGAGGGGCAGAAGCCGTTAGTAGGCCCTAACCACCATTTTGTTTTTTAAAAACCACTTAATGAGAGCCGGAAGGTTGAAGCTCAGCTTTATTCAGTTGAGGACAACACCAGGCAGGGGCACACAGACAGACACCTTTAGTAGGCCGGAAAAGCCTATTGCATTTTTTAAAATGGTAATTTGGAGCAGAAGGTTGAAGCTCAGCTTTATTTAGTTGAGGGCAACACCAGGGAGGGGCAGAAGCCGTTAGAAGGCCCTAACCACCATTTTGTTTTTAAAAAACCACTTAATGAGAGCCGGAAGGTTGAAGCTCAGCTTTATTCAGTTGAGGACAACACCAGGCAGGGGCACACAGACAGACACCTTTAGTAGGCCGGAAAAGCCTATTGCATTTTTTAAAATGGTAATTTGGAGCAGAAGGTTGAAGCTCAGCTTTATTTAGTTGAGGACAACACCAGGCAGGGGCACACAGACAGACACCTTTAGTAGGCCGGAAAAGCCTATTGCATTTTTTAAAATGGTAATTTGGAGCAGAAGGTTGAAGCTCAGCTTTATTTAGTTGAGGGCAACACCAGGCAGGGGCACACAGACAGACACCTTTAGTAGGCCGGAAAAGCCTATTGCATTTTTTAAAATGGTAATTTGGAGCAGAAGGTTGAAGCTCAGCTTTATTCAGTTGAGGACAACACCAGGCAGGGGCACACAGACAGACACCTTTAGTAGGCCGGAAAAGCCTATTGCATTTTTTAAAATGGTAATTTGGAGCAGAAGGTTGAAGCTCAGCTTTATTTAGTTGAGGACAACACCAGGCAGGGGCACACAGACAGACACCTTTAGTAGGCCGGAAAAGCCTATTGCATTTTTTAAAATGGTAATTTGGAGCAGAAGGTTGAAGCTCAGCTTTATTCAGTTGAGGACAACACCAGGCAGGGGCACACAGACAGACACCTTTAGTAGGCCGGAAAAGCCTATTGCATTTTTTAAAATGGTAATTTGGAGCAGAAGGTTGAAGCTCAGCTTTATTTAGTTGAGGACAACACCAGGCAGGGGCACACAGACAGAAACCTTTAGTAGGCCGGAAAAGCCTATTGCATTTTTTAAAATGGTAATTTGGAGCAGAAGGTTGAAGCTCAGCTTTATTTAGTTGAGGACAACACCAGGCAGGGGCACACAGACAGACACCTTTAGTAGGCCGGAAAAGCCTATTGCATTTTTTAAAATGGTTATTTGGAGCAGAAGGTTGAAGCTCAGCTTTATTTAGTTGAGGGCAACACCAGTCAGGGGCACACAGACAGACACCTTTAGTAGGCCGGAAAAGCCTATTGCATTTTTTAAAATGGTAATTTGGAGCAGAAGGTTGAAGCTCAGCTTTATTCAGTTGAGGACAACACCAGGCAGGGGCACACAGACAGACACCTTTAGTAGGCCGGAAAAGCCTATTGCATTTTTTAAAATGGTAATTTGGAGCAGAAGGTTGAAGCTCAGCTTTATTCAGTTGAGGACAACACCAGGCAGGGGCACACAGACAGACACCTTTAGTAGGCCGGAAAAGCCTATTGCATTTTTTAAAATGGTAATTTGGAGCAGAAGGTTGAAGCTCAGCTTTATTTAGTTGAGGACAACACCAGGCAGGGGCACACAGACAGACACCTTTAGTAGGCCGGAAAAGCCTATTGCATTTTTTAAAATGGTAATTTGGAGCAGAAGGTTGAAGCTCAGCTTTATTCAGTTGAGGACAACACCAGGCAGGGGCACACAGACAGACACCTTTAGTAGGCCGGAAAAGCCTATTGCATTTTTTAAAATGGTAATTTGGAGCAGAAGGTTGAAGCTCAGCTTTATTTAGTTGAGGACAACACCAGGCAGGGGCACACAGACAGACACCTTTAGTAGGCCGGAAAAGCCTATTGCATTTTTTAAAATGGTAATTTGGAGCAGAAGGTTGAAGCTCAGCTTTATTTAGTTGAGGACAACACCAGGCAGGGGCACACAGACAGACACCTTTAGTAGGCCGGAAAAGCCTATTGCATTTTTTAAAATGGTAATTTGGAGCAGAAGGTTGAAGCTCAGCTTTATTTAGTTGAGGGCAACACCAGGCAGGGGCACACAGACAGACACCTTTAGTAGGCCGGAAAAGCCTATTGCATTTTTTAAAATGGTAATTTGGAGCAGAAGGTTGAAGCTCAGCTTTATTCAGTTGAGGACAACACCAGGCAGGGGCACACAGACAGACACCTTTAGTAGGCCGGAAAAGCCTATTGCATTTTTTAAAATGGTAATTTGGAGCAGAAGGTTGAAGCTCAGCTTTATTTAGTTGAGGGCAACACCAGGGAGGGGCAGAAGCCGTTAGTAGGCCCTAACCAAAGTTGAAGGCCAAATGCAGTTTAATTTCTGATACTATAGGCCGAAAGCCAGAAGGTGGAAGCTCCGATTTAGACAGTGGAGAACAATTTGAATTAGGGACTGCAGACAGACTTAGTAGGCTGTCCCCTGTGGACCATGCATCCAACACATTAACCCATTGCGCCGTAATGGACACATAATCTTCCGTGGCCATGCCTACAGGTCCATGCGTCTGTTGTCAGGTGCACCTTTGTACTCACAGATTGCCAGAGTGCATGGACAATGCGGTCTTCTACATGCTGGTGGAGGGTTGGGATGGCTTTTCTCGCAAAAGAAGTGTCGACTGGTTAGCTTGTAGCGTGGTACAGCGTAGTCCATCATGGCCTTATTAATAGTAAATAAAATATATAACTAGGCTCTATGAACTTTTAAATAGGTTCCAGGGGTACACGGGCAGCATTGGTGTGGTCAGTGGAGGAGTATTGCAAGTAGGGGCTGCAGACAGGCTATCAAAGGCCTAAAATACCAAACAGTAGGCACTCATGGCAGTTTTACATCGGTTACATGGATACACAGGCAGGCACTCCAGGCAGCATTGTGGTCAGTGGAGGAGTATTGCAAGTAGGGGCCGCAGACAGGCTATCAAAGGCCTAAAATAACAAACAGTAGGCAGTCATGGCAGTTTTACATCGGTTACATGGATACACAGGCAGGCACTCCAGGCAGCATTGTGGTCAGTGGAGGAGTATTGCAAGTAGGGGCCGCAGACAGGCTATCAAAGGCCTAAAATAACAAACAGTAGGCAGTCATGGCAGTTTTACATCGGTTACATGGATACACAGGCAGGCACTCCAGGCAGCATTGTGGTCAGTGGAGGAGTATTGCAAGTAGGGGCCGCAGACAGGCTATCAAAGGCCTAAAATAACAAACAGTAGGCAGTCATGGCAGTTTTACATCAGTTACATGGATACACAGGCAGGCACTCCAGGCAGCATTGTGGTCAGTGGAGGAGTATTGCAAGTAGGGGCCGCAGACAGGCTATCAAAGACCTAAAATAACAAACAATAGGCTCATTGCAGTTTTACAGCGGTTACATGGATACACAGGCAGCTAGGTGGTGAGTGGAGGAGTATTTAAAGTAAGGACCGCAGACAGGCTATCAAAGGCCTAACATAACAAACAATAGGCTCATGGCAGTTTTACAGCGGTTACATGGATAGACGGGCAGGCAGCTTGGTGGTGAGTGGAGGAGTATTTAAAGTAGGGACCGCAGACAGGCTATCAAAGGCCTAACATAACAAACAATAGGCTCATGGCAGTTTTACAGCGGTTACATGGATACACGGGCAGGCAGCTTGGTGGTGAGTGGAGGAGTATTTAAAGTAGGCACTTTATAATTGGTTCCAGGGGTACACGGGCAGCAGTGGTCTGGTCAGTGGAGGACTAGTGGAAGGAGGGACCGCAGACAGGCTTCAAAGGCCTAACATAAAAAAATGGGCTGGCTGTAGGCACTTTATAATTGGTTCCAGGGGTACACGGGCAGCAGTGGTCTGGCCAGTGGAGGACTAGTGGAAGGAGGGACCGCAGACAGGCTTCAAAGGCCTAACATAAAAAAATGGGCTGGCTGTAGGCACTTTATAATTGGTTCCAGGGGTACACGGGCAGCAGTGGTCTGGCCAGTGGAGGACTAGTGGAAGGAGGGACCGCAGACAGGCTTCAAAGGCCTAACATAAAAAAATGGGCTGGCTGTAGGCACTTTATAATTGGTTCCAGGGGTACACGGGCAGCAGTGGTCTGGCCAGTGGAGGACTAGTGGAAGGAGGGACCGCAGACAGGCTTCAAAGGCCTAACATAAAAAAATGGGCTGGCTGTAGGCACTTTATAATTGGTTCCAGGGGTACACGGGCAGCAGTGGTCTGGTCAGTGGAGGACTAGTGGAAGGAGGGACCGCAGACAGGCTTCAAAGGCCTAACATAAAAAAATGGGCTGGCTGTAGGCACTTTATAATTGGTTCCAGGGGTACACGGGCAGCAGTGGTCTGGTCAGTGGAGGACTAGTGGAAGGAGGGACCGCAGACAGGCTTCAAAGGCCTAACATAAAAAAATGGGCTGGCTGTAGGCACTTTATAATTGGTTCCAGGGGTACACGGGCAGCAGTGGTCTGGTCAGTGGAGGACTAGTGGAAGGAGGGACCGCAGACAGGCTTCAAAGGCCTAACATAAAAAAATGGGCTGGCTGTAGGCACTTTATAATTGGTTCCAGGGGTACACGGGCAGCAGTGGTCTGGCCAGTGGAGGACTAGTGGAAGGAGGGACCGCAGACAGGCTTCAAAGGCCTAACATAAAAAAATGGGCTGGCTGTAGGCACTTTATAATTGGTTCCAGGGGTACACGGGCAGCAGTGGTCTGGTCAGTGGAGGACTAGTGGAAGGAGGGACCGCAGACAGGCTTCAAAGGCCTAACATAAAAAAATGGGCTGGCTGTAGGCACTTTATAATTGGTTCCAGGGGTACACGGGCAGCAGTGGTCTGGTCAGTGGAGGACTAGTGGAAGGAGGGACCGCAGACAGGCTTCAAAGGCCTAACATAAAAAAATGGGCTGGCTGTAGGCACTTTATAATTGGTTCCAGGGGTACACGGGCAGCAGTGGTCTGGTCAGTGGAGGACTAGTGGAAGGAGGGACCGCAGACAGGCTTCAAAGGCCTAACATAAAAAAATGGGCTGGCTGTAGGCACTTTATAATTGGTTCCAGGGGTACACGGGCAGCAGTGGTCTGGTCAGTGGAGGACTAGTGGAAGGAGGGACCGCAGACAGGCTTCAAAGGCCTAACATAAAAAAATGGGCTGGCTGTAGGCACTTTATAATTGGTTCCAGGGGTACACGGGCAGCAGTGGTCTGGCCAGTGGAGGACTAGTGGAAGGAGGGACCGCAGACAGGCTTCAAAGGCCTAACATAAAAAAATGGGCTGGCTGTAGGCACTTTATAATTGGTTCCAGGGGTACACGGGCAGCAGTGGTCTGGTCAGTGGAGGACTAGTGGAAGGAGGGACCGCAGACAGGCTTCAAAGGCCTAACATAAAAAAATGGGCTGGCTGTAGGCACTTTATAATTGGTTCCAGGGGTACACGGGCAGCAGTGGTCTGGTCAGTGGAGGACTAGTGGAAGGAGGGACCGCAGACAGGCTTCAAAGGCCTAAAATAACAAACAATAGGCTCATGGCAGTTTTACAGCGGTTACATGGATACACGGGCAGCTTGGTGGTGAGTGGAGGAGTAGTGCAAGGAGTGTCTGTCCCAGTACTCCCAAAATATAAATAGATGTTAATTAGTGTTGAGCATTCCGATGCTGCAAGTATCGGGTATCGGCCGATACTTGCTGTATCGGAATTCCGATACCGGGATTCCGATACTCTTGTGGTATCGGGTATCGGGTATCGGAACAACATTAATGTTAAAATGTGTAAAATAGAGAATTAAAATAAAAAATATCGCTATACTCACCTGTCCGACGCAGCCGGGACCTCAGCGCAGGAACCGGCAGCGTTGTTTGTTTAAAATTCCCGCTTTTACATGGTTACGCGAAGTCCCGGCTTGTGATTGGTCAGGGCGGCCATGTTGCCGGGCCGCGGACCAATCACAGCAAGCCGTGACGAAAATACGTCACGGCTTGCTGTGATTGGTCCGCGTCCCGGCAACATGGCCGCCATTAACCAATCACAAGCCGTGACGTCACGGGAGGCTGGAAACGCGCTCATTTTAAAAAGGGCGCGTGTCCAGCCTCCCGTGACGTCACGGCTTGTGATTGGTTGCGTCGCGGTCAACCAATCACAAGCCGGGAGGCTGGACACGCGCCCATTTCAAAATGAGCGCGTCCAGCCTCCCGGCTTGTGATTGGTTGATCGCGGCGCAACCAATCACAAGCCGTGACGTCACGGGAGGCTGGACACGCGCCCATTTTAAAATGAGCGCGTGTCCAGCCTCCTGTGACGTCCCGGCTTGTGATTGGTCAGGGCGGCCATATTGCCGGGACGCGGACCAATCACAGCAAGCCGTGACGTAATTTCGTCACGGCTTGCTGTGATTGGTCCGCGTCCCGGCAACATGGCCGACCTGACCAATCACAAGCCGGGAATTCACGTAACCAAGTAATAGCGCGATTTTTAAACAAACAACGCTGCCGGTTCCCTCGCTGAAGTCCCGGCTGCGTCGGACAGGTGAGTATAGCGATATTTTTTATTTTAATTCTTTCTTTTACACATTTATATGGTTCCCAGGGCCTGAAGGAGAGTTTCCTCTCCTTCAGACCCTGGGAACCATCAGGAATACCGTCCGATACATGAGTCCCATTGACTTGTATTGGTATCGGGTATCGGTATCGGATTGGATTCCGATACTGTGACGGTATCGGCCGATACTTTCCGATACCGATACTTTCAAGTATCGGACGGTATCGCTCAACACTAATGTTAATGTCTCGCAAAACAACCAAAACAAAAAAAAGGTGGCATACTTAGGTACAGGGGTGGGCTCATCTGCTGAGTTTCTGACATAGTAATTTGGCAGTAACTATTTAATGGTGCCAATATAGGACACAGACACAGACTACTTTAAGTTGCATCATAGATGTCTACAAATTTGTATTGTCAGTGCCAGACATTGAATGATGTCAGCGAATAGACTAAAGATTGGTGGAGCTGTGCGACATAATTTTGCATGTGGTAGAGCACATTTTGAGCTGGGGTAGGGGGGAACTCTCTAGAGGCCGGCGGGACCGCCCCAGGGCCCCTCATGTTACAACGGTGTGTCTGACGTTGGGTGCGCACCACCACCGCCAGAGACACTACATTGTACTATGAGGGACCCAGTAGCAATGCCGTCAACCAAAAGCGAGCACACCCACCTCTTCAGACAAACAGCAGTCTCACGGGTGCTTGCGCCAAGTCGCGATACCACGGCCCCGTGTGGGGAGTTTGGCCATTTAGGGAGGTGTAAACATGTCGTATGCTGTACAATCAGCTGCAGCAAATTAGACATTAGAAAAGTAATTCACAGGCAAGAGCCTTTCATAGGAAAGCTAGGTGTCGGCCGGGCAAGGTGGGGCAAAAGATTTCGAAATCCAGTTGTGGTTCATTTTAATGAATGTTAGATCGTCAACATTTTGGGTAGCCAGACGAGTCCTTTTTTCGGTTAATATTGAACCTGCAGCACTGAATACTCTTTCTGATAGGACACTTGCTGCCGGGCAAGCAAGCTCCTGCAATGCATATTCTGCCAATTCTGGCCAGGTGTCTAATTTGGAGGCCCAGTAATCAAATGGGAATGACGGTTGAGGGAGAACATCGATAAGGGATGAAAAATAGTTAGTAACCATACTGGACAAATGTTGTCTCCTGTCACTTTCAATTGATGCAGCAGTACCTGTCCTGTCTGCGGTCATAGCAAAATCACTCCACAACCTGGTCAGAAAACCCCTCTGTCCAACGCCACTTCTGATGTGTGCACCCCTAACACTCCTAGTCTGCTGCCCCCTGGAGCTCGTGTGAGAACGATCACATGCGCTGTGTGCTGGGAATGCCTGAAGCAAACGGTCAACAAGAGTTGATTGTTTGGTTGCTAATATTAGTTCCAAGTTCTCATGTGGCATAATATTTTGCAATTTGCCTTTATAGCGTGGATCAAGGAGGCAGGCAAACCAGTAATCGTCATCGTTCATCATTTTCGTAATGCGTGTGTCCCTTTTTAGGATACGTAAGGCATAATCCGCCATGTGGGCCAAAGTTCCAGTTGTCAAATCTCCGGTTGTGATTGGTTGAGGGGCAGTTGCAGGCAAATCTACGTCACTTGTGTCCCTCAAAAAACCAGAACCCGGCCGTGACACGCAACCAATTTCCTGTGCCCCCGGGAAAGGTTCGGCATTAAAAATATACTCATCCCCATCATCCTCCTCGTCCTCCACCTCCTCTTCGCCCGCTACCTCGTCCTGTACACTGCCCTGACCAGACAATGGCTGACTGTCATCAAGGCTTTCCTCTTCCTCTGGTGCAGACGCCTGCTCCTTTATGTGCGTCAAACTTTGCATCAGCAGACGCATTAGGGGGATGCTCATGCTTATTACGGCGTTGTCTGCACTAACCAGCCGTGTGCATTCCTCAAAACACTGAAGGACTTGACACATGTCTTGTATCTTAGACCACTGCACACCTGACAACTCCATGTCTGCCATCCTACTGCCTGCCCGTGTATCCTCCCACAAATAAATAACTGCACGCCTCTGTTCGCACAGTCTCTGAAGCATGTGCAGTGTTGAGTTCCACCTTGTTGCAACGTCTATGATTAGGCGATGCTGGGGAAGGTTCAAAGACCGCTGATAGGTCTGCATACGGCTGGCGTGTACAGGCGAACGTCGGATATGTGAGCAAAGTGCACGCACTTTGAGGAGCAGGTCGGAGAACCCAGGATAAGTTTTCAATAAGCACTGCACCACCAGGTTTAAGGTGTGAGCCAGGCAAGGAATGTGTTTCAGTTGGGAAAGGGAGATGGCAGCCATGAAATTCCTTCCGTTATCACTCACTACCTTGCCTGCCTCAAGATCTACTGTGCCCAGCCACGACTGCGTTTCTTGTTGCAAGAACTCGGACAGAACTTCCGCGGTGTGTCTGTTGTCGCCCAAGCACTTCATAGCCAATACAGCCTGCTGACGCTTGGCAGTAGCTGGCCCATAATGGGACAACTGGTGTGCAACAGTGTCATCTGCCGATGGAGTGGTTGGCAGACTGCGTTCTGTGGAAGAGCTGTAGCTTCTGCAGGAGGACGAGGAGGAGGAGGAGGAGGGGGTGCGAACGCCTACAGCCAACTGTTTCCTAGACCGTGGGCTAGGCACAACTGTCCCTAAATTGATGTCGCCTGTGGACCCTGCATCCACCACATTCACCCAGTGTGCCGTGATGGACACATAACGTCCCTGGCCATGCCTACTGGTCCATGCATCTGTAGTCAGGTGCACCTTTGTACTCACAGATTGCCTGAGTGCATGGACGATGCGCTGTTTAACATGCTGGTGCAGGGCTGGGATGGCTTTTCTGGAAAAAAAGTGTCGACTGGGTAGCTCGTATCGTGGTTCAGCGTACTCCATCAGGGCTTTGAAAGCTTCGCTTTCAACTAACCGGTAGGGCATCATCTCTAACGAGATTAGTCTAGCTATGTGGGCGTTAAAACCCTGTGTACGCGGATGCGAGGATAAGTACTTCCTTTTTCTAACCAGAGTCTCATGTAGGGTGAGCTGGACTGGAGAGCTGGAGATCGTGGAACTTTCGGGTGTGCCGGTGTACATGGCAGACTGAGAGACGGTTGGAGACGGTATTGTTTCCGCCGGTGCCCTAGATGCAATATTTCCTCCTACAAAACTGGTGGTTCCCTGACCCTGACTGCTTTTGGCTGGCAAAGAAACCTGCACAGATACTGCCGGTGGTGCAGAAAATGGTGGCCTTACAGTGACGGAAGGGATGTTGCGTTGCTGACTAGCTTCATTGGCCGAGGGTGCTACAACCTTGAGGGACGTTTGGTAGTTAGTCCAGGCTTGAAAATGCATGGTGGTTAAGTGTCTATGCATGCAACTAGTATTTAGACTTTTCAGATTCTCACCTCTGCTTAAGCTAGTTGAACATTTTTGACAGATGACTTTGCGCTGATCAGTTGGATGTTGTTTAAAAAAATGCCAGACTGCACTCTTCCTAGACTCGGATCCCTTTTCAGGGATTGCAGACTGAGCTTTAACCGGATGGCAACGCTGTGCTCCAACAGGTTTTGGCTTTGACACGCGTTTTGGGCCAGATACGGGCCCGGCAGATGGAACCTGTTGCGATGTTGATGCCTGCTGCGGCCCCTCCTCCACCTCCGCTTCTGAACTACTGCCGCCTGCACCCTGTTCCCCCAATGGCTGCCAATCGGGGTCAATAACTGGGTCATCTATTACCTCCTCTTCGAGCTCGTGTGCAACTTCGTCTGTGTCACTGTGTCGGTCGGTGGTATAGCGTTCGTGGCGGGGCAACATAGTCTCATCAGGGTCTGATTGTGGATCTGTACCCTGAGAGGGCAATGTGGTGGTCTGAGTCAAAGGAGCAGCATAGTACTCTGGCTGTGGCTGTGCATCAGTGCACTCCATGTCAGAATATACTTGTAATGGGCATGGCCTGTTAAATGTTTCACTTTATAAGCCAGGGACGGTATGTGTAAAGAGCTCCATGGAGTGACCCGTTGTGTCGCCTGCTGCATCCTTCTCTCTTGTTGTAGTTTTTGCTGAGGAGGACAAGGAAGCGACTTGTCCCTGACCGTGAACATCCACAAGCGACGCGCTGCTTTTACATTTACCAGTTTCGGAAGAGGAGGCAAAAGAGCTAGAGGCTGAGTCTGCAATGTAAGCCAAAACTTGCTGTTGCTGCTCCGCCTTTAAAAGCGGTTTTCCTACTCCCAGAAAAGAGAGCGTTCGAGGCCTTGTGTAGCCTGACGACGAAACTGGCTCCACAGCTCCAGACTTAGGTGGAATATTTTTATCCCCACGACCACCTGATGCTCCACTACCACTACCATCATTACCAGCTGACAATGAACGCCCACGACGACCTCTTGCACCAGACTTCCTCATTGTTTTAAAATCTTAACCAAAGTAACTTTATTTGTTGCTGTCAAACAACTTACACGGTGAGCTATAACTTCAGTATGATTTCAATATCCCTTAACAGGTTGGTGAGACCACAAGGAAAATCAGGCACAATGTTACACACTCTGTTTTCTGTGGCACAAAATCACAGAGATGACACACACGCAGGACTGTCACTCAAGCACTAATGTCAATATTAATCTCCCACCTAATTTATTTATTTTTTTTCTCAGGGAGACTTTAGAAACCAAATAATATTAAAAAAAAAAAAAAAAAAAAGGCTTTCTATGGCCCACAATTAGAGAGAGAGAGGTGGCACACCCAGGAGTCAAGACTGGCGCACAAGCTGAAAGGGCAATATTACTCTCCCACTGTTTTTTTATGTTTTTTTTTTTTTTTTCAGGGAGACTTTAGAAACCAAATAATATTAAAAAAACCAAAAAAAAAAATAGCCTTTCTATGGCCCACTGAATGAGAGAGAGAGGTGGCACACCCAGGAGTCAAGACTGGCACACAAGCTGAAAGGGCAATATTACTCTCCCACTGTTTTTTTATGTTTTTGTTTTTTTTTCAGGGAGACTTTAGAAACCAAATAATATTAAAAAACCAAAAAAAAAAATAGCCTTTCTATGGCCCACTGAATGAGAGAGAGAGGTGGCACACCCAGGAGTCAAGACTGGCACACAAGCTGAAAGGGCAATATTACTCTCCCACTGTTTTTTTATGTATTTTTTGTTTTTTAAGGGAGACTTTAGAAACCCAATAATATTTAAAAAAAAAAAAAAAAAAAAAAGGCTTTCTATGGCCCACTGAATGAGAGAGAGAGGTGGCACACCCAGGAGTCAAGACTGGCACACAAGCTGAAAGGGCAATATTACTCTCCCACTGTTTTTTTATGTATTTTTTGTTTTTTAAGGGAGACTTTAGAAACCCAATAATATTTAAAAAAAAAAAATGCTTTCTATGGCCCACTGAATGAGAGAGAGGTGGCACACCCAGGAGTCAAGACTGGCACACAAGCTGAAAGGGCAATATTACTCTCCCACTGTTTTTTTATGTATTTTTTGTTTTTTAAGGGAGACTTTAGAAACCCAATAATATTTTAAAAAAAAAATAAATAGGCTTTCTATGGCCCACTGAATGAGAGGGAGAGAGGTGGCACACCCAGGAGTCAAGACTGGTACACAAGCTGAAAGGGCAATATTACTCTCCCACTGTTTTTTTATGTATTTTTTGTTTTTTAAGGGAGACTTTAGAAACCCAATAATATTTAAAAAAATAAATAAATAGGCTTTCTATGGCCCACTGAATGAGAGGGAGAGAGTTGGCACACCCAGGAGTCAAGACTGGCACACAAGCTGAAAGGGCAATATTACTCTCCCACTGTTTTTTTATGTATTTTTTGTTTTTTAAGGGAGACTTTAGAAACCCAATAATATTTTTAAAAAAAAATAAATAGGCTTTCTATGGCCCACTGAATGAGAGGGAGAGAGGTGGCACGCCCAGGAGTCAAGACTGACACACAAGCTGAAAGGGCAATATTACTCTCCCACTGTTTTTTTATGTATTTTTTGTTTTTTAAGGGAGACTTTAGAAACCCAATAATATTTAAAAAAAAAAATAAATAGGCTTTCTATGGCCCACTGAATGAGAGGGAGAGAGGTGGCACACCCAGGAGTCAAGACTGGCACACAAGCTGAAAGGGCAATATTACTCTCCCACTGTTTTTTTATGTATTTTTTGTTTTTTAAGGGAGACTTTAGAAACCCAATAATATTTAAAAAAAAAAAAAATAGGCTTTCTATGGCCCACTGAATGAGAGGGAGAGAGGTGGCACACCCAGGAGTCAAGACTGGCACACAAGCTGAAAGGGCAATATTACTCTCCCACTGTTTTTTTATGTATTTTTTGTTTTTTAAGGGAGACTTTAGAAACCCAATAATATTTAAAAAAAAAAATAAATAGGCTTTCTATGGCCCACTGAATGAGAGGGAGAGAGGTGGCACACCCAGGAGTCAAGACTGGCACACAAGCTGAAAGGGCAATATTACTCTCCCACTGTTTTTTTATGTATTTTTTGTTTTTTAAGGGAGACTTTAGAAACCCAATAATATTTAAAAAAAAAAATAAATAGGCTTTCTATGGCCCACTGAATGAGAGGGAGAGAGGTGGCACACCCAGGAGTCAAGACTGGCACACAAGCTGAAAGGGCAATATTACTCTCCCACTGTTTTTTTATGTATTTTTTGTTTTTTAAGGGAGACTTTAGAAACCCAATAATATTAAAAAAAAAAAATAAATAGGCTTTCTATGGCCCACTGAATGAGAGGGAGAGAGGTGGCACACCCAGGAGTCAAGACTGGCACACAAGCTGAAAGGGCAATATTACTCTCCCACTGTTTTTTTATGTATTTTTTGTTTTTTAAGGGAGACTTTAGAAACCCAATAATATTTTTTTAAAAAAATAAATAGGCTTTCTATGGCCCACTGAATGAGAGGGAGAGAGGTGGCACACCCAGGAGTCAAGACTGGCACACAAGCTGAAAGGGCAATATTACTCTCCCACTGTTTTTTTATGTATTTTTTGTTTTTTAAGGGAGACTTTAGAAACCAAATAATATTAAAAAAAAAAATAAATAAATAGGCTTGCTATGGCCCACTGAATGAGAGGGAGAGAGGTGGCACACCCAGGAGTCAAGACTGGCACACAAGCTGAAAGGGCAATATTACTCTCCCACTGTTTTTTTATGTATTTTTTGTTTTTTAAGGGAGACTTTAGAAACCCAATAATATTTTTAAAAAAAAATAAATAGGCTTTCTATGGCCCACTGAATGAGAGGGAGAGAGGTGGCACACCCAGGAGTCAAGACTGGCACACAAGCTGAAAGGGCAATATTACTCTCCCACTGTTTTTTTATGTATTTTTTGTTTTTTAAGGGAGACTTTAGAAACCCAATAATATTTAAAAAAATAAATAAATAGGCTTTCTATGGCCCACTGAATGAGAGGGAGAGAGGTGGCACACCCAGGAGTCAATACTCGCACACAAGCTGAAAGGGCAATATTACTCTCCCACTGTTTTTTTATGTATTTTTTGTTTTTTAAGGGAGACTTTAGAAACCCAATAATATTTAAAAAAATAAATAAATAGGCTTTCTATGGCCCACTGAATGAGAGGGAGAGAGGTGGCACACCCAGGAGTCAAGACTGGCACACAAGCTGAAAGGGCAATATTACTCTCCCACTGTTTTTTTATGTATTTTTTGTTTTTTAAGGGAGTCTTTAGAAACCCAATAATATTTAAAAAAATAAATAAATAGGCTTTCTATGGCCCACTGAATGAGAGGGAGAGAGGTGGCACACCCAGGAGTCAATACTCGCACACAAGCTGAAAGGGCAATATTACTCTCCCACTGTTTTTTTATGTATTTTTTGTTTTTTAAGGGAGACTTTAGAAACCCAATAATATTTAAAAAAATAAATAAATAGGCTTTCTATGGCCCACTGAATGAGAGGGAGAGAGGTGGCACACCCAGGAGTCAAGACTGGCACACAAGTTGAAAGGGCAATATTACTCTCCCACTGTTTTTTTATGTATTTTTTGTTTTTTAAGGGAGACTTTAGAAACCAAATAATATTAAAAAAAAAAAAAAAATATAGGCTTGCTATAGCCCACTGAATGAGAGATAGCACACACAGCAGTGACACACAAGCCCTGACTGAGGCCAATATTTTTCTCCCACTGATTGATGTAGTGTTTTTGTGTTGAGGTAGAATTTAGAACACAAATCACGGAAAAAATAAATAGGCTTTCTATGGCCCACTCAGTGAGAGATGGCACACACAGGGATGGCACTGTAGCAGAAATGCCAATCTTAATCTCCCACAAAAAAAACAAAAAAAAAACAGGGACTGTCCTACAATTACTATCTCCCTGCAGTAATCTAAGCCAGGTATGGCAGGCAGCAATAGGAGTGGACTGATGCACAAATTAAATAAAAAGTGTGGACAAACAAAAAAGATAGCTGTGCAGAAAGGAAGGAACAAGAGGATATGTGCTTTGAAAAAAGCAGTTGGTTTGCACAGTGGCGTACACACAGCAATACAGCTATCACGGAGCCTTCTAGGGCAGCCCAATGAGCTACAGCGCTGAGGGGAAAAAAAAAAAAAAATAGCTTCCACAGTCCCTGCACACCGAAGGTGGTGTTGGACAGTGCAAATCGCTGCAGCACAAGCGGTTTGGTGGTTAGTGGACCCTGCCTAACGCTCTCCCTGCTTCTGACGAAGCGGCAGCAACCTGTCCCTAAGCTCAGATCAGCAGCAGTAAGATGGCGGTCGGCGGGAACGCCCCTTTATAGCCCCTGTGACGCCGCAGACAGCAAGCCAATCACTGCAATGCCCTTCTCTAAGATGGTGGGGACCAGGATCTATGTCATCACGCTGCCCACACTCTGCGTTCACCTTCATTGGCTGAGAAATGGCGCTTTTCGCGTCATTGAAACGCGACTTTGGCGCGAAAGTCGCGTACCGCATGGCCGACAAGCACAGGGGTCGGATCGGGTTTCATGAGACGCCGACTTAGCCAAAAGTCGGCGACTTTTGAAAATGATCGACCCGTTTCGCTCAACCCTAGTGGTGAACACTAGGGTTGAGCGAAACGGGTCGATCATTTTCAAAAGTCGCCGACTTTTGGCTAAGTCGGCGTCTCATGAAACCCGATCCGACCCCTGTGCTTGTCGGCCATGCGGTACGCGACTTTCGCGCCAAAGTCGCGTTTCAATGACGCGAAAAGCGCCATTTCTCAGCCAATGAAGGTGAACGCAGAGTGTGGGCAGCGTGATGACATAGATCCTGGTCCCCACCATCTTAGAGAAGGGCATTGCAGTGATTGGCTTGCTGTCTGCGGCGTCACAGGGGCTATAAAGGGGCGTTCCCGCCGACCGCCATCTTACTGCTGCTGATCTGAGCTTAGGGACAGGTTGCTGCCGCTTCGTCAGAAGCAGGGAGAGCGTTAGGCAGGGTCCACTAACCACCAAACCGCTTGTGCTGCAGCGATTTGCACTGTCCAACACCACCTTCGGTGTGCAGGGACTGTGGAAGCTATTTTTTTTTTTTTTTCCCCTCAGCGCTGTAGCTCATTGGGCTGCCCTAGAAGGCTCCGTGATAGCTGTATTGCTGTGTGTACGCCACTGTGCAAACCAACTGCTTTTTTCAAAGCACATATCCTCTTGTTCCTTCCTTTCTGCACAGCTATCTTTTTTGTTTGTCCACACTTTTTATTTAATTTGTGCATCAGTCCACTCCTATTACTGCCTGCCATACCTGGCTTAGATTACTGCAGGGAGATAGTAATTGTAGGACAGTCCCTGTTTTTTTTTGTTTTTTTTGTGGGAGATTAAGATTGGCATTTCTGCTACAGTGCCATCCCTGTGTGTGCCATCTCTCACTGAGTGGGCCATAGAAAGCCTATTTTTTTTTTCCGTGATTTGTGTTCTAAATTCTACCTCAACACAAAAACACTACATCAATCAGTGGGAGAAAAATATTGGCCTCAGTCAGGGCTTGTGTGTCACTGCTGTGTGTGCTATCTCTCATTCAGTGGGCTATAGCAAGCCTATTTTTTTTTTTTTTTTTTTTTTTAATATTATTTGGTTTCTAAAGTCTCCCTTAAAAAACAAAAAATACATAAAAAAACAGTGGGAGAGTAATATTGCCCTTTCAGCTTGTGTGCCAGTCTTGACTCCTGGGTGTGCCACCTCTCTCCCTCTCATTCAGTGGGCCATAGAAAGCCTATTTATTTTTTTTTTTAAATATTATTGGGTTTCTAAAGTCTCCCTTAAAAAACAAAAAATACATAAAAAAACAGTGGGAGAGTAATATTGCCCTTTCAGCTTGTGTGCGAGTATTGACTCCTGGGTGTGCCACCTCTCTCCCTCTCATTCAGTGGGCCATAGAAAGCCTATTTATTTATTTTTTTAAATATTATTGGGTTTCTAAAGTCTCCCTTAAAAAACAAAAAATACATAAAAAAACAGTGGGAGAGTAATATTGCCCTTTCAGCTTGTGTGCCAGTCTTGACTCCTGGGTGTGCCACCTCTCTCCCTCTCATTCAGTGGGCCATAGAAAGCCTATTTATTTTTTTTTTAAATATTATTGGGTTTCTAAAGTCTCCCTTAAAAAACAAAAAATACATAAAAAAACAGTGGGAGAGTAATATTGCCCTTTCAGCTTGTGTGCCAGTCTTGACTCCTGGGTGTGCCACCTCTCTCCCTCTCATTCAGTGGGCCATAGAAAGCCTATTTATTTATTTTTTAAAATATTATTGGGTTTCTAAAGTCTCCCTTAAAAAACAAAAAATACATAAAAAAACAGTGGGAGAGTAATATTGCCCTTTCAGCTTGTGTGCCAGTCTTGACTCCTGGGTGTGCCACCTCTCTCCCTCTCATTCAGTGGGCCATAGAAAGCCTATTTATTTTTTTTTTTAAATATTATTGGGTTTCTAAAGTCTCCCTTAAAAAACAAAAAATACATAAAAAAACAGTGGGAGAGTAATATTGCCCTTTCAGCTTGTGTGCCAGTCTTGACTCCTGGGTGTGCCACCTCTCTCCCTCTCATTCAGTGGGCCATAGAAAGCCTATTTATTTTTTTTTTTAAATATTATTGGGTTTCTAAAGTCTCCCTTAAAAAACAAAAAATACATAAAAAAACAGTGGGAGAGTAATATTGCCCTTTCAGCTTGTGTGCCAGTCTTGACTCCTGGGTGTGCCACCTCTCTCTCATTCAGTGGGCCATAGAAAGCATTTATTTATTTTTTTTAAATATTATTGGGTTTCTAAAGTCTCCCTTAAAAAACAAAAAATACATAAAAAAACAGTGGGAGAGTAATATTGCCCTTTCAGCTTGTGTGCCAGTCTTGACTCCTGGGTGTGCCACCTCTCTCTCATTCAGTGGGCCATAGAAAGCATTTTTTTTTTTTCCTTGATTTGTGTTCTAAAATCTACCTCAACACAAAAACACTACATCAATCAGTGGGAGAAAAATATTGGCCTCAGTCAGGGCTTGTGTGCCACTGCTGTGTGTGCTATCTCTCATTCAGTGGGCTATAGAAAGCCTATTTATTTATTTATTTTTTTTCTTATTATTTGGTTTCTAAAGTCTCCCTGAAAAAAAAAATAAATAAATAAAAAAACAGTGGGAGAGTAATATTGCCCTTTCAGCTTGTGTGCCAGTCTTGACTCCTGGGTGTGCCACCTCTCTCTCTCATTCAGTGGGCCATAGAAAGCCTATTTATTTTTTTATTTTTTTTAAATATTATTGGGTTTCTAAAGTCTCCCTTAAAAAACAAAAAATACATAAAAAAACAGTGGGAGAGTAATATTGCCCTTTCAGCTTGTGTGCCAGTCTTGACTCCTGGGTGTGCCACCTCTCTCTCTCATTCAGTGGGCCATAGAAAGGCTATTTTTTTTTTGGTTTTTTTAATATTATTTGGTTTCTAAAGTCTCCCTGAAAAAAAAAAAAAAAACATAAAAAAACAGTGGGAGAGTAATATTGCCCTTTCAGCTTGTGTGCCAGTCTTGACTCCTGGGTGTGCCACCTCTCTCTCTCATTCAGTGGGCCATAGAAAGGCTATTTTTTTTTTTGGTTTTTTTAATATTATTTGGTTTCTAAAGTCTCCCTGAAAAAAAAAAAAAAAACATAAAAAAACAGTGGGAGAGTAATATTGCCCTTTCAGCTTGTGCGCCAGTCTTGACTCCTGGGTGTGCCACCTCTCTCTCTCTAATTGTGGGCCATAGAAAGCCTTTTTTTTTTTTTTTTTTAATATTATTTGGTTTCTAAAGTCTCCCTGAGAAAAAAAAATAAATAAATTAGGTGGGAGATTAATATTGACATTAGTGCTTGAGTGACAGTCCTGCGTGTGTGTCATCTCTGTGATTTTGTGCCACAGAAAACAGAGTGTGTAACATTGTGCCTGATTTTCCTTGTGGTCTCACCAACCTGTTAAGGGATATTGAAATCATACTGAAGTTATAGCTCACCGTGTAAGTTGTTTGACAGCAACAAATAAAGTTACTTTGGTTAAGATTTTAAAACAATGAGGAAGTCTGGTGCAAGAGGTCGTCGTGGGCGTTCATTGTCAGCTGGTAATGATGGTAGTGGTAGTGGAGCATCAGGTGGTCGTGGGGATAAAAATATTCCACCTAAGTCTGGAGCTGTGGAGCCAGTTTCGTCGTCAGGCTACACAAGGCCTCGAACGCTCTCTTTTCTGGGAGTAGGAAAACCGCTTTTAAAGGCGGAGCAGCAACAGCAAGTTTTGGCTTACATTGCAGACTCAGCCTCTAGCTCTTTTGCCTCCTCTTCCGAAACTGGTAAATGTAAAAGCAGCGCGTCGCTTGTGGATGTTCACGGTCAGGGACAAGTCGCTTCCTTGTCCTCCTCAGCAAAAACTACAACAAGAGAGAAGGATGCAGCAGGCGACACAACGGGTCACTCCATGGAGCTCTTTACACATACCGTCCCTGGCTTAGAAAGTGAAACATTTAACAGGCCATGCCCATTACAAGTATATTCTGACATGGAGTGCACTGATGCACAGCCACAGCCAGAGTACTATGCTGCTCCTTTGACTCAGACCACCACATTGCCCTCTCAGGGTACAGATCCACAATCAGACCCTGATGAGACTATGTTGCCCCGCCACGAACGCTATACCACCGACCGACACAGTGACACAGACGAAGTTGCACACGAGCTCGAAGAGGAGGTAATAGATGACCCAGTTATTGACCCCGATTGGCAGCCATTGGGGGAACAGGGTGCAGGCGGCAGTAGTTCAGAAGCGGAGGTGGAGGAGGGGCCGCAGCAGGCATCAACATCGCAACAGGTTCCATCTGCCGGGCCCGTATCTGGCCCAAAACGCGTGTCAAAGCCAAATCCTGTTGGAGCACAGCGTTGCCATCCGGTTAAAGCTCAGTCTGCAATCCCTGAAAAGGGATCCGAGTCTAGGAAGAGTGCAGTCTGGCATTTTTTTAAACAACATCCAACTGATCAGCGCAAAGTCATCTGTCAAAAATGTTCAACTAGCTTAAGCAGAGGTGAGAATCTGAAAAGTCTAAATACTAGTTGCATGCATAGACACTTAACCACCATGCATTTTCAAGCCTGGACTAACTACCAAACGTCCCTCAAGGTTGTAGCACCCTCGGCCAATGAAGCTAGTCAGCAACGCAACATCCCTTCCGTCACTGTAAGGCCACCATTTTCTGCACCACCGGCAGTATCTGTGCAGGTTTCTTTGCCAGCCAAAAGCAGTCAGGGTCAGGGAACCACCAGTTTTGTAGGAGGAAATATTGCATCTAGGGCACCGGCGGAAACAATACCGTCTCCAACCGTCTCTCAGTCTGCCATGTACACCGGCACACCCGAAAGTTCCACGATCTCCAGCTCTCCAGTCCAGCTCACCCTACATGAGACTCTGGTTAGAAAAAGGAAGTACTTATCCTCGCATCCGCGTACACAGGGTTTTAACGCCCACATAGCTAGACTAATCTCGTTAGAGATGATGCCCTACCGGTTAGTTGAAAGCGAAGCTTTCAAAGCCCTGATGGAGTACGCTGAACCACGATACGAGCTACCCAGTCGACACTTTTTTTCCAGAAAAGCCATCCCAGCCCTGCACCAGCATGTTAAACAGCGCATCGTCCATGCACTCAGGCAATCTGTGAGTACAAAGGTGCACCTGACTACAGATGCATGGACCAGTAGGCATGGCCAGGGACGTTATGTGTCCATCACGGCACACTGGGTGAATGTGGTGGATGCAGGGTCCACAGGCGACATCAATTTAGGGACAGTTGTGCCTAGCCCACGGTCTAGGAAACAGTTGGCTGTAGGCGTTCGCACCCCCTCCTCCTCCTCCTCCTCGTCCTCCTGCAGAAGCTACAGCTCTTCCACAGAACGCAGTCTGCCAACCACTCCATCGGCAGATGACACTGTTGCACACCAGTTGTCCCATTATGGGCCAGCTACTGCCAAGCGTCAGCAGGCTGTATTGGCTATGAAGTGCTTGGGCGACAACAGACACACCGCGGAAGTTCTGTCCGAGTTCTTGCAACAAGAAACGCAGTCGTGGCTGGGCACAGTAGATCTTGAGGCAGGCAAGGTAGTGAGTGATAACGGAAGGAATTTCATGGCTGCCATCTCCCTTTCCCAACTGAAACACATTCCTTGCCTGGCTCACACCTTAAACCTGGTGGTGCAGTGCTTATTGAAAACTTATCCTGGGTTCTCCGACCTGCTCCTCAAAGTGCGTGCACTTTGCTCACATATCCGACGTTCGCCTGTACACGCCAGCCGTATGCAGACCTATCAGCGGTCTTTGAACCTTCCCCAGCATCGCCTAATCATAGACGTTGCAACAAGGTGGAACTCAACACTGCACATGCTTCAGAGACTGTGCGAACAGAGGCGTGCAGTTATTTATTTGTGGGAGGATACACGGGCAGGCAGTAGGATGGCAGACATGGAGTTGTCAGGTGTGCAGTGGTCTAAGATACAAGACATGTGTCAAGTCCTTCAGTGTTTTGAGGAATGCACACGGCTGGTTAGTGCAGACAACGCCGTAATAAGCATGAGCATCCCCCTAATGCGTCTGCTGATGCAAAGTTTGACGCACATAAAGGAGCAGGCGTCTGCACCAGAGGAAGAGGAAAGCCTTGATGACAGTCAGCCATTGTCTGGTCAGGGCAGTGTACAGGACGAGGTAGCGGGCGAAGAGGAGGTGGAGGACGAGGAGGATGATGGGGATGAGTATATTTTTAATGCCGAACCTTTCCCGGGGGCACAGGAAATTGGTTGCGTGTCACGGCCGGGTTCTGGTTTTTTGAGGGACACAAGTGACGTAGATTTGCCTGCAACTGCCCCTCAACCAATCACAACCGGAGATTTGACAACTGGAACTTTGGCCCACATGGCGGATTATGCCTTACGTATCCTAAAAAGGGACACACGCATTACGAAAATGATGAACGATGACGATTACTGGTTGGCCTGCCTCCTTGATCCACGCTATAAAGGCAAATTGCAAAATATTATGCCACATGAGAACTTGGAACTAATATTAGCAACCAAACAATCAACTCTTGTTGACCGTTTGCTTCAGGCATTCCCAGCACACAGCGCACGTGATCGTTCTCATACGAGCTCCAGGGGGCAGCAGACTAGGAGTGTTAGGGGTGCACACATCAGAAGTGGCGTTGGACAGAGGGGTTTTCTGACCAGGTTGTGGAGTGATTTTGCTATGACCGCAGACAGGACAGGTACTGCTGCATCAATTGAAAGTGACAGGAGACAACATTTGTCCAGTATGGTTACTAACTATTTTTCATCCCTTATCGATGTTCTCCCTCAACCGTCATTCCCATTTGATTACTGGGCCTCCAAATTAGACACCTGGCCAGAATTGGCAGAATATGCATTGCAGGAGCTTGCTTGCCCGGCAGCAAGTGTCCTATCAGAAAGAGTATTCAGTGCTGCAGGTTCAATATTAACCGAAAAAAGGACTCGTCTGGCTACCCAAAATGTTGACGATCTAACATTCATTAAAATGAACCACAACTGGATTTCGAAATCTTTTGCCCCACCTTGCCCGGCCGACACCTAGCTTTCCTATGAAAGGCTCTTGCCTGTGAATTACTTTTCTAATGTCTAATTTGCTGCAGCTGATTGTACAGCATACGACATGTTTACACCTCCCTAAATGGCCAAACTCCCCACACGGGGCCGTGGTATCGCGACTTGGCGCAAGCACCCGTGAGACTGCTGTTTGTCTGAAGAGGTGGGTGTGCTCGCTTTTGGTTGACGGCATTGCTACTGGGTCCCTCATAGTACAATGTAGTGTCTCTGGCGGTGGTGGTGCGCACCCAACGTCAGACACACCGTTGTAACATGAGGGGCCCTGGGGCGGTCCCGCCGGCCTCTAGAGAGTTCCCCCCTACCCCAGCTCAAAATGTGCTCTACCACATGCAAAATTATGTCGCACAGCTCCACCAATCTTTAGTCTATTCGCTGACATCATTCAATGTCTGGCACTGACAATACAAATTTGTAGACATCTATGATGCAACTTAAAGTAGTCTGTGTCTGTGTCCTATATTGGCACCATTAAATAGTTACTGCCAAATTACTATGTCAGAAACTCAGCAGATGAGCCCACCCCTGTACCTAAGTATGCCACCTTTTTTTTTGTTTTGGTTGTTTTGCGAGACATTAACATCTATTTATATTTTGGGAGTACTGGGACAGACACTCCTTGCACTACTCCTCCACTCACCACCAAGCTGCCCGTGTATCCATGTAACCGCTGTAAAACTGCCATGAGCCTATTGTTTGTTATTTTAGGCCTTTGAAGCCTGTCTGCGGTCCCTCCTTCCACTAGTCCTCCACTGACCAAACCACTGCTGCCCGTGTACCCCTGGAACCAATTATAAAGTGCCTACAGCCAGCCCATTTTTTTATGTTAGGCCTTTGAAGCCTGTCTGCGGTCCCTCCTTCCACTAGTCCTCCACTGACCAGACCACTGCTGCCCGTGTACCCCTGGAACCAATTATAAAGTGCCTACAGCCAGCCCATTTTTTTATGTTAGGCCTTTGAAGCCTGTCTGCGGTCCCTCCTTCCACTAGTCCTCCACTGGCCAGACCACTGCTGCCCGTGTACCCCTGGAACCAATTATAAAGTGCCTACAGCCAGCCCATTTTTTTATGTTAGGCCTTTGAAGCCTGTCTGCGGTCCCTCCTTCCACTAGTCCTCCACTGACCAGACCACTGCTGCCCGTGTACCCCTGGAACCAATTATAAAGTGCCTACAGCCAGCCCATTTTTTTATGTTAGGCCTTTGAAGCCTGTCTGCGGTCCCTCCTTCCTCTAGTCCTCCACTGACCAGACCACTGCTGCCCGTGTACCCCTGGAACCAATTATAAAGTGCCTACAGCCAGCCCATTTTTTTATGTTAGGCCTTTGAAGCCTGTCTGCGGTCCCTCCTTCCACTAGTCCTCCACTGACCAGACCACTGCTGCCCGTGTACCCCTGGAACCAATTATAAAGTGCCTACAGCCAGCCCATTTTTTTATGTTAGGCCTTTGAAGCCTGTCTGCGGTCCCTCCTTCCACTAGTCCTCCACTGACCAGACCACTGCTGCCCGTGTACCCCTGGAACCAATTATAAAGTGCCTACAGCCAGCCCATTTTTTTTATGTTAGGCCTTTGAAGCCTGTCTGCGGTCCCTCCTTCCACTAGTCCTCCACTGGCCAGACCACTGCTGCCCGTGTACCCCTGGAACCAATTATAAAGTGCCTACAGCCAGCCCATTTTTTTATGTTAGGCCTTTGAAGCCTGTCTGCGGTCCCTCCTTCCACTAGTCCTCCACTGGCCAGACCACTGCTGCCCGTGTACCCCTGGAACCAATTATAAAGTGCCTACAGCCAGCCCATTTTTTTATGTTAGGCCTTTGAAGCCTGTCTGCGGTCCCTCCTTCCACTAGTCCTCCACTGACCAGACCACTGCTGCCCGTGTACCCCTGGAACCAATTATAAAGTGCCTACAGCCAGCCCATTTTTTTATGTTAGGCCTTTGAAGCCTGTCTGCGGTCCCTCCTTCCACTAGTCCTCCACTGACCAGACCACTGCTGCCCGTGTACCCCTGGAACCAATTATAAAGTGCCTACAGCCAGCCCATTTTTTTATGTTAGGCCTTTGAAGCCTGTCTGCGGTCCCTCCTTCCACTAGTCCTCCACTGACCAGACCACTGCTGCCCGTGTACCCCTGGAACCAATTATAAAGTGCCTACAGCCAGCCCATTTTTTTATGTTAGGCCTTTGAAGCCTGTCTGCGGTCCCTCCTTCCACTAGTCCTCCACTGGCCAGACCACTGCTGCCCGTGTACCCCTGGAACCAATTATAAAGTGCCTACAGCCAGCCCATTTTTTTATGTTAGGCCTTTGAAGCCTGTCTGCGGTCCCTCCTTCCACTAGTCCTCCACTGGCCAGACCACTGCTGCCCGTGTACCCCTGGAACCAATTATAAAGTGCCTACAGCCAGCCCATTTTTTTATGTTAGGCCTTTGAAGCCTGTCTGCGGTCCCTCCTTCCACTAGTCCTCCACTGACCAGACCACTGCTGCCCGTGTACCCCTGGAACCAATTATAAAGTGCCTACAGCCAGCCCATTTTCTTATGTTAGGCCTTTGAAGCCTGTCTGCGGTCCCTACTTTAAATACTCCTCCACTCACCACCAAGCTGCCTGCCCGTGTATCCATGTAACCGCTGTAAAACTGCCATGAGCCTATTGTTTGTTATGTTAGGCCTTTGATAGCCTGTCTGCGGTCCCTACTTTAAATACTCCTCCACTCACCACCAAGCTGCCTGCCCGTCTATCCATGTAACCGCTGTAAAACTGCCATGAGCCTATTGTTTGTTATGTTAGGCCTTTGATAGCCTGTCTGCGGTCCTTACTTTAAATACTCCTCCACTCACCACCTAGCTGCCTGTGTATCCATGTAACCGCTGTAAAACTGCAATGAGCCTATTGTTTGTTATTTTAGGCCTTTGATAGCCTGTCTGCGGCCCCTACTTGCAATACTCCTCCACTGACCACAATGCTGCCTGGAGTGCCTGCCTGTGTATCCATGTAACCGATGTAAAACTGCCATGACTGCCTACTGTTTGTTATTTTAGGCCTTTGATAGCCTGTCTGCGGCCCCTACTTGCAATACTCCTCCACTGACCACAATGCTGCCTGGAGTGCCTGCCTGTGTATCCATGTAACCGATGTAAAACTGCCATGACTGCCTACTGTTTGTTATTTTAGGCCTTTGATAGCCTGTCTGCGGCCCCTACTTGCAATACTCCTCCACTGACCACAATGCTGCCTGGAGTGCCTGCCTGTGTATCCATGTAACCGATGTAAAACTGCCATGACTGCCTACTGTTTGTTATTTTAGGCCTTTGATAGCCTGTCTGCGGCCCCTACTTGCAATACTCCTCCACTGACCACAATGCTGCCTGGAGTGCCTGCCTGTGTATCCATGTAACCGATGTAAAACTGCCATGACTGCCTACTGTTTGTTATTTTAGGCCTTTGATAGCCTGTCTGCGGCCCCTACTTGCAATACTCCTCCACTGACCACAATGCTGCCTGGAGTGCCTGCCTGTGTATCCATGTAACCGATGTAAAACTGCCATGACTGCCTACTGTTTGTTATTTTAGGCCTTTGATAGCCTGTCTGCGGCCCCTACTTGCAATACTCCTCCAGTGACCACAATGCTGCCTGGAGTGCCTGCCTGTGTATCCATGTAACCGATGTAAAACTGCCATGAGTGCCTACTGTTTGGTATTTTAGGCCTTTGATAGCCTGTCTGCAGCCCCTACTTGCAATACTCCTCCACTGACCACACCAATGCTGCCCGTGTACCCCTGGAACCTATTTAAAAGTTCATAGAGCCTAGTTATATATTTTATTTACTATTAATAAGGCCATGATGGACTACGCTGTACCACGCTACAAGCTAACCAGTCGACACTTCTTTTGCGAGAAAAGCCATCCCAACCCTCCACCAGCATGTAGAAGACCGCATTGTCCATGCACTCTGGCAATCTGTGAGTACAAAGGTGCACCTGACAACAGACGCATGGACCTGTAGGCATGGCCACGGAAGATTACGTGTCCATTACGGCGCAATGGGTTAATGTGTTGGATGCATGGTCCACAGGGGACAGCCTACTAAGTCTGTCTGCAGTCCCTAATTCAAATTGTCCTCCACTGTCTAAATCGGAGCTTCCACCTTCTGGCTTTCGGCCTATAGTATCAGAAATTAAACTGCATTTGGCCTTCAACTTTGGTTAGGGCCTACTAACGGCTTCTGCCCCTCCCTGGTGTTGCCCTCAACTAAATAAAGCTGAGCTTCAACCTTCTGCTCCAAATTACCATTTTAAAAAATGCAATAGGCTTTTCCGGCCTACTAAAGGTGTCTGTCTGTGTGCCCCTGCCTGGTGTTGTCCTCAACTGAATAAAGCTGAGCTTCAACCTTCTGCTCCAAATTACCATTTTAAAAAATGCAATAGGCTTTTCCGGCCTACTAAAGGTGTCTGTCTGTGTGCCCCTGCCTGGTGTTGCCCTCAACTAAATAAAGCTGAGCTTCAACCTTCTGCTCCAAATTACCATTTTAAAAAATGCAATAGGCTTTTCCGGCCTACTAAAGGTGTCTGTCTGTGTGCCCCTGCCTGGTGTTGTCCTCAACTAAATAAAGCTGAGCTTCAACCTTCTGCTCCAAATTACCATTTTAAAAAATGCAATAGGCTTTTCCGGCCTACTAAAGGTGTCTGTCTGTGTGCCCCTGCCTGGTGTTGTCCTCAACTAAATAAAGCTGAGCTTCAACCTTCTGCTCCAAATTACCATTTTAAAAAATGCAATAGGCTTTTCCGGCCTACTAAAGGTGTCTGTCTGTGTGCCCCTGCCTGGTGTTGTCCTCAACTGAATAAAGCTGAGCTTCAACCTTCTGCTCCAAATTACCATTTTAAAAAATGCAATAGGCTTTTCCGGCCTACTAAAGGTGTCTGTCTGTGTGCCCCTGCCTGGTGTTGTCCTCAACTAAATAAAGCTGAGCTTCAACCTTCTGCTCCAAATTACCATTTTAAAAAATGCAATAGGCTTTTCCGGCCTACTAAAGGTGTCTGTCTGTGTGCCCCTGCCTGGTGTTGTCCTCAACTGAATAAAGCTGAGCTTCAACCTTCTGCTCCAAATTACCATTTTAAAAAATGCAATAGGCTTTTCCGGCCTACTAAAGGTGTCTGTCTGTGTGCCCCTGCCTGGTGTTGTCCTCAACTGAATAAAGCTGAGCTTCAACCTTCTGCTCCAAATTACCATTTTAAAAAATGCAATAGGCTTTTCCGGCCTACTAAAGGTGTCTGTCTGTGTGCCCCTGCCTGGTGTTGCCCTCAACTAAATAAAGCTGAGCTTCAACCTTCTGCTCCAAATTACCATTTTAAAAAATGCAATAGGCTTTTCCGGCCTACTAAAGGTGTCTGTCTGTGTGCCCCTGCCTGGTGTTGTCCTCAACTAAATAAAGCTGAGCTTCAACCTTCTGCTCCAAATTACCATTTTAAAAAATGCAATAGGCTTTTCCGGCCTACTAAAGGTGTCTGTCTGTGTGCCCCTGCCTGGTGTTGTCCTCAACTAAATAAAGCTGAGCTTCAACCTTCTGCTCCAAATTACCATTTTAAAAAATGCAATAGGCTTTTCCGGCCTACTAAAGGTGTCTGTCTGTGTGCCCCTGCCTGGTGTTGTCCTCAACTGAATAAAGCTGAGCTTCAACCTTCTGCTCCAAATTACCATTTTAAAAAATGCAATAGGCTTTTCCGGCCTACTAAAGGTGTCTGTCTGTGTGCCCCTGCCTGGTGTTGTCCTCAACTAAATAAAGCTGAGCTTCAACCTTCTGCTCCAAATTACCATTTTAAAAAATGCAATAGGCTTTTCCGGCCTACTAAAGGTGTCTGTCTGTGTGCCCCTGCCTGGTGTTGTCCTCAACTGAATAAAGCTGAGCTTCAACCTTCTGCTCCAAATTACCATTTTAAAAAATGCAATAGGCTTTTCCGGCCTACTAAAGGTGTCTGTCTGTGTGCCCCTGCCTGGTGTTGTCCTCAACTAAATAAAGCTGAGCTTCAACCTTCTGCTCCAAATTACCATTTTAAAAAATGCAATAGGCTTTTCCGGCCTACTAAAGGTGTCTGTCTGTGTGCCCCTGCCTGGTGTTGTCCTCAACTGAATAAAGCTGAGCTTCAACCTTCTGCTCCAAATTACCATTTTAAAAAATGCAATAGGCTTTTCCGGCCTACTAAAGGTGTCTGTCTGTGTGCCCCTGCCTGGTGTTGTCCTCAACTGAATAAAGCTGAGCTTCAACCTTCTGCTCCAAATTACCATTTTAAAAAATGCAATAGGCTTTTCCGGCCTACTAAAGGTGTCTGTCTGTGTGCCCCTGCCTGGTGTTGCCCTCAACTAAATAAAGCTGAGCTTCAACCTTCTGCTCCAAATTACCATTTTAAAAAATGCAATAGGCTTTTCCGGCCTACTAAAGGTGTCTGTCTGTGTGCCCCTGCCTGGTGTTGTCCTCAACTAAATAAAGCTGAGCTTCAACCTTCTGCTCCAAATTACCATTTTAAAAAATGCAATAGGCTTTTCCGGCCTACTAAAGGTGTCTGTCTGTGTGCCCCTGCCTGGTGTTGTCCTCAACTAAATAAAGCTGAGCTTCAACCTTCTGCTCCAAATTACCATTTTAAAAAATGCAATAGGCTTTTCCGGCCTACTAAAGGTGTCTGTCTGTGTGCCCCTGCCTGGTGTTGTCCTCAACTGAATAAAGCTGAGCTTCAACCTTCTGCTCCAAATTACCATTTTAAAAAATGCAATAGGCTTTTCCGGCCTACTAAAGGTGTCTGTCTGTGTGCCCCTGCCTGGTGTTGTCCTCAACTAAATAAAGCTGAGCTTCAACCTTCTGCTCCAAATTACCATTTTAAAAAATGCAATAGGCTTTTCCGGCCTACTAAAGGTGTCTGTCTGTGTGCCCCTGCCTGGTGTTGTCCTCAACTGAATAAAGCTGAGCTTCAACCTTCTGCTCCAAATTACCATTTTAAAAAATGCAATAGGCTTTTCCGGCCTACTAAAGGTGTCTGTCTGTGTGCCCCTGCCTGGTGTTGCCCTCAACTAAATAAAGCTGAGCTTCAACCTTCTGCTCCAAATTACCATTTTAAAAAATGCAATAGGCTTTTCCGGCCTACTAAAGGTGTCTGTCTGTGTGCCCCTGCCTGGTGTTGTCCTCAACTAAATAAAGCTGAGCTTCAACCTTCTGCTCCAAATTACCATTTTAAAAAATGCAATAGGCTTTTCCGGCCTACTAAAGGTGTCTGTCTGTGTGCCCCTGCCTGGTGTTGTCCTCAACTGAATAAAGCTGAGCTTCAACCTTCCGGCTCTCATTAAGTGGTTTTTTAAAAACAAAATGGTGGTTAGGGCCTACTAACGGCTTCTGCCCCTCCCTGGTGTTGTCCTCAACTAAATAAAGCTGAGCTTCAACCTTCTGCTCCAAATTACCATTTTAAAAAATGCAATAGGCTTTTCCGGCCTACTAAAGGTGTCTGTCTGTGTGCCCCTGCCTGGTGTTGTCCTCAACTGAATAAAGCTGAGCTTCAACCTTCCGGCTCTCATTAAGTGGTTTTTAAAAAACAAAATGGTGGTTAGGGCCTACTAACGGCTTCTGCCCCTCCCTGGTGTTGCCCTCAACTAAATAAAGCTGAGCTGCAACCTTCTGCTCCAAATTACCATTTTAAAAAATGCAATAGGCTTTTCCGGCCTACTAAAGGTGTCTGTCTGTGTGCCCCTGCCTGGTGTTGTCCTCAACTAAATAAAGCTGAGCTTCAACCTTCTGCTCCAAATTACCATTTTAAAAAATGCAATAGGCTTTTCCGGCCTACTAAAGGTGTCTGCCCCTCCCTGGTGTTGTCCTCAACTGAACAAAGCTGAGCTTCCACATTCTGGCTTTCGCCCTATACTATCAGATATTAAACTGCATTTGGCCTACTAGTGTGGTTAGGCCCTTGAAACAGTGTCTGCTGCTCTTGGGTTTGCTACTCCACTGAACAAAGCAATGCCGCCTGTTTAGTCCTGTTACCAATTTTGAACTGCATTTAGCCTACTTTATTCTTTGGCCCTATATCTGTTTCCTCCTCATCCTGCCCATTGCCCAGCCACTGCTAAATGAGTCTGCTGGTACATTGACCTAGACCACTACATTCCCCTTGTACTCTACACAGCCAGAATCTGACCCTGCTGAAAGTAAGGTTCCCCTTCCCGCATGTTATACCACCTTACACAGGGACAAAGAGGAAGGTGCAGATGAAAGTGCAGGTTCCTTCATCAGGTGGGGGGGCATACTCGTTGGCGACGTCACTGGCACAGGGCCCCTCAGAGTACGCAAAAGTGTCGCTGCTGGTGGGAGGCACCCCCGCCATGCAAACACACCGCCGTACTTTGAGGGGCCCTGTGCCAGTGCCAATGCGAACGAGTGGGCCCCCCCCTGCTTGCTCAGGATCACAGCACTTGCAACGTTTAAATACTTACCTTTCCCTGCAACACCGCCGTGACGTAGTCCGCATTTCCTGGGCCCACGAAAAACTTGAGCCAGCCCTACTCCCCCCACAACTTTCCCCCAATTCCCTATGCCCAACTATTATTATACAGTTAATTAAGATTGGCAAGCTTCAGAAACAAGAATGGATGTTTTTGGCATTAAAATGGGCACTGTAGGTGTTTTCCTGGCCTCCACTCACTGCCGACTATGCTTCCCCATTGACTTGCATTGGGTTTCGTGTTTCGGTCGATCCCCGACTTTTAGCGATAATCGGCCGACTGCACTCGACTCGACTCTGGACAAAATCGGGTTTCCCAAAACCCTACTCGATCTTAAAAAAATGAAAGTCGCTCAACCCTACTGAACACTTTGAACCCCCAAGTGCTTCACAGAAGTTTACAACTTAGAGCCGTAAAAATAAAAAATTATAGTTTTTCCACAAAAGTGATCTTTTTGCCCCCAATTTTTATTTTTTTTATTTCACCAAGGGAAACAGTAGAAATTGGACCTCAAAAGTTATTGTGCAATTTGTCCTGAGTACGCTGATACCCCATATGTAGGGGTAAACCACTGATGGAGAGCATGGCAGAGCTTGAAGGGAAGGAATGCTGTTTGACTTTTCAATGCAAAATTGGCTGGAATTGAGATCGGACGCCATGACGTGTTTGAAGAGCCCCTGATGTGCCTAAACAGTGGAAACCCCCCACAAGTGACACCATTTTGGAAACTAGACCCCCTAAAGAACTTATCTAGATGTGTGGTGAGCACTTTGAATCCCCAAGTGCTTCACAGAAGTTTATAACGTAGAGCTGTTAAAATAAAAAATATTTTTTTTTTAACAAAAATATTTTTTTTGCCCCCAAATTTTTATTTTCCCAAGGGTAACAGAAGAAATTGGACCCAAAAGGTTATTGTGCAATTTGTCCTGAGTTTGCTAATACCCCATATGTGGGGGTAAACCTCTGTTTGGTTCATCGCAGAGCTCAGAAGGGAAGGAGCACCAGAATTTACTGTTATGGTTAGCAGGTGCCATGACCCACTGGGAGAGCCCATGAGGTGCCCAAACAGCAGGAGCCCCCATAAGTGACCCCATTTTACAAACTACACCTCTCAATGAATTTATCTAGGGGTAAAGTGATCATATTGACACCATGAGTGTGTCACAGAATTTTATACCATTGGGCAATGAGGACAAAATAACTACATTTTTACCACCAAAATTTTGTTTTAGTCAAAGATTTTACATTTTCACACAAGAAGTGGATAAAAATGGCAAAAGATGTGTCCCATAATTTCTTCTGAATGTGGCAATATCCCATATGTGGCTGTACAGTGCTACTTAGCCCTGTGCAGAGACTAGGGAGGAATGAAACACTATTTGCCTATTCAAGGGAATGGGTCTGTGCACGTCAGTGTGTTTCCACGGACCTTGGTTCTGTGGGCAAAACACGCTGACATGTCCATTTTTTATGTCAGCATGGGCCATAAAACATCCCGCACACGTGCATACACATAACACACATGGATATCATCCATGTGACATGCATCGGCGCCGGGGAAGAAGAGTTACAGTGAGCGCTGTTCCCCGGTGCCGGGTGCTGAACACGGCTTTCATCATTCTCCCCTGCTCTGTCGGTGATCAGCATGAGCATGGTAGAATGATGAGAGTTACATTTAAGTACTAAAAGAGACAACAGGCGGAAGCTGATGCGACTATTACCCGCATCAGCCTACTCCTGCTGCTGCTAATAACAGTGACAGCAGGAGCGGCCTTTTCATAGGAAGAAGCCGGCGGCCAGGAGAAGACACAGGAGGACCCAGGGACACCGGTAAGTATGATAGGGTCCCCGAATCCCCCTATTTCTCTGTCCTCTGATGTGCGATCACATCAGAGGACAGAGAATTGCACATCACTTTTTTTTTTTTTTGCGGTCGCCGGTAAACAGATAATTACCGGCGATCGCAAAACAGGGGTCGGTAAAAACCGACCCGATCATGTTCTTTGGGGTCTCGGCTACCCCCAGCAGCCGAGACCCCAAAGATCTCCCAGGTGCCGGCCGGCGAGCGCACTGCGCGTGCGCCCGCCATTTTTAAGATGGCGGCGCCCATGGGGAGCCACGAGGAGCACCGGGGGAGACAGGTGAGTATCGGGGGGCATCGGGGGCGACTGGGGACCCCATTTCTCTGTTCTCCGATGTGCGATCACATCGGAGGACAGAGAAATTAAATGGGAAATCGCGGTTTTTTTTTTTGCGATCGCCGGTAAACGGTTAATTACCGGCGATCGCAACTCGGGGGTCGGTAAAAAAACACCGAATCATGTTCTCTGGGGTCTCGGCTACCTTTGGCAACCGAGACCCCAGAGAAAATCCGACTCTGGGGGGCGCTATTCACTTTTTCCACAGCGCCGTTAATGAACGGCGCTGTGGTTTAAGTACCCTTAGCGGCCGCCGTTAAAAGGCATATCGGCGGTCGTTAAGGGGTTAAATAAAGTTTATCACTTTGTCAAACTTTGTTGGTTCCATCATGCTGTATAGTCCTAGACACATAAATATGAGATTATTTGCACCAACCATCCACTACTCCATCCATGTGGACCATCCAGGGTAGCTCGACACTCATCAGTAAACAAGACTGTTTGAAAATTAGTCTTCATGTATGTCTGGGCCAACTGCAACCGTTTCTGCTTGTTAACACTGTTTACGGGTGGCTGAATAGTAGGTTTATGAACCAAAGCAAGCCTTTGAAAGATCCTACACCTTGAGGTTCGAGGAACTACAGAGGCACCAGCAGCTTCAAATATCTGTTTGCTGGTTTGCAATGGCTTTTTAGCAGCTGCTCTCTTAATCCGATGAACTTGCTTGGCAGAAACCTTCCTCATTATGCTTTTATCAGCACGAACACGCCTGTGCTCAGATTCAGCCACAAATCTTTTAACAGTACGATGATCACGCTTAAGTTTCTGGAAATATCTAATGTTTTCTTCTCTTGACCAAGACATTGCACTTTTTGATGCTTTTCGGCAGCAGAGCTTTTTCTTTGCCATGTTACTTGAAAACTGTGGCCTGCTTAACAATGTGGAACATCATTTTTAAATAGTTTTCCTTTAATTAGAATCACCTGGAAAACTAATTATTACATGTGTTTAAGATTGATTTCAGTGATCCATTGAGCCCTGAGACACAATACCATCCATGAGTTTATTTGAAAAACAAAACAATTAAATCTTTATGACACTTAAATCCAATTTGCTTAATAATTTGGAACACGATGTAATTATTTTATATTTGATTGGACATTTCGCAATAACAAATGTGTATTTTTTTATTGTTTTATTTTCAATCGGGCAAAAAGGGGTGATTTGAACTTGTTTTTTTTGTTATTTTATAGTTTTAAAAACTTTATTTTTCACCGATTTCAATAGTCCCCTTAGGAGACTTAAAGCTGTGATCATACGATTGCCTGTGCAATACATAGCAGTGCATCAGCACTACAAGATACATAGCAGAAATCACGATCTTTTATGAACTCTGGACAATAGGTGGTGTTCACAGGAAATTCACAATGACAGGCAGACATGTCTTCTACAGTCCTCGAGGAGTTATGACAATCTATCGGTGCCCTGAGATCATGTGACCGGGTTGCTGATGGGTAGGATTTGTGATGTGCTTCTGGCCCGGCTGGCCAGTGTTAAATTCCACTGTCATTGATTGACAGCGGGATTTAACAGGCTAACATCCGTGGATGAGTGGATGAAGCATCGCTCCCCCCACGGCTATTAAAGGCACTTGATGGCTGATGCAGGGAAAGATGTTGGTTCAAAGTCGGAGCCGCATTAAAGGAAGGGACATGACCCTTAACATAAATATACATCAAAAGGTCATGATGGGGTTAAGGTATCTGCCAATCCTACTCATCTCTGTTTTTCCAAGTTGCTATCTTTACCTTCATCTTTCCTGCAACAACATGCCTTGTGGCCTACTCATCTCTGCTGCCACTGTGTGCTACCTGCACTCTACAACACAAAGACTTATTGCCTACTCAGACAGGCTTTTCCTGTGTGTGTTATCTACACATTTGGCTCTGTTACATCTAATAGTTCCCACTTTGTTGATCCACATACCTTAATGTATATCTAGCTCTACTGGTCCTCACTAAAAGTAGATCGCTTCACGCAACCACGGTCAACAAGCCTGATCAGTGCTCTCTGGGCGTGGAGAGGAACTGCATGAATTTCTTGACCTTCCAGGATCCGAGGCTCGTCTTATGATTTGTTGTGATGGAGGCGTCATCACCTGTGCACCACACAGTGTACAAACAATGTCACACCATGCTACAGCATTAAATGTTGTGCAAAGGAAACAGGAATTTCAGGAAATTTGCACAGCTCTTGTCTAGTTATGAGCGAGTGTACTCGTTGTTCGGGTTTTTCCGAGCTAGCTCGGGTGGTCTCAGAGTATTTGTTAGTGCTCGGAGATTTAGTTTTCGTTGCCACAGTTGCATGATTTACGGCTGCTAGACAGGCTGAATACATGTGAGGAATACCTGTTTGTTGGGGAATTCCCACATGTGTTCAAGCTGTCCAGCAGCTGTAAATCATGCAGGTGAGGCGAAAACTAAGTCTCGGAGCACTATTAAATACTCGGAGATCACCCAGGCGTGCTCGGGAAAACCAGAGCAATGAGTATACTCGCTCATCACTACTCCTGTCCATGGCCAGACCTGGACTGTGAATTGGGGTGGCGCAAAGTGATCTTCTCATTTTCAGTCCTCGCTGTTTCATGCATTGTATACGTGTCCGCTGCATCAATGTTTCTCTCTTATTTACAAATTAGCAAATCCACCTCAACAGGTTAGCCCATAACATAATTCTTTCTCTTTTGTTTATAGAGAGATGATACTGTAAATGAGAAAGAAACAGTAAGGCACATTTTAGAAATTAGTCACTATTAATGTAGGTTTCTTTATTAAGCGTTCTTTTCTATTGCGGTTAGTGAATCTTCCCCTCAGATAGTTGTACATTCCAGTGTCTTAGACCTGATGAAATATAGTAAAAGCAATAATAGAAATGATCTTCTAGTTTAGATATTTCCTTTTATTAGATCATTATTGGTGACAAGTCCAGCTTTCTTGTATTGAACATTCTGTCCAAATGCTGAAATGGATTTTCTATTATATTTAATGAAGCATTATTTAATTTGACTCTGTTTAAAGAACAAGGCAAGACAGTGTGGGTTTAATATAAGTCATTATAATGGCTCACACACAATTATTGCTCTTTTTTCAGTACATTAATTTTTAGAAGTTTTTGATGATTTCAAGTCACTTATATTACAGGAACTGGTTCTTCATATATGTTTATTCACTCCAACATAAAAAATGAAATATATGTTATTGCTATAGTACCACATTTTTATACTTTTCTCATACAGTTTCATCACCAAGTACCCATGTACCTTTTTAGCCCAAAGTACTTTATGAGAAAAATCTTTTCGCTTTAGTAAGTCTAGATAATCTGCTTTGCTACTACTAACAGGATACACAAATTTTTTGCAAAACTGTAAACATTCCAGTAGGTTCCAACTTCTTTTTACATAATGAGTCATTTACAAAATGAAGAAGAAAACAACAAAGTTGTGGTTTTGCAGTATTTTTTTCATCAGCCAAAATTTGCTCTCTTGGAAATAATAACACTGTGTTGAAACGCACAGCTTTTTTGCAGCGTTTTTGAGCATTTTTTTATTTCTGAAGATTATTTGTGTGATTGGTTTACAGTACATGTTTATTAAAGTTAGTTTTGTTCACAAAAACACTACAAAAAGGCGTTTTTGCATATATTCCTTACTTTCTATAGGTGAAAAAAATGGTGAAAAAAGTCAACATGGTGCAGTTTTCAAATTCAGTCAGAAAAAAAATATAAGGTGCATGAGAAATTTGAAATCTGATGACATCCGAGTGCAGTCTGATTTCTGAGGACTCGTAAAATAGAGAAGATGGAGAAATCCATCTTCTCTTCACTTGTGATACAATTCTCTCATTTGTAACAATAGGATCACACAGACACTCTGACCTAATTCTGATCAAACTGTGATCAGTGTTTGATTGGAGCATCATTTAAATAATCAATCCAATTCTCTTGCATAAGAGAATCAATGCCTGTGTGGCACTGACCCAAAGGAGAGGCTCCTGCAGCAGCTCCTGGGAGAACCAGAGATCTGTTGTCTTGCTTTTAAATGTAATATGATATCAAAGAAATCCTAGATGAAAGTGTTTAAAACATAGATGTTTAGAAGGCAGGAGCTGGTCTCTAATTCATGCTGCCCATGTTTGTTCTAGCATGAATCAGCTGACAGGTTCCTTTAACCCCTTAATCCCCGAGGGTGGTTTGCATGTTAATGACCAAGCCAATTGTTACAATTCTGACCACTATCCCTTTATAAGGTTATAACTCTGGAACACTTCAATGCATCCTAGTAATTCTGACACTGTTTTATCGTGACATATTGTACTTCATGTTAGTAGTAAAATTTATTTTATATGACTTGCGATTATTTGTGAAAAAAGCTGAAAATTTTGAAATTTTCACAATTTTCCAAATTTTAATTTTCATGCCCTTAAATCACAGAGATACAGTATGTCACACAAAGTACTTACTAAGTAACATTTCCCACATGTCTACTTTACATCAGTATAATTTTGGAACCACATTTTTTTTGTTAGAAAGTTATAAGGGTTGAACGTTAAACAGCGATTTCTCATTTTTACAACACCATTTTTTTTAGGGACCACCTCCCATTTGAAGTCACTTTGAGGGGTCTATATAATAGAAAATGCCTAAAAGTGACATCATTCTAAAAACTTAAAAACTGCACCCCTCAAGGTGCTCAAAACCACATTCAAGATGTTTATTAATCCTTCAGGTGTTTCACAGGAATTTTTGGACTGTTTAAAAAAAAATGAACATTTAACTTTTTTTCACAAAAAATTTAATTCAGACCAAATTTTTTTTATTTTACCAAGGGTAACAGGAGAAAATAGACCCCCAAAGTTGTTTTGCAATTTGTCCTGAGTATGCTGATACCCAATATGTGGGGGTAAACTACTGTTTGTGCGCATAGCAGAGCTTGGAAGAGAAGGAGCGCCGTTTCACTTTTCAATGCAAAATTGGCTGGAATTGAGATCGGACGCCATGTCGCGTTTGGAGAGCCCCTGATGTGCCTAAACAGTGGAAACCCTCCACAAGTGACACTATTTTGGAAACTAGACCCCCAAAGGAACTTATCTAAATATGTGGTGAACACTTTGAACCCCCAAGTGCTTCACAGAAGTTTACAATTTAGAGCCGTAAAAATAAAAAATTATAGTTTTTCCACAAAAGTGATCTTTTTGCCCCCAATTTTTATTTTTTTTATTTCACCAAGGGAAACAGTAGAAATTGGACCTCAAAAGTTATTGTGCAATTTGTCCTGAGTACGCTGATACCCCATATGTAGGGGTAAACCACTGATGGAGAGCATGGCAGAGCTTGAAGGGAAGGAATGCTGTTTGACTTTTCAATGCAAAATTGGCTGGAATTGAGATCGGACGCCATGACGTGTTTGAAGAGCCCCTGATGTGCCTAAACTGTGGAAACCCCCCACAAGTGACACCATTTTGGAAACTAGACCTCCTAAAGAACTTATCTAGATGTGTGGTGAGCACTTTGAATTCCCAAGTGCTTCACAGAAGTTTATAACGTAGAGCTGTTAAAATAAAAAATATTTTTTTTTAACAAAAATATTTTTTTTGCCCCCAATTTTTTATTTTCCCAAGGGTAACAAAAGAAATTGGACCCAAAAAGTTATTGTGCAATTTGTCCTGAGTTTGCTAATACCCCATATGTGGGGGTAAACCTCTGTTTGGCTCATCGCAGAGCTCAGAAGGGAAGGAGCACCAGAATTTACTGTTATGGTTAGCAGGTGCCATGACCCACTGGGAGAGCCCATGAGGTGCCCAAACAGCAGGAGCCCCCATAAGTGACCCCATTTTACAAACTACACCTCTCAATGAATTTATCTAGGGGTAAAGTGATCATATTGACACCATGAGTGTGTCACAGAATTTTATACCATTGGGCAATGAGGACAAAAAAACTACATTTTTACCACCAAAATTTTGTTTTAGCCAAAGATTTTACATTTTCACACAAGAAGTGGATAAAAATGGCAAAAGATGTGTCCCACAATTTCTTCTGAATGTGGCAATATCCCATATGTGGCTGTACAGTGCTACTTAGCCATGTGGAGAGACTAGGGGGGAATGAAACACTATTTGCCTATTCAAGGGAATGGGTCTGTGCACATGTCAGTGTGTTTCCACGGACCTTGGTTCTGTGGGCAAAACACGCTGACATGTCCATTTTTTATGTCAGCATGGGCCATAAAACATCCCGCACACGTGCATACACATAACACACATGGATATCATCCATGTGACATGCATCGGCGCCGGGGAAGAAGAGTTACAGTGAGCGCTGTTCCCCGGTGCCGGGTGCTGAACACAGCTTTCATCATTCTCCCCTGCTCTGTCGGTGATCAGCATGAGCATGGTAGAATGATGAGAGTTACATTTAAGTAATAAAAGAGACAACAGGCGGAAGCTGATGCGACTATTACCCGCATCAGCCTACTCCTGCTGCTGCTAATAACAGTGACAGCAGGAGCGGCGGATGGGAGTATTAATCTGCCGCTCCTGCACTGTAAATAAATACGGTAATAAAAAAAAACGGAGTGGGTTCCCCCTATTTTTGATAACCAGCCAGACAAAAGTCACAGCGGAGGGCTGCAACCCTCAGCTGTCAGCTTCAGCAAGGTTGGATATCAAGAATAGAGGGGTCCCCACATCATATTTTTTAATTATTTAAATAAATAATAAAAAAACGGTGTGGGGTCTCCCCATTTTTGACAACCAGCCTTGATAAAGCTCACAGCCGGGGCTGGTATTCTCAGCCTGGTGAGGGGCCATGGATATTGACCCCCCAGCCAAAAAATAGCAGCCCGCAGCTGCCCAAAAAAGCACATCTATTAGATGCACCAATTCTGGTGCTTTGCCCGGCTCTTCCCACTTGCCCTGTAGTGGTGGCAACTGGGTAAATAGTTGTGGGGTTGATGACCGGTGACATCAAGCCCACAGCTTAGTAATGGAGAAGCGTCTATAAGACACCTATCCATTACTAATCCTATAAATGTATGGTAAATAAAGACATAGCAAGAATAAAGTCTTTTTTTTGAAAAAGATGAAACAGACACCTTTTATTTTATTAATTAATCATTTACTATTTTTCATTATTTGACAGACACTGTTATCCTTCTTTATTTCTTTTATAATTTTTTATTTTTTATCTTTTAGCCCTTTTGTATTAATTAGTCTTTATTCACCTATATTATGTGGCCATTACTTTTCACCTTACTTATTCCTTTAACCTTTATTGGTCATTACACTCATACTCTGTTTTTAAGGACCTCTGTGTCTTCTATAGCTAGCACTTTGCACTTTATCTTTACACACATCGTTGTACTCAGTGCACTTTATTTTTATATATACCTTTGTGCATAGCTCAGTGTAATGTTGTTATACTTTATTGTTTTAACCCTGCTGTTCTAATTGCATTTACTATACATTTGTACTGGTTCGGGTCAATATTGCCCGACCTATTGAAATGTTGATTTTAGCTACTGTAAGTGTATTATTTAAATACCTATTTCATTATTAAACTGTTTGTGACTAAGGCCGGATGTAAGCCACGCCCACTTCCTGTTATAGCCACTGCGCGCCACACATCCAGGCAGACAAGCGGTGGATACCGCGTCGCCAGGACACACTCGTACCTCAGCTCCTCTCAGGTCTGTTACCTTACCCCCTCCTACCTCACCACTACACCTTTTTTGGAATTATTACCTATAATGCGCTCCCTACATACAGGCCACCCACGTTATTCCAGACCCTGTCTCAGTTGGATCCTGTGAGCCTGCATCCATTATCCTCCTGGTAGGACTATGGACCTTTACTACTCTTGTTATCTGTATGGGGCTTTCTCCTCACCCCACTGCCGTATATTTACTGGCGCTATTTTCACTACTCCTATAGATTAAAAGCACCGGCAGATTAACACTGCCTCACCATCCACCGCTCCAGTAGGCAGCACGGTATGTCCTTCAGTCCACCATTGGACCATGCTAAGTTTTTTCTGGCATATTATTGGATTTAAGAGTACATTGTATATTTAACCTCATAAAGGAACCACATAATTGTCCCCTCAGAGATACCTACTATATATTTGTGTCTTATGCAATTTTATTGTGTAATGTTCTTAGAACTCCTCCTTATAGTATACTATATATTTCTCCACATGACCGTACCATCTTGTTTATGTACATACTTTGTTTTTCCTTTTTGTCATATATTGAGTGATGTGAACTCATTATGTTTTCTTTGTTATTTTCTGTACATAGTTACTGAAGAAGGCCAACAAAGGCCGAAACGTTTAACTTCTCTTTTGCTAATAAATCCAAAAGAGATTCACCATAAGTTGAGTGCCGGGTTTATTTTATATTAAAATTCAATAGAACGTCATTCTTAACGAAAGGTACGTCAATGCCCAATTATGTGCATGCACAGGCATGAACCCCCACAAGGAGGCTTATTAAAGTGAGCAGCCACAGTCCCTAGTAAGAAAAGTACTTGCACAGTCACAGTAGGACTCTAGTAAAGGACGCTAGTCAAGGCAAAACTGCTCATTCCAGTACATATATGTCTAGATGCAGGAGCAACCATGATAAACCCCTGTACAGAGATCAATTGAAGTGACAGCAACCATTATTGTAAAAGTATCAAGGGGCGCATGTATAGTCACGATAGAACTGTAATAGGACAGTACACTTACCTAAGTATGACAAACATACACCAGGGCCACATTCATTCAATCTATGGAGACTAATACATGTTATATTGATCCCAATCAAGTGAATTATAATCCTCAGTCCCAAATAATAAAGGGAACACAGACATATATATTGCATTGATTTCATTAAGATACAAGAACTTAATATCCAGATCAAAAGTTTTATTAGATATTTAAAGCACAAGTCCCCACATATAATGCACGTAAAACCCTCAACTGTCAGAAAATGAGGTATGATCCCTATTTGAGCTCTCAAAGTAGAAAAGAATAAGTGCTAATTATGACCCTATTCAAATGTAGTGGATGAATGCTAATAAAGATCCTTGGTTATCAATTATTACCATAAACGATGTAATTATGGTAATATTGAGTCAAAATCCAAACATCTATGAAAATCATGGATTGAGTAGCGATTTAAGCCATATTGGGAGAACAGCTCCGAGGTGACAGCAGTAGGATAAGAGTGAAGGCTTTAGAAGAAGGGGCCTCAAGGTGCCAGTGGCTATAGTCAGAAGGGGGAAGACCAAATCAAGGAGGCAACAGGCTTTCCTTACAAAAAGGGGATTGTCGATAGAGGTCACACGGGGCTCCCAAAGAAGCCTCTTTGATCAATGAAACCAAGCTCAATCACTGAAGATGGTGTAAGGCCCATCTGTGAATTAGAATAGATTATAATACCAACAAGAAACCAATCTCAGAGGTGCCTGATCACACCTAATAGTAATAAAATGCCGGACAAGGCTACACGTCTTAGGCGTCCAGGTAAAACACAGAGGAGTCCATGGCATAAAGGTATGTATTCCACAAGAGATCCAACTGATGGTAACGTTGTTAGAGTTCAGTCCAAAGATGACTCGTTAGGCATGAAGATCCTTAAAGCAGGAACATCTGCAGATGGAAAAGGAGAGAAAAAAGGAGTGTAAAAGGAGGATCAGCCCAGAAAACCAGTAAAGAGGAGTTCCTCATTTAAACCAGTCAGGGTTACCGTTCAAAGTTCAAAACTCCATCGTGACTCCAATTTAAATTTTTATGGATGTCGTACCCCCCTGGCGGAGCATATAATTTTTTCCAAACCCACCACATGGGTTCCTGTATATTTGCGGCAATTAAGATAATGTGTAGCCACAGAAGTAAGAGTTTTACCTTTTCTGAGGTCTGAGGCAGCCAGATTGATGGTAGACAGGTGTTTTTGCATCCTCCTGCTGAGCTCTTGTGACGTTTGTCCATTGTATATCTGGTTGCATGGACAGGGAATAACATAAATCACATTTTGTTTTGCAGTTAATATATGATTTAAGGGTGTGGTTTGTTGAATCCAAGGGATTAACAAAAATGTCCCTCATGGGATCCTTGTCAAAATATCCCTAAAATTGGAGACTTTCCTAGCTGTAAGTAGGGGTCGATCTCTGACAATGGATGAGGTATGCAAATCAGTTGTTCAGATTTTCCAATGGTTAAAACTTGCCTTACTTGGTTTCACTAGGTGTTATAGTTTGTGATAAAACGAAGATCACATTCTTGTGGTTTTACTCGTGTTGTCAATAGGGACTCCTATGTATGTGTCTTAGCCCGTTGGTAAGCTATTGAGATGAGTTTTCTGGGGTATCCAATTTTCTTAATCTCTCCTAAGTGATCTTGCCTGGTTCTTAAAGTCAGTGTCCCATGTACATTTTCTTCTAGTTCCAAGGAACTGTCCTGTTAGTACACCTCTCCTAGTATGAAATTGATGAAAAGCTAAGAAATAATAGAAGATTGTTAGTTGCTGTCGGCTTGTGATACAGATTAATAAACAGACGTCCCTCATGCACTGTGACCGTCAAATCCAGAAAGGTGGCTAGGATGTTAGAAAGAGAATGTGTAAGCAAGATGTTCAATGAATTCTTGTAAAGGAATTCAAAAAATTGCAGGCATTCCAATTCCGTATCTTGCCAGATGAAGAATACATCATCAGTGTATCTTTGCCAACGTTGAACCTTGTCTTGAAACTAGTGTGATGGATATACCACCATGGATTCCCACCATCCAAGAAAGATAATAGAAAAAATTGGAGTCCAGCTCAACAGGACTGAATTTTCCTTTTCTTTTTCAAAAGAAAATATGGTACATACAAAAGAAAAATTTACATGGTTGACATAATCCAGTTGACGCGTTTCGACTGCACTAAGCAGTCTTACTCATGACTAATGGTCAAATAACATATATTCATTTATGTATTCTTTCACAAGGTATAACACAGATGTTCTTAATTCACTTAACAATTGGGTGTTACATGTTGTGAATTTGCTTTTTGCTCCCTCTAGTGGTTACTAGTTTTTTGACTCTGGTTTTTCTGTCATTCCTTTTATCCGCACCTGGGTCGTTAGTTAGGGGTGTTGCTATATAAGCTCCCTGGACCTTCAGTTCAATGCCTGGCAACGTAGTTATCAGAGCTAGTCTGCTGTGCTCTTGTCTACTGATCCTGGTTCCAGTTATATCAGCTAAGTCTGCCTTTTGCTTTTTGCTATTTGTTTTGGTTTTGTATTTTTGTCCAGCTTGTTCCAAATCTATATCCTGACCTTTGCTGGAAGCTCTAGGGGACTGGTGTTCTCCCCCCGGACCGTTAGATGGTTCGGGGGTTCTTGAATTTCCAGTGTGGATTTTGATAGGGTTTTTGTTGACCATATAAGTTACCTTTCTTTATTCTGCTATCAGTAAGCGGGCCTCTCTGTGCTAAACCTGGTTCATTTCTGTGTTTGTCATTTCCTCTTACCTCACCGTCATTATTTGTGGGGGGCTTCTATCCAGCTTTGGGGTCCCCTTCTCTGGAGGCAAGAAAGGTCTTTGTTTTCCTCTACTAGGGGTAGCTAGATTCTCCGGCTGGCGCGTGTCATCTAGAATCAACGTAGGAATGATCCCCGGCTACTTCTAGTGTTGGCGTTAGGAGTAGATATATGGTCAACCCAGTTACCACTGCCCTATGAGCTGGATTTTTGTATTCTGCAGACTTCCACGTTCCTCTGAGACCCTCGCCATTGGGGTCATAACAGTTTGCCAGGCCAGTATTAAATGTTTAATGCATTGCAGAAGAGGGATTATAAGAAAGAAGATTCTGAGTTTTGTTTTTTTTTTCTTTCTCCTTCCCCTTTACCTCAGAGTGGCTATGCTTGCTGCAGACATGAATGTCCAGACCTTGATTACAAGTGTGGACCAGCTGGCTACTCGTGTGCAGGGCATACAAGACTATGTTATCAGAAATCCTAGGTCAGAACCTAAAATACCGATTCCTGAACTGTTTTCCGGAGACAGGTTTAAGTTTAGGAATTTCGTGAATAATTGTAAATTGTTTTTGTCCCTGAGACCCTGTTCATCAGGAGATTCTGCTCAGCAAGTAAAAATTGTTATTTCGTTCTTACGGGGCGACCCTCAGGATTGGGCTTTTTCGCTGGCGCCAGGAGATCCGGCATTGGCTGATCTTGATGCGTTTTTTCTGGCGCTCGGTTTACTTTATGAGGAACCCAATCTTGAGATTCAGGCAGAAAAGGCCTTGCTGTCTATGTCTCAGGGGCAGGACGAGGCTGAAGTGTATTGCCAAAAATTTCGGAAATGGTCCGTGCTGACACATTGGAACGAGTGTGCACTGGCCGCTAATTTTAGAAATGGCCTTTCTGAAGCCATTAAGAATGTTATGGTGGGTTTTCCCATTCCCGCAGGTCTGAATGATACTATGGCACTGGCTATTCAAATTGACCGGCGGTTGCGGGAGCGCAAAACCGCAAATTCCCTCATGGTGTTGTCTGAACAGACACCTAATTCGGTGCAATGTGATAGAAAAACCGCAAATTCCCTCATGGTGTTGTCTGAACAGACACCTGATTTAATGCAATGTGATAGAATCCTGACTAGAAATGAGCGGAAAATTCATAGACGCCGGAATGGCTTGTGCTACTACTGTGGTGATTCTACACATGTTATCTCAGCATGCTCTAAACGTATAGCTAAGGTTGTTAGTCCTGTCACCGTTGGTAATTTGCAACCTAAATTTATTCTGTCTGTAACTTTGATTTGCTCACTGTCATCTTATCCTGTCATGGCGTTTGTAGATTCAGGTGCTGCCCTTAGTCTCATGGATCTCTCATTTGCTAAGCGCTGTGGATTTACTCTTGAACCATTAGAAAATCCTATTCCTCTTAGGGGTATTGATGCTACACCATTGGCAGCAAATAAACCGCAGTATTGGACTCAGGTTACCATGTGCATGACTCCTGAACACCGCGAGGTGATACGTTTCCTGGTTTTACATAAAATGCATGATTTGGTCGTTTTGGGGCTGCCATGGTTACAGACCCATAATCCAGTCCTGGACTGGAAGGCTATGTCAGTCTCAAGTTGGGGCTGTCGTGGTATTCATGAGGATTCCCTGCCTGTGTCTATTGCTTCTTCTACGCCTTCGGAAGTTCCGGAGTATTTGTCTGATTATCAGGATGTCTTCAGTGAGTCTGAGTCCAGTGCACTGCCTCCTCATAGGGACTGTGACTGTGCTATAGATTTGATCCCAGGCAGTAAATTTCCTAAGGGAAGACTGTTTAATCTGTCGGTACCTGAACATACCGCTATGCGTTCATATATCAAGGAGTCTCTGGAAAAAGGACATATTCGTCCGTCTTCTTCCCCTCTTGGTGCGGGATTCTTTTTTGTGGCAAAAAAGGACGGATCTTTGAGACCTTGTATTGATTATCGGCTTTTAAATAAGATCACTGTCAAATTTCAGTATCCTTTACCGCTGTTGTCTGACTTGTTTGCCCGGATTAAGGGTGCCAAGTGGTTCACCAAGATAGACCTTCGTGGTGCGCACAACCTTGTGCGCATTAAGCAAGGTGATGAATGGAAAACCGCATTCAATACGCCCGAAGGTCATTTTGAGTACTTGGTGATGCCTTTTGGGCTCTCCAATGCGCCTTCAGTTTTTCAGTCCTTTATGCATGACATTTTCCGGAAGTATCTGGATAAATTTTTGATTGTTTATCTGGATGATATTTTGGTTTTTTCTGATAATTGGGATTCGCATGTGGAGCAGGTCAGGTTGGTCTTTAAAATTTTGCGTGAAAATTCTTTGTTTGTCAAGGGCTCAAAGTGTCTCTTTGGTGTACAGAAGGTTCCCTTTTTGGGGTTCATTTTTTCCCCTTCTGCTGTGGAGATGGACCCAGTCAAGGTCCGAGCTATTCTTGATTGGACTCAGCCCTCGTCAGTTAAGAGTCTTCAGAAGTTCTTGGGCTTCGCTAACTTCTACCGTCGTTTTATCGCTAATTTTTCTAGCATTGTGAAACCTTTGACGGATATGACCAAGAAGGGCTCCGATGTAGCTAACTGGGCTCCTGCTGCCGTGGAGGCTTTCCAGGAGTTGAAACGCCGGTTTACTTCGGCGCCTGTTTTGTGCCAGCCTGACGTCTCACTTCCCTTTCAGGTTGAGGTGGATGCTTCGGAGATTGGGGCAGGGGCCGTTTTGTCGCAGAGAGGCCCTGGTTGCTCTGTTATGAAACCTTGTGCCTTTTTCTCTAGGAAGTTTTCGCCTGCCGAGCGAAATTATGATGTGGGCAATCGGGAGTTGTTGGCCATGAAATGGGCATTTGAGGAGTGGCGTCATTGGCTCGAGGGTGCTAAGCATCGTGTGGTGGTCTTGACTGATCACAAAAATCTGATGTATCTCGAGTCTGCTAAACGCCTTAATCCGAGACAGGCCCGCTGGTCATTGTTTTTCTCCCGCTTTGATTTTGTTGTCTCGTATTTACCAGGTTCAAAGAATGTGAAGGCCGATGCTCTTTCTAGGAGCTTTGTGCCTGATGCTCCTGGAGTCGCTGATCCTGTTGGTATTCTTAAAGATGGAGTTATCTTGTCAGCTATTTCTCCGGATCTGCGACGTGTGTTGCAGAGATTTCAGGCTGATAGGCCTGAGTCTTGTCCACCTGACAGACTGTTTGTCCCGGATAAGTGGACCAGCAGAGTCATTTCCGAGGTTCATTCCTCGGTGTTGGCAGGTCACCCGGGAATTTTTGGCACCAGAGATCTGGTGGCCAGGTCCTTTTGGTGGCCTTCCTTGTCAAGGGATGTGCGGTCATTTGTGCAGTCCTGTGGGACTTGTGCTCGAGCTAAGCCTTGCTGTTCTCGTGCCAGCGGTTTGCTCTTGCCCTTGCCTGTCCCGAAGAGACCTTGGACACATATCTCCATGGATTTCATTTCTGATCTTCCGCTATCTCAGGGCATGTCCGTTATCTGGGTGATATGTGATCGCTTCTCCAAGATGGTCCATTTGGTTCCTTTGCCTAAGCTGCCTTCCTCTTCCGATCTGGTTCCTGTGTTTTTCCAGAACGTGGTTCGTTTGCACGGCATCCCTGAGAATATTGTGTCAGACAGAGGATCCCAGTTCGTTTCCAGGTTCTGGCGATCCTTTTGTAGTAGGATGGGCATTGATTTGTCGTTTTCGTCTGCTTTCCATCCTCAGACTAATGGACAGACGGAGCGAACCAATCAGACTTTGGAGGCTTATTTGAGGTGTTTTGTCTCTGCTGATCAGGACGATTGGGTGACATTCTTGCCGTTGGCTGAGTTTGCCCTTAATAATCGGGCTAGTTCCGCCACCTTGGTTTCGCCTTTTTTCTGCAACTCTGGTTTCCATCCTCGCTTTTCTTCGGGTCATGTGGAGCCTTCTGACTGTCCTGGGGTGGATTCTGTGGTGGATAGGTTGCAGCAGATCTGGAATCATGTGGTGGACAACTTGAAGTTGTCACAGGAGAAGGCTCAGCGCTTTGCCAACCGCCGCCGCGGTGTGGGTCCCCGACTACGCGTTGGGGATTTGGTGTGGCTTTCTTCCCGCTTTGTTCCTATGAAGGTCTCCTCTCCCAAATTTAAACCTCGTTTTATTGGGCCTTACAAGATATTGGAAATCCTTAATCCTGTATCTTTTCGTCTGGATCTTCCTGTGTCATTTGCTATTCACAATGTATTTCATAGGTCCTTGTTGCGGCGGTACATTGTGCCTGTAGTTCCTTCTGCTGAGCCTCCTGCTCCGGTGTTGGTTGAGGGCGAGTTGGAGTACGTGGTGGAGAAGATCTTGGATTCTCGCCTCTCCAGGCGGAGGCTTCAGTACCTGGTCAAGTGGAAGGGCTATGGTCAGGAGGATAATTCCTGGGTGGTCGCCTCTGATGTTCATGCGGCCGATTTAGTTCGTGCCTTTCATGCCGCTCATCCTGATCGCCCTGGTGGTCGTGGTGAGGGTTCGGTGACCCCTCACTAAGGGGGGGGTACTGTTGTGAATTTGCTTTTTGCTCCCTCTAGTGGTTACTAGTTTTTTGACTCTGGTTTTTCTGTCATTCCTTTTATCCGCACCTGGGTCGTTAGTTAGGGGTGTTGCTATATAAGCTCCCTGGACCTTCAGTTCAATGCCTGGCAACGTAGTTATCAGAGCTAGTCTGCTGTGCTCTTGTCTACTGATCCTGGTTCCAGTTATATCAGCTAAGTCTGCCTTTTGCTTTTTGCTATTTGTTTTGGTTTTGTATTTTTGTCCAGCTTGTTCCAAATCTATATCCTGACCTTTGCTGGAAGCTCTAGGGGACTGGTGTTCTCCCCCCGGACCGTTAGACGGTTCGGGGGTTCTTGAATTTCCAGTGTGGATTTTGATAGGGTTTTTGTTGACCATATAAGTTACCTTTCTTTATTCTGCTATCAGTAAGCGGGCCTCTCTGTGCTAAACCTGGTTCATTTCTGTGTTTGTCATTTCCTCTTACCTCACCGTCATTATTTGTGGGGGGCTTCTATCCAGCTTTGGGGTCCCCTTCTCTGGAGGCAAGAAAGGTCTTTGTTTTCCTCTACTAGGGGTAGCTAGATTCTCCGGCTGGCGCGTGTCATCTAGAATCAACGTAGGAATGATCCCCGGCTACTTCTAGTGTTGGCGTTAGGAGTAGATATATGGTCAACCCAGTTACCACTGCCCTATGAGCTGGATTTTTGTATTCTGCAGACTTCCACGTTCCTCTGAGACCCTCGCCATTGGGGTCATAACAGTTACATATAGCAAACAATGTAGCAAATACTAGAAAGACATTCCAAAACTGCAAATTATTAGTGTCCATTAATTTTTTCCACAGTGCAGGTGAAAAAATTATATATAAATAAAGTCACACACCAAAATTCTAAAAAACACATGCAATAGTGTGATGTTGAAATAAGAAAAATTATCATAGACCAGAATAAAAACCCCAAAGGGTATTTAATAATGACATGATATAATTATACTATATTATGAAGGTGGATGTGAATTCCACAAAATAAAAATTAAAAAAGTTATATTAAAAAATATATTTTTATTGTATATATGAAAAATGTGTAATTTTGGTGTTTCAATTATTACCGTATATACTCGAGTATAAGCCGAGATTTTCAGCCCAAATTTTTGGACTGAAAGTGCCCCCTCGGCTTATACTCGAGTCACGGTCGGCGGGTGAGGGGGAGAGGCCGCTGAGGCATACTCACCTAGTCCCCGCGCTCCTGGCGCTCCCCCTGCCCGTCCCACGGTCTTCGGTGCCGCAGCTCTTCCCCTGTTCAGCGGTCACATGGGACCGCTCATTAGAGAAATTAATAGGCTGCTCCACCTCCCATAGGGGTGGAGCTGCATAATTCATTTCTCTAATCAGCGGTGCCGGTGACCGCTGACAGAGGAAGAGGCTGCGGCACCGAAGACCAGCTGTCCGGGGGAAGGAGCGGGACGCCGGGAGCAGGTAAGTATCGCATATTCACCTTCCCTCGTTCCACCCGCCGGGCGCCGCTCTGTCTTCGCGTCCTCTTTTTCTGACTGTTCAGGTCAGAGGGCGCGATGACGTACTAGTGTGCGCGCCACCCTCTGCCTGATCAGTCAGTGCAGAGAGACGCCGGGACGGGACGCTGAGGAGCTGCAAGCAAGAGAGGTGAGTATGTGGTTTGTTTTTTTATTGCAGCAGCAGCAGCAATGTCACAGCTTTATGTGGAGCATCTATGGGGCAACAGTGCAGAGCACTATATATAAGGCACAGCTTTATGTGGAGCATCTATGGGGCAACGGTGCAGAGCACTATATATAAGGCACAGCTTTATGTGGAGCATCTATGGGGCCATAATCAAAGGTCAAAGGTGCAGAGCATTGTATATGGCACAGCTATCTATGGGGCCATAATCAAAGGTGCAGGGCATTATATATGGCACAGCTATCTATGGAGCATCTATGGGGCCATGATCAAAGGTGCAGGGCATTATATATGGCACAGCTATCTATGGAGCATCTATGGGGCCATAATCAAAGGTGCAGGGCATTATATATGGCACAGCTATCTATGGGGCCATAATCAAAGGTGCAGAGCATTGTATATGGCACAGCTTTCTATGGGGCCATAATCAAAGGTGCAGGGCATTATATATAGCACAGCTATCTATGGGGCCATAATCAAAGGTGCAGAGAATTGTATATGGCACAGCTTTCTATGGAGCATCTATGGGGCCATAATGAACTGTGCAGAGCATTATATGTGGCACAGCTTTATGTGGAGCATCTATGGGGCCATAATGAACGGTATGGAGCATCTATTTTTAATTTTGAAATTGACCGGTAGCTGCTGCATTTTCCACCCTAGGCTTATACTCGAGTCAATAAGTTTTCCCAGTTTTTTGTGGCAAAATTAGGGGGGTCGGCTTATACTCGGGTCGGCTTATATTCGAGTATATACGGTATTTCAATTTTTCTAATTCCTTATTTCATTTTAGTATTTGCTACATTGCTTGCTATTTATAACACACAATTGTTAAGTGAATTTAGAACATCTGTGTTATACCTTGTAAGAGAATATATATAAATGACTGCATGTTATTTGACCATTAGTCATGAGTAAGACTGCCTAGTGCAGTCGAAACACGTTGACTGGGTCATGTCGACGATGTAAATTTTTCTTTTGTATGCACCATATTTTCTTTTGAAAAAGAAAAAGAAAAGAAAAATCCAGTCCTGTTGATACGGACTCCAAGTTTTTCTATTATCCTTAATGTGAGGCAAGGGAGAGGCCGGTGTCTGAGCCCCAGGTGGATAAGCATAGAGCAACTGGGTGAGCTGGAATCAAGTTTCTATAATCCAAGAAAGATGTTTTCAAAGGCCAGTGCACATCGAGCTCCCGTTGCCACTCTGGAAATTTGGGGGTAAAAAGACCTATCAAATAAAAAATATTTATGACGGAGGACAAAGTTGTGCAAGTCAATAATAAAGGAGTCATGCACCTGGTCTGATCCTGTTTGAGCATCCAAGAAGGGATGCAGGGAGGAAGATGTAACAGCCTATGTTCTAATACAAAGATTTGACATCACAAGTGACTAGAATGAAGTTGGCAAGGAGGGAGATGTTCCAACAAATAAAATGTCCAGTATCTTTAACAAATAAGGGGAAATGGAACGCTCGCCAGGGCCGTGGGGTACTCGGTACCGGGTCCATTACTCAAAGGAATGTGTCACGGCGGTTGCGACCCGGTCCGAGGCCCTGGGCGCCCATGTTAAAAGGATAGTCTTTAAAGGGGTTTTTGAAATAAAGGAATGTTTCTGATGCCACCTGTGGTATTCAGTCAGGGATGACCAACGCTGTTTAAAGGGGTCCTCTGGGGTGGTGTTATGGCAGCCAGATGGTATAACTTCCCACAGGTGAAGTACGTCCCCAGGGCTCCTTGTGAATAGATGGAAGATGGTGAGTGGTGCAGTAATGAACGAAGGACGCAGTTGTGCAATCTTTTTACCTGGTTTACTGATGGTAGTAGGCAGCCACAGTCCAGGGCACCAGATCACAGGTACAGGCAGGGTCCGGCCAGCTTGGAAACGAGTTCAGAGTTCAGCTTTACCAGGTGGAGTTAAAAGACTTCCTTCTAGCGCTTGTTGTTGTAGTCCCTTACTGCCTTTGGTTTCTCAGCTAGGTCCTCTCAGTTATCTCTGTCCTTTAGTGAAGTGGGACACAAACCCGTATGACAGGTAACTCAAGCCTTTTTACAGAATCTCTATCATGACCCGGGCTCTATGTGTCACTGTGTCTCCTAGGTGTTAGGGCGGACAGGTTACGTGTACTCTAGCTTTCCTACCGGTTTCTGCTATGTGTCTTAGAGTCCCACAAAAGCCTCAGTCTTCCTGTTACCGGTATCTGCGCTCTGTCAGGGAGGTAGCCCTCTCGCAGCTATTCTCCCTTGTTATCACTCTCCTGTACTTCGCTCTCTGGCACGCTAGCTAAAGGCTGTTCTTTATTCTGTATCTCACTATCCAGGGGCTACAGCACTTTAAGCTGTACGGCCCCTCACCCATCCTTCTGCCTTAGACTGCTCCAGTCTGCTGTCTCGCACCAACTGTCTAACCCTTCCTAACTGCCTAGCAACTACCTAGCAACTAACTCCTCCTCCCGACCAGAGAGAGCAGCTCGTCTGAAGTTGGGTGTAGAGCTTCCCCTTCTGGCCTGGAGTCAGAACGGTGTTGTATGTGCTAATTACCTGTTAAGAGGAATCTTCTATTGCTTCCAAGCGTGACATCAGTCTCTCCATGAGGAAAGCAATGCCACTGTGACAACCAGGACCCTGGGGTGTCAAAATCCCCCCTCCATTAAATCCAGTACTCCCTGACTGGGAAAAGAAAACAACAGTTACAGGTTATTAAAAGACATGCCAAATTTTTGTAAATGTGGATAATTAGGTTAAACATTTGTAAACTTAAGCTTCCCTTTATGGGAGATAATTTCTTAAATGTTGCAGGAACATATAGAAGGGAGGTTTCTTTCTTGAACATTACATCAAACAAGTGCAAACATTTTTCAGATGCACAACATTACATTAATAAAATTTTTACTTCTTGTTCTAGGGCAGGTCTTCAGGCCTGCATCCTTCTGGATTGGAGGCCAGCTTGATCTTCTCCTTTTAGGGGCCACTTGCATGGACTGCACAATTTTGGTTAAGGGCATAGTCCAGTATACTGTCCTGCACCCTCTGTTTACATCCAAAGAATCTCATTTTTACTATTGCTGCAGTGCAAGTGTCAAAAGTGTCCTTCAGTTTGGCAAATAGTTGCTCAATAGTTCCTTTTTCAATATCCAGCCAGGATTTTACTTCTCTTTGTGCTGCACCATTTAATTGGCCAGTTAGGATGCTGACTTTTTGTTGTTCCAACAGGGTACATCTGAAATAAGCTGCAGAGTCTTTCTTTAAAGTCATTAAAGGGCCACTGTCACCCCCCTCCAGCCATTATAAACTAAAAGAGCCACCTTGTGCAGCAGTAATGCTGCATTCTAACAAGGTGGCTCTTTTAGTTTTTGGTTCAAGTATTCCCAAAATAAAGCGTTTTCAAACTTAGCCAAAATACCTGTCTCTAGCCAGGGAGGCGGGTCCTCACTCCCCAGCTTGAACCGCTACTCTGCCGTCACTCCAATCTTCAGGGGCTTTCGTCGCCGCCCCCTCAGCGCTGTTTACGCTTCAAAACCGGCGCCTTCGCTGTGTACTACTGTGCTGCACAGGCGCAGTTAGCTCTGGCCGTCTGACGTCCCAGCCAGGCTTGCAGCCATTTATAACGGCTGGAGGGGGTGACAGTGGCCCTTTAAGGGTGTGGGACTCCCCTGAATATTGTGGCAGCCAGGCCGCTCCTGCTATATAGGGCATAGATAGTGGCATTATTGGAGCTGTTACTGCGGTGGGGTCTGGACTATTTGCAGGAGCTGGGGGCACTGCGGGGACTGGTGGCATTATGGGATCTGTGGCTGCGACCACCGCTAGTTCTCCTCCCAGGTCCGACATTTCCATTTCCCCCTGCTAACCTTCAGTTTGACGTCTCTCCTGCGGAGTCTGCAGCGGTTCCTCCTGTGCATGGTTAGTCACTCTTTCTGGTCCTCCGTCCAGGGCTTTGCAGTGTCTTCATTTGCGGTTCTCCTGCACGGCATCCTCACTTGCGGCTTTCACTTCAGGCTCTGCCCACAATGGCACACCCCTATTTTCCTGCGCTCCTTGCGGCACTCTTTCTGGCTGCTATTTGTTGGTGGTTATTTTGAAAACAAATTGAGCGCACTGTGTGACACAGTTATGGCGGCAGTTATGGTGGGATGCAGTTATGGCGATGTTTAGATGGTGATGTTTTAGAAACAAAGCAAAGTCCAGCTCACCATAGTTAACATCTCTGGATACTCGGAGCACGGAACCGCTGTGTCAGGGCGTAGAAGGATCAAGGAAGAAGGAAACATCCAGCTCAACGAGATAGTGAAAAAACGTGTCGTTCCTTTATTCACTTCAATAATATATGTGGAGGATAAAACATCAGCAACAACAGAAATAAAAACAGTATCAACGCGTTTCTGGTGACAGAGCACCCTTAGTCATGACTAAGGGTGCTCTGTCACCAGAAACGCGTTGATACTGTTTTTATTTCTGTTGTTGCTGATGTTTTATCCTCCACATATATTATTGAAGTGAATAAAGGAACGACACGTTTTTCACTATCTCGTTGAGCTGGATGTTTCCTTCTTCCTTGATGTTTTAGAAACCCATTAAAGACTCTGATACACAATTTAATAAAGTCTTGCTAGTTTCTCAATAAAGCACAGTCTCTTAGGCGCACAAGACCCATTTGCTGGGTCTGTCCATCCTGTTCATGACGCCAAAATGAATCGCCCGTCAGGGCCGTGGGGTACTTGGTACCTGCTCCGTTACTCAAAGGGATGTGTCACGGTGGTGGCGACCTGGTCCGTGGCCCTGGGCGCCCATGTTAAAGGGTTAGTCTTTAAAGGGGTTTTTGAAATAAAGGAATGTTCCTGATGCCACCTGTGGTATTCGGTCAGGGATGACCAATGCTGTTTAAAGGGGTCCTCTGGGGTGATGTTATGGCAGCCAGATGGTATAACTTCCCACAGGTGAAGTAGGTCCCCAGGGCTCCCGATGAATAGATGGAAGATGGTGAGTGGTGCAGTAAAGAACGAAGGACGCAGTTGTGCAGTCTTTTTACCTGGTTTACTGATGGTAGCAGGCAGCCACAGTCCAGGGCACCAGATCACAGGTACAGGCAGGGTCCGGACAGCTTGGAAGCAAGTTCAGAGTTCAGCTTTACCAGGTGGAGTTAAAAGCCTTCCTTCTAGCGCTTGTTGTTGTAGTCCCTTACTGCCTATGGTTTCTCAGCTAGGTCCTCTCAGTTATCTCTGTCCTTTAGTGAAGTGGGACACAAACCCGTATGACGGGTGACTCGAGCCTTTTTACAGGATATCTATCATGACCCGGGTTCTATGTGTCACTGTGTCTCCTGGGTGTTAGGGCAGACAGGTTACGTGTAATCTAGCTGTCCTACCAGTTTCTGCTATGTGTCTTAGAGTCCCACAAAAGCCTCAGTCTTCCTGTTACCGGTATCTGCGCTCTGTCAGGGAGGTAGCCCTCTCACAGCTATCCTCCCTTGTTATCACTCTACTGTGCTTCACTCTCTGGCACGTTAGCTAAAGGCTGTTCTTCCTTCTGTATCTCACTATCCAGGGGCTACAGCACTTTAGGCTGTATGGCCCCTCACCCTTCCTTCTACCTCAGACTGCTCCAGTCTGCTGTCTTGCACCAACTGTCTAACCCTTCCTAACTGCCTAACAACTACCTAGCAACTAACTCCTCCTCCCGACCAGAGAGAGCAGCTCCCCTGAAGTCAGGTGTAGAGCTCCCCCTTCTGGCCTGGAGTCAGAACGGTGTTCTATGTGCTAATTACCTGTTAAGAGGAATCTTCAAATTGCTTCCAAGCATGAACATCACTCTCCCCGTGAGGAAAGCAATGCCACTGTGACAACCAGGACCCTGGGGCGTCACAGAGACATGTGCCTATCGGCTGTAGGAAAAACTCAATATATGTGCTGGCCCTCTCATAAAGGCTACCAATGCTAGAGACAATTGTGCAACCCGGAGGTCTTAAGATGTTCTTGTGGACTTGAAAACAAATTGCGCGCACTGTATGACACAGTTATGGTGGCAGTTATGGTGATGTTTTAGAAACCCTTTATAATCTTTATAATCCCCAATTCACATGCAAAATCTAGTAGGTTCCTAAATTTGATAGAAAAAAGGATGATAGAGTCAGAAGGAAGTCCCTGACAACCCCTGTAATACAACAATTAACATCACACATGATGGTATGTGAGAAAGAATTGTGATTGTAATCAAGCAACATACAAGGCTGCTGTGCTTCACTTTGTACATCACTTACATCCAGCTGTTTGTTGTGAATACTGGGTGTCGGACCCCCACTGATCTCATATTCATGATCTATCCTTTGAATAAGTCATCGATATGTCAGTCCTGGAAAACTTCTTTAATATATAATAAATAATATCACTTATGATGATATGTGAGAAAAAAATTGTGGTAGCTTTAGTAGATACTTTGTAGACTTCCTGTAAGGAATATTCGTGAGGTTAACTGTGCCAGTCAAAATGGCTTTTACCATGCATATACAAATTGTGTTCATCTGCATAGGAAAAGGATGTACGGCTTAGGAGTTGTTTTATTTTAAATGGTTTCTATACTAATATGTTGATTAAGAAATTAAATGTTTAAGGGATCTGCAAAAACAGACATGGGAGTATAAATGTGACTTTAGTCTTTTCCTCTGGAATAAAAAACATATCCACTGAATATTTTTAACTAAAGCGAAAATGTTATAGTTGGAGATGAGTGGATCAGGAAAATTCGAATTGCCTTTTCGCATGGTTTTAGCTTGAGATTTAATTTGCGGAGAAGTTATTCTCCATGAATTTAATGTCTTTTATTATGCTTTGGGGTCTTTCCAGTCCTCATAGTATAATAACTTAATATTTGAAAATAAAAACAAAAACTGACTTCTGGCCCCTTTGCTACTTACTACTACCCTTCTGGTCCTCGCTGCATCCTCAGGTTCCCCTCCACTTGCAGCGGAACCTTCAAATCTTCTGCACTGTGTCTGGACTTCCAGGCATCATGGTGCCAGGGAAGGTTCTGCACATGCACACGCTCGATCATCAGCGCTATGATGTCACAACATAAGTTGCAGCCTACTGGGCATGTGCATTGAAACTTCTCATGCACCAGTACACCGGGAAGTTCCAGCCCAGTGCGGGAAGATGCATAGTTTCTACTGCAAGTGGCCTGGAATCTGAAGATGCGCCGAGGACCAGATGGGTGGAGGTGAGTAGCTAAGGGTCTGTAAAGGTTAGTGCTAATGAATACCTGGCTTGCATAGACCAATGCCATCGCTACAAGTGACATGACTTGCAAGGTTGTGCTGGTCTGTGCAAGCTGGGTATTCGTCTTACAACACGCACAGACAGTTTGCTCTGTTGCCTGCTCATTACTACTAATCTGGGTGGGTGAGAGAGAGTACACTGTCATTTTGCACATTGCACAGTGAAGGAGCAGTGACTAGCTCAGCACCTAAAACAAAGGACACTGAAGACACTTCACTTCAGGGAAGAGACCGAGGCTGTGGTAGTGACTGCAGTCTGTGCCCTCTGACGCTTTGTTTGGGTATACCAGCCCAATTCTCAAATGAAATGTCATCAAAAAGGATGTAGAAAAAAAACAAAAGAAAAGCACTTAGATATTGTATTTAGGGAGGGAAAGGGAATTTTTAATTAAAGTATAGTAGAAAATAGTTTAGATTATTGCATTAAATAGATAGGGATTTATCATGAAAATTAATTTGTATTATTTAAATCATTGATTTAAATTATTACAGTGATTGGATTAGTTTGAACCTCAGCAACTCCAAAATTCGCCAAATTCACATTTTTTCCCCCTTTTGAAGTTGTAATATTCCAGTTTATGTGTTATAATTGTGAAGGGATTTGCTGCCCTGTGTTCCTATAAATACTGAATTTAAACTTTGCTTGACGTGTGCACAAACTAAGGTACTGAGAAACCTCAGCAGCTCTAATGTAATATAACACTTCTTGTAATGTCACTTTTACAAGGCTATTTTCTCTCTGAAGTTTGTTTCAAGAGTCCCCAGTGGCAAAAAAGTAAGCAAATGCTATCAGCGGGTCATACTTCCAAACTGTAAACGAAAATGGGGAATAAGCTTCTGTCTAAATAAGTTAAAGCCGAGATCTTTTCCTGAGACAGCAAGGTCACTAAGGTAAGTGCTAAATCTCTTTCAGCTTTATTTGCATATAAAGTACAAATATTGTGACCCAGAGTTGTATTGTGGCCTTTTAATACAGGAAAAATAGCATTGTTAGTTCTAATAAGTAGGTATATGTTGTTATAGCTTTAAAATATAAACTAGTAATAGAATACTAAATATACTTTACCATTAGGGCAAATTGATTCATAGTCCAATGACACATCACATTTGCAATATGTAGAAATATGTTCATACAGGTAGTAAGCGTTTAGTGTTGCTTGTAAGAATCCTTTATATTTGCTGCCACTGACACCTAAATGGTAACTGCACTTTAAGGCTATGTGCACACGTTCAGTTATGTCAGCAGAATTTTCCTGAACAAAACCGGACTTTTTCTGCAGGAAATCCGCTCGCGTTTTTTTCACGCTTTTTGCGCATTTTAATCGTGTTTTTTGCGTTTTGTTTTTGTGGATTGTTCACTTTTTTTCCAGAGCTTCCCAATGCAATAATATAGCAGCAAAAACGTGAAAAATCCGCAAAATTATGTAGTGTAGAAAAAAGCACCACTGTAATAATGCACACCACGTCATATGTACACAAAGTACAAAAGAGGCTTTTATTAATACAACACACATGGGTTAAAACATAACTAAAAATGCAACACAGCAGAGTACCTGGTCCATTAGAAATGAAATCCACATAACAATTCATGCATAATAAAATACCTAAACATGGCCTATACAACTATTGGCTCATGGGACTGCTAATCTGAACTTTATAACCCGTCACACAAGTATGACTCTAGCAGAGAAATATACCGTATTTTCTGGTGTATAAGACGACTGGGCGTATAAGACAACCTCCAACTTTTCCATATAAAATATGGAATTTGGGATATGCCCGCCGTATAAGACGGGGGTCATCTTATACGCCCAGTCATCTTATACGGCGTATGGTTCTCAGGGTCTGGAGGAGAGGAGACTCTCCTTCAGGCCCTGGGATCCATATTCATGTAAAAAATAAAGAATAAAAATAAAAAATATGGATATACTCACCCCTCCGACGAACGCTGGCTGTCACCACTGCAAGCGTCTGCCTCTGTTCCTAAGAATGCAGTGAGTGTAGGACCTGTGATGACGTCGCTGTCTTGTGATTGGTCGCGTGACCGGTCACCTGACTGCTCACGTGACCGCGGCGTCATCGAAGGTCCTTCACACTCTGCATTCTTAGGAACGGAGGCAGACGCTTGCAGCGGTGACAGCCAGGGGCCGTCCGAGGGTGAGTATATCCATATTTTTTATTTTTATTCTTTATTTTTTACATGAATATGGATCCCAGGGCCTGAAGGAGAGAGATGTAAACATGAATCTTACGGTAAAGTTTGAAACGTAGTCATATCCCAACAGGGGTCTTTTGTATTATGACTGCATACTGAAGGAAACACAGGTATTTCTCTATTAGCTGAGCTATCCCATGATAGGAGCAAATAGCTCTTCCTGACATGATGGAGGATGAAAGGAGATCGAGTGTTTTTAAAATTTTATCATTTTGAAAAATTCCCTCTCCCTTTTTCTCCATTTCCTCCCCTTCTTCCCTCCATTCCCATTCCCCCCCACCCAATACACTCTCTCTCTCTTTTTATATATATATTATATATATATACCCAAGACTTTATTGGTGAAAGTACATCGAAATACATGAATGACCAATATTGGGAGCAGTGGCAAGCTAACATTTTTGAGCAAATATTGGGTATTATACTTGCCAATAGCCTGAGACATGGTTAACCAACTTAATGTGGCCTGATGTGGCCTATATCCTCTATAGCTACATGTGAACTGGTCTCCTTTAGAATTAAAGGCACGCTGTCAGAAGTTGCAGGATGCACAGAAAAAGAGACATCAATTAGCGTTTCGCAATGTGATTGTTTGGGGAGTGAAACGCGCGTTGGGGTCTCTTTTCCTACGTTCATTGCTGGTTGGTCCTTTTTGTCATTTTATGCCTCAGCATTATGTCTTTTTGTCATACCAGGGTTAATATGACATATCCCACATGAGTTGTACTCTCAATGATTCCATCTATGTATGTATACTAAGAAATTGTGTCATGGGATTTAATTCCTGATTAATGCATTATAGGTTTGCCTATCCTTGTTATTGCACTATGCACTTTTTGTTACACTAGTTATAATCATCCCCCCGTTTAGCGCTTGTTTAGTTGCTATACCATAGGACTATATACTATAGAGCCATTACCCTTGTATACCTCCTGACTTGCTATTGGCGCATATATCCTGTAGACTGTTATATATTACCAACCTGCCTATGTGTGAGACCTACAGTAGGTGTCGCCACCCATTTGTATTGCATTTTATTATCATTGTCTGTATTCAACTGTCTTTATCCTTATGATTTTAACTTTATGTGGAGTAAAAAATATATTGTATAATAAACTTATGTACATCTTGCAAGAACTGCTCTGGTGTCCATTTAATTTAGGCTATATATCTGTATATTTATGACCAAGCTCCCCTATTTTCTTATTACAGGCCTCTTTTTGGGTTAATACTAGAACATCACAAACATCATAAAATTAATAACCCCTGTTTATATCCACAAGAATGCTAGCAACTAGAATAAGGGGAGATGATAAGAATTTTACAAGGAGAGTGCTGGATAAATCATGGTGTGCTCACATGATCACTGTTTTAAATTGATATATTCAGCACTAGAGATGAGCGGAGTTCAAGTCGAACTGTTCGCCAATTTCAAATTCGAGCTGTTTTGGTCGGTATTCGAGTCGTTTGTCGAACTCGAACAATTTGCTTAAAATTCAGCTGTTCGAGTTTCTGTTCGATAACTGTCCGTTCACCAAAAGCCTCACTTGATTTGCACATTAAAACGGTTTATCATTGTTAATAGACTGTTTCAGTGTATAGTGGGCGGGGGATAGATCTGTGCTGAAATAACGCCGATCCCCATTTTTTTTTCTTTCCCGCATTTACAGTGGAGCGGTGCAGTCTCTCAGCCTATCGGCAGTGTGCACACACAGCAATGTACATGTGATGCAGACAAGCAAGGGCATGTGTCATTGGCTGTCTATGTCACATGTCCTTGCCCTATAAGAATCAGCCATTTGCCCCGTCGTCACCATTTCTTCACTGCTGCAGCTTAGTGTTAGACTGCACCGCTGTTGCTGTGGGCGCTATACAGTATAAGAGTGTGAATTGTGAGCGAATTGTCAGAGAGATAGGTTTAGGGATTCGGGGGGAGTCGGGACTAGTTGTAATATCAGCCCTTTTCAGGGTAGGTTACAGCACTGTTTGCCAGGCAGGTTTGTGCCAGTGCTGTGCAAGTGTTTGCCACAGCATTTGGTGTAATCTAGCTCAGCCAATCCTTTTGAGCTAGTAGCATTGTCTGATAGTCATCTGAGTAGCCCGCCTGTGTATCTAAATTTTGACTGCATCTAACCCAGGAAATCATTTTGGGCTTAGTAGCAGTGTCTGCACGTCAGCAGAGTAGCCCACCTGTGAGGCTAGCTATACCGCCTGTGTATCTCAATTTTTACTGCATCTAACCCAGTAAATAGTTTTGGGCCTAGGAGCAGTGTCTGCACGCCTGTGTATCTAAATTTTTACTGCATCTAACATAGTAAATAGTTTTGGGCCTAGGAGCAGTATTTGCACGAATGTGTATCTAAATTTTTACTGCATCTAACCCAGTAAACAGTTTTGGACCTAGGAGCAGTGCTTGCATGTCAGCGGAGTAGCCCGCCTGTGAAGCTAACTACACCGCCTGTGTATCTAAATTTTTACTGCATCTAGCCCAGTAAATAGTTTTGGGCCTAGGAGCAGTGTCTGCACGCCTATGTATCTAAATTTTTACTGCATCTAACCCAGTAAATAGTTTTGGGCCTAGGAGCAGTGTCTGCACGCCTGTGTATGTAAATTTTTACTGCATCTAACCCAGTAAATAGTTTTGGGCCTAGGAGCAGTGTCTGCACACCTGTGTATCTAAATTTTTACTGCATCTAACCCAGTAAATAGTTTTGGGCCTAGGAGCAGTGTCTGCACGCCTGTGTATCTAAATTTTTACTGCATCTAACCCTGTAAACAGTTTTGGGCCTAGGAGCAGTGTCTGCACATCAGCAGAGTAGCCCGCCTTTGGAGCTAACTACACCGCCTGTGTATCTTGGGCCTACTAGAATTTTGTGCTTCTCAGCAGCGTACCCTACCCATGAAGCAAGATACACTGCCTGTTTACCTAAGTACTAATTTTTAACTGCATCTAGCCCAGGAAATCCTTTTGGGCCTACTACAATTTTGTGCTACTCAGCAGCGTACCCCACCCATGAAGCAAGCTACACCGCCTGTTTACCTAAGTACTAATTTTAACTGCATCTAGCCCAGGAAATCCTTTTGGGCCTAGTAGCAATTTCTGCTACTCAGCAGAGTACCCCACCCATAAAGCAAGCTACACCGCCTTCTTCCTTTCTCAAACTAACCCCTCGGCTCTGGGGTGTCCACTCTCCCTCCAGCTCTCTCCTTCTCACAGGTGGACTACCGCATGTATTCACACTGTGGCGAATCTTTTGGGCCCAGGCTTAAGAAGTTGTCGAGGTAATGGATAATATGTGCCGCCTGTACAAACGTCCATGACGACACATTCGAGGAAGCAACTAAACGCCTCAAATAGTGAGCAGGATATGGAGCACCCCATGGGGAAACAGCAATCTATGTAGTATGCTCCTTCACAAAAGCAGCCCAATGGGAGGACACTATTCGGAGGTACAGGTACTAGTAACCGGAACGCCCCCTCAATGTCTGTTTTGGCCATTAGGGTGCCCCTTCCCAACTTCTTGACCCGCCTGATTGCCTCATCAAAGGAGGTACAGTACATAGTACTGTACTTGGTTCCGCGTCAATGTTGTCGTTTACTGACCTGCTCCTTGGATATGACAAATGGTGGATTAGTCTAAATGTATTGGGTTCCTTTTTTGGCACAACTCCCAATGGGGGTACCACTACGTCTTCTAAGGAAAGTGTTCTGAATGGACCTGCCGCCATTCTACCTAAAGATATTTATTTTTTAATTTTTTTGTCATGACGTCTGGGTGTTGGTAGGGTGATTTTTAATTTTTACTCCAGCCTTTCTTGACTTTAGAAGGGCATGACATGCCTTTATCTGTGTCTCCTCCTTTTACTCCTCCACCTCTTTTCTTTTACTATATGTAGTTGTGACTTTTCCATGTGTTTGTTGTGTCTTCTGAGCAGTTTATCAGCTTTTGGACACCTTTTAAGGTGTTTTCTATGTGTTTCTATGTGTTTGTGTTTGCCTGCCATTGGTTTCAATGGGGTTTGACGGTGTTGGAACGTTCGACGAACATTCGTCGAACACGCCCCAGTTCGACGAACCGAACCAAACTCGAACACTAGGGGGTTGGCTCAACAATATTCAGCACTCTCCTTTTAAGATAGCTATCATTTGCCTTTATTCTCTTTGTTGGCATTCTTGTGGCTATAAACAGGGGTTGCTAATTTAATGATATTTATGATTTTCTAGTCCATGTATCATATACAGTGGGAAAATACTGGATTACTTACCAGTAATGCTCTTTTATAGAGCCCAGCCACGACAGCACCCACTAGAGAGAGCGGATCTAGGAACAGGAAACCTACAGAGAGATAAAAGGGGCGGCCCCCCTCGCTCCTCAGTTTGGATTACAGAGAATAGGAGGAACCGCTGCCAGGCTTCAGTTAATAGGCTCAGTAAAATGTACATATTTACAAACTTATACTATATCTTTTAACTTACTAACACCTCACCACCAAGGAACCTCGTGCTACGATAAAAGGGAGGGATGTGAACGGGTGCTGTCGTGGGCTCTATAAAAGAGCATTACCGGTAACGGTAAGTAATCCGGTATTTTCTATTCGCCACGACAGCACCCACTAGAGAGATTTACAGAGACTATATTTTGGGTGGGTTCACCGTTTCAAGGACTGATATTCCAAAGGCTAAATCAGAGGAAGAATACAGATCTAATCTATAGTGCTTATAAAAAGTACTAGGTGAAGACCAGGTTGCAGCCTTACATATAAGGTCTGTTGGCACATCTGTTTTCTCCACCCAGGAAGCCAACAAAGCCCTTGTTGAGTGTGCTCCCACATGTAGTGGATGATCTCTTCCTTTAGCTTTATATGCCAGAATTATGGCCTCTCTGATCCAGCGTGATAACGTATTCTTTGTGACTTTGGAGCCTTTATTCTTACCCTGGAAAGACACAAAGAGAGCCCTACTCTTCCTCCAGTCCCTAGTCTTCTCTAAGTAGGCTAGAATAGTACTCTTAACATCTAGGGCATGAAGTTTCTCCTCCTCTGGAGTTGAGTGATCTTCATAAAAAGTAGGCAGGAAGATCTCTTGCGATCTATGAAACTTAGTGGCAACTTTAGAAAGATAGGACGGGTCCGTCTTTAGGATTATTCTGTCAGATGTTACCGATAAAAACGGGGGGTCTATTGACAAGGCTTGGAATGGCGTAGTGCTTTATGAACTGTAATATTTGAGACTGTGGTCCCAGTTCTCTTCAGGTCATTGACCAGGTCCTCACGTGAGGTTCTGGGTTGATTCCTGACCTTTCTCAAAATCATCCTTACCCCATGAGACAAGATCTTGCATGGAGCCCCAGAACATGGAAAATTGAGTCATCTTGTGTTTCTTCCATTTTCTAATAATTGTGCCAACAGTTGTTGCCTTCTCACCAAGGTGCTTTCCTATTGTTCTGTAGCCCATCCCAGCCTTGTGGAGGTCTACAGTTTTGTCCCTGGTGTCCTTAAACAGCTCTTTGGTCTTGGCAATGGTGGAGAGGTTGGAGTGTGATTCAACTTGTTACCTGTATAAAAGACACCTGTCCACACAATCAGATAGGTGAAATTCATACAGGTAATGAGTACAGAGTAGGAGGGCTTCTTAAAGAAAAGCTAACAGGTGTGTGAGAGCCAGAATTCTTACTGGTTTGTGGATGATCAAATACTTATTTCATGCAATGAAATGCAATTTATTTAAAAATCATACAATGTGAGTTTCTGTTTTTCAGTTTTAGATTCTGTCTCTCTCTTTGTAGGTGGGAAAACTTGCAAAATCGGCAGCATATCAAATATTTATTTTCCCCACTGTAGTCAAGATTATTTCAGGAATTGTTTTCAGCATAATTTATTAATATTCCTTTGTGGTAATATATTGATATATATTATTCGCACACTGAATAATGGTATTTGTGTCCCTCATGTGTCAGCATCTTTCTGATTTTAATACTAACTTTTAAATATATATCTAATAAAAGATTCATTTTTTTATACTACCCTTGGTTATTTTACTCTTTACTGGGATAAAATTTGAAACCTGGTATATAGTAGTTGGTAACTTATCATATGCAAACTAGTTGCAAGTTAAATTTATGTATCAGCTGGCCAAGATGATTGTCTATAAAACGATGGTAGTCTCATGCTCAAAGCAGTAGTTGATGGTGAGATATAGAGCCTGAAAGTCAAAAGTTCAAAATATTGTTACACTTTTGCTTGTTAGTGTATGTATGTTGGTACTTGTACAATGTCTAGGTATACATTCACATTGTGGCCATTTAACAGACAAAACCCAAGATAAAAACGAAATGTGCCAATAATCTGTAGTAAGTAAACAAGTAAAAAGTAATAGTATGCATAAATAACATGGGATACTTAGTTAAAATATTTTTGTAAAAAAAAAAGTTAAATCATGCCTCTGTGACAAGCTTTACTCAAATAGGACAGTTCATAACTTTTGTAGTTTACCTACCGTATTTTCCGGCGTATAAGACGACTTTTTAACCCCCGAAAATCTTCTTAAAAGTCGGGGGTCGTCTTATACGCCGGGAATCGTCGTGTACGCCGGTGTATATGGTGGGTGGGGAGGGGGAGTGATCCTGATGACGAGGGGGCGTCTCACAGGAAAGTGAGTAATCCCCATTACCTTATCCTAGCGGTGCAGCGTGGGGGTGTCAGTGCTGGGAGCGGCGGCGGCTGCTGTGTTCTGGTGCGGCGGCTCCTCTTCTGTGTGGGGCCTCTGTGCTGTGAGGTGGCGGCGGCAGCGGCGTATCTTTATCCAGTTGGGGCTCCTCCGGCATCTCCTTAGCCCTGGAGGCCCCGCCGCAACTCCATCGGTGCAATGTGGTGGCCTCCGGGAAAATGGCCGCTGCTCAGATTCAGATCTCGTGTCCCGAGATTTCGGGACGAGATCTGAATCTGAGCAGCGGCCATTTTCCCGGAGGCCACCGCATCGCACCTATTGAGCTGCCTCCGGGAAAATGGCCGCTGCATTGCACCGATGGAGTTGCGGCGGGGCCTCCAGGGCTAAGGAGATGCCGGAGGAGCCCCAACTGGATAAAGATATGCCGCCGCCACCGCCACCTCACAGCACAGAGGCCCCACACAGAAGAGGAGCCGCCGCACCAGAGCACAGCAGCCGCCGCACCAGAGCACAGCAGCCGCCGCCGCCACTCCCAGCACTGAGACCCCCACGCTGCACCGCTACGATAAGGTAATGGGGGATACTCACTTTCCTGTGAGACGCCCCCTCGGCATCAGGATCACTCCCCCCCCCCCCCCCCCCAAAAGGCACATATTCACCGGCCCTATAAGACGACATAGGGTGTATAAGAAGACCCCCGACTTTTAAGAAGATTTTATATTTTAACTGGTAAAGTTGGGGGGTCGTCTTATACGCCCAGTCGTCTTATACGCCGGAAAATACGGTAACTATGTGTCAGCAGAGGTCAAAATTGATGGGACGAGAACAAGATCCAGACCCGAGCATTCAGACACTTGTCCATGGAAAGTTATATGAACAAAGTGCATAGCCTAAAAAGGAGGAGCCACTCCCCTGTTTGTACAAAGCACAAAAACTAAATCAAAACCAAAGAAATGAGCTTGAATATATGTTGGTTTAAGTACATTCAGGTCTGGGTCCTACTCCGTCCCCATCTGTTTTGATGGCTACTAACACAGTAGAAGGCACTGTACCGAAACGCGTGTTGGGGCAGCTGGGACCACAACCAACGTCGGACTGGAGCACCTTGGGCCCGCCAGAGAAAATTATTCTTGGGGCCCACTATGTAGCTACATAGAAATAAATACAAGACCACCAATTGTGTGGTAATACATGCTAATATCAGGATATAATATAAGATAGTACACATCTTAATTATGTAGCAGGGGTTGGGGTAACTCCCTCATAGAATATAATGTAGCCCCATCATAGAATATAATGTAGCCTTCCTCATGGAATATAATGCAGCCCACCTCATGGAATATAATGCAGCCCCACTCATGGAACATAATGCAGCCCCCTCACGGAATATAATGTAGCCCCCCACACAGAACATAATGCAGTCCCTCATAGAATATAATGCAGCCCCCTCATAGGGTTTAATGCAGCACCCCACAAAATATAATGCAACCCCTGTTATGATCCTTAGTGGTTGAGGATCAAAAAATTACTCCAGCTAAGTAACATACATAGGGCAAGCTCTAGGGAGGTGGCAAACTGGACTGACCGCAAATCTGAACCTATCCAAACACACTAGAAGTAGCCGGTGAACGTGCCTAAAAAATCCTAGACGTCTCGAGCCAGCCTGAGGAACTAACTACCCCTAGAGAGAAAGAAAGACCTCTCTTGCCTCCAGAGAAATAATCCCCAAAGAAATAGAAGCCCCCAACATATAATAACGGTGAGGTAAGAGGAAGGCACATACACAGGGGTGAAAACAGATTTAGCAAATGAGGCCCACTAATACTAGATAGCAGAAAATAGTGAAGGGGTCTGTGCGGTCAGTAAAAAACCCTTACAAAATATCCACACTGAGATTTCAAGAACCCCCGCACCAACTAACGGTGTGGGGGGGAGAAACTCAGTCCCCTAGAGCAACCAGCAAGCGAGGAAATCACATTTTAGCGAGCTGGACTAAAAACATAATAAATGCTGATAATCAAAAAATGATCAAACAAAAACTTAGCTTGTCTTGGAGAGACTGGGAGCAAGGTAGTCACAAGGAATCTGAAGAGCACTGAATACATTGAGAGCAGGCAAGGAACTGAGTATCCAGGTGAACTAAATAGGAAACCCAACCAAGGATAACGAACCAGCTGATGCGCCAACCTGCAGAAAGACAACACTACACAGTACCGCTTGTGACCACTAGAGGGAGCCCAAAAACAGAGTTCACAACAGTACCCCCCCTTGAGGAGGGGTCACCGAACCCTCATCAAGACCCCCAGGGCGATCAGGACGAGCCGCGTGGAAGGCACGAACCAAATCGGCCGCATGAACATCAGAGGCGACAACCCAGGAATTATCCTCCTGACCATAGCCCCTCCACTTCACCAAATACTGAAGCCTCCGTCTAGAGATACGAGAATCCAAAATCTTCTCCACCACGTACTCCAATTCGCCCTCGACCAGCACCGGAGCAGGAGGCTCAACAGAAGGAACCACAGGTACCACATACCTCTGCAACAAAGACCTATGGAACACATTATGAATGGTAAACGATGCTGGGAGATCCAAACGAAAAGACACCGGGTTAAGGATTTCCAAGATCTTATAAGGACCGATGAAGCGAGGCTTCAATTTAGGAGAGGAGACCTTCATAGGAACATACCGAGAAGACAGCCACACCAAATACCCAACACGAAGTCAGGGACCCACACCGCGGCGGCGGTTGGCAAAGCGCTGAGCCTTCTCTTGAGACAACCTCAAATTGTCCACCACATGGTTCCAAATCTGCTGCAACCTATCCACCACAGAATCCACCCCAGGACAGTCAGAAGGCTCAACCTGACCCGAGGAAAAACGAGGATGGAAACCAGAATTGCAGAAAAAAGGCGAAACCAAAGTAGCAGAACTAGCCCGATTATTAAGGGCAAACTCGGCCAATGGCAAAAAAGTCGCCCAATCATCCTGATCAGCAGAAACAAAACATCTCAAATAAGTTTCCAAAGTCTGATTAGTTCGCTCGGTTTGGCCATTAGTCTGAGGATGGAAGGCCGACGAAAAAGACAAATCAATGCCCATCTTAGCACAAAAAGTCCGCCAAAACCTGGACACAAACTGGGATCCTCTATCAGACACAATATTTTCAGGAATGCCGTGCAAGCGAACCACATTCTGAAAAAATAGAGGAACCAAATCGGAGGAAGAAGGCAACTTAGGCAAGGGCACCAAATGGACCATCTTGGAAAAACGATCACACACCACCCAGATGACAGACATTTTCTGAGATACCGGAAGATCCGAAATAAAATCCATGGAAATGTGCATCCAAGGCCTTTTCGGAATAGGCAAAGGCAAAAGCAAACCGCTGGCACGAGAACAGCAAGGCTTAGCCCGAGCACAAATCCCACAAGACTGCACAAAGGAACGAACATCCCGCGACAAGGAAGGCCACCAGAAGGACCTAGCCACCAAATCTCTGGTACCAAAAATCCCAGGATGACCCACCAACACCGAAGAATGAACCTCGGAAATAACTCTGCTGGTCCATCTATCCGGGACAAACAGTCTCTCTGGTGGACAACGGTCAGGTCTATCCGCCTGAAATTTCTGCAGCACTCGTCGCAAATCTGGGGAAATGGCAGACAAAATCACTCCCTCTCTGAGAATACCAGCCGGCTCAGAAACTCCTGGAGAGTCAGGCACAAAACTCCTAGAAAGTGCATCAGCTTTCACATTCTTCGAACCAGGCAGATATGAGACCACGAAGTTGAAACGGGAGAAAAACAACGACCAACGAGCCTGTCTAGGATTCAGGCGCTTGGCAGATTCAAGGTAAATCAAATTTTTGTGATCAGTCAAGACCACCACACGATGTTTAGCTCCTTCGAGCCAATGTCGCCACTCCTCAAATGCCCACTTCATAGCCAACAACTCCCGATTACCAACATCATAATTCCGCTCGGCAGGCGAAAACTTTCTCGAAAAGAAAGCACATGGTTTCATCACAGAGCCATCAGAGCTTCTCTGCGACAAAACAGCCCCTGCTCCAATCTCAGAAGCATCAACCTCGACCTGGAAGGGGAGAGAGACATCTGGCTGACATAAGACTGGAGCTGAAGAAAACCGGTGCTTCAGCTCCCGAAAGGCCTCCACGGCTGCAGGAGACCAATTAGTCACATCAGAACCCTTCTTGGTCAAATCCGTCAAAGGTTTAACCACGCTAGAAAAATTAGCGATGAAACGACGGTAAAAATTAGCAAAACCCAAGAACTTCTGAAGACTCTTAACAGACGTGGGCTGAGTCCAGTCATGAATAGCCTGGACCTTGACTGGGTCCATCTCCACAGTAGAAGGAGAAAAAATAAAACCCAAAAAGGAGACCTTCTGTACTCCGAAGAGGCATTTTGAGCCCTTCACAAATAAAGCATTAGCACGCAGGACCTGAAACACCATCCTGACCTGCTTCACATGGGACTCCCAATCATCAGAAAAGACCAAAATGTCATCCAGATAAACAATCATAAATTCATCCAGATATTCTCGGAAGAGGTCATGCATGAAAGACTGAAACACAGAAGGAGCATTAGAGAGTCCAAAAGGCATCACCAAGTACTCAAAATGGCCTTCAGGCATATTAAATGCTGTTTTCCATTCATCTCCCTGCTTAATGCGCACAAGGTTATACGCACCACGGAGATCTATCTTGGTGAACCAACTGGCACCCTTAATCCGAGCAAACAAATCAGACAATAGTGGTAAAGGATACTGAAATTTGACTGTGATTTTATTCAGAAGACGATAATCTATACAAGGTCTCAACGAACCGTCCTTCTTGGCCACAAAAAAAAATCCTGCACCAAGAGGGGAAGAGGATGGGTGAATATGTCCCTTCTCCAAAGACTCCTTTATATAACTCCGCATCGCGGCATGCTCTGGTATAGACAGATTAAAAAGTCGTCCCTTAGGGAATTTACTACCAGGAATTAAATTTATAGCACAGTCACAATCCCTATGAGGGGGCAGGGCACTGGACCTGGGTTCATCAAATACATCCTGGTAGTCAGACAAAAACTCAGGGACCTCAGAAGGAGTGGAAGAAGCAATAGACACCAACGGAACATCGCCATGAATTCCCTGACAACCCCAACTTGACACAGACATAGCTTTCCAATCCAAAACTGGATTATGAGCCTGCAGCCATGGCAGACCCAAAACGACAACATCATGCAAATTATGCAGAACAAGAAAGCGAATCACCTCCTGATGTACGGGAGTCATGCACATGGTCATTTGCGTCCAATACTGAGGCTTATTCTCAGCCAATGGCGTAGCATCAATTCCCCTCAGAGGAATAGGAAATTCCAAAGGCTCCAGGACAAAACCACAGTGCCTGGCAAACGACAAATCCATCAGATTCAGGGCAGCACCCGAATCCACAAAAGCCATAACCGGGTAGGATGACAAAGAACAAATCAAAGTAACAGACAAAATAAACTTAGGCTGCATAGTACCAATGGTGACAGGTTTAGCGATTTTTTTTAAGCGTTTAGAGCATGCTGAGATAACATGAGTAGAATCACCACAGCAAAAGCACAACCCATTTTGACGTCTATGACTTTGTCGCTCAATTCTGGTCAGAGTTCGGTCACATTGCATAGACTCAGGTCTCTGTTCAGAAAATACCGCCAAAGGATGAGCAGATTTGCGCTCCCGAAAACGCCGATCAACCTGAATGGCTAAAGCCATAGAATCACTCAGACTTGTAGGGGTGGGAAACCCCACCATAACATTCTTAACGGCCTCAGAAAGACCTTCTCTGAAATTTGCAGCCATGGCACACTCATTCCACCGACCATTTCCGAAATTTTTGACAATACACCTCTGCTTCATCCTGACCTTGAGAGATAGCCAGCAACGCTTTTTCTGCCTGATTCTCAAGATTAGGCTCCTCATAAAGCAGAGCCAGAAAAAATGCATCTACATTAAGCAATGCAGGATCTCCTGGCGCCAGAGAGAAAGCCCAATCTTGAGGGTCGCCACGCAAGAAGGAGATAACAATTTTAACTTGCTGAGTGGAATCACCAGAGGAACGACGTCTCAGAGATAGAAATAACTTACAATTATTCTTAAAGTTTAGAAACCTAGATCTATCACCAGAAAACAATTCAGGAATGGGTATCTTTGGTTCTGACATAGGGCTATGAATAACAAAATCCTGAATACTTTGCACCCGTGCAGTCAGATGATCCACACTAGCAGTCAGAGTCTGAACATTCACGTCTGCAGCTGAGCTCAAAACCACCCAGAGTTCAAGGGGATGAAAGAAGCTAAACAGACTGCAGCAAAGGAAAAGCGGGAGGAAAAAAAAAAATGTACTCAGGTCTTCTTTTTATCCCACTTCTGTGATGCATTAAACACTTTTGAGGCCTGCTCTACTGTTATGATCCTTAGTGGTTGAGGATCAAAAAATTACTCCAGCTAAGTAACATACATAGGGCAAGCTCTAGGGAGGTGGCAAACTGGACTGACCGCAAATCTGAACCTATCCAAACACACTAGAAGTAGCCGGTGAACGTGCCTAAAAAATCCTAGACGTCTCGAGCCAGCCTGAGGAACTAACTACCCCTAGAGAGAAAGAAAGACCTCTCTTGCCTCCAGAGAAATAATCCCCAAAGAAATAGAAGCCCCCAACATATAATAACGGTGAGGTAAGAGGAAGGCACATACACAGGGGTGAAAACAGATTTAGCAAATGAGGCCCACTAATACTAGATAGCAGAAAATAGTGAAGGGGTCTGTGCGGTCAGTAAAAAACCCTTACAAAATATCCACACTGAGATTTCAAGAACCCCCGCACCAACTAACGGTGTGGGGGGGAGAAACTCAGTCCCCTAGAGCAACCAGCAAGCGAGGAAATCACATTTTAGTGAGCTGGACTAAAAACATAATAAATGCTGATAATCAAAAAATGATCAAACAAAAACTTAGCTTGTCTTGGAGAGACTGGGAGCAAGGTAGTCACAAGGAATCTGAAGAGCACTGAATACATTGAGAGCAGGCAAGGAACTGAGTATCCAGGTGAACTAAATAGGAAACCCAACCAAGGATAACGAACCAGCTGATGCGCCAACCTGCAGAAAGACAACACTACACAGTACCGCTTGTGACCACTAGAGGGAGCCCAAAAACAGAGTTCACAACAAACCCCCTAATAAGGTATAATTCAGCCCCTTTCATACAGTATACTGTAATGCAGCCTCTCACCACAGGATATAATGTAGCCCCCTCAGAGTATAATGCAACCCCCCATAGAATATACTGTAACCCCCTCATTGTGCATAATGCAGCCCCCTGATATAGTATTATGTAGCCACCAGAATATAATGTAGCCCCTGAGAATAATGCAGCCCCCACAGAATATAATGCATCCCCCTCAAAGTATAACACAGCTCCCCTCATAGGGTATAATGCAGCCCCCCTCCTCCTCCTCCATCATTATCCTCATCAACACCTCCATCATTGACTTCTCACCCACCACCCCCATCATTGCCTATTCCACCACCTCCATCATTGCCTCCTCCCACACAACCACCATTGTCCTTTCCACCACTACCATCATTGTCCTTTCCACCACCCCATCATTACTTTCTCCCCCACCACCCCCATCATTGGCCATTCCAACACCTCCATCATTGCCTCCCCCCACCACCACCAACATAGTCCTTTCCACCACAACCACCATTGCCTTCTCCCCCACCATTCCCATGACAGCTCTCTCCATCACCCACATATTGCCAATCTCCAATACATGCACACAGCACCATTCCCATCACTGCTCTCTCCATCACCCACATCATTGCCAATCTCAAATAAACACACAGCACCACACGACATACACTCATGCAGGCAGACAAACAGAGACACAGCAACACTCACCTATCCGCACGTTCCCCGCAGCAGCAGCACATCCAGGAAGCAGCGTCTTCGACGCCAGCAGCTTTCTCTCTGAAACAGCCGCGCTGAATGATGACATCATCCAGCCGTGCTGTGTCAGACAGGAAGCACCAGGCAGCAGACAGGAGGCAGGACAGCATTGGATCCTTGCAGCTCTGCTTCGCAGCCAATCTGCAGGGATTAGCCACCCTGCAGTAGCCCACCTCCGGGGCCCCAATGCAGCCGCTATGTGAAATTAATGTTCACTCCCATGGGGGCATGGGGAAACATGAATATTCATCTCTCTTAAGCAGCTGGGACAGGCTCCTTTCTCCAGCTGCTGCTCAGCTGACACCAGGAGGACCCCCCTGACTCAGGGCCCCATAGCTGCTGGGAGTGCGACACACCACTGGCTGGGGGCCCCTGGAGCAGTGGGGGCCCTAGGCAGCTGCTGGCCAGTATGCCAACAGGTGTCAGTGCCCAGTTCTCCGGTGGGCCAGTCCAACCCTGACGGCAACCCTCAGGTAACATCAGGCATTGATTTACTCTTTACTTTTTCCTTGCTCAGCGCACTTATCTAACTCTGAATACGACTCTGTTAGACTTTTCTACTCTATGTTTACTTTTGAATTTTGATTCATAAAATATTTATATTATATTCGTGGGTATATCCATTTGCACAATGCACATGCACTTTTGAGCAATTTATAGTTTGTTTACCCTGCCTGGTCATTGCCTGTCATAGTTGTGATTTCATTTTTCTTGGCTTACTATTGTCATCTAAAGCATCAATCTTTTAAGTATTTGGTTCTTTGGTGCTGTTTTTTCTTCATATGATTAACATATAGTAAAAAGTACAATTTTTTGCTAAAAATAGTATTTACTAAGTAAGCTATGTTAATTACTATTACTATTTACTTAGTACAGGGCATTTACTCATTTTGTTTTTATCTTAGGTTTAATATTAGTCTTGGTGTCTTCTTTGAAATATTAACATTTTTCATTTGAAGCAGGTTATACAGACTTCTCTACAGATGGGTATGCCCTCTCCAGAGTTAAAAACACAAAAAAGCACAGTCAAACCAAAAACACTCTGTTGCAAAAAAATCACAGTGAACAACAGCAAGTGCTAGTAAAAAGATGGAAAAAAAACAGGGTATTTGGTTGATACGTTTTTTGCAAAAAATGTATACTAAGCCGCTCTTCCAAACGTCAAGGTATACCCGTATCAGAGCAGTCCTAACTTATGTACAGTATGTAATCCCTATTTAAAAACCTGGTCATCTGTACAATGCCTGTATGAGCAGGGTTCAGAGAGGGAATGTCCAATGTGGACATGCTGGATAGAACAGCTCTTGTGCGCACGGCTCAAAAAAAGAGGGGTAGAGGCCTCCCCAGTAACAATTATGTAAAACAAGAACAGAGTTAGTAGCACTTTTTTTGAGCACAAGCCAAAATTGTCAAACTTTTCCAATATAATTGCTAACTAGTGATGAGCGAGTGTACTCATTGCTCGGGTTTTCCCGAGAACGCTTGGGTGACCTCCTAGTATTTGTTAGTGTTCGGAGATTTAGTTTTCATCGCCTCAGCTGAATGATGTACAGCTCTAGCCAGGCTGAGTACATGTGGGGGTTGCCTGGTTGCTAGGTAATCCCCACATGTAATCAAACTGGCTAATAGCTGTAAATCATGCTGCTGAAGCGATGAAAACTTAATCTCTGAGCAGTCATAAATACTCGGAGACCACCCGAGCGTACTTGGGAAAACCCGAGCAACGAGTATACTCGCTCATCACTACTGGTAACTTTAAAATGTTGTAAAGTCAAGGTAGTGGATGTAAATTGACATCACTATGGTTGTTAATATCTGTAAGAGATAACAATATGGAAACAAGTGAACTAATATATATGTATATATATATATATATATAGTTTAATTCTACAATTTGGTTGTGATTTTAAAAATCACGCTAGCAAAACTTAGGCAAGTTGTCTAAATTTCATAATTGTTCTAAACTTTTTATATCTGTCCTTATCTATTTATAAAGTTGTCTTCAAACTTGTGTTTTGCCATTCTGTCAATATTTTCTACTATTTTTGCCAGCATGAATAAGGCAGTCTACAGCATAAATCATGCTGTCAAAATAAAAACAGAACCTGACAGAAATCTGATAGACCCCATTATAAGTCAATGGGATCCGTCAGGATTTATCTTTATCCATTTGAGAACAGATCTAACATAGCTCTGATGTAAATGTGAAGTGAGCATAAATAATATCAATATTATTAATGTCTGGAATATTCTTTTTCATAAAAGCACTGTACATTTTGAGGATAATAACCCCTAAGTCTCAGGACAACATTTTGCTTTTAAGCTTATTTAGGTCATTGAGATGCTATTAAATATATTCTTTAGAGAACTGCATGAAATTTGCAAACAATCCCACTGCCAAGGACATGAACAATTAGCATATGCCAGGATTAATATACTAGTGCATCCTGGTAGTAAAAACAAGGATTTGCTTTGCTTGACCCCAGTGAATACTATACTGCATTGTAAGCAAGTTATAATTTACTTTCTTAATCTACATATCGGCATATTATTAACAGCTTTGAGAATTTGTTTGGGTTCATAAAAGTTTGTTTATTACATTCAAAAGTCAGCTTATAATTTGGCAATAAATTATGAACAGCATATTAAATAATACAGTATAATTTATTTCTACTCTTCATTGAAATATTGTATTTATTCCAACCTTGAGGTTTTGAAAAATGGACATTGACACACTAGCTGCCATCCTCAGAAACAGTACAATTATTAGTATCATTATTACTTGCATGAATGTATTTGCAGTATGTTACAATAGTAAAAACTTGAATACAGCACGGTCTGTTCCCCTGTTCCCTTTCATATGCAGTAGAATTAACAATGTTGTTGGGATCCTATTGATTCTAAAGTTGTTATCATACAATTTTTAACTTAGTATTAGTTCACTACACAAGAGGTTGATCATAAAACAATGGTTTTAAAGTACATATATTTGAATCATTCTCTTGGTAAAATAAATCATATGTCACAATAAGAAAATAACTGGAATCGGGCGTAACTAGAATTCATAGAGCCCAATTGAAAACTCTGTAAATGTCCCTATGTCTTTTGACAGTAAACATAACTATGGAAAGTGCAGATAAGAGCACAATTACTTTTGCGTCAATCAGAGGATGAAAACTAAAGAAAACCCATGTAATAGAGCTATACACAAAGTTTTTTTAAGGCTGAGTCACACATAACGATATCGTTAACGATATCGTTGCAACGTCACGCTTTTGGTGACGTAGCAACGATCCCGCTAACGATCTCGTTATGTGTGACAGCGACCAACGATCAGGCCCATGCTGGGAGATCGTTGGTCGATGGGAATGATCAGGACCTTTTTTTGGTCGCTGATCACCCGCTGTCATCGCTGGATCGGCGTGTGTGACGCCGATCCAGCGATGTGTTCACTTGTAACCAGGGTAAATATCGGGTTACTAAGCGCAGGGCCACGCTTAGTAACCCGATATTTACCCTGGTTACCATTGTAAAAGTTAAAAAAAAACAGTACATACTCACATTCTGATGTCTGTCACGTCCCCCGGCATCCACAGGGTTAAAACTGCTTTTGGCAGGAGCGCTGCTAATATGCACGTGCTGCTGCCAAGAGCTTCCCTGCACTGACTGTGTCAGCGCCGGCCGTAAAGCAGAGCACAGCGGTGACGTCACCGCTGTCACTGCTGGCGCTAAGACATTCAGTGCAGGGAAGCTCTCGGCAGCAGCGCTTGTGCATATTAGCAGCGCTCCTGCCGAAAGCAGTTTTAACCCTGTGGATGCCGGGGGACGTGACAGACATCAGAATGTGAGTATGCACTGTTTTTTTTTTTTACTCTTACAATGGTAACCAGGGTAAATATCGGGTTACTAAGCGCGGCCCTGCACTTAGTAACCCGATGTTTACCCTGGTTACCCGGGTGCTGCAGGGGGACTTCGGCATCGTTGAAGACAGTTTCAACGATGCCGAAGTCGTTCCCCTGATCGTTGGTCGCTGGAGAGAGCTGTCTGTGTGACAGCTCCCCAGCGACCACACAAAGACTTACCAACGATCATGGCCAGGTCATATCGCTGGTCGTGATCGTTGGTAAGTAGTGTTGAGCGATACTTCCAATATGCAAAGGTATCGGTATCGGATTGGATCGGCCGATACCGGCAAAATATTGGATCTCGCCGATACCCGATACCAATGCATATCAATGGGACACAAAATATCGGAATGGTTCCCAGGGTCTGAAGGAGAGGAAACTCTCCTTCAGGCCCTGGGATCCATATTCATGTATAAAATAAAGAATAAAAATAAAAAATATTGATATACTCACCCCTCCGGCGGCCCCTGCTCTTAGCGGTGCCTCCGTTCTTAAGAATGCAGAGTTAAGGACCTTCGATGACGTCGCGGCTTGTGATTGGTCGCGTGACCGCTCATGTGACCGCTCACGCGACCAATCACAAGCCGCGATGTCATCGCAGGTCCTAAACCCACTGCATTCTTAGGAACGGAGGCTGCCGGTTACATCGCTAAGGTCCAGGGGCCGCCGGAGGGGTGAGTATATCCATATTTTTTATTTTAATTCTTTATTTTTTACATGAATATGGATCCCAGGGCCTGAAAGAGAGTCTCCTCTCCTCCAGACCCTGGGAACCATACACTGGGAACTTCCGATTCCGATATCACAAAAATATCGGAACTCGGTATCAGAATTCCGATACAGCAAATATCGGCCGATACCCGATACTTGCGGTATCGGAATGCTCAACACTATTGGTAAGTCGTTTAGTGTAACGGTACCTTTATCCATTTAAATGACTGATAATTAAACATTTTCTGCCTAAGGACTTGAATAGATGCCTTGGGCAGAGATTCACAAGGCTCAAGTGTTGAACCTACTCCACATGTGGTAGATGCTGGCTATGTTACATAGCCACATCTGTGTCTAACAGCCTCTGACAGAGCTAAGCTGATCTTCAACCATGGCTGTCATCCATTTACATACTGCTGTCTATCTCTGACTGCATCATTTAAATGGAGTGATTGCTCGTCCAAGTGCACATCGACTCCTATGAGAACACCACAACACGATTGAGCGGTATAGATGGATTATCATGGTAACCGAGGGCCTGCTAAAAGCCCTTTTCAATGCCACAGGCTGAGCTCAATATGAAACTGCGATTTGTTTTATAACTACCATATTTTTGTATTGCAGTATATAGCACAGGCAATAAAACTATCACCGGTTCAAGTCCCCAATGGAGACATAGGAAAAAAATGTATATTTGGTATCACAGTGTCTGTAAAGTCCAATCTAACAAAATCGAAAATTAATTCCATTGCATTGCAGTGTGTTGCAGGTTGTATTGCAGTTTAAAAAAGTAACTACATTTAAATCATCTGAATTAGCGAGTAAATGAGTTTGCGAGTGATTGGTTCTAAGCGAGAGTTGGGTTATAGAAAACCAGTCAGCATGGTTTTCTAATGTAAAATAAAGACATGGCTGTAATGGTCTTGTAATACTGATTTAATTGATACATTTGATGAATAAATCTGCTATGTTCTTCTTTAATCACTATTTGAATTTTTCTGCTAATTAAATTTTGGTTCACTAGGGCTGGTCTGTGCACTGGGTCTTCTCCCTGTCTATGGTTCCCCACCCCTCTACCTGCCTCCCATCTATGAATGGTGAAGCAAATCCAAAAATATTTTAACAAAATTCAGATTTTTTTTCAGCACTTGCAAAATTTGATGCTTGTTTGGTATGAAAGTGTTTGCATTGACCTGCTCAATCATGTTTCCAAGCTATTCTTAACACACAATGAATGTCATAAAAATAAAACCCAAAACTATTGAGGAATTGTATTTTTTTCACCAGTTTATGGCGTCGTGAATACATTGAATGGTCCTATCCAAAACTACAGCTTGTCCACGGACGCAAAAAAAACCAAGCCATCAGATGTCCACAGAAAGATATAAAATCAATGTCTCTTGGAAAAACATGGGGTTGGGTGGGAAGCAAAAGCGCAAAAACTATGAATTCCCTGGTCATTAAAGGCATAACGACAAATGTTGCTTTAATTGGTATTTTCAAGTCTACTCTCTTTACTTGTAGGGGCGGCACGTTTCTCTGCATGCCAGGTAGTCTTGCAACACACACTAAGGCTATGTGCACACGTTGCGGATTTCCTGCGGATCCGTAGTGCTTTTTACCGTACAGAAACGCTGCAGATCCGCAAGTGATTTACAGTACAATGTAAATCAATGGAAAAAAAATGCTGTGCTAATGGTGCAGAAAACTCTGCACTGAAAACGCTGCAGGTTAAAAGAAGGAGCATGTCATTTATTTGTGCCGATCTGCAGCGTTTCTGCACCCATTGACTTGCATTGAGTCGGGCACATCCGCAGCAAAACCGCAGATCTAAAAAAGATCTGCGGTTTTGCTGTGAGAAACACTGCAGATTGGGAGGGTGGAAGAGTGTGTGGGCGGAGTGTGGGCATAGACTGTGTGTGTGGGCGGAGACTGTGTGTGTGGAGAAGATGTGCGTGTCTGTGTGCGGGTGTTTGTGTGTGTCTGCGGCGATCGCGGGGGTTTGCCGGGATCACGGGGCTGTCGGGTGTCTGTGCGGGGCTGCTGGGGGTCTGCGCCAGGCTGTCAGGGGTCTGCGGTGGGCTGTGGGGGGTCTGCGTGGGGCTGCTGGAGGTCTTCGGTGGGCTGTGGGGGGTGTGCACCGCACTGTTGGGCATCTGCGCCGGGCTGTTGGGGGTCCTTGGCGGTGTGTGCATGTGCAGGCATCGTCCGATGGGACTACAAGTCCCATCGGGCTATGCCTGCTACAGTGACAATGATTGACACATTAGCCAATGATGGGACAGTAGTAGTCCCATCATCCGGCTATTGTGTTGAATGTAAAAAAAAAAACACGAACATACATCAGAACATACAACATATGACAGTACATACAACATATAACATATGACAGTACATACAACATATAACAGTACATACAACATATAACAGTACATACAACATATAATATATGACAGTACATACAACATATGACAGTACATACAACATATAACAGTACATACAACATATAATATATGACAGTACATACAACATATGACAGAACATACAACATATGACAGAACATACAACATATGACAGAACATACAACATACAACATACAACATATGACAGTATATGCAACATACAACATATGACAGTACATACAACATACAACATACAACATATGACAGTACTTACAAAATATAACATACATATATATAGACATACAATACATACATACAGTGCATTCACACATTACATACAATACATACATACAGACATACAGTACATATAACATAGGGTACATACTCACCATCACTTGTCACTTTGTACCCCGAAGCCAGTGTCACCTGTAAAAATATTTAAATAACAAACAAACAATATACTCCCTGATCCGCAGAAATCCACGAGTGTCCCACAACGATCTCCCGTGGAAAGCAGTAGCATCAGCTGATGCCACCGCTCTCTAGGGGCTCCAGGAATACAATGAAGGAAGGTATCCTTCCGCACTGTATTCCTCTGCCACTGTAAAAAATAGTCGCTAGTCTCACTTTTGGCACTGCTGTGTGAGAAAGTTCCCACGCAGCAATGGCATAAAGTGAGACCCTGAACTGAGGTAACCTCAGTGATACACTGCAGGAGCCATTGTCTCCTGTCAGTGTGTCACTGGAGGTCCTATAGAGCAGTGACATCACCCGATGTCACTGTTCTATAGGGGAGATCGTCTTGGGACACTTGTTATTAATTGGACTGCTTCGGACAGGGAGTATATGGTTTATTATTTTACTTTTTTTGCAGGCGCTCAAGTATAGTAAGTATGGTTAAATTAAGAATAATAAAATACTTTTTTATACTCTTTCACTACTCTAGGATTAACAATGGATAGGCGTCTTATTGACGCCTCTCCATTATTAACCCGGCGTAATGTCACCTTACAATAGCAAGGTGACATTAACCCCTTATAACCCCATATCTCACCGCTACTCGGGAGTAGGAAGAGAGGGGCTAAGTGCCGGAATTGGCGCCATTTCTGGGGCGGCTGCGGACTGGTATTTGTAGCCGGGGGGGGGGCAATATCCATGGCCCCTCTCTAGGCTATGAATATCAGCCCGCAGCTGTCTATGTAGCCTTTCTGGCTATAAAATATAGGGGGACCCCACGTCATTTTTTTTTTAGGTCCCCCTATTTTAAATGCCAGTAAAGGCTATGCAGACAGCTGCAGGCTGATATTCATAGCCTGGAAAGGGGCCATGAGTATTAACCCCTTCCCAGGCTACAAATATTGGCCCCCGGCCATCGGCTTTCCCCCTCTGGTGCAGAAAATTGCGTGTTTTTTTCCCATTTTTTTCTTCATGTTCATTAATCAACATCGGCCTATCTATGGATATATCTATCTATAGATATATTTATAGATAGTTATATCTCTCCATATATCTATCTGGCTAATTTCACATATCAGGTTTTTGCAGTCAGGCACAATCCGGCGAGTTTTGAAAAAAAAAATCTGTTTTTTTTTCTGCTGGATCCGTTTTTTCTCATAGAGTTGTATTAGCACCGGATTGCGCCTGATGGCCACATGTTACATCTGTTTTTTTGCTGGATCCATCAAAAAAGCTGTTTCCGCCGGATGGAAAACACATACAGAGGAACGTTTTTTCTGTCTGGCGAAAAAATGCACAGCGACGGATCCGGCAAAAAGCACATGAAACTGAGATGTTAAATGATGAATCCGGCCTCCGAATCCATTTTTTCATGCATGTTTCCAATCAAATCATGCACATTTTCCGTTCACTCTCTTTTCTTTAAAAAAAACGGATCAGTTGCATCAGTTTTTCACTATTTGCAACGGATCCGTTTTTTCAAAAATTCGCCGGATCCTGCCTGACGGAAACAAAGTGATGTGTGAAAGTAGCCTAACTATCCATATATCTATCTACATCTATCCATTTCATTCCTTCTATCTATCTATCTATCTATCTATCTATCTATCTATCTCAGGCCGGCGTCACACTTGGCGTAGGAAAATAGGGTCCATTTTTTATGGGTGTAATACGCAGAAATGTTCCCAAAACAGTGCTCTGTATGTAATCCGTTGGCAAGGTTGGCAAGACGTTCATTGGCGGAATTTTTGCGCAGTACTCTGACAAACGCAGCATGATGCGATTTTCTACGCCCGTAAAATGCGGCTGCGAAATATATGGCAGATAGGAGCTGCCCCATAGAGAATCATTGGTCCGTGTGTAATGCGTTGTTTTTGCGCCTCTCATACGTCCGTAAAACTCTCTAGTGTGACGCCGGCCTCATTCCTTCTATCTATCTCATTCCTTCTATCTGTCTGTCTGTCTGTCTGTCTGTGTGTAATGAGTGTGGGTTGGACAAATGTAAAAGAGGAGGTTGGACAAGAAATGACATCACAATTTTTTTTTTTGTCGATAACAGATCTTTATTTAGCTTTCAAAAACGCATACAAATCCGCATGGAAAAAACGCATAAAAAAACGCAGCAAAAACGCAACAAAACCACACCTGCGTTTTCTGGCAAGAGAAGGAAGAATTTAAAAAAAGAGAAGATGTTAGATAGTGTAGCTAGGGATGAATAGTAATATTCAAGTATATTAGAAATTAGTTTAGAATATGGCATTAAATAGATAGGGATTACTTTATACGTCGGACCATCCCTGTAACTGATTTCCAGTGCAATAACTAGCAAAGTGCAGAGTACTTTATTTACCCAAAATTACAGTTTTCCGACCCCAAAAAATCCCTACAAAAAATCCCTACTTTTTAACTTGCTGTTTAATGCTTGTTGTCTAGTGTTATCCATCTCCAGCAACAGAATTACAGAGATGGATTGCAGGAAAAATGTAGTGTTTTTTTTCTCTCTTGTTAAACTATGTACAGACAGGCAGGCTTTCATTGGAGCACAGGCAAATTATTGGACAATAGCACTGCATATTGGAAAGTGAGAAAAAGAAAGAAAAAGAAAGTTCCAACATCTATGATGCTAGCAGAATGCTAACAAAGAGGAACAACCCACTTAAAACAGTGAGCAACAAGTTACATAGCAATAGAATCGGGACTATTGTTGGACATGTTAGATTGGTACATGCACAAAAGCAGTTTCACCTTGTTGAGAACTAGGGCAGCAAGACCATGCTTCTACACTTGTTTGGATGAAATGACAGGTACATTTTGCTATCGGTTTGCTCTAAAGTAGAGGTGCAATGCATCTTTTGTACAAGCTTGTTAGACAAACTGTGAAATATTTTCATTTTATTCTAATGAGCCACTGGACCAGTACAGCATTCTGTGCTTAACTAGGACATCATATTATGCTTACTATAGGGGTTTATCCAATTATTTTCGTGGTCAAAAGCAAGAAACAGGATAAAGTGCTCATTAGTTTTTATCATATATTTTAACAATTGCTGAAGCATTTAATCCCTGCCTCACTTTTCAAAATCATAGGTTGCAAGACACATCATCAACATAGAGGAGGACAATGAGAATTGTGTTATGGGTGGCTCAGTGATGACTTCTCTATCAAAGTCTTTCGCAATACTAAAAGCAAGTCTTTTTAACCCCTTTACCCCCAAGCGTGGTGCACGTTAATGACCAGGCCAATTTTTACAATTCTGACCACTGTCTCTTTATGAGGTTATAACTCTGGAACACTTCAACGGATCCCGGTGAATCTGACTTTTCTCGTGACATGTTGTACTTCATGATAGTGGTAAAATTTATTTGATATTACCTGTGTTTATTTGTGAAAAAAATGGAAATTTGGCGAAAATTTTGAAAATTTCGCAATTTTCCAACTTTGAATTTTTATGCAATTAAATCACAGAGATATGTCACACAAAATACTTAATAAGTAACATTTCCCACATGTCTCCTTTACATCAGCACAATTTTGGAACCAAAATTTATTTTGTTAGGGAGTTAAGGGTTAAAAGTTGACCAGCAATTTATCATTTTTACAACACCATTTTTTTTTTAGGGACCACATTCATTTGAAGTCATTTTGAGGGGTCTATATGATAGAAAATAACCAAGTGTGACACCATTCTAAAAACTGCACCCCTCAAGGTGCTCAAAACCACATTCAAGAAGTTTATTAACCCTTCAGGTGTTTCACGGGAATTTTTGGAATGTTTAAATAAAAATGAACATTTAACTTTTTTTTCACAAAAAATTTACTTCAGCTCCAATTTGTTTTATTTTACCCAGGGTAACAGGAGAAAATGGACCCCAAAAGTTGTTGTACAATTTGTCCTGAGTACGCCGATACCCTATATGTGGGGGTAAACCACTGTTTGGGCGCATGGCAGAGCTCGGAAGCGAAGGAGCGCCATTTGACTTTTCCACGCAAAATTGACAGGAATTGAGATGGGACGCCATGTTGCGTTTGGAGAGCCACTGATGTGCCTAAACATTGAAACCCCCCACAAGTGACACAATTTTGGAAAGTAGACCCCCTAAGGAACTCATATAGATGTGTTGTGAGAGCTTTGAACCCCCAAGTGTTTCACTACAGTTTATAACGCAGAGCCTTGAAAATAAAAATTCTTTTTTTTTTTTTCACAAAAATTATTTTTTAGCCCCCAGTTTTGTATTTTCCCAAGGGTAACAGTTGAAATTAGACCCCAAAAGTTGTTGTCCAAATTGTCCTGAGTATGCTGATACCCCATATGTGGGGGGAACCACCGTTTGAGCGCATGGCAGAGCTTGGAAGGGAAGGAGCGTCATTTGGAATGCAGACTTAGATGGATTGGTCTGCAGAGGTCACATTGCATTTGCAGAGAATCTAATGTACCTAAACAGTAGAAACCCCCCACAAGTGACTCCATATTGGAAACTAGACCCCCCATGGAACTTATCTAGATGTGTTGTGAGAACTTTGAACCCCCAAGTATTTCACTACAGTTTATAACGCAGAGCCGTGAAAATAAAAAATCCTTTTTTTCCACAAAAATTATTTTTTAGCCCCCAGTTTTGTATTTTCCTAAGGGTAACAGGAGAAATTGGATCCCAAAAGTTGTTGTCCAATGTGTTCCGAGTACGCTGATACCCCATATGTTGGGGTAAACACCCGTTTGGGCGCATGGGAGAGCTCGGAAGGGAAGGAGCACTGTTTTACTTTTTCAATGCAGAATTGGCTGGAATTGAGATCGGACGCCATGTCGTGTTTGGAGAGCCCCTGATGTGCCTAAACAGTGGAAACCCCCCAATTATAACTTAAATCCTAATCCAAACACATCCCTAACCCTAATCCCAACGATAACCCTAACCACACCCCAACCCTATTCCCAACCGTAAATGTAATCCAAACCCTAACTCTAAATTTAGCCCCAACCCTAACTGTAGCCTTAACCCTAGCCCCAACCCTAACCCTAACCCTAGCCCTAACCCTAGCCCTAACCCTAACCCTAGCCCTAACCCTAGCCCTAACCCTAACCCTAACCTTAACCCTAATGGGAAAATGGAAATAAATACATTTTTTTAATTTTTTAATTTTTCGCTAACTAAGGGGGTGATGAAGGGGGGTTTGATTTACTTTTATGGCCAGTTTTTTGAAGCAGATTTTTATGATTGGCAGCCGTCACTCACTGAAAGACGCTTTTTATTGCAAAAAATATTTTTTTGCGTTACCACATTTTGAGAGCTATAATTTTTCCATATTTTGGTCCACAGAGTCATATGAGATCTTGTTTTTTGCGGGACGAGTTGACGTTTTTATTGGTACCATTTTCGGGCACATGACATTTTTTGATCGCTTTTTATTCTGAGTTTTGTGAGGCAGCATGACCAAAAACCAGCTATTCATGAATTTCTTTTGGGGGAGGCGTTTATACCGTTCCGCGTTTGGTAAAATGGATAAAGCAGTTTTATTCTTCGGGTCAGTACGATTACAGCGATACCTCATTTATATCATTTTTGTATGTTTTGGCGCTTTTATACGATAAAAAATATTTTATTGAAAAAATAATTATTTTTGCATCACTTTATTCTGAGGACTATAACTTTTTTATTTTTTCTTTGATGACGTTGTATCATGGCTCATTTTTTGCGGAACAAGATGACGTTTTCAGCGGTACCATGGTTATTTATATCCGTCTTTTGTATCGCATGTTATTCCACATTTTGTTTAGCGGTATGATAGTAATTGTTCTTTGCCTCATTTTGTTTTGTTTTTTACGGTGTTCACTGAAGGAGTTAACTAGTGGGACAGTTTTATAGGTCGGGTCGTTACGGACGCGGCGATACCAAGTATGTGTACTTTTATTGATGTTTTTTTATTTAAAGAAATGTATTTATAGGAACAATATATATATATTTTTTTTTTTTGAGGGGGATTTTTTTTTTTACACATGTGAATATTTTTTTTTTTACACTATAACATTGCCCCGGGGAGGGGGCATCATGTTATAGTGCAAGATCGCTGATCTGACAGTTTGCACAGCACTCTGTCAGATCGTCAATCTGACGTGCACAGCTCCTCCAGGCTTCCCGGTGCCTGCTCTGAGCAGGCGCTGTGAAGCCACCTCCCTGCAGGACCTGGATGCCACGGCCATTTTGGATCCGGGCCTGCTGCAGGGAGGAGGTAAGAGACCCTCGGAGCAACGCGATCACATCGCGTTGCTCTGGGGTCTCAGGGAAGCATGCAGGGAGCCCCCTCCCTGGGCGATGCTTCCCTATACCGCCGGAACACTGCGATCATGTTTGATCTCAGTGTGTCGGGGGTTAATGTGCCGGGGGCGGTCCGTGACCGCTCCTGGCACATAGTGCCGGATGTCAGCTGCGATAGTCAGCTGACACCCGGCCACGATCGGCCGTGCTCCCCCCATGAGCGCGGCCGATCACGCTGGACGTACTATCCCGTCGGTGGTCATACGGGCCCACCCCACCTCGACAGGATAGTACGTCCGATGTCAGAAAGGGGTTAATAATGCATTTTCAATAAAATGATATCTTTCCCCTCCATTAAAAAGGTTTGATTGTCTGTGATCTTGAAGATCTAAAAATGATTAACTAATTCAACCTGTAGCTATCATTAGGTAAGATTGCTGTATAATAATTTAACTTCTTCCTGACAACCATAACTTTTTTATTTTTCCATCGACATAGCTGTATAAAGGCTTGTTTTTGCAGTACAAGTTATAATATTGAATGGCACCATTCATATGTCATTTAATCTACTGGAAAGCGTGAACAAAAATTCCAAGTGTGGTGAAATTGCACAAAATAAAAAGCAATTCCACAATTGTTTTTGGGTTTTGCTTTTATGGTATTGATTGTATTGTGAGCTACGGAGTGAGATGCAGGCATAGTGCAGTAAGTGGCATGACAAGGGTTTTAGTAGTAAATTATAAGTGCTGTGCACTGTTTGTAGCTAGTGGAAACTGTGGACTATAGTTGTAACTTTTTGAATGGTGTATATATGCATTGCGGAATGTCAAGTTTCCCATGAAGGGGCTATGAGTGACTGTACACCCAGCTTCAAGATCTTCTGAAGTCAGTAGGTAGAATGGCTGCCGATCCATCTGTTTCCGCTTTGAGGTCCAAGACCTCTTGCTCTAGATCAATGGAACATCCAAGCCCCAGGATCCAGTATTGTGTGAGGAGCTCCATCAGTGACCCTCAGCCAGCTGTGTCAACTCTCCAGGCTCACCCATGGCCAGATAGGAGAAATGTGTACACATAGCTGTCATCACCAGTGGGTGTAGTCTGTTCCATGTCGAGGGTTGGCTTTGTACAGTGAGCTGCAGTAGAGTCCTTAGCAGAGGACAGAAGGGGATGCTAGACCTGGAGTAGGCTGCAGCTTAAACCTTTAGGAGAGATCCCATGCAACATATGTAAAACATTGTGATTCAGTCATGAGGTGCCTTTGGCCATGGTTTAATCCTCTCCCTCTCGGAGGTTAACCAAGAGATTCGGTCAGTGGCACAGCATAGACAACTCCCCATTTCTAGGAGCAAAGATTGCGACCTCCACAATGCCAGAGTACTTCTATCGAATTGAGCAAGTAGCAGGAGAAGCGTCCTAAGAGGACGGTGGATGAAGTCTGGGAACGGAAGTCCAACCATGTGGACACCAAGAATGAGCCCTAGGGACCGTCTTTTTACCAATTTCTTGTTGGTTATCTAGCAGATAGTGTAAGGGTAGTTGAAGGTGTATGTAGGAACAGGCAGTTGGAGAATTAATGTTGCAGTTATTGGATATGGTGTCATAGCAGCATGTTGTGAGTGAAGATGTGCAGTGGCTTCTCCATTTCTGGTTTGGGGTAATAGGGAACATTCCCGAGAAAGAAATTGCATGATTTCTAAGGGCTGTGCCATAAGGTTGAAAGCTTCAGCAAGTAAGTCATTGGTTGTAAATTTGTCTTAACCAGATAAATTATCAGCAGCAGAGTTGACCAGGAGGGACAAGACTAAGGAGACAGACCATGTTCATTTGTCAAAAAGGGACCTGGAAACTATATGTAGACTTTGAAGACCTAGGCTGGAAAGTAAAGGAACTGGGAGCGCAGATTGTCTTCTCATGCTTCCTCCCAGTGGATGGATATGGACCAAGGAGATTGAACAGGATTCTACAGGTGAACAACTGGCTACGTCGATGGTGCCGTGAGCTATGTTTTGGGTTTCTTGACTAAGGAGTGAATTACATGCATGATGAACTCCTTGCTAGAGATGGATTGCATCTTATGAAAACAGGAAAACGCATATTAGGTAGACACCTTGCTACACTCATCAGGAGAGCTTTCAATTAGAGTAATAACGGATGGCAAATATATGCCCAAGAAAACACATGCAGCTAATTAACTCTTCTGAGAACCCTGTTATTAAAAGTGGAAATAAAAAACAAAAAAATTCTGAATGATAATAGAGGAGCAAGAGAAACTGAGTACAAACTAAAAAATTCACAAGACCATGGGAAACAAACAAGGAGAATTGGAGCTTCTAGCAAAGAACGAAAGATATGGTGTCATATGCATCACTGAAACTTGGTGGGATGAACCACATGATTGGAATACAAATCTTAAAGGCTGCAACTTATTTATTAGAAACAGGATTAACAAGAGTGGATAACGTGTTGCATTGTATGTTAGGAAAACATATCTCCACAGAGAACCAAGCTTTAGGTACTGGAAGCTCTGTAGAAACTGTTTGGGTAAGAATACAAGGAGAGAAGAATAGAAAAGACATTATTTTAGGTGTTTACTATAGGCCACCTAGACAGGCTGAAGATAGGGATGAACTCTTTTTACATCAGATGTATCTGTTTTTAAAAAAGTTGTACTTAGTGATCATGAGAGATTTTAGCAATCCAGATATTTGTTGGAAAACTCTCTCAGGCAAAACTAATGGGTCCAGAAATGTCTTAACTTGCTGACAACTTTATCTTTTAAAAGGGAGAAGAGAGAACAACAGGATCTGCAATCTTGGACCTAATTCTTACCAACAGGGAGGAAATGGTTGAGGAAGTAAAGGTGGCTGGGAATTTAGGAGACAGTGATCATGCTATCCTCAAATTTTGGATTATACAGTCATGGCCAAAAGTATTGACACCCCTGCAATTCTGTCAGATAATACTCAGTTTCTTCCTGAAAATGATTGCAAACACAAATTCTTTGGTATTATTACCTTCATTTAATTTGTCTTAAATGAAAAAACACAAAAAGAATTGTCCTAAAGCCAAATTGGATATAATTCCACACCAAACATAAAAAAGGGGGTGGACAAAAGTATTGGCACCGTTTGAAAAATCATGTGATGTTTCTCTAATTAACAGCACCTGTAACTTACCTGTGGCACCTAACAGGTGTTGGCAATAACTAAATCACACTTGCAGCCAGTTGACATGGATTAAAGTTGACTCAACCTCTGTCCTGTGTCCTTGTGTGTACCACATTGAGCATGGAGAAAAGAAAGAAGACCAAAGAACTGTCTGAGGACTTGAGAAACCACATTGTGAGGAAGCATGAGCAATCTCAAGGCTACAAGTCCATCTCCAAAGACCTGAATGTTCCTGTGTCTACCGTGCGCAGTGTCATCAAGATGTTTAAAGCCCATGGCACTGTGGCTAACCTCCCTAGATGTGGACGGAAAAGAAAAATTGACAAGAGATTTCAACGCAAGATTGTGCGGATGTTGGATAAAGAACCTCGACTAACATCCAAACAAGTTCAAGCTGCCCTGCAGTCCGAGGGTACAACAGTGTCAACCCATACTATCCGTCGGCATTTGAATGAAAAGGCATTGTATGGTAGGAGACCCAGGAAGACCCCACTTCTTACCCTGAGGCATAAAAAAGCCAGGCTGGAGTTTGCCAAAACTTACCTGAAAAAGCCTAAAATGTTTTGGAAGAATGTTCTCTGTCAGATGAGACAAAAGTAGAGCTTTTTGGGCAAAGGCATCAACATAGAGTTTACAGGAGAAAAAAGAGGCATTCAAAGAAAAGAACACGGTCCCTACAGTCAAACATGGCGGAGGTTCCCTGATGTTTTGGGGTTGCTTTACTGCCTCTGGCACTGGACTGCTTGACTGTGTGCATGGCATTATGAAGTCTGAAGACTACCAACAAATTTTGCAGCATAATGTAGGGCCCAGTGTGAGAAAGCTGGGTCTCCCTCAGAGGTCATGGGTCTTTCAGCAGGACAATGACCCAAAACACACTTCAAAAAGCACTAGAAAATGGTTTGAGAGAAAGCACTGGAGACTTCTAAGGTGGCCAGCAATGAGTCCAGACATGAATCCCATAGAACACCCGTGGAGAGATCTAAAAATGGCAGTTTGGAGAAGGCACCCTTCAAATAACAGGGACCTGGAGCAGTTTGCCAAAGAAGAATGGTCTAAAATTCCAGCAGAGCATTGTAAGAAACTCATTGATGGTTACCGGAAGCGGTTGGTTGCAGTTATTTTGGCTAAAGGTTGTGCAACCAAGTATTAGGCTGAGGGTGCCAATACTTTTGTCTGGCCCATTTTTGGAGTTTTGTGTGAAATGATCAATGTTTTGCTTTTTGCTTCATTCTCTTTTGTGTTTTTTCATTTAAAACAAATTAAATGAAGATAACAATACTGAAAAATTTGTGTTTGCAATCATTTTCAGGAAGAAACTGAGTATTATCTGACAGAATTGCAGGGGTGTCAATACTTTTGGCCATGACTGTATAAGGTGGAAAACCAGCAAGGAATCAGGCTTTAAGGTTGGACTTCAGAAAGGCAGATTTTAATGGGTAGAGTGGGTAGAAAGGGTCCAATCGCTGGATGTTCAAAAGCAGTGAAATGTCCAAGTAAGATGAGTGATTGTGCTAAATGAATTCTCACTGCACAATGGGTAACGATTAGTGATGGGCAAGCACTAAAATTCTCGTGTGCTTGTTGCTCAGGTCAAGCAAATTGGAATACTTGGGTACTTGACCCTACCAATGAGCCCAATGTAAGTCTATGGGAATCCTGAGCATTTTTGCCGTTATCCCCACCGAGGTCCTTTTAGGGTCTAAACTTCTGAAATCGATGGGAACAGTGCTCAAATGACACAGGAACATCATGGGGAAGACCCCTGGAAGCATTTCTGACTCCTAGGTCACAGAGAGTAGAGAAGGAGATCTTGTGAGGATCGGAGGTTGCGTGTAGGTAAGTACCGGGAGACAAGGTCACAGATGTATGGAGGAGACAGGTTGTGGATGGCTTTGTACGTCATGGTTAGGGTTTTGTAGTGGAGTCTCTGGGTAATGGGGAGCCAGTGAAGGGATTGACAGAGGGGAGAGGCCGGGGAATAGCGGGGGGACAGGTGGATTAGTCAGGCAGCAGAGTTTAGAATAGATTGGAGGGGTGCGAGAGTGTTCGAGGGGAGGCCACAGAGCAGGAGGTTGCAGTAGTCAAGGCGAGAGATGATGAGGGCATGGACTAGGGTTTTGCAGATTCTTGGTTGAGGAATGAACGTATTCGTGAAATATTTTTGAGTTGAAGTCGGCAGGAAGTGGAAAGGGCTTGGATATGTGGTTTGAAGGAGAGATCAGCGTCAAGGATTACCCCGAGGCAGCGAGCTTGTGGGACTGGGGAGAGTGGGCAGCCATTTACTGTAATGGTTAGGTTCATTGGGGGGGTCGCGTGAGATGGGGGAAAGATGATGAATTCTGTTTTGTCCATGTTAAGTTTCAGAAATCTAGCGGAGAAGAAGGATGAAATAGTGGACAGACATTGAGGGATTCTGGTTAGTAGGGAGGTGATATCTGGTCCAGAGATGTAGATCTGTGTGTCATCAGCATAGAGGTGATACTGAAAGCCATGAGATTCTATGAGCTGTCCCAGGCCAAAGGTGTAAATGGAGAAGAGCAGGGGCCCAAGGACTGAACCTTGTGGGACTCTGACAGATAGGGGGCGAGGTGAGGAGGTGGTGTGTGAGTGGGAGACGCTGAATGTCTGGTCTGTTAGGTATGATGAGATCCAGGATAGGGCCAAGTCTGTGATGCCAAAGGATGAGGGGGTCTGTAATAATAGGGAATGGTCCACTGTGTCAAAGGCAGCCAACAGGTCGAGGAGGATGAGGACAGAGTAGTGTCGCTTGCTCTTGGCGGTTAAGAAGTCGTTGGTGACCTTAGTTAGGGCAGTTTCAGTGGAATGGTGTGACCAGAAGCCAGATTGTAAGCGGTCAAAGAGGGAGCAAGAAGTGAGATGGGAGGACAGTTCAAGGTAAACGTGTTGTTCCAGTAGTTTGGAGGCATAAGGGAGAAGTGATATAGGGCGATAGCTAGATACAGAGGATGGGTCAAGAGAGGGCTTTTTGAGGATAGGTGTGATGGAGGCATGTTTAAAGCTTGAGGGGAAAACACCAGTTGTTAGTGATAGGTTGAAGAGATGGGTTAGGGTTGGGATAAAGACTGTGGTGTGGTTTGGGATGAGGTGGGATGGGAGTGGGTCAAGTGCACAGGTGGTGAGATGCGATCTTGAGAGTAGAGTGGAGAGTTGATCTTCTGTAATGGTGGAGAAGTTGGTTTTGGAGGTGGAGGGCTGGGAAGTCGGGAGGAAGGGCTCTGGGGGTTGTTGACCAAAACTGTCTCTGATGCTATCAATCTTCTGCTTGAAAATGAGGCAAAGTCTTCAGCGGAGATAAGTGGGGAGGGAGGAGGTGCTGGTGGACGGAGGAGAGAATTGAAGGTGTTGAATAACTGTTTAGGGTTGTGAGACAGGGAGGATATGAGAGATGAGAAGTAGGTTTGTTTAGCTGTGGCGAGTGTGGTCTTGAAAGTAGTGAGGGACTGTTTGAAGTGCTCATTGGAGTGGGATCTTTTCCATCTGCGCTCAGCAGCCCTGGAAGCTCGACTCAGTTCTTTGGTCAGACTGGTGTGCCAGGGCTGTCTGTTGATTATGCGAGCTTTGGTATGTGTAAGTGGAGCAGCAGATTCCAAAGCTACAGCTATTGTGGTGCTATATAGAGCGGCAGCTTCATCCGCATTGTGTATGGAACTTATGTTTGTGAGAGGGAGGAGGGATTCAGAGAATGAATGTAGGTCAAGATGTTTAAGATTTCTGCGAGGGTGTGAAAGTTTGTGGGGTGGGGATTGTAGACATGGAGTGGAGAGAGATGAGAATGTGAGAAGGTTGTGGTCAGAGAGTGGAAAAGGTGAGTTAGAGAGGTTAGATAGGGAGCAGAGGCGGGTGAAGATGAGGTCCAGTGTGTGACCATCTTTGTGAGTGGCTGCAGAAGACCATTGAGTGAGGCCGAAGGAGGAAGTGAGAGATAGAAGTTTAGTGGCAGCTGAGAGGGAAGTGTCAATGGGGATGTTGAAGTCGCCCATGATGATAGTGGGGATGTCCGCAGAAAGGAAATGAAGTAGCCAAGTGGTGAAGTGGTCAAAGAAGGAGGTGACTGGCCCTGGGGGGAGGTAAATGGCAGCCAGTTGGAGGGGGAGTAGATGCGCACAGAGTGCACCTCAAAGGAAGGGAGGGTAACAGAGGGTGGCAGTGGGATTGGGGTGAAGGAGCAGTTATCTGACAGGAGAAAACCAACTCCTCCGCCATGCTTGCTGCTGGGGCGAGGTGTGTGAGAAAGGTGGAAGTCACCGTAAGAGAGTGCAGCAGGGGAGGCTGCGTTTGTTTTCAACCAATACAAATGCATTCACTGGGAAATGTCATTGTAACATTTAACAACCTTAGCTGACCATGTGGTGTGTGACACATCAAACACATCTTGTGTCTTTTATGAAGGAGGGACTCTTAAAAGCACAAAGCCTATTTTTATAGTGGCATCAGGCAGCATTAATATTCGCAAAGGGCCATTATTAAAGAGTGGGTCTCCTATACTGTTATTGCCTATGCAGTGAGTGGCTGGGCTGCCCAAAATTAGGACGTACCACAATACCCCTTTCACAAGACGTACAGGTGGGCCTCCTGAAAAATTGTTCACATTACAAGAAAGTGGGTCTCCCATAGTGTTTGCCTATGCATTGAATGCAAGGCCTGTCCTGCCCCAAAGTTACATGCAACCCAATAAGCCTTTGAGCCCAAGTACTGGATGGCCACAGGAAAACCTAGTTCACTTTATTCATTTCTTACTGCCATACTGTTTGCCTATACATTCAATGCAAAGCCTGCCATGCTCCAAAGTTACATGCACCCCAATAAGCCTTTAAGCCCACGTACTGGATGGCCACAGGAAAACCTACTTCACATTATTCATTTGTTACTGCCATACTGTTTGCCTATGCATTGAATGCAAGACCTGCCCTGCACCAAATTCACACGCACCCCAATAAGCCTTGGAAGAGATGTAGAGGTGAGCCTCCTGAAAACAATGTCCCCATTATTAGGAAGTGGGTCTCCCATAGTGTTTGCCTAGGCAGTGAATGCAAGGCCTGCAAAAAATTAGGAGACACTCCAATGCCCCTTGAAAGAGATGTGGAGGAGGGCCTCATAAAAAATGTATCCATTATAAAGGAGCGGGTCTCCTATATTTGTACACTTTTTTCTTTTAATTTTTTTATGGGCATCATAAACACCCTTGCCAAAAATTAGAGTGGCTGTTGCATCACAGAAAGGTTCACCCTCGTGTTCTAGTGGTCGTGTCTGACGAGATGTGGAGGATGTCCTCCTATGAATCTATTCCCAATTTAAAGGAGCGGGTCTCCTATACTTGGAATGCCCATACACTAAGTGTATGAGCTGACAAACATTTCCCCCTGGGGGGTACACATTGTATGTTTAAATATTTTTTTTATGGGCATCAAACACCCTTGCCAAAAAATTGAGTTACTGTTGCATCACGGAACACGTTCACCCTGGTGTTCTAGTGGTAGTGGATGAGGAGGATGAGGAGAAGGAGGAGGATAACACCAAATAGCCAAAATCAGGAAGTGTATACCCATGTGTGGGTGTGAAGAGGTGCATGGGAATACACCTTCCCAAAAAAGACACTCTATTGGAGATTGTTTCGCTGTCATTCGGTGGTGTACAGAAGTCTGGCCCAATCCAGCCCTTGTTCATTTTTATAAGACTCAACCGGTCAGCATTTTCAGTTGACAGGCAGATACGGTTATCAGTTATAATTCCACCAGTGGCACTAAAACCCGCTCTGACAATACGCTAGCGGCAGGGCAGGCCAGGACCTCCAAGGCGTAGAGAGCCAGTTCATGCCACGTGTCCAGCTTGGATACACAATAATTAAAAGGCTCATATGAATCACGGAGGACATTGGTACAGTCAGAAAGGTATGCTCTCAGCATCTTCCCAAACATTGAACTCCTTGTGACAGTGCCCCGTGCCTCTGGGCCAGGGTGATGGGAGGGTCTGAGAAAACTCTCCCAAACTTCACCCGTGTTTCCCTGCCTCTGCTGGATTGTAGTTGTGTCTCTATTGCCTGTACTCCTTGGTTGTCCAACAAACTATGACATCTGCTGCCAGCGTTCTGAGATGGGAATTTTTTTAGTAATTCCGCAACAAGGGCTCTCTGGTACTGCACCATTTTAGTACACCTGTCTGCCTCTGGAAGAAGAGATTGTAAGTTCTCCTTGTAGCGTGGGTCTAGAAGTGTCACCAACCAGTAATGAGTGTCACCAAAAATTTTGATAATGTGAGGATCACTAGAAAGGCAGCGCAACAAAAGTCAGCCATGTGTGCCAGACTGCTAACGGGCAACACTTCCGTGTCCTCACCAACAGGATGACTGACCATGTTGTCCTCCTCCTCCTCTTCCGCCCTGTCCTCAGGCCAGCCATGCTGAACTGAGGGTTTTACAGTTGTGCTTGTAGTTCCATCCATATTGCATGAATGTAGCTCCTGTTCTTCCTCCTCCTCCTCCTCCTCTTCCTCATTGTCTACCAATCAACATTGGGACAACATGAGGCTGGGCTGAGTGTAATCACCCTGTACGGTCCCTTGCTTCATGTCTTCGTGCTCTGCCTGCAATACATCCTCTTTCATTGTGAGCAGAGAGCTTTTCAGAATGCAGAGAAGTGGGATGGTGAAGCTAATTATGGCGTCATCGCCACTCACCATCTTGTTGGAGTCCTCAAAGTTTTGTAGGATGGTACATGTATCTGACATCCATGTCCACTCCATGGCCTTGTTGATGCTGGTAGTTAACAACTTCCCTCTTCTGCTCACAAATCCTTTCCAACATATGCAGTGTAGAGTTCCAACGTATGGGGACATCACACACAAGTCGGTGAGCCAGAAGCTGCAAACGCTGGTGAAGCACGGCAAGGGCGGCTGAAGCTGTAGCTGACTTTCAAAAATGGGCACACAGGCGGCATACTTTCACTAGCAGGTCCAGCAGCTCCGGGTAGCTTTTGAGAAACCGTTCAACAATGAGGTTAAGCACATGGGCCAGGCATGGTAGGTGTGTGAGCTAAGCTCGCCTCAGAATTGCCACAAGGTTCTGGCCATTGTCACACATCACCATGCCTGGCTGTAGGTTCCGCGGTGTTAGCCACAAATCTGACTGCTCTTTCAGAGCTGTCCACAACTCTTCAGCATTGTGCAGTTTTTCACCTAAGCAGATTAGCTTCAGCACAGCCTGTTACCGCTTGGCTGAGGCAGTGCTTCCAGCTTGTGACTGATGTACTCATTTCAGAGATGGAGGCTGAAGAGGAGGAGAAGGAAGTGCAGGAGCTGTGGACTGTGGGGGCAACCCTGATTGACGTATCTACTTTCAGTTTTCCCATGGCTTGGCAATCCTTGATGTCGGAAGGACGTGTTCCATCCCAAGGTCAGACTGGGTCCCTGCTTCCATTATGTTAATCCAGTGTGCTGTCAGTGAGATGTACCATCCCTGCCCACAAGCACTTGTCCACGTGTCCGTGGTTAGGTGGACTTTCCCAGTAACAGCATTGTTGAGGGTAATGTTGTGAGACCGAGTATCTTGGGACGGCCGCCGCCATCAGGTTGTGGAAAGCTTCTGTCTCAACGAGCGCAAGCAAACGGAAATGTGTGCGTTTAATTCTGTTGCCTGTGGGGCGTTGGCTTGGAATTTCCGCTTGCGTTCCAATGACTGGGGTATGGACAACTGAAGGCCGCACTGGGACAAGAAAGTGGACATGCTTGATGATGATGCTAGTTGACTGTGGACAATGACAGATGCAGAGCACAAGGCATCTTCGCATGCACCGCGGACAGAGGGATTGGCTTGCACACACAACAGTGGAAGAAGCAATGGTGTCACCCACAGACTTTTCATGGAGCCTGAGGTTTGGCCCACAAAGTTGGGTGCTTTGCTGTCATGTGCCTGATCATGCTGGTAGTGGTCAGGTTGGTAGTTTTGCTACCCCTGCTGATGCGGCCATGGCAGGTGGTGCAAATGGCATGTTTGGGGTTATCGGCAGAGTCTTTAAAAAACAACCAGACTCGGGAAGACCTAACAGTTGGAATGGCAACTTCCGTCATGTTGGTGTTTTGGGGAATGGATGCATGCCTTCTGTCTGAGGCCACCACACTGCTTCTTCTTGCCTGTTGGGGTGCTATGCCTCCTTCCCCATGTGTGCTGCTGTCCTTGCTCAGCATGTCCTCTTGCCAGGTTGGGTCAGTTACTGTTATGACCCCAATGGCAGAGGGTCTCAGGAATCAATACCAAGTCTGCAAACACAAAAAACCAGCTCATAGGGCAGTGGTAACTGGGCTGACCATATATCTAATCCTAGCACCACAAATAGAAGTAGCCGGGGAACGTGCCTACGTTGGTTCTAGACGTCTCACGCCAGCCGGAGAACTAACTAACCCTAGAAGGGAAAAGAAAGACCTTTCTTGCCTCCAGAGAAAAGACCCCAAAAGTTGGATACAAGCCCCCAACAAATAATAACGGTGAGGTAAGAGGAAAAGACAAACATAAGAATGAGCTAGGTATTTAGCAAAGAGAGGCCCACTAGCTAATAGCAGAATATAGTAAGATGACTTATATGGTCAGCAAAAACCCTATTAAAATATCCACGCTGGATATTCAAGAACCCCCGAACCGTCTAACGGCCGGGGGGAGAACACCAGCCCCCTAGAGCTCCCAGCAAGGTCAGAAATCACATTTAGTACAAGCTGGACAAAAATAGTAGCAAAGCAAGTAACTCAAAAAACAAAGAAGCAAGACTTAGCTTAATTTTGCAAGAGCCAGGACCAGCAGACAGGAGCAACAGAAGGATCTGATTACAACGATGCCAGGCACTGGACTAAGGATCCAGGAAGTTAATATAGCGACACCCCTGGACTAACGACCCAGGTGAGTGCCAATCAGAAAAAAGACAATCCCAGAGTCATACCACTAGTGACCACAAGAGGGAGCCAAAAAGTCTAATTCACAACAGTACCCCCCCCTTAAGGAGGGGTCACCGAACCCTCACCAAGACCACCAGGGCGATCAGGATGAGCAGCGTGAAAGGCACGAACTAAATCGGCCGCATGCACATCAGAGGCAACCACCCAGGAATTATCCTCCTGACCATAGCCCTTCCACTTGACCAGATACTGAAGCCTCCGCCTGGAGAGACGAGAATCCAAGATCTTCTCCACCACGTACTCCAACTCGCCCTCAACCAACACCGGAGCAGGAGGCTCAACAGAAAGAACCACAGGTACAATGTACCACCGCAACAAAGACCTATGGAACACGTTGTGAATGGCAAACGACACAGGAAGATCTAAGCGAAAGGACACAGGATTAAGGATTTCCAATATCTTGTAAGGACCGATGAAGCGAGGCTTAAATTTAGGAGAGGAGACCTTCATAGGAACAAATCGAGAAGACAGCCATACCAAATCCCCAACACGAAGTCGGGGACCCACACCGCGGCGGCGGTTGGCAAAATGCTGAGCCTTCTCTTGTGACAACTTTAAGTTGTCCACCACATGATTCCAGATCTGCTGCAACCTATCCACCACAGAATCTACCCCAGGACAGTCAGAAGGCTCCACATGTCCCGAGGAAAAATGAGGATGGAAACCAGAGTTGCAGAAAAATGGCGAAACCAATGTAGCGGAACTAGCCCGATTATTAAGGGCAAACTCAGCCAACGGCAAGAAGGTCACCCAATCATCCTGATCCGCAGAAACAAAACACCTCAAATAAGCCTCCAGAGTCTGATTAGTTCGCTCCGTTTGTCCATTAGTCTGAGGATGAAAGGCAGACGAAAACGACAACTCAATGCCCATCCTAGCACAAAAGGATCGCCAGAACCTGGAAACAAACTGGGATCCTCTGTCAGACACAATATTCTCAGGAATGCCGTGTAAACGAACCACATTCTGAAAGAACACAGGAACCAGATCGGAAGAGGAAGGCAGCTTAGGCAAAGGTACCAAATGGACCATCTTAGAAAAGCGATCACATACCACCCAGATGACAGACATGCCCTGAGACACCGGGAGATCTGAAATGAAATCCATGGAAATGTGTGTCCAAGGCCTCTTCGGGACAGGCAAGGGCAAGAGCAACCCGCTGGCACGCGAACAGCAAGGCTTAGCTCGAGCACAAGTCCCACAGGACTGCACAAACGACCGCACATCCCGTGACAAGGAAGGCCACCAAAAGGACCTAGCCACCAGATCTCTGGTGCCAAAAATTCCCGGATGCCCTGCCAACACCGAGGAATGAACCTCGGAAATGACTCTGCTGGTCCACTTATCAGGAACAAACAGTCTGTCAGGTGGACAAGAGTCAGGTCTACCAGCCTGAAATCTCTGCAACACACGTCGCAAATCCGGAGAAATGGCTGACAAGATAACTCCCTCTTTAAGAATACCAACTGGTTCTGCGACTCCCGGAGAGTCAGGCACAAAGCTCCTTGAAAGAGCATCAGCCTTCACATTCTTTGAACCTGGTAAATATGAGACCACTAAGTCAAAACGGGAGAAAAACAATGACCAGCGGGCCTGTCTAGGATTCAGGCGTTTAGCAGACTCGAGATACATCAAATTTTTGTGATCAGTCAAGACCACCACACATTGCTTAGCACCCTCGAGCCAATAATGCCACTCCTCAAATGCCCACTTCATGGCCAACAACTCCCGATTGCCAACATCATAATTCCGCTCAGCAGGCGAAAACTTCCTCGAGAAAAAGGCACAAGGTCTCATCACAGAGCAACCAGGGCCTCTCTGCGACAAAATGGCCCCTGCCCCAATCTCAGAAGCATCCACTTCAACCTGAAAGGGAAGTGAGACATCAGGCTGGCACAAAACAGGCGCCGAAGTAAACCGGCGCTTCAACTCCTGGAAAGCCTCCACGGCTGCAGGAGCCCAGTTAGCAACATCAGAACCTTTCTTGGTCATATCCGTCTAAGGTTTAGCAATGCTAGAAAAATTAGCAATAAAACGACGGTAGAAGTTAGCAAAACCCAAGAACTTCTGAAGACTCTTAACTGACGTGGGTTGAGTCCAATCATGAATAGCACGGACCTTGACTGGGTCCATCTCCACCGCAGAAGGGGAAAAAATAAACCCCAAAAAGGGAACCTTCTGTACTCCAAAGAGACACTTTGAGCCCTTAACAAATAAAGCATTCTCACGCAAAACCTGAAACACCATCCTGACCTGCTCTACATGCGAGTCCCAGTCATCAGAAAAAAACAGAATATCATCCAGATAAACGATCATAAATTTATCCAGATACTTCCGGAAAATATCATGCATAAAGGACTGAAACACTGAAGGAGCATTAGAGAGCCCAAAAGGCATCACCAAGTACTCAAAATGACCTTCGGGCGTATTAAACGCGGTTTTCCATTCATCTCCTCGCTTAATGCGCACAAGGTTGTACGCACCACGAAGATCTATCTTGGTGAACCACTTGGCACCTTTAATTCGGGCAAACAAGTCTGACAACAAAGGCAAAGGATACTGAAATTTAACAGTGATTTTATTCAAAAGCCGATAGTCAATACAAGGTCTCAAAGATCCGTCCTTCTTGGCCACAAAAAAGAATCCCGCACCAAGAGGGGAAGAGGAAGGACGGATATGCCCCTTCTCCAGAGATTCCTTGATATACGAACGCATTGCGGTATGCTCAGGTACAGACAGATTAAATAGTCTTCCCTTAGGAATTTTGCTACCTGGAATCAAATCTATGGCACAGTCACAGTCCCTATGAGGAGGCAGAACACTGGACCTGGACTCGCTGAACACATCCTGATAATCAGACAAATACTCAGGAACTTCCGAAGGAGTAGAGGAAGCAATAGACACCAGCGGGGAATCACCATGAATACCCTGACAGCCCCAACTTGACACAGACATTGCCTTCCAATCCAAGACTGGATTATGAGTCTGTAACCATGGCAAACCCAAAACGACCAAATCATGCATTTTATGCAGAACAAGAAAACGAATCACCTCCCGATGTTCAGGAGTCATGCACATGGTTACCTGTGTCCAAAACTGCGGTTTATTTTCCGCCAATGGCGTAGCATCAATACCCCTCAGAGGGATAGGATTAACCAACGGCTCAAGAACAAAACCACAGCGCTTGGCAAATGACAGATCCATAAAAGACTCAGGGCAGCACCTGAATCCACAAACGCCATAACAGGGTAAGAGGACAATGAGCAAATTAAAGTCACAGACAAAATAAATTTAGGTTGCAAATTACCAATGGCGACAGGACTAACAACCCTTGTTAGGCGTTTAGAGCATGCTGATATAACATGTGTAGAATCACCACAGTAAAACCACAACCCATTCTGACGTCTATGATTTTTCCGCTCATTTCTGGTCTGAATTCTATCACATTGCATCAAATCAGGTGTTTGTTTAGACAACACCACCAGAGGATTAGCGGTTTTGCGCTCCCGCAAACGCCGGTCAATTTGAATAGCCAGCGCCATGGAATCATTCAGACTTGTAGGAATGGAGAAACCCACCATCACATTCTTAATGGCTTCAGAAAGGCCATTTCTGAAGTTTGCGGCCAGAGCACACTCATTCCACTGAGTAAGCACGGACCATTTCCGAAATTTTTGGCAATACACTTCAGCTTCATCCTGGCCCTGAGAAATAGCCAGCAAGGCTTTTTCTGCCTGAACCTCAAGATTGGGTTCCTCGTAAAGCAATCCGAGCGCCAGAAAAAACGCATCAATATTTGCCAATGCCGGATCTCCTGGCGCTAGCGAGAAAGCCCAATCCTGAGGGTCGCCCCGTAAAAAAGAGATAACAATTTTAACTTGCTGAACTGAGTCTCCAGATGAACGGGGTCTCAGAGATAGAAACAATTTACAATTATCCCTGAAATTCCTAAACTTAAATCGGTCTCCAGAAAACAGTTCAGGAATAGGTATTTTAGGTTCAGACATAGGACTACTGGTAACAAAATCTTGTATGTTTTGCACACAAGCAGCAAGCTGGTCCACACTTGTAATCAAGGTCTGGACATTCATGTCTGCAGCAAGCTCAAGCCACTCAGAGGTAAAGGGGAGGAAGAGAGGAAAAAAAAAAAAAAATCAGAATTTCCTTTCTTATATCCCACTTCTGCAATGCATAAAACATTCAATGTTGGCCTGGCATACTGTTATGACCCCAATGGCAGAGGGTCTCAGGAATCAATACCAAGTCTGCAAACACAAAAAACCAGCTCATAGGGCAGTGGTAACTGGGCTGACCATATATCTAATCCTAGCACCACAAATAGAAGTAGCCGGGGAACGTGCCTACGTTGGTTCTAGATGTCTCGCGCCAGCCGGAGAACTAACTAACCCTAGAAGGGAAAAGAAAGACCTTTCTTGCCTCCAGAGAAAAGACCCCAAAAGTTGGATACAAGCCCCCAACAAATAATAACGGTGAGGTAAGAGGAAAAGACAAATATAAGAATGAGCTAGGTATTTAGCAAAGAGAGGCCCACTAGCTAATAGCAGAATATAGTAAGATGACTTATATGGTCAGCAAAAACCCTATTAAAATATCCACGCTGGATATTCAAGAACCCCCGAACCGTCTAACGGCCGGGGGAGAACACCAGCCCCCTAGAGCTTCCAGCAAGGTCAGAAATCACATTTAGTACAAGCTGGACAAAAATAGTAGCAAAGCAAGTAACTCAAAAAACAAAGAAGCAAGACTTAGCTTAATTTTGCAAGAGCCAGGACCAGCAGACAGGAGCAACAGAAGGATCTGATTACAACGATGCCAGGCACTGGACTAAGGATCCAGGAAGTTAATATAGCGACACCCCTGGACTAACGACCCAGGTGAGTGCCAAACAGAAAAAAGACAATCCCAGAGTCATACCACTAGTGACCACAAGAGGGAGCCAAAAAGTCTAATTCACAACAAGTTACTATATCATCTACCACCTCGTCTTCAACATCCACACCCTGGTCCTCCTCCTGACTTTCTGGCAATTGTGTGTCATCATCATCCACCTCTTGCGATACTTTTCCACCGTCGCCTTCGTGTGACCGTGGTTGCTCAAATATTTGGGCATCGCTACATGCGATCTTATCTTGCCCCGCTTCAAGTGGACCGGGAGAGAGTCCCAAATATATAAATGGAAAAGTGAACAGCTCTTTGGAGTGTCCAAGTGTGGGATCAGTTGTCTCTGGGCGGGACGCTTCTCTCGCTTCAAGAACTACACAAAATCCCTGGACTTTCGGGCCTCACTTTTCTTCAGCATGGAAAATTCTCTCGTCTTCTTTGCCAACGAAATAACCCGATCGATTTAAGTAGACCCTTAACCCCCTATGAGGTTCTATGTGCGGGGTCAAAGACCCCTAGCAAAATTCTTTCAACAATCTACCAATCTTTACTCAAAAAGATATACCTCTGAAATGGGCATACCTAGCTCATTGGGAAAGAGACATAGGCTCCCCCTTTTCTGAACTACAGATCAAGCATATTTATAAAAACTCTCATGGCTCTTTGATCTGTGTTCGTTTCCAGGAAAACTCTTACAAAATTATCACCAGGTGGTACAACACGCCGAAGCGGATCTACAGATGGCACCAGGCTTCAACTACTGACTGTAGGAGGTGTGAAACGAACGATGGTAACTATATACACGTTTGGTGGTCTTGCCCGATGCTTTGTCGGTTTTGGAGTGAGGTGTCCTCGATTATATATAAGTTACTGTGCAAGCGTGTCACTTTAAAACCAGAAAACATTTTTCTAAATCTCCCAATTTGGCTTAATGATAGATGTGCTTCTAAGCTAGCTCAGCTCATTATGACGGGTGGGAAATCATTGATCCCGTCAAATTGGAATTGAACTACAATTCCTTCTACCCAACAACTGTATTCCAAAATTGAACAGTTGCATCATGTTGAAAAATTAGCGGCAAAGGTCAATCACAATTATGCAAATTCTTTTAGCGACTGGATGCCATGGACCCAATTCAGATCACAGACTACCTTTTTTGTGGTAATTTCTGTATAATTATTTATTCATCCCAAGGTGCCTCCACAATTCCCCCCACCTGTACTCGCTTTCCCCCGCCCCCCTTTTTCTCCCTATTCTCTTTATCTCACCCAATTTACCTCCACCTTTTCAGTCTGTTCCTCCTACTCTGATGTTTTAAGATATCTTACAACAAATTGAAAGTAACCGTAAACCATAAAGGTACGGTAACTCAGTTTTTATATGATTGACACTAGATATTTACTTTACCTGTAATGCATTTAATTAACTGCATTTGTTAAGGTTCTCTTCATGAAAATATATGTAATATGTTATTTCTCAATAAAAAGAACATTGAAAGAAAGTTGTCTACGGGCACTCAGCATGGTGGGAGGAAGGAGGATCAGGGTGAGTAATATGCGGTCCAGACTCACAGCTACTCAGACTTGACCGTGTGGAAGGCATGATGGTGGTGCTGGTGGTGGCAAAGTGACTGTAAGCATTATCCGCTATCCAACCAACAACCTTTTGACACTGCTCTGAGTTCAATAGTGGTGTGCTGTGGTCCCCTACTAATTGGGACAGGAAAGTTGAGCGAGAAGATGTGGGTGTTTGTTGTGGCCCACTTTCAGCTTTCCCATGGCCTCGGCCTCTGCTTGCACCATCAGTATCATGTCCTCTTCCCCGTCCCTTGCCACGTGCCTTGCCCATTTTAAATTGACTACTACAATATTTTCCACATTCACTACAAATGGCTGAATTTAGAGCAATCTTATATGTGATCAGTGTGCGTAAAAAGCACAGTTTAAATTTTCTGGACTGTAGGTAAAATATTTTTTTTTCAAACTTTTGTTAATAACTAGGGTAAGACACAGCAAAACCAGTTCGAAGGAGGCCTCAAATGCCACAATTTGTAGCCCACAGATAGATCTGGGGTCTGACAGAGGTACCACACTGTTCAATATGTGGCATGTATTTTTTACCCCCAAATACTGTATAGAACGAGGGTAACAGACAGCAAAGACAGTGGAATGGAGGCCTGAAATGCCCACATTTGTAGCCTCCAGATAGATCAGGGTTCTGACAGAGAAACCACAATGTCCAATATGTGGCTTGTTTTGTTTTCTTACTCACAAATACTGTATAGAACGAGGGTAAAAGACAGCAAAGACAGTGGAATGGAGGCCTGAAATGCCCAAATTTGTAGCCCACAGGTAGATCAGGGGTCTGACAGAGAAACCACAATGTCCAATATGTGGCCTGTTTTTTTTCTTTTTCCACCAAACTACTGCATACAATGAGGGTGACAGACAGCAAAGACAGTGGAACGGAGGCCTGAAATGCTCAAATTTCTAGACCACAGATAGATCAGGGGTCTGACAGAGAAACCACTATGTCCAATATGTGGCCTGTTTTTTTCCCCCCACCAAAATACTGTATAGAATGAGGGTAACAGACAGCAAAGACAGTGAAATGGAGGCCTGAAATGCCCAAATTTGTAGCCCACAGACAGATCAGGGGTCTGACAGAGAATGCACAATGTCCATTATGTGGCCTGTATTTTTTACCCCAAAATACTGAATAGAATGACGGTAAACAGCATCTTTCCCTACACTGTCTGAATCAGAAGCTGAATGCGCTGAGCCGGGTGGTGCTTTGGTTCTCTTATAGACCTGATGACACTATGCTGCCAGCCAATCACTTTAATACCACAACAAAGATAGCTGCGGCATTACAGAGTGTGGCACACAATCCCTGCATGTTGATTGGCTCTGTAAAGAGCGTCAATCATGCAGGGCGGGGACCCGAGCTCCTGCCGAGCAAACCCAGAAATGCTCGGTGCTTGCCGAGTACAGCGATGCTCGGGCAAGTAACGAGCATTACCGTGTATGCTCTCTCATCACTAGTAACGATCCTAAAAAGAAGAAGAAAGAATTGTAAGCATTAAAAGAGAACAGAATGGATGAACACAAAACTTAATCACTTGTTAAAAATGAAAAAATAAATCTATATTAAATTGAAAGAAGGGGTATTTCTAAAGAAGAATATAATGCTGGTTGCACGAAACTCAGGGCAAGCATTAGAAGAGCTAAAGCCAGTAATGAAGTGAAGCTTTTAAGGGAGACCAAAAGCAGTAAAAAAGGATTTGGGGGGGTATGTCAAAAGCAAGAGAAAAAAGTCAGAGATGCTATAGGATTATTGCAGGATGAAAAAGGGTGAAGTGGTCAAAAATGATGTTGAGAAGGCCGAACTTTTAAGTACTTGTTATGCATCTGTGTTCTCTACTAAAGCAATTGTAACACTAACTGATCAAAGGAATAAAATAATGCACACTATCTATATGAAGAAGTGTTGAGTAGGGTTGAGCGACCTTTACATTTATAGGATCGGGTCGGGTTTCACGAAACGCGACTTTTTCAAAAGTCGGGTCGAGTGAAATCGGCCGATCCTATAAAAAAGTCGGGGTCGGGGTCGGCCGAAACTCGAAACCCAATGCAGTGCATTGGGTTTCCAATGGTTCCCAGGGTCTGAAGGAGCGGAAACTCTCCTTCAGGCCCTGGGATCCATATTTAAGTGTAAAATAAAGAATTAAAATAAAAAATATCGCCATACTTACCATCTGATGCGCTCTGGTACTAAGCGGGAACCTTCCTTCCTTAGAATCAGCCTTCCAGGACCTTGCGGTGACGTCGCGGCTTGTGATTGGTCGCGCGGCCGCCCATGTGACCGCTCGCGCGACCAATCACAAGCCGCGATGTCACCGTGACATCACCGAAGGTCCTGGAAGGGCTGATTCTTAGGAAGGAAGGCTGCCGGAAAGAAGCCGAGGGTGAGTATATTCCTATTAGGTATATACTCACCCTCGGACGCGCCCTGCTTCTTTCTGGCAGCCTTCCTTCCTAAGAATCAGCCCTTCCAGGACCTTCGGTGACATCACGGTGACTTCGCGGCTTTTGATTGGTCGCGCGAGCGGTCACATGGGCGGCTGCGCGACCAATCACAAGCCGCGACGTCACCGCAAGGTCCTGGAAGGCTGATTCTAAGGAAGGAAGGTTCCCGCTTAGTACCAGGGCGCATCAGATGGTAAGTATGGCAATATTTTTTATTTTAATTCTTTATTTTACACTTAAATCTGAATTCCGATACCAATTCCCGATATCTTAAACATATCGGGAATCGGTATCGGAATTTCGATTCCAGATTCAGAAGATCGCCGACTTCATGGCCGACCCCACACAGGGGTCGGGTCGGGTTTCATGAAACCCGACTTTGCCAAAAGTCGGCGACTTCTGAAAATTGCCGACCCGTTTCGCTCAACCCTAGTGTTGAGGGAACACTTAACTAATTTAAACTAATTTAAATCTCGTGGTCCAGATGAATAACATCCTAGATAAAGTTGAGCGAGTACAATTGGCACTATTAGTTACTCACACGAACAGTACGCTATTTGGGCTATTCGTTACTCGGCGAGTAATTTGGTATTCGCTTCAGTATGTTCCAGTTACCTGCCAAGCAGGTTTGGTGCTTTATTTGTGTAACGCTCACGCCCAGACTGGTTGGCATGGGCGTGCGGGGGTGTGGTCCCACTGGACCACAGACCAGACTTCCCTGGAAGGGGCGTAACTAAGTAGCTTCCTGGGTGTTCGCTGGGGCCTCTGATGGTGAGGTCACACTTGTGCGGCAGGTAGCTACCAGGTACCACTCCAGGGTGGAGTCTGACTGTGGATGCTGATCCCACCAGGGAACAAGACACAGGTAGGCAGGCATGGCTGTGACATTAGCTGTCGGATGGGTATGGCAGAGGCCCTGACAGGCAGACTGGCTTGACTTGGATACAGGCGGGCAGGTGGGCACGGCTGGCACTCTGGCAGACAGGCGGGCACGGCTGGCACTCTGGCAGGTCAGATGGACAGGGATGATACTCTGGTAGGAACTGGTGCAGAGGCAGGTGTATGGAAGCAGGTAAGAACCTGTTCAGACTGGAGGGTATATGGGAACAGGTAGGGACCTGTTCAGACTGTTGAATATAAGAAAGAGGTAGAGACCTGTGTAGCAAGTTGCAGAATGGATATAGAGCAAGACCGCAAGAGCGGATGCAAGGCTGAACCACAGGAGGCGGGGTTAAGAGCAGGAGGCGGATCCAAGAACAGAAACGCAGGAGGCGGAGCCAGGAACAGAAACGCAGGTAAGAGCAGAGAAGGAGAAGATGGAGCCAAGAGCAGAGAAGAGGAAGGCGGAGTCAAGAGCAGAGAAGGAGAAGGCAGAGCTAAGAGCAGAGACACTGGAGGCGGAGCCAAGAGTGGAGATGCTGGAGTCGGAGCCAAGAGCGGAGATGCTGGAGGCAGAGACAAGAGCGGAGACGCTGGAGGCAGAGCCAAGAGCAGAGATGCTGGAGGAGGAGCCAAGAGACAGAAGGCAGAGAACCACAGGTAGTGGTGAGCAAAGCAGAGAAGCACAGAGCCACGTGTAATGGCGAACAGAGCAGAGAGATGCAGAGCCACTGACAGTGGCGTACAGAGCCGAAAGAGGCAGAGCCACTGGTAGTGGCAAACAGAGCAGAAAGATGCAGAGCTACAGACAGTGGTGAACAGAGCAGAAAGATAAGGCAGAGGTACAAACAGCAGAGTGGGAACAGACATAGACCAGAGTTCAGACAGAAACAGACACAGATACATGAGCTAGACCTGACAGCTCAGTAGCAAAAGCTGTTGTGAAATTGGATTCTGGGCTCCCCCGGTGGCCACTGGTGGAATTGAACTTGTGTGCATCATCCCCTCTGTTCACCTGCTCCCATCAGGATGTGGGAGTCGCTATATAACCTTGCTCCTCTGTCAGTTTCATGCCGGTCAACAATGTAATCAGAAGCCTTTCTGTGCATGTTCCTGCTACCAGACAACTCTCAGCTAAGTTGGACTTTTGTCCTTGTTTGTTTTTGCTTTTTGTTCCAGTTCACAGCTGCTGTTTCGTTACTGTGTCTGGAAAGCTTTTGTGATCGGAAATTGCCACTCTGGTGTTATGAGTTAATGCTAGAGTCTTAAAGTAATTTCTGGATGGTGTTTTGATAGGGTTTTCAGCTGACCATGAAAGTGCCCTTTCTGTCTTTCTGCTATCTAGTAAGCGGACCTCGATTTTGCTAAACCTATTTTCATACTACGTTTGTCATTTCGTCTTAAATCACCGCCAATATATGTGGGGGCCTCTGTCTGCCTTTTGGGGAAATTTCTCTAGAGGTGAGCCAGGACTGTATTTTCCTCTGCCAGGATTAGTTAGTTCTCCGGCTGGCACTGGGCATCTAGGGATAAAAAAAAACGTAGGCATGCTACCCGGCTACTTCTAGTTGTGCGGCAGGTTTTAGTTCATGGTCAGTATAGTTTCCATCTTCCAAGAGCTAGTTCTCATATATGCTGGGCTATGTTCTCTCGCCATTGAGAATCATGACAGTTTGACCGGCCCAAAAAGGGTTAAATTACTGCTGAGAAAGGAGAGAAAAAAGAAGTCTGCTACAATTTTTTTTTTTTTTCCCTCTAGTTCTGAGTGTGTTCATAATTGAATCACTTGCTAGTCTGCCTATACTGCAGCCTCCCTCTCTTTCTCTCCTTCTAATCCTTGAATGGCTCTGTGTTCACCTGTTTGAAATGGATCTTCAGAGTGTAGCTACAGGTTTGAATAATCTTGCCACGAAAGTACAAAATTTGCAAGATTTTGTTGTTTATGCACCTATGTCTGAGCCTAGAATTCCTTTGCCCGAATTCTTCTCAGGGAATAGATCTCACTTTCAAAATTTTAAAAATAATTGCAAATTGTTTTTGTCCCTGAGGTCTCGCTCTGCCGGAGACCCTGCACAGCAGGTCAGGATTGTAATTTCCTTGCTCCGGGGCGACCCTCAAGACTGGGCTTTTGCATTGGCACCAGGGGATCCTGCGTTGCTCAATGTGGATGCGTTTTTTCTGGCCTTGGGGTTGCTTTATGAGGAACCTCATTTAGAGCTCCAGGCGGAAAAGGCCTTGATGTCCCTATCTCAGGGGCAAGATGAAGCTGAAATATACTGCCAAAAATTCCGCAAATGGTCTGTGCTTACTCAGTGGAATGAGTGCGCCCTGGCGGCGATTTTCAGAGAAGGTCTCTCTGATGCCATTAAGGATGTTATGGTGGGGTTCCCTGTGCCTGCGGGTCTGAATGAGTCCATGACGATGGCTATTCAGATCGATAGGCGTCTGCGGGAGCGCAAACCTGTGCACCATTTGGCGGTGTCTACTGAGAAAACGCCAGAAAATATGCAATGTGATAGAATTCTGTCCAGAAGCGAGCGGCAGAATTTTAGACGAAAAAATGGGTTGTGCTTCTATTGTGGTGATTCAACTCATGTTATATCAGCATGCTCTAAGCGTACTAAGAAGCCTGACAAGTCTGTTTCAATTAGCACTTTACAGTCTAAGTTTATTCTATCTGTGACCCTGATTTGTTCTTTATCATCTATTACCGCGGACGCCTATGTCGACTCTGGCGCCGCTTTGAGTCTTATGGATTGGTCCTTTGCCAAACGCTGTGGGTATGATTTGGAGCCATTGGAGGCTCCGATACCTCTGAAAGGGATTGACTCCACCCCATTGGCTAGTAATAAACCACAATACTGGACACAAGTGACTATGCGTGTTAATCCGGATCACCAGGAGATTATTCGCTTTCTGGTGCTGTATAATCTACATGATGTTTTGGTGCTAGGATTGCCATGGCTGCAATCTCATAACCCAGTCCTCGACTGGAAAGCTATGTCTGTGTTAAGCTGGGGATGTAAAGGGACTCATGGGGACGTACCTTTGGTTTCCATTTCATCATCTATTCCCTCTGAGATTCCTGAATTCTTGTCTGACTTTCGTGACGTTTTTGAAGAACCCAAGCTTGGTTCACTACCTCCGCACCGGGAGTGCGATTGTGCCATAGACTTGATTCCGGGTAGTAAATACCCTAAGGGTCGTTTATTTAATCTGTCTGTGCCTGAACACGCTGCTATGCGAGAATATATAAAGGAGTCCTTGGAAAAGGGACATATTCATCCTTCGTCATCTCCCTTAGGAGCCGGTTTTTTCTTTGTGTCTAAGAAAGACGGCTCTTTGAGGCCGTGTATTGATTATCGACTTTTGAATAAAATCACGGTTAAATATCAATATCCGTTACCACTGCTTACTGATTTGTTTGCTCGTATAAAGGGGGCCAAGTGGTTCTCTAAGATTGATCTCCGTGGGGCGTATAATTTGGTGCGAATCAAGCAAGGGGATGAGTGGAAAACCGCATTTAATATGCCCGAGGGCCATTTTGAGTATTTGGTGATGCCTTTTGGTCTTTCAAATGCCCCTTCAGTCTTCCAGTCCTTTATGCATGACATTTTCCGCGATTATTTGGATAAATTTATGATTGTGTATCTGGATGATATTCTGATTTTTTCGGATGACTGGGACTCTCATGTCCAGCAGGTCAGGAGGGTTTTTCAGGTTTTGCGGTCTAATTCCTTGTGTGTGAAGGGTTCTAAATGCGTTTTTGGGGTTCAAAAGATTTCCTTCTTGGGATACATTTTTTCCCCCTCTTCCATCGAGATGGATCCTGTCAAGGTTCAGGCTATTTGTGATTGGACGCAACCCTCTTCTCTTAAGAGTCTGCAGAAATTTTTGGGCTTTGCTAACTTTTATCGCCGATTTATTGCTGGTTTTTCTGATGTTGTTAAACCATTGACTGATTTGACTAAGAAGGGTGCTGATGTTGCTGATTGGTCCCCTGATGCTGTGGAGGCCTTTCGGGAGCTTAAGCGCCGCTTTTCTTCCGCCCCAGTGTTACGTCAGCCTGATGTTGCTCTTCCTTTTCAGGTTGAGGTCGACGCTTCTGAAATCGGAGCTGGGGCGGTGTTGTCGCAGAGAAGTTCCGACTGCTCCGTGATGAGACCTTGTGCTTTTTTTTCCCGTAAATTTTCGCCCGCCGAGCGGAATTATGATATTGGGAATCGGGAGCTTTTGGCCATGAAGTGGGCTTTTGAGGAGTGGCGTCACTGGCTTGAGGGGGCCAGACATCAGGTGGTGGTATTGACTGACCACAAAAATTTAATTTACCTTGAGTCTGCCAGGCGCCTGAATCCTAGACAGGCGCGCTGGTTGTTGTTTTTCTCTCGGTTTAATTTTGTGGTGTCATACCTACCGGGTTCTAAGAATGTTAAGGCGGATGCCCTTTCTAGGAGTTTTGAGCCTGACTCCCCTGGTAATTCTGAGCCCACAGGTATCCTTAAGGATGGAGTGATATTGTCTGCCGTTTCTCCAGACCTGCGGCGGGCCTTGCAGGAGTTTCAGGCGGATAGACCTGATCGTTGCCCACCTGGTAGACTGTTTGTTCCTGATGATTGGACCAGTAGAGTCATCTCTGAGGTTCATTCTTCTGCGTTGGCAGGTCATCCTGGAATTTTTGGTACCAGGGATTTGGTGGCAAGGTCCTTCTGGTGGCCTTCCCTGTCACGAGATGTGCGAGGCTTTGTGCAGTCTTGTGACGTTTGTGCTCGGGCCAAGCCTTGTTGTTCTCGGGCTAGTGGATTGTTGTTACCCTTGCCTATCCCAAAGAGACCTTGGACGCACATCTCGATGGATTTTATTTCGGATCTGCCTGTTTCTCAGAAGATGTCTGTCATCTGGGTGGTGTGTGACCGTTTCTCTAAGATGGTCCATCTGGTTCCCTTGCCTAAGTTGCCTTCTTCTTCCGAGTTGGTTCCTCTGTTTTTTCAAAATGTTGTTCGTTTGCATGGTATTCCGGAGAATATCGTTTCTGACAGAGGGACCCAATTCGTGTCTAGATTTTGGCGGGCATTCTGTGCTAGGATGGGCATAGATTTGTCTTTTTCGTCTGCTTTCCATCCTCAGACTAATGGCCAGACCGAGCGGACTAATCAGACCTTGGAGACATATTTGAGGTGTTTTGTGTCTGCGGATCAGGATGATTGGGTTGCTTTTTTGCCTTTGGCGGAGTTCGCCCTCAATAATCGGGCCAGCTCTGCCACCTTGGTGTCCCCGTTTTTCTGTAATTCGGGGTTTCATCCTCGATTTTCCTCCGGTCAAGTGGAATCTTCGGATTGTCCTGGAGTGGATGCTGTGGTGGAGAGGTTGCATCAGATTTGGGGGCAGGTGGTGGACAATTTGAAGTTGTCCCAGGAGAAGACTCAGCTTTTTGCCAACCGCCGTCGTCGTGTTGGTCCTCGGCTCTGTGTTGGGGACTTGGTGTGGTTGTCTTCTCGTTTTGTCCCTATGAGGGTCTCTTCTCCTAAGTTTAAGCCTCGGTTCATCGGCCCGTACAAGATATTGGAGATTCTTAACCCTGTGTCCTTCCGTTTGGACCTCCCTGCATCCTTTTCTATTCATAATGTTTTTCATCGGTCATTATTGAGCAGGTATGAGGTACCGGTTGTGCCTTCCGTTGAGCCTCCTGCTCCGGTGTTGGTTGAGGGTGAGTTGGAGTACGTTGTGGAAAAGATCTTAGACTCTCGTGTTTCCAGACGGAAACTCCAGTATCTGGTCAAATGGAAGGGATACGGTCAGGAGGATAATTCTTGGGTCACTGCCTCTGATGTTCATGCCTCCGATCTTGTCCGTGCCTTTCATAGGGCTCATTCTGATCGCCCTGGTGGTTCTGGTGAGGGTTCGGTGCCCCCTCCTTGAGGGGGGGGTACTGTTGTGAAATTGGATTCTGGGCTCCCCCGGTGGCCACTGGTGGAATTGAACTTGTGTGCATCATCCCCTCTGTTCACCTGCTCCCATCAGGATGTGGGAGTCGCTATATAACCTTGCTCCTCTGTCAGTTTCATGCCGGTCAACAATGTAATCAGAAGCCTTTCTGTGCATGTTCCTGCTACCAGACAACTCTCAGCTAAGTTGGACTTTTGTCCTTGTTTGTTTTTGCTTTTTGTTCCAGTTCACAGCTGCTGTTTCGTTACTGTGTCTGGAAAGCTTTTGTGATCGGAAATTGCCACTCTGGTGTTATGAGTTAATGCTAGAGTCTTAAAGTAATTTCTGGATGGTGTTTTGATAGGGTTTTCAGCTGACCATGAAAGTGCCCTTTCTGTCTTTCTGCTATCTAGTAAGCGGACCTCGATTTTGCTAAACCTATTTTCATACTACGTTTGTCATTTCGTCTTAAATCACCGCCAATATATGTGGGGGCCTCTGTCTGCCTTTTGGGGAAATTTCTCTAGAGGTGAGCCAGGACTGTATTTTCCTCTGCCAGGATTAGTTAGTTCTCCGGCTGGCGCTGGGCATCTAGGGATAAAAAAAAACGTAGGCATGCTACCCGGCTACTTCTAGTTGTGCGGCAGGTTTTAGTTCATGGTCAGTATAGTTTCCATCTTCCAAGAGCTAGTTCTCATATATGCTGGGCTATGTTCTCTCGCCATTGAGAATCATGACAAAAAGCTAACTGAAGGAAATAGTTTGCTCAGGCGTCCTCCAATGGGTGAGGATGGTTTAAGTATCAGAGGCCACTAGGCAATTGGTCAGGGACACCATAGGGCAGTGCACACAGAGTCAATATGAATCCAGATTTGCCAGCGCCGCCCCCCTATGCACACAGACAGGAAGTGTGCACAGAGAGAGCGGCCATGAAGCACATGGCATGGAGCCGGCAGCAGACAGAACTCACAGCATGGCCTGAGGTGAGTGAGTTGATGTATCAAGCAGATGGGGGATGGAAGGCCATGCAGTGATGCCTGCAGGGTTGTTACAGTTTGCAGGCAATGAACATGCTGGGCTGACTTGCGAATCACAGTAATGCCGACGCCATCTTTGGTGTGGCATTATTGTGATTGGCTGGCCTTACAACATCATAGGGGATATTTAATACCTGCTGGTGCCATCTTGCGCAATTTGCAGCCGGAAACAGTAGGGAGAGTGAAAGGAGCATATAGGGAGATTTTTTTTATTCCAGAATGCTCTTTTAGGAGCTCATGAGGGTGAAGATTAGTTCTTTTTTCGGTCTAGATAGTGTAGGGAGATATTTAATACGAGGGAGAGTGAAAAGCAGCACCTGGATGTTATCAGTTCACATTGTCATTGCAGGTGCATGCTGGAGATCTCTGCTATTTTACATTGTGTTGTATAGTTTAGGATTAGGATCCGACTGTGCAATTAAGTAGCAATAGGTTGGCTTTTATCAACTACCAAAATATACAAATCATTTCTTTTAGAGGCAAATAATGTTAGGTAGTACCAGCATATACAAAATTAATTTTTTAGAGCTACATAATATTCCTGCAAAGCAGCATATAATTTTTTTTACAGCTAAATAATATTCGTCAGTGCTATCATATAGTAGCATCCTTTTTAAATGATAATTGCTAAATAATATTTCTCAACTATTGCTTAAATAGCTAATATTTATCTAACAGTTGTGTGACTGGTGCATAACCTACTGAGCTATGGAAATGTCACTATTTACCAGTAATTTCCTTTGAGTCTGCTGTTGGCATGTCTAATAAAGGCGACCTCAACAATCCCAAAAAATTCCTACTGGTTAAATAAATGATATAGTTTTATCTAGCAGTGAAGAGAAAAATTTTCATTAGTCTGCTGTTGCAGTGTGTCAGCAAGGCAATATAAAAAATAGCTAATTTTCTATTGGTTCAATAAATAGTGTATCTTTGTATATGCAGTTGTGAGACTGCCGCAATCCGGGCAAAGATAAGCAAACTTCACAATTTACCAGTGGCAATAATTTAATTAGTCCGCTGTTTTAGTGTGTCAGCATGGGGATATAAAAAAATACTAATTTTCTATTGGTTTAATAAATTGCCTATATTTATCTAGCAGTTGTGCGACTGGTGCAAAGCCTGCTGAGATACACAAACAGGACTATTAACCTGTAATTTTCGTGAGTCTCTGTTGCCGAGTGTAATAAAGCTGATATCTGAAAAAAAAATACCCACACATTGATAGTTTCAGTGAATTTGTACATAACACCTCTGTGAGGGTACTTTTGAAAAATAAAGCCAGGAATTTTTTTTCCATAAGCATAAGACATTCAATTTGAGAAAGGATCTTATAGAGTGCAGGAGACGCGTGCACCCGCGACCTAAGCCAACCAGGGAACACGCGCGAACACCGGAGCCTGGCAGCAGGCTGGGAAACAGGAAGTGCCAGAAAGGAGCAAGCACACCGCTGACCAGCAGTGCGCTGGAGTGCCAGAGCAGTCGCCGTGTTGTGAGACTCAGAAGACTAGCGGATCCCTGCCACTGTAACAATGAAAACAAGCAAGAAGAGGTAGTGGTTTCACCAGAGGGAGAACTCAGTCAACTGTTCCACAGAGCCCGCCCATTTGGCTAGATACAGTTGTGCTCAAACGTTTACATACCCCGGCAGAATTTTTACCTTCTTGGCCTTTTTTTAGAGAATATGAATGATAACACCAAAATTTTTTCTCCACTCATGGTTAGTGGTTGGGTGAAGCCATTTATTGTCAAACTACTGAGTTTTCTCTTTTTAAATCATAATGATAACCCAAAACATCCAAATGACCCTGATCAAAAGTTCACATACCCTGGTGATTTTGGCCTGATAACATGCACAGAAATTGAAACAAATGGGTTTGAATGGCTACTAAAAGTAACATCCTCACTTGTGACACGTTTGCTTGTAATCAGTGTGCGTGCATAAAAGCTGACTGAGTCAATACTGTGATGGTTCCAATTGACTATGATACTGTGGTTCTTTGCATTTATTGGGTAGAATAACTTCTTATGGCGGTCCTCTATTGACTAATGTCGCAATTTATTGATGTAACTATATACCTATTCATTTTTTGATTAGGTTATTGTTTGCACATTGTATGATTATGGTCAATATACTTCCGCCATGTTGTTCTGGGGTAATTCTACCTCTTTTGGAATATAGGATTGGCACGTTACTAGTGTTGAGCGATACCGTCCGATACTTGAAAGTATCGGTATCAGAAAGTATCGGCTGATACCGGCAAAGTATCGGATCTGATCCGATACCGATACCCGATACCAATACAAGTCAATGGGACTCAAGTATCGGAAGGTATCCCTGATGGTTCCCAGGGTCTGAAGGAGAGGAAACTCTCCTTCAGGCCCTGGGATCCATATTAATGTGTAAAATAAAGAATTAAAATAAAAAATATTGATATACTCACCTCTCCGACGCAGCCTGGACCTTACCGCTGTGAACCGGCAGCCTTCTTTGCTTAAAATGAGCGCGTTCAGCACCTTCCATGACGTCACGGCTTCTGATTGGTCGCGTGCCGCTCATGTGACTGCCACGCGACCAATCAGAAGCCGTGACGTCATCCCTCAGGTCCTAAATTCCTAGAAGGGAATTTAGGACCTGAGGGATGACGTCGCGGCTTGTGATTGGTCGTGTGGCGGTCACATGAGCGGCACGCGACCAATCAGAAGCCGTGACGTCATGGAAGGTGCTGAACGCACTCATTTTAAACAAAGAAGGCTGCAGGTTACCAGCGGTGATGTCCAGGGGCCTCCGGACAGGTGAGTATATCAATATTTTTTATTTAAATTCTTTATTTTACACATTCATATGGATCCCAGGGCCTGAAGGAGAGTTTCCTCTCCTTCAGACCCTGGGAACCATACACTGGAAACTTCCGATTCCGATTCCGATTCCCGATACCACAAAAGTATCGGATCTCGGTATCGGAATTCTGATACCGCAAGTAACGGCCGATACCCGATACTTGCGGTATCGGAATACTCAACACTACACGTTACACATAATTTGTAATTTGTGGTCAGCACTTTACTATATTATTATTATTATTATTATTATTTATTATTATAGTGTCATTTATTCCATGGCGCTTTACATGTGAGGAGGGGTATACATAATAAAAACAGGTACAATAATCTTGAACAATACAAATCACAACTGGTACAGGAGGAAAGAGGACCCTGCCCGCGAGGGCTCACAATCTATAAGGGATGGGTGAGGATACAGTAGTTCCTTTTTGAGTAATATTTATTAATGTAACACATAAATATGGTAGACGACAGCTATGTATCATATATAATTAACATGATTTGTGTTTTGTGAATATTCAGTATCTTCTTTATGGTACCGTGTGGTTGTCAGTGTGTCTCCTCGCTGCTGTGCCTGCTGGCTTCTGTACTGCAGGTAAGGTGGTTGTGATCACGTGGGACCCCCGGCTCGGGAGTGCTGACATTGGCCGGCGCCACGGTTGCCATAGCGTCGCGTGTCAACTTCCGGTTCATGTATGCGGTGCACTTCCGGGCTTAGGCCTTTTTAAACTCACAGTATTGCTGCTTTCATACGCCCCCTGACAAAGGTGCTTCTCCAAAACACTCGTTTGGGAGGAGGTATCATCCTTTCCTTGTGTGTTGGTTTTACCAAAAGAGTTAGCAGAGGAAATTGCAGAACCACTATCGAGAATCTTTGAAAAATCATGGAGAAAAGGAGAAGTCCCAGAAGATTGGAGAAGGGCAAATGTTCCTATCTTCAAAAACGGAAAGAAAATAGAGCCAGGAAATACAGGACAGTGAGCCTTACTTCTATACCAGGAAAGCTCTTTGAACAAATCATTAAACAACATGTATGTAAGTACTTGTATACGAATACAGTAACTAACCAGATCCAGCATGAGTTTGTAGCAAACAAGTCATGTCAGACTAATCTAATTTCCTTCCATGTTTGAATAACTGACTAGATGGATCAGGGAAATGCAGTAAATGTAGTATATCTCAACTTCAGCAAAGCAGTTGATAAAGTATCTCATACTATCCTTATTGTTAAAACAACAAAGTATGTGATTGACAAGGCTATGATTAGGTGGCTTCATAACTGGCTCAGTGCTCGTATTCGAAGAATGGTAATAGATGGTTGCAAATCCAATTAGAAGAGTGTTTCAAGTAGGTTACCACAGAGCTGTGTCCTGGCCCCAGTGGTGTTCAGCAGGTTTATAAATGATCTAGGTAAGGGTACTGTCACACATTGGCACTTTGATCGCTACGACGGTACGATCCGTGACATTCCAGCGATATCCATACGATATCGCTGTGTCTGACACGCAGCAGCGATCAGGGACCCTGCTGAGAATCGTACGTCGTAGCAGATCGTTTGGAACTTTCTTTCGTCGCTGGATCTCCCGCTGTCATCGCTGGATCGTTGTGTGTGACAGCGATCCAGCGATGCGTTCGCTTGTAACCAGGGTAAACATCGGGTTACTAAGCGCAGGGCCGCGCTTAGTAACCCGATGTTTACCGTGGTTCCCAGCCTAAAAGTAAAAAAAAACAAACAGTACATACTCACATTCCGGTGTCTGTCCCCCGGCGTTCTGCTTCTCTGCACTGTGAGCGCCGGCTGGCCGGAAAGCGAGCACAGCGGTGACGTCACCGCTGTGCTTTCCGGCTGGCAGACACAGTGCAGAGAAGCAGAACGCCGGGGGACGGACACCGGAATGTGAGTATGTAGTGTTTGTTTTTTTTACTTTTACGCTGGTAACCATGGTAAACATCGGGTTACTAAGCGCGGCCCTGCGCTTAGTAACCCGATGTTTACCCTGGTTACCCGGGGACTTCGGCATCGTTGGTCGCTGGAGAGCTGACTGTGTGACAGCTCCTCAGCAACCACACAATCACTTACCAACGATCACGGCCAGGTCGTATCGCTGGTCGTGATTGTTGGTAAATCGTTTAGTGTGACAGTACCCTAGGGGAACTGAAGGTAAACTAATCAAATTTGCAGACAATGCAAAGCTAGGAGGGATAGCTAACACTACAGAAGACAGAGAAAGGATTCAGAAGGATGTAGATAAGCTTGAACAATGGACATCCACTAATAGAATGGTATTTAACAGGGAGAAATTACATCTACAGAATGAGTTGACCGCACATGAGTCAACAGTGTGATGCAGCAGCGAAAAAGACAAACAGTTTTAGGCTGCCGTCACACTAGCAGTATTTGGTCAGTATTTTACATCAGTATTTGTAAGCCAAAACCAGGAGTGGAACAATTAGAGGAAAAGTATAATAGAAACATATGCACCACTTCTGCATTTATCACCCACTCCTGGTTTTGGCTTACAGATACTGATGTAAAATACTGACCAAATACTGCTAGTGTGACCGCAGCCTTAGGATGGTGGTGCACCATCTTGGGTGTCAGGTCCGAGCATTCCTACATGAACAGTTTCCTGAAAAGTGGATTGTTCATCGTGGGCCAGTTGAATGGCCACCAAGGTCTCCCAATCTGAACCTCTTAGACTTTTATCTTTCGGGTCATCTGAAGGCAATTGTCTATGCTGTGAAGATATGAGATGTGCAGCATCTGAAAACAACAGATAGTGGAAGCCTGTGCTACCATTTCTTCTGCGGTGTTGCTATCAGTGTGTCAAGAGTGGGAGAAGAGGGTTGCAGTGACCATCCAACACAATCAGCAGCACTTTTAACACATTTTATAAGTGGTCATAAACTTATAAATAACTCATGAAAGAATAAAGATATGTTAATGGAGCGCCCCCAGACGCAGGGCCGCGGGGTACTCGGTACCGGGCCTCTCTGTCTCGGTCCTGGGGTTGACACGGTGGCTAGACCCGGTCCGTGACCCTGCTAAGGGGCGTCCAATGAAAGGTGTGATGATGGTGCGTGGTGCAAGGTGCGATGAATAACGAGGACACAGGGTTGCAGTCTCTTTACCTCTTTACTGAAGGCTTCAGGATCCGCAATCCAGAGCACTGCTAACAGGGCTGGCTGAGACCGGCTGGTCCGAAGGCACATCCAGAGTTCCCTTTGCAGGTGGAAATCAGTGCCTACCTTCTAGCGCCTGTGTGTTGTAGTACCTCCCTGCTGAGCACCACGGGATAGTCCTCACAACTGTTGTGTCTTTCTGATGTTCTTTCTCTCTCCGTCCCCTAGATGATTTGGCTAGGACGCACCCGTATGACGGGGTAGGCCTGGAGTTATTCTGGGACCCTAGAGACGCCCCTCTCCCACAATTGCCTCCGTTGTCTGCTTAGGTGATTTAGGTGAGACAGCCAACCTAAAGTTAACTGTCCTGCCGCTGTTTGAAGTAATGCTTGGAGCCCAATTCTTCCTCGGCGTTCCGGCCACCGGCTACGCGCCTCAGTAGGATGTTGCCACGATCTTAAGGCACGACTCCTACTGGTTCTATTATCCTTTGTGCTGTGATCTCGTTTCTCACTTCTCCACAATAAACCTCGCTTCGTGTCCTTTCTTAAGATCCAAGCGCAACGGGTGCAGGCGCGGCTCTGTAACGTTCTGTCCTTTTCTCTAGGCCACTGTCAGGATCCCACCCCTGACAGAGACCCCCCTGAATCTTCCCAAGCAACCTCTTCTCTCACTAGGTGTTGCCTGGGCAAAACCCAGTCAGCTTCTCTCTAACTTCCTATCCAACCCCCAGTTTTACCAGATTGTGAGGAGTGGCCTAATACATAGAACCCTTTGCTCCCCCTGATGGCCAGAGTGTGAAGTGTAATGTGTGACTGTGATACCTGGTTAGGTGAACTCCTTTAGTGCCATCAGACGTACCATCACTCCCCATAGTGGAGGAGCATCAGTACTGCAACGACCAGGACTCTGGGGCGCTGCATTAAAACCAAGCACACCATTGTTTTTCTTGTGAAATTCTCAATAAGTTTGATGTGTCACATGACCCTCTTCCTGTTGTAAAAAATAAAGTTGGATCCAAAATGGCTGACTTCATAATGGCCGCCATGGTCACCATCAATCTTGAAAAGTTTTTCCCCTCCCATATACTAATGTACCACAAACAGTAAGTTGATATCACCAACCATTCCCATTTTATTTAGGTGAATCCATATAAATGGCACACCCTGTATATAATATATGAGTTTCACTTTTTGTACTGAAGAAATGAAATAAATTACCGTATTTTCCGGCGTATAAGACGACTGGGCGTATAAGACGACCCCCCAACTTTACCAGTTAAAATATAAAATCTTCTTAAAAGTCGGGGGTCTTCTTATACACACTATGTCGTCTTATAGGGCCGGTGAATATGTGCCTTTTGGGGGGGGGGGGAGTGGTCCTGATTACGACGAGGGGGCGTCTCACAGGAAAGTGAGTATCCCCCATTACCTCATCGTAGCGCTGCAGCGTGGGGTCTCTGTGCTGGGAGCGGCGGCTGCTGTGCTGTGGGGCGGCGGCTCCTCTTCTGCAGTGTGGGGCCTCGGCTGTGGCGTATCTTCATGCAGTCGGGGCTCCTCCGGCATCTCCTTAAAGCTCGGAGGCCCCGCTGGCAGCTCCATCGGTACAATGCGGTGGCCTCCGGGAAAATGGCCGCTGCTCAGATTCAGATCTCATCCCGAGATCTCGGGAGACGAGATCTGAATCTGAGCAGCGGCCATTTTCCCGGAGGCCACCGCATTGTACCGATGGAGCTGCCAGCGGGGCCTCCGAGCTTTAAGGAGATGCCGGAGGAGCCCCGACTGCATGAAGATACGACGCCGACGCCGCCCCCCCACAGCACCAGAGGCCCCACACTGCTGAAGAGGAGCCGCCGCCCCACAGCACAGCAGCCGCCGCTCCCAGCACAGAGACCCCACGCTGCAGCGCAACGATGAGGTAATGGGGGATACTCACTTTCCTGTGAGACGCCCCCTCGTCGTCATCAGGACCACTCCCCCCCCCACCACCATATACACCCGGCGTACAAGGCGATACCCGGCGTATAAGACGACCCCCGACTTTTAAGAAGATTTTCAGGGGTTAAAAAGTCGTCTTATACGCCGGAAAATACGGTAACTTTTTGATGATATTCTAATTTTGTGAGAAGCACCTGTAGGTACCGGATAATTGTTCTGCTATTTAGACTCTTTTTTAGTGAGGTGCATCTGTATGAACCAGGAAGTATTGGCAGTGAAGATTACTCATACTGAGAATCCCTAGTCTTACCTTGTCTGGGGGTGAATCTTGTATGTTTGGAAAATAATCTTTTACCGCCAATGTAGCTGAAAGAAAAATTTAGATAAAAAATGTATAAGCTTATAAGTCAGGATATAGTCAGTTTAAAGGTAAAAAGTCATGAACCAAAGGTCATTGCTCTCTGCTGATTCTCCTGGATCTCTCTGCCGCATTTGACACTGTGGATCACCAACTCCTTCTCACTATGCTCTGCTCCATAGGCCTCAAGGACACAGCCCTCTCCTGGTTCTCCTCCTACCTCTCTGACAGCTCCTTCACTGTATCTTTTGCCGGCTCCTCTTCCTCTCCTCGTCCCCTTACTATCGGGGTTCCGCAGGGCTCAGTCCTAGGCCCCCTCCTCTTCTCTCTATACACGGCCCATATTGTATAAACAATCAGCAGATTTGGGTTCCAGTATCATCTCTATGCTGATGACACCCAATTATACACTTTTTCCCCTGACATCACCCCTACCCTAATTCAAAATACCAAGGATTGTCTGTCTGCTGTCTCTAACATCATGTCCTCCCTCTATCTGAAACTAAATCTCTCCAAAACGGACTTCTTGTATTTCTCCCTTCTACTAACCTCACTCTTCCCAACATCGAAATTACCCTGGAGGGTTCAACCATAACTCCCAAGCAGCATGCCCGCTGTCTTGGGGTTATATTCGACACCAAACTTTCCTTTACTTCCTATATCCGATCACTCACTCACTCTTGTCACCTGCATCTTAAAAACATCTCCAGAATCCGACCTTTTCTCATCTTTGAAACTGCTAAGACTCTTACTGTCGCTCTTATTCATTCTCGTCGGGACTACTGCAACTCTCTTCTGATCGGTCTCCCTCTTACCAAACTTTCTCCTCTCCAATCCATCTTGAATGCGGCAGCCAGGGTCATATTTCTGTCCAGCCGCTTCACCGATGCCTCCATCTTGTGCCAGTCACTACACTGGCTACCCATTCGCTACAGGGTCAACTGTCCAGTATAAACTCATCGCTCTCACCCAAAAAGCTCTCCACAGTTCTGCACCGCCTTATATCTCCTCTCTCATCTCTGTCTATCGCCCTACACGTGCCTTCCGTTCTACAAATGACCTAAGACTAACATCCCCCGTAATCCGAATCTCGCACCTCCGTCTCCAAGACTTCTCTCGTGCTGCGCCAGCTCTCTGGAATGCCCTTGCCCAGACGATCAGACTGATACCTAGCCCCGACCTGTTCAAGCGCGCTTTGAAAATCCATCTCTTCAAACAAGCCTACCACATCAACTACTCAGTAAACTAACTTTGCCCTGCTCCCTCCGTCCAAATATTATTCTGAATCTGCACCCTACTATTCATCTGTCTCCACACCCTCCATGCACATGATAACTGCACTTGATACTTGACTATTGCACTTAAACACACAGGCTGATGACCGGATCATCCAGCTTTATATTAAAATCCCTATTTATTATAATTGCCAGACCTGAAATAACAAGCACTTTTCACCTATTGTGTCCCCCCCATTTCCTTGTAGATTGTAAGCTTGCGAGCAGTGACCTCACTCCTAATGTCACCCCTTACTGACCTCGGACGGGATAGTACATCCGAGGTCAGATCCCCTGCTTTGATGCAGGGCTCCGCGGTGAGCCCGCATCAAAGCCGGGACATGTCAGCTGTTTTGAACAGCTGACATGTGCCCGCAAAAGCGGCGAGTGAAGTCGCGATTCACCCGCCGCTATTAACTAGTTAAATGCAGCTGTCAAACGCAGACAGCGGCATTTAACTACCGCATCCGGCCGGGCGGTCGGATATGAGCACATCGCCGACCCCCATCACATGATCGGAGGTCGGCGATGCTTCTCCATTGTAACCATAGAGGTACTTGAGACCTCTATGGTTACTGATCCCCGGCAGCTGTGAGCACCTCCCTGTGGACGGCGCTCACAGCACACCTGATTTTCTGCTACATAGCAGCGAACAGCAGATCGCAGAAGCAGAAGAGTGCTGTGCCTGCTTCTAGCCAGAATTACGTTTTTTTGGTCGCCGTGACATTGCATTAAAATGCAATAACGGGCGATCAAAAAAACATATCTACACCAAAATGCTATCTTTAAAAACGCCAGCTCGGCACGCAAAAAATAAGCCGTCAACCGACCCCAGATCATGAAAATTGGAGACGCTACGAGTATCGGAAAATGGTGCATTTTTTTTTGTAGCAAAGTTTGGAATTTTTTTTCACCACTTAGGTAAAAAATAACCTAGACATGTTAGGTGTCTATGAACTCGTACTGACCTGGAGAATCATAATGGCAGGTCAGTTTTAGCATTTAGTGAACCTAGCAAAAAAGCCAAACAAAAAGCAAGTGTGGGACTGCACTTTTTTTGCAATTTCACTGCACTTGGATTTTTTTTCCCGTTTTCTAGTACATGACATGGTAAAACCAATGATGTCAAAAGTACAACTCGTCGCAAAAAATAAGCCCTCACATGGCCAAATTGATGGAAAAATAAAAAAGTTATGGCTCTGGGAAGGAGGGGAGTGAAAAATGAACACGGAAAAACGGAAAATCCCAAGGTCATGAAGGGGTTAAATTGTCTTAACTTGTATTGAATTTATTGTCTGTACATGTCCCCGCTTAATTGTAAAGTGCTGCGGAATATGTTGGCGCTATATGAATAAAAATTATTATTATTATGAACCGTCCATTTAAACTCTCTGTGTGACTACATATTTATATATGGTAATTCACAACTACAAATATTCTAGCACTAACAAAAAATCATAAGCACATCTACAGCATGTTTTATTACATATACAGCTAACATAGAAAAAAAAAAAAAACAACATGAAGAGCAAACTCACCAAAATCTTGTCAGACGACAAATACACTCACAGAGTGCAGCAGGCCCCTGATAATAAATGCTAAAGCAGCACAGCTGCAAGCTACTGATGAGAGCAACCACCCACTCGCCCAAACATTAGAGGGGTTGGCTGCCTAGTAGCAAAAATGCACACAGGTAAGGTATGCATAAGGGCCTGCTGTACCCTGTGAGTGCATTTGTCATCTGACAAGGTTTTGGCGAGTTTGCTCTTCATGTTGTGTTTATTACATATACCAAAGCTAGTTTTATGGACTATCTGAATTTATAGAAGTAACCTTGATGCCTCACTTCCAGGAATAGAGGTCTATACATTATTTATACTATGTTGCAATACATTACTAAGTAACATCCGATAATAACAGATCAATAATTTTTATCATTTTTTTAAATTACTTTCTTTATGTGTGTTAAGTAGTGTTGAGCATTCCGATACCGCAAGTATCGGGTATCGGCCGATACTTGCGGTATCGGAATTCCGATACCGGGATTCCGATACTTGCCGCGTATCGGATACCGGAATCGGAAGTTCCCAGATTCAAAATGCACAAATTCAGCCAATGAGAATGATTCCAAGTGTGGGCACATCCTGTTTAGCATGGAGGGCATGAAACTACTGGCAAGGCTGTGATTGGCTGCTGAAATGATGTCATGATGCAGTTTAAAAGTCGCTGGCGCCATTTTGCGATCACTCTGCTGTGAATTCAGTTAGTGACAGGACGCTGTTTGCTGACTGAGGGCCAGTTTAGAGATAGCGATTTGCTTCTTTGTGCTTTCCAAAGGCTAATTTAGCAACCGCTGTGTTCTCCTACTATTCACCTTGCTTTTGCCTTGTAGCGCTGTTTTCACAGCGATCTGCAAGGTCTGTGTGTGTGTGTGTGTGTGTGAGTGCAGCCCACTCTCTAGTCTGAGTGCAGCCACATAGGCCATCCATAGCTGGTTGTATTCAGTTCAGGGAGGGTGGTTCATTGCCTCATACTGTTCTTTTTTTCTTTTTTTTTTTCCAAGTAGTGTAGTCTGCTGCTAATTTATTAAAAAAAATCCTATTAGTGTCTTTCCACCCGTCTCCAGCTAATTTGTGGAAAAACACTACATAGGATAACATAGAGGAGGGTTTTTGGGCCTTGCAGTGCCGTTTACGGCTGTCTGCACGGTCTCCGTGTGACTGCAGCTCGCCCTGTAGTCTGTGAGCAGCCATAGCCTGGTTGTCTCCAGCTCAGGGTTCTTCACTGCGTCATACCGCCAAATCAATTTTCATTTTGTTTTAAGTAGTGCAGGCTGCTGCACATTTTTTCAAAAAATTCCTATTAGTGTCTTTCCACCCGTCTCCAGCTAACTTGTGGAAAAACACTACATAGGATAACGTAGAGGAGGGTTTTTGGGCCTTGCAGCGCCGTTTACGGCTGTCTGCACGGTCTCCGTGTGACTGCAGCTCTATCTGTTGTCAGTTCAGCCCCAAAAAAATAAATAAATAATAAAGTTCACCAAACACACCAGTTACACCACTTTACATTTGTGTAGGCCACATTAGCTCATATTAAAGTCTAGTCCACACTTTAGAAAATTAGTGTTTCTTATACCTGTTAGGAGGAGTTGTTCAGGAATAAGAACACAAAGCCGTTAGTACTTTTCTGCTTATCTTTATCAGTCAACCAAGATGAAGAAGGCAGTGAGTAAGGCACGTGGGCGTGGGCGTGGGCGCGGAGCAGGGAGGGGACGTGGGGATTCTGTGCCTGCTGCGGGCACCGGTGAATCATCAGCACCCACTTTCACCAGGCAACAGTCATTCATGCGCAGCTTTGTGTCAGAGCGCCGTACACCGCTGCTGCGTGAAGAACAAATTGAAGCCGTTGTCGGATGGATGGCAGCTAATGCATCAACTTCAATTAGTGCCACATCCTCTCAGACACAGAGCACTGGAGAGCAGCCATCTGTCTCTTCACCACCTGCCAAATTGCCCAGGCAGACAGAGAGCCCAGGACAGGAGCCGTCTCTACTTCTGTTCTCTGAATCTCTTGGCTTGGAAACAGGGGGCCAGCCAAGCAGCATTGGAGAAATGGAAGAAGAGGCAGGGTGCAGTGATGCCCAACAGCTTTTTCTCTCTTCCTCTGAAGAGGCGGGTGGGCCAGTGGCTCCGGTCACCACATCGCAGGCTGCATCAGCTGATGATGACACTCAGGTGCCACTTACTGGTGCGTGCTCTGCTGCTGAGACTACCCAGGAGGAGCAGTTGGGGGCAGAGGGTAGTGTAGATGATGAGGTCCTTGACCCATCTTGGCGTGAGGGACAGGAAGGTGGTGGGAGCAGCTCTGAGGAAGAGATTCCCCGTATGGCCCAAAGAGGGAGAGGGAGGGGGAAGACTGCGGATCCTGCAGCCTCCGCTTTGGCACCCGTTAGGAGCATGTCTCTTCCAAAAGCCAAAAAGGGCGCTCCCAAGACTTGCAGTGCCTGGTCCTTTTTTGACACAGTTGCAGATGACATTTGCTATGTCAGATGCAAGGTGTGTCATCAAAAAGTCAAAAGAGGGAAAAATGTCAGCAACCTCAATACCTCCAACATGTGGAAACATGTGCGCACCAGGCACCCGGTGGAGTTAGAAAAACACACTGAAGAGCTAGGCCAACCAACAGCGGCAGCCACCACCTCTTCAGCTCGTGTTGCCTCTTCCTCCAGCTCACACGCAGCTGGTTCGGCTTCCTCCCAGGATCGCCATGGAAGAACCTCTGGCCCTGTTGTCCAGAGACCCGCTGTAATTCCACCCGCAGCACCACTTTCCCAGTCATCCACACACTCCCAGCCCAGTCTACAGCCATCGGTAGTACAGGCATGGGAGAAAAGGCGGCCTTTCTCGTCAAACCACCCACGAGCACAGGCTCTGACTGCAGGCATTGCCAAACTTCTGTCACTGGAAATGCTGTCATTCAGGCTGGTGGAGACTGACAGCTTCCGTGACTTGATGTCATTGGCAGTCCCACAGTACAATGTGCCCAGCCGCTTTTACTTCAGCAGGCAAGCCGTCCCTGCCCTGCACAAGCATGTGGAGGGACACATAAAACACGCGCTACTGAACGCCGTCAGTAGCAAGGTCCACCTCACCACCGATGCGTGGACCAGTCAACATGGACAGGGGCGATACCTTTCCCTCACTGCCCATTGGGTTAATGTCGTTGAACCGGGTACAGACCGTGCGAGTGGCGCAGGACGTGTCCTGCCCACTCCAAGGATTGCAGGAATCCATTCTGTACGCATTGACTCCTCCTCTTACACCAGTTCCTCACAATCATCGCTGCAGGAGCCGTCACAGTCCACCTCCACATGGACCCGTGATGAACGTGTACCTGTTACGACCGACATGAGCACAGCCGTGGCCAAACGTCAACAGGCCGTCTTGAAATTAATTTTTTTGGGGAATCGTAGCCACACAGCGCAGGAGCTCTGGAATGCCATCAAGCAGGAGAGCGATGTGTGGTTTGTGCCAGCGAATCTCCAGCCAGGCATGGTAGTGTGTGATAATGGCCGAAATCTGGTGGCAGCTCTGGGCCTCGGCAACCTCACTCACATCCCATGTCTGGCACATGTGCTCAATTTGGTCGTGCAGAGCTTTTTGAGGGACTATCCGGATCTTGATGCACTGCTGCACAAGGTCCGCCTAGAGTGTGCTCACTTGCGGCGTTCCAGCACGGCAAAAGCGCGCATTGCGGCTCTGCAGCGCCGACACCGCCTGCCGGAACATCGCATCATATGTGACCTACCTACCAGGTGGAATTCCACGTTACATATGTTGGAGCGGTTGTGTGAGCAGCAGCAAGCTGTAATGGAGTACCAGCTGCTTCAGGCGCAAAGAAGTCGCAGTCAGCGCCGTACAGACTTCACAACCACAGAGTGGGCCACTATGAATGACGTCTGCCAGGTTTTGCGTCCCTTTGATTATTCCACGCGGATGGCGAGTGCAGATGATGCACTAGTCAGCATGACTGTCCCCCTTATCTGCCTGCTTGAAAAATCACAGCAAGCGCTAAGGGATGATGTTGTGGAAGAGGTGGAGGATGAGGATTCACCATTTCCATCATCTTCTGGACAGTCAGCGCCACGTGGTTCCTCACAAACGCGTAGGCAGGGGACAGTTTGTGAGGAGGATGAGGAGGAGTCAATGGAGGAGGAAGACATCCGTCCAGAGGAGGGAGTTACACAATTGTCCAGTACTCAGTGTGTACAGCGAGGGTGGGGTGATGACGAGCGGGCAGAGATCACGCCTCCAGCAGGGGACAGCGTTTCTTGGGCAGTTGGCAGTCTGCAGCACATGGTGGATTACATGCTGCAGTGCCTGAGAAACGACCGCCGCATCGCCCACATTCTCAACATGTCTGATTATTGGGTGTTCACCCTCCTCGATCCTCGCTACCGGGACAACATATAAAGCCTCATCACACCGTTGAACCGGGAGCGAAAAATGCGGGAGTACCAAGACACACTGGTCAATTCCATCATCTTCTCCATTCCAACTGAGAGAAGTGCTGCTAGTGCATTCCAAAGCAGCTCAGTGCGTCCAGGCAGTGGTGGAGGCTCTGCACAAAGAGGGAGCAGAAGCAGTGCCTCTGCCCAAGGCAAGACCAGTATGGCCCAACTGTGGCACAGTTTTCTGTGCCCCCCACAAAAGTCTACACCATCACAGACGGCTCCAGTCAGCAGGAGGCAACGGTTCCGTCAGATGGTGACAGACTACATGTCTTGCCCTCTTGCTGTACTCCCAGACGGCTCTTCCCCTTTCAAGTTTTGGGTCTCAAAGCTGGATACATGGCCAGAGCTAAGCCAGTATGCATTGCAGGTGCTGTCTTGCCCTGCGGCCAGTGTATTATCGGAACGCGTCTTTAGTGCTGCAGGTGGTGTACTAACTGACCGTCCCATGCGACTATCCTCCGATAACGTTGACCGGCTTACTTTCCTGAAAATGAACAAGGCCTGGATCTCGCAGGAATTTGCCACTCCTCTTCCTGATTAAATAATTAGGTCACTGTATACGTTATCCAGGTCTCCTGTTGTGTTCATCTTTCTACCACCTGAACTTAAATTCCTGGGCTCCAACACCACCAGTTGAGGCTCAGAAGTGCCGTCTGCACAGTCAAAACATACGACCCAGTGTTATTGGGTTTCAGTAACGTCAGCTGATCCCCAGTTGTGTAGCCGGCAATGTGTCCTGCGACCGCCACGCTGACACAACAACTGAAATGTAAGGGAATCTGTCCCCCCCCCCCAAGGCGTTTGTTACTGAAAGAGCCACCTTGTGCAGCAGTAATGCTGCACAAGGAAAAGGTAGCTATTTTTGTTTAGCTCCTTGCAGACGCAGAACTTAACACTTATAAAATGTGTCCACTGATACCGTAAAACCGTCCGGGAGGTGGTACTTTCCTTCGTAATATGACGCAGCACAGCCGTCATTCCTACCCCCCCGGCGCCGTGCCCCGGCTCCTCAGCGTTGTTTGATTCCATCCCGGAGCCTGCGCTGTTATGTTATTCCGTGGCCAGGCACACTTAGCGCTGCCCGTCTTCTGGCATCATTTGGTGTCAGGCTGGCTGCGCCTGTGCGGCCGCGCTGGCCGAGAGCCCGCCTCGCAGTGTCTTCTGATTTAATCCCAATGGGGGCCTGGGATCCATGGACATGCGCAGTGCATATCTGAACCTCCACCTCTCACTCATCTCCCTATGGCTTCTTCAGACTGTTCGGTGTCAGCTGGTCCCTAATAGCATGCCACGGCCGTGACACCGCACAGTCTTAAGAAGCCGTAGGGAGGGGAGTGAGAGGCGAGGATATGCACTGCGCATGGCCATGGATCCCAGGCCCCCAGTGGGATTAAATCAGAAGACACTGCGAGGCGGGCTCTCGGCCAGCGAGGCCGCACAGGCGCAGGCAGCCTGACACCAAAAGATGTCAGAAGATGGGCAGCGCTAAGTGTGCCTGGCCACGGGATAACATAACAGCGCAGGCTCCGGGACGGAATCAAACAACGCTGAGGAGCCGGGGCACGGCGCCGGGGGGGTAGGAATGACGGCTGTGCTGCGTCATATTACGAAGGAAAGTCCCACCTCCGGGACGGTTTCACGGTTTCAGGGGACACATTTTATAAGTGTTTAGTTCTGTGTTTGCAAGGAGCATGATGAAAAGAGCCACCTTTTCCTTTTGCATCTTTTGTGCTGCACAAGCTGGCTCTTTCAGCTACAAACGCCTTGGGGGGGGGTTAAAGGTTCCCTTTCGACTTTCTCAGGCTTCGGCCTACATTGTGTTCCTCTGCTTTTCCACCTGTCCCTGGGCTCCAACACCGCTAGTTGCCGTCCAGAAGTGCTGTCCGCACAGTCCCAACAGTCGCTCCTCTGTTATTGGGGTTCAGTAACGTCAGCTGTTCCCCAGCTGTGTGTGTGGCAATCCCTCCTACCTCCTCCACCTCCTCCTCCTCCACCTGTCCCTGGGCTCCAACACCGCTAGTTGCCGTCCAGAAGTGCTGTACGCACAGTCAACAGTCCCTCCTCTGTTATTGGGGTTCAGTAACGTCAGCTGTTCCCCTACTGTGTGTGTGGCAATCCCTCCTACCTCCTCCACCTCCTCCTCCTCCACCTGTCCTTGGGCTCCAACACCGCTAGTTGCCGTCCAGTAGTGCTGTACGCACAGTCAACAGTCCCTCCTCTGTTATTGGGGTTCAGTAACGTCAGCTGTTCCCCAGCTGTGTGTGTGGCAATCCCTCCTACCTCCTCCACCTCCTCCTCCTCCACCTGTCCCTGGGCTCCAACACCGCTAGTTGCCGTCCAGTAGTGCTGTACGCACAGTCAACAGTCCCTCCTCTGTTATTGGGGTTCAGTAACGTCAGCTGTTCCCCAGCTGTGTGTGTGGCAATCCCTCCTACCTCCTCCACCTCCTCCTCCTCCACCTGTCCCTGGGCTCCAACACCGCTAGCTGCCATCCAGTAGTGCTGTACGCACAGTCAACAGTCCCTCCTCTGTTATTGGGGTTCAGTAACGTCAGCTGTTCCCCTGCTCTGTGTGTGTGGCAATCCCTCCTACCTCCTCCACCTCCTCCTCCTCCACCTGTCCCTGGGATCCAACACCGCTAGTTGCCGTCCAGTAGTGCTGTACGCACAGTCAACAGTCCCTCCTCTGTTATTGGGGTTCAGTAACATCAGCTGTTCCCCTGCTGTGTGTGTGGCAATCCCTCCTACCTCCTCCACCTCCTCCTCCTCCACCTGTCCCTGGGCTCCAACACCGCTAGTTGCCGTCCAGTAGTGCTGTACGCACAGTCAACAGTCCCTCCTCTGTTATTGGGGTTCAGTAACGTCAGCTGTTCCCCAGCTGTGTGTGTGGCAATCCCTCCTACCTCCTCCACCTCCTCCTCCTCCACCTGTCCCTGGGCTCCAACACCGCTAGTTGCCATCCAGAAGTGCTGTACGCACAGTCAACAGTCCCTCCTCTGTTATCGGGGTTCAGTAACGTCAGCTGTTCCCCAGCTGTGTGTGTGGCAATCCCTCCTACCTCCTCCACCTCCTCCTCCTCCACCTGTCCCTGGGCTCCAACACCGCTAGTTGCCGTCCAGAAGTGCTGTACGCACAGTCAACAGTCCCTCCTCTGTTATTGGGGTTCAGTAACGTCAGCTGTTCCTCTGCTGTGTGTGTGGCAATCCCTCCTACCTCCTCCACCTCCTCCTCCTCCACCTGTCCCTGGGCTCCAACACCGCTAGTTGCCGTCCAGTAGTGCTGTACGCACAGTCAACAGTCCCTCCTCTGTTATTGGGGTTCAGTAACGTCAGCTGTTCCCCAGCTGTGTGTGTGGCAATCCCTCCTACCTCCTCCACCTCCTCCTCCTCCACCTGTCCCTGGGCTCCAACACCGCTAGTTGCCGTCCAGTAGTGCTGTACGCACAGTCAACAGTCCCTCCTCTGTTATTGGGGTTCAGTAACTTCAGCTGTTCCCCTGCTGTGTGTGTGGCAATCCCTCCTACCTCCTCCACCTCCTCCTCCTCCACCTGTCCCTGGGCTCCATCACCGCTATTTGCCGTCCAGTAGTGCTGTACGCACAGTCAACAGTCCCTCCTCTGTTATTGGGGTTCAGTAACGTCAGCTGTTCCCCAGCTGTGTGTGTGGCAATCCCTCCTACCTCCTCCACCTCCTCCTCCTCCACCTGTCCCTGGGCTCCAACACCGCTAGTTGCCGTCCAGTAGTGCTGTACGCACAGTCAACAGTCCCTCCTCTGTTATTGGGGTTCAGTAACGTCAGCTGTTCCCCAGCTGTGTGTGTGGCAATCCCTCCTACCTCCTCCACCTCCTCCTCCTCCACCTGTCCCTGGGCTCCAACACCGCTAGTTGCCATCCAGTAGTGCTGTACGCACAGTCAACAGTCCCTCCTCTGTTATTGGGGTTCAGTAACGTCAGCTGTTCCCCAGCTGTGTGTGTGGCAATCCCTCCTACCTCCTCCACCTCCTCCTCCTCCACCTGTCCCTGGGCTCCAACACCGCTAGTTGCCGTCCAGAAGTGCTGTACGCACAGAGCCAAACACCTCGCCAATGTGTTAGTGGGGTTCAGCACCGCCAGCTGTTCCCCTGCTGTGTATACGGCAACGTGTACTGCGACCGCCACGCAGGCACAACAAGTTAAATTTAAGGGAACCTGTCCCCCCCCCCCAGGCGTTTGTTACTGAAGGAGCCACCTTGTGCAGCAGTAATGATGCAAAGGGAAAAAGTGCCTCTTTTCGTGGTGCTCCTTGCACATGCTGAACCTAACACTTATGAAATGTGTCCCCACACACCGTTAAACCGTCCGGTAGGTGGAACTTTCCTTTGTTGTGTGACGCAGCACAGCCATCATTTTTACCCCCTTGGCGCCGTGCGCTGCCTCCTCAGCGTTGTTTGAATCTGTCCCGGAGCCTGCGCTGTTAGGTTAGCCCTTGGCCATGCACACATGTTGCGCTGCCCGTCTTCTGACATCATTTGGTGTCAGGCTGGCTGCGCCTGTGCGGGTGCGCTGGCCGAGATCCCGCCTCGCAGTGTCGTCTAATGTAATCCCACCGCGGGCCTGGGATCCGTGGCCATGCGCAGTGCATATCCTCGCCTCTCACTCCCCTCCCTACGGCTTCTTCAGACTGTGCGGTGTCAGCTGATCCCTAATAGCATGCCACGGCCATGACACCGCACAGTCTGAAGAAGCCGTAGGGAGGGGAGTGAGAGGCGAGGATATGCACTGCGCATGGCCATGGATCCCAGGCCCGCGGTGGGATTACATTAGACGACACTGCGAGGCGGGATCTCGGCCAGCGCACCCGCACAGGCGCAGCCAGCCTGACACCAAATGATGTCAGAAGACGGGCAGCGCAACATGTGTGCATGGCCAAGGGCTAACCTAACAGCGCAGGCTCCGGGACAGATTCAAACAACGCTGAGGAGGCGGCCCATGGCGCCAAGGGGGTAAAAATGATGGCTGTGCTGCGTCACACGACAAAGGAAAGTTCCACCTACCGGACGGTTTAACGGTGTGTGGGGACACATTTCATAAGTGTTAGGTTCAGCATGTGCAAGGACCATAATTAAAAGAGCTAAGTTTACCTTTTCCAGCATTAGTGCTGTACACAATGGCTCTTTCAGCTACAAACGCCTGGGGGGGGGTTAAAGGTTTCCTTTCAACTTGCTCCAGTGCAGGCTTCGGCCTACACTCCGCTCCCCCTGCTCCTCCTGCTGACCCTGGGCTCTAACACCGCCAGTTTTGGCCCAGATGTGCTAGCTGCACAGAGAAAAACACCAGCCAATGTGTCAGTGGGGTTCAGCACCGCCAGCTGTTCCCCTGCTGTGTAGCCGGCAACGTGTCCTGCGACCGCCACGCAGACACAAGAACTGAAATTGAAGGGAACCTGTCCCCCCTCCCTCAGGTGTTTCTATGTTTTACAGCCACCTTGTACAGCAGTAATGCTGCATGTGTGCAAGGTGGCTCAGAAACTTATTCTCCTTGCACTCGTGGAACTGAACACGTCTAAAATGTGTCCTCTGTGACCATTAAAACGTCCCTCAGGTGTGATTTTCCTTTGTATTGACACGCAACAAGCTCCTTGGTAACGCTGCCCATCTTCTGGCATCATTGTTTGGCTGGGTGCGCCTCTGCGGCCGCCTTGCCCCACACAACGCCCCGCGGTGTCTTATTTATTTTGACTGCGAGGGTGTGATTGACGGGCATGAACGGTGCATTTCTTCGCCTGTCCCTCATCTCCTTCCGCCTTCTTCGGACTGTGCGGCTTCATGGCCATGGCATGCGATAAGGGATCAGCTGACGCCGCACAGTCTGAAGCGGGTGTAAGGACCCATGTGAGAGGCGAACATATGTGCTGCGCCAGGCCATGAATCCCAGCCCCGCAGTGTTTTAACAATGTTAAGACACTGCGGGGCTGGGATTCATGGTCATCGCGAACCGCACCGGCCGACATTAAATGATGTCAGAAGATGGGCAGCGCTAACAGCGCTAGGCCAGGGGATAACACGACAGCGCAGACTCCTGTACAGCAAATAACAACGCTCAGGAGGCTGCACCCAGCACCAAGGTGGGATTCTTGACATCTGTGCTGCGTCTCATTACAAAGGGAACTCGCGCCTCCAACACAGTTTGACTGTATAAAGGGCTAAATGTTATACGTGTTTCATTCAGCGTGTGCAAGGAGCAAAATTAAAAGAGCAACCTTTGACTTGTGCAGCACTACTGCTGCATAAGCTGTGGCTCTTCTACTTTGTAACCCCTGAGGGGGGGTTAAAGGTTACCTTTGAAATTGGTTCAATTAGGCTTCGGCCTACACTCTGCTCCCCCTGCAGAGCCCGGGCTCCAACACCGCCAGTTGGGGCCCGGTACTGCTAGCTGCACAGAGAAAAACACCAGCCAATGTGTCAGTGGGGTTCAGCACCGCCAGCTGTTCCCCTGCTGTGCAGCCGGCAACGTGTCCTGCAACTGCCACGCAGGCACAACAGACCCAAAGCTGCCGCCAGTGCAGGCTTCGGCCTACACTCTGCTCCCTCTCCTCCTCCTGCTGACCCCGGGCTCTAACACCGCCAGTTGGGGCCCGGTACTGCTAGCTGCACAGAGAAAAACACCAGCCAATGTGTCAGTGGGGTTCAGCACCGCCAGCTGTTCCCCTGCTGTGCAGCCGGCATCGTGTCCTGCAAAAGCCACGCAGACACCAGAACTGAAATTGAAGGGAACCTGTCCCCCCTCCCCCAGGCGTTTGTACGTTTTACAGCCACCTTGTACAGCGGTAATGCTGCATGTGTGCAAGGTGGCTCATAAACGTATTCTCCTCGCACATGTGGAACTGAAAACACGTCTAAAATGTGTCCTCTGTGTGACCATTTAACCGTCCCGGTGGTGTGACTTTCCTTTCTAATGACACGCTGCAACCCCCTTGGTAGCGCTGCCCGTCTTCTGGCATCATTGTCTGGCTGCCTGCGCCTCTGCGGCCACCCTGACCCACACAACGCCCCTCGGTGTCTTATTTATTGGGACTGCGAGGGTGTGATTGATGGGCATGATCAGTGCATCAGTTCGCCTGTCCCTCATCTCCTTCCGCCTTCTTCAGACTGTGCGGCTTCATGGCCGTGGCATGCGATAAGGGATCAGCTGACGCCGCACAGTCTGAAGCGGGTGTAAGGACCCGAGTGTGAGAGGCGAACATATGTGCTGCGCCAGGCCATGAATCCCAGCCCCGCAGTGTTTTAACAATGTTAAGACACTGCGGGGCTGGGATTCATGGTCATCGCGAACCGCACCGGCCGACATTAAATGATGTCAGAAGATGGGCAGCGCTAACAGCGCTAGGCCAGGGGATAACACGACAGCGCAGACTCCTGTACAGCAAATAACAACGCTCAGGAGGCTGCACCCAGCACCAAGGTGGGATTCTTGACATCTGTGCTGCATCTCATTACAAAGGGAACTCGCGCCTCCAACACAGTTTGACTGTATAAAGGGCTAAATGTTATACGTGTTTCATTCAGCGTGTGCAAGGAGCAAAATTAAAAGAGCAACCTTTGACTTGTGCAGCACTACTGCTGCATAAGCTGTGGCTCTTCTACTTTGTAACCCCTGAGGGGGGGTTAAAGGTTACCTTTGAAATTGGTTCAATTAGGCTTCGGCCTACACTCTGCTCCCCCTGCAGAGCCCGGGCTCCAACACCGCCAGTTGGGGCCCGGTACTGCTAGCTGCACAGAGAAAAACACCAGCCAATGTGTCAGTGGGGTTCAGCACCGCCATCTGTTCCCCTGCTGTGCAGCCGGCAACGTGTCCTGCAACTGCCACGCAGGCACAACAGACCCAAAGCTGCCGCCAGTGCAGGCTTCGGCCTACACTCTGCTCCCTCTCCTCCTCCTGCTGACCCCGGGCTCTAACACCGCCAGTTGGGGCCCGGTACTGCTAGCTGCACAGAGAAAAACACCAGCCAATGTGTCAGTGGGGTTCAGCACCGCCAGCTGTTCCCCTGCTGTGCAGCCGGCATCGTGTCCTGCAAAAGCCACGCAGACACTTGCTCTTGTACCTTCTGCTCCCCATCCTGGTTCCAGTACCATCAGCTGGTTCCGGGCAGAGCCTTTGGCTTAGGTGCCTCCCTCTGGGTATCCGAGTTCCACCAACGTCAGGTGGTCCTTGGTAGTGCTTTCAGGCACGTGTACCTCCTGCTTAGTAACCGGGTTCCAGTAACGTCAGCTGGTCCTCGGTAGTTCCATTGGCTCTTGGACCTTCGGCTACCCATCCGGGTTCCAGCACCGTCAGCTGGTTCTCGGCACTGTCTTTTGCTGTTGTACCTTCTGCTCCCCATCCTGGTTCCAGTACCGTCAGCTGGTTCCGGGCAGAGCCTTTGGCTTAGGTGCCTCCCTCTGGGTATCCGAGTTCCACCAACGTCAGGTGGTCCTTGGTAGTGCTTTCAGGCACGGGTACCTCCTGCTTAGTAACCGGGTTCCAGTAACGTCAGCTGGTCCTCGGTAGTTCCATTGGTTCTTGGACCTTCGGGTAGCCATCCGAGTTCCAGTTCCATCAGCTGGTTCTCGGCATTTTCTCAGCCTTCTTGTACCTTCTGCTACATTTCCAAGTTCAAGAGACTAAACACGATGACCCGGAAGACCACCCCTAAGATGACGACGACACCAGAGACGACAACCACCGTGATGACGACGACCCTGGAGACGATGACCCTGAAGACCACCCCGATGACGACGACCCCGGAGACGACGACCCTGAAGACCACCCCGATGACGACGACCACGGAGACGACGACCCTGGAGACGACGACGACCTGGAAGACCGAGAAGCAGAAGAACAAGAGGCTGCAGAACAAAGAGCAGAAGAACATTAAGCATAACACTAAATATCAGAGCAAAAAATATTATCTAAATTATAAGCAGAAGAAGACTAAGCAGTGTATGGGGGTGAGTCCGTTCCTCCTCGTGGTGCCCCTGGATAAAGCCTGATGCTGCAGGCCAAACTGAACGCGGACAAATGTAACTGTTTTGTGACAGGCAGAACGGAAGGTGTAATCTTCAAACTTTTATAGATAACAACTATGGGAATGCCTGTCACAAATAAGAATATGATGAAGAAGTAGAATATGATGAAGATAATAGTAAAATAAAAAGAATATGAACAATGTAACCAAAAAAATAATAGGTAGAAGATGAAGAAGAAGATGAATAAGGTGAAGAAGTTGATGTGAAAGAAGCTGATGATGAGGATAATGAAGAAGAAAGTGTGGGAGAAGTAAAAAAGAAGGTGAAGGGCGTGGAAGTAGTGAAACATCAATATCTGACAAAATTAAAAAAAAATTAACATAGTCAAAATCTTTCTAACGCCGAACGTCATAAAAAACCCCCCAAAATCCTGCTATTCTATTACATTGGGCTAAACCTCTGTGCCTTTAATGTCTCCGCCACGTCCCCAAATACATCCTACATTATTCTTAGTTGTTTTCCTTCATGTAGAATGAACCTACAAGTTTATAAAGGGTTTATTTTAATTCCGATATTTTCGTCCCATTGACTTGCATTGGGATCGGGTATCGGTATCGGATTAGATCCGATATTTTGACGGTATCGGCCGATACTTTCCGATACCGATACTTTCCGATATCAGAAGGTATCGCTCAACACTAGTGTTAAGTTCTTCATTATATGTATTAACTAATTGATAGGGTTAAAATCCCAAGAGTAAATAATTAAAAAGAAGAAAGTCATTGCAAAATAGATTTTTGTAACACATTATTGTTCTGTTACACTTTACACCAGCTGAAGATCAACGGCATTTCTTAGCTTCTATAACAGCACTCCATCTGCATAATACCACCATTCTTCCTGCCACAATAACGTGATAAATTGGATATATTATCGCCCAAATGCTTCTGGTAACAGTAGTCACTTTATTGATTTTTATGAAGCTGCTTATGCAGTAGAAGCCATCACAGTGAACATTATTTTTCATAGATCAGCAGCAGAAGTGGAGCATGCAATATTATTTATATTCCTTTTATAAAACATTTATTTCTGTCTTTAAGTACGTAATTGTCTCTTTAATTTGATTATTATAGGCCACATTAACCGAGGAGTTGTGATTTCAGTTTTACACACCTTGCACTTACTCACTTTGCAATCAAACCTCTTTATTAGCTTTATAATGGTTCTGAATATTCTTATAAATAATTCTAGATGAAGGGGATTATTTGTCTGGTTGGAATAATATAACTGCTGTTAAACAGATGCTGTGATGATTCATTTTGAAATGTCTTTGCCTTCTTATAAAGCGGAAATTTACAGATACACATTAGAATTTGTGAGCTACATCGCATATGATAAAGCCTACAGCCTCTAACGGCAATACAGCTCTATACAGTAGGTCCATATAAGTTCACATTGCATATGAAGTTAGGAAGGAAGAGGCCCCTATACACAGCATTTGATATCGACAGGTTTGGCTGACAGTCTAATGTGTATAAGAGCGCCAGACAAGTGTTGGGGGAACATCGTATTGTTCTTACAGAGATAAGCCATTGGTCGACATGATAATCTGCTGATTTCTCATAGAGAAGCGCTCTTGTGTATAGGAGAGTCAATCAAGATGGCTGTAATCCAAATGATCGGCCAAAGAATTGTTAAGTTGACAGCCATTTAACCCCTTTGCCACACAACCTGTATTCACCTTCCTGACAAGTACACCAAAAAAGAACAAAAATTCGATGTACATAACATGTGTGAATATCCACTATATACAGTAATTGAATAAATCCTACTTAAAAATGTGAATAGACACTGGAATTTTCATTAAAAATCATATTTTTATTAATACATAAAAATAAAAAAAATATTTATCAAAGGGGATGATGAAACATACAGTTACAGTTTCCTGTGTAGGATTGTCCCCTTTGTATGTACATTGTTACCTTTTGCTAAATATTTTCCATTTTTATGTTTTAATAAAAATGTTTTTTTATTGAAAACTCCAGTGTCTAATCACATTTTATTTTTCTGAGTAGGATTTATACCTTTCTGTTATGATCCGGTGACCTTGGAGCCGCATGAGACTTTCTCAGGAGAAGGTGGAACCTGTACTGACCGCAAACCCTAAACTGTCACCGCAACTAGAAGTAGCCGCGGGATGTACCTAACACATCCTAGACACCTCGACACAGCCGGAGGACTAAATACCCCTATAGATGGAAATGGGAATTCTATCTTGCCTCAGAGCAGAACCCCAAAGGATAGGCAGCCCCCCACAAATATTGACTGTGAGTATTAGAGGAAAGACACACGCAGGCAGAAATCAGGATTTAGCAAAAGAGGCCACGCTAGCTAAATAGGAAAGGATAGGACAGAATACTAAGCGGTCAGTATTAAAACCCTAAAAATATCCACAGCAGATAATAAAAAAATTACACCATCTAACTAAAGACATGGAATGTATATCTGCATCTCCTGAGAATCCAACTTGACTGAAATATCCCAACACAGTCTAAGCTGGACAAGAAAAAACATTGAATAGTACTGAATTGTAAAGCACAGAGCATGTGTGCTGCAGAAACAAAACCAGACACTTATCTTTGCTGACTTGGCAGCAGGGCAGGAGGAACCAGACAGAGATGCAAAACCTCCAAGAACAATGGACAACTGGCAAGGGCTAATGAATCCTGCACACCTAAATATCCCAGTCAGAGCTGCAATCAGCAGGGACACCTGCCCAGGATTGCAACCCAGGGACAACTGCATTACTACCAACAACCACCGGAGGGAACCCAAGAGCAGAATTCACAACAGTACCCCCCTTTAGGAGGGGTCACCGAACCCTCACCAGAGCCCCCAGGCCGATCAGGACGAGCCAGATGAAAGGCAAGGACCAAATCAGCAGCATGGACATCAGAGGCAAAAACCCAAGAATTATCCTCCTGGCCATAACCCTTCCATTTGACAAGGTACTGAAGCCTCCGCCTCGAAAAGCGAGAATCCAAAATCTTCTCAACCACATACTCCAACTCCCCATCAGCCAACACAGATGCCGGAGGATCAACAGAGGGAACAACAGGCATCACATACTTCCGCAATAAAGATCTATGGAAGACATTATGGATAGCAAAAGAAGCCGGAAGGGCCAATCGAAAAGACACCGGATTAATAATCTCAGAAATCCTATAAGGACCAATAAAGCGAGGCTTAAACTTAGGGGAAGAAACCTTCATAGGAACATGACGGGAAGACAACCAGACCAGATCCCCAACCCAAAGCCGGGAACCAACACACCGACGACGGTTAGCAAAACGTTGAGTCTCCTCCTGAGACAATACCAAATTGTCCACCACATGAGCCCAAATCTGCTGCAACCTGTCAACCACAGAATCCACACCAGGACAGTCAGAAGGCTCAACCTGCCCCGAAGAAAAACGAGGATGAAAACCAAAATTACAAATGAAGGGCGAAACCAAGGTAGCAGAACTAGCCCGATTATTAAGGGCAAACTCGGCCAATGGCAAGAAAGCCACCCAATCATCCTGATCAGCAGACACAAAGCATCTCAGATAAGTTTCTAAAGTCTGATTAGTTCGCTCGGTCTGGCCATTTGTCTGAGGATGAAATGCGGAAGAAAAAGACAAATTAATGCCCAGCTTAGCACAAAAGGCCCGCCAAAACCGAGAAACAAACTGGGAACCTCTGTCGGACACAATATTCTCCGGAATACCATGCAAACGAACCACATGCTGAAAAAACAACGGAACCAAATCATAAGAGGAAGGCAATTTAGGCAAAGGCACCAAATGGACCATCTTAGAGAACCGATCACAAACAACCCAGATGACAGACATCTTCTGGGAAACCGGAAGATCAGAAATAAAATCCATAGAAATATGCGTCCAGGGCCTCTCAGGGACCGGCAAAGGCAAAAGCAACCCACTAGCACGGGAACAACAATTCTTGGCCCGCGCACAAGTCCCACAGGACTGCACAAAAGAATGCACATCACGTGACAAAGAAGGCCACCAAAAGGACCTACCAACCAAATCTCTGGTACCAAAAATACCAGGATGGCCAGCCAACACAGAACACTGAACCTCAGAAATCACTCTACTAGTCCATCTATCAGGAACAAACAGTTTCCCCTCTGGACAGCGGTCAGGTTTGTCAGCCTGAAATTCCTGAAGAACCCGTCGTAAATCAGGGGAGATGGCAGAAAGGACCACCCCTTCTTTCAGAATGCCGACCGATTCAAGGACCTCAGGAGAATCAGGCAAAAAACTCCTAGAGAGGGCATCAGCCTTAATATTCTTAGAACCCGGAAGATACGAGACCACAAAATCAAAACGGGAAAAAAAAGGACCATCGAGCCTGTCTAGGATTCAGCCGCCTGGCAGACTCGAGGTAAATCAGATTTTTATGATCGGTCAAAACCACAATACGGTGCTTAGCTCCCTCGAGCCAATGTCGCCACTCCTCAAATGCCCACTTCATAGCCAACAACTCCTGATTGCCAACATCATAATTGCATTCAGCGGGCGTAAACTTACGGGAAAAGAAGGCACACGGTTTCATCAAGGAACCAACAGGATCCCTCTGAGACAAAACGGCCCCTGCCCCAATCTCAGAAGCGTCAACCTCAACCTGAAACGGAAGAGAAACATCCGGTTGACGCAACACCGGGGCATAAGTAAATCGGCGTTTAAGCTCCTGAAAGGCAGAGACAGCCGCAGAGGACCAATTCGTCACATCAGCGCCTTTCTTCGTCAAATCGGTCAGGGGTTTAACCACACTGGAGAAGTTAGCAATGAAACGGCGATAAAATTTCTGAAGGCTCTTCACAGATGTGGGTTGAATCCTATCATGAATGGCCTGAACCTTAACCGGATCCATCTCTATAGATGAGGGAGAAAAAATGAAGCCCAAAAAAGAAACCTTCTGCACTCCAAAGAGACACTTAGACCCCTTCACAAACAAAGCATTATCACGAAGGATCTGAAATACCATCCTGACCTGTTTCACATGAGACTCCCAATCATCAGAAAAAATTAAAATGTCATCCAAATATACAATCATGAATTTATCAAGATAAGTCCGAAAGATATCGTGCATGAAGGACTGAAAAACAGATGGAGCATTAGAGAGCCCGAATGGCATCACAAGGTATTCAAAATGGCCTTCAGGCGTATTAAATGCAGTTTTCCATTCATCACCCTGCTTAATACGAACAAGATTATATGCCCCCCGAAGGTCAATCTTCGTAAACCAACTAGCCCCCTTAATCCTAGCAAACAAATCGGAAAGCAGAGGCAAAGGGTATTGAAACTTGACCGTGATCTTATTCAAGAGGCGATAATCAATACAGGGTCTCAAGGAGCCATCCTTCTTAGCAACAAAAAAAAATCCCGCTCCCAATGGTGAAGAAGATGGCCGAATATGTCCTTTCTGTATGTTCAGGCACAGACAGGTTGAAAAGTCGGCCCTTAGGAAACTTACAGCCTGGAATCAAGTCAATCGCACAATCACAGTCCCTATGCGGTGGAAGGGAACTGGACTTGGGCTCATTGAATACATCCTGAAAATCAGACAAAAACTCTGGAATTTCAGAAGTGGAAGAAGAGGAGATTGACATCATTATGAACCCCCTGACATCCCCAACTAGTCACAGACATAGACTTCCAATCCAACACAGGATTATGTGCCTGCAACCACGGAAAACCCAGCACGATAGCATCATGTAAATTATGCAACACCAGAAATCGACAATCTTCCTGATGGGCTGGCGCCATGCACATGGTCACCTGTGTCCAGAACTGGGGCTTATTTTTAGCCAAAGGTGTAGCATCAATGCCCCTTAAAGAAATAGGGTTCTGCAAAGACTGCAAGGGAAAACCACAATGCCTGGCAAACTCAAAGTCCATTAAGTTCAAGGCGGCGCCTGAATCCACAAACGCCATGACAGAAAATGATGACAATGAGCAGATCAAGGACTCAGATAATAAAAATTTAGGTTGTACAGTACTGATGGTAAATGAACTAGCGATCCTCTTTGTACGCTTAGGGCAGACTGAAATGACATGAGAAGCATCGCCACAATAAAAACACAACCTATTCTGACATCTGAATCCCTGTTGTTCCGTTCTAGACAGAATCCTATCACACTGCATTGACTCAGGCATCTGCTCTGAGGACAACGCCACAGCGCGCACAGTTCTGCGCTCCCGCAAACGCCAATCAATCTGAATGGCCAGAGACATAGAATCACTCAGACCGAAAGGCGTGGGAAACCCCACCATAACATCTTTAACGGATTCAGAAAGACCCTTTTTGAAAATTGCCGCCAAAGCATCATCATTCCATTTAGTCAACACAGACCATTTTCTAAATTTCTGACAATACAATTCTGCCGCTTCTTGACCCTGAGACAGGACCAACAAGGTCTTCTTCGCTTGATCCACAGAATTTGGTTCATCATATAATAATCCTAAAGCCTGAAAAAAGGCGTCTACATTAAGCAAGGCCGGATTCCCAGAGTCAAGGGAAAATGCCCAATCCTGAGGATCACCACGCAGCAGGGAGATGACAATTTTAACCTGCTGAATGGAATCACCAGAGGATCGAGGTCTCAGAGCAAAAAACAGTTTACAGTTGTTTTTAAAACTCAAAAATTTGGACCTGTCCCCAAAAAACAAATCAGGAGTAGGAATCTTAGGCTCTAAAACTGGAATCTGAACAATATAATCAGAAATACACTGTACCCTAGCAGCAAGCTGGTCTACACGAGAAGCTAATCCCTGAACATCCATGCTAGCACAAGACTCCTCAGCCACCCAGAGTAAAAGAGGGAAGAAAAGACAAAGCAGGCTACAGAAAAAAAAATGGCTCTTTCTTCCCTTCTTCTGAGATGCATTTAACTCATTGTTGGGGCCAGTTGTACTGTTATGATCCGGTGACCTTGGAGCCGCATGAGACTTTCTCAGGAGAAGGTGGAACCTGTACTGACCGCAAACCCTACACTGTCACCGCAACTAGAAGTAGCCGTGAGGTGTACCTAACACATCCTAGACACCTCGACACAGCCGGAGGACTAAATACCCCTATAGATGGAAATGGGAATTCTATCTTGCCTCAGAGCAGAACCCCAAAGGATAGGCAGCCCCCCACAAATATTGACTGTGAGTATTAGAGGAAAGACACACGCAGGCAGAAATCAGGATTTAGCAAAAGAGGCCACGCTAGCTAAATAGGAAAGGATAGGACAGAATACTAAGCGGTCAGTATTAAAACCCTAAAAATATCCACAGCAGATAATACAAAAATCCCACCATCTAATTAAAGACATGGAATGTATATCTGCATCTCCTGAGAATCCAACTTGACTGAAATATCCAAACACAGTCTAAGCTGGACAAGAAAAAACATTGAATAGTACTGAATTGTAAAGCACAGAGCATGTGTGCTGCAGAAACAAAACCAGACACTTATCTTTGCTGACTTGGCAGCAGGGCAGGAGGAACCAGACAGAGATGCAAAACCTCCAAGAACAATGGACAACTGGCAAGGGCTAATGAATCCTGCACACCTAAATATCCCAGTCAGAGCTGCAATCAGCAGGGACACCTGCCCAGGATTGCAACCCAGGGATAACTGCATTACTACCAACAACCACCGGAGGGAACCCAAGAGCAGAATTCACAACACCTTTCTGACCAAGCCAATTTTTTCAATTCTAACCAATGTCACTTTTTAAGGTAATAATTCTGGAACACTTCAACGGATTCCACTGATTCTGAGTTTGTTTTTTTGAGACATTTTGTACTTCATTTTAGTGGTAAATTTAGGATGATATTTTTTTCCGTTTATTTGAGAAAGTATCAGAACTGTGGCATAAATTTAGCAATTTTCAAACTTTTAATTTTTGTGCCCTAAAACCAGAGAGATATGTCACACAAAATAGTTACAGTAATAACATTTACCACGTGTCTTAACATAAGCAACATTTTGGAAACAATTTTTTTGTTAGGAAGTTAAAAAAGGGGTTAAAAGTTTATTAGCAATTTCTAATTTTTCCAACAAAATTTGCAAAACAATTTTTTTAGGACCACATCACATTTGAAGTAACCTTGAGGGGCCTCAATGACAGAAAATACCCAAAAGTGATACTATTCTAAAAACTGCACCCCTGAACTGCTCAAAACCACATCCAAGAAGTTTATTAACCCTTCAGGTGCTTTACAGGAGCTAAAGCAATGTGGAAGGAAAAACATTAAAAATAATGGTATTTTAGCCTCAAATTTTGCATTTTCACAAGGCTAGCAAGAGAAATTGCACCATTTGTAGTGTAAAACTACTGTTTGGCTGCTCGGCAGAGAAGGATTGCCATTTGTCTTTTGGAACACAAGACTGTCTGGAATCATTAGTAGACGCCATATCGCATTTGGAGAGCCCCTGATGTGCCTAAACAGTAGAAACCTCTCAAGTGACCCTATTCTGGAAACTAGACACCTTCCACAAATGACCCTATATTGGAATTGATCTAGTGTTTTCCTGGTATGTGAATTTTATAATGTGGTGGCATGCGTAAGTTGTGGAGAATGCATCAGGTTGGCATATGTGAGTTATGTACAGTACATAAGGTTGGCACATGTGAGTTGTGTACAATGCATCTGGTTGGCATATGTGAGTTGTGCAGCATGCATCAAGTTGTATAAATAGGAGAAACAAGGAGCCAGAAGTACAAATGTACAAAATTAGCTTATTATTAAAAGATGAGGACATGAAGCAAAAACAAAATGCTAGAGATATAACAACAACACATGAAGGGGAAATGGGGAGCCCCTCTACCTGTCGACCCCCCCACAAAGCACTAAATAAGATGACTGTAAACGGGCACAGGTAAAAAGTACAAAATGATAAAGTGCCAATATGGTGCAGAGTGGTAAGAGAATGGGGAGCATGAAGCACAAAATATAACAAAGTTGCCGTGCGGTCAAACAGGAAAAGAGTCAAAGGGCTAGTGCCCTGTATATTTATACAGTGTCCCGCCACACAGCAATAGCCAAAAGAAGTGCCATGCTTACCAAAGTAGAAGGAGGAAGACAGGCGAGGGTCCCACCGGTGGAAGTGCCCCAACGCACGTTTCGCAGCGCTCGGACGCTGCTTTCTCAAGGGGAGTGTATAGACTTGTTTGTTCTTGCTAAATTACCTTGCCCAGTCGTCCTGGGTTTACCCTGGTTAAAAATGCACAATACTTTGCTGGACTGGTCATCTAGTACTATAAGGTCCTGGGGTCAGGGGTGTTATGGTAATTGTTGTAATGTTCACATTGCTGCTGTTGTGAAGAAGGAGCTACCTGAAGCCATTCAGGATTTCTGGAGGGTATTTTCGGAGGTCGAGTCACTAGCTCTACAACCCCATAGAGTATACGACTGCACTATTGATTGTTCGTTCCAGGTACCACACTTCCTAAGAGTCATTTATTTAATCTGACGATTCCCGAGAGTGAGGCCTTAGGCCATGTGCACACGTTCAGTATTTTTCGCGTTTTTTCGCTATAAAAACGTGATAAAAACGCTAAAAAAACGCTAACATATGCCTCCTATTATTTAGTGTATTCCGCATTTTTTGTGCAAATGTTGCATTTTTTTCCGCAAAAAAATCGCATTGCGGAAAAAAAAGCAACATGTTCATTAAAAATGCGGAATTGCGGGGATTCCGCACACCTAGGAGTGCATTGATCTGCTTACTTCCCGCACGGGGCTGTGCACACCATGCGGGAAGTAAGCATATGCGGTTGGTACCCAGGGTGGAGGAGAGGAGACTCTCCTCCACGGACTGGGCACCATATAATTGGTCAAAAAAAAAGAATTAAAATAAAAAATAGTGATATACTCACCTTTGATGGCACCAGGAGTGTTCCCGCCTCTCACCGCTGCATGCTGCTGCTTCGGTTCCTATAGATGGTGTGGTTCAGGACCTGCGATGACGTCGCTGTCTTGTGATTGGTCGCGAGACCGGTCATGTGACCGCTCACGTGACCGCGACGTCATCGAAGGTCCTGAACCATACCATCTAGGAACGGACGCCGCTGAGGATATCGGCTGTCTGCGGAGGGTGAGTATAACCATTTTTTAATTATTTTTAAACATTCTATCTTTTACTATAGATGCTGCATAAGCAGCATCTATAGTAAAAAGTTGGTCACACTTGTCAAACACTATGTTTGACAAGTGTGACCAACCTGTCAGTCAGTTTTCCAAGCGATGCTACAGATCGCTTGGAAAACTTTAGCATTCTGCAAGCTAATTACGCTTGCAAAATGCTAAAAAAGATGCGAAAAAAACGGGGAAAAAAACGCAAAAAAAAATGCGGATTTCTTTCAGAAAATTTCAGGTTTTGTTCAGGAAATTTCTGCAAGAAATCCTGACGTGTGCACATACCCTCAAAGGAATACCTACAGACTAGTTTAGCTGCAGGTCATATAAGACCCTCTAAATCCCCTGTGCCTGTAGGATTCTTTTTTGTCAAAAAGAAGGATGGGGGCCTTAGGCCGTGTCTGGATTTTTGGGAGATTAATAAGATCACTGTGCGCAATCCTTACCCATTGCCGCTGATTCCGGATTTATTTAACCAACTAACTGGAGCAAAGTGGTTCTCTAAGATTGACCTTCATGGGGCATATAATTTTCTGCGGGTGAAGGAGGGAGATGAATGGAAGACAGCCTTTAATTCCCCGGAAGGTCATTTTGAGTGTCTGGTGATGCCCTTTGGCCTTACTAATGAGCCTGAGTTTTTTCAAAATTTCATTAATGACATTCTGAGGCCATTGATCGGTAGGAGTGTTATTGTTTATTTGGATGATATTTTGATCTATTCACCTGACCTGGAGTCGCATTGGCAGAGAGTCCGCGAAGTTCTACAGATTTTGAGTGAAAACTCACTCTTTGCTAAATTGGGGAAGTGCGAGTTTGCGGTACAGAAAATGAGTTTTTTGGGGTACTTTGTCTCCAGTGATGGGTGTGAGATGGACCCAGAAAAGGTTCAGGCAGTGTTGGAGGGGCCTAGGCCTGAATGTTTGAAGTCGGTTCAGAGATTTTTGGGATTTGCCACTTATTACAGAAAATTTATAAAGAATTTTTCTGTGATCGCTAAACCTAAAACTGATCTTACCAAGAAGGGTTCTAATACTGTCCAATGGTCCTTTGAGGCTGTTAAGGCGTTTGAGCATCTCAAGGAGAGGTTTAGCTCTGCTCCTGTTTTGATTCAGACGGATGAGACAAAGCCATTTCTGGTAGAGGTTGGGGGCAGTTCTGTCCCAGGAGGGAGAGGATGGGGTGCATTCCTGTGTTTTCTTTTCTAAAAAAATTTCGGAGACTGAGCTCAACTATAATGTTGGGAACAGAGAGTTGCTGGCTATTAAACTCACGTTTGAGCATTGGCAAAATTTTTTGGAGGGGGCTAGGCATCCGATACAGGTTTTTACTCATCATATGAATCTGATATATCTGGATGCTGCTAAACGTTTAAATGCCCATCAAGCTAGGTGGGCACTGTTTTTTGCCCGGTTTCATTTCTCCATCACATATATCCCTGGGACAAAGAATGTTAAAGTGGATGCTTTGTCTCGTTGTTACTCTCCAGCAGTTAATACTGAGAAGGAGGAATGTACTTTGCAGAGAGGGGCGGTGGTGGCAGCATAGGGTTCTGAGTTGGAAAGTAGCATCCTAGAGGCCCAGAATGCTGCACCAACTAACACTCCATATGGTAAATTATTTGTGCCTAGAGCCTTGCAGACAGCTTTGTTTGCTGAATGTCATGAGTCTCGGTTGGCGGGTCATCCAGGGATTTCTGAAACTAGAAAGTTGATCGGTCGAAGTTTCTGGTGGCCTTTTTTTGCAAAGAGAAATCATCAAGTGGGTGCGTCACTGTACTGTGTGCGCTAGGTCGAAGGCCTCACATGCCCCGGCTGCAGGGTTGCTGTGCCCTTTGGAGGTTCCTAGTTTGCCATGGTCACATCTTGCTATGGATTTTATCACTGATCTTCCGGTCTCTGAGGGTTTTTCTGTCATCTGGGTTGTTGTGGACCGGTTTAGTAAGATGTGTCATCTGGTCCTGTTCAATAAATTACCCTGCGCCAAGACTCTAGCTAAAGCATTTGTGATAGAGATTGTCAGGCTCCATGGGGTTCCCACGGATATTGTCTCTGATAGAGGACCACAGTTTGCGGCTCGCTTTTGGTGTGCTTTTTGTAACAGATTAAAGGTACATTTGTCATTTTTGTCAGGTTATCATCCAGAGTCCAATGGACAGACCGAAAGGAAGAACCAGGACGTCGAGCAGTTTATGAGATGTTTTGTAGCAGACAATCAGGAGATGTGATCAGAATATCTACCACTAGCTGAGTTTCCTCTTAATAATCATACGTCTTCCTCAGCTGGGCATCAATCTTTCGGTCCATTTTCAAAGATTGGGGCAGCGGTGCCTGAGGAGGAGAGTTTTTCTGGAAATTTGGACAGGATTTGGACCAATGTATGCCATAATCTGAAAGAGGCAAATAGGAGGTCAAAGAAATATTTTGACAAGAAAAGAAGGGAGGCGTTGTTTGCAGTTGGGGACATGGTCTGGTTGTCCTCCAGGAATCTGCGTTTGAAGATCCCTTCTAAAAAACTGGGGCCTAAGTTTGTAGGACCCTTCAATGTGGTTTAGGTGGACGACTCGGCAGCGGTGAGATTAGACTTCCCCTCATCCTGGAGATTTAATTCAGTTTTTCATGTATCTTTACTGAAAAAAGTTGACACACCAGATAAGGAGCCTATGCCAATTGTTCCTCCAGTTGATGAGGATGGCGAGTTAGAGATATCATGCATTTTAGATTCCAGGAGGCACAGAGAAAGTTTGCAGTATCTCGTGTCCTGGAAGGGTTTCGGTCCCGAGGATAATTCCTGGGTGAAAGCTGAGGACATCTCTGCCTCAAGGCTGATTAAAGGTACCGTCACATTAAGCGACGCTGCAGCGATATAGACAACAATGCCGATCGCTGCAGCGTCGCTGTTTCGTCGTTGTGTGGTCGCTGGAGAGCTGTCACACAGACAGCTCTCCAGCGACCAACGATGCCGAAGTCCCCGGGTAACCAGGGTAAACATTGGGTTACTAAGCGCAGGGCCACGTTTAGTAACCCGATGTTTACCCTGGTTACCAGTGTAAATGTAAAAAAAAAAAAACACTACATACTTACATTCCGGTGTCTGTCGGGTCCCCCGGCGTCCGTTTCCCTGCACTGTGTAAGCGCCGGCCCTAAAGCAGAGCGGTGACGTCACCGCTGTGCTCTGCTTTACGGCCGGCCGGCGCTGACACAGTGCAGGGAAGCGGACACCGGAGGACCCGACAGACACCGGAATGTAAGTATGTAGTGTTTCGTTTTTTTTACATTTACAATGGTAACCAGGGTAAATATCGGGTTACTAAGCGCGGCCCTGCGCTTAGTAACCCGATGTTTACCCTGGTTACCAGTGAAGACATCGCTGAATCCGCGTCACACACACCGATTCAGCGATGTCAGCGGGTGATCCAGCGACGAAATAAGGTGCTGGCCTTCTAGCTCTGACCAACGATGTCACAGCGTGATCCTGATCGCTGCTGCATGTCAAACACAACGATATCGCTATCCAGGACGCTGCAACGTCACGGATCGCTATCGTTATCGTTGTTAAGTTGTTCAGTGTGAAGGTACCTTAAGGCTTTTCACAGGAGATTTCCGAATAAGGCTCGGCCAAGAGGATCCGGAGGATCCTCGTAAAAGGGGAGGTACTGTTAGAATCTGTTTTGTTTTGACCATCTGCCATCTTGTTGTGGTTTTCTGGCTGCTGGTCTTTTTCCCCTGGTGCTGGGTTGTCTTGGTCAGGTGATTGTATCACCCTTTATTACTCAGCACCTGCCTCTCATTCCTTGCTGGACAACAGTGTTAATCCTCTAGAGTTCTGGCTAGGTGCTTAGACAGCTTTCAGTGTTTGATATTTTGCAGTTCTGGGATCTCTGGTTCTGCTATCTTTTGTTTCTGTTTTCAGTTTGCTCCTGCAGCCTTCTCTGTGTTTCCTATTAGGAGGTGACCTGTTTTTTGTACCTAGTCCTTAAATCTTTTAGGGACCTCCTTCCTCTTATCTATAGGTCTTCGCTGAATTTAGACCAGGATCATTGGTGGGTCTATTCACAAGAAATGGGTCGCCCACTCCATCGTAGGGTTTCAGCCTAGTCTTAGTGCAGGGTCAGCTTTTCCCCTTCTCTCCTTGTTTTGTGCTGCAGTTTCGTAACAGTAGCCACTTCTCAGCTCTGTTCCACTGGCGCTATTCTCCTGCGCTTCTCCCTCCTGCAATCTCTTCCACAATCTGTTCATCTTTCTTAATCCTTTCAATGCTTGAGCTGCAGCACCTCCGGCTGCACAACTCCAAACACGTTCCTATCCCCAGACTGCTCCAGTCTGCTGTCAGGAGCTCTCTACTCCCTTGGTCTCTCTGGACCAACTCCTCTCTAACTTCCCATACAGCCAGAATATATAAGGGCAGCTCCCCTTAATCCGGGTTCAGAGCTCCCCCTTCTGGCCTGGAGTGTGAATGTGTTGTATGTGAGATTTACCTGGTGATAGTTATTCTTCATCGCCTCCAAGCGTGACACCGCTCTCCCCGTGGGGAAAGCAATGCCACTGTGACAACCAGGACCCTGGGGTGTCACAATAGCATGTAAGAATTACAGTGCCTTGCGAAAGTATTCGGCCCCCTGGAACTTTTCAACCTTTTCTCACATATCATGCTTCAAACGTAAAGATACCAAATGTAAATTTTTGGTGAAGAATCAACATGAAGTTGAACGAAATGTATTGGTTATTTTAAATTTTTGTGGAAATTCAAAAACTGAAAAGTGGGGCGTGCAATAATATTCGGCCTCTTTAACTTAATACTTTGTTGCGCCACCTCTTGCTGCGATTACAGCTGCAAGTCGCTTGAGGTATGTCTCTATCAGTTTTGTTCATAGAGAGACTGAAATTCTTTCCCATTCTTCCTTGGCAAACAGCTCGAGCTCAGTGAGGTTTGATGGAGATCGTTTGTGAACAGCAGTTTTCAGCTCTTTCCACAGATTCTCAATTGGATTGAAGTCTGGACTTTGACTTGGCCATTCTAACACCTGGATACATTTATTTGTGAACCATTCCATTGTAGATTTTTCTTTATGTTTGGGATCATTGTCTTGTTGGAAGACAAATCTCCGTCCCAGTCTCAGGTCTTTTGCAGACTCCAACAGGCTTTCTTCAAGAATGGTCCTGTATTTGGCTCCATCCATCTTCCCATCAATTTTAACCATCTTCCCTGTCCCTGCTGAAGAAAAGCAGGCCCAAACCATGATGCTGCCACCACCATGTTTGACAGTGGGGATGGTGTGTTCAGGGTGATGAGCTGTGTTGCCTTTACGCCAAACATATCGTTTGGCACTGTTGCCAAAAAGTTCGATTTTGGTTTCATCTGACCAGAGCACCTTCTTCCACATGTTTGGTGTGTCTCCCAGGTGGGTTGTTGCAAACTTTAAATGACACTTTTTATGGATATCTTTGAGAAATGGCTTTCTTCTTGCCACTCTTCCATAAAGGCCAGATTTGTGCAGTGTACGACTGATTGTTATCCTATGGACAGACTGTCCCACCTCAGCTGTAGATCTCTGCAGTTCATCCAGAGTGATCATGGGCCTCTTGGCTACATCTCTGATCAGTCTTCTCCTTTTTTGAGGTGAAAGTTTAGAGGGACGGCAGGGTCTTGGTAGATTTGCAGTGGTATGATACTCCTTCCATTTCAATATGATTGCTTGCACAGTGCTCCTTGGGATGTTTAAAGTTTTTAAATCATTTTGTATCCAAATCTGGCTTTAAACTTCTCCACAACAGTATCATGAACCTGCCTGTTGTGTTCCTTGGTCTTCATGATGCTCTCTGTGCTTCAAACAGAACCCTGAGACTATCACAGAGCAGGTGCATTTATATGGAGACTTGATTACACACAGGTGGATTATATTTATCATCATTAGGCATTTAGGACAACATTTGATCATTCAGAGATCCACAATGAACTTCTGGAGTGAGTTTACTGCACTGAAAGTAAAGGGGCCGAATAATATTGCACGCCCCACTTTTCAGTTTTTGAATTTCCACAAAAATGTAAAATAACCAATAAATTTTGTTCAACTTCACAATTGTGTTCCACTTGTTGTTGATTCACCAAAAATTTACATTTGGTATCTTTATGTTTGAAGCATGATATATGGGAAAAGGTTGAAAAGTTCCAGGGGACCGAATACTTTTGCAAGGTACTGTATACCATGCCATCTCAAAGCACAAGAGGGGAGAAGCCAGCGCTGCTTATGGTCAGAACGCAATACATAAAGTGCACATGCACATATTGATTTCTAACTGTATTTCAAAATGAGACATTTAGCAAACAATTGATCAATTCTTTGAGCCACCCGGCCACGTCACGGCATTCTCATAATGGGGCAGTCCTACTCTACGTTTTTTATATTCGCTGTGCCATAAAGGCCTCCTAAAAAGCAAGACCACATTAAATGCAAGCTGTACCTGAAGCATTTCTGAATCACTCCCATGGCGCCAGAAGGGCAAGCGCAGATAAAGGCCGACCAGGTCCAAACATAGACATTTCAGGTCTAACCTCCACACTGCCTACCAGTACCACAGATAAAGGATGAGACAGGCTGAGGCACAGGTGCACAATTAAACAGCGCCTAGGGCAGGGCAGGGCTGCTGTATGTGTGTACAGCAGCCTATCAATCACAGTGAACACAGAAAGAATGGTGTACATAACCCAGCGCGCATGGCAACAGTGGTGGTCAGCCACATACCAATATTAAAGCACAAGAGGGGAGAAGCCAGCGCTGCTTATGGTCAGAACGTAATACATGAAGTGCACAAGCCCTAGGCTTTGTTTGATTGTGCACCTGTGTCCAAGCCTGTCTCACCCTTCATCTGTGGTGCTGGTTAGGCAGTGTGGAGGTTATACCTGAAATGTCTATGTCCAGACCTGGTCAACCTTTATCCGTGCTAGCCCTTTCTGGCGCCATGTGAGTGATTCAGAAATGCTTCAGGTACAAATTGCATTAAATGTGGTCTTGCTTTTAATACATTTAGGAGGCCGTAACGGCACAGCGAATATAAAAAACATAGAGTAGGACTGCCCCATTATGAGAATTCCGTGACGTGGCGGGGTGGCTCAAAGAATTGATCAATTGTTTGCTAAATGTCTCATTTTTGAAATACAGTTAGAAATCAATATGTGCATGTGCACTTTATGTTTTGCGTTCTGACCATAAGCAGCGCTGGCTTCTCCCCTTTTATACCATGCCATCTGTATGATGTGCCTGGCCAGATTTTTGTACCATGCCTTAGCTTTCCACATGGCACTACTAGGGCTGGAGGACTTACTCACAGAGATCAACTCCCTCCATGTTGTTATTGTACCCTAGTACACAGTTTGATTGTGGACCTGTGTAGAGGTACCTTGTACATCCATGTGGGTGCTGCCATCACCATGAAAAGGACATCCCTCTTGTTCTTGTATTTTTTACATTGGGCTCTGCTCTCACCCTTTCTGAGTAGCTGCCCAATTAGTGACCTAGGGCGTCCTCTCTGGCTTTTACACACAGTACCATATGCTGCAGTAGCTCTGGCAGAGAGGGACTTGAAGAGTGGGATGCTGGTGATAAGCCAAGATCACACATGCGAGTAATACGGCCGAGTCTCACATGTTAATACCCAGCATTGCCACGTCACTCAGGGGAGGAGCGTGTGGCTGCATGTGTTGCTATGCAGCCGCATGCTCTGCTCCTGAGTGACGGTGGCAATGCCGGGTATTAAGATGCGAGACTCGGCCGTATTTCTCACATGTGTGATCCCAGCCTAAGGGTACTGTCACACAGTACCATTTTGATCGCTACGACGGTACGATTCGTGACGTTCTAGCGATATCGTTACGATATCGCAGTGTCTGACACGCAGCAGCGATCAGGGATCCTGCTGAGAATCGTACGTCGTAGCAGATCGTGTGGAACTTTCTTTCGTCGCTTGATCACCCGCTGACATCGCTGGATCGTTGTGTGTGACAGCGATCCAGCGATGTGTTCGCTTGTAACCAGGGTAAACATCGGGTAACTAAGCGCAGGGCCGCGCTTAGTAACCCGATGTTTACCGTGGTTATCAGCGTAAACGTAAAAAAAAAACAAACAGTACATACTCACATTCTGGTGTCTGTCCCCGGCGTCTCAGCTTCTCTCCACTGTGTGAGCGTCTGCCAGCCGGAAAGCGAGCACAGCGGTGACGTCTGACGTCACCGCTGTGCTTGCCGGCTATGGCGCTTACACAGTGGAGAGAAGCAGAACGCCGGGGACAGACACCAGAATGTAAGTATGTACTGTTTGTTTTTTTTTACTTTTACGCTGGTAACCACGGTAAACATCGGGTTACTAAGCGCGGCCCTGCGCTTAGTTACCCGATGTTTACCCTGGTTACCGGGGACTTCGGCATCGCTCCAGCGCCGTGATTGCAACGTGTGACAGCAGTCTACGACGCTGGAGCGATAATCATACGATCGCTGCGACGTCACGGATCGTGCCGTCGTAGCGATCAAAATGGTACTGTGTGACAGTACCCTTAGAGTTCTGTCTGCATAGAGGTGACAACCCTGATCCAGAAGTGGGGTGCGCCAAATGCCATACAATTTTCCTACTTACTCCCAGGACAGTTGGGCATTCAGGGGATTGAATCTGGGTGTTTTTCTTTTAATAAACCCTAAATCTGTGGGTGTACCTTGACGTACTCTCATACAGCTTGTAGAATTTAAATATATATCTGGCCCTCTTACTGGGCAGGTGTTGTCGGAATTTAAGCCTCCTCTTGAAATATATTAGGCTCATTCGCGCAGATGTCCCATTGGGACATGTACACATCGTTTAGAAACAGAAAAGGAAGAATAGGAACCTGACACCCTCTGGTTAAGCGGTGATCTTCACCTGGGATGTGTGTGTGTGGACGAAGAGAGTAGAAAAGCCGAGAGAGAGGAAGCATCTAAGAAGAACTCCATTGGTGGTAGCTGAATTGTCTTAGCACACGAGTAGGGGAATGGGACATACAGCAAGGAACTTTGTAACAGTCCCTAAGGGTCTCTGATGAAAGGAAAAGTGTCAGCCAGGTCTTGGAAGCTTCCTGTCAGAGAAGAAATGAGTCAGCAAGTTTGGAGACTCAGTAAGGTGACAGCCACAGGTCCATCGTTGCTTGGTTGCTGAAAGTGGGCTGAAGGCTAGAAGTCATTGGAAATACATCGTAAGGTTGAAGGTTCCTAACTTGTTCTGCAAATCAACTGTACGATTAAAAATGTTTATTGAAGAAATGCCACTGTATTGTAAACTAAAGAAAGACATCTGCATCTCCTGCTGTGCTTTGTGTGTTAGTCAAACGATCAGTAAACATGATTTTGGTTTTATCGACTGGTGTTGCGTTTTTCGGGGAATCGGAGCTGTGCAATGCATGGCAGACCAAAAGAGCAGGGAGATGTCCTTTACAGTAACCTCTTCTCACACACACACACTGATAACAGACTCTGTTTTTCTGTAGCAGACCGGGGTGCAGAAGACGAGTCCTTTGCCCAAGGCTACCGCCCTGAGTACCGTTACAGGGGCATCATCATCTGATTGCTCCACTCAATGCTGGAGCTGATAACGCTGCCATTTCCTAGCTCCAACCTATGATCAGTGCTGTTACAGTTAATTTCATTTACCTAAACATTGCAATCGCTGTTATTAGCTGTCCAGAATTGATCAGACAATCACAGCAATCGTAGTTGCGGGAGGTGGGGCACGAAAAAATCCACATGATGATGAGCACAGTTGCTGTGCTGTCATAAACAGCAGGCACCATCATGCTGTTCCATATCTTCAGCCGTGGTGGCCACATGATCATCAGAATGTACCCATACGTACTTGATGACCTTCCCAACCAGTACATATGAGTACGTTTAAGGTTGTGAAGGGGTTAATGTACAGGGGATTTAACTCATCTTATGAACTGATTTGAAAAAAACAACAGGATTCAGTCAAATCAGGGGTGGATCTACCATTGGTGAAACCTTTGCAAATGGAGTCCAAGAGGTAAGGGGGGACATTTACATTTGCAAGTAGGTGGAATTGTGCATTGTAATGAACTATTGCACTGCAGGTACAATGGCTGTGATTGGCTGCTCAATTCTGATTTTGATAAATTCTGATTTATGACCACTGCAGTCAGTCACTGGGCTCAGCAGTATCATGATGTCCATCAGAAAATGTTTAGAATTTCTATAATAGAAATGTATTTTTTTAAGTCAATTTCAGCATATTATGTATAACAAATGGGCAAATTACTTGAATAACATTATTTTAACAAGAATTTGTTTTCCCAAATGATAGACACAAAGAAAATTAGACTTTTGCCTACAACGGAAACTTTCAAAAGGAACCTGAAGACCCACCTCTTCCGACAAGCCTACAACCTGCAGTGATCCTCAGTCTACTGAACCGTCGCACGACCAGCTCTACCCTCTCCTAGAGTCTCCTCACCCATCCCTTGTATACTGTGAGCCCTCGCGGGCAGGGTCCGCTCTCCTTCTGTACTTGCATGTGCCTTGTATTGCTCATCTTTATTGTACTTGTCTACGTATGCCCCTTTTTTCACATGTTAAGTGCCATGGATTAAATGGCGCTATAATAATAATAATAATAACCCTTTCTTATTATTTTATCAATTTGACCAGTCTCTATTTATTTGCCACTTAATTAACAATAATTGACTGCACAGCAAACTTGATATAATCCTCTTGTATGTCATTCTTGTGTTCATGACCCATGTGAGGAGTAACATGAAATGACCTTCTTGCTATTCTAGCTCCTGTTTATCAGTCATAGGGTGATTTCAAAAACAGTTGAGATTTACTGTGGATTTCCATGACATTGTTTTCTCCATCCTTCAAGTTGTTAGCAAGCTTTGAATCATTTGTAAGGATCAAGGTGTTTATATGATAAACTGAGCCATAAATACACTGGGTCAATTTAAAATAAGTGTTGTGCAAGCATTTAAAGCAGGAAGGTGACCCATGGGGCAATTGCTGTTTTCCATTGGTTCAGAACTAGACTAGTAGTATGATACTGGAATATACAATACACCCACACTTAATAATTTCCTTCAGTGATACAGAAATAGAAAAGTTAATTTAATCTTGACAGATTATGTAAATTAAATGTTTTTAAGTAGAGCAGCTTCTTTCAGGGCTAGCATTATTGAATTTTACTTGGAAAAAGCCATTATCAAGAATAAATTCATTGAAGTTCTGTTATGATGATAAGTATTACTTAAGCCAGGTTCATACAGAGTAAAGCAGCCCGTTCAATGCATAGCATTGACGGGCTGCATTAACGCTATAGCATACACGCCATCACGTTATGCTATACCACTTGCGCAGATGATTCATCTGTGCTAGCGTTGACGGAGCCTCAGAAGCTGCAGCCCACGTACATGGCTCCATCACTGAATGACGGCACATCACTAGCGCATGCCGATTATGGCATGCGTTGGCGATGCGCCCGATAATAGATGTTAACGGCAGCGTTAAGCCTCGGTGTAACGCAGTACGTCTATCGGACTGCTATAACACAGTGTGACCCCAGCCTTAGCTAGGCACATCTATATAAGTAATGCGTAGCAAAATACTTGAATGGCAATAGAGACACACAGAGCCGGGATGAGGGGTAGGCAAGTTAGGTACACACCTAGTGTGCTACCTTTTGCCTCCCTGAGGAATCTGAGTTTGAAAAATAAAAATAACCTAGGCTCTCTGCTCCCTGTCTGCACGCTGGCACCCTGTCGCTGAGATGTCCCAAGGTACTTAGTATTAACTAGGTTATTTTCATTATATGCCTTAATTGGCTTACCTTGTGTTACATGGTGCAGCCCTGCAACCCAGTATTTTGGGTGTGCAGTGCTGGCACTTTATAGCTCGCCTCTTCATTTGCCACCCTCCATGAGGTGTTACATTGATTATCTGCGGGCGTCATTATTACTATTTGGCATCTATGCCTCAGGTGCTGCGGGCTGTGCAGCAATGATTTTTCTGTGCAGTCTTTCAGCGCATCCCCTTATGTGTGGTTACATCTGATGCGCTGTTCCTTTTAGCTGTTTTCTGCTGTATCACCGTTGTCCTGTTTGTATCTAACTATTTATATTTATATTTAGTATTCTCAATAAAATTTATACTTATATCCACCCCCGTCTGGTTTGGATTTTATATATATGGTTACAATTGACGTTTCATTTGTTTAGTCATATATAGCATCCAGTGCCGCACTTAGTGGTTGTTTGGCTCTTCTTTTTGGTTTATATGTATTGGCTGATGGGGGTTGCCCTTTGGTAGCTCTCAGGGTTCTTTTTAGGTTTATTATATTACTGTTGCTAATCACTGCCTGTAATCTGTGACTGGGTGGCCTGCTGTCATTACTAGTGTGATGAATCCAGGCTGGGACTGGCCCCTGATTCTGTGAGGGGTGGTTGGAGATTCCCACTGGACACTCCTAAAGCTGTTTAAGTAGATACCTGTGTAAACATAAGAGGTTATTGGTGTTTTAGCCACTATATGGCAGCGGTTTGCAGATTTATCACTTGTATTTGAGTCACCCCAGTGAAAGTTGGAAAACTGAAGGATGACCGAGAGTTGCAGACAGCCATCTTAGAGTGCAGATAGTAAGAGACAGATGTGACAGGAGCACAGGAGAGTTAAGAAGAACGTGCGTGTGCAGTGTCCTAGGAGCTGGTCAGATTACTGCGGAAAGGTGCAACTGTTGCGGTGATTCCTGTCAGAGAAGAAGAATCATGGGGGGACAGCTACGGTTGGATGCAGAGTTGGATTCCACCCTAAGCATTGGCTGTTAGGCTAGGTTCACATTGCGTTAGGGCAATCCGTTTAGCGCTAGCGGATTGCGCTAACGCAATGTTTTTGTAGGGGCCGCGTTTAGGGGTCGCGCTAACGTCCCCGCTCTCGCAGATCCCCGATCTGCGAGAGCGGGGAACAGACCTCGGGCGCGCCGCAGACACTGCTTGCGCGCTACAAAAGAACGGCACATCGCTAGCGCGAGCCGAAAATGGCACGCGCTAGCGATGCGCTACAGGCAAAATGTACATTACTGTCAATGGGTGCGCTAACGGACCCATTGCACGGCGTTAATTGTGACATTTTCGCCGTGCAACTCTGTCCGTTAGCGATCACCCACTAACGCAATGTGAACTTAGCCTTACGTGAATGGCCTTCTGCTAGCCTGTCAGGCAAAAACTGCGCTCCAGGTGACAAGCCCAGGATCCACTCCATGGTCTCCCAGCTAAACGGCCATTCTGATGATTAGACAGCCACTTCTGTGATCAGTTAACGGCCGGTAAGCCCTGAGCTCAGGCCCCACCATAGGGATCCCAGGTGGGTGCATGCACACAGACTTTAGAGAGTTTGGTGCCAAACCTAAATTGTCAGTTAGAGACAGGTTGTTTGCTAAGAGGGCTGTGTGAGCTTGTGTAAAGATAGCATAACAGAATTGTAATATTAGAGAATTGTTAAGTTTGTGAATCTCTAGGACCCCTGTTGTGTTGTTGCGTTTGAAACTGTCAAACTGTAAAGCACTGTGGAATATGTTGGCGCTATATAAATAAAGATTATTATTATCTCTGCGCTGCACCGCTGCAAGGGCCACATCTTGCACTCATCTAATTACACACTTGTTCTGGGTAATTCCCAGTTACCGCATTAGGCAGAACCACTGATCAGGCAAATTATAGTGTACTCGATAGAACATACTGGGCCTATCAGTTATGCAGCGCAGGGGTCCTAGCTGATCTGTGCTAGGTGTGTGTGTGTGTGATAGTTAACTGTGTTCCTTTCTTGCATTTCTGGGGTAACACAGTTTTCATTGTTAGTAAAAACTAGTTCCTTAACAAGTTGCCTGGTAGTGTTCTTTGCCCTCGGCCCGCTGTATTCTAGGAGAGACCACCCTACAATCCTATCCCCCTCATCCAGTTATCACTGTGTTACCTGTGGTACCTGTGGTGTTAGGGTACCGTCACACAGTGGCATTTTGATCGCTACAACGGCACGATTCGTGACGTTCCAGCAATATATTTACGATCTCGCTGTGTCTGACACGCTACTGCGATCAGGGACCCCGCTGAGAATCGTACGTCGTAGCAGATCGTTTGAAACTTTCTTTCGTCATCAAGTGTCCCGCTGTGGCGGCATGATCGCATCATGTAACAAAGGTTGTATACGATGTGCGCACAGTAACCAACGGCTTCTACATCGCAAATACGTCATGAAATTATCGCTCCAGCGTCGTGCATTGCGAAGTGTGACCGCTGTCTACGACGCTGGAGCGATATTGAAGCGACGCTGAAGCTGCCGTTGTAGCGATCAAAATGCCACTGTGTGACGGTACCCTTACATAGGATTGCAGGTGAAATCTATTACATTATCTTTGCTCAGTGGGTCTTATGTGGTGTAATATACTACAGATAATGTGGTAGATGACAAATAATATCCTGCGACACCTCAGATAAAATAGTGATAACTTTCTGTGTCCAGATAATGTAGTAGATGTCACATTCAGTCCTATGTTAAACCACAGATAATGTCATCTGCAGTTCTAAAATTTTCAGAGATAATAATGGCAGACAATGATGTAGTTGTAGCTCATGTGGGCAGATAAAGTGGAGGCCATATACTATAGGAGGCTTATTTAGGACATAGTATAGACAGATGTTTTATGCAGAGGTCAGTTTAATAACACTCTTATTTTTAAGGGCACCATGTTGGGATATGCTGCAAAAAATGGAGAGGTTGGAAGTCTGTAGAGACAACGTTAGTGTCAATAAACCACCAACCTCCAATCAGCAGGGGTCTCAGATTCTTAACTTATCAAAATTTCTGACGTCGACTCTCTGGGGCATAGCCATAATTTTTTAAAATGCAGATTCACTTTAAGACTCTATAGCGAAAACAAAAAATTGTAAAATTCCTAAACAGGACTCCGACAGTCCTACATGAGTTTTTTTTGGGGGGCTGCCAGAACAATCAGAAAGGTGATAGGTCCTCTTTAAACATACCCGCAGGTATGGCTACTCCTTTTGTAGTTAAAATCCCACATAAATTGATGTTTATGAATTTTCCTGACTGCAGAGAAAATGAAAGAACACATTACAGAAATACTTGCGCTGCCTCTGGCAAGTTTATAGACTCTCTGAATTTGATAATTCAAGCAGTGAAAGAAATTGAAATCTGTTGTGTAATCTGTTGTTCCTACATGAATCAATGATTCCAAAACTGCTTCTTCTGAGAATATACTGTTTTTATGGGCATTGTTACGCTTTTTATTACTGTATGTAATCATTCTGACAAAAGACATGCCGTGGTTATAGTTGGCCAAGGTATTAAATTACAGCAGAATAACATCATTTACTGTGTCCATAATATCCCAAAGCCTGATCATTATCAAGTGAACATATTATGCCTGGCTACTTAACATTTCAAGCTAGCTTTCAAGAAAATATATACTTTATAGATGCAGATAACGATGCAAAAATGGTGCAGTTAAGTAGCACTTTTCATCCTCAGCATAAATGCGCATGATGCTGATTTGTAATCCACAGCGCCGGTCATCTTAGACTGCGGATATTCTATGCAGAGTGTGCTGATTTCTTCAAAAACGCAGCAATGCTGAGTAAAACACAGCAGATATTCTGTCTGGAAAACAGAAAGAGAAAACCTGCCACAATGGATAACTAACTACCATCATATCTATTAAGTATGCTGGTACCATTTGTCTAAAGGCTGCTTCAGATGTCCATGCAAACCGATCCGAGTGTAATGAGGTGAAGGTACTCGCCTTCAATGTCCCGCCACGCTACATGAAAAAGGGGATCCTAGCTAGGTGTGCGTTCTCTAATTACCTTGATGATACGCATCTGCAGGCTGCATACTGCCATTGTACTTGCCAGGCTGGAACCAGATGTCACAGAGATGAGGGAGGGAGACAGAGTCCAACATTTTTTTTACTGAATAGTAACTTCTGATAAGTTTTATACATCAGATAATAGGTACAATGATTCACAAATGTTTCACTTGCATTAAGCAAGCATGAGCACTTATCTGTTACATTCAATGACACTTTTCTTCCCTTGCACTTTACAAACCTGCATCCGACAGTCCAGCTAACCCTTATTGAAAGCTCTACCTTCCCTTGTGAGGGCCACATGGGTCAATGTGTAATGCTATTGCCTCTCACAGTTTCTCTCAGTTCCCAACTGACTAATAAGGACCCCACTGCCTGAGGTACATCCATACAACTCCTCACTAGAACCTTGAAAGTCCACTGCTCTCTGTAAAAGAATTCATGTTCTAATATGGTGACCACCATCCTTTCAGTGCAGACAATTGTTCACTATCATCCTTCTGATACAGTTCCCTCTGCTTTTAATCTTCTTTAAGTGAGACTTCTGCTCCCTCCCCTGGGCAAAGTTCCATACTGTTTAAATGAACTCCCCTGGCTTGGGTTCCAATCTGTCAAAGGTCTCTTCATGGTTCCTTGGTCATTAGGAGGTATTATCTGATGTCCTCCTTCTTTGTACACAACACCCGTTAGCATGTAGGCCTGCAAGTTAGTAGACCATAGCTCTTTCACTACTGAATGCTAGGCCCTATCTACTGTAAGTCATAATCAGGAATCGTGTTGAGCCACCCCCCTAGTGTTCGAGTTCGGTTCGTCGAATTGGGGCGTGTTCTACGAATGTTCGTGGAAAGTTCGACGAACACCGTCGAACCCCATTGAAACCAATGGCAGGTGAACACAAACACATACTAACACATAGAAAACACATAGAAAACACCTTAAAAGGTGTCCAAAAGCTGACAAACTGCTCAGAAGACACAACAAACACATTGAAAAGTCAAAAGTACATATAGTCATGCGAAAAGAAAAGAGGTGGAGGAGTAAAAGGAGGAGGAGACACAGATGTAGGCATGTCATGCCCTTCTAAAATCAAGAAAGGCTGGAGTAAAAATCTAAAATCAGCCTACCAACACTTAGACGTTGTGACAAAAATTTTTTAAAAAAGAAATATCTTTAGGTAGAATGGCGGCGGGTCCATTCAGAACACTTTCCTTAGAAGACGCAGTGTTATCCCCGTTGGGAGTCATGCCAAAAAAGGAACCCAATACATTCAGACTAATCCACCATTTGTCATATCCAAGGGGCAGGTCAGTACACGACAACATCGACGCGGAACCAAATACAGAACTACATACTACTGTGGGGTACTCTGCTGAGTAGCACAAAATGCTACTAGGCCCAAAAGGATTTCCTGGGCTAGATGCAGTTAAAAATTAGTACTTAGATAAACAGACAGTGTAGCTTGCTTCATGGGTGGGGTACTCTGCTGAGTAGCACAAAATGAAACTAGGCCCAAAAGGATTTCCTGGGCTAGATGAAGTTAAAAATTAGTACTTAGATAAACAGGCGGTGTAGCTTGCTTCATGGGTGGGGTACTCTGCTGAGTAGCACAAAATGCTACTAGGCCCAAAAGGATTTCCTGGGCTAGATGCAGTTAAAAATGAGTACTTAGATAAACAGGCGGTGTAGCTTGCTTAATGGGTGGGGTACTCTGCTGAGTAGCACAAAATGCTACTAGGCCCCAAAGGATTTCCTGGGCTAAAGGCAGTTAAAAATTAGTACTTAGATAAACAGGCAGTGTAGCATGCTTCATGGGTGGGGTACTCTGCTGAGTAGCACAAAATGCTACTAGGCCCAAAAGGATTTCCTGGGCTAGATGCAGTTAAAAATTAGTACTTAGATAAACAGGTGGTGTAGCTTGCTTCATGGGTGAGGTACTCTGCTGAGTAGCACAAAATGCAACTATGCCCAAAAGGATTTCCTGGGCTAGATGAAGTTAAAAATTAGTACTTAGATAAACAGGCGGTGTAGCTTGCTTCATGGGTGGGCTACTCTGCTGACTAGCAGACACTGAAGCTTTGGAGCAGACCTCTAAATCCCAAGCCATAGTATGAGTAAACAGCTCTGCAGACTCAACCATCTGTGTTACCCCAAGCCATAGTGTATGTAGTTTGTAAAGGTTAAAAGGGTAGGGGGAGAGACCCCACCTACCTGGAATTGACGATAGCAACGTCATGTAAAACACAGCAAGGGGACTCCAAAAAGAGTCTCCATTTTTTCCAAAAATTGGGCCACAGACACCACTTAAGTGGCATCAATTTTGCCAGAGTTTCTTAAAATGGTTGGTGAGGTGATTTTCAAAAATCATCAAGCTTTTAGTCTCCCCAGGATGACACACGGATAGAAAAGTTCTTGCGGATCCAGGATTTGTTCATCTTGATGAACGTTAGTCTGTCTACATTGTCACTGGACAGCAGCGTGCGCTTATCTGTCAGCACACCACCAGCAGCACTGAACACACGTTCAGAGAGAACGCTGGCTGCGGGGCATGACAAGATCTCCAAGGCATGAGTGGCGAGCTCAGGCCATTTTTCCAGATTGGAAGCCCAAAATGAGCAAGGGTCCAGTTCCACAGTCATGGAGTCAATGTAAACTTGGGGATACTCCTGTTCCATCCTCTCTAGGCGTTGGCTATGCGTCAGACTTCTTGTCTCCTGTGGCCTTGCAAAGGATGGTTCTAAAAATTCTTGAAATGATTGGAAAAAATTGCTGTTACCACCAGATACGATGTTACTGTTACGGTTTGAGTGATGACTCAACAGTCTCACGGTTGGCAAGTTAGAACTCAGAGATTCACTACGTGCCACACCGGTGTTTTGTGGAAAAGCAGATGTAAGATTCTGTAACAGTCTCTGCTGATACTCCTGCATGCGTGAATCCCTTTCAATGGCAGGAATTATTTCGCCAAATTTACTTTTGTATCAGGGATCTGAGAGTGTGACAACCCAGTAGTCAGCATTACTTCGGATTCTGACAATCCAAGGGTCATGTTGCAGGTAGTGCAGCAAGAATGCACTCATGTGCCTTGCGCATCCAGGAGGACCAAGTCCTTGTTGTCTTGGTGGCAGCGAGGTGAGAATCATGCTTCCTTCCTCTGCCTTCTCCCCCCAACCTCACACAACAGAAATTTGATCAAGGTCTCCATCATCTGATGAGTCTTCCATGCCCAGCGCCAGTTTGTCCACCACTTCTTCCTCGCCTCCTGCACCATCCTCAGCAGTTTGGCTGCTACCATGCGCCCTCGGTAATCCCCACCCTCCAATGCCTGCCGCCTTGGTGCTGCCGACCGTCTGGACCTTGGAGATATTACCCCTTCTGTATACGACTCCTCCTGTTCCTCCTCCTCCTCCTCTTGTCCCACCACCTGACTCCGAATAGTGTTTAAGGTGTGCTCCAGCATGTAAATGACCAGAATAGTCATGCTGATAATGGCATCATCAGCACTAAACATCTTCGTCGCTATTTCAAAACTGTGCAGAGGGGTTCATAGGTCCCTGATCTGAGACCAATCCTGCAGTGTGATTTGCTCCACCTCTGGATCTCGTTGGCCCAGGCTAGACATCATAATGTATTGCACCAGGGCTCTTCGGTGCTGCCACAGTCGCTGCAACATGTGCAGAGTTGAATACCACCATGTGGGCGCATCGCATTTCAGCCGATGAACTGGCAGGCCCAACGACTTCTGTAGAGATGTAAGTTGTTGAGCTGTGGGATGCAAACGGCGGAAGTGATCACACAGCGACCGTGCCCTCTGCAGAAGCCCATCTATTCCGGGATAGTTGAATAAAATTGCTGTACAACCAGGTTCAAAACGTGAGCCATACAAGGCACGTGTGTGAAATTGCCCCGGTGAAGGGCCGCACCCAGGTTTGCATCATTGTCGCACAAGGCCTTCCCTGGCTGCAGGTTCAGTGGAGACAATCATTGACGGAACTTGGTCTCCAGAGCTGACCACAACTCCTCAGCTGTGTGACTCACATTTCCCAGACATTTCAAGGTAAACACCACCTGATGCCGTTGAGCCCTGGTGACAGCATAGTAAGGAGGTGTGCAGGATTCCTTCTGCGCAGTTAGAACGGGGGTGGCATTACCAGACAGGCTTTGGGTGCAGGTGGAGGACCGAGAGGAGGTTGAGGAGGCAGAAGCAGTGGAGGAACTTTTAGATACAGAGGATCGACGAGCAACTCGTGGGGACGGCAAGACTTGGACAGCAGCCCCTTCTCCTGATGTCACCATAGTTACCCAGTGCCCAGTCACCAACATGTAATGCCCCTGTTCCTGTCTACTCATCCAAGTGTCTGTAGGTGAAATGCACCCTGTCACACACAGAGTTTCTCAAGGAAGCAGTGATGTTGTGTGCGACATGCTGGTGTAGCGCAGGCACAGCTTTCTTTGAGAAGTAGTGGCGACTGGGCATCTGGTACTGGGGCACTGCAACGGACATAAGGTCTCAAAAATCCTCTGTGTCCACCAGGTGGAAAGGAAGCATTTCTGTAGCCAACAGCTTGCAGATGTTGAAATTCAACCTCTTAGCTTTGTCATGGCTAGGAGGAAATGGTCTTTTACTTGTCCACATCTGAGGGACCGAGGGCTGGCTGCCGTGCTTAGACGGGGTTGAGTAGGGTGTCCCCGGCAAACTGCTGGTCTCTGAGGAAGGTGCAGGCAGAGATATTATGTTGCCTTGATCAAAATGTGGTCTCGATGTCGGAGAGCGCTCAACATCAGCAGGTGTTTCCAATTGCAAATGTCCTGATGACCTGCCAATCACACTGGCTGTTGCAGGTAATGAGGTGGAAGGTCTGCGTCCAAAACTATGTGCTACTGCTGTCCCCACATTCACAGAGGATGAAGAGGCTGCAGATGCACCTGATGGGGCAGACGATGGTTGGCACGGCCCACTAGGCCACATTGTAGCACAGTGAGCTTCCCACGGCAACTTATGCCTCATATCCATGTGACGATTCATGCATGAAGTACTCAAACTATTCATTTTTTGGCCTCTACTGAGATTTTGGTTAAAAATCTTACAGACAACATGAGTTGGGTAATCCTTTGTGATCTCAAAAAAGGCCCAGGCTATGCAAGGCTTAGAGCCCATGCGACCTGAAGAGCCACCACGACTTGTGCTCAGAGGCACAGTTGTGGTTGAGGATGCAGTTGTCGACGTGCTTCCAGTACTCCCGTCTCTGTCCAGGAATGCGCAACCTAACCTCGTCATCACACTCGTCACTAGCATCCTCCTCCACCTCCTCTGCTGACCTCATGGACTAGCGGACTGTGGGTTGACAGTAAGTGGGGTCTCCAACCTCGTCATCATCACCCTGTGTGTTCTCACACTCGTCGTCCTCAGAGCCAACCTCTTCCTGCCCCGACCGAAAAGTCAAGTTTTCGTTCCAATCAGGTATCTCAGTCTCATCATCATCTTCCTCATTGTCTCCACCAACAGGAGTTACAGTTTGGGAACAAGGGTCTACATTATGCTCAGAACCTTCTTCATTTGGGCCTGGATCTGACTCACAAAGATTCTGGGCATCAGTGCAGAGCATTTCCTTGTCTGGATTCACAGAAGCTCTGGAGCAGACCTCTGATTCCCAGGCTATAGTATGAGTAAACAGCTCTGCAGACTCAACCATCTGTGTTACCCCATACTCAGACAGGCGGCTGGAGACTTGGGAGCTGTGAGGAAGCAAGTGTGATTGGGGTGACACCTCTGAGGACTGGAGTATTTGTGATGTTAAAGTTGAGGTGGAGGAGAGCCCACTTGAACGAGCGGTAGATATCCTTTCAAGCACCTGCTGTTTTTGTGCCTCATTGGGAATTTGTAGCGATGGTCGTAGTGATGGTCGTAAGAAAGTGATCATATCAGATTGTCCACGAAAAGAAGTAGACATCTTACTTTGGATGGAAGATGGTCTTTCTTCTGCAGATGTTACTGTTACTTTACCACCTACCCCACGGACACAACCTGTTTTTCCCTTTCCAACATGCCTATTCCCCTTTCCACCAGCAGCAGGCCTTTTGCCACTCATTTTGGTGCTTTACTAATTGGCAATTCTGTATCTGTAGTTGTTGGCACAAAAAACGATGGATGGAAACCGAGCAGAGCTGAGTGGCCAAACTGTGCTCCTAGGCCCAAAACGATTTACTGGGTTAGATGCAGTAAAAATTTAGATACACAGGCGGTGTAGCTTCACAGGCGGGCTACTCCACTGACATGCAGACACAGTTCCTAGGCCCAAAACGATTTACTGGGTTAGATGCAGTAAAAATTTAGATACACAGGAGGTGTAGCTTCACAGGCGGGCTACTCCGCTGACATGCAGACACTGCTCCTAGGCCCAAAACGATTTACTGGGTTAGATGCAGTAAAAATTTAGATACACAGGCGGTGTAGCTAGCTTCATAGGCGGGCTACTCAGATGACTACCAGACAATGCTACTAGCCCAAAAGGATTAGCTGAGCTACATTACACCAAATGCTGTGACAAACACTTGCACGGCACTGGCACAGACCCGCCTGGCAAAAAGTGCTATGAACTGCTGTAACCTACCCTGAAAAGTGCTGATATTACAACTAGTCCTGACTCCCTAAACGTATCTCTCAGAAAATTTGCTCCCAAAAAAGACTCAGACGGCACCGCTGCTGCTGTGGGCGCTATACAGACTAACACTAAGGCTACGTTCACATTTGCGTTGTGCGGTGCAGCGTCGGCGATGCAACGCACAACGCAAATGTAAACGCATGCACAACGCAGCGTTTTGTGATGCATGCATCCACTTTTGCATGGTTTTTGGCGCAGAAAAAACTGCATCATGCAGAGTCCTCTGCGCCCTGACGCATGCATCACAGACGCATGCGTCACAAAACGCAAGTGCAACGCATGTCCATGCGCCCCCCATGTTAAATATAGGGGCGCATGACGCATGCATCGCCGCGGCTGCACCTGACGCAACGCTAATGTGAACATAGCCTAAGCTGCAGCAGTGAGGAAATGGTGGCAAAGGGGAAAATGGCTGGTTCTTATAGGGCAAGGACATGTGACATACACAGCCAATGACACATGCCCTTGCTTGTGTGCATCACATGTACATTGCTGTGTGTGCACTGCTGATAGGCTGAGAGACTGCACCGGCCCACTGTAAATGCGGGAAAAAAAAAAAAAATGGAGATCGGCATTATTTCAGCACAGATCTATCCCCCGCCGTCCCCCCCCCACCCACTATACACTGAAACAGACTGTTAAAAATGATAAACAGTTTTAATGTGAAATCAAGTTAGGCTTTTGGTGCACGAACAGTTATTGAACAGAAACTCAAACAGCCGAATTTTAAGCAAATTGTTCGAGTTCATCAAACGACTCGAACACCGCCCAAAACAGCTCAAATTTGAAATTGGCAAACAGTTCGACTCGAATACCGCTCATCTCTAATCAGGAAGCTGTCTCTTGTATCCATACATAGTCCCATAGTTCCTCCCACTCTAGCCTACTCCCAGCTATTAACTCTATTTGTACCCGACTATGTGCATGCAAATTACCAAATAGACAAAATCAATTTTAAAACTATGCAATGCATTATATACCAACATTGTATCTTCAACAGGGGGAGAGGGCTGCACCTCCACTTCCTTAAATGACCACAGACCAGAAAGCACTGACTGCCCGCAAGTCTCCTGACCCAATATGACAGCTTCATATATGTCTATGAGGACGTGATGCTTGCGTAGGAAGAGCCATGACCAATCCGTGCATTGTGGATCATGCTTGGACCGATTTGCATGAATATCCGAAGCAGGAATAGGAATAATTATCAAAACTTCTGACACAGATTCCACTAGATTTGACTGGAAAATCGCACTGAATTCAGCTCTATTCTATGTTTCAAAAGGATAGAAATTAGAAAACACAAAGTTACCCAAAGACCTCTTTATAAGCTAAGTCAATTAATCGTCAGTGACGAATCCCAGTATGTGTGGTGGTTTCCGTTATAAAAAATAACCAATGGCAAATGTGTGCAGAGCCTAATTTAGGAAAAATATACTTTATGTAAGCACATTGTAAAATGACCTAACAAAAAGGAAATACTTTAAGGTCATGTTCCCACATGACATGAGTAAATGCTGAGTTTTTTCTTCTGTGTTTATTTTGTGTCGAAAATCTGCTGCATTTATCAGTTCAAGCAAAGTGGATGTGATTTCATGAAAACTGATGCCCATGTGCATTTACAGATGTTGCTGAACTGTGTTAGGCCATGTGCACACGTTCAGGATTTTTAGCGTTTTTTTCGCGTTTTTTTGCTATAAAAACGTGATAAAAACGCGAAAAAAACGCTAACATATGCCTCCTATTACTTACAGTGTATTCCGCATTTTTTGTGCAAATGTTGCAATCTTTTCCGCGAAAAAATCGTATCGCGGAAAAAAAAGCAACATGTTCATTAAAAATGCGGAATTGCGGGGATTCCGCACACCTAGGAGTCCATTGATCTGCTTACTTCCCTCACGGGGCTGTGCACACCATGCGGGAAGTAAGCAGATTATGTGCGGTTGGTACCCAGGGTGGAGGAGAGGAGACTCTCCTCCACGCACTGGGCACCATATAATTGGTCAAAAATAAAAGAATTATAATAAAAAATAGTCCTATACTCACCTTCGATGTCCCCCGCAGTGTTCCCGCCTCACCGCTGCATGCTGCCGCTTCGGTTCCTATAGCTGGTGTGCAGTGAAGGACCTGTGATGATGTCACTGTCTTGTGATTGGTCGTGAGCGGTCATGTGACCGCTCACGTGACCGCTCACATGACCACGACGTCATGGAAGGTCCTGCACGCACACACCAGCTATAGGAAGAGGAACGGACGCCGCTGAGGAGATCGTCTGGGTGAGTATAAGCATTTTTTTTTATTTTTTTATTATTTTTAAACATTCTATCTTTTACTATAGATGCTGCATAAGCAGCATCTATAGTAAAAAGTTGGTCACACTTGTCAAACAGTATGTTTGACAAGTGTGACCAACCTGTCAGTCAGTTTTCCAAGCGATGCTACAGATCGCTTGGAAAACTTTAGCATTCTGCAAGCTAATTACGCTTGCAGAATACTAAAAAAACCGCGAAAAAAACGGAAAAAAACGCAAAAAAAAAATGTGGATTTCTTGCAGAAAATTTCCGGTTTTCTTCAGGAAATTTCTGCAAGAAATCCGGACGTGTGCACATACCCTTATTGTTGATTTTTGTTTAACCCCTTAACGACAGCTGATACACCTTTTAATGGCAGAAGTTAAGGGTACTCATACCTCAGTGTCACTTTTTAACGACGCTGAGAAATAAGGTTATATCGCCCCCAGCATCAGAAAATCTCCAGAGTCTCGGCTACCGGAGGTAGCTGAGACCCCGAAGAACATGATTCAGGTTGGTTTTTACCGTCCCCAGTCTCGTGATCATCGTTATTCACAGAATAACAGCGATAGCCAAAAAAAAGTCAGATTTCCCATTTATTTCTCTCTCCTCTGAAATGATCTAGCATACCAGAGGAAAGAGAAATGGGGTCCCCTGAGCCTCCCCCGTACCTCCGGTATCCCTGGACCCTACTCTGTCTCCTGGTCCCTGGCATCTTCTTCCTGAAAGAAAATGGTGGGCGCATGCGCATTGCTTCCGCCTAGGTCTGCCGACCGGCACCAAGCAACAATAGATTTTTCCTATTGGTTCATTTTGTTCACTGTGATAGACCCTATCACAGTCATCAAAATAAAAAAAAATTGTAAATCAAGCCCCCCTTAGTTAGATAAAAATAATAAAATATAAAAATTTATTTTTTCCATTTTTCCATTAGGGTTAGGGTTGATGTTAAGGTTAGGGTTAGGGTTGTGGTAAAAGCTAGGATTGGGCTAGGGTTAGGGTTGGGGTTAGGGTTGGGTTAGAGCTAGGGTAATGAATGGGGCTAGGGTTAGATCTAGGGTTAGGGTTGGGGTTAGGGTTGTGTTGGGGTTAGGGTTGTGGTGTTGGGGTAAGGATGGTGTTGGGGTTAGGGTGGAGAGGAGTTAGGGTTGTGATTAGGATTGTTGCTGGGGTTATGGTTGGGATTACGGTTAGGGTTGGGATTATGGTTAGAGTTGGGATTAGGGTTGGGGGTGTGTTGGAGTTAGGGTTGAGATTGGAGTTATGGTTAGGGTTGGGATTAGGGTTAGGGCTGTGTTAGGGTTGGAGTTAGAATTGTGGGGTTCCACTATTTAGGTACACCAGAGGTTCTCCAAATGCAACATGGCACCCACCATTGATTCCAGCCAATTTTGCGTTCAAAAATTCAAACGGTGCTCCCTCCGTTCTTAGCCCTGCCATGCGCCCAAACAGTGGTTTTCCCACACATATGGGGTATCGGCGTACTCAGTAGAAATTGAAAAATACATTTTGTGTTCCATTTTCACCTGTTACTCTTGTAAAAATAAAAAAGTTTGGGTCTAAAGTAAATTTTTTGTGAAAGAAAGTAAAATGTTCATTTTTTCCTTCCACATTGCTTTAGTTCTCATGAAGCACCTGAAAGGCTAATAACCTTCCTGGTGTGGCTTTGAGCACTTTGAGGGGTGCAGTTTTTAGAATGGTGTCACTGCCCCTCAAAGTCATTTTCAAATGTGAGGTGCTCCCTAAAAAAGGTTTGTTGGAAAAATTAGAGATCACTGGTCAACTTATAACCCTTATATCGTCCTAACAAATAAAAATGTTTCCAAAATTGAGCTGATATAAAGCTGACAAATGGGAAATGTTATTTATTAACTATTTTGTGTGACTCGACTCTCTGATTTAAGGGCACAAAAATTGAAAGTTTGAAAATTGCTAAATTTTCAAAATTTTTGCCAAATTTAGGTTTTGTTTCATACATAAACGCAAGTCATATCAAAGAAATTTGACCACTAACATGAAGTACCGAATGTCACAAAAAAACATTCTCAGAATCAGTGGAATCTGTTGAAGCGTTCCAGAGCTATAACCACATAAATTGACAGTGGTCAGAATTGTAAAAATTGGCCCGGTCATTAAGTACAAAATTGACTCGGTCACTTAGGGGTTAATGCTTTTAAGGGGAGACTGAAAAAATACAGCTTACCTCTAGTGGGGGGGTCAAAGTATCAATAATTTTTTAAATCTAAGATGCCTGATATTAGCCTTGTTAGGCTATGTGCACACTTTGCGGCGTCCTCTGCGGGTTCTCCCGCAGCGGATTTGATAAATCTGCAGGACAAAACTGCTGCGGTTATCCCTGCAGATTTATCGCAGTTTGTTTTGCAGTTTCCGCTGTGGGTTTACTCCTATACTATTGATGCTGCATATGCAGCAATATGCAGCATCAATAGTAATGTTAAAAATAATAAAACATGGTTATATACTCACCCTCTGACGTCCCCATCTCCTCGGCGCTGCACGCGGTGGTCCGGTTCCAAAGATGCTGTGCGAGAAGGACCTTCGTGACGTCACGGTCATGTGACCGCGATGTCACAGTCATGTGACCGCGACGTCACTGCAGGCCCTGCTCGCACACCAACCCTGATACCAGACGGCCGCGTGCAGCGCTGAGAGGTGAGTATATCATTATTTTTTATTTTAATTCTTTTTTTTTACACAAATATGGTTCCCAGGGCCTGGAGGAGAGTCTCCTCCACCCCGGGTACCATCTGCACATTATCCGCTTACTTCCCGCATTGTGGGCTCAGCCCCATGTGGGAAGTTAGCGGATCAATGCATTCCTATGGGTGCAGAATCGCAGCGATTCTGCACAAACAAGTGACATGCTGCGGAATGTAAACCTCTGCGTTTCTGCGCGATTTTTCCGGCAGCATGTGCACAGCGGATTGCTGTTTCCATAGGGTTTACATGTAAATGTAAACGCTATGGAAACTGCTGCGGAGCCGCAGCATCAAAATCGCCGCGGATCCGCGGTAAAACCCGCAAACTGTGAACATGGCCTTAGACAGATGAATCAGCACTATCTGGTTGTACGTATATACATTTTTTGCTGATCCTTCCAAATGTGGCAGTTTAGGCTAACCTTATCCTACTCTGGTCAACTAAAAGGGAACATAATATCCACAGATGTTAAGCAGCCTAAAATATTAAAGTAGTAAATGTTTGCTTTATTTTTATATATATTTTTTTTATGGTAAAATCTGAAAATATCACAACTTTTAAAATAATTTTTCAGATCGGAGCTCAGTAAGTGTGGAAAGCAGAGCAGCTGTGATGATTTCACTGCTGATCTCTGAACACTGCTGTAGTGATAGCAGGTCCAAGCATCAGGAAAGCAGCGGTGGTGAGGACACGTTGGGCAGCCTGACATGATACTACTAATGGTCAAAGAAAACCAAGAAAAAAGGATATGCATAACACTGGGATCAACCATCAAAATAAACAACTTTATTAATACAAGGCATATCAAAACAAGACATACATTTAACCCCTTAGTGACAGAGCCAATTTAGTACTTAATGACCGAGCCAATTTTTACAATTCTGACCAGTGTCACTTTAAGAGGTTATAACTCTGGAACGCTTTATCGGATCCCACTGATTCTGAGATTGTTTTTTCGTGACGTATTGTACTTCAAGTTAGTGGTAACATTTCTTCGATATTGCTTGCAATTATTTATGAAAAAAATGGAAATATGGCGAAAATTTTTAAAATTTTGCAATTTTCAAACTTTGTATTTTTATGCCCTTAAATCAGAGAGATATGTCACAAAAAATAGTTAATAAATAACATTTCCCACATGTCTACTTTACATTAGCACAATTTTGGAAACAATTTTTTTTTTGTTAGGGAGTTATAAGGGTTAAAAGTTGACCAGCAATTTCTCATTTTTACAACACCATTTTTTTTTAGGGACCACATCTCATTTGAAGTCATTTTGAGGGGTCTATATGATAGAAAATAACCAAGTGTGACACCATTCTAAAAACTGCACCCCTCAAGCTGCTCAAAACCACATTCAAGAAGTTTATTAACCCTTTACGTACTTCACAGGAACTGAAACAATGTGGAAGAAAAAAATGAACATTTAACTTTTTTTTGCAAACATTTTACTTCAGAACCATTTTTTTTTAATTTTCACAAATGTAAAAACAGAAATTTAACCACAAATTTTGTTGTGCAATTTTTCCTGAGTACGCCGATACCCCATATGTGGAGGTAAACCACTGTTTGGGCGCACCACAGAGCTTGGAATTGAAGGAGCACCGTTTGACTGTTTCAATGCAGAATTGGCTGGAATTGAGATCAGACGCCATGTCGCGTTTCGGGAGCCCCTAATGTGCCTAAACAGTGGAAACCCCCCAGAAGTGATACCATTTTGGAAACTAGACCCCTTAAGGAACTTATCTAGATGTGTGGTGAGCACTTTGAACCCCAAAGTGCTTCACAGAAGTTTATAACGTAGAGCCGTGAAAATAAAAAATCGCATTTGTTTTCACAAAAATGATTTTTTCGCCCACAAATTCTTATTTTCACAAGGGTAACAGGAGAAATTAGACCACAAAAGTTGTTGTGCAATTTCTCCTGAGTACGTCAATACCCCATATGTGGGGGTAAACCACTGTTTGGGCGCACCGCAGAGCTTGGAAGTGAAGGAGCACCGTTTGACTTTTTCAATGCAGAATTGGCTGGAATTGAGATCGGATGCCATGTCGCGTTTGGAGAGCCCCTGATGTGCCTAAACAGTGGAAACCCCCCACAAGTGATACCATTTTGGAAACTAGACCCCTTAAGGAACTTATCTAGATATTCGATGAGCACTTTGAACCCCCAAGTGCTTCACAGAAGTTTATAACGTAAAGCCGTGAAAATAAAAAATCGCATTTTTTCTACAAAAATGATCTTTTTGCCTCCAAATTTTTATTTTACCAGGGTAACAGGAGAAAATGGACACCAGAAGTTGTTGTACAATTTGTCTTGAGTACCCCGTATGTGGGGGTAAACCACTGTTTGGGTGCATGGCTGAGCTAGCAAAGGAGCGCCATTTGACTTTTCAATGCAAAATTGACTGGAATTGAGATCGGACGCCATGTCGCGTTTGGAGAGCCCCTGATGTGCCTAAACAGTAGAAACCCCCCAAAAGTGACCCCATTTTGGAAACTAGACCCCCCATGGAACTTATCTAGATGTGTAGTGAGAACTTTGAATGCCCAAGTGCATCACAGAAGTTTATAATGCAGAGTCGTGAAAATAAAAAATATATTTTTTTTAACAATAAAGATTTTTAGCCCCCAAGTTTTTATTTTCACAAGGGTAACAAGAGAAATTGGACCCCAAAAGTTGTTGTCCAATTTGTCCTGAGTATGCTGGTACCCAATATGTGGGGGTAAACCACTGTTTGGGCGCACGGCAGAGCTCGGAAGAGAAGGAGCGCCATTTTGGAATTCAGACTTTGATAGAATTGTCTGTGGGTGTTATGTTGCGTTTGCAGAGCCCCTGATGTACCTAAACAGTAGAAACCCCCCACAAGTGACCAAATTTTGGAAACTAGACCCCCTAAGGAACTTATCTAGATATGTGGTGAGAACTTTGAATGCTCAAGTGCTTCACAGAAGTTTATAATGCAGAGTAGTGAAAATAAAAAAATATTTTTTTTTCCCACAAAAAAGATTTTTAGCCCACAAGTTTTTATTTTCACAAGGGTAACAGGAGAAATTGGACCCCAAAAGTTGTTGTCCAATTTATCCTGAGTACGCTGATGCCCCATATGTGGGGGTAAACCACTGTTTGGGCGCACGGCAGAGCTCAGAAGGGAGGGAGCACCATTTGACTTTTTTAGCGCAAAATTGGCTGTCGTGTTTGGAGACCCCCCTGATGTACCTAAACAGTGGAAACCCCCAAATTATAACTCCAACCCTAACTCCAACCCAACCCATAACCCTAATCTTTACCCGATCCATAATCCTAATCACAACCCTAACGATAATCACAACCCTAACCCCAAAACAGCCCTAATCTCAACCCTAACCATAACCCTAATCAAAACCCTAAATCCAACACACCCCTAACCCTAATCCCAAACGTAACCCTAATCCCAACCCTAATCCAAACCCTAATCCCAACTCTAACCCTAACTTTAGCCCCAACCCTAACCCTAACTTTAGCCCCAACCCTAACCATAACTTTAGCCCCGTCGTCACAAAAAAAGTTCAATGTAACCTTTTTTTTGTACGTCGCGTCCGCCATTTCCACGCATGCGTGGCCGTAACTCTGCCCCCTCCTCCCCAGGACATAGACTGGGCAGCGGATGCGTTGAAAAACTGCATCCGCTGCCCACGTTGTGCACAATTTTCACAACGTGCGTCGGTACGTCGGGCCGATGCATTGCGACCGCCCCGTACCGACGCAAGTGTGATAGAAGCCTAAGGCTACTTTCACACTAGCGTCGTACTCGGCCCATCGCAGTGTGCCGGGCCGACGTACCGACGCTAGCGTTGTAAGCGCCGCACAACGGGTGCAGCGGATGCTGTTTTTTCAACGCATCCGCTGCCCCATTGTGAGGGGAGGAGGGGGCGGAGTTCCGGCCGCGCATGCGCGGTCGGAAATGGCGGACACGTCGCACAAAAAAGTTACATGTAGCTTTTTTTGTGCCGACGGTCCGCCAAAGCACGACGCATCCGTCGCACGACGGATGCGACATGTGGCAATCCGTCGCAATGCGTCGCTAATGCAAGCCAATAGAGAAAAAACGCATCCTGCAAGCACTTTTGCAGGATGCGTTTTTTCTCCGACGCATTGCGACTAGTGTTGAGCATTCCGATACCGCAAGTATCGGGTATCGGCCGATACTTGCGGTATCGGAATTCTGATACCGGGATTCCGATACTTGCCGCGTATCGGATACCGGAATCGGAAGTTCCAAGATTCAAAATGCAGAAATTCAGCCAATGAGAATGATTCCAAGTGTGGGCACATCCTGTTTAGCATGGAGGGCATGAAACTACTGGCAAGGCTGTGATTGGCTGCTGAAATGATGTCATGATGCAGTTTAAAAGTCGCTGGCGCCATTTTGCGATCACTCTGCTGTGAATTCAGTTAGTGACAGGATGCTGTTTGCTGACTGAGGGACAGTTTAGAGATAGCGATTTGCTTCTTTGTGCTTTCCAAAGGCTAATTTAGCAACCGCTGTGTTCACCTACTATTCACCTTGCTTTTGCCTTGTAGCGCTGTTTTCACAGCGATCTGCAAGGTCTGTGTGTGTGTGTGTGTGAGTGCAGCCCACTCTCTAGTCTGAGTGCAGCCACATAGGCCATCCATAGCTGGTTGTATTCAGTTCAGGGAGGGTGGTTCATTGCCTCATACTGTTCTTTTTTTTTTTTTTTTTCAAGTAGTGTGGTCTGCTGCTAATTTATTCAAAAAAATCCTATTAGTGTCTTTCCACCCGTCTCCAGCTAATTTGTGGAAAAACACTACATAGGATAACGTAGAGGAGGGTTTTTGGGCCTTGCAGCGCCGTTTACGGCTGTCTGCACGGTCTCCGTGTGATTGCAGCTCGCCCTGTAGTCCGTGAGCAGCCATAGCCTGGTTGTCTCCAGCTCAGGGTTGTTCACTGCGTCATACCGCCAAATCAATTTTCATTTTGTTTTAAGTAGTGCAGGCTGCTGCACATTTTTCCAAAAAATTCCTATTAGTGTCTTTCCACCCGTCTCCAGCTAATTTGTGGAAAAACACTACATAGGATAACGTAGAGGAGGGTTTTTGGGCCTTGCAGCGCCGTTTACGGCTGTCTGCACGGTCTCCGTGTGACTGCAGCTCGCCCTGTAGTCTGTGAGCAGCCACAGCCTGGTTGTCTCCAGCTCAGGATTGTTCACTGCGTCATACCGCCAAATCAATTTTCATTTTGTTTTAAGTAGTGCAGGCTGCTGCACATTTTTTCAAAAAATTCCTATTAGTGTCTTTCCACCCGTCTCCAGCTAATTTGTGGAAAAACACTACATAGGATAACGTAGAGGAGGGTTTTTGGGCCTTGCAGCGCCGTTTACGGCTGTCTGCACGGTCTCCGTGTGACTGCAGCTCGCCCTGTAGTCTGTGAGCAGCCATAGCCTGGTTGTCTCCAGCTCAGGGTTCTTCACTGCGTCATACCGCCAAATCAATTTTCATTTTGTTTTAAGTAGTGCAGGCTGCTGCACATTTTTTCAAAAAAATCCTATTAGTGTCTTTCCACCCATCTCCAGCTAACTTGTGGAAAAACACTACATAGGATAACGTAGAGGAGGGTTTTTGGGCCTTGCAGCGCCGTTTACGTCTGTCTGCACGGTCTCCGTGTGACTGCAGCTCTATCCGTTGTCAGTTCAGCCCCCAAAAAATAAATAAATAATAAAGTTCACCAAACACACCAGTTACACCACTTTACATTTGTGTAGGCCACATTAGCTCATATTAAAGTCTAGTCCACACTTTAGAAAATTAGTGTTTCTTATACCTGTTAGGAGGAGTTGCTCAGGAATAAGCACACAAAGCCGTTAGTACTTTTCTGCTTATCTTTATCAGTCAACCAAGATGAAGAAGGCAGTGAGTAAGGCACGTGGGCGTGGGTGTGGGCGCGGAGCAGGGAGGGGACGTGGGGATTCTGTGCCTGCTGCGGGCACCGATGACTCATCAGCACCCACTTTCACCAGGCAACAGTCATTCATGCGCAGCTTTGTGTCAGAGCGCCGTACACCACTGCTGCGTGAAGAACAAATTGAAGCCGTTGTCGGATGGATGGCAGCTAATGCATCAACTTCAATTAGTGCCACATCCTCTCAGACACAGAGCACTGGAGAGCAGCCATCTGTCTCTTCACCACCTGCCAAATTGCCCAGGCAGACAGAGAGCCCAGGACAGGAGCCGTCTCTACTTCTGTTCTCTGAATCTCTTGGCTTGGAAACAGGGGGCCAGCCAAGCAGCATTGGAGAAATGGAAGAAGAGGCAGGGTGCAGTGATGCCCAACAGCTTTTTCTCTCTTCCTCTGAAGAGGCGGGTGGGCCAGTGGCTCCGGTCACCACATCGCAGGCCGCATCAGCTGATGATGACACTCAGGTGCCACTTACTGGTGCGTGCTCTGCTGCTGAGACTACCCAGGAGGAGCAGTTGGGGGCAGAGGGTAGTGTAGATGATGAGGTCCTTGACCCATCTTGGCGTGAGGGACAGGAAGGTGGTGGGAGCAGCTCTGAGGAAGAGATTCCCCGTACGGCCCAAAGAGGGAGAGGGAGGGGGAAGACTGCGGATCCTGCAGCCTCCGCTTTGGCACCCGTTAGGAGCATGTCTCTTCCAAAAGCCAAAAAGGGCGCTCCCAAGACTTGCAGTGCCTGGTCCTTTTTTGACACAGTTGCAGATGACATTTGCTATGTCAGATGCAAGGTGTGTCATCAAAAAGTCAAAAGAGGGAAAAATGTCAGCAACCTCAATACCTCCAACATGTGGAAACATGTGCGCAACAGGCACCCGGCGGAGTTAGAAAAACACACTGAAGAGCTAGGCCAACCAACAGCGGCAGCTACCACCTCTTCAGCTCGTGTTGCCTCTTCCTCTAGCTCACACGCAGCTGGTTCGGCTTCCTCCCAGGATTGCCATGGAAGAACCTCTGGCCCTGTTGTCCAGAGACCCGCTGTAATTCCACCCGCAGCACCACTTTCCCAGTCATCCACACACTCCCAGCCCAGTCTACAGCCATCGGTAGTACAGGCATGGGAAAAAAGGCGGCCTTTCTCGTCAAACCACCCACGAGCACAGGCTCTGACTGCAGGCATTGCCAAACTTCTGTCACTGGAAATGCTGTCATTCAGGCTGGTGGAGACTGACAGCTTCCGTGACTTGATGTCATTGGCAGTCCCACAGTACAATGTGCCCAGCCGCTTTTACTTCAGCAGGCAAGCCGTCCCTGCCCTGCACAAGCATGTGGAGGGACACATAAAACACGCGCTACTGAACGCCGTCAGTAGCAAGGTCCACCTCACCACCGATGCGTGGACCAGTCAACATGGACAGGGGCGATACCTTTCCCTCACTGCCCATTGGGTTAATGTCGTTGAGCCGGGTACAGACCGTGCGAGTGGCGCAGGACGTGTCCTGCCCACTCCAAGGATTGCAGGAATCCATTGTGTACGCATTGACTCCTCCTCTTACACCAGTTCCTCAGAATCATCGCTGCAGGAGCCGTCACAGTCCACCTCCACATGGACCCGTGATGAACGTGTACCTGTTACGACCGACATGAGCACAGCCGTGGCCAAACGTCAACAGGCCGTCTTGAAATTAATTTTTTTGGGGAATCGTAGCCACACAGCGCAGGAGCTCTGGAATGCCATCAAGCAGGAGAGCGATGTGTGGTTTGTGCCAGCAAATCTCCAGCCAGGCATGGTAGTGTGTGATAATGGCCGAAATCTGGTGGCAGCTCTGGGCCTCGGCAACCTCACTCACATCCCATGTCTGGCACATGTGCTCAATTTGGTCGTGCAGAGCTTTTTGAGGGACTATCCGGATCTTGATGCACTGCTGCACAAGGTCCGCCTAGAGTGTGCTCACTTGCGGCGTTCCAGCACGGCAAAAGCGCGCATTGCGGCTCTGCAGCGCCGACACCGCCTGCCGGAACATCGCATCATATGTGACCTACCTACCAGGTGGAATTCCACGTTACATATGTTGGAGCGGTTGTGTGAGCAGCAGCAAGCTGTAATGGAGTACCAGCTGCTTCAGGCGCAAAGAAGTCGCAGTCAGCGCCGTACAAACTTCACAACCACAGAGTGGGCCACTATGAATGACGTCTGCCAGGTTTTGCGTCCCTTTGATTATTCCACGCGGATGGCGAGTGCAGATGATGCACTAGTCAGCATGACTGTCCCCCTTATCTGCCTGCTTGAAAAATCACTGCAAGCGCTAAGGGATGATGTTGTGGAAGAGGTGGAGGATGAGGATTCACCATTTCCATCATCTTCTGGACAGTCAGCGCCACGTGGTTCCTCACAAACGCGTAGGCAGGGGACAGTTTGTGAGGAGGATGAGGAGGAGTCAATGGAGGAGGAAGACATCCGTCCAGAGGAGGGAGTTACCGAATTGTCCAGTACTCAGTGTGTACAGCGAGGGTGGGGTGATGATGAGCGGGCAGATATCACGCCTCCAGCAGGGGACAGCGTTTCTTGGGCAGTTGGCAGTCTGCAGCACATGGTGGATTACATGCTGCAGTGCCTGAGAAACGACCGCCGCATCGCCCACATTCTCAACATGTCTGATTATTGGGTGTTCACCCTCCTCGATCCTCGCTACCGGGACAGCGTAGAAAGCCTCATCACACCGTTGAACCGGGAGCGAAAAATGCGGGAGTACCAAGACACACTGGTCAATTCCATCATCTTCTCCATTCCAACTGAGAGAAGTGCTGCTAGTGCATTCCAAAGCAGCTCAGTGCGTCCAGGCAGTGGTGGAGGCTCTGCACAAAGAGGGAGCAGAAGCAGTGCCTCTGCCCAAGGCAAGACCAGTATGGCCCAACTGTGGCACAGTTTTCTGTGCCCCCCACAAAAGTCTACACCATCACAGACGGCTCCAGTCAGCAGGAGGCAACGATTCCGTCAGATGGTGACAGACTACATGTCTTGCCCTCTTGCTGTACTCCCAGACGGCTCTTCCCCTTTCAAGTTTTGGGTCTCAAAGCTGGATACATGGCCAGAGCTAAGCCAGTATGCATTGGAGGTGCTGTCTTGCCCTGCGGCCAGTGTATTATCGGAACGTGTCTTTAGTGCTGCAGGTGGTGTACTAACTGACCGTCGCATGCGACTATCCTCCAATAACGTTGACCGGCTTACTTTCCTGAAAATGAACAAGGCCTGGATCTCGCAGGAATTTGCCACTCCTCCTCCTGATTAAATAATTAGGTCACTGTATACGTTATCCAGGTCTCCTGTTGTGTTCATCTTTCTACCACCTGAACTTAAAGGGAACCTGTCACCACGTTTTTGGAAGATGGGATAAAAATAGCGTTAAATAGGGGCAGAGGTGGGCATTACATTAGTGTGTGTGTTATGCGTTTATTACCCACCTAAGTTGCCGAAATACCTTTGCAAAGTCTCCGTTTTCGCCTGTCAATCAGGCTGGTCAGGTCACATGGGCGTGGTGTCTTCACCCAGATTTGGCGTAGTTTTCCGTTGGTGGCGTAGTGGTGTGCGCATGCCCAAAGTCCGGAATCCTCTTCCAGGGGATTTAAAATAGCGCGGTGTTCGTTATTGCATTGGTGGTCGGTGGGCGCGGCCATCTTCCTTTGGCCGCGCGTGCGCAGAAGCGGCGCTCTGCTGGCCGCGGCTTCAGGAAAATGGCCGCGGGATGCCGCGCGTGCGCAGATGGATATCGCGGCGGCCATTTTCCTGAAGCCGCGGCCAGCAGAGCGCCGCTTCTGCGCACGCGCGGCCAAAGGAAGATGGCCGCGCCCACCGATCACCAATGCAATAACGAACACCGCGCTATTTTAAATCCCCTGGAAGAGGATTCCGGACTTTGGGCATGCGCACACCACTACGCCACCAACGGAAAACTACGCCAAATCTGGGGGAAGACAACGCCCATGCGACCTGACCAGCCTGATTGACAGGCGAAAACGGAGACTTTGCAAAGTTATTTCGGCAACTTAGGTGGGTAATAAACGCATAACACACACACTAATGTAACGCCCACCTCTGCCCCTATTTAACGCTATTTTTATCCCATCTTCCAAAAACGTGGTGACAGGTTCCCTTTAAATTCCTGGGCTCCAACACCGCCAGTTGAGGCTCAGAAGTGCCGTCTGCACAGTCAAAACACACGACCCAGTGTTATTGGGTTTCAGTAACGTCAGCTGATCCCCAGCTGTGTAGCCGGCAATGTGTCATGCGACCGCCACGCTGACACAACAACTGAAATGTAAGGGAATCTGTCCCCCCCCAAGGCGTTTGTTACTGAAAGAGCCTCCTTGTGCAGCAGTAATGCTGCACAAGGAAAAGGTAGCTATTTTGGTTTAGCTCCTTGCACACGCAGAACTTAACACTTATAAAATGTGTCCACTGATACCGTAAAACCGTCCCGGAGGTGGGACTTTCCTTCGTAATATGACGCAGCACAGCCGTCATTCCTCCCCCCCCCGGCGCCGCGCCCCGGCTCCTCAGCGTTGTTTGATTCCGTCCCGGAGCCTGCGCTGTTATGTTATCCCGTGGCCAGGCACACTTAGCGCTGCCCGTCTTCTGGCATCATTTGGTGTCAGGATGGCTGCGCCTGTGCGGCCGCGCTGGCCGAGAGCCCGCCTCGCAGTGTCTTCTGATTTAATCCCACTGGGGGCCTGGGATCCATGGACATGCGCAGTGCATATCTGAACCTCCACCTCTCACTCATCTCCTTATGGCTTCTTCAGACTGTTCGGTGTCAGCTGGTCCCTAATAGCATGCCACGGCCGTGACACCGCACAGTCTTAAGAAGCCGTAGGGAGGGGAGTGAGAGGCAAGGATATGCACTGCGCATGGCCATGGATCCCAGGCCCCCAGTGGGATAAAATCAGAAGACACTGCGAGGCGGGCTCTCGGCCAGCGCGGCCGCACAGGCGCAGCCAGCCTGACACCAAATGATGTCGGAAGATGGGCAGCGCTAAGTGTGCCTGGCCAAGGGATAACATAACAGCGCAGGCTCCGGGACGGAATCAAACTACGCTGAGGAGCCGGGGCGCGGCGCCCGGGGGGGAGGAATGACGGCTGTGCTGCGTCATATTACGAAGGAAAGTCCCACCTCCGGAATGGTTTCACGGTTTCAGGGGACACATTTTATAACTGTTTAGTTCTGTGTTTGCAAGGAGCATGATGAAAAGAGCCACCTTTTCCTTTTGCATCTTCTGTGCTGCACAAGCTGGCTCTTTCAGCTACAAACGCCTTGGGGGGGGGTTAAAGGTTCCCTTTCGACTTTCTCAGGCTTCGGCCTACATTGTGTTCCTCTGCTTTTCCACCTGTCCCTGGGCTCCAACACCGCTAGTTGCCATCCAGAAGTGCTGTCCGCACAGTCCCAACAGTCGCTCCTCTGTTATTGGGGTTCAGTAACGTCAGCTGTTCCCCTGCTGTGTGTGTGGCAATCCCTCCTACCTCCTCCACCTCCTCCTCCTCCACCTGTCCCTGGGCTCCAACACCGCTAGTTGTTGCCTGGTAGTGCTGTACGCACAGTCCCAACAGTCCCTCCTCTGTTATTGGGGTTCAGTAACGTCAGCTGTTCCCCTGCTGTGTGTGTGGCAATCCCTCCTACCTCCTCCACCTCCTCCTCCTCCACCTGTCCCTGGGCTCCAACACCGCTAGTTGTTGCCTGGTAGTGCTGTACGCACAGTCCCAACAGTCGCTCCTCTGTTATTGGGGTTCAGTAACGTCAGCTGTTCCCCTGCTGTGTGTGTGGCAATCCCTCCTACCTCCTCCACCTCCTCCTCCTCCACCTGTCCCTGGGCTCCAACACCGCTAGTTGTTGCCTGGTAGTGCTGTACGCACAGTCCCAACAGTCCCTCCTCTGTTATTGGGGTTCAGTAACGTCAGCTGTTCCCCTGCTGTGTGTGTGGCAATCCCTCCTACCTCCTCCACCTCCTCCACCTGTCCCTGGGCTCCAACACCGCTAGTTGTTGCCTGGTAGTGCTGTACGCACAGTCCCAACAGTCCCTCCTCTGTTATTGGGGTTCAGTAACGTCAGCTGTTCCCCTGCTGTGTGTGTGGCAATCCCTCCTACCTCCTCCACCTCCTCCTCCTCCACCTGTCCCTGGGCTCCAACACCGCTAGTTGTTGCCTGGTAGTGCTGTACGCACAGTCCCAACAGTCCCTCCTCTGTTATTGGGGTTCAGTAACGTCAGCTGTTCCCCTGCTGTGTGTGTGGCAATCCCTCCTACCTCCTCCACCTCCTCCTCCTCCACCTGTCCCTGGGCTCCAACACCGCTAGTTGTTGCCTGGTAGTGCTGTACGCACAGTCAACAGTCCCTCCTCTGTTATTGGGGTTCAGTAATGTCAGCTGTTCCCCTGCTGTGTGTGTGGCAATCCCTCCTACCTCCTCCACCTCCTCCTCCTCCACCTGTCCCTGGGCTCCAACACCGCTAGTTGTTGCCTGGTAGTGCTGTACGCACAGTCCCAACAGTCCCTCCTCTGTTATTGGGGTTCAGTAACGTCAGCTGTTCCCCTGCTGTGTGTGTGGCAATCCCTCCTACCTCCTCCACCTCCTCCTCCTCCACCTGTCCCTGGGCTCCAACACCGCTAGTTGTTGCCTGGTAGTGCTGTACGCACAGTCCCAACAGTCCCTCCTCTGTTATTGGGGTTCAGTAACGTCAGCTGTTCCCCTGCTGTGTGTGTGGCAATCCCTCCTACCTCCTCCACCTCCTCCTCCTCCACCTGTCCCTGGGCTCCAACACCGCTAGTTGTTGCCTGGTAGTGCTGTACGCACAGTCCCAACAGTCCCTCCTCTGTTATTGGGGTTCAGTAACGTCAGCTGTTCCCCTGCTGTGTGTGTGGCAATCCCTCCTACCTCCTCCACCTCCTCCTCCTCCACCTGTCCCTGGGCTCCAACACCGCTAGTTGTTGCCTGGTAGTGCTGTACGCACAGTCAACAGTCCCTCCTCTGTTATTGGGGTTCAGTAATGTCAGCTGTTCCCCTGCTGTGTGTGTGTGGCAATCCCTCCTACCTCCTCCACCTCCTCCTCCTCCACCTGTCCCTGGGCTCCAACACCGCTAGTTGTTGCCTGGTAGTGCTGTACGCACAGTCCCAACAGTCCCTCCTCTGTTATTGGGGTTCAGTAACGTCAGCTGTTCCCCTGCTGTGTGTGGCAATCCCTCCTACCTCCTCCACCTCCTCCTCCTCCACCTGTCCCTGGGCTCCAACACCGCTAGTTGTTGCCTGGTAGTGCTGTACGCACAGTCAACAGTCCCTCCTCTGTTATTGGGGTTCAGTAATGTCAGCTGTTCCCCTGCTGTGTGTGTGGCAATCCCTCCTACCTCCTCCACCTCCTCCTCCTCCACCTGTCCCTGGGCTCCAACACCGCTAGTTGTTGCCTGGTAGTGCTGTACGCACAGTCCCAACAGTCCCTCCTCTGTTATTGGGGTTCAGTAACGTCAGCTGTTCCCCTGCTGTGTGTGTGGCAATCCCTCCTATCTCCTCCACCTCCTCCTCCACCTGTCCCTGGGCTCCAACACCGCTAGTTGTTGCCTGGTAGTGCTGTACGCACAGTCCCAACAGTCCCTCCTCTGTTATTGGGGTTCAGTAACGTCAGCTGTTCCCCTGCTGTGTGTGTGGCAATCCCTCCTACCTCCTCCACCTCCTCCACCTGTCCCTGGGCTCCAACACCGCTAGTTGTTGCCTGGTAGTGCTGTACGCACAGTCAACAGTCCCTCCTCTGTTATTGGGGTTCAGTAACGTCAGCTGCTCCCCTGCTGTGTGTGTGGCAATCCCTCCTATCTCCTCCACCTCCTCCTCCCCCTGTCCCTGGGCTCCAACACCGCTAGTTGTTGCCTGGTAGTGCTGTACGCACAGTCCCAACAGTCCCTCCTCTGTTATTGGGGTTCAGTAACGTCAGCTGTTCCCCTGCTGTGTGTGTGGCAATCCCTCCTACCTCCTCCACCTCCTCCTCCTCCACCTGTCCCTGGGCTCCAAAACCGCTAGTTGCCGTCCAGAAGTGCTGTCCGCACAGAGCCAAACACCTCGCCAATGTGTTAGTGGGGTTCAGCACCGCCAGCTGTTCCCCTGCTGTGCAGCCGGCAACGTGTACTGCGACCGCCACGCAGGCACAACAAGTTAAATTTAAGGGAACCTGTCCCCCCCCCCCCAGGCGTTTGTTACTGAAGGAGCCACCTTGTGCAGCAGTAATGATGCAAAGGGAAAAAGTGCCTCTTTTCGTGGTGCTCCTTGCACATGCTGATCCTAACACTTATGAAAAGTGTCCCCTCCTACCGTGATACCGTACGGTTGGTGGAACTTTCCTTTGTGATGTGACGCAGCACAGCCGTCATTCTTACCCCCTTGGAGCCGTGCGCCGCCTCCTCAGCGTTGTTTGAATCAGTCCCGGAGCCTGCGCTGTTAGGTTAGCCCTTGGCCAGGCACACTTAGCGCTGCCCGTCTTCTGGCATCATTTGGTGTCAGGATGGCTGCGCCTGTGCGGCCGCGCTGGCCGAGAGCCCGCCTCGCAGTGTCTTCTGATTTAATCCCACTGGGGGCCTGGGATTAATGGACATGCGCAGTGCATATCTGAACCTCCACCTCTCACTCATCTCCTTATGGCTTCTTCAGACTGTTCGGTGTCAGCTGGTCCCTAATAGCATGCCACGGCCGTGACACCGCACAGTCTTAAGAAGCCGTAGGGAGGGGAGTGAGAGGCAAGGATATGCACTGCGCATGGCCATGGATCCCAGGCCCCCAGTGGGATAAAATCAGAAGACACTGCGAGGCGGGCTCTCGGCCAGCGCGGCTGCAAAGGCGCAGCCAGCCTGACACCAAATGATGTCGGAAGATGGGCAGCGCTAAGTGTGCCTGGCCAAGGGATAACATAACAGCGCAGGCTCCGGGACGGAATCAAACTACGCTGAGGAGCCGGGGCGCGGCGCCCGGGGGGGAGGAATGACGGCTGTGCTGCGTCATATTACGAAGGAAAGTCCCACCTCCGGGATGGTTTCACGGTTTCAGGGGACACATTTTATAACTGTTTAGTTCTGTGTTTGCAAGGAGCATGATGAAAAGAGCCACCTTTTCCTTTTGCATCTTCTGTGCTGCACAAGCTGGCTCTTTCAGCTACAAACGCCTTGGGGGGGGGGTTAAAGGTTCCCTTTCGACTTTCTCAGGCTTCGGCCTACATTGTGTTCCTCTGCTTTTCCACCTGTCCCTGGGCTCCAACACCGCTAGTTGCCGTCCAGAAGTGCTGTCCGCACAGTCCCAACAGTCGCTCCTCTGTTATTGGGGTTCAGTAACGTCAGCTGTTCCCCTGCTGTGTGTGTGGCAATCCCTCCTACCTCCTCCACCTCCTCCTCCTCCACCTGTCCCTGGGCTCCAACACCGCTAGTTGTTGCCTGGTAGTGCTGTACGCACAGTCCCAACAGTCCCTCCTCTGTTATTGGGGTTCAGTAACGTCAGCTGTTCCCCTGCTGTGTGTGTGGCAATCCCTCCTACCTCCTCCACCTCCTCCACCTGTCCCTGGGCTCCAACACCGCTAGTTGTTGCCTGGTAGTGCTGTACGCACAGTCCCAACAGTCCCTCCTCTGTTATTGGGGTTCAGTAACGTCAGCTGTTCCCCTGCTGTGTGTGTGGCAATCCCTCCTACCTCCTCCACCTCCTCCTCCTCCACCTGTCCCTGGGCTCCAACACCGCTAGTTGTTGCCTGGTAGTGCTGTACGCACAGTCCCAACAGTCGCTCCTCTGTTATTGGGGTTCAGTAACGTCAGCTGTTCCCCTGCTGTGTGTGTGGCAATCCCTCCTACCTCCTCCACCTCCTCCTCCTCCACCTGTCCCTGGGCTCCAACACCGCTAGTTGTTGCCTGGTAGTGCTGTACGCACAGTCCCAACAGTCCCTCCTCTGTTATTGGGGTTCAGTAATGTCAGCTGTTCCCCTGCTGTGTGTGTGGCAATCCCTCCTACCTCCTCCACCTCCTCCTCCTCCACCTGTCCCTGGGCTCCAACACCGCTAGTTGTTGCCTGGTAGTGCTGTACGCACAGTCAACAGTCCCTCCTCTGTTATTGGGGTTCAGTAATGTCAGCTGTTCCCCTGCTGTGTGTGTGGCAATCCCTCTTACCTCCTCCACCTCCTCCTCCTCCACCTGTCCCTGGGCTCCAACACCGCTAGTTGTTGCCTGGTAGTGCTGTACGCACAGTCCCAACAGTCCCTCCTCTGTTATTGGGGTTCAGTAACGTCAGCTGTTCCCCTGCTGTGTGTGTGGCAATCCCTCCTACCTCCTCCACCTCCTCCTCCTCCACCTGTCCCTGAGCTCCAACACCGCTAGTTGTTGCCTGGTAGTGCTGTACGCACAGTCCCAACAGTCCCTCCTCTGTTATTGGGGTTCAGTAACGTCAGCTGTTCCCCTGCTGTGTGTGTGGCAATCCCTCCTACCTCCTCCACCTCCTCCTCCTCCACCTGTCCCTGGGCTCCAACACCGCTAGTTGTTGCCTGGTAGTGCTGTACGCACAGTCAACAGTCCCTCCTCTGTTATTGGGGTTCAGTAATGTCAGCTGTTCCCCTGCTGTGTGTGTGGCAATCCCTCCTACCTCCTCCACCTCCTCCTCCTCCACCTGTCCCTGGGCTCCAACACCGCTAGTTGTTGCCTGGTAGTGCTGTACGCACAGTCAACAGTCCCTCCTCTGTTATTGGGGTTCAGTAATGTCAGCTGTTCCCCTGCTGTGTGTGTGGCAATCCCTCCTACCTCCTCCACCTCCTCCTCCTCCACCTGTCCCTGGGCTCCAACACCGCTAGTTGTTGCCTGGTAGTGCTGTACGCACAGTCCCAACAGTCCCTCCTCTGTTATTGGGGTTCAGTAATGTCAGCTGTTCCCCTGCTGTGTGTGTGGCAATCCCTCCTACCTCCTCCACCTCCTCCTCCTCCACCTGTCCCTGGGCTCCAACACCGCTAGTTGTTGCCTGGTAGTGCTGTACGCACAGTCCCAACAGTCCCTCCTCTGTTATTGGGGTTCAGTAACGTCAGCTGTTCCCCTGCTGTGTGTGTGGCAATCCCTCCTACCTCCTCCACCTCCTCCTCCTCCACCTGTCCCTGGGCTCCAACACCGCTAGTTGTTGCCTGGTAGTGCTGTACGCACAGTCAACAGTCCCTCCTCTGTTATTGGGGTTCAGTAATGTCAGCTGTTCCCCTGCTGTGTGTGTGTGGCAATCCCTCCTACCTCCTCCACCTCCTCCTCCTCCACCTGTCCCTGGGCTCCAACACCGCTAGTTGTTGCCTGGTAGTGCTGTACGCACAGTCCCAACAGTCCCTCCTCTGTTATTGGGGTTCAGTAACGTCAGCTGTTCCCCTGCTGTGTGTGGCAATCCCTCCTACCTCCTCCACCTCCTCCTCCTCCACCTGTCCCTGGGCTCCAACACCGCTAGTTGTTGCCTGGTAGTGCTGTACGCTCAGTCAACAGTCCCTCCTCTGTTATTGGGGTTCAGTAATGTCAGCTGTTCCCCTGCTGTGTGTGTGGCAATCCCTCCTACCTCCTCCACCTCCTCCTCCTCCACCTGTCCCTGGGCTCCAACACCGCTAGTTGTTGCCTGGTAGTGCTGTACGCACAGTCCCAACAGTCCCTCCTCTGTTATTGGGGTTCAGTAACGTCAGCTGTTCCCCTGCTGTGTGTGTGGCAATCCCTCCTATCTCCTCCACCTCCTCCTCCACCTGTCCCTGGGCTCCAACACCGCTAGTTGTTGCCTGGTAGTGCTGTACGCACAGTCCCAACAGTCCCTCCTCTGTTATTGGGGTTCAGTAACGTCAGCTGTTCCCCTGCTGTGTGTGTGGCAATCCCTCCTACCTCCTCCACCTCCTCCACCTGTCCCTGGGCTCCAACACCGCTAGTTGTTGCCTGGTAGTGCTGTACGCACAGTCAACAGTCCCTCCTCTGTTATTGGGGTTCAGTAACGTCAGCTGCTCCCCTGCTGTGTGTGTGGCAATCCCTCCTATCTCCTCCACCTCCTCCTCCCCCTGTCCCTGGGCTCCAACACCGCTAGTTGTTGCCTGGTAGTGCTGTACGCACAGTCCCAACAGTCCCTCCTCTGTTATTGGGGTTCAGTAACGTCAGCTGTTCCCCTGCTGTGTGTGTGGCAATCCCTCCTACCTCCTCCACCTCCTCCTCCTCCACCTGTCCCTGGGCTCCAACATCGCTAGTTGCCGTCCAGAAGTGCTGTCCGCACAGAGCCAAACACCTCGCCAATGTGTTAGTGGGGTTCAGCACCGCCAGCTGTTCCCCTGCTGTGCAGCCGGCAACGTGTACTGCGACCGCCACGCAGGCACAACAAGTTAAATTTAAGGGAACCTGTCCCCCCCCCCCCCAGGCGTTTGTTACTGAAGGAGCCACCTTGTGCAGCAGTAATGATGCAAAGGGAAAAAGTGCCTCTTTTCGTGGTGCTCCTTGCACATGCTGATCCTAACACTTATGAAAAGTGTCCCCTCCTACCGTGATACCGTACGGTTGGTGGAACTTTCCTTTGTGATGTGACGCAGCACAGCCGTCATTCTTACCCCCTTGGAGCCGTGCGCCGCCTCCTCAGCGTTGTTTGAATCAGTCCCGGAGCCTGCGCTGTTAGGTTAGCCCTTGGCCATGCACACATTTTGCGCTGCCCGTCTTCTGACAACATTTGGTGTCAGGCTGGCTGCGCCTGTGCGGCCGCACTGGCCGAGATCCCGCCTCGTACTGTCTTCTGATTTCATCCCACTGGGGGCCTGAGATCCATGGACATGCGCAGTGCATATCTGAACCTCCACCTCTCACTCATCTCCCTACGGCTTCTTCAAACTGTGTGGTGTCAGCTGGTCCCTAATAGCATGCCACGGCCGTGACACCGCACAGTCTGAAGAAGCCGTAGGGAGGGGAGTGAGAGGCGAGGATATGCACTGCGCATGGCCACGGATCTCAGGCCCCCAGTGGGATTAAATAAGAAGACAGTACGAGGCGGGATCTCGGCCAGCGCGGCCGCACAGGCGCAGCCAGCCTGACACCAAATGATGTCAGAAGACGGGCAGCGCAAAATGTGTGCATGGCCAAGGGCTAACCTAACAGCGCAGGCTCCGGGACTGATTCAAACAACGCTGAGGAGGCGGCGCACGGCGCCAAGGGGGTAAAAATGACGGCTGTCCTGCGTCACATCACAAAGGAAAGTTCCACCTACCGGACGGTATCACGGTAGGAGGGGACACTTTTCATAAGTGTTAGGTTCAGCATGTGCAAGGACCATAATTAAAAGAGCTAAGTTTACCTTTTACAGCATTAGTGCTGTACACGATGGCTCTTTCAGCTACAAACGCCTGGGGGGGGGTTAAAGTTTCCCTTTCAACTTGCTCCAGTGCAGGCTTCGGCCTACACTCTGCTCCCTCTCCTCCTCCTGCTGACCCTGGGCTCTAACACCGCCAGTTGGGGCCCAGATGTGCTAGCTGCACAGAGAAAAACAGCAGCCAATGTGTCAGTGGGGTTCAGCACCGCCAGCTGTTCCCCTGCTGTGCAGCCAGCAACGTGTCCTGCAACAGCCACGCAGACACAAGAACTGGAATTGAAGGAAACCTGTCCCCCCTCCCCCAGGTGTTTCTACGTTTTACAGCCACCTTGTACGACAGTAATGCTGCATGTGTGCAAGGTGGCTCAGAAACTTATTCTCCTTGCCCATGTTGAACTGAACACGTCTAAAATGAGTCCTCTGCGACCATTAAAACGTCCCTCAGGTGTGATTTTCCTTTGTATTGACACGCAACAAGCTCCTTGGTAGCGCTGCCCGTCTTCTGGCATCATTGTTTGGCTGCCTGCGCCTCTGCGGCTGCCTTGCCCCACACAACGCCCCTCGGTGTCTTATTTATTTGGACTGCGAGGGTGTGATTGATGGGCATGAACGGTGCATTTCTTCGCCTGTCCCTCATCTCCTTCCGCCTTCTTCGGACTGTGCGGCTTCATGGCCGTGGCATGCGATAAGGGATCAGCTGACGCCGCATAGTCTGAAGCGGGTGTAAGAACCCAAGCGAGAGGCGAACATATGTACTGCACCAGGCCATGAATCCCAGCCCCGCAGTGTTTTAACAATGTTAAGACACTGCGGGGCTGGGATTCGTGGTCATCGCAAACCGCAACGGCCGACATTACATGATGTCAGAGGATGGGCAGCGCTAACAGCGCAAGGCTAAGGGATAACACGACAGCGCAGACTCCTGTGCAACAAATAACGATGCTCAGGAGGCCGCGCCAAGCACCAGGGTGGCATTTTTGCCAGCTGTACTGCGTCTCTTTACGAAGGGAACTCACGCCTCAAAATCAGTTTGACTGTGTAAGGGCCTAAATGTTATACGTGTTCCTTTCAGCATGTGCAAGGAGCAAAATTAAAAGAGCAACCTTTGAATTGTGCAGCATTACTGCTGCATAAGCTGTGGCTCTTCTACTTTGTAACCCCTGAGGGGGGGTTAAAGGTTACCTTTGAAATTGGTTCAAGTAGGCTTCGGCCTACACTCTGCTCCCCCTGCAGAGCCCGGGCTCCAACACCGCCAGTTGGGGCCCGGTACTGCTAGCTGCACAGAGCCAAACACCAGCCAATGTGTCAGTGGGGTTCAGCACCGCCAGCTGTTCCCCTGCTGTGCAGCCGGCAACGTGTCCTGCAACTGCCACGCAGGCACAACAGACCCAAAGCTGCCGCCAGTGCAGGCTTCGGCCTACACTCTGCTCCATCTCCTCCTCCTGCTGACCCCGGGCTCTAACACCGCCAGTTGGGGCCCGGTACTGCTAGCTGCACAGAGAAAAACACCAGCCAATGTGTCAGTGGGGTTCAGCACCGCCAGCTGTTCCCCTGCTGTGCAGCCGGCATCGTGTCCTGCAAAAGCCACGCAGACACAAGAACTGAAATTGAAGGGAACCTGTCCCCCCTCCCCCAGGCGTTTGTACGTTTTTAAGGCCACCTTGTACAGCGGTAATGCTGCATGTGTGCAAGGTGGCTCATAAACGTATTCTCCTCGCACATGTGGAACTGAAAACACGTCTAAAATGTGTCCTCTGTGTGACCATTTAACCGTCCCGGTGGTGTGACTTTCCTTTGTAATGACACGCTGCAACCCCCTTGGTAGCGCTGCCCGTCTTCTGGCATCATTGTTTGGCTGCCTGCGCCTCTGCGGCCGCCCTGACCCACACAACGCCCCTCGGTGTCTTATTTCTTGGGACTGCGAGGGTGTGATTGATGGGCATGAGCGGTGCATCACTTCGCCTGTCCCTCATCTCCTTCCGCCTTCTTCAGACTGTGCGGCTTCATGGCCGCGGCATGCGATAAGGGATCAGCTGACGCCGCACAGTCTGAAGCGGGTGTAAGGACCCGAGTGCGAGAGGCGAACATATGTGCTGCGCCAGGCCATGAATCCCAGCCCCGCAGTGTTTTAACCCCTTCCTGACATCAGACGTACTATCCCGTCGAGGTGGGGTGGGCCCGTATGACCGCCGACGGGATAGTACGTCATCATCGATCAGCGGCGCTCACGGGGGGAGCGCGGCCGATCGCGGCCGGGTGTCAGCTGCATATCGCAGCTGACATCCGGCACTATGTACCAGGAGCGGTCATGGACCGCCCCCGGCACATTAACCCCCGGCACACCGCGATCAAACATGATCGCAGTGTACCGGCGGTATAGGGAAGCATCGCGCAGGGAGGGGGCTCCCTGCGGGCTTCCCTGAGACCTCCGGAGCAACGCGATGTGATCGCGTTGCTGCGAGGGTCTCCTACCTCCTTCCTGGCTGCAGGTCCCGGATCCAAGATGGCCGCGGCATCCGGGTCCTGCAGGGAAGGAGGTGGCTTACCGAGTGTCTGCTCAGAGCAGACACTTGTTAAGCCTGCAGCCCTGCACAGCAGATCGTCGATCTGGCAGAGTGCTGTGCACACTGCCAGATCAATGATCTGTGATGTCCCCCCCTGGGACAAAGTAAAAAAGTAAAAAAAAAATTTTTCCACATGTGTAAAAAAAAAAATAAAAAAATTCCTAAATAAATAATAAAAAAATATATATATTATTCCCATAAATACATTTCTTTATCTAAATAAAAAAAACAAAACAATAAAAGTACACATATTTAGTATCGCCGCGTCCGTAACGACCCAACCTATAAAACTGCCCCACTAGTTAACCCCTTCAGTAAACACAGTAAGAAAAAAAAAAAAAAAAACGAGGCAAAAAACAACGCTTTATTACCATACCGCCGAACAAAAAGTGGAATAACACGCGATCAAAAAGACTGATATAAATATCCATGGTACCGCTGAAAACATCATCTTGTCCCGCAAAAAACAAGCCGCCACACAGCATCATCAGCAAAAAAATAAAAAAGTTATAGTCCTGAGAATAAAGCGATACCAAAATAATTATTTTTTCTATATTTTAGTTTTTATCGTATAAAAGCGCCAAAACATAAAAAAATGATATAAATGAGATATCGCTGTAATCATACTGACCCGACGAATAAAAATGCTTTATCAATTTTACCAAACACGGAACGGTATAAACGCCTCTCCCAAAAGAAATTCATGAATAGCTGGTTTTTGGTCATTCTGCCTCACAAAAATCGGAATAAAAAGCGATCAAAAACGGTCACGTGTCCGAAAATGTTACCAATAAAAACGTCAACTCGTCCCGCAAAAAACAAGACCTCACATGACTCTGTGGAGCAAAATGTGGAAAAATTATAGGTCTCAAAATGTGGAGACGCAAAAACTTTTTTGCTATAAAAAGCGTCGCTGGTTTCACACTTGCGTTTTTGTCTGCAGCGTTTTTTGCACAAAAAAATGCATGCGTTTTTTCCCTATATTTAACATTGAAAACTCATGCGGTTTTTTTGTACGCGTTTGGTCGCGTTTTCAAACGCATGCGGTTTTTTTCTGCATGCGTTCATTTTCAGAAATACAACCTGCAGTATTTTCTTGCGTTTTTAAGCACATGCGTTTGTTTGCGTTAAAAACGCATGCATTTTTATCGAAAAAAAACAGAAAACACACTGAAAAGCCACCCACCACCAAGGTGATAAAGGGATCCAAACCCTAACCCTAACTCTACCCCTAACCTCACCCCTAACCGTTTAATGAACATTTTCTGACAGTCATAGTGCCACGTATTTCAGTGCCATGTATTTCAGTGCCACGTATTTCAGTGCCACGTATTTCAGTGCCACGTGTTTCAGTGCCACGTATTTCAGTGCCACGTATCACGTATTTCAGTGCCACGTATCACGTATTTCAGTGCCACGTATCACGTATTTCAGTGCCACATATTTTAGTACCACGTATTTCAGTTGCACGTATTTCAGTGCCACGTATTTCAGTGCCACGTATTTCAGTGCCACGTATTTCAGTGCCACGTATTTCAGTGCCATGTATTTCAGTGCCACGTATTTCAGTGCCACGTATCACGTATTTCAGTGCCACGTGTTTCAGTGCCACATATTTAAGTGCCACGTATCACGTATTTCAGTGCCACGTATTTCAGTGCCACGTATTTCAGTGCCACGTATTTCAGTGCCACGTATCACGTATTTCAGTGCCACGTATCACGTATTTCAGTGCCACATATTTTAGTAGCACGTATTTCAGTGCCACGTATTTCAGTGCCACGTATTTCAGTGCCACGTATTTCAGTGCCACGTACTTCAGTGCCACGTATTTCAGTGCCACATATTTCAGTGCCACGTATTACGTATTTCAGTGCCACGTGTTTCAGTGCCACGTATTTAAGTGCCACGTATCACGTATTTCAGTGCCACGTATTTCAGTGCCACGTATTTCAGTCATGTTTAGGGTTAGGGTTAGGGCTAGGGTTGGAGGTAAAGTTAGGGTTGGGGCTAAAGTTAGGGTTGGGGCTAAAGTTAGGGTTAGGGTTTGGATTACATTTACGTTTGGATTAGGGTTGGGATTAGAATTATGGGTGTGTCAGGGCTAGGGGTGTGGTTAGGGTTACCGTTGGGATTAGGGTTAGGGGTGTGTTTGGGTTAGGGTTTCAGGTAGAATTTGGGAGTTTCCACTGTCCAGGCACATCAGGGGCTCTCCAAGCGCGACATGGCGTCCAATCTCAATTCCAGCCAATTCTGCGTTGAAAAAGTAAAACAGTGCTCCTTCCCTTCCGAGCTCTCCCGTGCGCCCAAAAAGGGGTTTACCCCAACATATGTGTTATCAGCGTACTCGGGACAAATTGAACAACAACTTCTGGGGTCCAAGTTCTCTTGTTATCCTTAGGAAAATAAAAATTTGGGGGGCTAAAAATCATTTTTGTGGGAAAAAAAAGATGTTTTATTTTCACGGCTCTGCGTTATAAACTGTAGTGAAGCACTTGGGGGTTCAAAGTTCTCACAACACATCTAGATAAGTTCCTTGGGAGGTCTAGTTTCCAATATGGGGTCACTTGTGGGGGGTTTGTACTGTTTGGGTACATCAGGGGCTCTGCAAATGCAACGTGACGCCTGCAGACCAATCCATTTAAGGCTGCATTCCAAATGGCGCTCCTTCCCTTCCGAGCTCTGTCATGCACCCAAACAGTGGTTCCCCCCCACATATGGGGTATCAGCGTACTCAGGACAAATTGGACAACAACTTTTGGGGTCTAATTTATCCTGTTACCCTTGTGAAAATACAAAACTGGGGGCTAAAAAATCATTTTTGTGAAAAAAAAAAAGAATTTTTATTTTCACGGCTTTGCGCTATAAACTTTAGTGAAACACTTGGGGGTTCAAAGTTCTCAAAACACATCTAGATAAGTTCCTTGGGAGGTCTAGTTTCCAATATGGGGTCACTTGTGGGGGGTTTGTACTGTTTGGGTACATCAGGGGCTCTGCAAATGCAACGTGACGGCTGCTGACCAATCCATTTAAGTCTGCATTCCAAATGGCGCTCCTTTTCTTCCGAGCTCTGTCATGCGCCCAAACAGTGGTTCCCCCCCACATATGGGGTATCAGCGTACTCAGGACAAATTGGAAAACAAATTTTGGGGTCCAATTTATTCTGTTACCCTTGTAAAAATACAAAGCTGGGTGCTAAAAAATCATTTTTGAGAAAAAAAATAAAAATTATTTTCACGGCTCTGCGTTATAATCTGTAGTGAAACACTTGGGGGTTCAAAGCTCTCAAAACACATCTAGATAAGTTCCTTAGGGGGTCTACTTTCCAAAATGGTGTCACTTGTAGGGAGTTTCAATGTTTAGGCACATCAGGGGCTCTCCAAACGCAACATGGCGTCCCATCTCAATTCCAGTCAATTTTGCATTGAAAAGTCAAATGGCGCTCCTTCCCTTCCAAGCTCTGCCATGCGCCCAAACAATGGTTTACACCCACATATGGGGTATCATCGTACTCAGGACAAATTGCACAACATTTTTTGGGGTCCAATTTCTTCTCTTACCCTTGGGAAAATAAAAAATTGGGGGCAAAAAGATCATTTTTGTGAAAAAATATGATTTTTTATTTTTACGGCTCTGCATTATAAACTTCTGTGAAGCACTTGGTGGGTCAAAGTGCTCACCACACATCTAGATAAGTTCCTTAGGGGGTCTACTTTCCAAAATGGTGTCACTTGTAGGGAGTTTCAATGTTTAGGCACATCAGGGGCTCTCCAAACGCAACATGGCGTCCCATCTCAATTCCAGTCAATTTTGCATTGAAAAGTCAAATGGCGCTCCTTCCCTTCCAAGCTCTGCCATGCGCCCAAACAATGGTTTACACCCACATATGGGGTATCATCATACTCAGGACAAATTGCACAACATTTTTTGGGGTCCAATTTCTTCTCTTACCCTTGGGAAAATAAAAAATTGGGGGCAAAAAGATCATTTTTGTGAAAAAATATGATTTTTTATTTTTACGGCTCTGCATTATAAACTTCTGTGAAGCACTTGGTGGGTCAAAGTGCTCACCACACATCTAGATAAGTTCCTTAGGGGGTCTACTTTCCAAAATGGTGTCACTTGTAGGGAGTTTCAATGTTTAGGCACATCAGGGGCTCTCCAAACGCAACATGGCGTCCCATCTCAATTCCAGTCAATTTTGCATTGAAAAGTCAAATGGCGCTCCTTCCCTTCCAAGCTCTGCCATGCGCCCAAACAATGGTTTACACCCACATATGGGGTATCAGCGTACTCAGGACAATTTGCACAACATTTTTTGGGGTCCAATTTCTTCTCTTACCCTTGGGAAAATAAAAAATTGGGGGCGAAAAGATCATTTTTGTGAAAAAATATGATTTTTTATTTTTACGGCTCTGCATTATAAACTTCTGTGAAGCACTTGGTGGGTCAAAGTGCTCACCACACATCAAGATAAGTTCCTTAGGGGGTCTACTTTCCAAAATGGTGTCACTTGTAGGGGGTTTCAGTGTTTAGGCACATCAGGGGCTCTCCAAACGCAACATGGCGTCCCATCTCAATTCCAGTCAATTTTGCATTGAAAAGTCAAATGGCGCTCCTTTCCTTCCGAGCTCTGCCATACGCCCAAACAGTGGTTTACCCTCACATATGGGGTATCAGCGTACTCAGGACAAATTGTACAACAACTTTGGGGGTCCATTTTCTTCTGTTACCCTTGGTAAAATAAAACAAATTGGAGCTGAAATAAATTGTGTGTGAAAAAAAGTTAAATGTTCATTTTTATTTAAACATTCCAAAAATTCCTGTGAAACAACTGAAGGGTTAATAAACTTCGTGAATGTGGTTTTGAGCACCTTGAGGGGTGCAGTTTTTAGAATGGTGTCACACTTGAGTATTTTCTATCATATAGACCCCTCAAAATGACTTCAAATGAGATGTGGTCCCTAAAAAAAAATGGTGTTGTAAAAATGAGAAATTGCTGGTCAACTTTTAACCCTTATAACTCCGTCACAAAAAAAAATTTTGGTTCCAAAATTGTACTGATGTAAAGTAGACATGTGGGAAATGTTACTTACTAAGTATTTTGCGTGACATATGTCTGTGATTTAAGGGCATAAAAATTCAAAGTTGGAAAATTGCAAAATTTTCAAAATTTTCGCCAAATTTCCATTTCACAAATAAACGCAAGTTATATCAAATAAGTTTTACCACTAACATGAATTACAATATGTCACGAGAAAACAATGTCAGAATCGCCAAGATCCGTCAAAGCGTTCCAGAGTTATAGCCTCATAAAGGGACAGTGGTCAGAATTGTAAAAATTGGCCCGGTCATTAACGTGCAAACCACCCTTGGGGGTGAAGGGGTTAACAATGTTAAGACACTGCGGGGCTGGGATTCATGGTCATCGCGAACCGCACCGGCCGACATTAAATGAGGTCAGAAGATGGGCAGCGCTAACAGCGCTAGGCCAGGGGATAACACGACAGCGCAGACTCCTGTACAGCAAATAACAATGCTCAGGAGGCTGCACCCAGCACCAAGGTGGGATTCTTGACATCTGTGCTGCGTCTCATTACAAAGGGAACTCGCGCCTCCAACACAGTTTGACTGTATAAAGGGCTAAATGTTATACGTGTTTCATTCAGCGTGTGCAAGGAGCAAAATTAAAAGAGCAACCTTTGACTTGTGCAGCACTACTGCTGCATAAGCTGTGGCTCTTCTACTTTGTAACCCCTGAGGGGGGGTTAAAGGTTACCTTTGAAATTGGTTCAAGTAGGCTTCGGCCTACACTCTGCTCCCCCTGCAGAGCCCGGGCTCCAACACCGCCAGTTGGGGCCCGGTACTGCTAGCTGCACAGAGCCAAACACCAGCCAATGTGTCAGTGGGGTTCAGCACCGCCAGCTGTTCCCCTGCTGTGCAGCCGGCAACGTGTCCTGCAACTGCCACGCAGGCACAACAGACCCAAAGCTGCCGCCAGTGCAGGCTTCGGCCTACACTCTGCTCCATCTCCTCCTCCTGCTGACCCCGGGCTCTAACACCGCCAGTTGGGGCCCGGTACTGCTAGCTGCACAGAGAAAAACACCAGCCAATGTGTCAGTGGGGTTCAGCACCGCCAGCTGTTCCCCTGCTGTGCAGCCGGCATCGTGTCCTGCAAAAGCCACGCAGACACAAGAACTGAAATTGAAGGGAACCTGTCCCCCCTCCCCCAGGCGTTTGTACGTTTTTAAGGCCACCTTGTACAGCGGTAATGCTGCATGTGTGCAAGGTGGCTCATAAACGTATTCTCCTCGCACATGTGGAACTGAAAACACGTCTAAAATGTGTCCTCTGTGTGACCATTTAACCGTCCCGGTGGTGTGACTTTCCTTTGTAATGACACGCTGCAACCCCCTTGGTAGCGCTGCCCATCTTCTGGCATCATTGTTTGGCTGCCTGCGCCTCTGCGGCCGCCCTGACCCACACAACGCCCCTCGGTGTCTTATTTCTTGGGACTGCGAGGGTGTGATTGATGGGCATGAGCGGTGCATCACTTCGCCTGTCCCTCATCTCCTTCCGCCTTCTTCAGACTGTGCGGCTTCATGGCCGCGGCATGCGATAAGGGATCAGCTGACGCCGCACAGTCTGAAGCGGGTGTAAGGACCCGAGTGCGAGAGGCGAACATAAGTGCTGCGCCAGGCCATGAATCCCAGCCCCGCAGTGTTTTAACAATATTAAGACACTGCGGGGCTGGGATTCATGGTCATCGCGAACCGCACCGGCCGACATTAAATGAGGTCAGAAGATGGGCAGCGCTAACAGCGCTAGGCCAGGGGATAACACGACAGCGCAGACTCCTGTACAGCAAATAACAACGCTCAGGAGGCTGCACCCAGCACCAAGGTGGGATTCTTGACATCTGTGCTGCGTCTCATTACAAAGGGAACTCGCGCCTCCAACACAGTTTGACTGTATAAAGGGCTAAATGTTATACGTGTTTCATTCAGCGTGTGCAAGGAGCAAAATTAAAAGAGCAACCTTTGACTTGTGCAGCACTACTGCTGCATAAGCTGTGGCTCTTCTACTTTGTAACCCCTGAGGGGGGGTTAAAGGTTACCTTTGAAATTGGTTCAAGTAGGCTTCGGCCTACACTCTGCTCCCCCTGCAGAGCCCGGGCTCCAACACCGCCAGTTGGGGCCCGGTACTGCTAGCTGCACAGAGCCAAACACCAGCCAATGTGTCAGTGGGGTTCAGCACCGCCAGCTGTTCCCCTGCTGTGCAGCCAGCAACGTGTCCTGCAACTGCCACGCAGGCACAACAGACCCAAAGCTGCCGCCAGTGCAGGCTTCGGCCTACACTCTGCTCCATCTCCTCCTCCTGCTGACCCCGGGCTCTAACACCGCCAGTTGGGGCCCAGTACTGCTAGCTGCACAGAGAAAAACACCAGCCAATGTGTCAGTGGGGTTCAGCACCGCCAGCTGTTCCCCTGCTGTGCAGCCGGCATCGTGTCCTGCAAAAGCCACGCAGACACTTGCTCTTGTACCTTCTGCTCCCCATCCTGGTTCCAGTACCGTCAGCTGGTTCTGGGCAGAGCCTTTGGCTTAGGTGCCTCCCTCTGGGTATCCGAGTTCCACCAACGTCAGGTGGTCCTTGGTAGTGCTTTCAGGCACGGGTACCTCCTGCTTAGTAACCGGGTTCCAGTAACGTCAGCTGGTCCTCGGTAGTTCCATTGGCTCTTGGACCTTCGGCTACCCATCCGGGTTCCAGCACCGTCAGCTGGTTCTCGGCAGTGTCTTTTGCTCTTGTACCTTCTGCTCCCCATCCTGGTTCCAGTACCGTCAGCTGGTTCCGGGCAGAGCCTTTGGCTTAGGTGCCTCCCTCTGGGTATCCGAGTTCCACCAACGTCAGGTGGTCCTTGGTAGTGCTTTCAGGCACGGGTACCTCCTGCTTAGTAACCGGGTTCCAGTAACGTCAGCTGGTCCTCGGTAGTTCCATTGGCTCTTGGACCTTCGGGTAGCCATCCAGTTCCAGTTCCATCAGCTGGTTCTCGGCATTTTCTCAGCCTTCTTGTACCTTCTGCTACATTTCCAAGTTCAAGAGACTAAACACGATGACCCGGAAGACCAACCCTAAGATGACGACGACACCAGAGACGACAACCACCGTGATGACGACGACCCTGGAGACGATGACCCCGAAGACCACCCCGATGACGACGACCCCAGAGACGACGACCCTGAAGACCACCCCGATGACGACGACCCCGGAGACGACGACCCTGGAGACGACGACGACCTGGAAGACCGAGAAGCAGAAGAACAAGAGGCTGCAGAACAAAGAGCAGAAGAACATTAAGCATAACACTAAATATCAGAGCAAAAAATATTATCTAAATTATAAGCAGAAGAAGACTAAGCAGTGTATGGGGGTGAGTCCGTTCCTCCTCGTGGTGCCCCTGGATAAAGCCTGATGCTGCAGGCCAAACTGAACGCGGACAAATGTAACTCTTTTGTGACAGGCAGAACGGAAGGTGTAATCTTCAAACTTTTATAGATAACAACTACGGGAATGCCTGTCACAAATAAGAATATGATGAAGAAGTAGAATATGATGAAGATAATAGTAAAATAAAAAGAATATGAACAATGTAACCAAAAAAAATAATAGGTAGAAGATGAAGAAGAAGATGAATAAGGTGAAGAAGTTGATGTCAAAGAAGCTGATGATGAGGATAATGAAGAAGAAAGTGTGGGAGAAGTAAAAAAGAAGGTGAAGGGCGTGGAAGTAGTGAAACATCAATATCTGACAAAATAAAAAAAAAATTAACATAGTCAAAATCTTTCTACCGCCGAACGTCGTAAAAAAAAACAAAATCCTGCTATTCTATTACATTGGGCTAAACCTCTGTGCCTTTAATGTCTCCGCCACGTCCCCCAATACATCCTACATTATTCTTAGTTGTTTTCCTTCATGTAGAATGAACCTACAAGTTTATAAAGGGTTTATTTTAATTCCGATATTTTCGTCCCTTTGACTTGCATTGGGATCGGGTATCGGTATCGGATTAGATCCGATATTTTGACGGTATCGGCCGATACTTTCCGATACCGATACTTTCCGATATCGGAAAGTATCGCTCAACACTAATTGCGACGGAAGCCAAAAAACGCTAGTGTGAAAGTAGCCTAACCCTAACCCTAGCCCTAACCCTAACCCTAAATTTAGCCCCAACCCTAACCCTAACCCTAACTCTAGCCCTAACCCTAGCCCTAACCCTAACCCTAACTCTAACCCTAACCCTAACCCTAACCCTAACCCTAACTCTAACCCTAACCCTAACTCTAACCCTAACCCTAACCCTAACCCTAATTTTAGCCCCAACTCGTCTTCTCCTGCCGGCCAGCAGATGGCAGCAGATGGCGGGCGCACTGCGCATGCGCCCGCCATAAGGAAAAAGCCGGCTGGCAGGAGAAGACAGAAGAGGACCCAGGGACACCGGGTGAGTATCATAGGGTCCCCGAATCCCCCTATTTCTCTGTCCTCTGATGTGTGATCACATCAGAGGACAGAGAAATACAGATCGCTTTTTTTTTTTTTTTTTTTTTTTTCGGTCGCCGGTAAACTGTTAATTACCGGCGATCGCAAAACAGGGGTCGGTGCAAACCGACCCCGATCATGTTCTTTGGGGTCTCGGCTACCCCCGGCAGCCGAGACCCCAAAGATCTTCCGGGTGCCGGGCGTACTGCGCGTGCGCCCGCCATTTTTTCCCGGAAAAAAGATGGCGGTGCCCATGGGGACCCACGAGGAGCACCGGGGGAGATAGGTGAGTATCGGGGGGCTATTTGGGGCCATCGGGGACCCTATTTTTCTGTCCTCCGATGTGCGATCACATCGGAGGACAGAGAAATTAAACGGCACATCACGTTTTGTTTTGTTTTGTTGCGACCGCCGGTAAATGGTTAATTACCGGCGATCGCAACTCGGGGGTCGGTAAAAAACCCCCGAATCATGTTCTCTGGGGTCTCGGCTACCCTCAGCAACCGAGACCCCAGAGAAAATCCGACTCTGGGGGGCGCTATTCACTTTTTCCACAGCGCCGTTAATTAACGGCGCTGTGGTTTAAGTACCCTTAGCGGCCGCCGTTAAAAGGCGTATCGGCGGTCGTTAAGGGGTTAAAAACATTTAAAAAAAACCAAAGAATTTCAGATATGCAAGCTCATCCAATGCCAGCTATACTCTATGGGCTTAAAGGGACTCTGTCACCTGAATTTGGGGGGAACAATTTTCAGCCATAGGGGCGGGGTTTTCGGGTGTTTGATTCACCCTTTCCTTACCCGCTGGCTGCATGCTGGCCGCAATATTGGATTAAAGTTCATTCTCTGTCCTCCGTAGTACATGCCTGCACAAGGCAATCTTGCCTTACGCAGGCGTGTACTATGAAGGACTTAGAATGAACTTCAATCCAATATTGCAGCCAGCATGCAGCCAGCGGGTAAGGAAAGGGTGAATCAAACACCCGAAAACCCCGCCCCTATGGCTGAAAATTGTTCCCTCCAAATTCAGGTGACAGAGTCCCTTTAAATTACAGCTTATGTGCAACCTTATCAGTGCTTACAAAATGTGTATAGCACTGCCCAGAAGCCTGGGACTAGGATAACCTCATTCTAAATAAAGGAATGCCACACAGAGGCGGCCGTACACTTACACAGAGGCATGTAGCCCAGAACCCAAAGATAAGGACAAGTCCAGGAGACCTGAGGCTCAAAAAAAGTGCCGGATAGGGATGAGAAAATGCAATGCATGGTGCTCGTGCTGGGAGGGACTGAAGCCCCACGCGTATCAACGCTACAAGAGCGTCTTCCTCAGGGGAAATGTGCAGTAAGTAAACAAGGCTTGTTTTAATATGACCAGATAATGAAATATAACAAATATCACCTGTAGGCATGCAGCAGCGTGCAGGTATCCGAGGGCAAATGCAGGCCGGCATACACTTCCGGTTCGTCGAGTGAACAGTACTGCAGCTGCGCAGTGACCTAAGGTTGCAAAGTAGCACACACAGCCACAGTCCAAGAGTAACCATGGGGACAAGTAACGCTGAACTAATTAAGAGGCCTGCCTGTGTAGACCAGGCAGTCAGAAAAAAGAGAGCTCCAAAGGAATCAGAGAGACAGAGCACTGGCCAGTGATCAATAGAGAATAGGAGCATGAAAAAAGTTAATACCGAACACATACATAGATTACTATCAAATTATCAAGGCTGACAGAATGAGACACACATTCCCGCTGCTAGAGTTTTACCAGACAAACGGCGATGCAGAGATGATTCAAGGACAAGCGCCTGCGCAAATGAATAAAGTTGAAATTTAGTAAACCAAAAGGCACTCGCGCAGTGCAATTATATTGCTGTGTAAGTCCATACATGCTGAGACGCGTACATCCCTGAGAGGTAAATTAGAGCACACGAAGTAAAGGGATATCAATAAATATTCACCCTGTCCCTGTTCGTCATAGAGATAGAAAGCACAGTCCCGACTTATTAGTTGTGATGCATATGACCGCTCAGAGTAAAAGCAGTTACTGCGCCCCCACCTTAGTGCCTGGTAATAGGAGACAAACTTGCATCAAAAATGAGGGCACCCAAGAAAAATAAATAAATAAATGGATGCCCATACAGTACAAAGGAAATGCACACGCCAATACTTAGAATACCTGAGGATCATTCCCATAGCACCGACTGAGCGGTACGACAGATCCACATGTGCGTATAACTGGGGTAGTATACTTATTAAAGGTTGGTACCAGGAGGAGGCAAAATTAATGTGACAATACATAGACACAAACAGCATTGTACTATAGTGATATACTAATATCAATAAGATGATCCCCATAATACATGCGTGCCATTTATTTTCTTGAGAAAATGATCACATCACAAAGGTATTATAAACCACTAACAAGGTACACCCTAACAAGGGGCACCAAATAACAGGGCAAAGTCTGGCAGCGGACGCAAGTATACAATAAAAAATGTACAGTCCATAAACAGATGATCAAAACCGACGTTCCAAGAGATGAAAGGCCAACAGGTCCGAAGGTCCATAATGTTTCTTCATCTTCCGCATAAGCAGATGCTCACAAAATCTAAGGTGGGATGAGAACTAGAATATACAAAGACAGAGGTAAGTATTAATGAAGGGGAGGGGGGGGAAGAAGGGAGGGAAAGGGAGAGGGGGAAGGGGAGAGAGACGGGTAGAAAGGAAAATATAGAGCATAATTTCTCATGCTTGCTTATAAAAGCCCGTATATAAAAGTTCCTCATTCATGCCTGCTGGAGCTAGAGTATTAAGATTGTAAATCCACTTGGACTCCTTCCTTAAGAGTTCGGGCACTACATTACCACCCCTGATATCCATTTTGACCCCCTCCAAACCCATGACTCTTAGACCCCTTGAGGACCCCCCATGGTGATGTAAAAAATGTGCGGCCACTGAGGGCAGCTTCTTACCTCTCTCAGACTCCTTCTGGGCCGTGTTGATGCTGGAAAGATGCTGTTGAGTCCGGCGTCTCAACTCCTGCGTGGTATAACCTACATACAGCTTCGGACAGCTACAAATCAAGGCATAAACAAGGTTCCTAGAATGGCAATTAAAATAACAAGGCACTTGGATCCTCTGTGAACTGCAGGGAACAGATATCCCACTGTCAGCTATTATATAGCTACAGACGTTACACCTACCACAGGGATAAGATCCATAGAGATTGCTGCCGGTCCCTGTCCTGGTAGTTGTACGCCTGAAATGACTTGACACAAGCTCATGTCTAAGGTTGTGAGACCTCCTGGCCACCATCCTAGGGGTGTCGGAAAGCCACAGTGAGAGTTTGGGTTCCGTCAGCAAGATGTCCCAGTTTTTCTTTAAGATGGTATACACATCGTTCCACTGGTTGTGGTAAGTGGTGACAAGATTAATGGTCCGTGCCTGGGTCCTGCTCCTGGGCCTGAGTATTTCTCCTCTTGTTACCCACTGGGAATGCTGGTATGCCTGGGATATGACCTTACGAGGGTACCCCCTGGCTCGGAACCTCTCTGTTAGCTTGTGCGACTCCTCTTGGAAGTCTGACAAGATGGTACAATTTCTCCTAACTCTGAGGAATTGGCCCCTCGGTATACTATTCCGCAAATGGGCCGGGTGGGCACTTGTATAGTGGAGCAGACTATTTGTGGCTGTTTTCTTACGATGCAGGCTCGTCACTAGTCCATTGTCCCTAATGGAAATTTTCAAATCCAAGAAGTCCACTAAAGTAGCGGAAATATTCGAGGTCAGTTTAATCCCCCACGGATTGTCATTGAGCTGCGCAATGAAAGAATTACAGTCCTCAAGAGTACCAGTCCACAGGAACAGGACATCGTCTATGAATCTATACCATTTAAGTATAGATTCTTGAAAGGGCTGAAGTTGGTAAACATGTTCCTCCTCCCACCACCCCATATACAAATTAGCATACGCAGGCACACATTTCGCGCCCATTGCGGTGCCCGCTTCTTGCCTATAATAGGTAAGGTCAAAGACAAAGTAATTTTTCTAGAGCACCAATTTCAAAAGGTCTAAGAGGAAGGAGTCATGCTCCCTGTCCCTGCTGGTCTCACGATCAAGAAAGAATGATACTGCCCCAATCCCCAGGTGATGTTCAATACTCGTTTAAAGGGATTCAACGTCCAGCGTCACAATATAAGTGTTCACTGGTATTTCAAGACTACTGATTAACTCGATTAGATGCATGGAGTCTCTGATGTAGGAGCCTAGGGAGTAAACAATAGGTTGTAAAAAGAAATCTAGGTAAGTGCAGGGTCTTTCAAAGAGTCCCCCTATCCCAGATATAATAGGCCTACCTGGAGGAATTTCCAGGCGCTTATGCACATTGGGGAGCATGTAGAAAGTTGGTAGTCTGGGCATATCAGTTGTCAAGAAACTCTTCTCCTTATTGATGATCCCCATATCAAAAGCTGTACGGATCAGGCGATCCAATTGTCCCTTGAAGACATCTGTTGGGTCTGATGGGAGGACCTGGTAATGAAAGTGATTAGAGAGTTGGCGCTTAGCTTCGCATACATAAAGTTCCTTCGGCCAAATCACTACGTTCCCCCCTTTGTCGGCTTCTTTAATGACAAAGGAGTCCTGTTTCTTAAGATGTTGAAGACAGCGTCTTTCTTCCCTAGAAAGATTGCTCAAGCCCCCACTCCTCAATCTAAGATTGCATATATCCTTGCTCACGGTGTCAAAAAAAATTTGGACCACCGGAAAAAGGGAAAAAGACGGCGTAGCTTGTGAGGGTATGCACCCTGTAAATCTCTTAAACTTACCAGGTCCCCTTTCGTTCTCCTCCAGAAGCTCCAAGAGGTCACAGAAGGTCTGCCTATCCTCGTCCGGCAGCGTGTCTATTACCGATGGCTTATGATAAAGGAGTTTAAAGGTCAACTGCCTACAAAAAATATATAGGTCTTTGGTAAGTTCAAATTTATTTAAAGGGTTAGTAGGCGAAAAAGATAGCCCCTTAGAGAATACAGACACCTCCCCGGGTGATAAGGGATAGGAGGACAAATTGACAATCTGCAACCTACCTGACTCAGTAGCCTCATTTTGCTCCATCCCAGGCTCTAATATCTCCGATTGGTCCTCCTGGGGTACCTCCTGCGGTTCGGAGACCAAGCTTGGTTGCTCCGTATCTTGGACCTCCCACTTGCGTGGCTTGCGCTTACCCCTCCTGTGGCGCCTTCTTGGTTGCTTATGTCGGATGATAAAAAACCGTCACTTGAGACAGGATCCACATGTTCAGATTGTGCCCGTTCCCCAGGGATGGACACGGGCATCCTCCTGGCATTGCCACGGTGCATCCATCTATATGCCCTCTGATTATCAAAATCAGTTTTATCACGTTGGAATTTTTGCTTCTTCCCTTTTATAACATCTCTCTCGAACAAATCAATAGTATTTTTTAAGCGCTCTTTAAAGGGAGCAACCTGCCCCTGCTTATCAAAAGCGTCCAAACTCCGCTCCTTGAGCTTAATTTCCTCCTTCAATCTAACAATAGAGGCCTGGTCATGCTCTAACAACATCTCAATTAGTATGGAAGAGCATTTAAACAGGCCCGCCTCCCAAGCACTTCGGGAAGCCACATCCAACTCCCAGGCCGGGAAAATCTGAACCCGCAGACCACGCGGTACAAGTCTGAGCTTCTGATATTCCTCAAGACTTTTCACATTCCACCAAGCCTTGGTCAAGGACTTATGTAAATGAGTGAGGTCCCCACACAGCTGTGAGAAACCCTCATCCACTGCTGCAGCCATTGTGGACACACCATCTGTGCTGCCGAAAACAGACGCCTGAACACGCCAAGCAGCCTCACGGGCCTCTAAATCCATTACAATCAAACGGATTTACTCCAATCTATATAAATGCGTGCCACCGCTAGGAAAACCAGTCAAAAAGGACTACACTGGAAAACTAAGCTAGTACACAAAGGAAGTAGCGGGCACCACAGCTATAAATAAATGAGGGATCATCCATATGCATATAGAACAGTACATTCAAAGAAAACCAAGAAAAAAGGATATGCAAAACATTGGGATCAACCATCAAAATAAACAACAACTTTATTAATACAAGGCATATCCAAACAAGACATACATTTAAAAACATTTAAAAAAACCCAAAGAACAGCATATGGCCAGTAAGCCATTGTCTATGTATCCAGATCTGCCTTGAAAGCTAGCAGTAATTCAAAACAATATGTGATTAAAAATAGGTCGATTTGAGAAGTACGTGCAAATAAAATATAGCAATGCTTTCACTGTATTAATAATATCTGACTTGTGATCCCCATGGCAATATTCTGGGCTTTTCATGTGAGCTGAATCTTACATTATATACTGTCCTATTACCAGGGGTATGCCCAGACATTCCAATGCCTCAGGGTGTATAAGATGATATCTATTGCCATCTTATTACGAAAACTGGTTTAGACTTTTGGGTAAGTTGTATACTGATGCAAATATTATAACTTTTGATTTTTACACAATGAGACATATAGCCAAAGGGTAAAATATGGCTGTCTGTATTATTTGAAAGACTAGAAGTGATAGCTGTTTTATCACTTTTAATTAAGAAAGCCTAAATAGGAAGGAAGGAGATATAAAAGGGAATGTTAAGCAGATAAAAAGCTTGATGCTTAATAGATGTTTTCATGTTAAACTTTTTTTTCACACTACTTACCGTAGGGCACTTCCTGTGCTGAAGGTGATGAGAACAGCTCAGCTCCTCTTTCCTCTTCCTCTTCCCTGCAAAAGTGACTTCTGCACATGCCAAAGATCATGCTCACCACACCCTTCTGTATTTGTAAATAGGTTGTTTAGACTGGCCAAACATTATTACAATTCACTCATGTCTGAGCAATCTTAACAAAAATTGTTTAGAGTACATGATAAAGAAGGGTTGGTGCCACAGGAATGGAGGATGGCTGACAAGGTACTGATGTAAAAGAAAGTTAAGAAGGTGGATCCAGGCAACTAACATCCGGTAAGTCTGACATCAGTAGTTTGCAAAGTTTTTGAGGGCATTATACGAGATGATCTGCAGAGATATAGTGCAGAAAATAATATAATAACTGACAACCATCACAGATTCATGAAAGATAGGTCGTGTCTAACCAACATGTTGGGTTTCTATGAGGAGGTAAGTGCAAATCTGGATGTTGGTAATGTGACTGATGTGATTTATCTGGACCTTGCAAAGGCATTTCATACTGTACCACAACAGCCTTATACCAAAGCTACAGAAGCAAGGACTGTGGGAAACTATATGCAGATGGGTAAGGAATTGGCTAAATGACAGAAAACAAAGAGTCGACTTAGGGTACGTTCACACAGGACTTTTTTGCTGCGTATTTTTGCTGCTTTTTTATGCTAATTTTCAGCTGCTTTTTACAGTACCAGCAAAGCCTATGAGATTTCAGAAATCTAGTGCACACACATTGGGTTTTTGTTTGATCAGTATTTTCTGCTTTGCTGCGTTTTTTGGACATAGGGCATGTCACTTCTTTCAGCGTTTTTGCTGCGTTTTTGCAGCGTTTTTTCACCCATTGACTTGAATGGGTGATGAAAAAACGCTGCAAAAACGCAGCAAAAACGCATGTAGCATTATTTGCTGCGTTTTTTGTGCAGAAAAATCATGGCCAGCAGGAAGTGATCTCACAGCCAAGAGCTTAGGGGTGTGGTTAAGTGAGGTGTGAAGAGCCATTGTGAGCCATTGTGAGGTGTCCTGATAGTGATGTATTGTGAGGGAGTTTCTGGTAGTGAGGTGTGAAGAGCCATTGTGAGCCATTGTGAGGTGTGAAGAGTAGTGTTGAGCGATACTTTCCGATATCGGAAAGTATCGGTATCGGAAAGTATCGGCCGATACCGTCAAAATATCGGATCTAATCCGATACCGATACCCGATCCCAATGCAAGTCAATGGGACGAAAATATCGGAATTAAAATAAACCCTTTATAAACTTGTAGGTTCATTCTACATGAAGGAAAACAACTAAGAATAATGTAGGATGTATTGGGGGACGTGGCGGAGACATTAAAGGCACAGAGGTTTAGCCCAATGTAATAGAATAGCAGGTTTTTTTTTTTTTATGACGTTCGGCGGTAGAAAGATTTTGACTATGTTAATTTTTTTTATTTTGTCAGATATTGATGTTTCACTACTTCCACGCCCTTCACCTTCTTTTTTACTTCTCCCACACTTTCTTCTTCATTATCCTCATCATCAGCTTCTTTGACATCAACTTCTTCACCTTATTCATCTTCTTCTTCATCTTCTACCTATTATTTTTTTTCTTACATTGTTCATATTCTTTTTATTTTACTATTATTTTCATCATATTCTACTTCTTCATCATATTCTTATTTGTGACAGGCATTCCCGTAGTTGTTATCTATAAAAGTTTGAAGATTACACCTTCCGTTCTGCCTATCACAAAAGAGTTACATTTGTCCGCGTTCAGTTTGGCCTGCAGCATCAGGCTTTATCCAGGGGCACCACGAGGAGGAACGGACTCACCCCCATACACTGCTTAGTCTTCTTCTGCTTATAATTTAGATAATATTTTTTGCTCTGATATTTAGTGTTATGCTTAATGTTCTTCTGCTCTTTGTTCTGCAGCCTCTTGTTCTTCTGCTTCTCGGTCTTCCAGGTCGTCGTCGTCTCCAGGGTCGTCGTCTCCGGGGTCGTCGTCATCGGGGTGGTCTTCAGGGTCGTCGTCTCCGGGGTCGTCGTCATCGGGGTGGTCTTCGGGGTCATCGTCTCCAGGGTCGTCGTCATCACGGTGGTTGTCGTCTCTGGTGTCGTCGTCATCTTAGGGGTGGTCTTCCGGGTCATCGTGTTTAGTCTCTTGAACTTGGAAATGTAGCAGAAGGTACAAGAAGGCTGAGAAAATGCCGAGAACCAGCTGATGGAACTGGAACTCGGATGGCTACCCGAAGGTCCAAGAGCCAATGGAACTACCGAGGACCAGCTGACGTTACTGGAACCCGGTTACTAAGCAGGAGGTACCCGTGCCTGAAAGCACTACCAAGGACCACCTGACGTTGGTGGAACTCGGATACCCAGAGGGAGGCACCTAAGCCAAAGGCTCTGCCCGGAACCAGCTGACGGTACTGGAACCAGGATGGGGAGCAGAAGGTACAAGAGCAAAAGACACTGCCGAGAACCAGCTGACGGTGCTGGAACCCGGATGGGTAGCCGAAGGTCCAAGAGCCAATGGAACTACCGAAGACCAGCTGACGTTACTGGAACCCGGTTACTAAGCAGGAGGTACCCGTGCCTGAAAGCACTACCAAGGACCACCTGACGTTGGTGGAACTCGGATACCCAGAGGGAGGCACCTAAGCCAAAGGCTCTGCCCGGAACCAGCTGACGGTACTGGAACCAGGATGGGGAGCAGAAGGTACAAGAGCAAGTGTCTGCGTGGCTTTTGCAGGACACGATGCCGGCTGCACAGCAGGGGAAGAGCTGGCGGTGCTGAACCCCACTGACACATTGGCTGGTGTTTTTCTCTGTGCAGCTAGCAGTACCGGGCCCCAACTGGCGGTGTTAGAGCCCGGGGTCAGCAGGAGGAGGAGATGGAGCAGAGTGTAGGCCGAAGCCTGCACTGGCGGCAGCTTTGGGTCTGTTGTGCCTGCGTGGCTGTTGCAGGACACGTTGCCGGCTGCACAGCAGGGGAACAGCTGGCGGTGCTGAACCCCACTGACACATTGGCTGGTGTTTTTCTCTGTGCAGCTAGCAGTACCGGGCCCCAACTGGCGGTGTTAGAGCCCGGGGTCAGCAGGAGGAGGAGATGGAGCAGAGTGTAGGCCGAAGCCTGCACTGGCGGCAGCTTTGGGTCTGTTGTGCCTGCGTGGCTGTTGCAGGACACGTTGCCGGCTGCACAGCAGGGGAACAGCTGGCGGTGCTGAACCCCACTGACACATTGGCTGGTGTTTGGCTCTGTGCAGCTAGCAGTACCGGGCCCCAACTGGCGGTGTTGGAGCCCGGGCTCTGCAGGGGGAGCAGAGTGTAGGCCGAAGCCTACTTGAACCAATTTCAAAGGTAACCTTTAACCCCCCCTCAGGGGTTACAAAGTAGAAGATCCACAGCTTATGCAGCAGTAGTGCTGCACAAGTCAAAGGTTGCTCTTTTAATTTTGCTCCTTGCACACGCTGAATGAAACACGTATAACATTTAGCCCTTTATACAGTCAAACTGTGTTGGAGGCGCGAGTTCCCTTTGTAATGAGACGCAGCACAGATGTCAAGAATCCCACCTTGGTGCTGGGTGCAGCCTCCTGAGCGTTGTTATTTGCTGTACAGGAGTCTGCGCTGTCGTGTTATCCCCTGGCCTAGCGCTGTTAGCGCTGCCCATCTTCTGACCTCATTTAATGTCGGCCACTGCGGTTCGCGATGACCATGAATCCCAGCCCCGCGGTGTCTTAACATTGTTAAAACACTGCGGGGCTGGGATTCATGGCCTGGCGCAGCACATATGTTCGCCTCTCGCACTCGGGTCCTTACACCCGCTGCAGACTGTGCGGCGTCAGCTGATCCCTTATCGCATGCCACGGCCATGAAGCCGCACAGTCTGAAGAAGGCGGAAGGAGATGAGGGACAGGCGAACTGATGCACTGCTCATGCCCATCAATCACACCCTCGCAGTCCCAAGAAATAAGACACCGAGGGGCGTTGTGTGGGTCAGGGCGGCCGCAGAGGCGCAGGCAGCCAAACAATGATGAAATCCGTCCGTAACACCTATTGCTTGTAAAAAGCAGTGTAACAGAAATAGCACAAACAAAATCATCGGGCCAGACATACTCCTAGAAACGAATTACTCTACAAAAATAAAATAAAAAGTGATGAAGACAGAGGTCAAGTTCGACTCATTACAACTTTCAATAGCCAATGGGCGAATTTTAGAGAGATTATTAAAAAACACTGGCCAATTTTGCTATCTGATGCTACCCTGAGGAAGTGTTTACCACCTATCCCGCTGATTACAGCTAGAAGATCTAAAAATCTCAGAGACCTGTTGGTTCATAGCCACTACGAATCATCTAGAAAGAAGAGTAATACATGGCTGGAGACGACCGGCTGTTTCCCTTGTGGACATTGTAAGGGATGTTCAAACATTATAAAGAGCAAGGAATTTTCAAATGCGAATGGCAATCGCTCATATACAATCAGACATTTTATTACTTGCTCCACAAAGGGAGTTATATACAGTGCACAATGCCCATGTGGAAAACTATATATTGGGCTAACAACTCGGGAATTACGCATACGTGTGCGAGAGCACGTGAGAGACATTGATAAGGCCCAGACGTGCGAAGATCCATCCCAGTTGAAAACGATACCAAGGCACTTTCACCAATTTCATAACAGTAACTCTAATGTGCTAAAAGTGAAAGGCATAGATGTAGTCCAAATGGGCACGAGAGGGGGAGATTTGGCCAAAACTTTGGCTAAACTGGAATGTAAATGGATCTATAGGCTGGGAACAGTGGCCCCAGGGGGACTAAATGAAAGTTTTGGTTTTGGCGCCTTCTTGTAATAGTAATAATAATATATTCTGTTTTATCATTATTCTGAGATTTGCTATATTGGTTTTAATTGTTATTTTTTAGGGGTAGAGGGTTAATTTATATATATTTTAATATCAATTTTTCTTTAGTCTCTTATAGGACATATTCATGTTGCTTTGTCTTTTCCGATGAGTGGTATCCTGTATTATATCAAGCTGCAATCAACAAGAAAGTGTTTGAACTTCATTAAAGAGCAATATTGAAAATCTATGAAATGTGGTGCAGTTATGCCTTGTAAATGTGTCAATCACTATTTATTATTAATAAGTATAATTAATTCACTATTATATTATAGGTTGGTTTGTTTTAGTATTATATAAAATTACATTCAGTGATGTTATGGAGTTCATTTTTTGATAATTTGTATTCTCTAAATCACTTTTATCGTAATTTTAGTATTATATTATTATTAAATTATGGATTGCTGACAGTTTGCGCAGCATTTTAGCATAATAAGGCACTTTTCACTTTAATCTTAATATGGATTTACGTTAATATAATTGTTATAATTCATTGTCAGTATTAGCTAGTTTCACTAGTTTATTAATTAGTCTTATTTTATTATATATAGTTGACTCAATGTCAGAATTAGTAGCACTTTAGTATAATAGGCACTACTCACTTTATTTGAAATATGAATTTATGCATATATAGGCATTGTTATTGTTAGTAGTAGTTGATTCACGAGTTGATCTTCTTAGTCTTTATAATAGGACAACACAGATGGCATAGTCACATTATCACATGACTTGTTGCAGCAGTAGTCCTGAGATCGCTGGGTGCTTGGCTGTGCGCGCTGTTTCAATCCCTTCCTTCCACGGACTCGGACTCTCTCGGACATTGGAGATATCCGATCAGTGCGGGAGTTCTAATGTTACTCCTTTCCTGATCTGGTTCTCGTCGGCCGAGGGCGATGAGTCATTTCAGAGTGGAGGGGGAATGAGGAGACGCGCCGGGTATCCATAGCAGCCGGCGATCACATGACTTGTAAGACAGTTTTGCATTGGATACAGGGTGCTATAAGAGACCGGATTTCCCTCTCCCTGACACGCCCCCTGAAGAAGAGGACGAAACGCGCGTCGGGGCAGAGGGACCGGGCACTTGTTACACGCTCAGTGAGTATTGCAGTGGATTACCTGATTTCCTTATCTGGCATTTGCACATCAATCTTTCCCATATATTTAGGAGGGCTTTATGATAATAGTGCATGGCCAGTACTGTGATAGTTGGGAGTTTCATTGGTAATTAACCATTTCAATAGACGTTATATCCGGGCTGTGCATTCAGTGTGGGCCAATATCAGGCCACTATTGTTTAGCAATATAGCAATACTTGTTGTGACCGGATTTATTGCGCATTTACTGTGTATGATGTAACTAGTAACTTGCAGGTCCCTCACGTCTGAGGTTCATAGGGAAAGTTTGTAATAAATTAAGTGGTAAATTTTAATTATCATAATAAAATAATATTTTATACCATAGATGAGTTTGTGCTATTTCTGTTACACTGCTTTTTACAAGCAATAGGTGTTACGGACGGATTTCATGATTGTTGACAGCACTTAAAGCATGATTGGATCAACAGGCTGATTTAATAAGCCAAACAATGATGCCAGAAGACGGGCAGCGCTACCAAGGGGGTTGCAGAGTGTCATTACAAAGGAAAGTCACACCCCCGGGACGGTTAAATGGTCACACAGAGGACACATTTCAGACGTGTTTTCAGTTCCACATGTGCGAGGAGAATACGTTTATGAGCCACCTTGCACACATGCAGCATTACCGCTGTACAAGGTGGCCTTAAAAACGTACAAACGCCTGGGGGAGGGGGGACAGGTTCCCTTCAATTTCAGTTCTTGTGTCTGCGTGGCTTTTGCAGGACACGTTGCCGGCTGCACAGCAGGGGAACAGCTGGCGGTGCTGAACCCCACTGACACATTGGCTGGTGTTTTTCTCTGTGCAGCTAGCAGTACCGGGCCCCAACTGGCGGTGTTAGAGCCCGGGGTCAGCAGGAGGAGGAGATGGAGAAGAGTGTAGGCCGAAGCCTGCACTGGCGGCAGCTTTGGGTCTGTTGTGCCTGCGTGGCTGTTGCAGGACACGTTGCCGGCTGCACAGCAGGGGAACAGCTGGCGGTGCTGAACCCCACTGACACATTGGCTGGTGTTTGGCTCTGTGCAGCTAGCAGTACCGGGCCCCAACTGGCGGTGTTGGAGCCCGGGCTCTGCAGGGGGAGCAGAGTGTAGGCCGAAGCCTACTTGAACCAATTTCAAAGGTAACCTTTAACCCCCCCTCAGGGGTTACAAAGTAGAAGAGCCACAGCTTATGCAGCAGTAGTGCTGCACAAGTCAAAGGTTGCTCTTTTAATTTTGCTCCTTGCACACGCTGAATGAAACACGTATAACATTTAGCCCTTTATACAGTCAAACTGTGTTGGAGGCGCGAGTTCCCTTTGTAATGAGACGCAGCACAGATGTCAAGAATCCCACCTTGGTGCTGGGTGCAGCCTCCTGAGCGTTGTTATTTGCTGTACAGGAGTCTGCGCTGTCGTGTTATCCCCTGGCCTAGCGCTGTTAGCGCTGCCCATCTTCTGACCTCATTTAATGTCGGCCACTGCGGTTCGCGATGACCATGAATCCCAGCCCCGCGGTGTCTTAACATTGTTAAAACACTGCGGGGCTGGGATTCATGGCCTGGCGCAGCACATATGTTCGCCTCTCGCACTCGGGTCCTTACACCCGCTGCAGACTGTGCGGCGTCAGCTGATCCCTTATCGCATGCCACGGCCATGAAGCCACACAGTCTGAAGAAGGCGGAAGGAGATGAGGGACAGGCGAACTGATGCACTGCTCATGCCCATCAATCACACCCTCGCAGTCCCAAGAAATAAGACACCGAGGGGCGTTGTGTGGGTCAGGGCGGCCGCAGAGGCGCAGGCAGCCAAACAATGATGCCAGAAGACGGGCAGCGCTACCAAGGGGGTTGCAGCGTGTCATTACAAAGGAAAGTCACACCCCCGGGACGGTTAAATGGTCACACAGAGGACACATTTCAGACGTGTTTTCAGTTCCACATGTGCGAGGAGAATACGTTTATGAGCCACCTTGCACACATGCAGCATTACCGCTGTACAAGGTGGCCTTAAAAACGTACAAACGCCTGGGGGAGGGGGGACAGGTTCCCTTCAATTTCAGTTCTTGTGTCTGCGTGGCTTTTGCAGGACACGATGCCGGCTGCACAGCAGGGGAACAGCTGGCGGTGCTGAACCCCACTGACACATTGGCTGGTGTTTTTCTCTGTGCAGCTAGCAGTACCGGGCCCCAACTGGCGGTGTTAGAGCCCGGGGTCAGCAGGAGGAGGAGATGGAGCAGAGTGTAGGCCGAAGCCTGCACTGGCGGCAGCTTTGGGTCTGTTGTGCCTGCGTGGCTGTTGCAGGACACGTTGCCGGCTGCACAGCAGGGGAACAGCTGGCGGTGCTGAACCCCACTGACACATTGGCTGGTGTTTGGCTCTGTGCAGCTAGCAGTACCGGGCCCCAACTGGCGGTGTTGGAGCCCGGGCTCTGCAGGGGGAGCAGAGTGTAGGCCGAAGCCTACTTGAACCAATTTCAAAGGTAACCTTTAACCCCCCCTCAGGGGTTACAAAGTAGAAGAGCCACAGCTTATGCAGCAGTAGTGCTGCACAAGTCAAAGGTTGCTCTTTTAATTTTGCTCCTTGCACACGCTGAATGAAACACGTATAACATTTAGCCCTTTATACAGTCAAACTGTGTTGGAGGCGCGAGTTCCCTTTGTAATGAGACGCAGCACAGATGTCAAGAATCCCACCTTGGTGCTGGGTGCAGCCTCCTGAGCGTTGTTATTTGCTGTACAGGAGTCTGCGCTGTCGTGTTATCCCCTGGCCTAGCGCTGTTAGCGCTGCCCATCTTCTGACCTCATTTAATGTCGGCCGCTGCGGTTCGCGATGACCATGAATCCCAGCCCCGCGGTGTCTTAACATTGTTAAAACACTGCGGGGCTGGGATTCATGGCCTGGTGCAGCACATATGTTCGCCTCTCGCACTCGGGTCCTTACACCCGCTGCAGACTGTGCGGCGTCAGCTGATCCCTTATCGCATGCCACGGCCATGAAGCCGCACAGTCTGAAGAAGGCGGAAGGAGATGAGGGACAGGCGAACTGATGCACTGCTCATGCCCATCAATCACACCCTCGCAGTCCCAAGAAATAAGACACCGAGGGGCGTTGTGTGGGTCAGGGCGGCCGCAGAGGCGCAGGCAGCCAAACAATGATGCCAGAAGACGGGCAGCGCTACCAAGGGGGTTGCAGCGTGTCATTACAAAGGAAAGTCACACCCCCGGGACGGTTAAATGGTCACACAGAGGACACATTTCAGACGTGTTTTCAGTTCCACATGTGCGAGGAGAATACGTTTATGAGCCACCTTGCACACATGCAGCATTACCGCTGTACAAGGTGGCCTTAAAAACGTACAAACGCCCGGGGGAGGGGGGACAGGTTCCCTTCAATTTCAGTTCTTGTGTCTGCGTGGCTTTTGCAGGACACGATGCCGGCTGCACAGCAGGGGAACAGCTGGCGGTGCTGAACCCCACTGACACATTGGCTGGGGTTTTTCTCTGTGCAGCTAGCAGTACCGGGCCCCAACTGGCGGTGTTAGAGCCCGGGGTCAGCAGGAGGAGGAGATGGAGCAGAGTGTAGGCCGAAGCCTGCACTGGCGGCAGCTTTGGGTCTGTTGTGCCTGCGTGGCTGTTGCAGGACACGTTGCCGGCTGCACAGCAGGGGAACAGCTGGCGGTGCTGAACCCCACTGACACATTGGCTGGTGTTTGGCTCTGTGCAGCTAGCAGTACCGGGCCCCAACTGGCGGTGTTGGAGCCCGGGCTCTGCAGGGGGAGCAGAGTGTAGGCCGAAGCCTACTTGAACCAATTTCAAAGGTAACCTTTAACCCCCCCTCAGGGGTTACAAAGTAGAAGAGCCACAGCTTATGCAGCAGTAGTGCTGCACAAGTCAAAGGTTGCTCTTTTAATTTTGCTCCTTGCACACGCTGAATGAAACACGTATAACATTTAGCCCTTTATACAGTCAAACTGTGTTGGAGGCGCGAGTTCCCTTTGTAATGAGACACAGCACAGATGTCAAGAATCCCACCTTGGTGCTGGGTGCAGCCTCCTGAGCGTTGTTATTTGCTGTACAGGAGTCTGCGCTGTCGTGTTATCCCCTGGCCTAGCGCTGTTAGCGCTGCCCATCTTCTGACCTCATTTAATGTCGGCCGCTGCGGTTCGCGATGACCATGAATCCCAGCCCCGCGGTGTCTTAACATTGTTAAAACACTGCGGGGCTGGGATTCATGGCCTGGCGCAGCACATATGTTCGCCTCTCGCACTCGGGTCCTTACACCCGCTGCAGACTGTGCGGCGTCAGCTGATCCCTTATCGCATGCCACGGCCATGAAGCCGCACAGTCTGAAGAAGGCGGAAGGAGATGAGGGACAGGCAAACTGATGCACTGCTCATGCCCATCAATCACACCCTCGCAGTCCCAAGAAATAAGACACCGAGGGGCGTTGTGTGGGTCAGGGCGGCCGCAGAGGCGCAGGCAGCCAAACAATGATGCCAGAAGACGGGCAGCGCTACCAAGGGGGTTGCAGCGTGTCATTACAAAGGAAAGTCACACCCCCGGGACGGTTAAATGGTCACACAGAGGACACATTTCAGACGTGTTTTCAGTTCCACATGTGCGAGGAGAATACGTTTATGAGCCACCTTGCACACATGCAGCATTACCGCTGTACAAGGTGGCCTTAAAAACGTACAAACGCCTGGGGGAGGGGGGACAGGTTCCCTTCAATTTCAGTTCTTGTGTCTGCGTGGCTTTTGCAGGACACGATGCCGGCTGCACAGCAGGGGAACAGCTGGCGGTGCTGAACCCCACTGACACATTGGCTGGTGTTTGGCTCTGTGCAGCTAGCACATCTGGGCCCCAACTGGCGGTGTTAGAGCCCAGGGTCAGCAGGAGGAGGAGAGGGAGCAGAGTGTAGGCCGAAGCCTGCACTGGAGCAAGTTGAAAGGGAAACTTTAACCCCCCCCCCCAGGCGTTTGTAGCTGAAAGAGCCATCGTGTACAGCACTAATGCTGGAAAAGGTAAACTTAGCTCTTTTAATTATGGTCCTTGCACATGCTGAACCTAACACTTATAAAAAGTGTCCCCTCCTACCGTGATACCGTCCGGTAGGTGGAACTTTCCTTTGTGGTGTGACGCAGCACAGCCGTCATTCTTACCCCCTTGGCGCCGTGCGCTGCCTCCTCAGCGTTGTTTGAATCAGTCCCAGAGCCTGCGCTGTTAGGTTAGCCCTTGGCCATGCACACATTTTGCGCTGCCCGTCTTCTGACATCATTTGGTGTCAGGCTGGCTGCGCCTGTGCGGCCGCGCTGGCAGAGAGCCCGCCTCGTACTGTCTTCTGATTAAATCCCACTGGGGGCCTGAGATCCATGGACATGCGCAGTGCATATCTGAACCTCCACCTCTCACTCATCTCCCTACGGCTTCTTCTGACTGTGCGGTGTCACGGCCGTGGCATGCTATTAGGGACAAGCTGACACCGCACAGTTTGAATAAGCCGTAGGGAGATGAGTGAGAGGTGGAGGTTCAGATATGCACTGCGCATGTCCATGGATCTCAGGCCCCCAGTGGGATTTAATCAGAAGACAGTACAAGGCGGGCTCTCTGCCAGCGCGGCCGCACAGGCGCAGCCAGCCTGACACCAAATGATGTCAGAAGACGGGCAGCGCAAAATGTGTGCATGGCCAAGGGCTAACCTAACAGCGCAGGCTCCGGGACTGATTCAAACAACGCTGAGGAGGCGGCGCACGGCGCCAAGGGGGTAAGAATGACGGCTGTGCTGCGTCACATCACAAAGGAAAGTTCCACCAACCGGACGGTATCACGGTAGGAGGGGACACTTTTCATAAGTGTTAGGATCAGCATGTGCAAGGAGCACCACGAAAAGAGGCACTTTTTCCCTTTGCATCATTACTGCTGCACAAGGTGGCTCCTTCAGTAACAAACGCCTGGGGGGGGGGGGACAGGTTCCCTTAAATTTAACTTGTTGTGCCTGCGTGGCGGTTCGCAGTACACGTTGCCGGCTGCACAGCAGGGGAACAGCTGGCGGTGCTGAACCCCACTAACACATTGGCGAGGTGTTTTGCTCTGTGCGGACAGCACTTCTGGACGGCAACTAGCGTTGTTGGAGCCCAGGGACAGGTGGAGGAGGAGGAGGTGGAGGAGGTAGGAGGGATTGCCACACACACAGCTGGGGAACAGCTGACGTTACTGAACCCCAATAACAGAGGAGGGACTGTTGGGACTGTGCGGACAGCACTTCTGGACGGCAACTGGCGGTGTTGGAGCCCAGGGACAGGAGGGGGAGGTGGAGGAGGTAGGAGGGATTGCCACACACACAGCTGGGGAACAGCTGACGTTACTGAACCCCAATAACAGAGGAGGGACTGTTGACTGTGCGTACAGCACTTCTGGACGGCAACTGGCGGTGTTGGAGCCCAGGGACAGGAGGGGGAGGTGGAGGAGGAAGGAGGGATTGCCACACACACAGCTGGGGAACAGCTGATGTTACTGAACCCCAATAACAGAGGAGGGACTGTTGACTGTGCGTACAGCACTTCTGGATGGCAACTGGCGGTGTTGGAGCCCAGGGACAGGGGGGGGAGGTGGAGGAGGTAGGAGGGATTGCCACACACACAGCTGGGGAACAGCTGACGTTACTGAACCCCAATAACAGAGGAGGGACTGTTGACTGTGCGTACAGCACTTCTGGACGGCAACTGGCGGTGTTGGAGCCCAGGGACAGGAGGGGGAGGTGGAGGAGGTAGGAGGGATTGCCACACACACAGCTGGGGAACAGCTGACGTTACTGAACCCCAATAACAGAGGAGGGACTGTTGGGACTGTGCGGACAGCACTTCTGGACGGCAACTGGCGGTGTTGGAGCCCAGGGACAGGAGGGGGAGGTGGAGGAGGTAGGAGGGATTGCCACACACACAGCTGGGGAACAGCTGACATTACTGAACCCCAATAACAGAGGAGGGACTGTTGGGACTGTGCGGACAGCACTTCTGGACGGCAACTGGCGGTGTTGGAGCCCAGGGACAGGTGGAGGAGGAGGAGGTAGGAGGAGGTAGGAGGGATTGCCACACACACAGCTGGGGAACAGCTGACGTTACTGAACCCCAATAACAGAGGAGGGACTGTTGACTGTGCGCACAGCACTTCTGGACGGCAACTGGCGGTGTTGGAGCCCAGGGACAGGAGGGGGAGGTGGAGGAGGTAGGAGGGATTGCCACACACACAGCTGGGGAACAGCTGACGTTACTGAACCCCAATAACAGAGGAGGGACTGTTGGGACTGTGTGGACAGCACTTCTGGACGGCAACTGGCGGTGTTGGAGCCCAGGGACAGGTGGAGGAGGAGGAGGTAGGAGGAGGTAGGAGGGATTGCCACACACACAGCTGGGGAACAGCTGACGTTACTGAACCCCAATAACAGAGGAGGGACTGTTGACTGTGCGTACAGCACTTCTGGACGGCAACTGGCGGTGTTGGAGCCCAGGGACAGGAGGGGGAGGTGGAGGAGGTAGGAGGGATTGCCACACACACAGCTGGGGAACAGCTGACGTTACTGAACCCCAATAACAGAGGAGCGACTGTTGGGACTGTGCGGACAGCACTTCTGGACGGCAACTGGCGGTGTTGGAGCCCAGGGACAGGTGGAAAAGCAGAGGAACACAATGTAGGCCGAAGCCTGAGAAAGTCGAAAGGGAACCTTTAACCCCCCCCAAGGCGTTTGTAGCTGAAAGAGCCAGCTTGTGCAGCACAAAAGATGCAAAAGGAAAAGGTGGCTCTTTTCATCACACTCCTTGCAAACACAGAACTAAACACTTATAAAATGTGTCCCCTGAAACCGTGAAACCGTCCCAGAGGTGGGACTTTCCTTCGTAATATGACGCAGCACAGCCGTCATTCCTACCCCCCCCGGCGCCGCGCCCTGGCTCCTCAGCGTTGTTTGATTCCGTCCCGGAGCCTGCACTGTTAAGTTATCCCTTGGCCAGGCACACTTAGCGCTGCCCATCTTCTGACATCATTTGGTGTCAGGCTGGCTGCGCCTGTGCGGCCGCGCTGGGCGAGAGCCCGCCTCGCAGTGTCTTCTGATTTTATCCCACTGGGGGCCTGGGATCCATGGCCATGCGCAGTGCATATCCTCGCCTCTCACTCCCCTCCCTACGGCTTCTTAAGACTGTGCGGTGTCACGACCGTGGCATGCTATTAGGGACCAGCTGACACCGAACAGTCTGAAGAAGCCATAGGGAGATGAGTGAGAGGTGGAGGTTCAGATATGCAATGCGCATGTCCATGGATCCCAGGCCCCCAGTGGGATTAAATCAGAAGACACTGCGAGGCGGGCTCTCGGCCAGCGCGGCCGCACAGGCGCAGCCATCCTGACACCAAATGATGCCAGAAGACGGGCAGCGCTAAGTGTGCCTGGCCACGGGATAACATAACAGCGCAGGCTCCGGGACGGAATCAAACAACGCTGAGGAGCCGGGGCACAGCGCCGGGGGGGTAGGAATGACGGCTGTGCTGCGTCATATTACGAAGGAAAGTCCCACCTCCGGGACGGTTTTACGGTATCAGTGGACACATTTTATAAGTGTTAAGTTCTGCGTGTGCAAGGAGCTAAACCAAAATAGCTACCTTTTCCTTGTGCAGCATTACTGCTGCACAAGGTGGCTCTTTCAGTAACAAACGCCTTGGGGGGGGGACAGATTCCCTTACATTTCAGTTGTTGTGTCAGCGTGGCGGTCGCATGACACATTGCCGGCTACACAGCTGGGGATCAGCTGACGTTACTGAAACCCAATAACACTGGGTCGTATGTTTTGACTGTGCAGACGGCACTTCTGAGCCTCAACTGGCGGTGTTGGAGCCCAGGAATTTAAGTTCAGGTGGTAGAAAGATGAACACAACAGGAGACCTGGATAACGTATACAGTGACCTAATTATTTAATCAGGAGGAGGAGTGGCAAATTCCTGCGAGATCCAGGCCTTGTTCATTTTCAGGAAAGTAAGCCGGTCAACGTTATCGGAGGATAGTTGCATGCGACGGTCAGTTAGTACACCACCTGCAGCACTAAAGACACGTTCCGATAATACACTGGCCGCAGGGCAAGACAGCACCTCCAATGCATACTGGCTTAGCTCTGGCCATGTATCCAGCTTTAAGACCCAAAACTTGAAAGGGGAAGAGCCGTCTGGGAGTACAGCAAGAGGGCAAGACATGTAGTCTGTCACCATCTGACGGAACCGTTGCCTCCTGCTGACTGGAGCCGTCTGTGATGGTGTAGACTTTTGTGGGGGGCACAGAAAACTGTGCCACAGTTGGGCCATACTGGTCTTGCCTTGGGCAGAGGCACTGCTTCTGCTCCCTCTTTGTGCAGAGCCTCCACCACTGCCTGGACGCACTGAGCTGCTTTGGAATGCACTAGCAGCACTTCTCTCAGTTGGAATGGAGAAGATGATGGAATTGACCAGTGTGTCTTGGTACTCCCGCATTTTTCGCTCCCGGTTCAACGGTGTGATGAGGCTTTCTACGTTGTCCCGGTAGCGAGGATCGAGGAGGGTGAACACCCAATAATCAGACATGTTGAGAATGTGGGCGATGCGGCGGTCGTTTCTCAGGCACTGCAGCATGTAATCCACCATGTGCTGCAGACTTCCAACTGCCCAAGAAACGCTGTCCCCTGCTGGAGGCGTGGTCTCTGCCCGCTCGTCATCACCCCACCCTCGCTGTACACACTGAGTACTGGACAATTCGGTAACTCCCTCCTCTGGATGGATGTCTTCCTCCTCCATTGACTCCTCCTCATCCTCCTCACAAACTGTCCCCTGCCTACGCGTTTGTGAGGAACCACGTGGCGCTGACTGTCCAGAAGATGATGGAAATGGTGAATCCTCATCCTCCACCTCTTCCACAACATCATCCCTTACGCTTGCAGTGATTTTTCAAGCAGGCAGATAAGGGGGACAATCATGCTGACTAGTGCATCATCTGCACTCGCCATCCGCGTGGAATAATCAAAGGGACGCAAAACCTAGCAGACGTCATTCATAGTGGCCCACTCTGTGGTTGTGAAGTCTGTACGGCGCTGACTGCGACTTCTTTGCGCCTGAAGCAGCTGGTACTCCATTACAGCTTGCTGCTGCTCACACAACCGCTCCAACATATGTAACGTGGAATTCCACCTGGTAGGTAGGTCACATATGATGCGATGTTCCGGCAGGCGGTGTCGGCGCTGCAGAGCCGCAATGCGCGCTTTTGCCGTGCTGGAACGCCACAAGTGAGCACACTCTAGGCGGACCTTGTGCAGCAGTGCATCAAGATCCGGATAGTCCCTCAAAAAGCTCTGCACAACCAAATTGAGCACATGTGCCAGACATGGGATGTGAGTGAGGTTGCCGAGGCCCAGAGCTGCCACCAGATTTCGGCCATTATCACACACTACCATGCCTGGCTGGAGATTCGCTGGCACAAACCACACATCGCTCTCCTGCTTGATGGCATTCCAGAGCTCCTGCGCTGTGTGGCTACAATTCCCCAAAAAAATTAATTTCAACACGGCCTGTTGACGTTTGTGCTCATGTCGGTCGTAACAGGTACACGTTCATCACGGGTCCATGTGGAGGTGGACTGTGACGGCTCCTGCAGCGATGATTCTGAAGAACTGGTGTAAGAGGAGGAGTCAATGCGTACAGAATGGATTCCTGCAATCCTTGGAGTGGGCAGGACACGTCCTGCGCCACTCGCACGGTCTGTACCCAGCTCAACGACATTAACCCAATGGGCAGTGAGGGAAAGGTATCGCCCCTGTCCATGTTGACTGGTCCACGCATCGGTGGTGAGGTGGACCTTGCTACTGACGGCGTTCAGTAGCGCGTGTTTTATGTGTCCCTCCACATGCTTGTGCAGGGCAGGGACAGCTTGCCTGCTGAAGTAAAAGCGGCTGGGCACATTGTACTGTGGGACTGCCAATGACATCAAGTCACGGAAGCTGTCAGTCTCCACCAGCCTGAATGACAGCATTTCCAGTGAAAGAAGTTTGGCAATGCCTGCAGTCAGAGCCTGTGCTCGTGGGTGGTTTGACGAGAAAGGCCGCCTTTTCTCCCATGCCTGTACTACCGATGGCTGTAGAGTGGGCTGGGAGTGTGTGGATGACTGGGAAAGTGGTGCTGCGGGTGGAATTACAGCGGGTCTCTGGACAACAGGGCCAGAGGTTCTTCCACGGCGATCCTGGGAGGAAGCCGAACCAGCTGCGTGTGAGCTAGAGGAAGAGGCAACACGAGCTGAAGAGGTGGTAGCTGCCGCTGTTGGTTGGCCTAGCTCTTCAGTGTGTTTTTCTAACTCCGCCGGGTGCCTGTTGCGCACATGTTTCCACATGTTGGAGGTATTGAGGTTGCTGACATTTTTCCCTCTTTTGACTTTTTGATGACACACCTTGCATCTGACATAGCAAATGTCATCTGCAACTGTGTCAAAAAAGGACCAGGCACTGCAAGTCTTGGGAGCGCCCTTTTTGGCTTTTGGAAGAGACATGCTCCTAACGGGTGCCAAAGCGGAGGCTGCAGGATCCGCAGTCTTCCCCCTCCCTCTCCCTCTTTGGGCCGTACGGGGAATCTCTTCCTCAGAGCTGCTCCCACCACCTTCCTGTCCCTCACGCCAAGATGGGTCAAGGACCTCATCATCTACACTACCCTCTGCCCCCAACTGCTCCTCCTGGGTAGTCTCAGCAGCAGAGCACGCACCAGTAAGTGGCACCTGAGTGTCATCATCAGCTGATGCGGCCTGCGATGTGGTGACCGGAGCCACTGGCCCACCCGCCTCTTCAGAGGAAGAGAGAAAAAGCTGTTGGGCATCACTGCACCCTGCCTCTTCTTCCATTTCTCCAATGCTGCTTGGCTGGCCCCCTGTTTCCAAGCCAAGAGATTCAGAGAACAGAAGTAGAGACGGTTCCTGTCCTGGGCTCTCTGTCTGCCTGGGCAATTTGGCAGGTGGTGAAGAGACAGATGGCTGCTCTCCAGTGCTCTGTGTCTGAGAGGATGTGGCACTAATTGAAGTTGATGCATTAGCTGCCATCCATCCGACAACGGCTTCAATTTGTTCTTCACGCAGCAGCGGTGTACGGCGCTCTGACACAAAGCTGCGCATGAACGACTGTTGCCTGGTGAATGTGGGTGCTGATGAGTCACCGGTGCCCGCAGCAGGCACAGAATCCCCACGTCCCCTCCCTGCTCCGCGCCCACGCCCACGTGCCTTACTCACTGCCTTCTTCATCTTGGTTGACTGATAAAGATAAGCAGAAAAGTACTAACGGCTTTGTGTGCTTATTCCTGAGCAACTCCTCCTAACAGGTATAAGAAACACTAATTTTCTAAAGTGTGGACTAGACTTTAATATGAGCTAATGTGGCCTACACAAATGTAAAGTGGTGTAACTGGTGTGTTTGGTGAACTTTATTATTTATTTATTTTTTGGGGGCTGAACTGACAACGGATAAAGCTGCAGTCACACGGAGACCGTGCAGACAGACGTAAACGGCGCTGCAAGGCCCAAAAACCCTCCTCTACGTTATCCTATGTAGTGTTTTTCCACAAGTTAGCTGGAGACGGGTGGAAAGACACTAATAGGAATTTTTTGAAAAAATGTGCAGCAGCCTGCACTACTTAAAACAAAATGAAAATTGATTTGGCGGTATGACGCAGTGAACAACCCTGAGCTGGAGACAACCAGGCTACGGCTGCTCACAGACTACAGGGCGAGCTGCAGTCACACGGAGACCGTGCAGACAGCCGTAAACGGCGCTGCAAGGCCCAAAAACCCTCCTCTACGTTATCCTATGTAGTGTTTTTCCACAAATTAGCTGGAGACGGGTGGAAAGACACTAATAGGATTTTTTTGAATAAATTAGCAGCAGACTACACTACTTGAAAAAAAAAAAAAAAAAAGAACAGTATGAGGCAATGAACCACCCTCCCTGAACTGAATACAACCAGCTATGGATGGCCTATGTGGCTGCACTCAGACTAGAGAGTGGGCTGCACTCACACACACACACACAGACCTTGCAGATCGCTGTGAAAACAGCGCTACAAGGCAAAAGCAAGGTGAATAGTAGGTGAACACAGCGGTTGCTAAATTAGCCTTTTGAAAGCACAAAGAAGCAAATCGCTATCTCTAAACTGTCCCTCAGTCAGCAAACAGTGTCCTGTCACTAACTGAATTCACAGCAGAGTGATCGCAAAATGGCGCCAGCGACTTTTAAACTGCATCATGACATCATTTCAGCAGCCAATCACAGCCTTGCCAGTAGTTTCATGCCCTCCATGCTAAACAGGATGTGCCCACACTTGGAATCATTCTCATTGGCTGAATTTCTGCATTTTGAATCTTGGAACTTCCGATTCCGGTATCCGATACGCGGCAAGTATCGGAATCCCGGTATCGGAATTCCGATACCGCAAGTATCGGCCGATACCCGATACTTGCGGTATCGGAATGCTCAACACTAGTGAAGAGCCATTGTGAGGTGTCCTGATTGTGATCTATTGTGAGGGAGTTCCTGGTAGTGAGGTGTGAAGAGCCATTGTGAGCCATTGTGAGGAGCCATTGTGAGCCATTGTGAGGTGTCCTGATTGTGATCTATTGTGAGGGAGTTTATGGTAGTGAGGTGTTAGCCATGTCTTGGTATAGGAGGATGAGCATTAATGTTTCCCAACTAATCATGGAGGTAATATTTTTTTTAATTTGTGATATATCTATCTATCCGATTGTTTGCAATGGTACACTTTGCGATGCTCATGTGCTGTTATGTACATGTTCATGTGTTCTGCATGTGTATGTTTGTATCTTCCTTGTCATGAATGTTGGCTTCATTTCATCTTGCATTTGGTAATTACTTTTTCATTTATTTTTCCAAGGTGGAAGCAATGCCTGTAATTTGGGATGTAGCTTGCCCAAACTACAGTGATCGTCAAAAAAAGGCCGATGCTTGGCATGTAATTCACCGTAAATTGTTCCCCCGCTGGGATGAAGGCGATGCTAAGCTCCACTGGGATCACTCAACTTTATTATCATGCACAAATAGACAAAAAAACGCACCAAAACCTCACAAAAAACGCATCTATTATAAGCAGCTGAAAATTGGCATAAAAAAACCAGCAAAAAAGTCCTGTGTGAACTTACCCAAAAAACGCACCAAATACGCACCAAAAAAACGCACCTAAATTAGCATAAAAAAAGCAGCAAAAATACGCAGCAAAAAAGTCCTGTGTGAACTTACCCTAAAATGGTATTTTTTCTAAATGGGATGTAGTCAGCAGTGGAGTCCAGCAAGAATCTGTGATAGGAACAATTCGTTTAAACCTCTTTATTAATAACTTTGTGGATGGGATTGAGAGTAAAGTGTCAGTCTTTGCTGATGACACCAAACTATGTAGGATATTAAAATCTGAGCTTGACATTACAATATTCAGGGGTTGTGGGAAAAACTGATTCAATGAAATTTCAATAATTCTTGATACAAACATAACACCATCTGTAAAAAAGCTGAAGTTGAAAAGAGGATGGCTTCTACAAATAAATAATAATCCAAAATCCACAATAGACTACCTCAAAAAGGGCAAGCTGAAGATTTTATGATGGCCATTGAGGTCCCTTGATCTGAACATCATTGAAAATCGGTGGCTAGACCTCAAAATAGTAGTGCATGCAAGACGATTCAGGAATCTTACAAACCTGGTAGAATTTTTCAAGAAAGAATGGATGAAAATTCCTCAAAGAAGAATTGAAAGACTCTTGGCCGACTCCAAAAAGTGTTTCCAAGCTTTCATACTTTCAAAAGGGGGTGCTAATAAGTTATAACTATGCAGGGTGCCCAAACTTTTGCATTGGCCCATTTTTCTGTCTGTAATAATTAAAATGAAAAAGATGAAAGTGTATGTATGTAATATATATATATATATATATATATATATATATATATATATATATATACACACTGTATATATATATGTATATATATATATATATATATATATATATATATATATATATATACACACACATTGCTCAAAAAAATAAAGGGAACACTTAAACAACAGAATATAACTCCAAGTAAATCAAACTGTCCACTTAGGAAGCAACACTGTTTGACAATCAATATGACATGCTGTTGTGCAAATGGAATAGACACTCAATAAAGGAGTGGTTCTGCAGGTGGGGACAACAGACCACATCTCAGTACTAATACTTTCTGGCTGATGTTTTGGTCACTTTTGAATGTTGCTTGTGCATTCACACTCGTGGTAGCATGAGACGACTCTACAACCCACACAAGAGGCTCAGGTAGTGCAGCTCATCCAGGATGGCACATCAATGCATGCTGTGGCAAGAAGGTTTTGTGTGTCTGTCAACCTAGTGTCCAGAAGCTGGAGGTGCTATCAGGAGACAGGCCAGTACACCAGGAGATGTGGAGGGGCCGTAGGAGGGCAAGAACCCAGCAGCAGGACCATTACCTCAGCCTTTGTGCAAGGAGGAACAGGAGGAGCATTGCCAGAGCCCTGCAAAATGACCTCCAGCAGGCCACAAATGTGCATGTGTCTGCACAAATGGTAAGAAACCGTCTCCATGAGGATGGTCTGAGTGCCTGACAACTACAAATGGAGGTTGTGCTCACAGCCCAACACCATGCAGGACACAACATTTGCCACAGAACACCAGGATTGGCAAATTCACCACTGGCGCCCTGTGCTCTTCAGAGATGAAAACAGGTTCACGCTGAGCACATATGACAGACGTCACAGAGACACTGTGGAGAGTGATCTGCTGCCTGCAACATCCTTCAGCATGAACAGTTTGGCAGTGGGTCAGTAATGGTGTGGGGTGGCATTTCTTTGGAGGGCTGCACCCCCTCCATGTGCTCGCCAGAGGCAGCCTGACTGCCATTAGGTACTGAGATGAGATCCTCAGACCCCTTGTGAGACCATATGCTGGTGCAGTTGGCCCTGGGTTCCTCCTAATGCAGGACAATGCCAGACCTCATGTGGCTGGAGTGCGTCAGCAGTTCCTGCAAGATGAAGGCATTGAAACTATGGACTGGCCCGCCTATTCCCCAGACCTGAATCCAATTGAACACATCAGGGACATCATATCTCTTTCACCATCCACCATCGTCATATTGTACCACAGACTGTCCAGGAGGTGGTGGATGCTTTAGTCCAGATCTGGGGGGAGATCCCTAAGGAGACCATCCACCATCTCATCAGAAGCATGCCCAGGCATTGTAGGGTGGTCATACAGGCACGTGGAGGCCACACACACTACTGAGCATCATTTCCTTGTCTTGAGGCATTTCCTCTGATGATGGATCAGCCTGTAACTTCATTTTCCACTTTGATTTTGAGCATCATTCCAACTCCAGACCTCCGTGGGATATTAGTTGTGATTTATGTTGATCATTTTTAGGTTTTATTGTTCTCAACACATTCCACTATGTAATGAACAAAGATTTACAACTGGAATATTTAATTCAGTGATATCTAGTATTGGGATTTTAGTGTTCCCTTTATTTTTTTGAGCAGTGTGTGTGTGTGTATATATATATATATATATATATAGACAAAAAAATCACAGCAGCACATGTACATGAATCGGCCATGTGAAAACACAGACAAATATACATTTCTCAAAAATATTTTTTCATAAAAAAATTTTCAAAATTTTTTTTTTCATAAAACTTACAGTTAAATAGAGATTCTTAGCTCATAAATTGGCCAATTCATGTGTGCCCATCAACCACGGCAAGGTGATCTCCCCCTGATGGGTCCTTAGGCTGGTGGCCCAAGAGTGGCATGTACGGTAGAGTAGGACCCATCAGGGGGAGATCACCTTGCCGTGGTTGATGGGCACACATGAATTGGCCAATTTATGCACTTAGAATCTCTATTTAACTGTAAGTTTTCTGAAAAAAAAAATATTTTTGAAATTTTTTTTATGAAAAAATATTTTTGAGAAATGTATATTTGTCTGTGTTTTCACATGGCCGATTCATGTACATGTGCTGCTGTGATTTTTTTGTCTATGTGTTGCAGTTCGCAGCTTGCACGTGTTCACATTGGGAGTGCTGATTTGTTTTTTTTTCCCTCTGTTTGTATGGATGTGGCAGCATCCACAGACTTATCTTGCACTCCTCCCATTGACCTTGCAGGTGGCGGTAATCAACTCTACCTGCCCATAAATTGTAGGCTTAGCCCAAAGTGACATGTTTTGTCCAGAGTTGTAGGCTGGTGGCCCAAGAGTGGCATGTACGGTAGAGTAGGAGCCATCAGGGGGAGATCACCTTGCCGTGGTTGATGGGCACACATGAATTGGCCAATTTATGCGCTAAGAATCTCTATTTAACTGTAAGTTTTATGAAAAAAAATTTTTGGGAAAAATTTTTTATGAAAAAATATTTTTGAGAAATGTATATTTGTCTGTGGAATAATTAGTAGTAGAAAAACGCCATAGCACTCACCAGGTTGGCAGTTCGAAATTCCTTTATTTGAATCACATACAAAAAAGTATCTTCACGGCACGGGGATGTGGGAGAGTGCAAAGCATGTCAGACGAGACGACAGCCATTTCGCGCTAAAGGGAGCGCTTCCACGGATATGATGGCGTTTGAATAAGTTAAACTACCTGAAGAGTTGTTGATGAATTGTGATTTTTATAGCACTAGAGCACAAAGCACTTTATTAATAAGCACTGTACACCAATATAAAATGAATAATGTGAACATTTTATAGATAATTATGAAATGCAAATTATGATTGGATTCAATGAAACACTTGTTGAAGCATGTATAAATAAGTAACAGGTATGGTTACTCACTGCTTGATAAAGGCTCAGATTGAGCTGAAACGTCGCCCGGCTATGTGGGTCGATTAAACCTACCACATTTTTCACTTTGAGTATGGAGTGCTGCCTCTTTTTTGAGTCTATGTGAATCTGGTGTAATCGTTGGACCGGTTACCTGGGGCCCTGCACCCGAAGATAAGTACTAGTGTTGTGCTGTTCTTCTTTTTCTTACTATACAGTGGGGCAAAAAAGTATTTAGTCATTCAGCAATAGTGCAAGTTCCACCACTTAAAAAGATGAGAGGCGTCTGTAATTTACATCATAGGTAGACCTCAACTATGGGAGACAAACTGAGAAAAAAAATTCCAGAAAATCACATTGTCTGTTTTTTTATCATTTTATTTGCATATTATGGTGGAAAATAAGTATTTGGTCAGAAACAAACAATCAAGATTTCTGGCTCTCACAGACCTGTAACTTCTTCTTTAAGAGTCTCCTCTTTCCTCCACTCATTACCTGTAGTAATGGCACCTGTTTAAACTTGTTATCAGTATAAAAAGACACCTGTGCACACCCTCAAACAGTCTGACTCCAAACTCCACTATGGTGAAGACCAAAGAGCTGTCAAAGGACACCAGAAACAAAATTGTAGCCCTGCAGCAGGCTGGGAAGACTGAATCTGCAATAGCCAACCAGCTTGGAGTGGAGAAATCAACAGTGGGAGCAATAATTACAAAATGGAAGACATTCAAGACCACTGATAATCTCCCTCGATCTGGGGCTCCACGCAAAATCCCACCCCGTGGGGTCAGAATGATCACAAGAACGGTGAGCAAAAATCCCAGAACCACGCGGGGGGAACTAGTGAATGAACTGCAGAGAGCTGGGACCAATGTAACAAGGCCTACCATAAGTAACACACTACGCCACCATGGACTCAGATCCTGCAGTGCCAGACGTGTCCCACTGCTTAAGCCAGTACATGTCCGGGCCCGTCTGAAGTTTGCTAGAGAGCATTTGGATGATCCAGAGGAGTTTTGGGAGAATGTCCTATGGTCTGATGAAACCAAACTGGAACTGTTTGGTAGAAACACAACTTGTCGTGTTTGGAGGAAAAAGAATACTGAGTTGCATCCATCAAACACCATACCTACTGTAAAGCATGGTGGTGGAAACATCATGCTTTGAGGCTGTTTCTCTGCAAAGGGGCCAGGACGACTGATCCGGGTACATGAAAGAATGAAAGGGCCCATGTATCGTGAGATTTTGAGTGCAAACCTCCTTCCATCAGCAAGGGCATTGAAGATGAAACGTGGCTGGGTCTTTCAACATGACAATGATCCAAAGCACACCGCCAGGGCAACGAAGGAGTGGCTTCGTAAGAAGCATTTCAAGGTCCTGGAGTGGCCTAGCCAGTCTCCAGATCTCAACCCTATAGAAAACCTTGTGAGGGAGTTGAAAGTCCGTGTTGCCAAGCGAAAAGACAAAAACATCACTGCTCTAGAGGAGATCTGCATGGAGGAATGGGCCAACATACCAACAACAGTGTGTGGCAACCTTGTGAAGACTTACAGAAAACGTTTGACCTCTGTCATTGCCAACAAAGGATATATTACAAAGTATTGAGATGAAATTTTGTTTCTGACCAAATACTTATTTTCCACCATAATATGCAAATAAGATGATAAAAAAACAGACAATGTGATTTTCTGGAATTTTTTTTCTCAGTTTGTCTCCCATAGTTGAGGTCTACCTATGATGTAAATTACAGACGCCTCTCATCTTTTTAAGTGGTGGAACTTGCACTATTGCTGAATGAATAAATACTTTTTTGCCCCACTGTGTGTATATATATATATATATATATATATATATATATATATATATATATATATATATATATATAAATATATATATATATATATAAATATATATATATATATATATATACAGTATGTATATGCTGTATATACATATACAGTACAGACCAAAAGTTTGGACACACCTTCTCATTTAAAGATTTTTCTGTATTTTCATGACTATGAAAATTGTACATTCACACTGAAGGCATCAAAACTATGAATTAACACATGTGGAATTATATACTTAACAAAAAAGTGTGAAACAACAGAAAATATGTCTTATATTCTAGGTTCTTCAAAGTAGCCACCTTTTGCTTTGATGACTGCTTTGCACACTCTTGGCATTCTCTTGATGAGCTTCAAGAGGTAGTCAACGGAAATGGTCTTCCAACAATCTTGAAGGATTTCCCAGAGATGCTTAGCACTTGTTGGCCCTTTTGCCTTCACTCTGCGGTCCAGTTCACCCCAAACCATCTCGATTGGGTTCAGGTCTGTCGACTGTGGAGGCCAGGTCATCTGGCGTAGCACCTCATCAGTCTCCTTCTTGGTCAAATAGCCCTTACACAACCTGGAGGTTTGTTTGGGGTCATTATCCTGTTGAAAAATAAATGATGGTCCAACTAAACGCAAACCGGATGGAATAACATGCCGCTGCAAGATGCTGTGGTAGCCATGCTGGTTCAGTAAGCCTTCAATTTTGAATAAATCCCCAACAGTGTCACCAGCAAAGCACCCCCACACATCACACCTCCTCCATGCTTCACGGTGGGAACCAGGCATGTAGAGTCCATCCGTTCACCTTTTCTGCCTCGCACCTAAGACATGGTGGTTGGAACGAAAGATCTCAAATTGGACTCATCAGACCAAAGCACAGATTTACACTGGTCTAATGTCCATTCCTTGTGTTCTTTAGCCCAAACTCCTCTGCTTGTTGCCTGTCTTTAGCAGTGGTTTCCTAGCAGCTATTTTACCATGAATGCCTGAATGAATGCACAAAGTCTCCTCTTAACAGTTGTTGTAGAGATGTGTCTGCTGCTAGAACTCTGTGTGGCATTGACCTGGTCTCTAATCTGAGCTGCTGTTAACCTGCGATTTATGAAGCTGGTGACTCGGATAAACTTATCTTCTGAAGCAGAGGTGACTCTGGCTTCAGATGGGCATATTTGCTAGTATTTAGCTATATACTGTTTATAGGTCCGGGATAAGTGCAATCAGTTTGGATTATTATTATTGTTGATGGACCTTTATATACTTAGTCTGCTGTACCCTTATAAGGCCATGTGCACACGTTCAGTATTTTTCACGTTTTTTTCTCGTTTTTTCGCTATAAAAACGTGATAAAAATGCGAAAAAAACGCTTACATATGCCTCCTATTATTAACAGTGTATTCCGCATTTCTTGTGCAAATGTTGCATTTTTTTCCGCAAAAAAATCGCATCGCGGAAAAAAAAGCAACATGTTCATTAAATTTGCGGAATTGCGGGGATTCCGCACACCTAGGAATGCATTGATCAGCTTACTTTCCACATGTGGCTGTGCCCACCATGCGGGAAGTAAGCAGATCATGTGCGGTTGGTACCCAGGGTAGAGGAATGGACTGGGCACCATATAATTGGTAAAAAAAAAGAATTAAAATAAAAAATAGTGATATACTCACCTTCGATGGCCCCGGAGTCTTCCCGCCTCTCAGCGGTGCATGCTGCCGCTTCCGTTCCTATAGATGGTGTGTGTGAAGGACCTGCGATGATGTCACGGTCTTGTGATTGGTCGCGTGACCGCTCATGTGACCGCTCATGTGACCGCGACGTCATCGAAGGTCCTGCACACACACACCATCTATAGGAACGGACGACGCTGAGATCGGCTGTCTGCAGGTGAGTATAACCATTTTTTTTTTTTATTATTATTATTTTTAAACATTCTATTTTTTACTACTGATGCTGCATAGGCGGCATCTATAGTAAAAAGTTGGTCACACTTGTCAAACACTATGTTTGACAAGTGTGACCAACCTGTCAGTCAGTTTTCCAAGCGATTCTACAGATCGCTTGGAAAACTTTAGCATTCTGCAAGCTAATTTCGCTTGCAAAATGCTAAAAAAAACGCGAAAAAACAGGGAAAAAAACGCAAAAAAAATTCGGATTTCTTGCAGAAAATTTCCGGTTTTCTTCAGGAAATTTCTGCAAGAAATCCTGACGTGTACACATACTCTTAGGCCATGTGCACACGTTCAGTATTTTTTGCGTTTTTTTGTGTTTTTTCGCTATAAAAACGTGATAAAAACGCGAAAAAAACTCTAACATATGCCTCCTATTATTTACAGTGTATTCCGCATTTCTTGTGCAAATGTTGCATTTTTTTCCACGAAAAAATCGCATCGCGGAAAAAAAAGAAACATGTTCATTAAAAATGCGGAATTGCGGGGATTCCGCACACCTAGGAATGCATTGATCTGCTTACTTCCCGCACGGGGCTGTGCACACCATGCGGGAAGTAAGTAAATTATGTACGGTTGGTACCCAGGGTGGAGGAGAGGAGACTCTCCTCCACGGACTGGGCACCATATAATTGGTAAAAAAAAAAAGAATTAAAATAAAAAATAGTCATATACTCACCCTCTGATAGCCCCCGAAGTGTTCCCGCCTCTCAGCGCTGCATGCTCTCTCTTCCGTTCCTATAGATGCTCTGTGTGAAGGACCTGCGATGACGTCGCGGTCTTGTGATTGGTCGCGAGACCGCTCATGTGACCGCTCACGTGACCGTGATGTCACCGAAGGTCCTGCACGCACCATCTATAGGAACGGACGCCGCTGAGGAGATCGGTTGTCTGCAGGTGAGTATAACCATTTTTTTTATTTTTTTTATTATTTTTAAACATTCTATCTTTTACTATAGATGCTGCATAGGCAGCATCTATAGTAAAAAGTTGGTCACACTTGTCAAACACTGTGTTTGACAAGTGTGACCAACCTGTCAGTCAGTTTTCCAAGCGATGCTACAGATCGCTTGGAAAACTTTAGCATTCTGCAAGCTAATTTTGCTTGCAAAATGCTAAAAAAATGCAAAAAAACCAGGAAAAAAACGCAAAAAAAATGCGGATTTCTTGCAGAAAATTTCCGGTTTTCTTCAGGAAATTTCTGCAAGAAATCCTGACGTGTGCACATACCCTAAGACTGGGTCAACATAGCACAAATCTGCTATCTGAACTAATTTAGATAGGATAGTAAGTGGTGACTTTATTTAAATATCTATTTGTGTAAATACACTTCACTTACCTCTATGCTATGTAGTTAATATATATGCCCTTTTTTCTGGGAGTCATGTGTTTGTGCGACCAATAGATCTTTGTATTATGTCCCATCTATATATATATAAGAGGCATCGTGATTACTCGCTAATCCCACCCCCTGCACAGTAGCTCCGCCCCCACACATCACCACACACAATCCCGCTCCCCCAACACATTACCACACACAAACCCGCCCCCCACCACATTTCCACACACAATCCCTACCCCACCACATTACCACACACAATCCCACCCCCCACCATATTACCACACATAATCCCGCCCCCCACCACATTACCATACATAATCCTGCCCCCCACCACATTACCACACACAATCCCGTCCCCCACCACATTACCACACACAAAAATTTTATCACACATAATCCCGCCCCCCACCACATTACCACACACAATCCCACCCCTCACCACATTACCACAAATAATCCTGCCCCTCACCACATTACCACACATAATCCCGCCCCCCCACCACATTACCACAAATAATCCCACCCCCACCACAAAACCACACATAATCCCGCCCCCCACCACATTACCACACATAATCCCGCCCCCCACCACATTGCCACAGATAATCCAGCCCCCTGCACAGTAGCTCCGTCCCCACCCCATCACTAAACATAATCCGGCCCCCCACCCCATTACCACACATAATCCCGCCCCCCACGACATTACCACACACAATCCCACCCCTCACCACATTACCACACATAATCCCGCCCCCACCATATTATCACACATAATCTCGCCCCCCACCACATTATCACACATAATCCTGCCCCCCACTACATTACCACACATAATCCCGCCCCCCACTACATTACCACACATAATCCCGCCCCCCACCACATTACCACACATAATCCCACCCCCCACCACATTACCACACATAATCCCACCCCCCACCACATCACCACACATAATGCTGCACCACGTACCACATCACCACACATAATCCCGCTCCCCACCCATCACCACAAATAATCCCGCCCCCTCACCACATCACCACAAATAATCTCACCCCCACCACATCAGCACACATAATCACATCCCCCACCACATCACGACACATAATCCTGCCCCCCACCACATTACAACACATAATCCCACCCCCCACATCATTATCACACTTTATCCCGCCCCCCATCACATTACTACACATAATCTCACCCCCACCATATTACCACACATAATCCCACCCCCCCACCACATTACCACACATAATCCCACCCCCCCACCACATTACCACACATAATCCTGCCCCCCACCACATTACCACACATAATCCCGCCCCCCACCACATTACCACACATAATCCCGCCCCCCACCACATTACCACATAATCCTGCCCCCCACATTACCACACATAATCCCGCCCCCCACATTACCACACATAATCCCGCCCCCCACCACATTACCACACATCAGGCCCCCACCACATTAAAACACATATTCCCGCCCCCCACCACATCACCATACAAAATCCAGCCCCCCACCACATTACCACATATAATCCCACCCCCTGCACAGTAGTTCCACCCCCACCCCATCACCACACATAATCCTGCCCCCCACCACATTACCACACATATACCCACCCCCACCACATTACCATTCATAATCTTGCCCACCCACCACATTACCACACATAATCCCGCCCCCCACCACATTAACACATAATCCTGCCCCCCCACATTACCACACATAATCCCGCCCCCCCACATTACCACACATAATCCCGCCCCCCACCACATTACCACACATCATGCGCCCACCACATTAAAACACATAATCCCGCCCCCCACTACATCACCATACAAAATCCCGCCCCCACCACATTACTACAGATAATCCCACCCCCTGCACAGTAGTTCCGCCCCCACCCCATCACCACACATAATCCCGCCCCCACCACATTACCACACATAATCCCACCCCCACCACATTACCATTCATAATCTTGCCCACCCACCACATTACCACACATAATCCCACCCCCACACCACATCACCACACATAATCCCGCCCCCCGTACCACATCACCACACATAGTCCTGCCCCCACCACATTACCACACATAATCCCGCCCCCCACCACATTACCAAACATAACCCCACCCCCCACCACATTACCACACATAATCCCACCCCCCACCACATTACCATACATAATCCCACCCCTCACCACATCACCACAAATAATCCTGCCCCCTCACCACACATAATCCTACTCTCCACCACATCACCACACATAATCCTGCCCCCACCCCATTACCACACATAATTCAGCCCCCCCACCACATTACCTCACATAATCCCGCCCCCCACCACATTACCATGCATAATCCCACCCCCCATCACATTACCACACATAATCCCGCCCCCCCTCCACATAAGCACACATAATCCCGCCACCCACCACATTACCACACATAATCCCGCCCCCCCACCACATTATCACACATAATCCCGCCCTCCACCACATTACCACACATAATCCCGCCCCCCACCACATTACCACAGATAATCCTGTGTCATGAATCCCCAATGGCTAGGGATAGCACAGGATAAGCAAAGTATAATAAATATCGGACGAGCTCTAGGGTGATGGAACCTGGGCTGACCGCTGCCCTACGCCTGACAAACGCAACTAGAGATAGCCAGGGAGCGTGCCTACGTTGGTTCTAGACGCCACGCACCAGCCTAAGAGCTAACTAGTACTGCAGAGAAAACAAAGACCTCACTTGCCTCCAGAGGAATTAACCCCAAAGGTATAGTTGCCCCCCACATGTATTGACGGTGAAATGAGAGGAAGGCACACACATAGAGATGATGTATATAGCTTTAGCAAATAGAGGCCCGCTGAAAACTAGAAAGCAGAATGACACAAAAGGGGACTGAGCGGTCAGCAAAAAACCCTAATCAAAAAAAACATCCTGAGATTACAAGAACCCATGTGCCAACTCATGGCACATGGGGAGAACCTCAGTCCACTAGAGCAACCAGCTAACAAAGAGACATTCTAAGCAAGCTGGACAAAAAACCAAACAACTGAAAATCAGCACTTAGCTTATCCTGAAAGATCTGGGAGCAGGTAGGCAGGAACCAAACAGAGCACATCTGAACACATTGATAGCCGGCAAGGGAAATGACAGAAAGGCCAGGTAAAATAGGAAACACCCAGCCTCTGATGGACAGATGGAAACCAAAGGCCGCAACCCACCAAAGTCACCCAGTACCAGCAGTAACCACCAGAGGGAGCCCGCAAACAGAATCCACAACAGTACCCCCCCCTTGAGGAGGGGTCACCGAACCCTCACGAGAACCCCCAGGGCGATCAGGGCGAGCCCTATGGAAGGCGCGGACCAAATCAGTCGCATGAACATCGGAGGCGACCACCCAGGAATTGTCCTCCTGACCATAACCCTTCCACTTAACCAAATACTGGAGTTTGCATCTGGAAACACGAGAATCCAAGATCTTTTCAACAACATACTCCAATTCTCCCTCCACCAGCACCGGAGCAGGAGGTTCGACCGAAGGAACAACAGGCACCTCATACCTCCGCAACAACGACCGATGGAACACATTATGAATAGCGAACGATGCTGGGAGATCCAAACGGAAAGATACAGGGTTAAGAATCTCCGAGATCCTATAAGGACCGATGAACCGAGGCTTGAACTTAGGAGAAGAGACCTTCATAGGGACAAAACGAGAAGACAACCACACCAAGTCCCCAACAAGAAGTCGGGGACCCACGCGGCGACGGCGATTAGCAAACTGCTGAGTCTTCTCCTGAGATAACTTCAAATTGTCCATCACCTGATTCCAAATGTGATGTAGCCTGTCCACCACCACGTCCACTCCAGGACAATCCGAAGACTCCACCTGACCAGAGGAAAAACGAGGATGAAACCCCGAATTACAAAAAAAAGGAGAGACCAACGTGGCCGAACTAGCCCGATCATTCAGAGCATATTCGGCCAGTGGCAAAAAAGCAACCCAGTCATTCTGATCAGCAGAAACAAAACACCTCAAATAAGTTTCCAAGGTCTGATTAGTTCGCTCCGTCTGGCCATTCGTCTGAGGATGGAATGCAGACGAGAAAGACAAATCAATGCCCATCTTGGCACAAAACGTCCGCCAAAATCTAGACACAAACTGGGATCCCCTGTCAGAAACGATGTTCTCCGGAATCCCATGCAAACGAACCACGTTCTGAAAAAACAAAGGAACCAACTCAGAGGAGGAGGGCAACTTAGACAAGGGCACCAAATGAACCATCTTAGAAAAGCGGTCACACACAACCCAGATAATGGACATTTTCTGTGAAACCGGGAGATCAGAAATAAAATCCATGGAAATGTGCGTCCAAGGCCTCTTCGGGATGGGCAAGGATAACAACAACCCACTAGCCCGTGAACAGCAAGGCTTAGCTCGAGCACACACTTCACAAGACTGCACAAAGGTACGCACATCCCTAGACAAGGAAGGCCACCAAAAAGACCTGGCCACCAAGTCTCTTGTACCAAATATTCCAGGATGACCAGCCAACACAGAAGAATGGACCTCGGAGATGACTCTACTGGTCCAATCATCCGGAACAAACAGTCTTTCTGGTGGACATCGATCCGGTTTATCCACCTGAAACTCCTGCAATGCGCGTCGCAAGTCTGGGGATACGGCGGACAATATTACCCCATCCCTAAGGATACCAGCAGGCCCAGTGTCTCCAGGAGAGTCAGGCACAAAACTCCTGGAAAGAGCATCTGCCTTCACATTCTTTGAACCTGGCAGGTATAAAACCACGAAATTGAAACGAGAAAAAAATAACGACCAACGAGCCTGTCTAGGATTCAAACGCCTGGCAGACTCAAGGTAAATGAGATTCTTGTGATCAGTCAAGACCACCACGCGATGTTTAGCACCCTCAAGCCAATGACGCCACTCCTCAAATGCCCACTTCATGGCCAAAAGCTCCCGATTACCCACATCATAATTGCGCTCGGCGGGCGAGAATTTTCTAGAGAAGAAAGCACATGGCTTCATCACCGAGCCATTAGAACTTCTCTGTGACAAAACCGCCCCCGCTCCAATCTCGGAAGCATCAACCTCCACCTGAAAAGGAAGTGAAACATCTGGTTGACACAACACAGGAGCAGAAGAAAACCGGCGCTTAAGTTCCCGAAAGGCCTCCACGGCCGCAGGAGACCAATCAGCAACATCAGCACCCTTTTTAGTCAAATCAGTCAAAGGTTTAACAATACTGGAAAAATTAGCAATGAACCGATGATAAAAATTAGCAAACCCCAAGAACTTCTGAAGGCTCTTAACAGATGTAGGTTGTGTCCAGTCACAAATAGCCTGAACCTTAACGGGATCCATCTCAATAGTAGAAGGAGAAAAAATGTACCCCAAAAAAGAAATCTTCTGGACTCCGAAGAGACACTTTGAGCCCTTCACAAACAGAGAATTGGCCCGCAAAACCTGAAACACCTTCCTGACCTGTAGAACATGAGACTCCCAGTCATCAGAAAACACCAAAATATCATCCAAATACACAATCATAAACTTATCCAGATATTCACGGAAAATATTGTGCATAAGGACTGAAAGACTGACGGAGCATTGGAGAGTCCAAAAGGCATTACCAAATACTCAAAATGGCCCTCAGGCGTATTAAATGCGGTTTTCCACTCATCACCCTGTTTTATCCGCACCAGATTATACGCACCACGAAGATCTATTTTAGTGAACCACCTAGCCCCCTTAATGCGAGCAAACAAATCCGTAAATAATGGCAATGGATACTGGTATTTGACTGTAATCTTATTCAGAAGGCGATAATCTACACAAGGCCTCAGGGAACCATCTTTTTTTGCCACGAAAAAAAAACCTGCTCCCAGAGGGGACGAAGATGAACGAATATGTCCCTTTTCCAAGGACTCCTTAATATAATTCCGCATAGCAGTATGCTCTGGCAGTGACAGATTAAATAAACGACCCTTAGGGAACTTACTGCCAGGAATCAATTCTATAGCACAGTCACACTCTCTATGAGGAGGGAGCGAATTGAGCTTAGGCTCCTCAAAAACATCCCTATAATCCGACAAAAACGCAGGGATCTCCGAAGGAGTAGATGAAGCGATAGAAATCAGAGGTGCAACATCATGAACCCCCTGACATCCCCAGCTTAGCACAGACATTGTTTTCCAGTCCAGGACAGGATTATGAGTTTGTAACCATGGCAGACCAAGCACTAGTACATCATGTAAATTATACAGTACAAGGAAGCGAATCACCTCCTGATGAACGGGAGTCATGCGCATGGTCACTTGTGTCCAATACTGCGGTTTATTCATAGCCAATGGTGTAGAATCAATTCCCTTCAGAGGAATAGGAACTTCCAGAGGCTCTAGACTAAAACCGCAGCGTTTAGCAAATGACCAATCCATAAGACTCAGGGCAGCGCCTGAATCCACATAGGCATCGACGGAAATGGAAGACAGTGAAAAAATCAGAGTCACAGACAAAATGAACTTAGACTGCAGAGTATCAATGGCAAAAGATTTATCAACCCTTTTTGTGCGTTTAGAGCATGCTGATATAACATGAGCTGAATCACCACAATAAAAACACAAACCATTTTTCCGCCTATAATTTTGCCGTTCACTTCTGGACTGAATTCTATCACATTGCATAGACTCAGGTGCCTGTTCAGAAGACACCGCCAACTGGTGCACGGGTTTGCGCTCCCGTAAACGCCGATCAATCTGAATGGCCGTAGCCATAGACTCATTCAGACCTGTAGGCGCAGGGAACCCCACCATAATATCCTTAATGGCCTCAGAAAGACCATTTCTGAAGTTTGCAGCCAGGGCGCACTCATTCCACTGAGTAAGCACCGACCATTTCCGAAATTTCTGACAATATATTTCCGCTTCATCATGCCCCTGAGAGAGGGCTAATAAAGTCTTTTCAGCCTGAATCTCTAGGTTAGGTTCCTCATAGAGCAATCCCAATGCCAGAAAAAACGCATCCACACTGAGCAATGCAGGATCCCCTGGTGCCAATGCAAATGCCCAATTCTGAGGGTCGCCCCGTAGGAACGATATAACAATCTTGACCTGTTGAGCAGGGTCTCCAGAGGAGTGAGATTTCAAAGAGAGAAACATTTTACAATTGTTCCTGAAATTCAGGAAGGTAGATCTACCTCCAGAAAAGAACTCTGGAATAGGAATTCTAGGTTCAGACATGGGAGTGTGAACCACGAAATCCTGTATGTTTTGAACCTTTGCCGCGAGATTACTCAGGCTGGAAGCCAAACTCTGGACATCCATGATAAACAGCTAAGATCAGAGCCATTCAAGGGTTAAGAGGAGGTAAGAAGCAGCTAGACAGCAATTAAGGGCTAGGCAGCAAAACTCTGAAGGAAAAAAAAAAAAAAAAAATTTTCCCTTGAACACTTCTTTATCTCCTGCTTCAGCCCAAACAATTAACACTTTGCTGGCCGGCTATACTGTCATGAATCCCCAATGGCTAGGGATAGCACAGGATAAGCAAAGTATAATAAATATCGGACGAGCTCTAGGGTGATGGAACTTGGGCTGACCGCTGCCCTACGCCTGACAAACGCAACTAGAGATAGCCAGGGAGCGTGCCTACGCACGCACCAGCCTAAGAGCTAACTAGTACTGCAGAGAAAACAAAGACCTCACTTACCTCCAGAGGAATTAACCCCAAAGGTATAGTTGCCCCCCACATGTATTGACGGTGAAATGAGAGGAAGGCACACACATAGAGATGATGTATATAGCTTTAGCAAATAGAGGCCCGCTGAAAACTAGAAAGCAGAATGACACAAAAGGGGACTGAGCGGTCAGCAAAAAACCCTTATCAAAAAAACCATCCTGAGATTACAAGAACCCATGTGCCAACTCATGGCACATGGGGAGAACCTCAGTCCACTAGCGCAACCAGCTAACAAAGAGACATTCTAAGCAAGCTGGACAAAAAACCAAACAACTGAAAATCAGCACTTAGCTTATCCTGAAAGATCTGGGAGCAGGTAGGCAGGAACCAAACAGAGCACATCTGAACACATTGATAGCCGGCAAGGGAAATGACAGAAAGGCCAGGTAAAATAGGAAACACCCAGCCTCTGATGGACAGATGGAAACCAAAGGCCGCAACCCACCAAAGTCACCCAGTACCAGCAGTAACCACCAGAGGGAGCCCGCAAACAGAATCCACAACAATCCTGCCCCCTGAACAGTAGCTCTGCTCCCCACCCCATCACCACACATAATCCCGCCCCCACCACATTGAAACACATAATCCCACCCCCCACCACATTAAAACACATAATCCCGCCCCCCACATTATTACACATAATCCCGCCCCCCACCACATTACCACACATAATCCCACCCCCACCACATTACCACACATAATCCCACCCCCCACCACACTACCACACATAATCCCACCCCCACACCACATCACCACACATAATCCTGCCCCCACCACTTTAACACACATAATCCTGCCCCCCACCCATCACCACAAATAATCCCACCCCCACCACATTACCACACATAATCCCACCCCCACCACATTACCATTCATAATCTTGCCCACCCACCACATTACCACACATAATCCCGCCCCCCCACCACATTACCACACATAATCCCGCCCCCCCACCACATTACCACACATATTTCCACCCCCCACCACATTACCACACATAATCCCGCCCCCCCACCACATTACCGCACATAATCCCGCCCCCCCACCACATTACCACACATAACCCCACCACATTACCACACATAATCCCGCCCCCCACTACATTACCACACTTAACCCCACCCCCCACCACATTACCATACATAATCCCACCCCCCACCACATCACCACAAATAATCCTGCCCCCTCACCACACATAATCCCGCCCCCCCACCACATCACCACACATAATCCCACTCCCCACCACATCACCACACATAATCCTGCCCCCACCACATTACCAAACATAATTCAGCCCCCCCACCACATTACCTCACATAATCCCGCCCCCACCACATTACCATGCATAACCCCCCCCACCACATTACCACACATAATCCCGCCCCCTCCACATAAGCACACATAATCCCGCCACCCACCACATTACCACACTTAATCCCGCCCCCCCACCACATTACCACACAAATCCCGCCCCCCCACCACATTACCACACATAATCCCACCCCCCACCACACTACCACACATAATCCCACCCCCACACCACATCACCACACATAATCACGCCCCCCGTACCACATCACCACACATAATCCTGCCCCCACCACATTACCACACATAATCCTGCCCCCCACCCATCACCACAAATAATCCCGCCCCCCACCACATTACCACACATAATCCCACCCCCACCACAATACCATTCATAATCTTGCCCACCCACCACATTACCACACATAATCCCGCCCCACCACCACATTACCACAAATAATCCCGCCCCCACCATAAAACCACACATAATCCCGCCCCCCACCACATTACCACACATAATCCCGCCCCCCACCACATTGCCACAGATAATCCAGCCCCATGCACAGTAGCTCCGTCCCCACCCCATCACTAAACATAATCCGGCCCCCCACCCCATTACCACACATAATCCCGCCCCCCACGACATTACCACACACAATCCCACCCCTCACCACATTACCACACATAATCCCGCCCCCACCATATTATCACACATAATCTCGCCCCCCACCACATTATCACACATAATCCTGCCCCCCACTACATTACCACACATAATCCCGCCCCCCAACACATTACCACACATAATCCCGCCCCCCACCACATTACCACACATAATCCCGCCCCCCACCACATTACCACACATAATCCCACCCCCCCACCACATCACCACACATAATGCCGCACCACGTACCACATCACCACACATAATCCCGCTCCCCACCCATCACCACAAATAATCCCACCCCCTCACCACATCACCACAAATAATCTCACCCCCACCACATCAGCACACATAATCACATCCCCCACCACATCACGACACATAATCCTGCCCCCCACCACATTACAACACATAATCCCACCCCCCACATCATTATCACACATTATCCCGCCCCCCATCACATTACCACACATAATCTCACCCCCCACCATATTACCACACATAATCCCACCCCCCCACCACATTACCACACATAATCCCACCCCCCCACCACATTACCACACATAATCCCGCCCCCCATCACATTACCACACATAATCCCGCCCCCCACCACATTACCACACATAATCCCGCCCCCCACCACATTACCACACATAATCCCGCCCCCCACCACATTACCACATAATCCTGCCCCCCACATTACCACACATAATCCCGCCCCCCCACATTACCACACATAATCCCGCCCCCCACCACATTACCACACATCATGCCCCCACCACATTAAAACACATATTCCCGCCCCCCACCACATCACCATACAAAATCCAGCCCCCCACCACATTACCACATATAATCCCGCCCCCTGCACAGTAGTTCCACCCCCACCCCATCACCACACATAATCCTGCCCCCCACCACATTACCACACATATACCCACCCCCACCACATTACCGTTCATAATCTTGCCCACCCACCACATTACCACACATAATCCCGCCCCCCACCACACTAACACATAATCCTGCCCCCCCACATTACCACACATAATCCCGCCCCCCCACATTACCACACATAATCCCGCCCCCCACCACATTACCACACATCATGCGCCCACCACATTAAAACACATAATCCCGCCCCCCACCACATCACCATACAAAATCCCGCCCCCACCACATTACTACAGATAATCCCGCCCCCTGCACAGTAGTTCCGCCCCCACCCCATCACCACACATAATCCCGCCCCCACCACATTACCACACATAATCCCACCCCCACCACATTACCATTCATAATCTTGCCCACCCACCACATTACCACACATAATCCCACCCCCACACCACATCACCACACATAATCCCGCCCCCCGTACCACATCACCACACATAGTCCTGCCCCCACCACATTACCACACATAATCCCGCCCCCCACCACATTACCAAACATAACCCCACCCCCCACCACATTACCACACATAATCCCACCCCCCACCACATTACCATACATAATCCCACCCCCCACCACATCACCACAAATAATCCTGCCCCCTCACCACACATAATCCCACTCCCCACCACATCACCACACATAATCCTGCCCCCACCCCATTACCACACATAATTCAGCCCCCCCACCACATTACCTCACATAATCCCGCCCCCCACCACATTACCATGCATAATCCCACCCCCCATCACATTACCACACATAATCCCACCCCCCCACCACATTACCACACATAATCCCACCCCCCCACCACATTACCACACATAATCCCGCCCCCCCACCACATTACCACACATAATCCCGCCCCCCACCACATTACCACACATAATCCCGCCCCCCACCACATTACCACACATAATCCCGCCCCCCACCACATTACCACATAATCCTGCCCCCCACATTACCACACATAATCCCGCCCCCCCACATTACCACACATAATCCCGCCCCCCACCACATTACCACACATCATGCCCCCACCACATTAAAACACATATTCCCGCCCCCCACCACATCACCATACAAAATCCAGCCCCCCACCACATTACCACATATAATCCCGCCCCCTGCACAGTAGTTCCACCCCCACCCCATCACCACACATAATCCTGCCCCCCACCACATTACCACACATATACCCACCCCCACCACATTACCGTTCATAATCTTGCCCACCCACCACATTACCACACATAATCCCGCCCCCCACCACACTAACACATAATCCTGCCCCCCCACATTACCACACATAATCCCGCCCCCCCACATTACCACACATAATCCCGCCCCCCACCACATTACCACACATCATGCGCCCACCACATTAAAACACATAATCCCGCCCCCCACCACATCACCATACAAAATCCCGCCCCCACCACATTACTACAGATAATCCCGCCCCCTGCACAGTAGTTCCGCCCCCACCCCATCACCACACATAATCCCGCCCCCACCACATTACCACACATAATCCCACCCCCACCACATTACCATTCATAATCTTGCCCACCCACCACATTACCACACATAATCCCACCCCCACACCACATCACCACACATAATCCCGCCCCCCGTACCACATCACCACACATAGTCCTGCCCCCACCACATTACCACACATAATCCCGCCCCCCACCACATTACCAAACATAACCCCACCCCCCACCACATTACCACACATAATCCCACCCCCCACCACATTACCATACATAATCCCACCCCCCACCACATCACCACAAATAATCCTGCCCCCTCACCACACATAATCCCACTCCCCACCACATCACCACACATAATCCTGCCCCCACCCCATTACCACACATAATTCAGCCCCCCCACCACATTACCTCACATAATCCCGCCCCCCACCACATTACCATGCATAATCCCACCCCCCATCACATTACCACACATAATCCCGCCCCCCCTCCACATAAGCACACATAATCCCGCCACCCACCACATTACCACACATAATCCCGCCCCCCCACCACATTATCACACATAATCCCGCCCTCCACCACATTACCACACATAATCCCGCCCCCCACCACATTACCACAGATAATCCTGCCCCCTGAACAGTAGCTCTGCTCCCCACCCCATCACCACACATAATCCCGCCCCCCACCACATTGAAACACATAATCCCACCCCCCACCACATTAAAACACATAATCCCGCCCCCCACATTATTACACATAATCCCGCCCCCCACCACATTACCACACATAATCCCACCCCCACCACATTACCACACATAATCCCACCCCCCACCACACTACCACACATAATCCCACCCCCACACCACATCACCACACATAATCCTGCCCCCACCACATTAACACACATAATCCTGCCCCCCACCCATCACCACAAATAATCCCGCCCCCCACCACATTACCACACATAATCCCACCCCCACCACATTACCATTTGTAATCTTGCCCACCCACCACATTACCACACATAATCCCGCCCCCCCACCACATTACCACACATAATCCCGCCCCCCCACCACATTACCACACATATTTCCACCCCCCACCACATTACCACACATAATCCCGCCCCCCCACCACATTACCGCACATAATCCCGCCCCCCCACCACATTACCACACATAACCCCACCACATTACCACACATAATCCCGCCCCCCACTACATTACCACACTTAACCCCACCCCCCACCACATTACCATACATAATCCCACCCCCCACCACATCACCACAAATAATCCTGCCCCCTCACCACACATAATCCCGCCCCCCCACCACATCACCACACATAATCCCACTCCCCACCACATCACCACACATAATCCTGCCCCCACCACATTACCAAACATAATTCAGCCCCCCCACCACATTACCTCACATAATCCCAACCCCACCACATTACCATGCATAATCCCACCCCCCACCACATTACCACACATAATCCCGCCCCCCTCCACATAAGCACACATAATCCCGCCACCCACCACATTACCACACTTAATCCCGCCCCCCACCACATTACCACACAAATCCCACCCCCCCACCACATTACCACACATAATCCCACCCCCCACCACACTACCACACATAATCCCACCCCCACACCACATCACCACACATAATCCCGCCCCCCGTACCACATCACCACACATAATCCTGCCCCCACCACATTACCACACATAATCCTGCCCCCCACCCATCACCACAAATAATCCCGCCCCCCACCACATTACCACACATAATCCCACCCCCACCACATTACCATTCATAATCTTGCCCACCCACCACATTACCACACATAATCCCGCCCCCCCACCACATTACCACACATAATCCCACCCCCACCACATTACCATTCATAATCTTGCCCCCCCACATTACCACACATAATCCTGCCCCCACCACATTACCACAGATAATCCTGCCCCCTGAACAGTAGCTCTGCTCCCCACCCCATCACCACACATAATCCCGCCCCCCACTACATTACCACACATAATCCCGCCCCCCCACATTACCACACATAATCCCGCCCCCCACCACATTACCACACATAATCCCACCCCCACCACATTACCACACATAATCCCACCCCCCACCACACTACCACACATAATCCCACCCCCACACCACATCACCACACATAATCCCGCCCCCTGTACCACATCACCACACGTAATCCTGCCCCCACCACATTACCACACATAATTTCGCCCCCCACCCATCACCACAAATTATCCTGCCCCCTCACCACATCACCACACATAATCCCGCCCCCCTCCACATCACCACACATAATCCTGCCCCCCACCACATCAGCACACATAATCCCACCCCCACCACATTACCACACTTAATCCTGCCCCCCACCACATTACCACACTTAATCCTGCCCCCCACCACATTACCACACATAATCCCACCCCCAACACATAAACATACATAATCCCAACCCCCACCACATTACCACACATAATCCCGCTCCCCACCACATTACCACACATAATCCCGCCCCCCCACCACATTACCACATATAATCCTGCCCCCCCACATTACCACACATAATCCCGCCCCCCACTACATTACCACACTTAATCCCGCCCCCCACCACATTACCACACATAATCCCGCCCCCCCTCCACATAAGCACACATAATCCCGCCACCCACCACATTACCACACTTAATCCCGCCCCCCACCACATTACCACACAAATCCCGCCCCCCACCACATTACAACACATAATCCCGCCCCCACCACATTTCCACACATAATCCCGCCCCCAACCACATTACAACACATAACTCCGCCCCCACCACATTACCACACATAATCCCACCCCCCCACATTTACCACACATAATCCCGCCCCCCCACCACATTAAAACACATAATCCCGCCCCCCACCATATCACCATACATATCCTGCCCCCCACCACATTACCACAGATAATCCCATCCCCTGCACAGTAGCTCCACCCCCACCCCATCACCACACATAATCCCACCCCCCACCACATTACCACACATAATCCTGCCCCCCACCACATTACCATTCATAATCTTGCCCCCCACCACATTACCACACATAATCCCGCCCCCCACCACATTACCTCACATAATCCCGCCCCCCACCACATTACCACACATAATCCCGCCCCCCCACATTACCACACATAATCCTGCCCCCCCACCACATTACCACACATAATCCCGCCTTCCACCACACTACCACACTTAATCCCGCCCCCCACCACATTACCACACAAATCCCGCCCCCCACCACATTACAACACATAATCCCGCCCCCACCACATTTCCACACATAATCCCGCCCCCAACCACATTACAACACATAACTCCGCCCCCACCACATTACCACACATAATCCCACCCCCCCACATTTACCACACATAATCCCGCCCCCCCACCACATTAAAACACATAATCCCGCCCCCCACCATATCACCATACATATCCTGCCCCCCACCACATTACCACAGATAATCCCATCCCCTGCACAGTAGCTCCACCCCCACCCCATCACCACACATAATCCCACCCCCCACCACATTACCACACATAATCCTGCCCCCCACCACATTACCATTCATAATCTTGCCCCCCACCACATTACCACACATAATCCCGCCCCCCACCACATTACCTCACATAATCCCGCCCCCCACCACATTACCACACATAATCCCGCCCCCCCACATTACCACACATAATCCTGCCCCCCCACCACATTACCACACATAATCCCGCCTTCCACCACACTACCACACATAATCCCACCCCCACCACATTACCACACTTAATCCTGCCCCCCACCACATTACCACACATAATCCCGCCCCCCAAAACATAAACACACATAATCCAGCCCCCCAGCACATTACCACATATAATCCCGCCCCCCCACATTACCACACATAATCCCGCCCCCCACCACATTACCACACTTAACCCCACCCCCCACCACATTACCACACTTAATCCTGCCCCCCACCACATTACCACACATAATCCCGCCCCCCACCACATAAGCACACATAATCCCGCCCCCACCACATTACCACACTTAATCCCGCCTCCACAACATTACCACACATAATCCCGCCCCCACCACATAAACACACATAATCCCTCCCCCTACCACATTACCACACATAATCCCGCCTCCCCAACCACATTACCACTCATAACCCCGCCCCCCACCACATTACCACATATAATCCCGCCCCCCACATTACCACACATAATCCCGCCCCCCACAACATTACCACACATAATCCCGCCCCCCCACCACATTACCACACATCATCCCCCCACCACATTGCCACACATAATCCCGCCCCCCACCACATCACCATACATATCCCGCCCCCACCACATTACCACAGATAATCCCACCCCCTGTACTGTAGCTCCACCCCCACCCCATCACCACACATAATCCCGCCCCCCACCACATTACCATTCATTAACCCACCCCCCACCACATCACCACACATTATCCCGCCCCCGTACCACATCACCACACATAATCCTGCCCCCACCACATTACCACACATAATCCTGCCCCCCACCACATCAACACAAATAATCCTGCCCCCCACCACATTACCACACATAATCCCACTCCCCACCACATCACCACATAATCCTGCCCTCCACCACATCACCACACATAATCATGCCCCCCACCATATCACCACACATAATCCCGCCCCCCACCACATTACCACACATAATCCCGCCCCCCACCACATTACCACACATAATCCTGCCCCCCACCACATTACCACACATAATCCCGCCCCCCACCACATTACCACATATAATCCCACCCCCCACGATATCACCACACATAATCCCCCCACCACATTACCACACATAATCCCCCACCACATCACCACACATAATCCCGCCCCCACCACATCCCCACACATAATCCCGCCCCCCACCACATCACCACACATAATCCCGCCCCCCACCACATTACCACACATAATCCCGCCCCCTCACCACATTACCACACATACTCCCGCCCCCCACATTACCAGATGAGACTCCATCCCCACACATTACCACACGAGGCTCTGTCCCCACACATTACGACATGAGGCTCCGTCCCCACACATTACCACACAAGGCTCCATCCCCACACATTACCACATGAGGCTCCGTCCTCACACATTACCACACGAGGCTCCGTCCCCACACATTACCACACGAGGCTCCGTCCTCACACATTACCACACGAGGCTCCGTCCCCACACATTACCACACGAGGCTCCATCCTCACACATTACCACACGAGGCTCCATCCTCACACATTACCACACGAGGCTCCGTCCCCACACATTACCATACGAAGCTCTGTCTCCACACATTACCATGAGAGGCTCCGTCCCTCCACATTACCACATGAGGCTCCATCCCCACACATTACCACACGAGGCTCTGTCCCCTCACATTACCACACGAGGCTCCGTCCTCTCACATTACCATACGAGGCTCCGTCCTCTCACATTACCACACGAGGCTCCGTCCCCACTCATTACCACACGAGGCTCCGTCCCCACACATTACCATACGAGGCTCTGTCCCCACAAATTACCCCACGAGGCTCCATCCCCACACATTACCATACGAGGCTCCGTCCTCACAAATTACCACATGGGGCTCCGTCCCCACACATTACCACATGAGGCTCTGTCCCCACACATTACCACACGGGGCTCCGTCCTCACACATTACCACACGAGGCTCCATCCTCACACATTACCACACGAGGCTCTGTCCCCACACATTACCACACGAGGCTCCATCCCTGCACATTACCACACGAGGCTCTGTGCCCACACTTTACTACACGAATCCAGTTTACTTTTGATTTTAAACTGTGAATAAAATGTATTAGTATTATTCTGACTTTTAATTATTAATATTGTTATTAACTTAATTTTAAGTTAATTTTCCACCTGCATAAGCGCTATTGAATGTTGTCATTATTTACTTTAGTTTAATCACTAGCAGCATTTATTAGATAGCAATGAGCATGCCGAGCGTTAGCTGGCTGGAAACAGCTAGTTAATATATATAATCCATATTGTGTATAGTTGTGTATTTTATTGTTAGTTTATGGAATAAATTTGATTATTATTATTTAAAAATAGTGGATCATTGCTCCTTCTTCTTGCATTGGTGGTTTGATGCTTGTATTCTGAGGGGATCCTTATATATGACGAGGAATTATATTGGTGTTATTACAGTTTCTTTGTAACGCTTGATGGTTTTAGCAACTGCACTTGGGGACACTTTCAAAGTTTGCCCAATTTTTCGGACTGACTGACCTTCATTTCTTAAAGTAATGATGGCCAATAGTTTTTCTTTACTTAGCTGCTTTTTTCTTGCCATAATACAAATTCTAACAGTATATTCAGTAGTATTATCAGCTGTGTATCCACCAGACTTCTGCTCAACACAACCGATGGTCCAAACCCCATTTATAAGGCAAGAAATCCCACTTATTAAACCTGACAGGGCACACCTGTGAAGTGAAAACCATTTCCAGTGGCTACCTCTTGAAGCTCATCAAGAGAATGCCAAGAGTGTGCAAAGCAGTCATCACAGCAAAAGGTGGCTACCTTGAAGAACCTAGAATATAAGACATATTTTCAGTTGTTTCACACTTTTTTGTTAAGTATATAATTCCACATGTGTTAATTCATAGTTTTGATGCCTTCAGTGTGAATGTACAATTTTCATAGTCATGAAAATACAGAAAAATCTTTAAATGAGAAGGTGTGTCCAACTTTTGGTCTGTACTGTATACATATATATATATATATATATATATATATACATATACAGTATATATATATATATATATATATATATATATATATATATATATATATATATATATATATATATATATATACATACACACACACAGTGGGTGCCGAAAGAATTCATAACGCTTTAAATTTTTCACTCTTTGTTTCATTGCAGCCATTTGGTAAATTCAAAAAAGTTCATTTTTTTTCTCTTACATGTACAGTACACTCTGGACCCCATCTTGACTGAAAAAACAGAAATGCAGTGATTTTTGCAAATTTATTAAAAAATAAAAACTGAAATATCGTGTGGTCATAAGTATTCAGACCCTTTGCTCAGACACTTATATTAAATGTCACATGCAGCCAATTTCCTTGTGATCCTCCTTGAGATGGTTCTACTCCTTCATTGGAGTCCAGCTGTGTTTAATTAAACTGATAGGACTTGATTTGGAAACACACGCACCTGTCTATTCAAGACTAGGGTTGAGCGAAACGGATCAGACAAATTCAAAAATCGCCGATCCTAGTGTGGGATCGGCCATGCGGTCGTCGATCTTCGCGCCAAAGTCGCGTTTCATATGACGCGTTGAGCGCCATTTTTCAGCCAGTGAAGGAGGACGCAGAGTGTGGGCAGCGTGATGACATAGGTCTCAGTCCCCACCATCTTAGAGAAGGGTATGACAGTGATTGGCTTGGTTTCTGCAGCGTCACAGGGGGTATAAAGGGGCGTCCACGCCGACCGCCATCTTACTTCTGCCGATCTTAGCATAGGGAGAGATTGCTGCAGCTTCATCAGAAGAAGGAATATAGTTAGGGAGGGAAGATTAACCCCCAAACCGCTTGTGCTGTAGCGATTATCACTGTCCAACACCACCTTTTTTTTGCAGGGACAGTGGAGGCTAGATTTTTGTGCATCAGCTCTGTAGCTTATTTGGCTGCCTTATAAGGCTCCCTGATAGCTGCATTGCTGTTTGCACCGCTGCTGTGCAAACCAACTGCTTTTTTTAAAAGCAAAAATCCTGTTGCTCCTTTCTGCACAGTTATCTTGTTTATTTGTCCACACTTTTGTGTGCAGCAGTCCTTTTTATTGCTGCCATACTTGTCCTGAGATCATTGTAGGGAGATTGAAATTGTACTACAGTCCTGTATTTTTCATATATCTTCCAGCCACTTTCTGCCACTTACATTGTGTTGTGTTATACACTGGGCTGCCTGAGTTTTGGTGCAGTTTCCCCCCCAAAAAGGGAGATTCAAATTGTCACAAAGTAGATATGCGTCAGGTCTGTTAGTTTGTCGTATATCAGCCAGCCACGTTCTGCCACTTACATTGTGTTGTGTTATACACTGGGCCTGAGTTTTGATGCAGTCTCCCCCCAAAAAAGGGAGATTTAAATTCTCAACAAGTTTATATGCACCTTCTACCTTGTTTTACAGTACCATATATGTTGTGAATTCTGCTCTTGGGCTCCCTCCGGTGGTTGTTGGTGGTAGTGCAGTTGTCTTGGGGTTGTAATCTGGGCAGGTGTTTCTGCTGATTGCAGCTCTATTAGGTATTTAGGTGTGCAGGATCCATGAGTCTGTGCCAGTTGTCCATTGTACTTGGAGGGATTGCATCTCTCTCTGGCTCCTCATGCCCTGCTGCTAATTCATCTAAGATAAGTTTCTGTTTTTTTGTCTCTGTGCACGGAGGAGTGACTGCTCCAGTAAGGAGGGAAAAAGGAGAGCAGGGCAGGCCAGACAGGTGCTGGTAGTGGGGGACTCAATTATTAGGGGAACAGATAGGGCAATCTGTCACAAAGACAGGGATCGTCGGACGGTGTGCTGCCTACCTGGCGCTCGAGTCCGACACATCGCTGATCGGGTGGACAGATTACTGGGAGGGGCTGGTGAGGACCCAGCGGTCATGGTGCACATTGGCACAAATGACAAAGTTAGAGGTAGGTGGAAGGTCCTTAAAGATGATTTCAGGGAATTAGGCTGCAAGCTGAAAGCAAGGACCTCCAACGTGGTATTTTCCGAAATACTGCCTGTACCACGTGCCACGCCAGAGAGGCAACGGGAGATTAGGGAGGTTAATAAGTGGCTCAAGAATTGGTGTAGGAAGGAGGGGTTTGGGTTCCTGCAGAACTGGGCCGACTTCTCAGTTGGCTACAGTGTCATGATTCTCAATGGCGAGAGAACATAGCCCAGCATATATGAGAACTAGCTCTTGGAAGATGGAAACTATACTGACCATGAACTAAACCTGCCGCACAACTAGAAGTGGCCGGGTAGCATGCCTACGTTTTTTTAACCCTAGATGCCCAGCGCCAGCCGGAGAACTACCTAATCCTAGCAGAGGAAAAGACAGTCCTGGCTCACCTCTAGAGAAATTTTCCCAAAAGGCAGACAGAGGCCCCCACATATATTGGCGGTGATTTTAGATGAAATGACAAACGTAGTATGAAAATAGGTTTAGCAAAATCGAGGTCCGCTTTCTAGATAGCAGGAAGACAGAAAGGACACTTTCATGGTCAGCAGAAAACCCTATCAAAACACCATCCAGAAATTCCTTTAAGACTCTAGCATTAACTCATAACACCAGAGTGGCAATTTCCGATCACAAGAGCTTTCCAGACACAGTAACGAAACAGCAGCTGTGAACAGGAACAAAATGCAAAAACACACAAGGACAAAAGTCCAACTTAGCTGGGAGTTGTCTAGTAGCAGGAACAAGCACAGAAGGCTTCTGATTACATTGTTGACCGGCAAGAAACTGACAGAGGAGCAAGGTTATATAGCGACTCCCACATCCTGATAGGAGCAGGTGAACAGAGGGGATGATGCACACAAGTTCAATTCCACAAGTGGCCGCCGGGGGAGCCCAGAATCCAATTTCACAACAGTACCCCCCCCTCAAGGAGGGGGCACCGAACCCTCACCAGAACCACCAGGGCGATCAGGATGAGCCCTATGAAAGGCACGGACAAGATCGGAGGCATGAACATCAGAGGCAGTGACCCAAGAATTATCCTCCTGACCGTATCCCTTCCATTTGACCAGATACTGGAGTCTCCGTCTGGAAACACGAGAGTCCAAGATCTTTTCCACAACGTACTCCAACTCACCCTCAACCAACACCGGAGCAGGAGGCTCAACGGAAGGCACAACCGGTACCTCATACCTGCGCAACAATGACCGATGAAAAACATTATGAATCGAAAAGGATGCAGGGAGGTCCAAACGGAAGGACACAGGGTTAAGAATCTCCAATATCTTGTACGGGCCGATGAACCGAGGCTTAAACTTAGGAGAAGAAACCCTCATAGGGACAAAACGAGAAGACAACCACACCAAGTCCCCAACACAAAGCCGAGGACCAACACGACGACGGCGGTTGGCAAAAAGCTGAGTCTTCTCCTGGGACAACTTCAAATTGTCCACCACCTGCCCCCAAATCTGATGCAACCTCTCCACCACAGCATCCACTCCAGGACAATCCGAAGATTCCACTTGACCGGAGGAAAATCGAGGATGAAACCCCAAATTACAGAAAAACGGGGACACCAAGGTGGCAGAGCTGGCCCGATTATTGAGGGCGAACTCCGCCAAAGGCAAAAAAGCAACCCAATCATCCTGATCCGCAGACACAAAACACCTCAAATATGTCTCCAAGGTCTGATTAGTCCGCTCGGTCTGGCCATTAGTCTGAGGATGGAAAGCAGACGAAAAAGACAAATCTATGCCCATCCTAGCACAGAATGCCCGCCAAAATCTAGACATGAATTGGGTCCCTCTGTCAGAAACGATATTCTCAGGAATACCATGCAAACGAACAACATTTTGAAAAAACAGAGGAACCAACTCGGAAGAAGAAGGCAACTTAGGCAAGGGAACCAGATGGACCATCTTAGAGAAACGGTCACACACCACCCAGATGACAGACATCTTCTGAGAAACAGGCAGATCCGAAATAAAATCCATCGAGATGTGCGTCCAAGGCCTCTTCGGGATAGGCAAGGGCAACAACAATCCACTAGCCCGAGAACAACAAGGCTTGGCCCGAGCACAAACGTCACAAGACTGCACAAAGCCTCGCACATCTCGTGACAGGGAAGGCCACCAGAAGGACCTTGCCACCAAATCCCTGGTACCAAAGATTCCAGGATGACCTGCCAACGCAGAAGAATGAACCTCAGAGATGACTCTACTGGTCCAATCATCAGGAACAAACAGTCTACCAGGTGGGCAACGATCAGGTCTATCCGCCTGAAACTCCTGCAAGGCCCGCCGCAGGTCTGGAGAAACGGCAGACAATATCACTCCATCTTTAAGGATACCTGTGGGCTCAGAATTACCAGGGGAGTCAGGCTCAAAACTCCTAGAAAGGGCATCCGCCTTAACATTCTTAGAACCCGGTAGGTACGAAACCACAAAATTAAACCGAGAGAAAAACAACGACCAGCGCGCCTGTCTAGGATTCAGGCGCCTGGCAGACTCAAGGTAAATTAAATTTTTGTGGTCAGTCAATACCACCACCTGATGTCTGGCCCCCTCAAGCCAGTGACGCCACTCCTCAAAAGCCCACTTCATGGCCAAAAGCTCCCGATTCCCAATATCATAATTCCGCTCGGCGGGCGAAAATTTACGGGAAAAAAAAGCACAAGGTCTCATCACGGAGCAGTCGGAACTTCTCTGCGACAACACCGCCCCAGCTCCGATTTCAGAAGCGTCGACCTCAACCTGAAAAGGAAGAGCAACATCAGGCTGACGCAACACTGGGGCGGAAGAAAAGCGGCGCTTGAGCTCCCGAAAGGCCTCCACAGCATCAGGGGACCAATCAGCAACATCAGCACCCTTCTTAGTCAAATCAGTCAATGGTTTTACAACATCAGAAAAACCAGCAATAAATCGACGATAAAAGTTAGCAAAGCCCAAAAATTTCTGAAGACTCTTAAGAGAAGAGGGTTGCGTCCAATCACCAATAGCCTGAACCTTGACAGGATCCATCTCGATGGAAGAGGGGGAAAAAATGTATCCCAAGAAAGAAATCTTTTGAACCCCAAAAACACACTTAGAACCCTTCACACACAAGGAATTAGACCGCAAAACCTGAAAAACCCTCCTGACCTGCTGGACATGAGAGTCCCAGTCATCCGAAAAAATCAGAATATCATCCAGATACACAATCATAAATTTATCCAAATAATCGCGGAAAATGTCATGCATAAAGGACTGGAAGACTGAAGGGGCATTTGAAAGACCAAAAGGCATCACCAAATACTCAAAATGGCCCTCGGGCGTATTAAATGCGGTTTTCCACTCATCCCCCTGCTTGATTCGCACCAAATTATACGCCCCACGGAGATCAATCTTAGAGAACCACTTGGCCCCCTTTATACGAGCAAACAAATCAGTAAGCAGTGGTAACGGATATTGATATTTAACCGTGATTTTATTCAAAAGTCGATAATCAATACACGGCCTCAAAGAGCCGTCTTTCTTAGACACAAAGAAAAAACCGGCTCCTAAGGGAGATGACGAAGGACGAATATGTCCCTTTTCCAAGGACTCCTTTATATATTCTCGCATAGCAGCGTGTTCAGGCACAGACAGATTAAATAAACGACCCTTAGGGTATTTACTACCCGGAATCAAGTCTATGGCACAATCGCACTCCCGGTGCGGAGGTAGTGAACCAACCTTGGGTTCTTCAAAAACGTCACGAAAGTCAGACAAGAATTCAGGAATCTCAGAGGGAATAGATGATGAAATGGAAACCAAAGGTACGTCCCCATGAGTTCCTTTACATCCCCAGCTTAACACAGACATAGCTCTCCAGTCGAGGACTGGGTTATGAGATTGCAGCCATGGCAATCCCAGCACCAAAACATCATGTAGATTATACAGCACCAGAAAGCGAATAACCTCCTGGTGATCCGGATTAACACGCATAGTCACTTGTGTCCAGTATTGTGGTTTATTACTAGCCAATGGGGTGGAGTCAATCCCTTTCAGAGGTATCGGAGCCTCCAGTGGCTCCAAATCATACCCACAGCGTTTGGCAAAGGACCAATCCATAAGACTCAAAGCAGCGCCAGAGTCGACATAGGCGTCCGCGGTAATAGATGACAAAGAACAAATCAGGGTCACAGATAGAATAAACTTAGACTGTAAAGTGCTAATTGAAACAGACTTGTCAGGCTTCTTAGTACGCTTAAAGCATGCTGATATAACATGAGTTGAATCACCACAATAGAAGCACAACCCATTTTTTCGTCTAAAATTCTGCCGCTCGCTTCTGGACAGAATTCTATCACATTGCATATTTTCTGGCGTTTTCTCAGTAGACACCGCCAAATGGTGCACAGGTTTGCGCTCCCGCAGACGCCTATCGATCTGAATAGCCATCGTCATGGACTCATTCAGACTCGCAGGCACAGGGAACCCCACCATAACATCCTTAATGGCATCAGAGAGACCTTCTCTGAAAATCGCCGCCAGGGCGCACTCATTCCACTGAGTAAGCACAGACCATTTGCGGAATTTTTGGCAGTATATTTCAGCTTCATCTTGCCCCTGAGACAAGGACATCAAGGCCTTTTCCGCCTGAAGCTCTAAATGAGGTTCCTCATAAAGCAACCCCAAGGCCAGAAAAAACGCATCCACATTGAGCAACGCAGGATCCCCTGGTGCCAATGCAAAAGCCCAGTCTTGAGGGTCGCCCCGGAGCAAGGAAATTACAATCCTGACCTGCTGTGCAGGGTCTCCGGCAGAGCGAGACTTCAGGGACAAAAACAATTTGCAATTATTTTTAAAATTTTGAAAGTGAGATCTATTCCCCGAGAAGAATTCAGGCAAAGGAATTCTAGGCTCAGACATAGGTGCATGAACAACAAAATCTTGCAAATTTTGTACCTTTGTGGCGAGATTATTCAAACCTGTAGCTACACTCTGAAGATCCATTTGAAACAGGTGAACACAGAGCCATTCAAGGATTAGAAGGAGAGAAAGAGAGGAAGGCTGCAGTATAGGCAGACTAGCAAGTGATTCAATTAAGAGCACACTCAGAACTAGAGGGGAAAAAAAAAAAAAAAAAAAATTGTAGCAGACTTCTTTTTTCTCTCCTTTCTCAGCCAGTAATTTAACCCTTTTTTGGGCCGGTCAAACTGTCATGATTCTCAATGGCGAGAGAACATAGCCCAGCATATATGAGAACTAGCTCTTGGAAGATGGAAACTATACTGACCATGAACTAAACCTGCCGCACAACTAGAAGTGGCCGGGTAGCATGCCTACGTTTTTTTAACCCTAGATGCCCAGCGCCAGCCGGAGAACTACCTAATCCTAGCAGAGGAAAAGACAGTCCTGGCTCACCTCTAGAGAAATTTTCCCAAAAGGCAGACAGAGGCCCCCACATATATTGGCGGTGATTTTAGATGAAATGACAAACGTAGTATGAAAATAGGTTTAGCAAAATCGAGGTCCGCTTTCTAGATAGCAGGAAGACAGAAAGGACACTTTCATGGTCAGCAGAAAACCCTATCAAAACACCATCCAGAAATTCCTTTAAGACTCTAGCATTAACTCATAACACCAGAGTGGCAATTTCCGATCACAAGAGCTTTCCAGACACAGTAACGAAACAGCAGCTGTGAACAGGAACAAAATGCAAAAACACACAAGGACAAAAGTCCAACTTAGCTGGGAGTTGTCTAGTAGCAGGAACAAGCACAGAAGGCTTCTGATTACATTGTTGACCGGCAAGAAACTGACAGAGGAGCAAGGTTATATAGCGACTCCCACATCCTGATAGGAGCAGGTGAACAGAGGGGATGATGCACACAAGTTCAATTCCACAAGTGGCCGCCGGGGGAGCCCAGAATCCAATTTCACAACACTACAGGCTCTACGCTAGGGACGGGCTGCACCTCAATGGGGAAGGTGCAGCTGTGCTGGGGGAGAAAATGGTTAGAAGGTTGGAGGAGTGTTTAAACTAGGGATTGGGGGGGAGGGTATTCATTTTATAGGAGGGGAAGATAGTGCAGATAGAGACCTGGGCACAAATAAGGAAGTTGCGGGTGGCGGTGGCATGGGGGGTGGGGTTAGAACAGTTAGTAATTTAAGAAAGAATAGAGGTACAGAGAGTAACATCAAGTGCATGTATACTAATGCCAGAAGCCTCGCCAACAAAATGGATGAATTAGAACTAATGTTGTTGGAACATAATTATGACATGGTGGGGATATCTGAGACGTGGCTGGATGAGAGCCATGACTGGGCTGTTAACTTGCAGGGCTATAGCCTGTTCAGAAATGACCGTACAGATAAGCGAGGGGGAGGGGTGTGTCTATATGTAAAATCGACCTTAAAACCCATCCTGCGTGATAATATAGGTGAATCTAATGAAAATGTAGAGTCTCTGTGGGTGGAGATAAGGGGAGGGGGAAAAAATAATAAATTACTGATAGGGGTTTGTTATAAATCTCCAAAACTAATGGAAGCAATGGAGAATATCCTCGTAAAGCAAATAGATGAAGCTGCGACTCAAGGAGAAGTCATTATTATGGGGGACTTCAACTACCCTGAAATAGATTGGGGAACAGAAACCTGCAGTTCCAGCAAAGGTAATCGGTTTTTGACAACTATGAGAGACAATTACCTTTCACAACTGGTTCAGGACCCAACAAGGAGGGGGGCACTGCTAGACCTAATATTAACCAACAGGCCAGACCGCATATCAAATATAAGGGTTGGGGGTCACTTGGGGAATAGTGATCACAAAATAATAAGTTTTCATGTAACCTTTAATAAGATGGGTAGTAGGGGGGTGACAAGGACACTAAACTTCAGGAGGGCAAATTTCCAACGGATGAGAGAGGATCTTGGTGCAATTAACTGGGACGATATCCTGAGACACAAAAATACACAAAGAAAATGGGAGACATTTATTAGCATCCTGGATAGGACCTGTGCACAGTATATACCGTATGGGAATAAACATACTAGAAATAGGAGGAAACCAATATGGCTAAATAGAGCTGTAAGGGGCGCAATAAGGGACAAAAAGAAAGCATTTAGAGAATTAAAGGAAGTAGGTAGTGAGGAGGCATTAAATAAATACAGAAAATTAAATACATTCTGTAAAAAGCAAATCAAGGCAGCAAAGATTGAGACCGAGAGACTCATTGCCAGAGAGAGTAAAAATAATCCCAAAATATTCTTTAACTATATAAATAGTAAGAAACTAAAAAATGACAGTGTTGGCCCCCTTAAAAATAGTCTGGGTGAAATGGTGGATGAGGATGAGGAAAAAGCCAATATGCTAAATGACTTTTTTTCATCAGTATTTACAAAAGAAAATCCCATGGCAGACAAAATGACTAGTGATAAAAATTCCCCATTAAATGTCACCTGCTTAACCCAGCAGGAAGTACAGCGGCGTCTAAAAATAACTAAAATTGACAAATCTCCGGGCCCGGATGGGATACACCCCTGAGTACTGCAGGAACTAAGTACAGTCATTGATAGACCATTATTTTTAATCTTTATAGACTCCATAATAACAGGGTCTGTACCACAGGACTGGCGTATAGCAAATGTGGTGCCAATATTCAAAAAAGGGGCAAAAACTGAACTCGGTAATTATAGGCCAGTAAGTTTAACCTCTACTGTGGGTAAAATCCTGGAGGGCATTCTAAGGGATGCTATGCTGGAGTATCTGAAGAGGAATAACCTCATGACCCAGTATCAGCACGGGTTTACTAGGGACCGTTCATGTCAGACTAATTTGATCAGCTTCTATGAAGAGGTAAGTTCAGGACTGGACCAAGGGAACCCAGTGGACGTAGTATATATGGACTTTTCCAAAGCTTTTGATACGGTGCCACACAAAAGGTTGTTACATAAAATGAGAGTAATGGGGATAGGGGAAAATATGTGTAAGTGGGTTGAGAGCTGGCTCAGGGATAGGAAACAAAGGGTGGTTATTAATGGAGCACACTCGGACTGGGTCACGGTTAGCAGTGGGGTACCACAGGGGTCAGTATTGGGCCCTCTTCTTTTTAACATATTTATTAATGACCTTGTAGGGGGCATTCAGAGTAGAATTTCAATATTTGCAGATGACACTAAACTCTGCAGGGTAATCAATACAGGGGAGGACAATTTTATATTACAGGATGATTTATGTAAACTAGAAGCTTGGGCTGATAAATGGCAAATGAGCTTTAATGGGGATAAATGTAAGGTCATGCACTTGGGTAGAAGTAATAAGATGTATAACTATGTGCTTAATTCTAAAACTCTGGGCAAAACCGTCAATGAAAAAGACCTGGGTGTATGGGTGGATGACAAACTCATATTCAGTGGCCAGTGTCAGGCAGCTGCTACAAAGGCAAATAAAATAATGGGATGTATTAAAAGAGGCATAGATGCTCATGAGGAGAACATAATTTTACCTCTATACAAGTCACTAGTTCGACCACACTTAGAATACTGTGCACAGTTCTGGTCTCCGGTGTATAAGAAAGACATAGCTGAACTGGAGCGGGTGCAGAGAAGAGCGACCAAGGTTATTAGAGGACTGAGGGGTCTGCAATACCAAGATAGGTTATTACACTTGGGGCTATTTAGTTTGGAAAAACGAAGACTAAGGGGTGATCTTATGTTAATGTATAAATATATGAGGGGACAGTACAAAGACCTTTCTGATGATCTTTTTAATCATAGACCTGAGACAGGGACAAGGGGGCATCCTCTACGTCTGGAGGAAAGAAGGTTTAAGCATAATAACAGACGCGGATTCTTTACTGTAAGAGCAGTGAGACTATGGAACTCTCTGCCGTATGATGTTGTAATGAGTGATTCATTAATTAAATTTAAGAGGGGACTGGACACCTTTCTGGAAAAGTATAATGTTACAGGGTATATACACTAGATTCCTTGATAAGGCGTTGATCCAGGGAACTAGTCTGATTGCCGTATGTGGAGTCGGGAAGGAATTTTTTTCCCCATGGTGGAGTTACTCTTTGCCACATGGGGTTTTTTTGCCTTCCCCTGGATCAACATGTTAGGGCATGTTAGGTTAGGCTATGGGTTGAACTAGATGGACTTACAGTCTTCCTTCAACCTTAATAACTATGTAACTATGTAACTATGTAACATGCAGTGTGCTTTGCAATTCAGTGCAATTTATTGTGTTTTTGTCCAGCTTAGACTTTGTTTGGATTTTTCAGTCATGCTGGATTCTCAGGAGATGCAGATATACTTTCTATGTCTTTAGTTAGATGTGGAATTTTTGTATTATCTGCTGTGGATATTTTTAGGATTTTAATACTGACCGCTTAGAATTCTGTCCTATCCTTTTCTATTTAGGTAGAAGTGCCTCTTTTGCTAAATCCTGTTTTTCTGCCTGCGTGTGTCTTTACTCTTATACTCACAGTCAATATTTGTGGGGGGCTGCCTATCCTTTGGGGTTCTGCTCTGAGGCAAGATAGAATTCCCAATTCCATCTATAGGGGTATTTAGTCCTCCAGCTGTGTCGAGATGTCTAGGACGTGTTAGGTACATCCCACGGCTACTTCTAGTTGCGGTGTTAGTTTAGGGTTTGCGGTCAGTACAGGTACCACCTACTCCTGAGAAAGTCTCTCATGCGGCTCCAAGGTTACCAGATCATAACAGTACAACTGGCCAACAATGATTTAAATGCATCTCAGATGAAGGGAAGAAAGAGCCATTTTTTTTTCTGTAGCCTGCTCTGTCTTTTCTTCCCTCTTTTCCTCTGGGTGACTGAGGAGTCTTGTGCTAGCATGGATGTTCAGGGATTAGTTTCTCGTGTAGACCAGCTTGCTGCTAGGGTACAGGGTATTTCTGATTATATTGCTCAGACTCCGCTTTTAGAGCCTAGGATTCCTACTCCTGATTTGTTTTTTGGGGACAGGTCCAAATTTTTGAGTTTTAAAAACAACTGTAAACTGTTTTTTGCTCTGAAGCCTCGTTCCTCTGGTGATCCCATTCAGCAGATTAAAATTGTCATCTCCCTGCTGCGTGGCGACCCTCAGGATTGGGCATTTTCCCTGGAATCTGGGAATCCGGCCTTGCTTAATGTAGATGCCTTTTTTCAGGCTCTAGGATTATTATATGATGAACCAAATTCTGTGGATCAAGGGGAGAAGACCTTGTTGGCCCTGTCTCAGGGTCAAGAAGCGGCAGAATTGTATTGCGGCAATTTTCAGAAAGGGTCTTTCTGAATCTGTTAAAGATGTTATGGTGGGGTTTCCCACGCCTGTTGGTCTGAGTGATTCTATGTCTCTGGCCATTCAGATCGATCGGCGCTTGCGGGAGCGCAGAACTGTGCGCGCTGTGGCGTTGTCCTCAGAGCAGATGCCTGAGCCTATGCAGTGTGATAGGATTCTGTCTAGAACGGAACAACAAGGATTCAGACGTCAGAATAGGTTGTGTTTTTATTGTGGCGATGCTTCTCATGTCATTTCAGTCTGCCCAAAGCATACAAAGAGAATCGCTAGTTCGGTTACCATCGGAACTGTACAACCTAAATTTCTGTTGTCTGTGACCTTGATCTGCTCATTGTCGTCATTTCTGTCATGGCGTTTGTGGATTCAGGCGCCGCTTTGAACTTAATGGACTTTGAATTTGCCAGGCGTTGAGTTTTCCCCTTGCAGTCTTTGCAGAACCCTATTCCTTTAAGGGGCATTGATGCTACACCTTTGGCTAAAAATAAACCCCAGTTTTGGACACAGGTGACCATGTGCATGGTGCCAGCCTATCAGGAAGATTGTCGTTTTCTGGTGTTGCATAATTTGCATGATGCTATTGTGCTGGGTTTTCCATGGTTGCAGATACATAATCCTGTGCTGGAATGGAAGTCTATGTCTGTGACTAGTTGGGGTTGTCAAGGGGTTCATAATGATGTTCCTGTGATGTCAATCTCTTCTTCCTCCTCTTCTGAAGTTCCAGAGTTTTTGTCTGATTTTCAGAATGTATTCGATGAGTTCAAGTCCAGTTCCCTTCCACCGCATAGGGACTGTGATTGTGCTATTGACTTGATTCCAGGCTGTAAGTTTCCTAAGGGCCGACTTTTCAACCTGTCTGTGCCGGAACATACCGCCATGCGGAGTTATGTTAAGGAGTCTTTGGAGAAAGGGCATATTCGGCCATCTTCTTCACCGTTGGGAGCGGGATTTTTTTTTGTTGCTAAGAAGGATGGCTCCTTGAGACCCTGTATTGATTATCGCCTCTTGAATAAGATCACGGTCAAGTTTCAATACCCTTTACCTTTGCTTTCCGATTTGTTTGCCAGGATTAAGGGGGCTAGTTGGTTTACTAAAATTGACCTTCGGGCGGCATATAATCTTGTTCGAAATAAGCAGGGTGATGAATGGAAAACTGCGTTTAATACGCCCGAAGGCCATTTTGAATACCTTGTGATGCCATTCGGGCTCTCTAATGCTCCATCTGTTTTTCAGTCCTTCATGCATGATATCTTCCGGAATTATCTTGATAAATTCATGATTGTATATTTGGATGACATCTTAATTTTTTCTGATGATTGGGAGTCTCATGTGAAACAGGTCAGGATGGTATTTCAGATCCTTCGTGATAATGCTTTGTTTGTGAAGGGGTCTAAGTGTATCTTTGGAGTGCAGAAGGTTTCTTTTTTGGGCTTCATTTTTTCTCCCTCATCTATAGAGATGGATCCGGTTAAGGTTCAGGCCATTCATGATTGGATTCAGCCCACATCCGTGAAGAGCCTTCAGAAATTTTTGGGCTTTGCTAATTTTTATCGCCGTTTCATTGCTAACTTCTCCAGTGTGGTTAAACCCCTGACCGATTTGACGAAGAAAGGCGCTGATGTAACGAATTGGTCCTCTGTGGCTGTCTCTGCCTTTCAGGACCTTAAACGCCAATTTACTTCTGCCCCAGTGTTGCGTCAGCCAGATGTTTCTCTTCCGTTTCAGGTTGAGGTTGACGCTTCTGAGATTGGGGCAGGGGCCGTTTTGTCTCAGAGGAATTCTGATGGTTCCTTGATGAAACCGTGTGCCTTCTTTTCCCGTAAGTTTTCGCCTGCTGAACGCAATTATGATGTCGGCAATCGGGAGTTGTTGACTATGAAGTGGGCGTTTGAGGAATGGCGACATTGGCTTGAGGGAGCCAAGCACCGTATTGTGGTCTTGACCGATCATAAAAATCTGATTTACCTCGAATCTGCCAAACGGCTGAATCCTAGACAGGCTCGATGGTCCCTGTTTTTCTCCCGTTTTGATTTCGTGGTTTCGTATCTTCCGGGTTCTAAGAATAATAAGGCTGATGCCCTCTCTAGGAGTTTTTTGCCTGATTCTCCTGAGGTACTTGAGCTAGTCAGCATTCTGAAGGAAGGGGTGGTCCTTTCTGCCATTTCCCCTGATTTGCGACGGGTTCTGCAGGAATTTCAGGCTGACAAACCTGACCACTGTCCAGTGGGGAAACTGTTTGTTCCTGATAGATGGACTAGTAGAGTGATTTCTGAGGTTCATTGTTCTGTGTTGGCTAGCCATCCTGGTATTTTTGGTACCAGAGATTTGGTTGGTAGGTCCTTTTGGTGGCCTTCTTTGTCGCGTGATGTGCGTTCTTTTGTGCAGTCCTGTGGGACTTGTGCGCAGGCCAAGCCTTGTTGTTCCCGTGCTAGTGGGTTGCTTTTGCCTTTGCCGGACCCTGAGAGGCCCTGGACGCATATTTCTATGGATTTTATTTCAGATCTTCCGGTTTCCCAGAGGATGTCGGTTATCTGGGTGGTTTGTGACCGGTTTTCTAAGATGGTTCATTTGGTGCCTTTGCCTAAATTGCCTTCCTCTTCTGATTTGGTTCCGTTGTTTTTTCAGCATGTGGTTCATTTGCATGGTATTCCGGAGAATATTGTGTCTGACAGAGGTTGCCAGTTTGTTTCTAGGTTTTGTATTATTGAAATCCACTGCACTCCCTGTGTGGAATATCTTAAAAACAAAAGGTTGTCTCCAGTGACATTCCAACTTTCTATTTGAATCACATATGCAAACAGCAGCAAGACGCTGATACACTGAACACTCAATAATACTGATACTAGACCTTACGGTCTGTCTCACCAGCACCCCGATCTAAATTTAGAGTGCAGGCCAAATTATATTTATATTTATGTTTCTAGGTTTTGGCGGGCCTTTTGTGCTAGGCTGGGCATTGATTTGTCTTTTTCTTCCGCATTTCATCCTCAGACAAATGGCCAGACCGAGCGAACTAATCAGACTTTGGAAACTTATTTGAGATGCTTATTTGAGATGCTTATTTGAGTCTGCTGATCAGGATGATTGGGTGGCTTTCTTGCCATTGGCCGAGTTTGCCCTTAATAATCGGGCTAGTTCGGCTACCTTGGTTTCGCCCTTCTTTTGTAATTTTGGTTTTCATCCTCGTTTTTCTTCGGGGCAAGTTGAACCTTCTGATTGTCCTGGTGTGGATTCTGTGGTTGACAGGTTGCAGCAGATTTGGGCTCATGTGGTGGACAATTTGGTGTTGTCTCAGGAGGAGGCTCAGCGTTTTGCTAACCGTCGTCGGTGTGTTGGTTCCCGGCTTCGGGTTGGGGATTTGGTTTGGTTGTCTTCCCGTCATGTTCCTATGAAAGTTTCTTCCCCTGAGTTCAAGCCTCGGTTTATTGGTCCTTATAGGATTTCTGAGATTATCAATCCGGTGTCTTTTCGTTTGGCCCTTCCGGCCTCTTTTGCCATCCATAATGTTTGCCATAGATCTTTATTGCGGAAATATGTGGTGCCCGTTGTTCCCTCTGTTGATCCTCCTGCTCCTGTGTTGGTTGATGGGGAGTTGGAGTATGTGGTTGAGAAGATTTTGGATCCTCGCTTTTCGAGGCGGAGGCTTCAGTACCTTGTCAAATGGAAGGGTTATGGCCAGGAGGATAATTCTTGGGTTTTTGCCTCTGATGTCCATGCTGCTGATTTGGTCCGTGCCTTTCATCTGGCTCGTCCTGATCGGCCTGGGGGCTCTGGTGAGGGTTCGGTGACCCCGCTTCAAGGGGGGGTACTGTTGTGAATTCTGCTCTTGGGCTCCCTCCGGTGGTTGTTGGTGGTAGTGCAGTTGTCTTGGGGTTGTAATCTGGGCAGGTGTTTCTGCTGATTGCAGCTCTATTAGGTATTTAGGTGTGCAGGATCCATGAGTCTGTGCCAGTTGTCCATTGTACTTGGAGGGATTGCATCTCTCTCTGGCTCCTCATGCCCTGCTGCTAATTCATCTAAGATAAGTGTCTGGTTTTTTGTCTCTGTGCACACATGCAGTGTGCTTTGCAATTCAGTGCAATTTATTGTGTTTTTGTCCAGCCTAGACTTTGTTTGGATTTTTCAGTCATGCTGGATTCTCAGGAGATGCAGATATACTTTCTATGTCTTTAGTTAGATGTGGAATTTTTGTATTATCTGCTGTGGATATTTTTAGGATTTTAATACTGACCGCTTAGAATTCTGTCCTATCCTTTTCTATTTAGCTAGAAGTGCCTCTTTTGCTAAATCCTGTTTTTCTGCCTGCGTGTGTCTTTCCTCTTATACTCACAGTCAATATTTGTGGGGGGCTGCCTATCCTTTGGGGTTCTGCTCTGAGGCAAGATAGAATTCCCAATTCCATCTATAGGGGTATTTAGTCCTCCGGCTGTGTCGAGATGTCTAGGACGTGTTAGGTACATCCCACGGCTACTTCTAGTTGCGGTGTTAGTTTAGGGTTTGCGGTCAGTACAGGTACCACCTACTCCTGAGAGAGTCTCTCATGCGGCTCCAAGGTTACCAGATCATAACACAAATAATGGTTGTTATTTTGGTTAGATTTTCCCAAAAATGAGGAAGTCTGGTGGAAGAGGCCGTGGGCGGTCATTGCCAACTGGTACCGATGGTGGTGGTGGTTGTGGGAAAAGCAAAATAGCACCTAAGGCTGGAGGTGTTAAGCCAGCAACATCGTCTGGCTACACAAGGCCTCGAAGGCTCCCTTATCTTGGAGTAGGAAAACCGCTTTTAATGCCGGAGCAGCAGGAAAAAGTTTTGGCTTTCCTTGCTGACTCAGCCTCTAGCTCTTTCGCCTCCTCTTCAGAGAGTTCAAAATATAAAAGCAGCGAGTCGTCAGTGGATGCTCCCGGTCAGGAACAAGACGTTTCCTTGCGTCCTTCACCCAAACCAAAAGTGAAGGATGCGTCAGGCGACACTACAGGTTACTCCATGGAGCTCTTTACACGTACCGTGCCTGGGTTAGAAAGGGAAATTGTTAACTGCCCATTACAAGATGAATCTGACATGGAGTGCACTGATGCACAGCCACAGCTAGATTATTATGCTGGTCCAGTGCTGACTCAGATCACTACATTGTCCTCGCAGTGTACTGAGCCAGAATCTGACCCTGATGAGACTATGGTGCCCCGTCCCAAACGCTATAGCACCTTACATGGTGACACAGAGGAAGGTGCACATGACATTGAAGAGGAGGTGATAGATGACCCAGTTGTTGACCCAGATTGGCAGCCATTGGAGGAAGAGGGTGCCGCTGCCAGTAGCTCAGAAGCGGAGGTGGATGATCCGCAGTAGCCATCTACATCGCAACAGCTGTCTGGCAGGTCCGTATCAGGCCAAAAATGTGTGTCAAAAACAGTTTTAGGACAGCGTGGCCATCCGGTGAAAGTAGCACAGCGTGCAATGCCTGAAAAGGTATTCAATAGTAGGAAGAGTGCAGTGTGGCAATTTTTTAACCAAGATCCGAATGATCAGTGCAAAGTTATCTGTAAAAAATGCTCAAAGACCTTTAGCAGAGGGAAGAATCTTAAAAATTTAAATACAACGTGCATGCGTAGACATTTAACCAGCATGCACTTGCAAGCCTGGAGTAACTACCATACGTCACATACCGTTGGTGCACCTGCTCAGAATGAAGGTAGTCAGCAATGCCACATTGCTTCCCTCACTGTAAGCCCACCGGTTAGGACACCACCAGCAGCAAATGTGGAGGTATCATCGCAAGGCCAAAGCAGTCAGGGAATCACAAGGTTATTGGTAGGAAACACTGTATGTAGGCCAACATCAAGAATACCATCACCAACCCTCTCTCAATCCGCCATGTCCACCACCACCACCACCGCTAGTTCCACCATATGGAGCTCTCCAGTCCAGCTCACCCTACAAGAGACTCTCGTTAGGAAAAGAAAGTACTCATCCTCTCATCCGCACACATAGGGTTTGAACGCCCACATTGCTAGACTAATCTCGCTAGAGATGATGCCCTACCGGTTGGTTGAAAGCAAAGCCTTCAAAGACCTGATGGCCTATGCAGTACCATGCTATGACCTACCCAGTCGGCACTTCTTTGCGAGAAAAGCCATCCCAGCCCTCCACCAGCATGTCAAAGACTGCATTGTCCATGCACTGAGGCAATCAGTCAGTGGAAAGGTGCACCTCACAACAGAAGCATGGACCAGTAGGCATAGCCAGGGACGTTACATATCCATCACGGTGCACTGGGTTAATGTGGTGGATGCAGGGTCCACAGGGGACAGCCTTAGTGGGACAGTTCTGCCTAGGAAACAGTTGGCTGTAGGCGTTCGCCACCCCTCCTCCTCCTCCTCCTCCTCCTCCAGAAGCGAAAGCTCGTCCACAGAGAGCAGTTGCACGACTGCTCCATCCGCAGCTGCCAGTGTTGCACATGAGGTGTCCCATTATCGAACAGCTAGTGGTAAGCGTCAGCAGGCTGTGTTACAAATGAAGTGTTTGGGTGACAACAGACACACCGCGGAAGTACTGGCCGAGTACTTGCAGCAACAAACGCAGTCATGGCTGGGCAGTGTACATCGTGAGGCAGGCAAGGTAGTCAGTGATAACGGAAGGAATTTTATGGCTGCCATAGCCCTTTCAGAACTGAAACACATACCTTGCCTGGCTCACACCTTGAACCTGGTGGTGCAGTGCTTCCTGAAAAATTATCCGGAGTTACCAGCCCTGCTCCTGAAGGTGCGAAGACTTTGCTCGCACATCCGCCGGTCGCCCGTACACTCCAGCCGTTTGCAGAACCATCAGCGATCGCTGAATCTTCCCCAGCACCGCCTAATAATCGATGTTCCAACAAGGTGGAACTCCACACTGCACATGGTTCAGAGGCTGTGCGAACAAAGGCGTGCTGTAATTAATTTGTAGGAGGATACACATACACGGGCAGGCACTTGGATGGCAGATCTGGAGTTGTCTGGTGTGCAGTGGTCAAAGCTACAAAACCTCTGTCAAGTCCTTCAGTGTTTTGAGGAATGCACACGGCTAGTAAGTGCAGACGACGCCATCATAAGCATGAGCATCCCACTAATGCCTCTGCTGATGCAAAGTTTGACGCACATTAAGGAGCAGGAATCTGCAGCCGAGGAGGAGGGAAGCCTTGATGACAGTCAGCCATTGTCTGCTCAGGGAACTCTCCTGGACGAGGTGGCAGACGAAGAGGAAGAGGAGGAGGATGATGGGGATGAATATTTATGGGAGGAGGATGCTTCTCGGGGCAATAGAAACTGGTGGCATTGCAAGGTCAGGTACAGGGTTTTTGCAGGACACAAGTGATGTTGATTTGCAAGAAAGTGCTCCTCAACCCAGCACAAGCAGTGAATTGACACCTGGAACATTGGCCCACATGGCTGAGTATGCCTTGCGTATCCTAAAAAGGGACCCCCGCATTATCAAAATGATGACCGATGATGATTACTGGTTGGCCTGCCTCCTGGATCCACGATAGAAAGGAAAATTACAAAATATCATGCCACATGAGAACCTTGAGCAAATATTGGCTACCAAACAAGCATCTCTAGTAGACCGTTTGGTTCTGGCATTTCCAGCACACAGCGGCGGTGATGGTTCTCTCACGAGCCATAGGGGGCAACATGGCAGAGGTGTTAGAGGTGCACAAATCCGAAGTGGCGTTGGACAGAGGGGTTTTATGACCAGGTTGTGGAGTGATTTCGCAATGACCGCTGACACGACAGGTACTGCTGCATCGATTCAAAGTGACAGGAGACAGCATTTCTCCAGTATGGTTACAAACTACTTTTCCTCCCTTATCGATGTTCTCCCTCACAGGTCATTCCCCTTTGATTACTGGGCATCTAAAATAGACACCTGTCCTGAATTGGCAGAATATGCATTACAGGAGCTCATTTGCCCTGCTGCTAGTGTGCTATCAGAAAGAGTCTTCAGTGCTGCTGGTTCAATACTGACCGAAAAAAGGACTCGTCTGGCTACCCGAAATGTTGATAATCTAACCTTCATTAAAATGAACCAATGATGGATTTCAAATTATTTGGCCCCACCTTCCCCTGCTGACACGTAGCTTACCTGAAAAATGTCTTGCTTTTGGCCTCCTCTTACTGACTGCTCCACTTCCTCCATTTGCAGCTGCTGAATGTCCACCATCGGCCATTTTTATACCTCCCTAAATGGGCTGACTCCCCCCACAGGGCCATGGTCACTACCTGGCGCAAGCACCCGTGCGAGTGGCGTTTGCCTGGACATGTGGGTGTGCCCACTCTTGGGCGACGGCACTGGCACAGGGTCCCTCATAGTACAATGAAGTGTCTCTGGCAGTGGTGGTGCACAACCAACGTCAGACACATCATCGTAATATGAGGGACCCTGTGCCAGTACCTCAGCCCATGAGAGAGCGTTCCCCCCCAGCTCGAACAGTGCTCTACCACTTGCAATACTTACCTCTCCCTGCTCCACCACTGTGTAGTCTGGGCGGTTAAATCCTTCAATGGCACTGCCAATACAAATTTGTTGAAATGATAGATGATAGTTAAAATATACAGGGGCCCTGGCCTCCATTTAGACCAGTTAATACTGTGTGCCTACTACCACTGTCTGCTACTCAGCAGAGGAGCCCACCCTGTACCTAGCTATGCCACCTATTTATTTATGAACAATTTTTTTGCAGACATTTAGCCCACTTTATTATTTGGGCCTACTAACTTAGTCTGCTACTCATTACAATTTTCCGACAGTGAGCAAAGCAATGCCGCCTGTTTAGTCCTGTTACCACATTTGAACTGCATTTAGCCTACTTACTTATTTGGGCCTACTAACTGTGTCTGCCACTCCTTACAGTTGTCCTCCGCTGAAGAAAGCAAAGCCGCCTGGTTAGTCCTGTTACCAATTTTGAACTGCATTTAGCCTACTTACTTATTTGGGCCTACTCACTGTGTCAGCCACTCCTTATAGTTGTCCTCCGCTGAAGAAAGCAATGCCGCCTGGTTAGTCCTGTTACCAATTTTGAACTGCATTTAGCCTACTTACTTATTTGGGCCTACTCACTGTGTCAGCCTCTCATTACAGTTATCCTCCACTGAACTGAACAAAGCAATGCCGCCTGTTTAGTCCTGTTACCACATTTTAACTGCATTTAGCCCACTTTATTATTTGGGCCTATATCTTTATTTCCTCCTCATCCTGCCCATTGCCCAGCCACTGCTAGATGAGTCTGCTGGTACATTGACATAGACCACAACATTCCCCTTGCACTCTACACAGCCAGAATCTGACCCTGCTGAAAGTCAGGTTCTCCTTCCCGCATACTATACCACCTTACACGGGGACAAAGAGGAAGGTGCAGATGAAAGTGCAGGTTCCTTCATCAGGTAGGGGGGCATACTCGTTGGCGATGTCACTGGCAAAGTGCCCCTCATAGTACGCAAAAGTGTCTGCTGGAGGGAGGCGCCACCCGCCGTCAAACACACCGCCGTACTATAAGGGGCCCTGTGCCAGTGCCAATGCCAATGAGTGGGCCCCCACTGCTTGCTCAGAATCACAGCACTTGCAAAGTTGAAATACTTACCTCTCCCTGCTCCACCGCCGTGACGTATTTCGTGTTTCCTGGGCCCACAAAAAACTTGAGCCAGCCCTACCCCCCACAACTTTAGCCAAATGACCCCCAGTTTTCAATTCCTAACTTTTATTATAAAGTAAATTAATATTGACAAGCTTCAGTGATAAGAATTGATGTTTTTGGCAATAAAATGGGCACTAGGGTTGAGCGAAACGGGTCGATCATTTTCAAAAGTCGCCGACTTTTGGCTAAGTCGGCGTCTCATGAAACCCGATCCGACCCCTGTGCTTGTCGGCCATGCGGTACGCGACTTTCGCACCAAAGTCGCGTTTCAATGACGCGAAAAGCGCCATTTCTCAGCCAATGAAGGTGAACGCAGAGTGTGGGCAGCGTGATGACATAGATCCTGGTCCCCACCATCTTAGAGAAGGGCATTGCAGTGATTGGCTTGCTGTCTGCGGCGTCACAGGGGCTATAAAGGGGCGTTCCCGCCGACCGCCATCTTACTGCTGCTGATCTGAGCTTAGGGACAGGTTGCTGCCGCTTCGTCAGAAGCAGGGAGAGCGTTAGGCAGGGTCCACTAACCACCAAACCGCTTGTGCTGCAGCGATTTCCACTGTCCAACACCACCTTCGGTGTGCAGGGACTGTGGAAGCTATTTTTTTTTTTTTTTCCCCTCAGCGCTGTAGCTCATTGGGCTGCCCTAGAAGGCTCCGTGATAGCTGTATTGCTGTGTGTACGCCACTGTGGAAACCAACTGCTTTTTTCAAAGCACATATCCTCTTGTTCCTTCCTTTCTGCACAGCTATCTTTTTTGTTTGTCCACACTTTTTATTTAATTTGTGCATCAGTCCACTCCTATTGCTGCCTGCCATACCTGGCTTACATTACTGCAGGGAGATAGTAATTGTAGGACAGTTTTTTTTTTTTTTTTGTTTTTTTTTTGTGGGAGATTAAGATTGGCATTTCTGCTACAGTGCCATCCCTGTGTGTGCCATCTCTCACTGAGTGGGCCATAGAAAGCCTATTTATTTTTTCCGTGATTTGTGTTCTAAAATCTACCTCAACACAAAAACACTACATCAATCAGTGGGAGAAAAATATTGGCCTCAGTCAGGGCTTGTGTGCCACTGCTGTGTGTGCTATCTCTCATTCAGTGGGCTATAGCAAGCCTATTTTTTTTTTTTTTTTTTAATATTATTTGGTTTCTAAAGTCTCCCTGAAAAAAAAAAAAAAACTAAAAAAACAGTGGGAGAGTAATATTGCCCTTTCAGCTTGTGTGCCAGTCTTGACTCCTGGGTGTGCCACCTCTCTCCCTCTCATTCAGTGGGCCATAGAAAGCCTATTTATTTTTTTTTTTTAATATTATTTGGTTTCTAATTCTCCCTGAAAAAAAAAAAAAAAACCTAAAAAAACAGTGGGAGAATAATATTGCCCTTTCAGCTTGTGTGCCAGTCTTGACTCCTGGGTGTGCCACCTCTCTCCCTCTCATTCAGTGGGCCATAGAAAGCCTATTTATTTTTTTTTTTAAATATTATTGGGTTTCTAAAGTCTCCCTGAAAAAACAAAAAATACATAAAAAAACAGTGGGAGAGTAATATTGCCCTTTCAGCTTGTGTGCCAGTCTTGACTCCTGGGTGTGCCACCTCTCTCCCTTTCATTCAGTGGGCCATAGAAAGCCTATTTATTTTTTCCGTGATTTGTGTTCTAAATTCTACCTCAACACAAAAACACTACATCAATCAGTGGGAGAAAAATATTGGCCTCAGTCAGGGCTTGTGTGCCACTGCTGTGTGTGCTATCTCTCATTCAGTGGGCTATAGCAAGCCTATTTTTTTTTTTTTTTTTTTTTTTTTAATATTATTTGGTTTCTAAAGTCTCCCTGAAAAAAAAAAAAAAACCTAAAAAAACAGTGGGAGAGTAATATTGCCCTTTCAGCTTGTGTGCCAGTCTTGACTCCTGGGTGTGCCACCTCTCTCCCTCTCATTCAGTGGGCCATAGAAAGCCTATTTATTTTTTTTTTTTAATATTATTTGGTTTCTAATTCTCCCTGAAAAAAAAAAAAAAAACCTAAAAAAACAGTGGGAGAATAATATTGCCCTTTCAGCTTGTGTGCCAGTCTTGACTCCTGGGTGTGCCACCTCTCTCCCTCTCATTCAGTGGGCCATAGAAAGCCTATTTATTTTTTTTTTTTAAATATTATTGGGTTTCTAAAGTCTCCCTGAAAAAACAAAAAATACATAAAAAAACAGTGGGAGAGTAATATTGCCCTTTCAGCTTGTGTGCCAGTCTTGACTCCTGGGTGTGCCACCTCTCTCCCTTTCATTCAGTGGGCCATAGAAAGCCTATTTATTTTTTCCGTGATTTGTGTTCTAAATTCTACCTCAACACAAAAACACTACATCAATCAGTGGGAGAAAAATATTGGCCTCAGTCAGGGCTTGTGTGCCACTGCTGTGTGTGCTATCTCTCATTCAGTGGGCTATAGCAAGCCTATTTTTTTTTTTTTTTTTTAATATTATTTGGTTTCTAAAGTCTCCCTGAAAAAAAAAAAAACCTAAAAAAACAGTGGGAGAGTAATATTGCCCTTTCAGCTTGTGTGCCAGTCTTGACTCCTGGGTGTGCCACCTCTCTCCCTCTCATTCAGTGGGCCATAGAAAGCCTATTTATTTATTTTTTTTAATATTATTTGGTTTCTAATTCTCCCTGAAAAAAAAAAAAAAACCCTAAAAAAACAGTGGGAGAATAATATTGCCCTTTCAGCTTGTGTGCCAGTCTTGACTCCTGGGTGTGCCACCTCTCTCCCTCTCATTCAGTGGGCCATAGAAAGCCTATTTATTTATTTTTTTTTAATATTATTTGGTTTCTAAAGTCTCCCTGAAAAAAAAAAAAAAACCTAAAAAAACAGTGGGAGAGTAATATTGCCCTTTCAGCTTGTGTGCCAGTCTTGACTCCTGGGTGTGCCACCTCTCTCCCTCTCATTCAGTGGGCCATAGAAAGCCTATTTATTTTTTTTTTTAATATTATTTGGTTTCTAATTCTCCCTGAAAAAAAAAAAAAAAACCTAAAAAAACAGTGGGAGAATAATATTGCCCTTTCAGCTTGTGTGCCAGTCTTGACTCCTGGGTGTGCCACCTCTCTCCCTCTCATTCAGTGGGCCATAGAAAGCCTATTTATTTATTTTTTTAAATATTATTGGGTTTCTAAAGTCTCCCTGAAAAAACAAAAAATACATAAAAAAACAGTGGGAGAGTAATATTGCCCTTTCAGCTTGTGTGCCAGTCTTGACTCCTGGGTGTGCCACCTCTCTCCCTTTCATTCAGTGGGCCATAGAAAGCCTATTTATTTTTTTTTTAAAATATTATTGGGTTTCTAAAGTCTCCCTGAAAAAACAAAAAATACATAAAAAAACAGTGGGAGAGTAATATTGCCCTTTCAGCTTGTGTGCCAGTCTTGACTCCTGGGTGTGCCACCTCTCTCCCTTTCATTCAGTGGGCCATAGAAAGCCTATTTATTTTTTCCGTGATTTGTGTTCTAAATTCTACCTCAACACAAAAACACTACATCAATCAGTGGGAGAAAAATATTGGCCTCAGTCAGGGCTTGTGTGCCACTGCTGTGTGTGCTATCTCTCATTCAGTGGGCTATAGCAAGCCTATTTTTTTTTTTTTTTTTTTTTTTTTTTAATATTATTTGGTTTCTAAAGTCTCCCTGAAAAAAAAAAATAAATAAATTAGGTGGGAGATTAATATTGACATTAGTGCTTGAGTGACAGTCCTGCGTGTGTGTCATCTCTGTGATTTTGTGCCACAGAAAACAGAGTGTGTAACATTGTGCCTGATTTTCCTTGTGGTCTCACCAACCTGTTAAGGGATATTGAAATCATACTGAAGTTATAGCTCACCGTGTAAGTTGTTTGACAGCAACAAATAAAGTTACTTTGGTTAAGATTTTAAAACAATGAGGAAGTCTGGTGCAAGAGGTCGTCGTGGGCGTTCATTGTCAGCTGGTAATGATGGTAGTGGTAGTGGAGCATCAGGTGGTCGTGGGGATAAAAATATTCCACCTAAGTCTGGAGCTGTGGAGCCAGTTTCGTCGTCAGGCTACACAAGGCCTCGAACGCTCTCTTTTCTGGGAGTAGGAAAACCGCTTTTAAAGGCGGAGCAGCAACAGCAAGTTTTGGCTTACATTGCAGACTCAGCCTCTAGCTCTTTTGCCTCCTCTTCCGAAACTGGTAAATGTAAAAGCAGCGCGTCGCTTGTGGATGTTCACGGTCAGGGACAAGTCGCTTCCTTGTCCTCCTCAGCAAAAACTACAACAAGAGAGAAGGATGCAGCAGGCGACACAACGGGTCACTCCATGGAGCTCTTTACACATACCGTCCCTGGCTTAGAAAGTGAAACATTTAACAGGCCATGCCCATTACAAGTATATTCTGACATGGAGTGCACTGATGCACAGCCACAGCCAGAGTACTATGCTGCTCCTTTGACTCAGACCACCACATTGCCCTCTCAGGGTACAGATCCACAATCAGACCCTGATGAGACTATGTTGCCCCGCCACGAACGCTATACCACCGACCGACACAGTGACACAGACGAAGTTGCACACGAGCTCGAAGAGGAGGTAATAGATGACCCAGTTATTGACCCCGATTGGCAGCCAATGGGGGAACAGGGTGCAGGCGGCAGTAGTTCAGAAGCGGAGGTGGAGGAGGGGCCGCAGCAGGCATCAACATCGCAACAGGTTCCATCTGCCGGGCCCGTATCTGGACCAAAACGCGTGTCAAAGCCAAAACCTGTTGGAGCACAGCGTTGCCATCCGGTTAAAGCTCAGTCTGCAATCCCTGAAAAGGGATCCGAGTCTAGGAAGAGTGCAGTCTGGCATTTTTTTAAACAACATCCAACTGATCAGCGCAAAGTCATCTGTCAAAAATGTTCAACTAGCTTAAGCAGAGGTCAGAATCTGAAAAGTCTAAATACTAGTTGCATGCATAGACACTTAACCACCATGCATTTTCAAGCCTGGACTAACTACCAAACGTCCCTCAAGGTTGTAGCACCCTCGGCCAATGAAGCTAGTCAGCAACGCAACATCCCTTCCGTCACTGTAAGGCCACCATTTTCCGCACCACCGGCAGTATCTGTGCAGGTTTCTTTGCCAGCCAAAAGCAGTCAGGGTCAGGGAATCACCAGTTTTGTAGGAGGAAATATTGCATCTAGGGCACCGGCGGAAACAATACCGTCTCCAACCGTCTCTCAGTCTGCCATGTACACCGGCACACCCGAAAGTTCCACGATCTCCAGCTCTCCAGTCCAGCTCACCCTACATGAGACTCTGGTTAGAAAAAGGAAGTACTTATCCTCGCATCCGCGTACACAGGGTTTTAACGCCCACATAGCTAGACTAATCTCGTTAGAGATGATGCCCTACCGGTTAGTTGAAAGCGAAGCTTTCAAAGCCCTGATGGAGTACGCTGAACCACGATACGAGCTACCCAGTCGACACTTTTTTTCCAGAAAAGCCATCCCAGCCCTGCACCAGCATGTTAAACAGCGCATCGTCCATGCACTCAGGCAATCTGTGAGTACAAAGGTGCACCTGACTACAGATGCATGGACCAGTAGGCATGGCCAGGGACGTTATGTGTCCATCACGGCACACTGGGTGAATGTGGTGGATGCAGGGTCCACAGGCGACATCAATTTAGGGACAGTTGTGCCTAGCCCACGGTCTAGGAAACAGTTGGCTGTAGGCGTTCGCACCCCCTCCTCCTCCTCCTCCTCGTCCTCCTGCAGAAGCTACAGCTCTTCCACAGAACGCAGTCTGCCAACCACTCCATCGGCAGATGACACTGTTGCACACCAGTTGTCCCATTATGGGCCAGCTACTGCCAAGCGTCAGCAGGCTGTATTGGCTATGAAGTGCTTGGGCGACAATAGACACACCGCGGAAGTTCTGTCCGAGTTCTTGCAACAAGAAACGCAGTCGTGGCTGGGCACAGTAGATCTTGAGGCAGGCAAGGTAGTGAGTGATAACGGAAGGAATTTCATGGCTGCCATCTCCCTTTCCCAACTGAAACACATTCCTTGCCTGGCTCACACCTTAAACCTGGTGGTGCAGTGCTTATTGAAAACTTATCCTGGGTTCTCCGACCTGCTCCTCAAAGTGCGTGCACTTTGCTCACATATCCGACGTTCGCCTGTACACGCCAGCCGTATGCAGACCTGTCATGATCTCCATGGCCAGAGAACTAGCATAAGCCTCTATAGGAACAAGCTCTTGGAAGATGTAACTATACTGACCATGAACTAAACCTACCGCATCATCTAGAAGTAGCCAGGTAGCATGTCCTACTTTTTATCCCTATATGCCCAGCGCCGGCCGGAGAACTAAATAATGCTAGCAGAGGGAAATATAAGACCTGACTCACCTCTAGAGAAATGCCCAAAAAAAAAGGAGACAGAAGCCCCCCACATATATTGGCGGTGATATGAGATGAAACAACAAACGCAGCAGGAAAATAGTTTTAGCAAATTTGAGGTCCGCTTTCTAGATAGCAGAAGACAGAAAGCATACTTTCATGGTCAGTAGAAAACCCTAACAAAACACATCCAGAAATTACTTTAGGACTCTGGCATTAACTCATAATACCAGAGTGGCAATTCCTGATCAACAAGAGCTTTCCAGACACAGTAACGAAACTGCAGCTGTGAACTGGAACCAAAATACAAAAACAAAACATGGACGAATGTCCAACTTATCTAGTAGATGTCTGGGAGCAGGAACAAGCACAGAGAGGCTTCTGATAACATTGTTGACCGGCAAGCATCTAACAGAGAAGCCAGGTTATATAGCGACACCCAGATCTAATCAGAACAGGTGAACAGGGAAGATGATGTCACAAGTTCAATTCCACCAGTAGCCACCGGGGGAGCCCAGAATCCAAATTCACAACAGTACCCCCCCCTCAAGGAGGGGGCACCGAACCCTCACCAGAACCACCAGGGCGATCAGGATGGGCCCTATGAAAGGCACGAACCAGATCAGAGGCATGAACATCAGATGCAGTGACCCAAGAATTATCCTCCTGGCCATATCCCTTCCACTTGACCAGATACTGGAGTCTCCGTCTGGAAACACGGGAGTCTAGGATTTTTTCCCCAACGTACTCCAACTCACCCTCAACCAACACCGGAGCAGGAGGCTCAACGGAAGGCACAACCGGTGCCTCATACCTGCGCAATAACGACCGATGAAAAACGTTATGAATAGAAAAGGATGCAGGGAGGTCCAAACGGAAGGAAACAGGGTTAAGAATCTCCAATATTTTATACGGACCGATGAACCGAGGCTTAAACTTAGGAGATGAGACCCTCATAGGGACAAAACGAGAAGACAACCACACCAAATCTCCAACACAAAGCCGAGGACCAACACGACGGTGACGGTTGGCAAAAAGCTGAGTCTTCTCCTGGGACAACTTTAAATTGTCCATCACCTGCCCCCAGATATGATGCAATCTCTCCACCACCGCATCCACTCCAGGACAATCCGAGGATTCCATCTGACCGGAGGAAAATCGAGGATGGAACCCCGAATTACAGAAAAACGGGGAAACCAAGGTGGCAGAGCTGGCCCGATTATTGAGGGCGAACTCCGCCAATGGCAAAAAAGCAACCCAATCATCCTGGTCAGCAGACACAAAACACCTCAGATATGTCTCCAGGGTCTGATTAGTCCGCTCGGTCTGGCCATTAGTCTGAGGGTGAAAAGCAGACGAAAAAGACAAATCTATGCCCATCCTAGCACAAAATGCCCGCCAAAATCTAGACACAAATTGGGTTCCTCTATCAGAAACGATATTCTCAGGAATACCATGCAAACGAACAACATTTTGAAAAAACAGGGGCACCAACTCGGAAGAAGAAGGCAATTTGGGCAGGGGAACCAAATGAACCATCTTAGAAAAACGGTCACACACCACCCAGATGACAGACATCTTCTGAGAAACAGGCAGATCTGAAATAAAATCCATCGAGATGTGTGTCCAAGGCCTCTTAGGAATAGGCAAGGGCAACAATAATCCACTAGCCCGAGAACAACAAGGCTTGGCCCGAGCACAAACGTCACAAGACTGCACAAAGCCTCGCACATCTCGTGACAGGGAAGGCCACCAGAAGGATCTTGCCACCAAATCCCTGGTACCAAAAATTCCAGGATGACCTGCCAACGCAGAAGAATGCACCTCAGAGATGACTTTACTGGTCCAATCATCAGGAACAAACAGCCTATCAGGCGGACAACGATCCGGTCTATCCGCCTGAAACTCCTGCAAGGCCCGCCGCAGGTCTGGAGAAACGGCTGACAAGATAACTCCCTCCTTAAGAATACCTGTGGGGTCAGAGTTGCCAGGTGAATCAGGCTCAAAACTCCTAGAAAGGGCATCCGCCTTAACATTCTTAGAACCTGGTAGGTACGATACCACAAAATTAAACCGAGAAAAAAATAATGACCAGCGCGCCTGTCTAGGATTCAGGCGCCTGGCGGTCTCAAGATAAATCAAATTTTTGTGGTCAGTCAATACCACCACCTGATGTCTGGCCCCCTCGAGCCAATGGCGCCACTCCTCAAACGCCCACTTCATGGCCAAAAGCTCCCGATTCCCAACATCATAATTCCGCTCAGCGGGCGAAAATTTACGGGAAAAGAAGGCACAAGGCCTCATCACGGCGCAGTCAGAACTTTTCTGCGACAACACTGCCCCAGCTCCGATCTCAGAAGCGTCGACCTCAACCTGAAAAGGAAGAGTCACATCAGGCTGACGCAACACAGGGGCAGAAGAAAAACAGCGCTTAAGCTCCTGAAAGGCCTCCACAGCATCAGGGGACCAATTAGCAACATCAGCACCCTGTCTAGTCAAATCGGTCAATGGCTTAACGACATCCGAAAAACCAGAAATAAATCGACGATAAAAGTTGGCAAAGCCCAAAAATTTCTGAAGACTTTTAAGAGAAGAGGGCTGCGTCCAATCACAAATAGCTTGAACCTTGACAGGATCCATCTCAATGGAAGAGGGAGAAAAAATATATCCCAAAAAGGAAATTCTCTGAACCCCAAAAACGCACTTAGAACCCTTGACACACAGAGAATTAGACCGCAAAACCTGAAAAACCCTCTTAACTTGCCGGACATGAGAGTCCCAGTCATCCGAAAAAATCAGAATATCATCCAGATACACTATCATAAATTTATCCAAAAAATCGCGGAAAATATCATGCATAAAGGACTGGAAGACTGAAGGGGCATTAGAAAGACCAAAAGGCATCACCAAATACTCAAAGTGGCCCTCGGGCGTATTAAATGCGGTTTTCCACTCATCCCCCTGCCTGATCCGCACCAAATTATACGCCCCACGGAGATCAATCTTAGAGAACCACTTGGCCCCCTTTATGCGAGCAAACAAATCAGTCAGCAACGGCAATGGGTATTGATATTTAACCGTGATTTTATTCAAAAGCCGATAATCAATACATGGTCTCAAAGAGCCGTCTTTTTTTGACACAAAGAAAAAACCGGCTCCTAAGGGAGATGACGATGGACGAATATGTCCCTTTTCCAAGGACTCCTTTATATATTCTCGCATAGCAGTATGTTCAGGCACAGACAGATTAAATAAACGACCCTTTGGGTATTTACTACCCGGAATTAAATCTATAGCACAATCGCACTCACGGTGCGGAGGTAGTGAACCAAGCTTGGGTTCTTCAAAGACGTCACGATAGTCAGACAGGAACTCAGGGATTTCAGAGGGAATAGATGATGAAATGGACACCAAAGGTACGTCCCCATGAGTCCCCTTACATCCCCAGCTCAACACAGACATAGCTCTCCAGTCAAGGACTGGGTTGTGAGACTGCAGCCATGGCAATCCCAGCACCAAATCCTCATGTAGATTATACAGCACTAGAAAACGAATAGTCTCCTGGTGATCCGGATTAATACACATAGTCACTTGTGTCCAGTATTGTGGTTTATTATTAGCCAATGGGGTGGAGTCAATCCCCTTCAGAGGAATAAGAGTTTCCAAAGGCTCTAAATCATACCCACAACGATTGGCAAAGGACCAATCCATAAGACTCAAAGCGGCGCCAGAGTCGATATAGGCGTCAGTAGTAATAGATGACAAAGAGCAAATCAGGGTCACAGACAAAATAAATTTAGACTGTAAAGTGCCAATGGAAACAGATTTATCAAGCTTTTTAGTACGTTTAGAGCATGCTGATATAACATGAGTAGAATCCCCACAATAGAAACACAACCCATTTTTCCGTCTAAAATTCTGCCGCTCGCTTCTGGACAGAATTCTATCACACTGCATGCTTTCTGGCGTCTTCTCAGTGGACACCGCCAGATGGTGCACTGGTTTGCGCTCCCGCAGACGCCTATCGATCTGAATGGCCATTGTCATGGACTCATTCAGACCCGCAGGCACAGGGAACCCCACCATAACATCCTTAATGGCATCAGAGAGACCCTCTCTGAAAGTAGCCGCCAAGGCACACTCATTCCACTGAGTAAGCACAGACCATTTACGGAATCTTTGGCAGTAAATTTCAGCTTCATCTTGCCCCTGCGATAGGGACATCAAAGTTTTTTCTGCCTGAAGTTCCAAATGAGGTTCCTCATACAGCAAGCCCAAGGCCAAAAAAAACGCATCCACATTGCGCAACGCAGGATCCCCTGGTGCCAATGCAAAAGCCCAGTCTTGAGGGTCGCTGCGGAGCAAGGAAATCACAATCCCAACCTGCTGTGCAGGGTCTCCAGCAGAACGAGATTTCAGGGACAAAAATAGCTTACAATTATTTCTAAAATTCTGAAAGCTAGATCTATTCCCTGAGAAGAATTCCGGCAAAGGAATTCTCGGCTCAGATACCGGAGCATGAATAATAAAATCTTGCAAATTTTGTACTTTCGTGGTGAGATTATTCAAACCTGCAGTTACACTCTGAAGATCCATTATTAACAGGTGAACACAAAGCCATTCAAAGATTATAAGGAGAGAGAAAAAAAAGAAAGACTGCAGCATAGACAGACTGGCAAGTGATCCAATTAAGAGCACAGAAAAAAAAAAAAAAAAAAAAAAAAAAAAAAACTCTCAGCAGACTTCTTATTTCTCTCCTTTCTCAGCCAAGGATTTTAACCCTTTAGTGGGCCGGTCAAACTGTCATGATCTCCATGGCCAGAGAACTAGCATAAGCCTCTATAGGAACAAGCTCTTGGAAGATGTAACTATACTGACCATGAACTAAACCTACCGCATCATCTAGAAGTAGCCAGGTAGCATGTCCTACTTTTTATCCCTATATGCCCAGCGCCGGCCGGAGAACTAAATAATGCTAGCAGAGGGAAATATAAGACCTGACTCACCTCTAGAGAAATGCCCAAAAAAAAAGGAGACAGAAGCCCCCCACATATATTGGCGGTGATATGAGATGAAACAACAAACGCAGCAGGAAAATAGTTTTAGCAAATTTGAGGTCCGCTTTCTAGATAGCAGAAGACAGAAAGCATACTTTCATGGTCAGTAGAAAACCCTAACAAAACACATCCAGAAATTACTTTAGGACTCTGGCATTAACTCATAATACCAGAGTGGCAATTCCTGATCAACAAGAGCTTTCCAGACACAGTAACGAAACTGCAGCTGTGAACTGGAACCAAAATACAAAAACAAAACATGGACGAATGTCCAACTTATCTAGTAGATGTCTGGGAGCAGGAACAAGCACAGAGAGGCTTCTGATAACATTGTTGACCGGCAAGCATCTAACAGAGAAGCCAGGTTATATAGCGACACCCAGATCTAATCAGAACAGGTGAACAGGGAAGATGATGTCACAAGTTCAATTCCACCAGTAGCCACCGGGGGAGCCCAGAATCCAAATTCACAACACAGACCTATCAGCGGTCTTTGAACCTTCCCCAGCATCGCCTAATCATAGACGTTGCAACAAGGTGGAACTCAACACTGCACATGCTTCAGAGACTGTGCGAACAGAGGCGTGCTGTTATTTATTTGTGGGAGGATACACGGGCAGGCAGTAGGATGGCAGACATGGAGTTGTCAGGTGTGCAGTGGTCTAAGATACAAGACATGTGTCAAGTCCTTCAGTGCTTTGAGGAATGCACACGGCTGGTTAGTGCAGACAACGCCGTAATAAGCATGAGCATCCCCCTAATGCGTCTGCTGATGCAAAGTTTGACGCACATAAAGGAGCAGGCGTCTGCACCAGAGGAAGAGGAAAGCCTTGATGACAGTCAGCCATTGTCTGGTCAGGGCAGTGTACAGGACGAGGTAGCGGGCGAAGAGGAGGTGGAGGACGAGGAGGATGATGGGGATGAGTATATTTTTAATGCCGAACCTTTCCCGGGGGCACAGGAATTTGGTTGCGTGTCACGGCCGGGTTCTGGTTTTTTGAGGGACACAAGTGACGTAGATTTGCCTGCAACTGCCCCTCAACCAATCACAACCGGAGATTTGACAACTGGAACTTTGGCCCACATGGCGGATTATGCCTTACGTATCCTAAAAAGGGACACACGCATTACGAAAATGATGAACGATGACGATTACTGGTTGGCCTGCCTCCTTGATCCACGCTATAAAGGCAAATTGCAAAATATTATGCCACATGAGAACTTGGAACTAATATTAGCAACCAAACAATCAACTCTTGTTGACCGTTTGCTTCAGGCATTCCCAGCACACAGCGCACGTGATCGTTCTCACACGAGCTCCAGGGGGCAGCAGACTAGGAGTGTTAGGGGTGCACACATCAGAAGTGGCGTTGGACAGAGGGGTTTTCTGACCAGGTTGTGGAGTGATTTTGCTATGACCGCAGACAGGACAGGTACTGCTGCATCAATTGAAAGTGACAGGAGACAACATTTGTCCAGTATGGTTACTAACTATTTTTCATCCCTTATCGATGTTCTCCCTCAACCGTCATTCCCATTTGATTACTGGGCCTCCAAATTAGACACCTGGCCAGAATTGGCAGAATATGCATTGCAGGAGCTTGCTTGCCCGGCAGCAAGTGTCCTATCAGAAAGAGTATTCAGTGCTGCAGGTTCAATATTAACCGAAAAAAGGACTCGTCTGGCTACCCAAAATGTTGACGATCTAACATTCATTAAAATGAACCACAACTGGATTTCGAAATCTTTTGCCCCACCTTGCCCGGCCGACACCTAGCTTTCCTATGAAAAGCTCTTGCCTGTGAATTACTTTTCTAATGTCTAATTTGCTGCAGCTGATTGTACAGCATACGACATGTTTACACCTCCCTAAATGGCAAAACTCCCCACACGGGGCCGTGGTATCGCGACTTGGCGCAAGCACCCGTGAGACTGCTGTTTGTCTGAAGAGGTGGGTGTGCTCGCTTTTGGTTGACGGCATTGCTACTGGGTCCCTCATAGTACAATGTAGTGTCTCTGGCGGTGGTGGTGCGCACCCAACGTCAGACACACCGTTGTAACATGAGGGGCCCTGGGGCGGTCCCGCCGGCCTCAAGAGAGTTCCCCCCTACCCCAGCTCAAAATGTGCTCTACCACGTGCAAAATTATGTCGCACAGCTCCACCAATCTTTAGTCTATTCGCTGACATCATTCAATGTCTGGCACTGACAATACAAATTTGTAGACATCTATGATGCAACTTAAAGTAGTCTGTGTCTGTGTCCTATATTGGCACCATTAAATAGTTACTGCCAAATTACTATGTCAGAAACTCAGTAGATGAGCCCACCCCTGTACCTAAGTATGCCACCTTTTTTTTTTGTTTTGGTTGTTTTGCGAGACATTAACATCTATTTATATTTTGAGAGTACTGGGACAGACACTCCTTGCACTACTCCTCCACTCACCACCAAGCTGCCTGTGTATCCATGTAACCGCTGTAAAACTGCCATGAGCCTATTGTTTGTTATTTTAGGCCTTTGATAGCCTGTCTGCGGTCCCTACTTTAAATACTCCTCCACTGACCACCAAGCTGCCTGCCCGTGTATCCATGTAACCGCTGTAAAACTGCCATGAGCCTATTGTTTGTTATTTTAGGCCTTTGATAGCCTGTCTGCGGCCCCTACTTGCAATACTCCTCCACTGACCACCAAGCTGCCTGCCCGTGTATCCATGTAACCGCTGTAAAACTGCCATGAGCCTATTGTTTGTTATTTTAGGCCTTTGATAGCCTGTCTGCGGTCCCTACTTTAAATACTCCTCCACTGACCACCAAGCTGCCTGCCCGTGTATCCATGTAACCGCTGTGAAACTGCCATGAGCCTATTGTTTGTTATGTTAGGCCTTTGATAGCCTGTCTGCGGTCCCTACTTTAAATACTCCTCCACTGACCAGACCACTGCTGCCCGTGTACCCCTGGAACCAATTATAAAGTGCCTACAGCCAGCCCATTTTCTTATGTTAGGCCTTTGAAGCCTGTCTGCGGTCCCTACTTTAAATACTCCTCCACTGACCAGACCACTGCTGCCCGTGTACCCCTGGAACCAATTATAAAGTGCCTACAGCCAGCCCATTTTCTTATGTTAGGCCTTTGAAGCCTGTCTGCGGTCCCTACTTTAAATACTCCTCCACTGACCACCAAGCTGCCTGCCCGTGTATCCATGTAACCGCTGTAAAACTGCCATGAGCCTATTGTTTGTTATTTTAGGCCTTTGATAGCCTGTCTGCGGTCCCTACTTTAAATACTCCTCCACTGACCACCAAGCTGCCTGCCCGTGTATCCATGTAACCGCTGTAAAACTGCCATGAGCCTATTGTTTGTTATTTTAGGCCTTTGATAGCCTGTCTGCGGCCCCTACTTGCAATACTCCTCCACTGACCACAATGCTGCCTGGAGTGCCTGCCTGTGTATCCATGTAACCGATGTAAAACTGCCATGACTGCCTACTGTTTGTTATTTTAGGCCTTTGATAGCCTGTCTGCAGCCCCTACTTGCAATACTCCTCCACTGACCACACCAATGCTGCCCGTGTACCCCTGGAACCTATTTAAAAGTTCATAGAGCCTAGTTATATATTTTATTTACTATTAATAAGGCCATGATGGACTACGCTGTACCACGCTACAAGCTAACCAGTCGACACTTCTTTTGCGAGAAAAGCCATCCCAACCCTCCACCAGCATGTAGAAGACCGCATTGTCCATGCACTCTGGCAATCTGTGAGTACAAAGGTGCACCTGACAACAGACGCATGGACCTGTAGGCATGGCCACGGAAGATTACGTGTCCATTACGGCGCAATGGGTTAATGTGGTGGATGCATGGTCCACAGGGGACAGCCTACTAAGTCTGTCTGCAGTCCCTAATTCAAATTGTCCTCCACTGTCTAAATCGGAACTTCCACCTTCTGGCTTTCGGCCTATAGTATCAGAAATTAAACTGCATTTGGCCTTCAACTTTGGTTAGGGCCTACTAACGGCTTCTGCCCCTCCCTGGTGTTGCCCTCAACTAAATAAAGCTGAGCTTCAACCTTCTGCTCCAAATTACCATTTTGAAAAATGCAATAGGCTTTTCAGGCCTACAAAAGGTGTCTGTCTGTGTGCCCCTCCCTGGTGTTGTCCTCAACTAAATAAAGCTGAGCTTCAACCTTCCGGCTCTCATTATGTGGTTTTAAAAAAAAAAATGGTGGTTAGGGCCTACTAACGGCTTCTGCCCCTCCCTGGTGTTGCCCTCAACTAAATAAAGCTGAGCTTCAACCTTCTGCTCCAAATTACCATTTTGAAAAATGCAATAGGCTTTTCAGGCCTACTAAAGGTGTCTGTCTGTGTGCCCCTCCCTGGTGTTGTCCTCAACTAAATAAAGCTGAGCTTCAACCTTCCGGCTCTCATTATGTGGTTTTAAAAAAAAAAATGGTGGTTAGGGCCTACTAACGGCTTCTGCCCCTCCCTGGTGTTGTCCTCAACTAAATAAAGCTGAGCTTCAACCTTCCGGCTCTCATTATGTGGTTTTAAAAAAAAAAATGGTGGTTAGGGCCTACTAACGGCTTCTGCCCCTCCCTGGTGTTGCCCTCAACTAAATAAAGCTGAGCTTCAACCTTCTGCTCCAAATTACCATTTTGAAAAATGCAATAGGCTTTTCAGGCCTACTAAAGGTGTCTGTCTGTGTGCCCCTCCCTGGTGTTGTCCTCAACTAAATAAAGCTGAGCTTCAACCTTCCGGCTCTCATTATGTGGTTTTAAAAAAAAAAATGGTGGTTAGGGCCTACTAACGGCTTCTGCCCCTCCCTGGTGTTGCCCTCAACTAAATAAAGCTGAGCTTCAACCTTCTGCTCCAAATTACCATTTTGAAAAATGCAATAGGCTTTTCAGGCCTACTAAAGGTGTCTGTCTGTGTGCCCCTCCCTGGTGTTGTCCTCAACTAAATAAAGCTGAGCTTCAACCTTCCGGCTCTCATTATGTGGTTTTAAAAAAAAAAATGGTGGTTAGGGCCTACTAACGGCTTCTGCCCCTCCCTGGTGTTGTCCTCAACTAAATAAAGCTGAGCTTCAACCTTCCGGCTCTCATTATGTGGTTTTAAAAAAAAAAATGGTGGTTAGGGCCTACTAACGGCTTCTGCCCCTCCCTGGTGTTGCCCTCAACTAAATAAAGCTGAGCTTCAACCTTCTGCTCCAAATTACCATTTTGAAAAATGCAATAGGCTTTTCAGGCCTACTAAAGGTGTCTGTCTGTGTGCCCCTCCCTGGTGTTGTCCTCAACTAAATAAAGCTGAGCTTCAACCTTCCGGCTCTCATTATGTGGTTTTAAAAAAAAAAATGGTGGTTAGGGCCTACTAACGGCTTCTGCCCCTCCCTGGTGTTGTCCTCAACTAAATAAAGCTGAGCTTCAACCTTCCGGCTCTCATTATGTGGTTTTAAAAAAAAAAATGGTGGTTAGGGCCTACTAACGGCTTCTGCCCCTCCCTGGTGTTGCCCTCAACTAAATAAAGCTGAGCTTCAACCTTCTGCTCCAAATTACCATTTTGAAAAATGCAATAGGCTTTTCAGGCCTACAAAAGGTGTCTGTCTGTGTGCCCCTCCCTGGTGTTGTCCTCAACTAAATAAAGCTGAGCTTCAACCTTCCGGCTCTCATTATGTGGTTTTAAAAAAAAAAATGGTGGTTAGGGCCTACTAACGGCTTCTGCCCCTCCCTGGTGTTGTCCTCAACTAAATAAAGCTGAGCTTCAACCTTCCGGCTCTCATTATGTGGTTTTAAAAAAAAAAATGGTGGTTAGGGCCTACTAACGGCTTCTGCCCCTCCCTGGTGTTGTCCTCAACTAAATAAAGCTGAGCTTCAACCTTCCGGCTCTCATTAAGTGGTTTTAAAAAAAAAAAATGGTGGTTAGGGCCTACTAACGGCTTCTGCCCCTCCCTGGTGTTGCCCTCAACTAAATAAAGCTGAGCTTCAACCTTCTGCTCCAAATTACCATTTTGAAAAATGCAATAGGCTTTTCCGGCCTACTAAAGGTGTCTGTCTGTGTGCCCCTGCCTGGTGTTGCCCTCAACTAAATAAAGCTGAGCTTCAACCTTCTGCTCCAAATTACCATTTTAAAAAATGCAATAGGCTTTTCCGGCCTACTAAAGGTGTCTGCCCCTCCCTGGTGTTGTCCTCAACTGAACAAAGCTGAGCTTCCACATTCTGGCTTTCGCCCTATACTATCAGATATTAAACTGCATTTGGCCTACTAGTGTGGTTAGGCCCTTGAAACAGTGTCTGCTGCTCTTGGGTTTGCTACTCCACTGAACAAAGCAATGCCGCCTGTTTAGTCCTGTTACCAATTTTGAACTGCATGTAGCCTACTTTATTCTTTGGCCCTATATCTGTTTCCTCCTCATCCTGCCCATTGCCCAGCCACTGCTAAATGAGTCTGCTGGTACATTGACCTAGACCACTACATTCCCCTTGTACTCTACACAGCCAGAATCTGTCCCTGCTGAAAGTAAGGTTCCCCTTCCCGCATGTTATACCACCTTACACAGGGACAAAGAGGAAGGTGCAGATGAAAGTGCAGGTTCCTTCATCAGGTGGGGGGGCATACTCGTTGGCGACGTCATTGGCACAGGGCCCCTCAGAGTACGCAAAAGTGTCGCTGCTGGTGGGAGGCGCCCCCGCCATGCAAACACACCGCCGTACTTTGAGGGGCCCTGTGCCAGTGGCAATGCGAACGAGTGGGCCCCCCCCCTGCTTGCTCAGGATCACAGCACTTGCAACTTTTAAATACTTACCTTTCCCTGCAACACCGCCGTGACGTAGTCCGCATTTCCTGGGCCCACGAAAAACTTGAGCCAGCCCTACTCCCCCCACAACTTTCCCCCAATTCCCTATGCCCAACTATTATTATACAGTTAATTAAGATTGGCAAGCTTCAGAAACAAGAATGGATGTTTTTGGCATTAAAATGGGCACTGTAGGTGTTTTCCTGGCCTCCACTCACTGCCGACTATGCTTCCCCATTGACTTGCATTGGGTTTCGTGTTTCGGTCGATCCCCGACTTTTAGCGATAATCGGCCGACTGCACTCGACTCGACTCTGGACAAAATCGGGTTTCCCAAAACCCTACTCGATCTTAAAAAAATGAAAGTCGCTCAACCCTAATGGGCACTGTAGGTGTTTTCCTGTCCTCCACTCACTGCCGACTTTGATTCCCCATTGACTTGCATTGGGTTTCGTGTTTCAGTCGGCCCCCGACTTTTCGCAATAATCGACCTATTTCACCCGACCCAACTTTTGACAGAGTCGGGTTTCGCGAAACCCGACTCGATCCGAAAAAAGTAAAAGTCGCTCAACTCTATTCAAGACTTCACAGCTCACATTGCATGTCAGACCAAATGAAAATCATGAGGTCAAAAGAACTGGCCATGGAGCTCGGAGATAAAATTGTGGCAAGGCACAGATCTGGCCAAGGTTATAGCAGAATTCCTGCAGTACTCAAGGTTCCTAAGAACACAGTGGCCTCCACAATCCTTAAATGGAAGACGTTTGTTACCACCAGAAGTCTTCCTAGACCTAGCCGTCCAGCCAAACTGAGCAATCATGGGAGAAGAGCCTTGTTGAGAGAGGTAAAGAAGAACCCCAAGATCACTGTGGCTGAGGTCCAGAGATACAATAGGGAGATGGGAGAAAGTTCCACAAAGTCAACTATCACTGCAGCCCTCCACCAGTTGGGCCTTTATGGCAGAGTGGCCTGATGGAAGCCTCTCCTTAGAGCAAGACATGAAAGCCTGCATAGAGTTTGCTAAAAAATACAGGACTCCCAGACTATGAGAAATAGGATTTTCTGGGCTGATGAGGCAAAAATAGACCTTTTTGGTGATAATTCTAAGCGGTATGTATGAAGAAAACAAGGCACTGCTCATCACATGCCCAATACAATCCCATCAGTGAAACATGGTGGTGGCAGCATCATGCTATGGTGTGTTTTTCAGCTGCAGGGACAGGACGACTGGTTGTCATTGAAGGAAACATGAATGTGGCCAACTACAGAGACATCCTGGTTGAAAACCTCTTCCAGAGTGCTCTGGATCTCAGACTTGGACGAAGGTTCACCCTCCAAAAATACAATGACCGCAAGCACACAGGTAAAATAACAAAGGAGTGGCTTCAGAACAACTCTGTGACCATTCTTGACTGGCCCAACCAGAGCCCTGATCTAAACCCAATTGAGCATCTCTGTATAGACATGAAAATAGCTGTCCAGCAACTTTCACCGTCCAACCTGACGGAACTGGAGAGGATCTGCATGGAAAAATGGCAGAGGATCCCCAAATCCAGGTGTGAAAAACCTGTTGTATCATTCCCAAGAAGACTCATGGCTGAAATAGCACAAAAGGGGGCTTCTACTTAATACTGAACAAAGGGTCTGAATACTTATAACCATGTGATATTTCAGTTTTTCTTTTTTAATAAATTTGCAAAAATTACTACATTTCTGTTTTTTTCAGTCAAGATGGCGTGCAGAGTATACATTAATGAGAAAAAAAATTAACTTACCAAATGGCTGCAATGAAACAAAGAGTGAAAAATTTAAAGGGGTATGAATACTTACCATACCCACTGTATATATACATACAGCTCTGGCACAAATTAAGAGACCACTGCAAAATGTTCAGTTTGCCTGATGTTTCCCTTTATAGGTATATTTGTGAGTAAATTTTAAATTGTTCTTTTATTATATAAACTTCTAACATGTCTCCAAATTTCCAAGCAATAATTTTTGTATTTTTTTCTGACAAAGAAAAATGGTCAAAATTTAAAAAAACCCAGTGCTTTCAGACCTCAAATAATGCAAAGAAAACACGTTCATAATCATTTAGAAACAACAATACTAATGTTTTATCTCAGGAAGAGTTCAGAAATCAATATTTTGTTGAATATCTATGATTATTAATCACAGCTTAATTTTTGCCAGAGCTGTATGTATGTGTGTGTATGTATATATATATATATATATATATATATATATATATATATATATATATATATATATATATTTATAGAAAAAGAGGAACAGCGCCAGAATAATACCTTAAGGTGTGCACGCTCCCCTGACAGGCATTCTGATGGCCTTTCGGACAGTAAAGAAAAAGGGAAACAGCTTGAGAAAAGATTTGTTTTATCCGAAACGTTGCCACCCCACAGGGCATTACATACTACATTCATATACTAGAACGAGAATAACATGAAGGACAGTCTGTCAGGGAGAGAATAACATGGAGAACAGTCTGTGAGGGAGAGAATAACATGGAGGACAGTCTGTGAGGGAGAGAATAACATGAAGGACAGTCTGTGAGGGAGATAATAACATGGAGGACAGTGTGTGAGGGAGAGAATAACATGGAGGACAGTCTGTGAGGGAGAGAATAAAAATTTTCCCCGTTTTTCAGTTTATCATATGGTAAATTAAATGGTGTCTTTGAAAACTCTAAGTCATCCTGTAGAAAACAAGCTGTCATACAGCGATGGATGACTAATAAAGTTTTGGCTCTTAAAATAAAGACAGGAGAAAAACAATGGCAGTGTGTCCAATGGGTTAAAACATAAATGTAAGCACTAATGTAATGTTATATGAATATTAGATGTTGGCCCGATTCTAACGCATCGGTATCTACTATATAATCGTCTAATTCTGTCTGTCTGTAAATCCCGCGTCGCTGATTAGTCTCGCCAGCTGCCCATGACCAATCAGCGACAGGCGCAGTCCAGCTGCGAATTGGCACGGGATTTGAACCACGCTTCGCTGATTGGTCGCGCCCAGCCGGCCGTGATCAATCCGTGATATTGGCTCGTGATTTAAACCCCGCTGCGCTGATTGGTCGCGCCCGGCCAACCGCAAACAATCAGCGACAGGCGCAGTCCTGCTGCGAATTGGCGCAGGATTTGAACCACGTCTTCGCTGATTGGTCGTGGCCGGCCGGGTGCGACCAGTTAATGATATTGTCGCAGGATTTAAACACCGCTTCACTGATAATGTATATATTTTACACGGAAAATCATGTGTATCCATTGCATTATTTTTAAATCTTCATAAGTAAACTACATACATATTCTAGAATAACCGATGCGTTAGAATCGGGCAACCATTATATATATATATATATAATATATATATATATATATATATATATATATATATATATATATATATGTGTATATATATATATATATATATATATATATATATATATATATATATATACAGTACAGACCAAAAGTTTGGACACACCTTCTCATTTAAAGATTTTTCTGTATTTTCATTGCTATGAAAATTGTAAATTCACACTGAAGGCATCAAAACTGTGAATTAACACATGTGGAATTATATACTTAACAAAAAAGTATGAAACAACAGAAATTATGTCTTACTAGATGGTGGCCCGATTCTAATGTATCGGGTATTCTAGAATATGCATGTCCACATAGTACTGTATATTGCACAGCCCACGTAGTATATTGCCCAGCCCACGTAGTATATTGCCCAGCCCACGTAGTATATTGCCCAGCCCACGTAGTATATTGCCCAGTGACGTAGTATATTGCCCAACAACGTAGTATATTGCCCAACGACGTAGTATATTGCCCAGTGACGTAGTATATTGCCCAGTGACGTAGTATATTGCCCAGCCACGTAGTATATTGCCCAGTGACGTACTATATTCCCCAGTGACGTAGTATATTGCCCAGTGATGTAGTATATTGCCCAGCCACGTAGTATATTGCCCAGTAACATAGTATATTGCCCAGTGATGTAGCATATTGCCCAGTAATGTAGTATATTGCCCAGCCACATAATATATTGCCCAGCTACGTAGTATATTGCCCGGTAACGTAGTATATTGGCCAGTGACGCAGTATATTGCCCAGCCACATAGTATATTGCCCAGCCACGTAGTATATTGCCCAGTAACGTAGTATATTGCCCAGCAACGTAGTATATTGCCCAGTGACATAGTATATTGCCCAGCCACGTAGTATATTGCCCAGCTACATAGTATATTGCCCAGCTACGTAGCATATTGGCCAGTCACGTAGTATATTGCCCAGCCACATAGTATATTGCCCAGCCACATAGTATATTGCCCAGTGACGTAGTATACAGCACAGAGCCATGTAGTATATTGCACAGCGACGTAGTATACAGCACAGAGCCACGTAGTATATTGCCCAGCCATGTAGTATATTGGCCAGTTACGTAGTATATTGTCCAGCTACGTAGTATATTGCCCAGCCACGTATGTCACAGGTTAAAAAATAAAAAATAAACATATACTCACCTTCCAGGGACCCTTGTACTCCTGTCGCCTCCTTTTCGCGCAGGCCCTGTTATGACGTCGCGGTCACATGACCGTGTCACGGTCACATGACCGTGATGTCATGGCAGGTCCTTGTCGCAGACCATCCTTAGCACTGGAACCTGCCGCTTGCATGGAGCAGTCACCGGAGCGTCGCGAGGAGTGGGAAAGGTGAGTATATAATGATTTTTTATTTTTTTAAATTATTTTTAAACATTAGTTGTTTTTACTATTGACGCTGCATAGTAATAGTAAAAACTTGGTTACACAGGGTTAATAGCGGCGGTAACGGAGTGAGTTACCCGTGGCATAACGTGGTCCGTTACCGCTGGCATTAACCCTGTGTGAGTGGTGACTGCGGGGAGTATGGAGCGGGCGCCGGGCACTGACTGCAGGGGAGTAGGGAGGGACTAATCGGACTGTGGCCATCGCTGATTGGTCGCGGCAGCCATGACAGGCAGCTGGCGAGACCAATCAGCGACTTGGATTACATGACAGACAGAGACCGCGACCAATGAATATCCGTGACAGAAAGAAAGACAGACAGAAGGACAGACAGAAAGACGGAAGTACCCCTTAGACAATTATATAGTAGATATTCTAGGTTCTTCAAATTAGCCACCTTTTGCTTTGATGACTGCTTTGCACACTCTTGGCATTCTCTTGATGAGCTTCAAGAGGTAGTCCCCGGGAATGGTCAGACCAACGCACTGATTTCCACTGGTCTAATGTCCATTCCTTGTGTTCTTTAGCTCAAACAAGTCTCTTCTGCTTGTTGCCTGTCCTTAGCAGTGGTTTCCTAGCAGCTATTTTACCTTGAAGACCTGCTGCGCAAAGTCTCCTCTTAACAGTTGTTGTAGAGATGTGTCTGCTGCTAGAACTCTGTGTGGCATCGACCTGATCTCTAATCTGAGCTGCTGTTAACCTGCGATTTCTGAGGCTGGTGACTCGGATAAACTTATCCTCAGAAGCAGAGGTGACTCTTGGTCTTCCCTTCCTGGGGCGGTCCTCATTTGAGCCAGTTTCTTTGTAGCGCTTGATGGTTTTTGCAACTGCACTTGGGGACACTTTCAAAGTTTGCCCAATTTTTTGGACTGACTGACCTTCATTTCTTAAAGTAATGATGGCCACTCTTTTTCTTTACTTAGCTGCTTTTTTCTTGCCATAATACAAATTCTAACAGTCTATTCAGTAGGACTATCAGCTGTGTATCCACCAGACTTCTGCACAACACAACTGATGGCCCAACCCCATTTATAAGGCAAGAAATCCCACTTATTATACCTGACAGGGCACACCTGTGAATTGAAAACCATTCCCGGTGACTACCTCTTGAAGCTCATCAATAGAATGCCAAGAGTGTGCAAAGCAGTCATCAAAGCAAAAGGTGGCTACTTTGAAGAACCTACAATATAAGACATATTTTCAGTTGTTTCACACTTTTTTGTTAAGTATATAATTCCACATGTGTTAATTCATAGTTTTGATGCCTTCAGTGTAAGTGTACAATTTTCATAGTTATGAAAATACAGAAAAATGTATAAATGAGAAGGTGTGTCCAAACTTTTGGTCTGTACTGTATGTATATAATTTTGCCTAAAATGCAACAAAAGGGAGAAAGGCCATCTTTAACTTTAACCCATTTAGAGATCATTTCATCTTCAACTTGCCTGTTTGCAAAAACAGTCATTTTGACCAGAGGTGCACAAACTTTGCATGCCACTGTATGTAAGAATACCATTGAGGTTACATTCAGAGGCCTGTGAAGCAACTGGTGTAATGGTAGACCCCTTTCAGATGTGCCATTTATACTTTGTCCAAATTATATATCTGCATATTTTATAATAATAGATGCAAATACTTGGTCTATAGCACAGATCCCAAAATCCTCTTTTTTATTTCTTTATCACTACTCTACCTTCTTCTCTCTGCATATTTTTTTCTTATCTTTGTTTCCTCACTTTTAACTTGTCTCATCTATTTTCTAGCCCACTTAACGCTTCAGCGCTGTCTGAGCTTACAGAAAAGATTTTACTGCATAGAAGAAATTCTCCTTCGGTCACGTTTTCATTATATAAAGAGGTGAATAAAAAGGTTTAGTAGATAAAGAATCAAAAATTTTAGAACTATAGCTTGCATTTGTCAAGAAAGGGCCAGGTTTAAAGAGAACAGCTGTGTAAAGGGATTTGAAGGTAATCTAGGTTTTCAGTGTACATCCACAGAACATATATTCTTTAGGCAAAAGTTTTTTTTTTTAATTCCCCAGAGCATTTTATATAAACATACAAGTTTCCTTATATAAGTAATATAATGATTTCTATAGGAAGAGCTGAGTCATATAGTATTAAGAGTATATTTGTGAAATCTTACAAATCATAAGGCTTGTAGCAAGTAATATTAAATAAATATAACTTTTTGTTCATTAACAATCTAATTTTCATTCAGTAAAAAAATCATAATATGACTGAAAGGTCTATTTTTGTCTATAAAAAAGATCACCTAACCACCAAATTTTTATTTGTGTGTGTCCAATTGCTGGGATGCCCACTACTCTTGAGAATTAAGAACTTATGTGCTCCATTATCCCATACAACAGCTCTGTTTAAAGCCAACAACATTTAAGAAGATAGCCAAGCAATGTGCCAGCAATGATCCCTCTTATATAATTTGGATGAAGTTACTGTTCACATTCATTACTGACCACTCTGTTCAACTCCTCCTGGCTGCAGTTGTGCAGCCAATGGAGATCCAAAGAAGGTCTTTTTTGACAATCGGTTGAGGGAGCAGTGGTGGGATATCCAGTGGATAGATGATACTTTGAAGGGACTACAATACAATTGTAAAGCCCATACAGTTGGGAAAATAAGTATTTGATACACTGCCCATTTTGCAAGTTTTCTCACCTACAAAGAATGAAGAGATCTATAATTTTTGTCATAGGTATACTTTAACTGTGAGACACAGTCTTAAAAAAAAATCCAGAAAATCACATTGTATGATTTTTACATAATTAATTTGCATTTTATTGCCTATATTGCCTATTAAAACTTGTAGTTCTTGACCAAGTTTGCACACACTGCAGCTGGCATTTTGGCTCACTCCTCCATACAGAACTTCTCTGCCACACATAAGTTTTGGGGTTGTCACTGGGCAACATTGAGTTTCAGCTCCCTCCAAAGATTTTCTATTGGATTCAGGTCTGGAGACTGGCTAGGCTACTCTGGGACCTTGAAATGCAACTTACAGAGCCACTCCTTAGTTGCCTTGGCTTTGTGTTTTGGGTCATTGTCATGTTGGAAGACCCAGTCATGACCCATCTTCAATGCTCTTACTGAAGGAAGGAGGTTGTTGGTCAAAATCTATCGATACATGACCTTATCCATCCTCCCTTCAATACAGAGTAGTTGTACTGTCCCCTTTTCAGAAAAGTACCCCCAAAGTATAATGTTCCCCCCACATGGATGGGATGGTGTTCTTTGGGTTGTACTCCTCCTTCTTCCTCTAACTATGGTTAGTGGAGTTGATACCAAAAAGTTCTATTTTGGTCTCATCTGACCACATGACCTTCTACCATGCCTCCTCTGGATCATCCAGCTGGTGAAAATATAAAAGTATAAAAATATACTGCATGTCACTTCCATTTTACTTTAACATAGTTATTACCATAGTTATTAAGGTTGAAGGAAGACTTTAAGTCCATCTAGTTCAACCCATAGCCTAACCTAACATGCCCTAACATGTTGATCCAGAGGAAGGCAAAGAGTAAGCTCCACATAGGGGAAAAAAAATCCTTCCCGACTCCACATACGGCAATCAGACTAGTTCCCTGGATCAATGCCCTATCAAGGAATCTAATATATATAAACTGTAACATTATAGTTTTCAAGAAAGGCATCCAGTCCCCTCTTAAATTTAAGTAATGAATCACTCATTACAACATCATACGGCAGAGAGTACCATAGTTTAACTGCTCTTACAGTAAAGAATCTGCGTCTGTTGTTATGCTTAAACCTTTTCCCTGTCTCAGGTCTATGATTAAAAAGATCACCAGAAAGGTCTTTGTACTGTCCCCTCATATATTTATACATTAAAGTAAGATCACCCCTTAGCCTTCGTTTTTCCAAACTAAATAGCCCCAAGTGTAATAACCTATCTTGGTAATGCAGACCCCCCCAGTCCTCTAATAACCTTGGTCGCTCTTCTCTGCACCCGCTCTAGTTCAGCTATGTCTTTCTTATACACCAGAAACCAGAACTGTACACAGTATTCTAAGTGTGGTCGAACTAGTGACTTGTATAGAGGTAAAATTATGTTCACCTCATGAGCTTCTATGCCTCTTTTAATGCATCCCATTATTTTATTTGCCTTTGTAGCAGCTGCCTGACACTGGCCACTAAATGTGAGTTTGTCATCCACCCATACACCCAGGTCTTTTTCATTGACGGTTTTGCCCGGAGTTTTAGAATTAAGCACATAGTTATACATCTTATTACTTCTACCCGAGTGCATGAAGTAAAGTGCACTCAAGATGCAAAAAAAAATAGCAAGAAAGTGTTTTTTTCAACTTGCCTTCAGGATCGCACCCATCCCCAGCCTTTGTACTGTCTACATGCTGGGATTGGAGCACTCCTGATTGACATTTTGGACCAGCACCATAGTTGCAATACTGACCCAAACTGTACTGTTTCCAATGTTACAAATGGAGGCACTGAAGGAGTGTATGGACACTGAAGCTGACCAGAGAATGGCCAACACTTACTGACTACAGCAATGGTCAGTAGCCTAAATAGATGAGCGAACTTGTTTGGAAAACGTACGCTAATCTCAAATTCATCACATACGTAGCACATTTGAATTCGTGTTCAGTTTCTCTAGCAATTTTCCACAAAATCAATAAAATTTGGTCAAAGATCGGCAAATTATCATGTTTCCACTAATGCTATTGTTTTAACTTTGTATGATGAGTGGGGTGACGTGTTTTAATAGAGGAGGGGGTTGGTCTAGATCAGAAGAGAGGCGGAGTGTATATATATATTTTTTTTTACTAAATGTGTGTACATTCCAACAGTCAATCAGGGCTCAGAAACCATGCACAACGTCATGCCTAAGTAACATGTCACTCTGCATATAAAAAGCAGACATCTTATTTTGCTTGTGCCATTTTCTCAATGTAACAGTACAGAGAAACTGCTCCTGCTGCTGCAATTGGACTTGTCATTTAGTTAGATAGAATCCTGTCATGTATGAAATAGATCTTCCTGCATCTTACTACTTTGAGGTAATAGTGTTGTGCAGGCAGGAGGCCCCGTTTTCTAAATCAAATTGTTTGGGCTAAAACTGTCAGGAATCAGGAGACCCTATTTCTTAATCAAAATCGGTAGGCCAAATATTGGGGTTCAGTCAGGAAGCCTCATTTGCTAATCCAAATTGTTTGGGCTAAAACTGTAATGCAGTCAGGAGGCCCCATTTGCTATTCAAAATCGTTAGGGCTAATAGTGTTGTTCAGGCACACAATTTAAGAAAATTAATATTGATTGTTAATTTAGTGACAGACACCTGATAACATCTGTTACTGGACAGGGTACTAGATTCCCTTTCTTTGACAGTCACACAGCGGTACACCTTGTAGATGAGGCTCAGAAAGAGCATGTGCTATAGTGGATGAGAAGCACTGCATTAAATGGCCTCTCATCTTCCCCCATATTAACATCACACACAGTACAAACCTCAGAAGTGGCCCTTGTTTCCCCAAGCATCACAAATTTCCTACCGCCCAACAGACTGTGGGGAACCACAGATGTGCCAGTCTGCAAAGCTGTTCACACATTCTATTCCATGGGCATTAGAGGTCTGCTCCAAAGATTCACAGAATCCAGAGAAGGAAAGCATCTACACCGATGGCCAAAATATTTCATGTTGGATCCAGGGCCAGATGAAATAGAGTCTGAGCAGCATCCAGACCCCTGTCACTAGACATTAACCACCAAGGGTGGAGGTGATCCTGATGAGACTCAGATACCATAGGTGTACGCAGACTGTATTGTGCTGTCAGGGTAGGAAGAGAAGGTGGGTGACTCTCAGGGCAAAGAATGGGAGTGAGGATGACGATGAGGTTATAGATCACAGTTGATGTGAACCCAGATGAACGCAGCTGAGTGGCTCAGCAGAGGAGGTGGAGGAGCAGAGAGATGAGGAGATTACATTGCTGCTTGCCGCACAGACATGTAGTGATGCAACCATGACAAACACTGCATCTTCAGCCACAATTGTGGCTGTGGCCAGCACTGGTAGCAAGTCTGCAGTTCGCAGGGGCTTCAAGGGTTGGATAGCCTGGGCCTTTATTGAGGCTGCAAAGGATTACCCAACTCATGTTATCTGCCACATTTGCAAAAAAGAGACTCAGTAGAGGCAAAAATTGAAATAATTTGACTACTACATGCATGAACCTGCACATACGTGATCAACATGCCTTATTCTGGTAATCAGACTGTGCTAAAATGCAGACAAGTGGGCCTTGTAGACAATCTTAAGAGTGGTTTTCCCCAAGACAGCAGTGAGGCACACAGTGTGCATAGCAGTTCTAGCAGTTCTAGACTTCCAACTGAGGGAACATCAAGGCATCACTGCAGAAACATTAGCAGTAGCAGTGCAAGTGGCATAAGCAATTTCTGTGAGTCATTTCACACATTTTTTAGAGCAGCCCATGCACCAGCAGAAAAGTCTGAAAGGCTGTGAATGACTAGAGAGGATGATGCAGTAGTAGCTTAAACTCAATATCAGTGCCATCAGGTCGGAAGCGTGGCCTGAGCTCGCCTGTCATGCCTTGGCGGTTTTGTCATGCCTGACAGTCAGCATTCTCTCAGAACGTGTCTTCAGAGCTGCTGGTGGTGTCCTGATGGATAAGCATATCCAGCTGTCTCCTGAAAGTGTTGACTGCCTACCTTTCATCAAAATAAACAAGTCGTAGATCTCCAATGACTTTTGCACCCCAGTTGTAGATTGGGCAGACTAGTGTCATGCATTTATCTCGCATTATTGCAGTTTGCGACACCTTTGTCATGGCTTCTGTGCCTGCTGTTGCTGCTGCTGCTGATGTTACAAACAATTTTTTTAAATGGCAAGTTGGGTTTCCAGCTGGTGGGTTGCCTGTAGTGAAAGGTGTGTCAGAGGCCCATTATACTGTTTCTACTCTGTGGAAATTGATATCACTTTAGTGGTGTAGTACAATAATTTTTCGAAATGTGGAGAATCCAAGTTAGGTTTTCTTCATTTGTGTTGCCTGCAGCAGTAGGGCTCCCAGACTGCCAGGCCTGCATTTACTTTCAGTCAACTACCTGTGTAACTATCCTTACATTTTTCTAAGATTAGTGCTCTGTCAAGCTGATATTTGTGCCACCTGAGTGTGGCTGGAAAAAAATAAAATTGAGCTATTGCATGAAGTAACAAGGCTCCCAGCAAAGAAGGCATAAACCGCTCCCTTACCCACCTTGTCTTAATTGAAACTTAAATTCAAAGCTCTAAATGCTGGCCCAGACCCTGATACCTCATGCATGACCCATAACTGAATGCTTCTGTGCCATTATAAGATGTTCTACTGTGGGTCAATTGATCAGTCAACTACCTGTGTTACTATCCTTACATTTTTCTAACATCAGTCCTCTATCAAACTGATAATTGGGCCACCTAAATGTGGATGTGCAAAAAAGTAGTTTCAGGTGTTGCATGAGGTATCAGGGTTCCCAGCAAAGCACAGTTAAAATGGTCCCTCACCCACCTCGTCTTAATTGAAACTTCAATTCAAAGCTGTAAATGCTGGCCCAGACTCTGATACCTCATGCATGACCCATGTTTAGCTGCTGCTGTGCCATTATCAAATTTCTTCTACGGGTCAATTGATGCCACTTTTCCTGATGTCTGCCCCTAATTTTTGTAAATGTTTGGAGTCCAAGTTGGGTCTTCTTCATGTGTGTTGCCTTAATTTGGCAGACCTCTCAGAACACCAGGCGTACACCAGTAACTTATCCACCTGTTACTGATCAATGTTCAAGCTAGAAATGCTGGTCCAAGCCCTTTCCCAGGCTCTGAAGAATTAAATATTTGTACGGGAGTTTGAGGTTCTGATTATTGAGGATGTTAACCTCAAGTCATTAGCAGAAAGGAGAGCACGGGTAGGGTGGTAGGCTGAGACCTGGGAGGAGATGTAGGATGGTGCTGAGTCATGGATTGCTTTGTGGATGAGGGTAATAAGTTTGTACTGGATTCTGGAGTGGATGACTGGCAGAAGGTAGAGGCATCGATATAACGATTGGTGAGGAATATGATCCTGGCAGCAGCATTCAGAACAGATTGGAGAGGGGAGAGTTTGGTAAGGCCTCTTTCACACTTCCGTCTTTTTTTTCCATCAAAATGCTTTGTTTTGTGAAAAAAACGATCCAGCAAATGCTTCTGCTGGATCCGTTTTTTCTCATAGATTTCTATTAGCGACAGATTGTGATGGATGGCCTTCCGTTTTATTCATCGTGCACTGGATCCATCGTAAAATCGCTGTCCGTCGGGCGGAGACAATGCACGAAGAAACGTTTTTGTGCACGTCGGAAAATCGTGCAGCAACGGATCCTGCACCGTCCATCATTGGCTATAATGGAGGCCTATGGACGCAGGATCCGTCGCTGTATGTCAAAAGCAGGAATCCAGCGACGGGTTCCGTCTTTTGAAACTGAGCATGCGTGGGAGAATTTCCAGTCAGGGAAATTTTCTCTCTCTCTTTTTACTATTGATGCTGCCTATGCAGCATCAATAGTAAAAAGATATAATGTTAAAAATAATAATAAAAAAACCTTGATATTCTCATCTTCCGGCGTCCCCTGCAGTGTTCCCGATGCTCGCGATGCTCCACTTCCCAGTAATGCATTGCGAGAATGACCTGTGATGACGTAGCGGTCTCGCGAGACTGCTACGTTATCGGGTCATTTCACAAGGAACGGGGTCTTGTCAAGAAGAAGATGAGAGACACCAGACCAAACAATGCACATGAGCTAAATGCTGCTATCATAGCAACCTGGGCTTTGATAACACCTCAGCAGTGTCACTGACTGATCGCCTCCATGTCATGCCACATTGATTTAGTAATTGATGACAAAGGAGCCCCAACCAGCAATTGCTGATAACGTGCTGCATTCATCTTTCCTTCAACTTTGACCAAGTTTCCTGTGCCATTGTAGCTCACACATCCCCAAAACATCAGCGATCCACCTTTGTGCTTTAGGGTTCATACTCCCCTGCAAGAAACTCGGATGAGTCTCGCATGTTAATACCCAGCACTGCACCCAGCACTCAGATCGGAGCCAGCGGCTGGGTAGGAATACATGCAGCCGCACACTCTGCTTCTGAGTGCCGGCAGCAGCGCTGGGTATTGACGTGCGAGACCAATCCGAGTTTCTCGCAGGTGAGTATGAGCCCTTACAGTAGGAATCGTGTTCCTTTCATCATAGGCCTTGTTGACCTCTCTCCAAATGTGACATTTATGGTTGTGGCCAAAAAGTTCAATTTTGGTCTCATCACTCCAAATTACCATGCTCCAGAAGTTTTGAGGCTTGTCTCTACTGTTTTGCATATTGTAGGCAAGATATTTTGTGGTATTTGCACATTTCTGAAGACTCCTCCATGCAGCCCATTTTTCTTCAAGTCCCTCCTTATTGTGCATCTTGAAACCGCCACACCGCTAGTTTTCAAAGAGTCCTGTATTTCAGCTGATGTTATTTGTGGGTTTTTCTGTGGGCTGTTGTGAAAGACATTTGTGTTGGTCTACCTGACTGTGGTTTTGATTTTACAGAGCCCCTGATTTTCCATTTGTTAATCACAGTTTGAATGCTGCTGACTGGCATTATCAATTCCTTGGATATCTTTTTGGATCCCTTTCCTGTTTTATACAATTCAACTACCTTTTCCCGCAGATCCGTTGACAATTCTTTTGCTTTCCCCATAACTCACAATCCAGAAACGTCAGTGGCTGGATAAAAGATGCAAGAGTTTGTCTGGATCCCTGAAACTCACTCAGCTTTTATACACACACACTGATTACAAGCAAACAGGTCATAGATGAGGATGTTACCTTTAGTAGTCATTCAAACCCATTTGTGACAACTTCTATGCATGTTATCAGGCCAAAATCACCAGGGTATGTGAACTTTTGATCAGGGTCATTTAAATGTTTTGGGTTTTTATTATGATTTAAAAAGAGAAAACACAGTACTTTGACAATAAATGGCTTCACCCAACCACTGAATAAAGGCCAAGAAAGCACAAATTCTGCAGGGGTATGTAAACTTTTGAGCACAACTGTAGGACAGGATACGTGGATTTTATTAATTATATGTTACTATTGCTTATGCTCAGTTATTTGATTAGATATTTCACATAAAGTGGTTTTGATATTATCAATCATGCAGACTATAATAATAATAATCATCTTTATTTTTATACAGCGCTAGCATATTCGATATAGCGCTTTACAGTTTTGCACACATTATCATCACTGTCCCCGATGGGGCTCACAATCTAAATTCCCTATCAGTATGTCTTTGGAATGTGGGAGGAAACCGGAGTACCCGTAAGAAACCCACGCAAATACGGGGAGAACATACAAACTCCTTGCAGATGTTGTCCAAGGTTGGATTAGATGTTTTGGGTTGTTATTATGATTTAAAAAGAGAAAACACATTAGTTTGACAATAAATGGCTTCAACCAACCACTAACCATGAGTGGAGAAAAAGTTTAGGTGTTACCATTCATAGTCTCTGAAAAAAGGCCAGGAAAGCAAAATTGCAAAATTCTGCTGGGGTATGTAAACTTTTGAGCACAACTGTACCTATGAAAGAATCATTGTATTTTGCCTTGGTTTTCAGCTGCATTGAGTCTCATTTAATGTAAAAAGAATAATTGAACTATTTCAAATCAATAAATTTCACTTTAACCTCAAACCATTTTCAGATTTATACCAATATTTGAGCCAAAGTCCCAAAAACATTTAGTAACTCTCTTGCATAAATCTCCAAAATAGGGTTGCCATCTCGCCAGTTTCTATGTATATTTTATAACTTGAAATTTGAAACCTTTTGGATGGTGATTATGTGATTTTTTTTTTTAAATGTCATAGACTAATCTTATACATATACCCCTAATTCTGGTCTTTACTTTATGCTTAGTTCTTCCTATGCACTGGAGGCCACAAGGGCACTCCAGTAGATATACAGTATATCATTTGTAGCTTCACAACATAACTGGGATCACTTTTTGCACACCACATAACCAATATTAGACTTAAAGGAATAAATACTAATGCTTCTCTTTCCTTGCTAAGTTTTTGCAATGGACACCAAAACTGCATGTTGTGAATCTGACTTTATCAAAATCTCTTCCTAAGTGATCTCCAGGTAAACAACCAATTACTATAACTTTAATATGTGGCTCTCTTTTATATATTATTACAGGTTTATCTGGATTGGAACTCTCAATTACAGGGACATATTTTAATATATCCCAATTTTTAGCAAATATACACCATGTTCCAAATTATTATGCAAATTATATTTTTCTTGGATTTACCTAAATGGTTGGTGCAAATGACAGTCAGTCTAATAAAATTCATCACCCGTTAGAGTATACATCGAATTTTATTGAAGAAACCAACCAATGATAACAGTATAATCTGCAAAATGAATATAAACTCAAAATGCACTGTTCCAAATTATTAGGCACAGTAGAATTTCTAAACATTTGATATGTTTTAAAGAACTGAAAATGCTCATTTGTTGAGTTTGCAGCATTAGGAGGTCACATTCACAAAAAAGCTATTTAACTGCAAAACATCCTAATAGGCCAAGTTACATGTTAACATAAGACCCCTTCTTTGATATCACCTTCACAATTCTTGTATCCATTGAACTTGTGAGTTTTTGGAGAGTTTCTGCTTGTATTTCTTTGCATGAAGTCAGAATAGCCTCCCAGAGCTGCTGTTTTGATGTGAACTGCCTCTCACCCTCATAAATCTTTTGCTTGATGATACTCTAAGGGTATGTGCACACGTCAGGATTTCTTGCAGAAATTTCCTGAAGAAAACCGGAAATGTTCTGCAAGAAATCCGCTTTTTTTTTTGCGTTTTTTTCCCATTTTTTTGGCCTTTTTTTAGCATTTTGCAAGCGTAATTAGCTTGCAGAATGCTAAAGTTTTCCAAGCGATCTGTAGCATCGCTTGGAAAACTGATTGACAGGTTGGTCACACTTGTCAAACATAGTGTTTGACAAGTGTGACCAACATTTTACTATAGATGCTGCCTATGCAGCATCAATAGTAAAAGATAGAATGTTTAAAAATAATAAAAAAAATAAAAAAAATGGTTATACTCACCTGCAGGCGTCCGTTCCTATAGATGCTGTGTGTGTTCAGGACCTTCGATGACGTCGCGGCTTGTGATTGGTCGCTGAGCGGTCACATGAGCGGTCACGCGACCAATCACAAGGCCGCGACGTCATCGCAGGTCCTGAACACAGACCACCTAAAGGAACGGAAGTGGCAGCATGCCTCCGGGGCCATCGAAGGTGAGTATATGAATATTTTTTATTTTAATTCTTTTTTTTTACCAATTATATGGTACCCAGTCCGTGGAGGAGAGTCTCCTCTCCTCTTCTCCACCATGGGTACTAACCGCACATAATCTGCTTACTTCCCGCATGGTGTGCACAGCCCCGTGCGGGAAGTAAGCAGATCAATGCACTCCTAGGTTTGCGGAATCCCCGCAATTCCGCATTTTTAATGAACATGTTGCTTTTTTTTCCGCGATGTGATTTTTTCGCGGAAAAAAATGCAACATTTGCACAAGAAATGCGGAATACACTGTAAATAATAGGAGGCATATGTAAGCGGTTTTTTTCGCGTTTTTATCACGTTTTTATAGCGAAAAAACGCGAAAAAAACACGAAAAATACTGAACGTGTGCACATGGCCTAAAGGTTCTCTATAGGGTTGAGGTCAGGGGAGATGGTGGCCACACCATGAGTTTATCTCCTTTTATGCCCATAGCAGTCAATGACTCAGAGTTATTCTTTGCAGCATGAGATGGTGCATTGTCATGCATGAAGATGATTTTGCTCCTGAAGGCATGTTTCTGCTTTTTATACCATGGTAGAAAGTTGTCAGTCAGAAACTCTATATACTTTGCAGAGGTCATTTTCACACTTTCAGGAACCTTAAAGGGCGTACCAGCTGTTTCCCCATGATTCCGGCCCAAAACATGACTCCTCCACCTCCTTGCTGATGTCGCAGCCTTGTTAGGACATGGTGGCCATCCACCAACCATCCACTACTCCATCCATCTGGACCATCCTGGGTTGCTCGACACTCATCAGTAAACAAGCCTATTTGAAAATTAGTCTTCAAGTATGTCTGGGCCCTCTGCAACCATTTCTGCTTGTCAACGCTGTTTAGGGGTGGCTGAATAGTAGTTTTACGAACCAAAGCAAGCCTTTGAAGGATCCTACACCTTGAGGTTCGAGGGACTCCAGAGGCACCAGCAGCTTCAAATATCTGTTTGCTGGTTTGTTATGGCTTTTTAGCAGCTGCTCTCTTAATCCGATGAACTTGCCTGACAGAAACGTTCCTCATCAGCACAAACACGTCTGTGCTCAGATTCAGCCACAAATCTCTTAACAGTACGATAATCACGCTTAAGTATTCGGGAAATATCTAATGTTTTCATCCCTTGACCAAGGCATTGCACTATTTGATGTTTTTCAGCAGCAGAGAGATCCTTTTTCTTTCCCATGTTACTTGAAAACTGTGGCCTGCTTAATAATGTGGAACATCATTTTTAAGTAGTTTTCCTTTAATTACAATCACCTGGAAAACTAATTATCACATGTGTTTAAGACTGATTTCAGTGATCCATTGAGCCCTGAGACACAATACCATCCATGAGTATATTTGAAAAACAAAACAATTAAATCTTTATGACACTTAAATCCAATCTGCATAATAATTTGGAACACAGTGTACTTTTCTTTGCAAAGAATTCCTACTAGAATTTGCGACAAAAGCATATTTAAATTTTTTTTATTTTTTTCATAATTTTTCCTTGTTAACAATTTGACTTTCTCATCTACTTCTTTTATAACCTTATCAATTATCATAGCATGATTTCATTAATCTGTTCATAAAAAACACTCCGCTTCAAAAAGTCATCACTGTCGCAGTAGTTATGTTTTGAGCTCAGAAATGGCTTTTTTTATTCTATTCTATTTTTGCTCTGTCATGATGGCTTATGTCAACTTGTAATATCAATATATAAATTCTTATCTGTAGTTTTTAAAATGAATCTTAGTGTATAAAATTCCATATCCCCAAAAATCTAGAAATCTAAAAAAGCTTCTTTATTTCTGATATGTAAAAAATAAAAATAAGGAGAACTAAGGAGTATAAAGGGTATCAAAATTTATTTAAATGTACAAAAAAGTGAATGCACATAAACTCTATAAATATAAAGCATATATCAAATACATAGAAAAATGCAAAAGGACGGAGGATGGAAACAAAGTCCACCCCGGCAGACGGCGCCCAATAAGTAATTTAGTGAGCAAGTCACTAACAGATTGTATTACATACAACCGCGGCGAACCAGGAATCGGGATAAAAGAAGCCCCCGACGCGCGTTTCGCTTGAAAAGTAACCTGCTTTATCCCCTTGATAAAGCAGGTTACTTTTCAAGCGAAACGCGCGTCGGGGGCTTCTTTTATCCCGGTTCCAGCCCGGTTTCCTGGTTCGCCCACTCTAAATCGCGGTAAGCACACTCTGTATGGTTTATTACTAGCGACTTTATGTCGCTCTATCACATTACATGTATCTGAGTGTTCCCCGCGGTTGTATGTAATACAATCTGTTAGTGACTTGCTCACTAAATTACTTATTGGGTGCCGTCTGCCGGGGTGGACTTTGTTTCCATCCTCCGTCCTTTTGCATTTTTCTATGTATTTGATATATGCTTTATATTTATAGAGTTTATGTGCATTCACTTTTTTGTATATTTAAATAAATTTTGATACCCTTTATACTCCTTAGTTCTCCTTATTTTTATTATTTGTATGGAGTGGGTGGCCTCCTGTGTAGGCCCTGGGCCTTTTTTCACTATGTAGTGTTAATTAGTCCCTTGTTCGTTTTAACATGTGCTCTGGTTGTGCTTTATTTCTGATATGTTCAGTTATTCTAAAGTCCAATAATAAAATTATACATATTTCATAAACATTTGTGGGGGTTTTATTCAAAATACTAAGCAGTCTGGTCATTCAACCATCTTAGCATCTCTACATCATAGTCAGTTCTATTTAATATAACCACTCCTCTTCCCTTATCAGAGGGTTTATTACTATTTTATCATTGTTCTTTAGACTTTTTATGGCTCATATTTTCATTCTGTATTCAATCATTCAGTTTTGTATCTTTGATATGTAATAATTCAAGTTATTTAGACACAGGTCAATGTAGCAATGCACTCATTATCTCTATTTTTGGGATTCATGGAAGTGCAATTTTTTAAATCTAAATGAACTATATTGTATATAGTTACATAGGTTGGCAAGACTATCAAGTTCAACCTTTTCTCCATCAATTATACATTTTTTGTCACTAAATTATCCATAAACCACAATGTTGTGAATGGAGGAAATAATCCAGCCCTTTTTTAAAGGCGGTTATTGTCTGTCATTACTACCTCTTGTGTTAGCACATTCCACAGTCTGACTGCTCTAACTGTAAAGAACCCTTTGCTAGTTAACTGCCGGAATCGCTTTTCTTCCACCGGTAAGAAGTGCCCCCTGGTCATTAGTGTGTTTTTTTGAAGGAATAAGTCATGTGCCAGTCCTCTGTATTGACCACACATATACAGTATTTATATGTATAAATGAAATCTCCTCTAAGATGTATTTTTTCTAAGCTAAACAAGCCCAAATTTTCCAACCTCTCATCATACGAGAGGCCTTTGATCCCTTGTAATAATCTAGTTGCCCATCTTTGAACGGACTCTAACTTCTGAATATCCTTTTTAAAATGTGGAGCCAAAAACTGGATCCAATATTCTAGATGTGACCTCAAAAGTGATTTATAGAGGGTTAACAATATGTTAGGATTTTATCTCTCTTTTTATACACCCTAAAATCTTGTTGGCTGCTGTTTGACATTGATAACTGTTGCTCAGCTTGCTTGTAACCAGAAAACCCAAGTCCTCCTGTTCTGTACTTCCAAGTATGCTTCCATTTAATGCATATGCAGCAATAGGTTACTCCGTCCCAAGTGCAATACTCTATATTTCTCAACATTAAATCTAATTTGCCAAGTGTTTGCTCATTCAGACAACTTATCCAGATCGTTTTGTAATATTGTACTGTCAAGATCAGTTTTTAATATCCTGCATAGTTTGGTGTCATCTGCAAAGACTCACATTTACTCTCAATCCCATCCACAAGGTGATTAATAAAGAGATTAAAAAGAATCTGTCTTAGCACAAATGCCTGCAGTACCACATTGCTGACTGTATCCCATTTAGAGAATGTACCGTTTACGACCACAATTTGTCTCCTGTCTTTTAGTCAGTTACTTACTCATCTGCATATAGTTTCCCCTGTCCCTGCTTCTGGAGCTTCAGAAAAAGGCAGTTATGAGGTACAGTATAAAATACCTTCACAAAGTCCAGACAAATTGCATCAACTACATTAACAGCATCCAGATTTGCACTTACCTCCTCATAGAAACCCAACATGTTGGTTAAACACGGCTTAGCTTTCATAAATCCATGCTGGTTGTTATTATATCATTCTCTGCAATATATCTCTGCAGGCTATCTCTTATGCCTTCAAAAACGTCCCATATTACTGATGTCAGACAGTCTAAGAAGATGAGATACATCGGTTTGTCATTTACTGGGCTCAATTCCCTCAATATCTGTGGACGAATGCCATCTGGCCCTGGGGATTTGTCAATATTTAATTTGCTCAGACATAGGTGTACTTCTCCTTGTGTTAAACTAATTATATCAGGTGGTGAACTTTGATTTTTGCCTTTTCAATCATGTCGGGAACAGTGAGTTCATTTGTGAACATGAATGAAAAGTGCATGTTTAATATCTCAGTCTTTCCTTTTTCCTCTATAATTATCTTGTTATCATACTTCAAGGGGTTGATAAAATCTGTTTTTTTTCTTTTTGGTATTGATGCGTTTTAGAAATTTTTGGAGATACATTTTAATGTCACTGGTAGTGTTGAGCGATACCTTCCGATACTTGAAAGTATCGGTATCGGATAGTATCGGCCGATACCCAAAAAATATCGGATATCACCGATACCGATACCCAATACCAATACAAGTCAATGGGACACAAGTATCGGAAGCTATCCTGAATGGTTCCCAGGGTCTAAAGGAGAGGAAACTCTCCTTCAGGCCCTGGGATCCATATTCATGTAAAAAATAAAGAATTAAAATAAAAAATATGGATATACCACCCGTCCGGCGGCCCCTGGACCTCACCGATGTAACCGGCAGCCTCCGTTCCTAAGAATGAGGAGTTTAGGACCTTCGATGACGTGGTGGCTTGTGATTGGTCGCGTGACCGCTCATGTGACCGCTCACGCGACCAATCACAAGCCGCGACGTCATCGCAGGTCCTAAACTCCTCATTCTTAGGAACGGAGGCTGCCGGTTACATCGGTAAGGTCCAGGGGCCTCCGGAGGGGTGAGTATATCCATATTTTTTATTTTAATTCTTTATTTTTTACATGAGTATGGATCCCAGGGCCTGAAGGAGAGTCTCCTCTCCTCCAGACCCTGGGAACCATACACTGGGAACTTCCGATTCCGATTTCCGATATCACAAAAATATCGGAACTCGGTATCGGAATTCCGATACCGCAAGTATCGGCCGATACCCGATACTTGCGGTATCGGAATGCTCAACACTAGTCACTGGTGATTTATGTTTCAGTAGCTAACTTTGCTAGCTTGATTTCTTTTTTACATTTCTTATCTAGATCTTTTTTACTCCTGAAATGCTATTTCTGAATTATCGGCCTTCAAGGTTTTGAATGCCCTTTGTTTTTGCCTTATTAAACTTTGCACTGTCATATATATCCATAACAATTTCTGTGGATAAATTGGGGGTCAGCGGGTGCCCTGGTCCGATAGCTGAAACTGCATGGACTATCCCACCAAATGCCCACTCTCTAGTGAAAACACTAACTTTTGAGGTCCTGAACTTCAGCTTCTTTCCTAGTTTCTATTACAGCCTAGTGTAGCATGTCTGTAATAGAGCCTGGTGTAGAGTGTCCATAATACAACTTGGTGCTGTCACGCTGTGACGGTCTTTGGTAAGGAGGGGGCCTCAAACTGTCCCTGGTACCAGAACCCTAACTATCCTTGTCCCTGTGGTACTTTTGAAGGTAGAGAGTCCAGAGTGTCCGATCTTACTATGCTCCTGTTAAAGTGAATCTGTCACCCCAAAATTCACCTATAAACTGCGGCCACTGCCATCAGGGCTTATCTACAGCATTACAGAATGCTTTAGATAAGCCCCTGATGGCGGTGGCCGCAGTTTATAGGCAAATTTTGGGGTGACAGATTCCGTTTAAACTGTGGTCTGTCCTCTCCACCGCCTGATGAGGCATAGAACAGAAAGGTGAGGTAAACAAGACACTGAGACAGAACAGGGATAACAGAAAACCTCTATCATACAAAAGCACTAGCCAACAATAGGGAGGAGGATAGGGACAGGGAGGAACAAGCCAAATGGGAACAGGGACCAGGAGATAAACACACACGTACTACAACAAACCACAGAACATTACAACAACCATGACCACTTAGCTTTAGCACACAGCACAAGAAGACAAATCTTTCACTGGCAAGGGGAAGAAGGTCCAACCAGTTTTTATAGGACCCAACATGAACATCTAACTCCAGGTATTCAGGGAGATGTGACACCCTTGTGACAGATGCAGCATGTCTGTAATACAGCCTGGTGTAGCGTCTCTGTAATACAGCCTGAAGCAGCATCTCTGTAATACAGCCTGGTGCGGCATCTCTGCAATACAGCCTGGTGTAGCATAGCCCATATTACAGCCTGGTATAGCTTGTCCGTAATACAGCCTGGTGTAGTGTAGGAAGATGGACCAGAATAGTAGTCTCTCCTGTGTGTCCAGGCTGGAACTATTGGATCTGTCACCTTTGTTGCCTGGGGAAGCACTTACTGACTGGGATAGACCTTTGCACCTGACTTCTGGGTGTGGGTGTGATGTAAAGGGGACTTTGCGCGTGGAAACAGGGCTTTTGTCGGGGACCCAGCTGGTGCAACAAGAGAAGGTTGACTCCCTCTCCGCAGACCGACACCAACTTACATGCTTGCTTTACAGCGTTACATCCCCTGCGCATACAGACTGTACAATTCAGACACTTATCACCCGTTAATCCCCTAACCTAATGGCACTAACCGGTCAGTGCAACATACACCCGCTGACTTTTTTCGCAATGCTGACCCAGCGACACATGCAGTCCGTAGCTTTGGGACTGCGGTCTTCACCCTGAGACTTTGTACTTCTTTGGCTGTGCAGCAATCCTTACCCATACTGCACCTCGTTCCAGGATCACCACACCACGTATAAGAAGATCAGGATACTCCACCGCCGTACAGAGACAGTGCTTCACCTTCCTCCAGGACTTATTGATAAATATATTTTGTGTGCCTGTATGCTTACACCCCCTTACTCCTTGCATGTAGCATTTACTGTTGGGACATATTCTGATATCAAATTTGTTAACTCTTGCTCTGCCTCCTGCTCGTCACTCCATCCCGCGTTCCTGCTAATACCTTATATTAGCATGTCTGTAATACAGCCTGGTGCAGTGTGTCCATAATACAACCTGATCAGAGTGTCTGTAATACAGCTTAGTGCAGTTTGTAATAGAGCCTGGTTTAGCGTTCTCCTAATAGAGATTAGTGCAGAGTGTAATCTCTTCCAAGGTATACAACATGATAGCTTCTTTCTGTGCATTCTTTGACAGATTCTGGCTTTTTATGGTGATCTGTAGACATAAGTTCACAAAAGAATGTAAAATTAATAGTGATTGAGCGAGCACTAAAATGCTCAGGTGCTCGTTGCTCGGGTCAAGCAAATTGAAATACTTGACCCGAGCAACAAGCCCAATGTAAGTCTATGGGAGACCCGAGTATTTTCACCGCGATCACCCCGGGGGTCGTTTTAAGGTCTAAAAACATCTGAAAATGATGGAAACATTGCTCAAATGACACAGGAACATCATGGGGATCGCCGCTGGAAGCATTCCTGACTCCTAGTTCACAGCTTTAAACAATTTTTTCTGAGATTCATGCCATTTTTCCAGGTGCCACAAAAAACACACTAAATTGATACCAAAACAGATTTTGCTAGGAAATATGTTAAGGCACATCCTTTGCAGGTTAATGACTTGCCTGTAAAGCCAAATAATTATCCCCTGAAGCGTTTTTCAACTTTAACATTGCTTTCAACGACTACAAATGCATTCACTGGGAAATGTCATTGTAACATTTAACAACCCTAGCTGGCCAGGCCATGTGGTCTGTGACACATAAGTAGACCCATCTTATTTCATTTATAAAGGAGGGACTCTTAAAATCACAGAGCCTATTTTAACTGGTGCATCAGGCGGCATTAGTCTTCTTAAAGGCAATTATTAAACAGTGGGTCTCCTAAACTCGTGTAGCCTATGCTGTGAGTGGATCGGCTGCCAAGAATTACAATGCACCACAATACCCCTTTCATAAGATGTCAAGGAGGACCTCCTGAAAAAATGTTGAATTGAATGCAAGGCGTGCCCTGCTACCAATTCATATGCACCTCAATAAACCTTTGAACCCACATACTGGATGGACCCATACAAATTCACTTCACAATATTAATTTTGTACTCCCGTACTCCTTTGGTTTACTCATTGGCAGCAAGGCCAGCCCAGCTGCAGTCATATGCACCCCATTACACCTTGGAACCCACATACTGGATGGGTCCATAAAAATCCACTTCACAATATGCATTTTGTACTCCCGTACTCCTTTGTTTTACACATTGGCAGCAAGGCCAGCCCTGCTGCATAGTCATATGCACCCCATTAAGCCATTGAACCCACATACTGGAAGTGCCCATGAAAATCCACTTGTATTTTTTAATGGTATGATGGTTCCCTCTTTGCAGAACTATTTACAGGAGAATTTGGCAATTTTATTTTCCATGTTTTTAACACTAAGGTTCAGATACGGCTTTAAAGAAGGCTAATACTTGCAATACAATGCAATTTTATTGCAAAGTACAAAATTCAAGGAATAGTATAATTGAATAGTATGAGTGTGTATACTTTTGTATATGTACTTAACATACTAAGGTTAATAAGTACATAAAAGGATTAAATACATATAATTATTACTGATATATAAAGATTAACTACATACAGTATACTTACATCATCAACAAGAGGCTTTTAAACATCATCCATCTGGAATCAGAGAAGCAACACCAAGACAGAGAACCCCTGGGAGATTACCTACACTGCATGGGCGTCCCCAATTATGCAGGTATGAGCACACTATACATGTACAGGTACCCCAGTTTTGGCATCTGTCTTAGTCATGTTTCTCTAGTCTTATATAGTAATTTACACTATGTACTAACTCTAGTTTCATCCAGCCCTTTAAGTGGCCAGTAGGGTTGAGCAAAACGGGTCGGCCATTTTCAGAAGTCGCCGACTTTTGGCAAAGTCGGGTTTCATGAAACCCGACCCGACCCCTGTGTGGGGTCGGCCATGAGGTCGGCGATCTTCTGAATCTGGTATTGGAATTCCGATACCGAGTTCCGATATGTTTGCGATATCGGAAATCGGTATCGGAATCCACATTTAAGTGTAAAATAAAGAATTAAAATAAAAAATATTGATATACTCACCTCTCCGGAGGCCCCTGGACATCGCCGCTGGTAACCGGCAGCCTTCTTTGCTTAAAATGAGCGCGTTTACGGCCTTCCATGACGTCACGGCTTCTGATTGGTCGCGTGCCGCTCATGTGACCGCCACGCGACCAATCACAAGCCGTGACGTAATTCTCAGGTCCTAAATTCCTCATTCTAGGAATTTAGGACCTGAGAATTACGTCACGGCTTGTGATTGGTCGCGTGAGCGGTCACATGGGCAGCCGCGACCAATCACAAGCCGTGACGTCATCTAAGGCCCTTCACGCGCTTTCTTAAGAAGGAAGGCTGTCGGAAAGAAGCAGGGCGCGTTCGAGGGTGAGTATATACCTAATAGGAATATACTCACCCTCGGCTTCTTTCCGGCAGCCTTCCTTCCAAAGAATGAGCGCGTTCAGGGCCTTAGATGATGTCACGGCTTGTGATTGGTCGCAGCCGCCCATGTGACCGCCACGCGACCAATCACAAGCCGTGACGTAATTCTCAGGTCCTAAATTCCTAGAATTAGGAATTTAGTACCTGAGAATTACGTCACGGCTTGTGATTGGTCGCGTGGCGGTCACATGAGCGGCACGCGACCAATCAGAAGCCGTGACGTCATCGAAGGCCCTGAACGCGCTCATTTTAAGCAAAGAAGGCTGCCGGTTACCAGCGGTGATGTCCAGGGGCCTCCGGACAGGTGAGTATATCAATATTTTTTATTTTAATTCTTTATTTTACACATTAATATGGATCCCAGGGCCTGAAGGAGAGTTTCCTCTCCTTCAGACCCTGGGAACCATAGTATCCCATTGCACTGCATTGGGTTTCGTGTTTCGGCCGACCCCGACCCCGACTTTTTTATAGGATCGGCCGATTTCGCTCGACCCGACTTTTGAGAAAGTCGGGTTTCGTGAAACCCGACCCGATCCTATAAAAATAAAAGTCGCTCAACCCTAGTGGCCAGCTTTCAAGGTTGTATGAAACTGAGATATCATGGAGTCATCAGATGAGGGGCCATAAACCCCTAGAATATAAAAGCCACAAGGATTTAGATCAAACCACCACAGGCAGAGTTTCAGTAAACCTTAATGTTTTACAATGACAAACAGCAAACATATAGAGGCTTATAACTGTTTGTGAAGTGAATAAACAAACATTTCTCAAGATTGTGTCACTATGAGCATTGTCTGTTACATCTGTAAATGTTTTACAAGAAATGCAGCTATGTAATTGTCTGAATGCATTCACTATACAGAATTTTAATCTGGATTTCAAATCGCCATTTGTATATTCGCCATTTGTACATTTGATGCAGCCAAAGTTATGGCTCTCAAGGATAGAAAGTAATATAGTGGACAAAGAAATATTTGTAATGAAATACACTGTATTGTGTCCAATGTGAGCAACTAGGCAACCCAAAAAGGAGCTTTTCAAGTGAGCTCTTTAAGGTACACAAATATTATGAAGTCTTTGCCAACAAGGATGTGGTTTCACCAATGGGGGGTTACCTTTTTAAAAATATACTATTGCCATTACAGCCCCCCTTGCTCAAAATTCTGTGGCCTATAACAGTACAGAACCCAGGTCATGTCATCGGAGATAAGGAAGAGACATTGCAGGAAACCGAGTTAAGAAGTAGGCCCAATGTAGGGGGTGTGGGTCTCTGGGACTTGTAATGGAGGGCATGAGCTGACAAACAATTCCCCAATGGGGGGTACTTTTTTAATAAATAAAATAGTGCCATCACAGCCTCTTTGCCCAAAATTCACCGGCCTTTAACAGTACAGAGCACATTCACCCTGGTCATCTACTGGTTCTGGATGAAGAGGATGAGGATAAGGAGGAGGATAAGAACAAACAGACCAAATCTGGAAGTGCATACCCATGTGTGGTTGTGAAGAGGTGCATGAGAATACACATCTCCAAAAGAGACAATGTATCTGAGGTTATGTTTCGCTGTTTTCACTTGGTGGGGTACAGAAGTCTTGCCCAATCCAGCCCTTGGTCATTTTTATAAGAGTCAGCCTGTCAGCATTTTCAGTTGACAGGCGGATGCGCTCACCTGTTATAATTTCACCAGCGTCACTAAAAACACGCTATGACAGAATGCTAGCAGCAGGGCAGGCCAGGACCTCCAAGGCGTAGAGAGCCAGTTCATGCCACGTGTCCAGCTTGGATACCCAATAATTAAAAGGCACAGAGGAATCATGGAGGACATTTGTACAATCTGCAAGGTACTCCCTCACCATCTTCCCAAACATTGCACTTCTTCTGACAGCACCCCTTGCCTCTGTGCCATCACAATGGGAGGGTCTGTGAAAACTGTCCCATAACTTTGCCATTGTTCTCCTGCCTGAGCTGGATTGTACTTCTGTCTCTCTCGCTTGGACTCCTTGGTTGTACAACAAACTCTGACGTCTGCTGCCAGCGTTCTCACAATGGAATTTTCTAAGTAATTCCGCTACAAGGGCCCTCTGATACTGCAATATTTTAGTACACCTCTCTGCCTCTGGAAGAAGAGATTGAAAGTTCTCCTTGTAGCTTGGGTCTAGAAGTGTCACCAATCAGTAATGAGTGTCATCCAAAATTTTTATAATGCGAGGGTCACGTGAAACGCAGCGCAACATAAAGTCAGCCATGCGTGCCAGACTGCTAACAGGCAAGACTTCCACATCCTCAACAACAGGACGGCTGACCATGCTAACCTCCTCATCCTCATCATCCTCCTCCCTGTCCTCAGGCCATCCCCACTGAACAGACAGTATGACAGCTGTGCTCGTAGTATCGTCTACAGCACATGAAAGTAGCTCTTGCTCTTCCTCCTCCTTCTCCTCCTCATTGCCTACCAATCCATGTTGAGAAGACATGAGGCTGGGCTGAGTGTAATCCCCCTGTATGGTTCCTTGCTCCATGTCCTCGTGCTCTGCCTGCAATGCATCCTCTTTTATTGTGAGCAGAGAGGTTTTAAAAATGCTGAGAAGTGGGATGGTGATGCTAATTATAGCGTCATCACGGCTCACCATCTTGGTGCAGTCCTCAAAGTTTTGGAGGATGGTACATATGTCTGACATCCATATCCACTCCTGAGGTCTATGTGTGGAGTCTGAACTGAATATCGACAGCCTTGTTGATGTTGGTAGTCAACAACTGCCCTTTTCTACTCACAAATCCTTTCCAACATATGCAACGTAGAGTTCCAGAGTGTGGGGACATCATACATCAGTCAGTGAGCTGGAAGCTGCAAACGCTGCTGAAGCACGGCAAGGGCAGCTGAAGCTGTAGCTGACTTTTCAGAAAACGTTGAACCATGAGGTTGAGCACATGGGCCAAGCAAGGTAAGTGTTTGAGCTCACCTTGACTCAGAGGCGCCTCCAGGTTCCGGCCATTGTCACACACAAGCATGCCTGGCTGTAGGTTCAGCAGTGTCATCCAAATATCTGACTGCTCTTTCAGCGCTGTCCACAACTCTTCTGCATTGTGCGGTTTGTCACTAGTGTTGAGCGATACCGTCCGATACTTGAAAGTATCGGTATCGGAAAGTATCGGCCGATACCGGCAAAGTATCGGATCTAATCCGATACCGATACCCGATACCAATACAAGTCAATGGGACTCAAGTATCGGACGGTATTCCTGATGGTTCCCAGGGTCTGAAGGAGAGGAAACTCTCCTTCAGGCCCTGGGATCCATATTAATGTGTAAAATAAAGAATTAAAATAAAAAATATTGCTATACTCACCTCTCCGACGCAGCCTGGACCTCACCGAGGGAACCGGCAGCGTTGTTTGCTTAAAATGCGTGCGTTTCCTGCATCCCGCGACGTCACAGCTTCTGATTGGTCGCGTGCCGCCCATGTGGCCGCGACGCGACCAATCACAGTAAGCCGTGACGTAATTTTGAGGTCCTGGAAGCCTAATTCTAGGCATTCAGGATTTTAAAATTACGTTCCGGCTTGTGATTGGTCGCGTCGCGGTCACATGGGCGGCACGCAACCAATCACAAGCCGTGACGTAATTTTAAAATGCGCGCGTGTCCTGCCTCCCGTGACGTCACGGCTTGTGATTGGTCGCGTCGCCCATGTGACCGCGACGCGACCAATCACAAGCCGGAACGTAATTTTAAAATCCTGAATGCCTAGAATTAAGCTTCCAGGACCTCAAAATTACGTCACGGCTTGCTGTGATTGGTCGCGTCGCGGCCACATGGGCGGCACGCGACCAATCAGAAGCCGTGACGTCGCGGGAGGCAGGAAACGCGCGCATTTTAAGCAAACAACGCTGCCGGTTCCCTCGGTGAGGTCCAGGCTGCGTCGGAGAGGTGAGTATAGCAATATTTTTTATTTTAATTCTTTATTTTACACATTAATGTTGTATTTTACACATTAATGTTGTTTCGATACCGATACCCGATACCACAAAAGTATCGGATCTCGGTATCGGAATTCCGATACCCGCAAGTATCGGCCGATACCCGATACTTGCGGTATCGGAATGCTCAACACTATTTGTCACCTATGCAGATTAGCTTCAGCACAGCCTGTTGCCGGTTGGCTGAGGCAGTGCTGCAGTGCTTCCAGCTTCTGACTGATGTGTTGATTTCAGAGATGGAGGATGAAGAGGAGGAGGAAGAGGTGCAGGACCTGTAGACTGTGGGGGCAACCCTGATTGACGTAGGGCTAGCAATCCTCGGCGTGGGGGTGTGTGTTCCATCCCAAGGTCCGACTGGGTCCCGGCTTCCACTATGTTAACCCAGTGTGCCGTCAGTGAGATGTACCATTCCTGCCCACAAGCACTTCTCCACGTGTCTGTGGTTAGGTGGACTTTTCCTGTAACAGCATTGTTGAGGGCACGGGTAATGTTTTGGGACACATGCTGGTGTAATGCCGGTACGGCACACCAGGAGAAATAGTGGCGACTGGGGAACAAGTATCTTGGGACAGCCGCTGCCATCAGGTTGTGGAAAGCTTCCGTCTCAATGAGCCTTAAAGGCAACATTTCTAGCGCAAGCAGAAGAGACATATTAGAATTTAGGACTGTGGCCTGTGGGGCGTTGGCTGGGTATTTCCGCTTGCGTTCCAAAGACTCGGGTTTTGACGACTGAAGGCTGTGCTGGGACAAGGACGTGGACGGGCTTGATGATGGTGCTGCTTAACTGTGGGCAACAACAGGTGCAGGGCTAGAGGCATCTTCACATTCACAGTGGACTTGGGATTGACTTCGCCTTCTACTCAAAACAGTGGAAGAAGCAGTGGTGTCACCTGCAGACAGTGTTCATGGAGCCTGGGGTTCTGCCCACAAAGTCGGGTGCTTTGCTGGCATGTGTCTGATCATGCTGGTTGTGGTCAGGCTGGTTGTTTTGCTACCCCTGCTGATGCGGGCATGGCGGGTGATGCAAATGGCCTGTTTGGGGGTATCGGCAGAGTCTTTAAAAAATAGCTATACTCGGGAAGATCTAACAGTTGGAATGGCAACTTCCCTCATGTTGGTGTTACAGGGAACGGATGCATGCCTTCTGTCTGTGGCCACCACACTGCTTCTTCCTGCCTGTTGGGGGGATATGCCTCCTTCCCCATGTGTGTTGCTGCCCTTGCTCTTCATGTCCTCCTGCCAGGTTGGGTCAGTCAGTATGTCATCCACCACCTCGTCTTCCACATCCGCAACCTGCTCCTCCTCCTGACTTTCTGGCAATTGTGTCTCATCAATGTCCACCTCTTGTATCACTTTCCCACCATCGCCTCTGTGTGACTGTGGCTGGTCGAAGCTTTGGGCATCGCTACATGCGATCTCATCTTGCCCCACTTCAAGTTGACCGGCCGAGAGTCAGGAATCTTGAAATGGAAAACGGAACAGCTCTTCAGAGTGTCAAAGTGTGGGATCAGTTGGTTCAGGGCACTTGGCATGGTGGGAGGAAGGAGGATCAAGGTAAGGAATATCTGAGCCACACTCACGGCTACTCAGACTTGACCGTGTGGAAGACATGGTGGTGATGGTGGCTAAGTGACTGGAAGCATTATCCACTATCCCAACACAACCGGTTCGCACTGCTGTGGCTTCAATAGTGGTGTGCTGCGGTCCCCTAGAAACTGGGACAGGAAGGTCGTGCGAGAAGATGTGGGTCTTTGTTGTAGCCCACTTCCACCTTGGCCATGGCCTCGTCCTCTGCAAGCACCATCAGCATCACGTCCACTTCCCCGTCCCTTGCCCCTTGCCTTGCCCCTTTTAAATGGACTATTGCACTATTTCAAAAGCTTAACACAAATGTATTTATTTGGAGCTAAATGATATCTGATTAGTTTGCCTGCAAAGCTATGATTTTTCAAACACAAACACCAGGCCCCAGCCTGATATAACAGACTGTATTACATTTTTTGGGGCTTTTTGGTGAATTTATAACCCCAAAAAAAGAATGGCACAAAGCTAGCACATAGAACTATGCTACGCATGCCTCCTGAAATATGATTTTTCTAAACCAGATACAATAGAACTCAGCCTGACATAACAGACTGTATTAACTTTTTTTAGGGTTTTGTTTAATTTAGCTAGCAGACAGAACTATAAATCTTATGCCTGTAAAGCTACGATTTTTTGACCACAGATACAACAGGCCTCAGTCTGACATAACAGACTATCTTAAATTTTTTGGGGTTTTGTAGAATTTTTTAAAATGCAAAATAGTGCTGTATATAAGTTGAATAACTGACCGCAAAAAAGGTGGGAAACCGGCCTACAATGCCCAAACTTGGAGCATGCAGATATATGAGGCCTGTCACGGAAATATCACACTGCAAAATATGTGGCCTGTATTTTTTTTATGCAAAATAGTGTTGTATATAAGTAGAGACACAGACAGCAAAACAGTGTAAAACCGGCCTAAAATGCCCAAACTTGGAGCACCTAGATATATGAGGCCTGTCACAGAAATACCATATTGCCAAATATGTGGCCTGTATTGTTTTAATGCAAACTAGTGCTGTACACCATGTTCCAAATTATTAAGCAAATTACATTTTTCTCAAATTTTCCTAAATGGTCGGTGCAAATGACAGTCAGTCTAAACAGTTGATATGTTTTAAAGAACTGAAAATGCTCATTTGTGGAATTTGCAGCTTTAGGATCCAAAGACATACTGATAGGGAATTTAGATTGTGAGCCCCATCGGGGACAGTGATAATGTGTGCAAACTGTAAAGCGCTGCGGAATATGTTAATGCTATATAAAAATAAAGATTATTATTATTATTATTATTAGGAGACCACATTCACTGAACAAAAAATCTATTTAACTACAAAACATCCTAAAAGGCCAAGTTCCATGTTAACATAGGAACCCTTCTTTGATATCACCTTCACAATTCTTGCATCCATTGAACTTGTAAGTTTTTGGAGAGTTTCTGCTTGTATTTCTTTGCATGAAGTCAGAATAGCCTCCCAGAGCTGCTGTTTTGATGTGAAATGCCTCTCACCCTCATAGATCTTTTGCTTGATGATACTCCAAAGATTCTCTATAGGGTTGAGGTCAGGGGAAGATGGTGGCCACACCATGAGTTTATCTCCTTTTATGCCCATAGCAGCCAATGACTCAGAGGTATTCTTTGCAGCATGAGATGGTGCATTGTCATGCATGAAGATGATTTTGCTCCTGAAGGCACGTTTCTGCTTTTTAGACCATGGAAGAAAGTTGTCAGTCAGAAAATCTATTTACTTTGCAGAGGTCATTTTCACACCTTCAGGAACCTTTAAGGGCCCTACAAGCTGTTTCCCCATGATTCTGGCCCAAAACATGACTCCTCCACCTCCTTGCTGACGTCGCAGCCTTGTTGGGACATGATGGCCATCCACCAACCATCCACTACTCCATCCATCTGGACCATCCAGGGTTGCTCGACACTCATCAGTAAACAAGACTGTTTGAAAAATAGTCTTCATGTATGTCTGGGCCCACTGCAACCTTTTCTGCTTGTGAACACTGCCTAGGGGTGGCTGAATAGTAGGTTTATGCACCACAGCAAGCCTTTGAATTACTACACCTTGAGGTTCGAGGGACTCCAGAGGCAACAACAGCTTCAAATAACTGTTTGCTGCTTTGTAATGGTATATTGGCAGCTGCTCTCTTAATCCAATGAATTTTTCTGGCAGAAACCTTCCTCATTATGCCTTTATCTCTGTCTGTGCTCTGTTTCAGGCCACATTCAGCTAGGCGCGGGAGCGCCGCTAGGATCCTACACTCCACTAAGACTATGCTCGTCGGGACGGCTATTTATACCCCACACATTAATCTACAGGATACTCTATCCCTACAAGAGATCTCCCTATATCTATTTCTATCCTCCACTTGTGAAGCGACCTTCTTTGATAAAGACTCGGGAAGAGTCGAAACGTCAGCTTGTACTTCTGGTCGCCCTCCACAGTTTTGAGTTCTAAATTTGATGTAACACTAATAAATCTCATTATATTTGCATTATATGCTTCAAGAGTGTGCGGTGTACATTGTTTGCATTTGTGCTCTGTTTCAGTCACAAATCTCTTCACAGTATGATGATCACTCTTAAGTTTTCATGAAATATCTAATTTTTTCATACCTTGTCCAAGGCATTTCACTATTTAACGCTTTTCAGCAGCAGAGAGATCCTTTTTATTTCCCATATTTCTTGAAACCTGTGGCCTGCTTAATAATGTGGAACATCATTTTTAAGTAGTTTTCCTTTAATTAGAATCACTTGGAAAACTAATTATGACACATGTTTAAGATTGATTTCAGTGATCCATTGAGCCCTAAGACACAATATTATCCATGAGTTTATTTGAAAAACAAAACAATTAAATCTTTAAGACACTTGAATCCAATTTGCATAATAATTTGGAACACAGTGTATATAAGTAGAGTAAAAGACAGCAAAAAAGGTTGGAAACAGGGCAAAAATGCTCAAACTTGGAGCACGCAGATATATGAGGTTTGTCATGGAAATACTACACTGCCAAATATGTGGCCTGTATTTTTTTAATGCAAAATAGTGCTGTATATAAGTAGAGTTACAGACAGCAAAACAGTGTGAAACTGGCCTAAAATGCCCAAACTTGGAGCACGCAGATATAGGAGGGCCTGTCACGGAATTACCACACTGCCAAATATTTTGCCTGTATTTTTTTTAATGCAAACTAGTGCTGTATATAAGTAACGTAACTGTTAGGGCTAGCGGAATGCACCAAATAATTAGAAAGATAGGGCAAGGTGCTTTCGCAGCCCGGGGTCCACCGTGCAGAGATGGAACCTGCTACTAAGTAATGACTGACTATATGGCGGTACAATGTGGATGCACACTCGGGTTAACTTCACCCTGTGTGAAGGAAGCGAACCCTGTTGCGTCACAGGGCCGCAGTACTGCACCAAGAGCGCAAGCAAGGAGTCTCAGAACTCAATCCCAAGACACAGGATTAGAGTTCGTCTAGACCTTTTGCGCTCGACACCGCAACTGAGGTGTCAGAGCAACTGCAAAAATAACTTAAATGCACAAGAGCAGGGGTGTCAAACTACATTCCTCAAGGGCTGCAAACAGGTCATGCTTTCAGGATTTCCTTGTATTGCACAGGTGATCATTTAATCACCTGCACAGAATGATTCCAGCACCTTGTGCAATGAGAAGGAAATCTTGAAAACACGCATGGTTTGAGGCCCTCGAGGAATGCAGTTTGACACCCCTGCACAAGAGTGCATGCAGTGCCGCACTGGCGGATGCCACTAACCACCCAGACTTGGGATAGGAAAGCGCTCTAATAGCGCACGGCGCCGCACTGGCGGTCACAGCAATTAGACACTGTTTCGTGTGTATATTGCTGATGGCTCAACCGGGCACTAGATAGCAGACATCCACCTTACGCAAGAAGTCATACACAAGGGAGGGGATGATTAATGAACGACTTTCACTCATCAACACACACACAATTTCAAGAGTATACTAGCGCATGGCTGTGCGGCCATGCAAAACTTTTATAGCTGCAGCAAGTTCAGGAGCTTCCTAGAGGACCAATGATAACTGCTACAGTAACTGAGCAACTTCAGGACCTTCCTAGAGGACCAATAAGAGCTACCGCAGTACCTGAGCATGTGACCCCAGACCTCCACTGAGAAGTCTTCCTTTGGGCTTGCTCAGAAGGGGAAAAGCAGAACAGTACAGGCTACAATGGCAGAGCCTGGAAAGGCAGTAGTAACCAGTCATCCAGTATCAGCCTGAGCTAGACGCTGGGACCGACGTCTCTGCTGAGCAGACTCCACTGCGGCTTGAGAAGAATGGAAGACCGCAGCGGAGATGATTCGAGATTCCCCCTGTGCAGAGGCAGGAACTCAACACCTAACAGTAACAGACAGCAAGAAAAGTGGGAAACCAAACTACAATGCCCAAACTTGGAGCTTGCAGATATATGAGGCCTGTCACGGAAATACCATATTGCCAAATATGTGGCCTGTATTTTTTTAATGCAAACTACTGCTGTATATAAGTAGAGTAACAGACAGCAAAAAAGGTGGGAAACCGGCCAAAAATGCACAAACTTGGAACATGCAGATATATGAGGCCTGTGACGAAAATACCACACTGCCAAATGTGTGGCCTGTATTTTGTTTTAATGCAAGCTAGTGCTGTATATAAGTAGAGTAAAAGACAGCAAAAAAGGTTGGAAGCCAGGCAAAAATGCTCAAAGTTGGAGCACGCAGATATATGAGGCCTGTCACGGAAATATCACACTGCCAAATATGTCGCCTGTATTTTTTTTATGCAAACTAGTGCTGTATATAAGTAGAGTCATGTGAATATGAAAGAAGAAAAGAAGACATACACACAACCGGGATCACCAAAAGAACAACAATATTGTATATAATCCTCAATTTTATTATAGTCAAAGACAGGACACAAAACCAATAAAAACAATTAAAAACCAAACAGATACATCCCCAAGAGGGGGATGCCCCCCAAAACCGAGAACAAACTGATGCAGGAGATTACAATGCTGCTATGCCGTGACATCACGCAATTATACCACAAATGGAAAAAATTCACATATACAATGTATAATAACTTGATGGTCAAAATATATCGTGTGTGCCTTATCGGCTACAGATTGTTATGGCCATAACAATATAAGATGTAATGAAGCTCAACAAGCATATATGAATAATTGAATAAATATAGTATAACAAATCTGAAAATCCCCTTATGAAGGTGCACAAGATGGTGTAGATGAATAATCAGACCTAAGAAGATTTTAGGTCCCAAATAATGTAAGTAACACACATATAGAGTGCTGCATGTAAAATATACAGGATCTTGAATAGAGGATAGAGAGGGGGGGGGGGGGAAAGAGAGGAGGCGACACTCCCGAAACCCCCCAGAGCACAATAAATATATATAAACTTACAAATAGGGGACACCTAAATATCACGCCTGCCCGTAGGCAACTATGCAGTCCACGTTCTGTGGTATATCAAATAAACATGATAGTATATAAATAAATACAACCTGAATATCATAATGGTCTGATGAATAGCCGAATAAATGGGGTGCTAAATGCAAGATAAAGTGCAATATGCAAGATATGTAAAGGCTACAATAAAGAATCAGGAGATTCCTGAATAATATAGACTATGAACATGCCTGCAAAAAAAAGTGCACAATGAAATAGTCACATATATCTACCCAGATGGCTATTGGAAGGGCATACGAATGCACACCAGGGGGAATAAAAAGGAGCTAGACGCCAAATACAACCTGCCCAATGCTGGAAACAGCACTACAACAGCATGACAACGGTCAAGGGGGGCAAGAACGCCCAACGTGTGTCGCCACTGCGTGGCTTCGTCAGGAGCGAAAGTACCAGTGTCCACATATCTGCAAATATTTATAGACCTAAATCAAGATCAATTTCATACCAGCTGAGAGAATCCTCTGACAGAGAATAGCAGCGTGCGGGCTGTTAGACGCCGAGGCGCCATACCGGAAACATCTCAGCGTCATAGACATCTGACCAAACAGGGTGTCACAAGATGGCGGACAGCATTACAATTGCGCATGCGCCAAAATATATACACATTAGTTGTCCCCCGCTGTATATATCTACAGTACCAGGAAAACAGATTCCAAAATGAAGCATAATGACGGCATATGCGAGCGCAAGATATAAATATTAAGAGGGGAGATCCCATGATTAATTATGACGCAAAAAGAGATAGTCATGTGACTCCCAAAGGAAGGGTGTCCCAAAATGGCGGACGACATTACAATTGCGCATGCGCCGAGATATATATACATTAATTGTACCCCGCTGCATATATCTGCAATATAAAGAGAACAAATTCCAAAATAAGGCACACTGACGGCGTATACGAGCGCAGGATATAAATACTAAGAAGGGAAGTCCCATAATTAATTATTACGCAAGAAGAGACAGTCATGTGACTCCCACAGGAAGGTGCAGTAGTGAAAAAATGGCCCAATAAGTGGTAAATTAAGTATGCTTGTCCAAGATGGAATTTGTATGCATACAGATCAAATGCCATAATTATATCATGCATAAGCCAAAAAAAGGGGGGGGGGAAATGACACCCATATATACACATGGTGGTAACGCAGAGGACAAGCTAATCTGGGATACCATACCTAAAAGATGAATAAAGATGATCTACATATTAACACAGTATTGTCAAATTACGTCTGTTTATTTCTTTATTCATTACGCACATGCCATGACGAGATGATAGGCAGACTGTGATGTATATAAAGGCCAATAGGCCAATGAGTCAGATGGTATATCACCAAAAAATGTATATCTCATCGCAGGCGAAACGTAAATCAATGTAAATAACACATGAAGGATGGATCAAAACCATGCCTATAAGGCTATGAAGGAACTATAATGGATACACATAGAGGACAATGGATTGAATACAAAGTGTCACATACAATAGTGTATGATAAGCCTACCTGGAAGATGACCCATACAACCTAACTGGACCCAGAGAGCCATATAAATAACGGTACCAAACATGGTGAAATTAGGAGGACTATATAGAAATCACGACAATAGGCACCACAAGAATAACGTCCAAAACCCCTCCCCCAGTATGATACTAACCGTGTCATGCTAACACATTTTGAGAAGAGGGCATGTATAGCACACACATGGCCTATTAGTTTGAGTACAAAAAGTTTGTACTACATAGCAGTTGTAATTACTTCTCTATACCAGGCCACCAAAACCTGTCAATACAGATGTCCAAAAAAATGAAAAATAAATAAAAAATAAAAAATAAATAAAAATGAAAATAAATAAATAAATAAATAAATAGAATGTTAGCAAATACAGTTTAGTATGCGAGACGTTTGGTTTGTAAAGATATTAGACTCCCAAATATAGGTACCTAGACCAAAATCAGGTAAGGATCCATCACCCCAAGGGATCAAACTTCTAAAACAAAGTTATTAGCTCAGTGAGATATAGGTGCCCATCTCAGAATCTGAAAGGGGTGGATCAACAAACATGAAGGAGACGGCCAAAAATAAATGATAACCAGATAAATAGGGTCATAGTTTTTTATAAAAGCCCGTGAAGAGTAATTCTTCATTCAGGCCTTGAGGGGCCAAACTTTTCAGATTAAATATCCACTTTGTTTCACAGCGGAGTAGACTGTTAGTGCTGTCGCCCCCCTAATGTTAGTCCGAACACTCTCAAGTCCCATGACTTTTAGTCCTGACATCTTGCCCTGGTGAACATCCAAGAAGTGCATCGCCACTGATGACAAGACCTTCTTCTTTTCTCGATCCCTACGGGCCATGGAGATGTTAGATAGATGTTGTTGAATGCGTCTTCTGAATTCTTGTGTCGTTTGTCCAACGTAAATTTTTGGGCAAGTACAGAAGATCGCATAGACAATATTTCTGGATCTGCACGTGAAGAATTCCTTGGGTCGGATCTGAAAAGAGAGGGTAGGTATTGAGTAACCATCCTGTGCAATCATGTATTGGCAGACAGTGCATCCGCCACAGGGGTATGAGCCATAAATCCTGGTTCCACTATTTAGTCTTAGAGGAGGTCGTTGATAATGACTATGGCATAATGTATCCCTCAAGTTCTTGGCTCTCCTGGCTATCAGACAGGGCGAGCTGGAGACAAAAGGTACAATTCTTCTCTCGCTCATAAGGATATCCCAGTTGTTCTGGAGTATCTTTCGGATATCTGCCCACTGATTGTTATAGGTGGTGATTAAAGAGAGAGGCCGAGAGGAATCACGTACCTTTTTAATAAAAAGACTGCTCCTGTCTTGTTCTGCCGCATGTTGAAAAGCATCAGAGATCGCCCTCCGAGGGTATCCTCTCTTCCTGAACCGACACGATAGATCTCTGGCCTCTTGTAGAAAGTCACTGTCAATACTGCAATTTCTCCTAAGACGGAGAAATTGTCCTTTAGGGATCCCCTTCCTAAGATGATATGGATGGAAGCTTGTATAGTGGAGGAGACTATTGGTGGCAGTAGTTTTCCTGAACAATGAGCTCACAATACTAGAGTTTTGGACAGAAAGTTTAAGGTCCAGAAATTCAACGCTGTGATCTGAAACGACAGAAGTGAGTTTGATGTTTAGAGAATTGTCATTTAACTCTGTGATGAAACTGTTACACTCCTCCAAGGAGCCAGACCAAACCAACAAAATGTCGTCGATGTAGCGTTGCCACATCAATACATTGGATATAAAGGCCTGGTGTGTATACACGATCTGCTCCTCCCACCAGCCAAGAAATAGGTTGGCATACGATGGTGCACAACGTGCACCCATCGCTGTACCAGATAGCTGACGAAAAAACTTTCTGTCAAAGACAAAATAATTTTTGTCCAAGATGAAGAACAACAAATGAAGAATAAAATCCCTATGTGCTGTTACACGATGCTCATCTTTTTCCAAAAAATATATAACAGCCTGCATACCTGCTTGATGTTGTATGCTGGTATAAAGTGATTCCACGTCCATGCTCACTAGGAGCGTGCCCGCAGGGATCTCCAGCGTCTCCAGAATTTGCATAAGATGAGTCGAATCCCAGGTGAATGATTTTAAAGAGGTGACCAAAGGTTGAAGGAAGTGGTCGACATAAATACAGGGTGGTTCAAAAATACTACCTATGCCCGAGACTATAGGCCTGCCCTGTGGTTCGATTAGGGACTTGTGGATCTTAGGCAGGGCGTAAAAAGTGGGTACAACAAGATGGGGCGTTATCAAAAAATCCATCTCTTTTTTTGTGATGACCCTATCCAAAAATGCCCTGTTGATAAGATTATCAATTTTGTTTTTGAAGACCCAGGTAGGGTCCGAGGGTAACAAGGTGTAACATTGCCTATCGTGTAATTGACGCATAACCTCTTTGACATATAGTTCATGTGGCCACAAGACCACATTCCCTCCTTTGTCCGCTTCACGTATTAAAAAGTTGTTGTTGGTAGTTAAACGCCGCAAAGCCTCTCTTTCAGTCTTACCCAGATTCTCTTGTTGGTGTCGGTCCAGTCTGAGTCTTTCAATGTCCTTACACACTTTTTCAAAAAAAATCTGGACTGCTGGAAATAAGGAGAATGATGGTGTGGCTTGGGAAGGAAGTTGTCTTGTGAATCTATCCGAGGTGTCAGAAAGCTCATTTTCCTGCAACAATTCCAAAATATCACAAAAGACACGTCTTTCGTTATCAGGCAGGGTATCAATCAAAGAAGGTTGATGGTACAATAATTTGAAAGTAATTTGGCGACAGAACAAATATACATCTTTTACAAGCACAAACTTGTCAAGCTGGTTCATAGGAGAGAACGAGAGACCCTTGGAAAGTACCTGTTTTTCAATATCCGATAATGTGTAGGTGGAAAGGTTGATAATTTGTAGATTACCATCTGACCCATCATCACCATGCGTCTCCATCAAGGTCTCTTGTTGAACTTCGTTTCTCTCCTGTAAGACGGTGACCACTTCTTGTAACCTCTGCCCTTCTTGCGGGTGAAATTTGTTTTTCCTACGGCCCCGCCGACAGCGCCTTCTGCGTCGCTGGGGTCCGAGGATAAAAAATCACTCGAAGAGATGTCTTGTCTAGAAGGGGGTTCAGTCATACCTCTAGATTCTTCAAAGAGGGGGCGTCTATTTCCCCGATGTGACCATCTGTATGCCCTTCCATTGCCAAAATCAGTTTTATCTCTGTGGAATTTGTTTCTTTTTCGATTAATTATTTCCTTCTCAAAGGTATCGATTAGATCCTTGAGCTTTAGTTGAAAGGGACTGACAAAAATATCATTATCAAAATCCACCAAAGTACCTTCACAGGTTTTAATTTCATTTTTAATTTTCATTAATAACAGCTGATCATGTTCGATCAGCATGTCAATCAGTATGGTGGAACATTTTGCGAGTCCCATTTCCCATGTTTTTTGAAACTCAGAGGAGACCTCCCATGCTGGAAAAATTTGGACACGTAACCCACGAGGTATGAATCCAGCTTTTTTGTACTCCTCGAGACTCCTAATATTCCACCATACTTTAGTTAGTGATTTATGTAGACCAATGATTTTTTGTGACAACGCCTGGAAGTCCGTTTCTCTACTAGATTCACCCACTATAGTGCTGCCACTATTGTTATCAAATAGGCCTAAAGCCCTGTTGCTCCACGCCGTTTCTCTGCTAGAAAGATCCATGTTGGAAATAACGCCAATATAAAAAATATATATGAATGTATATATGTTTTTAAATACACCAAAATGTTTCAAATTTTCCTTGATGTGCCACAACTCCAGAAAGGGGAGAGACTAGTGTCATCCCAAAAAACATGAACTGTGGAAAAGAGGAATGGAGGGCACCATCATACTTATATTAAAATGGAATCAACCCGGGGTATGTCCAAGGAAGTAATGTGAATATGAAAGAAGAAAAGAAGACATACACACAACCGGGGATCACCAAAAGAACAACAATATTGTATATAATCCTCAATTTTATTATAGTCAAAGACAGGACACAAAACCAATAAAAACAATTAAAAACCAAACAGATACATCCCCAAGAGGGGGATGCCCCCCAAAACCGAGAACAAACTGATGCAGGAGATTACAATGCTGCTATGCCGTGACATCACGCAATTATACCACAAATGGAAAAAATTCACATATACAATGTATAATAACTTGATGGTCAAAATATATCGTGTGTGCCTTATCGGCTACAGATTGTTATGGCCATAACAATATAAGATGTAATGAAGCTCAACAAACATATATGAATAAATGACTAAATATAGTATAACAAATCTGAAAATCCCCTTATGAAGGTGCACAAGATGGTGTAGATGAATAATCAGACCTAAGAAGATTTTAGGTCCCAAATAATGTAAGTAACACACATATAGAGTGCTGCATGTAAAATATACAGGATCTTGAATAGAGGATAGAGAGGGGGGGAAAAAAGAGAGGAGGCGACACTCCCGAAACCCCCCAGAGCACAATAAATATATATATAAACTTACAAATAGGGGACACCTAAATATCACGCCTGCCCGTAGGCAACTATGCAGTCCACGTTCTGTGGTATATCAAATAAACATGATAGTATATAAATAAATACAACCTGAATATCATAATGGTCTGATGAATAGCCGAATAAATGGGGTGCTAAATGCAAGATAAAGTGCAATATGCAAGATATGTAAAGGCTACAATAAAGAATCAGGAGATTCCTGAATAATATAGACTATGAACATGCCTGCAAAAAAAGTGCACAATGAAATAGTCACATATATCTACCCAGATGGCTATTGGAAGGGCATATGAATGCACACCAGGGGGAATAAAAAGGAGCTAGACGCCAAATACAACCTGCCCAATGCTGGAAACAGCACTACAACAGCATGACAACGGTCAAGGGGGGCAAGAACGCCCAACGCGTGTCGCCACTGCGTGGCTTCGTCAGGAGCGAAAGTACCAGTGTCCACATATCTGCAAATATTTATAGACCTAAATCAAGATCAATTTCATACCAGCTGAGAGAATCCTCTGACAGAGAATAGCAGCGTGCGGGCTGTTAGACGCCGAGGCGCCATACCGGAAATGTCTCAGCGTCATAGACATCTGACCAAACAGGGTGTCACAAGATGGCGGACGGCATTACAATTGCGCATGCGCCAAAATATATACACATTAGTTGTCCCCCGCTGTATATATCTACAGTACCAGGAGAACAGATTCCAAAATGAAGCATAATGACGGCGTATGCGAGCGCAAGATATAAATATTAAGAGGGGAGATCCCATGATTAATTATGACGCAAAAAGAGATAGTCATGTGACTCCCAAAGGAAGGGTGTCCCAAAATGGCGGACGACATTACAATTGCGCATGCGCCGAGATATATATACATTAATTGTACCCCGCTGCATATATCTGCAATATAAAGAGAACAAATTCCAAAATAAGGCACACTGACGGCGTATACGGGCGCAGGATATAAATACTAAGAAGGGAAGTCCCATAATTAATTATTACGCAAGAAGAGACAGTCATGTGACTCCCACAGGAAGGTGCAGTAGTGAAAAAATGGCCCAATAAGTGGTAAATTAAGTATGCTTGTCCAAGATGGAATTTGTATGCATACAGATCAAATGCCATAATTATATCATGCATAAGCCAAAAAAAGGGGGGGGGGAAATGACACCCATATATACACATGGTGGTAACGCAGAGGACAAGCTAATCTGGGATACCATACCTAAAAGATGAATAAAGATGATCTACATATTACCACAGTATTGTCAAATTACGTCTGTTTATTTCTTTATTCATTACGCACATGCCATGACGAGATGATAGGCAGACTGTGATGTATATAAAGGCCAATAGGCCAATGAGTCAGATGGTATATCACCAAAAAATGTATATCTCATCGCAGGCGAAACGGAAATCAATGTATATCTTGCGCTCGCATACGCCGTCATTATGCTTCATTTTGGAATCTGTTCTCCTGGTACTGTAGATATATACAGCGGGGGACAACTAATGTGTATATATTTTGGCGCATGCGCAATTGTAATGCCGTCCGCCATCTTGTGACACCCTGTTTGGTCAGATGTCTATGACGCTGAGACGTTTCCGGTATGGCGCCTCGGCGTCTAACAGCCCGCACGCTGCTATTCTCTGTCAGAGGATTCTCTCAGCTGGTATGAAATTGATCTTGATTTAGTTCTATAAATATTTGCAGATATGTGGACACTGGTACTTTCGCTCCTGACGAAGCCACGCAGTGGCGACACGCGTTGGGCGTTCTTGCCCCCCTTGACCGTTGTCATGCTGTTGTAGTGCTGTTTCCAGCATTGGGCAGGTTGTATTTGGCGTCTAGCTCCTTTTTATTCCCCCTGGTGTGCATTCGTATGCCCTTCCAATAGCCATCTGGGTAGATATATGTGACTATTTCATTGTGCACTTTTTTTGCAGGCATGTTCATAGTCTATATTATTCAGGAATCTCCTGATTCTTTATTGTAGCCTTTACATATCTCGCATATTGCACTTTATCTTGCATTTAGCACCCCATTTATTCGGCTATTCATCAGACCATTATGATATATATATATTTATTGTGCTCTGGGGGGTTTCGGGTGTGTCGCCTCCTCTCTTTTCCCCCCCCCTCTCTATCCTCTATTCAAGATCCTGTATATTTTACATGCAGCACTCTATATGTGTGTTACTTACATTATTTGGGACCTAAAATCTTCATAGGTCTGATTATTCATCTACACCATCTTGTGCACCTTCATAAGGGGATTTTCAGATTTGTTATACTATATTTAGTCATTTATTCATATATGTTTGTTGAGCTTCATTACATCTTATATTGTTATGGCCATAACAATCTGTAGCCGATAAGGCACACACGATATATTTTGACCATCAAGTTATTATACATTGTATATGTGAATTTTTTCCATTTGTGGTATAATTGCTTGATGTCACGGCATAACAGCATTGTAATCTCCTGCATCAGTTTGTTCTCGGTTTTGGGGGGCATCCCCCTCTTGGGGATGTATCTGTTTGGTTTTTAATTGTTTTTATTGGTTTTGTGTCCTGTCTTTGACTATAATAAAATTGAGGATTATATACAATATTGTTGTTCTTTTGGTGATCCCCGGTTGTGTGTATGTCTTCTTTTCTTCTTTCATATTCACATTACTTCCTTGGACATACCCCGGGTTGATTCCATTTTAATATAAGTATGATGGTGCCCTCCATTCCTCTTTTCCACAGTTCATGTTTTTTGGGATGACACTAGTCTCTCCCCTTTCTAGAGTTGTGGCACATCAAGGAAAATTTGAAACATTTTGGTGTATTTAAAAACATATATACATTCATATATATTTTTTATATTGGCGTTATTTCCAACATGGATCTTTCTAGCAGAGAAACGGCGTGGAGCAACAGGGCTTTAGGCCTATTTGATAACAATAGTGGCAGCACTATAGTGGGTGAATCTAGTAGAGAAACGGACTTCCAGGCGTTGTCACAAAAAATCATTGGTCTACATAAATCACTAACTAAAGTATGGTGGAATATTAGGAGTCTCGAGGAGTACAAAAAAGCTGGATTCATACCTCGTGGGTTACGTGTCCAAATTTTTCCAGCATGGGAGGTCTCCTCTGAGTTTCAAAAAACATGGGAAATGGGACTCGCAAAATGTTCCACCATACTGATTGACATGCTAATCGAACATGATCAGCTGTTATTAATGAAAATTAAAAATGAAATTAAAACCTGTGAAGGTACTTTGGTGGATTTTGATAATGATATTTTTGTCAGTCCCTTTCAACTAAAGCTCAAGGATCTAATCGATACCTTTGAGAAGGAAATAATTAATCGAAAAAGAAACAAATTCCACAGAGATAAAACTGATTTTGGCAATGGAAGGGCATACAGATGGTCACATCAGGGAAATAGACGCCCCCTCTTTGAAGAATCTAGAGGTATGACTGAACCCCCTTCTAGACAAGACATCTCTTCGAGTGATTTTTTATCCTCGGACCCCAGCGACGCAGAAGGCGCTGTCGGCGGGGCCGTAGGAAAAACAAATTTCACCCGCAAGAAGGGCAGAGGTTACAAGAAGTGGTCACCGTCTTACAGGAGAGAAACGAGGTTCAACAAGAGACCTTGATGGAGACGCATGGTGATGATGGGTCAGATGGTAATCTACAAATTATCAACCTTTCCACCTACACATTATCAGATATTGAAAAACAGGTACTTTCCAAGGGTCTCTCGTTCTCTCCTATGAACCAGCTTGACAAGTTTGTGCTTGTAAAAGATGTATATTTGTTCTGTCGCCAAATTACTTTCAAATTATTGTACCATCAACCTTCTTTGATTGATACCCTGCCTGATAATGAAAGACGTGTCTTTTGTGATCTTTTGGAATTGGTGCAGGAAAATGAGCTTTCTGACACCTCGGATAGATTCACAAGACGACTTCCTTCCCAAGCCACACCATCATTCTCCTTATTTCCAGCAGTCCAGATTTTTTTCGAAAAAGTGTGTAAGGACATTGAAAGACTCAGACTGGACCGACACCAACAAGAGAATCTGGGTAAGACTGAAAGAGAGGCTTTGCGGCGTTTAACTACCAGCAACAACTTTTTAATACGTGAAGCGGACAAAGGAGGGAATGTGGTCTTGTGGCCACATGAACTATATGTCAAAGAAGTTATGCGTCAATTACACGATAGGCAATGTTACACCTTGTTACCCTCGGACCCTACCTGGGTCTTCAAAAACAAAATTGATAATCTTATCAACAGGGCCTTTTCGGATAGGGTCATCACAAAAAAAGAGATGGATTTTTTGATAACGCCCCATCCTGTTGTACCCACTTATTACGCCCTGCCTAAGATCCACAAGTCCCTAATCGAACCACCGGGCAGGCCTATAGTCTCGGGCATAGGTAGTATTTTTGAACGACCCTGTATTTATGTCGACCACTTCCTTCAACCTTTGGTCACCTCTTTAAAATCATTCACCAGGGATTTGACTCATCTTATGCAAATTTTGGAGACGTTGGAGATCCCTGCGGGCACGCTCCTAGTGAGCATGGACGTGGAATCACTTTATACCAGCATACAACATCAAGCAGGTATGCAGGCTGTTATATATTTTTTGGAAAAAGATGAGCATCGTGTAACAGCACATAGGGATTTTATTCTTCATTTGTTGTTCTTCATCTTGGACAAAAATTATTTTGTCTTTGACAGAAAGTTTTTTCGTCAGCTATCTGGTACAGCGATGGGTGCACGTTGTGCACCATCGTATGCCAACCTATTTCTTGGCTGGTGGGAGGAGCAGATCGTGTATACACACCAGGCCTTTATATCCAATGTATTGATGTGGCAACGCTACATCGACGACATTTTGTTGGTTTGGTCTGGCTCCTTGGAGGAGTGTAACAGTTTCATCACAGAGTTAAATGACAATTCTCTAAACATCAAACTCACTTCTGTCGTTTCAGATCACAGCGTTGAATTTCTGGACCTTAAACTTTCTGTCCAAAACTCTAGTATTGTGAGCTCATTGTTCAGGAAAACTACTGCCACCAATAGTCTCCTCCACTATACAAGCTTCCATCCATATCATCTTAGGAAGGGGATCCCTAAAGGACAATTTCTCCGTCTTAGGAGAAATTGCAGTATTGACAGTGACTTTCTACAAGAGGCCAGAGATCTATCGTGTCGGTTCAGGAAGAGAGGATACCCTCGGAGGGCGATCTCTGATGCTTTTCAACATGCGGCAGAACAAGACAGGAGCAGTCTTTTTATTAAAAAGGTACGTGATTCCTCTCGGCCTCTCTCTTTAATCACCACCTATAACAATCAGTGGGCAGATATCCGAAAGATACTCCAGAACAACTGGGATATCCTTATGAGCGAGAGAAGAATTGTACCTTTTGTCTCCAGCTCGCCCTGTCTGGTAGCCAGGAGAGCCAAGAACTTGAGGGATACATTATGCCATAGTCATTATCAACGACCTCCTCTAAGACTAAATAGTGGAACCAGGATTTATGGCTCATACCCCTGTGGCGGATGCACTGTCTTCGAATACATGATTGCACAGGATGGTTACTCAATACCTACCCTCTCTTTTCAGATCCGACCCAAGGAATTCTTCACGTGCAGATCCAGAAATATTGTCTATGCGATCTTCTGTACTTGCCCAAAAATTTACGTTGGACAAACGACACAAGAATTCAGAAGACGCATTCAACAACATCTATCTAACATCTCCATGGCCCGTAGGGATCGAGAAAAGAAGAAGGTCTTGTCATCAGTGGCGATGCACTTCTTGGATGTTCACCAGGGCAAGACGTCGGGACTAAAAGTCATGGGACTTGAGAGTGTTCGGACTAACATTAGGGGGGGCGACAGCACTAACAGTCTACTCCGCTGTGAAACAAAGTGGATATTTAATCTGAAAAGTTTGGCCCCTCAAGGCCTGAATGAAGAATTACTCTTCATGGGCTTTTATAAAAAACTATGACCCTATTTATCTGGTTATCATTTATTTTTGGCCGTCTCCTTCATGTTTGTTGATCCACCCCTTTCAGATTCTGAGATGGGCACCTATATCTCACTGAGCTAATAACTTTGTTTTAGAAGTTTGATCCTTTGGGGTGATGGATCCTTACCTGATTTTGGTCTAGGTACCTATATTTGGGAGTCTAATATCTTTACAAACCAAAAGTCTCGCATACTAAACTGTATTTGCTAACATTCTATTTCTTTATTTATTTATTTATTTTCATTTATTTTTTATTTTTTATTTATTTTTCATTTTTTTGGACATCTGTATTGACAGGTTTTGGTGGCCTGGTATAGAGAAGTAATTACAACTGCTATGTAGTACAAACTTTTTGTACTCAAACTAATAGGCCATGTGTGTGCTATACATGCCCTCTTCTCAAAATGTGTTAGCATGACACGGTTAGTATCATACTGGGGGAGGGGTTTTGGACGTTATTCTTGTGGTGCCTATTGTCGTGATTTCTATATAGTCCTCCTAATTTCACCATGTTTGGTACCGTTATTTATATGGCTCTCTGGGTCCAGTTAGGTTGTATGGGTCCTCTTCCAGGTAGGCTTATCATACACTATTGTAATGTGACACTTTGTATTCAATCCATTGTCCTCTATGTGTATCCATTATAGTTCCTTCATAGCCTTATAGGCATGGTTTTGATCCATCCTTCATGTGTTATTTACATTGATTTCCGTTTCGCCTGCGATGAGATATACATTTTTTGGTGATATACCATGTGACTCATTGGCCTATTGGCCTTTATATACATCACAGTCTGCCTATCATCTCGTCATGGCATGTGCGTAATGAATAAAGAAATAAACAGACGTAATTTGACAATACTTTGGTAATATGTAGATCATCTTTATTCATCTTTTAGGTATGGTATCCCAGATTAGCTTGTCCTCTGCGTTACCACCATGTGTATATATGGGTGTCATTTCCCCCCCCCCTTTTTTTGGCTTATGCATGATATAATTATGGCATTTGATCTGTATGCATACAAATTCCATCTTGGACAAGCATACTTTATTTACCACTTATTGGGCCATTTTTTCACTACTGCACCTTCCTGTGGGAGTCACATGACTGTCTCTTCTTGCGTAATAATTAATTATGGGACTTCCCTTCTTAGTATTTATATCCTGCGCTCGTATACGCCGTCAGTGTGCCTTATTTTGGAATTTGTTCTCTTTATATTGCAGATATATGCAGCGGGGTACAATTAATGTATATATATCTCGGCGCATGCGCAATTGTAATGTCGTCCGCCATTTTGGGACACCCTTCCTTTGGGAGTCACATGACTATCTCTTTTTGCGTCATAATTAATCATGGGATCTCCCCTCTTAATATTTATATCTTGCGCTCGCATACGCCGTCATTATGCTTCATTTTGGAATCTGTTCTCCTGGTACTGTAGATATATACAGCGGGGGACAACTAATGTGTATATATTTTGGCGCATGCGCAATTGTAATGCCGTCCGCCATCTTGTGACACCCTGTTTGGTCAGATGTCTATGACGCTGAGACGTTTCCGGTATGGCGCCTCGGCGTCTAACAGCCCGCACGCTGCTATTCTCTTTCAGAGGATTCTCTCAGCTGGTATGAAATTGATCTTGATTTAGGTCTATAAATATTTGCAGATATGTAGACACTGGTACTTTCGCTCCTGACGAAGCCACGCAGTGGCGACACGCGTTGGGCGTTCTTGCCCCCCTTGACCGTTGTCATGCTGTTGTAGTGCTGTTTCCAGCATTGGGCAGGTTGTATTTGGCGTCTAGCTCCTTTTTATTCCCCCTGGTGTGCATTCGTATGCCCTTCCAATAGCCATCTGGGTAGATATATGTGACTATTTCATTGTGCACTTTTTTTGCAGGCATGTTCATAGTCTATATTATTCAGGAATCTCCTGATTCTTTATTGTAGCCTTTACATATCTTGCATATTGCACTTTATCTTGCATTTAGCACCCCATTTATTCGGCTATTCATCAGACCATTATGATATTCAGGTTGTATTTATTTATATACTATCATGTTTATTTGATATACCACAGAACGTGGACTGCATAGTTGCCTATGGGCAGGCGTGATATTTAGGTGTCCCCTATTTGTAAGTTTATATATATTTATTGTGCTCTGGGGGGTTTCGGGAGTGTCGCCTCCTCTCTTTTTTCCCCCCCTCTCTATCCTCTATTCAAGATCCTGTATATTTTACATGCAGCACTCTATATGTGTGTTACTTACATTATTTGGGACCTAAAATCTTCTTAGGTCTGATTATTCATCTACACCATCTTGTGCACCTTCATAAGGGGATTTTCAGATTTGTTATACTATATTTATTCATTTATTCATATATGTTTGTTGAGCTTCATTACATCTTATATTGTTATGGCCATAACAATCTGTAGCCGATAAGGCACACACGATATATTTTGACCATCAAGTTATTATACATTGTATATGTGAATTTTTTCCATTTGTGGTATAATTGCGTGATGTCACGGCATAGCAGCATTGTAATCTCCTGCATCAGTTTGTTCTCGGTTTTGGGGGGCATCCCCCTCTTGGGGATGTATCTGTTTGGTTTTTAATTGTTTTTATTGGTTTTGTGTCCTGTCTTTGACTATAATAAAATTGAGGATTATATACAATATTGTTGTTCTTTTGGTGATCCCCGGTTGTGTGTATGTCTTCTTTTCTTCTTTCATGTTCATATTACTTCCTTGGACATACCCCGGGTTGATTCCATTTTAATATAAGTATGATGGTGCCCTCCATTCCTCTTTTCCACAATATAAGTAGAGTAACAGACAGCAAAAAAAGTGGGAAACCAGCCTACAATGCCCAAACTGGGAGCATGCAGATATATAATGCCTGTCACGGAAATACCACACTGCCAAATATGTGGCCTGTATTTTTTGTAATGCAAAGTAGTGCTGTATTTAAGTAGAGTAAGAGACAGCAAAAACAGTGGAAAACCGGCCAAAAATGTCCAAACTTGGAGCACGCAGATATATGAGGCCTGTCACAGAAATACCACACTGCCAAATATGTGGCCTGTATTTTTTTAATGCAAAATAGTGCTGTATGTAAGTAGAGTAACAGACACAGCAAAACAGTGTAAAACTGGCCTAAAATACCCAAACTTGGAGCACGCAGATATAGGAGGCCTGTCACGGAATTACCACACTGCCAAATATGTGGCCTGTATTTTTGGGGGGCCTGCAAAATAGTGGTGTATATAAGTAGAGTCACAGACAGCAAAAACAATGGAAAACTGGCCTAAAATGCCCAAACTTGGAGCACGACGATATATGAGGATATATGGCAAGTTCTCCTTCAATGGAAGTCTTGAAACAGAGGCTAGACAAACATCTGTCTGGGATGATTTAGTGAATTCAGCATTGAGCAGGGTTGTTGCACCAGATAACTGTGGATGTCCCTTACACCTCTACCATTCTCTGACTCTACTAGAACAGCTCTCAATCTTGCTCAAAGAAGCAAGGAGAGAACAATTTATTGAGGAAAAGGAACTCGACTTCATCCTTCTAAAGTTCCTGGTAACTGCATCATTTTACACCTTTCCACAAGTATACAAGGGTCTGTCACTATTAAAGGACAGACCCATTGTGACTGATATTTGTAACAGTCTTAGTGACAAAGCATGGACCTATTTGGACCACATCCTTAGATCCTTTGCACAAGCAATGCCATCCTATGTGGGATATACCACAGACTTTTTAAAGAGACTTGAAGGAATAGTAACAGACGGGGACACGTGGCTTGCAAATATAAACGTGGAGAGCATCTACTCCTCTATTCCTCATTATAGAGGAGTGGAGGTGGTCAAATTTTTCCTTTCCTCTAGGGGATGTCAGTATAAGGGCTCATACTTACTTGCACGAATCTTGGATGAGTCTCGCACATCAATACCTGGCACTGCACCTGGCACAGAGGTGCGGAGCGTGTGGCCACATGTATTCCTATGCGGCCGCTCGCTCTGATCTGAGTGCCAGGTGCAGTGCCGTGTATTGATGTGCGAGACTCATCTGAGTTTCGCGCAAGTGAGAATGAGCCCTAAAGCACACAGTACCTTCGTACTTGATCTTTTGAAATTTGTTATCACAAGTAACTACTTCATGTTTTCATATATGATTATACAATCTGTAGACAGAAATTCACAAAAGGTACTGATTTAATGATTATTTGCAATTTCACTGGACCATCCATGTGTATGTAGTAGCCATGGGGAACTTAAGTGTAATAGAGCTGGAATTGCCATGGCTGCTAGCAACAGACTTGCCCACCAATAGATCTTTGTTAAAGGATTTAATTTAAAGGATTTAATGTGCTCATTCTAATTACAGAGCATATAAAGAGTCCTGCATGGTTATTTTGCCTCACTACATCACCTGGTCAGGAGGGGCTAATTTGCAAGCTTGTTGCCTTCCTTGGATGTGGTAGGCATTTACCACTCTCCCTCTCCAGAATCAAATCATGATTCTTTGTTACCTGTGGTCACAATGGAAGGGAGTCCGTATGGCAAGGGGGTGGTTGGAAGGTAGAGCTACTCGCTGTGCAAATAGGCCCCAAAGTGATAGGTATCCAGAAAACACCCCTTACACAGGAAGATAGAGATGATTGGCTTCCAAGTGAAGTTGTGTACTTCATTATAAGTTTTAAATGTATTCAGCTTAATATCAGGAACTTTAGACCTTTTTTCCAAACAAATTTTCATGCAGTAAGGTTATTTACATGAGGGCAAACCCGCTGACTTTTCCAAAAGGAACATACTTCAGGATACGTAAGTGATTTACGTCATGAGGTGTCTTTTTTTAAATTTTTGGTCATTTCCTTAGTGCTTGTTCGATATTTTTGACCACCATTTTTTGAATTCATTCATTGTTTTTGAGTTGTCTTTTGTGCAAGAGCTTTACAGTAATTTTTATTTCTCCATTCAACGATGAAGAAACCACTAGTTGCTTTTGATAAAACACCAGGAAGACCATCAAAAATACAAGCAGCCTTTTCCAGGTATTTTGAGCCTTCCCATTGACTTCTATCGTAAATATAGAGTGTCGTCTCAGAATAAAATGCCTGATGAATGGTTAGTCCACTTCTTTGAGCCGCTTGGTATCTTTTAAACCCTAAAGCGGTTATGCGGTACTCAAAAGTCGGAACATATTCTCTTCAAGTTAGTTTTAGATAAAAATGCACTGTGTAGCGTGAAACGGCCGTCGTCAGCACTGGCCTGCACATCCGATTAACCCATTCTCCTGGCTATGACGTTTTAACTGTTTGAATAAAGCATGAAGTTATAAGGACCGGTAACTGCTATCCATGTTTTTCTTCTCTACATAGAAATGCATATGTTCATTTTCAGAGTGCTTTTTCAGGTGGGTTTTGGGTAAACCTCCTTGAAAAAAAGATGTCATTTGCACATACCCTAAATGTAAGACCACATAAAAAGGATATGCTGCAAATTTTTGACAGCTAAAATTTAGCATCAAATTCAACAGTTTTCATTCCAGAAATGCTGCAGGACACAGATGTTAGCCTTTACATCATAGGTGTCATGATTTTTCCACTCAGTGAATGATTGCTATGCTGTTCAGTGGAAACTGTCTTGCTGAGCTGTCTTTGCCTTGATTGACAGCTTGCTTGTCCAATACTGTAATGGGCTTGCTGGGCTGTGGGCATTGATTGACAGCTCAGCTGTCCAATCTGTGACTAGGGCATGCAGGACTTTCTACAGGTATTCGGTGTTCTGGTTATCGCATAGCTAATTAACCGGGCTGTCTGCCCCTGATCCCTGCCAGATGTAGTTTGTGCTTCTTGGTGAGTGTTAACCTGATTCTGTTGCTCTGAGTTCTGATTTTCTGCTGCCCGACCCTTTGGACCGTGTTCTGACTATCCCTTTGTCTTGCCCTTCAGCTTTTGCTCTGCTATCTCTTGTTATTGACCCTGGACTGTGACCTGACCTATGCTTTTGTCTTTTCCCTTTTATTTACATACTCTCTCAGTATTGAAAGCGGAATGTCTGACTTCTCTGCCTCACGGCCCGTCTGTGAGTAGTGACTAGCGTCACAATAGGTTAATTTATGGTGAAGATTTTTGAAAAATCTCATCCTCTTGGCTAGCACTGTAATTAGTGTTGAGTGATACCTTCCGATATCGGAAAGTATCGGTATCGGAAAGTATCGGCTGATACCGGCAAAATATCGGATCTCGCCGATACCGATACCCGATACCAATGCAAGGCAATGGGACGAAAATATCGGAATTAAAATAAACCCTTTCTTTCCTTGTAGGTTCATTCTACATGAAGGAAAACAACTAAGAATAATGTAGGATGTATTGGGGGAGGTGGCGGAGACATTAAAGGCATAGAGGTTTAGCCCAATCAAATAGAATAGCAGGAATTTTTTTTTTTTTTTTTAAGACGTTCGGAGTTACAAAGATATTGACTATGTTAAGATTTTTTTTATTTTGTCAGATATTGATGTTTCACTACTTCCACGCCCTTCACCCTCTTTTTTACTTCTCCCACACTTTCTTCTTCATCATCATCAGCATCTTTGACATCAAGTTCTTCTTCACCTTATTCATCTTCTTCTTCATCTTCTACCTATAATTTTTTTTGTTACATTGTTCATATTCTTTTTATTTAACTATTATTCTTCTTCATATTCAAGTTCTTCATCATATTCTTATTTGTGACAGGCATTCCCGTAGTTGTTATCTATAAAAGTTTGAAGATTACACCTTCCGTTCTGCCTGTCACAAAACAGTTAGATTTGTCCGCGTTCAGTTTGGCCTGCAGCATCAGGCTTTATCCAGGGGCACCACGAGGAGGAACGGACTCACCCCCATACACTGCTTAGTCTTCTTCTGCTTATAATTTAGATAATATCTTTTGCTCTGATATTTAGTGTTATGCTTAATGTTCTTCTGCTGTTTGTTCTGCAGCCTCTTGTTCTTCTACTTCTCGGTCTCCCATGTCGTCGTCGTCTCCAGGGTCGTCGTCATCTCAGTGGTTGTCGTCTCTGGTGTCGTCGTCATCTTAGGGGTGGTCTTCCGCGTCTTTAGGGTCTTGAACTTGGAAATGTAGCAGAAGGTACAAGAAGGCTGAGAAAATGCCGAGAAACAGCTGATGGAACTGGAACTCAGATGGCTACCCGAAGGTCCAAGAGCCAATGGAACTACCGAGGACCAGCTGACGTTACTGGAACCCGGTTACTGAGAAGGAGGTACCCGTGCCTGAAAGCACTACCAAGGACCACCTGACGTTGGTGGAACTCGGATACCCAGAGGGAGGCACCTAAGCCAAAGGCTCTGCCCGGAACCAGCTGACGGTACTGGAACCAGGATGGGGAGCAGAAGGTACAAGAGCAAAAGACACTGCCGAGAACCAGCTGACGGTACTGGAACCCGGATGGGTAGCCGAAGGTCCAAGAGCCAATGGAACTACCGAGGACCAGCTGACGTTACTGGAACCCGGTTACTAAGCAGGAGGTACCCATGCCTGAAAGCACTACCAAGGACCACCTGACGTTGGTGGAACTCGGATACCCAGAGGAAGGCACCTAAGCCAAAGGCTCTGCCCGGAACCAGCTGACGGTACTGGAACCAGGATGGGGAGCAGAAGGTACAAGAGCAAAAGACACTGCCGAGAACCAGCTGACGGTACTGGAACCCGGATGGGTAGCCGAAGTTCCATGAGCCAATGGAACTACCGAGGACCAGCTGACGTTACTGGAACCCGGTTACTAAGCAGGAGGTACCCATGACTGAAAGCACTACCAAGGACCACCTGACGTTGGTGGAACTCGGATACCCAGAGGGAGGCACCTAAGCCAAAGGCTCTGCCCGGAACCAGCTGACGGTACTGGAACCAGGATGGGGACCTATTCAAGCTTGTCTTCTTAGAGCCCCAACTAGTGGGGTTGGAGCAAAGGGTCAGCAGGGGGAGCAGAGTGTAGGCCGAAGCCTGCACTGGAGGCATTTGGAGGTCTGTTGTGTCTGCGTGGCATTTGCAGGACACGATGCCGGCTACACAGCAGGGGAACAGCTGGCGTTGCTAAACCCCACTGACACATTGGCGGGTGTTTTTCTCTGTGCAGCTAGCACTTCCGGGTGCCAACTGGTGGTGTTAGAGCCCAGGGTCAGCAGGAGAGGGAGCAGAGTGTAGGCCGAAGCCTGCACTGGCGGCAGCTTTGTGTCTGCGTGGCGTTTGCAGGACACGTTGCCAGCTACACAGCAGGGGAACAGCTGGCGTTGCTGAACCCCACTGACACATTGGCGAGTGTTTTTCTCTGTGCAGCTAGCACTTCCGGGCGCCAACTGGCGGTGTTAGAGCCCAGGGACAGCAGGAGGAGAGGGAGCAGAGTGTAGGCCGAAGCCTAATTGAACCAATTTTAAAGGTAACCTTTAACCCCCCCTCAGGTGTTACAAACTAGAAGAGCCACACCTTTTGCAGCTGTAATGCTGCTCAAGTCAAAGGTTGCTCTTTAAGTTTTGAATCTTGCAGAAGCTGAATGAAACATGTATAACATTTAGCCCCTTATACAGTCAAACTGTCTTGGAGGCGTGACTGTCCTTCTTAATGAGACGCAGCACAGCCGTCAAAAATCCCACCTTGGTGCTGGGCGCAGCCTCCTGAGCGTCGTTATTAGCTGTACAGGAGTCGGCACTGTCGTGTTATCCCTTGGCCATGCGCTGTTAGCGCTGCCCGTCTTCTGACATCATTTCATGTCGGCCGGTGCGGTTCGCGTTGACCATGAATCCCAGCCCTGCAGTGTCTTTTCCTTAATTCACACTGTGGGGCTGGGATTCATGGCCTTGCGCAGTAAATATGTTCGCCTCACACTCGTGTCCTTACACCTGCTACAGACTGTGCGGCGTCAGCTGATCCCTTATCGCATGCCAAGGCCGTGAAGCCGTACAGTCTGAAGAAGGCGGAAGGAGATGAGTGACAGGCGAAGATATGCACTGCTCATGCCCGTCAATCACACCCTCGCAGTCAAAATAAATAAAACACCGAGGGGTGTTGTCAGGCAGGGTGGCCGCAGAGGCGCAGCCAGCCAAACAATGATGTCAGAAGACGGGCAGCGCTAGCAAGGGGGTTTCAGCGTGTCATTACAAAGGAAAGTCACACCTCAGGGACGGTTTAATGGTCTCAGAGGACACATTTTATACGTGTTGAGTTCGACGTGTGCAAGGACAATAACTTAATGAGCCACCCTGTACAAATGCAGCATTACTGCAGTACAAGGTGGCTGTTATACATGCCAACGCCTGGGGGAGGGGACAGGTTCCCTTCAATTTCAGTTCTTGTGTCTGCGTGGCGTTTGCAGGACATGATCCCGGCTACACAGCAGGGGAACAGCTGGCGTTACTGAACCCCACTGACACATTGGCTGGTTTTTCTCTGTGCAGCCAGCACTTCCGGGCACCAACTGACGGTGTTAGAGCCCAGGGACAGCAGGAGGAGAGGGAGCAGAGTGTAGGCCGAAGCCTGCACTGGAGGCAGTTTTAGGTCTGTTGTGTCTGCGTGGTGTTTGCAGGACATGTTGCCGGCTACACAGCAGGGGAACAGCTGGCGTTGCTGAACCCCACTGACACCTTGGCGGGTGTTTTTCTCTGTGCAGCTAGCACTTCCGGGCGCCAACTGGCGGTGTTAGAGCCCAGGGTCAGCAGGAGGAGAGGGAGCAGAGTGTAGGCCGAAGCCTGCACTGGCGGCAGCTTTGTGTCTGTGTGGCGTTTGCAGGACACGATGCCAGCTACACAGCAGGGGAATAGCTGGCGTTGCTGAACCCCACTGACACATTGGCGGGTGTTTTTCTCTGTGCAGCTAGCACTTCCGGGCGCCAACTGGCGGTGTTAGAGCCCAGGGACAGCAGGAGGAGAGGGAGCAGAGTGTAGGCCGAAGCCTAATTGACCCAATTTTAAAGGTAACCTTTAACCCCCCCCTCAGGTGTTACAAACTAGAAGAGCCACACCTTGTGCAGCTGTAATGCTGCACAAGTCAAAGGTTGCTCTTTAAGTTTTGAATCTTGCAGACGCTGAATGAAACACGTATAACATTTAGCCCCTTATACAGTCAAACTGTCTTGGAGGCGTGACTTTCCTTCTTAATGAGACGCATCACAGCTGTCAAAAATCCCACCTTGGTGCTGGGCGCAGCCTCCTGAGTGTTGTTATTAGCTGTACAGGAGTCTGCGCTGTTGTGTTATCCCTTGGCCATGCGCTGTTAGCGCTGCCCGTCTTCTGACATCATTTCATGTCGGCCGGTGCGGTTCGCGTTGACCATGAATCCCAGCCCTGCAGTGTCTTTTCCTTAATTCACACTGTGGGGCTGGGATTCATGGCCTTGCGCAGTAAATATGTTCACCTCTCGCTCGGGTCCTTACACCTGCTTCAGACTGTGCGGCGTCAGCTGATCCCTTATCGCATGCCAAGGCCATGAAGCCGTACAGTCTGAAGAAGGCAGAAGGAGATGAGTGACAGGCGAAGATATGCACTGCTCATGCCCGTCAATCACACCCTCGCAGTCAAAATAAATAAGACACCGAGGGGCGTTGTGTCGGGCAGGGCGGCCGCAGAGGCGCAGCCAGCCAAACAATGATGTCAGAAGATGGGCAGCGCTACCAAGGGGGTTGCAGCGTGTCATTACAAAGGAAAGTCACACCTCAGGGACGGTTTAATGGTCTCAGAGGACACATTTTATACGTGTTGAGTTCGACGTGTGCAAGGACAATAACTTAATGAGCCACCTTATACAAATGCAGCATTACTGCAGTACAAGGTGGCTGTTATACATGCCAACTCCTGGTGGGGGACAGGTTCCCTTCAATTTCAGTTCTTGTGTCTGCATGGCATTTGCAGGACACGATTCCGGCTACACAGCAGGGGAACAGCTGGCGTTACTGAACCCCACTGACACATTGGCTGGTGTTTTTCTCTGTGCAGCCAGCACTTCCGGGCACCAACTGACGGTGTTAGAGCCCAGGGACAGCAGGAGGAGAGGGAGCAGAGTGTAGGCCGAAGCCTGCACTGGCGGGAGCTTTGTGTCTGCGTGGCGTTTGCAGGACACGATGCCGGCTACACAGCAGGGGAACAGCTGGCGTTACTGAACCCCACTGATACATTGGCTGGTGTTTTTCTCTGTGCAGCCAGCACTTCCGGGCACCAACTGACGGTGTTAGAGCCCAGGGACAGCAGGAGGAGAGGGAGCAGAGTGTAGGCCGAAGCCTGCACTGGAGGCAGTTTTAGGTCTGTTGTGTCTGCGTGGCGTTTGCAGGACACGATGCCGGCTACACAGCAGGGGAACAGCTGGCGTTGCTGAACCCCACTGACACATTGGCGAGGTGTTTGGCTCTGTGCAGCCAGCACTTCTGGGCGCCAACTGGCGGTGTTAGAGCCCGGGGTCAGCAGGAGGAGCAGAGGGAGCAGAGTGTAGGCCGAAGCCTGCACTGGAGGCAGTTTTAGGTCTGTTGTGTCTGCGTGGCGTTTGCAGGACACGATGCCGGCTACACAGCAGGGGAACAGCTGGCGTTGCTGAACCCCACTGACACATTGGCGAGGTGTTTGGCTCTGTGCAGCCAGCACTTCCGGGCACCAACTGGCGGTGTTAGAGCCCGGGGTCAGCAGGAGGAGCAGAGTGTAGGCCGAAGCCTGCAGTGGAGCAAGTTGAAAGGGAACCTTTAACCCCCACCCCAGGCGTTTGTTGCTGAAAGAGCCATCTTGTACAGCACTAATGATGCAAAAGGAAAAGGTGGCTCTTTTAATTATGCTCCTTTCAAAGGCTGAACTACACACTTATGAAATGTGTCCCCTCACACCGTTAAACCATCCCGGAGGTGGGACTTTCCTTTGTAATATGACGCAGCACAGCCGTCATTCCTACCCCCTTGGCGCCATGCGCCGCCTCCTCAGCGTTGTTTGATTCTGTCCCGGAGCCTGCGCTGTTATGTTATCCCTTGGTTAGGCACACTTAGCGTTGCCCATCTTCTGACATCATTTGATGTCAGGCTGGCTGCGCCTGTGCGGCTGCGCTGGCCTAGATCCCGCCTCGCAGAGTCGTCTAATGTAATCCCACCGCGGGCCAGGGATCCGTTGGTGCCTGGAAGTGCTGTCCGCACAGTCAACAGTCGCTCCTCTGTTATTGGGGTTCAGTAACGTCAGCTGCTCCCCTGCTGTGTGTGCTGCAATACCTCCTATCTGATCCTCCTGCTGTCCCTGGGCTCCAACACCGCTAGTTGGTGCCTGGAAGTGCTGTCCGCACAGTCAACAGTCGCTCCTCTGTTATTGGGGTTTAGTAACGTCAGCTGCTCCCCTGCTGTGTGTGCTGCAGTACCTCCTATCTGATCCTCCTGCTGTCCCTGGGCTCTAACACCGCTAGCTGGTGCCTGGAAGTGCTGTCCGCACAGTCAACAGTCGCTCCTCTGTTATTAGGGTTCAGTAACGTCAGCTGCTCCCCTGCTGTGTGTGCTGCAATACCTCCTATCTGATCCTCCTGCTGTCCCTGGGCTCTAACACCGCTAGTTGGTGCCTGGAAGTGCTGTCCGCACAGTCAACAGTCGCTCCTCTGTTATTGGGGTTCAGTAAAGTCAGCTGCTCCCCTGCTGTGTGTGCTGCAATACCTCCTATCTGATCCTCCTGCTGTCCCTGGGCTCTAACACCGCTAGTTGGTGCCTGGAAGTGCTGTCCACACAGTCAACAGTTGCTCCTCTGTTATTGGGGTTCAGTAACGTCAGCTGCTCCCCTGCTGTGTGTGCTGCAATACCTCCTATCTGATCCTCCTGCTGTCCCTGGGATCTAACACCGCTAGTTGGTGCCTGGAAGTGCTGTCCGCAAAGTCAACAGTCACTCCTCTGTTACTGGGGTTCAGTAACGTCAGCTGCTCCCCTGCTGTGTGTGCTGCAGTACCTCCTATCTGATCCTCCTGCTGTCCCTGGGCTCTAACACTGCTGGTTGCTGCCCGGAAGTGCTGTTTGCACAGAGCCAAACACCTCGCCAATGTGTTAGTGGGGTTCAGTAACGTCAGCTGCTCCCCTGCTGTGTATCCGGCAACGTGTCATGCGACTGCCACGCTGGCACAACTAAAACTTAAGGTAACCTAACCACCCCCACCCCCCCAGGCGTTTGTGTTAGAGTCCAGGGACAGCAGGAGGATCAGATAGGAGGTATTGCAGCACACACAGCAGGGGAGCAGCTGACGTTACTGAACCCCAATAACAGAGGAGTGACTGTTGACTGTGCGGACAGCACTTCCAGGCACCAACTAGCGGTTGTTAGAGCCCAGGGACAGCAGGAGGATCAGATAGGAGGTATTGCAGCACACACAGCAGGGGAGCAGCTGACGTTACGGAACCCCAATAACAGAGGAGCGACTGTTGACTGTGCATCCAGCACTTCCAGGCACCAACTAGCGGTGTTGGAGCCCAGGGACAGCAGGAGGATCAGATAGGAGGTATTGCAGCACACACAGCAGGGGAGCAGCTGACGTTACTGAACCCCAATAACAGAGGAGCGACTGTTGACTGTGCATCCAGCACTTCCAGGCACCAACTAGCGGTGTTGGAGCCCAGGGACAGCAGGAGGATCAGATAGGAGGTATTGCAGCACACACAGCAGGGGAGCAGCTGACGTTACTGAACCCCAATAACAGAGGAGCGACTGTTGACTGTGCGGACAGCACTTCCAGGCACCAACTAGCGGTGTTAGAGCCCAGGGACAGCAGGAAGATCAGATAGGAGCAGGGTTGAGCGAAACGGATCGTTCATTTTCATAAGTCGCCGACTTTTGGCAAAGTTGGCGTCTCATGAAACCCGACCCGATCCCTGTGTGGGGTCGGCCATGCAGTACGCGACTTTCACGCCAAAGTCGCGTTTCAATGACGCTAAAAGTGCCATTTCTCAGCCAATGAAGGTGGACGCAGAGTGTGGGCAGTGTGATGACATAGATCTCAGTCCCCACCATCTTAGAGAAGGGCATTGCAGTGATTGGCTTGCTTTCTGCGGTGTCACAGGGGCTATAAAGGGGCGTTCCCGCCGACCGCCATCTTACTGCTGCTGATTCTGAGCGTAGGGAGAGGTGCCGCTTCGTCAGAAGCAGGGACAGTGTTTTGCAGGGTACATTCACTCCCAAACCGCTTGTGCTGTAGCGATTTCCACTGTCCAACACCACCTTTTGTTTGCAGGGACAGTGGAAGCTACATTTTTTTTTCCTCAGCGCTGTAGCTCATTGGGCTGCCCTAGAAGTCTCCCTGATAGCTGCGTTGGTGTGTGTGTACGCCGCTGTGCAAACCAACTACTTTTTTCAAAGCACAAATCCTGTTGTTCCTTCCTTTCTGCACAGCTATCTTGTTTGTTTGTCCACACTTTTGTGTGCAGCAGTCCTTTTTATAGCTGCCTGCCATACTTTTCTGAGATTACTGCAGGGAGATAAAGATTGGCAAGTCTGCCTCTGTGCCAGTGCTGTGTGTGGCATCTGTCTCTCATTGTGTGCCACCGAAAACCAGTGTGTAATACTGGGCCATTTTTTTTTTTTTTGTAAATTCTCCCTGTAAAAAAATAAATAAATAGTGGGAGATAAAGATTGGCAAGTCTGCCTCTGTGCCATTGCTGTGTGTGGCATCTGTCTCTCATTGTGTGCCACAGAAAACCAGTGTGTAATACTGGGCCATTTTTTTTTTTGTAAATTCTCCCTGTAAAAAAATAAATAAATAGTGGGAGATAAAGATTGGCAAGTCTGCCTCTGTGCCAGTGCTGTGTGTGGCATCTGTCTCTCATTGTGTGCCACAGAAAACCTAGTGTGTAATACTGGGCCTTTTTTTGTTTGTTTTGTTAATTTTACCTGTAAAAAAAATATAAATAGTGGGAGATAAAGATTGGCAAGTCTGCCTCTGTGCCAGTGCTGTGTGTGGCATCTGTCTCTCGTTGTGTGCCACCAAAAACCAGTGTGTAATACTGGGCCATTTTTTTTTTTTTGTAAATTCTACCTGTAAAAAAATAAATAAATAGTGGGAGATAAAGATTGGCAAGTCTGCCTCTGTGCCATTGCTGTGTGCGTCATCTGTCTCTCATTGTGTGCCACCGAAAACCAGTGTGTAATACTGGCTGGGCCATTTTTTTTTTTTTTTTGTAAATTCTCCCTGAAAAAAAAAAAAATAGTGGGAGATAAAGATTGGCAAGTCTGCCTCTGTGCCATTGCTGTGTGTGTTATCTGTCTCTCATTGTGTGCCACCGAAAACCAGTGTGTAATATTGGGCCATTTTTTTTTTTTTGTAAATTCTACCTGTAAAAAAATAAATAAATAGTGGGAGATGAAGATTGGCAAGTCTGCCTCTGTGCCATTGCTGTGTGTGGCATCTGTCTCTCATTGTGTGCCACAGAAAACCAGTGTGTAATACTGGGCCATTTTTTTTTTTTGTAAATTCTCCCTGTAAAAAAATAAATAAATAGTGGGAGATAAAGATTGGCAAGTCTGCCTCTGTGCCAGTGCTGTGTGTGGCATCTGTCTCTCATTGTGTGCCACAGAAAACCAGTGTGTAATACTGGGCAATTTTTTTTTTTTGTAAATTCTCCCTGTAAAAAAATAAATAAATAGTGCGAGATAAAGATTGGCAAGTCTGCCTCTGTGCCAGTGCTGTGTGTGGCATCTGTCTCTCATTGTGTGCCACAGAAAACCTAGTGTGTAATACTGGGCCTTTTCTTTTTTTTTTTTTTATTCTCCCTGAAAAAAAAAATAAATAGTGGGAGATAAAGATTGGCAAGTCTGCCTCTGTGCCAGTGCTGTGTGTGGCATCTGTCTCTCATTGTGTGCCACCGAAAACCAGTGTGTAATACTGGGCCATTTTTTTTTTTTGTAAATTCTACCTGTAAAAAAATAAATAAATAGTGGGAGATAAAGATTGGCAAGTCTGCCTCTGTGCCATTGCTGTGTGTGTCATCTGTCTCTCATTGTGTGCCACCGAAAACCAGTGTGTAATACTGGGCCATTTTTTTTTTTTTTGTAAATTCTACCTGTAAAAAAATAAATAAATAGTGGGAGATAAAGATTGGCAAGTCTGCCTCTGTGCCATTGCTGTGTGTGTCATCTGTCTCTCATTGTGTGCCACCGAAAACCAGTGTGTCTCTGCCTCTGTGCCATTGCTGTGTGTGTCATCTGTCTCTCATTGTGTGCCACCAAAAACCAGTGTGTAATACTGGGCCATTTTTTTTTTTTTGTTAATTCTACCTGTAAAAAAATAAATAAATAGTGGGAGATAAAGATTGGCAAGTCTGCCTCTGTGCCAGTGCTGTGTGTGGCATCTGTCTCTCATTGTGTGCCACCGAAAACCAGTGTGTAATACTGGGCCTTTTTTTTTTTTTTGTAAATTCTCCCTGAAAAAAAAAAAATAGTGGGAGATAAAGATTGGCAAGTCTGCCTCTGTGCAATTGCTGTGTGTGTCATCTGTCTCTCATTGTGTGCCACCGAAAACCAGTGTGTAATACTGGGCCATTTTTTTTTTTTTTTTGTAAAATTCTCCCAGTAAAAAAATAAATAAATAGTGGGAGATAAAGATTGACAAGTCTGCCTCTTTGCCAGTGCTGTGTGTGGCATCTGTCTCTCATTGTGTGCCACAGAAAACCAGTGTGTAATACTGGGCAATTTTTTTTTTTTGTAAATTCTCCCTGTAAAAAAATAAATAAATAGTGGGAGATAAAGATTGGCAAGTCTGCCTCTGTGCCAGTGCTGTGTGTGGCATCTGTCTCTCATTGTGTGCCACAGAAAACCTAGTGTGTAATACTGGGCCATTTTTTTTTTTTTTTGTAAATTCTCCCTGAAAAAAAAAAATAGTGGAAGATTAAGATTGGCATTTGTGCTTGAGTTCCGGTCGTGTGTGTGCCATCTGTCTCAAATTATTGGGGCACAGAAAACCTAGTGTGTAACATTGGGCCTGGTTTTCCATTCAGTGTCAGCCACCTATAAAGGTGTATATAAATCCTACAGAAGTTAGAGTTCACCTTATAAGTTGTTTTACAGTAACAAATACCGTTACTTTGGTTACGTTTTGCAAACAATGAGGAAGTCTGGTGGAAGAGGTCGTGGCCGTGGGCGGTCATTGTCAGCTGGTAATGATGGTAGTGGTGGTGGAGCATCAGGTGGTCATGGTAAAAGCAGTACAGCACCTAAGTCTCGAGTTGTTGAGCCAGGTTCGTCGTCTGGCTACACAAGGCCTCGAACGCTCCCTTTTCTGGGAGTAGGAAAACCGCTTTTAAAGCCGGAGCAGCAAGAACAATTTTTGGCTTTCCTTGCTGACTCAGCCTCTAGCTCTTTTGCCTCCTCTTCTGAAAGTGCAAAATGTAAAAGCAGCACGTCGTTAGTGGATGTTCACGGTCAGGGACAAGTCGCTTCCTTGTCTTCTTCACCCAGAACAAGAGAGAAGGATGAGTCAGGAGACACAACGGGTTACTCCATGAAGCTCTTTACACATACCGTTCCTGGGTTAGACAGTGAAACAGTTAACAGGCCATGCCCATTAGAAGTTGAATTGGACATGGAGTGCACTGATGCACAGCCACAGCCAGATTACTATGCTGATCCTTTGACTCAGACCAGAACATTGCCCTCGCAGTGTACTGAGCCAGAATCAAACCCAGCTGAGACTATGGTGCCCCGTCACGAACGCTCTACCACCGGCTTACACGGTGACACAGACGAAGTTGCACACGAGATAGAAGAGGAGGTCATAGATGACCCAGTTGTTGACCCTGATTGGCAGCCATTGGGGGAACAGGGTGCAGGCGGCAGTAGTTCTGAAGTGGAGGAGGAGGAACCACAGCAGGCATCAACATCACAACAGGTTCCATCTGCCAGGCCCGTATCTGGCCAAAAACGCGTGGCAAAACCAAAACCAGTTGGAGGACAGCGTGGCCATCCGGTTAAAGAAGCTCAGTCTGCAATGCCTGAAAAGGTATCCGATAGTAGAAAGAGTGCAGTCTGGCATTTTTTTAAACAACATCCAAATGATCAGCGCAAAGTCATCTGTCAAAAATGTTCAACTACCTTAAGCAGAGGTCAGAATCTTAAAAGTCTAAATACAAGTTGCATGCATAGACATTTATCCACCATGCATTTGCAAGCCTGGACTAACTACCAAACGTGCCTAAAGGTTGCAGCACCCTCGGCCAATGAAGCTAGTCAGCAACGCTACATCCCTTCCCTCACTGTAAGCCCACCATTTCCCGCAACACCTGCAGTATCTGTGCAGCTTTTGTCTCCAGGCCAAAGCAGTCAGGGAATCACCAGGTTCGTAGTAGGAAACACTGCATGTAGGGCACCGGCAAGAATACCATCTCCAACCCTTTCTCAGTCTGCCATGTCCACCGGCACCACCGCTAGTTCCACGATCTCCAGCTCTCCAGTCCAGCTCACCCTACATGAGACTCTTGTTAGGAAAAGGAAGTACTCATCCTCGCATCCGCGTACACAGGGTTTGAACGCCCACATTGCTAGACTAATCTCATTAGAGATGATGCCCTACCGGTTAGTTGAAAGCGAAGCTTTCAAAGCGCTGATGGACTACGCTGTACCACGCTACGAGCTACCCAGTCGACACTTCTTTTCTAGAAAAGCCATCCCAGCCCTCCAACAGCATGTTAAAGACCGCATCGTCCATGCACTCAGGCAGTCTGTGACTACAAAGGTGCACCTGACAACAGATGCATGGACAAGTAGGCATGGCCAGGGACGTTACGTGTCCATCACGGCACACTGGGTGAATGTGGTGGATGCAGGGTCCACAGGGGACAGCAATATTGGGACAGTTCTGCCTAGCCCACGGTCAAGGAAAGAGTTGGCTGTAGGCGTTCGGCCCCCCTTCTCCTCTTCCTCGTCCTCCTGCAGAAGCGAGAGCTCGTCCACAGACCGCAGTCGCACATCCACTCCATCCACAGCTGCCACTGTTGCACACCAGGTGTGCCATTATGGGACAGCTAGTGGCAAGCGTCAGCAGGCTGTATTGGCAATGAAGTGTTTGGGCGACAACAGACACACCGCGGAAGTTCTGTCCGAGTTCTTGCAGAAAGAAACTCAGTCATGGCTGGGCACTGTACATCTTGAGGCAGGCAAGGTAGTGAGTGATAACGGAAGGAATTTCATGGCTGCCATAGCCCTTTCCCAACTGAAACACATTCCTTGCCTGGCTCACACCTTAAACCTGGTGGTGCAGTGTTCCTGAAAAGTTATCCGGGGTTACCCGACCTGCTCCTCAAAGTGCGCAGACTTTGCTCGCATATCCGCCGTTCGCCCGTACACTCCAGCCGTATGCAGAACTATCAGCGGTCTTTGAACCTTCCCCAGCATCGCCTAATCATCGACGTTGCAACAAGGTGGAACTCCACACTGCACATGCTTCAGAGACTGTGCGAACAGAGGCGTGCTGTTATGTATTTGTGGGAGGATACACGGGCAGGCAGTTGGATGGCAGACATGGAGTTGTCAGGTGTGCAGTGGTCAAAGCTACAAGACCTGCGTCAAGTCCTTCAGTGTTTTGAGGAATGCACACGGCTGGTTAGTGTAGACAACGCCATAATAAGCATGAGCATCCCCCTAATGCGTCTGCTGATGCAAAGTTTGACGCACATAAAGGAGCAGGCGTCTGCAGCCGAGGAAGAGGAAAGCCTTGATGACAGTCAGCCATTGTCTGGTCAGGGCCGTGTAGAGGACACGGTAGCGGGCGAAGAGGAGGAGGAGGACGAGGAGGATGATGGGGATGAGTACTTTTTAATGAGGAAGCTTCTCCTGGGCCAACAGAAATTAGTGGCGTTGCAAGGCCGGGTTCTGTTTTTTTAAGGGAGACAAGTGACGTAGATTTGCCTGTAACTGCCCCTCCAACCAGCACAACCGCAGATTTGACAACTGGAACTTTGGCCCACATGGCGGATTATGCCTTACGTATCCTCAAAAGGGACCCACGCATTATTAAAATGATGAGCAATGACGATTACTGGTTGGCCTGCATCCTTGACCCTCGCTATAAAGGCAAATTGCAAAATATTATGCCACATGAGAACCTCGAACAAATATTAGCAACCAAACAAGCTACTCTTATAGACCGTTTGATTCAGGCATTCCCAGCACACAGCGCGGTGATGGTTCTCACACGAGCTGCAGGGGGCTACAGGGCAGAGGTGTTAGAGGTGCACAAATCAGAAGTGGCGTTGGACAGAGGGGTTTTCTGACCAGGTTGTGGAGTGATTTCGCAATGACCGCAGACAGGACAGGTACTGCAGCATCTATTCAAAGTGACAGGAGACAACATTTGTCCAGTATGGTTACTAACTATTTTTCATCCCTTATCGATGTTCTCCCTCAACCGTCATTCCCATTTGATTACTGGGCATCCAAATTAGACACCTGGCCTGAATTGGCAGAATATGCATTGCAGGAGCTTGCTTGCCCAGCAGCTAGTGTGCTATCAGAAAGAGTATTCAGTGCTGCTGGTTCAATATTAACCGAAAAAAGGACTCGTCTGGTTACCCAAAATGTGGATGATCTAACCTTCATTAAAATGAACCACTCCTGGATTTCAAATTATTTTGCCCCACCTTTCCCGGCTGACACCTAGCTTTCCTATAAAAAGGTCTTGCTTGTGGACTGGTCTTACTGAGTGTTCCAATCTCTTAATTTGCAGCAGCTGTTTGTCCAGCATACGACATGTTTACACCTCCCTCAATGGGAAAACTCCCCCCACGGGGCCGTGGTCTCGCCACTTGGCGCAAGCACCCGTTAGAGTGCCGTTTGTCTGAAGAGGTGGGTGTGCCCGCTTTTGGTCGACGGCACTGCCACTGGGTCCCTCATAGTACAATAAAGTGTCTCTGGCGGTGGTGGGGCGCACCCAACGTCAGACACACCGTTGTAACATGAGGGGCCCTGGGACGGTACCGCCGGCCACAAGAGAGTTCCCCCCCCCAGCTCAAACTGTGCTCTACCACGTACAAAATTATCTCTCACAGCTCCACCAATGTTTAGTCTATGCGCTGACATCATTCAATGCCTGGCACTGACAATACCAATTTGTTGACATCTATGATGCTAGTTAAAGTAGTCTGGGTCAGTGTCCTATATTGGCACCAGTAAATACTTACTGCCAAATTACTATGTCAGAAACTCAGCAGATGAGCCCACCCCTGTACCTAAGTATGCCACACTTTTTTTTTGTTGTTGTTGTTGTTTTGCGAGACATTAACATCTATTTATTTTTTGTGAGTACTAACTGTGTCAGACACTCCTTGCAATCGTCCTCCGCTGACCACACCAATGCTGCCTGTGTACCCCTGCGAGATAACTCTAAGTGCCTTGAGCCTATTTTTAGTTATTTTAGGCCTAGAAAGCCTGTCTGCGGTCCCTCCTTGCAATCCTCCTCCACTGACCACAATGCTGCCTGTGTATCCATGTAACCTATTTAAAACTGCATTGAGCCTATTTTTAGTTATTTTAGGCCTAGTAAGCCTGTCTGCGGTCCCTCCTTGCAATCCTCCTCCACTGACCACAATGCTGCCTGTGTGTCCATGTAACCTATTTAAAACTGCATTGAGCCTATTTTTAGTTATTTTAGGCCTAGTAAGCCTGTCTGCGGTCCCTCCTTGCAATCCTCCTCCACTGACAACAACAATGCTGCCTGTGTACCCCTGCGAGATAACTCTAAGTGCCTTGAGCCTATTTTTATTTATTTTAGGTCTAGTAAGCCTGTCTGCGGTCCCTCCTTGCAATCCTCCTCCACTGACAACAACAATGCTGCCTGTGTACCCCTGTGAGATAACTCTAAGTGCCTTGAGCCTATTTTTAGTTATTTTAGGCCTAGTAAGCCTGTCTGCGGTCCCTCCTTGCAATCGTCCTCCGCTGACCACACCAATGCTGCCCGTGTACACCTGGAACCTATTTAAAAGTTCATAGAGCCTATTTATATATTTTATTTAATATTAATAAAGCCATGATGGACTACGCTGTACCACGCTACAAGCTAACCAGTCGACACTTCTTTTGCGAGAAAAGCCATCCCAACCCTCCACCAGCATGTAAAAGACCGCATTGTCCATGCACTCTGGCAATCTGTAAGTACAAAGGTGCACCTGACAACAGACGCATGGACCTGTAGGCATGGCCACGGAAGGTTACGTGTCCATTACGGTGCAATGGGTTAATGTGGTGGATGCATGGTCCACAGGGGACAGCCTACTAAGTCTGTCTGCAGTCCCTAATTCAAATTGTCCTCCACTGTCTAAATCTGAGCTTCAACCTTCTGGCTCTCATTAAGTGCTTTTTTAACAAAAAATTGGTGGTTACGGCCTACTAACGGTGTCTGCCGCTCCCTGGTGTTGTCCTCCACTGTCTAAATCTGAGCTTCAACCTTCTGGCTCTCATTAAGTGCTTTCTTTAAATAAATTGGTGGTTGGGGCCTACTAACGGTGTCTGCCGCTCCCTGGTGTTGTCCTCCACTGTCTAAATCTGAGCTTCAACCTTCTGGCTCTCATTAAGTGCTTTCTTTAAATAAATTGGTGGTTAGGGCCTACTAACGGTGTCTGCCGCTCCCTGGTGTTGTCCTCCACTGTCTAAATCTGAGCTTCAACCTTCTGGCTCTCATTAAGTGCTTTCTTTAAATAAATTGGTGGTTAGGGCCTACTAACGGTGTCTGCCGCTTCTGGGTGTTGTCCTCCTCCTGAGTGTTCTCCTCCTCCTTGGTGCTCTCCTCCAGGTTGCCTTGTCTGAGCTTCAACCTTCTGGCTCTCATTAAGTGCTTTTTTAACAAAAAATTGGTGGTTACGGCCTACTAACGGTGTCTGCCGCTCCCTGGTGTTGTCCTCCACTGTCTAAATCTGAGCTTCAACCTTCTGGCTCTCATTAAGTGCTTTCTTTAAATAAATTGGTGGTTAGGGCCTACTAACGGTGTCTGCCACTCCTGGGTGTTGTCCTCCTCCTGAGTGTTATCCTCCTCCTTGGTGTTCTCCTCCAGGTTGCCTTGTCTGAGCTTCAACCTTCTGCCTCTCATTAAGTGCTTTTTTAACAAAAAATTGGTGGTTACGGCCTACTAACGGTGTCTGCCGCTCCCTGGTGTTGTCCTCCACTGTCTAAATCTGAGCTTCAACCTTCTGGCTCTCATTAAGTGCTTTCTTTAAATAAATTGGTGGTTAGGGCCTACTAACGGTGTCTGCTACTCCTGGGTGTTGTCCTCCTCCTGAGTGTTCTCCTCCTCCTTGGTGTTCTCCTCCAGGTTGCCTTGTCTAAGCTTCAACCTTCTGGCTCTCATTAAGTGCTTTTTTAACAAAAAATTGGTGGTTACGGCCTACTAACGGTGTCTGCCGCTCCCTGGTGTTGTCCTCCACTGTCTAAATCTGAGCTTCAACCTTCTGGCTCTCATTAAGTGCTGTTTTTTAAAAAATTGGTGGTTACGGCCTACTAACGGTGTCTGCCGCTCCCTGGTGTTGTCCTCCACTGTCTAAATCTGAGCTTCAACCTTCTGGCTCTCATTAAGTGCTGTTATTTAAAAAATTGGTGGTTACGGCTTACTAACGGTGTCTGCCGCTCCCTGGTGTTGTCCTCCACTGTCTAAATCTGAGCTTTAACCTTCTGGCTCTCATTAAGTGCTGTTTTTTAAAAAATTGGTGGTTACGGCCTACTAACGGTGTCTGACGCTCCCTGGTGTTGTCCTCCACTGTCTAAATCTGAGCATCAACCTTCTGGCTCTCATTAAGTGCTTTTTTAACAAAAAATTGGTGGTTACGGCCTACTAACGGTGTCTGCCGCTCCCTGGTGTTGTCCTCCACTGTCTAAATCTGAGCTTCAACCTTCCTGCTCTCATTAAGTGCTGTTTTTTAAAAAATTGGTGGTTACGGCCTACTAACGGTGTCTGCCGCTCCCTGGTGTTGTCCTCCACTGTCTAAATCTGAGCTTCAACCTTCTGGCTCTCATTAAGTGCTTTCTTTAAATAAATTGGTGGTTAGGGCCTACTAACGGTGTCTGCCACTCCTGGGTGTTGTCCTCCTCCTGAGTGTTCTCCTCCTCCTTGGTGTTCTCCTCCAGGTTGCCTTGTCTGAGCTTCAACCTTCTGGCTCTCATTGAGTGCTTTTTTAACAAAAAATTGGTGGTTACGGCCTACTAACGGTGTCTGCCGCTCCCTGGTGTTGTCCTCCACTGTCTAAATCTGAGCTTCAACCTTCTGGCTCTCATTAAGTGCTGTTTTTAAAAAAATTGGTGGTTACGGCCTACTAACGGTGTCTTCCGCTCCCTGGTATTGTCCTCCACTGTCTAAATCTGAGCTTCAACCTTCTGGCTCTTATTAAGTGCTTTTTTAACAAAAAATTGGTGGTTACGGCCTACTAACGGTGTCTGCCGCTCCCTGGTGTTGTCCTCCGCTGTCTAAATCTGAGCTTCAACCTTCTTGCTCTCATTAAGTGCTGTTTTTTAAAAAATTGGTGGTTACGGCCTACTAACGGTGTCTGCCGCTCCCTGGTGTTGTCCTCCACTGTCTAAATCTGAGCTTCAACCTTCTGGCTCTCATTAAGTGCTTTCTTTAAATAAATTGGTGGTTAGGGCCTACTAACGGTGTCTGCCGCTCCTGGGTGTTGTCCTCCTCCTGAGTGTTCTCCTCCTCCTTGGTGTTCTCCTCCAGGTTGCCTTGTCTGAGCGTCAACCTTCTGGCTCTCATTAAGTGCTGTTTTTTAAAAAATTGGTGGTTACGGCCTACTAACGGTGTCTGCCGCTCCCTGGTGTTGTCCTCCACTGTCTAAATCTGAGCTTCAATCTTCTGGCTCTCATTAAGTGCTTTCTTTAAATAAATTGGTGGTTAGGGCCTACTAACGGTGTCTGCCGCTCCCTGGTGTTGTCCTCCACTGTATAAATCTGAGCTTCAACCTTCTGGCTCTCATTAAGTGCTTTCTTTAAATAAATTGGTGGTTAGGGCCTTCTAATGGTGTCTGCCGCTCCTGGGTGTTGTCCTCCTCCTGAGTGTTCTCCTCCTCCTTGGTATTCTCCTCCAGGTTGACTTGTCTGAGCTTCAACCTTCTGGCTCTCATTAAGTGCTTTTTTAACAAAAAATTGGTGGTTACGGCCTACTAACGGTGTCTCCGCTCCCTGGTGTTCTCCTCCACTGTCTAAATCTGAGCTTCAACCTTCTGGCTCTCATTAAGTGCTTTCTTTAAATAAATTGGTGGTTAGGGCCTACTAACAGTGTCTGCCACTCCTGGGTGTTGTCCTCCTCCTGAGTGTTCTCCTCCTCCTTGGTGTTCTCCTCCTCCTTGGTGTTCTCCTCCAGGTTGCCTTGTCTGAGCTTCAACCTTCTGGCTCTCATTAAGTGCTTTTTTTAACAAAAAATCAGTGGTTATGGCCTACTAACGGTGTCTGCCGCTTCCTGGTGTTGTCCTCCACTGTATAAAGCTGAGCTTCAACCTTCTGGCTCTCATTAAGTGCTTTTTTAACAAAAAATTGGTGGTTAGGGCCTACTAACGGTGTCTGCCACTCCCTGGTGTTGTCCTCCACTGTATAAAGCTGAGCTTCAGTCTTTAGGCTTTTGGCCTATAGTAGGCCAAAACTGCATTTGGCCTACTAGTGTGGTTGGGCCCTTAAAACAGTGTCTGCTGCTCCTGGGTTTGCTACTCCACTGAACAAAGCAATGCCGCCTGTTTAGTCCTGTTACCAATTTTGAACTGCATTTAGCCTACTTTATTCTTTGGCCCTATATCTGTGTTTCCTCCTCATCCTGCCCATTGCCCAGCCACTGCTAGATGAGTCTGCTGGTACATTGACCTAGACCACTACATTCCCCTTGCACTCTACACAGCCAGAATCTGACCCTGCTGAAAGTAAGGTTCCCCTTCCCGCATGTTATACCACCTTACACAGGGACAAAGAGGAAGGTGCAGATGAAAGTGCAGGTTCCTTCATTAGGTGGGGGGGCATACTAGTTGGCGACGTCACTGGCACAGGGCCCCTCAGAGTACGCAAAAGTGTCGCTGCTGGTGGGAGGCGCCCCCGCCGTGCAAACACACCGCTGTACTTTGAGGGGCCCTGCACCAGTGCCAATGCCAACGAGTGGGCCCCCCTGCTTGCTTAGGATCACAGCACTTGCAAACTTGACATACTTACCTCTCACTGCTCCACCGCCGTGACGTAGTCTGCGTTTCCTGGGCCCACTAAAACCTTGAACCAGCCCTACCCCCCACAACTTTTGCCAAATGACCCCCAATTTCCAATGCCCAACTATTATTATAAAGTTAATTAAGATTGACAAACTTCAGAAACAAGAATGGATGTTTTTGGCATTAAAATGGGCACTGTAGGTGTTTTCCTGGCCTCCACTCACTGCCGACTATGCTTCCCCATTGACTTGCATTGGGTTTCGTGTTTTGGTCGATCCCCGACTTTTAGCGATAATCGGCCGACTGCACTCGACTCGACTTTGGACAAAGTCAGGTTTCGCAAAACCCGACTCGATCTTAAAAAAATGAAAGTCGCTCAACCCTAGATAGGAGGTATTGCAGCACACACAGCAGGGGAGCAGCTGACGTTACTGAACCCCAATAACAGAGGAGCGACTGTTGACTGTGCGGACAGCACTTCCAGGCACCAACTAGCGGTGTTAGAGCCCAGGGACAGCAGGAGGATCAGATAGGAGGTATTGCAGCACACACAGCAGGGGAGCAGCTGACGTTACTGAACCCCAATAACAGAGGAGCGACTGTTGACTGTGCGGACAGCACTTCCAGGCACCAACTAGCGGTGTTAGAGCCCAGGGACAGCAGGAGGAGCAGAGGAACACCATTTAGGCCGAAGCCTGATTGGAGCAAGTCGAAAGGGAACCTTTAACCCCCCCCAAAAGGTGTTTGTAGCTGAAAGAGCCAGCTTTTGCATCACAAAGGATGCCAAAGGAAAAGGTGGCTCTTTTCATTATGCTCCTTGCAAACACAGAACTAAACACTTACAAAATGTGTCCCCTCACACCGTTAAACCGTCCCGGAGATGGGACTTTCCTTTGTAATGTGACGCAGCACAGCCGTCATTCGTACCCCATTGGCGCCGTGCGCCGCCTCCTCAGCGCTGTTTGATTCTGTCCCGGAGCCTGTGCTGTTATGTTATCCCTTGGCCAGGCACACTTAGCGCTGCCCATCTTCTGACATCATTTGGTGTCAGGCTGGCTGCGCCTGTGCAGCCGCGCTGGCCTAGATCCCGCCTCGCAGTGTCGTCTAATGTAATCCCACCGCGGGCCTGGGATCCGTGGCCATGCGCAGTGCATATCCTCGCCTCTCACTCCCCCCCTCCGGCTTCTTCAGACTGTGCGGTGTCACGGCCGTGGCATGCTATTAGGGATCAGCTGACGGTGCACAGTCTGAAGAAGGCGGAGGGAGATGAGTGACAGCAGCCTGAGGTGAAGATATGCACTGCGCATGATCATGGATCCCAGGCCCGCAGTGTGATTAAATCAGAAGACACTGCGAGGCGGGTTCTCGGCCAGCGCGGCCGCACATGCGCAGCCAGCCTGACACCAAATGATGTCAGAAGACGGGCACCGCAAAGTGTGCCTGGCCAAGGGATAACATAACAGCGCTGGCTCCGGGACAGAATTAAACAACGTGGAGGAGGCGGCGCACGGCGCTAAGGGGGTAGGAGTGACGGGTGTGCTGCGTCACATTACAAAGGAAAGTCCCACCTCCGGGATGGTTTTACGGTATCAGTGGACACACTTTAAAAGTGTTAAGTTCTGCGTGTGCAAGGAGCTAAACAAAAATAGTTACCTTTTCCTTGTGCAGCATAACTGCTGCACAAGGTGGCTATTTCAGTAACAAACGCCTGGGGGGGGACAGGTTCCCTTACATTTCAGTTGTTGTGTCAGCGTGGCGGTCGCAGGACACATTGCCGCTACACAGCTGGGGATCAGCTGACGTTACTGACACCCAATAACACTGGGTCGTATGTTTTGACTGTGCAGACGGCACTTCTGAGCCTCAACTGGCGGTGTTGGAGCCCAGGAATTACAGTTTAGGTGGTAGAAAGATGAACACAACAGGAGAACTGGATACTGTAGACAGTCACCCAATTATTTAATCAGGAAGAGGAGTGGCAAATTCCTGCGAGATCTAGCCCTGGTTCATTTTCAGGAAAGTAAGCCGGTCAACGTTATCGGAGGATAGTCGCATGCGACGGTCTGTTAGTACACCACCTGCAGCACTAAAGACGCGTTCTGATAATACACTAGCCGCAGGGCAAGCCAGCACCTCCAATGCATACTGGCTTAGCTCTGGCCATGTATCCAGCTTAGAGACCCAAAACTTGAAAGGGGAAGAGCCGTCTGGGAGTACAGCAAGAGGGCAAGACATGTAGTCTGTCACCATCTGACGGAATCGTTGCCTCCTGCTGACTGGAGCCGTCTGTGATGGTGTAGACATTTGTGGCGGGCACACAAAACTGTGCCACAGTTGGGCCATACTGGTCTTGCCTTGGGCAGAGGCACTGCTTCTGCTCCCTCTTTGTGCAGAGCCTCCTCCACTGCCTGGACGCACTGAGCTGCTTTGTAAAGCACTAGCAGCAGTTCTCTCAGTTGGACTGGAGAAGATGATGGAATTTATCAGTGTGTCTTGGTACTCCCGCATTTTACGCTCCCGGTTCAACGGTGTGATGAGGCTTTGTACGTTGTCCCGGTAGTGAGGATCGAGGAGGGTGAACACCTAATAATCAGACATGTTGAGAATGTGGGCGATGTGGCGGTCTTTTCTCAGGCACTGCAACATGTAATCAACCATGTGCTGCAGACTGCCACCTGGCCAAGAAACGCTGTCCCCTGCTTGAGGCGTGATCTCTGCCCGCTCGTCATCATCCCACCCTCGCTGTACACACTGACTACTGGACAATGGTGTAACTCCCTCCTCTGGAACGATGTCTTTCTCCTCCATTGACTCCTCCTCATCCTCCTCACAAAGTGTCCCCTGCCTACGCGTTTGTGAGGAACCACATGGTGCTGACTGTCCAGAAGATGATGGAAATGGTGAATCCTCATCCTCCACCTCTTCCACAACATCATCCCTTAGCGCTTGCAGTGATTTTTCAAGCAGGCAGATAAGGGGGACAGTCATGCTGACTAGTGCATCATCTGCACTCGCCATCCGCGTGGAATAATCGTAGGGACGCAAAACCTGGCAGACGTCCTTCATAGTGGCCCACTCTGTGGTTGTGAAGTCTGAACGGCGCGGAGTGCGACTTTTTGCGCCTGATGCAGCTGGTACTCCATTACTGCTTGCTGCTGCTCACACAACCGCTCCAACATATGTAACGTGGAATTCCACCTGGTAGGTAGGTCACATATGATGCGATGTTCCGGAAGGTGGAATCGGCGCTGCAGAGCCGCAATGCGCGATTTTGCCGTGCTGGAACGCCGCAAGTGAGCACACTCTAGGCGGACCTTGTGCAGCAGGGCATCAAGATCCGGATAGTCCCTCAAAAAACTCTGCACGACCAAGTTGAGCACATGTGCCAGACATGGGATGTGAGTGAGGTTGCCGAGGCCCAGAGCTGCCACCAGATTTCGGCCATTATCACACACTACCATGCCTGGTTGGAGATTCGCTGCCACAAACCACACATCGCTCTCCTGCTTGATGGCATTCCAGAGCTGCTGGGCACATTGTACTGTGGGACTGCCAATGACATCAAGTCACAGAAGCTGTCAGTCTCCACCAGCCTGAATGACAGCATTTCCAGTGACAGAAGTTTGGCAATGCCTGCAGTCAGAGCCTGTGCTCGTGGGTGGTTTGCCGAGAAAGGCCGCCTTTTCTCCCATGCCTGTACTACCGATGGCTGTAGACTGGGCTGGGAGTGTGAGGATGACTGGGTACGTGGTGCTGCGGGTGGAATTACAGTGGGTCTCTGGACAACAGTGCCAGAGGTTCTTCCATGGCGATCCTGGGAGGAAGCTGAACCAGCTGTGTGTGAGCTGGAGGAAGAGGCAACACAAGCTGAAGAGGTGGTAGCTGCCGCTGTTGGTTGGCCTAGGTCTTCAGTGTGTTTTTGTAACTCCGCCGCGTGCCTGGTCCGCACATGTTTCCACATGTTGGAGGTATTGAGGTTGCTGACATTTTTCCCTCTTTTGATTTTATGATGACACACCTTGCATTTGACATAGCAAATGTCATCTGCAACTGTGTCAAAAAAGGACCAGGCACTGCAAGTCTTGGGAGCGCCCTTATTGGCTTTTGGAAGAGACATGCTCCTAACGGGTGCCAAAGTGGAGGCTACAGGATCCGCAGTCTTCCCCCTCCCTCTCCCTCTTTGGCCCGTTCGGGGAATCTCTTCATCAGAGCTGCTCCCACCACCTTCCTGTCCCTCACGCCACGATGGGTCAAGGACCTCATCATCTACACTACCCTCTGCCACCAACTGCTCCTCCTGGGTAGTCTCAGCAGCACAGCACGCACCACAAAGTGGCACCTGAGTGTCATCAGCGGATGCATTCTGCGGTGTGGTGACCGGAGGCACTGGCCCACCCGCCTCTTCAGACTCAGAGAGAAAAAGCTGTTGGGCATCACTGCACACTGCCTCTTCTTCCATTTCTCAAATGCTGCTTGGCTGGCGCCCTGTTTCCAAGCCAAGAGATTCAGAGAACAGAAGTAGAGACGGCTCCTGTCCTGGGCTCTCTGTCTGCCTGGGCAATTTGGCAGGTGGCGAAGAGACAGATGGGTGCTCTCCAGTGCTCTGTGTCTGAGAGGATGTGGCACTGATTGAAGTCGATGCGTTAGCTGCCATCCATCCGACAACGGCTTCAATTTGGTCTTCACGCAGCAGCGGTGTACGGCGCTCTCCGACAAAGCTGCGCATGAAGGACTGTTCCCTGCTGAAACTGGGTGATGATGAGTCACCGGAGCCCGCAGCAGGCACAGAATCCCCACGTCCTCTCCCTGCTCCGCGCCCACGCCCACGTGCCTTACTCCCTGCCTTCTTCATCTTGGTTGACTGATAAAGATAAGCAGAAAAGTACTAACGGCTTAGTGTGCTTATTCCTGAACAGCTCCTAACAGGTATAAGAAACACTAATTTTCTAAAGTGTGGACTAGACTTTAATATGAGCTAATGTGGCCTACACAACTGTAAAGTGGTGTGTTTGGTGAACTTTATTATTTATTTATTTTTTTGGGGCTGAACTGACAACAGGGCGAGCTGCACTCACACGGAGACCGTGCAGACAGCCGTAAACGGCACTGCAAGGACCCAAAGACCTCCTCTACGTTATCCTATGTAGTGTTTTTCCACAATTTAGCTGGATACGGGTGGAAAGCCACATAGGAATTATTTGAAAAAATGTGCAGCGGGCTGCACTATTTGCAAAAAAGGACAATGGAATGGATAGAACTGTATGAGTCAGTGAACCACCCTGAGCTGGATACAACCGGCTGTGGCTGCACACAGACTACAGGGCGAGCTGCACTCACACGGAGACCATGCAGACAGCCGTAAACGGCGCTGCAAGGCCCCGAAAACCTCCTCTACATTATCCTATGTAGTGTTTTTCCACAATTTAGCTGGATACGGGTGGAAAGCCACATAGGAATTATTTGAAAAAATGTGCAGCGGGCTGCACTATTTGCAAAAAAGGACAATGGAATGGATAGAACTGTATGAGTCAGTGAACCACCCTGAGCTGGATACAACCGGCTGTGGCTGCACACAGACTACAGGGCGAGCTGCACTCACACGGAGACCGTGCAGACAGCGGTAAACGGCGCTGCAAGGCTCCAAAAACCTCCTCTACATTATCCTATGTAGTGTTTTTCCACAATTTAGCTGGATACGGGTGGAAAGCCACTAATAGGAATTATTTGAAAAAATGTGCAGCAGCCTGCACTATTTGCAAAAAAGGACAATGGAATGGATAGAACTGTATGAGTCAGTGAACCACCCTGAGCTGGATACAACCAGCTATGGCTGCACACAGACTACAGAGTCGGCTGCACTCACTCACACACACACACAGAGACCTTGCAGATCGCTGTGAAAACAGCGCTGCAAGGCAAAAGCAAGGTGAACACACAGCGGTTGCTAATTTAGCCTGGGAAAAGTACAAAGAAGCAAATCGCTATCTCAACTGGCCCTCAGTCAGAACATGGCGTCCTATGCCTAACTGAATTCACAGCAGAGTGAGCCCAAAATGGCGCCAGCGACTTTTAAACTGCAGCATGACATCATTTTAGCAGCCAATCACAACCTTGCCAGTAGTTTCATGCCCACCATGCTGAACAGGATGTGCCCACACTTGTAATCAGTCCTCATTGGCTGAATTCGTGCTGTTTGAATTGAGAACTTCCGATTCCGGTATCCGATATGCGGCAAGTATCGGATCTCGGTATCGGAATTCCGATACCGCAAATATCGGCCGATACCCGATACTTGCGGTATCGGAATGCTCAACACTAACTGTAATACGCTGTGGATTTTCTGCAATTTTTTCATGCAATTTCACCTTTGTTCCATGTTACATAAAATGATCTAAACGATTTAGGTCATGTAGTAAAAATCACCCTGTTACAGCATGAGCAAAGATACCATTGTGGTCAACTGCATGTTTTTTTAAAACACTTCTAAAATGCTTTGCAACTGCAATGCCGTCATTTTTTTCTGTTGATTGTTGATCACCAAACCTAATTAATTCCAATGCCATTCAATATTGCTACATAAAAATAAAGAAAATGCACTAAAGAATACAATTAGTAACTCCAATTTTTCACAGCAATAATACTTACTAACATGGTAACGTGCTTCTATCCCTTTCATTGGTAACTAGTTTCTATGTTATATTTTGTCCTTCACTCTATAATCAAAATTAAATAATAATAATAATAATAATAATTTTTATTTATATAGCGCCAACATATTCCGCAGCGCTTTACAATTTATAGAGGGGACTTGTACAGACAATAGACATTACAGCATAACAGAAATCACAGTTCAAAATAGATACCAGGAGGAATGAGGGCCCTGCTCGCAAGCTTACAAACTATGAGGAAAAGGGGAGACACGAGAGGTGGATGGTAACAATTGCTTTAGTTATTTGGACCAGCCATAGTGTAAGGCTCGGGTGTTCATGTAAAGCTGCATGAACCAGTTAACAGCCTAAGTATGTAGCAGTACAGACACAGAGGGCTATTAACTACATAAAGTGTATGAGAACACGATGCAAGGAACCTGATTATGTGTTTTGTTTTTTTTCTATTTTTAATAGGCCACACAGGGATAGTTAGGTTAATGCGTTGAGGCAGTAGGCCAGTCTGAACAAATGCGTTTTTAGGGCACGCTTAAAACTGTGGGGATTGGGGATTAATCGTATTAACCTAGGTAGTGCATTCCAAAGAATCGTCGCAGCACGTGTAAAGTCTTGGAGACGGGAGTGGGAGGTTCTGATTATTGAGGATGCTAACCTAAGGTCATTAGCGGAGTGGAGGGCACGAGTAGGGTGGTAGACTGAGACCAGAGAGGAGATGTAGGCTGGTGCTGAGCCATGGAGTGCTTTGTGGATGAGGGTAGTAGTTTTGTACTGGATTCTGGAGTGGATGGGTAGCCAGTGTAATGACTGGCACAAGGTAGAGGCATCGGTGTAACGGTTGGTGAGGAATATGATCCTGGCAGCAGCATTCAGGACAGATTGGAGTGGGGAGAGTTTGGTAAGAGGGAGGCCGATTAGTAGAGAGTTACAATAGTCCAGACAGGAATGAATAAGAGAAACAGTAAGAGTTTTTGCAGAGTCGAAAGTAAGAAAAGGGCGAATTCTAGAAATGTTTTTGAGATGCAGATAAGAAGAGCGAGCCAGTGATCGGATGTGGGGGGTGAATGAAAGCTCAGAATCAAGGATGACCCCAAGGCAGCGGGCATGTTGCTTTGGAGTAATGATTGAACCGCACACGGAGATGGCAATGTCAGGCAAAGGTAGGTTAGTAGAGGGAGAGAACACGAGGAGTTCAGTTTTTGACAGGTTCAGTTTCAGATAGAGGGAGGACATGATGTTAGAGACAGCGGTAAGACAATCACTGGTGTTTTCTAAGAAGGTCGGAGTGAAAGCAGGAGAAGAGGTGTATAGTTGGGTGTCATCAGCATAGAGATGGTACTGGAACCCAAATCTACTGATTGTTTGTCCAATAGGGGCAGTATACAAAGAGAAGAGGAGGGGGCCTAGGACTGATCCTTGAGGAACCCCAACAGTAAGGGGAAGGTGAGAGGAGGAGGAACCAGCAAAACATACAGTGAAGGATCGGTCAGAGAGATAGGAGGAGAACCAAGAGAGAACGGTGTCCTTGATGCCGATGGAGCGGAGCATAGTGAGGAGGAGCTGATGATCCACAGTGTCGAATGCTGCGGAAAGATCCAATAGAATTAGCATGGAGTAGTGACCATTAGATTTAGCTGTTAGTAGGTCATTAGAGACTTTAGTGATAGTAATACAAGCCAGAAAGCAAATTCCATCTTTGGTCACATTTTTTTTTCTACTTTTAAATGTATGTATTTTTGGTTTACATTTTTTTTTTTAAATTAAGTTTCATTACGAATTATGCCTTTGTGCTGCACTATTTATTGTTGGCTACAGAATGAGTTACCTGAGAAGCTGTCAGTAAACTGTCATTCTAATGGTCCAATGGGAGCATTTGTAACTGTTTTGTTAGCTCGTCTCAGCTGATTTATGACCAGAGACCACATAAAATTTTGTATGCAGAGGAAAACAAAGAGCCTTTCAAAGAAAAACTGGTATCCAAGAAGTATTGTTTCTCCAGAGATCTGGTTTGGCTGTGTGAGAGGTGTCAGACCGTTATCCAAGAAGTATCGTTTCTCCTTGCGGAGATCGACATGATCTCCGCTTTGCACTGACGAGCGGCAGTACCCCGAAACACAGTGTCTTCAAATTGAGATTCTGGTTTGGCTATTATCCTAAATCATGTGATAAGGCTCGTTAAAGGGTCAACATTGACTTGTAGGATTGCTACCTTCCAATAGGTGGCAATAGAGTTCTAGCTCTCTTCCTCTCTGAAGAGACAATTTGCATAATTAGCATATTACCCAGAGGAGCATTGCGGCTTTAAGTCTCCTCATCTCAGCATGATTAGCATGTCGATCTCCGCAAGGAGAAACGATACTTCTTGGATAACTGTCTCACGCCTCTCACACAGCCAAACCAGATCTCCGCTTTGCGCTGACGAGGGGCACTGCTCCGAAACATTGTCTGCAAATTGAGATTCTGGTCTGGCTATTATCCGAAGTCATGTGACAAGGCTCGTTAAAGGGTCAACATTGACTTGTAGGATTGCTACCTTCCAATAGGTGGCACTAGAGTTCTAGCTCTCTTCCTCTCTGAAGAGACAATTTGCATAAAGAAAACTGGAAAATTTGTAATAAAACCAAATTGCAGAAAGGATTTTTAGCCCATAAAACTTGCACTTAAGTAACAAAAACAGCCCCTAGAAGTCATCAACCTATTTAAAGAATTTTTATTTTGCTGTGGGAAACTTCTGACATTCTCCTTCCTCCTAAGTTCTTGCTATTTTTAACCATTGATCTCTACATAGTCAATTCTATGCATGGTTATTTGACAACTTATTTGTACGTTAGCAGACAGGATGAGTGCAGGAGACTTTCTAACACACTGGTGGATGGCGCTTTGCAGCTGTGATGGGTTGGAAAATCAATAGCTCTCTAATGGTATTAACTGATTTTTCCACCGATCAAATGCAAAGCTGCTCTATTAAAGCTATTTTACCCCTAAGGCAAATAAATAATATGGATTTTAAAAAATCTATTATTGTTTCCATTTGCCTATTCATTTGGATGGCTTTTGTTTGCCTCTAACTCTAATTGTTCAAACGTTTTTTTTTTCCCCAATACATGGTAGGAAATATAAAGTTGTTTCCCTCCTAATTCCTTCCCACTAGATGGTGCACCAAGACTTCATCTGAAAACCTTTTAGTGATTCTAAGACGTGTACTATTATAGGGTACAATAGGTTAAAAGTCCTGTTTTTAAAAGAGTCTGAAAAATTGTGATCTCCTCTCACCCTTCTTCATTGGACCGGATAAATATTTCAGCTTTGTTCTAAGTAGGAGTTAATAAATTACATCATAGTTCACAAGGTGCCAAGGCATCCTTGAATAATTCAGTCACTTTAAATTGAGTGTACTTAAAATAAGCAAATTATTCCTCCTTCAGGCAATTATGACTCGTGTACTTTTTCCATTTCTTCGGTGGGAATGTAGAACTACAATTCACACTGAACAATCAGTAGCTGACTGTCATTAAATGTACTTCCACCTACAGTACGTGACAGCTGAATTATTTGCAGTTATTTCTAGTCAGGCATGTGGAAACCAATCAAAAATGGATTAATCATCCACTTCCTATGTTCCATTACCGCTACACCCACTGACTTAATAAATCAATGTTCACTGTACAAGATGGTATCATGTAACAGATATTTCAACTAAGGGCTGATGTCCCTTTGGGAGTTGGGAAAAAAAAAATCACAAATTTTCCTGTCTTTCTGCATTATTACCTATCACCCAACACTCTTACCATCTCCCCATGATGCTCTTAACCCTGTAATAATTAGTACTATGAAGATATTAAATTCTTGCTGGCCAGATTATTTTCGATTTTTGGGCACTATCATTCACCCCTCCCTTGCCTTTTGAAGGATGTTGTAGTTTTCAATGGCATCATCCATTTTATTAATTAAGGTACTGGAAAATGGGGAAAAAAATCAAAGTGTGGTGAAATTGTGCAAAAATCACAATTCCGTAATTGTTCTTTTTTACTTTGTTTTATTTCATTGTACAGTAAAAATCACCTGCCTATACTATTATCCAGGTCAGTGCAATTATAGCAATACCAAACTTTTGTAAAACAAGAGGGGATTATAGGGAGAGAAATGGGAAGCGCAGACTTCTGAGTGTAGTAGTTAGTTTCCAAAGGTGTGTACTCAGTGTGAATCCACTCACCTTTTTGGTGTCTTGATATACTGTGTATAGATCCAATCCATGGATCACTCCATTCCTCTTTCCACTCAGTTTGCTGCAAAGATCTGGGAACTGATGAGCGCACTGAACAGTGCTTTCATAGGCGATAACTCCTTGTGAATGTTTTTCTCAGCAATATGTGCTCCTGAAGGATGATGATGGAACTCAATATTCTGATTTAAGGATGATTTTTATTTCAAACTAAAATACAACCGGTTTCGACTTCTTGGAGTCTTCCTCGGGTATGACATTATACCTGAGGAAGACTCCAAGAAGTCGAAACCGGTTGTATTTTAGTTTGAAATAAAAATCATCCTTGAATCAGAATATCGAGTTCCATCATCATCCTTCAGGAGCGCATATTGCTGGGAAAAACATTCACAAGGAATACCAAACTTTTATAATTTTTTTTTTTTAGTTAAGTTAATTTCTGAAATAAAAAAAGAAATGACACTAGTTTTTTTGGTTACTGGAGATCTGTGAGGGCTTGATTTTTGCATAGAGAGCTCACCTTTTTAGTAATATAATTTTATAGTACAAATGACATTTTGGTAGCTTCTTGCATTTTTTGTGGTGTTGCAATAAACTGAAAATCTGGCTCCTCTATTTTTTGTTGCATTTTATGTTATATTATTTTTATGATGTAACGAAAGAGGGAATCCAATATTTATTATATTTTTCCTTATTTTGTTAATCCCTTTTGGTGTCTTGACGCTAATACTACATACTGCAGTACTATGGTATTAATGTATATCATAAAAAATTATGACCTCCTATGAAGTTTGGTTTTCACGAGAGTGCTGTCTGAGCAGAAATTGGGGGCAACAGCAGGTCCCCAGCTGCCATGGCAATCCGTCAATACCGTGCGAGAATTTCTTGGAGAGGTGAGTAGCACATGAAATGGCACAACACCCGGTTCACACTTTGTAAATGCCATTGTCAGAAAATGTGTGCGTGGGGCAGCATGATGGCTCAGTGGTTAGCACTGCAGCCTTGCAGTGCTGGAGTCCCTGTTTCAAATCCCACTAAGTACAACATCTGCAAGGAGTTTGTATGTTCTCCCCGTGTTTGCATAAGTTTCCTGCGGGCACTCCGGTTTCCTCCCTCATTCCAAAGACACACTGTCATACTGTGAACCCCATCAGGAGCAGCAATGACAACTGTAAAGCACTGTGGAATATGTTGGCGCTATATAAATAAAAGATTAATATTATTACATGTGTGGAGAACTGTCTCCATACTGATGGGAAGGGGAGATATGTGAGGAGATAATATGGGCAGGGTGTATGTGAGGGGACAGTGTGGGAGGGAAATGTGTAAGAGTACAGTATGCAGGAGAGAGTGGGGACACAATATAAAAACTGTGTAGTGTGGGAGGCAGTATAGAGTGGGCAGCTTGGGGACAGCACAAGAGCATAGTATGGGAGAGACAGTATGCAGTGGAGGGGAGTGTAAGGAGGGGTGTGATATATGTGATGCAGTAACCCCTGTAACAGGTAGGGGGCGCTGCATGATCTCCCCAGTATGCGCTTGGAGGCGTGATGGTGAAGAGAGAAAGTTTGGCAGGATTGTAAATGGCCAATATGTGTGTTGCAGAGGAGGTTACTCTGCACTGTCAATCTGATTGTAAGTTGGTCTGCTGGGACCTGTAGTCCCTCAAGAGTTTGTGTTATGTGTATAGTTCTCATGGGAGATTGGCAGGGCTAGTCATGAGAGATGGGAGGGTCAGACTAGCCACACACACACTCCCACCCAGGGGAGTGGTTACCAGTATGTAACGTGATCAGGGTGTGGGTCAGTGTTCGTTGTGAGCTCCCTGTGTGTGGAGCTGAGAGGTGTGTCCGGTAGGTCCTGTGTGGTTCCTGTGTATGGACCTGACCGGTGAAGGTGCTGGATCGTCCTAGGAATGACTAGTGTCCTGTGAGCACCTGGAACCGAGGAACCTGATGTATGGATGGTGCTGGATTGTCCTAGGAATGACTAGGGTCCTGCAAGCACCTGAGATGGTCGGTGCTGGATTGTCCTAGGAATGACTAGGGTCCTGCAAGCACCTGAGACCGTGAGACTTGGCTTCGGGTGGCCTGGGTATTGGACGTTCCCGGCTGGGGAAGGACGTCCTGAAGAATACCCAGACTAGGCCACCAGGCAGGGTCCTGGCTACCTGGGTGTTGGGAGGTCCTGCGACAAGGACCGGATCCCTGAATAGCACGAGGTGAGGACCGGGATCTGCGGAGCCAGGGACAGTTACTGTGTGGGGAAGCTGGAGTCCTTCGGTGAGGTCTGGACTGACTACTGGGTGCCGACCAGGCAAGTTGGGGATCCCCGTTAGGTAGCTTACCCAGAAGAGTGTTAACGGAGTGTGGGGAAGCTGGAGTCCTTCGGTGAGGTCTGGACTGACTACTGTGTATTGACCAGGCAAGTTGGTGATCCCCGTTAGGCAGCTTACCCAGAAGAGGTTAACGGAGTCGGCATGAGGAGCAGGAGCTCCCGTCAGGTACCAAAGAGACTGTTGGTGCCTGTTGTGTTTTATGTAATATAAGTAATGAACTTTGCATAACCCGGTTTAGGGCATATTCAATAAACCGCATGGACTGTTTTGTTAGAAAATTGTGCCTGGCTACATTAATCCCGCGCCAAGTGAGTGTCCCCCAATACACTCAGTAAGAGAAATCTTACAGGGGTCAGAGTATAGTGTAGGCAGTATAGGGAGGGCACAGTGTGAGGGGACATTATGAAGAGGTTCAGTGTGGGGGGGCATATTTTGTGCAGATTGCACAGTGAGGGGCAATTATTTAGAGTCACAGCATAAGGCAGTTGCTTTTAAGGGCACAGTGTCGCAATATGGTGCAAAAGATCAGAGAAGCTGTTAATTGTTAAGGACATACTGGGCATTGTAGGTTTATGCAATACAAATGTATAATGGGCGGACCTGGCATTGAAATTGATCACTATACTAAGCTTGGTGTTCATGTACTGATGGTGGTTCTGTTGATGTATTTCTGTGTTTATATTGGTTCTGGTGATGTAGTCATGTATTGATGGTGGTTCTGGTGATGTGTTTCAGTTTTGATGATACTTGTGGAGGCATAGTAGTGTCCTGATGGTGGTGCTAATGATGTATTTCTTTACTGATGTTGGGCCTGGTCATGTATTCCTTTACTGATGGATTACCAGTAGTGATTCTGGTGATGTATTTTTGCACTGAAGGATGATAGTTCAAGTGATTTATTTCTGTACTGATGGTGGTTCTGGTGCTGTATTTCACTTGTCAAATAATGTGATGCAAAGCAATGATAATCACGTTGGATGAAAATAAGCTAGGCGATTTGGAAACTGAAATTGAACATATCCAGACAACTTTGAAAAAGGATTTTTCCACTGACACACTTTAAAAACTTAATATTGATTTAGACACCAGTTTCTTTAAGTTGGAACAGGATATATGTACCAGCAAATCAAAGTTCCAAAGGGATGTCCTGGATCTTCATAACAATAAAATCTATAAATGGAAAACAGACTGCTCTGTATCCCATACACACTTAGAATCGATGTCATTACATATATCATTTGACTCTGGTCAGACATCTAATAAATCCAATGTCATGGGTGATGAGTAGTGTTGAGCGATACCGTCCGATACTTGAAAGTATCGGTATCGGAAAGTATCGGCCGATACCGGCAAAGTATCGGATCCAATCCGATACCGATACCCCCGATACCAATACAAGTCAATGGGACTCAAGTATCGGACGGTATTCCTGATGGTTCCCAGGGTCTGAAGGAGAGGAAACTCTCCTTCAGGCCCTGGGATCCATATAAATGTGTAAAAGAAAGAATTAAAATAAAAAATATCGCTATACTCACCTGTCCGACGCAGCCTGGACCTCAGCGAGGGAACCGGCAGCGTTGTTTGTTTAAAATTCGCACTTTTACTTGGTTACGTGAAGTCCCGGCTTGTGATTGGTCAGGGCGGCCATGTTGCCGGGACGCGGACCAATCACAGCAAGCCGTGACGAAATTACGTCACGGCTTGCTGTGATTGGTCCGCGTCCCGGCAACATGGCCGCCATTAACCAATCACAAGCCGTGACGTCACGGGAGGCTGGACACGCGCGCTTTTTAAAAAGCGCGCGTGTCCAGCCTCCAGTGACGTCCCGGCTTATGATTGGTCACGGCGCCATGTTGCCGGGACGCGGACCAATCACAGCAAGCCATGACGAAATTACGTCACGGCTTGCTGTGATTGGTCCGCGTCCCGGCAACATGGCCGCCATTAACCAATCACAAGCCGTGACGTCACGGGAGGCTGGACACGCGCGCTTTTTAAAATGGGCGCGTGTCCAGCCTCCCGTGACGTCCCGGCTTGTGATTGGTTGCGCCGCGGTCAACCAATCACAAGCCGGGAGGCTGGACACGCGCGCATTTTAAAATTTTAAAATGGGCGCGTGTCCAGCCTCCCGTGACGTCCCGGCTTGTGATTGGTTGCGCCGCGGTCAACCAATCACAAGCCGGGAGGCTGGACACGCACGAATTTTAAAATTTTAAAATGCGCGTGTGTCCAGCCTCCCGGCTTGTGATTGGTTGATCGCGGCGCAACCAATCACAAGCCGGACGTGACGGGAGGCTGGACACGCGCCCATTTTAAAATGCGCGCGTGTCCAGCCTCCCGTGACGTCACGGCTTGTGATTGGTTGCGTCTCCCATGTGACTGCGACGCAACCAATCACAAAGCCGGGACGTAATTTTAAAATCCTTAAGGACCTGAAATTACGTCACGGCTTGCTGTGATTGGTTGCGTCGCCCATGTGACTGCGACGCAACCAATCACAACGCCGGAACGTAATTTTAAAATCCTGAAGGACCTGAAATTACGTCACGGCTTGCTGTGATTGGTTGCGTCCCGGTCACATGGGCGGCACGCAACCAATCACAAGCCGGGACTCACGTAAAGGAAAGAAAAGCGCGAATTTTAAACAAAGAACGCTGCCGCTTCCCTCGGTAAGGTGCAGGCTGCGTCGGAGAGGTGAGTATAGCAATATTTTTTATTTTAATTCTCTCTTTTACACATTTTTACATTAATGTTGTTTCGATACCAATACCCGATATCACAAAAATATCGGATCTCGGTATCGGAATTCCGATACAGCAAGTATCGGCCGATACCCGATACTTGCAGTATCGGAATGCTCAACACTAGTGATGAGAGACTGTGAAATAAGAGGGACTCTAAGACCAATAGACAGCATTCTACAAACAAAGGCAGAAATAATTCTTATGTTTGAGAAGAAATTGATATCAACTAAACTTAGAACAAGTATATTATCTCATCACTCTCTTTGTGAGGTACAATGTGAATTATTGAAGATTAGTTTAAAGTTTGTGCCAAGTAACAGTGTTGATCTCTTCTCGGCTTTAAAGGATATACTTTTATTCTGCCAAAAATTAATCCTAAGGAAATTGGACAGTGAAAGTGATCCCAATTTAGATTTGTATAGGATGGTTGAGCATCAGGCCTTGGCTAATCTCGAGGATTTACTGAGAAAAACAATCAACTGATATTGAAGGTACGTTCTCACAATCAGTTTTGTCATGATCAGACAACCTGCCCCTGTCTATTTGCCCAGAAGTTTAGATTTTATGTAAATTGGTCACTGAGGATCTCAAGCAGATCTTCAAGGGTTGTAATAATGATAATCTCACTCCCTTACAGAGAAGGGCATTCACAGAACTTCAGTCTTTCGACTATGTAGTGATCAAGGCGGCGGACAAGGGGGTGCAATGTTGTGATCTTGCCCGTAGATAAGTATAAGATGGAAGCCTTTCGCTAATTTAAAAATCGAGATTCTTACCAAATGCTCCAGAACAACCTGATTATATCTTTCTCCAACCAACTAAAGAAGATCCTTTGTGATGCCTTTGATATGGGTATTATTCCCAAAAAAGTGTTTGATGGTCCTCTTATAAAATCTCCAAAGATTTCCACATTTTACCTACTCCCGAAGGTCCATAAGGACCTTACAAATCCACTCGGATGTCCCATTGTCTCTGGCATAGGAGGGCTATGCAATATGGCCGGTAAATTTGTTGATTACTATCTCAAGCCTCTAGTTGAGACACTGCCTTCTTATGTCAGAGACACTACTGATGCTTTCACTAAGATCAAGGGTATGTTTTTGGAGTCCGACATGATTATGGTGACCATTGATATAGAATCATTGTTCACATCAATAATTCACGAGGATGGTTTGAGGGCTACCCAATTTTTTCTTGAGATGAACAACGGGAAAGGCCATTTATGTGAAATTATATTGGAACTATTAGAGTTTTGTTTTGAAACACTTTATTTTGTGTTTAAGGATAGATTACATTTACAAAAACAAGGGACTGCCATTTTATGCTGTGTACAAGACTAGTTCCTTTTCATCAACGATGTCCTATTGATTTGACAGGGTACTGTGGCAGAATTAGGGCGATATATGGACACACTGAAATCATAATTCTTTCAATATTAGGTTTACCCATAAATGGCATAGGTCTCAAATAGGGTTGAGCGAAACGGGTCGGCAATTTTCAGAAGTCGCCGACTTTTGGCAAAGTCGGGTTTCATGAAACCCGACCCGACCCCTGTGTGGGGTCGGCCATGAAGTCGGCGATCTTCTGAATCTGGAATCGGAATTCCGATACCGATTCCCGATATGTTTAAGATATCGGGAATTGGTATTGGTAAAGAATTAAAATAAAAAATATCGCCATACTTACACTCTGACGGGCCCTGGTACTAACCGGGAACCTTCCTTCCTTAGAATCAGCCTTCCATGACCTTGCGGTGACGTCACGGTGACGTCGCGGCTTGTGATTGGTCCGAGGCCGCCCATGTGACCGCTCGCGCGAACGGTCACATGGGTGGCCGCGGACCAATCACAAGCCGCGACGTCACTGTGACGTCACCGAAGGTCCTTGAAGGGCTGATTCTTAGGAAGGAAGGCTGCCAGAAAGAAGCAGGGCATGTCCGAGGGTGAGTATATACCTAATAGGAATATACTCACCCTCGGCTTCTTTCCGGCAGCCTTCCTTCCTAAGAATCAGCCCTTCCAGGACCTTCGGTGACGTCACAGTGACGTCGCGGCTTGTGATTGGTCCGCGGCCACCCATGTGACCGCTCGCGCGAGCGGTCACATGGGCGGCCTCGGACCAATCACAAGCCGCGACGTCACCGTGACGTCACCGCAAGGTCATGGAAGGCTGATTCTAAGGAAGGAAGGTTCCCGGTTAGTACCAGGGCCCGTCAGATGGTAAGTATAGCGATATTTTTTATTTTAATTCTTTATTTTACACTTAAATATGGATCCCAGGGCCTGAAGGAGAGTTTCCGCTCCTTCAGACCCTGGGAACCATTGGAAACCCAATGCACTGCATTGGGTTTCGAGTTTCGGCCGACCCCGACCCCGACTTTTTTATAGGATCGGCCGATTTCACTCGACCCGACTTTTGAAAAAGTCGGGTTTCGTGAAACCCGACCTGATCCTATATAAGTAAAGGTCGCTCAACCCTAGTCTCAAATTGAATAGTTGGACATCTTGGTCTGCGTGGATGAGGATGAATGCATTCAAACTGATCTGTTTTGCAAGTAAACTTCTATAGTGAAAGATGCATAAAAAAAGGGATATAGGAGGGCTAAGTCATCAAATAGTGATGACTTTTTGGTGCAAACTAGAAAAAATATTAAAAACAACTATGATATTAACTTTATATCTACCTCCAATTGCAACTTTCGGAAAATATTTACCAAACACTAGAAGAGAGAACTTTTCTTGTCAGCAGCCATTATGTGGTGAAGCCAACAGCTTCCTTTGGGACTAGAGGACCTAATTTTGGCTTCTTCCCTTGTGGAAGTTGTTTGGCTTGCACCAATATAGTGCAATCTACATCCTTTTTATCATCTGATGGCCTGAGAGAATATCAATTTCAACACCATATATCCTGTAATACCACATAAATGATTTATTACACTACATGTCCATGTGTGAAAATATATGTGGGTTCAACATCACTGGGAACTTAAAATGCGCATCAGCAAACACGTAAGGGATATCACTGCTGAAAATTGGGTGTCGGATCTAGCTCTATTGAAAACAGTACCAAAACACTTTAAGATTGATAGGATCCAATGCGGCATTAGAGGAGGTAATGCTGAAACAACCCTTGTCCAGCGTGAATGTCATTGGATATCCACACTGGACACAGAATCACCAAAAGAACTGATTGAGAAACTCGGCTTTGCCTCCTTTTCATAATTCCACCTTATCCTGTGCAACTTATACCTATTTATTGAGATTTATTATTTCTCTTATTCCTTGCATTGATTCATTTACATGTTTTTAAATATTTATTGTTGTTTGTCTTGCTTTTAGTGTTCACACTGATATTTTTGGACAGTTCATATCTTCTCCTACATACCCCGTATACTCATTTTTGTCTGTCAAGATTGGACACGTGCTTGGCCAAGTTTTTGTGTGGACCTATGAAAAGAAAGACTTATGGGGAGGGGTTTTGGGTATAGATACAGGGAATACCTTTTTATATTTTTCTCATTACTATTTGTTTTTCAATTTTTTTAATGTTTAATTCTATTTAATATTTATTATACAGAATATTTATGTTTTCTTTTCTATTTTATTATTTTTGGAGTACTTTATATGCAATGCTCATATGTTCATTATTTTTAATTTTATTATTTTTCCTGTGCATTCTTAATCGCTGCTCATATTTTTGATTATATGCACCTTAATATGGCACTGATTTTGCACATTTTGCTGGCACAATGACTATTACCTCAACAAAATATAATTTATATACTAATACTTTGCACTTTGCACTTTCTTTTGCTTATTATGATTTTATTCTTTGTATATCCATCCCTCTTTTTTCTTTTCTTTTTCCTACTTTTCCTGATATTCATTCTTATCCACTTGCACTCCCTCTCTGTTTCTTTTTCCTCCTCCCTTCCTTTTATTATTGTTCTCTACTCACATCCATAATGGCCATGTCCACAGAAATTCATAAAAATGTTTGCCGATGTGCACATGTGCTCTATGCTCCTCTGCTTGGCGGCCTTGCCCAGCCGTCAGCAGTGCAGTGCGCGTGTCTACGATGTCACTAAGTTTGTTTACCCGACACACATGTGTCGCCAGACGGCAGGGGGCGAGAGCTGATTCCGATAGGACTGCAGATCTCTTTCAACATCACAACCTGCATGCGCTGGCTGCAGAGGCCATTTTCCCATAACCCACTGCAGGGATATCAGAGAAAATGGACTCTGCTGACAGGCGCTGACACCTTCTGAGATCCCAGGCACCACAGCATCGCCCCGCTCCTGCCGCCGCCAGCTTCCTGAAGCAGCGACTCTGCCTCATGTGACCCCACTCCACTGCAGCATCCCCCAGGTCAGCAAATTTGGAGCAAAAAAGTTTGTCTTATCAGAAAAATACAGTATTTATTTAATGGGTAGTGATGAGCGAATACATTCGGCACTATTCCTTACTAACACGAATAGTACAGTATTCGGGCTATTCGCTGCTCAGCAAGTAATTAGGTATTTGCCTCGATATATTCCAGTGACCCGCCCAGCATGTTTGGTGCTTTATTTGCGGCCAATGAACATGCTGGGCTGTCTTGCCAATCACAGTAATACCTGCACCATCTTTGGTGTGGCATTACTGTGATTGGCTGGCCTTCCAGCATTATAGGGGTTATTTAAAGGCTGCTGGCACCATCTTGCACACATTGCAGCCATAAACTGCAAAGGGACAGTGTAGTTTGAGCTTAGGGAGAGGGATAGGAGCTTATAGTGAGCATTATTCATTCCTAAAAGCTCTTTTACAGCTGAAGATTGTGAAGATTAGTTCTTTGTTAGGTGGAGATAGCGTAGGGAGAGATTTAATAGGAGGGAGAGCTACTAGCCTCCCCTCACTCCACTCTGCAGCCTCCCCTCACTCCACTCTGCAGCCTCCCCTCACTCCACTTTGCAGCCTCCCCTCACTCCACTGAGCAGCCTCCCCTCACCTTGATGGACACAGCCCCCAGTCCCCACTAGCCTCCCCCTGGGCCCTGTTGGACCCACCCCCCAGTCCCCACTGCCTCCCCTTTGCCCTGTTGGACCCAGCACCCAGTCCAAACTAGCCTCCACCCGGGCCCTGTTGGATGCAGCCCCCAGTCTCCACTCTCCTTCCCTCATCAGCCACATGCTGCCAGATGCAGCCACCTGAAGCCTCTTCTGCTCACTGGAGAGATCAGAGTCTCCTCACTTTCCTCTGGCTGCCCACCCGCCGCCTCCTCAGCCTGCTCATCCACCCACTGGCGCCACCTCACCCTGCTCGTCCTGTCCACCCGCACCCCCTCAGCCTGCTAGTCTGCCCACCGGCGCCTGCTTATCCTCCCACCGACACGTGGCACACTGCACGCTGCTCTGTTCCGGAATGAGGAAGTGCGAGCACAAGCAGGACCATGATGCACCTCGGCCGGCCGCTTCTTAAAGGTACAGTGCCCATTTCCATCTGCCGGATGCATTAACAACACTGTCGGGGTATCTTTAAATCATTATAGTGTTATTATGCATCGGGCATTTGGCAGACTTGAACAAAATGTCCAGGGGCCTGATGAACAGAAGCAAAGAGTGGGGGGCCTGAGCGGAGTGGCCTGCCAGCATGTTCGGGTCCCCCTTTTTGCCTCTGACCACCAGGCCCCATACAGTAGTAAGGGCAGTAATGCCCTGATGGCGGACCTGGGAACAGAATGTGGGATTAGGGTTTCATCCACTACCAAAATATAAAAATCAGCTATTTGTAGAGGGAAATAATATTGGGTAGAACCAACATATACAAAACCATTTTTTGGGGAGCTACATAATATTCCTCTGTAGCAGCCTATAATTTTTTTTTTTTTAACGCATAATAATATTCCCCAGTGGCAGCATATTGTAACATTCATTTTAAAATCTAATTGCTAAATAATATTCCTTGTCTATTGCTTAAATACCTAAAATTTGCTAGCAGTTGTGCAACTGGCGCAAAACCTCTTAGGCTACAGAAGCGTCACTATTTAACATAAATTTCCCAGAGTCTGCTGTTGTCGTGTCTCATAAAGGCAATGTAAAAAAAATCCCCCAAAAAATATATTTGTTTAAAAAAATGGCGCATCTTTATGTAGCAGTTGTGTGACTGGTGCAATCTGGGTAGAGATAATCTTACGTGACAATTTAGCAGGAGCAATAATCTTCATTACTCCGCATATGGAGTGTGCCAGCAAGACAATGTACAAAAAAAATAATTTTCAGGTCCTGAATGCAGAATTAGGCATTCAGGACCTGAAATTACGTCACGGCTTGCTGTGATTGGTCGCGCGCGGTCACATGGGCGGCACGCAACTAATCACAAGCCGTGACATAATTTTAAAATGCGCGCGTTTCCTGCCTCCCGTGACGTCACGGCTTGTGATTGGTCGCATCGCCCATGTGACCGCGACGCGACCAATCACAAGCCGTAACGTAATTTTCAAATCCTGAATGCCTAGAATTAGGCATTCAGGACCTGAAAATTACGTCACGGCTTGCTGTGATTGGTCGCGTCGCGGCCACATGGGCGGCACGCGACCAATCACAAGCCGTGACGTCACGGAAGGCAGTAAACGTGCGCATTTTAAGCAAAGAACGCTGCCGGTTCCCTCGGTAAGGTCCAGGCTGCGTTTCCTCTCCTTCAGACCCTGGGAACCATCAGGGATACCGTCCGATACTTGAGTCCCATTGACTTGTATTGGTATCGGGTATCGGTATCGGATTAGATCCGATACTTTGCCGGTATCGGCCGATACTTTCCGATACCAATACTTTCAAGTATCGGACGGTATCGCTCAACACTAATGTTAAGTCAACTTCCCCCCAAAAAAATTGTGGCTGCTTTTCCATTACGTTGCTGTCATGTGTAGGGCTTACAAAGTCGGAGGAAATTCAGCCCTTGTTTAATTTTAGAAGGGTCAGCCTGTCTACATTCTCTGTTGACAGGTGTGTGCTCCAATCCGTTATGATTGCACCAGCTGAACTAAAAACCCGCTCAGACAACACACTTGCGACAGGGCAGTGCAGCACTTCCAAGGCGTACAAGAAGAGGTTGGGCCAAACGTGGAGTTTGGACAATCAATAGTTAAAGGGCACTGAAGAATAAGGGAGAACACTGGTATGTTCACTTAAGTAGTCCTTCATCATCTTGGTCAACTTCTCCCTTCTTGTCATAGTTACACCCACAGATAGCCCTTGCTGATGTGATGGTCTCTTGAAAATGACCCAGATGGTAGACATTCCCCCCCCCCCCCGGGTTGCACCTGGTGTACGTGGACCTCCCCTGTAACCATTGTGGGTGAAAATAGCCTGTATCTGTGCCAGCAGCATTGTCTGAGGGTAATCTTTTTAGCAAGGCTTCCGCAACTCTGGCATGCATGCACTGAAAATGGCACGTCTGCCTCTGACATAAGAGAAGGAAATTTCTCCTTGTACCATGGGTCAAGAAAGGTGCACAGCCAGTATTTCATGTTGGACAAAATGTCTTTCACACAAGGATCTCACAGTGACCAAAATAAAACAAGAGGAAGAATCTTCCTCTGCTGGCCGGCACATCACAGCGGGCGCACTGCGCTTGCGCCCGCCATTTTCTTCCCGGAGGAAGAAGTCGGCGGCCAGGAGGGGACGCAGGAGGACCCAGGGACACCGGTAAGTATAACAGGGTCCCCGATCCCCCTATTTCTCTGTCCTCTGATGTGCGATCACATCAGAGGACAGAGAATGACATGCCGCTTTTTTTTTTCTTTTTGCGGTCGCCGGTAAACGGTTAATTACCGGCGATCGCAAAACAGGGGTCAGTAAAAACCAACCCCGATCATGTTCTTTGCGGTCTCGGCTACCCCCAGCAGCCGAGACCCCAAAGATGTGCCGGGTGCCAGCCGGTGGCGCACTGCGCATGCGCCCGCCATTTTTTGCCTGGGAAAAGATGGCGGCACCCATTGGGATCCACGAGGAGCATCGGGGGTGACCGGTATCGGGGGGCTATCGGGGACCCCATTTCTCTGTCCTCTGATGTGCGATCACATCGGAGGACAGAGAAATTAAATGGAAAATCATGTTTTTTGGTTTTTTTTGCGGCCGCTGGTAAACGGTTATTTACCAGCGATCGCAACCCGGGGGTCGGTAAAAACCAATCCGAATCATGTTCTCTGGGGTTTCGGCTACCCCCGACAGCCGAGACCCCAGAGAAAATCCGACTCTGGGGGGCGCTATACACTTTTTCCACAGCGCCATTAATTAACGGCGCTGTGGTTTAAGTAGCCTTAACTGCTGCCGTTAAAAGGCGTATTGGCAGTCGTTAAGGGGTTAATGTAATTAAAAGATATTTAGAAACTAAAAAAAAAGAATGCAATTATGTGATGCCCCTTTGTCTGATTGGCTGAAAGGGGTTTGGTGTCTATAACTCCAAAATACCAGCCCTTAGGCCTCTTTCACACGTCCAGATAATTCCGATTGTGGAGAAATCGGTACCGGAGTTATCCGTGTACGTGTGTCCGTGTGCTCACGTGGCACATCAGTGTGGCATCCGTGCGGCATCTGTGTGCCGCCCGTGTGCCGCCTGAGGACCACACGGACCGTGCAGGAGAGACAGCGCTACACTAAGCGCTGTCCCCCCGTGTGGTGCTGAAGGCGGCATTCATCTCTTCTCCCCCGCAGGAGAGAAGAGATGAAAGATCAAGTTTTTGTTATTTTTTGTGAAAAATAAAGTTTGCATGTGACCCCTGCCTCCCACCCCCCGTGCGCCGCCCGGCCCCTTGCAGAAGAAATACTCACCCAGCTCCCGCACATATTCCTCACTGTAATGAGCGGTCCCACGTGACCGCTCACACAGGACAAGGGGCCAGCGCTGAGAGGAGAGAGGAGACATCGCGGGAGCTGGGTGAGTATTTCTTCTGCAAATGGCCGGGCGGCGCACTGGGGGTGGGAGGCGGGGGTCACATGCAAACTTTATTTTTCACAAAAAATAACAAAAACTTGATCTTTCATCTCTTCTCTCATGCTTGGGAGAAGAGATGAATGCCACTGTCAGCACCACAGTGGGAGGGACAGCGCTTACTGTAGCGCTGTCTCTCCTGCGGGCGGTACGTGCACATGGAGGAGAGTGCACACTGTTCTCCGTGTGCACGTGTGCAGGACGTATTGCTGTACGTGCTGCCGGAAAAAACGGACATGTTTACATGTTTTCCACACGGACATATGGTCCGTGTGAAAACACGCACATGTGCAGAAACACATAGATTCTAATGTGTCTACGTGTGTCAGTGTCTCCGGTACGTGAGAAAACTGTCACTACACGTACCGGAGACACTGACGTGTGAAAGAGGCCTTACCTGCAATACTTACACATTAATAAACACAATGAGCCAGATAAAAAAAGTATATTTTATTGTTGTTTCAATGACTCCCAATTAACACCAAAAAACAACACCAATATATGTAACTGAAAGGTAATTATGATTTCTTTATGGAAACAGTATAAAATTCTGCCGAGGTGTTATCATGTAGTACTATAGTTCTGAAGAGAACAAAAGATTGCTTCATGTCTGACCATCTGTGCAACCATCTGTGTACTTCTCCAAGAGGAGGACTCCACTGTTACTATAAAAGAAAGAAGCATTCTGTAATTTGCCATTCAGACTGTTATCACACTCAGGAGTAGTATTATCATGTCATGGGGGCATATTTATACAGGCAGAAGTGATGCGATCTGCCTCCCAAAGCACTAGAAGAAAAAATCCTGCTGATTTCAGTTGAGTATATGACAGTTTCTCGCATTGACATAATGTAGTGTTACAACTTTAAGTTGTATCGCTCTTGCTTACATGAATAAAGAAGTTTGGATAATTTGTTACCTGCTGTTATGAAACCATGTACAGGAGTCTACTCCTTAATATACAGTTGTGCTCAAAAGTTTACATACCCCGGCAGAATATTTGCTTTCTTGGCCTTTTTTCAGAGAATATGAATAATAACATCATCATAACTCTTTCTCCACTCATGGTTAGCGGTTGGGTGAAGCCATTTATTGTCAAACTACTGTGTTTTCTCTTTTTAAATCATAAAGACAACCCAAAACATCCAAATGACCCTTATCAAAAGTTCACATACTCCATTTCTTAATACCATGTATTGCCCCCTCATCAATGACAGCTTGAAGTCTTTTATGGTAAAGCTGCCTACTCTTCTTGGCAAAAAGCCTCCAGTTCCTGTAAATTCCTGGGCTGTCTAGCATGAACTGCACACTTGAGATCTCCCCAGAGTGGCTCAATGATATTGAGATCAGGAGACTGGGATGGCCACTCCAGAAACTTCACATTGTTCTGCTGTAGCCAATGACAGGTCGACTCGACCTAGTGTTTTGGATTGTTGTCATGTTGGAACGTCCAAGTACTTCCTATGCACAACTTCTGGGCGATGATTGCAAATTTGCCTCCGGTATTTGCTGATAAAGTGCTGCATACATCTTTCCTTTAACTTTGACCAAGTTTCCAGTGCCTTTGTAGCTCAGACATCAGCGATTTACCTCCGTGATTTCCAATAGGAATGGGGTTCCTTTCATCATAGGCCTTGTTGACCTCTCTCCTAATGTAAAATTTATAGTTGTGGCCAAAAAGTTAAATTTTGGTCTCATCACTCCAAATTACTGTCAGAACTCTGAACATTTTTTATTACCTTTTGTGCATTACTGCCCTTTTCCAAGATGGTATCTTTGGTCTCATGTGCACTGTGTCTTCCTGCTATAAAACTCCACCCCAGCCTTCAGTCTGTGCTAGAGTATTCTGCCTTGCATCCAGCTCCTAACCCTGGTGACTCCCTGGCTATATACCTGCTCCTGTGAACCTGTGTGGTGATCCTGCTACTCTGCTTTGAGTTCCTGCTGCATACACCAGTTTCCAGTAATCCTCCTTCATCTGCTGCTCGTGTTTACTTCCATCTGCATTTGCTGGACATGTAAGCTGTTGCTGCTCTGCAAAAAGCTGAGACTTTTACCCAGGCCTCCCTGGTTGAGCTAAGATATTATTTGAACTGCCTTATAAGCATATCTATCTGTGTTTGGACTAAAACAAGGACTTATTCGTGTCAAGTATCCTCAAGAATAATTGTGCTTCATAGACTTTCTCCGTGATTGCATTTTCCTCTGAAGTTTCCTATAGACTGCTAAGCTGCGTTTAATATTTACACCAAGTGTTGTGGACTTGAGTTTCTCTCTGCACCTGTTTGAATCACCGTGTGATAATATAGACTTTACCACTTATAAAACTGTGTCCTGTAGTTGTCTTGTTCCACGCAAAGAATCTCCTGAGTTATCCCCTATAATTATTACAGGATACTCTAGCCACAAAAGAGGAGACTGCTGGAACAATGACTGCAGAGAGCAGATTAGAGCAGGTGTTTTCCATAATTAGATCACTGCAGAAAGATGTGGAAGGTCTGCAAAAGAAGTTTGGAAGCTTTGAACACAATCAACAAGTGTTTGGACAGACTTTGCTGGACTTAAGCACCCGCATGGCAGCCCAGGAAAACAAACTTGCTGGCATAGAGTTCCAGTATAGATGGGCTTTCCAGGACATAAGCACGCAAATAGCTGCACAAGCGACTTTACCCTCTGGGCAACCACCACCAGCTAGCCCACCTAAGTTGCCCCATTCAGATTTAATGGTGATCGCGACAAATTTCGTGGCTTTGTGAATCAATGTATGCTATATTTTGATGTGCATGCTGACCATTTTCCTAATGATAGATCCAAAGTATTGTGTGTAATAATGCTGCTGACCGCACGAGTGCTCGCCTGGGCGAATCCGATGATTGAGTCTCGTGACCCACGGTTAAATAACTTGGATGATTTCTTGGCCACCATGGCATTAATGTTTGATGACCCTAATCGCCGTGCTACCGCTGAATCTGCTTTATTGTCTTTACGCCAGGCTGTTATTGAGTATGCTACTGAATTCAGGAGATTAGCAGTAGATACCAATTGGGACAGTTATGCACAATTGCCTATTTTTAAAAGGGGTCTGTCTAGTATTGTAAAAGATGAACTAGCTCCCTCTGAGTCACCACAAGAGCTAGAGACATTTATACAGCATTGTGTGCGCATAGACATTCACCTTACTGAGCGTAGGCAGGAGAAGTTTGCTGCATATGACCGTATTTCTAACTTTTCCCTTCCTTCCAAAGAGCCTGCAGGTAAAACATATCGGGAGGGGGAGGCGGTGCCCATGAAAATTGATTCCGTTCAGAGGCACGAGATCAATAAGCGCCTGGAGCATCGCCTTTGTGAAAGTCTATGTTTCTACAGCGGCCAGTCTGACCACTTCTTGATCAATTGTCCTAAGTGTCCTAGACAACTTAACAAGGTGCTAGCAGCAATAGGGGAGTATGACAACTGTGATGATGAATCTGACATCTCTGAATGTACCCTGCCTTTAAATGCTGTATTCCATTCACTTTCTATGACTTCACCCCCCAAGGAGCTGAAGGAAAAGAACTCACTGTTCTCTCCCTATTAAGATCCTGTGTTCAGGACAGTGGATTTCCAGTGCAGCTATGATTGACTCTGGTGAAGGTGGCAATTTCATGGATATTGCATTTGCCAAGGAACATGGTATTGAAATTCAGCAAAGAGCCTCTCCAATTACCTAGGAAACAGTGGATGGGTCACCTTTAATCTCTGGGCCTGTGGATCAGGAGACCGTACCCCTTGAAATTTTGCTGGAGCATAATCATCAGGAGCAACTTTCTTTCTTGCTAATTTCTTCTCCTCATTTTCCTGTGATTTTAGGCATTCCTTGGTTGCTTTTTCAGAACCCAATTATCAACTGGGAGACCAAGGGGATTATGATTCTAACAAGGAGCAACTCAGTGTTAACAGAAGCTGTCCCTGAGTCCATGGCTACGGAACCACATGTACAGGTATTTTCTTTACCTCCAGCATATAAAGAGTTCTCTGACATCTGTGACAAGAAGAATGGAGATCAGCTTCCTCCACACAGGCATTATGACTGTCCCATTGAGCTGCTTCCTGGGGCAGCTATTCCTTTTGGTAATGTGTACCCTTTGGCGGCACCTTAGCTTCAAGCCTTAAAGGAGTGTATTGATGAAAATCTGGCCAAAGGCTTTATACGTCCTTCTTCCTCACCAGCAGGGGCACCTATATTTTTTGTAAAAAAGAAGGATGGGACCCTGAGATCCTGTGTTGACTATCGGGAACTCAATAAGGTAACCGTACAAAAAGGTTACTCTTTGCCTCTGATTCCCGAATTACTGGAAAGAGTCCGCCATGCTAAGGTGTTCTCTAAACTGGATCTTCATGGAGCTTATAATTTGGTGCGTATTCGTCCAGGGGATGAGTGGAAGACAGCATTCAGATGCCGGTATGGACACTTTGAATATCTTGTGATGCCCTTCGGGCTTTGTAACGCCCCTGCAACGTTTCAACACCTTGCTTATGACATTTTCAGAGATTTGTTGGACCAGTTTGTGGTGATCTATTTGGACGATATAGTAATCTTTTCTGACTCTTTACAGGAACATGAAGAACATGTCAAAACTGTTTTAAGACATCTGAAAGAGAACCATCTGTATATTAAGCCGGAGAAATGCGAGTTCCATCATTCTGAGATACAGTTCTTAGGTTATATCATCTCTCCCCTGGGGCTGAACATGGAATCTGGTAAGATTCAGGCTATCCTTGACTGGCCGTTACCCAAGAACGTTAAAGAGGTCCAACGTTTTATTGGTTTTGCAAATTTCTACAGACGCTTCATTCAAAATTTTTCTGATATTGTCTGTCCCATTACTTCCTTGACAAAGAAGGAAAAGCCCTTTAAGTGGTCATCACAGGCTCAAGAAGCTTTTGATCAGCTTAAGATCTGTTTCACATCAGCACCGCTGTTGATACACCCAGATCCAACACTTTCTTTCATTGAGGAGGTGGACGCTTCTGATAATGCTTTGGGGGCTATTCTCTCCCAAAGAACTGGAGAGAAGGGTCTGCTACATCCTTGTGCTTTCTTTTCCCGTAAACTAACCTCAGCAGAGAAGAATTACGATGTGGGAGACAATGAATTGCTGGCTATTATTGCGGCTTTCAAAGAATGGAGGCATCATCTACAAGGAGCTGCACAACAGATCATAGTGATAACTGACCATTGCAATTTAGAGTTCCTTAGATCCGCTAGATGTCTTTCTCCTTGTCAGGCTCGTTGGAACTTATTTTTAAATCAATTTAACTTTGTTATCTCGTACCGTCCAGGTTCTCATAATGGGAAGGCTGATGCCTTATCCCGAATCCATGCTGCGGATTCCGTACCTGGAGCCCCGTTCAAGACCATTCTATTTGATGCCAATTTCATCGGAGTTATCCACGATCAGAACTTGTGGAAGGAGTGCAGGGAGGCCTATGACGGTGATGTATTTCTGGCCAACCCACCTGTGGATATTAATCTTGTCTTTAAGGGTGGCATGTGGTTCAGAAATCGACGTATCTACGTCCCTGAGGTCGTCCGTCTGCAGATCCTCAAGTTGGTACATGACTACAAGTTGGTTGGTCACAGGGGGGTACAGAAGACACAAGAGTTCCTGAGCCAATTCTTCTGGTGGCCAACTTGCCTGAAGGATACCAAGGACTATGTTCTCTCTTGCGAGGTATGTGCTCGTTACAAGACTCCTCATGTTGCACCTACGGGTCTTCTACAACCATTACCTGTTCCGTCTCGCCCTTGGGGTCTATATCAATGGACTTTATTGTGGAGCTGCCTACATCGGGGGGCATGAATACAATCATGGTGGTAGTTGATCGCCTGACTAAAGCTGCTCATTTTGTGCCTTTGTAGCTCAGACATCAGCGATTTACCTCCGTGATTTACAATAGGAATGGGGTTCCTTTCATCATAGGCCTTGTTGACCTCTCTCCTAATGTAACATTTATATTGTGGCCAAAAAGTTAAATTTTGGTCTCATCACTCCAAATTACTGTCAGGACTCTGAACATTTTTTATTACCTTTTGTGCATTACTGCCCTTTTCCAAGATGGCGTCTTTGGTCTCATGTGCACTGTGTCTTCCTGCTATAAAACTCCACCCCAGCCTTCAGTCTGTGCTAGAGTATTCTGCCTTGCATCCAGCTCCTAACCCTGGTGACTCCCTGGCTATATACCTGCTCCTGTGAACCTGTGTGGTGATCCTGCTACTCTGCTCTGAGTTCCTGCTGCATACACCAGTTTCCAGTAATCCTCCTTCATCTGCTGCTCGTGTTTACTTCCATCTGCATTTGCTGGACATGTAAACTGTTGCTGCTCTGCAAAAAGCTGAGACTTTTACCCAGGCCTCCCTGGTTGAGCTAAGATATTATTTGAACTGCCTTATAAACATATCTATCTGTGTTTGGACTAAAACAAGGACTTATTCTTGCCAAGTATCCTCAAGAATAATTGTGCTTCATAGACTTTCTGCGTGATTGCATTTTCCTATGATGTTTCCTATAGACTGCAAAGCTGCGTTTAATATTTACACCAAGTGTTGTGGACTTGAGTTTCTCTCTGCACCTGTTTGAATAACCATGTGATAATATAGACTTTACCACTTATAAAACTGTGTCCTGTAGTTGTCTTGTTCCACGCAGAGTCTCCTGAGTTATCCCCTATAATTATTACTATTATCTTGTTCCAGAAGTTTTGAGGCTTGTCTCTGTGCTGTTTTGCGTACTGCAGGTGAGATACGTTGCGGCTTTTGCGCAGTAATGGCTTTCTTCTGGCGACCATAAGAAAAATAAAGTCAGTATTTTTTGGTTTCAGAAGCATAACACATTCAAGATGAGACAGGATGATGTTAAGGGATGTGGATGTGGTGGTGCCCATCAAGCCATGTGACAGATCCGAAGGTGACTGTATCTCGTTCAAGGTTCCTGTCAAAATTTGGTCAGTGTGCTTCCCCACTAACGAACTCAGACAAGTGCCAGGATGTTGTGGGTTGGATGGCAGACAAAGGCTCCAGTGTCATGATCTCTGCAGGCAGAGATCATAGCAAGCCTATAGAGGGACAAGCTCTCGGAAGATGGAACTATACTGACCATGAACTAAGCCTGCCGCGCAACTAGAAATAGCCAGGTAGCATTTCCTATTTATCGCTAGATGCCCAGCTCTGGCCTAAGACCTAAATAGCTAGCAGAGGGAAATATAAGACCTGGCTCACCTCTAGAGAAATATTCCAAAGAAGACAGTAGCCCCCCACATATAATGACGGTGAGTTCAGATGAAACAACAAACGCAGCAGGAAAATAGTCTTAGCAAATTTGAGGTCCGCTTACTAGATAGCAGAAGACAGATAGTATACTTTCATGGTCAGCAGAAAAACACTAACAAAACACCATCCAGAGATTACCTTAAACTCTGGCATTAACTCATAACGCCAGAGTAGCAATCCCTGATCAACGAGAGCTTTCCAGACACAGTAACAAAACTTCAGCTGTGAACTGGAACAAATAGGCAAAACAAAACATGGACAAAAGTCCAACTTATCTAGTAGTAGTCTAGAAGCAGGAACAAGCACTGAGAGGCATCAGATAACATTGTTGACCGGCAAGAAACCACCAGAGAAATGAGCTTAAATAGCGACACCCACTACTGATGGAACCAGGTGAAACAGGAAAGAGGATGACAAGTCCAATTCCACAAACGGCCACCGGGGGAGCCCAGAATCCAAATTCACAACAGTACCCCCCCCTCAAGGAGGGGGCACCGAACCCTCACCAGATCCACCAGGGCGACCAGGATGAGCCCTATGGAAGGCACGAACAAGATCAGAAGCATGAACATCAGATGCATTGACCCAAGAATTATCCTCCTGGCCGTAACCCTTCCAGTTGACCAGATACTGGAGTTTCCGTCTGGAAACACGAGAGTCCAAAATTTTCTCCACAACGTACTCCAACTCACCCTCAACCAACACCGGAGCAGGAGGCTCAACTGAAGGTACAACAGGTACCTCATACCTGCGCAATAACGACCGATGAAAAACGTTATGAATGGAAAAGGACGCAGGGAGGTCCAAACGGAAAGAAACAGGATTAAGAATCTCCAATATTCTATAAGGGCCGATGAACCGAGGTTTAAACTTAGGAGAAGAGACCCTCATAGGGACAAAACGAGAAGACAACCACACTAAATCTCCAACACAAAGCCGAGAACCAACACGACGATGACGGTTGGCAAAACGCTGAGTCTTCTCCTGGGACAACTTCAAATTGTCCATAACCTGCCCCCAGATGTGATGCAATCTCTCCACCACCGCATCCACTCCAGGACAATCCGAGGATTCCACCTGACCGGAGGAAAATCGAGGGTGAAACCCCGAATTACAGAAAAACGGGGACACCAAGGTGGAAGAGCTGGCCCGATTATTGAGGGCGAACTCTGCCAATGGCAAAAAAGCAACCCAATCATCCTGGTCAGCAGAGACAAAACACCTCAGATATGTCTCAAGGGTCTGATTAGTCCGCTCGGTCTGGCCATTAGTCTGAGGGTGAAAAGCAGATGAAAAAGACAAATCTATGCCCATCCTAGCACAGAATGCCCGCCAAAATCTAGACACAAATTGGGTACCTCTGTCAGAAACAATATTCTCAGGAATACCGTGCAATCGGACAACATTCTGAAAAAACAGAGGAACCAACTCAGAAGAAGAAGGCAACTTGGGCAGAGGAACCAAATGGACCATTTTAGAGAAACGGTCACAGACCACCCAGATGACAGACATCTTCTGGGAAACAGGCAGATCTGAAATAAAATCCATCGAGATGTGTGTCCAAGGCCTCTTAGGAATAGGCAAGGGCAACAGCAGTCCGCTAGCCCGAGAACTACAAGACTTGGCCCGAGCACAAACGTCACATGACTGCACAAAGACTCGCACATCTCGTGACAGGGAAGGCCACCAGAAGGATCTTGCCACCAAATCCCTGGTACCAAAAATTCCGGGATGACCCGCCAATGCAGAAGAATGTACCTCAGAGATGACTCTGCTGGTCCAATCATCCGGAACAAACAGTCTATCAGGCGGACAACGATCCGGTCTATCCGCCTGAAACTCTTGCAAGGACCGCCGCAGATCAGGAGAAACGGCCGACAAAATTACTCCCTCCCTAAGGATACCTGTGGGTTCAGAATTACCAGGAGAGTCCGGGTCAAAACTCCTAGAAAGGGCATCTGCCTTAACATTCTTAGAACCCGGTAGGTATGACACCACAAAATTAAAGCGAGAAAAAAATAAAGACCAGCGCGCCTGTCTAGGATTCAGGCGTCTGGCAGTCTCAAGATAAATCAAATTTTTGTGGTCAGTCAATACCACCACCTGATGCCTAGCCCCCTCGAGCCAATGGCGCCACTCCTCAAACGCCCACTTCATGGCCAAAAGCTCCCGATTCCCAACATCATAATTCCGCTCTGCGGGCGAAAATTTGCGAGAAAAGAAGGCACAAGGCCTAATGACGGAGCAGTCGGAACCTTTCTGCGACAACACTGCCCCAGCTCCGATCTCCGAAGCGTCAACCTCAACCTGAAAAGGCAGATTCACATCAGGCTGACGCAACACAGGGGCAGAGGCAAAACGGCGCTTAAGCTCCTGAAAGGCCTCTACAGCATGAGGGGACCAATTAGCAACATCAGCGCCTTGTCTGGTCAAATCAGTCAGTGGTTTAACGACATCCGAAAAACCAGCAATAAATCGGCGGTAAAAGTTGGCAAAGCCCAAAAATCTCTGAAGACCCTTAAGAGAGGAGGGCTGAGTCCAGTCACAAATAGCTTGCACCTTGACGGGATCCATCTCAATGGAAGAGGGAGAAAAAATATACCCCAAAAAGGAAATTTTCTGGACCCCAAAAACGCACTTAGACCCCTTCACACATAAAGAATTAGACCGCAGAACCTGAAAAACTCTCCTGACCTGCTGGACATGAGAGTCCCAGTCATCAGAAAAAATCAGAATATCATCCAGATATATTATCATAAATTTATCCAGAAAATCGCGGAAAATATCATGCATAAAAGACTGGAAAACTGAAGGGGCATTAGAAAGACCAAAAGGCATGACCAGATACTCAAAGTGGCCCTCGGGCGTATTAAATGCGGTCTTCCACTCATCCCCCTGCCTGATCCGCACCAAATTATACGCCCCACGAAGATCAATTTTAGAGAACCACTTAGCACCCTCTATACGAGCAAACAAATCAGTAAGCAATGGCAATGGGTATTGATACTTAACAGTGATCTTATTCAGAAGCCGATAATCAATACATGGTCTCAAAGAGCCGTCTTTTTTTGAGACAAAGAAAAACCCAGCTCCCAAGGGAGAAGAAGATGGACGAATATGTCCCTTTTCCAAAGACTCCTTTATATATTCCCGCATAGCAGCATGTTCCGGCACAGACAAATTAAACAAACGACCCTTTGGATATTTACAACCCGGTATCAAATCTATGGCACAATCGCACTCACGGTGCGGAGGTAACGACCCAAGCTTGGGTTCGTCAAAGACGTCTTGATAATCAGAGAGGAACTCAGGGACTTCAGAGGGAATGGACGACGAAATAGAAACCAAAGGTAAGTCCCCATGAATACCCTTACATCCCCAGCTCAACACAGACATTGCTCTCCAGTCCAAGACTGGGTTGTGAGACTGCAACCATGGCAATCCCAGTACCAAATCGTCATGTAAATTATACAGCACCAGGAAACGAATAATCTCCTGGTGATCCGGATTGATACGCATGGTTACTTGTGTCCAGTATTGTGGTTTATTATTAGCCAATGGGGTGGAGTCAATCCCCTTCAGAGGAATAAGAGTCTCCAAAGGCTCTAAATCAAAACCACAACGATTGGCAAAGGACCAATCCATAAGACTCAGAGCGGCGCCAGAGTCAACATAGGCGTCCGTGGCAATGGATGACAAAGAGCAAATCAGGGTTACAGACAAAATAAACTTAGACTGAATGGTGCCAATGGAAACAGACTTATCAAGCTTCTTTGTACGCCTAGAGCATGCTGATATAACATGAGTAGAATCCCCACAATAGAAACACAATCCATTCTTCCGTCTAAAATTCTGTCGCTCGCTCCTGGACAGAATTCTATCACACTGCATACTTTCTGGCGTCTTTTCCATAGACACCGCCAGATGGTGCACCGGTTTGCGCTCCCGCAGACGCCTATCAATCTGAATAGCCATTGTCATGGACTCATTCAGACCTGCAGGCACAGGGAACCCCACCATAACATCCTTAACGGCATCAGAGAGACCTTCTCTGAAAGTTGCCGCCAAGGCGCACTCATTCCACTGAGTAAGCACAGACCATTTACGGAATTTTTGGCAGAAAACTTCAGCTTCGTCTTGCCCCTGAGATAGTGCCATCAAAGTTTTTTCTGCCTGAAGTTCCAAATGAGGTTCCTCATAAAGCAAGCCCAAGGCCAGAAAAAACGCATCCACATCGCGTAACGCAGGATCCCCTGCTGGCAATGAGAAGGCCCAATCTTGAGGGTCACCCCTGAGCAAGGAAATCACAATCCTAACCTGCTGAGCAGGGTCTCCAGCTGAACGAGACTTCAGGGACAAATAAAGCTTACAATTATTTCGGAAATTCTGGAAGCTAGCTCTATTCCCTGTGAAGAACTCCGGCAAAGGAATTCTCGGCTCAGATACCGGAGCATGTACCACAAAATCTTGTAAATTTTGTACTTTCGTGATGAGATTATTCAAACCCGCAGTTACACTCTGGAGATCCATTATTGTCAGGTGCACACAGAGCCATACAGAGATTAGGAGGAGAGAGAGAAAAAAGACTGCAGCAAGGCAGACTGGAGGAAAAAAAAAAAAAAAAAAAAAATTTCAGCAGACTTCTTATAACTCTCCTTTCTCAACCTGGGTCTTTAACACTTTACTGTCATGATCTCTGCAGGCAGAGATCATAGCAAGCCTATAGAGGGACAAGCTCTCGGAAGATGGAACTATACTGACCATGAACTAAGCCTGCCGCGCAACTAGAAATAGCCAGGTAGCATTTCCTATTTATCGCTAGATGCCCAGCTCTGGCCTAAGACCTAAATAGCTAGCAGAGGGAAATATAAGACCTGGCTCACCTCTAGAGAAATATTCCAAAGAAGACAGTAGCCCCCCACATATAATGACGGTGAGTTCAGATGAAACAACAAACGCAGCAGGAAAATAGTCTTAGCAAATTTGAGGTCCGCTTACTAGATAGCAGAAGACAGATAGTATACTTTCATGGTCAGCAGAAAAACACTAACAAAACACCATCCAGAGATTACCTTAAACTCTGGCATTAACTCATAACGCCAGAGTAGCAATCCCTGATCAACGAGAGCTTTCCAGACACAGTAACAAAACTTCAGCTGTGAACTGGAACAAATAGGCAAAACAAAACATGGACAAAAGTCCAACTTATCTAGTAGTAGTCTAGAAGCAGGAACAAGCACTGAGAGGCATCAGATAACATTGTTGACCGGCAAGAAACCACCAGAGAAATGAGCTTAAATAGCGACACCCACTACTGATGGAACCAGGTGAAACAGGAAAGAGGATGACAAGTCCAATTCCACAAACGGCCACCGGGGGAGCCCAGAATCCAAATTCACAACACTCCAGTGTCTTAACAAGCAGCACCATGAAGTCTTCCACATGGTCCAGTCTTAGTAGCCATGAGGCTGGGCCTCTGAATCCTCAACCTGTTCCTTCTTCCTCCCATCATCAAGAGTCCCTGGAGACATATGACCTCAATGCTGGCCACTCTGAGGAACTGTTTATGTTCCCTTGTAATTTGTCAGGCCTCTGTGCACCTTTAAAGAGGGTCATGAGGAAGTGGAGTGCAGTTATACCCAAACATTTGAGCACTCGCGACCAGGAGAAAGGCTCATTGGGGAAGATCAATTGATGTTTGAAGAGGTGGAGGATAAACATGAGGCACAGGTGCCATCAGGTCAGCCACAAACTGAAGCTCAGAAGGAGGATCAAATTGAGGAATTGGAAACCGGCGTAGTCGATGATAAGGCCATTGATCCAACCTGGCATGGTGGCTGTTGTGAATTCCGCTCTTGGGCTCCCTCCAGTGGTTGTATGTAGTACTTTTGTGAGTTCTGCTCTTGGGCTCCATCCGGTGGTTTTGAGTGGTATGGCTGCTTCTTGGATTTAGCATCAGCAGCTGCTTCCACTGATCGTCTTTCTGGCTCGGCTATTTTAGTCTGGCCTTATCCCTCAATCAATGCCAGTTGTCAATTGTTCCTGCTTGGAGTCATGGCTCTTTTGGATTTCCCTTACACTCTGACCTGTTCAGCAAAGATAAGTCCTTGCTTGTCCTTTTGCAGTCCTCTTGTTGTGGACTTTATTGTTTAGCACATTCTATGTTTTGCTTATTTGTCCAGCTTATCAGTATGGATCTATTCAGCTAAGCTGGAAGCTCTGGGCAGCAGATCAGATTTTGCCCTCCACACCTTTAGTCAGGTGTGGAGATTTTTTGCATTTCTCTGCGGTGGACTTTTTCTAGTTTTTATTACTGACCGCACAGTGTTCTGTCCTGTACTATCTATCTAGCTAGTAGTGGCCTCCTTTGCTAAATCTTGTTTCATTCTACGTATGTCATTTCCTTTCCTCCACTCACAGTCATTATTTGTGGGGGGCTGTCTATCCTTTTGGGATTTTCTCTGAGGCAAGATAGCTTTCCTGTTTCTACCTTTAGGGGTAGCTAGTTCTCCGGCTGTGACGAGGTGTCCAGGGAGTGACAGGAACATCCCACGGCTACTGCTAGTGTTGTGTTAAGATCAGGAACTGCGGTCAGTATAGTTACCACCTGCTCAGAGCTAGTCGCATGTCGCTCCTAAATCACCAGTCCATAACAGTACAACTAGCCAAAAATGAGTTGAATGCATTTCAAAAGAAGGAAAAGAAAAAGAGTTCTGTGCCATTTTTTTTTCTTTAGTCTGTTTTGTATTTTTCCTTCCTCTTAATCTCTGGGTGGTTCAGGATTTGGGCGCGGGCATGGATGTTCAGGGTTTGTTTTCTCATGTGGATCATCTTGCTGCAAGAGTACAGAGTATCCAAGATTATGTTGTTCAGACTCCGGCTTTAGAGCCTAGAATTTCTACTCCAGATTTGTTTTATGGGGATAGATCCAAGTTTTTGAATTTTAAAAATAACTGCAGTGCAGAGAGGGATGGGTCTGTTGCAAGAAAACAGGCAAGAAGAGATAGTGGATTGTCCAGAGGTAGAACTCTGTCAACTGTTCCACAAAGCCCCCCCAGCAACTGTAATTTGCAGCATCTGCCAAACCAAGCTAAGAAGAGGCAAGAGCACTGCCAACCTGAGCATCACCAGCATGCAAAAGAACATGGCAGCCAAGCACCCCTGTAGTGGGCAGAACTTTCTGCCTGTGTACCAAATCTGTGTCTGAGGGTGAAACCACTGCCCCTTCCCCTGTGTTGCGGCCTTCCCAATCTGCTAATCGTGAAGCAGGTGCTGATACCTCCTGTCCACAACCAGTGGTTGCACATACGAACAACAGTCAGCAACCACGTCCACTTTGCTGTCCCAGTGCAGTGTTCATTTGTCCCTGCCCCGGACATTTACTAGAAAACAGAAATATCCATCTAGCCACCCACCCACAGGCCCAAACGCTAAACACCCACTTTGCCAGATAGCTAGCCCTGGAAATGTTGCCATTTTGACTTGTGGGAACTGATTTTTTCCGTCACCTCTTGGCAGTAGCAGTCCCATGGTACTTGATTCCCTGCCAACACTGTTTTTCCCTGTGTGCCATCCTCGCTTTACATAAGCATATGTTACACAATATCAGCCATGCTCTGGCCAACGCAGTTACAGGGAAGGTCCACCTAACCACAGACACGTGGACAAGTTCTTGTGGACAGGGACAATACTTTTCCCTGACTGCACACTGTGGGACTTGTGCCCGGGCTAAGCCTTGCTGTTACATAGTTACATAGTTACATAGTTATTAAGGTTGAAGGAAGACTGTAAGTCCATATAGTTCAACCATTGCCTAACCTAACATGCCCTAACATGTTGATCCAGGGGAAGGCAAAAAAACCCCATGTGGCAAAGAGTAACTCCACCATGGGGAAAAAAATTCCTTCCCGACTCCACGGCGGCAATCAGACTAGTTCCCTGGATCAACGCCTTATCAAGGAATCTAGTGTATATACCCTGTAACATTATACTTTTCCAGAAAGGTATCCAGTCCCCTCTTAAATTTAATTAATGAATCACTCATTACAACATCATACGGCAGAGAGTTCCATAGTCTCACTGCTCTTACAGTAAAGAATCCGCGTCTGTTATTATGCTTAAACCTTCTTTCCTCCAGACGTAGAGGATGCCCCCTTGTCCCTGTCTCAGGTCTATGATTAAAAAGATCATCAGAAAGGTCTTTGTACTGTCCCCTCATATATTTATACATTAACATAAGATCACCCCTTAGTCTTCGTTTTTCCAAACTAAATAGCCCCAAGTGTAATAACCTATCTTGGTATTGCAGACCCCTCAGTCCTCTAATAACCTTGGTCGCTCTTCTCTGCACCCGCTCCAGTTCAGCTATGTCTTTCTTATACACCGGAGACCAGAACTGTGCACAGTATTCTAAGTGTGGTCGAACTAGTGACTTGTATAGAGGTAAAATTATGTTCTCCTCATGAGCATCTATGCCTCTTTTAATACATCCCATTATTTTATTTGCCTTTGTAGCAGCTGCCTGACACTGGCCACTGAATATGAGTTTGTCATCCACCCATACACCCAGGTCTTTTTCATTGACGGTTTTGCCCAGAGTTTTAGAATTAAGCACATAGTTATACATCTTATTACTTCTACCCAAGTGCATGACCTTACATTTATCCCCATTAAAGCTCATTTGCCATTTATCAGCCCAAGCTTCTAGTTTACATAAATCATCCTGTAATATAAAATTGTCCTCCCCTGTATTGATTACCCTGCAGAGTTTAGTGTCATCTGCAAATATTGAAATTCTACTCTGAATGCCCCCTACAAGGTCATTAATAAATATGTTAAAAAGAAGAGGGCCCAATACTGACCCCTGTGGTACCCCACTGCTAACCGTGACCCAGTCCGAGTGTGCTCCATTAATAACCACCCTTTGTTTCCTATCCCTGAGCCAGCTCTCAACCCACTTACACATATTTTCCCCTATCCCCATTACTCTCATTTTATGTAACAACCTTTTGTGTGGCACCGTATCAAAAGCTTTGGAAAAGTCCATATATACTACGTCCACTGGGTTCCCTTGGTCCAGTCCGGAACTTACCTCTTCATAGAAGCTGATCAAATTAGTCTGACATGAACGGTCCCTAGTAAACCCGTGCTGATACTGGGTCATGAGGTTATTCCTCTTCAGATACTCCAGCATAGCATCCCTTAGAATGCCCTCCAGGATTTTACCCACAGTAGAGGTTAAACTTACTGGCCTATAATTACCGAGTTCAGTTTTTGCCCCTTTTTTGAATATTGGCACCACATTTGCTATACGCCAGTCCTGTGGTACAGACCCTGTTATTATGGAGTCTTTAAAGATTAAAAATAATGGTCTATCAATGACTGTACTTAGTTCCTGCAGTACTCGGGGGTGTATCCCATCCGGGCCCGGAGATTTGTCAATTTTAGTTATTTTTAGACGCCGCTGTACTTCCTGCTGGGTTAAGCAGGTGACATTTAATGGGGAATTATTATCACTAGTCATATTGGCTGCCATGGGATTTTCTTTTGTAAATACTGATGAAAAAAAGTCATTTAGCATATTGGCTTTTTCCTCATCCTCATCCACCATTTCACCCAGACTATTTTTAAGGGGGCCAACACTGTCATTTTTTAGTTTCTTACTATTTATATAGTTAAAGAATATTTTGGGATTATTTTTACTCTCTCTGGCAATGAGTCTCTCTGTCTCAATCTTTGCTGCCTTGATTTGCTTTTTACAGAATGTATTTAATTTTCTGTATTTATTTAATGCCTCCTCACTACCTACTTCCTTTAATTCTCTAAATGCTTTCTTTTTGTCCCTTATTGTGCCCCTTACAGCTCTATTTAGCCATATTGGTTTCCTCCTATTTCTAGTATGTTTATTCCCATACGGTATATACTGTGCACAGGTCCTATCCAGGATGCTAATAAATGTCTCCCATTTTCTTTGTGTATTTTTGTGTCTCAGGATATCGTCCCAGTTAATTGCACCAAGATCCTCTCTCATCCGTTGGAAATTTGCCCTCCTGAAGTTTAGTGTCCTTGTCACCCCCCTTCTACCCATCTTATTAAAGGTTACATGAAAACTTATTATTTTGTGATCACTATTCCCCAAGTGACCCCCAACCCTTATATTTGATATGCGGTCTGGCCTGTTGGTTAATATTAGGTCTAGCAGTGCCCCCCTCCTTGTTGGGTCCTGAACCAGTTGTGAAAGGTAATTGTCTCTCATAGTTGTCAAAAACCGATTACCTTTGCTGGAACTGCAGGTTTCTGTTCCCCAATCTATTTCAGGATAGTTGAAGTCCCCCATAATAATGACTTCTCCTTGAGTCGCAGCTTCATCTATTTGCTTTACGAGGATATTCTCCATTGCTTCCATTAGTTTTGGAGATTTATAACAAACCCCTATCAGTAATTTATTATTTTTTCCCCCTCCCCTTATCTCCACCCACAGAGACTCTACATTTTCATTAGATTCACCTATATTATCACGCAGGATGGGTTTTAAGGTCGATTTTACATACAGACACACCCCACCCCCTCGCTTATCTGTACGGTCATTTCTGAAAAGGCTATAGCCCTGCAAGTTAACAGCCCAGTCATGGCTCTCATCCAGCCACGTCTCAGATATCCCCACCATGTCATAATTATGCTCCAACAACATTAGTTCTAATTCATCCATTTTGTTGGCGAGGCTTCTGGCATTAGTATACATGCACTTGATGTTACTCTCTGTACCTCTATTCTTTCTTAAATTACTAACTGTTCTAACCCCACCCCCCATGCCACCGCCACCCCCAACTTCCTTATTTGTGCCCAGGTCTCTATCTGCACTATCTTCCCCTCCTATAAAATGAATACCCTCCCCCCCAATCCCTAGTTTAAACACTCCTCCAACCTTCTAACCATTTTCTCCCCCAGCACAGCTGCACCTTCCCCATTGAGGTGCAGCCCGTCCCTAGCGTAGAGCCTGTAGCCAACTGAGAAGTCGGCCCAGTTCTGCAGGAACCCAAACCCCTCCTTCCTACACCAATTCTTGAGCCACTTATTAACCTCCCTAATCTCCCGTTGCCTCTCTGGCGTGGCACGTGGTACAGGCAGTATTTCGGAAAATACCACGTTGGAGGTCCTTGCTTTCAGCTTGCAGCCTAATTCCCTGAAATCATCTTTAAGGACCTTCCACCTACCTCTAACTTTGTCATTTGTGCCAATGTGCACCATGACCGCTGGGTCCTCACCAGCCCCTCCCAGTAATCTGTCCACCCGATCAGCGATGTGTCGGACTCGAGCGCCAGGTAGTCAGCACACCGTCCGACGATCCCTGTCTTTGTGACAGATTGCCCTATCTGTTCCCCTAATAATTGAGTCCCCCACTACCAGCACCTGTCTGGCCTGCCCTGCTCTCCTTTTTCCCTCCTTACTGGAGCAGTCACTCCTCCGGCTTTCAGAGGACATGCCTGGCTGCAGCAGTGCTACCCCTGCACTGGCACCCCCCTCATCTGCCAACTTAGCAAACTTATTGGGGTGTGCCAGATCAGGACTAGCCTCCCTGGCACTCTTCCCTCTACCCCGCCTTCTATCTGTCACCCAGCTAACTGCCACACTGTCCTGCAGCTCCATCCTACCATCCCCCTCCTCATCTATCCCATTGAGCGTCTGCTCTGTGAGCAGAAGACTCCTCTCCATATTGTCTATGGATCTCAGTGTTGCCAGCTGCACATTTAGATCCAGTATCTGGGTTTCCAAATGCACAATGTGCTCACATCTCGCACAGCAGTATGCACCCTCGACCGGCTGGTCAAGGACTGCATACATGTGTGTTCCCGCGCTAGTGGGTTGCTTTTGCCTTTGCCTGTCCCTGAGAGGCCCTGGACGCATATTTCCATGGATTTTATTTCGGATCTTCCTGTGTCCCAGAGGATGTCTGTTATCTGGGTGGTTTGTGACCGGTTCTCTAAAATGGTCCATTTGGTACCTTTGCCTAAATTGCCTTCCTCCTCTGATTTGGTTCCATTGTTTTTTCAGCATGTGGTTCATTTGCATGGCATTCCGGAAAATATTGTGTCTGACAGAGGTTCCCAGTTCGTTTCCAGGTTTTGGCGGGCCTTTTGTGCTAGGATGGGCATTCATTTGTCTTTTTCTTCGGCGTTCCATCCTCAGACAAATGGCCAAACTGAGCGAACTAATCAAACCTTGGAAACCTATTTGAGATGCTTTGTGTCTGCTGATCAGGATGATTGGGTGGCTTTCTTGCCGTTGGCCGAGTTTGCCCTTAATAATCGGGCCACTTCGGCTACTTTGGTTTCGCCTTTTTTTTGTAATTTTGGTTTCCATCCTCGTTTTTCTTCAGGGCAGGTTGAGCCTTCTGATTGTCCTGGTGTAGATTCTGTGATGGACAGGTTACAGCAGATTTGGACTCATGTGGTAGACAATTTGACGTTGTCTCAGGAAAAGGCTCAGCGTTTTGCTAACCGCCGTCGGTGTGTTGGTCCTCGGCTTCGGGTGGGGGATTTAGTCTGGTTATCTTCTCGTCATGTTCCTATGAAGGTTTCTTCCCCTAAGTTCAAGCCTCGGTTTATTGGTCCTTATAAGATTTCTGAGATTATCAATCCAGTGTCTTTTCGTTTGGCCCTTCCAGCCTCTTTTGCCATCCTCAATGTTTTCCATAGATCTTTGTTGCGGAGATATGTGCTACCCGTTGTTCCCTCTGTTGATCCTCCTGCCCCGGTGTTGGTTGAGGGGGAGTTGGAATATGTGGTTGAGAAAATATTGGATTCTCGTTTTTCGAGGCGGAGGCTTCAGTATCTTGTCAAGTGAAAGGGTTATGGCCAGGAGGATAATTCTTGGTTGGTTGCCTCCGATGTTCATGCCACCGATTTGGTTCGTGCTTTTCACTTGGCTCGTCCTGATCGGCCTGGGGGCTCTGGTGAGGGTTCGGTGACCCCTCCTCAAGAGGGGGTACTGTTGTGAATTCCGCTCTTGGGCTCCCTCCGGTGGTTGTAAGTAGTACTTTTGTGAGTTCTGCTCTTGGGCTCCCTCCGGTGGTTTTGAGTGGTATGGCTGCTTCTTGGATTTAGCATCAGCAGCTGCTTCCACTGATCGTCTTTCTGGCTCGGCTATTTTAGTCTGGCCTTATCCCTCAATCAATGCCAGTTATCAATTGTTCCTGCTTGGAGTCACGGCTCTTTTGGATTTCCCTGACACTCTGACCTGTTCAGCAAAGATAAGTCCTTGCTTGTCCTTTTGCAGTTCTCTTGTTGTGGACTTTATTGTTTAGCACATTCTATGTTTTGCTTATTTGTCCAGCTTATCAGTATGGATCTATTCAGCTAAGCTGGAAGCTCTGGGCAGCAGATTTTGCCCTCCACACCTTTAGTCAGGTGTGGAGATTTTTTGCATTTCTCTGCGGTGGACTTTTTCTACTTTTTATTACTGACCGCACAGTGTTCTGTCCTGTACTATCTATCTAGCTAGTAGTGGCCTCCTTTGCTAAATCTTGTTTCATTCTACGTATGTCATTTCCTTCTCCACTCACAGTCATTATTTGTGGGGGGCTGTCTATCCTTTGGGGATTTTCTCTGAGGCAAGATAGCTTTCCTGTTTCTACCTTTAGGGGTAGCTAGTTCTCCGGCTGTGACGAGGTGTCCAGGGAGTGACAGGAACATCCCACGGCTACTGCTAGTGTTGTGTTAAGATCAGGAACTGCGGTCAGTATAGTTACCACCTGCTCAGAGCTAGCCGCATGTCGCTCCTAAATCACCAGTCCATAACAGGTGGCATGCCTAGCAAGCACAGCAGTGCAGAGAGGGATGGGTCTGTTGCAAGAAAACAGGCAAGAAGAGATAGTGGGTTGTCCAGAGGTAGAACTCTGTCAACTGTTCCACAAAGCCCCCCAGCAACTGTAATTTGCAGCATCTGCCAAACCAAGCTAAGAAGAGGCAAGAGCACTGCCAACCTGAGCATCATAATAAAACAAACCCAAAATGAAAGAAAAAAATCCAATGTTCCTCCACATACTCACAACCACAGTGGGGGAGTATACCAGGAAGACATAATTAAAGAAACAAGGACACTCCTAAAGCCAAGATTAATAAAGCAGAAAAAATGGAGTTCATGTCCGAAAATAGTTGCATCATTTTTTATTCAAATACAAAAAATACCAACAAACATGTAACAATAGATAAAAATTCAAGATAATTTAAAGTGGAGGATTGTAGCACAGACCAAAACACGGTGCAGCACTCAGGCTGATGCCATATACTGGAAGATAAAATGCATAGTGCAAAGTCTAACGCAGGTGTTGAACCGGGGGGCATATGGAGCTATATAAGGAAGTATAGTGAGCCCTGTGCACTGGCTCATATCCACACAAATTCATACCATCATTCCAAAACCCGGATGCTTACCCAAACACTGGCACCAGGACTGGACCACACCGTTGCCCCAACGCGCGTTTCGCGTCGGCTTCGTCAGCAACCACGTCCACTTTGCTGTCCCAGTGCAGTGTTCATTTGTCCCTGCCCCGGACATTTACTAGAAAACAGAAATATCCATCTAGCCACCCACCCACAGGCCCAAACGCTAAACACCTACTTTGCCAGATTGCTAGCCCTGGAAATGCTGCCATTTTGACTTGTGGGAACTGATTTTTTCCGTCACCTCTTGGCAGTAGCAGTCCCATGGTACTTGATTCCCTGCCAACACTGTTTTTCCCTGTGTGCCGTCCTCGCTTTACATAAGCATATGTTACACAATATCAGCCATGCTCTGGCCAACGCAGTTACAGGGAAGGTCCACCTAACCACAGACACGTGGACAAGTTCTTGTGGACAGGGACAATACTTTTCCCTGACTGCACACTGGTTTAACCTGGTGGAGTCTGGGACAGAGTCAGAGGCTGGGACATCACACATCTTACCAACATCAAGAACATCGGGCCCGACTTCCATCAGGGTTTCAGTCTCCTCGTATTTCACTTCCTGTCTCTCCTCCTCCTCTTTAGCGTAATTAGCCTACCCATCACTCTCCAGCTGGGAAATCTGCAGCATGGCCTTGACAAAGCAGCAGCACGCTCTGCTGAAGCTCATCTGTTTAGGTGACATGGCTCACAATGCAGCCAAGCTGTTGAAAGGGAGAAAAGAACAGACTGATCAGTGGCTCTCCCCACTGAACCTCCAACCAACTGGTTGTGTGCGATAATGGTTGTAACTGGCTGGCAGCTTTAAAACTCGGCAAGTTGGTACATGTTCCATGCATGGCCCATGTGCTGAACTTGATTGTACAGCGTTTTTTTTAAAAAACACACCCTGACATGCCTGACCTACTTGCCAAGGTATGCCGTGTCAGTGATTTGTGACTTTCCCACATGCTGAAATTCTATTTTCCATATGTTGGAAAGGCTTAGTGAGCAGCAGAGGGCAGTCTCTGAATTTCAGCTGCTCAGTGCCTGACAGAGCAACACTCAGACCCCCATACAAAACAACTACCAAGTGGCTGTGAATTGCTGACCTATGTGAGGTTCTTCAAAGTACTGAGTACTCTGCACCAAGATGGTGAGCACTGATGATGCTATTATGAGCGTAGCCATCTGTGGAGAAACGGGGTCAGTGGGTGCTCTCGTCCGCTGGCCCGGCTGTCTTTAGCAAGACTGCATGGACCATGGCTCATACCACTGAACACCCGCTCTATCTCCCCGTGGGTGATACACTACACAGACAACACAGGGTTAAGGTAAAACAGTGTGGCAATACTTTATTGAACCACAACACACAATAGCAAACAGAACAATCCCACCATGGCTGTAATTGTTTGATTACATGGGTGCATATAAAATATCACTGTGTCTCCACGTATTTCCAGTATGACATGATGTCAGAGCTCCCAGGGTCACATGGGCGCATATAAAAGATCACTGCGTCTCCATGTATTTCCAGTATGACATGATGTCAGAGCTCCCAGGGTCGCTACTCCATCTGTGGATGAACGCACAGAGAAGGGGTAACGTCAAGCATAGGGAGATGACCAAGAACTGTCCATAGAGTCCATACAAGGTCCAAAACCAGTTGCCACGAAAGTCACCACCTGGCTTATCTGACCATCTCCATGGAACCAGGCGACCAGCGGGTCCCAACCCTGGCTTTCTCCAAACATATCCATGGTTCAGAGATGGTCACTGGATCAGATCTGTGTCCTTCCAACCGGAGCCGACAACCCCTAGGTTGTTTCCTATAGAATCCTAGATCAGTGTCCCTCATGATGGTGCCATGATGAATTGGCTGCAGTCCTTTCTCTTGTCTGTTGGTTGGTTTGCAGAATGTCTGGCTGGTAGCGCTGTATTACTTCAGACTCTCAAGATGTGAACTCTGAGTCATTTTATACCCCAGGCATGTAAGCTATTTTTAGAATTACCCAGGGTCTTTCAGTCCAACATCAAGATAAGGTAAACAATGGTGATGGGATTAAGTAGCACTATTAGCATATAAGCACACATCAATAAACAAAGCTTAACCCACTCAATGTACAGTCACTATTACAGACTTAGGGTACCGTCACACAGTGCCATTTTCATCTCTACGACGGCACGATCCGTGACGTCGCAGCGTCGTATGATTATCGCTCCAGCGTCGTAGACTGCGGTCACACTTTGCAATCACGGCGCTGGAGCGATGCCGAAGTCCCCGGGTAACCAGGGTAAACGTAAAAAAAACAAACAGTACATACTTACATTCCGGTGTCTGTCCCCCGGCGTTCTGCTACTCTGCACTGTGTAAGCACCATAGCCGGAAAGCACAGCGGTGACGTCACCGCTGTGCTCGCTTTCCGGCCGGCAGGCGCTCACAGTGCAGAGAAGCTGAGACGCCGGAGGACAGACACCGGAATGTGAGTATGTACTGTTTGTTTTTTTTACGTTTACGCTGGTAACCAGGGTAAACATCGGGTTACTAAGCGTGGCCCTGCGCTTAGTTACCCGATGTTTACCCTGGTTACAAGCGAACACATCGCTGCATCGGTGTCACACACAACGATACAGCGATGTCAGCGGGTGATCAAGCGACGAAAGAAAGTTCCAAACGATCTGCTACGACGTACGATTCTCAGCAGGGTCCCTGATCGCTGCTGCGTGTCAGACACTGCGATATCGTAACGATATCGTTAGAACGTCACGAATCGTACCATCGTAGCGATGAAAATGGCACTGTGTGACGGTACCCTTACACAGTATGTTAGATAGTATATCAGTGGGCAAGTCTGTCTTCTTGACCCACCAGACATAAACACTTAAGGTACCTTCACACTAAGCAACTTTGCAGTGAGAACGACGACGATCCGTGACGTTGCAGCGTCCTGTATAGCGATCTCATTGTGTTTGACACGCAGCAGCGATCTGGATCCCACTGTGATATCGCTGGTCGGAGCTAGAAGTCCAGAACTTTATTTCGTCGCTAGATCACCCACTGTCATCGCTGGATCGGCGTGTGTGACGCCGATCCAGCGATGTGTTCACTTGTAACCAGGGTAAATATCGGGTTACTAAGCGCAGGGCCGCGCTCAGTAACCCGATATTTACCCTGGTTACCATTGTAAAAGTCAGACTCAGAATGTGAGTATGTACTGTTTTTTTTTTTTACTTTTACAATGGTAACCAGGGTAAATATCGGGTTACTAAGCGCGGCCCTGCACTTAGTAACCCGATATTTACCCTGGTTATCCGGGTGCTGCAGGGGGACTTCGGCATCGTTGAAGACAGTTTCAACGATGCCGAAGTCGTTCCCCTGATCGTTGGTCCCTGGAGAGAGCTGTCTGTGTGACAGCTCCCCAGCGACCACACAACGACTTACCAACGATCACGGCCAGGTCGTATCGCTGGTCGTGATCGTTGGTAAGTCGTTTAGTGTAACGGTACCTTTAAATTCACAAGACAATATACAGTATACAGATAAAAAAGCCCGTTCTTTTGTTTTTGCAAAACATGGTTGTTTGGGAAATTAAGATACAATCTGGTTTCTTCACACCATCCAACTGCTCTGTCTATTAAAATGTTTGCTGCAGAATCTGAAAGAGGAAGCTTTGAATGCCGAGCAGGTGGCTATGAAGAAAGTTTGTACAGTGGCTGATACCACACAGCCCAGCCTCACACAGTATTCTCCAGCCACATTGGGTGACAATGAGGAACAGAAGGAGGATGAAAAGGATTTTTTGCTCTGCGCTACAGAGGGGACTCCGAATTCCAGCTTCATGCCTGTCCAGCATGCATGGCCTGAAGAGGAGGAGAAGGAGGCTATGCATCATGAGGAGTAGAGGATGGTCACTGTTCTTCCATTTTGTCCACCATGAAATACTGGCTGTGCACTTTTTTTGACCCATGGTACAAGGAGAAATTTGCTTCTCTATTGTCGGAAACATACATGTCATTCTCAGTGCATGCATGCCAGAGGGCCGTATTGGAAGACTTGCTCAAGAGATTATTCTCAGACAATGCTGGTGGAAGAGGAATCGGCTCTTTTCACCAACAAGGATTATAGGGAAGGGCCACAAACACCAGGTGCAACTCACTGGGTGGGGGGAATGTCCACCAACTGGGCCATTTTCATAAAACCATCACATCAGCAAGGGCTTTCTATGACAAGGAGGGAGAAGTTGACCAAGATGGTGAAGGACTACTTAAGTGACCATAACAGTGTCCTTCTTGATTCTTTAGTGCCCTTTAACTATTGGTTGTCCAAGCTGCACACTTGGCTCGACCGTTGTATGCCTTGGAGGGGCTGCCATGCCCTGCAGCAAGTGTTTGGTCTGAGTGGGTTTTTAGTTCGGCAGGTGCAATCATAATGGATAGGCGCACACAGCTGTCAACGGAAAATGCAGACAGGCTGACTATTCTAAAATGTAACAAGGGCTGGATTTCCTTTGACTTTGTAAGCCCTACGGATGACAACAACGTTATGTAAATGTTCCATTCGTACCCTTACATGAGGCTCGGTGACAATGTAATGCTGGATGACGGAGGTACGATCAGGTAATTCCGAGAAAACATGTGCATTCTCTTGGACAAATTTTCAAACCTCTCAATGCTGCTGTTTCAAGACAGTGTCTCCTATTTTTCCCTCTGTCTCAGTCTTGTCCTTGGCCGGTGACAGAGGGTTCCCTGTTGGTACAACCGGGGTCGCCTCCGCTACCAAACATTCCCGGTCCTTCCACACTTTCAACAGGCTGACATGATACAGCTGTTCGGGTTTTCTTTTCCTGGGGTCGTAAACTCTGTAGATTACTTCCCCCACTTTTTCCTGAACTTCATATGGCACTTGCCACTTGGCCATAAGCTTGCTTTCAGTGCACCAAGACCAAAACCCAATCTCCTGCTTTAAAGGAGCGGACTGTGGCCTTTTTGTTATACATGCAGCCCTGCACTGCCTGAGCATCCACCAAATGCTCCATTACGATAGGCATGACCGCTCCTGCATATTTGCCACATGTTCTATCACGCTTTTATGTGGCGTATTTTATACTGCAATCACAGCTATGCCTGTGACTGCAATGCTCTCCCGTGGCCTCAATATGCTTCTGTGCACATCCTGGGGGACACATAGCAACCATCGCTTATAACATCGGTTACTGCCTTACAGTCTGTTCACAAATTGTTAGTTAGATAGTGCATACTGTACATGTTAGTTAGTAATTTACATTGTCCGGTGCTGGACAAAGACCATTGCTGACTTTTCCAGGCTCCTAAATGAGACTTTTGTATCTTTATTAACTGTTGCTTCCCTTACATTTTCTAAATTTGGGTCCTTACAAAAAAATGGTGGTGGGGTATTGGCCAGTTTCTGTATATTTTTAGCACGTCTAAGAGACTGGGTTAATACGCTCCACAGACCTATTCAGGCTGCAGCCTTACACATATTGGAACATGGTCATTGCCACGCTAAGGCCTTTACCTGAGCTCTGTAGCCTGGCTAATACACTCCACAGACCTCGACACTCACTCAGACATAACTGTAATTACTCCATTGTTGCTCAAAACCATGCAAAAGAGAAATTCTGCCTGGTTGGGTAGTTTCCAGAAGTGCGTAGGCCTGTGCAGATTGGTCAATGGCACTCCTATCTCTTTCCCTTGAGTAGGCTGCTTCCAAGTAAAATGAGGCTTGTACATGTTCCCAACATAGGTTTCAGGCCTGACAGACTGACCCCAATACAGGTGTAACACCCCAGGTGACCGGTTGCTACACTGATTTTGTCTTCCTTTTGGGGAGGGGGATATCACGCTTGGAGGCAAGGAGGATTCTCTTTACCAGGTAAGGTACTCACATTCAACACAATCTGAATCCAGGCCAGAAGGGGGAGCTCTGGACCCAGATTCAGGGGAGCTTCTCTTAGCTATAGGCTTCCTGGTCTGGAGGAAGAGTTAGCCAGTCTAGAGGAGCGAGTGAGAGGAGAAGGACGTCTGGAACAGACAGATAAGCCGAGCAGCCACGTGGGAGCTGCGACCCCTGGAAAGAGTGAGAATTTGATGGAGTTGAATAGTGGAGGAGCTTAGAGGAAAGAAGCACAGAGGAGGAAGAGGTTCATTAGGGGAACAGCGGAAGGACATCCTAGGAGCTGGAGCGCAGAAACCGGGTACCGGGAGCCCGAGGTCGTGTTGTTCTCCAGGACGCGCGATAGAACCAGAGGGCATAGGACTGTATGTCAATTGCCCACATCAAGTCTGAGGTGAAGCAGTAACCTGAGAGCCCGGGTCGTGATAGAGACCCTATAAACGGACTCGCACTGCCTATCGTACAGACATCTGTCTTAGGAAAGGAGAGAGGGGACTTTGCAACCAAGCTTCAAGTGGCAGGGACCTCGCCAACTAAAGTAGCGCAAGTAGGAAAGTCTTATGGACCTCACCTGGGAGAGGGATCCCCTATCGCCTCCAAGCCGGCAGGACCCCAGCTACCTTGCACTTGGTACCCTGGACTGAGGACTGCTATCATCAGTAGACCAGGTAAAGACTGCAAACCTGTGTCCTCGTTCTTTATCGCACCATTCACCATCTTCACCTATACACCGGGAGCCCTGGGGACCTACTTCACTTGTGGGAAGTTATTCCATCTAGCTGCCATTCATCTCCCCCAGAGGACCTCTTTAAGCAGCGTCTGTCCCTACTGACCGAAAATCACAGGTGGAGTCATGATCATGAACATAGAAAAAAGAAAGACAAAAGGAAACTGCTTCATATAAATGCACACCACAAAGATAAATATGAATAAAAAGGTAAACTTTTATTGACATATCATTAAAACCAATTAAAATGGCATCATACCATCATCCCCACACATGCCCGCCAATGTGATACAACATGGACAGATAAAGGCGCAAATGTACCAGAAACTACTGAATAACCATAGGTAACACAACACATTAATCAATAACCTGTAAGGTGCAACATCAGCCTGTCAGACATGAAAGGTAAAAGGTAATATAAGCACCCCCACAAATTGAATAAACATAGCCAATTGTGAGACAAAAAATAAACCTGTGCACGCTAGTGTAGCGTGTACAGACAAAGGGGTGCCCGTGCACCAGGACCTAGATCCAAAGATGACAAAAAATATATATAATGATAAATACCCAATCGTACTTATGCCCATGTGAAAAGGGTAACAACCACATGGAAGGAAGGTGTATCCAGGTCCCAGGTCTAGCCAGTCAGAACTGAAGGATGTGCTTGGAAAAGAAACCCAATTAAGGGTATGAAGCGCCAAACGGTAAGGCGGGCGTGGGGAGGAAACCCGACGCGTGTCGCCGTCACAGGGACGGCTTCATCAGGGGAAGATGCAATACGATGGCCAATGCCAGTTTAAATACCTTGTGTAAAGAGACGCTGAGGGACGAGCTGCGCCAGAAGCCGGAACCGGAAATGACGACGAGAGGGCGGAAGTGTATGTGATGGCAGACGTCTCTGCCCGTACTGCACAATGCGCATGCGCCGGAACTTTCCAGCGCCGCGCATAATGCAATCCAAATAGGGAATAACGCAATAGCAAAATAGGTGGACAACATAAGGACAGCGCTTGGCCAGAGCCCATGACCATGGTATTGAAGTTGAAAAACATGCTGGATGCATAAGACAACCAAGACATATAACATAAAACACCTGGACAAGACAGATACATGATGGATTACACAAGGGGACATACAACATAATGAAATAGGGTATATTAATACCCAAATGCATACAATATGGGGGACGGATGTACCCATTATAATGTGACAAACAATCAAATGTCACACACCTAGGCGAAACAGAAAAAATGAAAGAAAATTTTTTTTCATAATCATAATACAGACAGACAAACCACATAATTCTGATAGTTTATTACATGTATTGAAACGGAAACCCTGTCCCTCCCGCTCAATATAAAAATCATTGTATAGGAGCACTGCTGACGGGAATTAAAGCAGTAAAAAGAGGGAAAGACCTAGGTAACGTACCACGTATAACGGCATGGCCAATGGGCCTGGATACACAAAAAAAAAAAAAAAAAAGGGAACAAATTATGCATGGCGAAAAACATAATAAAACGATATATATGAGCCAAGAGGTAAGGTACGCCAACTCCAAAAAACGCCCCAAAGGGTACTGAGCCTTTATGGATCTGCCAGATGAGTTTAACCTGGACACCAAAGCCATAGCATGTAATGGCGCTCCGGTCCTCCAAGAGGCATGGACCAGTAGTGGAGAGAAGTCTTATTAGAAATCCAAGCGATCCCTACATTGCTTGTCACCAGAAACAAAGTCCTCATCCAGGAACCCAAGAATATGTATCAGGGGATCCCAAGGACCTCCACTCCTATAGAGCTTCATACTTCAAGGGGTGCAGGTAGCCTCTCACAGGTATATAAAGGATGCAAAGACAATCCCGGTCGTTGTCTGGAGACAATTGAAACATCTGGATTGGACATCTGGAACAGAAAGGCACCATATTAGTTTAACCCAAGAATCCAGTGAAAAGAAGATCTTTATTAATACCAGAAGGAGCCATAGAGTGTAATAGGAAGATCCAACGGGCCTCTGCTTGTAGAAGCCTATTCTCCAGTGATCCCCCTCTGTCAGACCCACGGATATGCTCAAGACCGACTACCTTAGTGCCAGAATATTTACCAGCATGATGTCTCAAAAAGTGGGCTGCCATAGTAGTGAGCATTTTGTTCTTATGGGAGTCAGCCGCGGCCATACCAATGGTGGAAAAATGCTTCTGTATGCGCCGACGCAACTCCTGGGACGTCTGTCCCACGTAAATCAGTGGACAGGGGCATATAATAGCATAAATGACATTTGTGGTCTTACAATTAATATAGCTCTTCAACCGGTGCTCCTTCTGGTCAGTTGGATTACAAAAATAATCCCTGACGGGATATAAAAACTGGCAGACATTACAGTCACCACAGGGGAAGGAACCCCTCAACGAAATGCCCCTGTTCAATTTTACCGTGGGCCTAGCATAGTGGCTCCTTGTGAGAATATCACGGAGATTAGGCGCTCTTCTCGCAGTTATCAATGGTCGCTCACTGACAATCTGGGACGTTGACAAGTCCGTTGTAAGGATGCCCCAGTGTCTCTGCAGAATCTGTCTTACCTGAGACCAATGTGTGTTAAAGCCGGTGATGAAGCGAACAGATCTATCCGATATTTTTTCTCTTGGCTGTAAGAGGGCAACTTGTGACTGCCCCTTAGCCCGTTGGTATGCCCGAGAGATATGTTTATTGGGATAAGTCCTCTTCTTGAATCTCTGGGTCAAATCCTGTGCCTCCCTGTAGAAATCCTCATCTCGCGTGCAGTTCCTCCTGGTTCTGAGGAACTGTCCTACCGGGATGCCTTTTTTCGTGTGGGATGGGTGGAAGCTCCGAAATTCCAACAAGTTGTTAGTGGCCGTAGGTTTACGATATAAACATGTGGATAGAACACCATCCTGGCACATCACATTCAGGTCCAAAAAGGTCACTGAAGAGGAAGAACATGAGGGTGGTGGGAGTCCACTGTTGTTTATAAGTCTGTCTGGTTCTTATCAAGGGTACGATGTTGGCGTAGATACATCGATGATTTGTTTTTCATTTGGACGGGGGATGAGCTTGAGACTTTCATTGGTTTTCTCAACGACAACCCGTATAACATCTTCCTTATCTCCTCATGTTCTTCCTCTTCAGTGACCTTTTTGGACCTGAATGTGATGTGCCAGGATGGTGTTCTATCCACATGTTTATATTGTAAACCTACAGCCACTAACAACTTGTTGGAATTTCGGAGCTTCCACCCGTCCCACACGAAAAAAGGCATCCCAGTAGGACAGTTCCTCAGAACCAGGAGGAACTGCACGCGAGATGAGGATTTCTACAGGGAGGCACAGGATTTGACCCAGAGATTCAAGAAGAGGACTTATCCCAATAAACATATCTCTCGGGCATACCAACGGGCTAAGGGGCAGTCACAAGTTGCCCTCTTACAGCCAAGAGAAAAAATATCGGATAGATCTGTTCGCTTCATCACCGGCTTTAACACACATTGGTCTCAGGTAAGACAGATTCTGCAGAGACACTGGGGCATCCTTACAACGGACTTGTCAACGTCCCAGATTGTCAGTGAGCGACCATTGATAACTGCGAGAAGAGCGCCTAATCTCCGTGATATTCTCACAAGGAGCCACTATGCTAGGCCCACGGTAAAATTGAACAGGGGCATTTCGTTGAGGGGTTCCTTCCCCTGTGGTGACTGTAATGTCTGCCAGTTTTTATATCCCGTCAGGGATTATTTTTGTAATCCAACTGACCAGAAGGAGCACCGGTTGAAGAGCTATATTAATTGTAAGACCACAAATGTCATTTATGCTATTATATGCCCCTGTCCACTGATTTACGTGGGACAGACGTCCCAGGAGTTGCGTCGGCACATACAGAAGCATTTTTCCACCATTGGTATGGCCGCGGCTGACTCCCATAAGAACAAAATGCTCACTACTGTGGCAGCCCACTTTTTGAGACATCATGCTGGTAAATATTCTGGCACTAAGGTAGTCGGTCTTGAGCGTATCCGTGGGTCTGACAGAGGGGGATCACTGGAGAATAGGCTTCTACAAGCAGAGGCCCGTTGGATCTTCCTATTACACTCTATGGCTCCTTCTGGTATTAATGAAGATCTTCTTTTCACTGGATTCTTGGGTTAAACTAATATGGTGCCTTTCTGTTCCAGATGTCCAATCCAGATGTTTCAATTGTCTCCAGACAACGACCGGGATTGTCTTTGCATCCTTTATATACCTGTGAGAGGCTACCTGCACCCCTTGAAGTATGAAGCTCTATAGGAGTGGAGGTCCTTGGGATCCCCTGATATGTATTCTTGGGTTCATGGATGAGGACTTTGTTTCTGGTGACAAGCAATGTAGGGATCGCTTGGATTTCTAATAAGACTTCTCTCCACTACTGGTCCATGCCTCTTGGAGGACCGGAGCGCCATTACATGCTATGGCTTTGGTGTCCAGGTTAAACTCATCTGGCAGATCCATAAAGGCTCAGTACCCTTTGGGGCGTTTTTTGGAGTTGGCGTACCTTACCTCTTGGCTCATATATATCGTTTTATTATGTTTTTCGCCATGCATAATTTGTTCCCTTTTTTTTTTTTTTTTTTTGTGTATCCAGGCCCATTGGCCATGCCGTTATACGTGGTACGTTACCTAGGTCTTTCCCTCTTTTTACTGCTTTAATTCCCGTCAGCAGTGCTCCTATACAATGATTTTTATATTGAGCGGGAGGGACAGGGTTTCCGTTTCAATACATGTAATAAACTATCAGAATTATGTGGTTTGTCTGTCTGTATTATGATTATGAAAAAAATTTTTCTTTCATTTTTTCTGTTTCGCCTAGGTGTGTGACATTTGATTGTTTGTCACATTATAATGGGTACATCCGTCCCCCATATTGTATGCATTTGGGTATTAATATACCCTATTTCATTATGTTGTATGTCCCCTTGTGTAATCCGTCATGTATCTGTCTTGTCCAGGTGTTTTATGTTATATGTCTTGGTTGTCTTATGCATCCAGCATGTTTTTCAACTTCAATACCATGGTCATGGGCTCTGGCCAAGCGCTCTCCTTATGTTGTCCACCTATTTTGCTATTGCGTTATTCCCTATTTGGATTGCATTATGCCCGGCGCTGGAAAGTTCCGGCGCATGCGCATTGTGCAGTACGGGCAGAGACGCCTGCCATCACATACACTTCCGCCCTCTCGTCGTCATTTCCGGTTCCGGCTTCTGGCGCAGCTCGTCCCTCAGCGTCTCTTTACACAAGGTATTTAAACTGGCATTGGCCATCGTATTGCATCTTCCCCTGATGAAGCCGTCCCTGTGACGGCGACACGCGTCGGGTTTCCTCCCCACGCCCGCCTTACCGTTTGGCGCTTCATACCCTTAATTGGGTTTCTTTTCCAAGCACATCCTTCAGTTCTGACTGGCTAGACCTGGGACCTGGATACACCTTCCTTCCATGTGGTTGTTACCCTTTTCACATGGGCATAAGTACGATTGGGTATTTATCATTATATATATTTTTTGTCATCTTTGGATCTAGGTCCTGGTGCACGGGCACCCCTTTGTCTGTACACGCTACACTAGCGTGCACAGGTTTATTTTTTGTCTCACAATTGGCTATGTTTATTCAATTTGTGGGGGTGCTTATATTACCTTTTACCTTTCATGTCTGACAGGCTGATGTTGCACCTTACAGGTTATTGATTAATGTGTTGTGTTACCTATGGTTATTCAGTAGTTTCTGGTACATTTGCGCCTTTATCTGTCCATGTTGTATCACATTGGCGGGCATGTGTGGGGATGATGGTATGATGCCATTTTAATTGGTTTTAATGATATGTCAATAAAAGTTTACCTTTTTATTCATATTTATCTTTGTGGTGTGCATTTATATGAAGCAGTTTCCTTTTGTCTTTCTTTTTTCCATGGTTTTGTACTGCTTCTTTTGCACCCCTTACATATATTTTTCTATATTTGTAGTGCGCTGGTATACATTCATTAATATTACATGATCATGAACATAGACATTACAAATCCCCTTAAAGACCTTCCCCTTTAATTGGGCACCCAGGGCTACGGACCGGGTCACAGCCACTGTGACGTCCCCTTTAATTACCGGACCCGGTACCGAGTACCCCACGGCCCTGGCGAGCGACTCATAGGCCCTTGCTTGCATATACTATATTCTGAATTTAATTCTAATGCTTTTGGTGTCTGGTAGAATCCAATTTACTGACACTGAGCATACAGCTTCCACATCTCCTGTATGATATTCACCTTACAGCGGCTTCACCCGTTATGACAGTGGTTCCATTGAGATTCGGTGGCAATAATAAACTGTAGACCTTACACAACGCAGGTTTCACAGCACCTGGTAGTCCTCTGAAAATTAAGTGATAATGACATGGTAGTGGACATGGTGGTGGGCAAAGCACAATATTCAAATGGGCATGTTTGAAATGGCACTGAAAAGTGATGAGGAATATGTATTCCACTATCTGGCTAATTATTTGACATGAGGGAGGAACTTCTTGAATGCAGGAGTGAGAGGTCTCCCAAATGTATGATACAGGGCCCCTTGAGGGCCCTTTCCGAACTCAGGTTTCATGGCACCTGCTCACACTCTGCTAATTGTCAACAAGGGCTGCATAATGACATGGCGGTAGATATGGTGATGATGGCAGGCAAAGCACATTATTCAAATGGGCATGTTTTAGCTGGCATTGTAAGGTGTTGGGGTATATGTATTCCACTATCTGGCTAACTATTTGGCATGAGGGAGGGACCCTGAATGTAGCAGTGAGAGCTCTCACAAATGTTAAAGTACAAAATAAAGCCAAAATGTTGTGAACATATGCTAAAGGGGAGGTATAATTTTTTTTTATTTTGCGTTATATACATGTAATTATGAAGGACATTAGCAATTTTTCCTTTAACCCCTTTCCTACATCGGGCATACATTTACGCAGATGTCAGACTCCATCTTTCCCGATACATGTCAGCTGTTTTGAACAGCTGACATGTGCCCAGAACAGCCGCAGGTGGAATTGGGATCCACCTGCGACTATTAACCTGTTAAATGCTGCTGTCAAATGCTGACAGTGGCATTTAACTCGCGCTTCAGGCTATCGGGCCGGAAATCCACCCAACAGTGACCGCCATCATGTGATTCCAGGTCACCGGTTCATTGGCATGACAACCAGAGGTCTCCTGGAGACCTCTATGGTTGTCACTGCCAGCTTGCTGTGAGCACCACCCGGTGGTCGGCACTCGTAGCAAGTGAGTAATTCTACTACATAGAGGTGATCTGATCATCGCCTCTATGTAGCAGAGCCGATCGGGTTGTGGCAGCTTCTATTGAGGACTATTGAAGCATGCCAAAAGTAAAAAAAATGTTTTTAAAACTATAAAAAATATATAAAAATTAAAATCACCCCCCCTTTCGCCCCATTTAAAATAAAACAATAAAAAAAATCAAACACACACATATTCGGTATTGCCCCTTTCAGAATCGCCAGATCTATCAATAAAAAAAAGGATTAACCTGATCGCTAAACAGCGTAGCAAGTTAAAACACCAGAATAACTTTTTTTGGTTGCTGTGACATTGCATTAAAATGCAATAACGGGGGATCAAAAGATCGTATCTGCACTAAAATGGTATCATTAAAATCATCTGCTCGGCTCGCAAAAAATAAGCCCTCACCCAAGCCGACATCAAGAAAAATGGAGATGCTACGGGTATCGGAATATGGCTTTTTAACAAAGTTTGGAAACATTTTTCACCACTTAGATAAAAAAGAACCTAGACATATTTGGTGTCTATAAACTCATAATGACCTGTAGAATCATAATGGCAGGTCAGTTTTAGCATTCAGTAAACCTAGTAAAAAAAAGCATTTTTTTTGCAGTTTCGCCGCATTTGGAATTTTTTCCCCTGTTTTATAGTACAACACATGGCAAAACTAATGGTGTCGTTCAAAAGTAGAACTCGGCCCACAAAAAACGTGCCCTCACATGGCCATTTTGACCAAAAAATAAAAAAGTTATGGCTCTCGGAAGAAGGGGAGCAAAAAATTAAAATGCAAAGCCAAAAGTATCTCTGGTCGTTAAGGGGTTAAAATAAAATTACCCGTATATACTCGAGTATAAGCCGACCCGAGAATAAGCTGACCCCCCTAATTTTGCCACAAAAAACTGGGAAAACTTAAGGACTCGAGTATAAGCCTAGGGTGGAAAATGCAGCAGCTACCGGTAAATTTCAAAAGTAAAAATAGATACCAATAAAAGTAAAATTAATTGCGACATCAGTAGGTTAAGTGTTTTTGAATATCCATATTGAATCAGGAGCCCCATACAATGCTCCATAAAGTTTGATGGGCCCCATTAGATGCTCCATGTTAAAATATGCCCCATATAATCCTGCATAAAGGGTAATAAGGGCCCCATAAGATGCTCCATAGAGATATTTGCCCTATATAGTGCTGCACAAACGTTATGGACCATAAGATGCTCCATACAGACACTTGCCCCATATAATGCTGCAGAAACATTATGGCCCCATAAGATCATCCATACAGTCACTTGCCCCATATATTGCTGCACAAGTGTTATGGTCCCATAAGATGCTCCGTACAGTCACTTGCCCCATATAATGCCGCACAATCGTTATGGCCCCATAAGATGCTCCATACAGTCACTGCTAGGGTTGAGCGAAACGGGTCGTTCATTTTCATAAGTCGCCGACTTTTGGCAAAGTCGGCGTCTCATGAAACCCGACCCGATCCCTGTGCGGGGTCGGCCATGCGGTACGCGATCTTGGCGCCAAAGTCGCGTTTCGTATGACGCGTTTAGCGCCATTTTTTCAGCCAATGTATGAGCGTGGGCAGAGTGATGACATAGGTCTTAGGGGAGTGAACGCCTATCGTCATGTTATCGCTTGTGCGCAGTAGGGATTTGGAATGTGCAATACGAAATTTTCTGTGCTGGGACGGAGGGGGAGAGAGAGAGAGAGAGAGAGATAAAAAAAATATAATAATTTCCTTCATTGGTTTCGTGTTTCGGCCGAAACCCGACTTTTCACGGTGGTCGGCCGATTTCACTCGACTCGACTTTTAAGACAGTCGGGTTTCACAAAACCTGACTCGACCCTAAAAAACTAAAGGTCGCTCAACCCTAGTCACTGCCCCTTATAGTGCTGCACAATCGTTATGGCCCCATACAGATGCTCCGTACAGTCACTGCCCCTTATAGTGCTGCACAATCGTTATGGCCCCATAAGATGCTCCGTACAGTCACTGCCCCTTATAGTGCTGCACAATCATTATGGCCCCATACAGATGCTCCGTACAGTCACTGCCCCTTATAGTGCTGCACAATCATTATGGCCCCATACAGATGCTCCGTACAGTCACTGCCCCTTATAGTGCTGCACAATCGTTATGGCCCCATACGATGCTGCGTACAGTCACTGCCCCTTATAGTGCTGCACAATCGTTATGGCCCCATACAGATGCTCCGTACAGTCACTGCCCCTTATAGTGCTGCACAATCGTTATGGCCCCATACAGATGCTCCGTACAGTCACTGCCCCTTATAGTGCTGCACAATCGTTATGGCCCCATACAGATGCTCCGTGCAGTCACTGCCCCATATAATGCTGCACAATCGTTATGGCCCCATGCAGATGCTCCGTGCAGTCACTTGCCCCATATAATGCTGCACAATCGTTATGGCCCCATACAGATGCTCCGTACAGTCACTGTCCCTTATAATGCTGCACAATCGTTATGGCCCTATACAGATGCTCCGTACAGTCACTGCCCCTTATAGTGCTGCACAATTGTTATGGCCCCATACAGATGATCCATACAGTCACTGCCCCTTATAGTGCTGCACAATCGTTATGGCCCCTGTTATGGTTCTCAATGGCAAGAGAACATAGCCCAGCAAACATACGAACTAGCTCTTGGAAGGATGGAAACTAAACTGACCATGAACTAAACCTGCCGCACAACTAACAGTAGCCGGGTAGCGTAGCCTGCGTTTTATCCCTAGACGCCCAGCGCCGGCCGGAGGACTAACTAATCCTGGCAGAGGAAAATATAGTCCTGGCTCACCTCTAGAGAAATTTCCCCGAAAGGCAGACAGAGGCCCCCACAAATATTGGCGGTGATTTTAGATGAAATGACAAACGTAGTATGAAAATAGGTTTAGCAAAATTGAGGTCCGCTTACTAGATAGCAGGAAGACAGAAAGGGCACTTTCATGGTCAGCTGAAAACCCTATCAAAATACCATCCTGAAATTACTTTAAGGCCATGTGCACACGTTCAGGATTGTTAGCGTTTTTTTCGCGTTTTTTTCGCTATAAAAACGTGATAAAAACGCGAAAAAAACGCTAACATATGCCTCCTATTATTTACAAGGTATTCCGCATTTTTTGTGCAAATGTTGCGATTTTTTCCGCGAAAAAATCGCATAGCGGAAAAAAAAGCAACATGTTCATTAAAAATGCGGAATTGCGGGGATTCCGCACACCTAGGGGTCCATTGATCTGCTTACTTCCCGCACGGGGCTGTGCCCACGATGCGGGAAGTAAGCAGATTATGTGCGGTTGGTACCCAGGGTGGAGGAGAGGAGACTCTCCTCCACGCACTGGGCACCATATAATTGGTAAAAAAATAAGAAATAAAATAAAAAACAGTCCTATACTCACCCTCGATGTCCGGCGCTGTGTTCCCGCCTCTGTGCTGCACGCTGGCTGGTTCCTGTAGCTGGTGTGCGCTGAAGGACCTCGCCGAATGACGTCACTGTCCTGTGATTGGTCGTGAGCGGTCATGTGACCGCTCACGTGACCGGACCGTGACGTCACGGAAGGTCCTGTGCGCACACGCCAGCTAGAGAAAGAGGAACGGACGCCGCTGAGGAGATGTCTGGGTGAGTATAAGCATTTTTTTATTTTTTTTATTATTTTTAAACATTCTATCTTTTACTATAGATGCTGCATAAGCTGCATCTATAGTAAAAAGTTGGTCACACTTGTCAAACGCTATGTTTGACAAGTGTGACCAACCTGTCAGTCAGTTTTCCAAGCGATGCTACAGATCGCTTGGAAAACTTTAGCATTCTGCAAGCTAATTACGCTTGCAGAATGCTAAAAAAACGCGAAAAAAACGCAAAAAAAACGCAAAAAAAAAAATGCGGATTTCTTGCAGAAAATTTCAGGTTTTCTTCAGGAATTTTCTGCAAGAAATCCGCAACGTGTGCACATACCCTAAGACTCTAGTATTAACTCATAACATCAGAGTGGCAATTTCAGATCACAAGAGCTTTCCAGACACAGAAACGAAACTACAGCTGTGAACTGGAACAAAATGCAAAAACAAACAAGGACTAAGTCCAACTTAGCTGGGAGTTGTCTAGCAGCAGGAACATGCACAGAAAGGCTTCTGATTACAATGTTGACCGGCATGGAAGTGACAGAGGAGCAAGGCTAAATAGCGACTCCCACATCCTGATGGAAACAGGTGAACAGAGAGGATGATGCACACCAGTTCAATTCCACCAGTGGCCACCGGGGGAGCCCAAAATCCAATTTCACAACAGTACCCCCCCCTCAAGGAGGGGGCACCGAACCCTCACCAGAACCACCAGGGCGATCAGGATGAGCCCTATGAAAGGCACGGACCAAATCGGAGGCATGAACATCAGAGGCAGTCACCCAAGAATTATCCTCCTGACCGTATCCCTTCCATTTGACCAGATACTGGAGTTTCCGTCTGGAAACACGGGAGTCCAAGATTTTTTCCACAACGTACTCCAACTCGCCCTCAACCAACACCGGAGCAGGAGGCTCAACGGAAGGCACAACCGGTACCTCATACCTGCGCAATAATGACCGATGAAAAACATTATGAATAGAAAAAGATGCAGGGAGGTCCAAACGGAAGGACACAGGGTTAAGAATCTCCAATATCCTGTACGGGCCAATGAACCGAGGCTTAAACTTGGGAGAAGAAACCCTCATAGGGACAAAACGAGAAGACAACCACACCAAGTCCCCAACACAAAGCCGAGGACCAACCCGACGCCGGCGGTTGGCAAAAAGCTGAGTCTTCTCCTGGGACAACTTCAAATTGTCCACTACCTGCCCCCAAATCTGATGCAACCTCTCCACCACAGCATCCACTCCAGGACAATCCGAAGATTCCACCTGACCAGAAGAAAATCGAGGATGAAACCCCGAATTACAGAAAAAGGGAGACACCAAGGTGGCAGAACTGGCCCGATTATTGAGGGCAAACTCCGCTAAAGGCAAAAAAGCAACCCAATCATCCTGATCTGCAGACACAAAACACCTCAAATATGTCTCCAAGGTCTGATTCGTCCGCTCGGTCTGGCCATTAGTCTGAGGATGGAAAGCAGACGAGAAAGACAAATCTATGCCCATCCTAGCACAGAATGCTCGCCAAAATCTAGACACGAATTGGGTACCTCTGTCAGAAACGATATTCTCCGGAATACCATGCAAACGGACCACATTTTGAAAAAACAGAGGAACCAACTCGGAAGAAGAAGGCAACTTAGGCAGGGGAACCAAATGGACCATCTTAGAGAAACGATCACACACCACCCAGATGACAGACATCTTCTGAGAAAAAGGAAGATCCGAAATAAAATCCATCGAGATGTGCGTCCAGGGCCTCTTCGGGATAGGCAAGGGCAACAACAATCCACTAGCCCGAGAACAACAAGGCTTGGCCCGAGCACAAACGTCACAAGACTGCACGAAGCCTCGCACATCTCGAGACAGGGAAGGCCACCAGAAGGACCTTGCCACCAAATCCCTGGTACCAAAGATTCCAGGATGACCTGCCAACGCAGAAGAATGAACCTCAGAAATGACTTTACTGGTCCAATCATCAGGAACAAACAGTCTACCAGGTGGGCAACGATCAGGTCTATCCGCCTGAAACTCCTGCAAGGCCCGCCGCAGGTCTGGAGAAACGGCAGACAATATCACTCCATCCTTAAGGATACCTGTAGGTTCAGAATTACCAGGGGAGTCAGGCTCAAAACTCCTAGAAAGGGCATCCGCCTTAACATTCTTAGAACCCGGCAGGTAGGACACCACAAAAATAAACCGAGAGAAAAACAACGACCAGCGCACCTGTCTAGGATTCAGGCGTCTGGCGGACTCAAGATAAATTAGATTTTTGTGGTCAGTCAATACCACCACCTGATGTCTAGCCCCCTCAAGCCAATGACGCCACTCCTCAAAAGCCCACTTCATGGCCAAAAGCTCCCGATTCCCAACATCATAATTCCGCTCGGCGGGCGAAAACTTACGCGAGAAAAAAGCACAAGGTCTCATCACGGAGCAATCGGAACTTCTCTGCGACAAAACCGCCCCAGCTCCGATTTCAGAAGCGTCGACCTCAACCTGAAAAGGAAGAGCAACATCAGGCTGACGCAACACAGGGGCGGAAGAAAAGCGGCGCTTAAGCTCCCGAAAGGCCTCCACAGCAGCAGGGGACCAATCAGCAACATCAGCACCCTTCTTAGTCAAATCAGTCAATGGTTTAACAACATCAGAAAAACCAGCAATAAATCGACGATAAAAGTTAGCAAAGCCCAAAAATTTCTGAAGACTCTTAAGAGAAGAGGATTGCGTCCAATCACAAATAGCCTGAACCTTGACAGGATCCATCTCGATGGAAGAGGGGGAAAAAATATATCCCAAAAAGGAAATCTTTTGAACCCCAAAAACGCACTTAGAACCCTTCACACACAAGGAATTAGACCGCAAAACCTGAAAAACCCTCCTGACCTGCTGGACATGAGAGTCCCAGTCATCCGAAAAAATCTAAATATCATCCAGATACACAATCATAAATTTATCCAAATAATCACGGAAAATGTCATGCATAAAGGACTGAAATACTGAAGGGGCATTTGAAAGACCAAAAGGCATCACCAAATACTCAAAGTGGCCCTCGGGCGTATTAAATGCGGTTTTCCACTCATCCCCCTGCTTAATTCGCACCAAATTATACGCCCCACGAAGATCTATCTTAGAGAACCACTTGGCCCCCTTTATGCGAGCAAACAAATCAGTCAGCAGTGGCAACGGATATTGATATTTAACCGTGATTTTATTCAAAAGCCGATAATCAATGCACGGCCTCAAAGAGCCATCTTTCTTAGCCACAAAGAAAAAACCGGCTCCTAAGGGAGATGACGAAGGACGAATATGTCCCTTTTCCAAGGACTCCTTTATATATTCTCGCATAGCAGCATGTTCAGGCACAGACAGATTAAATAAACGACCCTTAGGGTATTTACTACCCGGAATCAAATCTATGGCACAATCGCACTCCCGGTGCGGAGGTAATGAACCAAGCTTAGGTTCTTCAAAAACGTCACGATATTCAGTCAAGAATTCAGGAATCTCAGAGGGAATAGATGATGAAATGGAAACCACAGGTACGTCCCCATGCGTCCCCTTACATCCCCAGCTTAACACAGACATAGCTTTCCAGTCAAGGACTGGGTTATGAGATTGCAGCCATGGCAATCCAAGCACCAACACATCATGTAGGTTATACAGCACAAGAAAGCGAATAATCTCCTGGTGATCCGGATTAATCCGCATAGTTGTCCAGTATTGTGGTTTATTGCTAGCCAATGGGGTGGAGTCAATCCCCTTCAGGGGTATAGGAGTTTCAAGAGGCTCCAGATCATACCCACAGCGTTTGGCAAAGGACCAATCCATAAGACTCAAAGCGGCGCCAGAGTCGACATAGGCATCCGCGGTAATAGATGATAAAGAACAAATCAGGGTCACAGATAGAATAAACTTAGACTGTAAAGTGCCAATTGAAACAGACTTATCAAGCTTCTTAGTACGCTTAGAGCATGCTGATATAACATGAGTTGAATCACCGCAATAGAAGCACAACCCATTTTTTCGTCTAAAATTCTGCCGTTCACTTCTGGACAGAATTCTATCACATTGCATATTCTCTGGCGTCTTCTCAGTAGACACCGCCAAATGGTGCACAGGTTTGCGCTCCCGCAGATGCCTATCGATCTGGATAGCCATTGTCATGGACTCATTCAGACCCGCAGGCACAGGGAACCCCACCATAACATCCTTAATGGCATCAGAGAGACCCTCTCTGAAATTCGCCGCCAGGGCGCACTCATTCCACTGAGTAAGCACAGCCCATTTACGGAATTTCTGGCAGTATATTTCAGCTTCGTCTTGCCCCTGAGATAGGGACATCAAGGCCTTTTCCGCCTGAAGTTCTAACTGAGGTTCCTCATAAAGCAACCCCAAGGCCAGAAAAAACGCATCCACATTGAGCAACGCAGGATCCCCTGGAGCCAATGCAAAAGCCCAATCCTGAGGGTCGCCCCGGAGCAAAGAAATCACAATCCTGACCTGCTGAGCAGGATCTCCAGCAGAGCGAGATTTCAGGGACAAAAACAACTTGCAATTATTTTTGAAATTTTGAAAGCAAGATCTATTCCCCGAGAAAAATTCAGGCAAAGGAATTCTAGGTTCAGATATAGGAACATGAACAACAAAATCTTGTAAGTTTTGAACTTTCGTGGTGAGATTATTCAAACCTGCAGCTAAACTCTGAATATCCATTTTAAACAGGTGAACACAGAGCCATTCCAGGATTAGAAGGAGAGAGAGAGAGAAAGGCTGCAATATAGGCAGACTTGCAAGAGATGCAATTACAAGCACACTCAAAACTGAGAAAAAAAAAAAAAAAATCTTCAGCAGACTTCTCTTTTCTCTCCTTTCTCTGTCAATTAATTTAACCCTTTTAGGCCGGTCAAACTGTTATGGTTCTCAATGGCAAGAGAACATAGCCCAGCAAACATATGAACTAGCTCTTGGAAGGATGGAAACTAAACTGACCATGAACTAAACCTGCCGCACAACTAACAGTAGCCGGGTAGTGTAGCCTGCGTTTTATCCCTAGACGCCCAGCGCCGGCCGGAGGACTAACTAATCCTGGCAGAGGAAAATATAGTCCTGGCTCACCTCTAGAGAAATTTCCCCGAAAGGCAGACAGAGGCCCCCACAAATATTGGCGGTGATTTTAGATGAAATGACAAACGTAGTATGAAAATAGGTTTAGCAAAATTGAGGTCCGCTTACTAGATAGCAGAAGACAGAAAGGGCACTTTCATGGTCAGCTGAAAACCCTATCAAAATACCATCCTGAAATTACTTTAAGACTCTAGTATTAACTCATAACATCAGAGTGGCAATTTCAGATCACAAGAGCTTTCCAGACACAGAAACGAAACTACAGCTGTGAACTGGAACAAAATGCAAAAACAAACAAGGACTAAGTCCAACTTAGCTGGGAGTTGTCTAGCAGCAGGAACATGCACAGAAAGGCTTCTGATTACAATGTTGACCGGCATGGAAGTGACAGAGGAGCAAGGCTAAATAGCGACTCCCACATCCTGATGGAAACAGGTGAACAGAGAGGATGATGCACACCAGTTCAATTCCACCAGTGGCCACCGGGGGAGCCCAAAATCCAATTTCACAACAGGCCCCATAAGATGCTCCATACAGACACTTGCCCCTTATAGTGCTGCACACACGTTATGGCCCCATACAGATGCTCCATATAGACACTTGCCCCATATAGTGCTGCACAATCGTTATGGCCCCATACAGATGCTCCGTACAGTCACTGCCCCTTATAGTGCTGCACAATCGTTATGGCCCCATAAGATGCTCCATACAGACACTTGCCCCTTATAGTGCTGCACACACGTTATGGCCCCATACAGATGCTCCATATAGACACTTGCCCCATATAGTGCTGCACAATCGTTATGGCCCCATACAGATGCTCCGTACAGTCACTGCTCCTTATAATGCTGCACAATCGTTATGGCCCCATACAGATGCGCCGTACAGTCACTGCCCCTTATAGTGCTGCACAATCATTATGGCTCCATACAGATGCTCCGTACAGTCACTGCCCCTTATAGTGCTGCACAATCGTTATGGCCCCATGCAGATGCTCCGTATAGTCACTGCCCCTTATAGTGCTGCACATTCGTTATGGCCCCATACAGATGCTCCGTACAATCACTGCTCCTTATAATGCTGCACAATCGTTATGGCCCTATACAGATGCTCCGTACAGTCACTGCCCCTTATAGTGCTGCACAATCGTTATGGCCCCATACAGATGCTCCGTACAGTCACTGCCCCATATGCTTTTGCTGCGATAAAAAAAAAAATCACATACTCACCTCTCTTCGCTCAGGACCCCCGGCACTTTCAATATTTATCTGCTCCTCGTGCGGCTCCATCTTCAGCACTGGAACGAGGAGCGGTAAATATCGCGCAGAGCTGCGCAGCGCTGTATGCTCACCTACTGCTGGCGCTGCGCAGTCCCTGCTTCTTCCAGCGCTGCATCTTCTTCCTGTATTGAGCGGTCACAGTTACCGCTCATTACCGAAATGAATATGCGGCTCCACCTCTATGGGAGGTGGAGTCGCATATTCATTACTGTAATGAGCGGGACCATGTGACCGCTCAGTACAGGAATAATATGCAGCGCTGGAAGAAGCAGGGACTGCACAGCGCCAGCAGTAGGTGAGTATAATTAGAAAGCCCCCGCCCCCCTCCCCTGCCGACCCCCGGGTATGACTCGAGTATAAGCCGAGAGGGGGACTTTCAGCCCCCAAAAATGGCTGAAAATCTCGGCTTATACTCGAGTATATACGGTAGGTTTGGTTTGGTAGGTCTTTTTAAAAATCCGTAAAACCAGCACAATAGTCTGACAACATTATTCCCAGATACCATATGTGAATCAGAAAGGAATGCAGCTATCTTCTCCATGCTGGTCCCATTTAGTTTTAGCTCTTTCCCATCCATTTCAGCTTTTTTCTCAGGCCCCCAGACCTGTTTGAGTCCAGCAGAAAAATATTCGGCTTTCCTAGTGACTTGCATTAGATTAGTTTCACTATACGATCATCACTAGTGTTGAGCGATACCGTCCGATACTTGAAAGTATCGGTATCAGAAAGTATCGGCCGATACCGGCAAAGTATCGGATCCAATCCGATACCGATACCCGATACCAATACAAGTCAATGGGACTCATGTATCGGACGGTATTCCTGATGGTTCCCAGGGTCTGAAGGAGAGGAAACTCTCCTTCAGGCCCTGGGAACCATATTAATGTGTAAAAGAAAGAATTAAAATAAAAAATATTGCTATACTCACCTCTCCGACGCAGCCTGCACCTTACCGAGGGAAGCGGCAGCGTTCTTTGTTTAAAATTCGCGCTTTTCTTTCCTTTACTGAAGTCCCGGCTTGTGATTGGTCGCGTGCCGACCATGTGGCCGGGACGCAACCAATCACAGCAAGCCGTGACGTAATTTCAGGTCCTTCAGGATTTTAAAATTACGTTCCGGCGTTGTGATTGGTTGCGTCGCAGTCACATGGGCAACGCAACCAATCACAGCAAGCCGTGACGTAATTTCAGGTCCTTAAGGATTTTAAAATTACGTCCCGGCTTTGTGATTGGTTGCGTCGCAGTCACATGGGAGACGCAACCAATCACAAGCCGTGACGTCACGGGAGGCTGGATACGCGCGCATTTTAAAATGGGCGCGTGTTTAGCCTCCCGTGACGTCCCGGCTTGTGATTGGTTGTGTCGCGATCAACCAATCACAAGCCGGGAGGCTGGACACGCGCGCATTTTAAAATTTTAAAATGCGCGCGTGTCCAGCCTCCCGGCTTGTGATTGGTTGACCGCGACGCAACCAATCACAAGCCGGGACGTCACGGGAGGCTGGACACGCGCCCATTTTAAAATGCGCGCGTGTCCAGCCTCCCGTGACGTCACGGCTTGTGATTGGTTGCGTCTCCCATGTGACTGCGACGCAACCAATCACAAAGCCGGGACGTAATTTTAAAATCCTTAAGGACCTGAAATTACGTCACGGCTTGCTGTGATTGGTTGCGTTGCCCATGTGACTGCGACGCAACCAATCACAACGCTGGAACGTAATTTTAAAATCCTGAAGGACCTGAAATTACGTCACGGCTTGCTGTGATTGGTTGCGTCCCGGCCACATGGTCGGCACGCGACCAATCACAAGCCGGGACTTCAGTAAAGGAAAGAAAAGTGCGAATTTTAAACAAAGAACGCTGCCGCTTCCCTCGGTAAGGTGCAGGCTGCGTCGGAGAGGTGAGTATAGCAATATTTTTTATTTTAATTCTTTCTTTTACACATTTTTACATTAATGTTGTTTCGATACCGATACCCGATACCACAAAAATATCGGATCTCGGTATCGGAATTCCGATACAGCAAGTATCGGCCGATACCCGATACTTGCAGTATCGGAATGCTCAACACTAATCATCACTAGTTGTTTTACTACAGCATCTGGGTTCTTTTTTTTTTTTCTTGCAAACTGGTAGTTGAGGCCACAATATAAAGAATATATCAGCGGAATATGTGTATACTATATATCTATCACACACATTCTGCTGTTATACTCTAAACCAGGCTTCTAGCATACAGTGGGGAAAAAAAGTATTTAGTCAGCCCCGACTGACTCTGCACGAAGATACGCCACCCCACAGCACAGAGCCCTGACGCTGCACGAAGAGGAGCCGCCGCCCCACAGCACAGCACCCACGTGGCACAAAGAGGAGCAGCCGCCGCCACTTCCCAGCACAGAGACCCCACGCTGCAGCTACAATGAGGTAATGGGGGATACTCCACTCACACTTTCCTGTGAGATGCCCCCTCTTCGTCATCGGGACCACTCCCCCCCACCCACCATATACACATTGGTGTCTGCACCAGGCGTACAAGACGACACCCGGCATATAAGACTACCCCCGACTTTTAAGAAGATTTTCAGGGGTTAAAAAGTCATCTTATACGCCGAAAAATACGGTATTACTTGATCTGTATGGGAGCATTTAAGGATCACAATTAGTGTTGAGCATTCCGATACCGCAAGTATCGGGTATCGGCCGATATTTGCTGTATCGGAATTCCGATACCTAGTTCCGATATTTTTTGTGATATCGGAAATCGGAATCGGAAGTTCCCAGTGTATGGTTCCCAGGGTCTGGAGGAGAGGAGAGTCTCCTTCAGGCCCTGGGATCCATATTCATGTAAAAAATAAAGAATTAAAATAAAAAATATGGATATACTCACCCCTCCGGCGGACCCTGGACCTTAGCGATGTAACCGGCAGCCTCCGTTCCTAAGAATGCAGAGAGTTTAGGACCTGCGATGACGTCGCGGCTTGTGATTGGTCGCGTGAGCGGTCACATGAGTGTTGTGAATTTATCTTTTTGGCTCCCTCTAGTGGTTACTAGTGATTTGACTCTGGGAATGTCTGCTATCCCTTGTATGCTCACCTGGGTCGTTAGGTCAGGGGTGTTGCTATATAAGCTCCCTGGACCTTCAGTTCAATGCCTGGCAACGTTGTAATCAGAGCTAATCTGTTGTGCTCTTGTCTACTGATCCTGGTTCCTGCTAAATTAAGCTAAGTCTGCTTTCTTGCTTTTTGCTATTTGTTTTGTTTGCATTTTTGTCCAGCTTGTACATAATCTTTATCCTAACCTTGCTGGAAGCTCTAGGGAGGCTGGAGTTCTCCCCCCGGGCCGTTAGATGGTTCGGGGGTTCTTGAATCTCCAGTGTGGATTTTTGTTAGGGTTTTCGTTGACCATATAAGTTATCTTACTACATTCTGCTATTAGTAAGTGGGCCTCTCTTTGCTAAACCTAGTTCATCTCTGTGTTTGTCATTTCCTCTTACCTCACCGTTATTATTTGTGGGGGGCTTGTATCCTACTTTTGGGGTCTATTCTCTGGAGGCAAGAGAGGTCTTTGTTTTCCTCTTCTAGGGGTAGTTAGTCCTCCGGCTGGCGCGAGACATCTAGCGACCAACGTAGGCATGTTCCCCGGCTACTTCTAGTGTTGGCGTTAGGAGTAGATATATGGTCAACCCAGTTACCACTGCCCTATGAGCTGGGTTTTTGTACGTCGCAGACTTACTTGTTTCTCTGAGACCCTCGCCATTGGGGTCATAACAGTTTGCCAGGCCAGTATTAAATGTTAAATGCATTGCAGAAGCGGGATTATAAGAAAGAAAGTTCTGAGTTTTTTTTTTTCTCTCTCTCATTTTTTTTTTTCTTTTCCCCTTTACCTCTGAGTGGCTTGTGTTTGCTGCAGACATGAATGTCCAGACCTTGATTACAAGTGTGGACCAGCTTGCTGCTCGTGTGCAGGGCATACAAGATTATGTTATCAGAAGTCCTATGTCAGAACCTAAGATACCGATTCCTGAACCGTTTTCCGGAGACCGATTTAAATTTAGAAATTTCAGGAATAATTGTAAATTGTTTTTGTCCCTGAAACCCTGTTCATCTGGAGACTCCGCTCAGCAAGTAAAAATTGTTATTTCTTTTTTACGGGGCGACCCTCAGGATTGGGCCTTCTCGCTGGCGCCAGGAGATCCGGCATTGGCTGACATTGATGCGTTTTTTCTGGCGCTCGGTTTGCTTTATGAGGAACCCAATCTTGAGATTCAGGCAGAAAAAGCCTTGCTGGCGATGTCTCAGGGCCAGGACGAGGCTGAAGTGTATTGCCAAAAATTTCGGAAATGGTCCGTGCTGACCCAGTGGAACGAGTGTGCATTGACTGCAAATTTTAGAAATGGCCTTTCTGAAGCCATTAAGAATGTGATGGTGGGTTTTCCCATTCCCACAGGTCTGAATGATTCTGGCCCTGGCTATTCAAATCGACCGGCGGTTGCGGGAGCGCAAAACCGCAAATTCCCTCATGGTGTTGTCTGAACAGGCACCTGATTTGATGCAATGTGATAGAATACTGACTAGAAATGAGCGGAAAATTCATAGACGCCAGAATGGCTTGTGTTACTACTGTGGTGATTCTACACATGTTATCTCAGCATGCTCTAAGCGTCTTACTAAGGTTGTTAGTCCGGTCGCCATTGGTAATTTGCAACCTAAATTTATTCTATCTGTAACTTTGATTTGCTCACTGTCATCGTATGCTGTCATGGCGTTTGTGGACTCGGGTGCTGCCCTGAGCCTTATGGATCTGTCATTTGCCAAGCGCTGCGGATTTGTTCTTGAGCCATTGGAAAATCCTATCCCTCTTAGGGGTATTGATTCTACGCCATTGGCAAAAAATAAACCGCAGTTTTGGACACAGGTTACCATGTGCATGACTCCCGAACATCGGGAGGTAATACGTTTTCTTGTTCTGCATAAAATGCATGATTTGGTTGTTTTGGGTTTGCCATGGTTACAGACCCATAATCCAGTCTTGGACTGGAAGGCTATGTCAGTGTCAAGTTGGGGCTGCCATGGAATTCATGGATATTCCCTGCCCTTGTCTATTGCTTCTTCTACGCCTTCGGAAGTTCCGGCGTATTTGTCTGATTATCAGGATGTCTTCAGCGAGTCTAAGTCCAGTGCACTGCCTCCTCATAGGGAATGTGACTGTGCAATAGATTTGATTCCTGGCAGTAAGTTCCCCAAGGGGAGACTGTTTAATCTGTCGGTACCTGAACATACCGCGATGCGTTCATATATCAAGGAGTCTCTTGAGAAGGGGCATATCCGTCCTTCTTCTTCCCCTCTTGGTGCGGGATTCTTTTTTGTGGCCAAAAAGGACGGATCTTTGAGGCCTTGTATTGACTATCGGCTTTTAAATAAGATCACTGTCAAATTTCAGTATCCTTTGCCGCTGTTGTCAGATTTGTTTGCCCGGATTAAAGGTGCCAAGTGGTTCACCAAGATAGACCTTCGTGGTGCGTACAACCTTGTGCGCATTAGGCAGGGCGATGAATGGAAAACCGCTTTCAATACGTCCGAAGGTCATTTTGAGTACTTGGTGATGCCATTTGGGCTCTCTAATGCACCTTCAGTTTTTCAGTCCTTCATGCATGACATTTTCCGGAAGTATCTGGATAAATTTTTGATTGTTTATCTGGATGATATTCTGTTTTTTTCTGATGATTGGGACTCGCATGTGGAGCAGGTCAGGATGGTTTTTGAGATTCTGCGTGAAAATTCTTTGTTTGTAAAAGGCTCAAAGTGTCTCTTTGGTGTACAGAAGGTTCCCTTTTGGGGTTCATTTTTTCCCCTTCTGCTGTGGAGATGGATCCAGTCAAGGTCCGAGCTATTCATGATTGGACTCAACCCTCGTCAGTTAAGAGTCTTCAGAAGTTCTTGGGTTTTGCTAACTTCTACCGTCGTTTTATCGCAAATTTCTCTAGCGTTGTTAAACCGCTGACGGATATGACCAAGAAAGGCTCTGATGTAGCTAACTGGGCTCCTGCTGCCGTGGAGGCTTTCCAGGAGTTGAAACGCCGGTTTACTTCGGCGCCTGTTTTGTGCCAGCCTGACGTCTCACTTCCCTTTCAGGTTGAGGTGGATGCTTCGGAGATTGGGGCAGGGGCCGTTTTGTCGCAGAGAGGCCCTGGTTGCTCTACTATGAGACCTTGTGCCTTTTTCTCTAGGAAGTTTTCGCCGGCAGAGCGAAATTATGATGTGGGCAATCGGGAGTTGTTGGCCATGAAGTGGGCATTTGAGGAGTGGCGTCATTGGCTCGAGGGTGCTAAGCATCGTGTGGTGGTCTTGACTGATCACAAAAATCTGATGTATCTCGAGTCTGCTAAACGCCTGAATCCTAGACAGGCCCGCTGGTCATTGTTTTTCTCCCGTTTTGACTTTGTGGTCTCGTATTTATCAGGTTCTAAGAATGTGAAGGCCGATGCTCTGTCTAGGAGCTTTGTGCCTGATGCTCCTGGAGTCGCTAAACCTGTGGGTATTCTTAAGGAAGGAGTTATCGTGTCTGCTATTTCTCCAGATCTGCGACGTGTGTTGCAGAGATTTCAGGCTGGTAGGCCTGACTCTTGTCCACCTGACAGATTGTTTGTGCCTGCTAGATGGACCAGCAGAGTCATTTCCGAGGTTCATTCCTCGGTGTTGGCAGGGCACCCGGGAATTTTTGGCACCAGAGATCTGGTGGCCAGGTCCTTTTGGTGGCCTTCCTTGTCAAGGGATGTGCGGTCATTTGTGCAGTCCTGTGGTACTTGTGCCCGAGCTAAGCCTTCCTGCTCTCATGCCAGCGGGTTGCTCTTGCCCTTGCCTGTCCCGAAGAGACCTTGGACACACATCTCTATGGATTTCATTTCTGATCTTCCAGTGTCTCAGGGCATGTCTGTCATCTGGGTGATATGTGATCGTTTCTCCAAGATGGTCCATTTGGTTCCTTTGCCTAAGCTGCCCTCCTCTTCTGATCTGGTTCCTGTGTTCTTCCAGAACGTGGTTCGTTTGCACGGCATTCCTGAGAATATTGTGTCGGACAGAGGATCCCAGTTTGTTTCCAGGTTCTGGCGATCCTTTTGTGGTAGGATGGGCATTGAGTTGTCGTTTTCATCCGCTTTCCATCCCCAGACTAACGGACAAACGGAGCGAACTAATCAGACTCTGGAGGCTTATTTGAGGTGTTTTGTCTCTTCTGATCAGGATGATTGGGTGACCTTCTTGCCGTTGGCTGAATTTGCCCTTAATAATCGGGCTAGTTCCGCCACCTTGGTTTCGCCATTTTTCTGCAACTCTGGTTTCCATCCTCGTTTTTCCTCGGGACATGTGGAGCCTTCTGACTGTCCTGGGGTGGATTCCGTGGTGGATAGGTTGCAGCGGATCTGGAGTCATGTGGTGGACAACTTGAAGTTGTCACAGGAGAAGGCTCAGCGTTTTGCCAACCGCCGCCGCGGTGTGGGTCCTCGACTTCGCGTTGGGGATTTGGTATGGCTGTCTTCTCGATTTGTTCCTATGAAGGTCTCCTCTCCCAAATTTAAACCTCGCTTCATTGGTCCTTACAAGATATTGGAAATCATTAATCCTGTATCCTTTCGCCTGGATCTTCCGGTGTCGTTTGCCATTCACAACGTATTTCATAGGTCCTTGTTGCGGCGGTACGTTGTGCCTGTGGTTCCTTCTGCTGAGCCTCCTGCTCCGGTGTTGGTTGAGGGCGAGTTGGAGTACGTGGTGGAGAAGATCTTAGATTCTTGTCTCTCCAGGCGGAGGCTTCAGTACCTGGTCAAGTGGAAGGGCTATGGTCAGGAGGATAATTCCTGGGTGGTCGCCTCTGATGTGCATGCGGCCGATTTGGTTTGTGCCTTTCACACCGCTCATCCTGATCGCCCTGGTGGTCTTGGTGAGGGTTCGGTGACCCCTCACTAAGGGGGGGGTACTGTTGTGAATTTATCTTTTTGGCTCCCTCTAGTGGTTACTAGTGATTTGACTCTGGGAATGTCTGCTATCCCTTGTATGCTCACCTGGGTCGTTAGGTCAGGGGTGTTGCTATATAAGCTCCCTGGACCTTCAGTTTAATGCCTGGCAACGTTGTAATCAGAGCTAATCTGTTGTGCTCTTGTCTACTGATCCTGGTTCCTGCTAAATTAAGCTAAGTCTGCTTTCTTGCTTTTTGCTATTTGTTTTGTTTGCATTTTTGTCCAGCTTGTACATAATCTTTATCCTAACCTTGCTGGAAGCTCTAGGGAGGCTGGAGTTCTCCCCCCGGGCCGTTAGACGGTTCGGGGGTTCTTGAATCTCCAGTGTGGATTTTTGTTAGGGTTTTCGTTGACCATATAAGTTATCTTACTACATTCTGCTATTAGTAAGTGGGCCTCTCTTTGCTAAACCTAGTTCATCTCTGTGTTTGTCATTTCCTCTTACCTCACCGTTATTATTTGTGGGGGGCTTGTATCCTACTTTTGGGGTCTATTCTCTGGAGGCAAGAGAGGTCTTTGTTTTCCTCTTCTAGGGGTAGTTAGTCCTCCGGCTGGCGCGAGAGATCTAGCGACCAACGTAGGCATGTTCCCCGGCTACTTCTAGTGTTGGCGTTAGGAGTAGATATATGGTCAACCCAGTTACCACTGCCCTATGAGCTGGGTTTTTGTACGTCGCAGACTTACTTGTTTCTCTGAGACCCTCGCCATTGGGGTCATAACACATGAGTGGTCACGCGACCAATCACAAGCCGCGACGTCATCGAAGGTCCTTAACTCTGCATTCTTAAGAACGGATGCACCGCTAAGAGCAGGGGCCGCCGGAGGGGTGAGTACAGGGCCGGACTGGGACTAAAATTCAGCCCTGGCATTTGAAGTTACACAGGCCCACTTGTCACATGGTGACTGTATAATATCTTTGTACACTTGTAGGCTACAAGAAGTGAGGGGAGTGTAACACGACTATATAACATATCATTACAGCTGTATCCAGCATTACAGCTCAGCCCCCATAGAATGTAATACAGCACAGCCCCCATAGAATGTAATACAGCCAGCCCCCATAGACTATAATACAGCACAGCCCCATAGAATGTAATGCTGCACAGCCCCCATAGAATGTAATACAGCACAGCCCCCATAGAATGTAATACAGCCAGCCCCCATAGACTATAATACAGCACAGCCCCATAGAATGTAATGCTGCACAGCCCCCATAGAATGTAATGCAGCACAGCCCCCATAGAATGTAATGCAGCACAGCCCCATAGAATGTAATACAGCCAGCCCCCATAGAATGTAATACAGCCAGCGCCCATAGAATGTAATACAGCCAGCCCCCATAGAATGTAATGCAGCACAGCCCCCATAGAATGTAATGCAGCACAGCCCCCATAGAATGTAATGCAGCCAGCCCCCATAGAATGTAATGCAGCACAGCCCCCATAGAATGTAATGCAGCACAGCCCCCATAGAATGTAATGCAGCCAGCCACCATAGAATGTAATACAGCCAGCCACCATACAATATAATGCAGCACAGCCCCATAGAATGTAATGCAGCACAGCCCCCATACAATATAATGCAGCACAGCCCCATAGAATGTAATGCAGCACAGCCCCATAGAATGTAATGCAGCACAGCCCCATAGAATGTAATGCAGCACAGCCCCCATACAATATAATGCAGCACAGGCCCATAGAATGGAATGCAGCACAGCCCCATAGAATATAATGCAGCACAGGCCCATAGAATATAATGCAGCACAGGCCCATAGAATATAATGCAGCACAGCCCCATAGAATATAATGCAGCACAGGCCCATAGAATATAATGCAGCACAGGCCCATAGAATATAATGCAGCACAGGCCCATAGAATGGAATGCAGCACAGCCCCATAGAATATAATGCAGCACAGGCCCATAGAATACAATTCAGCACAGGCCCATAGAATATAATGCAGCACAGGCCCATAGAATATAATGCAGCACAGCCCCATAGAATATAATGCAGCACAGCCCCATAGAATATAATGCAGCACAGGCCCATAGAATATAATGCAACACAGGCCCATAGAATGGAATGCAGCACAGCCCCATAGAATATAATGCTGCACAGGCCCATAGAATATAATGAGGCACAGGCCCATAGAATACAATGCAGCACAGGCCCATAGAATATAATGCAGCACAGCTCCACAGAATGGAATGCAGCACAGGCCCATAGAATGGAATGCAGCACAGGCCCATAGAATACAATGCAGCACAGGCCCATAGAATATAATGCAGCACAGGCCAATAGAATGGAATGCAGCACAGCCCCATAGAATATAATGCAGCACAGGCCCATAGAATGGAATGCAGCACAGGCCCATAGAATGGAATGCAGCACAGCCCCATAGAATATAATGCTGCACAGGCCCATAGAATATAATGAGGCACAGGCCCATAGAATACAATGCAGCACAGGCCCATAGAATATAATGCAGCACAGCTCCACAGAATGGAATGCAGCACAGGCCCATAGAATGGAATGCAGCACAGGCCCATAGAATACAATGCAGCACAGGCCCATAGAATATAATGCAGCACAGGCCAATAGAATGGAATGCAGCACAGCCCCATAGAATATAATGCAGCACAGGCCCATAGAATGGAATGCAGCACAGGCCCATAGAATGGAATGCAGCACAGGCCCATAGAATACAATGCAGCACAGGCCCATAGAATATAATGCAGCACAGGCCCATAGAATGGAATGCAGCACAGCCCCATAGAATATAATGCAGCACAGCCCCATAGAATATAATGCAGCACAGCCCCATAGAATATAATGCAGCACAGGCCCATAGAATATAATGCAGCACAGGCCCATAGAATATAATGCAGCACAGGCCCATAGAATATAATGCAGCACAGGCCCATAGAATGGAATGCAGCACAGCCCCATAGAATATAATGCAGCACAGGCCCATAGAATATAATGCAGCACAGGCCCATAGAATATAATGCAGCACAGCCCCATAGAATATAATACAGCACAGGTCCATAGAATGGAATGCAGCACAGCCCCATAGAATGGAATGCAGCACAGGCCCATAGAATGGAATGCAGCACAGGCCCATAGAATGGAATGCAGCACAGGCCCATAGAATACAATGCAGCACAGGCCCATAGAATATAATGCAGCACAGGCCCATAGAATGGAATGCAGCACAGCCCCATAGAATATAATGCAGCACAACCCCATAGAATATAATGCAGCACAGCCCCATAGAATATAATGCAGCACAGCCCCATAGAATATAATGCAGCACAGGCCCATAGAATATAATGCAGCACAGGCCCATAGAATATAATGCAGCACAGGCCAGGCCCATAGAATGGAATGCAGCACAGCCCCATAGAATATAATGCAGCACAGGCCCATAGAATATAATGCAGCACAGGCCCATAGAATATAATGCAGCACAGCCCCATAGAATGGAATGCAGCACAGGCCCATAGAATACAATGCAGCACAGACCCATAGAATATAATGCAGCACAGGCCCATAGAATGGAATGCAGCCAGCCCCATAGAATATAATGCAGCAGAGGCCCATAGAATGGAATGCAGCACAGCCCCATAGAATATAATGCAGCAGAGGCCCATAGAATGGAATGCAGCACAGCCCCCCCCCCATAGCTCCACAATCCAGTCATCACTCATTGATAAAAAAAAAACAAAAAAACACTCTACTCACCTTTCCTCCTGCCCCGCGCTGCTCTGGCTCTGGTCTCAGCAGTCGCTGTCTGCCCGCCCGGTCACACAGCAGGTGCGCGATGATATGACGTCATCGCGCACCCGCAGTATCAGCGGCAGGCAGAGCAGGGAATGATGGGAGAGGAAGCGTCAGCAGACGCTCTCTCCTCCATCATTGCATACAACTGTACCGGCGTCTATGACGCCAGTATAGTTGAATGCGGGGCCGGGAGTGCGCCGACAGCGGGGAGAGTGTGCCGACAGCGGCACACTCGAGCGGCCCACTACTGCCACCGGCCCTTCTGGCATTTGCCAGAACTGCCCGATGGCCAGTCCGGCCCTGGGGGAGTATATCAATATTTTTTATTTTTATTCTTTATTTTATACATGAATATGGATCCCAGGGCCTGAAGGAGAGTTTCCTCTACTTCAGACCCTGGGAACCATTCCGATATTTTGTGTCCCATTGATATGCATTGGTATCGGGTATCGGTATCGGTATCGGTATCGGCATCGGCGAGATCCGATATTTTGCCGGTATCGGCCGATCCAATCTGATACCGATACCTTTGCATATCGGAAGGTATCGCTCAACACTAATCACAATACTGCATTATGCACTTTATTTAACTGGTGAACCTGAATATTCCATATGCACACTTAATTAACTGAGATTTATATAGCTAAAACCAGTGTATATCAGTGAGATCCTCTATGTGGTTCAACTATATAGTTTGCCATGGGTATTCAGAAGGTTAAGTGCTGCTACAACTCTTTACACACTATTTAATAGCTAAGTGCAACTTAGTAACCCTCACTGCACAAGCACACCTATACCATCGTATATTATGTGGGGACTTTGTAGGCTACTCACCTTGTTAAAGTTCAATCTTGAATTACTGTGATGTTTATTCTTATGTGTGGAGGCCTATTACAGCCACAATATACCAACTTTTGAAAGTCTGCGCCCTGGTTTAACTCATTTCATCTTGTGCAAGGAGGTGATACATGGAACTATGCTGATAATTAGAGTTGAGGGATGTATATGATGATTTAAATTATTTATGGGTGCGCTATAGTATTGGGCAGTTGTATGTGTATTGTATCTCCATTTTTATATGGTCTTGTACCATTTTAGATTTTTTCTAATAAAATTGATCTATTTTACCGTATGGCATTGGCTTCTCTTTTCTGTTTGGATTTTGGATTGCTTTAGAAGCGCCTGTGATTAAGCCTTTCATTTGTAGGATTATAAAATGTTGTTTTAGCCCAAAGTTTTTAATTTTTCTAAAAGCTAAAAGAATTTTTTTTCACAACAAATTGAGTGCGCCAATACCCTACCTGTAATCGGGAAATATTTTTCAGGCACAGTGCAAAGCTCAAAAGGCAAAGAGCGCCGGATTTTACTGTTATGGTTTGCAGGTGCCAAGACCCACTGGGAGAGCCCATGAAGTGCCAAATCAGCAGAATCCCCCATAAGTAATGCCATTTTGCGAGCTACACCTAACAAAGAATTCATCTAGGGGTGCAGTGATCATATTGACACCATGGGTGTGTCACAAAATTTTATAACATTGGCAGTAAAGTCAAAATAACGGCATTTTTAAGACCAAAATTTTGTTTTAGCTAAAGATTTTACATTTTCACACAATAAGTGGGTAAAAATAACACCAACATTTTTCACACAATTTCTACTGAATGAGGCAATACCCCATATGTGGCTGTACAGTACTACCTAGCCATACAGAGAGACTCGGGAGGAATGGAGCGCTATTTGCTTATTCAAGTGAATGGGTCTGTGCACATGTCAGTGTGTTTCCACTATGCCTTCTCTATTCAGAGGACCCAGCTGAGATACTTGTGAATACCTAAAGGACTTTGGTGAGACCTTTCCTATTATTCTCCAATATAAGTGGTATAACTGCATCTGACTGTCACGTGGATTGATATTAGGCAAGTTAAAGGGAGTGTGAGGGAAGGCCAGGGCTGTAGTCGTGGTTGAGATTATTAGCAGGTCTTGCACACCTTGGCCTCCCTTCACATGCAGATAATGTCCCGTTGTCAATGTACTTGCCTCTTTATTGCTTGCACCGTCTGGGCCTTTTCTCCATTGCCTAAGGTCCCCTCCGGTCATTTGCGTACAAACAGAGGCACCATCCAGTTGCAACTTGAAACTTAAAACTTTACTTTTCTTCTTTGCACAGCACATCCTTAACAGACACAGAAATTGCATAGGGTTCCTTACGGCTCACACTTTCCAGTTTCCCTTCACTCTTCCCTTGGTCCTTCAGTATGTACCTGGATCATACCGCCTCTTGCGGTAATGTAGCATCCTCCCTGTCCAAATTCTCTGAGCTTGGGGGTTCCCTCATCCGTTTCACGACAGATCTGAGGGCATCAGCCCTGCGATGATCTGCCACATATTGAGCGACCTGCATCCCCATACTGCTGTGGACCCCCTGCTACTTCTGCTTCACCACTGCTGTACCCTGTGCTGGTTCAGCTGCACTTCTGTCCTCCAAGCCCTAGATGGCTGGGTCCTTCCCTTTAACATTATGGGGCTTCTGGATGGCTCAGGCTCACAGCCCACCCGAGCTGTACGGGCTCTGAACTAACTAGGGAATTGTTCCTGCCTTATCCCCAGTTAACCCCTCCTGCAGTTAACTATTTACACCACTTATTATAATAAGGCGTTATGGGCCCCATCTAGTGGGCCGAACAAGGTACTACTCTTTCCCTATGTTAATCATTATATGTTAACAAAACATATACACTGCTCAAAAAAATAAACGGAATACTAAAATCCCACATCCTAGATATCCCTGAATGACATATTTCAGTTGTAATACATTACATAGTGGAATGTGTTGAGAACAATAAAACCTAAAAATTATCAACGTTAATCATAGCTAATATAACACAGCGGTCTGGAGTTGGAATGATGCTCAAAATCAAAGTGGAAAATGAAGTTACTGGCTGATCCAACTTCAGTGGAAATGCCTCAAGACTAGGAAATGATGCTCAGTAGTGTGTGTGGCCTCCACGTACCTGTATGACCTCCAAACAATGCCTGGGCATGCTCCTGATGAGGCGGCGGATGGTCTCCTGAGGGACCTCCATCCAGACCAGGACTAAAGCATCTGCCAACTCCTGGAAGTCTGTGATGCAACGTGACGTTGGTGGTTGGTGCAAGACATGATGTCTCAGATGTGTTCAATCGGACTCAGGTCTGGGGAATGGGCGGGCCAGTCCATAGCTTCAATGCCTTCATCTTGCAGCAACTGCTGACACACTCCAGCCACATGAGGTCTTGCATTGTCCTGCATTAGAAGGAACTCAGGGCCAACCGCATCAGCATATGGTCTCACAAGGGTCTGAGGTTCTCATCTCGGTGCCTAATGGCAGTCAGGCTATCTCTGGTGTGCACATGGAAGGCTGTGGCCAAACAAAGAAATGCCACCCCACACCATTACTGACCCACTGCCAAACCAGTCATGCTGAAGGATGTTGCAGGCAGCAGATCGCTCTCTACGGCATTTCCAGACTCTGTCACGACTGTCACATGTGCTCAGTGTGAACCTGCTTTCATCTGTAAAGAGCACAGGGTACCAGTGGTGAATTTGCCAATCCTGGTGTTCTGTGGCAAATGTCAAGTGTCCTGCATGGTGTTGGGCTGTGAGCACAACCCCCATCTGTGGACATTGGACACTCAGACCATCCTCATGGAGTCGGTTTCTAACCGTTTGTGCAGACATATGCACATTTATGGCCTGCTGGGGGTCATTTTGCAGGGCTCTGGCAGTGCTCCTCCTGTTCTTCCTTGCATAAAGGCTAAGGTAGCTGTCCTGCAGCTGGGTTGTTGCCCTCCTACGGCCCCCTCCACATCTCCTGGTGTACTGGCCTGTCTCCTGGTAGCACCTCCAGCCTCTCGACACTATGCTGACAGACACAGCAAACCTTCTTGCCACAGCTCGCATTGTTGTGCCATCCTGGATGAGCTGCACTATGTGAGCCACTTGTGTGGGTTGTAGAGTCTGTCTCATGCTACCATGAGTTTGAAAGTACAGCCAATATTCAAAAGTGACCAAAATATCAGCCAGAAAGCATTGGTACCGAGATGTGGTCTGTGGTCCCCACCTGCAGAACTGTCATGTTCCCAATGGCAGGGAATTAAACACATAACACGGGCAAAAACAGGACGAGCTCTAGGGTGATGGAACCTGAGCTGACCGCGATCCTGAACCTCAACACTCAACTAACAGCAGCCGGGGAACGTTCCTGGGGGGACTCTAGACATCTCGCGCCAGCCGGAGATCTAGCTACCCCTATCAGAAGAATCACAGACCTATCTTGCCTCCAGAGAAATATTCCCACAGAAATAGCAGCCCCCCACATATAATGACGGTGAAATGAGAGGAAGGCACAAACGTAGCTATGAAAACAGATTCAGCAAAATGAGGCCCGCTTAAGCTAGATAGCAGAGGATACAAAAGGTGAACTGCGCGGTCAGCTTAAAACCCTTCAAAATACCATCCTGAAATTACTTGAACTCATGTGCCAACTCATGGTACATGAGTGGTAATTTCAGCCCACTAGAGCAACCAGCAGCAGAGAATTACATATCTGCAAGCTGGACTAAAAACATGAAAGCAAACATGAAACAGGGAAATCCAGACTTAGCTTGTCTTGAAGGCCTAGGAGCAGGTAGCAAAGGTAACAGAGACACACTGATACATTGATAGCCAGCAAGGGAATGACAGGAAAGCCAGGTTAAATAGGAAACACCCAGCCTCTGATGGACAGGTGGAAACCAGAGACCGCAACCCACCAAAGTCACCCAGTACCAGTTGTAACCACCAGAGGGAGCCCAAAAACAGAATCCACAACAGTAGCCCCCCCTTGAGGAGGGGTCACCGAACCCTCATGAGAACCCCCCCAGGGCGATCAGGATGAGCTCTATGGAAGGCGCGGACCAAATCAGTCGCATGAACATCAGAGGCGACCACCCAGGAATTATCCTCCTGACCATAACCCTTCCACTTAACCAAATACTGGAGTTTACGTCTGGAAATACGAGAATCCAAGATCTTCTCAACAACATACTCCAATTCTCCCTCCACCAGCACCGGAGCAGGAGGCTCAACCGAAGGAACAACGGGCACCTCATACCTCCGCAATAACGACCGATGGAACACATTATGAATAGCAAACGATGCTGGGAGATCCAAACGAAAAGATACAGGGTTAAGAATCTCCAAGATCTTATAAGGACCGATGAACCGAGGCTTGAACTTAGGAGAAGTGTTATGGTTCTCAATGGCAAGAGAACATAGCCCAGCAAACATACGAACTAGCTCTTGGAAGGATGGAAACTAAACTGACCATGAACTAAACCTGCCGCACAACTAACAGTAGCCGGGTAGCGTAGCCTGCGTTTTATCCCTAGACGCCCAGCGCCGGCCGGAGGACTAACTAATCCTGGCAGAGGAAAATATAGTCCTGGCTCACCTCTAGAGAAATTTCCCCGAAAGGCAGACAGAGGCCCCCACAAATATTGGCGGTGATTTTAGATGAAATGACAAACGTAGTATGAAAATAGGTTTAGCAAAATTGAGGTCCGCTTACTAGATAGCAGGAAGACAGAAAGGGCACTTTCATGGTCAGCTGAAAACCCTATCAAAATACCATCCTGAAATTACTTTAAGACTCTAGTATTAACTCATAACATCAGAGTGGCAATTTCAGATCACAAGAGCTTTCCAGACACAGAAACGAAACTACAGCTGTGAACTGGAACAAAATGCAAAAACAAACAAGGACTAAGTCCAACTTAGCTGGGAGTTGTCTAGCAGCAGGAACATGCACAGAAAGGCTTCTGATTACAATGTTGACCGGCATGGAAGTGACAGAGGAGCAAGGCTAAATAGCGACTCCCACATCCTGATGGAAACAGGTGAACAGAGAGGATGATGCACACCAGTTCAATTCCACCAGTGGCCACCGGGGGAGCCCAAAATCCAATTTCACAACAGTACCCCCCCCTCAAGGAGGGGGCACCGAACCCTCACCAGAACCACCAGGGCGATCAGGATGAGCCCTATGAAAGGCACGGACCAAATCGGAGGCATGAACATCAGAGGCAGTCACCCAAGAATTATCCTCCTGACCGTATCCCTTCCATTTGACCAGATACTGGAGTTTCCGTCTGGAAACACGGGAGTCCAAGATTTTTTCCACAACGTACTCCAACTCGCCCTCAACCAACACCGGAGCAGGAGGCTCAACGGAAGGCACAACCGGTACCTCATACCTGCGCAATAATGACCGATGAAAAACATTATGAATAGAAAAAGATGCAGGGAGGTCCAAACGGAAGGACACAGGGTTAAGAATCTCCAATATCTTGTACGGGCCGATGAACCGAGGCTTAAACTTGGGAGAAGAAACCCTCATAGGGACAAAACGAGAAGACAACCACACCAAGTCCCCAACACAAAGCCGAGGACCAACCCGACGCCGGCGGTTGGCAAAAAGCTGAGTCTTCCCCTGGGACAACTTCAAATTGTCCACTACCTGCCCCCAAATCTGATGCAACCTCTCCACCACATCATCCACTCCAGGACAATCCGAAGATTCCACCTGACCAGAAGAAAATCGAGGATGAAACCCCGAATTACAGAAAAAGGGAGACACCAAGGTGGCAGAACTGGCCCGATTATTGAGGGCAAACTCCGCTAAAGGCAAAAAAGCAACCCAATCATCCTGATCTGCAGACACAAAACACCTCAAATATGTCTCCAAGGTCTGATTCGTCCGCTCGGTCTGGCCATTAGTCTGAGGATGGAAAGCAGACGAGAAAGACAAATCTATGCCCATCCTAGCACAGAATGCTCGCCAAAATCTAGACACGAATTGGGTACCTCTGTCAGAAACGATATTCTCCGGAATACCATGCAAACGGACCACATTTTGAAAAAACAGAGGAACCAACTCGGAAGAAGAAGGCAACTTAGGCAGGGGAACCAAATGGACCATCTTAGAGAAACGATCACACACCACCCAGATGACAGACATCTTCTGAGAAACAGGAAGATCCGAAATAAAATCCATCGAGATGTGCGTCCAGGGCCTCTTCGGGATAGGCAAGGGCAACAACAATCCACTAGCCCGAGAACAACAAGGCTTGGCCCGAGCACAAACGTCACAAGACTGCACGAAGCCTCGCACATCTCGAGACAGGGAAGGCCACCAGAAGGACCTTGCCACCAAATCCCTGGTACCAAAGATTCCAGGATGACCTGCCAACGCAGAAGAATGAACCTCAGAAATGACTTTACTGGTCCAATCATCAGGAACAAACAGTCTACCAGGTGGGCAACGATCAGGTCTATCCGCCTGAAACTCCTGCAAAGCCCGCCGCAGGTCTGGAGAAACGGCAGACAATATCACTCCATCCTTAAGGATACCTGTAGGTTCAGAATTACCAGGGGAGTCAGGCTCAAAACTCCTAGAAAGGGCATCCGCCTTAACATTCTTAGAACCCGGCAGGTAGGACACCACAAAATTAAACCGAGAGAAAAACAACGACCAGCGCGCCTGTCTAGGATTCAGGCGTCTGGCGGACTCAAGATAAATTAGATTTTTGTGGTCAGTCAATACCACCACCTGATGTCTAGCCCCCTCAAGCCAATGACGCCACTCCTCAAAAGCCCACTTCATGGCCAAAAGCTCCCGATTCCCAACATCATAATTACGCTCGGCGGGCGAAAATTTACGCGAGAAAAAAGCACAAGGTCTCATCACGGAGCAATCGGAACTTCTCTGCGACAAAACCGCCCCAGCTCCGATTTCAGAAGCGTCGACCTCAACCTGAAAAGGAAGAGCAACATCAGGCTGACGCAACACAGGGGCGGAAGAAAAGCGGCGCTTAAGCTCCCGAAAGGCCTCCACAGCAGCAGGGGACCAATCAGCAACATCAGCACCCTTCTTAGTCAAATCAGTCAATGGTTTAACAACATCAGAAAAACCAGCAATAAATCGACGATAAAAGTTAGCAAAGCCCAAAAATTTCTGAAGACTCTTAAGAGAAGAGGGTTGCGTCCAATCACAAATAGCCTGAACCTTGACAGGATCCATCTCGATGGAAGAGGGGGAAAAAATATATCCCAAAAAGGAAATCTTTTGAACCCCAAAAACGCACTTAGAACCCTTCACACACAAGGAATTAGACCGCAAAACCTGAAAAACCCTCCTGACCTGCTGGACATGAGAGTCCCAGTCATCCGAAAAAATCAAAATATCATCCAGATACACAATCATAAATTTATCCAAATAATCACGGAAAATGTCATGCATAAAGGACTGAAAGACTGAAGGGGCATTTGAAAGACCAAAAGGCATCACCAAATACTCAAAGTGGCCCTCGGGCGTATTAAATGCGGTTTTCCACTCATCCCCCTGCTTAATTCGCACCAAATTATACGCCCCACGAAGATCTATCTTAGAGAACCACTTGGCCCCCTTTATGCGAGCAAACAAATCAGTCAGCAGTGGCAACGGATATTGATATTTAACCGTGATTTTATTCAAAAGCCGATAATCAATGCACGGCCTCAAAGAGCCATCTTTCTTAGCCACAAAGAAAAAACCGGCTCCTAAGGGAGATGACGAAGGACGAATATGTCCCTTTTCCAAGGACTCCTTTTTATATTCTCGCATAGCAGCATGTTCAGGCACAGACAGATTAAATAAACGACCCTTAGGGTATTTACTACCCGGAATCAAATCTATGGCACAATCGCACTCCCGGTGCGGAGGTAATGAACCAAGCTTAGGTTCTTCAAAAACGTCACGATATTCAGTCAAGAATTCAGGAATCTCAGAGGGAATAGATGATGAAATGGAAACCACAGGTACGTCCCCATACGTCCCCTTACATCCCCAGCTTAACACAGACATAGCTTTCCAGTCAAGGACTGGGTTATGAGATTGCAGCCATGGCAATCCAAGCACCAACACATCATGTAGGTTATACAGCACAAGAAAGCGAATAATCTCCTGGTGATCCGGATTAATCCGCATAGTTACTTGTGTCCAGTATTGTGGTTTATTGCTAGCCAATGGGGTGGAGTCAATCCCCTTCAGGGGTATAGGAGTTTCAAGAGGCTCCAGATCATACCCACAGCGTTTGGCAAAGGACCAATCCATAAGACTCAAAGCGGCGCCAGAGTCGACATAGGCATCCGCGGTAATAGATGATAAAGAACAAATCAGGGTCACAGATAGAATAAACTTAGACTGTAAAGTGCCAATTGAAACAGACTTATCAAGCTTCTTAGTACGCTTAGAGCATGCTGATATAACATGAGTTGAATCACCGCAATAGAAGCACAACCCATTTTTTCGTCTAAAATTCTGCCGTTCACTTCTGGACAGAATTCTATCACATTGCATATTCTCTGGCGTCTTCTCAGTAGACACCGCCAAATGGTGCACAGGTTTGCGCTCCCGCAGATGCCTATCGATCTGGATAGCCATTGTCATGGACTCATTCAGACCCGCAGGCACAGGGAACCCCACCATAACATCCTTAATGGCATCAGAGAGACCCTCTCTGAAATTCGCCGCCAGGGCGCACTCATTCCACTGAGTAAGCACAGCCCATTTACGGAATTTCTGGCAGTATATTTCAGCTTCGTCTTGCCCCTGAGATAGGGACATCAAGGCCTTTTCCGCCTGAAGTTCTAACTGAGGTTCCTCATAAAGCAACCCCAAGGCCAGAAAAAACGCATCCACATTGAGCAACGCAGGATCCCCTGGAGCCAATGCAAAAGCCCAATCCTGAGGGTCGCCCCGGAGCAAAGAAATCACAATCCTGACCTGCTGAGCAGGATCTCCAGCAGAGCGAGATTTCAGGGACAAAAACAACTTGCAATTATTTTTGAAATTTTGAAAGCAAGATCTATTCCCCGAGAAAAATTCAGGCAAAGGAATTCTAGGTTCAGATATAGGAACATGAACAACAAAATCTTGTAAGTTTTGAACTTTCGTGGTGAGATTATTCAAACCTGCAGCTAAACTCTGAATATCCATTTTAAACAGGTAAACACAGAGCCATTCCAGGATTAGAAGGAGAGAGAGAGAGAGAAAGGCTGCAATATAGGCAGACTTGCAAGAGATTCAATTACAAGCACACTCAGAACTGAGAAAAAAAAAAAATAAAATCTTCAGCAGACTTCTCTTTTCTCTCCTTTCTCTGTCAATTAATTTAACCCTTTTAGGCCGGTCAAACTGTTATGGTTCTCAATGGCAAGAGAACATAGCCCAGCAAACATACGAACTAGCTCTTGGAAGGATGGAAACTAAACTGACCATGAACTAAACCTGCCGCACAACTAACAGTAGCCGGGTAGCGTAGCCTGCGTTTTATCCCTAGACGCCCAGCGCCGGCCGGAGGACTAACTAATCCTGGCAGAGGAAAATATAGTCCTGGCTCACCTCTAGAGAAATTTCCCCGAAAGGCAGACAGAGGCCCCCACAAATATTGGCGGTGATTTTAGATGAAATGACAAACGTAGTATGAAAATAGGTTTAGCAAAATTGAGGTCCGCTTACTAGATAGCAGGAAGACAGAAAGGGCACTTTCATGGTCAGCTGAAAACCCTATCAAAATACCATCCTGAAATTACTTTAAGACTCTAGTATTAACTCATAACATCAGAGTGGCAATTTCAGATCACAAGAGCTTTCCAGACACAGAAACGAAACTACAGCTGTGAACTGGAACAAAAATGCAAAAACAAACAAGGACTAAGTCCAACTTAGCTGGGAGTTGTCTAGCAGCAGGAACATGCACAGAAAGGCTTCTGATTACAATGTTGACCGGCATGGAAGTGACAGAGGAGCAAGGCTAAATAGCGACTCCCACATCCTGATGGAAACAGGTGAACAGAGAGGATGATGCACACCAGTTCAATTCCACCAGTGGCCACCGGGGGGAGCCCAAAATCCAATTTCACAACAGAGAAGAGACCTTCATAGGGACAAAACGAGAAGACAACCACACCAAGTCCCCAACAAGAAGTCGGGGACCCACGCGGCGACGGCGATTAGCAAACTGCTGAGTCTTCTCCTGAGACAACTTCAAATTGTCCACCACCTGATTCCAAATCTGATGTAGCCTGTCCACCACCACGTCCACTCCAGGACAATCCGAAGGCTCCACCTGACCAGAGGAAAAACGAGGATGAAACCCCGAATTACAAAAGAAAGGAGAAACCAAAGTAGCAGAACTAGCCCAATTATTAAGGGCAAATTCGGCCAGTGGCAAAAAGGCAACCCAGTCATCTTGATCAGCAGAAACAAAACACCTTAAATAAGTTTCCAAGGTCTGATTAGTTCGTCCGTCTGGCCATTCGTCTGAGGATGGAATGCAGATGAGAAAGACAAATCAATGCCCATCTTAGCACAAAACGTCCGCCAAAATCTAGACACAAACTGGGATCCCCTGTCAGAAACGATATTCTCCGGAATCCCATGCAAACGAACCACGTTCTGAAAAAATAAAGGGACCAACTCAGAGGAGGAAGGCAACTTAGGCAAGGGTACCAAATGAACCATCTTGGAAAAGCGGTCACACACAACCCAGATAACGGACATTTTCTGTGAGACAGGGAGATCTGAAATAAAATCCATGGAAATGTGCGTCCAAGGCCTCTTCGGGATAGGCAAGGATAACAACAACCCACTGGCCCGAGAACAGCAAGGCTTAGCCCGAGCACACACTTCACAAGACTGCACAAAGGTGCGCACATCCCTTGACAAGGAAGGCCACCAAAAAGACCTGGCCACCAAGTCTCTAGTACCAAATATTCCAGGATGACCAGCCAAAACAGAAGAATGGACCTCAGAGATGACTCTACTGGTCCAATCATCCGGAACAAACAGTCTTTCTGGTGGACAACGATCAGGTTTATCCGCCTGAAACTCCTGCAATGCACGTCGCAAGTCTGGGGAGACGGCGGACAATATTACCCCATCCCTAAGGATACCAGTAGGCCCAGAGTCTCCAGGAGAGTCAGGCACAAAACTCCTGGAAAGAGCATCTGCCTTCACATTCTTTGAACCTGGCAGGTATGAAACCACAAAATTGAAACGAGAAAAAAACAACGACCAACGAGCCTGTCTAGGATTCAGACGCCTGGCAGACTCAAGGTAAATCAGATTTTTGTGATCAGTCAAGACCACCACACAATGTCTAGCACCCTCAAGCCAATGACGCCACTCCTCAAATGCCTACTTCATGGCCAAAAGCTCCCGATTACCCACATCATAATTGCGCTCGGCGGGCGAGAATTTTCTAGAAAAGAACGCACATGGCTTCATCACCGAGCCATCGGAACTTCTCTGTGACAAAACCGCCCCCGCTCCAATCTCGGAAGCATCAACCTCAACCTGAAAAGGAAGTGAAACATCTGGTTGACATAACACAGGAGCAGAAGAAAACCGGCGCTTAAGTTCCTGAAAGGCCTCCACAGCCGTAGGAGACCAATTAGCAACATCAGCACCCTTTTTAGTCAAATCAGTCAAAGGTTTAACAACACTGGAAAAATGAGTAATGAACCGACGATAAAAATTAGCAAAACCCAAGAACTTCTGAAGACTCTTAACAGATGTAGGTTGTGTCCAGTCACAAATCGCCTGAACCTTGATGGGATCCATCTCAATATTAGAAGGAGAAAAAATGTACCCCAAAAAAGAAATCTTCTGGACTCCGAAGAGACATTTTGAGCCCTTCACAAACAGAGAATTGGCCCGCAGGACTTGAAACACCTTCCTGACCTGTAGAACATGAGACTCCCAGTCATCAGAAAACACCAAAATATCATCCAAATACACAATCATAAACTTATCCAGATATTCACGGAAAATATTGTGCATAAAGGACTGAAAGACTGAAGGAGCATTAGAAAGTCCAAAAGGCATTACCAAATACTCAAAATGGCCCTCAGGCGTATTAAATGCGGTTTTCCACTCATCACCCTGCTTTATCCGCACAAGATTATACGCACCGCGAAGATCTATCTTAGTGAACCACCTAGCCCCCTTAATGCGAGCAAACAAATCAGTCAATAATGGCAATGGATACTGATATTTGACTGTAATCTTATTCAGAAGGCGATAATCTATACAAGGCCTCAGGGAACCATCTTTTTTTGCCACGAAAAAAAAACCTGCTCCCAGAGGGGACGAAGATGGACGAATATGTCCCTTTTCCAAGGACTCCTTAATATAATTCCGCATAGCAGTATGCTCTGGCACTGACAGATTAAATAAACGACCCTTAGGGTACTTACTGCCAGGAATTAATTCTATAGCACAGTCACAATCCCTATGAGGAGGGAGCGAATTGAGCTTAGGCTCCTCAAAAACATCCCGATAGTCAGACAAAAACGCAGGGACCTCAGAAGGAGTAGATGAAGCGATTGAAATCAGAGGTGCATCATCATGAACCCCCTGACATCCCCAGCTTAACACAGACATTGTTTTCCAATCCAGGACTGGATTATGAGTTTGTAACTATGGCAGACCAAGCACTAGTACATCATGTAAATTATACAGTACAAGGAAGCGAATCACCTCCTGATGAACGGGAGTCATGCGCATGGTCACTTGTGTCCAGTACTGCGGTTTATTCATAGCCAATGGTGTAGAGTCAATTCCCTTCAAAGGAATAGGAACTTCCAGAGGCTCCAGACTAAAACCGCAGCGTTTGGCAAATGACCAATCCATAAGACTCAGGGCAGCGCCCGAATCCACATAGGCATCGACGGAAATGGATGACAGTGAACAAATCAGAGTTACAGACAAAATGAACTTAGACTGCAGAGTACTAATGGCAAAAGATTTATCAACCTTTTTTGTGCGTTTAGAGCATGCTGATATAACATGAGCTGAATCACCACAATAAAAACACAATCCATTTTTCCGCCTATAATTTTGCCGTTCACTTCTGGACTGAATTCTATCACATTGCATAGTCTCAGGTGCCTGTTCAGAAGACACCGCCAACTGGTGCACAGGTTTGCGCTCCCGTAAACGCCGATCAATCTGAATGGCCATAGCCATAGACTCATTCAGACCTGTAGGCGCAGGGAACCAAACCATAATATCCTTAATGGCCTCAGAAAGACCATCTCTGGAGTTTGCAGCCAGGGCGCACTCATTCCACTGAGTAAGCACCGAACATTTCCGAAATTTTTGACAATATACTTCCGCTTCATCATGCCCCTGAGAGAGGGCTAATAAAGCCTTTTCAGCCTGAATCTCCAGGTTAGGTTCCTCATAGAGCAATCCCAGTGGCAGAAAAAACACATCCACACTGAGCAATGCAGGATCCCCTGGTGCCAATGCAAATGCCCAATTCTGAGGGTCGCCCCGCAGGAAAGATATTACAATCTTGACCTGCTGAGCAGGGTCTCCAGAGGAGCGAGATTTCAAAGAAAGAAACAATTTGCAATTGTTTCTGAAATTCAGGAAGGTAGATCTATCTCCAGAAAAAAACTCTGGAATAGGAATTCTAGGTTCAGACATAGGAGTGTGAACAACAAAATCCTGTATGTTTTGAACTTTTGCAGCAAGATTATTCAGGCTGGAAGCCAAACTCTGGACATCCATGTTAAACAGCTAAGGTCAGAGCCATTCAAGGGTTAAGAGGAGGTAAGAAGCAGCTAGACAGCAATTAAGGGCTAGGCAGCAAAACTCCGAGGGAAAAAAAAAAATTCCCTTCAACACTTCTTTTTGTCCTGCTTCAGCCCAAACAATTAACACTTTGTGGGCCGGCTATACTGTCATGTTCCCAATGGCAGGGAATTAAACACATAACACGGGCAAAAACAGGACGAGCTCTAAGGTGATGGAACCTGAGCTGACCGCGATCCTGAACCTCAACACTCAACTAACAGCAGCCGGGGAACGTTCCTGGGGGGACTCTAGACGTCTCGCGCCAGCCGGAGATCTAGCTACCCCTATCAGAAGAATCACAGACCTATCTTGCCTCCAGAGAAATATTCCCACAGAAATAGCAGCCCCCCACATATAATGACGGTGAAATGAGAGGAAGGCACAAACGTAGTTATGAAAACAGATTCAGCAAAATGAGGCCCGCTTAAGCTAGATAGCAGAGGATACAAAAGGTGAACTGCGCGGTCAGCTTAAAACCCTTCAAAATACCATCCTGAAATTACTTGAACTCATGTGCCAACTCATGGTACATGAGTGGTAATTTCAGCCCACTAGAGCAACCAGCAGCAGAGAATTACATATCTGCAAGCTGGACTAAAAACATGAAAGCAAACATGAAACAGGGAAATCCAGACTTAGCTTGTCTTGAAGGCCTAGGAGCAGGTAGCAAAGGTAACAGAGACACACTGATACATTGATAGCCGGCAAGGGAATGACAGGAAAGCCAGGTTAAATAGGAAACACCCAGCCTCTGATGGACAGGTGGAAACCAGAGACCGCAACCCACCAAAGTCACCCAGTACCAGTTGTAACCACCAGAGGGAGCCCAAAAACAGAATCCACAACACAGAACCATTCCTTTATTGAGTGGTCTTGATGATTGCCAATAATTTCCATCTGTTGTCTATTCCATTTGCACAACAGCATGTGAAATTGATTGTCAAACAGTGTTGCTTCCTAAGTGGACAGTTTGATTTCACAGAAGTTTGATTTACATGGAGTTATATTCTGTTGTTTAAGTGTTCCCTTTATTTTTTTGAGCAGTGTATATATACATACACAGTTTTATGTACAGGTGACATTATATAGAGCAGCAGGATGCAGAAACATGACAATATATACAGAGTAAAACATGCATGACAATTCACGTTTATACATTGCATTAACTTGAAAAAGGGGAAGGGTACAAGTCAGTCCTGGTACAGCACGAACAGGCAGGTAATTGCAACTTACCTGCCTGTTGTGCACAGCGCCGTTCTTCCCCGAAACAGAGCGATTACAGACCTCTCCTGCCGGGGATTTCACTGCCTCTGCTGACGCAACGGGCTGGGACTTCCGAGGTCGTTCTGATTAACAGCCGGCTCCCTCAGTTAGGCTGTCAATCAGAATGACTTCAAAAGTACCGCCCCGTCTACAGAGTGGATGAGAAAAGAAGCCTCTGCTCTGTAGACGTGACGTAAGTAGAGGCTTCTAAATTTCCGGAGGGAGCGCCTGTGGACTGTTCGATGCCAGGGAAGAATGGAGCCGTGCATAAGAGGCAGGTAAACAGCAACTACGTGCCTTTTAGTGCTTACATACTTTTTTGCTTTTTTGTAAAGTCCCGGATATACCATTTAAGTTTACAAAATTGACAGACTAGTGAAGTTTATAAAATTGTAAGCATAAAGTACATGCTGTTTTTGTGACCTACTCACTATACAATTTAGAGTTCGGAGATCCCCAGGTTTTGTTTTGTGCTTTTATTGCAGTGTGTGTCTTTGTATCTGTTAGTGTGCTATGTTTTAATTCCCCAATTTTTGCTATAGCTCAAGCCCTGAAAGTAACTATACTGAAAAGTGGCAGTCTGAATACAGCTGGAAAATCCAAAGGGTGCGGTAGGTAGCTCAAAGTGGTAACCATGAGGCAGCACAGGCAAAGTGGGCTGGAGATGCAGGTGTAGACCAGACCTAGGAGTTTTAGGGAACAAATACTGAGCTTACCAGATGGGATATACAAGCTATGCATGCTGTGCTATCCCAAAATAATGTCATTAACAAGTGATGTGATGCCACGTGTTACTAACTTTGTACCTCTGTGTAATGCAGATGGGGACAAGATTTGTACCTGCTACATACTGTACATATGTTTCATCAGCTCCAACAATAAAGAATTTTCTATTTCAATATGGACTGACTCCTTACTTGCTAGTCCTTTACATTTGGGTTTCCTGTGTCAACTGATGGTATGCACACTTTGTGAGAAACATGAAGGGAAAAACAACACACAGACATTCAGAGAAACCTGTTTCACTGGTGTTTTGGGTTGTAATAGAACAATTCCGCCAATGCGACTCTTACACTTACTTTTTGCAGTCCATAGGACTGTTCATAAAATAAGCAGTATCTATGGTTTTTAGTTACTGAACAGATGGAGGAAACATTTCAAAGAAAACTTCAACAAGTTCCACCACGATAACTTCAACAAGTTGCATCAAGTTCACCCTCAATATCTCAAATTCCCAAATACATATTCTGGATATGACCACATACATCAAAAACAATACAATACAAGCATGAATTTACCATAAACACACAGGATGTCCGGCTTACCTTAGATGGACCAGCTTTTATCGAAGACAAACAAAATAGCCCAACATCTATAGTCAAGTTCTGAGGTACTATCATCTGTTTAGCTTAGAGTCTTTGAAACCTTCATCCTTGAATGATCTCAGCAATTCAGTCGTGACCACTCCCCTCTCCTATATATACTCGCCTCTAGCAATTTGAATTCCCAATCTTAGTATTGTACTGCCTGGCATGGAGTGGAGGTGTCAGTTGTTGGTAGAGGCGTTTGGAGTGTTGATCTGCAATTGTTGCTTCATGTTTCTGCTGTATGCAATTCCTCATCCTCTCCTATTTTATTTTACCTTTCTTATCTCCCATGTGTTCTGTTCTCTTGTCTATGAGTGCATATTTGTAAATTTGGTATTATAATTTATCCCTATACGTCATCCCTAAAAAAAAACTTGGTTCCAAAGTAATTTTTTTCTGAAAAAAGTGAAATGTTTATTTTTTTCCTTCAATATTGCTTTAAAAAAACATAACTATAGGGAGTAGAAAGGGAACGTTAAGGAATTTTTAATTGATATACACTAGACAAATGTTTAGTTTATAAAAGTAATGTAGAGATCGTACGCACTCAGGTACAGCAGGAGGAAGACAGGAAGCGCATTTCTTTAAAAAAAAGTCCATGCGGGTTTTTGCTCCATAAACCTTTAAGCAACAACAAAAGGTAAATGGCCTTTAAAGCAGGCAAAACAACACAAAATGTCCTTAGTTGGGCTCTGCTCCCTCAGGCCTGTGGGCACACAGGCTGGTCAATGTCCAGCACACAGGCTCACTCTGGAGCCATACACACAGGAGGGCTTTTCCCTTCCCAGACACAGACCATGTGCCAAACAGCCTCCATTATGTAGGCTGTAAGCACACCCACAGGTGAGGTATGTGGGTAGACAGACCAGTCCATCTCTCATAGCTACCCGCAACCCAGACCCAGGTGCACCAAACAACATCCTAGTGCTAATGTGCACTAAAGAAAAATACTACAGGTTACATCACAGGGAGCACGCCATCCCTGTGACACATACCTCCCATTGATTACATGGCCATTAGCCTCCTTACAGTAAATAGATATTTAATATGGCATTCACCTTTTGTTTTGGGTTACTCTTTTATAGTCATAGATTTATAATTATCATATGCACGCATTGAATTAATTTTGAAAACAGCATCTAAGCTGTCACTAATTGTCAAAGAAGGGAGTTACCAGGTCCAGGACATGCATTAGGCTAACCAATTTCTGGCTTAAGAACCTTCAGTTTGTATTGATCAAAGGGCTGCTGTGCATCTGCATGTATACTCATCAATCACTGCTGACAGAGTTGAGAATGAGTACTGGAAATGAGAACTCTCATCAAGAATAGAGCACATAACTCCCTATTGTTTGATGTTTTAATGGCATCTATCATCTAGTTAAGTCAACTATTGTATTTGATGCTGTTTATTACCAATAGTATAGTGGCATTGTCCCTGAAATGGGGCAATATGGTTTCAGATCCACTTTGAAATTCAGATTTGACATAAACTTATTTCTGACATACTCTTTTTAATGACTAGCTTCTACTAAAACAATTATTAAATGCCTATCTTCTTTATTTTACCTGTCAAGTAACATTTCAGACAACCAAGGTGCATCAGAGAAAAAGGCCTTCCTCTGCAATTGTTTGGCAGTAAAGTGTAAAATGACCCTGTGTTCTGCACAGGGGAGAGAAGAGAAGACTCCAACACACTTCAGACCATTCTGGCTTGAGCTGACTAATTAGGAAGCACATAGTAGAAGCTCCACATCTAAGGTGCACACAGCTCCCAGTTTGGGTAAGGCTGGCATTGTCAGGCCATGGGTACACTGTGGGAGTTGAAAGCCTCATACTGTGGGATGCTATTATGTTTAATTAGAGGCTAAATGGCATTGGGTTTCATTGTTGTACTATGATGTGACTTCTTTAGCTGTGTGACAAGAAAAAAAAGCTGGTAAGGGACAGTCTTAAAAATAAACTGTCATATGAAAAAAACGCTATTGACCTGCAGATATGGGGTTAATCTCTAGGTTAATAACATTCTGACCCTGCCTGGCGCATCACGCTTTGAGTCCCACTGCCAGGAGTAAATTAGTTTTATTACTTCCAGCAGCATTGGAGTTTCAGCCATGAGGATCGCACCGGCACGATTTCAGTCATGCTATGTGTATAGAGAGTGGTGGCTGTAACCGTGCCCCTGGCAGTGACTGACAGCCAGCCCTAATGATGAGCCTGCTGTCAGCCAGTATGGGGGGCATGGTTACAGTTCCCTTTCAATATGCCCCTATGACTAAAACATGAATGCAGCCGGGAAGAATAAAGTTAATTTCCTCCAGGCAGCGGAGCTCAAATGCAGTTGTCATATGTGAAGAGTAATAACATTTTTTTCATATGACAGGTTCCCTTTAAATAAGAATTCTTCATGTGGGAGTTAAATTGTTAATGTTCCAACCACCTTACTGATGACATAGTGTTGTGTAGTGTTGAGCATTCCGATACCGCAAGTATCGGGTATCGGCCGATACTTGCGGTATCGGAATTCCGATACCGAGATCCGATACTTGCCGCGTATCGGATACCGGAATTGGAAGTTCCCAGGATTCAAACTGCACGAATTCAGCCAATGAGGAATGATTCTGAGTGTGGGCACATCCTGTTCAGCATGGTGGGCATGAAACTACTGGCAAAGCTGTGATTGGCTGCTGAAATGATGTCATGCTGCAGTTTAAAAGTCGCTGGCGCCATTTTGCGCTCACTCTGCTGTGAATTCAGTTAGTGACAGGACGCTGTTTGCTGACTGAGGGCCAGTTGAGATAGCGATTTGCTTTATTGTTCTTTTCCAAGGCTAATTTAGCAACCGCTGTGTTCACCTACTAATCACCTTGCTTTTGCCTTGCAGCGCTGTTTTCACAGCGACCTGCAAGGTCTCTGTGTGTGTGTGTGTGTGCAGCCCACTCTCTAGTCTGTGTGCAGCCATAGGCCATAGCTGGTTGTATTCAGTTCAGGGAGGGTGGTTCACTGCCTCATATTGTTCTATTTTTTTTTTTCTTTTTCAAGTAGTGCAGGCTGCTGCACATTTTTTCAAAAAATTCCTATAAGTGTCTTTCCACCCGTATCCAGCTAAATTGTGGAAAAACACTACATAGGATAACGTAGAGGAGGTTTTTGTGGCCTTGCAGCGCCGTTTACGGCTGTCTGCACGGTCTCCGTGTGACTGCAGCTCGCCCTGTTGTCAGTTCAGCCCCCCAAAAATAAATAAATAATAAAGTTCACCAAGCACACAATTTTACAGTTGTGTAGGCCACATTAGCTGATATTAAAGTCTAGTCCACACTTTAGAAAATTATTGTTTCTTATACCTGTTAGGAGCTGTTCAGGAATAAGCACACAAAGCTGTTAGTACTTTTCTGCTTATCTTTATCAGTCAACCAAGATGAAGAAGGCAGGGAGTAAGGCACGTGGGCGTGGGCGCGGAGCAGGGAGAGGACATGGGGATTTTGAGCCTGCTGCGGGCACCGGTGACTCATCAGCACCCAGTTTCACCAGGGAACAGTCCTTCATGCGCAGCTTTGTCGTAGAGCGCCGTACACCGCTGCTGCGTGAAGAACAAATTGAAGCCATTGTCGGATGGATGGCAGATAATGCATCGACTTCAATTAGTGCCACATCCTCTCAGACACAGAGCACTGGAGAGCACCCATCTGTCTCTTCACCACCTGCCAAATTGCCTAGGCAGACAGAGAGCCCAGGACAGGAGCCGTCTCTACTTCTGTTCTCTGAATCTCTTGGCTTGGAAACAGGGGGCCAGCCAAGCAGCATTGGAGAAATGGAAGAAGAGGCAGTGTGCAGTGATGCCCAACAGCTTTTTCTCTCTGAGTCTGAAGAGGCGGGTGGGCCAGTGCCTCCGGTCACCACACCGCAGAATGCATCCGCTGATGACACTCAGGTGCCACTTTCTGGTGCGTGCTCTGCTGCTGAGACTACCCAGGAGGAGCAGTTGGTGGCAGAGGGTAGTGTAGATGATGAGGTCCTTGACCCATCGTGGCGTGAGGGACAGGAAGGTGGTGGGAGCAGCTCTGAGGAAGAGATTCCCCGAACGGGCCAAAGAGGGAGAGGGAGGGGGAAGACTGCGGATTCTGTAGCCTCCACTTTGGCACCCGTTAGGAGCGTGTCTCTTCCAACAGCCAAAAAGGGCGCTCCCAAGACTTGCAGTGCCTGGTCCTTTTTTGACACAGTTGCAGATGACATTTGCTATGTCAAATGTAAGGTGTGTCATCACAAAGTCAAAAGAGGGAGAAATGTCAGCAACCTCAATACCTCCAACATGTGGAAACATGTGCGGACCAGGCACGCGGCGGAGTTACAGAAACGCACTGAAGAGCTAGGCCAACCAACAGCGGCAGCTACCACCTCTTCAGCTCGTGTTCCCTCTTCCTCCAGCTCACACGCAGCTGGTTTGGCTTCCTCCCAGGATCGCCATGGAAGAACCTCTGGCACTGTTGTCCAGAGACCCACTGTAATTCCACCCGCAGCACCACGTTCCCAGTTATCCTCACACTCCCAGGCCAGTCTACAGCCATCGGTAGTACAGGCATGGGAGAAAAGGCGGCCTTTCTCGGCAAACCACCCATGAGCACAGGCTCTGACTGCAGGCATTGCCAAACTTCTGTCACTGGAAATGCTGTCATTCAGGCTGGTGGAGACTGACAGCTTCCGTGACTTGATGTCATTGGCAGTCCCACAGTACAATGTGCCCAGCCGCTTTTATTTCAGCAGGCAAGCCGTCCCTGCCCTGCACAAGCATGTGGAGGATAAATGTAAATATAATTTGGCCTGCACTCTAAATTTAGATCGGGGTGCTGGTGAGACAGACCGTAAGGTCTAGTATCAGTATTATTGAAATCCACCGCACTCCCTGTGTGGAATATCTTAGAAACAAAAGGATTTTTTGAAATTTGCTAATTTATTCAAGTGAAAAACAGAAAATCAAATGTGACAGATCAAATAGTAGGCAGTATAAGCGACTGAGTGATTTGACGTTTCGACCCTCCCGGGTCTTACTCTAAAGTCGCACTTAATCCAGGATTTATAAGTGGCTCTTATGGTAGTGAGGATGTTATCCCTGTAGTGTCAAGGGGCAGGTACAGTCTTTTTGATACCAAGTATGGCCTGATAGTTGATTTCTCTCTGAGTATGACCTTGCTGAGGAATAGCAGCGGTGCATCAGCGTCTTGCTGCTGTTTGCATACGCGATTCAAATAGAAAGTTGGTATGTCACTGGAGACAACCTTTCTTGCAGGTGCCAATGTATCAGCCTTAAATTGCTGGTAAGTTGTATGTGGTTTAATGGATTTGCCAGTTCTGGATAAAGCCTTGTAGTGGGGTAACAGCGGCGCAACTGCGTCTTGCTGGTGGACATGTAGGCTTAGTACCCTTAGTGGATGGGGGATAGCGCTCCTGCGTCCTGTGGGAAGGCATGTGCCTTCCCACAGGACGCAGGAGCGCTATCCCCCATCCACTAAGGGTACTAAGCCTACATGTCCACCAGCAAGACGCAGTTGCGCCGCTGTTACCCCACTACAAGGCTTTATCCAGAACTGGCAAATCCATTAAACCACATACAACTTACCAGCAATTTAAGGCTGATACATTGGCACCTGCAAGAAAGGTTGTCTCCAGTGACATACCAACTTTCTATTTGAATCGCGTATGCAAACAGCAGCAAGACGCTGATGCACCGCTGCTATTCCTCAGCAAGGTCATACTCAGAGAGAAATCAACTATCAGGCCATACTTGGTATCAAAAAGACTGTACCTGCCCCTTGACACTACAGGGATAACATCCTCACTACCATAAGAGCCACTTATAAATCCTGGATTAAGTGCGACTTTAGAGTAAGACCCGGGAGGGTCGAAACGTCAAATCACTCAGTCGCTTATACTGCCTACTATTTGATCTGTCACATTTGATTTTCTGTTTTTCACTTGAATAAATTAGCAAGCATGTGGAGGGACACATAAAACACGCGCTACTGAACGCCGTCAGTAGCAAGGTCCACCTCACCACCGATGCGTGGACTAGTCAACATGGACAGGGGCGATACCTTTCCCTCACTGCCCATTGGGTTAATGTTGTTGAGCCGGGTACAGATCGTGCGAGTGGCGCAGGACGTGTCCTGCCCACTCCAAGGATTGCAGGAATCCAGTCTGTACGCATTGACTCCTCCTCTTACACAAGTTCCTCAGAATCATCGCTGCAGGAGCCGTCACAGTCCACCTCCACATGGACCCGTGACCGTTTACCTGTTACGACCGACATGAGCACAGCCGTGGCCAAACGTCAACAGGCCATCTTGAAATTAATTTCTTTGGGGAATCGAAGCCACACAGCGCAGGAGCTCTGGAATGCCATCAAGCAGGAGAGCGATGTGTGGTTTGTGGCAGCGAATATCCAGCCAGGCATGGTAGTGTGTGATAATGGCCGAAATCTGGTGGCAGCTCTGGGCCTCGGCAACCTCACTCACATCCCATGTCTGGCACATGTGCTCAATTTGGTCGTGCAGAGATTTTTGAGGGACTATCCGGATCTTGATGCACTGCTGCACAAGGCCCGCCTAGAGTGTGCTCACTTGCGGCGTTCCAGCACGGCAAAATCGTGCATTGCGGCTCTGCAGCGTCGATTCCGCCTTCCGGAACATCGCATCATATGTGACCTACCTACCAGGTGGAATTCCACGTTACATATGTTGGAGAGATTGTGTGAGCAGTAGCAAGCAGTAATGGAGTACCAGCTGCATCAGGCGCAAAGAAGTCGCACTCCGCGCCGTTCAGACTTCACAACCACAGAGTGGGCCACTATGAAGGACGTCTGCCAGGTTTTGCATCCCTTCGATTATTCCACACGGATGGCGAGTGCAGATAATGCACTAGTCAGCATGACTGTCCCCCTTATCTGCCTGCTTGAAAAATCACTGCAAGCGCTAAGGGATGATGTTGTGGAAGAGGTGGAGGATGAGGATTCACCATTTCCATCATCTTCTGGACAGTCAGCGCCACGTGGTTCCTTACAAACGCGTAGGCAGGGGACACTTTGTGAGGAGGATGAGGAGGAGTCAATGGAGGAGGAAGACATCCGTCCAGAGGAGGGAGTTACACAATTGTCCAGTAGTCAGTGTGTACAACGAGGGTGGGGTGATGACGAGCGGGCAGAGATCACGCCTCAAGCAGGGGACAGCATTTCTTGGCCAGTTGGCAGTCTGCAGCACATGGTGGATTACATGCTGCAGTGTCTGAGAAACGACCGCCGCATCGCCCACATTCTCAACATGTCTGATTATTGGGTGTTCACCCTCCTCGATCCTCGCTACCGGGACAACGTAGAAAGCCTCATCACACTGTTGAACCGGGAGTGAAAAATGCGGTAGTACCAAGACACACTGGTGAATTCCATCATCTTCTCCAGTCCAACTGAGAGAAGTGCTGCTAGTGCATTACAAAGCAGCTCAGTGCGTCCAGGCAGTGGAGGAGGCTCTGCACAAAGAGGGAGCAGAAGCAGTGCCTCTGCCCAAGGCAAGAGCAGTATGGCACAACTGTGGCACAGTTTTGTGTGCCCGCCACAAAGGTCTACACTAGGGTTGAGCGAAACGGGTCGTTCATTTTCAAAAGTCGCCGACTTTTGGCAAAGTCGGCGTCTCATGAAACCGAGCCGATCCCAGCGTTGCATCGGCCATGCGGTACGCGACTTTCGCGCCAAAGTCACGTTTCAATGACGCGAAAAGCGCCATTTCTCAGCCAATAAAGGTGAACGCAGAGTGTGGGCAGCGTGATGACATAGGTCCTGGTCCCCACCATCTTAGAGAAGGGCATTGCAGTGATTGGCTTGCTGTCTGCGGTGTCACAGGGGCTATAAAGGGGCGTTCCCGCCGACCGCCATCTCACTGCTGCTGATCTGAGCTTAGGGAGAGGTTGCTGCCGCTTCATTAGAAGCAGGGAGAGCGTTAGGCAGGGTCCATTAACCACCAAACCGCTTGTGCTGTAGCGATTTCCACTGTCCAACACCACCTTCGGTGTGCAGGGACAGTGGAAGCTACTTTTTTTTTTTCTCTCAGCGCTGTAGCTCATTGGGCTGCCCTAGAAGGCTCCCTGATAGCTGTATTGCTGTGTGTACGCCACTGTGCAAACCAACTGCTTTTTTCAAAACACATATCCTCTTGTTCCTTCCTTTCTGCACAGCTATCTTTTTTGTTTGTCCACACTTTTTATTTAATTTGTGCATCAGTCCACTCCTTATTGCTGCCTGCCATACCTGGCTGAGATTACTGCAGGGAGATAGTAATTGTAGGACAGTCCCTGTTTTTTTTTTTGTGGGAGATTAAGATTGGCATTTCTGCTAGAGTGCCATCCCTGTGTGTGCCATCTCTCACTCAGTGGGCCATAGAAAGCCTATTAATTTTTTTGCTTGATTTGGGTTCTAAAATCTACCTGAAAAAAAATCACTACATCAATCAGTGGGAGATTAATATTGCCCTTTCTGCTTGTGTGCCACTCCTGACTCCTGTGTGTGCCATCTCTCACTCAGTGGGCCATAGAAAGCCTATTTATTTTTTATTATTTGGTTTCTAAAGTCTCCCTGAAAAAGAAAAAAAAAAGAAAACAGTGGGAGATTAATATTGCCCTTTCTGCTTGTGTGCCACTCCTGACTCCTGTGTGTGCCATCTCTCACTCAGTGGGCCATAGAAAGCCTATTTATTTTTTATTATTTTTTTTCTAAAGTCTCCCTGAAAAAGAAAAAAAAAATAAAACAGTGGGAGATTAATATTGCCCTTTCTGCTTGTGTGCCACTCGTGACTCCTGTGTGTGCCATCTCTCACTCAGTGGGCCATAGAAAGCCTATTAATTTTTTTGCTTGATTTGGGTTCTAAAATCTACCTAAAAAAAATCACTACATCAATCAGTGGGAGAAAAATATTGGCCTCAGTCAGGGCTTGTGTGCCACTCCTGACTCCTGTGTGTGCCATCTCTCACTCAGTGGGCCATAGAAAGCCTATTAATTTTTTTGCTTGATTTGGGTTCTAAAATCTACCTAAAAAAAATCACTACATCAATCAGTGGGAGAAAAATATTGGCCTCAGTCAGGGCTTGTGTGCCACTCCTGACTCCTGTGTGTGCCATCTCTCACTCAGTGGGCCATAGAAAGCCTATTAATTTTTTTGATTGATTTGGGTTCTAAAATCTACCTGAAAAAAAATCACTACATCAATCAGTGGGAGAAAAATATTGGCCTCAGTCAGGGCTTGTGTGCCACTCCTGAATCCTGTGTGTGCCATCTCTCACTCAGTGGGTCATAGATAGCCTATTTATTTTTTATTATTTGGTTTCTAAAGTCTCCCTGAAAAAGAAAAAAAAAATAAAACAGTGGGAGATTAATATTGCCCTTTCTGCTTGTGTGCCACTCCTGACTCCTGTGTGTGCCATCTCTCACTCAGTGGGCCATAGAAAGCCTATTTATTTTTTATTATTTGGTTTCTAAAGTCTCCCTGAAAAAGAAAAAAAAATAAAACAGTGGGAGTATTAATATTGCCCTTTCTGCTTGTGTGCCACTCGTGACTCCTGTGTGTGCCATCTCTCACTCAGTGGGCCATAGAAAGCCTATTAATTTTTTTGCTTGATTTGGGTTCTAAAATCTACCTGAAAAAAAATCACTACATCAATCAGTGGGAGAAAAATATTGGCCTCAGTCAGGGCTTGTGTGCCACTCGTAACTCCTGTGTGTGCCATCTCTCACTCAGTGGGCCATAGAAAGCCCATTAATTTTTTTGCTTGATTTGGGTTCTAAAATCTACCTGAAAAAAAATCACTACGTCAATCAGAGGGAGAAAAATATTGGCCTCAGTCAGGGCTTGTGTGCCACTCCTGACTCCTGTGTGTGCCATCTCTCACTCAGTGGGCCATAGAAAGCCTATTAATTTTTTTGCTTGATTTGGGTTCTAAAATCTACCTGAAAAAAAATCACTACATCAATCAGTGGGAGATTAATATTGCCCTTTCTGCTTGTGTGCCACTCCTGACTCCTGTGTGTGCCATCTCTCACTCAGTGGGCCATAGAAAGCCTATTTATTTTTTATTATTTGGTTTCTAAAGTCTCCCTGAAAAAGAAAAAAAAAGAAAACAGTGGGAGATTAATATTGCCCTTTCTGCTTGTGTGCCACTCCTGACTCCTGTGTGTGCCATCTCTCACTCAGTGGGCCATAGAAAGCCTATTAATTTTTTTGCTTGATTTGGGTTCTAAAATCTACCTGAAAAAAAATCACTACATCAATCAGTGGGAGAAAAATATTGGCCTCAGTCAGGGCTTGTGTGCCACTCGTGACTCCTGTGTGTGCCATCTCTCACTCAGTGGGCCATAGAAAGCCTATTAATTTTTTTGCTTGATTTGGGTTCTAAAATCTACCTGAAAAAAAATCACTACATCAATCAGTGGGAGATTAATATTGCCCTTTCTGCTTGTGTGCCACTCCTGACTCCTGTGTGTGCCATCTCTCACTCAGTGGGCCATAGAAAGCCTATTTATTTTTTATTATTTGGTTTCTAAAGTCTCCCTGAAAAAGAAAAAAAAAAGAAAACAGTGGGAGATTAATATTGCCCTTTCTGCTTGTGTGCCACTCCTGACTCCTGTGTGTGCCATCTCTCACTCAGTGGGCCATAGAAAGCCTATTAATTTTTTTGCTTGATTTGGGTTCTAAAATCTACCTGAAAAAAAATCACTACATCAATCAGTGGGAGAAAAATATTGGCCTCAGTCAGGGCTTGTGTGCCACTCGTGACTCCTGTGTGTGCCATCTCTCACTCAGTGGGCCATAGAAAGCCTATTAATTTTTTTGCTTGATTTGGGTTCTAAAATCTACCTGAAAAAAAATCACTACATCAATCAGTGGGAGAAAAATATTGGCCTCAGTCAGGGCTTGTGTGCCACTCCTGACTCCTGTGTGTGCCATCTCTCACTCAGTGGGCCATAGAAAGCCTATTAATTTTTTTGCTTGATTTGGGTTCTAAAATCTACCTGAAAAAAATCACTACATCAATCAGTGGGAGAAAAATATTGGCCTCAGTCAGGGCTTGTGTGCCACTCCTGACTCCTGTGTGTGCCATCTCTCACTCAGTGGGCCATAGAAAGCCTATTAATTTTTTTGCTTGATTTGGGTTCTAAAATCTACCTGAAAAAAAATCACTACATCAATCAGTGGGATAAAAATATTGGCCTCAGTCAGGGCTTGTGTGCCACTCCTGACTCCTGTGTGTGCCATCTCTCACTCAGTGGGCCATAGAAAGCCTATTTATTTTTTATTATTTGGTTTCTAAAGTCTCCCTGAAAAATAAAAAAAAATAAAACAGTGGGAGAATAATATTGCCCTTTCTGCTTGTGTGCCACTCCTGACTCCTGTGTGTGCCATCTCTCACTCAGTGGGCCATAGAAAGCCTATTTATTTTTTATTATTTGGTTTCTAAAGTCTCCCTGAAAAAGAAAAAATAAATAAAACAGTGGGAGATTAATATTGCTCTTTCTGCTTGTGTGCCACTTGTGACTCCTGTGTGTGCCATCTCTCACTCAGTGGGCCATAGAAAGCCTATTAATTTTTTTGCTTGATTTGGGTTCTAAAATCTACCTGAAAAAAAATCACTACATCAATCAGTGGGAGAAAAATATTGGCCTCAGTCAGGGCTTGTGTGCCACTCCTGACTCCTGTGTGTGCCATCTCTCACTCAGTGGGCCATAGAAAGCCTATTTATTTTTTATTATTTGGTTTCTAAAGTCTCCCTGAAAAAGAAAAAAAAAAGAAAACAGTGGGAGATTAATATTGCCCTTTCTGCTTGTGTGCCACTCCTGACTCCTGTGTGTGCCATCTCTCACTCAGTGGGCTGTCATGATCTCTGCAGGCAGAGATCATAGCAAGCCTATAGAGGGACAAGCTCTCGGAAGATGGAACTATACTGACCATGAACTAAGCCTGCCGCGCAACTAGAAATAGCCAGGTAGCATTTCCTATTTATTGCTAGATGCCCAGCTCTGGCCTAAGACCTAAATAGCTAGCAGAGGGAAATATAAGACCTGGCTCACCTCTAGAGAAATATTCCAAAGAAGACAGTAGCCCCCCACATATAATGACGGTGAATTCAGATGAAACAACAAACGCAGCAGGAAAATAGTCTTAGCAAATTTGAGGTCCGCTTACTAGATAGCAGAAGACAGATAGTATACTTTCATGGTCAGCAGAAAAGCACTAACAAAACACCATCCAGAGATTACCTTAAACTCTGGCATTAACTCATAACGCCAGAGTAGCAATCCCTGATCAACGAGAGCTTTCCAGACACAGTAACAAAACTTCAGCTGTGAACTGGAACAAATAGGCAAAACGAAACATGGACAAAAGTCCAACTTATCTAGTAGTTGTCAGAAGCAGGAACAAACACTGAGAGGCATCAGATAACATTGTTGACCGGCAAGAAACCACCAGAGAAATGAGCTTAAATAGCGACACCCACTACTGATGGAACCAGGTGAAACAGGAAAGAGGATGACAAGTCCAATTCTACAAGCGGCCACCGGGGGAGCCCAGAATCCAAATTCACAACAGTACCCCCCCCTCAAGGAGGGGGCACCGAACCCTCACCAGATCCACCAGGGCGACCAGGATGAGCCCTATGGAAGGCACGAACAAGATCAGAAGCATGAACATCAGATGCATTGACCCAAGAATTATCCTCCTGGCCGTAACCCTTCCAGTTGACCAGATACTGGAGTCTCCGTCTGGAAACACGAGAGTCCAAAATTTTCTCCACAACGTACTCCAACTCACCCTCAACCAACACCGGAGCAGGAGGCTCAACTGAAGGTACAACAGGTACCTCATACCTGCGCAATAACGACCGATGAAAAACGTTATGAATGGAAAAGGACGCAGGGAGGTCCAAACGGAAAGAAACAGGATTAAGAATCTCCAATATTCTATAAGGGCCGATGAACCGAGGTTTAAACTTAGGAGAAGAGACCCTCATAGGGACAAAACGAGAAGACAACCACACCAAATCTCCAACACAAAGCCGAGAACCAACACGACGATGACGGTTGGCAAAACGCTGAGTCTTCTCCTGGGACAACTTCAAATTGTCCATAACCTGCCCCCAGATGTGATGCAATCTCTCCACCACCGCATCCACTCCAGGACAATCCGAGGATTCCACCTGACCGGAGGAAAATCGAGGGTGAAACCCCGAATTACAGAAAAACGGGGACACCAAGGTGGAAGAGCTGGCCCGATTATTGAGGGCGAACTCTGCCAATGGCAAAAAAGCAACCCAATCATCCTGGTCAGCAGAGACAAAACACCTCAGATATGTCTCCAGGGTCTGATTAGTCCGCTCGGTCTGGCCATTAGTCTGAGGGTGAAAAGCAGATGAAAAAGACAAATCTATGACCATCCTAGCACAGAATGCCCGCCAAAATCTAGACACAAATTGGGTACCTCTGTCAGAAACAATATTCTCAGGAATACCGTGCAATCGGACAACATTCTGAAAAAACAGAGGAACCAACTCAGAAGAAGAAGGCAACTTGGGCAGAGGAACCAAATGGACCATTTTAGAGAAACGGTCACAGACCACCCAGATGACAGACATCTTCTGGGAAACAGGCAGATCTGAAATAAAATCCATCGAGATGTGTGTCCAAGGTCTCTTAGGAATAGGCAAGGGCAACAGCAGTCCGCTAGCCCGAGAACTACAAGACTTGGCCCGAGCACAAATGTCACATGACTGCACAAAGACTCGCACATCTCGTGACAGGGAAGGCCACCAGAAGGATCTTGCCACCAAATCCCTGGTACCAAAAATTCCGGGATGACCTGCCAATGCAGAAGAATGTACCTCAGAGATGACTCTACTGGTCCAATCATCCGGAACAAACAGTCTATCAGGCGGACAACGATCCGGTCTATCCGCCTGAAACTCTTGCAAGGACCGCCGCAGATCAGGAGAAACGGCCGACAAAATTACTCCCTCCCTAAGGATACCTGTGGGTTCAGCATTACCAGGAGAGTCCGGGTCAAAACTCCTAGAAAGGGCATCTGCCTTAACATTCTTAGAACCCGGCAGGTATGACACCACAAAATTAAAGCGAGAAAAAAATAAAGACCAGCGCGCCTGTCTAGGATTCAGGCGCCTGGCAGTCTCAAGATAAATCAAATTTTTGTGGTCAGTCAATACCACCACCTGATGCTTAGCCCCCTCTAGCCAATGGCGCCACTCCTCAAACGCCCACTTCATGGCCAAAAGCTCCCTATTCCCAACATCATAATTCCGCTCTGCGGGCGAAAATTTGCGAGAAAAGAAGGCACAAGGCCTAATGACGGAGCAGTCGGAACCTTTCTGCGACAACACTGCCCCAGCTCCGATCTCCGAAGCGTCAACCTCAACCTGAAAAGGCAGATTCACATCAGGCTGACGTAACACAGGGGCAGAGGCAAAACGGTGCTTAAGCTCCTGAAAGGCCTCTACAGCATGAGGGGACCAATTAGCAACATCAGCGCCATGTCTGGTCAAATCAGTCAGTGGTTTAACGACATCCGAAAAACCAGCAATAAATCGGCGGTAAAAGTTGGCAAAGCCCAAAAATCTCTGAAGACCCTTAAGAGAGGAGGGCTGAGTCCAGTCACAAATAGCTTGCACCTTGACGGGATCCATCTCAATGGAAGAGGGAGAAAAAATATACCCCAAAAAGGAAATTTTCTGGACCCCAAAAACGCACTTAGACCCCTTCACACATAAAGAATTAGACCGCAGAACCTGAAAAACTCTCCTGACCTGCTGGACATGAGAGTCCCAGTCATCAGAAAAAATCAGAATATCATCCAGATATATTATCATAAATTTATCCAGAAAATCGCGGAAAATATCATGCATAAAAGACTGGAAAACTGAAGGGGCATTAGAAAGACCAAAAGGCATGACCAAATACTCAAAGTGGCCCTCGGGCGTATTAAATGCGGTCTTCCACTCATCCCCCTGCCTGATCCGCACCAAATTATATGCCCCACGAAGATCAATTTTAGAGAACCACTTAGCACCCTCTATACGAGCAAACAAATCAGTAAGCAATGGCAATGGGTATTGGTACTTAACAGTGATCTTATTCAGAAGCCGATAATCAATACATGGTCTCAAAGAGCCGTCCTTTTTTGAGACAAAAAAAAACCCAGCTCCCAAGGGAGAAGAAGATGGACGAATATGTCCCTTTTCCAAAGACTCCTTTATATATTCCCGCATAGCAGCATGTTCCGGCACAGACAGATTAAACAAACGACCCTTTGGATATTTGCAACCCGGTATCAAATCTATGGCACAATCGCACTCACGGTGCGGAGGTAACGACCCAAGCTTGGGTTCGTCAAAGACGTCTTGATAATCAGAGAGGAACTCAGGGACTTCAGAGGGAATGGACGACGAAATAGAAACCAAAGGTAAGTCCCCATGAATACCCTTACATCCCCAGCTCAACACAGACATTGCTCTCCAGTCCAAGACTGGATTGTGAGACTGCAACCATGGCAATCCCAGTACCAAATCGTCATGTAAATTATACAGCACCAGGAAACGAATAATCTCCTGGTGATCCGGATTGATACGCATGGTTACTTGTGTCCAGTATTGTGGTTTATTATTAGCCAATGGGGTGGAGTCAATCCCCTTCAGAGGAATAAGAGTCTCCAAAGGCTCTAAATCAAAACCACAACGATTGGCAAAGGACCAATCCATAAGACTCAGAGCGGCGCCAGAGTCAACATAGGCGTCCGTGGCAATGGATGACAAAGAGCAAATCAGGGTTACAGACAAAATAAACTTAGACTGAATGGTGCCAATGGAAACAGACTTATCAAGCTTCTTTGTACGCCTAGAGCATGCTGATATAACATGAGTAGAATCCCCACAATAGAAGCACAATCCATTCTTCCGTCTAAAATTCTGTCGCTCGCTCCTGGACAGAATTCTATCACACTGCATACCTTCTGGCGTCTTTTCCATAGACACCGCCAGATGGTGCACCGGTTTGCGCTCCCGCAGACGCCTATCAATCTGAATAGCCATTGTCATGGACTCATTCAGACCTGCAGGCACAGGGAACCCCACCATAACATCCTTAACGGCATCAGAGAGACCTTCTCTGAAAGTTGCCGCCAAGGCGCACTCATTCCACTGAGTAAGCACAGACCATTTACGGAATTTTTGGCAGTAAACCTCAGCTTCGTCTTGCCCCTGAGATAGTGCCATCAAAGTTTTTTCTGCCTGAAGTTCCAAATGAGGTTCCTCATAAAGCAAGCCCAAGGCCAGAAAAAACGCATCCACATCGCGCAACGCAGGATCCCCTGCTGGCAATGAGAAGGCCCAATCTTGAGGGTCACCCCTGAGCAAGGAAATCACAATCCTAACCTGCTGAGCAGGGTCTCCAGCTGAACGAGACTTCAGGGACAAATAAAGCTTACAATTATTTCGGAAATTCTGGAAGCTAGCTCTATTCCCTGTGAAGAACTCCGGCAAAGGAATTCTCGGCTCAGATACTGGAGCATGTACCACAAAATCTTGTAAATTTTGTACTTTCGTGATGAGATTATTCAAACCCGCAGTTACACTCTGAAGATCCATTATTGTCAGGTGCACACAGAGCCATACAGAGATTAGGAGGAGAGAGAGAAAAAAGACTGCAGCAAGGCAAACTGGAGGAAAAAAAAAAAAAAAAAAATTCCAGCAGACTTCTTATAACTCTCCTTTCTCAACCTGGGTCTTTAACACTTTATAGGCCGGTCAAACTGTCATGATCTCTGCAGGCAGAGATCATAGCAAGCCTATAGAGGGACAAGCTCTCGGAAGATGGAACTATACTGACCATGAACTAAGCCTGCCGCGCAACTAGAAATAGCCAGGTAGCATTTCCTATTTATTGCTAGATGCCCAGCTCTGGCCTAAGACCTAAATAGCTAGCAGAGGGAAATATAAGACCTGGCTCACCTCTAGAGAAATATTCCAAAGAAGACAGTAGCCCCCCACATATAATGACGGTGAATTCAGATGAAACAACAAACGCAGCAGGAAAATAGTCTTAGCAAATTTGAGGTCCGCTTACTAGTAGTGTTGAGCGATACTTTCCGATATCGGAAAGTATCGGAATCGGAAAGTATCGGCCGATACCGTCACAGTATCGGAATCCAATCCGATACCGATACCCGATCCCAATGCAAGTCAATGGGACGAAAATATCGGAATTAAAATAAACCCTTTATACACTTGTAGGTTCATTCTACATGAAGGAAAACAACTAAGAATAATGTAGGATGTATTGGGGGACGTGGCGGAGACATTAAAGGCACAGAGGTTTAGCCCAATCTAATAGAATAGCAGGATTTTTTTTTTTTTTTTATGACGTTCGGCGTTAGAAAGAATTTGACTATGTTATTTTTTTTTTTTATGTCAGATATTGATGTTTCACTACTTCCACGCCCTTCACCTTCTTTTTTACTTCTCCCACGCTTTCTTCTTCATTATCCTCATCATCAGCTTCTTTGACATCAACTTCTTCACCTTCTTCATCTTCTTCTTCATCTTCTACCTATTATTTTTTGGGTTACATTGTTCATATTCTTTTTATTTTACTATTATCTTCATCATATTCTACTTCTTCATCATATTCTTATTTGTGACAGGCATTCCCGTAGTTGTTATCTATAAAAGTTTGAAGATTACACCTTCCGTTCTGCCTGTCACAAAACAGTTACATTTGTCCGCGTTCAGTTTGGCCTGCAGCATCAGGCTTTATCCAGGGGCACCACGAGGAGGAACGGACTCACCCCCATACACTGCTTAGTCTTCTTCTGCTTATAATTTACATAATATTTTTTGCTCTGATATTTTGTGTTATGCTTAATGTCCTTCTGCTCTTTGTTCTGCAGCCTCTTGTTCTTCTGCTTCTCGGTCTTCCAGGTCGTCGTCGTCTCCAGGGTCGTCGTCTCCGGGGTCGTCGTCATCGGGGTCGTCTCCGGGGTCGTCGTCATCGGGGTGGTCTTCAGGGTCATCGTCTCCAGGGTCGTCGTCATCACGGTGGTTGTCGTCTCTGGTGTCGTCGTCATCTTAGGGGTGGTCTTCCGGGTCATCGTGTTTAGTCTCTTGAACTTGGAAATGCAGCAGAAGGTACAAGAAGGCTGAGAGAATGCCGAGAACCAGCTGATGGAACTGGAGCTCAGATGGCTACCCGAAGGTCCAAGAGCCAATGGAACGACCGAGGACCAGCTGACGTTACTGGAACCCGGTTACTAAGCAGGAGGTACCCGTGCTGAAAGCACTACCAAGGACCACCTGACGTTGGTGGAACTCAGATACCCAGAGGGAGGCACCTAAGCCAAAGGCTCTGCCCGGAACCAGCTGACGGTACTGGAACCAGGATGGGGAGCAGAAGGTACAAGAGCAAAAGACACTGCCGAGAACCAGCTGACGGTGCTGGAACCCGGATGGGTAGCCGAAGGTCCAAGAGCCAATGGAACTACCGAGGACCAGCTGACGTTACTGGAACCCGGTTACTAAGCAGGAGGTACCCGTGCCTGAAAGCACTACCAAGGACCACCTGACGTTGGTGGAACTCGGATACCAAAGGGAGGCACCTAAGCCAAAGGCTCTGCCCGGAACCAGCTGACGGTACTGGAACCAGGATGGGGAGCAGAAGGTACAAGAGCAAGTGTCTGCGTGGCTTTTGCAGGACACGATGCCGGCTGCACAGCAGGGGAACAGCTGGCGGTGCTGAACCCCACTGACACATTGGCTGGTGTTTTTCTCTGTGCAGCTAGCACATCTGGGCCCCAACTGGCGGTGTGTTAGAGCCCAGGGACAGCAGGAGAAGGAGGAGGAACAGGAGCAGGGGGAGGGGAGTGTAGGCCGAAGCCTGCACTGGCGGCAGCTTTGGGTGTGTTGTGTCTGCGTGGCGGTCGCAGGACACGTTGCCGGCTACACAGCAGGGGAACAGCTGGCGGTGCTGGACCCCACTGACACATTGGCGAGGTGTTTGGCTCTGTGCAGCCAGCACTTCCGGACAGCAACGAGCGGTGTTGTAGCCCGGGCTCTGCAGGGGGAGCAGAGTGTAGGCCGAAGCCTACTTGAACCAATTTCAAAGGTAACCTTTAACCCCCCCTCAGGGGTTAGAAAGTAGAAGAGCCACAGCTTATGCAGCAGTAGTGCTGCGCAAGTCAAAGGTTGCTCTTGTAATTTTTCTCCTTGCACACGCTGAATGGAACACGTATAACATTTAGCCCTTTATACAGTCAAACTGTGTAATGGAGGCGAGAGTTCCCTTTGTAATGAGACGCAGCACAGATGTCAAGAATCCCACCTTGGTGCTGGGTGCAGCCTCCTGAGCGTTGTTATTTGCTGTACAGGAGTCTGCGCTGTCGTGTTATCCCCTGGCCTAGCGCCGTTAGCGCTGCCCATCTTCTGACATCATTTAATGTCGGCCGTTGCGGTTCGCGATGACCATGAATCCCAGCCCCGCAGTGTCTTAACATTGTTAAAACACTGCGGGGCTGGGATTCAGGGCCTGGCGCAGCACATATGTTCGCCTCTCACACGCGGGTCCTTACACCCGCTTCAGACTGTGCGGCGTCATCTGATCCCTTATCGCATGCCACGGCCATGAAGCCGCACAGTCCGAAGAAGGCGGAAGGAGAGGAGGGACAGGCGAACTGATGCACTGATCCTGCCCATCAATCACACCCTCGCAGTCCCAATAAATAAGACACCGAGGGGCGTTGTGTGGGTCAGGGCGGCCGCAGAGGCGCAGCCAGCCAAACAATGATGCCAGAAGACGGGCAGCGCTACCAAGGGGGTTGCAGCGTGTCATTACAAAGGAAAGTCACACCCCCGGGACGGTTAAATGGTCACACAGAGGACACATTTCAGACGTGTTTTCAGTTCCACATGTGCGAGGAGAATACGTTTATGAGCCACCTTGCACACATGCAGCATTACCGCTGTACAAGGTGGCTGGATAACGTAAAAACGCCTGGGGGAGGGGGGACAGGTTCCCTTCAATTTCAGTTCTTGTGTCTGCGTGGCTTTTGCAGGACACGTTGCCGGCTGCACAGCAGGGGAACAGCTGGCGGTGCTGGACCCCACTGACACATTGGCTGGTGTTTTTCTCTGTGCAGCTAGCACATCTGGGCAAAAACTGGCGGTGTGTTAGAGCCCAGGGACAGCAGGAGGAGGAGCAGGAGGAGGAGGAGCAGGGGGAGGGGAGTGTAGGCCGAAGCCTGCACAGGCGGCAGCTTTGGGTGTGTTGTGTCTGCGTGGCTTTTGCAGGACACGTTGCCGGCTACACAGCAGGGGAACAGCTGGCGGTGCTGGACCCCACTGACACATTGGCGAGGTGTTTGGCTCTGTGCAGCCAGCACTTCCGGACAGCAACTAGCGTTGTTGGAGCCCGGGCTCTGCAGGTGGAGCAGAGTGTAGGCCGAAGCCTAATTGAACCGATTTCAAAAGTCACCTTTAACCCCCCCTCAGGGGTTACAAAGTAGAAGAGCCACAGCTTATGCAGCAGTAGTGCTGCGCAAGTCAAAGGTTGCTCTTGTAATTTTTCTCCTTGCACACGCTGAATGGAACACGTATAACATTTAGCCCTTTATACAGTCAAACTGTGTAATGGAGGCGAGAGTTCCCTTTGTAATGAGACGCAGCACAGATGTCAAGAATCCCACCTTGGTGCTGGGTGCAGCCTCCTGAGCGTTGTTATTTGCTGTACAGGAGTCTGCGCTGTCGTGTTATCCCCTGGCCTAGCGCCGTTAGCGCTGCCCATCTTCTGACATCATTTAATGTCGGCCGTTGCGGTTCGCGATGACCATGAATCCCAGCCCCGCAGTGTCTTAACATTGTTAAAACACTGCGGGGCTGGGATTCAGGGCCTGGCGCAGCACATATGTTCGCCTCTCACACGCGGGTCCTTACACCCGCTTCAGACTGTGCGGCGTCATCTGATCCCTTATCGCATGCCACGGCCATGAAGCCGCACAGTCCGAAGAAGGCGGAAGGAGAGGAGGGACAGGCGAACTGATGCACTGATCCTGCCCATCAATCACACCCTCGCAGTCCCAATAAATAAGACACCGAGGGGCGTTGTGTGGGTCAGGGCGGCCGCAGAGGCGCAGCCAGCCAAACAATGATGCCAGAAGACGGGCAGCGCTACCAAGGGGGTTGCAGCGTGTCATTACAAAGGAAAGTCACACCCCCGGGACGGTTAAATGGTCACACAGAGGACACATTTCAGACGTGTTTTCAGTTCCACATGTGCGAGGAGAATACGTTTATGAGCCACCTTGCACACATGCAGCATTACCGCTGTACAAGGTGGCTGGATAACGTAAAAACGCCTGGGGGAGGGGGGACAGGTTCCCTTCAATTTCAGTTCTTGTGTCTGCGTGGCGGTCGCAGGACACGTTGCCGGCTACACAGCAGGGGAACAGCTGGCGGTGCTGAACCCCACTGACACATTGGCTGGTGTTTTTCTCTGTGCAGCTAGCACATCTGGGCAAAAACTGGCGGTGTTAGAGCCCAGGGTCAGCAGGAGGAGCAGGGGGAGCGGAGTGTAGGCCGAAGCCTGCACTCGAGCAAGTTGAAAGGAAACCTTTAACACCCCCCCCCCCAGGCGTTTGTAGCTGAAAGAGCCATTGTGTACAGCACTAATGCTGGAAAAGGTAAACTTAGCTCTTTTAATTATGGTCCTTGTACATGCGGAACCAAACATTTATGAAATGTGTCTCCTCACAGCGTTAAACCGTCCGGTAGGTGGAACTTTCCTTTGTCGTGTGACGCAGCACAGCCATCATTTTTACCCCCTTGGCGCCGTGCGCCCACTCCTCAGCGTTGTTTGAATCTGTCCCGGAGCCTGCGCTGTTAGGTTAGCCCTTGGCCATGCACACATGTTGCGCTGCCCATCTTCTGACCTCATTTGGTGTCAGGCTGGCTGCGCCTGTGCGGGTGCGCTGGCCGAGATCCCGCCTCGCAGTGTCGTCTAATGTAATCCCACCGCGGGCCTGTGATCCGTGCCCGTGCGCAGTGCATATCCTGTCCTCTCACTCCCCTCCCTACGGCTTTTTCAGACTGTGCGTTGTCACGGCCGTGGCATGCTATTAGGGACCAGCTGACATCGCACAGTCTGAAGAAGCCGTAGGGAGGGGAGTGAGAGGAGAGGATATGCACTGCGCACGGGCACGGATCACAGGCCCGCGGTGGGATTACATTAGACGACACTGCGAGGCGGGATCTCGACCAGCGCACCCGCACAGGCGCAGCCAGCCTGACACCAAATGAGGTCAGAAGACGGGCAGCGCAACATGTGTGCATGGCCAAGGGCTAACCTAACAGCGCAGGCTCCGGGACAGATTCAAACAACGCTGAGGAGTGGGCGCACGGCGCCAAGGGGGTAAAAATGATGGCTGTGCTGCGTCACACGACAAAGGAAAGTTCCACCTACCGGACGGTTTAACGCTGTGTGGGGACACATTTCATAAGTGTTAGGTTCAGCATGTGCAAGGAGCATCACGAAAAGAGGCACTTTTTCCCTTTGCATTATTACTGCTGCACAAGGTGGCTCCTTCAGTAACAAACGCCTGGGGGGGGGGGGGGTCAGGTTCCCTTACATTTAACTTGTTGTGTCTGCGTGGCGGTCGCAGTACACGTTGCCGTATACACAGCAGGGGAACAGCTGGCGGTGCTGAACCCCACTAACACATTGGCGAGGTGTTTGGCTCTGTGCGTACAGCACTTCTGGACGGCAACTAGCGGTGTTGGAGCCCAGGGACAGGTGGAGGAGGAGGAGGTTGGAGGAGGTTGGAGGAGGTAGGAGGGATTGCCACACACACAGCAGGGGAAAAGCTGACGTTACTGAACCCCAATAACAGAGGAGGGACTGTTGACTGTGCGTACAGCACTTCTGGACGGCAACTGGCGGTGTTGGAGCCCAGGGACAGGTGGAGGAGGAGGAGGTAGGAGGAGGTAGGAGGGATTGCCACACACACAGCAGGGGAACAGCTGACGTTACTGAACCCCAATAACAGAGGAGGGACTGTTGACTGTGCGTACAGCACTTCTGGACGGCAACTGGCGGTGTTGGAGCCCAGGGACAGGTGGAGGAGGAGGAGGTAGGAGGAGGTAGGAGGGATTGCCACACACACAGCAGGGGAACAGCTGACGTTACTGAACCCCAATAACAGAGGAGGGACTGTTGACTGTGCGTACAGCACTTCTGGACGGCAACTGGCGGTGTTGGAGCCCAGGGACAGGTGGAGGAGGAGGAGGTAGGAGGAGGTTGGAGGAGGTAGGAGGGATTGCCACACACACAGCAGGGGAACAGCTGACGTTACTGAACCCCAATAACAGAGGAGCGACTGTTGACTGTGCGTACAGCACTTCTGGACGGCAACTAGCGGTGTTGGAGCCCAGGGACAGGTGGAGGAGGAGGAGTTTGGATGAGGTTGGAGGAGGTTGGAGGGATTGCCACACACACAGCAGGGGAACAGCTGACGTTACTGAACCCCAATAACAGAGGAGGGACTGTTGACTGTGCGTACAGCACTTCTGGACGGCAACTGGCGGTGTTGGAGCCCAGGGACAGGTGGAGGAGGAGGAGGTAGGAGGAGGTTGGAGGAGGTTGGAGGGATTGCCACACACACAGCAGGGGAACAGCTGACGTTACTGAACCCCAATAACAGAGGAGCGACTGTTGACTGTGCGTACAGCACTTCTGGACGGCAACTAGCGGTGTTGGAGCCCAGGGACAGGTGGAGGAGGAGGAGTTTGGATGAGGTTGGAGGAGGTTGGAGGGATTGCCACACACACAGCAGGGGAACAGCTGACGTTACTGAACCCCAATAACAGAGGAGGGACTGTTGACTGTGCGTACAGCACTTCTGGACGGCAACTGGCGGTGTTGGAGCCCAGGGACAGGTGGAGGAGGTAGGAGGAGGTAGGAGGGATTGCCACACACACAGCAGGGGAACAGCTGACGTTACTGAACCCCAATAACAGAGGAGGGACTGTTGACTGTGCGTACAGCACTTCTGGACGGCAACTGGCGGTGTTGGAGCCCAGGGACAGGTGGAGGAGGAGGAGGTAGGAGGAGGTTGGAGGAGGTAGGAGGGATTGCCACACACACAGCAGGGGAACAGCTGACGTTACTGAACCCCAATAACAGAGGAGCGACTGTTGACTGTGCGTACAGCACTTCTGGACGGCAACTAGCGGTGTTGGAGCCCAGGGACAGGTGGAGGAGGAGGAGGTTGGAGGAGGTTGGAGGAGGTAGGAGGGATTGCCACACACACAGCAGGGGAACAGCTGACGTTACTGAACCCCAATAACAGAGGAGGGACTGTTGACTGTGCGTACAGCACTTCTGGACGGCAACTGGCGGTGTTGGAGCCCAGGGACAGGTGGAGGAGGAGGAGGTTGGAGGAGGTTGGAGGAGGTAGGAGGGATTGCCACACACACAGCAGGGGAACAGCTGACGTTACTGAACCCCAATAACAGAGGAGGGACTGTTGACTGTGCGTACAGCACTTCTGGACGGCAACTAGCGGTGTTGGAGCCCAGGGACAGGTGGAGGAGGAGGAGGTTGGAGGAGGTTGGAGGAGGTAGGAGGGATTGCCACACACACAGCAGGGGAACAGCTGACGTTACTGAACCCCAATAACAGAGGAGGGACTGTTGACTGTGCGTACAGCACTTCTGGACGGCAACTGGCGGTGTTGGAGCCCAGGGACAGGTGGAGGAGGAGGAGGTAGGAGGAGGTTGGAGGAGGTAGGAGGGATTGCCACACACACAGCAGGGGAACAGCTGACGTTACTGAACCCCAATAACAGAGGAGGGACTGTTGACTGTGCGTACAGCACTTCTGGACGGCAACTGGCGGTGTTGGAGCCCAGGGACAGGTGGAGGAGGAGGAGGTAGGAGGAGGTTGGAGGAGGTTGGAGGGATTGCCACACACACAGCAGGGGAACAGCTGACGTTACTGAACCCCAATAACAGAGGAGCGACTGTTGACTGTGCGTACAGCACTTCTGGACGGCAACTAGCGGTGTTGGAGCCCAGGGACAGGTGGAGGAGGAGGAGTTTGGATGAGGTTGGAGGAGGTTGGAGGGATTGCCACACACACAGCAGGGGAACAGCTGACGTTACTGAACCCCAATAACAGAGGAGGGACTGTTGACTGTGCGTACAGCACTTCTGGACGGCAACTGGCGGTGTTGGAGCCCAGGGACAGGTGGAGGAGGTAGGAGGAGGTAGGAGGGATTGCCACACACACAGCAGGGGAACAGCTGACGTTACTGAACCCCAATAACAGAGGAGGGACTGTTGACTGTGCGTACAGCACTTCTGGACGGCAACTGGCGGTGTTGGAGCCCAGGGACAGGTGGAGGAGGAGGAGGTAGGAGGAGGTTGGAGGAGGTAGGAGGGATTGCCACACACACAGCAGGGGAACAGCTGACGTTACTGAACCCCAATAACAGAGGAGCGACTGTTGACTGTGCGTACAGCACTTCTGGACGGCAACTAGCGGTGTTGGAGCCCAGGGACAGGTGGAGGAGGAGGAGGTTGGAGGAGGTTGGAGGAGGTAGGAGGGATTGCCACACACACAGCAGGGGAACAGCTGACGTTACTGAACCCCAATAACAGAGGAGGGACTGTTGACTGTGCGTACAGCACTTCTGGACGGCAACTGGCGGTGTTGGAGCCCAGGGACAGGTGGAGGAGGAGGAGGTAGGAGGAGGTTGGAGGAGGTAGGAGGGATTGCCACACACACAGCAGGGGAACAGCTGACGTTACTGAACCCCAATAACAGAGGAGCGACTGTTGACTGTGCGTACAGCACTTCTGGACGGCAACTAGCGGTGTTGGAGCCCAGGGACAGGTGGAGGAGGAGGAGTTTGGATGAGGTTGGAGGAGGTTGGAGGGATTGCCACACACACAGCAGGGGAACAGCTGACGTTACTGAACCCCAATAACAGAGGAGCGACTGTTGACTGTGCGTACAGCACTACCAGGCAACAACTAGCGGTGTTGGAGCCCAGGGACAGCAGTAGAAGCAGAGGAACACAATGTAGGCCGAAGCCTGATTGGAGAAAGGGAACCTTTAACCCCCCCCCCCAAGGCATTTGTAGCTGAAAGAGCCAGCTTGTGCAGCTCAAAAGATGCAAAAGGAAAAGGTGGCTCTTTTAATTATGCTCCTTGCAAGCACAGAACTAAACACTTATAAAATGTGTCCCCTGAAACCGTGAAACTGTCCCGGAGGTGGGACTTTCCTTCGTAATATGACGCAGCACAGCTGTCATTCCTACCCCCTCGGCGCCGTGCCCCGGCTCCTCATCGTTGTTTGATTCCGTCCCGGAGCCTGCGCTGTTAGGTTATCCCTTGGCCAGGCACACTTAGCGCTGCCCATCTTCTGACATCATTTGGTGTCAGGCTGGCTGCGCTTGTGCGGCCGCGCTGTCCGAGAGCCCGCCTCGCAGTGTGGTCTAATGTAATCCCACCGCGGGCCTGGGATCAGTGGCCATGCGCAGTGCATATCCTCGCCTCTCGCTCCCCTCCCTACGGCTTTTTCAGACTGTGCGCTGCCACGGCCGTGGCATGCTATTACGGATCAGCTGGCACCGCACAGTCTGAAGAAGCCGTAGGGAGTGGAGCGAGAGGCGAGGATATGCACTGCGCATGGCCACTGATCCCAGGCCCGCGGTGGGATTACATTAGACCACACTGCGAGGCGGGCTCTCGGACAGCGCGGCCGCACAGGCGCAGCCAGCCTGACACCAAATGATGTCAGAAGATGGGCAGCGCTAAGTGTGCCTGGCCAAGGGATAACATAACAGCGCAGGCTCCGGGACGGAATCAAACAACGATGAGGAGCCGGGGCACGGCGCCGAGGGGGTAGGAATGACAGCTGTGCTGCGTCATATTACGAAGGAAAGTCCCACCTCCGGGACGGTTTTACGGTATCAGTGGACACATTTTATAAGTGTTAAGTTCTGCGTGTGCAAGGAGCATAATGAAAATAGCTACCTTTTCCTTGTGCAGCATTACTGCTGCACAAGGTGGCTCTTTCAGTAACAAACGCCTTGGGGGGGGGGGGGGACAGGTTCCCTTACATTTCAGTTGTGTCAGCGTGGCGGTCGCAGGACACATTGCCGGCTACACAGCTGGGGATCAGCTGACGTTACTGAAACCCAATAACACTGGGTCGTATGTTTTGACTGTGCAGATGGCACTTCTGAGCCTCAACTGGCGTTGTTGGAGCCCAGGAATGTAAGTTCAGGTGGTTGAAAGATGAACACAACAGGAGACCTGGATAACGTATACAGTGACCTAATTATTTAATCAGGAGGAGGAGTGGCAAATTCCTGCGAGATCCAGGCCTTGTTCATTTTCAGGAAAGTAAGCCGGTCAACGTTATCGGAGGATAGTCGCATGCGACGGTCAGTTAGTACACCACCTGCAGCACTAAAGACACGTTCCGATAATACACTGGCCGCAGGGCAAGACAGCACCTCCAATGCATACTGGCTTAGCTCTGGCCATGTATCCAGCTTTGAGACCCAAAACTTGAAAGGGGAAGAGCCGTCTGGGAGTACAGCAAGAGGGCAAGACATGTAGTCTGTCACCATCTGACGGAACCGTTGCCTCCTGCTGACTGGAGCCGTCTGTGATGGTGTAGACTTTTGTGGGGGGCACACAAAACTGTGCCACAGTTGGGCCATACTGGTCTTGCCTTGGGCAGAGGCACTGCTTCTGCTCCCTCTTTGTGCAGAGCCTCCACCACTGCCTGGACGCACTGAGCTGCTTTGGAATGCACTAGCAGCACTTCTCTCAGTTGGAATGGAGAAGATGATGGAACTGACCAGTGTGTCTTGGTACTCCCGCATTTTTCGCTCCCGGTTCAACGGTGTGATGAGGCTTTCTACGTTGTCCCGGTAGCGAGGATCGAGGAGGGTGAACACCCAGTAATCAGACATGTTGAGAATGTGGTCGATGCGGCGGTCGTTTCTCAGGCACTGCAGCATGTAATCCACCATGTGCTGCAGACTGCCAACTGCCCAAGAAACGCTGTCCCCAGCTGGAGGCGTGATCTCTGCCCGCTCGTCATCACCCCACCCTCGCTGTACACACTGAGTACTGGACAATTGTGTAACTCCCTCCTCTGGACGGATGTCTTCCTCCTCCATTGACTCCTCCTCATCCTCCTCACAAACTGTCCCCTGCCTACGCGTTTGTGAGGAACCACGTGGCGCTGACTGTCCAGAAGATGATGGAAGTGGTGAATCCTCATCCTCCACCTCTTCCACAACATCATCCCTTAGCGCTTGCAGTGATTTTTCAAGCAGGCAGATAAGGGGGACAGTCATGCTGACTAGTGCATCATCTGCACTCGCCATCCGCGTGGAATAATCGAAGGGACGCAAAACCTGGCAGACATCCTTCATAGTGGCCCACTCTGTGGTTGTGAAGTCTGTACGGCGCTGACTGCGACTTTTGTGCGCCTGATACAGCTGGTACTCCATTACAGCTTGCTGCTGCTCACACAACCGCTCCAACATATGTAACGTGGAATTCCACCTGGTAGGTAGGTCACATATGATGCGATGTTCCGGCAGGCGGTGTCGGCGCTGCAGAGCCGCAATGCGCGCTTTTGCCGTGCTGGAACGCCGCAAGTGAGCACACTCTAGGCGGACCTTGTGCAGCAGTGCATCAAGATCCGGATAGTCCCTCAAAAAACTCTGCACGACCAAATTGAGCACATGTGCCAGACATGGGATGTGAGTGAGGTTGCCGAGGCCCAGGGCTGCCACCAGATTTCGGCCATTATCACACACTACCATGCCTGGCTGGAGATTCGCTGGCTCAAACCACACATCGCTCTCCTGCTTGATGGCATTCCAGAGCTCCTGCGCTGTGTGGCTACGATTCCCCAAAAAAATTAATTTCAAGACGGCCTGTTGACGTTTGGCCACGGCTGTGCTCATGTCGGTCGTAACAGGTACACGTTCATCACGGGTCCATGTGGAGGTGGACTGTGACGGCTCCTGCAGCGATGATTCTGAGGAACTGGTGTAAGAGGAGGAGTCAATGCGTACAGAATGGATTCCTGCAATCCTTGGAGTGGGCAGGACACGTCCTGCGCCACTCGCACGGTCTGTACCCGGCTCAACTACATTAACCCAATGGGCAGTGAGGGAAAGGTATCGCCCCTGTCCATGTTGACTGGTCCACGCATCGGTGGTGAGGTGGACCTTGCTACTGACGGCGTTCAGTAGCGCATGTTTTATGTGTCCCTCCACATGCTTGTGCAGGGCAGGGACGGCTTGCCTGCTGAAGTAAAAGCGGCTGGGCACACTGTACTGTGGGACTGCCAATGACATCAAGTCACGGAAGCTGTCAGTCTCCACCAGCCTGAATGACAGCATTTCCAGTGACAGAAGTTTGGCAATGCCTGCAGTCAGAGCCTGTGCTCGTGGGTGGTTTGACGAGAAAGGCCGCCTTTTCTCCCATGCCTGTACTACCGATGGCTGTAGACTGGGCTGGGAGTGTGTGGTTGACTGGGAAAGTGGTGCTGCGGGTGGAATTACAGCGGGTCTCTGGACAACAGGGCCAGAGGTTCTTCCACGGCGATCCTGGGAGGAAGCCGAACCAGCTGCGTGTGAGCTAGAGGAAGAGGCAACACGAGCTGAAGAGGTGGTAGCTGCCGCTGTTGGTTGGCCTAGCTCTTCAGTGTGTTTGTCTAACTCCGCCGGGTGCCTGTTGCGCACATGTTTCCACATGTTGGAGGTATTGAGGTTGGCGACTTTTTGACCTCTTTTGATTTTTTGATGACACACCTTGCATCTGACATAGCAAATGTCATCTGCAACTGTGTCAAAAAAGGACCAGGCACTGCAAGTCTTGGGAGCCCCCCTTTTGACTTTTGGAAGAGACATGCTCCTTACGGGTGCCAAAGCGGAGGCTGCAGGATCCGCAGTCTTCCCCCTCCCTCTCCCTCTTTGGACCGTACGGGGAATCTCTTCCTCAGAGCTGCTCCCACCACCTTCCTGTCCCTGACGCCAAGATGGGTCAAGGACCTCGTCATCCACACTACCCTCTGCCCCCAACTGCTCCTCCCGGGTAGTCTCAGCAGCAGAGCACGCACCAGTAAGTGGCACCTGAGTGTCATCATCAGCTGATGCGGCCTGCGATGTGGTGAACGGAGCCACTGGCCCACCCGCCTCTTCAGACTCAGAGAGAAAAAGCTGTTGGGCATCACTGCACCCTGCCTCTTCTTCCATTTCTCCAATGCTGCTTGGCTGGCCCCCTGTTTCCAAGCCAAGAGATTCAGAGAACAGAAGTAGAGACGGCTCCTGTCCTGGGCTCTCTGTCTGCCTGGGCAATTTGGCAGGTGGTGAAGAGACAGATGGCTGCTCTCCAGTGCTCTGTGTCTGAGAGGATGTGGCACTAATGGAAGTTGATGCATTAGCTGCCATCCATCCCACAACGGCTTCAATTTGGTCTTCACGCAGCAGCGGTGTACGGCGCTCGGCGACAAAGCTGCGCATGAACGACTGTTCCCTCGTGAAAGTGGGTGCTGATGAGTCACCGGTGCCCGCAGCGGGCACAGAATCCCCACGTCCCCTCCCTGCTCCGCGCCCACGCCCACGTGCCTTACTCACTGCCTTCTTCATCGTGGTTGACTGATAAAGAAAAGCAGAAAAGTACTAACGGCTTTGTGTGCTTATTCCTGAAAAACTCCTCCTAACAGGTATAAGAAACACTAATTAGCTAAAGTGTGGACTAGACTTTAATATGAGTTAATGTGGCCTACACAAATGTAAAGTGGTGTAACTGGTGTGTTTGGTGAACTTTATTATTTATTTCTTTTTTGGGGGCTGAACTGACAACGGATAGAGCTGCAGTCACACGGAGACCGTGCAGACAGACGTTAACGGCGCTGTAAGGCCCAAAAACCCTCCTCTACTTTATCCTATGTAGTGTTTTTCCACAAATTAGCTGGAGACGGGTGGAAAGACACTAATAGGATTTTTTTAAATTAATTAGCAGCAGACTACAGTACTTGAAAAAAAATTAAAATTGATTTGGCGGTATGACGCAGTTAACAACCCTGAGCTGGAGACAACCAAGCTACGGCTGCTCACAGACTACAGGGCGAGCTGCAGTCACACGGAGACCGTGCAGACAGCCGTAAACGGCGCTGCAAGGCCCAAAAACCCTCCTCTACTTTATCCTATGTAGTGTTTTTCCACAAATTAGCTGGAGACGGGTGGAAAGACACTAATAGGATTTTTTTAAATTAATTAGCAGCAGACTACAGTACTTGAAAAAAAATTAAAATTGATTTGGCGGTATGACGCAGTGAACAACCCTGAGCTGGAGACAACCAGGCTATAGCTGCTCACAGACTACAGGGCGAGCTGCAGTCACACGGAGACCGTGCAGACAGCCGTAAACGGCGCTGCAAGGCCCAAAAACCCTCCTCTACTTTATCCTATGTAGTGTTTTTCCACAAATTAGCTGGAGACGGGTGGAAAGACACTAATAGGATTTTTTTAAATTAATTAACAGCAGACTACAGTACTTGAAAAAAAATTAAAATTGATTTGGCGGTATGACGCAGTGAACAACCCTGAGCTGGAGACAACCAAGCTACGGCTGCTCACAGACTACAGGGCGAGCTGCAGTCACACGGAGACCGTGCAGACAGCCGTAAACGGCGCTGCAAGGCCCAAAAACCCTCCTCTACTTTATCCTATGTAGTGTTTTTCCACAAATTAGATGGAGACGGGTGGAAAGACACTAATAGGAATTATTTGAAAAAATGTGCAGCAGCCTGCACTACTTCAAAAAAAAAAAAAAAAAAGGACAGTATGAGGCAATGAACCACCCTCCCTGAACTGAATACAACCAGCTATGGATGGCCTATGTGGCTGCACTCAGACTAGAGAGTGGGCTGCACTCACACACACACACACAGAGAGACCTTGCAGATCGCTGTGAAAACAGCGCTACAAGGCAAAAGCAAGGTGAATAGTAGGTGAACACAGCGGTTGCTAAATTAGCCTTTGGAAAGCACAAAGAAGCAAATCGCTATCTCTAAACTGTCCCTCAGTCAGCAAACAGTGTCCTGTCACTAACTGAATTCACAGCAGAGTGATCGCAAAATGGCGCCAGCGACTTTTAAACTGCATCATGACATCATTTCAGCAGCCAATCACAGCCTTGCCAGTACTTTCATGCCCTCCATGCTAAACAGGATGTGCCCACACTTGGAATCTTTCTCATTGGCTGAATTTCTGAATTTTGAATCATGGAACTTCCGATTCCGGTATCCGATACGCGCCAAGTATCGGAATCCCGGTATCGGAATTCCGATACCGCTAGTATCGGCCGATACCCGATACTTGCGGTATCGGAATGCTCAACACTACTTACTAGATAGCAGAAGACAGATAGTATACTTTCATGGTCAGCAGAAAAGCACTAACAAAACACCATCCAGAGATTACCTTAAACTCTGGCATTAACTCATAACGCCAGAGTAGCAATCCCTGATCAACGAGAGCTTTCCAGACACAGTAACAAAACTTCAGCTGTGAACTGGAACAAATAGGCAAAACGAAACATGGACAAAAGTCCAACTTATCTAGTAGTTGTCAGAAGCAGGAACAAACACTGAGAGGCATCAGATAACATTGTTGACCGGCAAGAAACCACCAGAGAAATGAGCTTAAATAGCGACACCCACTACTGATGGAACCAGGTGAAACAGGAAAGAGGATGACAAGTCCAATTCTACAAGCGGCCACCGGGGGAGCCCAGAATCCAAATTCACAACAGTGGGCCATAGAAAGCCTATTAATTTTTTTGCTTGATTTGGGTTCTAAAATCTACCTGAAAAAAATCACTACATCAATCAGTGGGAGAAAAATATTGGCCTCAGTCAGGGCTTGTGTGCCACTCCTGACTCCTGTGTGTGCCATCTCTCACTCAGTGGACCATAGAAAGCCTATTAATTTTTTTGCTTCATTTGGGTTCTAAAATCTACCTGAAAAAAAAATCACTACATCAATCAGTGGGAGAAAAATATTGGCCTCAGTCAGGGCTTGTGTGCCACTCGTGACTCCTGTGTGTGCCATCTCTCACTCAGTGGGCCATAGAAAGCCTATTTATTTTTTATTATTTGGTTTCTAAAGTCTCCCTGAAAAAGAAAAAAAAATAAAACAGTGGGAGATTAATATTGCCCTTTCTGCTTGTGTGCCACTCCTGACTCCTGTGTGTGCCATCTCTCACTCAGTGGGCCATAGAAAGCCTATTTATTTTTTATTATTTGGTTTCTAAAGTCTCCCTGAAAAATAAAAAAAAAATAAAACAGTGGGAGATTAATATTGCCCTTTCTGCTTGTGTGCCACTCCTGACTCCTGTGTGTGCCATCTCTCACTCAGTGGGCCATAGAAAGCCTATTTATTTTTTATTATTTGGTTTCTAAAGTCTCCCTGAAAAAGAAAAAAAAAAGAAAACAGTGGGAGATTAATATTGCCCTTTCTGCTTGTGTGCCACTCGTGACTCCTGTGTGTGCCATCTCTCACTCAGTGGGCCATAGAAATCCTATTTATTTTTTATTATTTGGTTTCTAAAGTCTCCCTGAAAAAGAAAAAAAAAATAAAACAGTGGGAGATTAATATTGATATTTGTGCTTGAGTGACAGTCCTGCGTGTGTGGCATCTCTGTGATTTGGTGCCACAGAAAACAGAGTGTGTAACATTGTGCCTGATTTTCCTTGTGGTCTCACCAACCTGTTAAGTGATATTGAAATCATACTGAAGTTATAGCTCACCGTGTAAGTTGTTTGACAGCAACAAATAAAGTTACTTTGGTTAAGTTTTTAAAACAATGAGGAAGTCTGGTGCAAGAGGTCGTCGTGGCCGTGGGCGTTCATTGTCAGCTGGTAATGATGGTAGTGGTAGTGGAGCATCAGGTGGTCGTGGGGATAAAAATATTCCACCTAAGTCTGGAGCTGTGGAGCCAGTTTCGTCGTCTGGCTACACAAGGCCTCGAACGCTCTCTTTTCTGGGAGTAGGAAAACCGCTTTTAAAGGCGGAGCAGCAACAGCAAGTTTTGGCTTACATTGCAGACTCAGCCTCTAGCTCTTTTGCCTCCTCTTCTGAAACTGGTAAATGTAAAAGCAGCGCGTCGCTTGTGGATGTTCACGGTCGGGGACAAATCGCTTCCTTGTCCTCTTCAGCAAAAACTACAACAAGAGAGAAGGATGCAGCAGGCGACACAACGGGTTACTCCATGGAGCTCTTTACACATACCGTCCCTGGCTTAGAAAGTGAAACACTTAACAGGCCATGCCCATTACAAGTAGATTCTGACATGGAGTGCACTGATGCACAGCCACAGCCAGAGTACTATGCTGTTCCTTTGACTCAGACCACCACATTGCCCTCTCAGGGTACTGATCCACAATCAGACCCTGATGAGACTATGTTGCCCCCGCCACGAACGCTATACCACCGACCGACACAGTGACACAGATGAAGTTGCACACGAGCACGAAGAGGAGGTAATAGATGACCCAGTTGTTGACCCCGATTGGCAGCCATTGGGGGAACAGGGTGCAGGCGGCAGTAGTTCAGAAGCGGAGGTGGAGGAGGGGCCGCAGCAGGCATCAACATCGCAACAGGTTCCATCTGCCGGGCCCGTATCTGGCCCAAAACGCGTGTCAAAGCGAAAACCTGTTGGAGGACAGCGTGGCCATCCGGTTAAAGCTCAGTCTGCAATCTCTGAAAAGGGATCCGATGCTAGGAAGAGTGCAGTCTGGCATTTTTTTAAACAACATCCAATTGATCAGTGCAAAGTCATCTGTCAAAAATGTTCAACTAGCTTAAGCAGAGGTCAGAATCTGAAAAGTCTAAATACTAGTTGCATGCATAGACACTTAACCACCATGCATTTTCAAGCCTGGACTAACTACCAAACGTCCCTTAAGGTTGTAGCACCCTCGGCCAATGAAGCTAGTCTGTCATGATCTCAATGGCAAGAGATCATAGCATAAGCATATATAGGAACTAGCTCTTGGAAGATGGGAACTGAGCTGACCATGAACTAAACCTAACACACAACTAGCAGTGGCCGGGTAGCATGCCTACGTTGATTCTAGATGCCCAGCACCAGCCGGAGGACTAAATAATGCTAGCAGAGGAAAATATTAGTCCTAGCTCACCTCTAGAGAAATACCCCAAAAGGAGACAGAGGCCCCCCACATGTATTGGCGGTGAATTAAGATGAAACAACAAACGTAGTATGAAAATAGGTTTAGCAAATTTGAGGTCCACTTACTACATAGCAGAAGACAGAAAGGACACTTTCATGGTCAGCTAAAAACCCTAATCAAAACACCATCCAGAAATTACTTTAAAACTCTGGCATTAACTCATAACACCAGAGTGGCAATTCCTGTTCACAAGAGCTTTCCAGACACAGTAACGAAACTACAGCTGTGAACTGGAACAAAAATGCAAAAACAAACATGGACAAGAGTCCAACTTATCTAGTAGTTGTCTAGGAGCAGGAACAAGCACAGAGAGGCTTCTGATAACATTGTTGACCGGCAAGAAACTAACAGAGCAGCAAGGTTATATAGCGACTCCCACATCTTGATGGGAACAGGTGAGCAGAGAAGATGAAGACACCAGTTCAATTCCACCAGTAGCCACCGGGGGAGCCCAGAATCCAAATTCACAACAGTACCCCCCCCTCAAGGAGGGGGCACCGAACCCTCACCAGAACCACCAGGGCGATCAGGATGGGCCCTATGAAAGGCACGAACCAGATCAGAGGCATGAACATCAGATGCATTCACCCAAGAATTATCCTCCTGGCCGTATCCCTTCCACTTGACCAGATACTGGAGTCTCCGTCTGGAAACACGAGAGTCTAAGATTTTCTCCACAACGTACTCCAACTCACCCTCAACCAACACCGGAGCAGGAGGCTCAACGGAAGGCACAACCGGTACCTCATACCTGCGCAATAATGACCGATGAAAAACGTTATGAATAGAAAAGGATGCAGGGAGGTCCAAACGGAAGGAAACAGGGTTAAGAATCTCCAATATCTTATACGGGCCAATGAACCGAGGCTTAAACTTAGGAGAAGAGACCCTCATAGGGACAAAACGAGAAGACAACCACACCAAATCCCCAACACAAAGCCGAGGACCAACACGACGGTGGCGGTTGGCAAAAAGCTGAGTCTTCTCCTGGGACAACCTCAAATTGTCCACCACCTGCCCCCAGATCTGATGCAATCTCTCCACCACAGCATCCACTCCAGGACAATCCGAAGATTCCACCTGACCAGAGGAAAATCGAGGATGAAACCCCGAATTACAGAAAAACGGGGACACCAAAGTGGCAGAGCTGGCCCGATTATTGAGAGCGAACTCCGCCAATGGCAAAAAAGCAACCCAATCATCCTGGTCAGCAGACACAAAACACCTCAGATATGTCTCCAGGGTCTGATTAATCCGCTCGGTCTGGCCATTCGTCTGAGGATGGAAAGCGGACGAAAAAGATAAATCTATGCCCATCCTAGCACAGAATGCCCGCCAAAATCTAGACACGAATTGGGTCCCTCTGTCAGAAACGATATTCTCAGGAATACCATGCAAGCGAACAACATTTTGAAAAAACAGAGGAACCAACTCGGAAGAAGAAGGCAACTTGGGCAGAGGAACCAAATGGACCATCTTAGAGAAACGGTCACACACCACCCAGATGACAGACATCTTCTGAGAAACAGGCAGATCTGAAATAAAATCCATCGAGATGTGCGTCCAAGGCCTCTTAGGAATAGGCAAGGGCAACAACAATCCACTAGCCCGAGAACAACAAGGCTTGGCCCGAGCACAAACGTCACAAGACTGCACAAAGCCTCGCACATCTCGTGACAGGGAAGGCCACCAGAAGGACCTTGCCACCAAATCCCTGGTACCAAAAATGCCAGGATGACCTGCCAACGCAGAAGAATGAACCTCAGAGATGACTCTACTGGTCCAATCATCAGGAACAAACAGTTTATCAGGTGGGCAACGATCAGGTCTATCCGCCTGAAACTCCTGCAAGGCCCGCCGCAGGTCTGGAGAAACGGCTGACAATACCACTCCATCCTTAAGGATACCTGTGGGCTCAGAGTTACCAGGTGAGTCAGGCTCAAAACTCCTAGAAAGGGCATCCGCCTTAACATTCTTAGAACCCGGTAGGTATGACACCACAAAATTAAACCGAGAGAAAAATAATGACCAGCGCGCCTGTCTAGGATTCAGGCGCCTGGCGGTCTCAAGATAAATCAAATTTTTGTGGTCAGTCAATACCACCACCTGATGTCTGGCCCCCTCAAGCCAATGGCGCCACTCCTCAAAAGCCCACTTCATGGCCAAAAGCTCCCGATTCCCAACATCATAATTCCGCTCAGCGGGCGAAAATTTACGGGAAAAGAAGGCACAAGGCCTCATCACGGAGCAGTCAGAACTTTTCTGCGACAACACTGCCCCAGCTCCGATCTCAGAAGCGTCGACCTCAACCTGAAAAGGTAGAGCAACATCAGGCTGACGCAACACAGGGGCAGAGGAAAAACGGCGCTTAAGCTCCCGAAAGGCCTCCACAGCATCAGGGGACCAATCAGCAACATCAGCACCCTTCTTAGTCAAATCGGTCAATGGCTTAGCAATATCCGAAAAACCAGCAATAAATCGACGATAAAAGTTAGCAAAGCCCAAAAATTTCTGAAGACTCTTAAGAGAAGAGGGCTGCGTCCAATCACAAATAGCTTGAACCTTGACAGGATCCATTTCAATGGAAGAGGGGGAAAAAATATATCCCAAAAAGGAAATCCTCTGTACCCCAAAAACACACTTAGAACCCTTCACACACAAAGAATTAGACCGCAAAACCTGAAAAACCCTCCTGACTTGCTGGACATGAGAGTCCCAGTCATCCGAAAAAATCAGAATATCATCCAGATACACAATCATAAATTTATCCAAATAATCGCGAAAAATATCATGCATAAAGGACTGGAAAACTGACGGAGCATTAGAAAGACCAAAAGGCATCACTAAATACTCAAAGTGGCCCTCGGGCGTATTAAATGCGGTTTTCCACTCATCCCCCTGCCTGATTCGCACCAAATTATACGCCCCACGAAGGTCAATCTTAGAGAACCACTTGGCCCCCTTTATGCGAGCAAACAAATCAGTCAGCAACGGCAATGGGTATTGATTAGTGTTGAGCATTCCGATGCTGCAAGTATCGGGTATCGGCCGATACTTGCTGTATCGGAATTTCCGATACCGAGATCCGATATTTTTGTAATATCGGATATCGGTATCGAAACAACATTAATGTAAAAAGGTGTAAAAGAAAGAATTAAAATAAAAAAAATCGCTATACTCACCTCTCCGACGCAGCCGGGACCTCAGCGAAGGAACCGGCAGCGTTGTTTGTTTAAAATTCGCGCTTTTACTTGCTTACGTGAATTCCCGGCTTCTGATTGGTCAGGGCGGCCATGTTGCCGGGACGCGGACCAATCACAGCAAGCCGTGACGAAATTACGTCACGGCTTGCTGTGATTGGTCCGCGTCCCGGCAACATGGCCGCCATTAACCAATCACAAGCCGTGACGTCACGGGAGGCTGGACACGCGCTTATTTTGAAAAGCGCGCGTGTCCAGCCTCCCGTGACGTCACGGCTTGTGATTGGTCACGGCGCCATATTGCCGGGATGCGGACCAATCACAGCAAGCCGTGACGAAATTACGTCACGGCTTGCTGTGATTGGTCCGCGTCCCAGGAACATGGCCGCCATTAACCAATCACAAGCCGTGACGTCACGGGAGGCTGGACACGCGCTTATTTTGAAAAGCGCGCGTGTCCAGCCTCCCGTGACGTCACGGCTTGTGATTGGTCACGGCGCCATATTGCCGGGACGCGGACCAATCACAGCAAGCCGTGACGTAATTTCGTCACGGCTTGCTGTGATTGGTCCGAGTCCCGGCAACATGGCCGCCCTGACCAATCAGAAGCCGGGAATTCACGTAAGCAAGTAAAAGCGCGAATTTTAAAGAAACAACGCTGCCGCTTACAATCGCCGAGGTCCCGGCTGCGTCGGACAGGTGAGTATAGCGATATTTTTTATTTTAATTCTTTATTTTACACATTTATATGGTTCCCAGGGCCTGAAGGAGAGTTTCCTCTCCTTCAGACCCTGGGAACCATCAGGAATACCGTCCGATACCTGAGTCCCATTGACTTGTATTGGTATCGGGTATCGGTATCGGATTGGATCCGATATTTTGCCGGTATCGGCCGATACTTTCCGATACCGATACTTTCAAGTATCGGACGGTATCGCTCAACACTAGTATTGATATTTAACAGTGATTTTATTCAAAAGCCGATAATCAATACATGGTCTCAAAGAGCCGTCTTTTTTTGACACAAAGAAAAAACCGGCTCCTAAGGGAGATGACGAAGGACGAATATGTCCCTTTTCCAAGGACTCCTTTATATATTCTCGCATAGCAGCATGTTCAGGCACAGACAGATTAAATAAACGACCCTTTGGGTATTTACTACCCGGGATTAAATCTATGGCACAATCGCACTCTCGGTGCGGAGGTAACGAACCAAGCTTGGATTCTTCAAAGACGTCACGATAGTCAGACAGGAACTCAGGAATTTCAGAGGGAATAGATGATGAAATGGAAACCACAGGTACATCCCCATGAGCCCCCTTACATCCCCAGCTCAACACAGACATAGCTCTCCAGTCGAGGACTGGGTTGTGAGATTGCAGCCAAGGCAATCCTAGCACCAAATCATCATGTAGATTATACAGCACCAGAAAGCGAATAATCTCCTGGTGACCCGGATTAATACGCATAGTTACTTGTGTCCAGTATTGTGGTTTATTATTAGCCAATGGGGTGGAGTCAATCCCCTTCAGAGGAATAGGAGTCTCCAAAGGCTCTAAATCATACCCACAGCGTTTGGCAAAGGACCAATCCATAAGACTCAAAGCGGCGCCAGAGTCGACATAGGCGTCCGTGGTAATAGATGACAAAGAGCAAATCAGGGTCACAGATAGAATAAACTTAGACGGTAAGGTGCAAATGGAAACAGATTTACCAAGTTTTTTAGTGCGCTTAGAGCATGCTGATATAACATGAGTAGAATCACCACAATAGAAACACAACCCATTTTTCCGTCTAAAATTCTGCCGCTCGCTTCGGGACAGAATTCTATCACACTGCATACTCTCTGGCGATTTCTCAGTGGACACCGCCAGATGGTGCACTGGTTTGCGCTCCCGCAAACGCCTATCGATCTGAATAGCCATTGTCATGGACTCATTCAGACCCGCAGGCACAGGGAACCCCACCATAACATCCTTAATGGCATCAGAGAGACCCTCTCTGAAAGTCGCCGCCAGGGCGCACTCATTCCACTGAGTAAGCACAGACCATTTACGGAATCTTTGGCAGTAGATTTCCGCTTCATCTTGCCCCTGAGATAGGGACATCAAAGTTTTTTCTGCCTGAAGCTCCAAATGAGGTTCGTCATAAAGCAACCCCAAGGCCAGAAAAAACGCATCCACATTGAGCAACGCAGGATCCCCTGGTGTCAATGAAAAAGCCCAGTCTTGAGGGTCGCCCCGGAGCAAGGAAATCACAATCCTGACCTGCTGTGCAGGGTCTCCGGCAGAGCGAGATTTCAGGGACAAAAATAATTTGCAATTATTTCGAAAATTCTGAAACCCAGATCTATTCCCCGAGAAAAATTCCGGCAAAGGAATTCTCGGCTCAGATACAGGTGCATGACAAACAAAATCTTGCAAATTTTGTACCTTCGTGGCGAGATTATTCAAACCTGCAGTTACCCTCTGAAGATCCATTACAAACAGGTGGACACAGAGCCATTCAAAGGGGAGAAAAAAAAAAAAAAAAAAAAAAAAAATTTCAGCAGACTACTTATTTCTCTCCTTTCTCAGCCAAGGATTTTAACCCTTTAGTGGGCCGGTCAAACTGTCATGATCTCAATGGCAAGAGATCATAGCATAAGCATATATAGGAACTAGCTCTTGGAAGATGGGAACTGAGCTGACCATGAACTAAACCTAACACACAACTAGCAGTGGCCGGGTAGCATGCCTACGTTGATTCTAGATGCCCAGCACCAGCCGGAGGACTAAATAATGCTAGCAGAGGAAAATATTAGTCCTAGCTCACCTCTAGAGAAATACCCCAAAAGGAGACAGAGGCCCCCCACATGTATTGGCGGTGAATTAAGATGAAACAACAAACGTAGTATGAAAATAGGTTTAGCAAATTTGAGGTCCACTTACTACATAGCAGAAGACAGAAAGGACACTTTCATGGTCAGCTAAAAACCCTAATCAAAACACCATCCAGAAATTACTTTAAAACTCTGGCATTAACTCATAACACCAGAGTGGCAATTCCTGTTCACAAGAGCTTTCCAGACACAGTAACGAAACTACAGCTGTGAACTGGAACAAAAATGCAAAAACAAACATGGACAAGAGTCCAACTTATCTAGTAGTTGTCTAGGAGCAGGAACAAGCACAGAGAGGCTTCTGATAACATTGTTGACCGGCAAGAAACTAACAGAGCAGCAAGGTTATATAGCGACTCCCACATCTTGATGGGAACAGGTGAGCAGAGAAGATGAAGACACCAGTTCAATTCCACCAGTAGCCACCGGGGGAGCCCAGAATCCAAATTCACAACACTAGTCATCAACGCAACATCCCTTCCGTCACTGTAAGGCCACCATTTTCCGCACCACCGGCAGTATCTGTGCAGGTTTCTTTGCCAGCCAAAAGCAGTCAGGGTCAGGGAATCACCAGTTTTGTAGGAGGAAATATTGCATCTAGGGCACCGGCGGAAACAATACCGTCTCCAACCGTCTCTCAGTCTGCCATGTACACCGGCACACCCGAAAGTTCCACGATCTCCAGCTCTCCAGTCCAGCTCACCCTACATGAGACTCTGGTTAGAAAAAGGAAGTACTTATCCTCGCATCCGCATACACAGGGTTTTAACGCCCACATAGCTAGACTAATCTCGTTAGAGATGATGCCCTACCGGTTAGTTGAAAGCGAAGCTTTCAAAGCCCTGATGGAGTACGCTGAACCACGATACGAGCTACCCAGTCGACACTTTTTTTCCAGAAAAGCCATCCCAGCCCTGCACCAGCATGTTAAACAGCGCATCGTCCATGCACTCAGGCAATCTGTGAGTACAAAGGTGCACCTGACTACAGATGCATGGACCAGTAGGCATGGCCAGGGACGTTATGTGTCCATCACGGCACACTGGGTGAATGTGGTGGATGCAGGGTCCACAGGGGACATCAATTTCGGGACAGTTGTGCCTAGCTCACGGTCTAGGAAACAGTTGGCTGTAGGCGTTCGCACCCCCTCCTCCTCCTCCTCGTCCTCCTGCAGAAGCTACAGCTCTTCCACAGACCGCAGTCGGCCAACCACTCCATCGGCAGATGACACTGTTGCACACCAGTTGCCCATTATGGGCCAGCTACTGGCAAGCGTCAGCAGGCTGTATTGGCTATGAAGTGTTTGGGAGACAACAGACACACCGCGGAAGTTCTGTCCGAGTTCTTGCAACAAGAAACACAGTCGTGGCTGGGCACAGTAGATCTTGAAGCAGGCAAGGTAGTGAGTGATAACGGAAGGAATTTCATGGCTGCCATCTCCCTTTCCCAACTGAAACACATTCCTTGCCTGGCTCACACCTTAAACCTGGTGGTGCAGTGCTTATTGAAAACTTATCCTGGGTTCTCCGACCTGCTCCTCAAAGTGCGTGGACTTTGCTCACATATCCGACGTTCGCCTGTACACTCCAGCCGTATGCAGACCTATCAGCGGTCTTTGAACCTTCCCCAGCATCGCCTAATCATAGACGTTGCAACAAGGTGGAACTCAACACTGCACATGCTTCAGAGACTGTGCCAACAGAGGCGGGCTGTTATGTTTTTGTGGGAGGATACACATACACGGGCAGGCAGTAGGATGGCAGACATGGAGTTGTCAGGTGTGCAGTGGTCGAAGATACAAGACATGTGTCAAGTCCTTCAGTGTTTTGAGGAATGCACACGGCTGGTTAGTGCAGACAACGCCGAAATAAGCATGAGCATCCCCCTAATGCGTCTGCTGATGCAAAGTTTGACGCACATAAAGGATCAGGCGTCTGCACCAGAGGAAGAGGAAAGCCTTGATGACAGTCAGCCATTGTCTGGTCAGGGCAGTGTACAGGACGAGGTAGCGGGCGAAGAGGAGGTGGAGGACGAGGAGGATGATGGGGATGAGTATATTTTTAATGCGGAAGCTTTCCCGGGGGCACTGGAAATTGGTTGCGTGGCAAGGCCGGGTTCTGGTTTTTTGAGGGACACAAGTGACGTAGATTTGCCTGAAACTGCCCCTCAACCAATCACAACCGGAGATTTGACAACTGGAACTTTGGCCCACATGGCGGATTATGCCTTACGTATCCTAAAAAGGGACACACGCATTACGAAAATGATGAACGATGACGATTACTGGTTGGCCTGCCTCCTTGATCCACGCTATAAAGGCAAATTGCAAAATATTATGCCACATGAGAACTTGGAACTAATATTAGCAACCAAACAATCAACTCTTGTTGACCGTTTGCTTCAGGCATTCCCAGCACACAGCGCACGTGATCGTTCTCACACGAGCTCCAGGGGGCAGCAGACTAGGAGTGTTAGGGGTGCACACATCAGAAGTGGCGTTGGACAGAGGGGTTTTCTGACCAGGTTGTGGAGTGATTTTGCTATGACCGCAGACAGGACAGGTACTGCTGCATCAATTGAAAGTGACAGGCGACAACATTTGTGCAGTATGGTTACTAACTATTTTTCATCCCTTATCGATGTTATCCCTCAACCGTCATTCCCATTTGATTACTGGGCATCAAAATTAGACACCTGGCCAGAATTGGCAGAATATGCATTGCAGGAGCTTGCTTGCCCGGCAGCAAGTGTCCTATCAGAAAGAGTATTCAGTGCTGCAGGTTCAATATTAACTGAAAAAAGGACTCGTCTGGCTACCCAAAATGTTGACGATCTAACATTCATTAAAATGAACCACAACTGGATTTCAAAATCTTTTGCCCCACCTTGCCCGGCCGACACCTAGCTTTCCTATGAAAAGCTCTTGCCTGTGGACTACTGTGAATTACTTTTCTAATGTCTAATTTTCTGCAGCTGATTGTCCAGCATACGACATGTTTACACCTCCCTAAATACCAATACCTCACATAGAATTTTTTTTTTTTTTATGTGTTTTTTGCACTTTTTTTCCAGGGTGCAGTTGGGCCCATTTTTGTCTTGTAAACTGTGGTGTCTGTTCACATGGGGTGCATTTGGATAGCGCTGGGCAGGCCCGCCTGATCTAATAGAAGGGTGTCACTACTAGGCCTGCCTGGATGCTGTGCATCTCCATTGTGTGAACAGCGCCGCATACAAGTCTTTTATGTGCAGCAATGTGCCAAGCAGCCACCCCCTCCATTAATTTGGTAGGTTGTGAGTGGCTGCTTCATCGGTTATGCTGCACCTGTGTTTTTTCTATCACATGGGTCCACTGCATCCTGAGAGTGCATTTGTTTGGTGGCCTAGGCAGGTAAGCATCTCTGCCTTGTTTTGCTGTACCTCCCTAAATGGCCAAACTCCCCACACGGGGCCGTGGTATCGCGACTTGGCGCAAGCACCCGTGAGACTGCTGTTTGTCTGAAGAGGTGGGTGTGCCCGCTTTTGGTCGACGGCATTGCTACTGGGTCCCTCATAGTACAATAAAGTGTCTCTGGCGGTGGTGGTGCGCACCCAACGTCAGACACACTGTTGTAACATGAGGGGCCCTGGGCCTGTACCGCCGGCCACAAGAGAGTTCACCCACCCCCAGGTCAAACATTGCTCTACCACTTCCACAGTTATCTCTCACACTTCCACCAATGTTTAGTCTATGCGCTGACATCCTTCCATACCTGCCACTGACAATACCATTGTGTTGACATGTATGATGGTACTTAACATAGTCAGGGGCAGTGTCCTCTATTTACCACAGTAAATACTTTGCGCTAAATTAGTAGGTCTGAAACAACGCAGAGGATCCCACCCCTGAACCTAATGATTGCACCCTTTAGTGTTTTTGTTTTGTTTTAATGCGAGACATTCACATTTATTTGTTGTTTTTGACTACTAACTGGCAGACACTCATTACAATCGGCCTCCGTTGACCAGACCACTGCTGCCCGTGTACCCCTGGAACCAATTATAAAGTGCCTACAGCCAGCCCATTTTATTGTGTTAGGCCTTCGAAGCCTGTCTGCGGTCCCTCCTTCCACTAGGCCTCCACTGACCAGACCACTGCTGCCCGTGTACCCCTGGAACCAATTATAAAGTGCCTACAGCCAGCCCATTTTATTGTGTTAGGCCTTCGAAGCCTGTCTGCGGTCCCTCCTTCCACTAGGCCTCCACTGACCAGACCACTGCTGCCCGTGTACCCCTGGAACCAATTATAAAGTGCCTACAGCCAGCCCATTTTATTGTGTTAGGCCTTCAAAGCCTGTCTGCGGTCCCTCCTTCCACTAGGCCTCCACTGACCTGACCACTGCTGCCCGTGTACCCCTGGAACCAATTATAAAGTGCCTACAGCCAGCCCATTTTATTGTGTTAGGCCTTCGAAGCCTGTCTGCGGTCCCTGCTTCCACTAGGCCTCCACTGACCAGACCACTGCTGCCCGTGTACCCCTGGAACCAATTATAAAGTGCCTACAGCCAGCCCATTTTATTGTGTTAGGCCTTCGAAGCCTGTCTGCGGTCCCTCCTTCCACTAGGCCTCCACTGACCAGACCACTGCTGCCCGTGTACCCCTGGAATCAATTATAAAGTGCCTACAGCCAGCCCATTTTATTGTGTTAGGCCTTCGAAGCCTGTCTGCGGTCCCTCCTTCCACTAGGCCTCCACTGACCAGACCACTGCTGCCCGTGTACCCCTGGAACCAATTATAAAGTGCCTACAGCCAGCCCATTTTATTGTGTTAGGCCTTCGAAGCCTGTCTGCGGTCCCTCCTTCCACTAGGCCTCCACTGACCAGACCACTGCTGCCCGTGTACCCCTGGAACCAATTATAAAGTGCCTACAGCCAGCCCATTTTATTGTGTTAGGCCTTCGAAGCCTGTCTGCGGTCCCTCCTTCCACTAGGCCTCCACTGACCAGACCACTGCTGCCCGTGTACCCCTGGAACCAATTATAAAGTGCCTACAGCCAGCCCATTTTATTGTGTTAGGCCTTCGAAGCCTGTCTGCGGTCCCTCCTTCCACTAGGCCTCCACTGACCAGACCACTGCTGCCCGTGTACCCCTGGAACCAATTATAAAGTGCCTACAGCCAGCCCATTTTATTGTGTTAGGCCTTCGAAGCCTGTCTGCGGTCCCTCCTTCCACTAGGCCTCCACTGACCAGACCACTGCTGCCCGTGTACCCCTGGAACCAATTATAAAGTGCCTACAGCCAGCCCATTTTATTGTGTTAGGCCTTCGAAGCCTGTCTGCGGTCCCTCCTTCCACTAGGCCTCCACTGACCTGACCACTGCTGCCCGTGTACCCCTGGAACCAATTATAAAGTGCCTACAGCCAGCCCATTTTATTGTGTTAGGCCTTCGAAGCCTGTCTGCGGTCCCTCCTTCCACTAGGCCTCCACTGACCAGACCACTGCTGCCCGTGTACCCCTGGAACCAATTATAAAGTGCCTACAGCCAGCCCATTTTATTGTGTTAGGCCTTCGAAGCCTGTCTGCGGTCCCTCCTTCCACTAGGCCTCCACTGACCTGACCACTGCTGCCCGTGTACCCCTGGAACCAATTATAAAGTGCCTACAGCCAGCCCATTTTATTGTGTTAGGCCTTCGAAGCCTGTCTGCGGTCCCTCCTTCCACTAGGCCTCCACTGACCAGACCACTGCTGCCCGTGTACCCCTGGAACCAATTATAAAGTGCCTACAGCCAGACCATTTTATTGTGTTAGGCCTTCGAAGCCTGTCTGCGGTCCCTCCTTCCACTAGGCCTCCACTGACCAGACCACTGCTGCCCGTGTACCCCTGGAACCAATTATAAAGTGCCTACAGCCAGCCCATTTTATTGTGTTAGGCCTTCGAAGCCTGTCTGCGGTCCCTCCTTCCACTAGGCCTCCACTGACCAGACCACTGCTGCCCGTGTACCCCTGGAACCAATTATAAAGTGCCTACAGCCAGCCCATTTTATTGTGTTAGGCCTTCGAAGCCTGTCTGCGGTCCCTCCTTCCACTAGGCCTCCACTGACCAGACCACTGCTGCCCGTGTACCCCTGGAACCAATTATAAAGTGCCTACAGCCAGCCCATTTTATTGTGTTAGGCCTTCGAAGCCTGTCTGCGGTCCCTCCTTCCACTAGGCCTCCACTGACCAGACCACTGCTGCCCGTGTACCCCTGGAACCAATTATAAAGTGCCTACAGCCAGCCCATTTTATTGTGTTAGGCCTTCGAAGCCTGTCTGCGGTCCCTCCTTCCACTAGGCCTCCACTGACCAGACCACTGCTGCCCGTGTACCCCTGGAACCAATTATAAAGTGCCTACAGCCAGCCCATTTTATTGTGTTAGGCCTTCGAAGCCTGTCTGCGGTCCCTCCTTCCACTAGGCCTCCACTGACCAGACCACTGCTGCCCGTGTACCCCTGGAACCAATTATAAAGTGCCTACAGCCAGCCCATTTTATTGTGTTAGGCCTTCGAAGCCTGTCTGCGGTCCCTCCTTCCACTAGGCCTCCACTGACCAGACCACTGCTGCCCGTGTACCCCTGGAACCAATTATAAAGTGCCTACAGCCAGCCCATTTTATTGTGTTAGGCCTTCGAAGCCTGTCTGCGGTCCCTCCTTCCACTAGGCCTCCACTGACCAGACCACTGCTGCCCGTGTACCCCTGGAACCAATTATAAAGTGCCTACAGCCAGCCCATTTTATTGTGTTAGGCCTTCGAAGCCTGTCTGCAGTCCCTCCTTCCACTAGGCCTCCACTGACCAGACCACTGCTGCCCGTGTACCCCTGGAACCAATTATAAAGTGCCTACAGCCAGCCCATTTTATTGTGTTAGGCCTTCGAAGCCTGTCTGCGGTCCCTCCTTCCACTAGGCCTCCACTGACCTGACCACTGCTGCCCGTGTACCCCTGGAACCAATTATAAAGTGCCTACAGCCAGCCCATTTTATTGTGTTAGGCCTTTGAAGCCTGTCTGCGGTCCCTCCTTCCACTAGGCCTCCACTGACCAGACCACTGCTGCCCGTGTACCCCTGGAACCAATTATAAAGTGCCTACAGCCAGCCCATTTTATTGTGTTAGGCCTTCGAAGCCTGTCTGCGGTCCCTGCTTCCACTAGGCCTCCACTGACCAGACCACTGCTGCCCGTGTACCCCTGGAACCAATTATAAAGTGCCTACAGCCAGCCCATTTTATTGTGTTAGGCCTTCGAAGCCTGTCTGCGGTCCCTCCTTCCACTAGGCCTCCACTGACCAGACCACTGCTGCCCGTGTACCCCTGGAACCAATTATAAAGTGCCTACAGCCAGCCCATTTTATTGTGTTAGGCCTTCGAAGCCTGTCTGCGGTCCCTCCTTCCACTAGGCCTCCACTGACCTGACCACTGCTGCCCGTGTACCCCTGGAACCAATTATAAAGTGCCTACAGCCAGCCCATTTTATTGTGTTAGGCCTTCGAAGCCTGTCTGCGGTCCCTCCTTAAACTAGGCCTCCACTGACCAGACCACTGCTGCCCGTGTACCCCTGGAAGCAATTATAAAGTGCCTACAGCCAGCCCATTTTATTGTGTTAGGCCTTCGAAGCCTGTCTGCAGTCCCTCCTTCCACTAGGCCTCCACTGACCAGACCACTGCTGCCCGTGTACCCCTGGAACCAATTATAAAGTGCCTACAGCCAGCCCATTTTATTGTGTTAGGCCTTCGAAGCCTGTCTGCGGTCCCTCCTTCCACTAGGCCTCCACTGACCAGACCACTGCTGCCCGTGTACCCCTGGAACCAATTATAAAGTGCCTACAGCCAGCCCATTTTATTGTGTTAGGCCTTCGAAGCCTGTCTGCGGTCCCTCCTTCCATTAGGCCTCCACTGACCAGACCACTGCTGCCCGTGTACCCCAGGAACCAATTATAAAGTGCCTACAGCCAGCCCATTTTATTGTGTTAGGCCTTCAAAGCCTGTCTGCGGTCCCTCCTTCCACTAGGCCTCCACTGACCTGACCACTGCTGCCCGTGTACCCCTGGAACCAATTATAAAGTGCCTACAGCCAGCCCATTTTATTGTGTTAGGCCTTCGAAGCCTGTCTGCGGTCCCTGCTTCCACTAGGCCTCCACTGACCAGACCACTGCTGCCCGTGTACCCCTGGAACCAATTATAAAGTGCCTACAGCCAGCCCATTTTATTGTGTTAGGCCTTCGAAGCCTGTCTGCGGTCCCTCCTTCCACTAGGCCTCCACTGACCAGACCACTGCTGCCCGTGTACCCCTGGAACCAATTATAAAGTGCCTACAGCCAGCCCATTTTATTGTGTTAGGCCTTCGAAGCCTGTCTGCGGTCCCTCCTTCCACTAGGCCTCCACTGACCAGACAACTGCGGCCCGTGTACCCCTGGAACCAATTATAAAGTGCCTACAGCCAGCCCATTTTATTGTGTTAGGCCTTCGAAGCCTGTCTGCGGTCCCTCCTTCCACTAGGCCTCCACTGACCTGACCACTGCTGCCCGTGTACCCCTGGAACCAATTATAAAGTGCCTACAGCCAGCCCATTTTATTGTGTTAGGCCTTCGAAGCCTGTCTGCGGTCCCTCCTTCCACTAGGCCTCCACTGACCAGACCACTGCTGCCCGTGTACCCCTGGAACCAATTATAAAGTGCCTACAGCCAGCCCATTTTATTGTGTTAGGCCTTCGAAGCCTGTCTGCGGTCCCTCCTTCCACTAGGCCTCCACTGACCAGACCACTGCTGCCCGTGTACCCCTGGAACCAATTATAAAGTGCCTACAGCCAGCCCATTTTATTGTGTTAGGCCTTCGAAGCCTGTCTGCGGTCCCTCCTTCCACTAGGCCTCCACTGACCCGACCACTGCTGCCCGTGTACCCCTGGAACCAATTATAAAGTGCCTACAGCCAGCCCATTTTATTGTGTTAGGCCTTCGAAGCCTGTCTGCGGTCCCTCCTTCCACTAGGCCTCCACTGACCTGACCACTGCTGCCCGTGTACCCCTGGAACCAATTATAAAGTGCCTACAGCCAGCCCATTTTATTGTGACAGGCCTTCGAAGCCTGTCTGCGGTCCCTCCTTCCACTAGGCCTCCACTGACCAGACCACTGCTGCCCGTGTACCCCTGGAACCAATTATAAAGTGCCTACAGCCAGCCCATTTTATTGTGTTAGGCCTTTGAAGCCTGTCTGCAGTCCCTCCTTCCACTAGGCCTCCACTGACCAGACCACTGCTGCCCGTGTACCCCTGGAACCAATTATAAAGTGCCTACAGCCAGCCCATTTTATTGTGTTAGGCCTTCGAAGCCTGTCTGCAGTCCCTCCTTCCACTAGGCCTCCACTGACCAGACCACTGCTGCCCGTGTACCCCTGGAACCAATTATAAAGTGCCTACAGCCAGCCCATTTTATTGTGTTAGGCCTTCGAAGCCTGTCTGCGGTCCCTCCTTCCACTAGGCCTCCACTGACCAGACCACTGCTGCCCGTGTACCCCTGGAACCAATTATAAAGTGCCTACAGCCAGCCCATTTTATTGTGTTAGGCCTTCAAAGCCTGTCTGCGGTCCCTCCTTCCACTAGGCCTCCACTGACCTGACCACTGCTGCCCGTGTACCCCTGGAACCAATTATAAAGTGCCTACAGCCAGCCCATTTTATTGTGTTAGGCCTTCGAAGCCTGTCTGCGGTCCCTGCTTCCACTAGGCCTCCACTGACCAGACCACTGCTGCCCGTGTACCCCTGGAACCAATTATAAAGTGCCTACAGCCAGCCCATTTTATTGTGTTAGGCCTTCGAAGCCTGTCTGCGGTCCCTCCTTCCACTAGGCCTCCACTGACCAGACCACTGCTGCCCGTGTACCCCTGGAACCAATTATAAAGTGCCTACAGCCAGCCCATTTTATTGTGTTAGGCCTTCGAAGCCTGTCTGCGGTCCCTCCTTCCACTAGGCCTCCACTGACCTGACCACTGCTGCCCGTGTACCCCTGGAACCAATTATAAAGTGCCTACAGCCAGCCCATTTTATTGTGTTAGGCCTTCGAAGCCTGTCTGCGGTCCCTCCTTCCACTAGGCCTCCACTGACCAGACCACTGCTGCCCGTGTACCCCTGGAACCAATTATAAAGTGCCTACAGCCAGCCCATTTTATTGTGTTAGGCCTTCGAAGCCTGTCTGCGGTCCCTCCTTCCACTAGGCCTCCACTGACCAGACCACTGCTGCCCGTGTACCCCTGGAACCAATTATAAAGTGCCTACAGCCAGCCCATTTTATTGTGTTAGGCCTTCGAAGCCTGTCTGCGGTCCCTCCTTCCACTAGGCCTCCACTGACCTGACCACTGCTGCCCGTGTACCCCTGGAACCAATTATAAAGTGCCTACAGCCAGCCCATTTTATTGTGTTAGGCCTTCGAAGCCTGTCTGCGGTCCCTCCTTCCACTAGGCCTCCACTGACCAGACCACTGCTGCCCGTGTACCCCTGGAACCAATTATAAAGTGCCTACAGCCAGCCCATTTTATTGTGTTAGGCCTTCGAAGCCTGTCTGCGGTCCCTCCTTCCACTAGGCCTCCACTGACCAGACCACTGCTGCCCGTGTACCCCTGGAACCAATTATAAAGTGCCTACAGCCAGCCCATTTTATTGTGTTAGGCCTTCGAAGCCTGTCTGCGGTCCCTCCTTCCACTAGGCCTCCACTGACCAGACCACTGCTGCCCGTGTACCCCTGGAACCAATTATAAAGTGCCTACAGCCAGCCCATTTTATTGTGTTAGGCCTTCGAAGCCTGTCTGCGGTCCCTCCTTCCACTAGGCCTCCACTGACCAGACCACTGCTGCCCGTGTACCCCTGGAACCAATTATAAAGTGCCTACAGCCAGCCAATTTTATTGTGTTAGGCCTTCGAAGCCTGTCTGCGGTCCCTCCTTCCACTAGGCCTCCACTGACCTGACCACTGCTGCCCGTGTACCCCTGGAACCAATTATAAAGTGCCTACAGCCAGCCCATTTTATTGTGTTAGGCCTTCGAAGCCTGTCTGCGGTCCCTCCTTCCACTAGGCCTCCACTGACCAGACCACTGCTGCCCGTGTACCCCTGGAACCAATTATAAAGTGCCTACAGCCAGCCCATTTTATTGTGTTAGGCCTTCGAAGCCTGTCTGCGGTCCCTCCTTCCACTAGGCCTCCACTGACCTGACCACTGCTGCCCGTGTACCCCTGGAACCAATTATAAAGTGCCTACAGCCAGCCCATTTTATTGTGACAGGCCTTCGAAGCCTGTCTGCGGTCCCTCCTTCCACTAGGCCTCCACTGACCAGACCACTGCTGCCCGTGTACCCCTGGAACCAATTATAAAGTGCCTACAGCCAGCCCATTTTATTGTGTTAGGCCTTTGAAGCCTGTCTGCAGTCCCTCCTTCCACTAGGCCTCCACTGACCAGACCACTGCTGCCCGTGTACCCCTGGAACCAATTATAAAGTGCCTACAGCCAGCCCATTTTATTGTGTTAGGCCTTCGAAGCCTGTCTGCAGTCCCTCCTTCCACTAGGCCTCCACTGACCAGACCACTGCTGCCCGTGTACCCCTGGAACCAATTATAAAGTGCCTACAGCCAGCCCATTTTATTGTGTTAGGCCTTCGAAGCCTGTCTGCGGTCCCTCCTTCCACTAGGCCTCCACTGACCAGACCACTGCTGCCCGTGTACCCCTGGAACCAATTATAAAGTGCCTACAGCCAGCCCATTTTATTGTGTTAGGCCTTCAAAGCCTGTCTGCGGTCCCTCCTTCCACTAGGCCTCCACTGACCTGACCACTGCTGCCCGTGTACCCCTGGAACCAATTATAAAGTGCCTACAGCCAGCCCATTTTATTGTGTTAGGCCTTCGAAGCCTGTCTGCGGTCCCTGCTTCCACTAGGCCTCCACTGACCAGACCACTGCTGCCCGTGTACCCCTGGAACCAATTATAAAGTGCCTACAGCCAGCCCATTTTATTGTGTTAGGCCTTCGAAGCCTGTCTGCGGTCCCTCCTTCCACTAGGCCTCCACTGACCAGACCACTGCTGCCCGTGTACCCCTGGAACCAATTATAAAGTGCCTACAGCCAGCCCATTTTATTGTGTTAGGCCTTCGAAGCCTGTCTGCGGTCCCTCCTTCCACTAGGCCTCCACTGACCAGACCACTGCTGCCCGTGTACCCCTGGAACCAATTATAAAGTGCCTACAGCCAGCCCATTTTATTGTGTTAGGCCTTCGAAGCCTGTCTGCGGTCCCTCCTTCCACTAGGCCTCCACTGACCAGACCACTGCTGCCCGTGTACCCCTGGAACCAATTATAAAGTGCCTACAGCCAGCCCATTTTATTGTGTTAGGCCTTCGAAGCCTGTCTGCGGTCCCTCCTTCCACTAGGCCTCCACTGACCAGACCACTGCTGCCCGTGTACCCCTGGAACCAATTATAAAGTGCCTACAGCCAGCCCATTTTATTGTGTTAGGCCTTCGAAGCCTGTCTGCGGTACCTCCTTCCACTAGGCCTCCACTGACCAGACCACTGCTGCCCGTGTACCCCTGGAACCAATTATAAAGTGCCTACAGCCAGCCCATTTTATTGTGTTAGGCCTTCGAAGCCTGTCTGCGGTCCCTCCTTCCACTAGGCCTCCACTGACCAGACCACTGCTGCCCGTGTACCCCTGGAACCAATTATAAAGTGCCTACAGCCAGCCCATTTTATTGTGTTAGGCCTTCGAAGCCTGTCTGCGGTCCCTCCTTCCACTAGGCCTCCACTGACCAGACCACTGCTGCCCGTGTACCCCTGGAACCAATTATAAAGTGCCTACAGCCAGCCCATTTTATTGTGTTAGGCCTTCGAAGCCTGTCTGCGGTCCCTCCTTCCACTAGGCCTCCACTGACCAGACCACTGCTGCCCGTGTACCCCTGGAACCAATTATAAAGTGCCTACAGCCAGCCCATTTTATTGTGTTAGGCCTTCGAAGCCTGTCTGCGGTCCCTCCTTCCACTAGGCCTCCACTGACCTGACCACTGCTGCCCGTGTACCCCTGGAACCAATTATAAAGTGCCTACAGCCAGCCCATTTTATTGTGTTAGGCCTTCGAAGCCTGTCTGCGGTCCCTCCTTCCACTAGGCCTCCACTGACCAGACCACTGCTGCCCGTGTACCCCTGGAACCAATTATAAAGTGCCTACAGCCAGCCCATTTTATTCTGTTAGGCCTTCGAAGCCTGTCTGCGGTCCCTCCTTCCACTAGGCCTCCACTGACCAGACCACTGCTGCCCGTGTACCCCTGGAACCAATTATAAAGTGCCTACAGCCAGCCCATTTTATTGTGTTAGGCCTTCGAAGCCTGTCTGCGGTCCCTCCTTCCACTAGGCCTCCACTGACCTGACCACTGCTGCCCGTGTACCCCTGGAACCAATTATAAAGTGCCTACAGCCAGCCCATTTTATTGTGTTAGGCCTTCGAAGCCTGTCTGCGGTCCCTCCTTCCACTAGGCCTCCACTGACCAGACCACTGCGGCCCGTGTACCCCTGGAACCAATTATAAAGTGCCTACAGCCAGCCCATTTTATTGTGTTAGGCCTTCGAAGCTTGTCTGCGGTCCCTCCTTCCACTAGGCCTCCACTGACCAGACCACTGCTGCCCGTGTACCCCTGGAACCAATTATAAAGTGCCTACAGCCAGCCCATTTTATTGTGTTAGGCCTTCGAAGCCTGTCTGCGGTCCCTCCTTCCACTAGGCCTCCACTGACCAGACCACTGCAGCCTGTGTACCCCTGGAACCAATTATAAAGTGCCTACAGCCAGCCCATTTTATTGTGTTAGGCCTTCGAAGCCTGTCTGCGGTTCCTCCTTCCACTAGGCCTCCACTGACCAGACCACTGCTGCCCGTGTACCCCTGGAACCAATTATAAAGTGCCTACAGCCAGCCCATTTTATTGTGTTAGGCCTTCGAAGCCTGTCTGCGGTCCCTCCTTCCACTAGGCCTCCACTGACCAGACCACTGCTGCCCGTGTACCCCTGGAACCAATTATAAAGTGCCTACAGCCAGCCCATTTTATTGTGTTAGGCCTTCGAAGCCTGTCTGCGGTCCCTGCTTCCACTAGGCCTCCACTGACCAGACCACTGCTGCCCGTGTACCCCTGGAACCAATTATAAAGTGCCTACAGCCAGCCCATTTTATTGTGTTAGGCCTTCGAAGCCTGTCTGCGGTCCCTCCTTCCACTAGGCCTCCACTGACCAGACCACTGCTGCCCGTGTACCCCTGGAACCAATTATAAAGTGCCTACAGCCAGCCCATTTTATTGTGTTAGGCCTTCGAAGCCTGTCTGCGGTCCCTCCTTCCACTAGGCCTCCACTGACCTGACCACTGCTGCCCGTGTACCCCTGGAACCAATTATAAAGTGCCTACAGCCAGCCCATTTTATTGTGTTAGGCCTTCGAAGCCTGTCTGCGGTCCCTCCTTCCACTAGGCCTCCACTGACCAGACCACTGCTGCCCGTGTACCCCTGGAAGCAATTATAAAGTGCCTACAGCCAGCCCATTTTATTGTGTTAGGCCTTCGAAGCCTGTCTGCAGTCCCTCCTTCCACTAGGCCTCCACTGACCAGACCACTGCTGCCCGTGTACCCCTGGAACCAATTATAAAGTGCCTACAGCCAGCCCATTTTATTGTGTTAGGCCTTCGAAGCCTGTCTGCTGTCCCTCCTTCCACTAGGCCTCCACTGACCAGACCACTGCTGCCCGTGTACCCCTGGAACCAATTATAAAGTGCCTACAGCCAGCCCATTTTATTGTGTTAGGCCTGCGAAGCCTGTCTGCGGTCCCTCCTTCCACTAGGCCTCCACTGACCAGACCACTGCTGCCCGTGTACCCCTGGAACCAATTATAAGGTGCCTACAGCCAGCCCATTTTATTGTGTTAGGCCTTCGAAGCCTGTCTGCGGTCCCTCCTTCCACTAGGCCTCCACTGACCAGACCACTGCTGCCCGTGTACCCCTGGAACCAATTATAAAGTGCCTACAGCCAGCCCATTTTATTGTGTTAGGCCTTCGAAGCCTGTCTGCGGTCCCTCCTTCCACTAGGCCTCCACTGACCAGACAACTGCGGCCCGTGTACCCCTGGAACCAATTATAAAGTGCCTACAGCCAGCCCATTTTATTGTGTTAGGCCTTCGAAGCCTGTCTGCGGTCCCTCCTTCCACTAGGCCTCCACTGACCAGACCACTGCTGCCCGTGTACCCCTGGAACCAATTATAAAGTGCCTACAGCCAGCCCATTTTATTGTGTTAGGCCTTCGAAGCCTGTCTGCGGTCCCTCCTTCCACTAGGCCTCCACTGACCAGACCACTGCTGCCCGTGTACCCCTGGAACCAATTATAAAGTGCCTACAGCCAGCCCATTTTATTGTGTTAGGCCTTCGAAGCCTGTCTGCGGTCCCTCCTTCCACTAGGCCTCCACTGACCAGACCACTGCTGCCCGTGTACCCCTGGAACCAATTATAAAGTGCCTACAGCCAGCCCATTTTATTGTGTTAGGCCTTCGAAGCCTGTCTGCGGTCCCTCCTTCCACTAGGCCTCCACTGACCAGACCACTGCTGCCCGTGTACCCCTGGAACCAATTATAAAGTGCCTACAGCCAGCCCATTTTATTGTGTTAGGCCTTCGAAGCCTGTCTGCGGTCCCTCCTTCCACTAGGCCCCCACTGACCTGACCACTGCTGCCCGTGTACCCCTGGAACCAATTATAAAGTGCCTACAGCCAGCCCATTTTATTGTGACAGGCCTTCGAAGCCTGTCTGCGGTCCCTCCTTCCACTAGGCCTCCACTGACCAGACCACTGCTGCCCGTGTACCCCTGGAACCAATTATAAAGTGCCTACAGCAAGCCCATTTTATTGTGTTAGGCCTTCGAAGCCTGTCTGCAGTCCCTCCTTCCACTAGGCCTCCACTGACCAGACCACTGCTGCCCGTGTACCCCTGGAACCAATTATAAAGTGCCTACAGCCAGCCCATTTTATTGTGTTAGGCCTTCGAAGCCTGTCTGCGGTCCCTCCTTCCACTAGGCCTCCACTGACCAGACCACTGCTGCCCGTGTACCCCTGGAACCAATTATAAAGTGCCTACAGCCAGCCCATTTTATTGTGTTAGGCCTTCAAAGCCTGTCTGCGGTCCCTCCTTCCACTAGGCCTCCACTGACCTGACCACTGCTGCCCGTGTACCCCTGGAACCAATTATAAAGTGCCTACAGCCAGCCCATTTTATTGTGTTAGGCCTTCGAAGCCTGTCTGCGGTCCCTGCTTCCACTAGGCCTCCACTGACCAGACCACTGCTGCCCGTGTACCCCTGGAACCAATTATAAAGTGCCTACAGCCAGCCCATTTTATTGTGTTAGGCCTTCGAAGCCTGTCTGCGGTCCCTCCTTCCACTAGGCCTCCACTGACCAGACCACTGCTGCCCGTGTACCCCTGGAACCAATTATAAAGTGCCTACAGCCAGCCCATTTTATTGTGTTAGGCCTTCGAAGCCTGTCTGCGGTCCCTCCTTCCACTAGGCCTCCACTGACCAGACCACTGCTGCCCGTGTACCCCTGGAACCAATTATAAAGTGCCTACAGCCAGCCCATTTTATTGTGTTAGGCCTTCGAAGCCTGTCTGCGGTCCCTCCTTCCACTAGGCCTCCACTGACCAGACCACTGCTGCCCGTGTACCCCTGGAACCAATTATAAAGTGCCTACAGACAGCCCATTTTATTGTGTTAGGCCTTCGAAGCCTGTCTGCGGTCCCTCCTTCCACTAGGCCTCCACTGACCAGACCACTGCTGCCCGTGTACCCCTGGAACCAATTATAAAGTGCCTACAGCCAGCCCATTTTATTGTGTTAGGCCTTCGAAGCCTGTCTGCGGTACCTCCTTCCACTAGGCCTCCACTGACCAGACCACTGCTGCCCGTGTACCCCTGGAACCAATTATAAAGTGCCTACAGCCAGCCCATTTTATTGTGTTAGGCCTTCGAAGCCTGTCTGCGGTCCCTCCTTCCACTAGGCCTCCACTGACCAGACCACTGCTGCCCGTGTACCCCTGGAACCAATTATAAAGTTCCTACAGCCAGCCCATTTTATTGTGTTAGGCCTTCGAAGCCTGTCTGCGGTCCCTCCTTCCACTAGGCCTCCACTGACCAGACCACTGCTGCCCGTGTACCCCTGGAACCAATTATAAAGTGCCTACAGCCAGCCCATTTTATTGTGTTAGGCCTTCGAAGCCTGTCTGCGGTCCCTCCTTCCACTAGGCCTCCACTGACCAGACCACTGCTGCCCGTGTACCCCTGGAACCAATTATAAAGTGCCTACAGCCAGCCCATTTTATTGTGTTAGGCCTTCGAAGCCTGTCTGCGGTCCCTCCTTCCACTAGGCCTCCACTGACCTGACCACTGCTGCCCGTGTACCCCTGGAACCAATTATAAAGTGCCTACAGCCAGCCCATTTTATTGTGTTAGGCCTTCGAAGCCTGTCTGCGGTCCCTCCTTCCACTAGGCCTCCACTGACCAGACCACTGCTGCCCGTGTACCCCTGGAACCAATTATAAAGTGCCTACAGCCAGCCCATTTTATTGTGTTAGGCCTTCGAAGCCTGTCTGCAGTCCCTCCTTCCACTAGGCCTCCACTGACCAGACCACTGCTGCCCGTGTACCCCTGGAACCAATTATAAAGTGCCTACAGCCAGCCCATTTTATTGTGTTAGGCCTTCGAAGCCTGTCTGCGGTCCCTCCTTCCACTAGGCCTCCACTGACCAGACCACTGCTGCCCGTGTACCCCTGGAACCAATTATAAAGTGCCTACAGCCAGCCCATTTTATTGTGTTAGGTGTCATGATCTCTGCAGGCAGAGATCATAGCAAGCCTATAGAGGGACAAGCTCTCGGAAGATGGAACTATACTGACCATGAACTAAGCCTGCCGCGCAACTAGAAATAGCCAGGTAGCATTTCCTATTTATCGCTAGATGCCCAGCTCTGGCCTAAGACCTAAATAGCTAGCAGAGGGAAATATAAGACCTGGCTCACCTCTAGAGAAATATTCCAAAGAAGACAATAGCCCCCCACATATAATGACGGTGAGTTCAGATGAAACAACAAACGCAGCAGGAAAATAGTCTTAGCAAATTTGAGGTCCGCTTACTAGATAGCAGAAGACAGATAGTATACTTTCATGGTCAGCAGAAAAACACTAACAAAACACCATCCAGAGATTACCTTAAACTCTGGCATTAACTCATAACGCCAGAGTAGCAATCCCTGATCAACGAGAGCTTTCCAGACACAGTAACAAAACTTCAGCTGTGAACTGGAACAAATAGGCAAAACGAAACATGGACAAAAGTCCAACTTATCTAGTAGTTGTCAGAAGCAGGAACAAGCACTGAGAGGCATCAGATAACATTGTTGACCGGCAAGAAACCACCAGAGAAATGAGCTTAAATAGCGACACCCACTACTGATGGAACAGGTGAAACAGGAAAGAGGATGACAAGTCCAATTCCACAAGCGGCCACCGGGGGAGCCCAGAATCCAAATTCACAACAGTACCCCCCCCTCAAGGAGGGGGCACCGAACCCTCACCAGATCCACCAGGGCGACCAGGATGAGCCCTATGGAAGGCACGAACAAGATCAGAAGCATGAACATCAGATGCATTGACCCAAGAATTATCCTCCTGGCCGTAACCCTTCCAGTTGACCAGATACTGGAGTCTCCGTCTGGAAACACGAGAGTCCAAAATTTTCTCCACAACGTACTCCAACTCACCCTCAACCAAAACCGGAGCAGGAGGCTCAACTGAAGGTACAACAGGTACCTCATACCTGCGCAATAACGACCGATGAAAAACGTTATGAATGGAAAAGGACGCAGGGAGGTCCAAACGGAAAGAAACAGGATTAAGAATCTCCAATATTCTATAAGGGCCGATGAACCGAGGTTTAAACTTAGGAGAAGAGACCCTCAAAGGGACAAAACGAGAAGACAACCACACCAAATCTCCAACACAAAGCCGAGAACCAACACGACGATGACGGTTGGCAAAACGCTGAGTCTTCTCCTGGGACAACTTCAAATTGTCCATAACCTGCCCCCAGATGTGATGCAATCTCTCCACCACCGCATCCACTCCAGGACAATCCGAGGATTCCACCTGACCGGAGGAAAATCGAGGGTGAAACCCCGAATTACAGAAAAACGGGGACACCAAGGTGGAAGAGCTGGCCCGATTATTGAGGGCGAACTCTGCCAATGGCAAAAAAGCAACCCAATCATCCTGGTCAGCAGAGACAAAACACCTCAGATATGTCTCCAGGGTCTGATTAGTCCGCTCGGTCTGGCCATTAGTCTGAGGGTGAAAAGCAGATGAAAAAGACAAATCTATGCCCATCCTAGCACAGAATGCCCGCCAAAATCTAGACACAAATTGGGTACCTCTGTCAGAAACAATATTCTCAGGAATACCGTGCAATCGGACAACATTCTGAAAAAACAGAGGAACCAACTCAGAAGAAGAAGGCAACTTGGGCAGAGGAACCAAATGGACCATTTTAGAGAAACGGTCACAGACCACCCAGATGACAGACATCTTCTGGGAAACAGGCAGATCTGAAATAAAATCCATCGAGATGTGTGTCCAAGGCCTCTTAGGAATAGGCAAGGGCAACAGCAGTCCGCTAGCCCGAGAACTACAAGACTTGGCCCGAGCACAAATGTCACATGACTGCACAAAGACTCGCACATCTCGTGACAGGGAAGGCCACCAGAAGGATCTTGCCACCAAATCCCTGGTACCAAAAATTCCGGGATGACCTGCCAATGCAGAAGAATGTACCTCAGAGATGACTCTACTGGTCCAATCATCCGGAACAAACAGTCTATCAGGCGGACAACGATCCGGTCTATCCGCCTGAAACTCTTGCAAGGACCGCCGCAGATCAGGAGAAACGGCCGACAAAATTACTCCCTCCCTAAGGATACCTGTGGGTTCAGCATTACCAGGAGAGTCCGGGTCAAAACTCCTAGAAAGGGCATCTGCCTTAACATTCTTAGAACCCGGTAGGTATGACACCACAAAATTAAAGCGAGAAAAAAATAAAGACCAGCGCGCCTGTCTAGGATTCAGGCGCCTGGCAGTCTCAAGATAAATCAAATTTTTGTGGTCAGTCAATACCACCACCTGATGCTTAGCCCCCTCTAGCCAATGGCGCCACTCCTCAAACGCCCACTTCATGGCCAAAAGCTCCCTATTCCCAACATCATAATTCCGCTCTGCGGGCGAAAATTTGCGAGAAAAGAAGGCACAAGGCCTAATGACGGAGCAGTCGGAACCTTTCTGCGACAACACTGCCCCAGCTCCGATCTCCGAAGCGTCAACCTCAACCTGAAAAGGCAGATTCACATCAGGCTGACGTAACACAGGGGCAGAGGCAAAACGGTGCTTAAGCTCCTGAAAGGCCTCTACAGCATGAGGGGACCAATTAGCAACATCAGCGCCATGTCTGGTCAAATCAGTCAGTGGTTTAACGACATCCGAAAAACCAGCAATAAATCGGCGGTAAAAGTTGGCAAAGCCCAAAAATCTCTGAAGACCCTTAAGAGAGGAGGGCTGAGTCCAGTCACAAATAGCTTGCACCTTGACGGGATCCATCTCAATGGAAGAGGGAGAAAAAATATACCCCAAAAAGGAAATTTTCTGGACCCCAAAAACGCACTTAGACCCCTTCACACATAAAGAATTAGACCGCAGAACCTGAAAAACTCTCCTGACCTGCTGGACATGAGAGTCCCAGTCATCAGAAAAAATCAGAATATCATCCAGATATATTATCATAAATTTATCCAGAAAATCGCGGAAAATATCATGCATAAAAGACTGGAAAACTGAAGGGGCATTAGAAAGACCAAAAGGCATGACCAAATACTCAAAGTGGCCCTCGGGCGTATTAAATGCGGTCTTCCACTCATCCCCCTGCCTGATCCGCACCAAATTATACGCCCCACGAAGATCAATTTTAGAGAACCACTTAGCACCCTCTATACGAGCAAACAAATCAGTAAGCAATGGCAATGGGTATTGGTACTTAACAGTGATCTTATTCAGAAGCCGATAATCAATACATGGTCTCAAAGAGCCGTCCTTTTTTGAGACAAAGAAAAACCCAGCTCCCAAGGGAGAAGAAGATGGACGAATATGTCCCTTTTCCAAAGACTCCTTTATATATTCCCGCATAGCAGCATGTTCCGGCACAGACAGATTAAACAAACGACCCTTTGGATATTTGCAACCCGGTATCAAATCTATGGCACAATCGCACTCACGGTGCGGAGGTAACGACCCAAGCTTGGGTTCGTCAAAGACGTCTTGATAATCAGAGAGGAACTCAGGGACTTCAGAGGGAATGGACGACGAAATAGAAACCAAAGGTAAGTCCCCATGAATACCCTTACATCCCCAGCTCAACACAGACATTGCTCTCCAGTCCAAGACTGGATTGTGAGACTGCAACCATGGCAATCCCAGTACCAAATCGTCATGTAAATTATACAGCACCAGGAAACGAATAATCTCCTGGTGATCCGGATTGATACGCATGGTTACTTGTGTCCAGTATTGTGGTTTATTATTAGCCAATGGGGTGGAGTCAATCCCCTTCAGAGGAATAAGAGTCTCCAAAGGCTCTAAATCAAAACCACAACGATTGGCAAAGGACCAATCCATAAGACTCAGAGCGGCGCCAGAGTCAACATAGGCGTCCGTGGCAATGGATGACAAAGAGCAAATCAGGGTTACAGACAAAATAAACTTAGACTGAATGGTGCCAATGGAAACAGACTTATCAAGCTTCTTTGTACGCCTAGAGCATGCTGATATAACATGAGTAGAATCCCCACAATAGAAGCACAATCCATTCTTCCGTCTAAAATTCTGTCGCTCGCTCCTGGACAGAATTCTATCACACTGCATACTTTCTGGCGTCTTTTCCATAGACACCGCCAGATGGTGCACCGGTTTGCGCTCCCGCAGACGCCTATCAATCTGAATAGCCATTGTCATGGACTCATTCAGACCTGCAGGCACAGGGAACCCCACCATAACATCCTTAACGGCATCAGAGAGACCTTCTCTGAAAGTTGCCGCCAAGGCGCACTCATTCCACTGAGTAAGCACAGACCATTTACGGAATTTTTGGCAGTAAACCTCAGCTTCGTCTTGCCCCTGAGATAGTGCCATCAAAGTTTTTTCTGCCTGAAGTTCCAAATGAGGTTCCTCATAAAGCAAGCCCAAGGCCAGAAAAAACGCATCCACATCGCGCAACGCAGGATCCCCTGCTGGCAATGAGAAGGCCCAATCTTGAGGGTCACCCCTGAGCAAGGAAATCACAATCCTAACCTGCTGAGCAGGGTCTCCAGCTGAACGAGACTTCAGGGACAAATAAAGCTTACAATTATTTCGGAAATTCTGGAAGCTAGCTCTATTCCCTGTGAAGAACTCCGGCAAAGGAATTCTCGGCTCAGATACTGGAGCATGTACCACAAAATCTTGTAAATTTTGTACTTTCGTGATGAGATTATTCAAACCCGCAGTTACACTCTGAAGATCCATTATTGTCAGGTGCACACAGAGCCATACAGAGATTAGGAGGAGAGAGAGAAAAAAGACTGCAGCAAGGCAAACTGGAGGAAAAAAAAAAAAAAAAAATTCCAGCAGACTTCTTATAACTCTCCTTTCTCAACCTGGGTCTTTAACACTTTATTGGCCGGTCAAACTGTCATGATCTCTGCAGGCAGAGATCATAGCAAGCCTATAGAGGGACAAGCTCTCGGAAGATGGAACTATACTGACCATGAACTAAGCCTGCCGCGCAACTAGAAATAGCCAGGTAGCATTTCCTATTTATCGCTAGATGCCCAGCTCTGGCCTAAGACCTAAATAGCTAGCAGAGGGAAATATAAGACCTGGCTCACCTCTAGAGAAATATTCCAAAGAAGACAATAGCCCCCCACATATAATGACGGTGAGTTCAGATGAAACAACAAACGCAGCAGGAAAATAGTCTTAGCAAATTTGAGGTCCGCTTACTAGATAGCAGAAGACAGATAGTATACTTTCATGGTCAGCAGAAAAACACTAACAAAACACCATCCAGAGATTACCTTAAACTCTGGCATTAACTCATAACGCCAGAGTAGCAATCCCTGATCAACGAGAGCTTTCCAGACACAGTAACAAAACTTCAGCTGTGAACTGGAACAAATAGGCAAAACGAAACATGGACAAAAGTCCAACTTATCTAGTAGTTGTCAGAAGCAGGAACAAGCACTGAGAGGCATCAGATAACATTGTTGACCGGCAAGAAACCACCAGAGAAATGAGCTTAAATAGCGACACCCACTACTGATGGAACAGGTGAAACAGGAAAGAGGATGACAAGTCCAATTCCACAAGCGGCCACCGGGGGAGCCCAGAATCCAAATTCACAACAGTTAGGCCTTCGAAGCCTGTCTGCGGTCCCTCCTTCCACTAGGCCTCCACTGACCAGACCACTGCTGCCCGTGTACCCCTGGAACCAATTATAAAGTGCCTACAGCCAGCCCATTTTATTGTGTTAGGCCTTCGAAGCCTGTCTGCGGTCCCTCCTTCCACTAGGCCTCCACTGACCAGACCACTGCTGCCCGTGTATCCCTGGAACCAATTATAAAGTGCCTACAGCCAGCCCATTTTATTGTGTTAGGCCTTCGAAGCCTGTCTGCGGTCCCTCCTTCCACTAGGCCTCCACTGACCAGACCACTGCGGCCCGTGTACCCCTGGAACCAATTATAAAGTGCCTACAGCCAGTCCATTTTATTGTGTTAGGCTTTCGAAGCCTGTCTGCGGTCCCTCCTTCCACTAGGCCTCCACTGACCAGACCACTGCTGTCCGTGTACCCCTGGAACCAATTATAAAGTGCCTACAGCCAGCCCATTTTATTGTGTTAGGCCTTCAAAGCCTGTCTGCGGTCCCTCCTTCCACTAGGCCTCCACTGACCAGACCACTGCTGCCCGTGTACCCCTGGAACCAATTATAAAGTGCCTACAGCCAGCCCATTTTATTGTGTTAGGCCTTCGAAGCCTGTCTGCGGTCCCTCCTTCCACTAGGCCTCCACTGACCTGACCACTGCTGCCCGTGTACCCCTGGAACCAATTATAAAGTGCCTACAGCCAGCCCATTTTATTGTGTTAGGCCTTCGAAGCCTGTCTGCGGTCCCTCCTTCCACTAGGCCTCCACTGACCAGACCACTGCTGCCCGTGTACCCCTGGAACCAATTATAAAGTGCCTACAGCCAGCCCATTTTATTGTGTTAGGCCTTCGAAGCCTGTCTGCGGTCCCTCCTTCCACTAGGCCTCCACTGACCAGACCACTGCTGCCCGTGTACCCCTGGAACCAATTATAAAGTGCCTACAGCCAGCCCATTTTATTGTGTTAGGCCTTCGAAGCCTGTCTGCGGTCCCTCCTTCCACTAGGCCTCCACTGACCAGACCACTGCTGCCCGTGTACCCCTGGAACCAATTATAAAGTGCCTACAGCCAGCCCATTTTATTGTGTTAGGCCTTCGAAGCCTGTCTGCGGTCCCTCCTTCCACTAGGCCTCCACTGACCAGACCACTGCTGCCCGTGTACCCCTGGAACCAATTATAAAGTGCCTACAGCCAGCCCATTTTATTGTGTTAGGCCTTCGAAGCCTGTCTGCGGTCCCTCCTTCCACTAGGCCTCCACTGACCAGACCACTGCTGCCCGTGTACCCCTGGAACCAATTATAAAGTGCCTACAGCCAGCCCATTTTATTGTGTTAGGCCTTCGAAGCCTGTCTGCGGTCCCTCCTTCCACTAGGCCTCCACTGACCAGACCACTGCTGCCCGTGTACCCCTGGAACCAATTATAAAGTGCCTACAGCCAGCCCATTTTATTGTGTTAGGCCTTCGAAGCCGGTCTGCGGTCCCTCCTTCCACTAGGCCTCCACTGACCAGACCACTGCTGCCCGTGTACCCCTGGAACCAATTATAAAGTGCCTACAGCCAGCCCATTTTATTGTGTTAGGCCTTCGAAGCCTGTCTGCGGTCCCTCCTTCCACTAGGCCTCCACTGACCAGACCACTGCGGCCCGTGTACCCCTGGAACCAATTATAAAGTGCCTACAGCCAGCCCATTTTATTGTGTTAGGCCTTCGAAGCCTGTCTGCGGTCCCTCCTTCCACTAGGCCTCCACTGACCAGACCACTGCTGCCCGTGTACCCCTGGAACCAATTATAAAGTGCCTACAGCCAGCCCATTTTATTGTGTTAGGCCTTCGAAGCCTGTCTGCGGTCCCTCCTTCCACTAGGCCTCCACTGACCAGACCACTGCGGCCCGTGTACCCCTGGAACCAATTATAAAGTGCCTACAGCCAGCCCATTTTATTGTGTTAGGCCTTCGAAGCCTGTCTGCGGTCCCTCCTTCCACTAGGCCTCCACTGACCAGACCACTGCTGCCCGTGTACCCCTGGAACCAATTATAAAGTGCCTACAGCCAGTCCATTTTATTGTGTTAGGCTTTCGAAGCCTGTCTGCGGTCCCTCCTTCCACTAGGCCTCCACTGACCAGACCACTGCTGTCCGTGTACCCCTGGAACCAATTATAAAGTGCCTACAGCCAGCCCATTTTATTGTGTTAGGCCTTCAAAGCCTGTCTGCGGTCCCTCCTTCCACTAGGCCTCCACTGACCAGACCACTGCTGCCCGTGTACCCCTGGAACCAATTATAAAGTGCCTACAGCCAGCCCATTTTATTGTGTTAGGCCTTCGAAGCCTGTCTGCGGTCCCTCCTTCCACTAGGCCTCCACTGACCTGACCACTGCTGCCCGTGTACCCCTGGAACCAATTATAAAGTGCCTACAGCCAGCCCATTTTATTGTGTTAGGCCTTCGAAGCCTGTCTGCGGTCCCTCCTTCCACTAGGCCTCCACTGACCAGACCACTGCTGCCCGTGTACCCCTGGAACCAATTATAAAGTGCCTACAGCCAGCCCATTTTATTGTGTTAGGCCTTCGAAGCCTGTCTGCGGTCCCTCCTTCCACTAGGCCTCCACTGACCAGACCACTGCTGCCCGTGTACCCCTGGAACCAATTATAAAGTGCCTACAGCCAGCCCATTTTATTGTGTTAGGCCTTCGAAGCCTGTCTGCGGTCCCTCCTTCCACTAGGCCTCCACTGACCAGACCACTGCTGCCCGTGTACCCCTGGAACCAATTATAAAGTGCCTACAGCCAGCCCATTTTATTGTGTTAGGCCTTCGAAGCCTGTCTGCGGTCCCTCCTTCCACTAGGCCTCCACTGACCAGACCACTGCTGCCCGTGTACCCCTGGAACCAATTATAAAGTGCCTACAGCCAGCCCATTTTATTGTGTTAGGCCTTCGAAGCCTGTCTGCGGTCCCTCCTTCCACTAGGCCTCCACTGACCAGACCACTGCTGCCCGTGTACCCCTGGAACCAATTATAAAGTGCCTACAGCCAGCCCATTTTATTGTGTTAGGCCTTCGAAGCCTGTCTGCGGTCCCTCCTTCCACTAGGCCTCCACTGACCAGACCACTGCTGCCCGTGTACCCCTGGAACCAATTATAAAGTGCCTACAGCCAGCCCATTTTATTGTGTTAGGCCTTCGAAGCCGGTCTGCGGTCCCTCCTTCCACTAGGCCTCCACTGACCAGACCACTGCTGCCCGTGTACCCCTGGAACCAATTATAAAGTGCCTACAGCCAGCCCATTTTATTGTGTTAGGCCTTCGAAGCCTGTCTGCGGTCCCTCCTTCCACTAGGCCTCCACTGACCAGACCACTGCGGCCCGTGTACCCCTGGAACCAATTATAAAGTGCCTACAGCCAGCCCATTTTATTGTGTTAGGCCTTCGAAGCCTGTCTGCGGTCCCTCCTTCCACTAGGCCTCCACTGACCAGACCACTGCTGCCCGTGTACCCCTGGAACCAATTATAAAGTGCCTACAGCCAGCCCATTTTATTGTGTTAGGCCTTCGAAGCCTGTCTGCGGTCCCTCCTTCCACTAGGCCTCCACTGACCAGACCACTGCAGCCTGTGTACCCCTGGAACCAATTATAAAGTGCCTACAGCCAGCCCATTTTATTGTGTTAGGCCTTCGAAGCCTGTCTGCGGTCCCTCCTTCCACTAGGCCTCCACCGACCAGACCACTGCTGCCCGTGTACCCCTGGAACCAATTATAAAGTGCCTACAGCCAGCCCATTTTATTGTGTTAGGCCTTCGAAGCCTGTCTGCGGTCCCTCCGTCAACTAGGCCTCCACTGACCAGACCACTGCGGCCCGTGTACCCCTGGAACCAATTATAAAGTGCCTACAGCCAGCCCATTTAATTGTGTTAGGCCTTCGAAGCCTGTCTGCGGTCCCTCCTTCCACTAGGCCTCCACTGACCAGACCACTGCTGCCCGTGTACCCCTGGAACCAATTATAAAGTGCCTACAGCCATCCCATTTTATTGTGTTAGGCCTTCGAAGCCTGTCTGCGGTCCCTCCTTCCACTAGGCCTCCACTGACCAGACCACTGCTGCCCGTGTACCCCTGGAACCAATTATAAAGTGCCTACAGCCAGCCCATTTTATTGTGTTAGGCCTTCGAAGCCTGTCTGCGGTCCCTCCTTCCACTAGGCCTCCACTGACCTGACCACTGCAGCCCGTGTACCCCTGGAACCAATTATAAAGTGCCTACAGCAAGCCCATTTTATTGTGTTAGGCCTTCGAAGCCTGTCTGCGGTCCCTCCTTCCACTAGGCCTCCACTGACCAGACCACTGCAGCCCGTGTACCCCTGGAACCAATTATAAAGTGCCTACAGCCAGCCCATTTTATTGTGTTAGGCCTTCGAAGCCTGTCTGCGGTCCCTCCTTCCACTAGGCCTCCACTGACCAGACCACTGCTGCCCGTGTACCCCTGGAACCAATTATAAAGTGCCTACAGCCAGCCCATTTTATTGTGTTAGGCCTTCGAAGCCTGTCTGCGGTCCCTCCTTCCACTAGGCCTCCACTGACCAGACCACTGCTGCCCGTGTACCCCTGGAACCAATTATAAAGTGCCTACAGCCAGCCCATTTTATTGTGTTAGGCCTTCGAAGCCTGTCTGCGGTCCCTCCTTCCACTAGGCCTCCACTGACCAGACCACTGCTGCCCGTGTACCCCTGGAACCAATTATAAAGTGCCTACAGCCAGCCCATTTTATTGTGTTAGGCCTTCGAAGCCTGTCTGCGGTCCCTCCTTCCACTAGGCCTCCACTGACCAGACCACTGCTGCCCGTGTACCCCTGGAACCAATTATAAAGTGCCTACAGCCAGCCCATTTTATTGTGTTAGGCCTTCGAAGCCTGTCTGCGGTCCCTCCTTCCACTAGGCCTCCACTGACCAGACCACTGCTGCCCGTGTACCCCTGGAACCAATTATAAAGTGCCTACAGCCAGCCCATTTTATTGTGTTAGGCCTTCGAAGCCTGTCTGCGGTCCCTCCTTCCACTAGGCCTCCACTGACCAGACCACTGCTGCCCGTGTACCCCTGGAACCAATTATAAAGTGCCTACAGCCAGCCCATTTTATTGTGTTAGGCCTTCGAAGCCTGTCTGCGGTCCCTCCTTCCACTAGGCCTCCACTGACCAGACCACTGCTGCCCGTGTACCCCTGGAACCAATTATAAAGTGCCTACAGCCAGCCCATTTTATTGTGTTAGGCCTGCGAAGCCTGTCTGCGGTCCCTCCTTCCACTAGGCCTCCACTGACCTGACCACTGCTGCCCGTGTACCCCTGGAACCAATTATAAAGTGCCTACAGCCAGCCCATTTTATTGTGTTAGGCCTTTGAAGCCTGTCTGCGGTCCCTCCTTCCACTAGGCCTCCACTGACCAGACCACTGCTGCCCGTGTACCCCTGGAACCAATTATAAAGTGCCTACAGCCAGCCCATTTTATTGTGTTAGGCCTTCGAAGCCTGTCTGCGGTCCCTGCTTCCACTAGGCCTCCACTGACCAGACCACTGCTGCCCGTGTACCCCTGGAACCAATTATAAAGTGCCTACAGCCAGCCCATTTTATTGTGTTAGGCCTTCGAAGCCTGTCTGCGGTCCCTCCTTCCACTAGGCCTCCACTGACCATACCACTGCTGCCCGTGTACCCCTGGAACCAATTATAAAGTGCCTACAGCCAGCCCATTTTATTGTGTTAGGCCTTCGAAGCCTGTCTGCGGTCCCTCCTTCCACTAGGCCTCCACTGACCTGACCACTGCTGCCCGTGTACCCCTGGAACCAATTATAAAGTGCCTACAGACAGCCCATTTTATTGTGTTAGGCCTTCGAAGCCTGTCTGCGGTCCCTCCTTCCACTAGGCCTCCACTGACCAGACCACTGCTGCCCGTGTACCCCTGGAAGCAATTATAAAGTGCCTACAGCCAGCCCATTTTATTGTGTTAGGCCTTCGAAGCCTGTCTGCAGTCCCTCCTTCCACTAGGCCTCCACTGACCAGACCACTGCTGCCCGTGTACCCCTGGAACCAATTATAAAGTGCCTACAGCCAGCCCATTTTATTGTGTTAGGCCTTCGAAGCCTGTCTGCGGTCCCTCCTTCCACTAGGCCTCCACTGACCAGACCACTGCTGCCCGTGTACCCCTGGAACCAATTATAAAGTGCCTACAGCCAGCCCATTTTATTGTGTTAGGCCTTCGAAGCCTGTCTGCGGTCCCTCCTTCCACTAGGCCTCCACTGACCAGACCACTGCTGCCCGTGTACCCCTGGAACCAATTATAAAGTGCCTACAGCCAGCCCATTTTATTGTGTTAGGCATTCAAAGCCTGTCTGCGGTCCCTCCTTCCACTAGGCCTCCACTGACCTGACCACTGCTGCCCGTGTACCCCTGGAACCAATTATAAAGTGCCTACAGCCAGCCCATTTTATTGTGTTAGGCCTTCGAAGCCTGTCTGCGGTCCCTGCTTCCACTAGGCCTCCACTGACCAGACCACTGCTGCCCGTGTACCCCTGGAACCAATTATAAAGTGCCTACAGCCAGCCCATTTTATTGTGTTAGGCCTTCGAAGCCTGTCTGCGGTCCCTCCTTCCACTAGGCCTCCACTGACCAGACCACTGCTGCCCGTGTACCCCTGGAACCAATTATAAAGTGCCTACAGCCAGCCCATTTTATTGTGTTAGGCCTTCGAAGCCTGTCTGCGGTCCCTCCTTCCACTAGGCCTCCACTGACCAGACAACTGCGGCCCGTGTACCCCTGGAACCAATTATAAAGTGCCTACAGCCAGCCCATTTTATTGTGTTAGGCCTTCGAAGCCTGTCTGCGGTCCCTCCTTCCACTAGGCCTCCACTGACCAGACCACTGCTGCCCGTGTACCCCTGGAACCAATTATAAAGTGCCTACAGCCAGCCCATTTTATTGTGTTAGGCCTTCGAAGCCTGTCTGCGGTCCCTCCTTCCACTAGGCCTCCACTGACCAGACCACTGCTGCCCGTGTACCCCTTGAACCAATTATAAAGTGCCTACAGCCAGCCCATTTTATTGTGTTAGGCCTTCGTAGCCTGTCTGCGGTACCTACTTCCACTAGGCCTCCACTGACCAGACCACTGCTGCCCGTGTACCCCTGGAACCAATTATAAAGTGCCTACAGCCAGCCCATTTTATTGTGTTAGGCCTTCGAAGCCTGTCTGCGGTCCCTCCTTCCACTAGGCCTCCACTGACCAGACCACTGCTGCCCGTGTACCCCTGGAACCAATTATAAAGTGCCTACAGCCAGCCCATTTTATTGTGTTAGGCCTTCGAAGCCTGTCTGCGGTCCCTCCTTCCACTAGGCCTCCACTGACCAGACCACTGCTGCCCGTGTACCCCTGGAACCAATTATAAAGTGCCTACAGCCAGCCCATTTTATTGTGTTAGGCCTTCGAAGCCTGTCTGCGGTCCCTCCTTCCACTAGGCCTCCACTGACCTGACCACTGCTGCCCGTGTACCCCTGGAACCAATTATAAAGTGCCTACAGCCAGCCCATTTTATTGTGACAGGCCTTCGAAGCCTGTCTGCGGTCCCTCCTTCCACTAGGCCTCCACTGACCAGACCACTGCTGCCCGTGTACCCCTGGAACCAATTATAAAGTGCCTACAGCCAGCCCATTTTATTGTGTTAGGCCTTCGAAGCCTGTCTGCAGTCCCTCCTTCCACTAGGCCTCCACTGACCAGACCACTGCTGCCCGTGTACCCCTGGAACCAATTATAAAGTGCCTACAGCCAGCCCATTTTATTGTGTTAGGCCTTCGAAGCCTGTCTGCAGTCCCTCCTTCCACTAGGCCTCCACTGACCAGACCACTGCTGCCCGTGTACCCCTGGAACCAATTATAAAGTGCCTACAGCCAGCCCATTTTATTGTGTTAGGCCTTCGAAGCCTGTCTGCGGTCCCTCCTTCCACTAGGCCTCCACTGACCAGACCACTGCTGCCCGTGTACCCCTGGAACCAATTATAAAGTGCCTACAGCCAGCCCATTTTATTGTGTTAGGCCTTCGAAGCCTGTCTGCGGTCCCTCCTTCCACTAGGCCTCCACTGACCAGACCACTGCTGCCCGTGTACCCCTGGAACCAATTATAAAGTGCCTACAGCCAGCCCATTTTATTGTGTTAGGCCTTCAAAGCCTGTCTGCGGTCCCTCCTTCCACTAGGCCTCCACTGACCTGACCACTGCTGCCCGTGTACCCCTGGAACCAATTATAAAGTGCCTACAGCCAGCCCATTTTATTGTGTTAGGACTTCGAAGCCTGTCTGCGGTCCCTGCTTCCACTAGGCCTCCACTGACCAGACCACTGCTGCCCGTGTACCCCTGGAACCAATTATAAAGTGCCTACAGCCAGCCCATTTTATTGTGTGAGGCCTTCGAAGCCTGTCTGCGGTCCCTCCTTCCACTAGGCCTCCACTGACCAGACCACTGCTGCCCGTGTACCCCTGGAACCAATTATAAAGTGCCTACAGCCAGCCCATTTTATTGTGTTAGGCCTTCGAAGCCTGTCTGCGGTCCCTCCTTCCACTAGGCCTCCACTGACCAGACCACTGCTGCCCGTGTACCCCTGGAACCAATTATAAAGTGCCTACAGCCAGCCCATTTTATTGTGTTAGGCCTTCGAAGCCTGTCTGCGGTCCCTCCTTCCACTAGGCCTCCACTGACCAGACCACTGCAGCCCGTGTACCCCTGGAACCAATTATAAAGTGCCTACAGCCAGCCCATTTTATTGTGTTAGGCCTTCGAAGCCTGTCTGCGGTCCCTCCTTCCACTAGGCCTCCACTGACCAGACCACTGCTGCCCGTGTACCCCTGGAACCAATTATAAAGTGCCTACAGCCAGCCCATTTTATTGTGTTAGGCCTTCGAAGCCTGTCTGCGGTACCTCCTTCCACTAGGCCTCCACTGACCAGACCACTGCTGCCCGTGTACCCCTGGAACCAATTATAAAGTGCCTACAGCCAGCCCATTTTATTGTGTTAGGCCTTCGAAGCCTGTCTGCGGTCCCTCCTTCCACTAGGCCTCCACTGACCAGACCACTGCTGCCCGTGTACCCCTGGAACCAATTATAAAGTGCCTACAGCCAGCCCATTTTATTGTGTTAGGCCTTCGAAGCCTGTCTGCGGTCCCTCCTTCCACTAGGCCTCCACTAACCAGACCACTGCTGCCCGTGTACCCCTGGAACCAATTATAAAGTGCCTACAGCCAGCCCATTTTATTGTGTTAGGCCTTCGAAGCCTGTCTGCGGTCCCTCCTTCCACTAGGCCTCCACTGACCAGACCACTGCTGCCCGTGTACCCCTGGAACCAATTATAAAGTGCCTACAGCCAGCCCATTTTATTGTGTTAGGCCTTCGAAGCCTGTCTGCGGTCCCTCCTTCCACTAGGCCTCCACTGACCTGACCACTGCTGCCCGTGTACCCCTGCAACCAATTATAAAGTGCCTACAGCCAGCCCATTTTATTGTGTTAGGCCTTCGAAGCCTGTCTGCGGTCCCTCCTTCCACTAGGCCTCCACTGACCAGACCACTGCTGCCCGTGTACCCCTGGAACCAATTATAAAGTGCCTACAGCCAGCCCATTTTATTGTGTTAGGCCTTCGAAGCCTGTCTGCTGTCCCTCCTTCCACTAGGCCTCCACTGACCAGACCACTGCTGCCCGTGTACCCCTGGAACCAATTATAAAGTGCCTACAGCCAGCCCATTTTATTGTGTTAGGCCTTCGAAGCCTGTCTGCGGTCCCTCCTTCCACTAGGCCTCCACTGACCAGACCACTGCTGCCCGTGTACCCCTGGAACCAATTATAAAGTGCCTACAGCCAGCCCATTTTATTGTGTTAGGCCTTCGAAGCCTGTCTGCGGTCCCTCCTTCCACTAGGCCTCCACTGACCAGACCACTGCTGCCCGTGTACCCCTGGAACCAATTATAAAGTGCCTACAGCCAGCCCATTTTATTGTGTTAGGCCTTCGAAGCCTGTCTGCGGTCCCTCCTTCCACTAGGCCTCCACTGACCAGACCACTGCTGCCCGTGTATCCCTGGAACCAATTATAAAGTGCCTACAGCCAGCCCATTTTATTGTGTTAGGCCTTCGAAGCCTGTCTGCGGTCCCTCCTTCCACTAGGCCTCCACTGACCAGACCACTGCTGCCCGTGTATCCCTGGAACCAATTATAAAGTGCCTACAGCCAGTCCATTTTATTGTGTTAGGCTTTCGAAGCCTGTCTGCGGTCCCTCCTTCCACTAGGCCTCCACTGACCAGACCACTGCTGCCCGTGTACCCCTGGAACCAATTATAAAGTGCCTACAGCCAGCCCATTTTATTGTGTTAGGCCTTCAAAGCCTGTCTGCGGTCCCTCCTTCCACTAGGCCTCCACTGACCAGACCACTGCTGCCTGTGTACCCCTGGAACCAATTATAAAGTGCCTACAGCCAGCCCATTTTATTGTGTTAGGCCTTCGAAGCCTGTCTGCGGTCCCTCCTTCCACTAGGCCTCCACTGACCAGACCACTGCTGCCCGTGTACCCCTGGAACCAATTATAAAGTGCCTACAGCCAGCCCATTTTATTGTGTTAGGCCTTCGAAGCCTGTCTGCGGTCCCTCCTTCCACTAGGCCTCCACTGACCAGACCACTGCTGCCCGTGTACCCCTGGAACCAATTATAAAGTGCCTACAGCCAGCCCATTTTATTGTGTTAGGCCTTCGAAGCCTGTCTGCGGTCCCTCCTTCCACTAGGCCTCCACTGACCAGACCACTGCTGCCCGTGTACCCCTGGAACCAATTATAAAGTGCCTACAGCCAGCCCATTTTATTGTGTTAGGCCTTCGAAGCCTGTCTGCGGTCCCTCCTTCCACTAGGCCTCCACTGACCAGACCACTGCTGCCCGTGTACCCCTGGAACCAATTATAAAGTGCCTACAGCAAGCCCATTTTATTGTGTTAGGCCTTCGAAGCCTGTCTGCGGTCCCTCCTTCCACTAGGCCTCCACTGACCAGACCACTGCTGCCCGTGTACCCCTGGAACCAATTATAAAGTGCCTACAGCCAGCCCATTTTATTGTGTTAGGCCTTCGAAGCCTGTCTGCGGTCCCTCCTTCCACTAGGCCTCCACTGACCAGACCACTGCTGCCCGTGTACCCCTGGAACCAATTATAAAGTGCCTACAGCCAGCCCATTTTATTGTGTTAGGCCTTCGAAGCCTGTCTGCGGTCCCTCCTTCCACTAGGCCTCCACTGACCAGACCACTGCTGCCCGTGTACCCCTGGAACCAATTATAAAGTGCCTACAGCCAGCCCATTTTATTGTGTTAGGCCTTCGAAGCCTGTCTGCGGTCCCTCCTTCCACTAGGCCTCCACTGACCAGACCACTGCTGCCCGTGTACCCCTGGAACCAATTATAAAGTGCCTACAGCCAGCCCATTTTATTGTGTTAGGCCTTCGAAGCCTGTCTGCGGTCCCTCCTTCCACTAGGCCTCCACTGACCAGACCACTGCGGCCCGTGTACCCCTGGAACCATATATAAAGTGCCTACAGCCAGCCCACTTTATTGTGTTAGGCCTTCGAAGCCTGTCTGCGGTCCCTCCTTCCACTAGGCCTCCACTGACCAGACCACTGCAGCCTGTGTACCCCTGGAACCAATTATAAAGTGCCTACAGCCAGCCCATTTTATTGTGTTAGGCCTTCGAAGCCTGTCTGCGGTCCCTCCTTCCACTAGGCCTCCACTGACCAGACCACTGCTGCCCGTGTACCCCTGGAACCAATTATAAAGTGCCTACAGCCAGCCCATTTTATTGTGTTAGGCCTTCGAAGCCTGTCTGCGGTCCCTCCTTCAACTAGGCCTCCACTGACCAGACCACTGCGGCCCGTGTACCCCTGGAACCAATTATAAAGTGCCTCCAGCCAGCCCATTTAATTGTGTTAGGCCTTCGAAGCCTGTCTGCGGTCCCTCCTTCCACTAGGCCTCCACTGACCAGACCACTGCTGCCCGTGTACCCCTGGAACCAATTATAAAGTGCCTACAGCCATCCCATTTTATTGTGTTAGGCCTTCGAAGCCTGTCTGCGGTCCCTCCTTCCACTAGGCCTCCACTGACCAGACCACTGCTGCCCGTGTACCCCTGGAACCAATTATAAAGTGCCTACAGCCAGCCCATTTTATTGTGTTAGGCCTTCGAAGCCTGTCTGCGGTCCCTCCTTCCACTAGGCCTCCACTGACCTGACCACTGCTGCCCGTGTACCCCTGGAACCAATTATAAAGTGCCTACAGCAAGCCCATTTTATTGTGTTAGGCCTTCGAAGCCTGTCTGCGGTCCCTCCTTCCACTAGGCCTCCACTGACCAGACCACTGCAGCCCGTGTACCCCTGGAACCAATTATAAAGTGCCTACAGCCAGCCCATTTTATTGTGTTAGGCCTTCGAAGCCTGTCTGCGGTCCCTCCTTCCACTAGGCCTCCACTGACCAGACCACTGCTGCCCGTGTACCCCTGGAACCAATTATAAAGTGCCTACAGCCAGCCCATTTTATTGTGTTAGGCCTTCGAAGCCTGTCTGCGGTCCCTCCTTCAACTAGGCCTCCACTGACCAGACCACTGCGGCCCGTGTACCCCTGGAACCAATTATAAAGTGCCTCCAGCCAGCCCATTTAATTGTGTTAGGCCTTCGAAGCCTGTCTGCGGTCCCTCCTTCCACTAGGCCTCCACTGACCAGACCACTGCTGCCCGTGTACCCCTGGAACCAATTATAAAGTGCCTACAGCCATCCCATTTTATTGTGTTAGGCCTTCGAAGCCTGTCTGCGGTCCCTCCTTCCACTAGGCCTCCACTGACCAGACCACTGCTGCCCGTGTACCCCTGGAACCAATTATAAAGTGCCTACAGCCAGCCCATTTTATTGTGTTAGGCCTTCGAAGCCTGTCTGCGGTCCCTCCTTCCACTAGGCCTCCACTGACCTGACCACTGCTGCCCGTGTACCCCTGGAACCAATTATAAAGTGCCTACAGCAAGCCCATTTTATTGTGTTAGGCCTTCGAAGCCTGTCTGCGGTCCCTCCTTCCACTAGGCCTCCACTGACCAGACCACTGCAGCCCGTGTACCCCTGGAACCAATTATAAAGTGCCTACAGCCAGCCCATTTTATTGTGTTAGGCCTTCGAAGCCTGTCTGCGGTCCCTCCTTCCACTAGGCCTCCACTGACCAGACCACTGCTGCCCGTGTACCCCTGGAACCAATTATAAAGTGCCTACAGCCAGCCCATTTTATTGTGTTAGGCCTTCGAAGCCTGTCTGCGGTCCCTCCTTCCACTAGGCCTCCACTGACCAGACCACTGCTGCCCGTGTACCCCTGGAACCAATTATAAAGTGCCTACAGCCAGCCCATTTTATTGTGTTAGGCCTTCGAAGCCTGTCTGCGGTCCCTCCTTCCACTAGGCCTCCACTGACCAGACCACTGCTGCCCGTGTACCCCTGGAACCAATTATAAAGTGCCTACAGCCAGCCCATTTTATTGTGTTAGGCCTTCGAAGCCTGTCTGCGGTCCCTCCTTCCACTAGGCCTCCACTGACCTGACCACTGCTGCCCGTGTACCCCTGGAACCAATTATAAAGTGCCTACAGCCAGCCCATTTTATTGTGTTAGGCCTTCGAAGCCTGTCTGCGGTCCCTCCTTCCACTAGGCCTCCACTGACCTGACCACTGCTGCCCGTGTACCCCTGGAACCAATTATAAAGTGCCTACAGCCAGCCCATTTTATTGTGTTAGGCCTTCGAAGCCTGTCTGCGGTCCCTCCTTCCACTAGGCCTCCACTGACCTGACCACTGCTGCCCGTGTACCCCTGGAACCAATTATAAAGTGCATAGAGCCTATTTTTTTATTTTATTTAATATTAATAAAGCCAGGATGGACTACGATGTACCACGCTATGAGCTACCCAGTTGACAATTCTTTTGCGAGAAAAGCCATCCCACCCCTCCACCAGCATGTTAAAGACCGCATTGTCCTTGCATTCTGTCAATCTGTGAGTCCAAAGGTACACCTGACAACAGACACATGGACCTGTAGGCATGGCCACGGAAGGTTACGTGTCCTTTGTGGCTCAATGGGTTAATGTATTGGATGCATGGTCCACACAGGTGACAGCCTGCTAAGTCTGTCTGCATTCCCTAATTCAAGTTGTCCTCAACTGAATAAAGCTGAGCTTCTACCTTCTGGCTCTGATTAACTGCTGTTTTTAAACAAATTGGTGGTTCCGGCCTACTAACGGTGTCTGCCCCTGCCTGGTGTTGTCCTCAACTGAATAAAGCTGAGCTTCTACCTTCTGGCTCTGATTAACTGCTGTTTTTAAACAAATTGGTGGTTCCGGCCTACTAACGGTGTCTGCCCCTGCCTGGTGTTGTCCTCAACTGAATAAAGCTGAGCTTCTACCTTCTGGCTCTGATTAACTGCTGTTTTTAAAAAAATTGGTGGTTCCGGCCTACTAACGGTGTCTGCCCCTGCCTGGTGTTGTCCTCAACTTAATAAAGCTGAGCTTCTACCTTCTGGCTCTGATTAACTGCTGTTTTTAAACAAATTGGTGGTTCCGGCCTACTAACGGTGTCTGCCCCTGCCTGGTGTTGTCCTCAACTGAATAAAGCTGAGCTTCTACCTTCTGGCTCTGATTAACTGCTGTTTTTAAAAAAATTGGTGGTTCCGGCCTACTAACGGTGTCTGCCCCTGCCTGGTGTTGTCCTCAACTGAATAAAGCTGAGCTTCTACCTTCTGGCTCTGATTAACTGCTGTTTTAAAAAAATTGGTGGTTCCGGCCTACTAACGGTGTCTGCCCCTGCCTGGTGTTGTCCTCAACTGAATAAAGCTGAGCTTCTTCCTTCTGGCTCTGATTAACTGCTGTTTTTAAACAAATTGTTGGTTCCGGCCTACTAACGGTGTCTGCCCCTCCCTGGTGTTGTCCTCAACTGAATAAAGCTGAGCTTCTACCTTCTGGTTCTTATTAAGCTTTTTTTTTTTTTTTTTTTTTTTAATTGCTGGATGGGGCCTAATACCTCTGTTTGCTGCTCCCTGGTGTTTGTCCTCAACTGAATACAGCTGAGCTTCAACCTTCTGGCTCTCATTAAGTGCTGTTCATTTTAAAAAAAAATGGTGTTTAGGGCCTACTAACGGTGTCTGCCCCTGACTGGTGTTTGTCCTCAACTGAATACAGCTGAGCTTCTACCTTCTGGCTTTTGGCCTGTAGTATCAGATATTAAACTGCATTTGGCCTACTGGTGTGGTTGGGCCCTTGAAAAAGTGTTTGCTGCTCTTGGGTTTGCTACTCCACTTAACAAAGCAATGCCGCCTGTTTAGTCCTGTTACCAATTTTGAACTGCATTTAGCCTAATTTATTCTTTGGCCCTATATCTGTTTCCTCCTCATCCTGCCCATTGCCCAGCCACTGCTAGATGAGTCTGCTGGTACATTGACCTAGACCACTACATTCCCCTTGCACTCTACACAGCCAGAATCTGACCCTGCTGAAAGTAAGGTTCCCCTTCCCGCATGTTATACCACCTTACACAGGGACAAAGAGGAAGGTGCAGATGAAAGTGCAGGTTCCTTCATCAGCCACCTTGTACAGCAGTAATGCTGCATTTGTACAAGGTAGCTCACTAAGTTATTCTCCTTGCACACGTGGAACGAAACACGTCTAAAATGTGTCCCCCGACACCATTAAAACGTCCCTGAGGTGTAACTTTCCTTTGTAATGACACGCAGTGACCCCCTTGGTAGCGCAGCCCTTCTTCTGACATCATTGTTTGGCTGGCTGCGCCTCTGCGGCCACCCTGCCCGACACAACGCCCCTCGGTGTCTTATTTATTTTGACTGCGAGGGTGTGATTGACGGGCATGAGCAGTGCATATCTTTGCCAGGCTGTCACTCAGCTCCTTCCGCCTTCTTCAGACTGTGCGGCTTCATGGCCGTGGCATGCGATAAGGGATCAGCTGACGCCGCACAGTCTGAAGCAGGTGTAAGGACCCGAGCGAGAGGCGAACATATGTACTGCACAAGGCCATGAATCCCAGCCCCACAGTGTGAAACACTGTAAAGGCACTGCGGGACTGGGATTCATGGTCATCGCGAACCGCACCGGCCGACATTAAATGATGTCAGAAGACGGGCAGCGCTAACAGCGCAAGGCCAAGGGATAATGCAGCGCCCCACTGTCGCAGGGCCGAGGGGTACCCGGTACCGGGTCTCTGAGTCTCTGTTCTGGAGTTGTCACGGTGGCTAGACCCGGTCCGTGACCCTGCTGAGGGGCGCCCAATGAAAGGTGTGGTGTCATGGTTCTCAATGGCAAGAGACCGTAGTAAAGCATACAAAAGGACTAGCTCTTGGAAGATGGGAACTCGAGCTGACTGTGAGCTAAACCTACCACACAACTAACAGTGGCCGGGTAGCGTGCCTACGTTTTATCCCTAGACGCCCAGCGCCAGCCGGAGGACTGCCTGACCCTAGCAGAGGAAAATACAGACCTGGCTTACCTCTAGAGAAATTTTCCCCAAAAGGCAGACAGTAGCCCCCACATATATTGTCGGTGATTTTAGAGGAAATAGACATACGAAGTATGAAGATAGGTTTAGCAAATTGAGGTCCGCTTACTAGATAGTAGGAAGACAGAAAAGGGAACTTCACAGTCAGCTGAAAACCCTTTTCAAAACACCATCCTGAAATTACTTTAAGACTCTAATATCAACTCATGACACTAGAGTGGCAATTTCAGCTCACAAGAGCTTCCAGCCTCAGAAATATTCAAACACAGAGAACTGGAACAAAAATGCAAAACAAACTTAGGACTACAAGTCCAACTTAGCTGATAGTAGTCTAGGAGCAGGAACATGCAACAGAAAGGCTTCTGGTAACATTGTTGGCCGGCATAGAAATGACTGAGGAGCAAGGTTAAATAGAAAACTCCCACATCCTGATGGAAACAGGTGAACAGAGGAGATGAAGCACACAAGTTCAGTACCACCAGTGACCACCGGGGGAGCCCAGAAACCCAATTCACAACAGTACCCCCCCCTCAAGGAGGGGGCACCGAACCCTCACCAGAACCACCAGGGCGATCAGGATGAGCCCTATGAAAGGCACGGACCAAATCGGAGGCATGAACATCAGAGGCTGTCACCCAAGAATTATCCTCCTGACCGTATCCCTTCCACTTGACCAGATACTGAAGTCTCCGTCTGGAAACACGGGAGTCCAAGATCTTCTCGACAACGTACTCCAACTCACCCTCAACCAACACCGGAGCAGGAGGCTCAACGGAAGGCACAACCGGTACCTCATACCTGCGCAACAATGACCGATGGAAGACATTATGAATAGAAAAAGATGCAGGGAGGTCCAAACGAAAGGACACAGGGTTAAGAATCTCCAATATCTTGTACGGGCCGATGAACCGAGGCTTAAACTTAGGAGAAGAAACCTTCATAGGGACAAAACGAGAAGACAACCACACCAAGTCCCCAACACAAAGACGAGGACCAACACGACGACGGCGGTTGGCAAACTGCTGAGTCTTCTCCTGGGACAACTTCAAATTGTCCACCACATGCCCCCAAATCTGATGCAACCTCTCCACCACAGCATCCACTCCAGGACAATCCGAAGACTCCACCTGACCGGAAGAGAAACGAGGATGAAACCCCGAATTACAGAAGAAAGGAGAAACCAAGGTGGCAGAACTAGCCCGATTATTGAGGGCAAACTCCGCCAAGGGCAAAAAGGCAACCCAATCATCCTGATCCGCAGACACAAAACACCTCAAATAAGTCTCCAAGGTCTGATTAGTTTGCTCGGTCTGGCCATTAGTCTGAGGATGGAAAGCAGACGAAAAAGACAAATCAATGCCCATCCTAGCACAGAATGCTCGCCAAAATCTAGACACGAATTGAGTTCCCCTGTCAGAAACGATATTCTCCGGAATACCATGCAAGCGAACCACATTTTGAAAAAACAGAGGAACCAGCTCGGATGAGGAAGGCAATTTAGGCAAGGGGACCAAATGGACCATCTTAGAGAAACGGTCACACACCACCCAGATGACAGACATCCTCTGAGAAACAGGAAGATCAGAAATAAAATCCATGGAGATGTGAGTCCAAGGCCTCTTCGGAATAGGCAAAGATAACAACAATCCACTAGCCCGAGAACAACAAGGCTTGGCCCGAGCACAAACATCACAAGACTGCACAAAACCTCGCACATCTCGCGACAGGGAAGGCCACCAGAAGGACCTAGCCACCAAATCCCTGGTACCAAAGATTCCAGGATGACCAGCTAACGCAGAAGAATGGACCTCCAAGATGACTCTACTGGTCCAATCATCCGGAACAAACAGTCTACCAGGCGGGCAACGATCAGGTCTATCCGCCTGAAACTCCTGCAAGACCCGTCGCAAGTCTGGGGAAACAGCAGATAATATCACCCCATCCTTAAGGATACCTGTAGGTTCAGAATTACCAGGGGAATCAGGCTCAAAACTCCTAGAAAGGGCATCCGCCTTCACATTTTTAGAACCCGGTAGGTAAGAAACCACAAAATTAAACCGAGAGAAAAATAACGACCAGCGCGCCTGTCTAGGATTCAGGCGCCTGGCAGACTCAAGATAAATCAAATTCTTGTGGTCGGTCAATACCACCACCTGATGTCTAGCCCCCTCAAGCCAATGACGCCACTCCTCAAAAGCCCACTTCATAGCCAAGAGCTCCCGATTACCAATATCATAATTTCGCTCAGCGGGCGAAAATTTACGAGAAAAGAACACGCAAGGTCTCATCACGGAGCAGTCGGAACTTTTCTGCGACAAAACCGCCCCAGCTCCGATTTCTGAAGCGTCAACCTCAACCTGAAAAGGAAGAGTAACATCAGGCTGACGCGATACAGGGGCGGAAGAAAAGCGGTGCTTAAGCTCCCGAAAGGCCTCCACAGCAGCAGGGGACCAATCAGCAACATCAGCACCCTTCTTAGTCAAATCAGTCAACGGCTTAGCAACATCAGAAAAACCCGTTATAAATCGACGATAAAAATTAGCAAAGCCCAAAAACTTCTGAAGGCTCTTAAGAGAAGAGGGTTGCGTCCAATCACAAATAGCCTGAACCTTGACAGGGTCCATCTCAATGGAAGAGGGGGAAAAAATGTACCCCAAAAACGAAATCTTTTGAACCCCAAAAACACACTTAGAACCCTTTACACACAAGGAATTAGAGCGCAAAACCTGAAAAACCCTCCTGACCTGTTGGACATGAGAGTCCCAGTCATCCGAAAAAATCAAAATATCATCCAGATACACAATCATAAATTTATCCAAATATTCACGGAAAATGTCATGCATAAAAGACTGAAAGACTGAAGGGGCATTTGAAAGACCAAAGGGCATTACTAAATACTCAAAATGGCCCTCAGGCGTATTAAATGCGGTTTTCCACTCATCCCCCTGCTTAATTCGCACTAAATTATACGCCCCACGAAGATCAATCTTAGAGAACCACTTGGCCCCCTTTATTCGAGCAAACAAATCAGTAAGCAGTGGCAAAGGATACTGATATTTAACCGTGATTTTATTCAAAAGCCGATAATCAATACACGGCCTCAAAGAGCCATCTTTTTTAGATACAAAGAAAAAAACGGCTCCTAAGGGAGATGACGAAGGACGAATATGTCCCTTTTCCAAGGACTCCTTAATATATTCCCGCATAGCAGCATGTTCAGGCACAGATAGATTAAATAAACGACCCTTTGGAAACTTACTGCCCGGAATCAGATCTATAGTACAATCGCAATCTCTGTGCGGAGGTAGTGAACCAAGTTTAGGCTCCTCAAAAACGTCACGATAATCAGATAAAAATTCCGGAATCTCAGAGGGAATAGATGACGAAATGGAAACCAAAGGTACGTCCCCATGAGTCCCCTGACATCCCCAGCTTAACACAGACATTGCTTTCCAGTCGAGGACTGGGTTATGAGATTGCAGCCATGGCAATCCAAGCACCAACACATCATGTAGATTATACAACACAAGGAAGCGAATAATCTCCTGGTGATCCGGATTAATACGCATAGTTACTTGTGTCCAGTATTGTGGTTTATTACTAGCCAATGGCATGGAGTCAATACCCTTCAGAGGTATAGGAACTTCCAGAGGCTCTAAATTAAACCCACAACGTTTGGCAAAGGACCAATCCATAAGACTCAAAGCGGCGCCAGAGTCGACATAGGCGTCCGCGGTAATAGACGATAAAGAGCAAATCAGGGTCACAGACAGAATAAACTTAGACTGTAAAGTGCCAATTGAAACAGACTTATCAACCTTCTTAGTACGTTTAGAGCATGCTGATATAACATGAGTTGAATCACCACAATAGAAGCATAACCCATTTTTTCGCCTAAAATTCTGTCGTTCGCTTCTGGACAGAATTCTATCACATTGCATAATCTCTGGCGCCTTCTCAGTAGACACCACCAAATGGTGCACAGGTTTGCGCTCCCGCAAACGCCGATCAATCTGAATGGCCATTGTCATGGACTCATTCAGACCTGTAGGCACAGGGAACCCCACCATAACATCTTTAATGGCATCAGAGAGACCCTCTCTGAAATTCGCCGCCAGGGCGCACTCATTCCACTGAGTAAGCACAGACCACTTACGAAATTTTTGGCAGTATATTTCAGCCTCATCTTGCCCCTGAGACAGGGCCATCAAGGCTTTTTCAGCCTGAATCTCTAAATGAGGTTCCTCATAAAGCAACCCCAATGCCAGGAAAAACGCATCCACATTGAGCAACGCAGGATCCCCTGGTGCCAAAGCAAATGCCCAATCCTGAGGGTCGCCCCGGAGCAAGGAAATTACAATCCTGACCTGCTGTGCAGGATCTCCAGCGGAGCGAGATCTCAGAGACAAAAATAATTTACAATTATGTTTGAAATTCTGGAAGCGAGATCTATCCCCGGAGAAAAATTCAGGTAAAGGAATTCTAGGTTCAGATAAAGGAGCATGAATTACAAAATCCTGTAAACTTTGAACCTTCATAGCGAGATTATTCAAACCTGTAGCTAAACTCTGCTGATCCATTTTTATCAGGTGAAATCAGAACCATTCAAGGATTAGAAGGAGAGAGAGACGAAGGCTGCAGTAAGCAGAGATGCAAGTGAATCAACTAATGAGCAAACTCAGGAAAAAAAAAAAAAATTCTCTGCAGACTTCTTTTCTCTCCTTTCTTCTGCCAATTATTTTAACCCTTGGCCGGCCAAACTGTCATGGTTCTCAATGGCAAGAGACCGTAGTAAAGCATACAAAAGGACTAGCTCTTGGAAGATGGGAACTCGAGCTGACTGTGAGCTAAACCTACCGCACAACTAACAGTGGCCGGGTAGCGTGCCTACGTTTTATCCCTAGACGCCCAGCGCCAGCCGGAGGACTGCCTGACCCTAGCAGAGGAAAATACAGACCTGGCTTACCTCTAGAGAAATTTTCCCCAAAAGGCAGACAGTAGCCCCCACATATATTGTCGGTGATTTTAGAGGAAATAGACATACGAAGTATGAAGATAGGTTTAGCAAATTGAGGTCCGCTTACTAGATAGTAGGAAGACAGAAAAGGGAACTTCACAGTCAGCTGAAAACCCTTTTCAAAACACCATCCTGAAATTACTTTAAGACTCTAATATCAACTCATGACACTAGAGTGGCAATTTCAGCTCACAAGAGCTTCCAGCCTCAGAAATATTCAAACACAGAGAACTGGAACAAAAATGCAAAACAAACTTAGGACTACAAGTCCAACTTAGCTGATAGTAGTCTAGGAGCAGGAACATTATTATTATTATTATTTATTGTTATAGCGCCATTTATTCCATGGCGCTTTACAAGTGAGGAGGGGTATACATAATAAAAACAAGTACAATAATCTTGAACAATACAAGTCATAACTGGTACAGGAGGAGTGAGGACCCTGCCCGCGAGGGCTCACAATCTACAAGGGATGGGTGAGAATACAGTAGGTGAGTGCAACAGAAAGGCTTCTGGTAACATTGTTGGCCGGCATAGAAATGACTGAGGAGCAAGGTTAAATAGAAAACTCCCACATCCTGATGGAAACAGGTGAACAGAGGAGATGAAGCACACAAGTTCAGTACCACCAGTGACCACCGGGGGAGCCCAGAAACCCAATTCACAACAGTGTGGATGGTGGTGGTAGTGCGGTGCAGTGCTGGTCACAGTAAATAACGAGGACACCAGGTTGCAGTCTCTTTACCTCTTTACTGAAGGCTTCAGGATCCTCAATCCGGAATACCGTTAACCGGGCCACGCAAGCCTGGCCGGTCCGATGGCACATCCAGAGCTCCCTTTGCAGGTGGAAATCTGTGCCTCTGAATCTTCCCCTACAACACCCTCTGCCACAAGGTGTTGCCTGGTTCCAACCCAGTCAGCTTTCTGATCTAACTTCCTATCCAACCCCCAGTTTTACCAGATTGTGAGGAGTGGCCTAATGCATAGTGCCCTTAGCTCCCCCTGGAGGCCAGACTGTGAAATGTATTGGTGTCTGTGATACCTGGTCAGAAGAACTCTTTCAGTGCCATCAGACGTACCATAGCCCCCCTTAGTGGCGGAGCAACAGTACTGCAACGACCAGGACTCTGGGGCGCTGCACTCCCCCCCGGTTAAATCCAGTACTCCTGGACTGGAAAGAAAACAACAATACATGTCAGCAAAAAGACATACAATTTTTGAAATGCAATAACAAGTAAACTTTAACAGAGCTTCCCTTTATGGGAGGTGAGGACACTTGAACGTTACAAACATGGTTAATTATTTAAGTAACATACTATAAATAACTTCTTTTACTCAACCGGGCATTCTACTAAGTGCAAATTTTTGAACAATAATTTAACTTTGCCTTTAAGGACGTACTCGCTGAATCCACTAAAGACCTTCTTATAAAACATTATAAGGCTAATCAACTTTTCTGCATTCTCCTTCTTTACATCTGCAGGACCGCCTGTCCTATCTGCTCCAGGCCTACTGCCTCTCCTTTCTGTTACAGGACCGCCTCTTTCCGCCCGGGCCTACTGCCTTTCTACTACTATACACAGTATAGAACTTATCATTCATCTTTCAGTTCAGGATTACTGAGCCATCTCTGTATGGCTCCTAGGAGAACTCACTGACTAACCCCGTACGGGTTCACTTTCTGTCCTCATTCTTCTATCAACATCATTAAACATTTCTCACAATCAACTAGTTAGCTACATTTAACTTCTACATGTCAGCATTATTGCTTCTTCTGTCAAAGTATCATCATTCTCTAAGTATTATCGATGAACGTCCCCTTTAAGAGGGGACCAAGTCTCTATGAGGTAGTGCAACTTCTCAAGCTGCAAGTCCGTATGCAGCAAGGACTCCGATACTGCTTCCAGGAACAGTCTCTTCGCAAAGAGTCCTTTCTTTTGTAAAACCAGTAGAGGGCACCTTTAAGAAGGTGCAAACTATTTACAATGAGTTTGTAATCATGCAGTGTTCATGATCCAGCAGTTCTTTGTAACATTGTGGAACAAAAGCAAAAATGAAAATAAAAGCAAAAATAAAAAGCAATAGGGATCCCGGGTAAATGAAGGGATCCCTTTAAGAATAACCCTAGTCGGGTATTAGCAGCAAAAAGCAGGGAAACAAGCAGTTAACTATTTACATATCCATGGCATCGAGGTTTACTCTCGCTCTGGCGGCCGTAGCTCCGCATAGACCTCGCTCGGCAAGGTGATCGGCGAGATCGGGGCCTTTAAGAAGTGCTCCATACCCAGGGCCTGATCCCAGGGTGTAAGGCGCTGGAGTCTATAGGTCCCAGGGAGAGGGGGTGCCACGATGGGGCCTATCAGCAGGTCCTCTGCTGGCGGGCAGGGTCGTTCTTCATACCTGCTTCAGATGCGGTCCCTCCGGTGCCGATCTGCTCCGTCTCCGCTGGGATCTGGAACGCTGGTTGCAGGGCCTTGCGCTGCGGCGCTGTCATCTCCGTTTGCAGCATCTCGCTTCCCGGCAGGGCCTTGCTTTCTGGCTTCGGAGCGCTGGAACTTCTTTCTTGCTCCGGACCAGACGAGGCTGCCGACAGACGTCTGGTGAGGCTCCCAATGAAGGTCTTCTTCCACCCGGCCTCAGTGCTCAGCTGATTCCGCCGGAGTTGGTCGCCGAGGTCATCCACTCCGGCCTGCAGGAAATCAATATCAGCGGTGGAGGCCTGGTTGCGGTGCCCCTCCGGGTAGCTGGGGGAGTCCTCTGCTCCTACCCCACGCTCCGGCTCCGGGTGGCTCACTGTCATCATTCTCAATGGCGAGAGAACATAGCCCAGCATATATAAGAACTAGCTCTTGGAAGATGGAATCTAAACTGACCATGAACTAAACCTGCCGCACAATTAACAGTGGCCGGGTAGCGTGCCTACGTTTTATCCCTAGACGCCCAGCGCCAGCCGGAGGACTAACTAATCCTAGCAGAGGAAAATACAGTCCTGGCTCACCTCTAGAGAAATTTCCCCAAAAGGCAGACAGAGGCCCCCACATATATTGGCGGTGATTTTAGATGAAATGACAAACGTAGTATGAAAATAGGTTTAGCAAAATCGAGGTCCGCTTACTAGATAGCAGGAAGACAGAAAGGGCACTTTCATGGTCAGCTGAAAACCCTATCAAAACACCATCCAGAAACTACTTTAAGACTCTAGTATTAACTCATAACACCAGAGTGGCAATTTCAGATCACAAGAGCTTTCCAGACACAGTAACGAAACAGCAGCTGTGAACTGGAACAAAATGCAAAAACAAACAAGGACGAAAGTCCAACTTAGCTGGGAGTTGTCTAGTAGCAGGAACATGCAAAGAAAGGCTTCTGATTACATTGTTGACCGGCATGAAACTGACAGAGGAGCAAGGTTATATAGAGACTCCCACATCCTGATGGGAACAGGTGAACAGAGAGGATGATGCACACAAGTTCAATTCCACCAGTGGCCACCGGGGGAGCCCAGAATCCAATTTCACAACAGTACCCCCCCTCAAGGAGGGGGCACCGAACCCTCACCAGAACCACCAGGGCGATCAGGATGAGCCCTATGAAAGGCACGGACAAGATCGGAGGCATGAACATCAGAGGCAGTCACCCAAGAATTATCCTCCTGACCGTATCCCTTCCATTTGACCAGATACTGGAGTTTCCGTCTGGAAACACGGGAGTCTAAGATCTTTTCCACAACGTACTCCAACTCACCCTCAACCAACACCGGAGCAGGAGGCTCAACGGAAGGCACAACCGGTACCTCATACCTGCGCAATAATGACCGATGAAAAACATTATGAATAGAAAAAGATGCAGGGAGGTCCAAACGGAAGGACAGGGTTAAGAATCTCCAATATCTTGTACGGGCCGATGAACCGAGGCTTAAACTTAGGAGAAGAAACCCTCATAGGGACAAAACGAGAAGACAACCACACCAAGTCCCCAACACAAAGCCGAGGACCAACACGACGACGGCGGCTGGCAAAAAGCTGAGTCTTCTCCTGGGACAACTTCAAATTGTCCACTACCTGCCCCCAAATCTGATACAACCTCTCCACCACAGCATCCACTCCAGGACAATCCGAAGATTCCACCTGACCGGAGGAAAATCGAGGATGAAACCCCGAATTACAGAAAAACGGGGACACCAAGGTGGCAGAGCTGGCCCGATTATTGAGGGCGAACTCCGCCAATGGCAAAAAAGCAACCCAATCATCCTGATCCGCAGACACAAAACACCTCAAATATGTCTCCAAGGTCTGATTAGTCCGCTCGGTCTGGCCATTAGTCTGAGGATGGAAAGCAGACGAAAAAGACAAATCTATGCCCATCCTAGCACAGAATGCCCGCCAAAATCTAGACACGAATTGGGTCCCTCTGTCAGAAACGATATTCTCCGGAATACCATGCAAACGAACAACATTTTGAAAAAACAGAGGAACCAACTCGGAAGAAGAAGGCAACTTAGGCAAGGGAACCAAATGGACCATCTTAGAGAAACGGTCACACACCACCCAGATGACAGACATCTTCTGAGAAACAGGCAGATCCGAAATAAAATCCATCGAGATGTGCGTCCAAGGCCTCTTCGGAATAGGCAAGGGCAACAACAATCCACTAGCCCGAGAACAACAAGGCTTGGCCCGAGCACAAACGTCACAAGACTGCACAAAGCCTCGCACATCTCGTGACAGGGAAGGCCACCAGAAGGACCTTGCCACCAAATCCCTGGTACCAAAGATTCCAGGATGACCTGCCAACGCAGAAGAATGAACCTCAGAGATGACTCTACTGGTCCAATCATCAGGAACAAACAGTCTACCAGGTGGGCAACGATCCGGTCTATCCGCCTGAAACTCCTGCAAGGCCCGCCGCAGGTCTGGAGAAACGGCAGACAATATCACTCCATCCTTAAGGATACCTGTGGGCTCAGAATTACCAGGGGAGTCAGGCTCAAAACTCCTAGAAAGGGCATCCGCCTTAACATTCTTAGAACCCGGTAGGTATGACACCACAAAATTAAACCGAGAGAAAAACAACGACCAGCGCGCCTGTCTAGGATTCAGGCGCCTGGCAGACTCAAGGTAAATTAAATTTTTGTGGTCAGTCAATACCACCACCTGATGTCTGGCCCCCTCAAGCCAGTGACGCCACTCCTCAAAAGCCCACTTCATGGCCAAAAGCTCCCGATTCCCAATATCATAATTCCGCTCGGCGGGCGAAAATTTACGGGAAAAAAAAGCACAAGGTCTCATCACGGGGCAGTCGGAACTTCTCTGCGACAACACCGCCCCAGCTCCGATTTCAGAAGCGTCGACCTCAACCTGAAAAGGAAGAGCAACATCAGGCTGACGCAACACAGGGGCGGAAGAAAAGCGGCGCTTAAGCTCCCGAAAGGCCTCCACAGCATCAGGGGACCAATCAGCAACATCAGCACCCTTCTTAGTCAAATCACTCAATGGTTTAACAACATCAGAAAAACCAGCAATAAATCGACGATAAAAGTTAGCAAAGCCCAAAAATTTCTGAAGACTCTTAAGAGAAGAGGGTTGCGTCCAATCACAAATAGCCTGAACCTTGACAGGATCCATCTCGATGGAAGAGGGGGAAAAAATGTATCCCAAGAAGGAAATCTTTTGAACCCCAAAAACGCACTTAGAACCCTTCACACACAAGGAATTAGACCGCAAAACCTGAAAAACCCTCCTGACCTGCTGGACATGAGAGTCCCAGTCATCCGAAAAAATCAGAATATCATCCAGATACACAATCATAAATTTATCCAAATAATCGCGGAAAATGTCATGCATAAAGGACTGGAAGACTGAAGGGGCATTTGAAAGACCAAAAGGCATCACCAAATACTCAAAGTGGCCCTCGGGCGTATTAAATGCGGTTTTCCACTCATCCCCCTGCTTGATTCGCACCAAATTATACGCCCCACGGAGATCAATCTTAGAGAACCACTTGGCCCCCTTTATACGAGCAAACAAATCAGTCAGCAGTGGTAACGGATATTGATATTTAACCGTGATTTTATTCAAAAGCCGATAATCAATACACGGCCTCAAAGAGCCATCTTTCTTAGACACAAAGAAAAAACCGGCTCCTAAGGGAGATGACGAAGGACGAATATGTCCCTTTTCCAAGGACTCCTTTATATATTCTCGCATAGCAGCGTGTTCAGGCACAGACAGATTAAATAAACGACCCTTAGGGTATTTACTACCCGGGATCAAATCTATGGCACAATCACACTCCCGGTGCGGAGGTAGTGAACCAAGCTTGGGTTCTTCAAAAACGTCACGATAGTCAGACAAGAATTCAGGAATCTCAGAGGGAATAGATGATGAAATGGAAACCAAAGGTCCCCATGAGTCCCTTTACATCCCCAGCTTAACACAGACATAGCTTTCCAGTCGAGGACTGGGTTATGAGATTGCAGCCATGGCAATCCTAGCACCAAAACATCATGTAGATTATACAGCACCAGAAAGCGAATAATCTCCTGGTGATCCGGATTAATACGCATAGTTACTTGTGTCCAGTATTGTGGTTTATTACTAGCCAATGGGGTGGAGTCAATCCCCTTCAGAGGTATAGGAGCTTCCAAAGGCTCCAAATCATACCCACAGCGTTTGGCAAAGGACCAATCCATAAGACTCAAAGCGGCGCCAGAGTCGACATAGGCGTCCGCGGTAATAGATGATAAAGAACAAATCAGGGTCACAGATAGAATAAACTTAGACTGTAAAGTGCTAATTGAAACAGACTTGTCAAGCTTCTTAGTACGCTTAGAGCATGCTGATATAACATGAGTTGAATCACCACAATAGAAGCACAACCCATTTTTTCATCTAAAATTCTGCCGCTCGCTTCTGGACAGAATTCTATCACATTGCATATTTTCTGGCGTCTTCTCAGTAGACACCGCCAAATGGTGCACAGGTTTGCGCTCCCGCAGACGCCTATCGATCTGAATAGCCATTGTCATGGACTCATTCAGACCCGCAGGCACAGGGAACCCCACCATAACATCCTTAATGGCATCAGAGAGACCTTCTCTGAAAATCGCCGCCAGGGCGCACTCATTCCACTGAGTAAGCACAGACCATTTTCGGAATTTTTGGCAGTATATTTCAGCTTCATCTTGCCCCTGAGATAGGGACATCAAAGCTTTTTCCGCCTGAAGCTCTAAATGAGGTTCCTCATAAAGCAACCCCAAGGCCAGAAAAAACGCATCCACATTGAGCAACGCAGGATCCCCTGGTGTCAATGCAAAAGCCCAATCTTGAGGGTCGCCCCGGAGCAAGGAAATTACAATCCTGACCTGCTGTGCAGGATCTCCGGCAGAGCGAGACTTCAGGGACAAAAACAATTTGCAATTATTTTTAAAATTTTGAAAGCAAGATCTATTCCCTGAAAAAAATTCAGGCAAAGGAATTCTAGGTTCAGACATAGGTGCATGAACAACAAAATCTTGCAAATTTTGTACCTTCGTGGCGAGATTATTCAAACCTGTAGCTACACTCTGAAGATCCATTTCAAACAGGTGAACACAGAGCCATTCAAGGATTAGAAGGAGAGAAAGAGAGGAAGGCTGCAGTATAGGCAGACTAGCAAGTGATTCAATTATGAGCACACTCAGAACTAGAGAAAAAAAAAAAAAATTTTCAGCAGACTTCTTTTTTCTCTCCTTTCTCAGCCAATAATTTAACCCTTTTGGGCCGGTCAAACTGTCATGATTCTCAATGGCGAGAGAACATAGCCCAGCATATATAAGAACTAGCTCTTGGAAGATGGAATCTAAACTGACCATGAACTAAACCTGCCGCACAATTAACAGTGGCCGGGTAGCGTGCCTACGTTTTATCCCTAGACGCCCAGCGCCAGCCGGAGGACTAACTAATCCTAGCAGAGGAAAATACAGTCCTGGCTCCCCTCTAGAGAAATTTCCCCAAAAGGCAGACAGAGGCCCCCACATATATTGGCGGTGATTTTAGATGAAATGACAAACGTAGTATGAAAATAGGTTTAGCAAAATCGAGGTCCGCTTACTAGATAGCAGGAAGACAGAAAGGGCACTTTCATGGTCAGCTGAAAACCCTATCAAAACACCATCCAGAAACTACTTTAAGACTCTAGTATTAACTCATAACACCAGAGTGGCAATTTCAGATCACAAGAGCTTTCCAGACACAGTAACGAAACAGCAGCTGTGAACTGGAACAAAATGCAAAAACAAACAAGGACGAAAGTCCAACTTAGCTGGGAGTTGTCTAGTAGCAGGAACATGCAAAGAAAGGCTTCTGATTACATTGTTGACCGGCATGAAACTGACAGAGGAGCAAGGTTATATAGAGACTCCCACATCCTGATGGGAACAGGTGAACAGAGAGGATGATGCACACAAGTTCAATTCCACCAGTGGCCACCGGGGGAGCCCAGAATCCAATTTCACAACAGCTCACCATGGCGTCCTCCATGTCGCTGACTTCTTCCTCCTGGTCCTTTTCCCGCTCCCTTCTTCGTGGGCGGTTTCGCTTTCTTTGTCTCCGCCCTCCATTGAGAATCAGAAGGCGGATCTCGGCTGCTGACGGACAGGTCCTCAAGGGACAGAAATACTTAGACTGGGCGGCCATTGTCTTTCGCGCTCTCCAGCTTGTCTACGCCCACTCCACGCCCTTCTTCTTCTCCTGCGCTCTCCTTAGCACTGTAATGGCGGCGGTTTTGGCGGGAACTTCTGGCGGCAAGTGGCAATACATAGTCTTTGCAATAAGTCACAGTCCAAGCACAATAAATCACAGTTCCAAGGCACACATGACCTGATTCTTCAGGCTTAAGTAGATCCTGTTCGTGACGCCAAGTTTGCAGCGCCCCCACTGTCGCAGGGCCGAGGGGTACCCGGTACCGGGTCTCTGAGTCTCTGTTCTGGAGTTGTCACGGTGGCTAGACCCGGTCCGTGACCCTGCTGAGGGGTGCCCAATGAAAGGTGTGGATGGTGGTGGTAGTGCAGTGCAGTGCAGGTCACAGTAAATAACGAGGACACCAGGTTGCAGTCTCTTTACCTCTTTACTGAAGGCTTCAGGATCCTCAATCCGGAATACCGTTAACCGGGCCGCGCAAGCCTGGCCGGTCCGATGGCACATCCAGAGCTCCCTTTGCAGGTGGAAATCTGTGCCTACCTTCTAGCGCTTGTGTGTTGTGGTCCTCCCCTGCTGTGCTTACGGGATAGTCCCCACAACTGTTGTGTCTGTTTCTCGTGTTCCCTCACAACTCGATTCTGATGTTCTTCCACGTCCCCCAGATCTTATGGTTAGGACGCACCTGTATGACGGGGAGGCTCGGAGCTCTTCCGGGACTCTAGCGTCACCCCACTCCTATTGTTACCCCCCTGTGTCTTCCTAGGTCAATTGGGTGAGACAGCCCGCCTATAACTGACTGTCCTGCTGTAGGTTTGAAGTTTGGCCTGGAGCTCTATACTTCCTCGGCGTTCCGGCCACCGGTTACGCACCTCAGTAGGATGATGCCTCGTCTTACAGCACGACTCCTACTGGTATTCTCCTTGTTGCGTTGATCTCGTTTCTCACTCAGCACAATAAACCTCGCTTCTTGTCCTTTCTTGGGGTACCGCCGCTATATCATGCAGGCGCGGTCCCGTAGCGTTCTCTCTGGTTGCTAGGCCTCTGTCAGGATCCCACCCCTGACAGGGACCCCTCTGAATCTTCCCCTACAACACCCTCTGCCACAAGGTGTTGCCTGGTTCCAACCCAGTCAGCTTTCTGATCTAACTTCCTATCCAACCCCCAGTTTTACCAGACTGTGAGGAGTGGCCTAATGCATAGTGCCCTTAGCTCCCCCTGGAGGCCAGACTGTGAAATGTATTGGTGTCTGTGATACCTGGCCAGAAGAACTCTTTCAGTGCCATCAGACGTACCATAGCCCCCCTTAGTGGCGGAGCAACAGTACTGCAATGACCAGGACTCTGGGGCGCTGCAATAACACGACAGCGCAGACTCCTGTACAGCAAATAACGACGCTCAGGAGGCCGCGACCAGCACCAAGGTGGGATTCTTGACATCTGTGCTGCGTCTCATTAAGAAGGAAACTCCCGCCTCCAAGACAGTTTTGATTGTTTAAGGGGCTAAATGTCATACGTGTTTTATTCAGCGTGTGCAAGGAACAGAATTAAAAGAGCAACCTTTGACTTGTGCAGCACTACTGCTGCATAAGGCGTGGCTCTTCTAGTTTGTAACACCTGAGGGGGAGTTAAAGGTTACCTTTAAAATTGGTTCAATTAGGCTTCGGCCTACACTCTGCTCCCCCTGCAGAGCCTGGGCTCTAACACCGCCAGTTGGTGCCCCGAAGTGCTGGCTGCACAGAGAAAAACACCCGCCAATGTGTCAGTGGGGTTCAGCACTGCCAGCTGTTCCCCTGCTGTGTAGCCGGCAACGTGTCCTGCAACAGCCACGCAGACACAAAGCTGCCGCCAGTGCAGGCTTCGGCCTACACTCTGCTCCCTCTCCTCCTGCTGACCCTGGGCTCTAACACCGCCAGTTGGTGCCCGGTACTGCTAGCTGCACAGAGAAAAACACCAGCCAATGTGTCAGTGGGGTTCAGCACCGCCAGCTGTTCCCCTGCTGTGTAGCCGGCATCGTGTCCTGCAAAAGCCACGCAGACACAAGAACTGAAATTGAAGGGAACCTGTCGCCCCTCCCCCAGGTGTTTGTATGTTTTACAGCCACCTTGTACAGCATTAATGCTGCATGTGTGCAAGGTGGCTCATAAACTTATTCTCCTTGCACACGTGGAACAGAACACGTCTACAATGTGTCCCCTGAGACCATTAAAACTTCCCTGAGGTGTGACTTTCCTTTGTAATGACACAAAACAACCCCCTTGGTAGCACAGCCCTTCTTCTGACATCATTGTTTGGCTGGCTGCGCCTCTGCGGCCGCCCTGCCCGACACAACGCCCCTCAGGGTCTTATTTATTTTGACTGCGAGGGTGTGATTGACGGGCATGAGCAGTGCATATCTTCGCCAGGCTGTCACTCAGCTCCTTCCGCCTTCTTCAGACTGTGCGGCTTCATGGCCGTGGCATGCGATAAGGCATCAGCTGACACCGCACAGTCTGTAGCAGGTGTAAGGACACGAGCGAGAGGCGAACATATGTACTGCGCCAGGCCATGAATCCCAGCCCCGCAGTGTGAAACACAGTAAATATTTTTTATTTGAAAAAACTGACCGTCACATCCATACATAGACTAAGTGTGAACAGGTGCTGAACCTAGAGTAACCAACTCATATATAGCACTGGTCAACAGCATTTTTGGTGCCAAAGATATTTAATCGAATTTAGGGTATTTTTGGGGTGCTGATTCTGAATATGTCATCAGTTTTGCCAGATTGGCTCAAGTTTTTGAGATTTTTGGTATCTTATTTATAGCACTTGTTGGTAAATGCGACGCATCATCTCATTAATTTCTTTGGATTAGTACTTGAACTGAGCAGTTCTCAATATAGTTTTGTGTTAATTAGTGTTCTAAAAGTTTGTTCATAGCTTGATTTTTGCACTAACTTTATGTTGTTGTCTGTTTTCCAGTGAAAAGCATGAACTCATCAAGAAGAAGTTGTCTTAAAGGGAACCTATCACCCCGTTTTTTTCGGTATGAGATAAAAATACTGTTAAATATGGCCTGAGCTGTGCATTACAATAGTGTAGTTTGTGGACCCCGATTCCCCACCTATGCTGCCGAAATACGTTACCAAAGTAGTCATTTTCGCCTGTCAATCAGGCTGGTCAGGTCGGATGGGCGTGGCTTCTTCCCCCAGATATTGCGTAGTTTTCCGTTGGTGGCGTAGTGGTGTGCGCATGTCCAAGGTCCCCAATCCTGCACGGGGGGGTGAAAATAGCAGCGATGTCCGTTATTCCATTGGTGGTCGGTGGGCGCGGCCATCTTCCTTTGGCCGCGCGTGCGCAGAAGCGGCGCTCTGCTGGCCGCGGCTTCAGGAAAATGGCCGCGGGATGCCGCGCGTGCGCAGATGGAGATCGCGGCGGTCATTTTCCTGAAGCCGCGGCCAGCAGAGCGCCGCTTCTGCGCACGCGCGGCCAAAGGAAGATGGCCGCGCCCACCGACCACCAATGGAATAACGGACATCGCTGCTATTTTCACCCCCCCGTGCAGGATTGGGGACGTTGGACATGCGCACACCACTACGCCACCAACGGAAAACTACGCAATATCTGGGGGAAGAAGCCACGCCCATCCGACCTGACCAGCCTGATTGACAGGCGAAAATGACTACTTTGGTAACGTATTTCGGCAGCATAGGTGGGGAATCGGGGTCCACAAACTACACTATTGTAATGCACAGCTCAGGCCCTATTTAACAGTATTTTTATCTCATACCGAAAAAAACGGGTGATAGGTTCCCTTTAACGATCCAGACTCATTCTGTTACATTTGTGGTGAATACACACTGCCAAAACATAGAAGAAACATAACAGACTTCGTAAAAAAAGTGTATTTTGCCTATTTTGGGGTTATGCTTGGGGACCAAGACAAGTTTTGGGCACCACACATAGTGTGCAAAGCATGTATCGAATTATTACGAAAATGGAGCAAAGGACAAAGAAAAAGCTTCAAATTTGGTGTTCCAATGGTGTGGAGAGAGCCAAAAAATCATCATGATGACTGTTATTTATGGTAAACACAGGTACAGGCACATCTTCACAATGAGGGACAGGCCTTCTTGCAGATTCCATGTTACTCCCATTTTCGTTTCTTATGCTTATTGAATCCTTGCACTTGCACTGCACAGAAATAACAGTCATCATGATGATTTTTTGGCTCTCTCCACACCATTGGAACACCAAATTTGAAGCTTTTTCTTTGTCCTTTGCTCCATTTTCGTAATAATTCGATACATGCTTTGCACACTATGTGTGGTGCCCAAAACTTGTCTTGGTCCCCAAGCATAACCCCAAAATAGGCAAAATACACTTTTTTTACGAAGTCTGTTATGTTTCTTCTATGTTTTGGCAGTGTGTATTCACCACAAATGTAACAGAATGAGTCTGGATCGTTAAGACAACTTCTTCTTGATGAGTTCATGCTTTTCACTGGAAAACAGACAACAACATAAAGTTAGTGCAAAAATCAAGCTATGAACAAACTTTTAGAACACTAATTAACACAAAACTATATTGAGAACTGCTCAGTTCAAGTACTAATCCAAAGAAATTAATGAGATGATGCGTCGCATTTACCAACAAGTGCTATAAATAAGATACCAAAAATGTCAAAAACTTGAGCCAATCTGGCAAAACTGATAGCATATTCAGAATCAGCACCCCAAAAATACCCCAAATTCATTAAAATATTTTGGACACCAGAAAAAATTTTTTTTTTTTGTTGACCTGTGTAGTCAAGTAAAAAAGGCAGCACACTGCAGCGCTAAGACATGCAAACATGAAACATGAAAACTGAACTGCAATACTGCACTAGAAATATGAAAAATGAGAGCGTTTAGCGCATAAAAATGGCCAAATTTATGTGTACCTGATAGCCCCTTTATGGCATCTCTCGTATATCAGGTCCTACGCTTGCCTACCTCGCTGAGAATAAACGTCTCCATGTGAATGGGTACCTGTGAAAACCTCTTCCTAGACTCATATTCTCTCTCTCTGTGGAGGGGTACTGGACCTGTTGCGATTAAAACACCTGGGCTAGGAGGCGGAGTGCTCAGTCAGAAGGCTAAATAATATATTTGAAAAAACTGACCGTCACATCCATACATAGACTAAGTGTGAACAGGTGCTGAACCTAGAGTAACCAACTCATATATAGTCAAGTAAAAAAGGCAGCACACTGCAGCGCTAAGACATGCAAACATGAAACATGAAAACTGAACTGCAATACTGCACTAGAAATATGAAAAATGAGAGCGTTTAGCGCATAAAAATGGCCAATTTTATGTGTACCTGATAGCCCCTTTACGGCATCTCTCGTTTTTACTTGACTTGAAACACTGTAAAGACACTGCGGGGCTGGGATTCATGGGCATCGCGACACCAGCCGACATGAAATGATGTCAGAAGAAGGGCAGCGCATGGCCAAGGGATAATGCAACAACGCAGACTCCTGTACAGCAAAATGCGATGCTCAGGAGGCCGCGCCAAGCACCAAGGTGGTATTTTTGCCAGCTGTGCTGCGTCTCATTACGAAGGGAACTCCCGCCTCCAAGACAGACTGACTGTATAAGGGCCAAAATGTTGTACGTGTTTCATTCAGCTTGTGCAAGGAACAAAATTAAAAGAGCAACCTTTGACTTGTGCAGCACTACTGCTGCATAAGGCGTGGCTCTTCTAGTTTGTAACACCTGAGGGGAGGTTAAAGGTTACCTTTAAAATTGGTTCAATTAGGCTTCGGCCTACACTCTGCTCCCCCTGCAGAGCCTGGGCTCTAACACCGCCAGTTGGTGCCCCGAAGTGCTGGATGCACAGAGAAAAACACCCGCCAATGTGTCAGTGGGGTTCAGCACCGCCAGCTGTTCCCCTGCTGTGTAGCCGGCAATGTGTCCTGCAAACGCCACGCAGACACAACAGACCTACAAATGCCTCCAGTGCAGGCTTCGGCCTACACTCTGCTCCCCCTGCTGACCCTTTGCTCCAACACCGCTAGTTGGGGCTCTAGGAAGACAAGCTTGAATAGGTCCCCATACTGGTTCCAGTACCGTCAGCTGGTTCCGGGCAGAGCCTTTGGCTTAGGTGCCTCCTTCTGGGTATCCGAGTTCCACCAACATCAGGTGGTCCTTGGTAGTGCTTTCAGGCATGGGTACCTCCTGCTTAGTAACCGGGTTCCAGTAACGTCAGCTGGTCCTCGGTAGTTCCATTGGCTTTTGGACCTTCGGCTACCCATCCGGGTTCCAGTACCGTCAGCTGGTTCTCGGCAGTGTCTTTTGCTCTTGTACCTTCTGCTCCCCATCCTGGTTCCAGTACCGTCAGCTGGTTCCGAGCAGAGCCTTTGGCTTAGGTGCCTCCCTCTGGGTATCCGAGTTCCACCAACGTCAGGTGGTCCTTGGTAGTGCTTTCAGGCACGGGTACCTCCTGCTTAGTAACCAGGTTCCAGTAACGTCAGCTGGTCCTCGGTAGTTCCATTGGCTCTTGGACCTTCGGCTACCCATCTGGGTTCCAGTACCGTCAGCTGGTTCTCGGCAGTGTATTTTGCTCTTGTACCTTCTGCTCCCCATCCTGGTTCCAGTACCGTCAGCTGGTTCCGGGCAGAGCCTTTGGCTTAGGTGCCTCCCTCTGGGTATCCGAGTTCCACCAACGTTAGGTGGTCCTTGGTAGTGCTTTCAGGCACGGGTACCTCCTGCTTAGTAACCGGGTTCCAGTAACGTCAGCTGGTCCTCGGTAGTTCCATTGGCTCTTGGACCTTCGGCTACCCATCCGGGTTCCAGTACCGTCAGCTGGTTCTCGGCAGTGTCTTTTGCTCTTGTACCTTCTGCTCCCCATCCTGGTTCCAGTTCCGTCAGCTGGTTCTCGGCAGTGTCTTTTGCTCTTGTACCTTCTGCTCCCCATCCTGGTTCCAGTACCGTCAGCTGGTTCCGGGCAGAGCCTTTGGCTTAGGTGCCTCCCTCTGGGTATCCGAGTTCCACCAACGTCTGGTGGTCCTTGGTAGTGCTTTCAGGCATGGGTACCTCCTGCTTAGTAACCGGGTTCCAGTAATGTCAGCTCGTCCTCGGTAGTTCCATTGGCTCTTGGACCTTCGGGTAGCCATCCGAGTTCCAGTTCCATCAGCTGTTTCTTGGCATTTTCTCAGCCTTCTTGTACCTTCTGCTACATTTCCAAGTTCAAGACCCTAAAGACGACGACCCGGAAGACCACCCTTAAGATGACGACGACACCAGAGATGACAACCACTGAGATGACGACGACCCTGGAGACGATGACCCTGAAGACCACCCCGATGACGACGACCCCGGAGATGACGACCCTGGAGACGACGACGACATGGGAGACCGAGAAACAGAAGAACAAGAGGCTGCAGAACAAAGAGCAGAAGAACATTAAGCATAACACTAAATATCAGAGCAAAAGATATTATCTAAATTATAAGCAGAAGAAGACTAAGCAGTGTATGGGGGTGAGTCCGTTCCTCCTCGTGGTGCCCCTGGATAAAGCCTGATGCTGCAGGCCAAACTGAACGCGGACAAATGTAACTCTTTTGTGACAGGCAGAACGGAAGGTGTAATCTTCAAACTTTTATAGATAACAACTACGGGAATGCCTGTCACAAATAAGAATATGATGAAGAAGTTGAATATGAAGAAGAATAATAGTTAAATAAAAAGAATATGAACAATGTAAAAAAAAAATTATAGGTAGAAGATGAAGAAGATGAATAAGGTGAAGAAGAAGTTGATGTCAAAGATGCTGATGATTATGAAGAAGAAAGTGTGGGAGTAGTAAAAAAGAGGGTGAAGGGCGTGGAAGTAGTGAAACATCAATATCTGACAAAATAAAAAAAATCTTAACATAGTCAATATCTTTGTAACTCTGAACGTCTTTAAAAAAAATTAAAATTCCTGCTATTCTATTTGATTGGGCTAAACCTCTATGCCTTTAATGTCTCCGCCACCTCCCCCAATACATCCTACATTATTCTTAGTTGTTTTCCTTCATGTAGAATGAACCTACAAGGAAAGAAAGGGTTTATTTTAATTCCGATATTTTCGTCCCATTGACTTGCATTGGGATCGGGTATTGGAATCGGCGAGATCCGATACTTTGACGGTATCGGCTGATACTTTCCGATACCGATACTTTCCGATATCGGAAGGTATCGCTCAACACTAGTGTTGTGTATATACTGTTTATGTCTTAATACTTTAAATTCACTTGATTCCTTCGAGTTCTGTAAAACACGACATCCTTTGGCGTCCTCTTTACACAGGTCACTTCTATATATTTATGGTAGGCATAGTATACACTTTGTCTTACATAAATAATTCATTGTTGTTGTTTTTCTGCATTTATCTTGTAATTTGGTAAAATGCTGTCAAAACATGCTTTGTATTGTCAAAAAGAAAAGCATAAAAGTGGTATTTGGCCTTGAATAAATGGGGTATCTAATTATTTCCTTCTCGAGACCAGAAGAACATGCCATCAGTCTGTGTTTATAGGCTGATGCTATTAACAAATTTGTTTGCTAGTTCTCATGGAATGACAAGCTTTCTTTGTTCATTTTAAGCATTTTGGAGATAAGCCAACATAAAGAGTGGGGCAGAGGGGTGATTTAAGGCAACGTAACATCATTTGCAAAGTCTCACACTTTTGAATACAAACTCGTTTTCTACATGAAGACAGTGCTTTCTTTTACATACTCTGGCAGATTACACTGAAAATGGATAAAATACTATACAATTGAGGTATCACTTGCTTTTTATACAAGGAAAAATCACCTTCTTTCTGTATTTGCTTTTACGGGAATAGAAGGCAATACAGTACATTACAATCAGTAAGATAATAAGCATAGACAGGCTTATAAACACGGTCAGGGATACCTGCTAACATCGCCTTAAAGTATACCAGAGCGCAGAGAAGAATCACTGATTTCTGTGCTTAAAGTGACTACTGTGTTCATACATCATTGAGTGATAGAAAATACAGTAAATTCTTCTCTTTATCTGACAGCTAATTTGGGTATGCGCAGCTTAACTTACTAAAAATGTCTATGCTACCGTTTAAAAGTTTAGCATGTAAATCCGTCTAAAGCTGGCCATACACATTTGATGACTGTCGGCCATCTTCGTTCAGCCGACAGTCATCTCAGCTGATTCCCCATACAGACGAGCCGAGCCTTCATTTGGCCGCGTGTTGCTGTGTTCTCTATAAGACAGCTGCCAAGTGACACGTTGGTCAGCTTCCTATATCTGGGAAAAAATGTGATTGGCAGCCTGAAATTAGATATGTGTGATTTACATCTTCCCCGATCATAAGTCGGATACAGCTCTCATACACGTTAGACGGCTAGCCGAAACTTCGATATCCAAGAGCTTGGCCAACATTAGTCTAATGTGTATGGTGGTCTTAAAGTGTCCACCCTCTTTGTTTCGGCTTCCTTCATTGTCTTTATTGCATGTGATAAAGAGTAAACATCCTATAGATTCTGGTTATTTACCCTTGTAGTACTGCCTTGGCAGGGAGCTGAGGGGGTTAAACACTTGTCGTTAGGTCTTTGTTGTTTATCCAATGTGAGGACTCTGGCTATTTAGAATCCTGATTCTGAATTCCTTCTTATTCCTTGTTATAGTTTAGACATGATTCTGGTTCACACCTATCCACCCTATTCAGTTTTGCTAATAATATCCTGCTATTGACCCTCTACCATTCTTAAGATTTTGATTCAATTCTGGAGATACTGTTTTTTGATGCGACTCTCTAACCAGTAGAGATGAGCGAATCTTTTAACCCCTTCACCCCAAAGCCTGTTTTCAACTTCCTGACCAGGCCATTTTATTTCAATTCTGACCACTGTCAATTTATGAGGTCATAACTCTGAAACGCTTCAACAGATCCTGGTGATTCTGAGAATGTTTTCTTGTGACTAGTGTTGAGCATTCCGATACCGCAAGTATCGGGTATCGGCTGATATTTGCGGTATCGGAATTCCGATACCGAGTTCCGATATTTACCGCATGTTGGATACCAGAATTGGAAGTTTCCAGAATTCAAACTGCACGAATTCAGCCAATGAGGAATGATTACAAGTGTGGGCACATCCTGTTCAGCATGGTGGGCATGTAACTACTGGCAAGGCTGTGATTGGCTGCTGAAATAATGTCATGATGCACTATAAAAAACGCTGCCGCCCTTTCTGGCTCACTCTGCTGTGAATTCAGTAAGGCATAGGACGCTGTGTTCTGACTGAGGGCCAGTTGAGATAGCGATTTGCTTCATTGTGCTTTTCCCAAGCTAATTTAGCAACTGCTGTGTGTTCACCTTGCTTTTGCCTTGCAGCGCTGTTTTCACAGCGATCTGCAAGGTCTCTGTGTGTGTGTGTGTGTGAGTGCAGCCCACTCTGTAGTCTGTGTGCAGCCACAGCTGGTTGTATTCAGCTCAGGGTGGTTCACTGCCTCATACTGTTCTATCCATTGTCCTTTTTTGCAAATAGTGCAGCCTGCTGCACATTTTTTCAAATAATTCCTATTAGTGGCTTTCCACCTGTATCCAGCTAAATTGTGGAAAAACACTACATAGGATAACTTAGAGGAGGTTTTTTGGGCCTTGCAGCGCCGTTTACGGCTGTCTGCACAGTCTCCGTGTGAGTGCAGCTCGCCATGTAGTCTGTGTGCAGCCACAGCCGGTGGTATCCAGCTCAGGGTGCATTACTGCCTCATACCGTAAAATACATTGTCCTTTTTTGCAAATTGTGCAGGCTGCTGCACATTTTTTCAAATAATTCCTATTAGTGGCTTTCCACCCGTATCCAGCTAAATTGTGGAAAAACACTACATAGGATAACTTAGAGGAGGTTTTTTGGGCCTTGCAGCGCCGTTTACGGCTTTCTGCACGGTCTCCGTGTGAGTGCAGCTCGCCCTCTAGTCTGTGTGCAGCCACAGCCGGTTGTATCCAGCTCAGGGTGCGTCACTGCCTCATACCGTAAAATACATTGTCCTTTCTTGCAAATAGTGCAGGCTGCTGCACATTTTTTCAAATAATTCCTATTAGTGGCTTTCCACCCGTATCCAGCTAAATTGTGGAAAAACACTACATAGGATAACGTAGAGGAGGTTTTTTGGGCCTTGCAGCGCCGTTTACGGCTTTCTGCACGGTCTCCGTGTGAGTGCAGCTCGCCCTCTAGTCTGTGTGCAGCCACAGCCGGTTGTATCCAGCTCAGGGTGCGTCACTGCCTCATACCGTAAAATACATTGTCCTTTCTTGCAAATAGTGCAGGCTGCTGCACGTTTTTTCAAATAATTCCTATTAGTGGCTTTCCACCCGTATCCAGCTAAATTGTGGAAAAACACTACATAGGATAACCCAGAGGAGTTTTTTTGGGCCTTGCAGCACCGTTTACGGCTGTCTGCACGGTCTGCGTGTGAGTGCAGCTCGCCCTGTAGTCAGTTCTGCCCCCAAAAAATGAATAAATAATAAAGTTCACCAAACACACCACTTTACAGTTGTGTAGGCCACATTAGCTCATATTAAAGTCTAGTCCACACTTTAGAAAATTTGTGTTTCTTATACCTGTTTGGAGCTGTTCAGGAATAAGCACACTAAGCCCTTAGTACTTTTCTGCTTATCTTTATCAGTCAACCAAGATGAAGAAGGCAGGGAGTAAGGCACGTGGGCATGGGAGCGGAGCAGGGAGAGGACGTGGGGATTCTGTGCCTGCTGCGGGCACCGGTGACTCATCATCACCCAGTTTCAGGAGGGAACAGTCCTTCATGCGCAGCTTTGTTGGAGAGCGCCGTACACCGCTGCTGCGTGAAGACCAAATTGAAGCCGTTGTCAGATGGATGGCAGCTAACGCATTGACTTCAATTAGTGCCACATCCTCTCAGGCACAGAGCACTGGAGAGCACCCATCTGTCTCTTCACCACCTGCCAAATTGCAAAGGCAGTCAGAGAGCCCAGGACAGGAGCCATCTCTACTTCTGTTTTCTGAATCTCTTGGCTTGGAAACAGGGGGCCAGCCAAGTAGCATTGGAGAAATGGAAGAAGAGGCAGTGTGCAGTGATGCGCAACAGCTTTGTCTCTCTGACTCTGAAGAGGCGGGTGGGCCAGTGCCTCCGGTCACCACACCGCAGTACGCATCTGATGATGACACTCAGGTGCCACTTTCTGGTGCGTGATGTGCTGCCGAGACTACCCAGGAGGAGCAGTTGGTGGCAGAGGGTAGTGTAGATGATGAGGTCCTTGACCCACCATGGCGTGAGGAACAGGAATGTGGTGGGAGCAGCTCTGAGGAAGAGATTCCCCGAACGGGCCAAAGAGGGAGAGGGAGGGGGAAGACTGCGGAGCCTGTAGCCTCCACTTCGGCACCCGTTAGGAGCATGTCTCTTCCAAAAGCCAAAAAGGGCGCTCCCAAAACTTGCAGTGCCTGGTCCTTTTTTGACACAGTTGCAGATGACATTTGCTTTGTAAAATGCAAGGTGTGTCATCATAAAATCAAAAGAGGGAGAAATGTCGGCAACCTCAATACCTCAATTATGTGGAAACATATGCGGACCAGGCATGCGGTGGAGTTACAAAAACAGACTGAAGACCTAGGCCAACCAACAGTGGCAGCTACCACCTCTTCAGCTCGTGTTGCCTCTTTCTCCAGCTCACAAACAGCTGGTTCGGCTTCCTCCCGGGATCGCCATGGAAGAACCTCTGGCACTGTTGTCCAGAGACCCACTGTAATTCCACCCGCAGCACCACGTTCCCAGTCATCCTCACACTCCCAGCCCAGTCTACAGCCATCGGTAGTACAGGCATGGGAGAAAAGGCAGCCTTTCTCGGCAAACCACCCATGAGCACAGGCTCTGAATGGAGGCATTGCCAAACTTCTGTCACTGGAAATGCTGTCATTCAGGCTGGTGGAAACTGACAGCTTCCGTGACTTGATGTCATTGGCAGTCCCACAGTACAATGTGCCCAGCCGCTTTTATTTCAGCAGGCAAGCCGTCCCTGCCCTGCACAAGCATGTGGAGGGACACATAAAACACGCGCTACTGAATGCCATCAGTAGGAAGGTCCACCTCACCACCGATGCGTGGACCAGTCACCATGGACAGGGGCGATACCTTTCCCTCACTGCCCATTGGGTTAATGTTGTTGAGCCGGGTACAGATCGTGCGAGTGGCACAGGACGTGTCCTGCCCACTCCAAGGATTGAAGGAATCCAGTCTGTATGCATTGACTCCTCCTCATACACAAGTTCCTCTGAATCATCGCTGCAGGAGCCGTCACAGTCCACCTCCACATGGACCCGTGAACGTTTACCTGTTACGACCGACATGAGCACAGCCGTGGCCAAACGTCAACAGGCCATCTTGAAATTAATTTCTTTGGGGAATCGAAGCCACACAGCGCAGGAGCTCTGGAATGCCATCAAGCAGGAGAGCGATGTGTGTTTTGTGGCAGCGAATCTCCAGCCAGGCATGGTAGTGTGTGACAATGGCCGAAATCTGGTGGCAGCTCTGGGCCTCGGCAACCTCACTCACATCCCATGTCTGGTACATGTGCTCAACTTGGTCATGCAGAGTTTTTGGAGGGACTATCCGGATCTTGATGCACTGCTGCACAAGGTCCGCCTAGAGTGTGCTCACTTGCGGCGTTCCAGCACGGCAAGATCGCGCATTGCAGCTCTGCTGCGTCGATTCCGCCTTCCGGAACATCGCATCATATGTGACCTACCTACCAGGTGGAATTCCACGTTACATATGTTGGAGCGGTTGTGTGAGCAGCAGCAAGCAGTAATGGAGTACCAGCTGCATCAGGCACAAAGAAGTCGCAGTCAGCGCCGTTCAGACTTCACAACCACAGAGTGGGCCACTATGAAGGACGTCTGCCAGGTTTTGCGTCCCTTCGATTATTCCACGCGGATGGCAAGTGCAGATGATGCACTAGTCAGCATGACTGTCCCCCTTATCTGCCTGCTTCAACAAACACTGCAAGCGCTAAGGGATGATGTTGTGGAAGAGGTGGAGGATGAGGAGTCACCATTTCCATCAGGTTCTGGACAGTCAGCGCCACGTGGTTCCTCACAAACGCGTAGGCAGGGGACACTTTGTGAGGAGGATGAGGAGGAGTCAATGGAGGAGGAAGACATCTGTCCAGAGGAGGGAGTTACACAATTGTCCAATAGTCAGTGTGTACAGCGAGGGTGGGGTGATGACGAGCGGGCAGAGATCACGCCTCAAGCAGGGGACAGCGTTTCTTGGACAGTTGGCAGTCTGCAGCATATGGTTGATTACATGCTGCAGTGCCTGAGAAACAACCGCCGCATCGCCCACATTCTCAAAATGGCTGATTATTGGGTGTACACCCTCCTCGATCCTCGCTACCGGGACAACGTACAAAGCCTCATCACACCGTTGAACCGGGAGCGTAAAATGCGAGAGTACCAAGACACACTGGTGAATTCCATCATCTTCTCCAGTCCAACTGATAGAAGTGCTACTAGTGCTTTACAGAGCAGCTCAGTGCGTCCAGGCAGTGGAGGAGACTCTGCACAAAGAGGGAGCAGAAGCAGTGCCTCTGCCCAAGGCAAGAGCAGTATGGCCCAACTGTGGCACAGTTTTGTGTGCCCGCCACAAAGGTCTACACCATCACAGACGGCTCCAGTTAGTAGGAGGCAACGGTTCCGTCAGATGGTGACAGACTACATGTCTTGCCCTCTTGCTATACTCCCAGACGGCTCTTCCCCTTTCAAGTTTTGGGTCTCAAAGCTGGATACATGGCCAGAGCTAAGCCAGTATGCATTGGAGGTGCTGGCTTGCCCTGCGGCTAGTGTATTATCGGAACGCGTCTTTAGTGCTGCAGGTGATGTACTAACAGACCGTCGCATGCGACTATCCTCCGATAACGTTGACCGGCTTACTTTTCTGAAAATGAACCAGGCCTGGATCTCGCAGGAATTTGCCACTCCTCTTCCTGATTAAATAATTGGGTGACTGTCTACAGTATCCAGGTCTCCTGTTGTGTTCATCTTTCTACCACCTGAACTGTAATTCCAGGGCTCCAACACCACCAGTTGAGGCTCAGAAGTGCCGTATGCACAGTCAAAACATACAACCCAGTGTTATTGGGTTTCAGTAACGTCAGCTGATCCCCAGCTGTGTAGCCGGCAATGTTTCCTGCGACCGCCACGTTGACACAACTGAAATTGAAGGGAACCTGTCCCCCCCCCCCCAGGCATTTGTTACTGAAAGAGCCACCTTGTGCAGCAGTAATGCTGCACAAGGAACAGGTAGCTATTTTAGTTTAGCTCCTTGCACACGCAGAACTTAACACTTATAAAATGTGTCCACTGATACCGTAAAACCGTCCCGGAGGTGGGACTTTCCTTCGTAATGTGACGCAGCACAGCCGTCATTCCTACCCCCTTGGTGCCGTGCGCCGCCTCCTCAGCATTGTTTGATTCTGTCCCGGAGCCTGCGCTGTTATGTTATCCCTTGGCCAGGCACACTTAGCGCTGCCCGTCTTCTGATATCATTTGGTGTCAGGCTGACTGCGCCTGTGCGCCGCGCTGGCCTAGATCCCGCCTCGCAGTGTCTTCTGATTTAGCCACACTGCGAGCCTGGGATCCATGGCCATGCGCAGTGCATATCTTCACCTCAGGCTCTCACTCATCTCCCTCCGCCTTCTTCAGACTGTGCGCCATCAGCTGATCCCTAATAGCATGCCACGGCCGGGATGCCGCACAGACTGAAGAAGCCGGAGTAAGAGGTGAGGATATGCACTGCGCATGCCCATGGATCCCAGGCCTGCAGTGGGATTACATTAGATGACACTGCGAGGCGGGATCTCGAGCAGCGCGGCCGCACAGGCACAGCCAGCCTGAAACCAAATGATGTCAGAAGACGGGCAGCGCTAAGTGCACCTGGCCAAGGGATAACATAACAGCGCAGACTCCGGGACAGAATCAAACAACGCTGAGGAGGCGGCGCACGGCACCAAGGGGGTAGAAATGATGGCTGTGCTGCGTCCCATTACAAAGGAAAGTCCCACCTCCGGGACAGTTTTACTGTGTGAGGGGACACATTTCATAAGTGTCTAGTTCAGCGTTTGCAAGGAGCATAATTAAAAGAGCCACCTTTTCCATTTGCAGCATTAGTGCTGTACAAGATGGCTTTTTCAGCAACAAACGCCTGGGGAAGAGGGTTAAAGGTTCCCTTTCAACTTGCTCCAGTGCAGGCTTCGGCCTACACTCTGCTCCTCCTGCTGTCCCTGGGCTCTAACACCGCCAGTTGGTGCCCGGAAGTGCTGGCTGCACAGAGAAAACACTCGCCACTGTGTCAGTGGGGTTCAGCAATGCCAGCTGTTCCCCTGCTGTGTAGCCGGCAACGTGTCCTGCAAACACCACGCAGACACAAAGCTGCCACCAGTGCAGGCTTCGGCCTACACTCTGCTCCTCTGCTCCTCCTGCTGACCCTGGGCTCTAACACCGCCAGTTGGTGCCCGGAAGTGCTAACTGCACAAAGAAAAACACCTGCCAATGTGTCAGAGGGGTTCAGCAACGCCAGCTGTTCCCCTGCTTTGTAGCCGGCATCGTGTCCTGCAAACGCCACGCAGACACAACAGACCTAAAACTGCCTCCAGTGCAGGCTTCGGCCTACACTCTGCTCCCTCTCCTCCTGCTGTCCCAGGGCTCTAACACCGCCAGTTGGTGCCCGGAACTGCTGGCTGCACAGAGAAAAACACCAGCCAATGTGTCAGTGGGGTTCAGCAACACCAGCTGTTCCCCTGCTGTGTAGCCGGCAACGTGTCCTGCAAACGCCACGCAGACACAACAACTGAAATTGAAGGGAACCTGTCCCCCCCAGGCATTTGTATGTATAACAGCCACCTTGTACAGCAGTAATGCTGCATTTGTACAAGGTGGCTCATTCAGTCATTCTCCTTGCACACGTCGAACTCAACACGTCTAAAATGTGTTCCCTGAGACCATTAAACCGTCCCTGAGGTGTGACTTTTCTTTGTAATGACACACAGCAACCCCCTTGGTAGCGCTGCCCGTCTTCTGACATCATTGGTTGGCTGGCTGCGCCTCTGCAGCCGCCCTGCCCGACACAACACCCCTCAGGGTCTTATTTATTTTGACTGCGAGGGTGTGATTGATGGGCATGAGCAGTGCATATGTTCGCCTGTCACTCATCTCCTTCCGCCTTCTTCAGACTGTGCAGCTTCATGGCCGTGGCATGCGATAAGGGATCGGCTGACGCCGCACAGTCTGAAGCAGGTGTAAGGACATGAGTGAGAGGCGAACATATCTACTGCGCAAGGCCATGAATCCCAGCCCCGCAGTGTGAATTAATGAAAAGACACTGCGGGGCTGGGATTTATGGGCATCGCAAACCGCTGCGGCCGACATGAAATGATGTCAGATGACGGGCAGCGCTAACAGCGTAGGGCCAAGGGATAACACAACAGCGCAGACTCCTGTACAGCAAAATGCGACGCTCAGGAGGCCGCGCCAAGCACCAAGGTGTTTTTTTTGACAGCCGTGCTGCATCTCATTAAGAAGGGAACTCACGCCTCCAAGACAGTTTTGACTGTATAAGGGGCTAAATTTTATACGTGTTTCATTCAGCGTGTGCAAGGAACAAAATTAAAAGAGCAACCTTTGACTTGTGCAGCATTACTTCTAGTAACTCTATTCTATTCGATTACTCTTCTAGTTTGTAACACCTGAGGGGGGGTAAAAGGTTACCTTTAAAATTGGTTCAATTAGGCTTCAGCCTACACTCTGCTCCTCCTGCAGACCCTGGGCTCTAACACCACCAGTTGGTGCCCGGAAGTGCTAGCTGCACAGAGAAAAACACTCGCCAATGTGTCAGAGGGGTTCAGCAACGCCAGCTGTTCCCCTGCTGTGTAGCCGACATCGTGTCCTGCAAACGCCATGCAGACACAAAGCTGCCTCCAGTGCAGGCTTCGGCCTACACTCTGCTCCCCCTGCTGACCCTTTGCTCCAACAACGCTAGTTGGGGCTCTAGGAAGACAATCTTGAATAGGTCCCCATCCTGGTTCCAGTACTGTCAGCTGGTTCTGGGTAGAGCCTTTGGCTTAGGTGCCTCCTTCTGGGTATCCGAGTTCCACCAACGTCAGGTGGTCCTTGGTAGTGCTTTCAGGCACTGGTACCTCCTGCTTAGTAACCGGGTTCCAGTAACGTCAGCTGGTCCTCTGTAGTTCCATTGGCTCTTGGACCTTTGGCTACCCATCCGGGTTCCAGTACCGTCAGCTGGTTCTCAGCAGTGTCTTTTGCTCTTGTACCTTCTGCTCTCCATCCTGGTTCCAGTACCGTCAGCTGGTTCCGGGTAGAGCCTTTGGCTTAGTTGCCTCCTTCTGGGTATCCGAGTTCCACCAACGTCAGGTGGTCCTTGGTAGTGCTTTCTGGCACGGGTACCTCCTGCTTAGTAACCGGGTTCCAGTAACATCAGCTGGTCCTCGGTAGTTCCATTGGCTCTTGGACCTTCGGCTACCCATCCAGGTTCCAGTACCGTCAGCTGGTTCTCGGCAGTGTCTTTTGCTCTTTTACCTTCTGCTCCCCATCCTGGTTCCAGTACCGTCAGCTGGTTCTGGGCAGAGCCTATGGCTTAGGTGCCTCCTTTTGGGTATCCGAGTTCCACCAACGTCAGGTGGTCCTTGGTAGTGCTTTCTGGCACGGGTACCTCCTGCTTAGTAACCGGGTTCCAGTAACGTCTGCTGGTCCTCGGTAGTTCCATTGGCTCTTGGACCTTCGGGTAGCCATCCGAGTTCCAGTTCCATCAGCTGGTTCTCGCCATTTTCTCAGCCTTCTTGTACCTTCTGCTACATTTTCAAGTTCATGACCTTAAAGACGATGACCCGGAAGACCACCCCTAAGATGACGACGACACCAGAGACGACAACCACTGAGATGACGACGACCCTGGACACGATGACCCTGAAGACCACCTCGATGACGACGACGACGACCCCAGAGACGACGACCCTGGAGACGACGACATGGAAGACCGAGGAGCAGAAGAACAAGAGGCTGCAGAACAAAGGGCAGAAGAACATTAAGCATAACACTAAATATCAGAGCTAAAGATATCATCTAAATTATAAGCAGAAGAAGACTAAGCAGTGTATGGGGGTGAGTCCGTTCCTCCTCGTGGTGCCCCTGGATAAAGCCTGATGCTACAGGCCAAACTGAATGCGGACAAATGTAACTCTTTTGTGACAGGCAGAACGGAAGGTGTAATCTTCAAACTTTTATAGATAACAACTACAGGAATGCCTGTCACAAATAAGAATATGATGAAGAAGTAGAATATGAAGAAGAATAATAGTTGAATAAAAAGAATATGAAGAATGTAACAAAAAAAATAATAGGTAGAAGATGAAGAAGATGAATAAGGTGAAGAAGATGCTGATGATGATGAAGAAGAAAGTGTGGGAGAAGTTAAAAAAAAGGTGAAGGGCGTGGAAGTTGTGAAACATCAATATCTGACAAAATAAAAAAAATTCTTAACATAGTCAAGATCTTTGTAACTCCGAACATCTTAAAAAAAAAAAAAAATTCCTGCTCTTCTATTTGATTGGGCTAAACCTCTATGCCTTTAATGTCTCCGCCACCTCCCCCAATACATCCTACATTATTCTTAGTTGTTTTCCTTCATGTAGAATGAACCTACAAGGAAAGAAAGGGTTTATTTTAATTCCGATATTTTCGTCCCATTGACTTGCATTGGTATCGGGTATCGGTATCGGCGAGATCCGATATTTTGCCAGTATTGGCCGATCCAATCCGATACCGATACTTTCCGATATCGGAAGGTATCGCTCAACACTACTTGTGACATATTGTACTTTATGATAGTGATAAAATTTATTTGATTTGACTTGCGTTTATTTGTGAAAAAAATGAAAATTGGGTGAAAATTTTGAAAGTTTAGCAATTTTTAAATTTTAGTTTTTATGCCCTTAAAATATAGAGTCATATCATACAAAATAGTTAATAAATAACATTACCCATATGTCTGCTTTACAATAGCATAATTTTGGAAACATTAATATTTTTTTGTTAGGAAGTTATAAGGGTTAAAAGTTAACCAGCGATTTTTCATTTTTACAACAAAATTTGCAAAACAATTGTTTTTTTTAGGGACCACCTCACACTTGAAGTGACTTTGAGGGGCCAATATGACAGAAAATGCCCAAAGGTGACACCATTCTAAAAACTGCACCCCTCAAGGTACTCAAAACCACATTCAAGAAGTTTATTAACCCTTCAGGTGCTTCACAGGAATTTTTGGAATGGTTAAAAAAAATTGAACATTAACTTTTTTTCACAAAATTTTTACTTCAGATCCAATTTGTGTTATTTTACCAAGGGAAACAGGAGGAATTGGACCACAAAAGTCATTGTACAATTTGACGCTGATACCCCATTTGTGGGGGAAACCACTGTTTGAGCGCATGGCAGAGCTCGGAAGGGAAGGAGCGCCATTTGACTTTTCAATGCAAAGTTTGCTGGAATTGAGATTGGACACCATGTCGTATTTGGAGAGCCTCTGATATGCCTAAACAGTGGAACCCCCCCCCACAAGTGACATCATTTTGGAAAGTAGACCCCCTAAGGAACTAATCTAGATGTGTAGTGAGCACTTTGAACCCCCAAGAACTTCACAGAAGATTATAATGTAAAACCGTAAGAAAAAATCTTATTTTTTTTCACAAAAATGATCCTTTCGCCACACATTTTTTATTTTTCCAAGGGTAACAGGATAAATTGGACCCCAAAAGTTGTTCTGCAATCTGTCCTGAGTACGCTGATACCCCATATGAGGGGGAAACCACCATTTGGGCGCATGGCAGAGCTCGGGAGGAAAGGAGCGCTGTTTTTGAATGCAGACTTTGCAAGCGCAATGTGATGCCAGCAGACCATACCATCAGAGCCTCTGATGTACTTAAACAGTAGAAACCCCCACAAGTGACCCCATAATGGAAACTAGACCCCCCAAGGAACTTATCTAGATGTGAACTTTGAACCCCCAAGTGTTTCGCTAAAGTTTATAACGCTGTGAAAATAAAATATATATATTTTCCACAAAAATGATATTTTAGCCCCCAAATTTTTATGTTCATAAGGGTAACAGGAGAAATTGGACTGCAAAAGTTGTTGTCCAATTTGTCTTAAGTACGCTGATACCCCATTTGTGGGGGGAAACCACTGTTTGAGTGCATGGCAGAGCTCGGAAGGGAAGGAGCACCATTTTACTTTTTCAACGCAGAATTGGCTGGAATTGAGATCAGACGCCATGTCACATTTGGAGAGCCCCTGATGTGGCTAAACAGTGGAAACACCCCAATACTAACTCCAACCCTAACCCCAACGCACCCCTAAGCCTAATCCCAACATAACCCTAACCACACCCCTAACCCGAACACAACCCTAACCCGAACACACCCCTAACCCTAATCCCAACCCTAACCATAACCCTGACCACACCCCTAACCCAAACACACCCATAACCCTAATCCCAACCCTAACCATAACCCTAATAATAATAATGTTATTAGTTATGTGTGGTATGAAAGGTAATCATGACAAAATGTAGTTATGGTTATATTGTCTATGGAGTACAGCATATGCCATAAACCTTTTTTTTTTAATTTCTATTTCAGATAGAATACATATGTACTATTAAATAGATTGAGTATAGAACAAATAGGCTGCAAGCATCTAGCTGTATCAGGCAGCGTTGTGTGAGCAGCACTAATGTGGGCACCATGGTTCTTATGTATTAACAGCCTCAAAGTGCAAATGCATCACTCTGGTGGTTATGAATGCAGCTATGCATGTGATGTGACACAGGGAAGCAGAGGTAATGTGATGCACATGGCTAAAATGATCCAAGTAACAATGGGCATGTTATCAGGAGGAGAAATGGAAAATAACGACAGAAGGCATGTCTATTAGGAAAAGTAGCTGCTGTTGTAGTTATGCTGTGATGGGATGAGATGAAAGGGATGCATAATGATGATAAAATGCAACATTGTGGACTTGCTACTTAGGTGAGTACATGAACACAATAGGAAAATAGAGAATAGACTATAAAAGCCGAAATACGGACAAAATATGCTATTATATACTGTATAAGAAAAACAAAGGGAACTGTGTCATGATCTCCATGGCCAGAGAACTAGCATAAGCCTCAATAGGAACAAGCTCTTGGAAGATGTAACTGTACTGACCATGAACTAAACCTACCGCATCATCTAGAAGTAGCCAGGTAGCATGTCCTACTTTTTATCCCTATATGCCCAGCGCCGGCCGGAGAACTAAATAATGCTAGCAGAGGGAAATATAAGACCTGGCTCACCTCTAGAGAAATGCCCGAAGAGGAGACAGAAGCCCCCCACATATATTGGCGGTGATATGAGATGAAACAACAAACGCAGCAGGAAAATAGATTTAGCAAATTTGAGGTCCGCTTTCTAGATAGCAGAAGACAGAAAGCATACTTTCATGGTCAGTAGAAAACCCTAACAAAACACATCCAGAAATTACTTTAGGACTCTGGCATTAACTCATAATACCAGAGTGGCAATTCCTGATCAACAAGAGCTTTCCAGACACAGTAACGAAACTGCAGCTGTGAACTGGAACCAAAATACAAAAACAAAACATGGACGAATGTCCAACTTATCTAGTAGATGTCTGGGAGCAGGAACAAGCACAGAGAGGCTTCTGATAACATTGTTGACCGGCAAGCATCTAACAGAGAAGCCAGGTTATATAGCGACACCCAGATCTAATCAGAACAGGTGAACAGGGAAGATGATGTCACAAGTTCAATTCCACCAGTAGCCACCGGGGGAGCCCAGAATCCAAATTCACAACAGTACCCCCCCCTCAAGGAGGGGGCACCGAACCCTCACCAGAACCACCAGTGCGATCAGGATGGGCCCTATGAAAGGCACGAACCAGATCAGAGGCATGAACATCAGATGCAGTGACCCAAGAATTATCCTCCTGGCCGTATCCCTTCCACTTGACCAGATACTGGAGTCTCCGTCTGGAAACACGGGAGTCTAGGATTTTTTCCACAACGTACTCCAACTCACCCTCAACCAACACCGGAGCAGGAGGCTCAACGGAAGGCACAACCGGTGCCTCATACCTGCGCAATAACGACCGATGAAAAACGTTATGAATAGAAAAGGATGCAGGGAGGTCCAAACGGAAGGAAACAGGGTTAAGAATCTCCAATATTTTATACGGACCGATGAACCGAGGCTTAAACTTAGGAGATGAGACCCTCATAGGGACAAAACGAGAAGACAACCACACCAAATCTCCAACACAAAGCCGAGGACCAACACGACGGTGACGGTTGGCAAAAAGCTGAGTCTTCTCCTGGGACAACTTTAAATTGTCCATCACCTGCCCCCAGATATGATGCAATCTCTCCACCACCGCATCCACTCCAGGACAATCCGAGGATTCCATCTGACCGGAGGAAAATCGAGGGTGGAACCCCGAATTACAGAAAAACGGGGACACCAAAGTGGCAGAGCTGGCCCGATTATTGAGGGCGAACTCCGCCAATGGCAAAAAAGCAACCCAATCATCCTGGTCAGCAGACACAAAACACCTCAGATATGTCTCCAGGGTCTGATTAGTCCGCTCGGTCTGGCCATTAGTCTGAGGGTGAAAAGCAGACGAAAAAGACAAATCTATGCCCATCCTAGCACAGAATGCCCGCCAAAATCTAGACACAAATTGGGTTCCTCTGTCAGAAACGATATTCTCAGGAATACCATGCAAACGAACAACATTTTGAAAAAACAGGGGCACCAACTCGGAAGAAGAAGGCAATTTGGGCAGGGGGACCAAATGGACCATCTTAGAAAAACGGTCACACACCACCCAGATGACAGACATCTTCTGAGAAACAGGCAGATCTGAAATAAAATCCATCGAGATGTGTGTCCAAGGCCTCTTAGGAATAGGCAAGGGCAACAATAATCCACTAGCCCGAGAACAACAAGGCTTGGCCCGAGCACAAACGTCACAAGACTGCACAAAGCCTCGCACATCTCGTGACAGGGAAGGCCACCAGAAGGATCTTGCCACCAAATCCCTGGTACCAAAAATTCCAGGATGACCTGCCAATGCAGAAGAATGTACCTCAGAGATGACTCTACTGGTCCAATCATCAGGAACAAACAACCTATCAGGCGGACAACGATCCGGTCTATCCGCCTGAAACTCCTGCAAGGCCCGCCGCAGGTCTGGAGAAACGGCTGACAAGATAACTCCCTCCTTAAGAATACCTGTGGGGTCAGAGTTGCCGGGTGAATCAGGCTCAAAACTCCTAGAAAGGGCATCCGCCTTAACATTCTTAGAACCCGGTAGGTACGATACCACAAAATTAAACCGAGAGAAAAATAATGACCAGCGCGCCTGTCTAGGATTCAGGCGCCTGGCGGTCTCAAGATAGATCAAATTTTTGTGGTCAGTCAATACCACCACCTGATGTCTGGCCCCCTCGAGCCAATGGCGCCACTCCTCAAACGCCCACTTCATGGCCAAAAGCTCCCGATTCCCAACATCATAATTCCGCTCAGCGGGCGAAAATTTACGGGAAAAGAAGGCACAAGGCCTCATCACGGAGCAGTCAGAACTTTTCTGCGACAACACTGCCCCAGCTCCGATCTCAGAAGCGTCGACCTCAACCTGAAAAGGTAGAGTCACATCAGGCTGACGCAACACAGGGGCAGAAGAAAAACGGCGCTTAAGCTCCTGAAAGGCCTCCACAGCATCAGGGGACCAATTAGCAACATCAGCACCCTGTCTAGTCAAATCGGTCAATGGCTTAACGACATCCGAAAAACCAGAAATAAATCGACGATAAAAGTTGGCAAAGCCCAAAAATTTCTGAAGACTTTTAAGAGAAGAGGGATGCGTCCAATCACAAATAGCTTGAACCTTGACAGGATCCATCTCAATGGAAGAGGGAGAAAAAATATATCCCAAAAAGGAAATTCTCTGAACCCCAAAAACGCACTTAGAACCCTTGACACCCAGAGAATTAGACCGCAAAACCTGAAAAACCCTCTTAACTTGCCGGACATGAGAGTCCCAATCATCCGAAAAAATCAGAATATCATCCAGATACACTATCATAAATTTATCCAAAAAATCGCGGAAAATATCATGCATAAAGGACTGGAAGACTGAAGGGGCATTAGAAAGACCAAAAGGCATCACCAAATACTCAAAGTGGCCCTCGGGCGTATTAAATGCGGTTTTCCACTCATCCCCCTGCCTGATCCGCACCAAATTATACGCCCCACGGAGATCAATCTTAGAGAACCACTTGGCCCCCTTTATGCGAGCAAACAAATCAGTCAGCAACGGCAATGGGTATTGATATTTAACCGTGATTTTATTCAAAAGCCGATAATCAATACATGGTCTCAAAGAGCCGTCTTTTTTTGACACAAAGAAAAAACCGGCTCCTAAGGGAGATGACGATGGACGAATATGTCCCTTTTCCAAGGACTCCTTTATATATTCTCGCATAGCAGTATGTTCAGGCACAGACAGATTAAATAAACGACCCTTTGGGTATTTACTACCCGGAATTAAATCTATAGCACAATCGCACTCACGGTGCGGAGGTAGCGAACCCAGCTTGGGTTCTTCAAAGACGTCACGATAATCAGACAGGAACTCAGGGATTTCAGAGGGAATAGATGATGAAATGGACACCAAAGGTACGTCCCCATGAGTCCCCTTACATCCCCAGCTCAACACAGACATAGCTCTCCAGTCAAGGACTGGGTTGTGAGACTGCAGCCATGGCAATCCTAGCACCAAATCATCATGTAGATTATACAGCACCAGAAAACGAATAGTCTCCTGGTGATCCGGATTAATACACATAGTCACTTGTGTCCAGTATTGTGGTTTATTATTAGCCAATGGGGTGGAGTCAATCCCCTTCAGAGGAATAAGAGTCTCCAAAGGCTCTAAATCATACCCACAACGATTGGCAAAGGACCAATCCATAAGACTCAAAGCGGCGCCAGAGTCGATATAGGCGTCCGTAGTAATAGATGACAAAGAGCAAATCAGGGTCACAGACAAAATAAATTTAGACTGTAAAGTGCCAATGGGAACGGATTTATCAAGCTTTTTAGTACGCTTAGAGCACGCTGATATAACATGAGTAGAATCCCCACAATAGAAACACAACCCATTTTTCCGTCTAAAATTCTGCCGCTCGCTTCTGGACAGAATTCTATCACACTGCATGTTTTCTGGCGTCTTCTCAGTGGACACCGCCAGATGGTGCACTGGTTTGCGCTCCCGCAGACGCCTATCGATCTGAATGGCCATCGTCATGGACTCATTCAGACTTGCAGGCACAGGGAACCCCACCATAACATCCTTAATGGCATCAGAAAGACCCTCTCTGAAAGTAGCCGCCAAGGCACACTCATTCCACTGAGTAAGCACAGACCATTTACGGAATCTTTGGCAGTAAATTTCAGCTTCATCTTGCCCCTGCGATAGGGACATCAAAGTTTTTTCTGCCTGAAGTTCCAAATGAGGTTCCTCATAAAGCAAGCCCAAGGCCAGAAAAAACGCATCCACATTGCGCAACGCAGGATCCCCTGGTGCCAATGCAAAAGCCCAATCTTGAGGGTCACCGCGGAGCAAGGAAATCACAATCCCAACCTGCAGTGCAGGGTCTCCAGCAGAACGAGATTTCAGGGACAAAAATAACTTACAATTATTTCTAAAATTCTGAAAGCTAGATCTATTCCCTGAGAAGAATTCCGGCAAAGGAATTCTCGGCTCTGATACCGGAGCATGAACAACAAAATCTTGCAAACTTTGTACTTTCGTGGCGAGATTATTCAAACCTGCAGTTACACTCTGTAGATCCATTATAGACAGGTGAACATAGAGCCATTCAAAGATTAGAAGGAGAGAGAAAAAAAAGAAAGACTGCAGACTAGACAGACTGGCAAGTGATCCAATTAAGAGCACACTAACTACTAGAGAAAAAAAAAAAAAAAAATTTCAGCAGACTTCTTATTTCTCTCCTTTCTCAGCCAAGGATTTTAACCCTTTAGTGGGCCGGTCAAACTGTCATGATCTCCATGGCCAGAGAACTAGCATAAGCCTCAATAGGAACAAGCTCTTGGAAGATGTAACTGTACTGACCATGAACTAAACCTACCGCATCATCTAGAAGTAGCCAGGTAGCATGTCCTACTTTTTATCCCTATATGCCCAGCGCCGGCCGGAGAACTAAATAATGCTAGCAGAGGGAAATATAAGACCTGGCTCACCTCTAGAGAAATGCCCGAAGAGGAGACAGAAGCCCCCCACATATATTGGCGGTGATATGAGATGAAACAACAAACGCAGCAGGAAAATAGATTTAGCAAATTTGAGGTCCGCTTTCTAGATAGCAGAAGACAGAAAGCATACTTTCATGGTCAGTAGAAAACCCTAACAAAACACATCCAGAAATTACTTTAGGACTCTGGCATTAACTCATAATACCAGAGTGGCAATTCCTGATCAACAAGAGCTTTCCAGACACAGTAACGAAACTGCAGCTGTGAACTGGAACCAAAATACAAAAACAAAACATGGACGAATGTCCAACTTATCTAGTAGATGTCTGGGAGCAGGAACAAGCACAGAGAGGCTTCTGATAACATTGTTGACCGGCAAGCATCTAACAGAGAAGCCAGGTTATATAGCGACACCCAGATCTAATCAGAACAGGTGAACAGGGAAGATGATGTCACAAGTTCAATTCCACCAGTAGCCACCGGGGGAGCCCAGAATCCAAATTCACAACAGAACTGTCATGATCCAGACCGGGTTTTGAGTCCTCTCTTCCCCTTTTTCCGGTCTGGTCATTCAAGGGGTTAACTTTCTCAGTCTGTCTGGTCTCAGGTTTGCTATTTATCTCCGCTGTGTCCTGCAGACAATGTCGGTTATAGTTTCTGCCTACAGCGTGTGTAGCTGACTGGTCTTGCCCTGATTTGTCCTGCTGCTTGCTTACTGAATCTGTCTGTTTTTCCCCTCTTCCTTCACGACTCAGTGTTCCCCTTTCGTGTATTGACTCTCTGGTTTTGACATTGCTTGGACCCTGACCTGTGGATTTGTCTCTTGTCTTTGGCATATCTGCTCTTGACCGGTACTGACCCATTCGGCTTGTTGTTGACTCTGTGTTTGCTTATTCTTTTTGTACTGCCTTACAGTCTTATATTGACCTTAGGGTTGAGCGAAACGGATCGGTCATTTTCATAAGTCGCCGACTTTTGGCAAAGTCGGGTTTCATGAAACCCGACCCGATCCCAGCGTGGGATCGGCCATGCGGTACATGATCTTCGCGCCAAAGTCGCGTTTCATATGACGCTTAAAGCGCCATTTTTCAGCCAATGAAGGTGCACGCAGAGTGTGGGCAGCGAGATGACATAGGTCCTGGTCCCCACCATCTTAGAGAAGGGCATGGCAGTGATTGGCTTGCTTTCTGCGGCGTCACAGGGGCTATAAAGGGGCGTTCCCACCGACCGCCATCTTACTGCTGCTGATCTGAGCATAGGGAGAGGATGCTGTCGCTTCGTCAGAAGTAGGGATAGCGTTAGGCAGGGTAAATTGACCCCAAAACCGCTTGTACTGTAGCGATTTCCACTGTCCAACACCACCTTTTCTTTGCAGGGACAGTGGAGGCTAGATTTCTGTTCATCATCTCTGTAGGTTATAAGGCTCCCTGATAGCTGCGTTGCTGTGTGTACGCCGCTGTGCAAAGCAACTGCTTTTTTCAAAGCACAAATCCTGTTGCTCCTTCCTTTCTGCACAGCTATCTTGTTTGTTTGTCCACACTTTTGACTTTTGTGTGCAGCACTCCTTTTTATTGCTGCCTGCCACACTTTTCTGAGATTACTGTAGGGAGATAATAATTGTAGTACTTTTTTTTTTTTGTTATATCTCTTCAAGCCACTTTCTGCCACAGAAAACCTACTGTATAACAGTGTGCCTGATTTCTTCCTAATTCTCCTATAAAAAAAAAAGTGGGAGATTAAGACTGGCAAATCTGCATTAGTGCCAGTCCTGTGTGTGGATTCTGTCTTTTTTTTCTGCCACAGAAAACCTACTGTATAACAGTGTGCCTGATTTCTTCCTAATTCTCCCATAAAACAAAAAAAAAAGTGGGAGATTAAGACTGGCAAATCTGCATTAGTGCCAGTCCTGTGTGTGGCTTCTGTCTTTTTTTTCTGCCACAGAAAACCTACTGTATAACAGTGTGCCTGATTTCTTCCTAATTCTCCCATAAAACAAAAAAACAGTGGGAGATTAAGACTGGCAAATCTGCATTAGTGCCAGTCCTGTGTGTGGCTTCTGTCTTTTTTTTCTGCCACAGAAAACCTACTGTCATGATTCCCCAATGGCATGGGAACATCAGAAACACAAAATAACAGACTAGCCCTCGGGTGATGGAAACTCAAGCTGACCGTGACCTAAATCTACCACACAACTAACAGTAGCCAGGAAGCATTCCTACGGCTGCCTAGATGCCATGCGCCAGCCGGAGAACTAACTACGCCTGGAAGAGGAAGGAACAGACCTGGCTTACCTCTAGTGAAATTCCCCAAAGATGATAGTAGCCCCCACATATATTAACGGTGAGTTCAGAGGAAAATACATACACAGTATGAAGGTAGATTTAGCAAAGCGAGGTCCACTTACTAGATAGAGGAAGGATACAAAAGAGGACTTCACGGTCAGCTGAAAAACCCTTTCAAAAACCCATCCTGAAATTACTTTAAGACTCCTGTGTCAACTCATGACACAGGAGTGGCAATTTCAGTCCACAAGAGCTTCCAGTAACAGGAAATGACAAACTGTAAACTGGACAAAAAATACAAAACAAAAAGGACAAGAGTCCACTTAGCTGATCAGCAGACTGGTAGCAGGAACATGCAACTGAAAGACTCAGGTTACAATGATGACCGGCAAGGAAGTGACTGGAGAGCAAGGCTAAATAGGGAACTCCCAAAACTGATGGAAGCAGGTGAGCTGAGGCAGAAAAGAACACACAAGTCTCCAGTACCACCAGCCACCACTAGGGGAGCCCAAAAAGCGGATCACAACAGTACCCCCCCCCTTAAGGAGGGGGCACCGAACCCTCACAAGAACCGCCAGGGCGACCTGGATGAGCCCTATGAAAGGCACGAACCAAATCCGAGGCATGAACATCAGAGGCAGTTACCCAAGAATTATCTTCCTGACCATAGCCCTTCCATTTAACCAGATACTGGAGTCTCCGCCTGGAAATACGGGAGTCCAAGATCTTCTCTATAACGTACTCCAATTCACCCTCAACCAGCACAGGAGCAGGAGGCTCAGCAGAAGGAACCACCGGCACCTCGTATCTCCGCAACAACGACCGATGGAACACATTATGGATAGCGAAAGATGCCGGGAGGTCCAAACGAAAGGAAACAGGGTTAATAATCTCCAAAATCCTATAGGGACCGATGAACCGAGGCTTAAATTTAGGAGAAGAAACCCTCATTGGGACAAAACGGGAAGACAACCACACCAAGTCCCCAACACGAAGGCGAGGACCAACCCGACGCTGGCGGTTAGCAAACCGCTGAGTCCTCTCCTGGGACAAATTCAAATTGTCCACCACTTGATCCCAAATCCGATACAACCGATCCACCACAGCATCTACTCCAGGACAATCTGAAGACTCCGCCTGACCAGAAGAAAAACGGGGATGAAACCCCGAATTGCAAAAGAAAGGGGAAACCAAAGTGGCCGAACTAGCCCGATTATTAAGAGCAAACTCCGCCAACGGCAAAAAGGCAACCCAATCATCCTGATCCGCAGACACAAAACACCTCAAATACGTCTCCAAAGTCTGATTAGTTCGCTCCGTCTGGCCATTAGTCTGAGGATGGAAGGCAGACGAAAAAGACAAATCAATGCCCAACCTGGCACAGAATGCCCGCCAAAATCTAGAAACGAACTGGGTACCCCTATCAGAAACGATACTTTCAGGAATACCATGCAAGCGAACCACATTTTGAAAAAACAAAGGAACCAACTCAGATGAGGAAGGCAACTTCGGCAATGGCACCAAATGAACCATCTTAGAAAAACGGTCACACACCACCCAGATAACAGACATCCTCTGAGAGACAGGAAGATCAGAAATAAAGTCCATCGAGATGTGCGTCCAAGGCCTCTTCGGAATAGGCAAGGGCAACAACAACCCGCTAGCCCTAGAACAACAAGGCTTGGCCCAAGCACACACATCACAAGACTGCACAAAAACACGCACATCTCGAGACAGAGATGGCCACCAGAAGGATCTAGCCACCAAATCCCTGGTACCAAAAATTCCAGGATGACCCGCCAGCGTAGAAGAATGAACCTCCGAGATGACTCTACTGGTCCAATCATCAGGAACAAACAGTCTACCAGGTGGACAGCGATCAGGTCTATCCGCCTGAAACTCTTGCAAAGCACGTCGCAGATCTGGGGAAATAGCGGATAATATCACCCCATCCTTAAGGATACCTGTAGGTTCCGAATCACCAGGGGAATCAGGCTCAAAACTCCTAGAAAGGGCATCTGCCTTCACATTCTTAGAACCTGGTAGATATGAGACCACAAAATTAAACCGAGAGAAAAACAACGACCAGCGCGCCTGTCTAGGATTCAGGCGCCTGGCAGACTCAAGATAAATCAGATTCTTGTGATCAGTCAAAACCACCACCTGATGTCTAGCACCCTCAGGCCAATGACGCCACTCCTCAAATGCCCACTTCATGGCCAAAAGCTCCCGATTACCGACATCATAATTTCTTTCGGCGGCAGAAAATTTTCGAGAAAAGAACGCACAAGGTCTCATCACTGAGCAATCGGAACTTTTCTGCGACAAAACCGCCCCCGCTCCGATCTCGGAAGCATCGACCTCAACCTGAAAGGGGAGAGAGACATCAGGCTGGCGCAACACAGGGGCAGACGAAAAGCGGCGCTTAAGTTCCCGAAAGGCCTCCACAGCGGCAGAGGACCAATTGGCAACATCAGCACCCTTCTTAGTCAAATCCGTAAGAGGCTTAGCAACACCAGAAAAACCAGTTATAAATCGACGATAAAAATTAGCAAAGCCCAAGAACTTCTGAAGACCCTTTAGAGAAGTAGGCTGCGTCCAGTCACAAATAGCCCGAACCTTGACAGGGTCCATCTCAACAGAAGAAGGGGAAAAAATGTACCCCAAAAAGGAAATCTTTTGAACCCCAAAAACACACTTAGAACCCTTTACACACAGAGAATTCTCCCGCAAGACCTGAAAAACCCTCCTGACCTGCTGAACATGAGACTCCCAGTCCTCAGAAAAAATCAAAATATCGTCCAAATACACAATCATAAATTTATCCAGATATTCACGGAAAATATCATGCATAAAGGACTGAAAAACTGAAGGTGCATTAGAAAGGCCGAAAGGCATTACTAAATACTCAAAGTGGCCCTCAGGCGTATTAAATGCGGTTTTCCATTCATCCCCTTGCTTAATTCGCACCAAATTATACGCCCCACGGAGATCAATCTTGGAGAACCACTTAGCCCCCCTTATGCGAGCAAACAAATCAGTAAGCAGCGGCAACGGATACTGATATTTGACAGTAATTTTATTCAGGAGTCGATAATCAATACAAGGCCTCAGCGAGCCATCCTTTTTAGAGACAAAGAAAAACCCAGCTCCTAAAGGTGATGAAGAAGGACGAATATGTCCCTTTTCCAGGGACTCCTTAACATACTCTCGCATGGCAGCATGCTCAGGTACAGATAGGTTAAACAAACGACCCTTTGGAAATTTACTGCCTGGAATCAGATCTATGGCGCAATCACACTCTCTGTGGGGAGGGAGAGAACCAATTTTAGGCTCTTCAAAAATATCCCCAAAATCCGACAAAAATGCCGGAACCTCAGAGGGAATAGATGACGAGATAGAAACCAAAGGTATGTCGCCATGAGCCCCCCGACATCCCCAGCTTAACACAGACATAGTTTTCCAGTCCAGTACTGGGTTATGAGATTGCAACCATGGTAATCCAAGCACTAACACATCATGTAAATTATGCAACACGAGGAAGCGAATCATCTCCTGATGGTCTGGAGTCATACGCATAGTCACTTGCGTCCAGAACTGTGGTCTATTACAAGCCAGAGGTGTAGAATCAATACCCTTCAGAGGTATAGGAACTTCCAGAGGCTCCAAATCAAACCCACAGCGCCTGGCGAAGGACCAATCCATGAGACTCAGAGCGGCGCCAGAGTCCACATAGGCATCCACGGTAATAACTGATAATGAACAAATCAGAGTTACAGACAGAAGAAATTTAGACTGTAAAGTGCCAATAGAAACAGACTTGTCAACCTTCCTAGTACGCTTAGAGCATGCTGATATAACATGCGCGGAATCACCACAGTAGAAGCACAAGCCATTTTTGCGCCTATAATTCTGCCGCTCGCTTCTTGACAGAATTCTGTCACTTTGCATTTTCTCTGGCGTCCCTTCAGAAGATACCACCAAATGGTGCACGGGTTTGCGCTCCCGCAAACGCCGATCAATCTGAATCGCCATTGTGATGGACTCATTCAGACCTGTGGGCGTAGGAAACCCCACCATGACATCCTTAACGGCATCAGAAAGGCCTTCTCTGAAAATTGCCGCTAGGGCACACTCATTCCACTGAGTAAGCACAGACCATTTACGAAATTTTTGGCAGTATATCTCAGCTTCATCTTGCCCTTGAGACAGGGCTATTAAAGCTTTTTCAGCTTGAATCTCCAAATTAGGTTCCTCATACAGCAACCCTAAAGCCAGAAAAAACGCATCCACATTGAGCAACGCAGGATCCCCTGGTGTCAATGAAAATGCCCAATTTTGAGGGTCACCTCGCAGCAAAGAAATCACAATCTTAACCTGCTGAACAGGATCTCCAGAGGAGTGAGGTCTGAGAGAAAGGAATAATTTACAATTACATTTGAAATTCAGAAACCGAGATCTATCTCCGGAAAATACCTCTGGTGTAGGAATCTTAGGTTCAGAAATAGGAGTACGTAAAACATAATCTTGTAAATTCTGAACCTTCGTAGCAAGATTATTTAAACCTGCAGCCAAACTCTGAGAGTCCATCCTTAAACCGGAGAGATCAGAGCCATTCAAGGATTAGAAGGAGAGAAAGGCAAGGCTGTAAATAGAGCAGAAATACAACTGAGCCAACTAAGTAGCAAACATGTGAGGGAAAAAAAAAAAAAAAAAATCTACAGACTTCTTTTACTCTCCTTTCTTCTGCCAATTACTTTAACAGTGGCCGGTCATACTGTCATGATTCCCCAATGGCATGGGAACATCAGAAACACAAAATAACAGACTAGCCCTCGGGTGATGGAAACTCAAGCTGACCGTGACCTAAATCTACCACACAACTAACAGTAGCCAGGAAGCATTCCTACGGCTGCCTAGATGCCATGCGCCAGCCGGAGAACTAACTACGCCTGGAAGAGGAAGGAACAGACCTGGCTTACCTCTAGTGAAATTCCCCAAAGATGATAGTAGCCCCCACATATATTAACGGTGAGTTCAGAGGAAAAGACATACACAGTATGAAGGTAGATTTAGCAAAGCGAGGTCCACTTACTAGATAGAGGAAGGATACAAAAGAGGACTTCACGGTCAGCTGAAAAACCCTTTCAAAAACCCATCCTGAAATTACTTTAAGACTCCTGTGTCAACTCATGACACAGGAGTGGCAATTTCAGTCCACAAGAGCTTCCAGTAACAGGAAATGACAAACTGTAAACTGGACAAAAAATACAAAACAAAAAGGACAAGAGTCCACTTAGCTGATCAGCAGACTGGTAGCAGGAACATGCAACTGAAAGACTCAGGTTACAATGATGACCGGCAAGGAAGTGACTGGAGAGCAAGGCTAAATAGGGAACTCCCAAAACTGATGGAAGCAGGTGAGCTGAGGCAGAAAAGAACACACAAGTCTCCAGTACCACCAGCCACCACTAGGGGAGCCCAAAAAGCGGATCACAACAACCTACTGTATAACAGTGTGCCTGATTTCTTCCTAATTCTCCCATAAAACAAAAAAAAAAGTGGGAGATTAAGACTGGCAAATCTGCATTAGTGCCAGTCCTGTGTGTGGCTTCTGTCTTTTTTTTCTGCCACAGAAAACCTACTGTATAACAGTGTGCCTGATTTCTTTCTAATTCTCCCATAAAACAAAAAAAAAGTGGGAGATTAAGACTGGCAAATCTGCATTAGTGCCAGTCCTGTGTGTGGCTTCTGTCTTTTTTTTCTGCCACAGAAAACCTACTGTATAACAGTGTGCCTGATTTCTTCCTAATTCTCCCGTAAAACAAAAAAAAAGTGGGAGATTAAGACTGGCAAATCTGCATTAGTGCCAGTCCTGTGTGTGGCTTCTGTCTTTTTTTTCTGCCACAGAAAACCTACTGTATAACAGTGTGCCTGATTTCTTCCTAATTCTCCCATAAAAAAAATTTGGGAGATTAAGACTGGCAAATCTGCATTAGTGCCAGTCCTGTGTGTGGCATCTTTTTTTTTTTCTGCCACAGAAAACCTACTGTATAACAGTGGGCCAGATTTCTTCCTAATTCTCCCATAAAACAAAAAAAAAAGTGGGAGATTAAGACTGGCAAATCTGCATTAGTGCCAGTCCTGTGTGTGGCTTCTGTCTTTTTTTTCTGCCACAGAAAACCTACTGTATAACAGTGTGCCTGATTTCTTTCTAATTCTCCAATAAAACAAAAAAACAAGTGGAAGATTAAGACTGGCAAATCTGCATTAGTGCCAGTCCTGTGTGTGGCTTCTGTCTTTTTTTTCTGCCACAGAAAACCTACTGTATAACAGTGTGCCTGATTTCTTCCTAATTCTCCCATAAAACAAAAAAAAAGTGGGAGATTAAGACTGGCAAATCTGCATTAGTGCCAGTCCTGTGTGTGGCTTCTGTCTTTTTTTTCTGCCACAGAAAACCTACTGTATAACAGTGTGCCTGATTTCTTCCTAATTCTCCCATGAAACAAAAAAAAAAGTGGGAGATTAAGACTGGCAAATCTGCATTAGTGCCAGTCCTGTGTGTGGTGTTGTGAACTCTGTTTCCGGGCTCCCTCCTGTGGTCGTGAGTGGTACTGTGTGAGTTCTCTCTTTGGGCTCCCACTGGTGGCTCTTTTTGTTATTCGGCAGGTTTCTGGCTGGGATCAGCTGTCTCGTCATCTGCTAGTCAGGTTTCCTATTTAATCCACCTGGTCCTTCATTCCTTGCCTGTTGTCGTTGTATTCAGTGCTATTCTGATTGCTCCTGTCTACATCCGTTATCAGTCTCTCCAAGAGAAGCTAAGTTTTGTTTGCTTATTTTTGCTCATCTGTGTTCAAGATGTTTCCTAGTATATGATGTGTTTGGTCCAGCTTGCTAATATGTGATTTCCCTGCTTGCTGGTGCTCTGGGGTGCTGAGTTGCTCCCCCCACATCGTTAGTTGGTGTGGGGGTTCTCGCATTCTCTGCGTGGATATTTTTGCATAGGGTTTTTTACTGACCGCACAGATCCCTTGCTATTTTCTGCTATCTAGCGTTAGCGGGCCTCATTTGCTTAACCTGTTTCATCTCTGCGTTTGTCTTTTCCTCTTAACTCACCGTTATTATTTGTGGGGGGTTTCTATATCTTTGGGGTTATTTCTCTGAGGCAAGTGAGGTCTTTACTTTCTCTTTAGGGGTAGTCAGTTTCTCAGGCCGTGAAGAGACGTCTAGGATTTCAGGAAACGTTCCACGGCTACCTATAGTGTGTGCGGTTAGGATCAGGTTTGCGATCAGTCCAGTTACCACATCCCCAGAGCTCGTCCTATTATCTTCTACTTAGCTGGTTAGATTTGTGATCCTAAGCCACTGAGGATCATAACAGTACAACAGGCCAAGCGGTTGAATCCTAGACAGGCTCGTTGGTCGTTGTTTTTCTCACGTTTCGATTTCGTGGTCTCGTACCTTCCTGGTTCGAAGAACATGAAGGCTGATGCTCTTTCTAGGAGTTTTGTGCCTGACTCCCCTGGAGTTTCTGAGCCGGCTGGTATCCTCAAAGAGGGGGTAATTTTGTCTGCCATTTCCCCAGATTTGCGACGGGTGTTACAGGAATTTCAGGCGGATAGACCTGACCGTTGTCCATCAGAGAGACTGTTTGTCCCAGATAGATGGACCAGCAGAGTTATTTCCGAGGTCCATTCTTCGGTGTTGGCGGGTCATCCTGGGATTTTTGGTACCAGAGATTTGGTGGCTAGATCCTTCTGGTGGCCTTCCTTGTCGCGGGATGTGCGTTCCTTTGTGCAGTCCTGTGGAATTTGTGCTCGGGCTAAGCCTTGCTGTTCTCGTGCCAGTGGTTTGCTTTTGCCTTTGCCGGTTCCTAAGAGGCCTTGGACGCATATTTCCATGGATTTTATTTTGGATCTTCCGGTCTCTCAGAGAATGTCTGTCATCTGGGTGGTTTGTGATCGTTTTTCTAAAATGGTCCATTTGGTGCCCTTGCCTAAGTTGCCTTCTTCCTCCGATTTGGTTCCGCTATTTTTTCAGAATGTGGTTCGTCTGCACGGCATCCCTGAAAACATTGTGTCTGACAGAGGATCCCAGTTTGTGTCCAGATTTTGGCGGTCCTTTTGTGCTAAGATGGGCATTGATTTATCTTTTTCGTTGGCCTTCCATCCTCAGACGAATGGCCAAACTGAGCGAACTAACCAGACCTTAGAAACTTATTTAAGATGTTTTGTTTCTGCTGACAAGGATGATTGGGTGACTTTTTTGCCATTGGCCGAGTTTGCCCTTAATTATCGGGCTAGTTCGGCTACTTTGGTTTCGCCTTTTTTTTGTAATTCTGGTTTTCATCCTCGTTTTTCCTCGGGTCAGGTTGAGTCTTCTGACTGTCCTGGGGTGGATTCTGTGGTGGATAGGTTGCAGCAGATTTGGAACCATGTGGTGGACAATTTGACGTTGTCACAAGAGAAGGCTCAGTGCTTTGCTAACCGTCGTCGCTGTGTGGGTCCCCGACTTCGTGTGGGGGAATTGGTGTGGTTGTCTTCTCGTCCTGTTCCTATGAAGGTTTCTTCTCCTAAGTTTAAACCTCGTTTTATCGGTCCCTGTAAAATTTTGGAAATCCTCAACCCTGTGTCATTTCGTTTGGACCTCCCAGCATCGTTTACCATCCATAATGTGTTCCATAGGTCTTTGTTGCGGAGGTATGTGGTGCCTGTGGTTCCTTCTGTTGAGCCTCCTGCTCCGGTGCTGGTTGAGGGAGAATTGGAATACGTGGTGGAGAAGATCTTGGATTCTCGTATCTCTAGACGGAGGCTTCAGTATTTGGTTAAGTGGAAGGGCTATGATCAGGAGGATAATTCCTGGGTTGTCGCCTCTGATGTTCATGCGGCCGATTTGGTTCGTGCCTTCCATGTGGCTCACCCTGATCGCCCTGGGGGTTCTGGTGAGGGTTCGGTGACCCCTCCTCAAGGGGGGGTACTGTTTTGAACTCTGTTTCCGGGCTCCCTCCTGTGGTCGTGAGTGGTACTGTGTGAGTTCTCTCTTTGGGCTCCCTCTGGTGGCTCTTTTTGTTATTCGGCAGGTTTCTGGCTGGGATCAGCTGTCTCGTCATCTGCTAGTCAGGTTTCCTATTTAATCCACCTGGTCCTTCATTCCTTGCCTGTTGTCGTTGTATTCAGTGCTATTCTGATTGCTCCTGTCTACATCCGTTATCAGTCTCTCCAAGAGAAGCTAAGTTTTGTTTGCTTATTTTTGCTCATCTGTGTTCAAGATGTTTCCTAGTATATGATGTGTTTGGTCCAGCTTGCTAATATGTGATTTCCCTGCTTGCTGGTGCTCTGGGGTGCTGAGTTGCTCCCCCCACATCGTTAGTTGGTGTGGGGGTTCTCGCATTCTCTGCGTGGATATTTTTGCATAGGGTTTTTTACTGACCGCACAGATCCCTTGCTATTTTCTGCTATCTAGCGTTAGCGAGCCTCATCTGCTTAACCGGTTTCATCTCTGCGTTTGTCTTTTCCTCTTAACTCACCGTTATTATTTGTGGGGGGCTTCTATATCTTTGGGGTTATTTCTCTGAGGCAAGTGAGGTCTTTACTTTCTCTTTAGGGGTAGTCAGTTTCTCAGGCCGTGAAGAGACGTCTAGGATTTCAGGAAACGTTCCACGGCTACCTATAGTGTGTGCGGTTAGGATCAGGTTTGCGATCAGTCCAGTTACCACATCCCCAGAGCTCGTCCTATTATCTTCTACTTAGCTGGTTAGATTTGTGATCCTAAGCCACTGAGGATCATAACAGTGTGGCTTCTGTCTTTTTTTTCTGCCACAGAAAACCTACTGTATAACAGTGTGCCTGATTTCTTCCTAATTCTCCCATAAAACAAAAAAAAAGTGCGAGATTAAGACTGGCAAATCTGCAGTAGTGCCAGTCCTGTGTGTGGCATCTGTCTTTTTTTTCTGCCACAGAAAACCTACTGTATAACATTGTGCCTGATTTCTTCCTATTTCTCCCATAAAACAAAAAAAAATTGGGAGATTAAGACTGGCAAATCTGCATTAGTGCCAGTCCTGTGTGTGGCATCTGTCTTTTTTTTTCTGCCACAAAAAACCTACTCTGTAGCAGTGGGCCTGATTTCTTCACAATTCTCCCATAAAACAAAAGAAAAGTGGGAGATTAAGACTGGCAAATCTGCATTAGTGCCAGTCCTGTGTGTGGCTTCTGTCTTTTTTTTCTGCCACAGAAAACCTACTGTATAACAGCGTGCCTGATTTCTTTCTAATTCTCCCATAAAACAAAAAAAAAGTGGGAGATTAAGACTGGCAAATCTGCATTAGTGCCAGTCCTGTGTGTGGCTTCTGTCTTTTTTTTCTGCCACAGAAAACCTACTGTATAACAGTGTGCCTGATTTCTTCCTAATTCTCCCATAAAACAAAAAAATAAGTGGGAGATTAAGACTGGCAAATCTGCATTAGTGCCAGTCCTGTGTGTGGCATTTATTTATTTTTTTTCTGCCACAGAAAACCTACTGTGTAACAGTGGGCCAGATTAAATCACTTGTCTCACATATCCCCCAAAAAAATTAAAATAAAGGGAGAATAATCTTGCCAAACCTGTGCATGTGTGCGAGTGCTGTCTGTGGTATCTGTCAGTCATTTTGTGCCACAGGAACTATACCGTGATATAGTAGGCCTGATTCAATCCCTTGTCTCCCATATCAAAAAAAAGAGGGACCTTTCTATTGCCAGTGTGTGCATCTGCATCAGTCCGGCTAGTGCCATATCTGCCAGCCTCTTTCTGCTAATCCAACTGTGTTGTTGTGTAATACAGTGGGCCTGATTTTTCCCTGCATTCTCCCACACATAAAGAGGGACATTTCTATTGCCAGTGTTTTTATCTGTGTCAATCCTGTTAGTGCCATATCTGCCAGCCTCTTTCTGCTAATCAAACTGTGTTGTTGTGTAATACAGTGGGCCTGATTTTTCCCTGCATTCTCCCACACATAAAGAGGGACATTTCTATTGCCAGTGTTTTTATCTGCGTCAATCCTGTTTGTGCCATATCTGCCAGCCTCTTTCTGCTAATCAAACTGTGTTGTGTAATACAGTGGGCCTGATTTTTCCCTGCATTCTCCCTCACATAAAGAGGGACATTTCTATTGCCAGTGTTTTTATCTGCGTCAATCCTGTTAGTGCCATATCTGCCAGCCTCTTTCTGCTAATCAAACTGTGTTGTTGTGTAATACAGTGGGCCTGATTTTTCCCTGCATTCTCCCACACATAAAGAGGGACATTTCTATTGCCAGTGTTTTTATCTGCGCCACTCCTGTTAGTGCCATATCTGCCAGCCTCTTTCTGCTAATCAAACTGTGTTGTGTAATACAGTGGGCCTGATTTTTCCCTGCATTCTCCCACACATAAAGAGGGACATTTCTATTGCCAGTGTATTTATCTGCGTCAATCCTGTTAGTGCCATATCTGCCAGCCTCTTTCTGCTAATCAAACTGTGTTGTTGTGTAATACAGTGGGCCTCATTTTTCCCTGCATTCTCCCACACATAAAGAGGGACATTTCTATTGCCAGTGTTTTTATCTGCGTCAATCCTGTTTGTGCCATATCTGCCAGCCTCTTTCTGCTAATCAAACTGTGCTGTTGTGTAATACAGTGGGCCTGATTTTTCCCTGCATTCTCCCACACATAAAGATGGACATTTCTATTGCCAGTGTTTTTATCTGCGTCACTCCTGTTAGTGCCATATCTGCCAGCCTCTTTCTGCTAATCAAACTGTGTTGTGTAATACAGTGGGCCTGATTTTTCCCTGCATTCTCCCACACATAAAGAGGGACATTTCTATTGCCAGTGTATTTATCTGCGTCAATCCTGTTAGTGCCATATCTGCCAGCCTTTTTCTGCTAATCAAACTGTGTTGTTGTGTAATACAGTGGGCCTCATTTTTCCCTGCATTCTCCCACACATAAAGAGGGACATTTCTATTGCCAGTGTTTTTATCTGCGTCACTCCTGTTAGTGCCATATCTGCCAGCCTCTTTCTGCTAATCAAACTGTGTTGTGTAATACAGTGGGCCTGACTTTTTTTCCCTGCATTCTCCTACACATAAAGAGGGACATTTCTATTGCCAGTGTTTTTATCTGCGTCAATCCTGTTTGTGCCATATCTGCCAGCCTCTTTCTGCTAATCAAACTGTGTTGTTGTGTAATACAGTGGGCCTGATTTTTCCCTGCATTCTCCCACACATAAAGAGGGACATTTCTATTGCCAGTCTTTTATCTGCGTCACTCCTGTTAGTGCCATATCTGCCAGCCTCTTTCTGCTAATCAAACTGTGTTGTGTAATACAGTGGGCGTGATTTTTCCCTGCATTCTCCCACACATAAAGAGGGACATTTCTATTGCCAGTGTTTTTATCTGCGTCAATCCTGTTAGTGCCATATCTGCCAGCCTCTTTCTGCTAATCAAACTGTGTTGTTGTGTAATACAGAGGGCCTGATTTTTCCCTGGATTCTCCCACACATAAAGAGGGACATTTCTATTGCCAGTTTTTTTATCTGCGTCAATCCTGTTAGTACCATATCTGCCAGCCTCTTTCTGCTAATCAAACTGTGTTGGTGTGTGTAATACAGTGGGCCTGATTTTTCCCTGCTTTCTCCCACACATAAAGAGGGACATTTCTATTGGCAGAGTTTTGATCTGCGTCACTCCTGTTAGTGCCATATCTGCCAGCCTCTTTCTGCTAATCAAACTGTGTTGTTGTGTAATACAGTGGGCCTCATTTTTCACTGCATTCTCCCACACATAAAAAAGGGAGATTTACATTCCCAACAAGTTCACGCACACCTCGTACCTGGTTTTACAGGACCACATAACGGTTGTTAGTTTGGTAACATTTTTCCAAGAATGAGGAAGTCTGGTGGAAGAGGTCGTGGCCATGGGCGGTCATTGGCAGCTGGTAATGATGGTAGTGGTGGTCGTGGAGCATTAGGTGGTCGTGGGAAAAGCAGTATAGCCCCTAAGTCTCGAGTTGTTGAGCCAGCGTCATCGTCTGGCTGCACAAGGCCTCGAAGGCTCCCTTTTCTGGGAGTAGGAAAACCGCTTTTGAAGCCGGAGCAGCAGGAACAAGTATTGGCTTTCATTGCTGACTCTGCCTCTAGCTCTTTCGCCTCCTCCTCGGAAAGTGCCAAATGTCAGAGCAGTGCGTCGTCAGTGGATGCTCCCAGTCAGGAACAAGTCGCTTCCTTGTGTCCTTCACCCAGAACAACAGTGAAGGCTGCGTCAGGCGACACAACTGGTTACTCCATGGAGCTCTTTACACATACCGTGCCTGGGTTAGAAAGGGAAATTGTTAACAGGCCATGCCCATTACAAGATGAATTGGACATGGAGTGTACAGATGCACAGCCACAGCCAGATTATTATGCTGTTCCTTTGACTCAGATCAGAACATTGCCCTCGCAGTGTACTGATCCAGAATCTGACCCCGATGAGACTATGGAGCCCCGTCACGAACGCTATAGCAGCGGCTTACACGGTGAGCCAGAGGAAGGTGCACAGAACATAGAAGAGGAGGTCATAGATGACCCAGTTGTTGACCCCGATTGGCAGCCATTGGGGGAACAGGGTGCAGGCGGCAGTAGCTCTGAAGCGGAGGAGGAGGAGCTGCAGCAGGCATCAACATCGCAACAGGTTCCATCTGGCAGGCCCATATCTGGCCAAAAACGTGTGGTAAAACCAAAACCAGTTGTAGGACAGCGTGGCCATCAGGTTAAAGTAGCTCAGTGTGCAATGCCTGAAAAGGTATCCGATAGGAAAAGTGCAGTCTGGAATTTTTTTAACCAAGATCCCAATGATCAGCGCAAAGTCATCTGTAAGAAATGCTCAAGGACCTTCAGCAGAGGTCAGAATGCTAAAAATTTAAATACAAGTTGTGTTGTGAAATTGGATTTTGGGCTCCCCCGGTGGCCACTGGTGGAATTGAACTTGTGTGCATCATCCCCTCTGTTCACCTGTTCCCATCAGGATGTGGGAGTCGCTATTTAACCTTGCTCCTCTGTCACTTCCATGCCGGTCAACATTGTAATCAGAAGCCTTTCTGTGCATGTTCCTGCTTCTAGACAACTCCCAGCTAAGTCGGACTTTTGTCCTTGTTTGTTTTTTGCATTTTGTTCCAGTTCACAGCTGCAGTTTCGTTTCTGTGTCTGGAAAGCTCTTGTGATCTGAAATTGCCACTCTGATGTTATGAGTTAATACTAGAGTCTTAAAGTAATTTCAGGATGGTGTTTTGATAGGGTTTTCAGCTGACCATGAAAGTACCCTTTCTGTCTTCCTGCTATCTAGTAAGCGGACCTCGATTTTGCTAAACCTATTTTCATACTACGTTTGTCATTTTCATCTAAAATCACCGCCAATATATGTGGGGGCCTCTGTCTGCCTTTCGGGGAAATTTCTCTAGAGGTGAGCCAGGACTGTATTTTCCTCTGCCAGGATTAGTTAGTCCTCCGGCTGGCGCTGAGCGTCTAGGGATAAAACGTAGGCACGCTACCCGGTTACTGTTAGTTGTGCGGCAGGTTTAGTTCATGGTCAGTTTAAGTTTCCATCCTTCCAAGAGCTAGTTCATATGTATGCTGGGCTATGTTCTCTTGCCATTGAGAACCATAACAGTTTGACCGGCCTACAAAGGGTTAAATTAATTGGCAGAGAAAGGAGAGAAAAAAGAAGTCTGCTGAAAATTTTTTTTTTTTTTTCCTTCAGTTCTGAGTGTGCTTTCAATTGAATCACTTGCAAGTCTGCCTATATTGCAGCCTTCCTCTCTCTCTCTCCTTCTAATCCTGGAATGGCTCTGTGTTCACCTGTTTAAAATGGATATTCAGAGTTTAGCTGCAGGTTTGAATAATCTCACCACGAAAGTTCAAAATTTACAAGATGTTGTTGTTCATGTTCCTATATCTGAACCTAGAATTCCTTTGCCTGAATTTTTCTCGGGGAATAGATCTTGCTTTCAAAATTTCAAAAATAATTGCAAGTTGTTTTTGTCCCTGAAATCTCGCTCTGCTGGAGATCCTGCACAGCAGGTCAGGATTGTGATTTCCTTGCTCCGGGGCGACCCTCAAGATTGGGCTTTTGCATTGGCTCCAGGGGATCCTGCGTTGCTCAATGTGGATGCGTTTTTTCTGGCCTTGGGGTTGCTTTATGAGGAACCTCATTTAGAGCTTCAGGCGGAAAAAGCCTTGATGTCCCTATCTCAGGGGCAAGATGAAGTTGAAATATACTGCCAAAAATTCCGTAAATGGTCTGTGCTTACTCAGTGGAATGAGTGCGCCCTGGCGGCGAATTTCAGAGAGGGTCTCTCTGATGCCATTAAGGATGTTATGGTGGGGTTCCCTGTGCCTGCGGGTCTGAATGAGTCCATGACAATGGCTATCCAGATCGATAGACGTCTGCGGGAGCGCAAACCTGTGCACCATTTGGCGGTGTCTACTGAGAAGACGCCAGAGAATATGCAATGTGATAGAATTCTGTCCAGAAGCGAACGGCAGAATTTTAGACAAAAAAATGGGTTGTGCTTTTATTGTGGTGATTCAACTCATGTTATATCAGCATGCTCTAAGCGCACTAAGAAGCTTGATAAGTCAGTTTCAATTGGCACTTTTCAGTCTAAGTTTATTCTATCTGTGACCCTGATTTGTTCTTTATCATCTATTACCGCGGACGCCTATGTCGACTCTGGCGCCGCTTTGAGTCTTATGGATTGGTCCTTTGCCAAACGCTGTGGGTATGATTTAGAGCCTCTTGAAACTCCTATACCTCTGAAGGGGATTGACTCCACCCCATTGGCTAGTAATAAACCACAATACTGGACACAAGTAACTATGCGAATTAATCCGGATCATCAGGAGATTATTCGCTTTCTTGTGCTGTGTAATCTACATGATGTGTTGGTGCTTGGATTGCCATGGCTGCAATCTCATAACCCAGTCCTCGACTGGAAAGCTATGTCTGTGTTAAGCTGGGGATGTAAGGGGATGCATGGGGACGTACCTTTGGTTTCCATTTCATCATCTATTCCCTCTGAGATTCCTGAATTCTTGTCTGACTATCGTGACGTTTTTGAAGAACCTAAGCTTGGTTCATTACCTCCGCACCGGGAGTGCGATTGTGCCATAGATTTGATTCCGGGTAGTAAATACCCTAAGGGTCGTTTATTTAATCTGTCTGTGCCTGAACATGCTGCTATGCGAGAATATATAAAGGAGTCCTTGGAAAAGGGACATATTCGTCCTTCGTCATCTCCCTTAGGAGCCGGTTTTTTCTTTGTGTCTAAGAAAGATAGCTCTTTGAGGCCGTGTATTGATTATCGGCTTTTGAATAGAATCACGGTTAAATATCAATATCCGTTGCCACTGCTGACTGATTTGTTTGCTCGCATAAAGGGGGCCAAGTGGTTCTCTAAGATAGATCTCCGTGGGGCGTATAATTTGGTGCGAATTAAGCAGGGGGATGAGTGGAAAACCGCATTTAATACGCCCGAGGGCCACTTTGAGTATTTGGTGATGCCTTTTGGCCTTTCAAATGCCCCTTCAGTCTTTCAGTCCTTTATGCATGACATTTTCCGTGATTATTTGGATAAATTTATGATTGTGTATCTGGATGATATTCTGATTTTTTCGGATGACTGGGACTCTCATGTTCAGCAGGTCAGGAGGGTTTTTCAGGTTTTGCGGTCTAATTCCTTGTGTGTGAAGGGTTCTAAGTGCGTTTTTGGGGTTCAAAAGATTTCCTTCTTGGGATACATTTTTTCCCCCTCTTCCATCGAGATGGATCCTGTCAAGGTTCAGGCTATTTGTGATTGGACGCAACCCTCTTCTCTTAAGAGTCTTCAGAAATTTTTGGGCTTTGCTAACTTTTATCGTCGATTTATTGCTGGTTTTTCTGATGTTGTTAAACCATTGACTGATTTGACTAAGAAGGGTGCTGATGTTGCTGATTGGTCCCCTGCTGCTGTGGAGGCCTTTCGGGAGCTTAAGCGCCGCTTTTCTTCCGCCCCTGTGTTGCGTCAGCCTGATGTTGCTCTTCCTTTTCAGGTTGAGGTCGACGCTTCTGAAATCGGAGCTGGGGCGGTTTTGTCGCAGAGAAGTTCCGACTGCTCCGTGATGAAACCTTGTGCTTTTTTTTCTCGTAAATTTTCGCCCGCCGAGCGGAATTATGATATTGGGAATCGGGAGCTTTTGGCCATGAAGTGGGCTTTTGAGGAGTGGCGTCATTGGCTTGAGGGGGCTAGACATCAGGTGGTGGTATTGACCGACCACAAAAATTTAATTTATCTTGAGTCCGCCAGACGCCTGAATCCTAGACAGGTGCGCTGGTCGTTGTTTTTCTCTCGGTTTAATTTTGTGGTGTCATACCTACCGGGTTCTAAGAATGTTAAGGCGGATGCCCTTTCTAGGAGTTTTGAGCCTGACTCCCCTGGTAATTCTGAACCTACAGGTATCCTTAAGGATGGAGTGATATTGTCTGCCGTTTCTCCAGACCTGCGGCGGGCCTTGCAGGAGTTTCAGGCGGATAGACCTGATCGTTGCCCACCTGGTAGACTGTTTGTTCCTGATGATTGGACCAGTAAAGTAATTTCTGAGGTTCATTCTTCTGCGTTGGCAGGTCATCCTGGAATCTTTGGTACCAGGGATTTGGTGGCAAGGTCCTTCTGGTGGCCTTCCCTGTCACGAGATGTACGAGGCTTTGTGCTGTCTTGTGACGTTTGTGCTCGGGCCAAGCCTTGTTGTTCTCGGGCTAGTGGATTGTTGTTGCCCTTGCCTATCCCGAAGAGGCCTTGGACGCACATCTCGATGGATTTTATTTCGGATCTTCCTGTTTCTCAGAAGATGTCTGTCATCTGGGTGGTGTGTGACCGTTTCTCTAAGATGGTCCATTTGGTTCCCCTGCCTAAGTTGCCTTCTTCTTCCGAGTTGGTTCCTCTGTTTTTTCAAAATGTGGTTCGTTTGCATGGTATTCCGGAGAATATCGTTTCTGACAGAGGAACCCAATTCGTGTCTAGATTTTGGCGGGCATTCTGTGCTAGGATGGGCATAGATTTGTCTTTCTCGTCTGCTTTCCATCCTCAGACTAATGGCCAGACCGAGCGGACGAATCAGACTTTGGAGACATATTTGAGGTGTTTTGTGTCTGCAGATCAGGATGATTGGGTTGCTTTTTTGCCTTTAGCGGAGTTTGCCCTCAATAATCGGGCCAGCTCTGCCACCTTGGTGTCTCCTTTTTTCTGTAATTCGGGGTTTCATCCTCGATTTTCCTCCGGTCAGGTGGAATCTTCGGATTGTCCTGGAGTGGATGCTGTGGTGGAGAGGTTGCATCAGATTTGGGGGCAGGTAGTGGACAATTTGAAGTTGTCCCAGGAGAAGACTCAGCTTTTTGCCAACCGCCGGCGTCGGGTTGGTCCTCGGCTTTGTGTCGGGGACTTGGTGTGGTTGTCTTCTCGTTTTGTCCCTATGAGGGTTTCTTCTCCTAAGTTTAAGCCTCGGTTCATCGGCCCGTACAAGATATTGGAGATTCTTAACCCTGTGTCCTTCCGTTTGGACCTCCCTGCATCTTTTTCTATTCATAATGTTTTTCATCGGTCATTATTGCGCAGGTATGAGGTACCGGTTGTGCCTTCCGTTGAGCCTCCTGCTCCGGTGTTGGTTGAGGGCGAGTTGGAGTACGTTGTGGAAAAAATCTTGGACTCTCGTGTTTCCAGACGGAAACTCCAGTATCTGGTCAAATGGAAGGGATACGGTCAGGAGGATAATTCTTGGGTGACTGCCTCTGATGTTCATGCCTCCGATCTGGTCCGTGCCTTTCATAGGGCTCATCCTGATCGCCCTGGTGGTTCTGGTGAGGGTTCGGTGCCCCCTCCTTGAGGGGGGGGTACTGTTGTGAAATTGGATTTTGGGCTCCCCCGGTGGCCACTGGTGGAATTGAACTTGTGTGCATCATCCCCTCTGTTCACCTGTTCCCATCAGGATGTGGGAGTCGCTATTTAACCTTGCTCCTCTGTCACTTCCATGCCGGTCAACATTGTAATCAGAAGCCTTTCTGTGCATGTTCCTGCTTCTAGACAACTCCCAGCTAAGTCGGACTTTTGTCCTTGTTTGTTTTTTGCATTTTGTTCCAGTTCACAGCTGCAGTTTCGTTTCTGTGTCTGGAAAGCTCTTGTGATCTGAAATTGCCACTCTGATGTTATGAGTTAATACTAGAGTCTTAAAGTAATTTCAGGATGGTGTTTTGATAGGGTTTTCAGCTGACCATGAAAGTACCCTTTCTGTCTTCCTGCTATCTAGTAAGCGGACCTCGATTTTGCTAAACCTATTTTCATACTACGTTTGTCATTTTCATCTAAAATCACCGCCAATATATGTGGGGGCCTCTGTCTGCCTTTCGGGGAAATTTCTCTAGAGGTGAGCCAGGACTGTATTTTCCTCTGCCAGGATTAGTTAGTCCTCCGGCTGGCACTGAGCGTCTAGGGATAAAACGTAGGCACGCTACCCGGCTACTGTTAGTTGTGCGGCAGGTTTAGTTCATGGTCAGTTTAAGTTTCCATCCTTCCAAGAGCTAGTTCATATGTATGCTGGGCTATGTTCTCTTGCCATTGAGAACCATAACAAAGTTGCATGCATAGACATTTAACCACCATGCACTTGCAAGCCTGCACAAACTACCAAACGTCCCTTAACATTGTAGCACCCTCTCACAATGAAGCTAATCAGCAAGGCGACATCCCTTCCCTCACTGTAAGCCCACCGTTTACCGCACCACCTGCAGGTAATGTTGCGGTTTCGTCGCAAGGCCAAAAGCAGTCAGGGAATCACCAGGTTCGTGGTCAGAAAAACTGTATGTAGGGCACCATCAAGAATACCATCACCAACCCTCTCTCAGTCACCCATGTCCACCGGCACCCCCGCTAGTTCCACCGTATGCAGTCCAGCTCACCCTACATGAGACTCTCGTTAGGAAAAGGAAGTACTCATCCTCGCATCCGCGTACACAGGGTTTGAACACCCACATTGCTAGACTAATCTCGTTAGAGATGATGCCCTACCAGTTAGTTGAAACCGAAGCTTTCAAAGCCCTGATGGACTACGCTGTACCACGCTACAAGCTACCCAGTCGACACTTCTTTTTGAGAAAAGCCATCCCAGCCCTCCACCAGCATGTAAAAGACCGCATTGTCCATGTGCTCAGGCAATCTGTGAGTAGAAAGGTGCACCTGACAACAGATGCATGGACCAGTAGGCATGGCCAGGGGCGTTACGTCTCCATCACGGCACACTGGGTTAATGTGGTGGATGCAGGGTACACAGGGGACAGTAATATTGGGACAGTTCTGCCTAGCCCACGGTCTAGGAAACAGTTGGCTGTAGGCGTTCGTCCCCCCTCCTCCTCCTCATCCTCCAGCAGAAGCGAGAGCTCGTCCACAGACCGCAGTCGCATGACCACTCCATCCGCAGCTGCCACTGTTGCACACGAGGTGTCCAATTATGGAACAGCTAGTGGCAAGCGTCAGCAGGCTGTATTGGCAATGAAGTGTTTGGGCGACAACAGACACACCGCGGAAGTTCTGTCCGAGTTCTTGCAGCAAGAAACTGTGTCATGGCTGGGCACTGTACATCTTGAGGCAGGCAAGGTAGTGAGTGATAACGGAAGGAATTTTATGGCTGCCATAGCCCTTTCACAACTGAAACACATTCCTTGTCTGGCTCACACCTTAAACCTGGTGGTGCAGTGCTTCCTGAAAAGTTATCCGGGGTTACCCGACCTGCTGCTGAAAGTGCGCAGACTTTGCTCTCACATCCGCCGTTCGCCCGTACACTCCAGCCATATGCAGAACCATCAGCGGTCTTTGAACCTTCCCCAGCATCGCCTAATCATTGACGTTGCAACAAGGTGGAACTCCATACTGCACATGCTTCATAGACTGTGCGAACAGAGGCATGCTGTTATGTATTTGTGGGAGGATACACATACATGGGCAGGCAGTTGGATGGCAGACATGGAGTTGTCAGCTGTGCAGTGGTCGAAGCTCCAAGACCTGTGTCAAGTCCTTCAGTATTTTGAGGAATGCACACGGCTGGTTAGTGCCGTAATAAGCATGAGCATCCCCCTAATGCGTCTGCTGATGCAAAGTTTGACGCACATAAAGGAACAGGCGTCGGCAGCCGAGGAGGAGGGAAGCCTTGATAACAGTCAGCCATTGGCTGCTCAGGGAAGTCTACAGGATGAGGTGGCGGGCGAAGAGGAGGAGGACGAGGAGGATGATGGGGATGACTATTTTTTGGATGAGGAAGCTTCTCAGGGGGCAATAGAAACTGCTGGCGGTGCAAGGCCGGGTTCAGGGTTTTTGAGGGAGACAAGTGACGTTGATTTGCCAGAAAGTACTCCTCAACCCAGCACATGCACTGACTTGACAACTGGAACTTTGGCCCACATGGCGGATTATGCCTTGCGTATCCTCAAAAGGGACCCACGCATTATAAAAATGATGACAGATGACGATTACTGGTTGGCCTGCCTCCTTGATCCTCGCTATAAAGGCAAATTGCAAACTATCATGCCACATGAGAACCTCGAACAGATATTGGCAACCAAACAAGCTACTCTTGTAGACCGTTTGATTCAGGCATTCCCTGCACACAGCGCCGGTGATGGTTCTCACATGAGCTGCAGGGGGCAACAGGGCAGAGGTGTTAGAGGTGCACAGATCAGAAGTGGCGTAGGACAGAGGGGTTTTCTGACCAGGTTGTGGAGTGATTTTGCAATGACCGCAGACACGACAGGTACAGCAGCATCCATTCAAAGTGACAGGAGACAACATTTGTCCAGTATGGTTACTAACTATTTTTCCTCCATTTCCGATGTTCTCCCTCAACCATCATTCCCCTTACTTGATTACTGGGCATCCAAAATAGACACCTGGCCTGAATTGGCTGAATATGCATTGCAGGAGCTTGCTTGCCCAGCAGCTAGTGAGCTGTCAGAAAGAGTATTCAGTGCTGCTGATTCAATACTGACCGAAAAAAGGACTCGTCTGGCTACCCAAAATGTTGATGATCTAACCTTCATTAAAATGAACCACTCATGGATTTCAAATTATTCTGCCCCACCTTTCCCGGCTGACACCTAGCTTTCCTGTAAAAAGGTCTTGCTTTGGGACTGGTGTTACTGACTGTTCCAATCTCGTAATTTGCAGCTGCTGTTTGTCCAGCATACGACATCTTTACACCTCCCTAAATGCCCTAACTCCCCCCACTGGGCCGTGGTCTCGCCACTTGTAGCAAGCACCCATCAGAGTGCCGTTTGTCTGAAGAGGTGGGTGTGCCCACTTTTGGTCGACGGCACTGGCACTGGGTCCCTCATAGTACAATGAAGTGTCTTTGGCGGTGGTGGCGCGCACCCAACGTCAGACACACCGTTGTAACATGAGGAGCCCTGGGCTTGTACCGCCGGCCAGGAGAGAGTGTCCCCCCAAGGTAAAACAGTGCTCTACCACTTGCAAAATTATCTGTCGCTGCTCCACCACTGTTTAGTCTATGCGCTGAAATCCTTCCATGCCTGGCACAGACAATAACAATTTGTTGACATGTATGATGCTAGTTAAAATAGTCAGGGGCCCTGTCCTACATTTACACCAGTAAATACTTTGCGCAAAATTACAATGTCTGAAAGTCAGTATAGGAGCACACCCCTGTACCTAAGTATGCCACCCTTTTTTTTGGAAGGGGGGGTTGGGTTTTTTTTGGGAGACATTAGCATCTAGTTTTTTTTTAGGAGTACTTACTGTGTCAGACACTCCTTCCAATTGTCCTCCACTGACCACACCAATGCTGCCTGTGTACCCCTGTTACCAATTTAAAACTGCATAGAGCCTATTTTATTATTTTAGGCCTAGGAAGTCTGTCTGCGGTCCCTCCTTCCAATTGTCCTCCACTGACCACACCAATGCTGCCTGTGTACCCCTGTTGCCAAATTTAAGCTGCATAGAGCCTATTTTATTATTTTAGGCCTAGGAAGTCTGTCTGCGGTCCCTCCTTCCAATTGTCCTCCCCTGACCACACCAATGCTGCCTGTGTACCCCTGTTAACAATTTAAAACTGAATGGAGCCTATTTTATTATTTTAGGCCTAGGAAGTCTGTCTGCGGTCCCTCCTTCCAATTGTCCTCCACTGACCACACCAATGCTGCCTGTGTACCCCTGCCACCTAATGGAAGCTGCATAGAGCCTATTTTACTATTTTGGGCCTAGGAATTCTGTCTGCGGTCCCTCCTTCCAATTGTCCTCCACTGACCACACCAATGCTGCCTGTGTACCCCTGTTGCCAAATTTAAGCTGCATATAGCCTATTTTATTATTTTAGGCCTAGGAAGTCTGTCTGCGGTCCCTCCTTCCAATTGTCCTCCAATGACCACACCAATGCTGCCTGTGCACCCCTGCCACCTAATGGAAGCTGCATAGAGCCTATTTTACTATTTTGGGCCTAGGAATTCTGTCTGCGGTCCCTCCTTCCAATTGTCCTCCACTGACCACACCAATGCTGCCTGTGTACCCCTGTTGCCAAATTTAAGCTGCATAGAGCCTATTTTATTATTTTAGGCCTAGGAAGTCTGTCTGCGGTCCCTCCTTCCAATTGTCCTCCACTGACCACACCAATGCTGCCTGTGTACCCCTGTTACCAATTTAAAACTGCATAGAGACTATTTTATTATTTTAGGCCTAGGAAGTCTGTCTGCGGTCCCTCCTTCCAATTGTCCTCCACTGACCACACCAATGTTGCCTGTGTACCCCTGTTGCCAAATTTAAGCTGCATAGAGCCTATTTAAGTATTTTAGGCCTAGGAAGTCTGTCTGCGGTCCTTCCTTCCAATTGTCCTCCACTGACCACACCAATGCTGCCTGTGTACGCCTGTTACCAATTTAAAACTGCATAGAGCCTATTTTATTATTTTAGGCCTAGGAAGTCTGTCTGCGGTCCCTCCTTCCAATTGTCCTCCACTGACCACACCAATGCTGCCTGTGTACACCTGTTACCAATTTAAAACTGCATAGAGCCTATTTTATTATTTTAGGCCTAGGAAGTCTGTCTGCGGTCCCTCCTTCCAATTGTCCTCCACTGACCACACCAATGCTGCCTGTGTACCCCTGTTACCAATTTAAAACTGCATAGAGCCAACTTTTTTAGTTAAAACATACTACCTTTGTCTGTCTGCGCCACTAAATCACGCTGTCCTCCACTGAAAAAGCTGAGCTTCAACTTTCAGGCTCTCATTAAGTATTTTTAAATGTAACACTGCAATTGCCCTACTACTTGGGTTGGGGACTAGTAACGGTGTCTGCTGCTCCTTGGTGTTCTCCTCCTCCTTGGTGTTCTCCAGGTTTCCTTGTCTGAGCTTCAACCTTCAGGCTCTCATTAAGTATTTTTAAATGTAACACTTTTGTTGCCCTACTACTTGGGTTGGGGCCTAGTAACGGTGTCTGCCGCTCCTTGGTGTTCTCCTCCTCCTTGGTGTTCTCCTCCAGGTTTCCTTGTCTGAGCTTCAACCTTCTGGCTCTCATTAAGTATTTTTAACTGTAACACTTTTGTTGCCCTACTACTTGGGTTGGGGCCTAGTAACGGTGTCTGCCGCTCCTTGGTGTTCTCCTCCTCCTTGGTGTTCTCCTCCAGGTTTCCTTGTCTGAGCTTCAACCTTCAGGCTCTCATTAAGTATTTTTAAATGTAACACTGCAGTTGCCCTACTACTTGGGTTGGGGCCTAGTAAAGGTGTCTGCCGCTCCTTGGTATTCTCCTCCTCCTTGGTGTTCTCCTCCAGGTTTCCTTGTCTGAGCTTCAACCTTCAGGCTCTCATTAAGTATTTTTAAATGTAACACTTTTGTTGCCCTACTACTTGGGTTGGGGCCTAGTAACGGTGTCTGCCGCTCCTTGGTGTTCTCCTCCTCCTTGGTGTTCTCCTCCAGGTTTCCTTGTCTGAGCTTCAACCTTCTGGCTCTCATTAAGTATTTTTAACTGTAACACTTTTGTTGCCCTACTACTTGGGTTGGGGCCTAGTAACGGTGTCTGCCGCTCCTTGGTGTTCTCCTCCTCCTTGGTGTTCTCCTCCAGGTTTCCTTGTCTGAGCTTCAACCTTCAGGCTCTCATTAAGTATTTTTAAATGTAACACTGCAGTTGCCCTACTACTTGGGTTGGGGCCTAGTAACGGTGTCTGCCGCTCCTTGGCTGTTCTCCTCCTCCTTGGTGTTCTCCTCCAGGTTTCCTTGTCTGAGTTTCAACCTTCAGGCTCTCATTAAGTATTTTTAAATGTAACACTTTTGCTGCCCTACTACTTGGGTTGGGGCCTAGTAACGGTGTCTGCCGCTCCTTGGTGTTCTCCTCCTCCTTGGTGTTCTCCTCCAGGTTTCCTTGTCTGAGCTTCAACCTTCTGGCTCTCATTAAGTATTTTTAACTGTAACACTTTTGTTGCCCTACTACTTGGGTTGGGGCCTAGTAACGGTGTCTGCCGCTCCTTGGTGTTCTCCTCCTCCTTGGTGTTCTCCTCCAGGATTCCTTGTCTGAGCTTCAACCTTCTGGCTCTCATTAAGTATTTTAAGTGTAACACTTTTGTTACCCTACTACTTGGGTTGGGGCCTAGTAACGGTGTCTGCCGCTCCTTGGTGTTCTCCTCCTCCTTGGTGTTCTCCTCCAGGTTTCCTTGTCTGAGCTTCAACCTTCTGGCTCTCATTAAGTATTTTTAACTGTAACACTTTTGTTGCCCTACTAATTGGGTTGGGGCCTAGTAACGGTGTCTGCCGCTCCTTGGTGTTCTCCTCCTCCTTGGTGTTCTCCTTCAGGTTTCCTTGTCTGAGCTTCAACCTTCAGGCTCTCATTAAGTATTTTTAAATGTAACACTGCAGTTGCCCTCCTACTTGGGTTGGGGCCTAGTAACGGTGTCTGCCGCTCCTTGGTGTTCTCCTCCTCCTTGGTGTTCTCCTCCAGGTTTCCTTGTCTGAGCTTCAACCTTCAGGCTCTCATTAAGTATTTTTAAATGTAACACTGCAGTTGCCCTACTACTTGGGTTGGGGCCTAGTAACGGTGTCTGCCGCTCCTTGGTGTTCTCCTCCTCCTTGGTGTTCTCCTCCAGGTTTCCTTGTCTGAGCTTCAACCTTCAGGCTCTCATTAAGTATTTTTAAATGTAACACTTTTGCTGCCCTACTACTTGGGTTGGGGCCTAGTAACGGTGTCTGCCGCTCCTTGGTGTTCTCCTCCTCCTTGGTGTTCTCCTCCAGGTTTCCTTGTCTGAGCTTCAACCTTCTGGCTCTCATTAAGTATTTTTAACTGTAACACTTTTGTTGCCCTACTACTTGGGTTGGGGCCTAGTAACGGTGTCTGCCGCTCCTTGGTGTTCTCCTCCTCCTTGGTGTTCTCCTCCAGGTTTCCTTGTCTGAGCTTCAACCTTGAGGCTCTCATTAAGTATTTTTAAATGTAACACTGCAGTTGCCCTACTACTTGGGTTGGGGCCTAGTAAAGGTGTCTGCCGCTCCTTGGTATTCTCCTCCTCCTTGGTGTTCTCCTCCAGGTTTCCTTGTCTGAGCTTCAACCTTCAGGCTCTCATTAAGTATTTTTAAATGTAACACTTTTGTTGCCCTACTACTTGGGTTGGGGCCTAGTAACGGTGTCTGCCGCTCCTTGGTGTTCTCCTCCTCCTTGGTGTTCTCCTCCAGGTTTCCTTGTCTGAGCTTCAACCTTCTGGCTCTCATTAAGTATTTTTAACTGTAACACTTTTGTTGCCCTACTACTTGGGTTGGGGCCTAGTAACGGTGTCTGCCGCTCCTTGGTGTTCTCCTCCTCCTTGGTGTTCTCCTCCAGGTTTCCTTGTCTGAGCTTCAACTTTCAGGCTCTCATTAAGTATTTTTAAATGTAACACTGCAGTTGCCCTACTACTTGGGTTGGGGCCTAGTAACGGTGTCTGCCGCTCCTTGGCTGTTCTCCTCCTCCTTGTTGTTCTCCTCCAGGTTTCCTTGTCTGAGCTTCAACCTTCAGGCTCTCATTAAGTATTTTTAAATGTAACACTTTTGCTGCCCTACTACTTGGGTTGGGGCCTAGTAACGGTGTCTGCCGCTCCTTGGTGTTCTCCTCCTCCTTGGTGTTCTCCTCCAGGTTTCCTTGTCTGAGCTTCAACCTTCTGGCTCTCATTAAGTATTTTTAACTGTAACACTTTTGTTGCCCTACTACTTGGGTTGGGGCCTAGTAACGGTGTCTGCCGCTCCTTGGTGTTCTCCTCCTCCTTGGTGTTCTCCTCCAGGATTCCGTGTCTGAGCTTCAACCTTCTGGCTCTCATTAAGTATTTTAACTGTAACACTTTTGTTACCCTACTACTTGGGTTGGGGCCTAGTAACGGTGTCTGCCGCTCCTTGGTGTTCTCCTCCTCCTTGGTGTTCTCCTCCAGGTTTCCTTGTCTGAGCTTCAACCTTCTGGCTCTCATTAAGTATTTTTAACTGTAACACTTTTGTTGCCCTACTAATTGGGTTGGGGCCTAGTAACGGTGTCTGCCGCTCCTTGGTGTTCTCCTCCTCCTTGGTGTTCTCCTTCAGGTTTCCTTGTCTGAGCTTCAACCTTCAAGCTCTCATTAAGTATTTTTAAATGTAACACTGCAGTTGCCCTACTACTTGGGTTGGGGCCCAGTAACGGTGTCTGCCGCTCCTTGGTGTTCTCCTCCTCCTTGGTGTTCTCCTCCAGGTTTCCTTGTCTGAGCTTCAACCTTCAGGCTCTCATTAAGTATTTTAAAATGTAACACTTTTGTTGCCCTACTACTTGGGTTGGGGCCTAGTATTGGTGTCTGCCACTCCTTGGTGTTCTCCTCCTCCTTGGTGTTCTCCTCCCGGTTTCCTTGTCTGAGCTTCAACCTGCAGGCTCTCATTAAGTATTTTTAAATGTAACACTTTTGTTGCCCTACTACTTGGGTTGGGGCCTAGTAACGGTGTCTGCCGCTCCTTGGTGTTCTCCTCCTCCTTGGTGTTCTCCTCCAGGATTCCTTGTCTGAGCTTCAACCTTCTGGCTCTCATTAAGTATTTTAAGTGTAACACTTTTGTTACCCTACTACTTGGGTTGGGGCCTAGTAACGGTGTCTGCCGCTCCTTGGTGTTCTCCTCCTCCTTGGTGTTCTCCTCCAGGTTTCCTTGTCTGAGCTTCAACCTTCTGGCTCTCATTAAGTATTTTTAACTGTAACACTTTTGTTGCCCTACTAATTGGGTTGGGGCCTAGTAACGGTGTCTGCCGCTCCTTGGTGTTCTCCTCCTCCTTGGTGTTCTCCTTCAGGTTTCCTTGTCTGAGCTTCAACCTTCAGGCTCTCATTAAGTATTTTTAAATGTAACACTGCAGTTGCCCTCCTACTTGGGTTGGGGCCTAGTAACGGTGTCTGCCGCTCCTTGGTGTTCTCCTCCTCCTTGGTGTTCTCCTCCAGGTTTCCTTGTCTGAGCTTCAACCTTCAGGCTCTCATTAAGTATTTTTAAATGTAACACTGCAGTTGCCCTACTACTTGGGTTGGGGCCTAGTAACGGTGTCTGCCGCTCCTTGGTGTTCTCCTCCTCCTTGGTGTTCTCCTCCAGGTTTCCTTGTCTGAGCTTCAACCTTCAGGCTCTCATTAAGTATTTTTAAATGTAACACTTTTGCTGCCCTACTACTTGGGTTGGGGCCTAGTAACGGTGTCTGCCGCTCCTTGGTGTTCTCCTCCTCCTTGGTGTTCTCCTCCAGGTTTCCTTGTCTGAGCTTCAACCTTCTGGCTCTCATTAAGTATTTTTAACTGTAACACTTTTGTTGCCCTACTACTTGGGTTGGGGCCTAGTAACGGTGTCTGCCGCTCCTTGGTGTTCTCCTCCTCCTTGGTGTTCTCCTCCAGGTTTCCTTGTCTGAGCTTCAACCTTGAGGCTCTCATTAAGTATTTTTAAATGTAACACTGCAGTTGCCCTACTACTTGGGTTGGGGCCTAGTAAAGGTGTCTGCCGCTCCTTGGTATTCTCCTCCTCCTTGGTGTTCTCCTCCAGGTTTCCTTGTCTGAGCTTCAACCTTCAGGCTCTCATTAAGTATTTTTAAATGTAACACTTTTGTTGCCCTACTACTTGGGTTGGGGCCTAGTAACGGTGTCTGCCGCTCCTTGGTGTTCTCCTCCTCCTTGGTGTTCTCCTCCAGGTTTCCTTGTCTGAGCTTCAACCTTCTGGCTCTCATTAAGTATTTTTAACTGTAACACTTTTGTTGCCCTACTACTTGGGTTGGGGCCTAGTAACGGTGTCTGCCGCTCCTTGGTGTTCTCCTCCTCCTTGGTGTTCTCCTCCAGGTTTCCTTGTCTGAGCTTCAACTTTCAGGCTCTCATTAAGTATTTTTAAATGTAACACTGCAGTTGCCCTACTACTTGGGTTGGGGCCTAGTAACGGTGTCTGCCGCTCCTTGGCTGTTCTCCTCCTCCTTGTTGTTCTCCTCCAGGTTTCCTTGTCTGAGCTTCAACCTTCAGGCTCTCATTAAGTATTTTTAAATGTAACACTTTTGCTGCCCTACTACTTGGGTTGGGGCCTAGTAACGGTGTCTGCCGCTCCTTGGTGTTCTCCTCCTCCTTGGTGTTCTCCTCCAGGTTTCCTTGTCTGAGCTTCAACCTTCTGGCTCTCATTAAGTATTTTTAACTGTAACACTTTTGTTGCCCTACTACTTGGGTTGGGGCCTAGTAACGGTGTCTGCCGCTCCTTGGTGTTCTCCTCCTCCTTGGTGTTCTCCTCCAGGATTCCGTGTCTGAGCTTCAACCTTCTGGCTCTCATTAAGTATTTTAACTGTAACACTTTTGTTACCCTACTACTTGGGTTGGGGCCTAGTAACGGTGTCTGCCGCTCCTTGGTGTTCTCCTCCTCCTTGGTGTTCTCCTCCAGGTTTCCTTGTCTGAGCTTCAACCTTCTGGCTCTCATTAAGTATTTTTAACTGTAACACTTTTGTTGCCCTACTAATTGGGTTGGGGCCTAGTAACGGTGTCTGCCGCTCCTTGGTGTTCTCCTCCTCCTTGGTGTTCTCCTTCAGGTTTCCTTGTCTGAGCTTCAACCTTCAAGCTCTCATTAAGTATTTTTAAATGTAACACTGCAGTTGCCCTACTACTTGGGTTGGGGCCCAGTAACGGTGTCTGCCGCTCCTTGGTGTTCTCCTCCTCCTTGGTGTTCTCCTCCAGGTTTCCTTGTCTGAGCTTCAACCTTCAGGCTCTCATTAAGTATTTTAAAATGTAACACTTTTGTTGCCCTACTACTTGGGTTGGGGCCTAGTAATGGTGTCTGCCACTCCTTGGTGTTCTCCTCCTCCTTGGTGTTCTCCTCCCGGTTTCCTTGTCTGAGCTTCAACCTGCAGGCTCTCATTAAGTATTTTTAAATGTAACACTTTTGTTGCCCTACTACTTGGGTTGGGGCCTAGTAACGGTGTCTGCCGCTGCTTGGTGTTCTCCACTGAACAAAGCAGTGCCACCTGTTTCCTACTGTTAGCAATTTAGAACTGCATTTAGCCTACTTACTTATTTGGCCCTACTCACTGTGTCAGCCTCTCATTACAGTTGTCCTCCACTGAACAAAGCAATGCCGCCTGGTTAGTCCTGTTACCAATTTTGAACTGCATTTAGGCCACTTTATTATTTGGGCCTAGATCTGTGTTTCCTCCTCATCCTGCCCATTGCCCAGCCACTGCTAGATTAGCCCGCTGGTACATTGACCCTGACCACTACATTCCCCTTGCACTCTACACAGCCTGAATCTGACCCTGCTGAAAGTCTGGTTCCCCTTCCCGCATACTATACCACCTTACACAGGGACAAAGAGGAAGGTGTAGGTGAAAGTGCAGGTTCCTTCATCAGGTGGGGGGCCCACTCGTTGGCGACGTCACTTGCACAGGGCCCCTCATAGTACGCAAAAGTGTCGCTGCCGGTGGGAGGCGCCCCCGCCGTGCAAACACACCGCCGTACTGTGAGGGGCCCTGTGCCAGTGCCAATGCGAACGAGTGGGACCCCCTGCTTGCTCAGGATCACAGCACTTGCAACGTTGCAATACTTACCTCTAACTGCTCCACTGCCGTGACGTAGTGCACGTTTCCTGGGCCCACTAAAAACTTAAACCAGCCCTACCCCCCACAGCTTTAGCCAAATGACCCCCCCAATTTTCAATGGCTACCTATTATTGTAAGGTAAATTAAGATTGACAAGCTTAAGTAACAAGAATTGATGTTTTTGGCATTAAAATGGGCACTGTAGGTGTTTTCCTGGCCTCCATTCCCTGCCGACTATGCTTCCCCATTGACTTGCATTGGGTTTCGTGTTTCGGCCGAACAACGACCCCGACTTTTCAAGAAGATCGGCCGATTTCACTCGACTCGACTTTTGACAAAGTCGGGTTTCCCAAAACCCGACTCGACCCAAAAAAAGTAAAAGTCGCTCAACCCTAATTGGCCTGGCTTGTTTTGACTATTCTGCGGCCATCTATTGGTGGCCTCGCCGCTGCATTGAAGGTCTGGTCTTGCAGTGTGCAGTCCTTCCTCGACTCTATTGCCACTTAGCGGAGCTTGCATTTACCTGCATTGCAGTGGCATGACAGGAACGTGGGGGGAGAAATAAATACAAGTGGTTCCTCCTTTGTAAAGAAAAAGGTTCCTCCTTTTCACCAAATATTTTCATTTGCCAAGAGGAACTATGATATCGGTAATTATTGGTAATTAAGTGAGTCTTCAGGAAATTGAGCTACAGTGGGTACGGAAAGTGTTCAGACGCCTTTAAATTTTTCACTCTTTGTTTTATTGCAGCCATTTGGTAAATTCAAAAAAGTTCATTTTTTTCTCATTAATGTACACTCTGCACCCCATCTTGACAGAAAAAAAGCAGAAATGTAGAAATTTTTGCATACTTATTAAAAAGGAAAAACTGAAATATCACATGGCGAGAAGTATTCAGACACTTTGCTCAGACACTCATATTTAACCCCTTCATGACATGCGCTGTACTAGTACTGCGCTGCGGGCACTGCATTTGTGCCAGCCGCAGTACTAGTACGGCGCACCGATCACCACGTTCTCGCACTGAGCGCCGCGGTGATCGGGTGCGGGTGTCAGCTGTATATGACAGCTGACACCCCACAGCAATGCCCACGATCGGCGCTAGCGCCAATCGCGGGCATTTAATCCCTCTGATGCCGCTGTCAATAGTGACAGCGGCATAGAGGGGGATCGCGCAGGGACAGGGGCTCCCTGCGCTCTCCCACCGGAGCAACGCGATGCGATCGCATTGCTCCGGTGATCCGGAAGGAGTCCCTGGATCCAAGATGGCCGCGGGACTCCTTGCGGGTCATGAAGTGACGTGGCTAGCCGGCGCTTGCTGAGAGCAGGCGCCGGAAAGCCTCCTGCACTTTGTGTCAGATCACTGATCTGACACAGTGCTGTGCACAGTGTCAGATCAGCGATCTGATCTAATATAGTGATGTCCCATGCTGGGTAGAAAGTGAAAAAAAAAATAGAATGTATAAAAAAAAAATAATTCCCAAATAAAGGAAAAAAAAAAATTCCCAATAAATCTATTTATGTGAATTAAAAAAAACAATAAAAGTACACATATTTGGTATCGCCGCGAACATAACGACCCGCTCTATAAAACTATCACACTAGTTAACCCCTTCAGTGAACACCGCAAAAAAAATAAATAAAAAACAAGACAAAAAACAACGCTTAATTATCATACAGGCGCCTCCCAATAATCGGAATAAAAAGCGATCAAAAAATGTCATGTGCCCGAAAATGGTATCAATAAAAATTTCAACTCGTCCCGCAAAAAACAAGTCCTCAGATGACTCTGTGGACCAAAATATGGATAAATTATAGCTCTCAAAATGTGGTGATGCAAAAACTATTTTTTGTAATAAAAAGCGTCTTTTAGTGTGTGACGGCTGCCAATCATAAAAATCCACCAAAAAAAGCTATAAAAGTAAATCAAACCCCTTTTCATCACCCCCTTAGTTAGGGAAAAATAATAAAATTTAAAAAAATGTATTTATTTCCATTTTCCCATTAGGGTTAGGGTTAGGGCTAGGGTTAGGGCTGGGGTTAGGGCTGGGGTTAGGGTTTCAGTTAGAATTAGGGGGTTTCCACTGTTTAGGCACAACAGGGGCTCTCCAAATGCGACATGGCGTCCGATCTCAATTCCAGCCAATTCTGCGTTGAAAAACGAAAACAGTGCTCCTTCCCTTCCGAGTTCTCCCGTGCGCCCAAACAGTGGTTCACCCCCACATATGGGGTATCAGTGTTCTCAGGACAAATTGGACAAATTTTTTTTTATGGTCCAATTTGTCCTGTTACCCTTGGGAAAATAAAAATTTGGGGGCTAAAATATCATTTTCGTGGAAAAAAATATATTTTTTATTTTCACGGCTCTGCGTTATAAACTGTAGTGACAACATATAAGGCACCAGCGCACTACAAATACCATAAGTCACATGCAAGAGGGGTGCAGAAGAGTGGTAATGTATATGGCCATAAGGAAAACACAGAAAAAGGACCACTCTGAAATACTGCACACCACACTAGGTATAAGAATATACAAAAAGGCAAACTTTATTGATGCAACAATAAAAACATTTAAAACAGGTGAATACACCAACACATCCCCACAAAGATCCAAAACAATACTGGTATCCCAATAGCAGCCAGTACCATGTAAAAGTGACACAAGTATAACGTCACATACCCTGCAAAAATTGCATAACTAGACAGTAAGTTAATATAATGGATGTAAATATCATAAGTGCATGAAAGTAATCCTGACTAGTTATGCCTTGCTTTTCTTTTTTTTTTATGAAAGTAATCCTGACTAGTTATGCCTTGTTTTCTTTTTTTTTTTTTATGAAAGTAATCCTGACTAGTTATGCCATAAACTGTAGTGAAACACTTGTTGGTTCAAAGTTCTCACAACACATCTAGATAACTTCCTTGGGGGGTCTAGTTTCCAATGTGGTGTCACTTGTGGGGGGTTTCTACTGCTTAGGTACATCAGGGGCTCTGCAAATGCAACATGATGCCTGCAGACCAATCCATCTAAGTCTGCATTTCAAACAGCACTCCTTCCCTTCCGAGCTCTGCCGTGCACCCAAACAGTGGTTCCCCCCCCCCATATATGGGGTATCAGCATACTCAGGACAAATTGGACAACAACTTTTGGGGTCCAATTTCTCCTGTTACCCTTGGGAAAAAAAATTGCGGGCTAAAACATCATTTTGTGGAAAGAAAAAATGATTTTTTTAATTTTCACGGCGCTACATTCTAAACTTTAGTGAAACAATTGGGGGTTAAAAGTGCTCACCACACATCTAGATAAGTTCCTTAGGAGGTCTTCTTTCCAAAATGGGGTCACTTGTGGGGGGTTTCCACTGTTAAGGCACGTCAGGGGCTCTCCAAACGCGACATGGGTTCCGATCTCAATTCCAGCCAATTTTGCATTGAAAAGTCAAACGGCGCTCCTTCCCTTCCGAGCTCTGCCATGCGCTCAAACAGTGGTTTATCCCCAAATATGAAGTATCAGCGTACTCAGGACAAATTGCAATAAAAATTGGCCCTGTCACTTAGGTGAAAACAGGCTTCAGGGTGAAGGGGTTAAGTCACATGCTGTCAATTTCCTTGTGATCCTCCTTGAGATGGTTCTACTCCTTCATTGGAGTTCAGCTGTGTTTAATTAATTTGATAGGACTTGATTTGTAAAGGCACACACCTGTCTATATACACTCACTGGCCACTTTATTAGGTACACCTGTCCAACTTCTTGTTAACACTTAATTTCTAATCAGCCAATCACATGGCGGCAACTCAGTGCATTTAGGCATGTAGACATGGTCAAGACAATCTCCTGCAGTTCAAACCGAGCATCAGTATGGGGAAGAAAGGTGATTTGAGTGCCTTTGAACGTGGCATGGTTGTTGGTGCCAGAAGGGCTGGTCTGAGTATTTCAGAAACTGCTGATCTACTGGGATTTTCACGCACAACCATCTCTAGGGTTTACAGAGAATGGCCCGAAAAAGAAAAAAAATCCAGTGAGCGGCAGTTCTGTGGGCGGAAATGCCTTGTTGATGCCAGAGGTCAGAGGAGAATGGGCAGACTGGTTCGAGCTGATAGAAAGGCAACAGTGACTCAAATCGCCACCCGTTACAACCAAGGTAGGCCTAAGAGCATCTCTGAACGCACAGTGCGTCGAACTTTGAGGCAGATGGGCTACAGCAGCAGAAGACCACACCGGGTACCACTCCTTTCAGCTAAGAACAGGAAACTGAGGCTACAATTTGCACAAGCTCATCGAAATTGGACAGTAGAAGATTGGAAAAACATTGCTTGGTCTGATGAGTCCCGATTTCTGCTGCGACATTCGGATGGTAGGGTCAGAATTTGGCGTAAACAACATGAAAGCATGGATCCATCCTGCCTTGTATGGAGCATCTTTGGGATGTGCAGCCGACAAATCTGCGGCAACTGTGTGATGCCATCATGTCAATATGGACCAAAATCTCTGAGGAATGCTTCCAGCACCTTGTTGAATCTATGCCACGAAGAATTGAGGCAGTTCTGAAGGCAAAAGGGGTCCAACCCGTTACTAGCATGGTGTACCTAATAAAGTGGCCGGTGAGTGTAAGACCTTACAGCTCACAGTGCATGTCAGACCAAATGTGAATCATGAGGTCAAAGGAACTGGCCAAGGTGCTCAGAGACAGAATTGTGGAAAGGCACAGATCTGTCCAAGGTTACAAAATAATTTTTGTAGTACACAAGGTTCCTAAGAGCACAGTGGCCTCCATAATTCTTAAATGGAAGAAGTTTGCGACCACCAGAAGTCTTCCTAGACCTGGCCATCCAGCCAAACTGAGGAATCGTGGGAGAAGGGCCTTGGTGAGAGAGGTAAAGAAGAACCCCAATATCACTGTGGCTGAGCTCCAGAGATGCAGTAGGGAGATGGGAAAAAGTAAACTATCATGGCAGCCCTCCACCAGTCGGGTCTTTATGGCAGAGTGGCACGACCGAAGCCTCTCCTCAGTGCAAGACATATGAAAGCCAGCATAAAGTTTGCAAAAAAAAACACATGAAGGACTCCCAGACTATGAGAAATAAGATTCTCTGGTCTGATGAGGCAAAGATAGATCTTTTTGGTGATAATTCTAAGCGATATGTGTGGAGAAAACCAGGCACTCCTCATCACTTGCCCAATACAATCCCAACAGTGAAACATGGTGGTGGCAGCATCATGCTATGGGGGTGTTTTTCAGCTGCAGGGACAGGATGGGAAACATGAATGCGGCCAAGTACAGAGGCATCCTGGATGAAAACGTCTCGCAGAGTGCTCTGGGCCTCAGACTTGGCCAAAGGTTCACCTTCCAACAAGACAATTACCCTAAGCACACAGCTAAAATAACAAAGGAGTGGCTTCACAACAACTCTGTGACTATTCTTGACTGGCCCAGCCAGATCCCTGACCTAAACCCAATTGAGCATCTCTGGAGAGGCTTGAAAATGGCTGTCAACCAACGTTCACCATCCATCCTGATGGAACTGGAGAAGATCTGCAAGGAAGAATGGCAGAGGATCCCCAAATCCAGGTGTGAAAAACTTGTTGCATCATTCCCAAGAAGACTCATGGATGTACTAGCTCAAAAGGGTGCTTCTACTCAATACTGATCAAAGGGTCTGTATAGGTATGACCATGTGAAATTTCTATATTTCTTTTTTTTTCAGTCAAGATGGGGTGCAGAGTGTAAATTAATGAGAAAAAAATGAACTTTTTTGAATATACCAAATGGCTGCAATGAAACAAAGAGTGAAAATTTTAAAGGGGTCTGAATACTTTCCGTACCCACTGTACTTCCTAAAAGGTACCAAGCATAAAGTCAGTGACTTTAGTCTTTTCTAGGTTTGATATTGTGGTAATATTTAGACCTGGTACTAAGAACATTAAAGCTGATTCCCTTTCCCAAAGTTTCTGTATATCTCAATCCAAGGAATCTGAACAGGTCCCCATTCTAGCCGAGAGTATAGTAGTGTCTTCTGTTCCCCTATATATTGTTGAGGAAATCTATAGGTCTCAAGCATTAGCCCCAGATTTCTCCTACCCAGAAATTGTACCTCCCCAGTTTCATCTACTTATCCTTCAGGAGACCCATGATTCTGTATTCTCAAGTCACCCTCAAATTAACAATATTATCCGACTGGTACACACGTGGTCAACATTGTTGGTACCCCTCATTTAATGACAGAAAAACTCACAATGGTCATCTGACAAAAGTAATAATAAATAAAAATCTATGAAAATGAACAAATGAAAGTCAGACATTGATTTTTAACCATGCTTCCACAAAATTTTAAAAAAATAAAACTCATGAAGTAGGCCTGGACAGAAATGAAGGTACCCTTAACTTAATATTTTGCTGCACAACCTTTTGAGGCAATCACTGCAATCAAACGATTCCTGTAACTGTCGATGAGACTTTCTGCACCTCTCGACAGGTATTTTGGCCCACTCTTCAAGAGCAAACTGCTCCAGTTGTCTCATGTTTGAAGGTTGCCTTTTCCAGACGGCATGTATCAGCTCTTTCCAAAGATGTTCAATAGGATTTAGGTCAGCGCTCATAGAAGGCCACTACAGAATAGTCCAATGTTTTCCTCTTAGCCATTCATGGGTGTTTTTTGCTGTGTGATTTGGGTCATAATCCTGTTGCAAGACCCATGACCTGCGACTGAGACCAAGCTTTTCTGCGCACTGGAGGCATTTTATACATAAGGCTCCACCCCAAACACTTACGCCTAGTCGGGCGAGACATAGCATGTGGGCAATTCTGGAGCTGCCACATCACCAGAGCTTGAGACATCCGACCACCAATAGGAAGATGCCACCTCACGGACATGCTCAGTAAGGTGATTTCTGGACTTAGACCCCAGAGGGTCCGGTTGCCAGTGTCTATCGCTGGTTACCATACACCTGGCTGGAGAGCCAGCAGTAACCAAATGAACAGCACAAGCCTGAGCAAGACGCTGGTACAGACATCTATGCTTAGCAGCACCTGCAGCGGCTGAAGCTGAATGGAGACTGCAGAGGCAGATAAGGCTTGAGATCTGTCCCGTGCAGTGGGAGAATCCTGACGCCTAACACATACTATTATTTTTAATAACACTACATATAATAGTATGTTATTTATGTTATTAAATATTTTACCACATTTTTTGCTTCAAATATTTTTTTCCCTATTTTCCCTATTTTCCACCTTTAAAATCTGGGTGCGTATTATAGTCCAAAAAATACAGTATCCTTGATTCCTGAATAGTGAGTAGGTCCTTGGATCACTAGAAAGGTTAAGGGCCTGAAGAAAGAGCTTGGGTGCTAGCTAGTAACATCCATTTGAATATTTTTATCAGGAATTCCATAGGTCACTTCCTAATAAGCCCGACCATAAGGGTTCAGATGCACCTTAGAAGAGGAAGGTTACTATGACATCCATCCTGTCTTGCTCTGCTTCCATCAGTGGTCTACATTACATCTTTGTCACAAGTGACAAAGAGTAACTGTTATGGTTTGGGATTATGTTGAGACTTATGGTACCCCTTTGACTCTGAGGTTGAAAATTTTTCTTTAGGTTTCTGCTGTTTATCCAGTGTCAAGGCACTGGCTATTTAAGATCCTGAATGCCTTTTCATATTGCCAATTATAATTCAGACTATAATCTGGTTTACACCTATCTATCCTATTCCATTTTGCTAGTAATCTCATGTTATTGAGCTTGGCCTGTTTTTTTACACTCCGTTACAATTCAGTCTGTGTTCTGGACATTTAGACTGTTTAATGCAGCTCCTAAGCCAGCCAACTCCACTGGTCAGGCTATTATTCACTGCCTTCATGACATATGTCACAGTGTCTATGCTCCTGCTGGGTGACTTGCTCCCTCTCCAGCCATTGAAATACAAATGTTGTCCACAGATTTTGCTTAATGGCATATCACAACAGCTGCCTAGTGGACCAATTATTTTACATATTCAGTAGCCAATTTGCATACAATGTGCCCATACTAAACTCTTGGATGCCTTTTGGACTTTCTCAGAGTGCCTAGCTCCTCTGATTCTCTAACATCACTCCATTACCATATAGAAACTCCTTCCTTGACTATTCTCCACTGTTCAGCACCTACTCATGGCTGCAACCCAGGGGTCTCAGCAGTGAAAACAATATTTCTGTATCAGTGTGAAAAAGTGAATGCAAATGAATTGAGTCCTTGAGAGTTGCTAAATAAAGTGCTTCACACCAAGACTGGTCGTTGAGTACTTTTTAAGATGATGGATTAGGTTACACTGTCTAAAAATGCAGAGCGGGGAGATCCTAACTAGCTAAACTAGCACTGTATATGATGGAATTACAATACAGATTAGATTACAAAAAAAAAAAAATGTAACATTTGTGTAAAAAGTGTATGTCACATGTAGACATGTTGTGTGCACTTTTTACATGAATATGGAGACCCCTCTAACAAAACATGGTGATGGTATTTTTTGTATTTTTTTTAGAATTTTCAGAATACAGAACAACACCATACACAAACATAAATCATCAAAAGGACCAATAGAACAGCGAGGATGAGTATATCAAGTGGCCTAGTCCGTTTAATGACTGGCAAGGAGTCCTTGAGGATGATCATACATATGTCCATGGTAGGAAAGACATCAGATATCAGGCAACAGTCCATGTATCAGGGTAAATTATAAAGGGAAAAACAACATACATTTAGAACAACATAAACAAAGCGGATAAGTAATCCAGGGGATCATGAACGAGGTCCCCTAAGTAACTACAGGGGTGAGACCATTAGAACAATTGAAGCAAATGAAAAACATGACGAAAGGACGGTAGAAAGTCAGGAGTATCATGAAGGCAAAAGTGAAAATGATATATATTGGTTAGAGCTCGGGTCCATTACACTGCGGCATTAGTGATTTAGGCTAGTTTCACATTTGCACTAGAATCCGCAGCGTTTAATCCACAACCGCAAATGCAGGAAAAACGGCAGCGTTTTTTAGATGCATAAGATAACGCATGCGGTTAAAAAAACGTGGCATTTTCACGCTTTTCCATGCGTTTTGCATGCGTTAGCATTTTCCGTGTGCATGGTGGAAAATTTAACAGGAGAAAACTCTAGATAACCAGACAACGTCAATGGGACTACAGTGGGCGTGTATTATGGGATATCTATATATAGACCCTTGGACTGCAGAAACCTTAACAGTTTGCTACTGCATCCTGTGTCATGACGGACCTTCGCATGGAGAGCTTTTATTTCAACCTGGATTTGAGCATCAAGCTGTTTGTTGCCTCTGCGTTTGCTTGGCAGCAACAAAGAAATCGAGAAAGACAGAGAAGGACACGGCGTCGGCGTTTTTGGAGACACCCCATTATTGAACTCCTGGAGAGCCATGGAGCCCATCACACGCTATATGGCGAGCTTAATGCTAACCCGGACAAATTCCTGGAATATACTTGGATGTCTCAAGAGTCTGCTATCTCTGGCTGATGACTGGTGTATCTGTGGTGTCAAAATCCTTGCTTTGCAGGCAAACGTTGCATTGTTCTGTCTGCTAGACTTAGTCTACTCAGTATTTAGTGTTTTCAAAAATTAAAAAAAATAAAAATGTATACAGTCTTATCTTCGTTAGACGCCTGGTGTATCTGTGGTGTCAAAATCTTCGCTTCGCAGGCATACGTTGCATTGCTCTGTCTGCTTGTCTTGGTCTACTCAGTATTTAGTGTTTTCTAAAATTGCAAAAAAAAACAAAAAAAAATGTATGCAGTCTGTTATCTCCGTCAGACGCCTGGTGTTTCCGTTGTGTAAAAATCTTTGCTTCACAGGCATATGTTGTATTTTTTTGTCTGCTAGCCTTGGTCTACTCATTTTTTGTTTAAAAAATATATTTAAAAAAACCCATATATTTTAACTGTCTTATCTTTGTCAGACGCTCGGTGTATCTGTGGTCTGTAAATACTTGCTTTTCAAGCATACTGAACACATATAATTTTTCTAATTTTTTTGTATTGAGCTTTTCAAATATTTCAGTAGTCCATTTAAAATGGGCAAGGCAAGAGGCATGGGATGGGGAAGTGGACGTGATGCTGATGGTGCATGCAGAGGACGAGGCCATGGCCAACCTGAAAAAGAGCCGGACCATAACAAAGACCCACATCTTCGCGCTCAACCTTCCTGTTTTTAGGGGACCACAGCACACCACTATTGAAGCTAGAGCAGTGTGAAACAGTTGTTGGTTGGATAGCAGATAATGCTTCCAGTCACTTAGCCGCCACCACCACCACCACCATGTTTTCCACACGGTCAAGTCTGTGTAGCCGTGAGTGTGGACTGGATATTACTCACCCTGATCGACCTTCCTCTTACCATGCCGGGTGCCCTGAGACAACTGATCCCACGCTTGGACACTCCAAAGAGATGTTCAGTTTTCCCTTTAAAGATTCCGGACTCTTGGCTGGTCAACTTGAAGTGGGACCAGATGAGGTCGCATGTAGCGATGCCCAAAGATTTGAACAGCCACGGTCACATGAAGACTATGGTGGAAAAGTGTCACAAGAGGTGGATGATGATGAGACAATTGCAAGAAAGTCAGGAGGAGGAGCAGGGTGCAGATGTAGAAGACGAGGTGGTGGATGACATAGTGACTGACCTAACCTGGATGGAGGACATGCAGAGCGAGGGCAGCAGCACACATGGGGAAGGAGGCATATCCTCCCAACAGGCAGGAAGAAGCAGTGTGGTGGCTACAGACAGAAGGCGTGCATCTGTTCACTGTAACACCAACATGACGGAAGTTGCCATTCCAACTGTTAGATCTTCCCGAGTCTGGTTATTTTTTTAAGACTCTGCCGATAACCACAAACAGGCTAATTACAGCACCTGCCATGCCCGCATCAGCAGGGGTAGCAAAACTACCAGCCTGACCACCACCAGCATGATTAGGCATATGGCAACAAAGCACCCGACTTTGTGGGCCGAACCTCAGGCTCCAGGATCACTGTCAGGTGATCCACTGCTTCTTCCACTGTTTTATGTGCAAGCCAATCCCCAGTACACCATGCCTGTGAAGATGCCTTGGGCCCTGCACCTGTTGTTGCCCACAGTCAACCAGCACCATCATCAAGCCCATCCACATCCTTGTCAGCCTTTAGTTGTCTATATGCAGCACCCCAGAGTCCTGGTCGTTGCAGTAACGTCGCTCTGCCGCTAAGGGGAGTGATGGTACGTCAGATTGCACTAAAAGAGTTTACCTGACCAGGTATCACAGTCACACATTACACTTCACACTCTGGCCACCAGGGGGAGCAAAGGGTTCTATGTATTTGGCCACTCCTCACACTCTGGTAAAACTGGGGGTTGGATAGGAAGTTAGGGAGAAGCTAACTGGGTTTTGCCCAGGTAACATCTAGTGAGAGTAGAGCGTTACTTGGGAAGATTCAGGGGGGTCCTTGTCAGGGGTGGGATCCTGACAGAGGCCTAGCAAAAGGACAGATCGTTACGGAGCCATGCCTGCACCTCATTGCGGCGGCATCATAAGAAAGGACATGAAGCGAGGTATATTGTGGAGAAGTGAGAAACGAGATCACAGAACAAAGGCGATAGAACCAGAAGGAGTCGTGCCCCAAGATCGGCAACATCCTTCTGAGGCGCGCAGCCGGCGGCCGGAACGCCGAGGAAGTAATAGACTCTACGCATTACTTTGAACTACGGCAGGGCAGTTAACTTTAGGTTGGCTGTCTCACCTTTTACACCTAATGAAGACAACGGAGGCAATTGTGGGAGAGGGGCATCTCTAGGGTCCCTATAAAATAACTCCAGGCCTACCCCGTCATACGGGTGTGTCCTATCCATATCATCTGGGGGACGGAGAGAAAGAACAGAAACATACATGACAGTTGTGAGGACTATCCCATGGTGCTCAGCAGGGAAGTACTACAACACCCAGGCGCTAGTAGGTAGGCTACTGATTTGCACCTGCAAAGGGAGCTCTGGATGTGCCTTCGGACCGGCCGGTCTCAGCCAGCCCTGTTAGCAGTGCTCTGGATTGCGGATGCCGAAGCCTTCAGTAAAGAGGTAAAGAGACTGCAACCCTGTGTCCTCATCATTTACTGCAACCTACACCATCACCTACTCCTTTTATTGGGCACCCCTTAGCAGGGCCACGGACCGGGTCAGGCCACCGTGACATCCCCAGAACCGAGAGACCCGGTACCGAGTACCCCGCTGGCCTGCGTCTGGGGGCCGCTCCATATACCCCAGTCATTGGAACGCAAGCGGGAATACCCAGCCAATGCCCCACAGGCCACAGTACTAAATTCTCACATTTCTCGTCTGCTTGCTCTCAAAATGTTGCCTTTTCGGCTTGTTGAGACAGAAGCTTTCCACAACCTGATGGCAGCGGTCATCCCAAGGTACTCGGTCCTCAGTCACCACTATTACTTCCAGTGTGCTGTACCAGCATTACATCAGCATGTGTCCCACAACATTAACCGTGCTCTTAACAATGTTGTTACTGGTAAAGTCCACCTAACCACAGACACGTGGACAAGTGCTTGTGGGCAGGGATGGTACATCTCACTAACAGCATACTGGGTTAACATAGTGGAAGCTGGGACCCAGATGGATCTTGGGATGGAACACATCCTCCCCACGCCAAGGATTGCAGGCCCTATGTTAATTAGGGTTGCCCCCACAGTCTACAAATCCTGCACCTCCTCCTCCACCCTCCTCTTCAGCCTCCATCTCTGAAATGAACACATCAGTCTGAAGCTGGAAGCACTGCAGCACTGCCTCAGCCAAGCCGCAACAGGCTGTGCTGAAGCTAATCTGCTTAGGTGACAAACCGCACAATGCTGAAGAATTGTGGACAACGCTAGAAATAGCAGTCAGACATTTGGATGACACCGCTGAACCTACAGCCAGGCATGGTCATATATGACAATGGCCAAAACCTGGTGGCGGCTCTGTCTGCCCATTTTAGAAAGTCAGCTACAGCTTCAGCTGCCCTTGCCATGCTTCATCAGCATTTGCAGCTTCCGGCTCACCTACTGGTGTGTGATGTCCCCACGCATTGGAACTCTACACTGCATATGTTGGAAAGGATTTGTGAGCAGAAGAGGGCAGTTGTTGACTATCAGCATCAACAAGGCTATTGATATTCAGTTCAGACTCCACACATAAGATCTCAGGAGTGGACATGGATGTCAGACATATGTACCAAGCTCCAAAACTTTGAGGACTGCACCAAGATGGTGAGCGGCGATGACGCCATAATTAGCATTACCATCCCGCTTCTCTGCATTCTGGAAACCTTTCTGTTTACAATTAAAGAGGATGTATTGCAGGCAGAGCACGATGACATGGAGCAAGGAACCATACATGGTGATTACCCTCAGCCCAGCCTCATGTTGTCCCATCGTGGATTGGTAGACAATGAGAAGGAGGAGGAAAAACAGGAATTACTTTCATGCGCTATAGATGGTACTACAAGCATAGCTGTCATACCATCTGTTCAGCAGGGATGGCCTGAGGAAAGGGAGGAGGAGGAGGATGAGGAGGACAGCATGGTCAGTCATCCTGTTGGTGAGGACACAGAAGTCTTGCCTGTTAGCAGTCTGGCACGCATGGCTGACTTTAGGTTGCACTGCGTTACCCGTGACCATCACATTATTAAAATTTTTGGTGGCACTCATTACTAGTTGGTGACACTTCTAGACCCATGCTACAAGGAGAACTTTCAATCTCTTCTTCCAGAGGCAGACAGATGTACTAAAATGTTTCAGTACCAGAGGGCCCTTGTAGCGGAATTACTTAAAAAATTTTCATGTGAGAACGCTGGCAGCAGACGTCAGAGTTTGTTGTAAAACCATGGAGTCCAAGCAAGAGAGACAGAAGTACAATGCAGCTCAGGCAGGGGAACAATGGCAAAGTTCTGGGACAGTTTTCTCAAACCCTCCCATCTTGCCTGCACAGAGGAAAGGGGTGCTGTAACAAGAAATGCAATGTTTGGGAAGATGCTGAGGTAGTACCTTGCAGATCGTACAAACATCCTCCGTGATTCCTCTGTGCCTTTTAATTACTGGGTATCCAATCTGGACACGTGGCATGAACTGGCTCTCTACGCCTTGGAGGTCCTGGCCTGCCCTGCTGCTAGTGTTCGGTCAGAGCTGATTTGTAGTGCCGCTGGTGGAATTATAACAGATAAGCGCATCCGCCTGTCAATTGACAATGCTGACAGGCTGACTCTTATAAAAATGAACAAGGGCAGGATTGGGCAAGACTTCTGTACTGTATGACAACAGCGAAACATAACCTAAAATGCATTGTTTTTTTGTGGTGGTATATTGTCATGCAACTCTTCACAACCACACATGGATATACGCCTCCTGATTTGGTCTGTTTGGTGTTATCCTCCTCCTTATCCTCATTGTCATAATCCACAACCACTAGAACCCCAGGGTGAACATATTAAGTGATGCAAAAGTCACTCGATTTTTTGTGCAAGGGTGTTTTTATGATGCATGTTCCTAATTTTAAACCCCCCCAGGGGGAAATATCATAAAAATGAGATGTATGTATATTCTTACCATTTATTCTTATATTTTCCATTTTTTACTATCTCTGGGCCATCCTCTTATGACCTAGTATATACCTCTCCAATATAAAAATATTGAAATACTTTTGTATTATATTTTTATTTATATCCCTGTCTCTGAGCTGTTGCTAGGAACCAAGATATCTCGGTGGACACATTCTGTCATCATATCTATGGACCTGTGTTTGCCCCTTCCTTTTGTTATTTGCTTTCATAGGTGGATTATTCATTTGTTTTATTTGAGTATGATTGATCATTATTAGGTCTCCTCATTCTCCGCCACTAGATCACCAGGGTTAAAGTGTTCTGTGCTGCTACAGCCAGTCCAGTTTTTGGCAAGGGCGTCTATGATGCCCATAGAATCTTTTTAACAAATGTACCCCCACATGGGGAAATGTTTGTTAGCCCATGCACTTTGTGTATGGGCATTATAAGTCTAGGAGACACACTCCTTTACATTGGGCCTAGTTTTTAATGAGGCCTTCATCAATGTCTCCTCATTCTCCACCACTAGATCACCAGGGTTAACGTGTCCTGTGCTGCCACAGCCAGTTCAATTTTTGGAAAGGGTGTCTATGATGCCCATAGAATCTTTTTTAAAAATGTACCCCCACGGGAAAATGTTTGTCAGCCCATGCACTTCGTGTATTGGCATTACAAGTCTAGGAGACCTGCTCCTTTACATTGGGTCTAGTTTTTAATGAGGCCCTTATCAATGTCTCCTCATTCTCCACTACTAGAACACCAGGTTGAATGTATTCCGGGATGCCAAAGTCACTCAAATTTTGTGCAAGGGTGTTTTTATGATGCCTGTTACTAATTTGAAACCAAAACAAATGTTACTCACCCAGGGGGAAATGTCATAAAAATGAGATGTATGTACAGTTAGGTCCATATATATTTGGACAGAGACAACATTTTTCTAATTTTGGTTATAGACATTACCACAATGAATTTTAAACAAAACAATTCAGATGCAGTTGAAGTTCAGACTTTCGCCTTTCATTTGAGGGTATCCACATTAAAATTGGATGAAGGGTTTAGGAGTTTCAGCTCCTTAACATATGCCACCCTGTTTTTAAAGGGACCAAAAGTAATTGGACAATTGACTCCAAGGCTATTTCATGGACTAGTGTGGGCAATCCCTTCGTCATGTCATTCTAAATTAAGCAGATAAAAGGCCTGGAGTTGATTTGAGGTGTGGTGCTTACATTTGGAAGGTTTTGCTGTGAAGTAAACATGCGGTCAAAGGAGCTCTCCATGCAGGTAAAACAAGCCATCCTTAAGCATCGAAAACAGAGAAAACCCATCCGAGAAATTGCTACAATATTAGGAGTGGCAAAATCTACAGTTTGGTACATCCTGAGAAAGAAAGAAAGCACTGGTGAACTCATCAATGCAAAAAGACCTGGGTGCCCACAGAAGACAACAGTGGTGGATGATCGCAGAATAATCTCCATGGTGAAGAGAAACCCCTTCACAACAGCCAACCAAGTGAACAACACTCTCCAGAAGGTAGGCGTATCAATATCCAAATCTACCATAAAGAGAAAACTGCATGAAAGTAAATACAGAGGTCTCACTACACGGTGCAAGACACTCATAAGCATCAAGAATAAAAAGGCAAGACTGGACTTTGCATAAAATCATCTAAATAAGCCAGCACAGTTCTGGAAGAACATTCTTTGGACAGATGAAACCAAGATCAACCTCTACCAGAATGATGGATAGGAAAAAGTATGGCGAAGGCATGGCACAGCTCATGATCCAAAGCATACCACATCATCTGTAAAACACGGCGGAGGCAGTGTGATGGCTTGGGCATGCATGGCTGCCAGTGGCACTGGGTCACTAGTGTTTATTGATGATGTGACACAGGACAGAAGCAGCCGAACGAATTCTGAGGTATTCAGAGCCATACTGTGTGCTCAGATCCAGCCAAATTGATTGGTCGTCGTTTCATACTACAGATGGACAATGACCCAAAACATAAAGCCAAAGCAACCCAGGATTTTATTACAGCAAAGAAGTGGAATATTCTTGAATGGCCAAGTCAGTCACCTGATCTCAACCCAACTGAGCATGCATTTCACTTGTTAAAGACTAAACTTCAGACAGAAAGGCCCACAAACAAACAGCGACTGAAAACCACCGCAATGAAGGCCTGGCAGAGCATCAAAAAGGAGGAAACATAGCGTCTGGTGATGTCCATGAGTTCAAGACTTCAGGCAGTCATTGCCAACAAAGGGTTTTCAACCAAGTACTAGAAAAGAACATTTTATTTAAAATTATTGAATCTGTCCAATTACTTTTGGTCCCTTTAAAAACAGGGTGGCACATGTTAATGAGCTGAGACTCCTAAACCCTTCATCCAATTTTAATGTGGATACCCTCAAATGAAAGCTGAAAGTCTGAACTTCAACTGCATCTGAATTGTTTTGTTTAAAATTCATTGTGGTAATGTTTATAACCAAAATTAGAAAAATGTTGTCTCTGTCCAAATATATATGGACCTAACTGTATATTCTTCCCATTTATTCCTATATTTTCCATTTTTCCTATCTCTGGACAGTCCTCTAATGAGGTAGGATATACCTCTACAATAGAAAATTATTCTAAGACTTTTATATTATATTTTTATTTATAGCCCTGTCTCTGAGCTGTTGCTAGGGACAAACATTAGGGTTGAGCAAAACGGATAGGACAAATTCAAAAATCGCCGACTTTCGGCAAAGTCGGGTTTCATGAAACCCGACCTGATCCTAGTATGGGATTGGCCATGAGGTAGGCGATCTTCACGCCAAAGGCGCGTTTTGTATGACGCATTCAGCGCCATTTCTCAGCCAATGAAGGAGGACGCAGAGTGTGGACAGCATGATGACATAGGTCTCGGTCCCCACCATCTTATAGAAGGGAATGACAGTGATTGGCTTGCTTTCTGCGGCGTCACAGGGGCTATAAAGGGGCGTGCACGCCGACCGCCATCTTACTTCTGCCGATCTTAGCATAGGGAGAGGTTGCTGCAGCTTCGTCAGAAGAAGGGACATAGTTAGGGAGGGAAGATTAACCCCCAAACCGCTTGTGCTGTAGCGATTTCCACTGTCCAACACCACCTTTGTTTTGCAGGGACAGTGGAGGCTATATCTTTGTGCATCAGCTCTGTAGCTTATTAGGCTTGATAGCTGCATTGCTGTTTGCACCTCTTCTGTGCAAACCAACTGCTTTTTTAAAAGCAAAAATCCTGTTGCTCCTCTCTGCACAGTTATCTTGTTTATTTGTCCACACTTTTGTGTGCACCAGTTCTTTTTATTACTGCCATACTTGTCCTGAGATCATTGTAGGGAGATTGAAATTGTACTACAGTCCTTGTATTTTTTCATATATCAGCCAGACACTTGCTGCCACTTACAGTACATTGCGTTGTTTTATACACTGTGCCTGAGTTTGGGTTCAGTCTCCCCCTAAAAAAAAGTGACATTCGAATTCTCACAAAGTGGATATACCTCAGTCCTCTTAGTTTGTCGTATATCAGCCAGCCACTTGCTGCCACTCACATTGCGTTGTTTTATACACTGGGCCTGAGTTTGGGTTCAGTCTCCCCCCAAAAAAAGGGAGATTCAAATTCTCACAAAGTGGATATGCAGCGCCCCAGAGTCCTGGTCGTTGCAGTACTATTGCTCCGCCGCTAAGGGGGGCTATGGTACGTCTGATGGCACTGAAGGAGTTCATCTGACCAAGTATCACAGACACCAATACATTTCACAGTCTGGCCTCCAGGGGGAGCTAAGGGTTCTATTTATTAGGCCACTCCTCACAATCTGGTAAAACTGGGGGTTAGGCAGGAAGTTAGAAAGAAAGCTGACTGGGTTGGAACCAGGCAACACCTTGTGGCAGAGGGTGTTGTAGGGGAAGATTCGGAGGGGTCCCTGTCAGGGGTGGGATCCTGACAGAGGCCTAGCAACCAGAGAGAACGTTACGGGACCGCGCCTGCACGATATAGCGGCGGTACCCCAAGAAAGGACAAGAAGCGAGGTTTATTGTGCTGAGTGAGAAACGAGATCAACGCAACAAGGAGAATACCAGTAGGAGTCGTGCTGTAAGACGAGGCAACATCCTATTGAGGCACATAACCGGTGGCCGGAACGCCGAGGAAGTATAGAGCTCCAAGCCAAACTTCAAACCTACGGCAGGACAGTCAGTTACAGGCGGGCTGTCTCACCCAGACCCAGGAAGACACAGGGGGGTAACAACAGGAGTGGGGCGACGCTGGAGTCCTGGAAGAGCTCCGAGCCTCCCCGTCATACGGGTGCGTCCTAACCATAAGATCAGGGGGAAGTAGAGGGAGAACATCAGAATCGAGTTGTGAAGGAACACGAGAAACAGACACAACAGTTGTGGGTACTATCCCGTAAGCACAGCAGGGGAGGACCACAACACACAAGCGCAGGAAGGTAGGCACAGATTTCCACCTGCAAAGGGAACTCCGGAGGTGCCATCGGACCGGCCGGACTTGCGCAGCCCGGTTCACTGTATTCCCGATTGAGGACTCAGAAGCCTTCAGTAAAGAGGTAAAGAGACTGCAACCTGGTGTCCTCGTTATTGACCGCGACCGGCACTACACCGCACCATAACATCAGCACCATACCACCACCTTTCATTGTGTGCCCCTCAGCAGGGTCACGGACCGGGCCTAGCCACCATGACAAACCCATGAGCAGAGACTCAGAGGCCCGTTACCGGGTACCCCTCGGCCCTGCGGCAGTGGGGGCGCTGCAGATATACCTCAGTCCTCTTAGTTTGTCGTATATCAGCCAGCCACTTGCTGCCACTCACATTGCGTTGTTTTATACACTGGGCCTGAGTTTGGGTTCAGTCTCCCACCCCAAAAAAGTGAGATTCAAATTCTCACAAAGTGGATATACCTCAGGCCTCTTAGTTTGTCGTATATCAGCCAGCCACTTGCTGTCACTCACATTGCGTTCTTTTATACACTGGGCCTGAGTTTGGGTTCAGTCTCCCCCCAAAAAGAGTGAGATTGAAATTCTCACAAAGTGGATATACCTCAGTCCTCTTAGTTTGTCGTATATCAGCCAGCCACTTGCTGCCACTCACATTGCGTTGTTTTATACACTGGGCCTGAGTTTGGGTTCAGTCTCCTTCAGTCTCCCCCCCAAAAAAAAATTAGATTCAAATTCTCACAAAGTGGATATACCTCAGTCCTCTTAGTTTGTCGTATATCAGCCAGCCACTCATTGCCACTCACATTGCGTTGTTTTATACACTGGGCCTGAGTTTGGGTTCAGTCTCCCCCCAAAAAGAGTGAGATTGAAATTCTCACACAGTGGATATACCTCAGTCCTCTTAGTTTGTCGTATATCAGCCAGCCACTTGCTGCCACTCACATTGCGTTGTTTTATACACTGGGCCTGAGTTTGGGTTCAGTCTCCCCCAAAAAAATGTGAGATTGAAATTCTCACAAAGTGGATATACCTCAGTCCTCTTAGTTTGTCATTTATTAGCCAGCCACTTACTGCCACTCACATTGCGTTGTTTTATACACTGGGCCTGAGTTTGGGATCTGTGTCCAAAAAAAAAAGTGAGATTGAAATTCTCACAAAGTGGATATACCTCAGTCCTCTTAGTTTGTCGTATATCAGCCAGCCACTTGCTGCCACTCACTTTGCGTTGTTTTATACACTGAACCTGAGTTTGGGTTCAGTCTCCCCCCAAAAAAAGTGAGATTGAAATTCTCACAAAGTGGATATACCTCGGGCCTCTTAGTTTGTCGTATATCAGCCAGCCACATTCTGCCACTTACATTGTGTTGTGTTATACACTGGGCCTGAGTTGTGGTGTAGTCTCCCCCCCAAAAAAGGGAGATTCAAATTGTCACAAAGTGGATATACGTCAGTTCTGTTAGTTTGTCGTATATCAGCCAGCCACGTTCTGCCACTTACATTGTGTTGTGTTATTCACTGGGCCTGAGTTGTGGTGCTGTCTCCCCCCCAAAAAAGGGAGATTCAAATTGTCACAAAGTGGATATATGTCAGTTCTGTTAGTTTGTCGTATATCAGCCAGCCACATTCTGCCACTTACATTGTGTTGTGTTATTCACTGGGCCCGAGTTGTGGTGCTGTCTCCCCAAATAAAAAGGGAGATTTAAATTCTCAACAAGTTTATATACACCTTCTACCTTGTTTTACTGTACCATATAATGGTTGTTATTTTGGTTACATTTTCCCAAAAATGAGGAAGTTTGGTGGAAGAGGCCGTGGGCGGTCGTTGCCAGCTGGTACTGATGGTGGTTGTGGTGGTGGTGGAGCATCTGGTGGTAGTGGGAAAAGCAAAATAGCACCTAAGGCTGGAGGTTTTGAGCCTGTGTCATCGTCTGGCCTCACAAGGCCTCGAAGGCTCCCTTATCTGGGAGTAGGAAAACAGCTTTTAATGCCGGAGCAGCAGGAAAAAGTTTTGGCTTTCCTTGCTGACTCAGCCTATAGCTCTTTCGCCTCCTCTTCAGAAAGTTCAAAATATAAAAGCAGCGAGTCATCAGTGGATGCTCCCGGTCAAGAGCAAGACGTTTCCTTGTGTCCTTCACCCAAACCAAAAGTGAAGGATGCGTCAGGCGACACCACAGGTTACTCCATGGAGCTCTTTACACATACCGTGCCTGGGTTAGAAAGGGAAATTGTTAACTGCCCATTACAAGATGAATCGGACATGGAGTGCACTGATGCACAGCCACAGCTAGATTATTATGCTGTTCCATTGACTCAGATCACTACATTGCCCTCGCAGTGTACTGAGCCAGAATCTGACCCTGATGAGACTATGGTGCCCCGTCCCGAACGCTATAGCACCTTACACGGTGACACAGAGGAAGGTGCACATGACATTGAAGAGGAGGTGATAGATGCCCCAGTTTTTCACCCAGATTGGCAGCCATTGGGGAAAGAGGGTGCCGCTGCCAGTAGCTCAGAAGCAGAGGAGGATGATCCGCAGCAGCCATCTACATCGCAACAGCTGTCATCTGGCAGGCCCGTATCAGGCCAAAAGCGTGTGTCAAAAAAAAAAACAGTTTTAGGACAGCGTGGCCCTCCGGTGAAAGTAGCACAGCGTGCAATGCCTGAAAAGGTATTCGATAGTAGGAAGAGTGCAGTGTGGCAATTTTTTAACCAAGATCAGAATGATCAGTCAACAGTTATCTGTAAGAAATGCTCAAAGCCCTTTAGCAGAGGGAAGAATCTTCAAAATTTAAATACAACGTGCATGCATAGACATTTAACCAGCATGCACTTGCAAGCCTGGACTAACTACCAAGCGTCACGTACCGTTGGTGCACCAGCTCAGAATGAAGGTAGTCAGCAACGCTACATTGCTTCCCTCACTGTAAGCCCACCGGTTAGGACACCACCAGCAGCAAATGTGGAGGTATGGTCGCAAGGCCAAAGCAGTCAGGGAATCACAAGGTTATTGGTAGGAAACATTGTATGTAGGCCAACATCAAGAATACCATCATCAACCCTCTCTCAATCCGCCATGTCCACCACCACCACCACCGCTAGTTCCACCATATGCAGCTCTCCAGTTCAGCTCACCCTACAAGAGACTCTCGCTAGGAAATGAAAGTACTCATCCTATCTAGACTAATCTCGTTAGAGATGATGCCCTACCGGTTGGTTGAAAGCAAAGCTTTCAAAGACCTGATGGCCTACGCAGTACCACGCTATGACCTACCCAGTTGGCACTTCTTTGCGAGAAAAGCCATCCCAGCCCTCCACCAGCATATCAAAGACTGCATTGTCCATGCACTGAGGCAATCAGTCAGTGGAAAGGTGCACCTCACAACAGATGCATGGACCAGTAGGCATGGCCAGGGACGTTACGGGTCCATCACGGCGCACTGGGTTAATGTGGTGGATGCAGGGTCCACTTGGGACAGCCATAGTGGGACAGTCCTGCCTAGCCCATGGTCTTGGAAACAATTGGCTGTAGGTGTTCGCCACCCCTCCTCCTCCTCCTCCTCCAGAAGTGAAAGCTCGTCCACAGAGCGCAGTTGCATGACCACTCCATCCGCAGCTGCCAGTGTTGCACACGAGGTGTCCCATTATCGAACAGCTAGCGGTAAGCGTCAGCAGGCTGTGACACACCGTGGAAGTACTGGCCGAGTACTTGCAGCAACAAACTCATTCATAACTGGGCAGTGTACATCTTGAGGCAGGCAAGGTAGTCAGTGATAACGGAAGGAATTTTATGGCTGCCATAGCCCTTTCAGAACTGAAACACATACTTTGTCTGGCTCACACCTTGAACCTGGTGGTGCAGTGCTTCCTGAAAAATTATCCGGGGTTACCAGCCCTGCTCCTGAAGGTGCGAAGACTTTGCTCGCACATCCGCCGGTCGCCCGTACACTCGAGCTGTATGCTGAACCATCAGCGATCGCTGAATCTTCCCCAGCACCGCCTAATAATCGACGTTGCAACAAGGTGGAACTCCACACTGCACATGCTTCAGAAGCTGTGCGAACAGAGGCGTGCTGTAATTTATTTGTGGGAGGATACACATACACGGGCAGGCACTTGGATGGCAGACATGGAGTTGTCTGGTGTGCAGTGGTCAAAGCTACAAGACCTCTGTCAAGTCCTTCAGTGTTTTGAGGAATGCACACGGCTGGTAAGTGCAGACGACGCCATCATAAGCATGAACATCCCACTAATGCGTCTGCTGATGCAAAGTTTGACGCATATTAAGGAGCAGCGTCTGCAGCCGAGGAGGAGGGAAGCCTTGATGACAGTCAGCCATTGTCTGCTCAGGGAACTCTCCTGGACGAGGTGGCGGACGAAGAGGAGGAGGAGGAGGATGATGGGATTGAATATTTATGGGAGGAGGATGCTTCTCAGGGGGCAATAGAAACTGGTGGCGTTGCAAGGTCAGGTACAGGGTTTTTGCGGGACACAAGTGATGTTGATTTGCCAGAAAGTGCTTCTCAACCCAGCACAAGCAGTGAATTGACACCTGGAACATTGGCCCACATGGCTGAGTATGCCTTGCGTATCCTAAAAAGGGACCCCCGCATTATCAAAATGATGACCGATGACGATTACTGGTTGGCCTGCCTCCTGGATCCACGATATAAAGGAAAATTACAAAATATCATGCCACATGAGAACCTTGAGCAAATATTGGCTACCAAACAAGCAACTCTTGTAGACCGTTTGGTTCAGGCATTCCCAGCACACAGCGGCGGTGATGGTTCTCACACGAGCCGTAGTGGGCAACATGGCAGAGGTGTTAGAGGTGCACAAATCTGAAGTGGCGTTGGACATAGGGGTTTTATGACCAGGTTGTGGAGTGATTTTGCAATGACCGCTGACACGACAGGTACTGCTGCATCGATTCAAAGTGACAGGAGACAGCATTTTTCCAGTATGGTTACGAACTACTTTTCCGCCCTTATCGATGTTCTCCCTCACAGGTCATTCCCCTTTGATTACTGGGCATCTAAAATAGACACCTGGCCTGAATTGGCAGAATATGCATTACAGGAGCTCGTTTGCCCTGCTGCTAGTGTGCTATCAGAAAAAGTATTCAGTGCTGCTGGTTCAATACTGACGGAAAAAAGGACACGTATGGCTGCCCAAAATGTTGATGATCTATCCTTCATTAAAATGAACCAATCATGGATTTCAAATTATTTTGCCCCACCTTCCCCTGCTGACACGTAGTTTGCCTGAAAAATGTCTTGCTTTTGGCCTCCTCTCACTGACTTCTCCAATTCCTCCATTTGCATCTGCTGAATGTCCACCATAGGCCATTATTGTATACCTCTCTAAATGGGCTGACTCCCCCCACAGGGCCGTGGTCACTACCTGGCGCAAACACCCGTGCGAGTGCCGTTTGCCTGGACAGGTGGGTGTGCCCACTCTTGGGCGACGGCACTGGCACAGGGTCCCTCATAGTACAATGAAGTGTCTCTGACAGTGGTGGTGCACAACCAACGTCAGACACACCGTCGTAATATGAGGGGCCCTTTGTCAGTACCGCCGCCCATGAGAGAGTATTCTCACCCCAGCTCGAAAAATGCTCTACCACTTGCAATACTTAAAGTAAAAGCAAGGAAAACAGAACAGGCAAAACCATGTATACCCTCTGCTCATGATAGCATAAATGCAGTATATGTAAGAGGTGGCTAACGCCTGTATATGGAATAATAGGACACACCAAATACTGCACAAGCAAAACCACAAGAAAAAATTGGTGCAACAGAGTCCAAAAAAATATACCAAAATCTTTATTAAATAAGAATATACAAAACAAGGAATCAGAAAATAGTAATGGGTTAAAATCTGCTTTCAGAATACACAGAGCACATGGAGACGAAACAAACTCCCCACGTCAGCAACCAGATACAATGCATTGGAAACAAAGGGCAACAGTGGCCCCTGCGCACTCCATAATAATAGTGCTTAGTAGCAACAGAGTAGTGACCAGAGCCCGCAAAAGTAAGGAGCCAAATGGCTCATAGCTACAGTATTAGCCCGAAGAAATGCCTGATCAGCTGATGACACGGGGAGAACATCCGCTCCAGGCCCACCCTGACGCGCGTTTTGGAGATGTCCTTCCTCAGGGGGCGTGTCATGACCTCACCGCAATTAGTTTATATAGTCACAGGGAATTATAGGTAGCCAATGCGCAAAAAGCCTGAGACATTTGGGCGCTCAGACCGGTGCCGGAAAGCACGGGCCCATGCAATCCGGCATCAGGCCGCGACCCGGAAGTAAGGGATAGGATAGTAACTAGTGTTGAGCGATACCTTCCGATATCGGAAAGTATCGGTATCGGAAAGTATCGGCCGATACCGTCAAAGTATCGGATCTAATCCGATACCGATACCCGATCCCAATGCAAGTCAATGGGACGAAAATATCGGAATTAAAATAAACCCTTTCTTAACTTGTAGGTTCATTCTACATGAAGGAAAACAACTAAGAATAATGTAGGATGTATTGGGGGAGGTGGCGGAGACATTAAAGGCACAGAGGTTTAGCCCAATCAAATAGAATAGCAGGATTTTTATTTTTTTTTATGACGTTCGGCGTTAGAAAGATTTTGACTATGTTATTTTTTTATTTTTTTATTTTGTCAGATATTGATGTTTCACTACTTCCACGCCCTTCACCTTCTTTTTTACTTCTCCCACACTTTCTTCTTCATTATCCTCATCATCAGCTTCTTTGACATCAACTTCTTCACCTTATTCATCTTCTTCTTCATCTTCTACCTATTATTTTTTTTGTTACATTGTTCATATTCTTTTTATTTTACTATTATCTTCTTCATATTCTATTTCTTCATCATATTCTTATTTGTGACAGGCATTCCCGTAGTTGTTATCTATAAAAGTTTGAAGATTACACCTTCCGTTCTGCCTGTCACAAAACAGTTACATTTGTCCGCGTTCAGTTTGGCCTGCAGCATCAGGCTTTATCCAGGGGCACCACGAGGAGGAACGGACTCACCCCCATACACTGCTTAGTCTTCTTCTGCTTATAATTTAGATAATATCTTTTGCTCTGATATTTAGTGTTATGCTTAATGTTCTTCTGCTCTTTGTTCTGCAGCCTCTTGTTCTTCTGCTTCTCGGTCTTCCAGGTCGTCGTCGTCTCCAGGGTCGTCGTCTCCGGGGTCGTCGTCATCGGGGTGGTCTTCAGGGTCATCGTCTCCAGGGTCGTCGTCATCACAGTGGTTGTCGTCTCTGGTGTCGTCGTCATCTTAGGGGTGGTCTTCCGGGTCATCGTGTTTAGTCTCTTGAACTTGGAAATGTAGCAGAAGGTACAAGAAGGCTGAGAAAATGCCGAGAAACAGCTGATGGAACTGGAACTCGGATGGCTACCCGAAGGTCCAAGAGCCAATGGAACTACCGAGGACCAGCTGACGTTACTGGAACCCGGTTACTAAGCAGGAGGTACCCGTGCCTGAAAGCACTACCAAGGACCACCTGACGTTGGTGGAACTCGGATACCCAGAGGGAGGCACCTAAGCCAAAGGCTCTGCCCGGAACCAGCTGACGGTACTGGAACCAGGATGGGGAGCAGAAGGTACAAGAGCAAAAGACACTGCAGAGAACCAGCTGACGGTGCTGGAACCCGGATGGGTAGCCGAAGGTCCAAGAGCCAATGGAACTACCGAGGACCAGCTGACGTTACTGAAACCCGGTTACTAAGCAGGAGGTACCCGTGCCTGAAAGCACTACCAAGGACCACCTGACGTTGGTGGAACTCGGATACCCAGAGGGAGGCACCTAAGCCAAAGGCTCTGCCCGGAACCAGCTGACGGTACTGGAACCAGGATGGGGAGCAGAAGGTACAAGAGCAAAAGACACTGCCGAGAACCAGCTGACGGTGCTGGAACCCGGATGGGTAGCCGAAGGTCCAAGAGCCAATGGAACTACCGAGGACCAGCTGACGTTACTGGAACCCGGTTACTAAGCAGGAGGTACCCGTGCCTGAAAGCACTACCAAGGACCACCTGACGTTGGTGGAACTCGGATACCCAGAGGGAGGCACCTAAGCCAAAGGCTCTGCCCGGAACCAGCTGACGGTACTGGAACCAGGATGGGGAGCAGAAGGTACAAGAGCAAAAGACACTGCCGAGAACCAGCTGACGGTGCTGGAACCCGGATGGGTAGCCGAAGGTCCAAGAGCCAATGGAACTACCGAGGACCAGCTGACGTTACTGGAACCCGGTTACTAAGCAGGAGGTACCCGTGCCTGAAAGCACTACCAAGGACCACCTGACGTTGGTGGAACTCGGATACCCAGAGGGAGGCACCTAAGCCAAAGGCTCTGCCCGGAACCAGCTGACGGTACTGGAACCAGGATGGGGAGCAGAAGGTACAAGAGCAAAAGACACTGCCGAGAACCAGCTGACGGTGCTGGAACCCGGATGGGTAGCCGAAGGTCCAAGAGCCAATGGAACTACCGAGGACCAGCTGACGTTACTGGAACCCGGTTACTAAGCAGGAGGTACCCGTGCCTGAAAGCACTACCAAGGACCACCTGACGTTGGTGGAACTCGGATACCCAGAGGGAGGCACCTAAGCCAAAGGCTCTGCCCGGAACCAGCTGACGGTACTGGAACCAGGATGGGGAGCAGAAGGTACAAGAGCAAAAGACACTGCAGAGAACCAGCTGACGGTGCTGGAACCCGGATGGGTAGCCGAAGGTCCAAGAGCCAATGGAACTACCGAGGACCAGCTGACGTTACTGGAACCCGGTTACTAAGCAGGAGGTACCCGTGCCTGAAAGCACTACCAAGGACCACCTGACGTTGGTGGAACTCGGATACCCAGAGGGAGGCACCTAAGCCAAAGGCTCTGCCCGGAACCAGCTGACGGTGCTGGAACCAGGATGGGGACCTATTCAAGCTTGTCTTCCTAGAGCCCCAACTAGCAGTGTTGGAGCAAAGGGTCAGCAGGAGGAGGAGAGGGAGCAGAGTGTAGGCCGAAGCCTGCACTGGCGGCAGCTTTGGGTCTGTTGTGTCTGCGTTGCAGTTGCAGGACACGTTGCCGGCTGCACAGCAGGGGAACAGCTGGCAGTGCTGAACCCCACTGACACATTGGCTGGTGTTTTACTCTGTGCAGCTAGCAGTACCGGGCCCCAACTGGCGGTGTTGGAGCCCGGGCTCTGCAGGGGGAGCAGAGTGTAGGCCGAAGCCTAATTGAACCAATTTCAAAGGTAACCTTTAACCCCACCTCAGGTGTTACAAAGTAGAAGAGCCACAGCTTATGCAGCAGTAGTGCTGCACAAGTCAAAGGTTGCTCTTTTAATTTTTCTCCTTGCACACGCTGTATGAAACACGTATAACATTTAGCCCTTTATACAGTCAAACTGTGTTGGAGGCGCGAGTTCCCTTCGTAATGAGACGCAGCACAGATGTCAAGAATCCCACCTTGGTGCTGGGTGCAGCCTCCTGAGCGTTGTTATTTGCTGTACAGGAGTCTGCGCTGTCGTGTTATCCCCTGGCCTAGCGCTGTTAGCGCTGCCCATCTTCTGACATCATTTAATGTCGGCCGGTGCGGTTCGCGATGACCATGAATCCCAGCCCCGCAGTGTCTTAACATTGTTAAAACACTGCGGGGCTGGGATTCATGGCCTGGCGCAGCACATATGTTCGCCTCTCACACTCGGGTCCTTACACCCGCTTCAGACTGTGCGGCGTCAGCTGATCCCTTATCGCATGCCACGGCCATGAAGCCGCACAGTCTGAAGAAGGCGGAAGGAGATGAGGGACAGGCGAACTGATGCACTGCTCATGCCCATCAATCACACCCTCGCAGTCCCAATAAATAAGACACCGAGGGGCGTTGTGTGGGTTAGGGCGGCCGCAGAGGCGCAGGCAGCCAAACAATGATGCCAGAAGACGGGCAGCGCTACCAAGGGGGTTGCAGCGTGTCATTACAAAGGAAAGTCACACCTCCGGGACGGTTAAATGGTCACACAGAGGACACATTTTAGACGTGTTTTCAGTTCCACATGTGCGAGGAGAATACGTTTATGAGCCACCTTGCACACATGCAGCATTACTGCTGTACAAGGTGGCTGTAAAACATACAAACGCCTGGGGGAGGGGGGACAGGTTCCCTTCAATTTCAGTTCTTGTGTCTGCGTGGCATTTGCAGGACATGATGCCGGCTACACAGCAGGGGAACAGCTGGCGGTGCTGAACCCCACTGACACATTGGCTGGTGTTTTTCTCTGTGCAGCTAGCAGTACCGGGCCCCAACTGGCGGTGTTAGAGCCCAGGGTCAGCAGGAGGAGGAGAGGGAGCAGAGTGTAGGCCGAAGCCTGCACTGGCGGCAGCTTTGGGTCTGTTGTGTCTGCGTGGCAGTTGCAGGACACGTTGCCGGCTGCACAGCAGGGGAACAGCTGGCGGTGCTGAACCCCACTGACACATTGGCTGGTGTTTTTCTCTGTGCAGCTAGCAGTACCGGGCCCCAACTGGCGGTGTTAGAGCCAAGGGTCAGCAGGAGGAGGAGAGGGAGCAGAGTGTAGGCCGAAGCCTGCACTGGCGGCAGCTTTGGGTCTGTTGTGTCTGCGTGGCAGTTGCAGGACACGTTGCCGGCTGCACAGCAGGGGAACAGCTGGCGGTGCTGAACCCCACTGACACATTGGCTGGTGTTTTTCTCTGTGCAGCTAGCAGTACCGGGCCCCAACTGGCGGTGTTGGAGCCCGGGCTCTGCAGGGGGAGCAGAGTGTAGGCCGAAGCCTAATTGAACCAATTTCAAAGGTAACCTTTAACCCCCCCTCAGGTGTTACAAAGTAGAAGAGCCACAGCTTATGCAGCAGTAGTGCTGCACAAGTCAAAGGTTGCTCTTTTAATTTTTCTCCTTGCACACGCTGAATGAAACACGTATAACATTTAGCCCTTTATACAGTCAAACTGTGTTGGAGGCACGAGTTCCCTTCGTAATGAGATGCAGCACAGATGTCAAGAATCCCACCTTGGTGCTGGGTGCAGCCTCCTGAGCGTTGTTATTTGCTGTACATGAGTCTGCGCTGTCGTGTTATCCCCTGGCCTAGCGCTGTTAGCGCTGCCCATCTTCTGACATCATTTAATGTCGGCCGGTGCGGTTCGCGATGACCATGAATCCCAGCCCCGCAGTGTCTTAACATTGTTAAAACACTGCGGGGCTGGGATTCATGGCCTGGCACAGCACATATGTTCGCCTCTCACACTCGGGTCCTTACACCCGCTTCAGACTGTGCGGCGTCAGCTGATCCCTTATCGCATGCCACGGCCATGAAGCCGCACAGTCTGAAGAAGGCGGAAGGAGATGAGGGACAGGCGAACTGATGCACTGCTCATGCCCATCAATCACACCCTCGCAGTCCCAATAAATAAGACACCGAGGGGCGTTGTGTGGGTCAGGGCGGCCGCAGAGGCGCAGGCAGCCAAACAATGATGCCAGAAGACGGGCAGCGCTACCAAGGGGGTTGCAGCGTGTCATTACAAAGGAAAGTCACACCTCCGGGATGGTTAAATGGTCACACAGAGGACACATTTTAGACGTGTTTTCAGTTCCACATGTGCGAGGAGAATACGTTTATGAGCCACCTTGCACACATGCAACATTACTGCTGTACAAGGTGGCTGTAAAACATACAAACGCCTGGGGGAGGGGGGACAGGTTCCCTTCAATTTCAGTTCTTGTGTCTGCGTGGCTTTTGCAGGACACGATGCCGGCTACACAGCAGGGGAACAGCTGGCGGTGCTGAACCCCACTGACACATTGGCTGGTGTTTGGCTCTGTGCAGCCAGCACATCTGGGCCCCAACTGGTGGTGTTAGAGCCCAGGGTCAGCAGGAGGAGGAGAGGGATTAGAGTGTAGGCCGAAGCCTGCACTGGAGCAAGTTGAAAGGGAAACTTTAACCCCCCCCCCCAAGCGTTTGTAGCTGAAAGAGCCATCGTGTACAGCACTAATGCTGGAAAAGGTAAACTTAGCTCTTTTAATTATGGTCCTTGCACATGCTGAACCTAACACTTATGAAAAGTGTCCCCTCCTACCGTGATACCGTCCGGTTGGTGGAACTTTCCTTTGTGATGTGACGCAGCACAGCCGTCATTCTTACCCCCTTGGCGCCGTGCGCCGCCTCCTCAGCGTTGTTTGAATCAGTCCCGGAGCCTGCGCTGTTAGGTTAGCCCTTGGCCATGCACACATTTTGCGCTGCCCGTCTTCTGACATCATTTGGTGTCAGACTGGCTGCGCCTGTGCGGCTGTGCTGCCCGAGATCCCGCCTCGCAGTGTCGTCTAATGTAATCCCACCGCGGGCCTGGGATCCGTGGCCATGCGCAGTGCATATCCTCACCTCTCACTCCCCTCCCTACGGCTTCTTCAGACTGTGCGGTGTCACGGCCGTGGCATGCTATTAGGGACCAGCTGACACCGCACAGTCTGAAGAAGCCATAGGGAGATGAGTGAGAGGTGGAGGTTCAGATATGCACTGCGCATGTCCATGGATCTCAGGCCCCCAGTGGGATTAAATCAGAAGACAGTACGAGGCGGGATCTCGTCCAGCGCGGCCGCACAGGCGCAGCCAGCCTGACACCAAATGATGCCAGAAGACGGGCAGCGCAAAATGTGTGCATGGCCAAGGGCTAACCTAACAGCGCAGGCTCCGGGACTGATTCAAACAACGCTGAGGAGGCGGCGCACGGCGCCAAGGGGGTAAGAATGACGGCTGTGCTGCGTCACATCACAAAGGAAATTTCCACCAACCGGACGGTATCACGGTAGGAGGGGACACTTTTCATAAGTGTTAGGTTCAGCATGTGCAAGGAGCACCACGAAAAGAGGCACTTTTTCCCTTTGCATCATTACTGCTGCACAAGGTGGCTCCTTCAGTAACAAACGCCTGGGGGGGGGGACAGGTTCCCTTAAATTTAACTTGTTGTGCCTGCGTGGCGGTCGCAGTACACGTTGCCGTATACACAGCAGGGGAACAGCTGGCGGTGCTGAACCCCACTAACACATTGGCGAGGTGTTTGGCTCTGTGCGGACAGCACTTCTGGACGGCAACTAGCGGTGTTGGAGCCCAGGGACAGGTGGAGGAGGAGGAGGTGGAGGAGATAGGAGGGATTGCCACACACACAGCAGGGGAACAGCTGACGTTACTGAACCCCAATAACAGAGGAGGGACTGTTGGGACTGTGCGGACAGCACTTCTGGACGGCAACTAGCGGTGTTGGAGCCCAGGGACAGGAGGAGGAGGAGGAGGTGGAGGAGATAGGAGGGATTGCCACACACACAGCAGGGGAACAGCTGACGTTACTGAACCCCAATAACAGAGGAGCGACTGTTGGGACTGTGCGGACAGCACTTCTGGACGGCAACTAGCGGTGTTGGAGCCCAGGGACAGGAGGAGGAGGAGGAGGTGGAGGAGATAGGAGGGATTGCCACACACACAGCAGGGGAACAGCTGACGTTACTGAACCCCAATAACAGAGGAGGGACTGTTGGGACTGTGCGGACAGCACTTCTGGACGGCAACTAGCGGTGTTGGAGCCCAGGGACAGGAGGAGGAGGAGGAGGTGGAGGAGATAGGAGGGATTGCCACACACACAGCAGGGGAACAGCTGACGTTACTGAACCCCAATAACAGAGGAGCGACTGTTGGGACTGTGCGGACAGCACTTCTGGACGGCAACTAGCGGTGTTGGAGCCCAGGGACAGGTGGAGGAGGAGGAGGTGGAGGAGATAGGAGGGATTGCCACACACACAGCTGGGGAACAGCTGACGTTACTGAACCCCAATAACAGAGGAGCGACTGTTGGGACTGTGCGGACAGCACTTCTGGACGGCAACTAGCGGTGTTGGAGCCCAGGGACAGGTGGAGGAGGAGGAGGTGGAGGAGGTAGGAGGGATTGCCACACACACAGCAGGGGAACAGCTGACGTTACTGAACCCCAATAACAGAGGAGGGACTGTTGGGACTGTGCGGACAGCACTTCTGGACAGCAACTAGCGGTGTTGGAGCCCAGGGACAGGAGGAGGAGGAGGAGGTGGAGGAGATAGGAGGGATTGCCACACACACAGCAGGGGAACAGCTGACATTACTGAACCCCAATAACAGAGGAGGGACTGTTGGGACTGTGCGGACAGCACTTCTGGATGGCAACTAGCGGTGTTGGAGCCCAGGGACAGGAGGAGGAGGAGGTGGAGGAGATAGGAGGGATTGCCACACACACAGCAGGGGAACAGCTGACGTTACTGAACCCCAATAACAGAGGAGGGACTGTTGGGACTGTGCGGACAGCACTTCTGGACGGCAACTAGCGGTGTTGGAGCCCAGGGACAGGTGGAGGAGGAGGAGGTGGAGGAGATAGGAGGGATTGCCACACACACAGCAGGGGAACAGCTGACGTTACTGAACCCCAATAACAGAGGAGCGACTGTTGGGACTGTGCGTACAGCACTACCAGGCAACAACTAGCGGTGTTGGAGCCCAGGGACAGCAGGAGAAGCAGAGGAACACAATGTAGGCTGAAGCCTGATTGGAGAAAGTCGAAAGGGAACCTTTAACCCCCCCCCAAGGCGTTTGTAGCTGAAAGAGACAGCTTGTGCAGCACAAAAGATGCAAAAGGAAAAGATGGCTCTTTTCATGATGCTCCTTGCAAACACAGAACTAAACACTTATAAAATGTGTCCCCTGAAACCGTGAGACCGTCCCGGAGGTGGGACTTTCCTTCATAATATGACGCAGCACAGCTGTCATTCCTACCTCCTTGGCGCCGTTCCCCGGCTCCTCAGCGTTGTTTGATTCCGTCCCGGAGCATGCGCTGTTATGTTATCCCTTGGCCAGGCACACTTAGCGCTGCCCATCTTCTGACATCATTTGGTGTCAGGCTGGCTGCGCCTGTGCGGCCGCGCTGGCCGAGAGTCCGCCTCGCAGTGTCGTCTAATGTAATCCCACCGCGGGCCTGGGATCCGTGGCCATGCGCAGTGCATATCCTTGCCTCTCACTCCCCTCCCTACAGCTTCTTCAGACTGTGCGGCGTCACGGCCGTGGCATGCTATTAGGGATCAGCTGACGGCGCACAGTCTGAAGAAGGCATAGGGAGATGAGTGAGAGGCGGAGGTTCAGATATGCACTGCGCATGTCCATGGATCTCAGGCCCCCAGTGGGATTAAATCAGAAGACACTGCGAGGCGGGCTCTCGGCCAGCGCGGACGCACAGGCGCAGCCAGCCTGACACCAAATGATGTCAGAAGATGGGCAGCGTTAAGTGTGCCTGGCCAAGGGATAACATAACAGCGCAGGCTCCGGGACGGAATCAAACAACACTGAGGAGCCGGGGCACGGCGCCAAGGGGGTAGGAATGACGGCTGTGCTGCGTCATATTACGAAGGAAAGTCCCACCTCCGGGACGGTTTTACGGTATCAGTGGACACATTTTATAAGTGTTAAGTTCTGCGTGTGCAAGGAGCTAAACAAAAATAGCTACCTTTTCCTTGTGCAGCATTACTGCTGCACAAGGTGGCTCTTTCAGTAACAAACGCCTTGGGGGGGGGGGGGGAACAGGTTCCCTTACATTTCAGTTGTTGTGTCAGCGTGGCGGTCGCAGGACACATTGCCGGCTACACAGCTGGGGATCAGCTGACGTTACTGAAACCCAATAACACTGGGTCGTATGTTTTGACTGTGCAGACGGCACTTCTGAGCCTCAACTGGCGGTGTTGGAGCCCAGGAATTAAAGTTCAGGTGGTAGAAAGATGAACACAACAGGAGACCTGGATACTGTAGACAGTCACCTAATTATTTAATCAGGAAGAGGAGTGGCAAATTCCTGCAAGATCCAGGCCTTGTTCATTTTCAGGAAAGTAAGCCGGTCAACGTTATCGGAGGATAGTCGCATGCGACGGTCAGTTAGTACACCACCTGCAGCACTAAAGACATGTTCCGATAATACACTGGCCGCAGGGCAAGACAGCACCTCCAATGCATACTGGCTTAGCTCTGGCCATGTATCCAGCTTTGAGACCCAAAACTTGAAAGGTGAAGAGCCGTCTGGGAGTACAGCAAGAGGGCAAGACATGTAGTCTGTCACCATCTGACGGAACCGCTGCCTCCTGCTGACTGGAGCCGTCTGTGATGGTGTAGACTTTTGTGGCGGGCACATAAAACTGTGCCACAGTTGGGCCATACTGGTCTTGCCTTGGGCAGAGGCACTGCTTCTGCTCCCTCTTTGTGCAGAGCCTCCACCACTGCCTGGACGCACTGAGCTGCTTTGGAATGCACTAGCAGCACTTCTCTCAGTTGGAATGGAGAAGATGATGGAATTCACCAGTGTGTCTTGGTACTCCCGCATTTTTCGCTCCCGGTTCAACGGTGTGATGAGGCTTTCTACGTTGTCCCGGTAGCGAGGATCGAGGAGGGTGAACACCCAATAATCAGACATGTTGAGAATGTGGGCGATGCGGCGGTCGTTTCTCAGGCACTGCAGCATGTAATCCACCATGTGCTGCAGACTGCCAACTGCCCAAGAAACGCTGTCCCCTGCTGGAGGCGTGATCTCTGCCCGCTCGTCATCACCCCACCCTCGCTGTACACACTGAGTACTGGACAATTGTGTAACTCCCTCCTCTGGACGGATGTCTTCCTCCTCCATTGACTCCTCCTCATCCTCCTCACAAACTGTCCCCTGCCTACGCGTTTGTGAGGAACCACGTGGCGCTGACTGTCCAGAAGATGATGGAAATGCTGAATCCTCATCCTCCACCTCTTCCACAACATTATCCCTTAGCGCTTGCAGTGATTTTTCAAGCAGGCAGATAAGGGGGACAGTCATGCTGACTAGTGCATCATCTGCACTCGCCATCTGCGTGGAATAATCAAAGGGACGCAAAACCTGGCAGACGTCATTCATAGTGGCCCACTCTGTGGTTGTGAAGTCTGTACGGCGCTGAGTGCGACTTCTTTGCGCCTGAAGCAGCTGGTACTCCATTACAGCTTGCTGCTGCTCACACAACCGCTCCAACATATGTAACGTGGAATTCCACCTGGTAGGTAGGTCACATATGATACGATGTTCCGGCAGGCGGTGTCGGCGCTGCAGAGCCGCAATGCGCGCTTTTGCCGTGCTGGAACGCCGCAAGTGAGCACACTCTAGGCGGACCTTGTGCAGCAGTGCATCAAGATCCGGATAGTCCCTCAAAAAACTCTGCACGACCAAATTGAGCACATGTGCCAGACATGGGATGTGAGTGAGGTTGCCGAGGCCCAGAGCTGCCACCAGATTTCGGCCATTGTCACACACTACCATGCCTGGCTGGAGATTCGCTGGCACAAACCACACATCGCTCTCCTGCTTGATGGCATTCCAGAGTTCCTGCGCTGTGTGGCTTCGATTCCCCAAATAAATTAATTTCAAGACGGTCTGTTGACGTTTGGCCACGGCTGTGCTCATGTCGGTCGTAACAGGTAAAAGTTCATCACGGGTCCATGTAGAGGTGGACTGTGACGGCTCCTGCAGCGATGATTCTGAGGAACTGGTGTAAGAGGAGGAGTCAATGCGTACAGAATGGATTCCTGCAATCCTTGGAGTGGGCAGGACACGTCCTGCGCCACTCGCACGATCTGTACCCGGCTCAACGACATTAACCCAATGGGCAGTGAGGGAAAGGTATCGCCCCTGTCCATGTTGACTGGTCCACGCATCGGTGGTGAGGTGGACCTTGCTACTGACGGCGTTCAGTAGTGCGTGTTTTATGTGTCCCTCCACATGCTTGTGCAGGGCAGGGACGGCTTGCCTGCTGAAGTAAAAGCGGCTGGGCACATTGTACTGTGGGACTGCCAATGACATCAAGTCACGGAAGCTGTCAGTCTCCACCAGCCTGAATGACAGCATTTCCAGTGACAGAAGCTTGGCAATGCCTGCAGTCAGAGCCTGTGCTCGTGGGTGGTTTGACGAGAAAGGCCGCCTTTTCTCCCATGCCTGTACTACCGATGGCTGTAGACTGGGCTGGGAGTGTGTGGATGACTGGGAAAGTGGTGCTGCGGGTGGAATTACAGCGGGTCTCTGGACAACAGGGCCAGAGGTTCTTCCACGGCGATCCTGGGAGGAAGCCGAACCAGCTGCGTGTGAGCTGGAGGAAGAGGGAACACGAGCTGAAGAGGAGGTAGCTGCCGCTGTTGGTTGGCCTAGCTCTTCAGTGTGTTTTTCTAACTCCGCCACGTGCCTGGTGCGCACATGTTTCCACATGTTGGAGGTATTGAGGTTGCTGACATTTTTCCCTCTTTTGACTTTTTGATGACACACCTTGCATTTGACATAGCAAATGTCATCTGCAACTGTGTCAAAAAAGGACCAGGCACTGCAAGTCTTGGGAGCGCCCTTTTTGGCTTTTGGAAGAGACATGCTCCTAACGGGTGCCAAAGCGGAGGCTGCAGGATCCGCAGTCTTCCCCCTCCCTCTCCCTCTTTGGGCCGTACGGGGAATCTCTTCCTCAGAGCTGCTCCCACCACCTTCCTGTCCCTCACGCCAAGATGGGTCAAGGACCTCATCATCTACACTACCCTCTGCCCCCAACTGCTCCTCCTGGGTAGTCTCAGCAGCAGAGCACGCACCAGTAAGTGGCACCTGAGTGTCATCATCAGCTGATGCGGCCTGCGATGTGGTGAACGGAGCCACTGGCCCACCTGCCTCTTCAGAGGAAGAGAGAAAAAGCTGTTGGGCATCACTGCACCCTGCCTCTTCTTCCATTTCTCCAATGCTGCTTGGCTGGCCCCCTGTTTCCAAGCCAAGAGATTCAGAGAACAGAAGTAGAGACGGCTCCTGTCCTGGGCTCTCTGTCTGCCTGGGCAATTTGGCAGGTGGTGAAGAGACAGATAGCTGCTCTCCAGTGCTCTGTGTCTGAGAGGATGTGGCACTAATTGAAGTTGATGCATTAGCTGCCATCCATCCGACAACGGCTTCAATTTGTTCTTCACGCAGCAGCGGTGTACGGCGCTCTGCGACAAAGCTGCGCATGAATGACTGTTCCCTGGTGAAAGTTGGTGCTGATGAGTCACCGGTGCCCGCAGCAGGCACAGAATCCCCACGTCCCCTCCCTGCTCCGCGCCCACGCCCACGCCCACGTGCCTTACTCACTGCCTTCTTCATCTTGGTTGACTGATAAAGATAAGCAGAAAAGTACTAACGGCTTTGTGTGCTTATTCCTGAACAACTCCTAACAGGTATAAGAAACACTAATTTTCTAAAGTGTGGACTAGACTTTAATATGAGCTAATGTGGCCTACACAAATGTAAAGTGCTGTCACTGGTGTGTTTGGTGAACTTTATTATTTATTTATTTTTTGGGGGCTGAACTGACAACAGATAGAGCTGCAGTCACACGGAGACCGTGCAGACAGCCGTAAACGGCGCTGCAAGGCCCAAAAACCCTCCTCTACGTTATCCTATGTAGTGTTTTTCCACAAGTTAGCTGGAGACGGGTGGAAAGACACTAATAGGAATTTTTTGAAAAAATGTGCAGCAGCCTGCACTACTTAAAACAAAATGAAAATTGATTTTGCGGTATGACGCAGTGAAGAACCCTGAGCTGGAGTCAACCAGGCTATGGCTGCTCACAGACTAAAGGTCGAGCTGCAGTCACACGGAGACCGTGCAGACAGCCGTAAACGGCGCTGCAAGGCCCAAAAACCCTCCTCTACGTTATCCTATGTAGTGTTTTTCCACAAATTAGCTGGAGACGGGTGGAAAGATACATTATAGTTTAAGATCTGGCACTGGTGTTGGTTGTTCCAGAACCTACGATTTCCACTCTGTACCTGCTCCCCAAGATTCACAAGAATTCTGCCACACCATCTGGCAGACTGATCATTTCTGGGGAAGGGAATTTCTTGGAAAATACTAATAAATGGATTGATTACTACCTTCAACCACTGGTTTCGGGCCTCCCTTCCTTCCTCCAAGACACAGGCGATTTTTTGCGCAGGGTCGACGGACTGTTTATTGAGGGTGATACTCTGATGGCTTCAGCAGACGTGGAGTCACTATACACAAATATCAAACATACTGACGGTATAGCGGCCGTGAAATTCTTTGTGGATATGTCATCCTTGTCTATTGGGATTCGCACACTTCTGCTGGAGCTGTTAGAGTTCACCTTCACGCATAATTTCTTTGTTTTTAAGGGGTGCTTCTACCTTCAGCTCCAGGGGACCGCCATAGGGGCGGCCTTTGCGCCGTCCTATGCCGGTCTCTTTCTGGGGTTGTGGGAGAGGGACCTCTTCCTGTCTGACAAATTGGGGTCAATCGAGCGTGTCCAATTTTGGAGCCGGCCACCCTAAAAACCATCCCTTGCCACTTTAAATTGTTTCATAACTGCAACAGTGCCCTATTGAGAGTACAGGGCATAGATTGCATTAGGATTAATATACGTGGCGGCAATCTGTCTAAACGTCTTAGTCAACTGGAAGCTAGATGGATTTGGCGATTGAATACTGTTCACCCGCATGGCCTAAATGAATGTCTTTCATTCGCTCCCTTTCTTTGAATCGGTTGTTTCTTTTGGGTATACGTTGTCTGCGGATTTATACATGTTTTTTTTATTTTAATCCTTTATGTGTGTTTTTTTATTTTTTATTAATTTTGCTTCTTATTTTGTAGTTCTATTACGCCATTGGTCATGCCATCTATCCGCAATTGGTATTCTCTTCATTATCTGATGGGTCTCCCGTAGGATTCACCTTCTACATCTTTTTCGCAATCAGCAGTGAACCTAATCTTGAACCATTTGCTACCATTCTTTCTATATGTGTATATAATTGTTGGTTGTTTCTTGTCATTTGCGCATTTTAGTTATCTGGTTTATAATTATTGATATGGCTGTTAGTCTAATTCATCTGCATTTTAGAAAGCAATATTATGCTTCATATATTGCCATCTATTATATGTATTGACATTACCATATGTATCTCTTTGTTTTGCATGATATTCCAATATATGAATATTTTTCTTCTTTATAAATACTGACATTGCCATCTGCTATCTGCACATAGTATTGTGCTGTATGTTCTGTTTTTCACTATATGTTTAGACATTGTCATTTGTACATGAGTGGTTTAAGTATGCTGTTTTCTATTGTTATTATTATTTGTTGCCTTATATATATATAATGCTATGACGCATAATTTACTATATGTACTCATATACATTTATATCGTCTTTTTGGTAGCTTATTTCTTTGGGTCGTTCTTAGAAACGTATTTGTGCGCACAGATGTCCTTTTTTACCTGCTGCTTGGTTGCTATACATATGCGGTCTTTCTTCCCTCTCTAAATATGGCCGCGATTGGGTTCCCGGTTCTGTGCATGGCTGCTCTAGCACGTACTCTATATTTTGTCTTCTTCAATATGGCCGCGGGGTACCTTCCGGTCATGCGCAGTAGTTACTATCCTATCCCTTACTTCCGGGTCGCGGCCTGACGCCGGATTGCATGGGCCCATGCTTTCCGGCACCGGTCTGAGCGCCCGAATGTCTCGGGCTTTTTTGCGCATTGGCTACCTATAATTCCCTGTGACTATATAAACTAATTGCGGTGAGGTCATGACACGCCCCCTGAGGAAGGACATCTCCGAAACGCGCGTCGGGGTGGGCCTGAAGCGGACGTTCTCCCCATGTCATCAGCTGATCAGGTATTTCTTCAGGCTAATACTGTAGCTATGAGCCATTTGGCTCCTTACTTTTGCGGGCTCTGGTCACTACTCTGTTGCTACTAAGCACTATTATTATGGAGTGCGCAGGGGCCACTCTTGCCCTTTGTTTCCAATGCATTGTATCTGGTTGCTGACGTGGGGAGTTCGTTTTGTCTCCATGTGCTCTGTGTATTCTGAAAGCAGATTTTAACCCATTACTATTTTCTGATTCCTTGTTTTGTATATTCTTATTTAATAAAGATTTTGGTATATTTTTTTGGACTCTGTTGCACCAATTTTTTCTTGTGGTATCACTTGCAATACTTACCTCTCCCTGCTCCACCACTGTGTAGTCTGTGCTTTTAAATCCTTCAATGGCACTGCCAATACAAATTTGTTGAAATGATAGATGATAGTTAAAATATACAGGGGCCCTGGCCTCCATTTAGACCAGTTAATACTTTGCGCCAACTACCACTGTCTGCTACTCAGCAGAGGAGCCCACCCTTGTACCTAGCTATGCCACCTGGTTATTTATGAAAAAAATGTTGGCAGACATTTAGCCTAATTTATTATTAGGGCCTACTCACTGTGTCAGCCACTCCTTAGAATTGTCCTCCGCTGAACAAGCAACGCCGGCAGTTTAGTTCTGTTACCAATTTTGAACAGCTTTTAGCCTACTTACTTTTTTGGGCCTACTCACTGTGTCAGTCACTCCTTACAATTGTCCTCCGCTGAACAAAGCAATGCCACCAGTGTAGTCCTGTTACCAATTTTGAACTGCATTTAGCCTACTTACTTATTTGGGCCTTCTCACTGTGTCAGCCTCTCATTACAGTTGTCCTCCGCTGAACAAAGCAATGCCGCCTGGTTAGTCCTGTTACCAATTAAGAACAAAATGTAAACTACTTAATTATTTGGGCCTACTCACTGTGTCAGCCACTCCTTACAATTGTCCTCCACTGATCAAAGCAATGCCGCCAGTTTAGTCCTGTTACCAATTTTGAACTGCATTTATCCTACTTACTTATTTGGGCCTACTCACTGTGTCAGACTCTCATTACAGTTGTCCTCCGCTGAAGAAAGCAATGCTGCCAGTTTAGTCCTGTTACCAATTTTGAACTGCATTTAGCCTACTTACTTATTTGGGCCTACTCACTGTGTCAGACTCTCATTACAGTTGTCCTCCGCTGAACAAAGCAATGCCGCCAGTTTACTCCTGTTACCAATTTTGAACTGCTTTTAGCTTATTTACTTATTTGGGCCTACTCACTGTGTCAGCCACTCCTTACAATTGTCCTCCACTGAACAAAGCAATGCCACCAGTTTAGTCATGTTACCAATTTTGAACTGCATTTAGCCTACTTACTTATTTGGGCCTACTCACTGTGTCAGCCTCTCATTACAGTTGTCCTCCGCTGAACAAAGCAATGCCGCCAGTTTACTCCTGTTACCAATTTTGAACTGCTTTTAGCTTATTTACTTATTTGGGCCTACTCACTGTGTCAGCCACTCCTTACAATTGTCCTCCGCTGAACAAAGCAATGCCACCAGTTTAGTCCTGTTACCAATTTTTAACTGCATTTAGCCTACTTACTTTTTTGGGCCTATTCACTGTGTCAGCTACTCCTTACAATTGTCCTCCGCTGAACAAAGCAATGCCACCAGTTTAGTCCTGTTACCAATTTTGAACTGCTTTTAGCCTACTTACTTATTTGGGCCTACTCACTGTGTCAGCCACTCCTTACAATTGTCCTCCGCTGGACAAAGCAATGCCGCAGGTTTAGTCCTGTTACCAATTTTGAACTGCATTTAGCCTACTTACTTATTTGACGCCCCTTGACGAAGGCTGTGCACCGAAACGTGCGTCGGGGTGATGTGGTGACCGCTGGCTTCTTTCTATACCCCCTGCTAGCTGGACGAGCGTCCTGTTATTCCTCCAAATTTGGTAGGTTCCATGATTCTTAATGGATTTGCCGGTATCGTCCTCCTCATTATGACCATCGGTAACAATACTGATTAGACTTGCTACATACGGGGATATTTGAATGTTTTATGTACTGTGAATCCACTTATGTGCAGTGTTGCACAAATGTATTTGTAACTTATTGTTATTTATAGCCGTGGTGCACCCATCCCGGTCTCTGTTGCTATATGTACTGTGGTCTTATCCACCATTTTCACTTTTGTATTTTTAAATTGTGTTCAATAAAAATATACTCTTTTACTACACTTGGGCTTGCAAATCATCTTCTGTTCGTTTGGTTGTTAGTTTGGGTATTGATGATTGGCCATATATAAGTCCTACTAATAGTGACAATATTATTGTTTAATATGTTCCGATACTTTGAAACATGATGTCACTTAGATTTTTGTTGGTGTTTGCTCATACTTACTTATTTGGGCCTACTCACTGTGTCAGCCTCTCATTACAGTTGTCCTCCGCTGAACAAAGCAATGCCGCCTGGTTAGTCCTGTTTCCAATTTTGAACTGCATTTAGCCCACTTTATTATTTGGGCCTATATCTGTGTTTCCTCCTCATCCTGACCATTGCCCAGCCACTGCTAGATGGGTCCGCTGGTACATTGACCCAGACCACTACATTCCCCTTGCACTCTACACAGCCAGAATCTGACCCTGCTGAAAGTCAGGTTCCCCTTCCCGCATACTATACCACCTTACAAGGGGACAAAGAGGAAGGTGCATATGAAAGTGCAGGTTCCTTCATCAGGTGGGGGGGCATACTCGCTGGCGACATCACTAGCACAGGGCCCCTCATAGTACACAAAAGTGTCTCTGCCGGTGGGAGGCGCCACCCGCCGTCAAACACACTGCCGTACTATGAAGGGCCCTGTGCCAGTGCCAATGCCTGCTTTCTCAGGATCACAGCACTTCCAAAGTTGAAATACTTACCTCTCCCTGCTCCACCGCCGTGACGTATTCAGTGTTTCCTGGGCCCACGAAAAACATGAGCCAGCCCTACCCCCCCACAACTTTAGCCAAATGACCCCCAGTTTTCAATGCCTAACTATTATTATAAAGTAAATTAAGATTGACAAGCTTCAGTAATAAGAATTGATGGCATTAAAATGGGCACTGTAGGTGTTTTCCTGTCCTCCACTCTCTGCCGACCTTGATTCCCCATTGACTTGCATTGGGTTTCGAGTTTCAGTCGGCCCCCGACTTTTCGCAATAATCGGCCGATTTCACCCGACCCGACTTTTGACAAAGTCGGGTTTCGCGAAACCCGACTCGATCCTAAAAAAGTAAAAGTCGCTCAACTATAACAAACATATCTCGGACACATTCTGGCTTCAAATCTATGAAACTGTGTTCGCCCCTCCCTTTTGTTATTGTATTTCATAGGTGGATTCACATCCTTTATTCAGTTGTTTGTTTTGAGTATGATTGATTATTATTATGTCTCCTCATTCTCCGCCACTATATCACCAGGGTTAACGTGTTCTGTGCTGCTACAGCCAGTCCAATTTTTGGCAAGGATGTCTATGATGCCCATAGAATAATTTAAAAAAATGTACCCCCCATGGGGAAATGTTTGTCAGCCCATGCACTTTGTGTATGGGCATTATAAGTCTATGAGACATGCTCCTTTACATTGGGACTAGTTTTTAATGAGGCCTTTATCAATGTCTCCTCAATCTCCGCCACTAGATCACCAAGGATAACATGTTCTGTGCTGCTACAGCCAGTCCAATATTTGGCAAGGGTGTATATGATGGCCATAAAATATTTTTTTAAAAATGTAAATGTACCCCCCATGGGGAAATGTTTGTCAGCCCATGCACTTCGTGTATGGGCATTACAAGTGTAGGAAACATGCTCCTTTACATTGGGGCCTAGTTTTTAATTGTGCTACTTAGGCTATGTACATGCACATATCCACATCACTGCAAGGCATGCAGGCATTGTATGTGAGTTCATAGATCTCCCTGCATACATCAAAAGGCTCCATTACTGTCTGCTGCTGTGTATTTTATATATACCTAGCTGCAGGTATCCGTGGCCATGATTTTTTTCTTTTTTGAGGCACCTTATACCTGAAAATTTTAGTACAAAGCAATACAGAGCCCCATTTTTTAAAACATTTATTGGCTTGGTCACACGGCAGACTACAGCCAGGTAGCTTTAATACAAGAGCATTAAAATCTAACTATTTAAAATGGTTGTTTTTGTCCCAGGCATCAGATGTGAGTGCGCATAAAATTCTGGCCCTTTTTTGTGTACTATTTTTTTTTTTCGAAGTGTCTTACAACATTTTTGGAAAACATTTTGGTGACCAAAAAATATTTAGCTACAGTTCTTATATTTAGCACTGTGATTTGTACGCCACGTGCATCGCATATCATTGCACTAAATTTTGTACAATTTTAGTACTCCAAATGTTTTATTTTAGTGTCATAGCCTACTTATTGACACAATTTTAGTGGTCCCAAAAAAATGAAGGCCACATTTTGATCACTCTGTTATCTCAGATGCACGGTGTATCTGTGGTGTCCAAATCCTTGCTTTGCAGGCATACATTGAATTTTTTGGTCTGCTACCCTTGCTGTATACAGAATTTAAAAAAAAAAGATTTTTAAAAATACAGGCCACATATTGGAACAGTCTTTTATCTCAGTCACACGTCTGGTCTATCTGTGGTTTCCAAATCTTGGCTTTTCAGCCATACATTAAAGTTTTTGGTCTGCTACCCTTGGTGTATACAGTTTTTTGTTGTTTTTAAAATTGTAAAAAATACAGGCCACATATTGAAACAGTCTGTTATCTCAGTCACACGTCTGGTCTATCTGTGGTCTTCAAATCTTGGCTTTTCAGGCATACATTCCAGTTTGGTGTATACAGTTTTTTTCGTTTTTTTCTTAAATTACCCCCCATGAGGAAATGTTTGTCAGCCCATACACTTAGTGAATGGGCATTTCAAGTCTAGGAAACCGCTCCTTTAAATTGGGCCTAGTTTTTAATGAGGCCTTCCTCCACATCTCATCATCCACTGCCACTAGATCACCAGGGTTAACATGTTCCATGCTGCTACATTTAGTCAATTTTTTGGAAAATGTGTCTATGATCCCCATAAAGGAAATGTTTGTCAGCCCATGTATGGACATTACGAGTCTAGGAGACCTGCTCCTTTGTAATGGGACAGGTTTTTTTTTAGGAGGCCCTCCTCCATGTTTCTTCCAAGGGAGGATTGGGGTGTGTGCAAATTTGGGTCAAGGCGGCCCTTGCATTCAATGCATAAGGAAACTGTATGGCAGGACCAACTGAAGACTGTAGTGGGTTTTGCTTTGGCCATCCAGTATCTGGGTTCAAAGGATTATTGGGTTACCTATGACTTGATAGCAGTGCAGGCCTTGCATTCAATGCAACATTTTTTCAGGAGGCCCTCCTGTACCTCTCGTGAAAGGGGTATTGGGGTGCGTTGTAATTCTTGGCAGCCAAGCTACTCACTGCATGTGTTTCCATATGTGTCACACATCACATGGCCAGCTAGGGTTGTTAAATGTTACAATGACATTTCCCAGTGAATGCATTTGTATTGGTTGAAAGCAATCTTAACCCCTTTACCCCCAAGGGTGGTTTGCACGTTAATGACCGGGCCAATTTTTACTATTCTGACCACTGTCCCTTTATGAGGTTATAACTCTGGAACGCTTCAACGGATCTTGGCGATTCTGACATTGTTTTCTCGTGACATATTGTACTTCATGATAGTGGTAACATTTATTCGATATAACTTGCGTTTATTTGTGAAAAAAACGGAAATTTGGCAAAAATTTAGAAAATTTTGCAATTTTCCAACTTTGAATTTTTATGCCCTTAAATCACAGAGATATGTCATGCAAAATACTTAATAAGTAACATTTCCCACATGTCTACTTTACATCAGCACAATTTTGGAACCAACATTTTTTTCTGTTAGGGAGTTATAAGGGTTAAAATTTGACCAGAAATTTCTCATTTTTACAACACCATTTTTTTTAGGGACCACATCTCATTTGAAGTCATTTTGAGGGGTCTATATGATAGAAAATACCCAAGTGTGACACCATTCTAAAAACTGCACCCCTCAAAATGCTCAAAACCACATTCAAGAAGTTTATTAACCCTTCAGGTGTTTCACAGTAATTTTTGAAATGTTTAAATAAAAATGAACATTTAACTTTTTTTCACACAAACTTTATTTTAGCTCCAATTTGTTTTATTTTACCAAGGGTAACAGGAGAAAATGGACCCAAAACTAGTTGTACAATTGGTCCTGAGTATGCTGATACCCCATATGTGGGGGTAAACCACTGTTTGGGCGCATGGCAGAGCTCAGAAGGAAAGGAGCGCCATTTTACTTTTCAATGCAAAATTGACTGGAATTGAGATGGGACGCCAAGTTGCATTTGGAGAGCCCCTGATGTGCCTAAACATTGAAACCCCCCACAATTGACACCATTTTGGAAAGTAGCCCCCCTAAGGAACTTATCTAAATGTGTGGTGAGCACTTTGACCCACCAAGTGCTTCACAGAAGTTTATAATGCAGAGCCGTAGAAATAAAAAATAATGTTTTTTCACAAAATGATCTTTTCGCCCCCAATTTTTCATTTTCCCAAGGGTAAGAGAAGAAATTGGACCCCAAAAATTGTTGTACAATTTGTCCTGAGTAAGCTGATACCCCATATGTGGGTGTAAACCATTGTTTGGGCGCATGGCAGAGCTCGGAAGGGAAGGAGCGCCATTTGACTTTTCAATGCAAAATTGACTGGAATTGAGATGGGACGCCATGTTGCGTTTGGAGAGCCCCTGATGTGCCTAAACATTGAAACCCCCCACAAGTGACACCATTTTGGAAAGTAGACCCCTTAAGGAACTTATCCAGATGTGTGGTGAGCACTTTGACCCAACAAATGCTTCACAAAAGTTTATAATGCAGAGCCGTAAAAATAAAAAATCATATTTTTTCACAAAATGATCTTTTCGCCCCCAATTTTTTATTTTCCCAAGGATAACAAGAGAACGTTGACCCCAAAAGCTGTTGTCCAATTTGTCCCGAGTACGCTGATACCCCATATGTTGGGGTAAACCCCTGTTTGGGCGTACGGGAGAGCTCGGAAGGGAATGATCACTGTTTTACTTTTTCAACGCAGAATTGGCTGGAATTGAGATCGGACGCCATGTCGAGTTTAACCACACCTTTAACCCTGACACACCCCAAACTCTAATCCCAACCCTAATCTCAACCATAAATGTAATCCAAACCCTAACCCTAACTTTAGCCCCAACCCTAACCCTAACTTTAGCTCCAACCCTAGCCCCAACCCTAGCCCTAACCCTAGCCGTAACCCTAACCCTAGCCCTAACCCTAACCCTAGCCCTAACCCTAGCCCTAACCCTAGCCCTAACCCTAGCCCTAACCCTAGCCCTAACCCTAACCCTTACCCTAACCCTAACCCTAGCCCTAATGGGAAAATGGAAATAGATACATTTTTTTAATTTTATTATTTTTACCTAACTAAGGGGGTGATGAAGGGGGGTTTGATTTACTTTTATAGCATTTTTTATATCGGATTTTTATGATTGGCAGCTGTCACACACTAAAAGACGCTTTTTATAGCAAAAACGTTTTTGCATCACCACATTTTAAGACCTATAATTTTTCCATATTTTGGTCCACAGAGTCATGTGAGGTCTTGTTTTTTGAGGGACGAGTTGACATTTTTATTGGTTACATTTTCGGACACGTGACAGTTTTTGATCACTTTTTATTCCGACTTTTGTGAGGCAGATTGACCAAAAACCAGCTATTCATGAATTTCTTTTGGGGGAGACGTTTATACCGTTCCACGTTTGGTAAAATTGATAAAGCAGTTTAATTCTTCGGGTCAGTATGATTACAGCGATATCTCATTTATATCATTTTTTATGTTTTGGTGCTTTTATACGATAAAAGCTATTTTATAGAAAAAATAATTATTTTGGCATCGCTTTATTCTGAGGACTGTAACTTTTTTTTTTTTTGCTTATGATGCTGTATGGCAGCTCGTTTTTTGTGGGACAAGATGACGTTTTCAGCGGTACCATGGTTATTTATATCTGTCTTTTTGATTGCGTGTATTCCACTTTTTGTTCGGCAGTATGATAATAAAGCGTTGTTTTTTGGCTCGTTTTTTTTTTCTTACGGTGTTCACTGAAGGGGTTAACTAGTGGGACAGTTTTATAGGTTGGGTCATTACAGACGCGGCAATACTAAATATGTGTACTTTTATTGGTTTTTTTTCGTTTTTTTAGATAAAGAAATGTATTTATGGGAATAATATATATTTTTTTTCTTTATTTAGGAATTTTTTTTTTTTTTTTACATGTGGACATTTTTTTTTAAACTTTTTTACTTTGTCCCGGGGGGACATCACAGATCGCTGATCTGACACTTTGCACAGCACTCTGTCAGATCAGCGATCTGACATACAGCCGTGCAGGCTTGCCAGCGCCTGCTGTGGACCCGGAAGTACTCCCTGCAGGACCCGGATGCAGCCCTGCGGCCATTTTGGTTCCGGGGACTGCAGGGAGGAGATGCTCGGTACAAGGTGAGTACATCGCCTTGTACCGATCGTCTCAGGGAAGCACGCAGGGAGCCCCCTCCCTGCGCGATGCTTCCTTGTACCGCCGGTACACTGCGATCATGTTTGATCGCAGTGTGCCGGGGGTTAATATGCCGGGGGTAGTCCGTGACCGCTCCTGGCACATAGTGCCGGATGTCAGCTGCGATAGTCAGCTGACACCCGGCCGCGATCGGCCGCGCTCCCCCCGTGAGCGCGACCGATCGCATATGACTTACTATACCGTTGGTGGTCATACGGGCCCACCCCACCTCGACGGGATAGTACGTCAGATGTCAGAAAGGGGTTAAAGTTGAAAAACGCATCAAAAACGCTGTGTGTGAAGCAAAAGTGGTGGAGAAACATTTTGATCTGGGGTTAATTATTTTGCCTCATATACAAGTCATTACCCTGGAAAGGATGTACCTTAACATATTTCCCAGCAAAATCCATTTTGATTTCCTTTTTGTATGTTTTTGGTGCACCTGTAAAAATGGCGTGAAACTGACAACATTGCTTGCAGCTGTGACCTAGGAGTGAGAAATGCTTCCAGGGGCGATCCCCATGATGTTCCTGTGTCATTTGAGCAGTGTTTCCATGATTTTCACATTTTTAGACCTTAAAAGGATCCCCGGGGGGGGGGGGGTGTCACGATAAAAATACTCGGGTTTCCCATAGACTTACATTGGGCTCATTGCTCGGATCAAGTACCCAAGTATTCCAATTTGCTCGACCCAAGCAACGAGCACCCGAGCATTTTAGTGCTCGCTCATCACTACTTCTAACCAGTGCAGAAGTAGGAGAAATCGGGCTCTGCGGTAAATTTGTGACAGGGACTCAAAGAGTTTTAACCGTACAAACAGTAAATCACAGCACACTCCAAATCTGATTTGTTGCAGTTGAAAGCAATTTTATTCACAATCTGTTCAACAATAGGTTATAAATTATGGATTCAGATAAGGGACATTCTGAAGATGTAAAGGTCATCAATGTTTATGACAAGAGGACAGTTCACACTTGTCGTGAAAAGTAAATAATTATATTGATGAGGACAGGAGAAAATAAAATAAAATGTGTAGTCCATGTTGGCAGCTTGGTGTACAGGGTGACATTGGGGATATACAAATTTAACAGGTATGGGATATTGGACAGGCATGGGATATTGGTGTTTTTTTATTTTTCCATTTTTTTCAGAAGATCGACAGTCATCAATTGAGAGTACAACAAAGATATTAAAAACCCCATGTGTATTTATTTCATTAAAAAACTTTATTCATAATGTGTCTGTTTATTTAACCCTTTATTACTATTGGTTTAATAATGGATAGGTGTCTTATTGACATCTCTCCATTATTAACCTGGGTTAATGTCACCTTACATTAGCAAGGTGACATTAACCCCTTATTACCCCATATCCCACCGCTAGTCGGGAGTGGGAAGAGAGAGGCTAAGTGCCAGAATAGGCGCATGTCAGGTCACCATTATCACCGCCGCGGCCCCTGCTGTCCGCTCATACTTACCGTTCCACGGCGTCCCAGCGCGCTCCTGTTCTTCCTCCAGCGCCGTCTCCTCTGCTCGCTTTCCCGGCTCCTGCTTCCTGTCGGGCACGCGCGCATTAGGTCTCTCTGCGCACGCGCACACTGTTCTTTTGTACCGATGCTCCTTCCACTGCTCTCTGTGGTCCTGGAGGACCATGACCCGGAAGGTACGCTGCCGCTCTGCATTTAAGGTCACCTCTTCCTTTCACCTGTGCCTGTTTGTCATTTATTCTTTTGCAAGTGTCTCTGGCTCTCTCGCTTCTCTGCGTACTCTGCGTTCTCTTCTCGTATTGTCTTACGCTTCTGGTTTCTCGTTTCTGTGCTTAACCCTTGCCTTTTTACGTGCTTCTTTTCAGCTCCAGTCCTCCTGTGTCTCTGTTTCCCCGGTGCTCCTGTTCCTCAGTTTAGTCCTTCCGTCCGTGGTCCAGTGTCCTCATCTTGTCTACTGGTTTGTCTCCCATTCTCCTCCTGTTTAGTCTGTTTCCCGTTACCCGCTTCCCTTCATCTTTCTTGTTTTGTTTTCCCCCGTCATCCCTGCCTTGGTACCGGCTGCTGTGCAGTAGTCTCCCCTGGGCCTGCTCCTAACGCTCCCTGTATAGGGGGTGGTCTACCTGGTCCACTCGTCCTGGGGAGGTTCGCTGTTTCGGTTCAGTGGGTTCACCTATCTTGTTCTCCTGGTCCCAAAAGCGCAACAGTACAAACAGGCCATGGACCCCGTTGGTACTTCCGCTTCCACCCAAAAGGAACTCTTGTTTCTGCGGGAGAACCAAACCAGGATTATGGGTTTTCTAAAATCTATGGAGTTTCGTTTAGCTGCTCTTCAACCCTCTGACCCGGGGAGCGCTACCCAGCTGGCTGGCCTCCAGCAGAAGCTCGCCCAGCAACGCGACACCCAGGGCCACATACTAAATTACATGGCTTCGGTGGATAACTGTTTGCTGACCCTACAAACTGCCGCCTCTGCTCCTGCCCAGACTACGGCCTCTCACCCACCTCCTCGTCTGGCTAGACCTCCGCGGTATAGCGGGGATCCCAAATTGTGTCGGGGTTTCCTAAATCAATGCCAGTTACACTTTGAACTTCTGCCACAACAATACCCCACTGACCGAGCTAAGGTGGCATTTATTGTGTCTCACTTGGAGGGTGCGGCTCTGGCCTGGGTCAATCCCCTCTGGGAACGAGATGATCCTCTCGTCTCCCAACTTTCTTATTTTCTGGAGACTTTTTGTAAGGTTTTCGATGAGCCAGGGCGGTTAGCTTCTACCACAGAGTCTCTTTTTAATCTCCGCCAGGGTTCCCTTTCTGTCAGCCAGTACGCCATTCATTTTCGAACTTTGGCCTCTGAGCTGGGCTGGAACAATGAGGCTTTGGTTGGGGCTTTTTGGCGCGGTCTGTCTGGTCGAATTAAGGACGAGTTGGCGGGTAGAGATACTCCAACATCCCTGGAGGATCTTATTTCTCTGGCAACCCGCATAGATTTGCGTTTTCAGGAACGTCTCCGTGAATCTGCCAGGGAGAGGAGATTGCCTCGACCAGTTCCGTCTTCTCGCAGTCCTCCTCGTTCTCTACCGGCCTCCTCTTCTACAGCCTCTGCACCTGAACCTATGCAAGTGGACCGTATCAAGCCGGCGGAACAGCGTCGTAAGGAGAGACTTGCACAGGGTCTCTGCTTTTACTGTGGCAGCGCCTCCCATCTTCTACGTTCCTGTCCGGTGAAGCCGGGAAACGCTTCCGCCTAGGACAGGTAAGGGAGGCCTACCTAGGTGATAGTGATACCTCTCTACCTTTTACTATCTCTGTTCTGTTGCATGTTGGTTCTTCTTGTTTTTCTGAGGTAGCTTATGTTGACTCAGGAGCGGCTGGGAATTTTATTCAACTCGAGGCAGTCAGTAGGTTTCAAATTCCTGTCAGATCCTTGGAGTCTCCTCGGCAGTTAGCTTCAGTAGATGGTTGGCCCTTGCAGGAGACCGTTACCTTGGTTACCAAAGAAGTGGAGCTGCAAATCGGAGCTTTGCATCGGGAGAAGATTGCCTTTTACGTCTTGCCATCGCTGTCTCATTCGTTTCTTCTAGGTCTTCCATGGTTAAGAATACACGAGCCTGTTTTGGATTGGCGGTCTGGTGATGTCCTCCGATGGGGTCATTCCTGTCAGACTAGATGTCTGCGTCCTGTTCTTCCATTAAGCTCGTCTGTCTCTATTTCTCCTCCGGAAGTTTTGCCTTCGGCCTACCATTCCTTTGCTGATGTCTTCGACAAGAAAGAGGCGGAGAACTTGCCCCCTCATCGTCCATATGACTGCCCGATCGACCTCGTTCCTGGTTCAACTCCACCCATTTACCCACTGAATCCTCTTGAGTCTCAAGCTATGACCGAGTATGTACAGGAAAATTTGGCCAGGGGTTTCATCCGGAAGTCCTCCTCTCCTGCGGGCACAGGTTTCTTTTTTGTCAAGAAGAAGGATGGAACTCTCCATCCCTGCATTGACTACCGAGGTCTTAATTGTATTACTATCAAGAACAAGTATCCACTTCCTCTCATTCCTGAACTTTTCGATCGGCTACGGGGTGCATGAATTTTTACTAAACTGGATCTTCGTGGGGCCTACAACCTTATCCGAATTTGTTCCGGAGATGAGTGGAAGACCACTTTCAAGACCAGAGATGGTCACTATGAGTACCTGGTCATGCCCTTCGGCTTATGCAATGCCCCCGCAGTATTCCAAGAATTTGTGAATGACATTTTCCGAGATCTTTTGTATTCCTGTGTGGTGGTATATTTGGACGACATTCTCGTTTACTCTCCTGACCTGTCTTCTCACAGAAGGGACGTTCGTCTTGTTCTTCTGCGTCTGAGGGAGAATCGCCTATTCGCCAAGATCGAGAAGTGCGCTTTTGAGCAGTCATCTCTGCCTTTCCTGGGATACGTTATCTCCGACTCTGGTTTATGTATGGACCCGGAGAAAGTGTCCGCCGTGCTTAATTGGCCTCGTCCTCTAGGTACCAAAGCTATCCAGCGATTCATCGGTTTTGCAAATTATTACCGACAGTTCATCCCTCACTTTTCTTCTCTGATCAGACCCATCATCTCTTTGATTCGCAAGGGATCTGATCCTCACTTCTGGTCCGCCGAGGCTGAAGATGCCTTACTGTCTCTGAAACAAGCCTTCTCCACTGCTCCCGTGCTTCATCGCCCTCAGGCTAACAAACCTTTTATTCTCGAAGTGGACGCTTCTGCAGTAGGAGCTGGGGCAGTACTTTCTCAAAAATCTTCGTCTGGGCGACTCGTCACCTGCGGTTTCTTTTCCAAGACTTTCTCCTCTTCTGAGCGAAACTATTCGATTGGTGAGAGGGAGTTATTGGCCATCAAGTTGGCCTTACAAGAGTGGAGGTACTTATTGGAAGGAGCTATTCACCCGTTCAGGGTCTATACGGACCACAAGAACCTAGCTTATATTCGTTCTGCACAGAGACTTAATTACCGGCAAGCTAGATGGTCCCTCTTCTTTGCTCGTTTCAATTTTGAGTTACATTTTCGTCCTGGCAATAAAAATCTTATGGCTGATGCTCTCTCCAGATCCTTTTTGTCTGTCGATTCGAAGGAGGAGGCTTCGCACATCCTGGATCCCTCCAAACTCATCGTAGTAGCTCCCGTCAATCTGTCTTCGTTGCCTCCGGGCAAGACCTTCATCTCTGAACGCAATAGGAGGCGGGTCCTACGTTGGGGCCATGCTTCCAAATTTGCTGGTCATGTTGGTCTAAAGAAGACTCTCTTGCTTCTGTCCCGCTACTACTGGTGGCCAACTCTTTCCCAGGATGTTCAAGATTTTGTTGCCTCCTGTCCATCTTGTGCCAAGAACAAGATACAAAGGCGACGGCCCTGTGGACTTCTTCATCCGCTGCCAGTTCCTTCAGCTCCGTGGCAACACATTGCAATGGATTTTATCACCGATTTGCCTCGCTCTTCTGGCTGCACTGTCATCCTTGCTGTTGTGGACAGATTTTCCAAAATGGCTCATTTCATATCCCTTCCTGGTTTACCCTCTGCACCTGATTTGGCCAAAATTTTTGTTCGCCATATTTTTCGTATTCATGGCTTCCCTCAACGTATCGTTTCGGATAGAGGAGTTCAGTTCACGTCTCGGTTCTGGAGAGCTCTCTGTAAATTTATGAACATCTCGCTCGACTTCTCTTCTGCCTACCACCCACAGACCAACGGTCAAGTGGAACGCACTAATAAGACTCTGGTGACTTATCTTCGTAATTTTTCCAATTCACATCACAGTGACTGGTCCGATCTTCTTCCGTGGACTGAATTCGCATACAACAACCATCCCAGTGAATCTTCATCCAAGTCGCCCTTCCTTATCGTCTACGGACAACATCCTGGTGTACCTCTACCGGTTCCTCCTGTCTCGGGGGTACCGGCGGCTGATCTTCTGTCCGGGGAGTTCTCCAGGATCTGGCAGGAGACCAAGACCGCTCTTGAATTTGCGCGTGACAGAATGAAAAGGCATGCTGACAAGAGGCGCTTAGATCCTCCGTTATATCGTCCTGGTGATAGGGTATGGTTATCCTCTAAATTTGTTCGCTTAAAGATTCCTTCTCGTAAATTGGGTCCCCGTTATATTGGACCTTTTGAGATCTTGACCCGCATTAATGATGTCTCTTACAAGTTGAAGCTACCTCCCTCGCTCCGTATTCCTAATTCCTTCCACGTTTCCCTCCTGAAGCCACTTGTCCTCAACCAGTTTCATGCCTCTTCTACTCATTCTTCTCGGCCAGCCTCCACTGATGATGTTTTTGAGATCAAGGACATTCTAGCCATGAAGAAAGTGAGGGGGAGGACCTTTTTTCTGGTGAATTGGAAGGGTTTTGGTCTGGAGGAGAGATCTTGGGAACCTCGGGAGAATATCCAAGCTCCTCGAGTTTTGGCTAGATTTCTTTCTGGTCTTAGGAGGGGGGGAGGTAAGGAGGGGGGTACTGTCAGGTCGCCATTATCACCGCCGTGGCCCCTGCTGTCCGCTCATACTTACCGTTCCACGGCGTCCCGGCGCGCTCCTTTTCTTCCTCCTGCGCCGTCTCCTCTGCTCGCTCTCCCGGCTCCTGCTTCCTGTCGGGCGCGCGCGCATTAGGTCTCTCTGCGCACACGCACACTGTTCTTTTGTACCGACGCTCCTTCCACTGCTCTCTGTGGTCCTGGAGGACCATGACCCGGAAGGTACGCTGCCGCTCTGCATTTAGGGTCGCCTGTTGTGGATTCTGTTTGTGGGCTCCCTCTGGTGGTTACTGCTGGTACTGGGTGACTTTGTTGGGTTGCGGCCTTTGGTTTCCACCTGTCCATCAGAGGCTGGGTGTTTCCTATTTTACCTGGCCTTTCTGTCATTCCCTTGCCGGCTATCAATGTATTCAGATGTGCTCTGTTTGGTTCCTGCCTACCTGCTCCCAGATCTTTCAGGATAAGCTAAGTGCTGATTTTCAGTTGTTTGGTTTTTTGTCCAGCTTGCTTATTATGTCTCTATGCTAGCTGGTAGCTCTAGTGGACTGAGGTTCTCCCCATGTGCCATGAGTTGGCACATGGGTTCTTGTAATCTCAGGATGGTTTTTTTGATTAGGGTTTTTTGCTGACCGCTCAGTCCCCTTTTGTATCGTTCTGCTTTCTAGTTTACAGCGGGCCTCAATTTGCTAAAACTATATATATCATCTCTATGTGTGTGCCTTCCTCTCATTTCACCGTCAATACATGTGAGGGGGCAACTATATCTTTTGGGGTTCATTCCTCTGGAGGCAAGTGAGGTCTTTATTTTCTCTGCAGTACTAGTTAGCTCTTAGGCTGGTGCGTGGCGTCTAGAACCAACGTAGGCACGCTCCCTGGCTATCTCTAGTTGCGTTTGTCAGGCGTAGGGCAGCGGTCAGCCCAGGTTCCATCACCCTAGAGCTCGTCCGTTATTTATTTGTACTTTGCTTGTCCTGTGCTATCCCTAGCCATTGGGGATTCATGACAGTATAGCCGGCCCACAAAGTGTTAATTGTTTGGGCTGAAGCAGGAGAAAAAGAAGTGTTTAAGGGAAATTTTTTTTTTTTTTCCCTTCAGAGTTTTGCTGCCTAGCCCTTAATTGCTGTCTAGCTGCTTCTTACCTCCTCTTAACCCTTGAATGGCTCTGATCTTAGCTGTTTAACATGGATGTCCAGAGTTTGGCTTCCAGCCTGAGTAATCTCGCGGCAAAAGTTCAAAACATACAGGATTTTGTTGTTCACACTCCCATGTCTGAACCTAGAATTCCTATTCCAGAGATCTTTTCTGGAGATAGATCTACCTTCCTGAATTTCAGGAACAATTGTAAATTGTTTCTTTCTTTAAAATCTCGCTCCTCTGGAGACCCTGCTCAACAGGTCAAGATTGTAATATCTTTCCTGCGGGGCGACCCTCAGAATTGGGCATTTGCATTGGCACCAGGGGATCCTGCATTGCTCAGTGTTGATGCGTTTTTTCTGGCATTGGGATTGCTCTATGAGGAACCTAACCTGGAGATTCAGGCTGAAAAGGCTTTATTAGCCCTCTCTCAGGGGCATGATGAAGCGGAAATATATTGTCAAAAATTTCGGAAATGGTCGGTGCTTACTCAGTGGAATGAGTGCGCCCTGGCTGCAAACTTCAGAAATGGTCTTTCTGAGGCCATTAAGGATGTTATGGTGGGGTTCCCTACGCCTACAGGTCTGAATGAGTCTATGGCTATGGCCATTCAGATTGATCGGCGTTTACGGGAGCGCAAACCCGTGCACCAGTTGGCGGTGTCTTCTGAACAGACACCTGAGACTATGCAATGTGATAGAATTCAGTCCAGAAGTGAACGGCAAAATTATAGGCGGAAAAATGGATTGTGTTTTTATTGTGGTGATTCAGCTCATGTTATATCAGCATGCTCTAAACGCACAAAAAGGGTTGATAAATCTTTTGCCATTGGTACTCTGCAGCCTAAGTTCATTTTGTCTGTGACTCTGATTTTTTCACTGTCTTCCATTTCCGTCGATGCCTATGTGGATTCGGGCGCTGCCCTGAGTCTTATGGATTGGTCATTTGCTAAACGCTGCGGTTTTAGTCTGGAGCCTCTGGAAGTTCCTATTCCTCTGAAGGGAATTGACTCTACACCATTGGCTATGAATAAACCGCAGTACTGGACACAAGTGACCATGCGCATGACTCCCGTTCATCAGAAGGTGATTCGCTTCCTTGTACTGTATAATTTACATGATGTACTAGTGCTTGGTCTGCCATGGTTACAAACTCATAATCCTGTCCTGGACTGGAAAACAATGTCTGTGTTAAGCTGGGGATGTCAGGGGGTTCATGATGATGCACCTCCGATTTCAATCGCTTCATCTACTCCTTCTGAGATCCCTGCGTTTTTGTCTGACTATAGGGATGTTTTTGAGGAGCCTAAGCTCAATTCGCTCCCTCCTCATAGAGAGTGTGACTGTGCTATAGAATTGATTCCTGGCAGTAAGTTCCCTAAGGGTCGTTTATTTAATCTGTCACTGTCAGAGCATACTGCTATGCGGAATTATATTAAGGAGTCCTTGGAAAAGGGACATATTCGTCCATCTTCGTCCCCTCTGGGAGCAGGTTTTTTTTTCGTGGCAAAAAAAGATGGTTCCCTGAGGCCTTGTATAGATTATCGTCTTCTGAATAAGATTACAGTCAAATATCAGTATCCATTGCCATTATTAACTGATTTGTTTACTCGCATTAAGGGGGCTAGGTGGTTCACTAAGATAGATCTTCGCGGTGCGTATAATCTGGTGCGGATAAAACAGGGTGATGAGTGGAAAACCGCATTTAATATGCCTGAGGGCCATTTTGAGTATTTGGTAATGCCTTTTGGACTCTCCAATGCTCCGTCAGTCTTTCAGTCCTTTATGCACAATATTTTCCGTGAATATCTGGATAAGTTTATGATTGTGTATTTGGATGATATTTTGGTGTTTTCTGATGACTGGGAGTCTCATGTTCTACAGGTCAGGAAGGTGTTTCAGGTTCTGCGGGCCAATTCTCTGTTTGTGAAGGGCTCAAAGTGTCTCTTCGGAGTCCAGAAGATTTCTTTTTTGGGGTACATTTTTTCTCCTTCTACTATTGAGATGGATCCCGTCAAGGTTCAGGCTATTTGTGACTGGACACAACCTACATCTGTTAAGAGCCTTCAGAAGTTCTTGGGGTTTGCTAATTTTTATCGTCGGTTCATTGCTAATTTTTCCAGTATTGTTAAACCTTTGACTGATTTGACTAAAAAGGGTGCTGATGTTGCTGATTGGTCTCCTGCGGCCGTGGAGGCCTTTCAGGAACTTAAGCGCCGGTTTTCTTCTGCTCCTGTGTTGTGTCAACCAGATGTTTCACTTCCTTTTCAGGTTGAGGTTGATGCTTCCGAGATTGGAGCGGGGGCGGTTTTGTCACAGAGAAGTTCTAATGGCTCGGTGATGAAGCCATGTGCATTCTTCTCTAGAAAATTCTCGCCCGCCGAGCGCAATTATGATGTGGGTAATCGGGAGCTTTTGGCCATGAAGTGGGCATTTGAGGAGTGGCGTCATTGGCTTGAGGGTGCTAAACATCGTGTGGTGGTCTTGACTGATCACAAGAATCTTATTTACCTTGAGTCTGCCAGGCGTTTGAATCCTAGACAGGCTCGTTGGTCGTTGTTTTTTTCTCGTTTCAATTTCGTGGTTTCATACCTGCCAGGTTCAAAGAATGTGAAGGCAGATGCTCTTTCCAGGAGTTTTGTGCCTGGCTCTCCTGGAGACTCTGGGCCTACTGGTATCCTTAGGGATGGGGTAATATTGTCCGCCGTATCCCCAGACTTGCGACGTGCATTGCAGGAGTTTCAGGTGGATAAACCGGATCGTTGTCCACCAGAAAGACTGTTTGTCCCGGATGATTGGACCAGTAGAGTCATCTCCAAGGTCCATTCTTCTGTGTTGGCTGGTCATCCTGGAATATTTGGTACTAGAGACTTGGTGGCCAGGTCTTTTTGGTGGCCTTCCTTGTCTAGGGATGTGCGTACCTTTGTGCAGTCTTGTGAAGTGTGTGCTCGAGCTAAGCCTTGCTGTTCTCGGGCCAGTGGGTTGTTGTTATCCTTGCCCATCCCGAAGAGGCCTTGGACGCACATTTCCATGGATTTTATTTCTGATCTCCCGGTTTCACAGAAAATGTCCGTTATCTGGGTTGTGTGTGACCGCTTTTCTAAGACGGTTCATTTGGTGCCCTTGCCTAAGTTGCCCTCCTCCTCTGAGTTGGTCCCTTTATTTTTTCAGAACGTGGTTCGTTTGCATGGGATTCCGGAGAATATCGTTTCTGACAGGGGATCCCAGTTTGTGTCTAGATTTTGGCGGACGTTTTGTGCCAAGATGGGCATTGATTTGTCTTTCTCGTCTGCATTCCATCCTCAGACGAATGGCCAGATGGAGTGAACTAATCAGACCTTGGAAACTTATTTGAGGTGTTTTGTTTCTGCTGATCAAGATGACTGGGTTGCTTTTTTGCCACTGGCCGAATTTGCTCTTAATAATCGGGCTAGTTCTGCCACGTTGGTCTCTCCTTTTTTTTGTAATTCGGGGTTTCATCCTCGTTTTTCCTCTGGTCAGGTGGAGTCTTCGGATTGTCCTGGAGTGGACGTGGTGGTGGACAGGCTACATCAGATTTGGAATCAGGTGGTGGACAATTTGAAGTTATCTCAGGAGAAGACTCAGCAGTTTGCTAATCGCCGTCGCCGCGTGGGTCCCCGACTTCTTGTTGGGGATTTGGTGTGGTTGTCTTCTCGTTTTGTCCCTATGAAGGTCTCTTCTCCTAAGTTCAAGCCTCGGTTCATCGGTCCTTACAGGATCTCGGAGATTCTTAACCCTGTATCTTTTCGTTTGGATCTCCCAGCATCGTTTGCTATTCATAATGTGTTCCATCGGTCGTTGTTGCGGAGGTATGAGGTGCCCGTTGTTCCTTCGGTTGAGCCTCCTGCTCCGGTGCTGGTGGAGGGAGAATTGGAGTATGTTGTTGAGAGGATCTTGGATTCTCGTGTTTCCAGACGCAAACTCCAGTATTTGGTTAAGTGGAAGGGTTATGGTCAGGAGGATAATTCCTGGGTGGTCGCCTCCGATGTTCATGCGACTGATTTGGTCCGCGCCTTCCATAGAGCTCACCCTGATCGCCCTGGGGGTTCTCGTGAGGGTTCGGTGACCCCTCCTCAAGGGGGGGGTACTGTTGTGGATTCTGTTTGTGGGCTCCCTCTGGTGGTTACTGCTGGTACTGGGTGACTTTGTTGGGTTGCGGCCCTTGGTTTCCACCTGTCCATCAGAGGCTGGGTGTTTCCTATTTTACCTGGCCTTTCTGTCATTCCCTTGCCGGCTATCAATGTATTCAGATGTGCTCTGTTTGGTTCCTGCCTACCTGCTCCCAGATCTTTCAGGATAAGCTAAGTGCTGATTTTCAGTTGTTTGGTTTTTTGTCCAGCTTGCTTATTATGTCTCTATGCTAGCTGGTAGCTCTAGTGGACTGAGGTTCTCCCCATGTGCCATGAGTTGGCACATGGGTTCTTGTAATCTCAGGATGGTTTTTTTGATTAGGGTTTTTTGCTGACCGCTCAGTCCCCTTTTGTATCGTTCTGCTTTCTAGTTTACAGCGGGCCTCAATTTGCTAAAACTATATATATCATCTCTATGTGTGTGCCTTCCTCTCATTTCACCGTCAATACATGTGAGGGGGCAACTATATCTTTTGGGGTTCATTCCTCTGGAGGCAAGTGAGGTCTTTATTTTCTCTGCAGTACTAGTTAGCTCTTAGGCTGGTGCGTGGCGTCTAGAACCAACGTAGGCACGCTCCCTGGCTATCTCTAGTTGCGTTTGTCAGGCGTAGGGCAGCGGTCAGCCCAGGTTCCATCACCCTAGAGCTCATCCGTTATTTATTTGTACTTTGCTTGTCCTGTGCTATCCCTAGCCATTGGGGATTCATGACAGTCGCCTCTTCCTTTCACCTGTGCCTGTTTGTCATTTGTTCTTTTGCAAGTGTCTCTGGCTCTCTCGCTTCTCTGCGTACTCTGCGTTCTCTTCTCGTATTGTCTTACGTTTCTGGTTTCTCGTTTCTGTGCTTAACCCTTGCCTTTTTACGTGCTTCTTTTGAGCTCCATGTAGGATAGCTGCGGAGACACCATCACGTGTTTCTCGACGCAAGCAGTGAATAGCCAGACCTTTCCCCGGGAAGGAACAACCACGGGAAGGGCAGCATCCAATAAAGGAAAACATCCAATACAGGAAAACCACCTATGCCAAGCATGGTATCCATCCACAGACAGCTGTTTCGGGGTGTTTGCCCCTCATCAGTGTGGAGTAGGAATCTGGCTATTAGGAGCAGTGCCTAGTAAAAGGCTGTGAAGGAACAGATGATTGGCCTCGGGGAGACCAAAACATCCAACACCGCGGAGACACCATCACGTGTTTCTCAACGCAGTGATCCAGAACACTGCCCCCATCCCTTATGGGAAATATGCAAATGCATGTAGGATAGCTGCGGAGACACCATCACGTGTTTCTCGACGCAAGCAGTGAATAGCCAGACCTTTCCCCGGGAAGGTACAACCACGGGAAGGGCAGCATCCAATAAAGGAAAACATCCAATACAGGAAAACCACCTATGCCAAGCATGGTATCCATCCACAGACAGCTGTTTCGGGGTGTTTGCCCCTCATCAGTGTGGAGTAGGAATCTGGCTATTAGGAGCAGTGCCTAGTAAAAGGCTGTGAAGGAACAGATGATTGGCCTCGGGGAGACCAAAACATCCAACACCGCGGAGACACCATCACGTGTTTCTCAACGCAGTGATCCAGAACACTGCCCCCATCCCTTATGGGAAATATGCAAATGCATGTAGGATAGCTGCGGAGACACCATCACGTGTTTCTCGACGCAAGCAGTGAATAGCCAGACCTTTCCCCGGGAAGGAACAACCACGGGAAGGGCAGCATCCAATAAAGGAAAACATCCAATACAGGAAAACCACCTATACCAAGCATGGTATCCATCCACAGACAGCTGTTTCGGGGTGTTTGCCCCTCATCAGTGTGGAGTAGGAATCTGGCTATTAGGAGCAGTGCCTAGTAAAAGGCTGTGAAGGAACAGATGATTGGCCTCGGGGAGACCAAAACATCCAACACCGCGGAGACACCATCACGTGTTTCTCAACGCAGTGATCCAGAACACTGCCCCCATCCCTTATGGGAAATATGCAAATGCATGTAGGATAGCTGCGGAGACACCATCACGTGTTTCTCAACGCAAGCAGTGAATAGCTTGATAATAGTGGCTTGATAAAGGCTCAGTTTGAGCTGAAACGTTGCCCGGCTATGTGAGTCGATTAAACCTGCCACGTTTCACCTTGAGTATGGAGTGCTGCCTCTTTTTTGAGTCTCTCTATATATATATATATATATATATATATATATATATATATATATATACCTATTCTATGTGTAGACATTGATTTTATCTATTCTATTCTGTCAGTGTGATTTTACTGTACACCGCACTGAATTACCGGCTTTTCTATAGAGCACCGGTGCGTATACCCCCATAGACTTTCATTGGTGGATTTTTTGCTTTTCTCAGCCAGTACAATACAGACGAGAAATATACGGCTGAAGGGAGCTGCCCCATAGAGGATCATTGGTCCGTGTGCAATGCGTTGTTTATGCGCCTCTCGCTCGTCCGTATTCCTCTCTAGTGTGACCCAAATGTGCAAGCCATTTACAGACATACTTAAAAAGTGAAATGAATAAATGAAAGCTGTAGCTATGCAAGACTCCTATTTCAAAATGATTTTCAGAAAACCATGTGCCATCATTCATAGTAAATGTTAATTCAGGTGAGCACATTACCTAGTTGAATCATGTTCCTCTGTGTAGGGTCCTGTGTAGGATACAACCTGAGTTTCATAGCAATTTGAAATGCATTCATCAAAATGACAGCAATTCTATGGAAAAAATGACACTTTCTGTGCCGTGTTTGCTTTGTGGTAACATTAAATAAATGAAATGGCACAAGACCTTCAAGAAAATGCAAATCTTCCTTGCAAGGAGTATGGGAAAAGACAAAAATATATATTTAATCATGCACTTTACTACATTTGAGGCACAATGGAATTTGGAGTCTTTAGTCTATAGTATTCCCAGGTAGACTGTTCTTTAAGGATTTCATTTTAAGAATAACAGTAACAAGAGAAAGCAGAGTTCTGCAATATTTGACTCCAAAACTCTCTCCAAGCAACATCTTAAGGTGCAATTTCTGCGACACACTGCTACTCTCTACTCCCGAAATTGCTGTTGGTATATTTCAAGTTTTTTTTCTTCAATCAAATATAACTAAACTAAAAGAGAAATAAATCACATTACTATAAAAGCATAGTACAAAGGGAGCAAGAAGGAAAAAAAGAGCCAGCGCTCTCTTAAGCGGCACAGTATGGCCAATTAAACAGTTACTCAGACACAAGAAAGTTGACAGCTTAACTTTTGTGATTGTCCATAATGAAACACAACAATGTTCAAAGAATGCCATCATTCACAGAATTCCAGGTCTATTGCATAAGCTAGCTAATATTCTTCCTAACCAGTACTTCAAACTAGATCCTGGATGGGGCAGTACTCATCTGCCCCGAAACCTCTGATATTACAGTTTTTAAATATCCTAAATATTTTCTGAAAGTGTATGTGTTGAATAAAGCATAAGCTTTACCCAAAACATACATCTTAAAAAAATTATTAATATTCATGACTCTTTTCTGAGGCCTCAAGTGATTAGCATTTTTTTGTGTGTATGTGAAACATAAAAGCATAGTGATTAGGGAAGTATACTACATTCTAGTCTGCCTGGGAGAAAAACAGTTATAAGCTTTGTAGATAATTGAAAGATAAACTATTGTACATGAAAATTTTCATAATTAGCTAGATTGAATTGCTAGGTTCATATAAAATACCATAGCTAAAATTGTCATGAAGACGATTATGGCATATTATAGACAGGGATTTCTTATAAACTAGAAAATTGCTCTAAGTAATTGCTGTGTAATACTTCTCATAAGGAAGCTATCATTAGAAAATTATCTATTGTTTAAATCAGGTTTTTGTGTTCCATGTATTTTTTTATTTTTAAATTTTGGTAATGTTGGAGGTTTTTTCAAATTGCATTCTTCATGAAAAAGAAAGATTAGTAATTTTGCAATTTTCACAGTAGCTTATTTGGATTCATACTTCCTGTCATTTCAAGAAGAATTTTCAGCAGGCTCCTTATCAGCAGAGGCAGGATTACAATGAGAGGTAACTCCTTAATACACAGCTGATTACACAGAATCCACTATTCATGATAGGTGATGTCACAGCTGGTCCTGCTTCCTCTCTCTTTGCAGTGTCTATGCACTCATTCACTAGATGATTGCATACAAAATATAGGGTCAGAGTCTGTTTATTGTGGTGTGTATATATCTATAATATAACGCTGGGAGCGTCACTCTGTCCGAAGCCTCTATAGACTGCGCAAGCGCAAGCGCCGGCGCAGTCTGGACCGCACAGAGCGACGCTCCTTAGGAGATCGCGGTATGCGTAAGCGCTGAACGCACACCGCGATCTCCACCAGACAAGCAGGGACGAGCCAGGAGGCGGAGGGTGAGTATACTTACCTGACCCGTTCCACCGACGCGCTTCCGGGCCGTGACTGTCCCCCTGCTCCCGGAATCGGCACCTGCGCAGTCCGCGCTTTCCGGCGCCATTTTCTTGAAGACACATTGCAGTGTCTTCAAGAAAATGGCGCCGGAAAGCGCGGACTGCGCAGGCGCCGACTCCGGGAGCAGGACCAAGAAAATGGCCGCACCCAGCACAGCCGCCGCGCCCAGCACAGCCACGCACAGCCGCCCACAGCAACGCACAGCCGCCGCACCCAGCACAGCCGACCATAGCCGCCCACAGCCACGCACAGGCGCCCACAGCCATGCACAGCCGCCGCACCCAGCACAGCTGCCCACAGCCACGCACAGCCACCCATAGCCACGCACAGCCGCCGCACCCAGCACAGCCGCCCACAGCCACGCACAGCCGCCGCACCCAGCACAGCCGACCACAGCCGCCGCACCCAGCACAGCCGCCCACAGCCACGCACAGCCGCCCACAGCCACGCACAGCCGCCCACAGCCACGCACAGCCGCACCCAGCACAGCCGACCACAGCCACGCACAGCCGCCGCACCCAGCACAGCCGCCCACAGCCACGTACAGCCACCCATAGCCACGCACAGCCGCCGCACCCAGCACAGCCGACCACAGCCGCTGCACCCAGCACAGCCGCCCAAAGCCACGCACAGCCCACAGCCACGCACAGCCGCCGCACCCAGCACAGCCACCCACAGCCGCTGCACCCAGCACAGCCGCCGCACCCAGCACATCCGCCGCACCCAGCACAGCCATGCACAGCCGCCACAGCCACGCACAGCCGCCTACAGCCACGCACAGCCTCCCACAGCCACGCACAGCCGCCCACAGCCACGGACAGCCGCCGCACCCAGCACAGCCGCCGCACCCAGCACAGCCGCCCACAGCCACGCACAGCCGCCCACAGCCACGCACAGCCGCCCACAGCCGCCGCACCCAGCACAGCCGCCCACAGCCACGCACAACCGCTGCACCCAGCACAGCCACCCACAGCCGCCGCACCCAGCACAGCCGCCGCACCCAGCACATCCGCCGCACCCAGCACAGCCGCCGCACCCAGCACAGCCACGCACAGCCGCCACAGCCATGCACAGCCTCCGCACCCAGCACAGCCACGCACAGCCGCCTACAGCCACGGACAGCCGCCGCACCCAGCACAGCCACCGCACCCAGCACAGCCGCCGCACCCAGCACAGCCGCCCACAGCCACGCACAGCCGCCGCACCCAGCACAGCCTCCCACAGCCATGCACAGCCGCCTACAGCCACGCACAGCCGCTGCACCCAGCACAGCCACCGCACCCAGCACAGCCGTCCACAGCTGCCGCACCCAGCACAGCCGCCCGCACCCAGCACAGCCACGTCACATACAGCCGCCCGCACTCAGCACAGCCACATACAGCCGCCCGCACTCAGCACAGCCGCCCGCACTCAGCACAGCCGCCCGCACTGATGGGGGCGCAGGATGGAGCAGCACGTGATAGGATGGGGGCGCAGGATGGGAGCACATGACAGGATGGGGATGAGGATGGAGCAGCACATGACACGGTGGAGCAGCACATGACAGGATGGGGGCGCAGGATGGAGCAGCACATGACACGGTGGAGCAGCACATGACAGGATGGGGGCGCAGGATGGAGCAGCACATGAGACGGTGGAGCAGCACATGACAGGATGGGGGCGCAGGATGGAGCAGCATATGACAGGATAGGAGCAGCACATACCAGGATGGAGACCATATTCCAATATAAATGCTCGCCACCCGGGCGTAGAACGGGTTCAATAGCTAGTATATATATATATATATATATATATATCTATATATATAATTGTCTAAGGGTTTTTCCGTCTGTCTGTCTGTCTGTCTGTCTGTCCTGGAAATCCCGCGTCTCTGATTGGTCGAGGCCACCAGGCCTCGACCAATCAGCGACGGGCACAGCATGGCGACGATGATGTCATAATGGAAATCCCGCATCTCTGATTGGTCGAGGCCGCCAGGCCTCGACCAATCAGCGACGGGCACAGTATCGACGTAGATGTCATAATGGTTGCCATGGCGACGATGATGTCATAAAGGTTGCCTCGACCAATCAGCGACGGGCACAGTCTGCCGCGAATTCTGGAATCATCATTGTCCATATACTACGGGGACATGCATATTCTAGAATACCCGATGCGTTAGAATCGGGCCACAATCTAGTATATATATATATATATATATATATATATATATATACACTCACCAGCCACTTTATTAGGTACACCATGCTAGTAATGGGTTGGACCCCCTTTTGCCTTCAGAACTGCCTCAATTCTTCGTGGCATAGATTCAACAAGGTGCTGGAAGCATTCCTCAGAGATTTTGGTCCATATTGACATGATGGCATCACACAGTTGCCGCAGATTTGTCGGCTGCACATCCCAAAGATGCTCCATACAAGGCAGGATGGATCCATGCTTTCATGTTGTTTACGCCAAATTCTGACCCTACCATCCGAATGTCGCAGCAGAAATCGAGACTCATCAGACCAAGCAACGTTTTTCCAATCTTCTACTGTCCAATTTCGATGAGCTTGTACAAATTGTAGCCTCAGTTTCCTGTTCTTAGCTGAAAGGAGTGGTACCCGGTGTGGTCTTCTGCTGCTGTAGCCCATCTGCCTCAAAGTTCGACGCACTGTGTGTTCAGAGATGCTCTTAGGCCTACCTTGGTTGTAACGGGTGGCGATTTGAGTCACTGTTGCCTTTCTATCAGCTCGAACCAGTCTGCCCATTCTCCTCTGACCTCTGGCATCAACAAGGCATTTCCGCCCACAGAACTGCCGCTCACTGGATTTTTTTTCTTTTTCGGACCATTCTCTGTAAACCCTAGAGATGGTTGTGCGTGAAAATCCCAGTAGATCAGCAGTTTTTGAAATACTCAGACCAGCCCTTCTGGCACCAACAACCATGCCACGTTCAAAGGCACTCAAATCACCTTTCTTCCCCATACTGATGCTCGGTTTGAACTGCAGGAGATTGTCTTGACCATGTCTACATGCCTAAATGCACTGAGTTGCCGCCATGTGATTGGCTGATTAGAAATTAAGTGTTAACAAGAAGTTGGACAGGTGTACCTAATAAAGTGGCCGGTGAGTGTATATATATATATACAGTACAGACCAAAAGTTTGGACACACCTCATTTAAAGATTTTTCTGTATTTTCATGACTATGAAAATTGTACATTCACACTGAAGGAATCAAAACTATGAATTAACACATGTGGAATTATATACTTAACAAAAAAGTGTGAAACGACTGAAATTATGTCTTCTAGGTTCTTCAAAGTAGCCACCTTTTGCTTTGATGACTGCTTTGCACACTCTTGGCATTCTCTTGATGAGCTTCAAGAGGTAGTCACCGGGAATGGTCTTCCAACAATCTTGAAGGAGTTCCCAGAGATGTTTAGCACTTGTTGGCCCTTTTGCCTTCATTCTGCGGTCCAGCTCACCTCAAACCATCTTGATTGGGTTCAGGTCTGGTGACTGTGGAGGCTAGGTCATCTGGCGTAGCACCCCATCACTCTCCTTCTTGGTCAAATAGCCCTTACACCTGGAGGTGTGTTTGGGGTCATTGTCCTGTTGAAAAATAAATGATGGTCCAACTAAACGCAAACCGGATGGAATAGCATGCCACTGCAAGATGCTGTGGTAGCCATGCTGGTTAAGTATGCCTTCAATTTTGAATAAATCCCCAACAGTGTCACAAGCAAAGTACCCCCACACCATCATACCTCCTCCTCCATGCTTCATGGTCCCTCTCTAGGCTATTAATATCTGCCCTCAGTCACTGGCTTTATCACTCTGGCAGAGAAAATTGCCAATTTTATCCGTGATTTAAACCTTTATTTTAACAGCTAGAGCCACCAAATTTTACACAAAGACACTTCTTACATTAGTAGTCAGGAATATGTAATAAAATAAGGGATATTAAATGTAAATGCTTTACTGTATGTAAACCATGTCTCATATCCTGTCGGGTTTGTGAAGGAGATAGCAAAAGCCGGCAATTGAATTACCGGCTTTTCTGCTATCTAATGCTGCATTAAAAAAAAATATATATATATACTGTATGTATATAGGTGTCTAACTGACACATATATGTATATATACCTATTTTATGTGTGTATATCAATTCTATTCTAACCTGTCAGTGTGATTTTACTGTACACCGCGCTGAATTGCCGGCTTTTCAACCGACACCGATGTGTAAAAATCAGACAGCACTCGCATGGTCCGAGGGCTGTGCGATTTTTTTCTCGCACCCATTGACTTACATTGGCGAGTCTCGTCCGAGAATCGCAGCAATACGCAGCATGCTGCAATTTTTTTCTCAGTCCGATTTCAGCCGAGAAAAAAATCGCAGATGAGATGTCACCCATTGAATAACATTGGTCCGAGTGCAATCTGATTTTTTATCGGATTGCACTCGTCCGTTTTTCTCACAAGTGGAAATGAGCCCTAACAGTAAGAATTTTTGCTGAGTCCAAGGTAAAAAAAGTATTCTTGAGCTGTTTCTGAGGAGAAAGTGACATGAGCAAGCGATTGGATATAGGCAGTGCAAGAAAGATCAAAGTAAAATATTACCCCAAGACAGCATGCATTCTGCTTGAGAGTTATGGTAGAACCACACACGGACATGGTGACTCAACTTTCTCAATTAACTAAATAGCATGCAATTTCAATAAAAGGATAAAAAAATGTTGCATTCAAGCTGACTATTATAGCATTACAAAGGTTATTCACATCACAGTGTGTATTTAACCCCTTTCTGACCTCAGACGGGATAGTACGTCTGAGGTCAGAAGCCCCGCTTTGATGCGGGCTCCGGCGGTGAGCCCGCATCAAAGCCGGGACTTGTCAGCTGTTTTGAACAGCTGACATGTGCCCGTAATAGGCGCGTTCAGAATCGCGATCTGCCCATGCCTATGAACTAGTTAAATGCCGCTGTCAAACGCAGACAGCGGCATTTAACTACCGCATCCGGCCGGGCGGCCGGAAATGATGGCATCGCCGACCCCCGTCACATGATCGGAGGTCGGCGATGCTTCAGAATAGTAACCATAGAGGTCCTTGAGACCTCTATCGTTACTGATCCCCGGCAGCTGTGAGCGCCACCCTGTGGTCGGCGCTCACAGCACACCTGATTTTCTGCTACATAGCAGCAAACAGCAGATCGCTGCTATGTAGCAGAGGCGATTGCTTTGTGCCTGCTTCTAGCCTCCAATGGAGGCTATTGAAGCATGGCAAAAGTGAAAAAAAAAAGTTAAAAAAATGTGAAAAAAATAAAAAAAATATAAAAGTTTAAATCACCCCCCTTTCGCCCCAATCAAAATAAATCAATAAAAAAAAAATCAAACCTACACATATTTGGTATCGCCGCGTTCAGAATCGCCCACTCTATCAAAAAAAAAGCATTAACCTGATCGCTAAACGGCGTAGCAAGAAAAAAATTCGAAACGCCAGAATTACGTTTTTTGGGTCACCGCGACATTGCATTAAAATGCAATAACGGGCGATCAAAAGAACATATCTGCACCAAAATGCTATCATTAAAAACGCCAGCTCGGCACATAAAAAATAAGCCCTCAACCGACCCCAGATCATGAAAAATGGAGACGCTACGAGTATCGGAAAATGGCGCAATTTTTTTTTTTTTAGCAAAGTTTGGAATTTTTTTTCACCACTTAGGTAAAAAATAACCTAGTCATGTTAGGTGTCTATGAACTCGTACTGACCTGGAGAATCATATTAGTCGGTCAGTTTTAGCATTTAGTGAACCTAGCAAAAAAGCCAAACAAAAAACAAGTGTGGGATTGCACTTTTTTTGCAATTTCACCGCACTTGAAATTTTTTTCCCGTTTTCTAGTACACGACATGGTAAAACCAATTATGTCGTTCAAAAGTGCAACTCGTCTCGCAAAAAATAAGCCCTCACATGGCCAAATTGACAGAAAAATAAAAAAGTTATGGCTCTGGGAAGGAGGGGAGTGAAAAACACAGAAAAACGGAAAATCTCAAGGTCATGAAGGGGTTAAAAGCAATATTTCAGTTGTTCAGCAAACAATAGATAGCACTATAAGTCATACAGTACAAATACACAATAGATGACATAATGACTTACTTTACTATGAAAATGAATAATAAGCTTGAAAAGACTATTTTGTTAGTCACTCAATTTGTTTAGTCACTAATGGCTACAAAGCATGAAGTTACAGGGTTCTCTAAAGTTGTCATAAACTGAATATCATATACTGGAAGTACTTATTTGCAGATTTTGCCAAATGTGGTGTGCTTCTAATCATAATTCTCAACTGTTTATCTAATGTAGTTTGAGTTTTTTGCAACACAAAAGGTTTTTCCAAATTTGTGTTATATTGTGAAGTGGCATCTTACTACAGACAATGTGCTGAGACCTCCATCTAGCAGGAGAATGGTGGTCTCACCTTACTTTTTGTACCTTAAGACATGGCAGTAAAGTGAATGAGAAATTTGTGAGAGCATGTCATGAATGTACTATAGATTACAAAGGAGATTGCTATGCCTTTATTGGGTGCCTCAGATAGAACAAGAAATAACCTCGCATAACTCTTGACTAGTGTTGAGCGATACCTTCCGATATGCAAAGGTATCGGTATCGGATTGGATCGGCCGATACCCAAAAAGTATCGGATATCGCCGATACTGATACCCGATACCAATGCATATCAATGGGACACAAAATATCGGAATGGTTCCCAGGGTCTGAAGGAGAGGAAACTCTCCTTCAGGCCCTGGGATCCATATTCATGTATAAAATAAAGAAAAAAAATTTGGATATACTCACCCCTCTGACGGCCCCGGCTCTCACCGGTCCAAGCGTCTGCCTCCGTTCCCTAAGAATGCAGAGTGAAGGACCTTCGATGACGTCGCGGCTTGTGATTGGTCGCGTGACCACTTATGTGACCGCTCACGCGACCAATCACAAGCCGTGACGTCATCGCAGCCCCTACACTCACTCATTCTTAGGAACGGAGGCTGCCGGTTACATCGCTAAGGTCCAGGGTACGCCGGAGTAAGCCAGAATTCTCTCCAGGTGGCTTTTCTCCCAGAAGAACATTTGGATTGGGTGATCAATTTTATTATGATGGATGCTTCTTTTCCTTAACAGACAGTCTGAGGCTCTCTTCTGTCCCCTCTCTACCATTGTAGTGGTGCAGCAATCAGCAGTCCTTCATTCAATTACGCATGTAAAGTGGTGCACAGCATGGTATGAAAAGAAAAACAGTATGACAACAACAAGTGGTGGTTGACCTTCTTACATGCTAATTAGTGATGAGAAAAAACATTTGGCACTATTCGTTACTCGCACAAATAATACGGTATTTGGGCTACTCGTTACTCGGCGTGTAATTTGCTATTCACCTTGGTATATTCAAGTGACCCACTCAGCATGTTTGGTGCTTTATTTGCAGCTAATGAACATGCTGGGCTGGCGTGCCAATCACAGTAATGTCGGCACCATCTTTGATGTGGCATAACTATGCTTGGCTGGCCTTACAGCGTCATAGGGGATATTTAATCCTTGCTGGCGCCATCTTGCACATATTGAAGCTGGAAACAGCAGAGTGAGAGTGTAGTGTGAGCATAGGGAGAGTGAAAGCAGTGTATAGGGAGAGTTTGTGATTCCAAATAGCTCTTTTAAGAGCTTCTGAGGGTGACGATTAGTTCTTTGTTAGGTGGAGGTAGGGTAGGGACTAGGGAGAGATTTAATACAAGGGAGAGTGAAAGGCAGGCACCTGAGTGTTATAATCATTGCAAGTACATGCTGGAAATCACTGCTCTTTGCATTGTGTTGTATAGTTTAGCAATAGGCTGTAGGATTAGGGAGCGAAAGGCAGGGTTTCATCCACTACCATAATATACAAAGCAGCTCTTTTTGGAGCCAAACAATATTAGTTAGTACCAGCATATACTAAACACATTTTTTTGGAGCTAGATAATATTCCTGCATACCAGCATATGAAAGAAAAATATTTCACAGCTAAATAATATTTGTCAGTGCCAGCATATAGTAAACATCCTTTTTAAAAGTTAATTGCTAAATATTATTCCTTGCCTATTGCTGAAATAGCTATTTATCTAGCAGTTGTGTGACGGGTGCAAAACCTGCAGAAACGTCACTATTTACCAGTAATTTCCCTGAGTTGGCATGTCTCTTATAGGCAATATAAAAAATAAAAAAATGATATTGGTTAAATAAATAGCATATCTTTATCTAGCAGTTGTGCCACTGGTGCAAACCCTGCATAGATATGCAAACGTCACCATTTAGCAGTGACAATAGTTTTTCTTAATCTGCTGTTGATGTGTGTCATCATTGTGATATAAAAAATAAATTTTCTATTGGTTCAATAAATAGCATATCTTTAGCAGTTGTGCCACTGGTGCAAACCCTGCAGAGATACTCAAGCATCATCATTTACCAGTGGCAATAATTTTCCTTAATCTGTTGTTAGCGTTGTTGTTCCATCTCCTAGGCATGGCACCAGGAGATGGAACAGGATCCTTGATGCGAACAACTGGCTAAGACGATGGTGCAGACAACAAGGATTCGGATTCCTTGTAAATTACTTGTACGATGGACTCCTCGCCAGAGACGGACTACACCTCAACAAACCTGGGAAACACACATTCGCCAGAAGACTCGCTACACTCATCAGGAGGGCGTTAAACTAGAAGTAGAGGGGACGGGGAGAAAAACATTAGACTCGAACAAAGAAGACCCAGGAAAACATACTCAGAAGGGAGGTAAGAACATTTCTAAAACAATCCACAGCGAGGAGATTGGAACAAAACAAAATCCTCTAAACTGCATGCTCGCAAACGCCAGAAGCCTGACAAACAAGATGGAAGAACTAGAAGCAGAAATATCTACAGGTAACTTTGACATAGTGGGAATAACCGAGACATGGTTAGATGAAAGCTATGACTGGGCAGTTAACTTACAGGGTTACAGTCTGTTTAGAAAGGATCGTAAAAATCGGAGAGGAGGAGGGGTTTGTCTCTATGTAAAGTCTTGTCTAAAGTCCACTTTAAAGGAGGATATTAGCGAAGGGAATGAGGATGTCGAGTCCATATGGGTCGAAATTCATGGAGGGAAAAATGGTAACAAAATTCTCATTGGGGTCTGTTACAAACCCCCAAATATAACAGAAATCATGGAAAGTCTACTTCTAAAGCAGATAGATGAAGCTGCAACCCATAATGAGGTCCTGGTTATGGGGGACTTTAACTACCCGGATATTAACTGGGAAACAGAAACCTGTGAAACCCATAAAGGCAACAGGTTTCTGCTAATAACCAAGAAAAATTACCTTTCACAATTGGTGCAGAATCCAACCAGAGGAGCAGCACTTTTAGACCTAATACTATCTAATAGACCTGACAGAATAACAAATCTGCAGGTGGTCGGGCATCTAGGAAATAGCGACCACAATATTGTACAGTTTCACCTGTCTTTCACTAGGGGGACTTGTCAGGGAGTCACAAAAACACTGAACTTTAGGAAGGCAAAGTTTGACCAGCTTAGAGATGCCCTTAATCTGGTAGACTGGGACAATATCCTCAGAAATAAGAATACAGATAAAAAATGGAAAATGTTTAAGAACATCCTAAATAGGCACTGTAAGCGGTTTATACCTTGTGGGAATAAAAGGACTAGAAATAGGAAAAACCCAATGTGGCTAAACAAAGAAGTAAGACAGGCAATTAACAGTAAAAAGAAAGCATTTGCACTACTAAAGCAGGATGGCACCATTGAAGCTCTAAAAAACTATAGGGAGAAAAATACTTTATCTAAAAAACTAACTAAAGCTGCCAAAAAGGAAACAGAGAAGCACATTGCTAAGGAGAGTAAAACTAATCCCAAACTGTTCTTCAACTATATCAATAGTAAAAGAATAAAAACTGAAAATGTAGGCCCCTTAAAAAATAGTGAGGAAAGAATGGTTGTAGATGACGAGGAAAAAGCTAACATATTAAACACCTTCTTCTCCACGGTATTCACGGTGGAAAATGAAATGCTAGGTGAAATCCCAAGAAACAATGAAAACCCTATATTAAGGGTTACCACCAATCTAACCCAAGAAGAGGTGCGAAACCGGCTAAATAAGATTAAAATAGATAAATCTCCGGGTCCGGATGGCATACACCCACGAGTACTAAGAGAACTAAGTAATGTAATAGATAAACCATTATTTCTTATTTTTAGGGACTCTATAGCGACGGGGTCTGTTCCGCAGGACTGGCGCATAGCAAATATGGTGCCAATATTCAAAAAGGGCTCTAAAAGTGAACCTGGAAATTATAGGCCAGTAAGTCTAACCTCTACTGTTGGTAAAATATTTGAAGGGTTTCTGAAGGATGTTATTCTGGATTATCTCAATGAGAATAACTGTTTAACTCCATATCAGCATGGGTTTATGAGAAATCGCTCCTGTCAAACCAATCTAATCAGTTTTTATGAAGAGGTAAGCTATAGGCTGGACCACGGTGAGTCATTGGACGTGGTATATCTCGATTTTTCCAAAGCATTTGATACCGTGCCACACAAGAGGTTGGTACACAAAATGAGAATGCTTGGTCTGCGGGAAAATGTGTGTAAATGGGTTAGTAACTGGCTTAGTGATAGAAAGCAGAGGGTGGTTATAAATGGTATAGTCTCTAACTGGGTCGCTGTGACCAGTGGGGTACCACAGGGGTCGGTATTGGGACCTGTTCTCTTCAACATATTCATTAATGATCTGGTAGAAGGTTTACACAGTAAAATATTGATATTTGCAGATGATACAAAACTATGTAAAGCAGTTAATACAAGAGAAGATAGTATTCTGCTACAGATGGATCTGGATAAGTTGGAAACTTGGGCTGAAAGGTGGCAGATGAGGTTTAACAATGATAAATGAAAGGTTATACACATGGGAAGAAGGAATCAATGTCACCATTACACACTGAATGGGAAACCACTGGGTAAATCTGACATGGAGAAGGACTTGGGGATCCTAGTTAATGATAAACTTACCTGGAGCAGCCAGTGCCAGGCAGCAGCTGCCAAGGCAAACAGGATCATGGGGTGCATTAAAAGAGGTCTGGATACACATGATGAGAGCATTATACTGCCTCTGTACAAATCCCTAGTTAGACCACACATGGAGTACTGTGTCCAGTTTTGGGCACCGGTGCTCAAGAAGGATATAATGGAACTAGAGAGAGTACAAAGGAGGGCAACAAAATTAATAAAGGGGATGGGAGAACTACAATACCCAGATAGATTAGCGAAATTAGGATTATTTAGTCTAGAAAAAAGACGACTGAGGGGCGATCTAATAACCATGTATAAGTATATAAGGGGACAATACAAATATCTCGCTGAGGATCTGTTTATACCAAGGAAGGTGACGGGCACAAGGGGGCATTCTTTGCGTCTGGAGGAGAGAAGGTTTTTCCACCAAAATAGAAGAGGATTCTTTACTGTTAGGGCAGTGAGAATCTGGAATTGCTTGCCTGAGGAGGTGGTGATGGCGAACTCAGTTGAGGGGTTCAAGAGAGGCCTGGATGTCTTCCTGGAGCAGAACAATATTGTATCATACAATTATTAGGTTCTGTAGAAGGACGTAGATCTGGGGATTTATTATGATGGAATATAGGCTGAACTGGATGGACAAATGTCTTTTTTCGGCCTTACTAACTATGTAACTATGTAACTATGTGTGTTGTCAAGGCGATATAAAAAAATAGAATTTTCTATTGGTTTAATATATAGTGTATATTTACCAAGCAGTTGTGCAACTCGCACAAACCCTGCAGAGATACGCAAATGCCACAGTTTACCAGTGGCAATAATTTTCCTTTATCTGCTGTTGGCGTGTGTCATAAAGGCAATATAAAAAAATTGAATTTTCTATTGGTTCAATAAATAGCATATCCTTATTTAGCAGTTGTGCAACTGTTGCAGACCCTGCAGAGATAGGCAAACATCACCACTTACCAATGGCAATAATTTTCCTTAATCTGCTGTTGGCGTTTATCACAAAGGCGATATAAAACAAATTGAATTTTCTATAGGTTCAATAAATAGAGTATCTTTATCTAGCATTTGTGTGACTGGCACAAAGCTTGCTGAAATTCGCAAACGTGACTATTTACCTGTAATTTTCCAGAGTCTGCTGTTGCCGTGTGTAATAAAGCTGATATCTGAAAAAAAATACCAACACATTGCTAGATAGAGGGAATTTAACCCCTTAGTGACAGAGCCAATTTGGTACTTAATGACCGAGCCAATGTTTACAAATCTGACCACTGTCCCTTTATGAGGTTATAACTCTGGAACACTTTAACGGATCCAGCTGATTCTGAGATCATTTCTTCGTGACATATTGTACTTCATGCTAGTGGTAACATTTCTTCGATATTTCTTGCGATTATTTATGAAAAAAACAGAAATATGGCGAAAATTTTTTAAATTTTGCAATTTTCAAAATTTGTATTTTTATGCCCTTAAATCACAGAGATATGTTACGAAAAATAGTTAATAAATAACATTTCCCACATGTCTACTTTACATCAGCACAGTTTTGGAAACAAAATTTTTTTTTGTTAGGGAGTTATAAGGGTTAAAAGTTGACCAGCAATTTCTCATTTTTACAACACCATTTTTTTTAGGGACCACATCACATTTGAAGTCATTTTGAGGGGTCTATATGATAGAAAATAACCAAGTGTGACACCATTCTAAAAACTGCACCCCTCAAGGTGCTCAAAACCACATTCAAGAAGTTTATTAACCCTTTATGTGCTTCACAGGAACTGAAACAATGTGGAAGGAATGAACAAATGAACATTTAACTTTTTTTGCAAACATTTTACTTCAGAACCATTTTTTTTATTTTCACAAGTGTAAAAACAGAAATTTAACCATAAATTTTGTTGAACAATTTCTCCTGAATACGCCGATACCCCATATGTGGGGGTAAACCACTGTTTGTGCGCACCGCAGACCTTGGAAGTGAAGCGCCATTTGACTTTTTCAATGCAGAATTGGCTGGAATTGAGATCGGACGCCATGTCACGTTTAGAGAGCCCCTGATGTGCCTAAACAGTGGAACCCCTCACAAGTGACACCATTTTGGAAACTAGACCCCTTAAGGAACTTATCTAGATGTGTGGTGAGCACTTTGAACTCCCAAGTGCTTCACAGAAGTTTATAACGTAGAGCCGTGAAAATAAAAAATCGCATTTTTTCTACAAAAATTATTTTTTTGCCCCCAAATTTTTATTTTCACAATGCTAACAGGAGAAATTAGACCACAAAAGTTGTTGTCCAATTTCTCCTGAGTACGTTGATACCCCATATGTGGGGGTAAACCACTGTTTGGGCGCACCACAGAGCTTGGAAGAGAAGGAGTGCCGTTTTACTTTTTCATTGTAGAATTGGCTGGAATTGAGATCGGACGCCATGTCGCGTTTGGAGAGCCCCTGATGTGCCTAAACAGTAGAAACCCCCACAAATGACCCAATTTTGCAAACTAGACCCCCCAAGGAACTTATCTAGATATGTGGTGAGATCTTCGAATGCCCAAGTGCTTCACAGAAGTTTATAATGCAGAGTCGTGAAAATAAAAAATATTTTCTTTTCCACAAAAAAGATTTTTTAGCCCCCAAGATTTTATTTTCACAAGGGTAACAAGATTAATTGGACCCCAAAAGTTGTTGTCCAATTTGTCCTGAGTATGCTGGTACCCAATATGTGGGGGTAAACCACTGTTTGGGCGCATGGCAGAGCTCGGAAGGGAAGGAGCGCCGTTTTAGAATGCAGACTTTGATAGATTGGTCTGCGGGTGTTATGTTGCGTTTGCAGAGCCCCTGGTGTACCTAAACAGTAGAAACCCCCCACAAGTGACCCCATTTTGCAAACTAGACCCCCCACGGAACTTATCTAGATATGTGGTGAGAACTTTGAATGCCCAAGTGCTTCACAGAAGTTTATAACGTAGAGCCCTGAAAATAAAAAATCGCATTTGTTTACACAAAAATGATCTTTTCGCCCACAAATTCTTATTTTCACAAGGGTAGCAGGAAAAATTAGACCACAAACATTGTTTTCCAGTTTGTCCTGAGTACGTCGATACCCCATATGTGGGGGTAAATTACTGTTTGGGCGCACCGCAGAGCTTGGAAGAGAAGAAGTGCCGTTTTACTTTTTCAATGTAGAATTGGCTGGAATTGAGATCGGACGTCATGTCGCGTTTGGAGAGCCCCTGATGTGCCTAAACAGTGGAAACCCCCCACAGGTGACACCATTTTGGAGACTAGACCCCTTAAGGAACTTATCTAGATGTGTGATGAGCACTTTGATCCCCCAAGTGCTTCACAGAAGTTTATAACGTAGAGCCATGAAAATAAAAAATCAAATTTTTTGTAAAAAAATGATTTTTGTCCCCAAATTTTTATTTTCACAAGGGTAACAGGAGAAATTAGACCACAAAAGTTGTTTTCCAATTTGTCCTGAGTACGTCGATACCCCATATGTGGGGGTAAACCACTGTTTGGGCGCACCGCAGAGCTTGGAAGAGAAGGAGTGCCGTTTTACTTTTTCAATGTAGAATTGGGTGGAATTGAGATCGGACGCCATGTCGCGTTTGGAGAGCCCCTGATGTGCCTAAACAGTGGAAACCCCCCACAGGTGACACCATTTTGGAAACTAGACCCCTTAAGGAACTTATCTAGATGTGTGGTGAGAACTTTGAATGCCCAAGTGCTTCACAGAAGTTTATAACGTAGAGCCGTGAAAATAAAAAATCGCATTTTTTCTACAAAAATTATTTTTTTGCCCCCAAATTTTTATTTTCACAGGGGTAACAAGAGAAATTAGACCACAAAAGTTGTTGGGCAATTTCTCCTGAGTACGTCAATACCCCATACATGGGGGGGTAAACCACTGTTTGGGCGCACCACAGACCTTGGAAGAGAAGGAGTGCCGTTTTACTTTTTCAATGTAGAATTGGCTGGAATTGAGATCGGACGCCATGTCGCGTTTGGAGAGCCCCTGATGTGCCTAAACAGTAGAAACCCCCCACAAGTGACCCCATTTTGGAAACTAGACCCCCCAAGGAACTTATCTAGGTATGTGGTGAGAACTTTGAATGCGCAAGTGCTTCACAGAAGTTTATAATGCAGAGTCGTGAAAATATATATTTTTTTTTCCACAAAAAAGATTTTTTAGCCCCCAAGTTTTTATTTTCACAAGGGTAACAAGAGAAATTGGACCACAAAAGTTGTTGTCCAATTTGTCCTGAGTATGATGGTACCCCATATGTGGGGGTAAACCACTGTTTGGGTGCACGGCAGAGCTCAGAAGGGAAGGAGCGCCGTTTTGGAATGCAGACTTTGATAGATTGGTCTGCGGGCGTTATGTTGCGTTTGCAGAGCCCCTGATGTACCTAAACAGTAGAAATCCCCCACAAATGACCCCATTTTGCAAACTAGACCCCCCAAGGAACGTACCTAGATATGTGGTGAGAACTTTGAATGCCCAAGTGCTTCACAGAAGTTTATAATGCAGAGTCGTGAAAATAAAAAATATTTTCTTTTCCACAAAAAAGATTTTTTAGCCCCCAAGTTTTTATTTTCACAAGGGTAACAAGAGAAATTGGACCCCAAAAGTTGTTGTCCAATTTGTCCTGAGTATGCTAGTACCCCATATGTGGGGGTATACCACTGTTTGGGCGCACGGCAGAGCTCGGAAGGGAAGGAGCGCCGTTTTGGAATGCAGACTTTGATAGATTGGTCTGTGGGCGTTATGTTGCATTTGCAGAGCCCCTGATGTACCTAAACAGTAGAAACCCCCCACAAGGGACCCCATTTTGCAAACTAGACCTCCCAAGGAACTTATCTAGATATGTGGTGAGAACTTTGAATGCCCAAGTGCTTCACAGAAGTTTATAATGTAGAGCCGTGAAAATAAAAAATCGCATTTTTTCTACAAAAATTATTTTTTTGCCTCCTAATTTTTATTTACACAAGGGTAACAGGAAAAATTAGACCACAAATGTTGTTGGGCTATTTCTCCTGAGTACGTCGATAACCCATATGTGGGGGTAAACCACTGTTTGGACGCACCACAGAGCTTGGAAGAGAAGGAGTGCCGTTTTACTTTTTCAATGTAGAATTGGCTGGAATTGAGATCGGACACCATGTCGCGTTTGGAGAGCCCCTGATGTGCCTAAACAGTAGAAACCCCCCACAAGTGACCCCATTTTGGAAACTATACCAAGTGCTTCACAGAAGTTTATAATGCTGAGTCGTGAAAATAAAAAATATTTTTTTTTTCCACAAAAAAGATTTTTTAGCCCCCAAGTTTTTATTTTCACAAGGGTAACAGGAGCAATTGGACCCCAGAAAGTTGTTGTCCAATTTATCCCGAGTACGCTGATGCCCAATATGTGGGGGTAAACCACTGTTTGGGCACACGGCAGAGCTCAGAACTCCCTACTTTTTGAGCGCAAAATTGGCTGTCATGTTTGGAGACCCCCAGATGTACCTAAACAGTGGAAACCCCCCAAATCTAACTCCAACCCTAACCTCCAACATACCCCTAACCCTAATCCCAACCCGATCCATAATCCTAATTACAACCCTAACGATAATCACAACCCTAACCCCAAAACAACCCTAATCTCAACCCTAACCATAACCCTAATCAAAACCCTAAATCCAACACACCCCTAATCCTAATCTCAACCCTAACCTCAAACCTAACCCTAATCCCAAACATAACCCTAATGTCAACCCTAACCCTAGTACCAACCCTAATCCAAACCCTAACCCTAATCCCAACTCTAACCCTAACTTTAGCCTCATCCCTAGCCCTAACTTTAGCCCCAACCCTAGCCCTAACCCTAACTTTAGCCCCAACCCTAGCCCTAACCCTAATTTTAGCCCCAACCCTAGTCCTAACCCTAACTTTAACCCTAACCCTAAATTTAGCCCCAAGAGTAACCCTAAATTTAACCCTAACCCTAGCCCTAACTTTAGCCCCAACCCTAACCCTAGCCCTAAGGCTACTTTCACACTTGCATCGTGTGGCATCCGTCGCAATCCGTCGTTTTGGACAAAAAACGGATCCCGCAAATGTGCCCGCAGGATGCCTTTTTTTTGCCCATAGACTTGTATTGCCAATGGATGGCCACACGTCGCTTCCATCGTGCACTGGATCCGTTGTGTTTTGGCGGACCATCGTCACAAAAAAAACATTCAATGTAACCTTTTTTTTGTACATCGCATCTGCCATTTCCGCTGATGCGTGGCCGTAACTCTGCCCCCTCCTCCCCAGGACATAGACTGGGCAGCGGATGTGTTGAAAAACTGCATCCGCTGCCCACGTTGTGCACAATTTTCACAACGTGCGTCAGTACGTCGGGCCGACGGATTGCGACGGCCCCGTACCGATGCAAGTGTGAAAGAAGCCTAACCCTAGCCCTAACCCTAACCCTAGCTCTAACCCTAACCCTAAATTTAGACCCAACCCTAACCCTAACCCTAACTTTAGCCCCAACTCCTCTCTCCTGCCGGCCGGCAGATGGCAGCAGAGAGCGTGCGCACTGCGCATGCGCCCGCCATTTTCTTTCCATAGGAAGAAGCCGGCAGGCAAGATGGGATGCAGGAGGACCCAGGGACACCGGTAAGTGTAGCAGGGTCCCCGAATCCCCCTATTTCTCTGTCCTCTGATGTGCGATCACATCAGAGGACAGAGAATGACCGATCGCTTTTTCTTTTTTTTTTTTTTTTGCGACCGCCGGTAAACAGTTAATTACCAGCGATAGCGTTCGCAAAACAGGGGTCGGCAAGAACTGACCCCGATCATGTTCTTTGGGGTCTCGGCTACCCCCGGCAGCCGAGACCCCAAAGATCCTCCGGGTGCCAGCCGGCGGGCACACTGCGCATGCGCCCGCCATTTTTTTGCCGAAAGAAGATGGCGGCGCCCATCGGGAGCCACGAGGAGCACCGGGGGAGACAGGTGAGTATCGGGGGTCTATCGGGGACCCCATTTCTCTGTCCTCTGATGTGCGATCACATCGGAGGACAGAGAAATGAAAAGGGAGATCGCGGTTTTTGGTTTTTTTTGCGATCGCCGGTAAATGGTTAATTACCGGCGATCGCAACTCGGGGGTCGGTAAAAAACCCCCGAATCATGTTCTCTGGGGTCTCGGCTTCCCCCGGCAACCGAGACCCCAGAGAAAATCCGACTCTGGGGGGCGCTATTCACTTTTTCCACAGTGCCGTTAATTAACGGCGCTGTGGTTTAAGTACCCTTAGCGGCCGCCGTTAAAAGGCGTATCGGCGGTCGTTAAGGGGTTAAACATAACACCTCTGTGAGGGTACTTGTGAAAAATAATGCTAGGACTTTTTTCATAACTCATTCAATATGGGAAAGGGTGGCATTAAGGAACATGGACAAGGATGTGGTGGTGCCCACCAAGGCCATGTGATAGATCAGAAGGTGATTGTATCTCATTGTAGCTTCTTGTTAAAATTCGGTCAGTGTGCTATACCACTGTCGAGCCCAGACAAGTTCGAGGATGTTGTGAGCTGGATGGTAGACAAAGCCTCTCTTGCGTTGACAAGCACAAGTCTTCCACATGGTCCAGTCTCAGTAGCCAAGAGGCTGGGCCTCTGAATCCTCAACTTGGTCCTCCTTCCTCCCCCATCAAGAGTCCCAGGAGACATATGACCCACAATGCTGGCCACTCCAAGGAACAGTTTATGTTCCCTTGTAATTATTGAGGCTTTTCAATGTGCACCATTAAAGAGGATCATGAGGAGGTGCAGTGCAGTGATGCCCAAACATTTGAGCACCCACAGCCAGGAGAAAGCCACATTGAGGAAGGTCAATTAATGTCTGAAGAGGTGGAGGATAATCATGAGGCCTAGTTGCCATCAAGTCAGCCTAAATCACAATTCAGAAGGAGAATCAGATTGATGAATTGGAAGACGACATGGTTGATGAGGCCACTGATCCAACCTGGCACGGTGGCACACCTACCGAACACAGCAGTGTAGAGATGTTGGATTCGTAGCATAAAAACAGGCAAGAAGAGGAAGTGGTTTGACCAGAAGGAGAACTCGGTCAACTGTTCGACAGAACCCCCCACTTGGCTAGATAACAGGCAAAGGGTGCATTGTTCCCCTGTATGGGAGTTTTTTCTAAAAATCCTTTCAGACAAAACAACTGTAATCTCAGCATCTGCCATACCAAGCTGAGAAAAGGCAAGAACACAGCCAACCTGAGCACCACCAGCATGCAGACGCACATGGCAGCCAATAACCCCAGTAGGTGGGTGGAATGCCTGGGTACAAAATCTGTGCCAGAGGCGAAAACCACTGCCCCTTCCCCTGTGTTACATCAGTCCCAATCTGCTCTCCAGGTAGCAGATGCTGATGCCTCCTGCTCACAACCTGCGGTTGCACAGACATAACAGTCAGCAACCACATCCAGTTCGTTGTTCCAGCTCAGCGTTCAGTTGTCCCTGCCCCAGATGTTTCACAGGAAGCAGAAATAGCTTCCCACCCATATCAGCTGTGCTCTGGCCAACGCAGTCACAGGGAAGGTCCACCTAACCATAGATATGTGGACAAGTTCTTGTGGACAGGGATGCTACATTTCCCTTATGGCAAACTGGGTGAACCTAGTGGAGTCTGGGACAGAGTCAGAGGGTGGGAAATCACACATCTACCCACACCACAGCTGTTGAAAGGGGTAAAAAACCAGACCGATCAGTGGCTCCCCCCCCCGCTGAACCTCTAGCCAGGTCTGGTTGTGTGCAGTAATGGGAGGAACTTGGTGGTGGCTTTACCCCCTTTCTGCCATCTGACGTACTTTCCCCATCCATGTGCCCTGGGCCCTTCTGACCATGGATGGGATAGTACATCATAGCGAATGGCTGTGCTCCCGGCACTTACCCCCTGGAACACTGCAGTCAAACATGACTGCAGCGTTCGGGAGGCAGCACAGGGGCTGACAGCCCCTCTGCCTTTGGATCGGAGACCCCGCGGCATGCCGCAGGGTCCTAATCGCTGCCATGGAGACCCGATGTCTTCATGATGACATATAGGTCTCCAGAGCTGAGAGACTTCCTGTCATGCGCAGTGATGATCAGGAAGTCTCTCAGGTCAGTGTAAAATACATGCAGCGCTGACAGCTTCTATAGCATGCAGATCAGCCTGCACAAAATAATTGTCCCATAGTGGGACAAAGCATAAACCGTAATATGCGTTAAACATTTTTTTTAAATAATTGAAAAAAAAAAGTAAAATAAATAATAATAAAAAAATCAATATTTATTCTATCAATAAATATTTGAATGAAAAAAAATCTAAATAAAAGTACACATATTTGGTATCGCAGCATCTGTAATGACCCGACCTATAAAAATGTGTCACTAGTTAACCCCTTTAGTGAACACCATAAAAAAAACAATGCTTTATCATCATACCACCAAAGTGGAATAACACGCTATCATAAAGACGGATATAAATAAATATGGTTCCGCTGAAAATGTCATCTTGTCCTGCAAAAAACAAACCCCCATACAGCTCCATCAGCAGAAAAATAAAAGTTATAGTTCTCAGAACAAAGCGATGCAAAATAATTATTTTTTATATAAAATAGCTTTTATTGTATAAAAGCGCCAAAACATAAAAAAAGATATAAAAGAGATATTGCTGCAGTCATACTAACCCGAAGAACAAAACTGCCTTATCAATTTCACCACACCTGGAACTGTATAAATGCCCCCCAAAAGAAATGCATGATTTGCTGTTTTTTGTTCATTCTGCCTCCCAAAAATCGGAATAAAAAGCGATTAAAAAAATTTAATGTGCCTGAAAATGTTACCAATAAAAGCGTCAACTCGTCCCGCAAGCAACAAGACCTCACATGACTCTAAGCCAAAATATGGAAAAATTATAGCTCTCTAAATAGGGTGATTCAAAAACTATTTTTTGCAATAAAAAGCGTCTTTTAGTGTATTTTAGTTACGGTCTCCTTGATTGTGGCCTTTGGTCATTGATAGCGGTTGCTATAACTTGCTTATTATGCACTAGGAGTGATGCTTTGTCACATTTGGGACCTATGTCTGCTTATTAGAGGTGGATGAGAGATTAGACCCATGTCTTTCTCTCTTTATTAGCAATGAGTACATTTCTCTCATATATGAGTATTTGTATATTTGTACTATTAGCATATATGCACCTTGACTGATTCCAGCAGTGTGTCAGTACTTGATTTTTTATTATATGCAGCACCATGTATGTCATTTATGCTATCTATGCAAAAATTGTTTTTGAACAGGCCTCATGGGGGAGTTTGTTGATGCATTGTTTTTAATTGGTTTTAACTAGTGTTGAGCATTCCGATACCGCAAGTATCGGGTATCGGCCGATATTTGCTGTATCGGAATTCCGATACCGAGATCCGATACTTTTGTGGTATCGGGTATCGGTATCGAAACAACATTAATGTGTAAAATAAAGAATTAAAATAAAAAATATTGCTATACTCACCTCTCCGACGCAGCCTGCACCTTACCGAGGGAACCGGCAGCGTTGTTTGCTTAAAATTCGCGCTTTAGCTTCCTTACGCGAAGTCCCGGCTTGTGATTGGTCGCGCGCCGCCCATGTGGCCGGGACGCAACCAATCACAGCAAGCCGTGACGTAATTTCAGGTCCTTCAGGATTTTAAAATTACGTTCCGGCGTTGTGATTGGTTGCGTCGCGGTCATATGGGCGACGCGACCAATCACAAGCCGTGACGTCACGGGAGGCTGGACACGCGCGCATTTTAAAATGCGCGCGTCTCCTGCCTCCCGTGACGTCATGGCTTGTGATTGGTCGCGTCGCCCATGTGACCGCGACGCAACCAATCACAACGCTGGAACATAATTTTAAAATCCTGAAGGACCTGAAATTACGTCACGGCTTGCTGTGATTGGTTGCGTCCCGGCCACATGGGCGGCGCGCGACCAATCACAAGCCGGGACTTCGCGTAAGGAAGTTAAAGCGCGAATTTTAAGCAAACAACGCTGCCGGTTCCCTCGGTAAGGTGCAGGCTGCGTCGGAGAGGTGAGTATAGCAATATTTTTTATTTTAATTCTTTATTTTACACATTAATATGGTTCCCAGGGCGTGAAGGAGAGTTTCCTCTCCTTCAGACCCTGGGAACCATCAGGAATACCGTCCGATACATGAGTCCCATTGACTTGTATTGGTATCGGGTATCGGTATCGGATTAGATCCGATACTCTGCCGGTATCGGCCGATACTTTCCGATACCGATACTTTCAAGTATCGGACGGTATCGCTCAACACTAGTTTTAACACTTTTGTTACCAATAAAGTTGTTCCTTTTTGATATGCTCAATTGGTGGTGTGCGGATTTTTTAGTGGCTTCTCTCTCTTCTTTTCCTTTGATATCGTTATCAGCCACTCTCTTGCACCCCCGTCGTCTTCGTGTGAATTAGTTTATATTGTAGTGCGCCAGCTATACTGTTGTATTCAGTCTTTTAGTGTATGACCGCAGCCAAACATAAAAACCCGCTATAACGCCTCTTTCACGTGTCCTGATATTTCCGGTACCGGAGATGTCAGTGTCCGTGTTTGTAATACTTGCGGGACACGTATGGCATGCATGTGCCGCATCAGTACCACAAGGATGGGCGCCAGGGAGAATCATTCTCCACTGTTTGTGCCGATCACCAGCAGAGCAGGGGAGAATGATGAGAGTCATGTTCAGCATGGAACAGCGTGGGGAAGAGCACTTACTGTAATGCTTCTTCCCCTGCGCCGATGCATGTCACATGGATGACATCCATGTGTGTTATGCATATGCACGTGTGCTGGATGTTTTGTGGCTAGTGCTGACATTAAAAAATGGACATGTCAGCGTGTTTTGCCCACAGACACATGGTCCGTGGAAACACACTGACATGTGCACAGACCCATTCACTTGAATAGGCAAATAGCGCTTTGTTTCTCCCTAGAATCTCTGCATGGCTGCCCAGTGCTATAAAATTCTGTGACACACCTATGGTGTCAATATAATCGCTGCACCCCTAGATGAATTCATTGAGAGGTATAATTCGTAAAATGGGATCACTTATGGGTGATTCTGCTGTTTTGGCACCTCATGGGCTCTCTCAGAAGATCATGGCACCTGCAAACCAGAACAGTAAAATCTGGCATGCCTCTTCTGAGCTCTGCCATGTGCCCAAACGGTGGATTACCCCCACATATGGGGTATCAGCGTAAATATGACAAATTGCATAATAACTCTTGGGGTCCAATTTCTTCTGTTACCCATGGGAAAAAAAAATTGGGGACGAAAAGATAACTTTTATGGAAAAAATATGATTTTTTTGTTTTACAGATCTACATTATAAACTTCTGTGAAGCACTTTGGGGATCAAAGTGCTCACTTCATATCTAGATAAGTTCCTTTGGGGGTCTAGTTTCCAAAATGGGGTCACTTGTGGGGGTTTCCACTGTTTAGGCACATCAGGGACTCTCCAAATGTGACATGATGCCTGCAGACCATTCCATCAAAGTCTGCATTCCAAAACATCACTACTTCCCTTCCAAGCCCCCACGTGTGCTCATACAGTAGATTTCTCCCACATATGGGGTATAAACATACTCAAGACAAATTGGACAACAACTTTTGGTATCCAATTTCTCCTTTTATCCTTGGGAAAATTGAAAATTGGGGACTAAAAGATCATGTTTGTGGAAAAAATATGATTTTTTTTATTTTCACACCAGGGCATTATAAACTTTAGTGAAACACCTTGGGGCTCAAAGTTCTCAACCCCATCTTTATAAGTTCCTTGGGGGTTCTAGTTTCCAAAATGGTGTCAATTGTGGGGGTTCTACTGTTTAGGCACATCAGGGGCTTTCCTAACGCAACATGGCGTCCGATCTTAATTCCAGTCAATTTTGCGTTGAAAAAGTCAAATGGTGCTCCTTCCCTTCCGAGCTCTGCCAAGTGCCCAAACAGTGGTTGACCCCCACATATTGGGTATCAGCGTACTTAGGACAAATTGCACAATAACTTTTGGGTCCACTTTTTTCTGTTTCCCTTGGGAAAATAAAAAAAAAGTGAATCTGAAGTAATTTTTTTGTGAAAAAAAGTTAAATGTTACTTCTTTTTTTTTAACATTCCAAAAATTCCTGTGAAGCACCAGAAGGGTTAATAAGCTTCTTGAATGTAATTTTGAGCACCTTGAGGGGTGCAGTTTTTAGAATGGTGACACTTTTCGGTATTTTCTATCATATACATTCATCAAAGTCACTTCAAACGTGAGGTGGTCCCTAAAAAAAAAAAATGGAGTTGTAAAAATGAAAAACTTTTAACCCTTATAAAGTCCTAACAAAAGAAAATTTTGGTTCCAAAATTGTGCTGATGTAAAATAGATGTGTCGGAAATGTTACTTATTAAGTGTTTTATGTGACATACAGTATCTGTGTGATTTAAGGGCAAGAAAATTCAAAGTTGGAAAATTGCAAAATTTTCAAAATTTTCGCCAAATGTCCTTTTTTTCACAAATAAACGCAAGTCATATGAAAGAAATTTTACCACTATCATGAAGTGTTACAATATGTCACGAGAAAACAATGTCAGAATCATAGGGATCCATGGAAGTGTTCAAGAGTTATTACCTCATAAAAGGACAGTGGTCAGAACTGTAAAAATTGACCTGGTCATTAACATGCAAACCACCCTCGGGGTAAAAGAGTTAAAGCTTGGCAAGCTGATACACATTCCATGTATAGCCCACATGCTGAACTTGGTTGTACAGCAGTTTTTATAAACATACCCTGACTTGCCAGACCTACTTGCCAATGTACGCTGTTTCAGCACCCATTTCTAAAAGTCATTTCAGGCTTTCGCCGGTCTGGTTTAGCTGCAGCAGCGCTTTAATTTGCCTTGTCACCGACTGATTTGTGACCTGAACACATGCTGGAATTCAAAGGTTTATTGAGCAGCAGAGGGCAGTGTCTGATTTCCAGCTTCTCAATACCTGTCAGAGTGACACTCAGCTCCCACACATAACAATTGCCGAGTGGGTGTGGATCGCTGACATATGTGAGATTTTTCAAAACTTTGAGCATTGCACCAAGATGGTGAGCACTGATGATGCTATTATCAGTGTAACCATCCTGCTGCTATCCCTATTAAAATGTTCATTGCAGAATATCAAGGAGGAAGCTTTGAATGCTGAGCAGGTGGTTATGGGGCAAGATTTTACAGTGGCTGATACCACACAGCACAGCCTCACACAAGGAGACAAGGAGGAAGAACGGGAGTTTTTGGTCTATGCTACAGAGGGGACTCCCAATCCCAGCTTCATGTCTGTCCAACATGGATGGCCTGAAGAGAAGGAGGAGGGTATGGTTAGTGTTCATCCTAGTGGGGACACTGAATGTTTGACTCTTTGTAGTGTTCCACATATGGCACAATTCATGTCCAGATGCCTTTCCCAAGACCTTCACGTGAAACACATTTTGTCTGCCATGAAATACTGGCTGTGCACCTTTCTTCACCCACAGTACAAGGAGAAATTTATTTCTCTCATGTCGGAGGAAGACGTGTCATTTTTAGTGCATGCCTGCCAAAGGGCCATTGTGGAAGATTTGCTGAAAAGACTACCCTCAGACAACAATGCTGGCAGAGGTACTGCACTTTTCATCCACAAGGATTACAGGGGAGGGCCACATACACTAGGTGCAACTCAGGGGGGTGAATGTCCACAAACTGGGACATTTTCATGAAACCGTCACATCCGCAAGGGCTATCTGTGGGTCTAACTAAGACCAGGAGGGATAAGTTGACCAAGATGTGAAGGAGTACTTAATTAACCATAACAGCATCCTTCCTGATTCTTCAGTGCCCTTTAACTATTGGTTGTCCAAGTTGCACACTTGGCCCGACCTCTCCTGCCTGATGAAGGGACCTCAGTAGTCTCGAAAGCTTGCAATTTGTTACCATCTTTTCAGTTAGCCATTAAAAGGTATCAACCACTGAGGACTCTCAATTCTAAATATTTTTCTATCCACTGGCTAACACGGTACCAAGATATATATCTTCAAAGACCCCAAAGGTAATTTTTGGAAAACTTGTACTCTCTATCTCTACCTATTGTAATAACTGCAAAATGTATTGTGAGATCCTCATCACGGTCTAATTCAGTGTGTATGATACAGACCTCTTGGGAAATTTTTGGAAAACGTTGCACCTTGTGCAATGGGGAAACTTGTACTCCTGATCTCTAGCAATGATAATACCTGCAAAATGTATTGTGAGGTCCCCATCAAGGTCTCTTTCAGTGTTTATGATACAGACCACTGGGGTAATTTTTAGAAAAACTTTGCACATTGTGCAATGGTGAAAATTTTACGCTCTATCTCTACCTATTGTAATAACTGCAAAATGTATTGTGAGATCCCCATCATTGTCTCATTCAGAGTGTATGATACAGACCCCTTGGGTAATTTTTAGAAAACTTTGCACATTATGCAATGGTAAAACTTGTACTCCCCATCTCTAGCAATGATAATACCTGCAAAATGTATTGTGAGATCCCTATCACGGTCTCTTTCAGCATATATGATGCAGACCTATTGGGTAGTTTTTGGAAAACTTTGCACGTTGTGCGATGGTGAAACTTCTACTTCCTTTCTGTTCCTATTGTAATAACTGCAAAATGTATTGTGAGGTCCCCATCATGGTCTCTTTCAGCGTGTATGATACAGACCCCTTGGGTAAGTTTTGGAAAACTTTTCACATGTTGCAATGGTCAAATTTCTACTCTCAATCTCTCCATATTATATTATTATCATTTTTTCATTGTATTGCCCTTCTCACAGTCTCTAAGCATGTGTCTGGGATACTGATATTGATTTAGGAGTCTGCACTTGGACATTGTGGAACATCAATGCATTAATATGCTCCAAGGAGTAACGTTTCTCCTTATGGAGAATGAAATACCAGCTGGCTTGTCAAGGTAAGGAGGCTTATTTGCCATGCAATGCTCCTCTGGGAAATTAAATATGCAAAGTCGCCCGAAACACTGTGTCTGCGAATTGAGATACTTATTTGGCTTTTATCCTAAATCATATTGCACGACTCGTTAAAGGGTTGATTGTGAAGAAATACCACTCAAATACCCTTTGAGTATTTGAGTGGTATTTCCTGATGAAGAAGTCGGTTAGACTTTGAAACGCGTTAAATAAACCACCATTCTTTGTGAGACACCTTTGGACCTACTATTATTCAGCAGCGTGGACCATATCCACATTAACCCTTTCATCCATCTACACTGATAATAGAAGTTATTAGAATATAAGAATACTGAATTTTCCTGAATCCGAATATTTCACTATTCGCTCATCACTAATGCTAATCCTTGCTGTGAGTACCCATTGTGTTTTTATATATGGAACTTGGTAGAACTGGAATGGTAAATTCAGAGTACAGGAATTTTTTCTTAAATTCTGAATCAAAAAAGTGAACTTTGTTTACTATTATGCTGTAGTTCATTTTAGCCATACTCATTATGTAATTGAAAAGTAAACACAAAAATACATTATTGTGAATATTTTCCTACATTTGATTGCAATGTATACAAAAATTGCATAGAATATTTTTGCAAAAAACAAATATAGACAGATTTGTTTTCTAGCTTTCAGTCATGCATGTTAAAGAGTACCATGATAAGGTAAAGCTTCAAACATTTATGCAAATGTTTCTCTAATGAAGTCCATCCTGTAATGGCTTTATATTTTTTACTTGGAAAGGTTGGGTATTTTTGACACTTCATATCGCTAATGCATTTTTCTGGGAAAAATCGCTACGGCACAGCAAAAGTTCAGTGCATACTGATAAAATAAAATGCTAAATGGATCTCCTTTGAGAAAAAGACAGGTCTAATCAAAGTAATAATATGTGAGGCATACTGACTCTATGGAGGTGGCATCAGTAAGCACTTAAAAAGACAGGAAAACCAGTGAGCATGAGATTGATACAGAAGTTTATCAGCAGGGATAACACATTATCATGTGAACCAATTCCCCTTCAGATCACTACACACAATGCTGGGCTGTGAATCACTGCATGAGGTTACATATCACTAAAACTGGGTCTTCACAAGTCAGACCTTGCAAATACTTGAATCGTAATTCTTCACTGTGACCTTGGGAAATTTTTTACATTTCTTAAGAGAGATTTATATAATACCTTAAGCACAGAATTACAGATATCTATCTCTCTATATAAATGTATATTTATATGTATTCACCTTTCCTGGTGCCCTCTGTTTGACTTCTGCTGTCTCCTCAAATTAGAACCGGTGTTCCTTTCCTCCTGCTTCAAGGATGGCTGCCAGAGAGGCATGGAGAATGCAGTGGTGAGTCTGAACTTTGCCTCCATGCCTTTCTGTGGGATAGTAAAGGCAGAAAGCATTGATTACCATTGCAATCCCCATGCCACTGCATTAGCCCTCTTGGAAGCATGACAAAGGGAATTCCAATCTGAGTAAAGGAGGCGAAAGGGAAGTCACAGTGTATGCTAGCTATAAATGAGAAATGTATATTCATATCTCCATACATTTACAGAACAGAAACAGGGACAAATCATGTGGCACGCATAGCAAACTTTGACCATGCCCTAGCCACACCTCAAGCCACACCCAGTTACCATTTCTTTGAACCCCGGCAGGAGGAGATTTCAGAGGGACAGTGGCGTTGAGGGACATTCAGCAGATGCTGAAGATTACATGGTGTAGACCCAAATCTAGGACTGTCCTGCTGTACTTGGGATAATTGGGACAAGAGATGAGGAGATCGATCCATGGGACTTTGGTCCAGCATCTAGGTCAGTAGAACCTGGTGGCTGGAAGGGAGACCTGCGATACTCTTACTTTCCAATGTCCCCAGAGCTGCTATTGAATGCCAGGTTTGGAGCAACGTAATTTGTGTGTCATCTCTAGCTGACACCTGATTTTATGAAAATGTGTTGAAAGATACAGATGAACTGTGTGGTTTGGTGCATTTTGTTGTCTGTAAGCTTCTATGTGGAGCTTGGAAAAAATGTGTTTTTAAGTGTCAATTCAAAGCTTCTCTGTACAATTAACTTCTTCGATCACGAGCCTGTTTTCACCTTCATGACCATGCCAAATTTTACAAATCTGACCAATGTCACTATATGAGGTAATAACTCTGGAATGCTTCAACGTATCACACTGAGTCTGAGAGTTTTTTCAGGATATATTGTAGCTGATAATAGTGGAAAAAGTTTGCCAATGTGAATTGTTTTTTGTGAAAAAAACTGAAATTAGTTGAAAATGTTGAAAATTTTGCAATTTTCAAACTTTTAAATTTTATGGTCTTAAATCAGAGACTAATATCAAACAAAATAGTTAATAAATAACATTTTCCGCATGTTTGCTTTACATGAGCACAATTTTAGAAACATAACTTATTTTGTTACGAAGTTAGAAGGGTCAAAACGTTTATTAGCAATTTCTCATTTTTTTAGGAACCACATCACATTTGAAGTGACTTTGAGGGGCCTATATGGCAGAAAACATTCAAAAGTAATACCATTCTAATAACTACACCCCTCACGGTGTTCAAAACTACATTCAAGAAGTTTATTAACAATTCAGGTACTGCACAGGAACTGAAGCAATGTGGAAGGAAGACATTAACATTCAACTTTTTTTTCACAAAAAGTCTAATTTAGACCCATATTTTTTCATTTTTACAAAAGTAGCAGGAGAAAATGGACACCAAAATATGTTGTGCAATTTCTTCTGAGTACACAGATACCCCATATGTGTGGGAAAACCACTGATGAATGCATGGCAGGGCTCTGAAGGAAAGGAGCACTGTGTCGCATTTTGAGTGCAAAATTGACTGGAATGGAGAGAGGATGCCATGTCGTGTTTGGAGAGCCACTGATGTGCCTAAACAGTAGAAAAATCCCCCACAAATGACCACACTTTCCAAACTAGACCCCGCTAAGGAATTTATCTAGATGTGTGGTGGACACTTTGAACCCTCAGGAGCTTCACAAAAAATTATAATGTTGAATTGTGAAAAAAATAAATAACCACATTTTTTCAACAAAAATGTTATTTTAGCCCCAAATGTTTTATTTTTACAAGGGTAACAGGAGAAAATGGACTGGTCTGCGGGCATCATGTCACATTTGGAAAGCCCCTAAAGTGCCTAAATGGAAAACCCTCACAAGTGACCCCATTTTGGAAACTGGACCCCCCTCCAGGATTTTATCTAGATGTGTGGTGAGCACCTTGATCCTCATCATGCTTCACATAAAATTATAATGTTGAGTTGTGAAAATAAAAAAAAAAATAAAAAAAATTTTTTTTAGGTAAAAATGTTATACTAGCCCCCATTTTTTATTTTCACAAGGGTAACAGGAGTAAATGGTCCCCAAAATCTGTTGTGCTATTTCTCCTGAGTATGTGCTTTTTCTCCTGAGTATGCTGATACTTCATATGTGGAAGAAAACTACTGTTTGGACGCATAGCTGGGCTCGGAAGGGATGGAGTAATGTTTTGGAATGGAGACTTTGATGGATTGGTGTACGGGCATTATGTCGCATTTGGAGAGCCCCAGATGTGCCTAAACAGTGGAAATAGTGACACCATATTGGAATTGATCTAGTGTTTTCCTGGCATATGAATTTTTAATGTGTGTGTAGAGTGCCTCCAGTTGGCTTACGTGAGTAGTGTAGAATGGACGGTTGGCATATGAGTTGTGTAAGTAAGAAATGAATGTATTAGTCCATGGATGAGTAGTAGACAGTCATTTTGTATCCCCCTTCTGCAACACACTTTGCATAGTTTTTAAGACCTTCATTTCTTTCCAGATTGAGGGACCTCACAGAGGAAATGTTGCCCTGGTACAACACGAACACCTTCAGTTCTGGAAGTACTGGGGCCTGCTCCTTCCTGACTACCAAATATCAGGGCCTTGATCAATGCTTCCTGGAACTGAAGGTATGTACCAGTTTGGGCTGCACAAAAGCATTGTACATTGCCATTTGTACAATGTGCATGGCCTGCTTCTTGTACCACACCTTGGCTTCCATCATGGCAATGTACGGCTGGAGGACTTGATCAGAAAGATCAACTCCCTCTATGTTCTTGTTGTACCCCAGTACACAGTTTGGTTTGTGGACCTGTGTAGAGGTACCTCGTACAGCGGTTGAGGTGCTGCCATCACCATGTATGGTGGTAAAAAAAAAAAGACATCCCACTTGTCCTTGTACTTAACCACCAGCATGTTGTCGCTACATTGCACTCTGCTCTCATCCTTTCTAAGCAGGTGCCTAATTAGCGTCCTAGGGAGGCCGCTCTGATTTTTGTGGACAGTATCCCATATGCTGTGGTAGCTCGCGCAGAGAGGGACTTGAAGATTGGAATGCTGGTATAAAAGTCATCTACATAGAGGTGATAACCTTGATCCAGCAGTGGGTGCACTAAATCCCACACAATTTTCCCACTCACTCTCAGAACAGAGGGGAAGTCATGGGGTTGAATCCATGTGTCCTTCCCTTCGTAAACACTAAACTTGTGGGTGTACCTTGACAGACTCTCACACGCTTTGTAGAACTTAATTCCGTATGTGGCCCTCTTACTGGGCAGGTATTGCTGAAATTTGAGCCTCCCCTTGAAATGAATTAGGAAATCATTAATGCAGATGTTCCTTTGGGGGTTGTACACCTCAGCAAACTTATTGATGAAGTGGTCAATGACTGGCCGGACTTTGAGAAGTCGGTCAAAGTTGGGGTCATCTTGGGGAGAACATGGTCACTGTAATGCAAAAAATTGTGGCTGGCCTCAAAGTGTGTCCGGACCATAGCCAGGTGCAGGCTCGGACTGGCCCACTGGAGAACCGGAGGATTCTCCGGTGGGCCCAGGCACTGACGCCTGCTGGCATACTGGCCAGCAGCTGCCTAGGGCCCCCACTGCTCCAGGGGCCCCTTGCTAGTGGCTAGGGGGCCCGCCCTGTGCCAGTAGAAGCAGCTGGAGACAGGATCCTGTCCTTGCTGCTAAAGCCAAATGAATATTCACTCTTCCCCACGCCCCTATGGGCATGGAGAGGCATGAATACCATTTCTCTTTAATAGCGGGCAGCGTTAGCCGCAGGCTGCAGCTAACACTGCCATCATGTAAAGCCGCACCACACACACACTCACAAAGTACCGCACACCCACACACACACATACAGCACAGCACCACACACATACACATGCAGGCACACAGACTCACAGAGCAGCTCACCTCCTGGCATCCTGCTTCCTGTCTGAGACAGCCCAGCTGGATGACGTCATCATCCAGCGTGCTGCTGTCTCAGTCAGAAAGCTTTTAGGAATCCAGTGAGGAAGAGGCTGCTGGAATGAGCTGCTGCTGCGGGGAGGTGAGCTGTGTGTGTGTGTTTGTGTGTGTGTGTGAGAGTGTGTGTGTGTGAGAGAGTGTGAGTGTGTGAGAGTGTGTGTGTGCGTGAGAGAGTGTGAGTGTGTGAGAGTGAGAGTGTGTGTGTGTGAGAGTGTGAGTGTGTGTGTGAGAGAGTGTGAGTGTGTGAGAGTGTGTGAGAGAGTGTGTGTGTGTGTGTGTGTGAGAGTGTGAGTGTGTGAGAGTGAGAGTGTGTGTGAGAGTGTGTGTGGGGGATGAGCTGCTGCTGCGGTGAGCTGTGTGTGTGTGTGTGTGTGAGTGTGTGTGAGAGTGTGTGTGTGAGAGAGTGTGAGCATGTGAGAGTGTGTGTGAGAGTGTGTGAGTGTGTGAGAGAGTGTGTGTGTGAAAGTGAGAGTGTGTGTGTGAGTGTGAGAGTGTGTATGTGGGTGATGAGCTGCTGCTGCGGTGAGCTGTGTGTGTGGTGAAGGACAATGATATTGGTGGGGGAGACAATGATGGAGGTGATGGGCAATGATGGTGGGGGGAAGACAATGATGGAGGTGATGGGCAATGATGGTGGTGGTGAGGAGGCAATGATGGAGGTCAGGGGAGGCAATGATGGAAGTGATGTGCAATGATGGTGGGGGAGACAATGATGGAGGTGATGGGCAATCATGGTGAAGGAGGGAATGATGGAGGTGATGGGCAATGAGGTTGAGGGGAGACAATGATGGTGGGGGAGGCAATAATGGAGGTGATAGGCAATTATGGTGGGGAGGCAATGATGGAGGTGATGGGCAATGATGGAGGTGATAGGCAATGGTGGTGGTGGGAGGCAATGATGAAGGTGATGAAATGGGCAATGGTGGTGGGGGAGGCAATGATTGAGGTGATGGGCAATCATGGTGGTGGGGGAGAGGCAATGATGGAGGTGATGGGCAATGGTGGTGGTGGTAGGCAGTGATGTAGGTGATGCAGTGGGCAATGATGGTTGTGGGGGAGGCAATGATGGAGGTGATGGGCAATGATGGTGGTGGGGAGGCAATGATGGAGGTAATGGGCAATGATGGTGGTGGGAGGAGGCAATTATGGAGGTGATGGAATGGGCAGTGATGGAGGTGGTGGGGGAGAATGATAGGGGTGGTGGGGGAGAAGGCAATGATGGAGGTGGTGATGAGGACAATGATGGGGTGGAGAGGGGCTGCATTATACTTTATGAGGGACCTACATTATATTCTGTGGGGGGACTGCATTATTCTCAGGGGACTACATTATATTATGGGGGGCTACATCATACTATGTGAGGGGGCTACAGTATACTCTATGGGGGGCTGCATTATATTCTGTGGTAGGGCTGCATTCTCTCAGTTGACTACATTATTTTCTGTGGTGGCTGCATTATACTATATGAGGGGGTTGCATTATACCCTATGAGGGTACTACCTTATATTCTATGGTGGGGACTGCGTTATACCTGAGGGGGTTGCATTATATTTTGTGGGGTGCTGCATTATATTCTATGAGAGGGGACTGCGCTATATTTTCTGAGGGGGCTAAATTATATTCTGTAAGGGGGCTACCCCATCACTTGCTACATAATTAAGATGTGAACTACCTTATATTATACCCTGATATTAGCGCTTTTTACCGCACAATTGGTGGTCTTGTATCTATTTCTATATAGCTACATAGTGGGCCCAAGAATTATTTTCTCTGATGGGCCCAAGGTGCTCCAGTCCGACGCTGGCCAGGTGAAACAGTGGAGTGTTATACAAAACGTCAACACTTTTTACTGAAAAAAGAAAGCAACAACCAGAGGCCAACCAGTTATGTGCGTCAGCGATCAGAGCTCGACGGCTGTAGGAAGCATGCATGGACATGATTTGTTTCCACGCTCATACTAACCATATCTAAATTCAATAAAAAATACAGCATTAGATGCAGATTACTACTGTATATTTTTACGGTCCCTAATCTAAATATTTGCCTTTTTCTACTCAAACAAAAAGATAAGAAACACATGCACCGATTAGTGTTGAGCGATACCGTCCGATACTTGAAAGTATCGGTATCGGAAAGTATCGGCCGATACCGGCAAAATATCGGATCCAATCCGATACCGATACCCGATACCAATACAAGTCAATGGGACTCATGTATCGGACGGTATTCCTGATGGTTCCCAGGGTCTGAAGGAGAGGAAACTCTCCTTCAGGCCCTGGGAACCATATAAATGTGTAAAAGAAAGAATTAAAATAAAAAATATCGCTATACTCACCTCTCCGACGCAGCCGGGACTTCAGCGAGGGAACCGGCAGCGTTGTTTGTTTAAAATTCGCGCTATTACTTGGTTACGTGAATTCCCGGCTTGTGATTGGTCAGGTCGGCCATGTTGCCGGGACGCGGACCAATCACAGCAAGCCGTGACGAAATTACGTCACGGCTTGCTGTGATTGGTCCGCGTCCCGGCAATATGGCCGCCCTGACCAATCACAAGCCGTGACGTCACGGGAGGCTGGACACGCGCTCATTTTAAAATGGGCGCGTGTCCAGCCTCCCGTGACGTCACGGCTTGTGATTGGTTGCGCCGCGGTCAACCAATCACAAGCCGGGAGGCTGGACGCGCTCATTTTAAAATGGGCGCGTGTCCAGCCTCCCGTGACGTCACGGCTTGTGATTGGTTGCGCCGCGGTCAACCAATCACAAGCCGGGAGGCTGGACGCGCTCATTTTAAAATGGGCGCGTGTCCAGCCTCCCGTGACGTCACGGCTTGTGATTGGTTGCGCCGCGGTCAACCAATCACAAGCCGGGAGGCTGGACGCGCTCATTTTAAAATGGGCGCGTGTCCAGCCTCCCGTGACGTCACGGCTTGTGATTGGTCAGGGCGGCCATATTGCCGGGACGCGGACCAATCACAGCAAGCCGTGACGTAATTTCGTCACGGCTTGCTGTGATTGGTCCGCGTCCCGGCAACATGGCCGACCTGACCAATCACAAGCCGGGAATTCACGTAACCAAGTAATAGCGCGAATTTTAAACAAACAACGCTGCCGGTTCCCTCGCTGAAGTCCCGGCTGCGTCGGACAGGTGAGTATAGCGATATTTTTTATTTTAATTCTCTCTTTTACACATTTTAACATTAATGTTGTTGCGATACCCGATACCCGATACCACAAGAGTATCGGAATCCCGGTATCGGAATTCCGATACAGCAAGTATCGGCCGATACCCGATACTTGCAGCATCGGAATGCTCAACACTAGCACCGATGTGATTTTTTTCAGCGCTGGCACTAACTTTAACTAAATTAAGTTAAAAATACTGCAGTAGGTAACGGATGTGATTCTGCTTTTCTGTGATGGGGAATAAGGGTACAGAGCCACCCGGCAGCTGCAATTCCCGCCGGTGTCAGCTTTTTCAGCATATTGCATGATCTTTTCTTTGGATGTGCACTCTTCCCATTTGGCACAGGTGATTTTAAATTAGCAGAAAACTGCAAAAAAAGGGGTCTAGCCCATTTTTGCTCTTGCAGAATGGGTGCTGTGAGACACCAGGCCATCCACTCTAAACTAAGAAGAACCTCATGTTCAGTTATATATATTTTTGCCTAGTGGCAATAGACCATTGTATAATTTTTGGAGGTGCTGTCCATTCTCTTTTTCAGCATATAGCTGTACATAACAGCTGACACCTTCTGATATTGGCCACAGCCAGTTTTAACCCCTTAAATACTGCAGTAAATCGCAACAATGGTATTTAATTGGTTACAAGGAAGATAAAAGCCCCCATTGTAACCATCGGACCCCAGCGATGAGAATCGCGGGTGCCAATAGTTATCATGGTGCCCTGAGGTCCTGCGATTAACCCAGGGTATTGTGGCCTGTGGGATCCAGCTATAAGCTTGGTCTCACAGGCTGAGTCTGTGTTTCACTGACTGGTCTCGTGCACTGACTGCAGTACACGAGTACTGCAATATATGAAACCAAAGATCAAAATAAAAATTATACATGTCCCACAGTGGGATTTAGTGAAAAAGTAAATAAAAAGTAAAATGAAATATGTAAAAAGAAAAACAAAACAAAGCGCACAAAAAATGAAAAGCCATTTCACGATTAAAAACGCAGCGCTTGTGGTAAAACAAGTATCGTCGCATTCAGATCAACCCACTCTGTAAAACTGGCACGTTATTTTTTCTATATGGCGAACGCCGTAAGAACAATAATAAAAAACACACCAAAAATGTCGCTTTTTCACTAAACTGACACACAAAAAAAGTGAATAAAAAACAATCAAAAAGTCATATGTAAAAACATATGGTATTAATGAAAACACCAAACCGTCCTTCAACAAACAAGCCCTAACATGGCTCATTCAGCAAAAAAAAAAGTTAAAGCTCTCAGAATATCACGATACAAAAGCATGTTCATTTTTGTAAAATATTGTTTTAGAATGTGAAAATAGAAAAGCATAAAAAAATAAATCTGATATCTCTGTAATCATACTGACCATCATGGAGTGACCAGACCCAATGGATGGTCGGTCAGCTAATGGCACAATACACATACAATGGGGATGTATAGATGAGAGGAAGGCCCTACCCATAGATAATGGGGAATAGTCACCACCTGAGCTCAAACCTGAGCCTGACCCTGTACTCCCCTAACGCCCTATGCAGGTCCTTTCCCCCCCCCACTGCCATCAGGATACCTCATCCCTAACTGTCACCTAACTCTGCCCTGGCTAGTGCACTGGCCGGTGACGAGCACTAGCCACACCACTGCAGATAATAAACACAGGGGGAAGTGACAGACACCAAAAGGACAAGGAAACAAAAATTTCACACTTAGTTTTCTCTGCTGCAAAGCACCGCACAGCAGAAGAAAGTCACCAGATCAGCGAACTCAGCAGGAGCACCAATGCACCCAGAGAGCTCCTTACTCCAGCTTGATCACTGCAGATTGCTTTAAAACCGACAGTCAGCTGATGCATCAGGTGACCATTTAAAGGATGGTGGGAGTGGTCACCGCCCACATCAGCTGACCCAGCAGCAATGCAATTACACCAGCTTGCCGGTGGGGAAAACCTGACATTAACCCTCGATAAACCTTTTTTTCCTTTTGGACTGACTCCATGGAACCAGATCTGCTACAAATCCAATAATGGATCGTGAGAGTACCTCCCTTTCAATGAGGGGCCTCTGGACCCTCAACACCAGATCTCACCAGAAAACGACATACGGTGAGGATGCTTCGATCCACCAGAGTTCACCTCGCCAGTCACCTGACCCTCAGATTTTTGGCAAATGCCTCCTGATGGAAAGTAGGCTCTGGAGGTGCCACAAATCTCCAGAGCGCCGACCTGGGGAATGTGTTGTGTATGTGCATAACTGGGGGTAACTCCAGCTGGAAAGCCCCAGGATGGGAATGGCCAATACTCGATACGGCCCCATCACCCTAGAACTCCAGGTCCCAGTAGCACTCTTCCACCTGATGTTTTTGGTGGACACTCACATGTACTCATTCACACACACAGGTCTGGACCTGAATGTTTATTGCCATGCATACGTTTGCCACAAGATGGTGACCACTTTGAGGAACTGACAACAGAGGCGTCCCCTTGTGTCACCACACTCACACCCCCACTAGGCACAGAGGGAACCACGACTCTCCTAAGAGGAATCCGTCACTCAAGGCTAGCTTGTGGTGAGGGTTGAGTCTCGCCCCCACTCCCTGGCAGCACCTCTGCTGCACCCACCGGAGAAGAAGGGGTAAATTGTAGAAGGACGACAGATTGTAGCTCCCAGGCAGCAGTACTTAAATGACTGTTCCCAGCTGACTACTTCCCTGGACCACTAATCTATGACCGGGTTGTGTTTTTCCAACCATGGGAGGCCTAAAACGATGGGAGTTGGCATACCCTCCAGGATGTAGCAAGACAGGTACTCTTCATGATGAGTCCCTATACGAAGGTGTACCGTATTTTTCGGACTATAAGACGCACCAGACTATAAGGCGCACCCAGGTTTTAAAGGTGGAAAATAGGGAAAAAAATATTTGAAGCAAAAAAAGTGGTAAAATATTTAATAACATACTATTATATGTGGTGTGATTATATATAATAGTATGTTATTATGTTGGAAGCTGCGGGACCAGTGTGGTGTCTGTGAAGTACTATATGAAGATGCTGGAGGGTGAGTATAAGAATGGGGGCACAGGGCTTATATTGAAAGCACCACTCCAGCACTGCAAAATAACACTGGAGTGCTGCTTTAAAATCCCATGGGAGAACTATAACTCACAGCATGTCCTGAAGATCCTATGACATGCTGGGAGTTATAGTTCACTAAAGGAGTGGCAGAGTGCTTTATTGTGTTTTGGAAAGACTAACCTCTTAATTGTGGCTGGCAGCCAGCCTGTAGTGAGGTAAAATCATCCCATGACTGCACACACAGAGCCCTCCCTCTTGTTGCCTTTCCACAGCACAGGTAATGGAAGCCAGCAGATTCTAGTGTTGGAGTCTGAAGGACCTGTGATGATGTCAAGAAGAGGGAGGGCTCTGTGCTGCAATGTGATGCTCCAGCCCGCCTACTTCTGACATCATCACAGGTCCTCCTTGTGCACACTGCACAGCACTCAGCTCCAGCCCGGGAAGGTACCAGCGATCTCCTCTCCCCCAGACCCTGCTGCTGGTGCCTCCTCCTCCCCCGGACACACGGATCTCCCCAGCTGCTGCAGGAATCAGCGCTGAGGAAACCATGTGTGTCCCTGCTTAAGTGCAGTATTCATTTGCTGCTCTGGGCTCACCGCTCAGCTGATAGGTGGGCGGGGAGTAGCTAATGAATATTCACTGCACTTAATCATCGGGACCACATGGTTTCCCTAGGGCTGATTCCCTGGCAGTGGGGACATTTTTCTGCCTCCTGAAGTGGGATAACAGTGCGATCCCACTCGCTGCTGCCCCCCTCCCCACATGCTACATCCCTACCATAAGACGCACCCACACTTTCCTCCCAAATTTGGAGGAAAAAAGTGCGTCTTATGGTCAGAAAAATACGGTATATCATCCATGACTTGGGCTACCCTCCGCTGGTTGAGTGGGACTGAGTCAATGGCCTTAATTCTTAGAGGTCTCACTAGTATCCTACCCACCAGGCCATGGGTTTAACAAAGCGAGCATCCACCAAATTGACTCCCGCTCCACAGTCCACCAGCACGGGTACATTCTTAGTTACCCCACCAACCACCAACTCAGCAGGTATGGTACACTGAGAAGAGAAAATGGAGGAAATATACACACCCTGGTCGCCTCCCTCCACACGACCAGGGGGATGCGGCTTATGTGACACTGATGATACTTTGGCCTGAGCTGGGAAGACACCAATTAAATGACCAGCCTGCCCACAATAAAAACATGCCTACATACCACGGCAAACCGCAGGCAATCATGTTTGAGAGTAAACTCCTCCCAACTGCATGGGTTGGTCTGTCTGCACCGGTGTGTCCTCTTCCCTAACTAGGACCACATAGGGCAGATTTGGTGTATGCCTCTCCCTGAGGTGTCTATCCACCCGGATAGCAAGGGACATGGCAGCTTCCAATGACCTAGGAGCAGCGTACTGCAACAGTATTCTGCAGCCTAGGTGACAGACCCTGACAAAAATGTCTCCTAATGGCAGGGTCATTCCACTGCGTGTCAGTAGCCCACTTCCTAAACTCTGAGCAGTATTCCTCAGCTAGCCAGCCCTCCTGCTTGATTTTGTAGAGACAAGACTCAGCCAGGGAGACGCTATCAGGGTCTCCATACATCAACGCCAATGCCGCAAAAAACTCATCCACTGACCGTAAAGATGGTAAACCGGTTGGCAGGGAGAAGGCCCTGGATTGGAGATCACCTTTGAGAAGGGAGACTATAATCCCCACACGCTGTTCTTCCCTCCCTGATGAACGAGGCCGGAGCCTGAAATATAAATTTACAGGCCTCCTGAAAAACCATAAACTTATCTCTCCCTCCACTGAAATGGTCAAGGAGAGATATTTTGGGTTTCGGTTGAGCCTGCAACTGAGCCGAGACCCAAATCCCTGTCAACTGCTGAAGCTGCTGAGTCACCTGACCCTGCAGCTCCTTAAGCTCATCAGTGAGGATCTGGATCACTAGGGCAAAGGCCTGCAATTGAGCCATGGCTCGCCGGGAAAAACGTGACGTCGGTGTTAATGTCATGAAATGACCAGACCCAATGGATGGTCGGTCACCTAACGGCACAATACACATACAACGGGGTGGAAGGTATCATTACCGAAATGCATGTCGGGGTGAATGGGGGTCCCTGTGTGATAGTTCCATCATCCATGAGGTAAAATATGGAGTTATTGAGATGTCTGTTAGTCCATAGTAATGGGGTTTGTGTTCTATTTACGCTTTGTTAGCTGGTACTTACTAAAGAAAATATATATATACTTCCATCTCCATTGATCTATGCATACTACTGAAACCTATATATATCTGTATATGCCTTTTTTCAGGGATACACTCAACCTTGGGCTTTTTGTTTGATGTTGGTAGCATCTGGTTGCCATCTTTTAGCCCCACACATTCGTCCGTCTGATATGACATGTTTTTATAATATGTAATAAAGTTGTCATTTTGGATTCTAGGACTGCATGGTGGCTTTCTTATATTTATGCAATTTGGGCAGTTATCCACGTAACTAATATATATCCATATTATAGTGGTTGTGACACAGAAACACTTTTTGATGGTGGCCTTATATATTTGACATCGTATACCACATATAATGTTCATCAGAATTTGGTTTTGTATACAACAGGGATGTATAGGTGAGAGGAAGGCCCTACCCATAGTAAATAGGGAAGAGTCACCACCTGAGCACAATCCTGAGCCTTACCCTGCACTGCCCTAATGCCCTATGTGGGTCCTTCCCCCTGCCGCCATCAGGATATCTCATCTCTAACTGTCACCTAACTCTGCCCTGGCTAGTGCCCTGGCTGGTGCTGGGCACTAGCCACACCAATGCAGATAATAAACACAGGGGGAAGTTACAGACACCAAAGGGACAAGGTAACAAAGTTTTCACACTTAGCTTTCACTGCTGCAAAGCACCACACAGCAGAAGAAAGGCACCAGATGAGCGAACTCAGCAGAAACACCTTACTCCAGCTTGGTCACTGCAGACTGCTCTAACACCAACAGTCAGCTGATGCATCAGGTGACCTTTTACAGGATGGTGGGAGTGGTCACCGCCTACATCAGCTGACCCAGCAGCAATGCAATTACACCAGCTTGCCAGTGGGGAAAATCTGACATTAACCCACGATAGTCCAAAAGGAAAAAAGGTTTAACTCCATGGAACCAGATCTGCCACAAATCCAAAAATGGATCGTGAAACTGACACAACAAAGGAATTGGTCTTATCACTTTTACCACACTGTGAACAGCGGAAAAATAAAAACAATAACTGAATTGTTGGTTTTTGTTCATTCTGTGTCTGAAAAATCTGAATAAAAAGTGATTAAAAAATATGTACCCTAAACTGGTTCCAAAAAATTCTGCAACTCATTCCACAAAAAAATAAACCTTAAAACACCTCTGTTCACCCAAAAAAATTACAACTCTCAGAATATGGCGAAGAAAAAAAATACTTTTTATATAAAAGCAATTTTACTGTTTGAAAGCAGAAAAACCTAACAAAAACCCAAATATATACATCTAGCATTGCTGTAATCGCACCTACTCAAATAATACATTTGCCTTATCACTTATACTGCAAGGTGAACTGTGCAAAAATAAAAGTAAGAATTATACTTGTACTGCTGTCTACTTGTTAATTCTGTCTCCCAAAAATCGGAATAAGGCTTGGCTCACATTTATCTTGCTCTCTCCGCTGAACACATATGTTGCGGTTTCTGTTTAAATTCCCCAAAATCGCAATTCAGACAAAACCCCCAATAGAACCATTCACTTATGAAGCAGATGTAGTCACTTTGGATTGATCTGTGTTCCAGTGGTGTCCCATCATTTTAGGTGTCTTTTTAAAGTACAAGTGTGGGCGATCACACATCTGTGAACACCAAAAAAGATGGATACCACTGGAACAGACTCCAAATGGAGTTCAAAGTGTCTCCATCTCCCTCATTATGATGAGTTTTTCCATTGAGGGTTTTGTCTGATCGCATTTGTTGTGTGATTTACACGGAAACCCCAAAGTAAGTTCTTAGTGTAGAATACAAGATTGTGATCCAGCCTTATTCTGGAAGCATTCAAAAAATGTTATATACCCCAAATGTTACCGATAAAAACCCTAATTTATCCACCATAAAACCAGCCCCCACTCTGGTCCATCATCTGTCACTGGAATTAAACAATAGGTGGTTCCCATTCTACTGGTAAAACAAAGATTCTGGAAAAACTCCCATTCCCTCAATCCAGTGAATTCTGTGCTCCCAAATCCCAATGCCCTCCTCCTGAGCTCCACTATGCCTAAACCACAGTAACTGGCCACATGTTTGGCATTATTTAGTGGGGAGAGCGCACTGAACAATCTGCAGGGTGCTTTTTTGCAAACTAAACATTCCCAAATCCTGGAACTGTTCCTCATAAGACATGGTTTGCAGACCTGTCACCATTCTGGTCGCTCTTCTCTGAATTTACTCCAGTTTGTTGATGTCTTTTTTTAAAAATAGGGGCTTCCACGTTACTGGCAGAACAAAGGCTCTGGAAAAGCACTATGGCACCTTGCCCCCCCAAAAGAAATCTAACAAATTTGGCGTATCCAAATGCCCGTCTTCCTTCTGAGTCCCAGTGTGCCTAAACCACATTCAATGTCCACATGTTTGGCAGAGGTCGTCTAATTTAGTGGTGCGTGTCTCCAGAATCACGAGCTGGGCACAATGTATAGGCCAACATTATGTACTGGGCACTACAGTTGAAGATTTGCAATGTTCACTCAGTAACATCCACTGTGTCACAGGGATACCACAACAGAGAGGGGCCAGAAGGTTGTGTATGCCATGTTATGTAATTTTTATATACCTGCCTTGTTTCAGGGAAGCCCTAGCCATAATTATTTCTCTCATTGTTTGTAGACGATTTTACAATGAAAATTCTCATTTCACAACTTTATGTTAGCTGGAAAAGGAGGCCGATGGGGTAACACTGCAATTGCAGAAAGAGAGGGGTTTTTTTTGTTCACTTTTTTTTACAAATGTAGAAAACAGAATCAGCTCACCACTTTTATATAAAACATAGCCTTCATTTCTGGAGCATTTTAAAAACATCCATCTGTAATTTGCTTTTGTTTTAGTGAACATGATATTCTTAGTGTCATTGTTACGACTTAAGAACGAATGGCATAAGCCCATACAGATGTAATTTCAATGTTATCATTCTTACTATTATTTGTAACAATGAACAATTATATCCGCATAGGAATATAAAGTATAAATAAATTGGTCAAATATTTTTAATTAAGACATTGTGCAAATTTTTCAAAATTTCATGAATTTGAATCCTGATTTTGACCGACTACTAAACAATCTGATGAAAAATTAGTACCTGGTTAAAGCAGAACTGGTTAAAAATAACATCTGACTTGCAAGTTTGTACCTTCTTTGGTATATTAAGAGGAAATCTCCAAATCTCTAACCTAGATTAATGTTTCTTCCATAGATATCAATGATACTGTAATGTTTCGGCAGGGGTAAATTGTAGGCTATTTAATAAACCTGACCTACAAAGCTGAATGTTTTATGACTTTCTCTATCAGCTCTCATTTAATGACTGTCAAGTGAGCAACATTATTAACTGATATTTTAATATATGGCTTTGTGTAGTCTTTAGACCTATGTTGTCCAGATTTTCAGATTCAGTTCATTACTGAAATGGAAAACCAATCATTTTTACATTAGCTCTCCAAAACATTAGTTCATACAAATAAACTAATACTTACCAAAAAATAAGAATTCTAATTCTAATTTGATATGAAAGAAAAACATATGAGAAATCGAAATTAATCAGTAGAGAGCACCTATGTCTCTACTGAAAGTAATACCTTGATTTTTTTTTTTTTTATAAACTAGCAGAACTGATTATAACGGCAAGTTCATTATCCAATTAATCATAATATGGCCTTAGTGTGCTGCAGTAGTATTGCCTCAACACTGAACTTTTGAACAGTTTCACTGGGGGAATACTGAACAAACAGAATGTGTTATATAGGTCTTTTAACAGATTAGGTTTTAATAATAACATCACAGTAATGTAGCAGCACTGTCTTCACGGAAGGTGCTCAGGGAATGAACAGTTTAGTACCTGCCACCAACAATAATCCTCTGCCATTATGTGTGGTACAATGAAGTATTCTGTTTCAATATGCCAGCATTTCCACTACTGTAGATTTAATAAAATGGTACTCAAAAATAGCATGAAAACCGTTTTTATACTTTCTGGTTTATTTAATGAATTGCTCTAGTTTTGTGGAATCAGAAATATAATTATCTTGCTTCTTCTGCTTTCACTTTTTTTCTATCCTAATAGAAAGGTTCCACTTCGGTGCAATATCTCATTCTCAGAGCTGTGCCGAAGGGGTTAAAGTGCTTAAAAGAGTAATTTCAATCTTTTGTGAGATTACAGACTTTATAAATGTAATATTAGAACATGTATGTATGACAAATCTGATCTAGACAGCATTCTGCTTCCGAGACATACTGGAGGCACTACCATGGCATAAGAGGCACGTGACCTTTAACAAATCTTTACAAATTGCTGCTATTATTTACGCTCTTTATTCATTCATTGGTATTCCCATCTCACTATGCGATAGCAAATAGCTAAGATATGCCATCACTTACCTATGATTTGGGGTATGGCCTTTGTGATAATCATCGATCTTAAGATACAAGTGACTTCAGCATTGACTCAGCTCTGCCTCTCTATCACAATTTTTCCTCTGTTCACAAGCATTCCCAGCAAGAATGAATAGGGTTAGCTGTTAGCTGTTCCATAGACAGCTGGGTGGCTGTGAGTGCTACTGTGCATGGAAAAGCTATGGCCCCTTATTTTACTCACTTATATAGCATCATTAATTCCACAGCACTTTACAGACATCACTGTCCCCATTGTGATCACAGTCTAAATTCCCTATCAGTTTGTTTTTGGAGTTTGGGAGAAAACTGGAGAACTCAAAGGAAATTCACGCAAAAATAGAGAGAACATATAAACTCCTTGTAGATATTGTCTTTGGTTTGATTTGAACTCAGCACCCCAGCGCTGCACAGCAAAAGTGATAACCACTGAGCCATCTTGCTGCCCCATAATTCACAATGTTTCCTAAGGATTAGTAATTTAAGGATTAGTATGAGTCCCGCAGTCTCCTAGAACTTGATGGCATATCCTAGTGCCATCACTTAATAAATAGGAAATTGCTCCTTTATCATACTATGCAATCAATTTGTTATCTTAGTTATAAACATTAGGCCACATATAGGGTATGTGCAGACGTCAGGATTTCTTGCAGAAATTTCTTGAAGAAAACCGGAAATTTTCTGCAAGAAATCCGCTTTTTTTTTTTTGCGTTTTTTTCCCATTTTTTTCGTGTTTTTTTTTAGCATTTTGCAAGCGAAATTAGCTTGCAGAATGCTAAAGTTTTCCAAGCGATCTGTAGCATCGCTTGGAAAACTGACTGACAGGTTGGTCACACTTGTCAAACATAGTGTTTGACAAGTGTAACCAACTTTTTACTATAGATGCTGCCTATGCAGCATCAATAGTAAAAGATAGAATGTTTAAAAATAATAAAAAAAATAAAAAAAATGGTTATACTCACCTGCAGACAGCCGATCTCCTCAGCGGCGTCCGTTCCTATAGATGGTGTGTGTGTGCAGGACCTTCAATGACGTCACGGTCACGTGAGCGGTCACATGAGCGGTCATGCGACCAATCACAAGACCGCGGCGTCATCGCAGGTCCTTCACCACCACACCATCTATAGGAACGGAAGCGGCAGCATGCACCTGAGAGGCGGGAAGGCTCCGGGGCCATCGAAGGTGAGTATATGACTATTTTTTATTTTAATTCTTTATTTTTTACCAATTATATGGTGCCCAGTCCGTGGAGGAGAGTCTCCTCTCCTCCACCCTGGGTACCAACCGCACATGATCTGCTTACTTCCCGCATGGTGTGCACAGCCCCGTGCGGGAAGTAAGCAGATCAATGCACTCCTAGGTGTGGGAATCCTCGCAATTCCGCAAATTTAATGAACATGTTGCTTTTTTTTCCGCAATGCGATTTTTTTGCAGAAAAAAATGCAACATTTGCACAAAAAATGCGGAATACCCTGAAAATAATGGGAGGCATATGTTACCTTTTTTTCGCATTTTTTTCGCGTCTTTATCACGTTTTTATAGCGAAAAAACACGAAAAAAACGCAAAAAATACTGAACGTGTGCACATGGCCTTAGGCCGGCGTCACACTAGCGTGTTTTATGGACGTATGAGAGGCGCAGAAAATACGGATTGCACACGGTACAATGATTCTCTATGGCACAGCTCCTATCAGCCGTATTTTACACATCCATATTATACGGTCTTGTACGGCCGTAGAAAATCGCAGCATGCTGCGTTTGTCAGCGTATTGCGCAAAAAATACGCCAATGAAAGTCTATGGGGGCGAGAAAAATACGGATTACACACGGACCAGGAGTGTGACTTGCTAGAAATACGTCAGACATCTCCAGGTGCCAGGAAATGTGCTAAGCCCTCAATCAGGAAGCTCAGATGTGCTAATTAGCTCAAAAAGCCACACAGACATCCCGGAAGTCTGGCGCTCACCTCCATGGAGTTGCAAGCAGCATGGCAAGCATCATCAACGTCGATATGCTCCTCATCCTGGTCCAAGAAAGGCCTGAAATCTGGGACCAGCGAGATCCAAATTATTCCAACCGGGCCAGGAAAGAGGCAGCTTGGAGGACCATCTGTGGGATCCTATTCCCAGATTATGCCCAACGGCCACGTGCGGAGCAGACACAACTTTGTAAGTACACTCATGTTGCGACATTAATTAACCTTGAAAAATGCTTTACCTACATGATTTCTGTTTTTTTTTTATTTTTTCATAATGTGGATTTAGTCTTTGGAATTTGTGCTCTTAAACAAAGATCATGAACATGACAAAGGTTTTACGTACATAGATAATATAGATGTTGCGTTGGGTCCTATTTTGGTTTACGCCAGACTGGTACAGAGGGGAGTGAACCCTGTCCTTGTGTTGTTTAATTTTATTGTGTATAATGTATTTGTTGTTGTAAGCAATTTTAACTTTAGGGAAATCATTTAAGAAGGCATTTTATTAGCATCGTTAAAATATGATCAATCAATGCCAACTGTTTTAACCCCTTCCCGACCTTTGACGCATACGCTGCGTCATGAAAGTCGGTGCCAATCCGACCTGTGACGCAGCGTATGCGTCATGGAGGGATCGCGCTCCTGCAGATCGGGTGAAAGGGTTAACTCCAATTTCACCCGATCTGCAGGAACAGGGGGAGTGGTGCTTCAGCCCAGGGGGGGGTGGCTTCACCCCCTCGTGGCTACGATCACTCTGATTGGCTGTTGAAAGTGAAACTGCCAATCAGAGCGATTTGTAATATTTCACCCAAAAAAACGGTGAAATATTACAATCCAGCCATGGCCGATGCTGCAATATCATCGGCCATGGCTGGAAAACCTAATCTGCCCCCACCCCACCCCACCGATCGCCCCCCCAGTGCTCCGATACGTGGTCCGCCCCCCTAAGTCGTCCTGTCCGCTCCTCCGTCCTCCTGTCCGCTCCCCCCGTGCTCCGGTGCCCCCTCCCTGTGCTCCGGTCCCTCCCCCCCGTGATCCGATCACCCCCCTACATACTTACCGGGCCTCCCGGTGTCCGTCCGGCTTCTCCGTGGGCGCCGCCATCTTCCAATATGGCGGGCGCATGCGCACTGCGCCCGCCGAATCTGCCAGCTGGCAGATTCGTTTCAGATGTATTTTGATCACTGCGATATAGCCTATCACAGTGATCAAAATAAAAAAAATAGTAAATGACCCCCCTTTATCACCCCCATAGGGACAATAATAAAAATAAATAAAATATATTTTTTTTTTCTGCTAGGGTTAGGGTTAGAACTAGGGTTAGAATTAGGGTTAGAATTAGGGGTAGGGTTAGGGGTAGGGTTAGGGCATGTGCACACAGTGCGGATTTGGCTGCGAATCCGCAGCGGATTGCCGCGGATCCGCAGCGGATTGGCCGCGGATCCGCCGCGGATCCGCCGCAGATCTGCAGCGGATCGGGCGCGGATCCGCAGCGGATTGGCCGCTGCGAATTCGTAGCAGTTTTCCATCAGGTTTACAGTACCATGTACACCTATGGAAAACCAAATCCGCTGTGCCCATGGTGCGGAAAATACCGTGCGGAAACGCTGTGGATTTTCCGCAGCATGTCAATTTTGTGCGGATTCCGCAGCGTTTTACACCTGTTCCTCAATAGGAATCCGCAGGTGAAATCCGCACAAAAAACACTGGAAATCCGCTGTAAATCCGTAGGTAAAACGCAGTGCCTTTTACCTGCGGATTTTTCAAAAATGGTGCGGAAAAATCTCACACGAATCCGCAAAGTGGGCACATAGCCTTAGGGTTAGGGTTGGAATTAGAGTTAGGGTACCGTCTCACAGTCTGCTTCCCGCTCTGACTGTCTGCCGGTCGGAAAGTGAGAGCACAGCACAGCAGTGACGTCACCTCTGCGCTCTGCTCTCACTGTACGGCGGCACTCAGTCAGAGCGGGAAGCAGACGGCAAGGGACCTGAAGGACACCGAAATGTGAGTATGTACGTTTTTTTTTCTTTACTTTTACGCTGGTAACCACGGTAAACATCGGGTTACTAAGCGCGGCCCTGCGCTTAGTAACCCGATGTTTACCCTGGTTACCCGAGACCTTGGCATCGTTGGTCGCTGGAGAGCGGTCTGTGTGACAGCTCCCCAGCGACCACACAATGACTTTCCAACGATCACGGCCAGGTCGTATCGCTGGTCGTGATCATTGGTAAATCGTTATGTGAGACGGTACCCTTAGGGTTGGAATTAGGGCTAGGGTTGGAAATAGGGTTAAGATTAGGCTTGTGGATAGGGTTAAGGATAGGGTTAGGGTTGTGTTGGGGTTACAGTTGTGGGTAGGGTTGGGATTAGGGTTAGGATTAGGGTTGGATTTAGGGTTACGGGTGTGTTGGGGTTAGGGTTGTGGTTAGGGGTGTGTTGGGGTTAGGGTTGTGATTAGGGTTATGGCTACAGTTGGGAATAGGGTTAGGGGTGTGTTGGGGTTAGTGTTGAAGTTAGAATTGAGGGGTTTCCACTGTTTAGGCACATCAGGGATCTCCAAACGCAACATGGCGCCACCATTGATTCCAGCCAATCTTGCGTTCAAAAAGTCAAATGGTGCGCCCTCCCTTCCAAGCCCCGACGTGCGCCCAAACAGTGGTTTACCCCCACATATGGGATACCAGCATACTCAGGACAAACTGGGCAACAACTATAGGGGTCCAATTTCTCCTGTTACTCTTGCAAAAATAAAAAATTACTTGCTAAAACATAATTTTGAGGAAAGAACAATTATTTTTTATTTTCACGGCTCTACGTTATAAACTTATGTGAAACACTTGGGGGTTGAAAGTGCTCACCACCCATCTAGATAAGATCCTTTTGGGGTCTAGTTTCCAAAATGGGGTCACTTGTGGGGTGTTTCTACTGTTTAGGCACATCAGGGGCTCTGCAAATGCAACGTGACGCCCGCAGACCATTCCATCAAAGTCTGCATTTCAAATGTCACTACTTCCCTTCCGAGCCCTGACGTGCGCCCAAACAGTGGTTTACCCCCACATATGAGGTATCAGCGTACTCACAACAAACTGGGCAACAAATATTGGGGTCCAATTTCTCCTGTTACCCTTGTGAAAATAAACAATTGCTTGCTAAAACATCTTTTTTGAGGAAAGAAAAATTATTTTTTATTTTCACGGCTCTGCGTTGTAAACTTCTGTGAAGCATTTGGGGGTTGAACGTGCTCACCACACATCTAGATAAGTTCCTTGGGGGGTCTAGTTTCCAAAATGGGGTCACTTGTGGGGGGTTTCTACTGTTTAGGCACATCAGGGGCTCTGCAAACGTAACATGATTCCCGCAGACCATTCCATCAAAGTCTGCATTCCGAATCGTCACTACTTCCCTTCCGAGCCCCGCCATGTGCCCAAACAGTGGTTTACCCCCACATATGGGGTATCAGCATACTCAGGAGAAACTGGACAACAACTTTTGTGGTCAAATTTTTCCTGTTACCCTTGGGAAAATTAAAAAATTCTGGGCTAAAAAAATATTTTTGAGGAAAGAAAACAAATTTTTTATTTTCACGGCTCTACGTTATAAACTTCTGTGAAGCACTTGGGGGTTCAAAGTGCTCACCACACATCTAGATAAGTTCCCTTGGGGGTCTAGTTTCCAAAGTGGGGTCAATTGTGGGGAGTTCCTACTGTTTAGGCACATCAGGGGCTCTGCAAACGCAACGTGACGCCCGCAGAGCATTCCATTAAAGTCTGCATTTCAAAACGTCACTACTTCCCTTCCGCTCCCCGACGTGTGCCAAAACAGTGGTTTACCCCCACATATGGGGTATCAGCGTACTCAGGAGAAACTGCACAACAACTTTTGGGGTCCAATTTCTCCTGTTACCCTTGGGAAAATAAAAAATTGTGGGTTAAAAAATCATTTTTGAGGAAAGAAAAATTTTTTTTTATTTTCATGGCTCTGCGTTATAAACTTCTGTGAAGCACTTGAGGGTTCAAAGTGCTCACCACACATCTAGATTAGTTCCTTTGGAGGTCTAGTTTCCGAAATGGGGACACTTGTGCGGGAGCTCCAATGTTTAGGCACACAGGGGCTCTCCAAACGCGACATGGTGTCCGCTAATGATTGAAGCTAATTTTCCATTCAAAAAGCCAAATGGCGTGCCTTCCCTTCCGAGCCCTGCCGTGCGCCCAAACAGTGGTTTACCCCCACATATGGGGTATCATCGTACTCAGGACAAACTGGACAACAACATTTGGGGTCCAATTTCTCCTATTATCCTTGGGAAAATAAAAAACTCCGGGCTAAAAATCATTTTTGAGGAAAGAAAAATATTTTTTTATTTTCATGGCTCTGCGTTATAAACTTCTGTGAAGCACCTTGGGGTTTTAAGTGCTCACTATACATCTAGATTAGTTCCTTGGGGGGTCTAGTTTCCAAAATGGGGTCACTTGTAGGGGAGCTCCAATGTTTAGGCACACAGGGGCTCTCCGAACGCAACATGGTGTCCACTAACGATTGGAGCTAATTTTCCATTCAAAAAGTCAAATGGCGCGCCTTCCCTTCCAAGCCTTGCCGTGCACCCAAACAGGGGTTTACCCCCACATATGAGGTATCGGCGTACTCAGGAGAAATTGCCCAACAAATTTTAGGATCCATTATATCCTGTTGCCCATGTGAAAATGAAAAAATTGAGGCTAAAAGAAATTTTGTGTGAAAAAAAAAGTACTTTTTCATTTTTACGGATCAATTTGTGAAGCATCTGAGGGTTTAAAGTGCTCACTATGCATCTAGATAAGTTCCTTGGGGGGTCTAGTTTCCAAAATGGGGTCACTTGTGGGGGAGCTCCAATGTTTAGGCACACAGGGGCTCTCCAAACCTGACATGGTGTCCGCTAACGATGGAGATAATTTTTCATTCAAAAAGTCAAATGGCGCTCCTTCCCTTCCGAGCCTTACCATGTGCCCAAACAGTAGTTTACCCCCACATATGAGGTATTGGCGTACTCAGGAGAAATTGCCCAACAGATTTTAGGATCCATTTTATTCTGTTGCCCATGTGAAAATGAAAAAATTGAGGCTAAAAGAAAATTTGTGTGAAAAAAAGTACTTTTTCATTTTTACGGATTAATTTGTGAAGCACCTGGGGGTTTAAAGTGCTCACTATGCTTCTAGATAAGTTCCTTGGGGGGTCTAGTTTCCAAAATGGGGTCACTTGTGGGGGAGCTCCAATGTTTAGGCACACGGGGGCTCTCCAAACGCGACATGGTGTCCGCTAAAGATTGGAGCCAATTTTTCATTCAAAAAGTCAAATGGCGCTCCTTCCCTTCCGAGCCCTGCTGTGCGCCCAAACAGTGGTTTACCCCCACATATGAGGTATCAGCGTACTCAGGACAAATTGGACAACAACATTCGTGGTCCAGTTTCTCCTTTTACCCTTGGGAAAATAAAAAAATTGTTGCGAAAAGATCATTTTTGTGACTAAAAAGTTAAATGTTAATTTTTCCCCTCCTTGTTGCTTCTGCTGCTGTGAAACACCTGAAGGGTTAAAAAACTTCTTGAATGTGGTTTTGAGCACCTTGAGGGGTGCAGTTTTTAGAATTGTGTCACTTTTGGGTATTTTCAGCCATATAGAACCCTCAAACTGACTTCAAATGTGAGGTGGTCCCTAAAAAAAATGGTTTTGTAAATTTTGTTGTAAAAATGAGAAATCACTGGTCAAATTTTAACCCTTATAACTTCCTAGCAAAAAAAAAATGTCTTTCCAAAATTGTGCTGATGTAAAGTAGACATGAGGGAAATGTTATTTATTAACTATTTTGTGTCACATAACTCTCTGGTTTAACAGAATAAAAATTCAAAATGTGAAAAGTGCAAAATTTTCAAAATTTTCGCCAAATTTCTGTTTTTTTCACAAATAAACTCAGAAATTATCGACCTAAATTTACCACGAACATGAAGCCCAATATGTCACGAAAAAACAGTCTCAGAACCGCAAGGATCCGTTGAAGCGTTCCTGAGTTATTACCTCATAAAGGGACACTGGTCAGAATTGCAAAAAATGGCAAGGTCATTAAGGCCAAAATAGGCTGGGTCATGAAGGGGTTAAGCAATGTGCAGAATGACCTTATAGAATTTTTGTTACCATGTCATTGCAGTGGATGATGTTATGACACGATGGCACAGCATCAGGAACCAATATCGGCGGGAAAGGCAGCGGCGGGCAAGAAGTGGCTCAGCAGCAACAACCAAAAAAAGAAAGTACATATACTACGATAGACTTTCATTTTTTGATCCCAGACTAAGACAGTAAGTAAAAACTTCACAACACAATTATTATTCTTATTATTACTATTATTATTTTATTTTATTGTTAGAGCGCCATTTCTTACATGGCGCTTTACATGTAAGGAGGGGTATACAGAATCCAAAAAAGGTAAATAATCTTAAACAATCCAAGTCATAACTGGTACAGGAGGAGAGAGGACCCTGCCCACAAAGCCACACAATCTACAAGGGATGGGTCAGAATACAGTAGGCAAGGGTAGAGCTGGTCATGCAGTGGTTTGTTCGATTGTTGGTGAATGGAGGTTATATGCTTGTCGGAAGAGGTGGGTCTTCTGGCTCTTTTTGAAGCTTTCAATGTTAGGCGAGAGTCTGATGTGTTGTGGTAGAGGGTTCCAGAGCAGGGGTGATGCACAAGATAAATCTTGTATACAATTGTGTGATGAGGAGATAACAGGGTAGAGAAGGAGATCTTGTGAGAATCGTAGGTTGCATGTAGGTAATTACCGGGAGACGAGGTCACAGATGTATAATAAACTTATGTTATAAAAAATGACTCAACTAAATTTGTTTCTTTTCATACCAGAACACAGTCCAACCTCACTGAGAGTGAGACCGGGTCGGACTCGGAGTTTGTTATAGATCCAGTTGCTGTTGGTGGCAGGCCAATCTTTGGCCTCTTCTACCTCCATCCTTCCTGGAACATCGGCTTCTGCATCACAAGAGACAGGAACAAGTATCCAAGATGCAGCATCAGCAACATCAGCAGCACCTGATCCTGTAAGCCAGGAAGATGAGAATGGACACAGCAGCAGCCCTACTGTACCACTGGTGTCCTCCCCACAGGCATCTGGGCCTTTACACAGAGGCTGCAGAAGGAGAGAGCTGTAAGCCACTAGGAGGGAAGTGGATGCTGGGGTCCTCAATTATTTGGCCAGGGCGGCCACGGATAATGGTGAGGAGGTCTTTGCTCGCAGCCTGGCCCGGTACCTTTGTCCCATTCCCCGTGAGGTGAGGCTACGTGTGAGAGGGTGTATTCAAATCCTGATTGATTTAAGCACCACCCCAAATGACCCCTATGAGGTTTTTTAATTTATTGAGAGAAGGCAGCTTTCACCACATAACCTCTTGCGCCTTCCACGAAATCAACAGGTGCATGGTCAATCAGGATTTGAAGCACCTCCTCCACGTGTGCCTACACCTCAACACCTCCCAACCCAAAATCAACCAAGGCCAGCACCGTACCATATGGCAGCCTACAACCAACCTTCCCAATATGGCCACTTATCCAGACAGACCCAGTGCTGTAAGTTGGTCCCAACCTGGGTTTGGACGACATGGCCTTTTTGGGGGTGGGTATGAGTCCAACCAATATGTTCCTCAGCATGAGGGACAGAGACAAATCCCTTATGGCCAATACCCAACTGGCCAATATGATCAAGGCCTGTATTTTGATCCACCACACACAGCATCCACACAGGCTGAAGGACAATTGGCCCAACAAAGGCCACCTGAGCAGGACCCTGAGCTGCCGCCATCACCTCCACCAACTTACAGAACTCTGTAACCAAAAGTTTTTTTTGTTTTTATTTGTTACGTGTAACCATGTTTTGGTTACCTTTGTGCTGTAATTGCAGTTTGTTCTTTTGTGGTTTTTACACAAAAAAAAACCATATGAAACAAATATGGTTGAAAGTTTACAACAAAAGGCTTTTGATCTAAGTAAAAAATGTTGTCAAAAGCCAATTGACGTTTGTGGGACAATCATCCTTACATCACACACATATGCTCTGTTCATAAGCATCTGGTAATTAAGTAAATACAACACACAGAGTACAGTTTCTGTATGAAACAAAATTTATATGGGGCAAATGTGTTTGGAAAATAAGGAAATCACAACTGAGAAACAGCAGAATCTTGCCAGGGAATAGCACCCTGAGGAGAAACAAAATAATTTGTGAAAATATCTCTCACTTTGATTCCAGAAAGGGGACGGCGCAGAGGAGGGCCATGTGGTGTAGGGCTACTCACATTGGGCAACATTTCTTCACCAACAACAGATGACGGACAATCATGAAGTCTTGTAAAATTGTGCAAAACAACACACGCATTTATAACTTCATTAATTGTAGCCTCACTCAGCTGAATGGCAGACTGGAGGAGACGCCATTTGGCACACAGAATCCCAAAGGCACACTCCACCAGTCTACGTGCCCTGGAAAGCCTCAAATTATAAACACGCCGCTGGTGATCCAGGTTTCGCCTGGGATAAGGCCTCATGACATTCCTTGTCAATTGGAAGGCCTCATCTCCCACAAGAATATATGGCACTGGTTGAGCATTGGAGCCTGGGAGTTGTTGTGGTGGTGGGAGGTCTAACTGGTTTTCACGTAGCCGCCGACCCATAATGGACGAATTGAAGACCCTTGAGTATCCTGTTCGCCCATAGGCACCAATGTCTACAATTATAAACCTGTAGTTACTGTCAACTACAGCTAACAGAACTACAGAGAAAAACTGCTTATAATTGAAGAATTGGGACCCAGAGTTCAGCGGCTTACGCACCCTGATATGTTTCCCATCCAGGGCTCCAATGCAGTGTGGGAAGTCACAAGTGTCCTTGAACCCATGGGCTATTTTTAGCCAATCACCCTTTTTTGGCTCAGGCATGACCAGTTCATGTAGTTTCTCCCATATTTCAATACATGTTGGGCGAACAATGCCGGAAATCGTGGAGCGACCAATGAGAAACTCCAGGTGTAGTCCCGCATAAGACAAGCCAGTTGACAGGAAGCTGAAAGGACCAAAAAAACATAATAGTTATGTAACAATAGTGTTGGGAAAACATGATAAAGCGCAAGTATGTTGTTTACGAAAAAACACTGGAATATCAATGAAATTTAACAATTTTACCTAGTGTACATATGTAGAACATTAAAAATATATATTTATCTTGTCTTTTGCTCCTAAGTAGCACATATTTTTTAAAATAGCTGATAGCAAACAACCCTGAAAAAAAAAACATCATCAACATACAGTATGTGAGGATGTTGAATACATACCGTAAGGTAAGGAGAAGACGCTCCTCTGAAGACATGCTTTTTCGCATCCTGGTGTCCTGATACATGAGTCCTGGACGTACTGTCTCCAACAAGATATCAAACGTTGGTATGGTCATTCGACAGTATAGGTAAAATTTATCAGGATGTGAACGCAGAGCTTTATATAGCCTCTTAAAATGGCCTTTAGAGAGGCGTTGGGTCAAAAGAGGATGCACCCATATTCTTCTTCTCCTCCTGGACGATCTACAATCACAGGGTATGGCTGGCCAAACCAACGCGACAAGACCCAGTTAAACAAAACCCGCTGAGTTGGGGTGAAGTGCAGTAGGTCAGACATGGTGCAAACGTTACCACAACACACCAACAGATGCACCACAAAATGGCCATATGGGAGGGTGCCACCTGTTGTAGAGGCCTTAAATAGGGTTGCTGATGGTGATTTAAATTAATTTCAGCCTCAAAAACCGTTAAATGTCCATTTTGTCAGCATGCGTGGAAAAAACGCATTACGGATGTCATACGGATTACATACGCAACATTACATGCGCAAAATACGCGACTACACCTTGCCAACGGATTGCTTACGGATCACCATTTCTGGATTTTTGATGCGTATTACTGCCGTATAATACGGACCATATTTCCCTACGCTGAGTGTGACGCCGGCCTTAGACGTGACTAATTTTTCTTGCACACAAATAATGGTCCTAGTTTCATGAGTGCTTTGGATCAGATTTTCAGCAATGTTTGGTCAGTGTTTCAGTTTTAACCAATGATTTTCAGTGTAAAAATAAATCAATTGCAAAGCTTCTCCTACCACCGCAATATTCAATCACAGACTGTACCCATATTGCACATGGATGCTATCCGTGATTTTCACAGACCAATAAACTTGTATGGATAATTTTGATCCATGACTCAGAACAAAAATGTACATGTCTCCACGACTCGGGGTCCACAAAAAGAAACTCGGATATGGGACCAGCTCCATAATGTGTTTGTGTTCTATCTGAAAAAACACAGATACTGTAGAACATGTACATTAAAAGCAGATGTATGATTGAAGCTAAGGCATTTCACATGTCATTTTAGTCAAGAGCCACATTAAGAGCCTAATGGTGTCAGTCATCAGTTGGCACTCACAGCTACAAAAGAGAACATTAAATTTTTTTCATAAAGACTTTAGGGGAAATTATTATGAGGAGAATTTTTAAAGTCAGCTTTGCTTGTGGCTGTGTTGCCTTCTTTTGCACCAAATGGGTCAAAGTATTGCACAATGTCTGATAAATTTGGGCATTTTTTAGATTTAACATTTCCATCTAAAGCTGATTTTCAACTCTTTGCTTCTTACTCTTAGTGTAACCAAAATTCAATTGTGTAAAATACAAAAAAGTCACATATGTTTGTGCAAAATAGGCAAGATTTTTGAAGCGAAAAAATAAAACTGTCCTAAAAGTCTTGATATATTTTCCCTTGTATATCATGGACATCCAAATCATTCAAAATTGCAAACTGTAAGATAGAAATAGATGTAATAAGACCCACAGCACCAATACACAATCTTAACTGGATGCAAGAGTAAATGTAACAAGTCTTAGGCTTCCTTGACACATTGAAGTTTCACAAGTTTTTGACAAGCAATTGCTCATTTGACAAAGATAAAAATATATAAACATAAATTAAGCTTAGAAATATTTCCCCATTGTATCCTTATTGCCTCATTGTTATTATAAGTGTGTCAGCACTATATCTGTGGTTCTACACCATACTATTTCTTCTGCACCTGATTTCTTCTTAAAACGGGTCTGTCATTGATATTGACTTTTATCTTGTAATGCCTTGTAAGTACTTTATGATTTATGAAAACAAAACTATTTTTTCTTTAATTTTGGTTATATACTCCATTCTTTATGTATACACCATTGCTAGTACTATCCATGTCTATTGCCTGCAACAGTCGGGATATATAGGCTTGGGACTGTTTCTAGTATTATGTTTTCTGTCTTAATGATCTTCTATTATACTGTTGAAATGCAAGTGGGCACAGGTGGAGACCCTAGAAGAGGTGGAGGAGGCAGAAGCAGTGGGGAGGAAGTGTTAGATACAGAGCTTTGTCTCACAAGCCTTGAGGATTCAAAGACTTGTGGAACAACCCCTTGACCACTTGCTCCCACCGCCACCAGAGTCACCCAATGCCCAGTCAGTGAGATGTAACGCTCCTTCTCATGTTTGCTCGTCCAAGTTTGAGTGATAAAATTCACCCTGGCAGACATTTTTTCAAGGAATGGATGATGTTGTCTGTGACATGCTGGTGTAGCGCAGGCACAGCTTTGTTAGAGAAGTAGTGAAAAATATTGTAGTACACACAGATAACTACCATATATTTTTATAGTTTTTTAATTAATTATATTTTTGTATTGTTCAACTGTTCAATAAAATTCTATATACGTTTCACTATATATGGTTCTCTGTGTACAATTTTTCATAGGATTTAGTATATTTTTGTACAGAACCCTGTTATCGGCTCCATGCATAAATTTCGGCACTATACTTTTTCCTTTGTATTCATATATGTGTCGTGACTGCATTTATCGATCTCTAGTTTATATCTTTATACAGTTAATACAGTATATGAAAACAAATACAGCCACCAAAATGTGGAACAAAGAAATATTATTAAATATTACAAGATATATCGCTTACTTCCTTGAAGCAATAGTAAAGCAGCTTGAATAGTTGCTTCTCATTGAAATTAAACAATAGATGACACATGGACTCAATGTCTAATTTATTCTAACAGAAAGGTGGATACAGTTTCTTTTCAAAACCATCTAATGAATTTACAAAAGACAAAGGATATTATTATAATGCAACATAATTCAAATAAATGTACAATTCCTAGTAAAAGTGCCTGTGGTCAGCTTTGCTTTCCTGTGAATTATTACACTTGTCAATGTGCCATTCTCTTTGTCACCTTTGTTCCCACTAAATCTTTGTTGCTAGTGAGCGACAAAAGGTCTTACTATCTTTCTCTCTAAGCCAAGCAATTAAAACTAGTCATATAGCATCCAACTATTCAGCCACATGGCAGCCAAATACACAGTGCTATTTAAGATAATGGAAGGAAAAGTCATGCAAACATCCGTGGTGGTCTAGGACAGTAGAGAGGTTAATGTCTGCATACATAAGGAAAATGATTAAAGGGGTCATCCAAGATTAGACTTAAAGTTTGCAGTAACTCTATGTGGCCTCAGACATGTGAGTCCTTACAGAGCCCAGTGTGCACACTGTCAGGATTCTCCGGTGTCAGTAGCAGGCAGGCTCGTTATGGCAAGTATGTGATTTGCATACATGTGGACAAATGCCTAGTAGATGTGAATTGAGCAAGGCTGGACATATTTAGTCACAATGTTGGCAGAAGGACGCCAATCTCATACTTGCAGTGGCTTGACTGCCCACTCCCAGCATTGGCACTGGAGAATCCTGACGGTGGACTCTGTGAGGATCCACAAGTCTGCAATCACACAGAGTAACTGAAAACTTTGACCCCTAGCATGGAAAACCCCTTTAAACCATACTCCACAAGTATTCTAAGGCAGAGCAGAATTTACTGTCAGTATCCTTTGTGACCTAGAGTGAAGAATGGGGTAATGTTTTAGATCTGTTGTCCAGTGAGTTACACACCGCTCTAGGATCCAATATTATCCTTGGAAAAGGCAGCGACTGAGAAATCTATGCGTCTGTGATTTAATAGTCCTTCAGCTTTCTATACTATAGGACTGAACACTTCGCAACCAATGTGGTTGATCGCTAAAGAAGGTGTCGGGGTTTGTTTTATTTTTTGCAAATTAGGTAACGCCTAAAAGATGATTCTGACTTACCGCGATAGACAAGAATAATGTTACGACCCTATAAAGACCATTTGGTAGGCTGAATTTAGTCAATGCCCTTAGGTTTTAATTAAAAGTGTCTAGCTCAAACTTTTATTTCCCTATTTCAATTTTCAAAACTTTAGCCTTTCCTTGTTAAATGGTTTTATTGTACTTACTGTAAGTTTGTGTGCTGCAAAAAAAATTGCTTTTCTTTGCTGAACCAGCTAAATAGAGCCAGATACAAAATAGAGTGATTTTTTATTAGAAAGGAAAAGGATGAGAGGAAAAATGGATTTTAGAGCCTCAGGCAGAGACAAATTAAACTTGAACATTGAAAGACTGATTGTGGAATGCATGATGAGATGTAAAACACCCCGTACAAGTGCTGAGCAACAATGGATCTAAGCCAGATTTAAAGCTACAGTCACTAGGTCACTTTAAAATTAGTGCATTTTTTAAATAAATTCTATGGTATTTCATACTAGTTTAGTTATTATAAATAAATGCATTGCAATGCAGTAATAAATAAAAAATATTCTACATTTAAAGGAATTTTCACATCTCCAAAACTCATATCCAAGTGCAGTACTAGTACTTATGGATCTCACTGGGGACAATTCTCTCTCTGACCTACTTGGTCCTTATATGTATTACATTAACACATACATGGATTTAAATGGCATCATGTTATACTACAGTTCTCCTCTAGCAGGCTCTAAAAGAGAAATGAACTGCAGATACTGTTGTGATCAAAACTATTCAACCTTGATTGCAAGTTAGGTTTATTTTTTGCAGTGAACCATTCAAACAAGAACAATTTAATTAGCTCATTTCAACTAATAAAACAAGCGGTTTCCCCAAATTCAATACAAAATGCCACTTTTAATGGACAGTCAGATATCAGCTTCTGGCAGCGTTACTGCAGAATCATAGCCATTGCACCTGGACTGGCTAGGGGTTTGTGGATTGTCACGTTTGACTTCATTTTAGCAATATGTCAAGAGAGTGATCCAAACAGAAAGCTGAAGCTATAACCAGCTGCCTGAGTTTCCTGAGGAGACAGGTGGTCAAAAACTCTGATGTGACTGCAAAAGACCTGCAGCAAGATTTGTTGGCAGTAGGCACTGACGTTTCAGTTTGGACAGTAAGGCATATACTAAATGCTGAAGATCTCCATGCCCAAACTCCAAGATGTACCTCTGCTGACTCAAAATCACAAGCATATTACTCAAAATCATATTAATAGTCCACAGATATTTAGGGATTCTGTTCTGTGGAACAATGAAACAAAACTAAAACTTTTGGGGCCAGGGATCAGCGGAATGTCAGGAAGAGGAAGAATAAAGCATACGCTGAAAAGTATATCCTGCTAACAGTGAGGCATGCTCTGTGTCTGCATTGCTTCTTTTGTCCCTGGAAATTTGCAAGAGGTGGAGGGTAAGATGGATTCAATGAAAGAATTCTAAGAGAAAACATCATGTCTTCTGTGAGGTAGTTGAACTGTGGGAGTTATTGGGTCTTACAACAGGACAATGATCAGAGGCTTGGTTTCAGAAAATGTCCTGAATAGGGTTGAGTGAAACGGATCAGACAAATTCAAAAATCGCCGACTTTCGGCAAAGTCGGGTTTCATGAAACCCGACCCGATCCTAGTGTGGGATCGGCCATGAGGTCGCCGATCTGCGCGCAAAAGTCGCGTTTCATATGATGCTTTGAGTGCCATTTTTCAGCCAATGAAGGAGGACGCAGAGTGTGGGCAGCGTGATGACATAGGTCTCGGTCCCCACCATCTTAGAGAAGGGCATGACAGTGATTGGCTTGCTTTCTGTGGCATCACAGGGGCTATAAAGGGGCGTGCACGCCAACCGCCATCTTACTTCTGCCGATCTTAGCATAGGGAGAGGTTGCTGCAGCTTCATCAGAAGAAGGGAAATAGTGATGTAGCGATTTCCACTGTCCAACACCACCTTTTTTTTGCAGGGACAGTGGAGGCTATATTTTTGGGCATCAGCTCTGTAGCTTATTAGGCTGCCTTATAAGGCTCCATGATAGCTGTATTGCTGTTTACACGCTGCTGTGCAAACCAACTGCTTTTTTTAAAGGCCCCGTCTCACTAAGCGATTTACCAACGATCACGACCAGCGATATGACCTGGCCGTGATCGTTGGTAAGTCGCTGTGTGGTCGCTGGGGAGCTGTCACACAGACAGCTCTCCCCAGCGACCAACGATCAGGGGAACGACTTCGGCATCGTTGAAACTGTCTTCAACGATGCCGAAGTCCCCCTGCAGCACCCGGGTAACCAGGGTAAACATCGGGTTACTAAGCGCAGGGCCGCGCTTAGTAACCCGATGTTTACCCTGGTTACCCAAAAAAACAAACACTACATACTCGCCTTTCGGTGTCCAGGTCCCTTGCCGTCTGCTTCCTGCTCTGACTGAGCCGCCGTACTGTGAGAGCAGAGTGCAGCGGTGACGTCACTGCTGTGATCTGCTCTCACTGTACGGCCGGGAGTCAGTGAGAGCAGGAAGCAGACGGCAAGGGACACCGAAAGGCGAGTATGTACTGTTTGTTTTTTTTGGTAACCAGGGTAAACATCGGGTTACTAAGCGCGGCCCTGCGCTTAGTAACCCGATGTTTACCCTGGTTACCAGTGAAGACATCGCTGGATCGGTGTCACACACACCGATTCAGCGATGTCAGCGGGGCCTCAACGACCAAAAAAAGGTCCAGGCCATTCCGACACGACCAGCGATCTCGCAGCAGGGGCCTGATCGCTGGTACGTGTCACACATAGCGAGATCGCTATGGAGGTCGCTGTTGCGTCACAAAACTTGTGACTCAGCAGCGATCTCGCTAGCGATCTCGCTATGTGAGACGGGGCCTTAAAGCAAAAATCCTGTTGCTCCTTTCTGTACAGTTATCTTGTTTATTTGTCCACACTTTTGTGTGCTGCAGTCCTTTTTATTGTTGCCATACTTGTCCTGAGATCATTGTAGGGAGATTGAAATTGTAGTACAGTCCATGGATTTTTTCATAGCTTCCAGCCACTTTCTGCCACTTACATTGTGTTGTTTTATACACTGGGCCTGAGTTTTGGTTCAGTCTCCCCAAAAAAAAGTCTGATTCAAATTCTCACAAAGTGGATATACTTCAGTCCTGTTAGTTTGTCGTATATCAGCCAGCCACTTTCTGCCACTTACATTGTGTTGTTTTATGCACAGGGCCTGAGTTTTGGTTCAGTCTCCCCCAAAAAAAGGGAGATTTAAATTCTCAACAAGTTTATATATACCTTCTACCTTGTTTTACAGTACAATATAACTGTTGTTATTTTGGTTAGATTTTCCAAAAAATGAGAAAGTCTGGTGGAAGAGCCCATGGGCGGTGGTTCCCAGCTGGTACTGGTGGTGGTGGTGCATCTGGTGGTAGTGGCAAAAGCACAATAGCACCTAAAGGCCCCGTCACACACAGCGACGCTGCAGCGATACAGACAACGATGCTGATCGCTGCAGCGTCGCTGTTTTGTCGCTGTGTGGTCGCTGGGGAGCTGTCACACAGACAGCTCTCTCCAGCGACCAACGATCAGGGGAACGACTTAGGCATCGTTGAAACTGTCTTCAATGATGCCGAAGTCCCCCTGCAGCACCCGGGTAACCAGGGTAAACATCGGGTTACTAAGCGCAGGGCCGCGCTTAGTAACCCGATGTTTACCCTGGTTACCAAAAAAAACAAACAGAACATACTCGCCTTTCGGTGTCCGTCAGGTCCCTTGCCGTCTGCTTCCTGCTCTGACTGAGCCGCCGTACAGTGAGAGCAGAGCGCAGCGGTGACGTCACTGCTGTGCTGTGCTCTCACTGTACGGCCTGATCTCAGTCAGAGCAGGAAGCGGACAGCGAGGGACCTGACGGACATCAGATGGTGAGTATGTACTGTTTTTTTTTTTTTACATTTATGCTGGTAACCAGGGTAAAAATCGGGTTACTAAGCGCGGCCCTGCGCTTAGTAACCCGATGTTTACCCTGGTTACCAGTGAAGACATCGCTGGATCGGTGTCACACACACCGATTCAGCGATGTCAGCGGGACCTCAACGATCAAAAAATGGCCCAGGCCATTCCGACACGACCAGCGATCTCGCAGCAGGGGCCTGATCGCTGGTACGTGTCACACATAGCGAGATCGCTACTGAGGTTGCTGTTGCGTCACAAAACTTGTGACTCAGCAGCGATCTCGCTAGCGATCTCGCTATGTGTGACGGGGCCTTAAGGCTGGAGGTGTTGAGCCAGATTTCAAATTATTTTGCCCCACCTTCCCCTGCTGACATGTAGCTTGCCTGAAAAATGTCTTGCCTTTGGCCTCCTCTTACTTACCACAACTTTAGCCAAATGACCCCCAGTTTTCAATGCCTAACTATTATTATAAAGTAAATTAAGATTGGCAAGCTTAAGTAATAAGAATTGATGTTGTTGGCATTAAAATGGGCACTGTAGGTGTTTTCCTGTCCTCCACTCACTGCCGACTTTGATTCCCCATTGACTTGCATTGGGTTTCGTGTTTCATTCGGCCCCCGACTTTTCGCAATAATTGGCCGATTTCACCCGACCCGACTTTTGACAAAGTCGGGTTTCACGAAAGCCGACTTGATCTGAAAAAAGCAAAAGTCGCTCAACTCTAGTCCTGAAAGATTATGAAATGACTGTCACAGTTATTTGGTGGGATTTGAAGACAGCAGTTGCAGCGCACAAACCCAAGAATGTTATTAAACTAAAGGCCATTGCCCATGAGGACTAGACTAAGACTCCCTAGAAATGCTGGAAACCAAAAAGAGAGAACCCGAACTTTTGGTCAAAAAAGCAAAAAGAAAAGAAACTAAATTTAAGGATAAAATACCTTTATTGGTGAGAGTAATAGGCAGTAGCACTACATGCAAAAGAGGTGCCCGCACAAATTAAAATGTGAATAATATAGAATAGTGTGGGCATGGGCACAAAATTACCTGTGTGGTTCACGGTCACTGGTGTGGCGCGCACCCCAACGCGCGTTTTGGAACGTGTCCTTCATCAGGAGATACCTTGCTATTAATGCTTATATATTTATATAATATTTTTCTGCTTATTTCTCTGCGGTTCCATTTTTAATATATTTTCACTTTTAGGTTTACAGTGGGGGAAATAAGTACATGATCCCTTGCTGATTTTTTAAGTTTCCCCACTGACAAAGGTTAATTTTAACATTGAGAGATAGAATATCAAAAATAAAATCCCAAAAATCAGTGCTGGCTCCTACAGACCAGTTAGATGCTCCTATCAACTCGTTACCTGTATTAAAGACAGCTGTCTTACATAGTCATCTACATAAAATACTCCTGTCCACAGACTCAATTAATCAGTCAGACTCTAACCTCTACAACATGGGCAAGACCAAAGAGCTTTCTAAGGATGCCAGGGACAAGATCATAGACCTGCACAAAGCTGGAATGGGTTACAAAACCATAAGTAAGACACTGGGTGAGAAGGAGACAATTGTTGGTGCAATAGTAAGAAAATGGAAGAAATACAAAATGAGTGTCAATCGACATTGATCTGGGGAACCATGCAAAATCTCACCTTGTGGGGCATGCTTGATCATGAGGAAGGTGAGAGATCAGCCTAAAATTACATGGGGGGAACTTGTTAATGAGCTCAAGGCAACTGGGACCACAGTCACCAAGAAAATCATTGGTAACACATTACGCCGTAAAGGTTTAAAATCCTGCAGTGCCCACAAGGTCCACTTGCTCAAAAAGGCACATGTGCAGGCTTATCTGAAGTTTGCCAATGAACACCTGGATGATTCTGTGATTCTGTGAGTGATTTGGAGAAGGTGCTGTGGTCAGATGAGACAAAAATTGAGCTCTTTGGCATTAACTCAATGTTAGGAGTCGAGTTTCCTCTGCTGCACAGGGGGAATCTCGATCCGTGTCTGCTGCGGTCTCCCACTCTCCATCGGCTGCAGTGAAGCCTGATCAGCGGAGACGTCGGTCCCAGCATCTCACTGAGTCTGATTCAGTGCAAATTGCTGCCTCTCCAGGCTCTGCTATTGTACCCTGGACTGATCTACGGCGAACAGGCTTTTCTGGGACTAAGTCTTGCTTTGCACACACTGAGCATGCCCAGGGTAAGATCTCTCACTGGAGATCAAGGGTCACATGTTCAGGTACTGCAGCCAAATCTATTGGTCTTTCTAGGAAGGTCCTGTAGGTATGCAGGCTCTGTAGCAGTTTCTTATTGGTCCTCTTTTGGAAGGTCCTGTACGTGCTGCAGCTATTTAAGGCTCGCATGGCCGCACGGCCATGCGCTAGTATCTTCTAAAGCTACATGCTTTGCGCCACTGTGGTCATATGCGTGAATGTGTTCAGGGACCCGGCTGAAATAAGCCCCTAGAATGCTGGCACATCCGGCGAGGAGATTGTGTATGAAAGTATTCAGGGACCCGGCTGAAATAAGCCCCTAGAATGCTGGCACCTCCGGCGAAGAGTGTTGTGTGCATGCATGACCACTGACTGCTCTCTTCTGGGTAGTTAGCCTGTGTCTCTGTGAGAGTTAACAGGGCACAGAGCTTTGCTTTCTCAGCCGCTCTGTGAAGCTAACAGAGCTGGTTAATACCGCCATATTGTGCCGCCATTCTCTTAGCGGCAGGATATTTCCTTCACGGTGGATCCCGGGTTGCGAACGCACCAATCACATCAATAAATATATTCGGTGCGTTACGCAAACCCTAACAGTATACTAGCGCCAGGATCTGGCTAAGTAATGGTGGACGAACAGCGATTGCAGGGGTACATCCAGCTGCTGGAGGGCCAGTTGGCGTCTCTCGAGCGTGCAACCTCGGCGGTGGATGTTACCGCAATTGCTGTTCAGGCTGCTAGCGTGGCTGCAGCAGCTTTACCCACTGCCACCTCTGTTCCGACCCTATCCCACCTTCCGTTGCCAGAAAAATTCTCTGGGGACAGTAAGTCCTGTAGGGGATTCGTGAGCCAGTGTGGTATACATCTCGAGCTCCTGGCTGCACATTTTCCCACAGAGCGGGCAAAGGTGGGATTTGTAATTTCTCTCCTGTTGGACAGAGCTTTGGAGTGGGCTACGCCGCTGTGGGAACGCAACGATCATGTGGTGCAGAGTGTTCCTCGGTTTCTGGGCACTCTGAAGCAGGTCTTCGTAGGACCTCAATTCACCCATGATACGGCGCTCCAACTGCTGGCATTGACTCAGGGTTCGGCCATGGTCAGCCAATTTGTCATTCTCTTCCGGACTTTAGCGTCTGAGTTGGAGTGGTCAGATAAAACCCTCATCCCAGTATTTTGGAGGGGGCTGGCTGACCATGTGAAGGACGCTTTGGCCACTAGGGAGATTCCCGCTAACTGGAGGAGCTCATATCTCTATCAACTCGCATAGACCTTCGTTTTCACGAGCGAGGGTTGGAGCGAGCCCAGTGTAAGCAGAGGTTTCGGTTGGCTCCCACCTTCGCCAGACCTTTGGAATCTCCGGTCCAGGCGCTCGAGTCACATGAGGCCATAGGGGGGTCGCGAGTGGGGTCTAAGTCCCAGGCCGCTCGTGCCCTTACGGTCTGTCATATTTGCCAGCAGTCCGGACATCTTGCCTCCAAGTGTCCGCAGCGGTCGAGGAAACGTCAGCGTCTAGTGGCAGTTGGAGGAGGTACATTAGACACAGCGATGTTTACCTCAAAATTGTCCTTCAAGGGGACAATTACCATAGGCCCATCCACTCTTATGGTAGAGCTTTGCGTGGACTCTGGGGCGGAGGGTAATTTTATGTCATCCGCTTTCACTCAGCAACACGCAATACCCCTGGTGATGTTCGCCAAGCCAATAACCATTCGAGTGGTAAATGGGTCGACACTGCCTTCACAGATTACACACCAAACCATCCCTTTCACTCTTTCTGTATCTCCATCACATCAGGAGATTATTTCTCTTTTGGTCCTTCCTGAGGGAGTTGATGAGGTCCTGTTGGGGATACCCTGGCTTTGTTTTCATTCTCCTCATATAGAGTGGTCCTCAGGGAAAATTTTGGGATGGAGTAAATCCTGTGAGGGTAGATGTCAGAGGGAGTGCGTTCAGGTTGCTACAACTGAGGTACCCGCAGATCTTTCCTCTCTCCCCAAGCACTATTGGCCCTATGCGGACGTGTTCTCCAAAAGGGCTGCGGAGACCCTTCCACCTCACCGCCCCTATGACTGTCCTATCGATCTCTTGCCTGGTGCTGAGCCTCCCCGGGGTCTAGTATATCCGTTATCTCTCCCGGAGACAGAGGCAATGTCTCAGTATATCCAAGAGAATCTGGCAAGGGGTTTTATTAGGGAGTCATTGTCGCCTGCAGGGGCTGGGTTCTTCTTCGTGCAGAAGAAGAGTGGAGAATTACGTCCATGCATTGACTACAGGGGTCTTAACGCCATCACCGTTAAAAACAAGTACCCACTACCCCTGATATCTGAGCTCTTTGATAGGCTATGGGGAACAAGGTTATTTACTAAATTAGATCTTCGGGGTGCTTATAACCTGATTCGCATCCGTGAGGGGGACGAGTGGAAGACGGCTTTTAACACCAGGGATGGGCACTATGAATATCTGGTGATGCCCTTTGGGCTCTGTAATGCCCCAGCCGTTTTCCAAGACTTTGTGAAAGACATCTTCCGGGAGATGCTCACCACCTCAGTCGTAGTCTATCTGGATGATATTCTCATCTACTCTCCAGATATTGACTCCCACCGGAAAGATGTTCGCAAAGTCTTTGACCTCTTACGGGCAAACTCCCTCTACGCCAAGTTGGAGAAGTGTGTGTTTGAGCAGGAGTCCTTGCCATTCCTTAGTTATATCATCTCTGCCCAGGGTTTGGCTATGGATCCTGCCAAACTACAGGCTGTGATGGACTGGCAGGAACCCCATTCACTTAAAGCGATGCAGGGCTTTATGGGGTTCATCAATTACTATCGCCAGTTCATTCCACACTTTTCAACTTTGGTAGCTCCCTTGGTTGCCCTCACCAAGAAGGGAGCAAATCCCAAGTTGTGGTCGGAGGATGTCTCCAAGGCATTCCTTTCGATTAAGTCACACTTCACTAGCGCTCCTATTCTACATTGCCCTGATGTAGATAAGCCATTTATAATGGAGGTGGATGCCTCATCCGTTGGTGCTGGAGCAGTCCTTTTCCAAAAGGATGCTCAAGGTCGGAAGCATCCTTGCTTCTTCTTTTCCAAGACCTTTACACCAGCAGAGAGGAATTATTCCATCGGGGACAGGGAGTTGCTAGCAATGAAGTTGGCTTTTTCCGAGTGGAGACACCTCTTGGAGGGAGCTCGCTTTCCCTTCCAAGTATTCACCGACCACAAAAACTTGGTGTACATACAGACGGCCCAGCGGCTGAATTCTCGCCAGGCCAGATGGTCCCTGTTCTTCTCCCGGTTCCATTTTCTCTCTGGGGAGAAGAACATTCGTGCCGACGCTCTCTCCCGCTCCGTAGTGTCATCTGAGGAGGAGGATGAGGAGCCTCGGTTTATTGTCCCCTCTGAGAGCCTGAGAACTGTGGCCCCAGTTTCGCTAGAGTCCGTGCCCCCGAGCAAGACTTTTGTACCAGCGAATCTGGGACCGGAGGTTCTCTCTTGGGCTCACTCGTCCAGAGTGGGTGGACATTTTGGAACCAAGAGGACATCTGAGCTTTTGGCAAGGACGTACTGGTGGCCGCATATGACCCGTGATGTCGGGTAGTGGTGTCTCCTGCGCCCAGAATCGGTCTTCACGGCAACGGCCTGCTGGGTTACTTTACCCCATGCCGGTGGCAGACAGGCCCTGGGAGATGGTCGGATGGACTTTGTGGTGGGTTTGCCCAGGTCTCACGGCTGTACCATCATTTGGGTCATCACCGATCATTTCTCGAAAATGGTGCATTTGGTGCCGCTACCACGGTTACCTTCTGCACGGGCCTTGGCGGCATTGTTCATTAAGCATATTTTCTGCTTACATGGAATGCCTGATAAAGTTGTCAGCAACCGGGGTCCCCAGTTTGCGTCTCAGTTTTGGAGAGAGCTCTGCCGTTTACTCAGCATAGAGCTGAGTCTCTCCTCTGCATAACATCCCGAGATGAATGGGTTGGTAGAGAGAACCAATCAGACTCTGGTGACATACTTACGACATTTTGTCTCTGCTAGGCAGGATGACTGGGCATCTTTGCTATCTTGGGCGGAATTTGCCTTGAACAACGCCGTAGCCGATTCCACTGGTCAGACTCCTTTTCTCCTTAATTACGGCCAGCATCCGCGTGTCCCTGTGCCCATGCCCGTGTCATCCACCGATTCTAGGGTGGCAGACTGGGCGGTGGAGGCACGTGACATCTGGGACCGCACACAGGATGCCATCCGGGCCTCCAAGGAGAGAATGAGGGTCTCGGCTGATACACACACACCGGCGCCCCGCTCCGACCTTTGCTCCTGGCGACTAAGTGTGGCTCTCCGCCCGTAACATCAGGCTGCGAGTTGAGTGCACTAAGTTTGCGCCTCGCTACATTGGCCCGTTCAAGGTTCTGGAACAGGTGAACCCTGTGGTCTACTATTTGGCTATTCCTCCACGCCTTGGTATCACCGATACCTTTCACGTTTCCCTATTAAAGCCCGTTCATTTGTCCTGGTTTTCTGAGTCATCTGCCGGGACATCGGGTTCATCCACGGATGAGTTTGAGGTGAATGCTATCGTGGGGTGCAAGGTGGTACGTGGCAAGAAATTTTATCTGGCGGATTGGAAGGGTCACAGTCCAGAGGATAGAACCTGGGAGCCTGTGGAGCACATTCGGGCTCCGCTGCTCATTGCAGCTTTTGAGCGTAGCGAGTCTCAAGGAGGGGGGGGCCCTAGGAGGGGGGGTAATGTTAGGAGTCAAGTTTCCTCTGCTGCACAGGGGGAATCTCGATCCGTGTCTGCTGCGGTCTCCCATTCTCTATCGGCCGCAGTGTAGCCTGCTCAGCGGAGACGTCGGTCCCAGCGTCTCACTGAGTCTGATTCAGTGCAAAGGGTTATTGCTGCCTCTCCAGGCTCTGCTATTGTACCCTGCACTGATCTACGAACAGGCTTTTCTGGGACTAAGTTCTGCTTTGCACACACTGAGCATGCCCAGGGTAAGATCTCTCACTGGAGATCAAGGGTCACATGTTCAGGTACTGCAGCCAAATCTATTGGTCTTTCTAGGAAGGTCCTGTAGGTACGCAGGCTCTGTAGCAGTTTCTTATTGGTCCTCTTTTGGAAGGTCCTGTACGTGCTGCAGCTATTTAAGGCTCGCATGGCCGCACGACCATGCGCTAGGATCTTCTAAAGTTACATGCTTTGCGCCACTGTGGTCATATGCGTGAATGTGTTCAGGGACCCAGCTGAAATAAGCCCCTAGAATGCTGGCACCTCCGGCGAGGAGATTGTGTATGAAAGTATTCAGGGACCCGGCTGAAATAAGCCCCTAGAATGCTGGCACCTCCGGCAAGGAGTGTTGTGTGCATGCATGACCACTGACTGCACTCTTCTGGGTAGTTAGCCTGTGTCTCTGTGAGAGTTAACAGGGCACAGAGCTTTGCTTTCTCGGCCGCTCTGTGAAGCTAACAGAGCTGGTTAATACAGCCATATTGTGCCGCCATTCTCTTAGCGGCAGGATATTTCCTGCACGGTGGATCCCGGGGTTGCGAACGCACCAATCACATCAATAAATATATTTGGTGCGTTCCGCAAACCCTAACACTCAACTCACTGTGTTTGGATGAAGAGAAATGCTGCCTATGACTCAAAGAACACCGTCCCCACTGTCAAGTATGGAGGTGAAAACATTATGTTTTGGGGGTTTCTCTTCTAAGCATACAGGACTACTTCACCACATCAATGGGAGAATGGATGGAGCTATGTACCGTAAAATCCTGAGTGACAACAATAAAAATGGGTCGTGGCTGGGTCTTCCAGCAAGACAATAACCCAAAACATACAGCCAAGGCAACAAAGGAGTGGCTAAAAAAGAAGCGCATTAAAATCATGAAGTAGCCTAGCCAGTCTCCAGACCTTAATCCCATAGAAAACTTATGGAGGGAGTTGAAGCTCTGAGTTGCCAAACAACAGCCTCAAAATCTTAGTGGAGAGGACCAAAATTCCTCATGACGTGCGCAAACCTCATCATCAGCTGCAAATAACGTCCGACTGCTGTGCTTGCCAACAAGGGTTTTGTCACCAAGTATTAAGTCTTGTTTGCCAGAGGGATCAAATACTTATTTCTCCTTGCAAATTTAAGTTATACAATGTGATTTTTTGGATTCTATTTCTGATATTCTATCTCTCCATGTTAAAATTAACCTACCCTTAAAATTATAGACAATTCATGTCTTTGTCAGTGGGTAAACTTACAAAATCAGCAGGGGATCAAATATTTATTTCCCCCACTGTAATTCTTGGTTCACATTTTAACTCTTTTGCAACACCTCTTTTGCATGTAGTGCTACTACCTATTACCCTCATCAATAAAGGTATTTTATCCATAAATTTAGTGTCCTGTTTTTTGCTTTTTTGATCATAAGTTCAAGTTCTACATTTTTAATCTCCACAATTTCCGAATGGTCCTCCATTCAGCATATATATATCACCTATCACGAGACTCACTATAGATATTTTATATATCCTTTATTCTTTTTTTATGATACATATATACATATTTGCTGTGTTCAGTACATATATGAATCCCTAGGAATGCTAGAAGCTTGTGTCTGGAATTACATCACGTTTGCAGTCTAAGGTGCTATACTAAATACAAATGACACTTATCATGAAGGGATTGAATATTTTTGCTAATAAACCTAACTTGCAATGGGGATTAAATAAGTTTGATTGCAACTGCTTCAGCTTTCCCAGGAAAAATCAAAGAATCGAGGGTCTTATTAGCAGAACATGGCGGCTCAGGAGTTGAATTGCCATAGCTCTCAAACGAAATGAGTTGTATGTAATAAGACAACCCTTTTAAGTACTGCAATTAACATATGTTGAATTTGTTGCTCACTTCTTGTGAACAGAGAACATTAAATTCATGTAAATTGCCTCATCAGAGAATAGAGAACTTAAACTCTATAGCGTCACCTGTTGGAAGTAGCGATTAGGGTTGAGCGAAACGGGTCGATCATTTTCAAAAGTCGCCGACTTTTGGCTAAGTCGGCGTCTCATGAAACCCGATCCGACCCCTGTGCTTGTCGGCCATGCGGTACGCGACTTTCGCGCCAAAGTCGCGTTTCAATGACGCGAAAAGCGCCATTTCTCAGCCAATGAAGGTGAACGCAGAGTGTGGGCAGCGTGATGACATAGATCCTGGTCCCCACCATCTTAGAGAAGGGCATTGCAGTGATTGGCTTGCTGTCTGCGGCGTCACAGGGGCTATAAAGGGGCGTTCCCGCCGACCGCCATCTTACTGCTGCTGATCTGAGCTTAGGGACAGGTTGCTGCCGCTTCGTCAGAAGCAGGGAGAGCGTTAGGCAGGGTCCACTAACCACCAAACCGCTTGTGCTGCAGCGATTTCCACTGTCCAACACCACCTTCGGTGTGCAGGAACAGTGGAAGCTATTTTTTTTTTTTCCCCTCAGCGCTGTAGCTCATTGGGCTGCCCTAGAAGGCTCCGTGATAGCTGTATTGCTGTGTGTACGCCACTGTGGAAACCAACTGCTTTTTTCAAAGCACATATCCTCTTGTTCCTTCCTTTCTGCACAGCTATCTTTTTTGTTTGTCCACACTTTTTATTTAATTTGTGCATCAGTCCACTCCTATTGCTGCCTGCCATACCTGGCTTACATTACTGCAGGGAGATAGTAATTGTAGGACAGTTTTTGTTTTTTTTTTGTTTTTTTGTGGGAGATTAAGATTGGCATTTCTGCTACAGTGCCATCCCTGTGTGTGCCATCTCTCACTGAGTGGGCCATAGAAAGCCTATTTATTTTTTCCGTGATTTGTGTTCTAAATTCTACCTCAACACAAAAACACTACATCAATCAGTGGGAGAAAAATATTGGCCTCAGTCAGGGCTTGTGTGCCACTGCTGTGTGTGCTATCTCTCATTCAGTGGGCTATAGCAAGCCTATTTTTTTTTTATTTTTTTTTAATATTATTTGTTTTCTAAAGTCTCCCTGAAAAAAAAAAAAAAACATACAAAAAACAGTGGGAGAGTAATATTGCCCTTTCAGCTTGTGTGCCAGTCTTGACTCCTGGGTGTGCCACCTCTCTCCCTCTCATTCAGTGGGCCATAGAAAGCCTATTTATTTTTTTTTTTAAATATTATTGGGTTTCTAAAGTCTCCCTTAAAAAACAAAAAATACATTAAAAAACAGTGGGAGAGTAATATTGCCCTTTCAGCTTGTGTGCCAGTCTTGACTCCTGGGTGTGCCACCTCTCTCTCTCATTCAGTGGGCCATAGAAAGGCTATTTTTTTTTTGGTTTTTTTAATATTATTTGTTTTCTAAAGTCTCCCTGAAAAAAAAAAAAAAAAACATACAAAAAACAGTGGGAGAGTAATATTGCCCTTTCAGCTTGTGTGCCAGTCTTGACTCCTGGGTGTGCCACCTCTCTCCCTCTCATTCAGTGGGCCATAGAAAGCCTATTTATTTTTTTTTTTAAATATTATTGGGTTTCTAAAGTCTCCCTTAAAAAACAAAAAATACATAAAAAAACAGTGGGAGAGTAATATTGCCCTTTCAGCTTGTGTGCCAGTCTTGACTCCTGGGTGTGCCACCTCTCTCTCTCATTCAGTGGGCCATAGAAAGGCTATTTTTTTTTTGGTTTTTTTAATATTATTTGTTTTCTAAAGTCTCCCTGAAAAAAAAAAAAAAAAACATACAAAAAACAGTGGGAGAGTAATATTGCCCTTTCAGCTTGTGTGCCAGTCTTGACTCCTGGGTGTGCCACCTCTCTCCCTCTCATTCAGTGGGCCATAGAAAGCCTATTTATTTTTTTTTTTAAATATTATTGGGTTTCTAAAGTCTCCCTTAAAAAACAAAAAATACATAAAAAAACAGTGGGAGAGTAATATTGCCCTTTCAGCTTGTGTGCCAGTCTTGACTCCTGGGTGTGCCACCTCTCTCTCTCATTCAGTGGGCCATAGAAAGCCTTTTTTTTTTTTTTTTTTTTAATATTATTTGGTTTCTAAAGTCTCCCTGAGAAAAAAAATAAATAAATTAGGTGGGAGATTAATATTGACATTAGTGCTTGAGTGACAGTCCTGCGTGTGTGTCATCTCTGTGATTTTGTGCCACAGAAAACAGAGTGTGTAACATTGTGCCTGATTTTCCTTGTGGTCTCACCAACCTGTTAAGGGATATTGAAATCATACTGAAGTTATAGCTCACCGTGTAAGTTGTTTGACAGCAACAAATAAAGTTACTTTGGTTAAGATTTTAAAACAATGAGGAAGTCTGGTGCAAGAGGTCGTCGTGGGCGTTCATTGTCAGCTGGTAATGATGGTAGTGGTAGTGGAGCATCAGGTGGTCGTGGGGATAAAAATATTCCACCTAAGTCTGGAGCTGTGGAGCCAGTTTCGTCGTCAGGCTACACAAGGCCTCGAACGCTCTCTTTTCTGGGAGTAGGAAAACCGCTTTTAAAGGCGGAGCAGCAACAGCAAGTTTTGGCTTACATTGCAGACTCAGCCTCTAGCTCTTTTGCCTCCTCTTCCGAAACTGGTAAATGTAAAAGCAGCGCGTCGCTTGTGGATGTTCACGGTCAGGGACAAGTCGCTTCCTTGTCCTCCTCAGCAAAAACTACAACAAGAGAGAAGGATGCAGCAGGCGACACAACGGGTCACTCCATGGAGCTCTTTACACATACCGTCCCTGGCTTAGAAAGTGAAACATTTAACAGGCCATGCCCATTACAAGTATATTCTGACATGGAGTGCACTGATGCACAGCCACAGCCAGAGTACTATGCTGCTCCTTTGACTCAGACCACCACATTGCCCTCTCAGGGTACAGATCCACAATCAGACCCTGATGAGACTATGTTGCCCCGCCACGAACGCTATACCACCGACCGACACAGTGACACAGACGAAGTTGCACACGAGCTCGAAGAGGAGGTAATAGATGACCCAGTTATTGACCCCGATTGGCAGCCATTGGGGGAACAGGGTGCAGGCGGCAGTAGTTCAGAAGCGGAGGTGGAGGAGGGGCCGCAGCAGGCATCAACATCGCAACAGGTTCCATCTGCCGGGCCCGTATCTGGCCCAAAACGCGTGTCAAAGCCAAAACCTGTTGGAGCACAGCGTTGCCATCCGGTTAAAGCTCAGTCTGCAATCCCTGAAAAGGGATCCGAGTCTAGGAAGAGTGCAGTCTGGCATTTTTTTAAACAACATCCAACTGATCAGCGCAAAGTCATCTGTCAAAAATTATCAACTAGCTTAAGCAGAGGTCAGAATCTGAAAAGTCTAAATACTAGTTGCATGCATAGACACTTAACCACCATGCATTTTCAAGCCTGGACTAACTACCAAACGTCCCTCAAGGTTGTAGCACCCTCGGCCAATGAAGCTAGTCAGCAACGCAACATCCCTTCCGTCACTGTAAGGCCACCATTTTCCGCACCACCGGCAGTATCTGTGCAGGTTTCTTTGCCAGCCAAAAGCAGTCAGGGTCAGGGAATCACCAGTTTTGTAGGAGGAAATATTGCATCTAGGGCACCGGCGGAAACAATACCGTCTTCAACCGTCTCTCAGTCTGCCATGTACACCGGCACACCCGAAAGTTCCACGATCTCCAGCTCTCCAGTCCAGCTCACCCTACATGAGACTCTGGTTAGAAAAAGGAAGTACTTATCCTCGCATCCGCGTACACAGTGTTTTAACGCCCACATAGCTAGACTAATCTCGTTAGAGATGATGCCCTACCGGTTAGTTGAAAGCGAAGCTTTCAAAGCCCTGATGGAGTACGCTGAACCACGATACGAGCTACCCAGTCGACACTTTTTTTCCAGAAAAGCCATCCCAGCCCTGCACCAGCATGTTAAACAGCGCATCGTCCATGCACTCAGGCAATCTGTGAGTACAAAGGTGCACCTGACTACAGATGCATGGACCAGTAGGCATGGCCAGGGACGTTATGTGTCCATCACGGCACACTGGGTGAATGTGGTGGATGCAGGGTCCACAGGCGACATCAATTTAGGGACAGTTGTGCCTAGCCCACGGTCTAGGAAACAGTTGGCTGTAGGCGTTCGCACCCCCTCCTCCTCCTCCTCCTCGTCCTCCTGCAGAAGCTACAGCTCTTCCACAGAACGCAGTCTGCCAACCACTCCATCGGCAGATGACACTGTTGCACACCAGTTGTCCCATTATGGGCCAGCTACTGCCAAGCGTCAGCAGGCTGTATTGGCTATGAAGTGCTTGGGCGACAACAGACACACCGCGGAAGTTCTGTCCGAGTTCTTGCAACAAGAAACACAGTCGTGGCTGGGCACAGTAGATCTTGAGGCAGGCAAGGTAGTGAGTGATAACGGAAGGAATTTCATGGCTGCCATCTCCCTTTCCCAACTGAAACACATTCCTTGCCTGGCTCACACCTTAAACCTGGTGGTGCAGTGCTTATTGAAAACTTATCCTGGGTTCTCCGACCTGCTCCTCAAAGTGCGTGCACTTTGCTCACATATCCGACGTTCGCCTGTACACGCCAGCCGTATGCAGACCTATCAGCGGTCTTTGAACCTTCCCCAGCATCGCCTAATCATAGACGTTGCAACAAGGTGGAACTCAACACTGCACATGCTTCAGAGACTGTGCGAACAGAGGCGTGCTGTTATTTATTTGTGGGAGGATACACGGGCAGGCAGTAGGATGGCAGACATGGAGTTGTCAGGTGTGCAGTGGTCTAAGATACAAGACATGTGTCAAGTCCTTCAGTGTTTTGAGGAATGCACACGGCTGGTTAGTGCAGACAACGCCGTAATAAGCATGAGCATCCCCCTAATGCGTCTGCTGATGCAAAGTTTGATGCACATAAAGGAGCAGGCGTCTGCACCAGAGGAAGAGGAAAGCCTTGATGACAGTCAGCCATTGTCTGGTCAGGGCAGTGTACAGGACGAGGTAGCGGGCGAAGAGGAGGTGGAGGACGAGGAGGATGATGGGGATGAGTATATTTTTAATGCCGAACCTTTCCCGGGGGCACAGGAAATTGGTTGCGTGTCACGGCCGGGTTCTGGTTTTTTGAGGGACACAAGTGACGTAGATTTGCCTGCAACTGCCCCTCAACCAATCACAACCGGAGATTTGACAACTGGAACTTTGGCCCACATGGCGGATTATGCCTTACGTATCCTAAAAAGGGACACACGCATTACGAAAATGATGAACGATGACGATTACTGGTTGGCCTGCCTCCTTGATCCACGCTATAAAGGCAAATTGCAAAATATTATGCCACATGAGAACTTGGAACTAATATTAGCAACCAAACAATCAACTCTTGTTGACCGTTTGCTTCAGGCATTCCCAGCACACAGCGCACGTGATCGTTCTCACACGAGCTCCAGGGGGCAGCAGACTAGGAGTGTTAGGGGTGCACACATCAGAAGTGGCGTTGGACAGAGGGGTTTTCTGACCAGGTTGTGGAGTGATTTTGCTATGACCGCAGACAGGACAGGTACTGCTGCATCAATTGAAAGTGACAGGAGACAACATTTGTCCAGTATGGTTACTAACTATTTTTCATCCCTTATCGATGTTCTCCCTCAACCGTCATTCCCATTTGATTACTGGGCCTCCAAATTAGACACCTGGCCAGAATTGGCAGAATATGCATTGCAGGAGCTTGCTTGCCCGGCAGCAAGTGTCCTATCAGAAAGAGTATTCAGTGCTGCAGGTTCAATATTAACCGAAAAAAGGACTCGTCTGGCTACCCAAAATGTTGACGATCTAACATTCATTAAAATGAACCACAACTGGATTTCGAAATCTTTTGCCCCACCTTGCCTGGCCGACACCTAGCTTTCCTATGAAAAGCTCTTGCCTGTGAATTACTTTTCTAATGTCTAATTTGCTGCAGCTGATTGTACAGCATACGACATGTTTACACCTCCCTAAATGGCAAAACTCCCCACACGGGGCCGTGGTATCGCGACTTGGCGCAAGCACCCGTGAGACTGCTGTTTGTCTGAAGAGGTGAGTGTGCTCGCTTTTGGTTGACGGCATTGCTACTGGGTCCCTCATAGTACAATGTAGTGTCTCTGGCGGTGGTGGTGCGCACCCAACGTCAGACACACCGTTGTAACATGAGGGGCCCTGGGGCGGTCCCGCCGGCCTCAAGAGAGTTCCCCCCTACCCCAGCTCAAAATGTGCTCTACCACGTGCAAAATTATGTCGCACAGCTCCACCAATCTTTAGTCTATTCGCTGACATCATTCAATGTCTGGCACTGACAATACAAATTTGTAGACATCTATGATGCAACTTAAAGTAGTCTGTGTCTGTGTCCTATATTGGCACCATTAAATAGTTACTGCCAAATTACTATGTCAGAAACTCAGTAGATGAGCCCACCCCTGTACCTAAGTATGCCACCTTTTTTTTTGTTTTGGTTGTTTTGCGAGACATTAACATCTATTTATATTTTGGGAGTACTGGGACAGACACTCCTTGCACTAATCCTCCACTCACCACCAAGCTGCCTGTGTATCCATGTAACCGCTGTAAAGCTGCCATGAGCCTATTGTTTGTTATTTTAGGCCTTTGATAGCCTGTCTGCGGTCCCTACTTTAAATACTCCTCCACTGACAACCAAGCTGCCTGCCCGTGTATCCATGTAACCGCTGTAAAACTGCCATAAGCCTATTGTTTGTTATTTTAGGCCTTTGATAGCCTGTCTGCGGTCCCTACTTTAAATACTCCTCCACTGACCACCAAGCTGCCTGCCCGTGTATCCATGTAACCGCTGTAAAACTGCCATGAGCCTATTGTTTGTTATTTTAGGCCTTTGAAGCCTGTCTGCGGTCCCTCCTTCCACTAGTCCTCCACTGACCAGACCACTGCTGCCCGTGTACCCCTGGAACCAATTATAAAGTGCCTACAGCCAGCCCATTTTCTTATGTTAGGCCTTTGAAGCCTGTCTGCGGTCCCTACTTTAAATACTCCTCCACTGACCACCAAGCTGCCTGCCCGTGTATCCATGTAACCGCTGTAAAACTGCCATGAGCCTATTGTTTGTTATGTTAGGCCTTTGATAGCCTGTCTGCGGTCCCTACTTTAAATACTCCTCCACTCACCACCAAGCTGCCTGCCCGTCTATCCATGTAACCGCTGTAAAACTGCCATGAGCCTATTGTTTGTTATTTTAGGCCTTTGAAGCCTGTCTGCGGTCCCTCCTTCCACTAGTCCTCCACTGACCAGACCACTGCTGCCCGTGTACCCCTGGAACCAATTATAAAGTGCCTACAGCCAGCCCATTTTTTTATGTTAGGCCTTTGAAGCCTGTCTGCGGTCCCTCCTTCCACTAGTCCTCCACTGGCCAGACCACTGCTGCCCGTGTACCCCTGGAACCAATTATAAAGTGCCTACAGCCAGCCCATTTTCTTATGTTAGGCCTTTGAAGCCTGTCTGCGGTCCCTACTTTAAATACTCCTCCACTGACCACCAAGCTGCCTGCCCGTGTATCCATGTAACCGCTGTAAAACTGCCATGAGCCTATTGTTTGTTATTTTAGGCCTTTGAAGCCTGTCTGAGGTCCCTCCTTCCACTAGTCCTCCACTGGCCAGACCACTGCTGCCCGTGTACCCCTGGAACCAATTATAAAGTGCCTACAGCCAGCCCATTTTCTTATGTTAGGCCTTTGAAGCCTGTCTGCGGTCCCTACTTTAAATACTCCTCCACTGACCACCAAGCTGCCTGCCCGTGTATCCATGTAACCGCTGTAAAACTGCCATAAGCCTATTGTTTGTTATTTTAGGCCTTTGATAGCCTGTCTGCGGTCCCTACTTTAAATACTCCTCCACTGACCACCAAGCTGCCTGCCCGTGTATCCATGTAACCGCTGTAAAACTGCCATGAGCCTATTGTTTGTTATTTTAGGCCTTTGAAGCCTGTCTGCGGTCCCTCCTTCCACTAGTCCTCCACTGACCAGACCACTGCTGCCCGTGTACCCCTGGAACCAATTATAAAGTGCCTACAGCCAGCCCATTTTTTTATGTTAGGCCTTTGAAGCCTGTCTGCGGTCCCTCCTTCCACTAGTCCTCCACTGGCCAGACCACTGCTGCCCGTGTACCCCTGGAACCAATTATAAAGTGCCTACAGCCAGCCCATTTTCTTATGTTAGGCCTTTGAAGCCTGTCTGCGGTCCCTACTTTAAATACTCCTCCACTGACCACCAAGCTGCCTGCCCGTGTATCCATGTAACCGCTGTAAAACTGCCATGAGCCTATTGTTTGTTATTTTAGGCCTTTGAAGCCTGTCTGCGGTCCCTCCTTCCACTAGTCCTCCACTGACCAGACCACTGCTGCCCGTGTACCCCTGGAACCAATTATAAAGTGCCTACAGCCAGCCCATTTTCTTATGTTAGGCCTTTGAAGCCTGTCTGCGGTCCCTACTTTAAATACTCCTCCACTGACCACCAAGCTGCCTGCCCGTGTATCCATGTAACCGCTGTAAAACTGCCATGAGCCTATTGTTTGTTATTTTAGGCCTTTGAAGCCTGTCTGCGGTCCCTCCTTCCACTAGTCCTCCACTGACCAGACCACTGCTGCCCGTGTACCCCTGGAACCAATTATAAAGTGCCTACAGCCAGCCCATTTTCTTATGTTAGGCCTTTGAAGCCTGTCTGCGGTCCCTACTTTAAATACTCCTCCACTGACCACCAAGCTGCCTGCCCGTGTATCCATGTAACCGCTGTAAAACTGCCATGAGCCTATTGTTTGTTATTTTAGGCCTTTGAAGCCTGTCTGCGGTCTCTCCTTCCACTAGTCCTCTACTGACCAGACCACTGCTGCCCGTGTACCCCTGGAACCAATTATAAAGTGCCTACAGCCAGCCCATTTTCTTATGTTAGGCCTTTGAAGCCTGTCTGCGGTCCCTACTTTAAATACTCCTCCACTGACCACCAAGCTGCCTGCCCGTGTATCCATGTAACCGCTGTAAAACTGCCATGAGCCTATTGTTTGTTATGTTAGGCCTTTGATAGCCTGTCTGCGGTCCCTACTTTAAATACCCCTCCACTCACCACCAAGCTGCCTGCCCGTCTATCCATGTAACCGCTGTAAAACTGCAATGAGCCTATTGTTTGTTATTTTAGGCCTTTGATAGCCTGTCTGCGGCCCCTACTTGCAATACTCCTCCACTGACCACAATGCTGCCTGGAGTGCCTGCCTGTGTATCCATGTAACCGATGTAAAACTGCCATGACTGCCTACTGTTTGTTATTTTAGGCCTTTGATAGCCTGTCTGCAGCCCCTACTTGCAATACTCCTCCACTGACCACACCAATGCTGCCCGTGTACCCCTGGAACCTATTTAAAAGTTCATAGAGCCTAGTTATATATTTTATTTACTATTAATAAGGCCATGATGGACTACGCTGTACCACGCTATAAGCTAACCAGTCGACACTTCTTTTGCGAGAAAAGCCATTCCAACCCTCCACCAGCATGTAGAAGACCGCATTGTCCATGCACTCTGGCAATCTGTGAGTACAAAGGTGCACCTGACAACAGACGCATGGACCTGTAGGCATGGCCACGGAAGATTACGTGTCCATTACGGTGCAATGGGTTAATGTGGTGGATGCATGGTCCACAGGGGACAGCCTACTAAGTCTGTCTGCAGTCCCTAATTCAAATTGTCCTCCACTGTCTAAATCGGAGCTTCCACCTTCTGGCTTTCGGCCTATAGTATCAGAAATTAAACTGCATTTGGCCTTCAACTTTGGTTAGGGCCTACTAACGGCTTCTGCCCCTCCCTGGTGTTGTCCTCAACTAAATAAAGCTGAGCTTCAACCTTCTGCTCCAAATTACCATTTTGAAAAATGCAATAGGCTTTTCCGGCCTACTAAAGGTGTCTGTCTGTGTGCCCCTGCCTGGTGTTGCCCTCAACTAAATAAAGCTGAGCTTCAACCTTCTGCTCCAAATTACCATTTTAAAAAATGCAATAATCTTTTCCGGCCTACTAAAGGTGTCTGTCTGTGTGCCCCTGCCTGGTGTTGCCCTCAACTAAATAAAGCTGAGCTTCAACCTTCTGCTCCAAATTACCATTTTGAAAAATGCAATAGGCTTTTCCGGCCTACTAAAGGTGTCTGTCTGTGTGCCCCTGCCTGGTGTTGTCCTCAACTAAATAAAGCTGAGCTTCAACCTTCTGCTCCAAATTACCATTTTAAAAAATGCAATAGGCTTTTCCGGCCTACTAAAGGTGTCTGTCTGTGTGCCCCTGCCTGGTGTTGTCCTCAACTAAATAAAGCTGAGCTTCAACCTTCCGGCTCTCATTAAGTGGTTTAAAAAAAAAAAATGGTGGTTAGGGCCTACTAACGGCTTCTGCCCCTGCCTGGTGTTGCCCTCAACTAAATAAAGCTGAGCTTCAACCTTCTGCTCCAAATTACCATTTTGAAAAATGCAATAGGCTTTTCCGGCCTACTAAAGGTGTCTGTCTGTGTGCCCCTGCCTGGTGTTGCCCTCAACTAAATAAAGCTGAGCTTCAACCTTCTGCTCCAAATTACCATTTTGAAAAATGCAATAGGCTTTTCCGGCCTACTAAAGGTGTCTGTCTGTGTGCCCCTGCCTGGTGTTGTCCTCAACTAAATAAAGCTGAGCTTCAACCTTCCGGCTCTCATTAAGTGGTTTTAAAAAAAAAAATGGTGGTTAGGGCCTACTAACGGCTTCTGCCCCTGCCTGGTGTTGCCCTCAACTAAATAAAGCTGAGCTTCAACCTTCTGCTCCAAATTACCATTTTGAAAAATGCAATAGGCTTTTCCGGCCTACTAAAGGTGTCTGTCTGTGTGCCCCTGCCTGGTGTTGCCCTCAACTAAATAAAGCTGAGCTTCAACCTTCTGCTCCAAATTACCATTTTAAAAAATGCAATAATCTTTTCCGGCCTACTAAAGGTGTCTGTCTGTGTGCCCCTGCCTGGTGTTGCCCTCAACTAAATAAAGCTGAGCTTCAACCTTCTGCTCCAAATTACCATTTTAAAAAATGCAATAGGCTTTTCCGGCCTACTAAAGGTGTCTGTCTGTGTGCCCCTGCCTGGTGTTGTCCTCAACTAAATAAAGCTGAGCTTCAACCTTCCGGCTCTCATTAAGTGGTTTTAAAAAAAAAAATGGTGGTTAGGGCCTACTAACGGCTTCTGCCCCTGCCTGGTGTTGCCCTCAACTAAATAAAGCTGAGCTTCAACCTTCTGCTCCAAATTACCATTTTGAAAAATGCAATAGGCTTTTCCGGCCTACTAAAGGTGTCTGTCTGTGTGCCCCTGCCTGGTGTTGTCCTCAACTAAATAAAGCTGAGCTTCAACCTTCTGCTCCAAATTACCATTTTAAAAAATGCAATAGGCTTTTCCGGCCTACTAAAGGTGTCTGTCTGTGTGCCCCTGCCTGGTGTTGCCCTCAACTAAATAAAGCTGAGCTTCAACCTTCTGCTCCAAATTACCATTTTAAAAAATGCAATAGGCTTTTCCAGCCTACTAAAGGTGTCTGCCCCTCCCTGGTGTTGTCCTCAACTGAACAAAGCTGAGCTTCCACATTCTGGCTTTCGCCCTATACTATCAGATATTAAACTGCATTTGGCCTACTAGTGTGGTTAGGCCCTTGAAACAGTGTCTGCTGCTCTTGGGTTTGCTACTCCACTGAACAAAGCAATGCCGCCTGTTTAGTCCTGTTACCAATTTTGAACTGCATGTAGCCTACTTTATTCTTTGGCCCTATATCTGTTTCCTCCTCATCCTGCCCATTGCCCAGCCACTGCTAAATGAGTCTGCTGGTACATTGACCTAGACCACTACATTCCCCTTGTACTCTACACAGCCAGAATCTGTCCCTGCTGAAAGTAAGGTTCCCCTTCCCGCATGTTATACCACCTTACACAGGGAGAAAGAGGAAGGTGCAGATGAAAGTGCAGGTTCCTTCATCAGGTGGGGGGGCATACTCGTTGGCGAAGTCACTGGCACAGGGCCCCTCAGAGTACGCAAAAGTGTCGCTGCTGGTGGGAGGCGCCCCCGCCATGCAAACACACCGCCGTACTTTGAGGGGCCCTGTGCCAGTGGCAATGCGAACGAGTGGGCCCCCCCCTGCTTGCTCAGGATCACAGCACTTGCAACTTTTAAATACTTACCTTTCCCTGCAACACCGCCGTGACGTAGTCCGCATTTCCTGGGCCCACGAAAAACTTGAGCCAGCCCTACTCCCCCCACAACTTTCCCCCAATTCCCTATGCCCAACTATTATTATACAGTTAATTAAGATTGGCAAGCTTCAGAAACAAGAATGGATGTTTTTGGCATTAAAATGGGCACTGTAGGTGTTTTCCTGGCCTCCACTCACTGCCGACTATGCTTCCCCATTGACTTGCATTGGGTTTCGTGTTTCGGTCGATCCCCGACTTTTAGCGATAATCGGCCGACTGCACTCGACTCGACTCTGGACAAAATCGGGTTTCCCAAAACCCTACTCGATCTTAAAAAAATGAAAGTCGCTCAACCCTAGTAGCGATCCTACAAGTCACAATCAACCCTTTAATAGAGTTGAGCGACTTTTACTTTTTTCAGATCGAGTCGGGTTTAGCGAAATTTTCTTACTATTGCACCAACAATTGTCTCCTTCTCACCCAGTGTCTTACTTATGGTTTTGTAACCCATTCCAGCTTTGTGCAGGTCTATGATCTTGTCCCTGGCATCCTTAGAAAGCTCTTTGGTCTTGCCCATGTTGTAGAGGTTAGAATCTGACTGATTAATTGAGTCTGTGGACAGGAGTATTTTATATAGATGACTATGTAAGACAGCTGTCTTTAATACAGGTAGCGAGTTGATAGGAGCATCTAACTGGTCTGTAGGAGCCAGCAATGATTTTTGGGATTTTATTTTTGATATTCTATCTCTCAATATTAAAATTAACCTTTGTCAGTGGGGAAACTTACAAAATCAGCAAGGGATCAAATACTTATTTCCCCCACTGTAAACCTAAAAGTGAAAATATATTAAAAATGGAACCGCAAAGAAATAAGCAGAAAAATATTATATAAATATATAAGCACTAGCTGTTTCCAGCCAGCTAACGCTCGGCATGCTCATTGCTATCTAATTAACGCTGCTGGTCATTAAACTAAAGTAAATAATGACAACATTCAATAGCGCTTACGCACGTGGTAAATTAACTTAAAATGAAGTTAATAACAATAATAATCATTAAAAATCTGAATAATACTAATAATACATTTTATTCACAGTGCAAAATCAAAAACAAACTGGATTCAGTGGGATGTGCGCATTTTATTCATTCCAGCATCTAAACAAATTTCATAACGAAACATAAATTAAGTTAAAATTTCTCTGTAAACACAATTAAATGTATAGTCTTGTGGGGGGTGGGATTATATGTGGTAATGTGGTGGGCTGCGGGATTATCTGTGGTGATGTGGTGGGGGGCAGGATTATGTGTGGCAATGTAGTGGGGGCGGGATTATGTGTGGCGATGTGGTGGGGGGCGGGATTATGTGTGGTACTGGGGTGGGGGGGCGGGATTATGTGTGGTGGGCTGCGGGATTATCTGTGGTGATGTGGTGGGGGCAGGATTATGTGTGGCAATGTGGTGGGGGCGGGATTATGTGTGGCGATGTGGTGGGGGGGCGGGATTATGTGTGGTGATGTGTTGGGGGTGGGATTATGTGGGGTGGGGGCGGAATTATGTGTGGTGATGTGGTGGGGGGTGGGATTATGTGTGGCGATGTGGTGCGGGCGGAATTATGTGTGGCGATGTGGTGGGGAGCGGGATTATGTGTGGTGATGGGGTGGGAGGCGGGATTATTTGGTGATGTGTGGGGGGGCGGGACTATGTGTGGTGATGTGGTGGTGGTGGGATTATGTGTGGTGATGTGGTGGGAGGGCGTGATTATGTGTGGTGATGTGGTGGGGGGCGGGATTATGTGTGGTGATGTGGTGGGGGGCGGGATTATGTGTGGTGATGTGGTGGGGGGTGGGATTATGTGTGGTGATGTGGTGGGGGGTGGGATTATGTGTGGTGATGTGGTGGGGGGTGGGATTATGTGTGGTGATGTGGTGGGGGCGGGATTATGTGTGGTGGGAGGGCGGGATTAAGTGTGGTGATGTGGTGGGGGGTGGGATTATGTGTGGTGATGTGGTGGGGGGGCGGGATTATGTGTGGTGATGTGGTAGGGGGCGGGATTACGTGTGGTGATGTGGTGGGGGGTGGGATTATGTGTGGTGATGTGGTGGGGGTGGGATTATGTGTGGCAATGGGGTGGGGGGCGGGATTATGTGTGGTGATGTATTGAGGGGCGGGATTGTGTGGTAATGGGGTGGGGGGCGGGATTATGTGTGGTGATGTGGTGGGGAGCGGGATTATGTGTGGTGATGTGGTGGGCAGGCGGGATTATGTGTGGTAATGTGGTGGGGGGAGGGATTGTGTGTGGTAATGTGGTGGGGAGCGGGATTGTGTGGTAATGGGGTGGGGGCAGGATTATGTGTGATGATGTGGTGGGGGCAGAGCTACTGTGCAGGGGGCGGGATTAGCGAGTAATCACGATGCCTCTTATATACATAGATTAATAGCAAGGTTTCTCCTGATGAAGGACACGTTCCAAAACACGCGTTGGGGTGCGCGCCGCACCAGTGACCGTGAGCCAAACAGGTAGTTTTGTGCCCATGCCCACACTATTCTATATTATTCACATTTTAATTTGTGCGGGCACCTCTTTTGCATGTAGTGCTACTGCCTATTACTCTCACCAATAAAGGTATTTTATCCTTAAATTTAGTTTCTTTTTTTTTTGCTTTTTTGACCATATGTTCGGGTTCTCTCTTTTTTGGTTTCCAGCATTTCTAGGGAGTCTTAGCCTAGTCCTCATGGGCAATGGCCTTTAGTTTAATAACATTCTTGGGTTTGTGCGCTGCAACTGCTGTCTTCAAATACCACCAAATAACTGTGACAGTCATTTCATAATCTTTCAGGACTAGAGTTGAGCGACTTTTACTTTTTTCGGATCGAGTCGGCTTTCGCAAAACCCGACTTTTTCAGAAGTCGGGTCGGTGAAATCGGCCGATTATTGCGAAAAGTCGGGGGCCGACTGAAACACGAAACCCAATGCAAGTCAATGGGGAATCAAAGTCGGCAGTGAGTGGAGGACAGGAAAACACCTACAGTGCCCATTTTAATGCCAAAAACATAAATTCTTATTACTTAAGCTTGTCAAACTTAATTTACTTTATAATAATAGTTAGGCATTGAAAACTGGGGGTCATTTGGCTAAAGTTGTGGGGGTTAGGGCTGGCTCAAGATTTTCGTGGGCCCAGGAAACGCGGAATACGTCACGGTGGTGGAGCAGGGAGAGGTAAGTATTTCAACTTTGCAAGTGCTGTAATCCTGAGCAAGCAGGGGGAGCCCACTCGTTGACACTGGCACAGGGCCCTTCATAGTACGGCGGTGTGTTTGACGGCGGGTGGCGCCTCCCACTGGCAGAGACATTTTTGCGTACTATAAGGGGCCCTGTGCCAGTGACGTCACCAACGAGTATGCCCCCCCCCACCTGATGAAGGAACCTGCACTTTCATCTGCACCTTCCTCTTTGTCCCTGTGTAAGGTGGTATAACATGCGGGAACGGGAACCTTACTTTCAGCAGGGTCAGATTCTGGCTGTGTAAAGTGCAAGGGGAATGTAGTGGTCTAGGTCAATGTACCAGCAGACTCATCTAGCAGTGGCTGGGCAATGGACAGGATGAGGAGGAAACACAGATATAGGCCCAAATAATAAAGTAGGCTAAATGCAGTTCAAATGTGGACAGGACTAAGCAGGCGGCATTGCTTTGTTCAGTGGAGGAAAACTGTAATGAGTGGCAGACACAGTTAGTACGACCAAATAATAAAGTGGGCTAAATGTCTGCCAAAAATTTGTTCATAAATAAACAGGCGACATTGCTTGGCTCAGTGTCGGAAAATTGTAATGAGTAGCAGACTAAGTTAGTAGGCCCAAATAATAAAGAGGGCTAAATGTCTGCCAAAAAATTGTTCATAAATAAACAGGTGGCATAGCTAGGTACAGGGGTGGGCTCCTCTGCTGAGTAGCAGACAGTGGTGGTAGGCGCAAAGTATTAACTGGTCTAAATGGAGGCCAGGGCCCCTGTATATTTTAACTATCATCTATCATTTCAACAAATTTGTATTGGCAGTGCCATTGAAGGATTTAACAGCACAGACTACACAGTGGTGGAGCAAGGAGAGGTAAGTATTGCAAGTGGTAGAGCACTGTTCGAGCTGGGGGGAACACTCTCTCGTGGGCGGCGGTACTGGCCCCTCATATTACGACGGTGTGTCTGACGTTGGTTGTGCACCACCGTCAGAGACACTTCATTGTACTATGAGGGACCCTGTGCCAGTGCCATCGCCCAAGAGTGGGCCCACCCACCTGTCCAGGCAAACGTAACGACAAGTATGGCAGCAATAAAAAGGTTTGCTGCACACAAAAGTGTGGACAATTAAACAAGATAACTGTGCAAAAAGGAGCAACAGGATTTTTGCTTTTAACAAAGCAGTTGGTTTGCACAGCAGTGTGCAAACAGCAATGCAGCTATCAGGGAGCCTTATAAGGCAGCCTAATAAGCTACAGAGCTGATGCACAAAAATATAGCCTCCACTGTCCCTGCAAAAACAAGGTGGCGTTGGACAGTGGAAATCGCTACAGCACAAGCAGTTTGGGGGTTAATCTTCCCTCCCTAACTATATCTCTTCTTCTGATGAAGCTGCAGCAACCTCTCCCTATGCTAAGATCGGCAGAAGTAAGATGGCAGTCGGCGTGCATGCCCCTTTATATCCCCTGTGATGCTGCAGAAAGCAAGCCAATCACTGTCATGCCCTTCTCTAAGATGGTGGGGACCGAGACCTATGTCATCACGCTGCCCACACTCTGCGTCCTCCTTCATTGGCTGAAAAATGGCGCTGAAAGGCGACTTTTGCGCGCAGATCGGCGACTTCATGGCCGATCCCACACTAGGGTCGGGTTTCATGAAACCCGACTTTGCCGAAAGTCGGCGATTTTTTAATTTGTCCGATCCGTTTCGCTCAACCCTACCCTTTAACGAGCCGTGCAATATGACTTAGGATAAAAGCCAAATCAGTATCTCAATTCGCAGACACGGTGTTTTGGGCTGTTGGCCCTCGTCAGTGCGAAGCATGAGAACTAATTTGGCTAGATGAGAGGCTCTGGACTGGGGTCTAAGGGGTAACGTTTCTCCTTATGGAGAGTGACATACCAGCTCTGGCTTGTCAAGGTAAGGAGGCTTATTCACCGTTCAATTCTCCTCTGGGAAATTTAATATGCAAATTGCCTCTTTAAAGAAAAGAGGACTTAAACTCTATAGCGCCACCTGTTGGAAGTAGCGATCTTACAAGTCACAATCAACCCTTTAACGAGTCGTGCAATATGACTTAGGATAAAAGCTAAATCAGTATCTTAGTTCGCAGACACAGTGTTTCAGGCTGTTGGCCCTCGTCAGTGTGAAGCATGAGAACTAATCACATGCATATACCCCTGAAGAAGCTGAGAACAATGTAAAATCCTGGTTAGCCAGCCATTTTGTGATAACCTTAGCAAAATCGATTGATTTGAGTTGGGGATATGTAAGACCTAATGATATGCAACAAAATGATAGATAGAAAAAGTAAAAAGCTTACCAGCACTCTATATTATGTTATTTATCTGTATATGTTATAGGCATATTTTAAGTATATGAGTATGTACTGTATATCATCACCATTTGGGCATATATTATTATAATTAGCACTGTATAATGTGTTTTTTCCTTTTATTATGCAGCACTTGATCACTATCACTTTCCTTAATTAACTTTTACACTTTATGAAGTGGTAAAAAAAGATTTTCTATTATAGTTTTTTTAGGGCTTTGTTTTTTCGTTCTATGTACTTCAGTTGTTCATATAATAATATGTGTTGCATGTACGGCCTTTTGCATAAGTTTCTTGGATGTACATGTTTGTTCAAAGCTAGTATCAAGGTATATTTCTGCTAGATACCCTTTGATGCTTTATGCCAGAAGCGCTTTAATTGTCACTGTGCTTGTTTATATACAGTATATATATATATATATATATATATATATATATATATATATATATATATATATATATATATATATATATATATATATAAAATAAGACCATTTTATTCACTATTGTGGAATGCGTTACAATCATCATTGCATCAAAATATGACTAAACTTACTTTTCATCAGCCAATGAGCGTTTGAGCAATGTCTCCCAATGCAATGTGCAATGTGTATGGGTGAGATTAAGAGTATCATATGATGGCGCATTATATCTGGTTAGACATTTTTTCTTTTTCCAGCCTGTGTTAATGCTGTTTGTTGACATGGATACTGTCTCTATGTGGATGGGCGTGATTGGAAATATCACATCGTAACGGTACTGCATAAATAGTTTGACATAGTGGGTGTTAATGAGCATAGTGTTAGCGTCTCCAACTTCTGTTAGTTTTTTTCAACTATTTTATTTACATTGTTACCGTTACTATGCGGCGGGGTGGTACTAAGAGCATCATATGATGAAGTGACGTCTTCGGTCAGATTTTCTTTCCCCCCTCTTCATTGGCTGCTGAGTACTATAATTCCTATGGTGCCCACCACTTAGACACACCCCCAGGAAGAAACACTCAGCGAAACGCACATCGGAGTCGGGAGTTGAGAGTACCACTGGGCATCTCATGTGTGGAGACAGTGCAGACACAGGTAATATGTATTAGGCACAGGGTAGTTACTTTACACCATGTTATAAACATATGGCTCAATAGTGATTTAGTAGCTGTACGTGTATCGCAAAACTGCAGGTCACGCTGTTGCCAATGTATTACCATACTGATCCATGTTTGACAAGCTGAGCGGTATCAATGCAGTAATCAATTTCTCTGTTGTGCCTTTTCCACCATTTGTATAGTAAGCATACCATATCTGCCAATCTGTTTATATTGACTTCCACAGATAGATACAGGATATATATGGTTGCTTTGACATGTGTTCTTGTGTATTGATGCACACTACTTCAGCTCAATCTCCCTATGTGCATGTGTTCTATGGTTAGAGGCACCTTGTTTTTTAAGAATTGTTTGTGTGTATTTTAATAATGTTCAAATAAAATACATTTTTTAATCTTTATTCATGCAACACTTTTGGATCCATACGTAACTTATTTGCTACGGGATTAGTATGCTTATATATTTTGCAAAGTGTAACCCACTTCTCTTTTGAGGAAAGTGAGCATGGGTAATGTGCTTATCAGTGGTGCCAATAGTTTGCTGACTGCGCTGCATGTATCAACTGGAGGGTATCTAGCTGACAGAGTCAGCACAAACAGGTAAGACCAAGGAAAGTCCAACACAGCCTTACGGTGATGTGAGTGAAGGCATTTGTTCCTTTGCTTTACAGTTCGGGTTCGCCCATTCCTAGTCCCCTTCTCTGGAGATGTCTGTATGAATTTTAATTTTTCTCTATGACATATACTAAGCATGACAGACTCCTATTATATAAGCCCCTGTATATGCAGTAGTGTGCCAAATCATTGGTTTTAAAATGTGTATCACTTATTTACACTGGTCAATACAAAAAAAATCATCAAAAAAGGTAATATGTCTGTTTTATGGAGTTTGACGTACTGATTCAAAAAATATGCTTAGTTTTGCCTTTCACATAAAGTTTCTGAGATAGAAGTATGTTGTTGCTACGTTATTTCTGCATTTTCAATGTATGTGGTTTTTCCTATGTTATTCCCATTTCTTTGCTTGTCTTACTTAATTGTGAATTTTCTTTTAGTGAGTTTTATGGCAAGGAGTATTGACAGTGCAGTCAACCAATGACTGCTTCTCGGAAAGTCACATGTTATGGGGAGGAGCTAACTGTTATGATGCAGTAAGACTTGAGTCAGTCAGAAAAGGATGGTGATGGCAACAAGGACTGGTATGTGAAACATTGACAGGAGACAGGCCTCTACAGGGATCTGTGCCCTGTCACAGGGAGATAGAAGAGAAGGCAGCGGGCTGCCACCATTGTGAGAGGATTTTCACTGCATTTCTGTGAGGGCAAGTCACCTCAGAGGGAAGAAAATAGCTCAGCAAATGAGTGAGGGTCAGCCAAGGAAAGCAGCCATTATGACACTGAGAAACTTCCTGTCTGCAAATGTTCATGTATAAGGAATAGGCTGACCAGTTTATTTCACAACTGTATATAGTTATCTAACAGACTACCTCCAGTAAAATCAGTTCTAAACACAAGCTGCCTCTGTCATCTCTGGGGAAATATCGAAATATAGTCAGTCAGCTCATCTCATTATTTTTTTAGTTTGTCACCACCATTGAACTGAACTTACTCTACTGTTTGATCTGATTTAAAGGATAAAAATGCCCCAAGAGTCTATCAATCATCCGAACAGATTCTGCTATATGTGTGGTTCTTTTACACCAAAAGGCCAAGTACATTCAATCACTCATGGATATTAACCACTTCCCGACCTGTGACACAGCGTATGTGTCATGAAAGTCGGTGCCAATCCGACCTGTGATGCATATACTTCATCACAGAATGATCGCGTACCAGCAGATCTGGTGAAAGGGGTAACTCAAATTTCACCCGACCTGCAGGGATAGGGGGAGTGGTACTTCAGTGCAGGGGGGGTGGCTTTGCCCCACGTGACTATAATTGCTCTGATTGGCTGCTGAAAGTGAAACAGCCAGTCAGAGCAATTTGTAATATTTAATCTATGAAACTTGGTGAAATATTACAATCCAGCCATGGCCAATGCTGCAATATCATCGGCCACAGCTTAAGACCCCGATCTGCCCCGCCACCGACTGACAGCGGCGATCTGCCGCCGCTGTCAGTCTTTCCTCCCCTCCGTCCTGTCCTCCGCTGCCCTCCTTTCCCTTCCGCCTGCCCCCGGCCTCCTGTAATAATTATAGGGGATAACTCAGGAGACTCTTTGCGTGGAACAAGAAAACTACAGGACACAGTTTTATAAGTGGTAAAGTCTATATTATCACACGGTGATTCAAACAGGTGCAGAGAGAAACTCAAGTCCACAACACTTGGTGCAAATATCAAATGCAGCTCAGCAGTCTATAGGAAACTTCAGAGGAAAATTAAATCATGCAGAAAGTCTATGAAGCACAATTATTCTTGAGGATACTTGACACGAATAAGTCCTTGCTTAGTCCAAAACACAGATAGATATGCTTATAAGGCAGTTCAAATAATATCTTAGCTCAACCAGGGAGGTCTGGGTAATAGTCTCAGGTTCTTGCAAAGCAGAAACAGCTTACATGTCCAGCAAATGCAGATGGAAGTAATCACGAGCAGCAGATGAAGGAGGATTACTGGAAACTGGTGTATGCAGCAGGAACTCAGAGCAGAGTAGCAGGATCACCACACAGGTTCACAGGAGCAGGTATATAGACAGGGAGTCACCAGAGGTCAGGAGCTGGATGCAAGGCAGAATACTCTAGCACAGACTGAAGGCTGGGGTGGAGTTTTATAGCAGGAAGACACAGTGCACATGAGACCAAAGACGCCATCTTGGAAAAGGGCAGTAATGCACAAAAAGGTAATAAAAAATGTTCAGAGTCCTGACTTTACTCCCTCCTTAGAAGCGGCCTCAGGATGATCCTGGACCTGGTTTCTCAAGGAATCTCTGATGAAAACGACAAATCTTCTGTTGGGCACTGATGTTTTCCACAGGTTCCCAAGAGTCTTCCTCAGGGGGATATCCCTGCCATCTTATCAGATATTGGAGCCGATTCCTGTGAATCCTGGAATCAACAATTTCCTCCATCACAAATTGTTCTTGCCCATCAATCACCACAGGCTGCGGAGGTGGCACAACACGTCCCTGGAAGGTATTAGGAGATACAGGCTTTAGTAAAGATACATGAAAAACTGGGTGTACCTTCATAGTCCTAGGCAGCTTCAGCCGGCAGGCCAAATAGCTCACAATACTGTTGATCTTGAAAGGGCCAATGAATTTCTGTCCAAGTTTTTGTGAAGGAATGTTTAACTTCAGATCCTTAGTTGCTAACCACACAGAATCTCCTACCTTGAACATGGGTGCAGGTTTACGAAATCTATCAGCCGATCTCTTATAACGTTCTTGAGCTGTGGTCAGGGATTCCTTCAGAACCTCCAGATTTTGCCTCATCGCAGTCAGCCTTTCCTCCACTGCCAGAACCGGAGAATTAATTGGAGACCTAGGTAAGATACATGGATGATAACCCAGATTCGCAAAGAAAGGTGTAAATTTAGTGGAGGAGCTCTGAGAATTGTTATATGAAAATTCGGCTAACGGCAGCAACTCCAATCAATCATCCTGGAGATGGCTGACATAGCATCTTAGATATTGTTCCAGCGTCTGGTTGGTATGCTCAGTCTGACCATTTGTCTGGGGATGGTAAGCGGAAGACAGATATTAATGTGCAGAGCAAAACCCTTCCAGAATCTTGAAGTGAACTGCACACCACGGTCAGAGATGATCTCATCCTGAACCCCATGCAACCGAAAGACATTCTGTATAACCAAGTTCACTGTATCTTTAGCTGAGGGGAGGCCGGTGCACGGAACAAAATGAGCAGCTTTAGTCAGGCGATCAACTACCACCATGATTGTATTCATGCCCCCCGATGTAGGCAGCTCCACAATAAAGTCCATTGATATAGACCCCCAAGGGCGGGACGGAACAGGTAACGGTTGTAGAAGACCCGTAGGTGCCACATGAGGAGTCTTGTAATGAGCACATACCTCACAAGAGAGAACATAGTCCTTGGTATACTTCAGGCAAGTTGGCCACCAGAAGAATCGGCTCAGGAACTCTTGTGTCTTCTGTACCCCCCTGTGACCAGCCAAATTGGAGTCATGTACCAACCTGAGGATCTGCAGACGGACGACCTCAGGGACGTAGATACGTCGATCTCTGAACCACATGCCACACTTAAAGACAAGATTAATATCCACAGGTGGGTTGGCCAGAAATACATCACCATCATAGGCCTCCCTGCACTCCTTCCACAAGTCCTGATCGTGGATAACTCCGATGAAATTGGCATCAGAGAAAATGGTCTTGGACGGGGCTCCAGGTACGGAATCCCCAGCATGGATTCGGGATAAAGCATCAGCCTTCCCATTACGAGAACCTGGATGGTAGGAGATAACAAAGTTAAATTGATTTAAAAATAAGTTCCAATGAGCCTGACGAGGAGAAAGACATCTAGCGGATCTAAGGATCTCTAAATTTCGATGGTCAGTTAGCACTATGATCTGTTGTGCAGCTCCTTGCAGATGATGCCTCCATTCTTTGAAAGCTGCAATAATAGCCAGCAATTCCTTGTCTCCCACGTTGTAATTCTTCTCTGCTGAGGTTAGTCTACGGGAAAAGAAAGCACAAGGATGTAGCAGACCCTTCTCTCCAGTTCTTTGGGAGAGAATATCCCCCAAAGCATTATCAGAAGCGTCCACCTCCACAATGAAAGGATGTATTGGATCTGGGTGTATCAACAGCGGTGCTGATGTGAAACAGATCTTCAGCCGATCAAAAGCTTTTTGAGCCTGTGATGACCACTTAAATGGCTTTTCCTTCTTTGTCAAGGAAGTAATGGGGCGGACAATATCAGAAAAATTTCGAATGAAGCGTCTGTAGAAATTCGCAAAAGCAATAAAACGGTGGACCTCCTTAACGTTCTTGGGTACCGGCCAGTCAAGGATAGCCTGAATCTTGCCAGATTCCATGTTCAGCCCCTGGGGAGAGATGATATAACCTAAGAACTGTATCTCAGAACAATGGAACTCGCATTTCTCCGGCTTAATATACAGACGGTTCTCTTTCAGAAGTCTTAAAACAGTTTTGACATGTTCTTCATGTTCCAGTAGAGAGTCAGAAAAGATTAGTATATCGTCCAAATAGATCACTACAACTGGTCCAACAAATCTCTGAAAATGTAATTAGCAAGGTGTTGAAACGTTGCAGGGGCGTTACAAAGCCCGAAGGGCATCACAAGAGATTCAAAGTGTCCATACCGGCATCTGAATGCTGTCTTCCACTCTTTCCCTGGACAAATATGCAAAAAATTATAAGCCCCACGAAGATCCAGTTTAGAGAACACCTTAGCATGGAGGACTCTTTCCAGTAATTCGGGAATCAGAGGCAAAGGGTAACAGTTTCGTACGGTTACCTTATTGAGATCCCGATAGTCAACACAGGGTCTCAGGGTCTCATCCTTCTTCTTTACAAAAAAGATAGGTGCCCATGCTGGCCTTTGGCCAGATTTTCATCAATATACTCCTTTAAGGCTTGAAGCTCAGGTCCCGCCAAAGGGTATACGTTACCAAAAGGAATAGCTGCCCCAGGAAGCAACTCAATGAGACAGTCATAATGCCTGTGTGGAGGAAGCTGATCTGCATTCTTCTTGTCACAGATGTCAGAGAACTCTTTATATGCTGGAGGTAAAGAAAATAACTGTACATGTGGTTCCGTAGCAGTGGACTCAGGGACAGCTTCTGTTAACGCTGAGTTGCTCCTTGTTGGAAAGATAATCTCGTTGGTCTCCCAGTTGATAATTGGGTTCTGAGAACACAACCAAGGAATGCCTAAAATCACAGGAAAATGAGGAGAAGAAATTAGCAAGAAAGAAAGTAGCTCCTGATGATTAGGCTCCAACAAAATTTCAAGGGGTACGGTCTCCTGATCCACAGGCCCAGAGATTAAAGGTGACCCATCCGCTGTTTCCATGGTAATTGGAGAGGCTCTTTGCTTAATTTCAATACCATGTTCCTTGGCAAATGCGATATCCATGAAATTGCCACCTGCACCAGAGTCAATCATAGCTGCACTGGAAATCCACTGTCCTGAGCACAGGATCTTAATAGGGAGAGAACAGTGAGAGTTCTTTTCCTTAAGCTCCTTGGGGGTGAAGTCATAGAAAGTGAATGGAATACAGCGTTTAAAGGCAGGCTACATTCAGAGATGTCAGATTCATCATCACAGTTGTCATACTCCCCTACTGCTGCTAGCACCTTGTTAGGCCGTCTAGGACACTTAGGACAATTGATCAAGAAGTGGTCAGATTGGCCGCAGTAGAAACATAAACTTTCACGAAGGCGATGCTCCCGGCGCTCATTGATCTCGCACCTCTGAACGGAATCAATTTGCATGGGCACCTCCTCCACCTCCCGAGATGTTTTACCTGCAGGCTCTTTGGAAGGAAGGGAAAAGTTAGAAATACGGTTATATGCAGCAAACTTCTCCAGCCTACGCTCAGTAAGGCGAATGTCAATGCGCACACAATGCTGTATAAATGTCTCTAGCTCTTGTGGTGACTCAGAGTGAGCTAGTTCATCTTTTACAATACTAGACAGACACCTTTTAAAGATAGGGAATTGTGCATAACTGTCCCAATTGGTATCTACCGCTAATCTCCTGAATTCAGTAGCATACTCAATAACAGAACGTTTTGCCTGGCGTAAAGACAATAAAGCAGATTCAGCGGTTGCACGGCGATTATGATCATCAAACATTAATGCCATAGCAGCCAAGAAATCATCCAAGTTATTTAACCGTGTGTCACGAGACTCAATCATCAGATTCGCCCAGGCGAGAGCTCGTGCGGTCAGCAGCATTATTACACACAATACTTTGGATCTATCATTAGAAAACGGTCAGCATGCACATCAAAATATAGCATACATTGATTCTAGTGTTGAGCATTCCGATACCGCAAGTATCGGGTATCGGCCAATACTTGCGGGTATCGGAATTCCGATACCGAGATCCGATACTTTTGTGGTATCGGGTATCGGTATCGAAACAACATTAATGTGTAAAATAAAGAATTAAAATAAAAAATATTGATATACTCACCTCTCCGACGCAGCCTGGACCTCACCGAGGGAACCGGCAGCGTTCTTTGCTTAAAATGCGCGCGTTTACTTCCTTCCGTGACGTCACGGCTTGTGATTGGTCGCGTGCCGCCCATGTGGCCGCGACGCGACCAATCACAGCAAGCCGTGACGTAATTTTCAGGTCCTGAATGCCTAATTCTAGGCATTCAGGATTTTAAAATTACGTTCCGGCTTGTGATTGGTCGCGTCGCAGTCACATGGGCGACGCGACCAATCACAAGCCGTGACGTCACGGGAGGCAGGAAACGTGCGCATTTTAAAATTACGTCACGGCTTGTGATTGGTTGCGTGCCGCCCATGTGACCGCGACGCGACCAATCACAGCAAGCCGTGACGTAATTTCAGGTCCTGTATACCTAATTCTGCATTCAGGACCTGAAATTACGTCACGGCTTGCTGTGATTGGTCGCGTCGCGGTCACATGGGTGGCACGCAACCAATCACAAGCCGTGACGTAATTTTAAAATGCGCGCGTTTCCTGCCTCCCGTGACGTCACGGCTTGTGATTGGTCGCGTCGCCCATGTGACCGCGACGCGACCAATCACAAGCCCGAACGTAATTTTAAAATCCTGAATGCCTAGAATTAGGCATTCAGGACCTGAAAATTACATCACGGCTTGCTGTGATTGGTCGCGTCGCGGCCACATGGGCGACACGCGACCAATCACAAGCCGTGACGTCACGGAAAGAAGTAAACGCGCGCATTTTAAGCAAAGAACGCTGCCGGTTCCCTCGGTGAGGTCCAGGCTGCGTCGGAGAGGTGAGTATAGCAATATTTTTTATTTTAATTCTTTATTTTACACATTAATATGGATCCCAGGGCCTGAAGGAGAGTTTCCTCTCCTTCAGACCCTGGGAACCATCAGGGATACCGTCCGATACTTGAGTCCCATTGACTTGTATTGGTATCGGGTATCGGTATCGGATTAGATCCGATACTTTGCCGGTATCGGCCGATACTTTCCGATACCGATACTTTCAAGTATCGGACGGTATCGCTCAACACTAATTGATTCACAAAGCCACGAAATTTGTCGCAATCACCATTAAATCTGATTGGGGGCAACTTAGGTGGGCTAGCTGGTGGGGGCTGCCCACAGGGAAAAGTCGCTTGTGCAGCTATTTGCGTGCTTATGTCCTGAAAAGCCTGTCCATACTGGGACTCTATGCCAGCAAGTTTGTTTTCCTGGGCTGCCATGCGGGTGCTTAAGTCCTGCAAAGTCTGTCGAAACACTTGTTGATTGTGTTCAAACCTTCCAATCTTCTTTTGCAGACCCTTCACTTCTTTCTGCAGTGATCTAATTATGGAAAACACCTGCTCTAGTCTGCTTTCTGCAGTCATTGTTCCAGCAGTCTCCTTTTTTCTTTTTTTGGCTAGAGTATCCTGTAATAATTATAGGGGATAACTCAGGAGACTCTGCGTGGAACAAGACAACTACAGGACACAGTTTTATAAGTGGTAAAGTCTATATTATCACACGGTGATTCAAACAGGTGCAGAGAGAAACTCAAGTCCACAACACTTGGTGCAAATATCAAATGCAGCTCAGCAGTCTATAGGAAACTTCAGAGGAAAATTCAATCATGCAGAAAGTCTATGAAGCACAATTATTCTTGAGGATACTTGACACAAATAAGTCCTTGCTTAGTCCAAAACACAGATAGATATGTTTATAAGGCAGTTCAAATAATATCTTAGCTCAACCAGGGAGGTCTGGGTAATAGTCTCAGGTTCTTGCAAAGCAGAAACAGCTTATATGTCCACCAAATGCAGATGGAAGTAAACACGAGCAGCAGATGAAGGAGAATTACTGGAACTGGTGTATGCAGCAGGAACTCAGCAGAGTAGCAGGATCACCACACAGGTTCACAGGGGCAGGTATATAGCCAGTGAGTCACCAGAGGTCAGGAGCTGGATGCAAGGCAGAATACTCTAGCACAGACTGAAGGCTGGGGTGGAGTTTTATAGTAGGAAGACACAGTGCACATGAGACCAAAGACGCCATCTTGGAAAAGGGCAGTAATGCACAAAAAGGTAATAAAAAATGTTCAGAGTCCTGACACCTCCCAGATGTCTGATCCCATCCCCCATATTTACCGAGTCCCGGTGTCCCTCTGTCTTCTCCTATGGGCACTGCCATCTTCCAAAATGGCAGTCATTTGCACAGTGCGCCCGCCGAATCTGCCGGCCAGCAGATTCATTCCAGGTACATTTTAATCACTGTGATAGGTTCTATCACAGTGATCAAAATAAAAAAAGCAAATAAACCCCCTTTATCACCCCCATAGGTAGGGAACATAATAAAATAAAGAAAATATATTTATTTTTATTTTTCCACTAGGGTTAGGGTTGCACTTAGGGTTAGGGTTAGGGTTAGGGTTGGAATTAGGGTTAGGGATAGAATTAGGTTTAAGGTTAGAATTAGGGTTAGGATTAGAATTAAGCTATGTGCACATGGTGCGGATTTGGCTGCTGATCCGCAGCGAATTGGCCGCTGCGGATTCGTAGCAGTTTTCAATCACGTTTACAGTACCATGTAAACCTATGGAAAACCAAATCCACTGTGCCCATGGTGTGGAAAATACTGCTCGGTATTTTCCGCAGCATGTCAATTCTTTGTGTGGATTCAGCAGAGTTTTACACATGTTCCTGTATAGGAATCCGCAGGTGAAATCCACGCAAAAAACACTGGAAATCCACACATGGACACGTAGCCTTAGGGTTAGGGTTGGAATTAGAGTTGGGGTTGGATTTAGGTTTGGAATTAGGGTTAAGATTAGTGTTAGGGGTGTGTTGGGGTTAGGGTTAGGCTTGTGGTTAGGGTTATGGTTAGGGTTGGGAATAGGGTTAGTGGTGTGTTGTGGTTAGGGTTGTGGTTAGGGTTGGGATTAGGGTTAGGGGTGTGCTGGGGTTAGGGTTGTGGTTAGGGGTGTGTTGGGGTTAGGGTTGTGATTAGGGTCATGGATAAAGTTGGGATTAGGGTTAGGGGTGTGTTGGGGTTAGTGTTGGAGTTAGAATTGAGGGGTTTCCACTGTTTAGGCACATCAGGGGGTCTTCAAACGCGACATGGCACCACCATTGATTCCAGCCAATCTTGAGTTCAAAAAGTTAAATGGTGCTCCCTCCCTTCCGAGCCTCGATGTGTGACCAATCACACGTCTAGATAACTTCCTTGGGGGGTCTAGTTTCCAAACTAAAAGTGGGGTCACTTGTGAAAATAAAAAATTGCGGGCTAAAAAGTAATTTTTGAGGAAAGAAAAATGATTTTTATTTTCACGGCTGCGTTATAAACTTCTGTGAAGCACTTGGGGGTTCAAAGTGCTCACCTCTAGTGTTGAGCGATACCTTCCAATACTTGAAAGTATCGGTATCGGATAGTATCGGCCGATACCCGAAAAATATCGGATATCGCCCATACCGATACCCGATACCAATACAAGTCAATGGGACACAAGTATCGGAAGCTATCCTGGATGGTTCCCAGGGTCTGAAGGAGAGGAAACTCTCCTTCAGGCCCTGGGATCCATATTCATGTAAAAAATAAAGAATTAAAATAAAAAATATGGATATACTCACCCGTCCGGCGGCCCCTGGACCTTACCGATTGTAACCGGCAGCCTCCGTTCCTAAGAATGAGGATTTTAGGACCTGCGATGACGTCGCGGCTTGTGATTGGTCGCGTGAGCGGTCACATGAGTGGCACGCGACCAATCACAAGCCGCAACATCATCGAGGGTCCTAAACTCATTCCGATTCCGATTTCTGATACCACAAAAATATCGGAACTCGGTATCGGAATTCCGATACCGCAAGTATCGTCCGATACCCGATACTTGCGGTATCGGAATGCTCAACACTACTCACCACACATCTAGATAAGTTCCTTGGGGGGTCTAATTTCCAAAATGGGGTCACTTGTGTGGGAGCTCCAATCTTTAGGCACACAGGGGCTCTCCAAACATGACATGGTGTCTGCTAACGATTGGAGCTAATTTTCCATTCAAAAAGTCAAATGGCACTCCTTCCTTTCCGAGCCTTGCCGTGTGCCCAAACAGTGGTTTACCCCCACATGTGAGGTATCGGTGTACTCAAGAGAAATTGCCCAACACATTTTAGGATCCATTTTATCCTGTTGCCCATGTGAAAATGAAAAAATTGAGGCTAAAACAATTTTTTTTGTGAAAAAAAAGTACTTTTTCATTTTTACGGATCAATTTGTGAAGCACCTGGGGGTTTCAAGGCTCAATATGCATCTAGATAAGTTCCTTGGGGGTCGAGTTTCCAAAATGGTTTCACTTGTGGGGGAGCTCCAATCTTTAGGCACACAGGGGCTCTCCAAACGTGAAATGGTGTCCGCTAAAGATTGGAGCCAATTTTTAATTCAAAAAGTCAAATGGCGCTCTTCCCTTCCGATCCCTGTCATGCGCCCAAAAAGTGGTTTGCCCCCACATATGGGGTATCGGCGTACTCAGGATAAATTTTTCAACAACTTTCCAGTTTCTCCTTTTACCATTGGGAAAATAAAAAAATTGTTGCTAAGATAATTTTTTGGGACTGAAAAGTTAAATGTTCATTTTTTCCTTCCATGTTTCTTCTGCTGCTGTGAAACACCTGAAGGGTTAATAAACATCTTGAATATGGTTTTGAGTACCTTGAGGGGTGCACTTTTGGGTATTTTCAGCCATATAGACCCCTCAAACTGACTTCAAATGTGAGGCGGTACCTAAAAAAAAAGGTTTTGTAAATTTTGTTGTAAAAATGAGAAATCGCAAATCGCTGGTCATGTTTTAACCCTTATAACTTCCTAGCAAAAAAAAATTTGCTTCCAAAATTGTGCTGATGTAAAGTAGACATGTGGGAAATGTTATTTTTATCTATATTGTGTCAGATAACTCTCTGGTTTAACAGAATAAAAATTCAAAATTTGAAAATTGCTAAATTTTCAAAATTTTCACCAAATTTCCATTTTTTTCACCAAAAAACGCAAAAATCATCAACCTAAATTTACCACTAACATGAATCCAAATATGTCACAAAAAAACAATCTCAGAATCGCTTTTATATCTAGCATACATTGTGACTTCCCTTTCACCTCCTTTACTCAGATTGATATTCCTTTTGTCATGTAAAGCAGACATGTGGGAAATGTTATTTATTAACTATTTTGTGTCACATAACTCTCTGGTTTAACAGAATAAAAATTCAAAATTTGAAAATTGCTAAATTTTCAAAAATGTCGCCAAATTTTAGTTTTTTTCACAAATAAACGCAAACATTATCAACCTAAATTTATCACTAACATGAAGCTTAATATGTCATGAAAAAACAGTCTCAGAATCGCTAGGATCCGTTAAAGCGTTCTTGAGTTATTACTAGGGTTGAGCGAAACGGATCGGTCATTTTCATAAATCGCCGACTTTTGGCAAAGTCGGGTTTCGTGAAACCCGACCTGATCCCAGTGTGATACGGGGGACATTTTATCCAAAATTTCTAACATCAACCTGGAGCCTGATATGTGGCTGGTAACATTAGACGTGGAGTCCCTCTACACGTCAATTAGGCATGCTGATGGCATGGAGGCGGTTAGTTTTTTTCTAAACAACACAGACTTTGATGATTACCTCAGCAGATTCCTATTATCCCTGCTGGAGTTTGCATTAACTCATAATTTTTTCATTTTTAAAGAGGCACTCTACCTACAGCTCCAGGGTACAGCCATGGGGGCGGCCTTTGCGCCGTCCTATGCATGTCTGTTCCTGGGGCTGTGGGAGAGGAGAGTTTTCATTACTGATGCTACACCTCTTTCGTCTAACATACTCATGTGGTCTAGATATATAGACGATGTTTTTGCAATCTGGCAGGGTACTGAAAGTGATCTGATGAAATTTGTAGAGGAATTAAATGTCAATAACGTCAATATTAAACTTACCTGCCATTACAGCCGAGACAGCGTGGACTTCCTCGATGTGCGCATCCATAGGGGCAGTGATGGCTTGCTACAAAGTGACCTGCATCGTAAAGAAACATCAGTTAATAGCTTGTTGCATTCTACGTCAGCACATCCTAAACACCTTAAGAACAGTATCCCCTATGGACAGTTTCTTAGGGCTAAACGTATCTGCTCCGAGGATGGAACATATCAAAAACATGCCGAGGACATTTCCAATCGATTTTTGGACCGAGGCTACTCATCAAGAATAATCCGAAGATGCAAAAGAAGAGCTTCTCGAATAGATCGAATGAATCTCCTTAAGACTAAAAAGGAATCTAAAACATCTAACCAGGTGAGATTTATAGCTACGTACTCGAACAATTCCACATTGATGAACGAAGTCTTGGACAAATATTGGCCTTATATTAAGTATGACACGGTACTTACCAATTGTCTTACCAATACACCCTCCATAACATACCGGAGGAATAAAAATTTACGTGACCTACTAACTCATAGCCACTACAGGGGCCAGGAATCCAAGCATACTTTTGGCTCTAGGGGTCCTAGGTGGGGTTTTTTCCCCTGCCGGGATTGCACGGCATGTAAAAATCTGGAGCGGTGTTTTACCTGCCTATCCAGCGATGGATCCAGGGAATTTCGGATTACCCAACATATTACGTGTTCCACGGACTATGTGGTGTACTACGCCACATGTCCTTGTGGACTCATATATGTGGGTTTAACGTCACGCCAGTTACGTATCAGAATTTTGGAACATATCCGGGATATTAAGGCAGCATCTAACCCATTGGCCGATGAATTTTTGAAGCCAATACCAAGGCACTTTAAGGAAAAACATGGCTGTAACAGCCAGTTGCTCAGGGTACGTGGCATTGATCGTGTCATCATGGATGGACGAGGTGGAGATTTGAAGAAACGTCTGGCCCAATTGGAAGCCCAATGGATTGTGCGCATTGATTGTATCCGTCCTAAGGGCCTCAATGAGGTCCTTAGTTTTGTCCCATTTCTATAGTTTTCTATAGTTCCTTTTGGTTTCTATTTAAAACTGTTTTAGTCTAGTGTTTTTATATTCTTGTTTTATATACTTGATTTTTACCTTTTTCTCTTTTTGTCTATTTAACAGATTATATTTATTGATCACTATGTATGTTTATCCCGTGACCTCTGGAGGCGTTTATGGATTTCCTGCACTTGAAAATTCTAGGACTGCTCCTGACTTGGATATCTGTTTTTGATAGTGGCTGTCATCCTTTATTTTTATTTTTTTTTTATTTTTTTTTTATTATTATTATTATTATTTATTTTTCCTGTATTATTTCACATATATATTTTTTTCTTTGATATTTTTGGTCATGATATTTCTTGACTTCTTTAGTCAGCATAGTATCTATGTGTGTGTATGTGCATGTGTGCGTCTGCATATACACTCACCGGCCACTTTATTAGGTACACCATGCTAGTAACGGGTTGGACCCCCTTTTGCCTTCAGAACTGCCTCAATTCTTTGTGGCATAGATTCAACAAGGTGCTGGAAGCATTCCTCAGAGATTTTGGTCCATATTGACATGATGGCATCACACAGTTGCCGCAGATTTGTCGGCTGCACATCCCAAAGATGCTCCATACAAGGCAGGATGGATCCATGCTTTCATGTTGTTTACGCCAAATTCTGACCCTACCATCCGAATGTCGCAGCAGAAATCGAGACTCATCAGACCAAGCAACGTTTTTCCAATCTTCTACTGTCCAATTTCGATGAGCTTGTACAAATTGTAGCCTCAGTTTCCTGTTCTTAGCTGAAAGGAGTGGTACCCGGTGTGGTCTTCTGCTGCTGTAGCCCATCTGCCTCAAAGTTCGACGCACTGTGCGTTCAGAGATGCTCTTAGGCCTACCTTGGTTGTAACGGGTGGCGATTTGAGTCACTGTTGCCTTTCTATCAGCTCGAACCAGTCTGCCCATTCTCCTCTGACCTCTGGCATCAACAAGGCATTTCCGCCCACAGAACTGCCGCTCACTGGATTTTTTTTCTTTTTCGGACCATTCTCTGTAAACCCTAGAGATGGTTGTGCGTGAAAATCCCAGTAGATCAGCAGTTTCTGAAATACTCAGACCAGCCCTTCTGGCACCAACAACCATGTCACGTTCAAAGGCACTCAAATCACCTTTCTTCCCCATACTGATGCTCGGTTTGAACTGCAGGAGATTGTCTTGACCATGTCTACATGCCTAAATGCACTGAGTTGCCGCCATGTGATTGGCTGATTAGAAATTAAGTGTTAACAAGAAGTTGGACAGGTGTACCTAATAAAGTGGCCGGTGAGTGTATGTATTTATATACACATTGCTATAATATATATTTGCTCTAATGTGCACCTTGTATTTTACTCCCTCTCACCTACACGCATTATTATTATCTTCATTGCTGCACTAGCACCTTATATTATCATGTTTATTATCTTTATTCTGGTCAATTTGTGCACTTGTCAGTGCACTTTATATCACGGTAATGGTAATTTTTACTTTATGTGGGTGTATTTATGTGTATATATGTATATTGTTTTCAGTATACATATATATTTATTTTTTTTGGAACTGTGCACTTTATATATATATATATATTTTCTTTTTTTGTATGTATTGGTGTATTATTATTTTTATTTGTAACACTTGTACTTATTATCATATGTAGTATTTTATTTTGGCCACTTTGTGTACCTGTATGTGCACTCCCATTTTGGTATTGTGACTTCTATTTTATGAGCCTTATAACTCTGTATTATATTCATAATTATCTTTGGGTATTTATTATGGCTTTATTATTAGTGTGATTTTTATACACATATACTGCAAATGCGCGTATATGATTACTCTGTCAGTGTATACCTGTCTGTATTTTATGGGAGGACTTATGTCTTGTATATCTAATTGCAGCTATGGGCCATACACATGTACTCACTATTTATATGTTTACTGATTACACTTCCATCACTCTGTGCTTTTATGTCACTTTGTCTCTTTTTATTTACAGATACCTTCTTTGGCGTCTTTGAGTGCACTTTTTTCTTTTCACCTTCCCTTCACCATCACTCCCTCCGGTCAGGTATGTGCACGTCCATACAGTGGGGCAAAAAAGTATTTAGTCATTCAGCAATAGTGCAAGTTCCACCACTTAAAAAGATGAGAGGCGTCTGTAATTTACATCATAGGTAGACCTCAACTATGGGAGACAAACTGAGAAAAAAAAATCCAGAAAATCACATTGTCTGTTTTTTTATCATTTTATTTGCATATTATGGTGGAAAATAAGTATTTGGTCAGAAACAAAATTTCATCTCAATACTTTGTAATATATCCTTTGTTGGCAATGACAGAGGTCAAACGTTTTCTGTAAGTCTTCACAAGGTTGCCACACACTGTTGTTGGTATGTTGGCCCATTCCTCCATGCAGATCTCCTCTAGAGCAGTGATGTTTTTGGCTTTTCGCTTGGCAACACGGACTTTCAACTCCCTCCAAAGGTTTTCTATAGGGTTGAGATCTGGAGACTGGCTAGGCCACTCCAGGACCTTGAAATGCTTCTTACGAAGCCACTCCTTCGTTGCCCTGGCGGTGTGCTTTGGATAATTGTCATGTTGAAAGACCCAGCCACGTTTCATCTTCAATGCCCTTGCTGATGGAAGGAGGTTTGCACTCAAATTCTCACGATACATGGCCCCATTCATTCTTTCATGTACCTGGATCAGTCATCCTGGCCCCTTTGCAGAGAAACAGCCCCAAAGCATGATGTTTCCACCACCATGCTTTACAGTAGGTATGGTGTTTGATGGATGCAACTCAGTATTCTTTTTCCTCCAAACACGACAAGTTGTGTTTCTACCAAACAGTTCCAATTTGGTTTCATCAGACCATAGGACATTCTCCCAAAACTCCTCTGGATCATCCAAATGCTCTCTAGCAAACTTCAGACGGGCCCGGACATGTACTGGCTTAAGCAGTGGGACACGTCTGGCACTGCAGGATCTGAGTCCATGGTGGCGTAGTGTGTTACTTATGGTAGGCCTTGTTACATTGGTCCCAGCTCTCTGCAGTTCATTCACTAGGTCCCCCCGCGTGGTTCTGGGATTTTTGCTCACCGTTCTTGTGATCATTCTGACCCCACGGGGTGGGATTTTGCGTGGAGCCCCAGATCGAGGGAGATTATCAGTGGTCTTGAATGTCTTCCATTTTCTAATTATTGCTCCCACTGTTGATTTCTTCACTCCAAGCTGGTTGGCTATTGCAGATTCAGTCTTCCCAGCCTGGTGCAGGGCTACAATTTTGTTTCTGGTGTCCTTTGACAGCTCTTTGGTCTTCACCATAGTGGAGTTTGGAGTCAGACTGTTTGAGGGTGTGCACAGGTGTCTTTTTATACTGATAACAAATTTAAACAGGTGCCATTACTACAGGTAATGAGTGGAGGAAAGAGGAGACTCTTAAAGAAGAAGTTACAGGTCTGTGAGAGCCAGAAATCTTGATTGTTTGTTTCTGACTAAATACTTATTTTCCACCATAATATGCAAATAAAATGATAAAAAAAAACAGACAATGTGATTTTCTGGATTTTTATTTCTCAGTTTGTCTCCCATAGTTGAGGTCTACCTATGATGTAAAGTACAGACGCCTCTCATCTTTTTAAGTGGTGGAACTTGCACTATTGCTGAATGACTAAATACTTTTTTGCCCCACTGTATATAGGTTTCTTTTATTACGTCCCATCTGTGCGGCCGCCTCTTGCTCTGTCTATCTTCTTTCTCGTTCTCAGCGGTGTGCGCTTCTCCTGGTCAGCGTGTGCTGGTTGCTGTGGATACGCGTCCTTACGGCGTCACATCTTCGGCTCCTCCCACTGGCGCGTCAGTGCGGGGGGCGCCTTGGGGTGACGTCGGACGCCGATTCCGCCACTTCCGGGTAGCGCAGGACCAGGATTAGCACCGCCATTACCGCTTCGAACGTGTACCTTGTATAAAAAGAGGTTTCCCTTCACTATCACACTAGCGCCCCCCAAGGAAGCAATATTTGCGAAACGCGCGTCGGGGCTCCTCTTTCCACGTACGGCTACAGGGTTGGACTCTGTGTGTGCATACACCTTCATTCTTGTAAGTATGATATGGCTCTCTTCATATATGTTTAGGTGATCTTCCCTGGGATATTTGCACATATGTGCTGTGATACATATTGATACATAGGGCTCTTTTGCCACATTATACTTTGCATAAGGTACTTTACCTACTTTTTTACTTATAGGCACACTCATTGTCCCCCTGTACCTGCTTTCTAATTGTGAGCAACTATTTCATTATTGTCAGATATTTGGTTGGCTGTGTGTTACCATTAATTTTTTATAGTATACTGTTTACTTATTGCATATTTTGTTGTGGTACACCCCCCCATGTCTTACTCTGTCTCCTAGCAGGGCATACACGTATGCGGCACTAGTGTTGCCTTTCTATTATATATTACAATCTTTCTTTTTTCTTATCATATACTTCATCTGTGTAGTTTTGTACGGTTTTAATGGTTTTCAATAAATTGTCATTTTTAGCTTTGGTGTCCATTTTTCCTTTGGTTTATTATATATTTTGATGGCGGAGCATTTACTTGGAGTGCCCTCTCTATAGGTTTATTGATCCCAGTGTGGGGTCGGCCACGCGGTCGGCGATCTTCGCGCCAAAGTCGCGTTTCCTATGACGCTTTCAGCGCCTTTTCTCAGCCAATGAAGGTGGACGCAGAGTGTGGGCAGCGTGATGACATAGGTCTCGGTCCCCACCATCTTAGAGAAGGGCATGGCAGTGATTGGCTTGCTCTCTGCGGCGTCACAGGGGCTATAAAGGGGCGTGCACGCCATCTTACTGCTGCCGATCTGAGCATAGGGAGAGGTTGCTGCCGCTTCGTCAGAAGCAGGGATAGCGTTAGGCAGGGTACATTAACCCCCAAACCGCTTGTGCTGTAGCGATTTCCACTGTCCAAAACCACCTTTTGTTTGCAGGGACAGTGGAGGCTAGATTTTTCTTCATCAGCTCTGTAGCTTATTGGGCTGCCCTAGAAGGCTCCCTGATAGCTGCATTGCTGTTTGTACGCCGCTGTGCAAAACAACTGCTTTTTTAAAAGCACAAATCCTGTTGCTCCTTCCTTTCTGCACAGCTATCTTGTTTGTTTGTCCACACTTTTGTGTGCAGCAGTCCTTTTTATTGCTGCCTGCCATACTTTTCTGAGATTATTGTAGGGAGATAGTAATTGTAGTACAGTCCCTTTTTTTTTATATATATATAATTTCTGCCCCTGAAACTGTGTAGTGTAATACAGTGGGCCTGTATTTTTCTGCACTGTCCACACCTAAAAAGGGAGATTTGTATTGCCAATCAGTGCATCTGCGCCAGTCCTGTCTGTGGTATCGCTGTCAGTCATTTTCTGCCACAGAAACTATACTGTAATACAGTGGGCCAGATTTATTCACTAGTCTCCCAAAAACAAAAAAAAAAGGGAGTTTATTATTGCCAAATCTGTGCATCTGAGCCAGTCCTGTCTGTGTTATCTCTGTCAGTCATTTTCTGACATAGAAATTGTGATGTAATACAGTTGGCCTGATTTATTCACTAGTCTCCCCCCCCAAAAAAAGGAGATTTATATTGCCAATCAGTGCATCTGCGCCAGTCCTGTCTGTGGTATATCTGTCAGTCATTTTCTGCCACAGAAACTATACTGTAATACAGTGGGCCTGATTTATTCACTACTCTCCCAAAAACAAAAAAAAGGGAGATTAATTTTGCCAAATCTGTGCATCTGTGCCAGTCCTGTCTGTGGTATCTCAGTCTGTCATTTTCTGCCACAGAAACTATACTGTAATACAGTGGGCCTGATTTATTCACTATTTTCCACACAAAAAAAGGGAGATTAATATTGCCAAATCTGTGCATCTGTGCAAGGCCTGTCTGTGGTATCTCAGTCTGTCATTTTCTGCCACAGAAACTATACTGTAATACAGTGGGCCTGATTTATTCACTACTCTCTCTCAAAAAAAAGGAGATTAATATTGCCAAATCTGTGCATCTGTGCCAGTCCTGTCTGTGGTATCTCTGTCAGTCATTTTCTGCCACAGAAACTATACTGTAATACAGTGGGCCTGATTTATTCACTATTTTCCACACAAAAAAAGGGAGATTAATATTGCCAAATCTGTGCATCTGTGCAAGGCCTGTCTGTGACATCTCAGTCTGTCATTTTCTGCCACAGAAACTATACTGTAATACAGTGGGCCTGATTTATTCACTACTCTCTCTCTCAAAAAAAAGGGAGATTAATATTGCCAAATCTGTGCATCTTTGCCAGTACTGTCTGTGGTATCTCTGTCAGTCATTTTCTGCCACAGAAACTATACTGTAATACAGTGGGCCTGATTTTTTCACTATTTCCCCCCCCCAAAAAAAAAGGGAGATTAATATTGCCAAATCTGTGCATCAGTGCCAGTCCTGTCTGTGGTATCTCTGTCAGTCATTTTCTGCCACAGAAACTATACTGTAATACAGTGGGCCTGATTTTTTCACTATTTCCCCCCCAAAAAAAAGGGAGATTAATATTGCCAAATCTGTGCATCTGTGCCAGTCCTGTCTGTGGTATCTCTGTCAGTCATTTTCTGCCACAGAAACTATACTGTAATACAGTGGGCCTGATTTATTCACCAGTCTCCCAAAAACAAACAAAAAGGGAGATTAATATTGCCAACTCTGTGCATCTGTACTAGTCCTGTCTGTGGTATCAGTCTGTCATTTTCTGCCACAGAAACTATATTGCAATACAGTGGGCCTGATTTATTCACCAGTTTCCCAAAAACAAACAAAAAGGGAGTTTATTATTGCCAAATCTGTGCATCTGTGCAAGGCCTGTCTGTGGTATCTCAGTCTGTCATTTTCTGCCACAGAAACTATACTGTAATACAGTGGGCCTGATTTATTCACTACTCTCTCTAAAAAAAAAAGGGAGATTAATATTGCCAAATCTGTGCATCTGTGCCAGTCCTGTCTGTGGTATCTCTGTCAGTCATTTTCTGCCACAGAAACTATACTGTAATACAGTGGGCCTGATTTATTCACTACTCTCCCAAAAAAAATAAAAATGGTAGATTAATATTGCCAAATCTGTGCATCTGTGCCAGTCCTGTCTGTGGTATCTCAGTCTGTCATTTTCTGCCACAAAAACTATACTGTAATACAGTGGGCCTGATTTATTCACTACTCTCCCAAAAAAAATAAAAATGGTAGATTAATATTGCCAAATCTGTGCATCTGTGCCAGTCCTGTCTGTGGTATCTCAGTCTGTCATTTTCTGCCACAGAAACTATACTGTAATACAGTGGGCCAGATTTATTCAGCACTCACCCACACATAAAAAGGGAGATTTATATTCACAAGAAGTTAACATACACCTTCTACCTTGTTTTTCAGTACCATATAACAGTTGTTAGTTTGGATACATTTTTCCAAGAATGAGGAAGGCTGGTGGAAGAGGTCGTGGCCGTGGGCGGTCATTGCCATCTGGTAATGCTGATGGTGGTGGTGGTGGTGGTGCTGGTGGAGCATCGGGTGGTAGAGGGAAAATCAAAATAGCACCCAAGTCTCGAGTTGTTGAGCCAGCGTCATCGTACGGCTACACAAGGCCTCGAACGCTACCTTTTCTGGGAGTAGGAAAACTGCTGTTAAAGCCGGAGCAGCAGGGAAAAGTTTTGGCTTTCCTTGCTGACTCTGCCTCTAGCTCTTTCGCCTCCTCTTCGGATAGTTCAAAATTGAAAAGTAGCCAGTCGTCGGTGGATGCTCCCAGTCAGGAACAAGTTGATTCCTTGTGTCCTTCCCCCAAAACAACAGTGAAGGATGCGTCAGGCGACACAACAGGTTACTCCATGGAGCTCTTTACACATACCGTGCCTGGGTTAGAAAGGGAAATAGTTAACAGCCCACTAGAATATGATTCGGACATGGAGTGCACTGATGCACAGCCACAGCTAGATTGTCATGCTGTTCCATTGACTCACATCACTACATTGCCCTCGCAGTGTACTGAGCCAGAAACTGACCCTGATGAGACGATGGTGCCCATTCCCGAACGTTATAGCACCTTACACGGTGACACAGAGATAGCTGAACATGAGATTGAAGAGGAGGTGATAGATGACCCAGTTGTTGACCCAGATTGGCAGCCATTGGGGAAGAGGGTGCCGCTGGCAGTAGCTCAGAAGCGGAGGAGGAGGATCGGCAGCAGCCATCTACATCACATTTGCTTTCATCTGGCAGGCCCGTCTCTGGCCAAAAAAGTTTGGCAAAACCAAAACCAGTTTTAGGACAGCGTGGCCATCTGGTGAAAGTAACACAGAGTGCAATGCCTGAAAAGGTATTCCATAGTAGGAAGAGTGTAGTGTGGCAATTTTTTGCCCAAGATCCGAATGATGAGTGCAAAGTTATCTGTAAGAAATGCTCAAAAGCATTTAGCATAGGGAAGAATCCCCACAATTTAAATACAACGTGCATGCTCAGACATGTAACCAGCATGCACTTGCAAGCCTGGAATAACTCCCAAACATCCCCTACCGTTGGTGCACCTGCTCAGAATCCAGGTAGTCAGCAACGCTACATCACTTCCCCCACTGTAAGCCCACCGGTTAGAACAACAACAGCAGCAAATGTGGAGGTGTCGTCGCTAGGGCAATGCAGTCAGGGAATCACAAGTTTATTGGTAGGAAACACAGCATGTAGGCCTACATCGAGAATACCATCACCAACCCTCTCTCAATCCGCCATGTCCACCACCACCACCACCGCAAGTCCCACTATATGCACCTCGCCAGTACAGCTCACCCTCCAAGAGACTCTCATTAGGAAAAGAAAGTACTCACCCTCTCATCCGCGTACATAGGGTTTGAACGCCCACATTGCTAGACTTATATAGTTAGAGATGATGCCCTACCGGTTGGTTGAAAGCGAAGCTTTCAAAGCCTTGATGGCCTACACAGTACCACGCTATGAGCTACCCAGTCGACACTTCTTTTCGAGAAAAGCCATCCCAGCCCTCCACCAGCATGTCAAAGACTGCATTCTCCATGCAATCAGTCAGTAGAAAGGTGCACCTCACAACTGATGCATGGACCAGTAGGCATGGTCAGGGACGTTACGTGTCCATCACAGCACACTGGGTTAAAGTGGTGGATGCAGGGTCCACAGGGGACAGCCACAGTGGGACAGTTCTGCCTCACCCACGGTCTAGGAAACAGTTGGCTGTAGGCGTTCGCCACTCCTCCTCCTTGGAAATGAAGTGCTTGGGCGACAACAGACACACCGCGGAAGTTCTGGCCGAGTTCTTGCAGCAAGAAACTCAGTCATGGCTGGGCAGTGTACATCTTGAGGCAGGCAAGGTAGTCAGTGATAACGGGAGGAATTTTATGGCTGCCATAGCCCTTTCAGAAATGAAACACATACCTTGCCTGGCTCACACCTTGAACCTGGTGGTGCAGTGCTTCCTGAAAAGTTATCCGGGGTTGCCAGCCCTGCTCCTCAAGGTGCTCTCACATCCGCCGTTCGCCTGTACACTCCAGCCATATGCAGAACCATCAGCGATCGTTGAAGCTTCTCCAGCACCACCTAATAATCGACGTTGCAACAAGGTGGAACTCTACACTGAACATGCTTCAGAGGCTGTGCGAACAGAGGCGTGCTGTCATGTATTTGTGGGAGGATACACATACACAGGCAGGCAGTTGGATGGCAGACATGGAGTTGTCGAAGCTACAAGACTTGTGTCAAGTCCTTCAGTGTTTTGAGGAATGCACATGGCTGGTCAGTGCGGACAACGCCATCATAAGCATGAGCATCCCACTAATGCGTCTGCTGATGCAAAGTTTGACGCACATTAAGGAGCAGGCGTCTGCAGCCAAGGAGGAGGGAAGCCTTGATGACAGTCAGCCATTGTCTGCTCAGGGAAGTCTCGGGGATGAGGTTGCGGGCGAAGAGGAGGAGGAGGAAGATGGGGATGATTATTTATGGGAGGAGGAAGCTTCTCAGGGGGGAATAGAAACTGTTGGTGGTGCAAGGTCAGGTACAGGTTTTTTGCGGGAGACAAGTGATGTGGATTTGGCAGAAAGTGCTCCTCAACCCAGCACAAGCATTGATTTGACACCTGGAACATTGGCCCACATGGCTGATTATGCCTTGCGTATCCTAAAAATGGACCCCCGCATTATCAAAATGATGACCGATGACGATTACTGGTTGGCCTGCCTCCTGGATCCACGCTATAAAGGGAAATTGCAAAATATCATGCCACATGAGAACCTTGAGCAAATATTGGCTACCAAACAAGCAACTCTTGTAGACCGTTTGGTTCAGGCATTCCCAGCACACCACGGCAGTGATGGTTCTCACACGAGCTGCAGGGGGCAACATGCAAGAGGTGTTAGAGGGGCACAAATCAGAAGTGGTGTTGGACAGAGGGGATTTATGACCAGGTTGTGGAGTGATTTCGCAATGACCGCAGACACGACAGGTACTGCTGCATCGATTCAAAGTGACAGGAGACAACATTTGTCCAGTATGGTTACTAACTATTTTTCCTCCCTTATCGATGTTCTCCCTCACACGTCATTCACCTTTGATTACTGGGCATCTAAAATAGACACCTGGCCTGAATTGGCAGAATATGTATTACAGGAGCTCGCTTGCCCAGCTGCTAGTGTGCTATCAGAAAGAGTATTCAGTGCTGCTGGTTCAATATTGACAGAAAAAAGGACTCGTCTGGCTATCCAAAATGTTGATGATCTAACCTTCAATAAAATGAACCAATCATGGATTTCTAATTATTTTGCCCCACCTTCCCCTGCTGACACATAGCTTTCCTGTAAAAAGGTTTCGCTTTTGGACTCCTCTTAGTGACTCATCCAATTCCTCCATTTGCAGCTGCAGTATGTCCATCATAGGCCATTTTAACACCTCTCTAAATGGCCTGACTCCACCCATGGGGCCGTGGTCACCACTTTGCGCAAGCACCCGTGCGAGTGCCGTTTGCATGGACAGGTGGGTGTGCCCACTTTTGGGCGACGGCACTGGCACAGGGTCCCTCATAGTACAATGACGTATCTCTGGCGGTGGTGGTGCACACCCAACATCAGACACCCCGTCGTAACATGAGGGGCCCTGGGCCACTACCGCCACCCACGAGAGAGTGTTCCCCCCCCAGCTCAAACAGTGCTCTACCACTTGCAAAATTACCTCTCACTGCTCCACCACTGTTTAGTCTGTGCTGTTAAATCCTTCAATTGGAACTGCCAATACCAATTTGTTGACATAATTGTTGCTAGTAAAAATATTCAGGGGCCCTGTCCTACATTTACACCAGTTAATACTTTGCGCCAAGTACCACTGTCTGCAAGTCAGCAGAGGAGCCCACCCCTGTACCTAGGTATGCCACCTGTTCATTTGTGAAATTTTTTTTTTGAAAGACATTAACCTCACTTTATTATTTTGGCCTACTAACTGTGTCAGACACTCCTTACAGTTGTCCTCCACTGAACAAAGCTAGGCCGCCTACGTACTCCTGTAACCTATTTTTAACTGCATTTTGCCAATTCCTTTTTTTGGCCCTACTAACTGTTTCTGCCCCTCGGTGCAATCGTCCTCCACTGAGGATGGATGCTCAGGATGCTGGATGCTGGATGGATGCTGCCTGTGTACCCCTGTAACCTATTTAAAACTGCCTAGAGCCTTCTTTTTTTATTTTAGGCCTAGTAAGTCTGTCTGCGGTCCTTCCTTGCAATCGTCCTCCGCTGACCACACCAATGCTGCCTGTGTACCCCTGTAACCTATTTAACCTGCATAGAGCCTACTTTTTTATTTTAGGCCTAGGAAGTCTGTCTGCGGTCCCTCCTTGCAATTGTCCTCCGCTGACCACACCAATGCTGCCTGTGTACTCCTGTAGCCCATTTAAAACTGCATAGAGCCTGCTTTTTTATTTTAGGCCTAGGAAGTCTGTCTGCGGTCCCTCCTTGCAATCGTCCTCCGATGACCACACCAATGCTGCCTGTGTATCCCTGTAACCAATTTAAAACTGCATAGAGCCAACTTTGTTATTTAACACATACTACCTTGTCTGTCTGCGCCACTCAGTACCGCTGTCCTCCACTAAAAAAGCTGAGCTTCAATCTTCAGGCTTTCGGCCTGTATTTAGAGTTTTAAACTGCATTTGGCCTACTAGTTTTCTCCTGTTTGGTTTTCCTGAGCTTCAATCTTCAGGCTTTCGGCCTACATTTTAAATATTAAACTGCATTTGTGCTACTAGTTTGGGTGGGCCTAGTAACGGTGTCTGCCGCACCTTGGTGTTGTCCTGTGTTGGTTTTCCTGAGCTTCAGTCTTCAGGCTTTCGGCCTACATTTTAAATATTAAACTGCATTTGGCCTACTACTTTGGTTGGGCCTAGTAACGGTGTCGGCCGCTCTTGGGTTTTCTCCTGTTTGGTTTTCCTGAGCTTCAATCTTCAGGCTTTCGGCCTACATTTTAAATATTAAACTGCATTTGCGCTACTAGTTTGGGTGGGCCTAGTAACGCTGTCTGCCGCACCTTGGTGTTGTCCTGTGTTGGTTTTCCTAAGCTTCAAGCTTCAGGCTTTTGGCCTGTATTTAGAATTTTAAACTGCATTTGGCCTATTAGTTTGGGTGGGCCTAGTAACGGTGTCTGCCGCTCCTGGGTTTTCTCCTGTCTGGTTTTCCTGAGCTTCAATGTTCAGGCTTTTGGCCTACATTTTAAATATTAAACTGCATTTGGGCTTCTAGTTTGGGTGGGCCTAGTAACGGTGTCTGCCGCACCTTGGTGTTGTCCTGTGTTGGTTTTCCGGAGCTTCAATCTTCAGGCTTTCGGCCTACATTTTAAATGTTAAACTGCATTTGGCCTACTACTTTGGTTGGGCCTAGTAACGGTGTCGGCCGCTCTTGGGTTTTCTCCTGTTTGGTTTTCCTGAGCTTCAATCTTCAGGCTTTCGGCCTACATTTTAAATATTAAACTGCATTTGGGCTACTAGTTTGGGTGGGCCTAGCAACGGTGTCTGCCGCACCTTGGTGTTGTCCTGTGTTGGTTTTCCTGAGCTTTAATCTTCAGACTTTCGGCCTACATTTTAAATATTAAACTGCATTTGGCCTACTACTTTGGTTGGGCCTAGTAACGGTGTCGGCCGCTCTTGGGTTTTCTCCTGTTTGGTTTTCCTGAGCTTCAATCTTCAGGCTTTCGACCTACATTTTAAATATTAAACTGCATTTGGCCTACTCGTTTGGTTGGGCCCTAGTAACGGTGTCTGCTGCCCCTTGCTTGTCTCCTCCACTGAATAAAGCTGAGCTTCAATCTTCAGGATTTCAGCCTCGCTCAGATATTAAACTGCATTTGGACTACTTGTTTGGTTGGACCCTAGTAATGATGTCTGCTGCCCCTCGCTTGTCTCCTCCACTGAATAAAGCTGAGCTTCAATCTTCAGGCTTTCGGCCTAGATCAGATATGAAACTGCATTTGGCCTACTTGTTTGGTTGGGCCTACTAACGGTGTCTGCCGCTGCTTGTTGTTCTCCTCCACTGAACAAAGCAGTGCCGCCTGTTTACTCCTGTTACCAATTTTGAACTGCATTTGGCCCACTTTATTACTTGGGCCTACTAACTGTGCCTGCCCCTCATTACAGTTGTCCTCCACTGAACAAAGCAATGCCGCCTGTTTAGTCCTGTTACCACATTTGAATTGCATTTAGCCTACTTTATTATTTGGGCCTACTAACTGTGTTTCCTTCTCATCCTGCCCATTGCCCAGCCACTGCTAGATGAGTCTGCTGGTACATTGACCCAGACCACTACATTCTCCTTGCACTCTACACAGCCAGAATCTGACCCTGCTGAAAGTCAGGTTCCCCTTCCCGCATCCTATACTTACACGGTGACAAAGAGGAAGGTTCAGATGAAAGTGCAGGTTCCTTCATCAGGTAGGGGGGGCATACTCGTTGGCAACGTCACTGGCACAGGGCCCCTCAGAGTACGCAAAAGTGTCGCTGCCGGTGGGAGGCGCCCCCGCTGTGCAAACACACCGCCATACTTTGAGGGGCCCTGTGCCAGTGCCAATGCGAATCAGTGGGCCCCCCTGCTTGATCAGGATCACAGCACTTGCAAAGTTGAAATAATTACCTCTCCCTGCTCCACCGCCGTGACGTAGTCTGCGTTTCTTGGGCCCACGAAAAACTTGAGCCAGCCCTACCCCCCCACAATTTTAGCCAAATGACCCCCAATTTTCAATGCCTAGCTATTATTATAAGGTAAATTAAGATTGACAAGCTTAAGTGACAAGAATTGATGTTTTTGACATTAAAATGGGCACTGTAGGTGTTTTCCTGTCCTCCACTCACTACCGACTTTGATTCCCCATTGACTTACATTGGGTTTCCTGTTTCGGTCGATCCCCGACTTTGCGCGATAATCGGACGATTTCACTCGACTCGACTTTTGACAAAGTCGGGTTTCGCGAAACCCGACTCGATCCTTAAAAAGCAAAAGTCGCTCAACCCTAGTTATTACCTCATAAATGGACACTGGTCAGAATTGCAAAAAATGGCCAGGTCATTAAGGTCAAAATAGGCTGGGTCATGAAGGGGTTAAAAAGATGTACCAGATGTACTTTAAGTGTCCACTTGGTGATCAAGACAAAAGCTGGGCTCCTCATGTGATATTCTCAAGTTGTCAAATGGTCTTCGTGACTGGTTGAATATGAGGAAAGTGGCTATGCCATCTGCAGTTCCCATGATTTGCAAAAAACCCAAAAATCATAGTGACGACTGCTATTTTTGTTTTGTCAAACTGAAGGGCTTTTCTACAAAGAAAAAGCATAAGATTAATTACCCTTAACTTGAATCTGCAAATAGGCCAGTTTCACATGATGGTACTTTGCCAGTTCCTGTACCACCGTTGTCTGGATTGGATGAAAATGAAGTAGAATCTGAAGACTATGGTGCTACTGGTGAAGGCATGGAGGCCTCAAATCAAGATGAGTATGTATCTGATGGAGCACCAAAGCAGCCAGAACGCTTTACTCAACATGACTTAAATTATCTCATCAGAGACCTTTCATTGTCAAAAGATAAAGCTGAACTTCTTGCATCTAGGTTGAAATAGAAGAATCTGCTTCATGATCATGTCAAAGTATGTTATTACCGAAACAGAAGTAACACTTTAACACAATTTTTCACAGTTGATGGACCAATGGTGTACTGTAAGAATGTAAATGGCCTCTTTGAACAACTGAATCAAGAGTATTTTGTTGCAGATTGGCTATTGTTTATTGACTCATCCCAGAGAAGTTTGAAAGCAGTGTTGCTTTACAATGGAAATATGAAACCATCAATCCCTATTGCTCACTCATGTTATCGAAAGGAAAATTATGAAAATCTGTCAGTTGTTTTGGAGGTTATACAATATAAGCATCAATAAGTTTTTATTTTGCATGTGAAATTATTTTGGTTCAATAAAAATTGCTTTCTAAGGTGAAGCATTTTTTTCTGCTATGTAGATTACTGTTTCGTTAATGTCACCAGTATATTTCCTATATCTTATAATAATGATGCTGCGCCATGGAAGCTATACATGCTACAGAAAAACTATATACATTTTTTAAATCAGGACAAAAATATAATTCAGAAAAGTACAAAGTCACCTGCAATGATTACAAAAAATATTTTTTTGCTGACCTGTTTTGTCAGTTATTTTAACCCCTTAATCCCATATGATGTACTATCCCATTAAGGTAACCTGGGACTTAACTCCCAGTGACGGGATAGTACGACATATGCGATCGGCCGTGCTCACGGGGGGAGCGCGGCCGATCACAGCCGGGTGTCAGCAGACTATCGCAGCTGACATCCGGCACTATGTGCCAGGAGCGGTCACGGACTGCCCCCGGCACATTAACCCCCGGCACACTGCGATCAAACATGATCGCAGTGTTTTGGCGGTACAGGGAAGCATCGCGCAGGGAGGGGGCTCCCTGCGTGCTTCCCTGAGACGATCGGTTCAAGGCAATGTGCTCACTTTGTACCGAGCGTCTCCTCCCGGATCCAAAATGGCCGCGGGGCTACTTCCGGGTCCTGCAGGGAGGTGGCTTACCAAGTGCCTGCTCAGAGCAGGCGCTGGTAAGCCAGGAGTGCACAGCAAAGTGTCAGATCAGCGATCTGTCACTATACAGTGATGTCCCCCCTGGGACAAAGTAAAAAAGTAAAAAAAAATATTTTTAAATGTGTAAAAAAAATTATAATTCTTAAATAAAGAAAAAAAATATTGTTCCCATAAATACATTTCTTTATCTAAATAAAAAAAACAATAAAAGTACACATATTTAGTATTGCCTTGTCCGTAACGACCCGACCTATAAAACTGTCCCACTAGTTAACCCCTTCAGTGAACACCGTAAAAAAACGAGGCAAAAAACGCTTTATTATCATACCGCCGGACAAAAAGTGGAATAACACGCGATCAATAAGACAGATATAAACATCCATGGTTCCACTTAAAACGTCATCTGGTCCCACAAAAAACGAGCCACCATACAGCGTCATCAGCGAAAAAGTAAAAAAGTTATAGTTCTCAGAATAAAGCAATGCAAAAATAATTATTTTTTTTATCAAATAGTTTTTATCGTATAAAAGAGCCAAAACATAAAAAAATTATGTAAATGAGGTATCGCTGTAATCGTACTGACCCAAAGAATAAAACTGCTTTATTCATTTTACCAAACGTGGAACGGTATTAAGGCCCCCCCCCCCCCAAAAGAAATTCATGAATAGCTGGTTTTCGGTCATTCTGCCTCACACAAATCGGAATAAAAAGCGATCAAAAAATGTCACGTGCCCAAAAATGGTACCAATAAAAACGTCAACTCGTCCCGCAAAAAACAAGACCTCATATGACACTGGTTACCAAAATATGGAAAAATTATAGGTCTCAAAATGTGGTAATGCAAAAAATATTTTTTGCAATAAAAAGTGTTTTTTAGTGTGTGACAGCTGCCAATCATAAAAATCCGCTAAAAAACCCGCTATAGAAGTAAATCAAACCCCCTTCATCACCACCTTAGTTAGGGAAACATAATTTTTTTTTTTAAATGTATTTATTTCCATTTTCCCATTAGGGCTAGGGTTAGGGCTAGGGTTAGAGCTAGGGTTAGGGTTAGGGTTAGGGCTAGGGTTAGGGTTAAAGCTAGGGTTAGGGCTAGGGTTAGGGTTAGGGCTAGGGTTAGGGCTAGGGTTAGGGTTAGGGCTAGGGTTAGGGTTGGGGCTAAAGTTAGGGTTAGGGTTGGGGATAAAGTTAGGGTTGGGGCTAAAGTTAGGGTTGGGGCTAAAGTTAAGGCCCCGTCACACACAGCGACGCTGCAGCGATACAGACAACGATGCTGATCGCTGCACCGTCGCTGTTTTGTCGCTGTGTGGTCGCTGGGGAGCTGTCACATAGACCGCTCTGCAGCGACCAACGATGCCGAGGTCCCCGGGTAACCACGGTAAACATCGGGTTGCTAAGCGCAGGGCCGCGCTTAGTAACCCGATGTTTACCCTGGTTACCAGTGTAAAATGTAAAAAAACAAACAGTACATACTTACCTTCGCGTCCCCCGGCGTCTGCTTCCTGCACTGACTGAGCGCCGGCCCTAACAGCAGAGCGGTGACGTCACCGCTGTGCTGTACTTTCACTTTCCGGCCGGCAGCCAGTCAGTGCGGGAAGCGGACGGCAAGGGACCTGATGGACACCGGAATGTGAGTATGTACGTTTTTTTTTTTTTTACATTTACGATGGTAACCAGGGTAAACATCGGGTTACTAAGCGCGGCCCTGCGCTTAGTAACCCGATGTTTACCCTGGTTACCAGTGAAGACATCGCTGAATCCGTGTCACACACACCGATTCAGCGATGTCAGCGGGACCTAAACAACCAAAAAAAGGTCCAGGCCATTCCGACACGACCAGCGATCTCACAGCAGGGGCCTGGTCGCTGGTACGTGTCAAACATAGCGAGATCGCTACTAAGGTCGCTGTTGCGTCACAAAACTTGTGACTCAGCAGCGATCTCGCTAGCGATCTCGCTATGTGAGACGGGGCCTTTAGGGTTAGGGTTTGGATTACATTTACGGTTGGGATTAGGGTTAGGGGTGTGTCAGGGTTAGGGGGTGTGGTTAGGGTTATGGTTGGGATTAGGGTTAGGGGTGTGTTTGGGATAGGGTTTCAGTTAGAATTGGGGATTTCCACTGTTTAGGCACATCAGGGCTCTTGAAGCGCGACATGGCGTCCAATCTCAATTCCAGCCAATTCTGTGTTGAAAAAGGAAAACAGTGCTCCTTCCCTTCCGAGCTCTCCCCAAAACAGGGGTTTACCTCAACATATGGGGTATCACCATACTCAGGACAAATTGGACAACAACAATTGGGGTCCAATTTCTCTTGTGACCCTTGGGAAAATAAAAATTTGGGGGGCTAAAAAAAAACATTTTTGCGGGGAAAAAAAAAAATGTTATTTTCACGACTCTGCGTTATAAACTGTAGAGAAACACTTGGGGGTTCAAAGTTCTCACAACACATCTAGATAAGTTCCTTGGGGGGTCTAGTTTCCAATATGGGGTCAATTGTGGGGGATTTCTACTGTTTAGGTGCATCAGGGGCTCTGCAAATGCAACGTGACGCCTGCAGACTAATCCATCTAAGTCTGCATTCCAAATGGCGCTGCTTCCCTTCCGAGCTCTGCCATGCGCCCAAACGGTGGTTCCCCCCATATATGGGGTATCAGCGTACTCAGGTGTTATGATCCGGTGATCTTGGAGCCGCATGAGAGACTTTCTCAGGAGTAGGTGGTACCTGTACTGACCGCAAACCCTAAACTAACACCGCAACTAGAAGTAGCTGTGGGTTGTACCTAACACGTCCTAGACACCTCGACACAGCCGGAGGACTAAATACCCCTATAGATGGAAATGGGAATTCTATCTTGCCTCAGAGCAGAACCCCAAAGGATAGGCAGCCCCCCACAAATATTGACTGTGAGTATAAGAGGAAAGACACACGCAGGCAGAAAAACAGGATTTAGCAAAAGATGCACTTCTAGCTAAATAGAAAAGGATAGGACAGAATACTAAGCGGTCAGTATTAAAATCCTAAAAATATCCACAGAATATAATACAAATATTCTACATCTAACTAAAGACATAGAAAGTATATCTGCAACTCCTGAGAATCCAGCATGACTGAAAAATCCAAACAAAGTCTAAGCTGGACAAAAACACAATGAATTGCACTGAATTGCAAAGCACACTGCAAGTGTGCACAGAGACAAAAAACCAGACACTTATCTTTAGCTGAATTGGCAGCAGGGCATGAGGAACCAGAGAGAGATGCAATCCCTCCAAGAGCAATGGACAACTGGCAAGGACTCATGGATCCTGCACACCTAAATACCTAGTAAAGCTGCAATCAGCAGAAACATCTGCCCTGGATTACAACCCCAAGACAACTGCACTACCACCAACAACTACCGGAGGGAGCCTAAGAGCAGAATTCACGACAGTACCCCCCCTTGAATAGGGGTCACCGAACCCTCACCAGAGCCCCCAAGCCGATCAGGACGAGCCAGATGAAAGGCACGGACCAAATCAGCAGCATGGACATCAGAGGCAAAAACCCAAGAATTATCCTCCTGACCTTTTGACAAGGTACTGAAGCCTCCGCCTCGAAAAGCGAGAATCCAAAATCTTCTCAACCACATACTCCAACTCCCCATCAACCAACACAGGAGCAGGAGGATCAACAGAGGGAACAATGGGCACCACATATCTCTGCAATAAAGATCTATGGAAAACATTATGGATGGCAAAAGTGGCCGGAAGGGCCAAACGAAAAGACACCGGATTGATAATCTCCGAAATCCTATAAGGACCAATAAACCGAGGCTTAAACTTAGGGGAAGAAACCTTCATAGGAACATGATGGGAAGACAACCAGACCAAATCCCCAACCCGAAGCCGGGAACCAACACACCGACGACGGTTAGCAAAACGCTGAGCCTCCTCCTGAGACAACACCAAATTGTCCACCACATGAGCCCAAATCTGCTGCAACCTATCAACCACAGAATCCACACCAGGACAATCAGAAGGTTCAACTTGCCCCGAAGAAAAACGAGGATGAAAACCAAAATTACAAAAGAAGGGCAAAACCAAGGTAGCCGAACTAGCCCGATTATTAAGGGCAAACTCGGCCAATAGCAAGAAAGCCACCCAATCATCCTGATCAGCAGACACAAAGCATCTCAAATAAGTTTCCAAAGTCTGATTAGTTCGCTCGGTCTGGCCATTTGTCTGAGGATGAAATGCGGAAGAAAAAGACAAATCAATGCCCAGCCTAGCACAAAAGGCCCGCCAAAACCTAGAAACAAACTGGGAACCTCTGTCGGACACAACATTCTCCGGAATACCATGCAAACGAACCACATGCTGAAAAAGCAACGGAACCAAATCAGAAGAGGAAGGCAATTTAGGCAAAGGCACGAAATGAACCATCTTAGAAAACTGGTCATAAACCACTCAGATAACCGACATCCTCTGGGAAACCGGAAGATCCGAAATAAAATCCATAGAAATATGCGTCCAGGGCCTCTCAGGGACCGGCAAAGGCAAAAGCAACCCACTAGCACGGGAACAACAAGGCTTGGCCCGCGCACAAGTCCCACAGGACTGCACAAAAGAACGCACATCACGCGACAAAGAAGGCCACCAAAAGGACCTACCAACCAAATCTCTGGTACCAAAAATACCAGGAAGGCCAGCCAACACAGAACAATGAACCTCAGAAATCACTCCACTAGTCCATCTATCAGGAACAAACAGTTTCCCCACTGGACAGCGGTCTGGTTTGTCAGCCTGAAATTCCTGCAGAACCCGTCGCAAATCAGGGGAAATGGCAGAAAGGACCACCCCTTCCTTCAGAATGACGACCGGCTCAAATACCTCAGGAGAATCAGGCAAAAAACTCCTAGAGAGGGCATCAGCCTTAATATTCTTAGAACCCGGAAGATACGATACCACGAAATCAAAACGGGAGAAAAACAGGGACCATCGAGCCTGTCTAGGATTCAGCCGTTTGGCAGATTCGAGGTAAATCAGATTTTTATGATCGGTCAAGACCACAATACGGTGCTTGGCTCCCTCAAGCCAATGTCGCCATTCCTCAAACGCCCACTTCATAGCCAACAACTCCCGATTGCCGACATCATAATTGCGTTCAGCAGGCGAAAACTTACGGGAAAAGAAGGCACACGGTTTCATCAAGGAACCATCAGAATTCCTCTGAGACAAAACGGCCCCTGCCCCAATCTCAGAAGCGTCAACCTCAACCTGAAACGGAAGAGAAACATCTGGCTGACGCAACACCGGGGCAGAAGTAAATCGGCGTTTAAGCTCCTGAAAGGCAGAGACAGCCACAGAGGACCAATTCGTTACATCAGCGCCTTTCTTCGTCAAATCGGTCAGGGGTTTAACCACACTGGAGAAGTTAGCAATGAAACGGCGATAAAAATTAGCAAAGCCCAAAAATTTCTGAAGGCTCTTCACGGATGTGGGCTGAATCCAATCATGAATGGCCTGAACCTTAACTGGATCCATCTCTATAGATGAGGGAGAAAAAATGAAGCCCAAAAAAGAAACCTTCTGAACTCCAAAGAGACACTTAGACCCCTTCACAAACAAAGCATTATCATGAAGGATCTGAAATACCATCCTGACCTGTTTCACATGAGACTCCCAATCATCGGAAAAAATTAAGATGTCATCCAAATATACAATCATGAATTTATCAAGATAATTCCAGAAGATATCATGCATGAAGGACTGAAAAACAGATGGAGCATTAGAGAGCCCGAATGGCATCACAAGGTATTCAAAATGGCCTTTGGGCGTATTAAATGCAGTTTTCCATTCGTCACCCTGATTAATACGAACAAGATTATATGCCCCCCGAAGGTCAATTTTAGTAAACCAACTAGCCCCCTTAATCCTGGCAAACAAATCGGAAAGCAAAGGTAAAGGGTATTGAAACTTGACCGTGATCTTATTCAAGAGGCGATAATCAATACAGGGTCTCAAGGAGCCATCCTTCTTCCGCTCCCAACAGTGAAGACGATGGCTGAATATGCCCTTTCTCCAAAGACTCCTTAACATAACTCTGCATAGCCGTATGTTCAGGCACAGACAGGTTGAAAAGTCGGCCCTTAGGAAACTTACAGCCTGGAATCAAGTCAATAGCACAATCACAGTCCCTATGCGGTGGAAGGGAACTGGACTTGGGCTCATCGAATACATCCTGAAAATCAGACAAAAACTCTGGAACTTCAGAAGAGGAGGAAGAGGAGATTGACATCCCAGGAACATCATTATGAACCCCCTGACAACCCCAACTAGTCACAGACATAGACTTCGAATCCAACACAGGATTATGTATCTGCAACCATGGAAAACCCAGCACAATAGCATCATGCAAATTATGCAACACCAGAAAACGACAATCTTCCTGATGGGCTGGCGCCATGCACATGGTCACCTGTGTCCAAAACTGGGGTTTATTTTTAGCCAAAGGTGTAGCATCAATGCCCCTTAAAGGAATAGGGTTCTGCAAAGACTGCAAGGGGAAACCACAACGCCTGGCAAATTCAAAGTCCATTAAGTTCAAAGCGGCGCCTGAATCCACAAACGCCATGACAGAAAATGACGACAATGAGCAGATCAAGGTCACAGATAACAGAAATTTAGGTTGTACGGTTCCGATGGTAACTGAACTAGCGATTCTCTTTGTACGCTTTGGGCAGACTGAAATGACATGAGAAGCATCGCCACAATAAAAACACAACCTATTCTGACGTCTGAATCCTTGTCGTTCCGTTCTAGACAGAATCCTATCACACTGCATAGGCTCAGGCATCTGCTCTGAGGACAACGCCACAGTGCGCACAGTTCTGCGCTCCCGCAAGCGCCGATCAATCTGAATGGCCAGAGACATAGAATCACTCAGACCAACAGGCGTGGGAAACCCCACCATAACAACTTTAACAGATTCAGAAAGACCCTTTCTGAAAATTGCCGCCAAAGCATCCTCATTCCATTTAGTCAGCACAGACCATTTTCTAAATTTCTGACAATATAATTCTGCCGCTTCTTGACCCTGAGACAGGGCCAACAAGGTCTTCTCTGCTTGATCAACAGAATTTGGTTCATCATATAATAATCCTAGAGCCTGAAAAAAGGCATCTACATTAAACAAGGCCGGATTCCCAGATTCCAGGGAAAATGCCCAATCCTGAAGGTCGCCACGCAGCAGGGAGATGACAATTTTAACCTGCTGAATGGGATCACCAGAGGAACGAAGCTTCAGAGCAAAAAACAGTTTACAGTTGTTTTTAAAACTCAAAAATTTGGACCTGTCCCCAAAAAACAAATCAGGAGTAGGAATCCTAGGCTCTAAAAGCGGAGTCTGAACAATATAATCAGAAATGCCCTGTACCCTAGCAGCAAGCTGGTCTACACGAGAAACTAATCCCTGAACATCCATGCTAGCACAAGACTCCTCAGTCACCCAGAGGAAAAGAGGGAAGAAAAGACAAAGCAGGCTACACAAAAAAAAAAAGGCTCTTTCTTCCCTTCTTCTGAGATGCATTTAACTCATTGTTGGCCAGTTGTACTGTTATGATCCGGTGACCTTGGAGCCGCATGAGAGACTTTCTCAGGAGTAGGTGGTACCTGTACTGACCGCAAACCCTAAACTAACACCGCAACTAGAAGTAGCTGTGGGTTGTACCTAACACGTCCTAGACACCTCGACACAGCCGGAGGACTAAATACCCCTATAGATGGAAATGGGAATTCTATCTTGCCTCAGAGCAGAACCCCAAGGGATAGGCAGCCCCCCACAAATATTGACTGTGAGTATAAGAGGAAACACACACGCAGGCAGAAAAACAGGATTTAGCAAAAGAGGCACTTCTAGCTAAATAGAAAAGGATAGGACAGAATACTAAGCGGTCAGTATTAAAATCCTAAAAATATTCACAGCAGATAATACAAATATTCTACATCTAACTAAAGACATAGAAAGTATATCTGCATCTCCTGAGAATCCAGCATGACTGAAAAATCCAAACAAAGTCTAAGCTGGACAAAAACACAATGAATTGCACTGAATTGCAAAGCCAGTGTGCACAGAGACAAAAAACCAGACACTTATCTTTAGCTGAATTGGCAGCAGGGCATGATGAACCAGAGAGAGATGCAATCCCTCCAAGAACAATGGACAACTGGCAAGGACTCATGGATCCTGCAAACCTAAATACCTAGTAAAGCTGCAATCAGCAGAAACACCTGCCCTGGATTACAACCCCAAGACAACTGCACTACCACCAAAAACCACCGGAGGGAGCCCAAGAGCAGAATTCACAACACTCAGGACAAATTGGACAACAACTTTTGGGGTCCAATTTTCCCTGTCACCCTTGGAAAAATACAAAAAGGGGCTAAAAAATAATTTTTGTGGAAAAAAATGACTTTTTATTTTCACGGCTCTGCGTTATAAACTGTAGTGAAACACTTGGGGGTTCAAAGTTCTCACAATAAATCTAGATAAGCTCCTTGGGGGGTCTAGTTTCCAAAATGGTGTCACTTGTGGGGGGTTTCTACTATTTAGGTGCATCAGGGGCTCTGCAAATGCAACGTGACGCCTGCAGACCAATCCATCTAAGTCTGCGTTCCAAATGGCGCTCCTTCCCTTCCGAGCTCTGCCATGCTCCCAAACGGTAGTTCCCCCCACATATTGGGTATCAGCGTACTCAGGACCAATTGGACAACAACTTTTGGTGTCCAATTTCTCCTGTTACCCTTGGAAAAATACAAAACAGGGGGCTAAAAAATACTTTTTGTGGAAATAAAAAAATGATTTTTTATTTTCACGGCCCTGCGTTATAATCTGTAGTGAAACACTTGGGGGTTCAAAGTTCTCACAATACATCTAGATAAGTTCCTTAGGGGTCTACTTTCCAAAATGGTGTCACTTGTGGGGGGTTTCAATGTTTAGGCACATCAGGGCCTCTCCAAACGTAACATGGCGTCCCATCTCAATTCCAGTCAATTTTGCATTGAAAAGTCAAACGGCGCTCCTTCCCTTCCAAGCTCTGCCATGCACCCAAACAGTGGTTTACCCCCACATATGGGGCATCGGTATACTCAGAACAAATTGTACAACAACTTTTGGGGTCCATTTTCTCCTGTGACCCTTGGTAAAATAAAACAGACTGGAGCTGAAATACATTTTTTGTGAAAAAAAGTTAAACGTTCATTTTTTTAAAACATTCCAAAAATTCCTGTACATCACCTGAAGGGTTAATAAACTTCTTGAATGTGGTTTTGAGCACCTTGAGGGGTGCAGTTTTTAGAATGGTGTCACACTTGGTTATTTTCTATCATATAGACCCCTCAAAATGACTTCAAATGTGATGTGGTCCCTAAAAAATATTGGTGTAAAAATGAGAAGTTGCTGGTCAACTTTTAACCCTTATAACTCCCTAACAAAAAAAGTTTGGTTCCAAAATTTGCTGATGTAAGGTAGACATGTGGGAAATGTTACTTATTAATTATTTTGTGTGACATATCTCTGTGATTTTAGGGCATAAAAATTCAAAGTTGGAAAATTGCTAAATTTTCTAAATTTTCACCAAAATTCCACTTTTTTCACAAATAAACGCAAGTTATATCGAAGAAATGTTACCACTATCATGAAGTACAATATGTCACGAGAAAACATTGTCAGAATCACGTCCAGGTTCCAGAGTTATAACCTCATAAATGGACAGTGGTCAGAATTGTAAAAATTGGCCCGGTCATTAACGTACAAACCACCCTTGGGGCTTAAGGGGTTAGGCCGGCGTCACACTGGCGAGTTTTACGGACGTAAGAGCGCAGAAACTACGTCCGTAAAACTCGCATAACATACGGCACAATTATTCTCAATGGGGCTGCTCCTATTAGCCGTATATTACGGTTCAGTATTATACGGCTTTCTACGGCCGTACAAAATCGCAGCATGCTGCGTTTGTCAGCGTACTGCGCAAAAAAATCGCCAATGAAAGTCTATGGGGGCGAGAAAAATATGGATTCCACACGGACCAGCAGTGTGACTTGCGAGAAATACGCAGCGGTGTTAGTGAAAAGTCGGTAATTCAATTGCCGGCTTTTCATTTCTCCTGCACAAACCCGACAGGATATGAGACATGGTTTACATATAGTAAACCATCTCATATCCCCTTTTTTTTTGCATATTCCACACTACTAATGTTAGTAGTGTGTATGTGCAAAATTTCAGCGCTGTAGCTGCTGAAATAAAGGGTTAAATGGCGGAAAAAATTGGCGTGGGCTCCCGCGCAATTTTCTCCGCCAGAATGGTAAAGCCAGTGACTGAGGGCAGATATTAATAGCCAGGAGAGGGTCCATGGTTATTGGCCCCCCCGTGGCTACAAACATCTGCCCCCAGCCACCCCAGAAAAGGCACATCTGGAAGATGCGCCTATTCTGGCACTTGGCCACTCTCTTCCCACTCCCTGTAGCGGTGGGATATGGGGTAATGAAGGGTTAATGCCACCTTGCTATTGGAAGGTGACATTAAGCCAGATTAATAATGGAGAGGCGTCAATTATGACACCTATCCATTATTAATCCAATTGTTGGAAAGGGTTAAAAAACACACACACACATGATTAAAAAGGATTTTAATGAAATAAACACAGCGGTTGTTGTAATAATTTATTGTTCTCTCAAATCCATTTGCAGTCCCTCGCTTGGCAACATAATAAACGCACAAGATACATACCTTCTGATGTACTGTCAGGTCCAACGATGTAATCCATCTGAAGGGGTTAACTAATATTACAAGCAGGAGCCCTGCTATAATGCAGCTGTGCTCCGTGCTTGTAATTCCCCTGCGAATGAATGAAATGTAGGTCATTGACCTACATTTCATTCATTCGCGGTGAGGCGCCCCCTGGTGGATGTCCTCATATGACCTGGAGCGTGGGAAAAAGTTCCCAGGCTGCAGTTCATGAGAACATCCACCAGAGGGCGCCTCACCGCGAATGAATGAAATGTAGGTCAATGACCTACATTTCATTCATTCGCAGGGGAATTACAAGCACGGAGCACAGCTGCATTATAGCAGGGCTCCTGCTTGTAATATTAGTTAACCCCTTCAGATGGATTACATCGTTGGACCTGACAGTACATCAGAAGGTATGTATCTTGTGCGTTTATTATGTTGCCAAGCGAGGGACTGCAAATGGATTTGAGAGAACAATAAATTATTACAACAACCGCTGTGTTTATTTCATTAAAATCCTTTTTAATCATGTGTGTGTGTGTTTTTTAACCCTTTCCAACAATTGGATTAATAATGGATAGGTGTCATAATTGACGCCTCTCCATTATTAATCTGGCTTAATGTCACCTTCCAATAGCAAGGTGGCATTAACCCTTCATTACCCCATATCCCACCGCTACAGGGAGTGGGAAGAGAGTGGCCAAGTGCCAGAATAGGCGCATCTTCCAGATGTGCCTTTTCTGGGGTGGCTGGGGGCAGATGTTTGTAGCCACGGGGGGGCCAATAACCATGGACCCTCTCCTGGCTATTAATATCTGCCCTCAGTCACTGGCTTTACCATTCTGGCGGAGAAAATTGCGCGGGAGCCCACGCCAATTTTTTCCGCCATTTAACCCTTTATTTCAGCAGCTACAGCGCTGAAATTTTGCACATACACACTACTAACATTAGTAGTGTGGAATATGCAAAAAAAAAGGGGATATGAGATGGTTTACTATATGTAAACCATGTCTCATATCCTGTCGGGTTTGTGCAGGAGAAATGAAAAGCCGGCAATTGAATTACCGGCTGTTCACAGATATCGCGCTGAATGAAATCTAAATACAGAATATATATATATGTGTCTCAATGACATATATATATATATATATATATATATATATATATATATATATATATACTGTATATATGTTTTAATGAACATTTGAGCACATAAATCCATTAGATGTCGGTTTTGCAAGCCTGCGTGAAAATCTCGCAGTACGGATGCCATACGGATTACATACGTAGGATGCCATGCGCAAAATACGCTGACACACCCTGCCTACGGATCACTATTTTGGGAACATTTCACCGTATTTCGGCCGTATTACGGCCGTAAAATACGGACCGTATTGTCTTACGCCGAGTGTGACGCCGGCCTTAAAGAGAACATTTTCTTTCTGACAATTTTACTATATGTACTAGCCTTTGCTCAAAAGTATTAAGGCAATTTGCAATAACCTAAATAACCACTTCCATCCAAAATTTGTATCCTCTTAGTATATCGCAGTCATCATATTATGTGGCACTGTGCACTTACAATTGCTAATTTTGCCTTTCTACCCAGTTTATTCTTCTATTTTCCATTAGGACATTGCATGATTAAAAACAGACTAGCTGAATACTTCTAAGCTCCATGTAGAAACAGGAGACTCTTTTTCCCTGCATAAGTCATCACTGCAAAATTCCCTGGCAGGGGGGAGGAGCGGAGCAGCTGGGTCAAAAGTTAAGGAGGAGGAATGACTCAAGCAGGGATAAGAGACTTCCTGTTTCTATATGCAGCAGAGAAAAGAGAAGAATTAACTGGGTAGAAGGGCAAAATGAGCAATTGTAAGTACTCAGTGCTATATAATATAAAGACTGCAATATATTAAGAGGATAAAAATTTGATGAGAGTACTTCTTTAAAATTACCGCATATAAATATTACATTTACAAAAATATAACAGTAGCACGATGTTTTCTTCAACCTTAGCAATCCAGAAAAAGAAGAGTTACAAGACCAATCCTATGAAGTTTTCCCTTGAGGCTGCTTTCGAAACAGCTGTGCTTTATCTACAGAACTAACTTGATTCTGAGCACCATTTTCAGGCCAGTCCACTTAGAGGGAACATAGTGTTCAACCGACTAATAACAATCTGACATACAAAGAACATGCAAGCACTTATCCGAGCTGCAGCTAAATATTCAGAAGTAGTTAACTATGTGTGTCCACTGAGCATATACAGTGTCTAATGATGAGTGGCAGAAAAGGCTTTTTACTAGTATGAGTTAAGAGTCAAGCCATATTCTGCTTGTGAAAACTTATTTAAGCTGTAGATTAATTATATTATGAGGATCTGCAAATCGTTGTTAGGTGAGTTTGTTTATGGATAGGTGTTGTTATGATGAGTGTTGTTTTTTTCTTTTTTTCTTATGGTATGAAATAATGATTGTTACAAATATAATGTTCGAGTCAATATGATAGTATTTTAAACAGATCTCCAGTCATATTTTCAATCACATAAATGATTTACAGTATCATTGTGGATTATCTATTGCATCTATTGTTTATCGATTTCTCCAGTTCCTGCAGGTCCATGCTCTCAATACATTTGCATGTTAATGCAGATGGATTGGCTTTGAGTACAGGTCTGTGCAAGTCTGTTTCCCTGTAGCATATAAGCTCTTATTGTTGCCAAATTGGTTAGCATTTGCTGCAATTTTATTATTATTACTGTTGCTTATTCATATAGTGCTATTTATTCTACAAATCACTTGTGAGGTCACACACTGATGATGAGTGAGAGGACCTGGCTCACAGCCTATGTTCTAGTTCATCCTAAATGTATTTAATGTATTTGAGAACAGGATTCTCTGTGGGTCAGTCGAGTTCTTCCACACCAAATTCACCCAACCATGTGTTTATGAACCTTTCTGTTAGCACTGGGGCATAGTCATCCCAAATTAGAAAAGAATCTTCCCAAAACTGTTCCCACAAAGCATACAATTGTATAAAATGTATTGATATTCACAAATATTAAGATTTCCCTTCAGTGGCTTCAAACCTCCACCAAACTTTATAGTTGGCACAGTGCAGTCAGGCAGGTAATGTTCTCTTGGCATAAATCAAATCCAGACTTGTCCATCAAATGCCAAATAGAGAAGTGGGTTGTGTCACTCCACAGAAGACATTTCCACTGCTCCAGAGACCAATTGTACCTTTCTTTACAACTCTGGGTCTGACGCTAAGCATTGTGCTTGGTAATGTAAGGCTTGCATGCAGCTGTTGGCCATGAGAACCCATGCCAAGGAGGTTTTTTTTGCTGATGTTAATGCATTTTAGGTTAAACGCTTTGCAGTTACTGAGTCAGCAGAGCATTGGTGACTTTGATTAACTTTGAGCCTCCATGCTGTGTGACCTATACTGTGACGTTATGTGGTCTCCACATTGTGGGTGAGTTGCTGCGGTTCCTAAACGCCTCTACTTTTTCATAACACCACTCATGGTTGATTCTGGAATATTTAGGAAGGAAGAAATTTCATAAACTGACCAGATACAATGGAGACATCCTATTACGGGACCATGCTAGTAAATGTTAGTAAAGGCTGCAGGGCTAGGGGATGTATTGTATACACATGTGGCAATTGGACTAATTGAAAAATCTTATAGTCAAGGATTAAAAGGTTTGTCCCAATACGTTTGTCCATACTGTATATACCAATTAAATATAATGCAAACTGAACACATACCTGCTATATTACACTGTTACTTTGTATCTGTAAGCTTCACATAACTGCTTTTTCATTAATGTTAAGAGGATTGAGAAACATAGTAGAGGTAGGAGAGTAAATCATTGGAGGGTAGAAAACAATAAATATATTTGATGTGCTATGTGATTAGCTTTCATTCTTTTGCCTTGATTCCTTTAGTTCTTTTGAAAACATCAATCATAGTGAACACAAGAGGATGACTACTTTCCATTCCACTGCTTGATTTCCTTATCCATCTTCTTTTACTTCATGTATTCTTTTGTACACCCCCAGGTTCTAAATTGTGCTTTTATTTGTAATTGCACTGTACCTTTAATCTCACATTTTTTATTAGATTACCTCCAAGAACAAAAAGATGGAGCTAGTGACTATAGACTTGAAACCTATGATGAAAAGTTCATTTTTATGGGTAATCTAAATAAGCCAGGAATCTTTTTGTTCACTGCATTTACAAAGAATATTACATTGGACATAAAATGCAATAAATGTGACAAACATATCATTCTTTTCTATATTAGCACACAGTATTAAATGATCATACAGATAATAATGGCTACAGTGTAAAAATCTCCTTGACGTAAAGCCCACCATGATTTAGCGGTTATGGTGATGGATAATCTCTGTTATAGATGTGATGGTGTAAATATAATTTCTTTAATATACCCATATGGCTCAGCATGTGGCAGAGTGACTCAAAAATTAAAAAAATGGGGGGTTTATTTTTTACTACATTCCTTTTCATGGAAGAAATCTTACATCATTGTTAGGTTTTGGTAATTCTTTATGATCCTGTCCATGGTGCAGAGCATTTCGATTCCTTATTCTTATCACTGATTGTGACTTCATACAAAAAGTTATAAAATATGTTAGATAAAATATGCTTTAATTAGGTAGAGTTGAGTCATGTAAATCGGAGTTGGCTGGCAGGGGGATTCCTCTTTCACACCATCTTCTCCAGTTTTATTCAGTATTCATTAGGCCCCTGAGGAGGCCACTGCGTAGTGGCAACACGCGTCTGGTATTTCTTTGTCACCGCTATTTTGATCGTATGTAAGTCCTGGACTGTATTGTCAAATGTATGATCTTCATACGTCATAGGCAGCCTACAGGGCCGGACTGGCCATTTGGCAATTCTGGCAAATGCCAGAAGGGCCGGTCTGGTTGTGGGCTGCCTTGTGTGCTACATTGTTAACAGAATCAAAGTTCTCAAGACACCCATACTGTTAACAGTTGTGACGGAGCACAAAGCCGGTCACTCCGTCACTTACCTCAGCATGCTGTGGGTATAATTAGAAATATTGGTCTTGTAGTAAATCTTCCTTTCCTCCATCCAGGGTAATATTAGTAATATATCTCATCTGGTTCATGGGGACGGGGACAACGTGGGCCTGTGTGATTTCAAATGCCAGAGCTGAATTTCATCCCCAGTCCGCACCTGGCAGCCTATGACCTTTTGCCTGGGTACTGATATTTTGCATGTCAGTGTTAGGGTACGTTCACACAGGACTTTTTTGCTGCTTTTTTTTGCTGCTTTTTTTTATGCTAATTTTCAGCTGCTTTTTACTGTACCAGTAAAGCCTATGAGATTTCAGAAATCTCATGCACACACGTTGGTTTTTTGTTTGATCAGTTTTTTCTGCTTTGCTGCTTTTTTTGGACATAGGGCATGTCACTTCTTTCAGCGTTTTTGCTGTGTTTTTGCAGCATTTTTTCACCCATTGACTTGAATGGGTGATGAAAAAAACGCTGCAAAAACGCTGAAAAAACGCATGTAGCATTATTTGCTGCGTTTTTTGTGCAGAAAATCATGGCCAGCAGGAAGGGATCTCACAGCCAAGAGCTAAGGGGTGTGGTCAGTGAGGTGTGAAGAGCCATTGTGAGCCATTGTGAGGTGTGAAGAGCCATTGTGAGGTGTCCTGATTGTGATCTATTGTGAGGGAGTTCCTGGTAGTAAGGTGTGAAGAGCCATTGTGAGGTGTCCTAGCAGCTGAAAATTGGCATAAAAAAAGCAGCAAAAATCTGCAGCAAAAATCTGCAGCAAAAAAGTCCTGTGTGAACGTACCCAAAAAACGCACCAAAAACGCACCAAAAAAACGCACCTAAATTAGCATAAAAAAAAGCAGCAAAAAAGTCCTGTGTGAACGTACCCTTATTGGGCATTGTCTCCTGCAAGACATTTACTGGTATGGTAGTATTTTGGTTATATTGGCTGTTTTGTTAATTATCGGGTTATTGATTCCTAGCTGCTTTACAAATAAGCAAGGCCAGTTTACTTACCTATGTGAGGGCTGATTCTTTAGGTGATCTCAGAAAAAATTCTTTACCTATTCACCTTTATTTGAGATTTTCATCAATATAACTGCGCTTTATCTCTGATTATAGTTAAAAGGGGTATTCCCATCTCCTAGATCCTATCCCAATGTGTAGTAGGTGTAATAATAATATTAGCAAATACCTCTAATTAGAAATGCTGTATAGTTTGTCTGATTCACTATGCCTCTTTCCTCGTGTTCCAGCATTGTAGGACCATAGTTATCCATGGTTATTACCACTGATATAGTGACAGTTATCTAATTGCTAGTGGTTGTAACCATAGATACCTGAGGTCTTGCAATGCCTGCACATAAGGAAAGAGATATAGTTAATCAGAAAAACTATACTACATTTCTAATTGGAGGTGTTTGCTAATATTATTATTATTATTATTATTATTATGCCTACTACATGTTGGGATAGGATCTTGAAGATAGGAATACCCCCTTAAAGTATCATGTGTATTATATTTTTTGTGTGATGATATATGCCCTCTTTGTACCATTAGGTCCTTTGAACTCTATGTATGCTCTTATTGTATCTAATATCTTTGCATGTATCAGTGTGTCAATTAGCTGTGATTTGAGCAACTCTATTGTGAGTTGATGTGTATATGTGTATATGTCAATTGGGATTTTTTAACTGTTTTTAACTTTTTGTGTCTATGTGTGATTCAATAATACAGGTCCTTCTAAAAAAATTAGCATATAGTGTTAAATTTCATTATTTACCATAATGTAATGATTACAATTAAACTTTCATATATTATAGATTCATTATCCACCAACTGAAATTTGTCAGGTCTTTTATTGTTTTAATACTGATGATTTTGGCATACAACTCCTGATAACCCAAAAAACCTGTCTCAATAAATTAGCATATTTCACCCGTCCAATCAAATAAAAGTGTTTTTTAATAACAAACAAAAAAACCATCAAATAATAATGTTCAGTTATGCACTCAATACTTGGTCGGGAATCCTTTGGCAGAAATGACTGCTTCAATGCGGCGTGGCATGGAGGCAATCAGCCTGTGACACTGCTGAGATGTTATGGAGGCCCAGGATGCTTCAATAGCGGCCTTAAGCTCATCCAGAGTGTTGGGTCTTGTGTCTCTCAACTTTCTCTTCACAATATCCCACAGATTCTCTATGGGGTTCAGGTCAGGAGAGTTGGCAGGCCAATTGAGCACAGTAATACCATGGTCAGTAAACCATTTACCAGTGGTTTTGGCACTGTGAGCAGGTGCCAGGTCGTGCTGAAAAATGAAATCTTCATCTCCATAAAGCATTTCAGCCGATGGAAGCATGAAGTGCTCCAAAATCTCCTGATAGCTAGCTGCATTGACCCTGCCCTTGATGAAACACAGTGGACCAACACCAGCAGCTGACATGGCACCCCACACCATCACTGACTGTGGGTACTTGACACTGGACTTCAGGCATTTTGGCATTTCCTTCTCCCCAGTCTTCCTCCAGACTCTGGCACCTTGATTTCCGAATGACATGCAAAATTTGCTTTCATCAGAAAAAAGTACTTGGGACCACTTAGCAACAGTCCAGTGCTGCTTCTCTGTAGCCCAGGTCAGGCGCTTCTGCCGCTGTTTATGGTTCAAAAGTGGCTTTACCTGGGGAATGCGGCATCTGTAGCCCATTTCCTGCACACGCCTGTGCACGGTGGCTCTGGATGTTTCCACACCAGACTCAGTCCACTGCTTCCTCAGGTTCCCCAAGGTCTGGAATCGGTCCTTCTCCACAATCTTCCTTAGGGTCCGGTCACCTCTTCTCATTGTACAGCGTTTTCTGCCACATTGTTTCCTTCCAACAGACTTACCATTGAGGTGCCTTGATACAGCACTCTGGGAACAGCCTATTTGTTGAGAAATTTCTTTCTGGGTCTTACCCTCTTGCTTGAGGGTGTCAATGATGGCCTTCTTGACATCTGTCAGGTCGCTAGTCTTACCCATGATGGGGGTTTTGAGTAATGAACCAGGCAGGGAGTTTTTAAAAGCCTCAGGTATCTTTTGCATGTGTTTAGAGCTAATTAGTTGATTCAGAAGATTAGGGTAATAGGTCGTTTAGAGAACCTTTTCTTGATATGCTAATTTATTGAGACAGGTTTTTTGGGTTATCAGGAGTTGTATGCCAAAATCATCAGTATTAAAACAATAAAAGACCTGACAAATTTCAGTTGGTGGATAATGAATCTATAATATATGAAAGTTTAATTGTAATCATTACATTATGGTAAATAATGAAATTTAACACTATATGCTAATTTTTTGAGAAGGACCTGTATATTGTATTTTTATGGTGATCCCTGAAGTTCATATCATTTTTCTTTTCTCTTCATTGGTATTGATGAACGTATATACAATGTATATCTCTTATCCCCTTCTTGACCCGGCGAGTTTCCATTTTTTTTTATTTCGTCCACTCCCTTCTTCAAGAGCGATAACTTTTTTATTCTTCCGTCCACATAACAATATGAGAGCTTCTTTTTACAAGACAAATTGTACCTTTCAGTGAAAACATTCATTTTATCATGTGATGCTTTGGAAAGTAAGGCAAAAAATCCGAGTGCATTGAAATTTCCAAAAAAATGCAACTCTACAATATTTTTTTAATTTACTTACCATGTTAACTATATGGTAAAACTGACCTGGCAATATGATTCTCCAGGTTAGTACGATTATGCAAATACCAGACATGCATAGTTTCTTTGACGCCCCCTGAGGAAGCGGGATTCACTACACGCGAAACGTGCGTTGGGGTAATTTTCCAGGACTGGAATTGGACTTGTTGCACCATTATGGGTAAATCCGTCTAACCTATTCATAATATACATCGTAATCTGACCTGCCGCAATGTTATGGGTAAACTCTGCTTAATCTATTAGCAATGCGCACTGTAATGTGATTATCAGGCTTGTGACAAATACTGTGGGCATGATATGCATTGACATTGTTATTATTAAGTTGCGTCACAGCCTGGGTAAATCCGTTTAATCCACTTGCAATGCGTATTATAATTTGATTGTCATTAGGCTTGTGACAAGTAATGTGGGAATGAAATGCACTGACACTGTTATTATATGTGTCACAGCCTATGCATTTTTTGGTCAGACCTGATGATAATGATATAGCTGTATTTTAGCATACGGATACCTCAGTATACCCAGCAAAGTCCTTTTCCATGCATCTTGGATTTTTTGGATGCACTTATGACTCATCACATGAAATTTGGTACATTATTTTAATATTTTATGTAAAATATTTTTCAATAAAATTTTGATGATTATATATAAAAATGATTTTGGCATTTTGTGACTTATAGTTCTCCTTAGTAATTATATGCATAGTTTCTTGTTCATTAGAGTGGTGAAAAAAAAATCGGAAATTTCTAAAAACAAAAAAATTTTTTTACTTGTGCCGCCATTTTCCGAGAACCGTAACATTTTCAGGGATTATTGGAATATAGGGCTGCGTGAGGGCTTATTTTTTGGACCTTAAGCGGATATTTTTAGTGGGGTAGATTTTTTTTGGGTAGATATAATGTTTTGATTGCCTCTTATTGTAGTTTATTGCAGTTTATTGCAATGTTGCGACATCCCAAAAAACATAATTCTGGTGTTTCAATTTCTCATTTAAGTTTACTTTATATTTTGATAGAGCAGACTAAGCAACAATACCAAATATGTGTATTTTTTAAAAATGAATTGTTTTATTTTTTAATGGGGCAAAAGGAGGTGATTTGAACTTTTGTGGGGTTTTTATGTTTCTTTAATATTTTTAAAAACTTTTTTTCATTTTTTACTGTATTTGTTGGTATTTGTGCTATACGTAGCAGTACATCAGCTATGCATAGTGAAAATCATGATCTCCTATGAATGCCAGCTAAATGCTGCCTTTCACAGAAGAATAATCAAACAAGAGGTCTTGAGCACACCCAAGGCTGTAAGAGCAACCCATTGACACCCCATAATCACGTCATGGGCTCGCCAATGGATGGGATGAATAATGTGCCTCCCTGGCCGGCGCGTGTTAAATGCCGCTGTCATAGATGGACAGTGGCATTTAATAGGTTTAACAGCCATGGGCAGAGCTCCGCTCCATCCACCCTTGTTAGAGGCACATGATGGCTGATTAAATCAGCCATCATCTGCTGGGAAAGATGTGGGCTTTTTGTGTGAAGCCGCATCAAAGTCAGGAACACGACATATGAAGCAACTGTAACTTAATATGTCGTGAAGGAGTTAAAAATATAGCAAACACTACTTTCATTGATTTTGTTTATAGGAAACAGTGTGATCCACACATATTTACATATATAGATATATAAACATATGCATCTGTATATTATCTATTTTTCGTCAGTGTTGCATCCATATTGCATCTGACTTTCATCCATTTTTCAGGGGGTGGTCTTATATGAATCAATTTTTTTCCTACAATACAGCCGATCAATATTACACATATTATCCTTAGAACTGGTGCAATAATTTTGACATACTGGTGCAATATAATCGGTAATATGGATGTTTTTTGTGCTGTATCTATGTTATTAAATACTCTCCAAGTTTGACCTAAAAATACTGATGTCACCATATTTTTTTTCTGTTGTACTATAAACAATATGCTTCCAATGGAAACCGTTTAAAATGTAATAGTCTTCAATTCAGTTTGCTACATTGCTCTTACACGCTTTTTGCATTGGCAGATTTCATTATTCAGGTCATCACTGACACCTTTACATGTGATTATATGTATCCGATATGCAAATGTGTGTATATGTGTATGATTTGTGTTGTACTTACTTCACCTAGCAGGATGCCCAGTAGTGATTTTTTTTCTTAATTATAAGTCATCCAAAGTGTAATCTAGTTGCAAGCTTTACTTGAAGTCAGAATTAAATATTCATGATATAATTATGGTGTTTCCTAATAGGCCAGCCCACTTCTTGCATTGCTGAGTACAGAACTAATTTGAAAGAAGCAGGCATCTAGCACAATCCATAATTTACTACAGCATCATATATGTTTTATAACTCTGATTCTAATTATCACATGGACATACACACACATATATATATTCTAATAAATATATTTTACACTATGCGGATCTGTAAATGATATCTTGTATTATTTGAACCATGATGCATTTCAATTTCTTTAGTATCTTTGTGAACTGGAAAGGTTATTTGCCTAACATGAGATAAGTTCATTATCTGCACATTATTGATGGCTTGTTAACTCTAGACTGAGGGATCACTGGAGTAATGTCACAAGGGATTTATGAAAGGTCACCATTAGCAGGAACATGTAAATCTTCTAGCTTTAGTTAGTCCCACTGTGAGTTTTGTATTCTGTATATAGATATAAGCTAATTCAGTCCACTCACTAGTCACCAAATATTTCAGGTATTATACATTCTGAAAACATGTTCCTCTATAGACATATAGTGTTAAACAATAAATCTAGACCTAACTATTCATCTGTATTTAACTATTTATCAGAGAAGAGCAGATTATTTGAAATTCGAATTTGAAATCATCTCCAAATTTTCTCCGAAAATTTGATTTGTGTTGAATAAATTCATCTTGAATCTCAATACTGCAAAACTTCTAATTGCCTGAAATAGATGTGTATAACACTTTGAGATCTCCCAGGACTGTATTGAATCCCTTTTGAGTTCTTTACACAAACATAGATTTATAAATATACAAAGGACCTCAAGCTATGTGGTTCAGAGAAAATGGATGAAAGCCATAAAAGCAGTAAAAAGGGCAAAATTCATGGTAGTGTATCAGAGTAAGAGACTAGGAGGCAATGATAAAATGATTCATGATGGTGAGCTGGCAACATATGGTGGCCTGTGTATATAGGGGAGTATACTAGATAAGTACTACAACTCAGATGTATGATGGAGAAGGATAGAGGTTAATACCTTGGAATGAGAAGCTTGTCATTGGAAAAGTTGTGAAGCACTTGTAGCCCCAATTGGGGTGAGGTGAAAGGTATTTGGCATGGTAATTACCTTATTATAAGCAGTGTCTCGTGAGCTCCTGTACATCTTTTGTGTTTGTTGTGGAGGTAAGGGGTAAGGTCTGTGGGCATTTTATGCACTTCTGTTTGGGGCGTGGTTCACAAAGCCATGCCCGCCCTCGGAACATTGCATGTGTAATGGCATCTGGGACCAGGGCATGCATCAGGGGCAAGCAGATAGTGCCAGGAACTGAGGGGCAGTCATGTGATGTGAGACACATCACTTGGGGGCCAAGCATGTGTAACATCCCAGGGTCCTCGTTGTTACAGTGGCATTGCTTTCCTCACGGGGAGAGTGATGTCACACTTGGAAGCAAGGGAAGATCTCTTTTGTCAGGTAAACACAAACATGCAACAAGTTCACACTACAGGCCAGAAGGGGGAGCTCTAAACCCGGTTTAAGGGGGAACTTCCTTAGATGTATATTCTGGTCTGGAGGGGAAGTCAGTGAGTCTGTCAGGAGGACAAAGAAGAGGGCAGTCAGACAGTGAGTGTCGAAAGGACTGAAGGGACCGTGCAACCAGAGGTGCTGCAGCTCCTGAGGAAAGAGAATTCAGAAGGAAAGAACAGATTGTAGAGAGTGTGCAGGAGAGAAAAGCACAGGAAAGTGACAACTGGGGAGGATAGCTGTGACTGGGCTACCTCCCTGTAAGCGTAGATTCCCGGTAGCCGGAAGACCGAGGTTGTGTCGGACTCCAGGAGGCACAGCAGAAACCGGCAGGACAGCTGGACTATATGTTACCTGTCCGCCCTAATACCCGGGAGACACAGTGGCACATAGAGCCCGGGTCGTGATAGAGACCCTGCAGAAAGGATGGAGCCACCTGTCATACGGGTTTGCATCAAACCTTTATGGAGGACAGAGAGAACTGTAAGGCCTTTGATAGAAGCCACAGGCTGCAAGGGACTACACCAAACCGCTGGTAGGAAGGCTTTCATCTCCACCTGGTAAAGGGGACTCTGAACTTGCTTCCAAGCTGGCCAGAACCCTACTTGTACCTGTGATCTGGTGCCCTGGACTGCGGTTGCCTTTAGTAAACCAGGTAAAGAGACTGCAAACCAGTTTCCTCTGTTTCTTATTGCACCACTCACCATCTCCATCTACACACCGGGTAGCCCTGGGGACCCAACTTCACCTGTGGGAAGTTATACCATCTTAGCTGCCATACCATCACCCCAGAGGACCCTTTTAAGCAGCGTCGGTCCCCACTGACCGAATACCACAGGTGGGATCACGAACACAAACACTATTAAACCTTTTAAAGACTTTTCCCCTTTTACTTGAGTTCCCAGGGCCACGGTCCGGATGGCAGTCATCATGACATCCCCTTTAACTCCTATCTGTCATTAGACGTTCTATTTTGTCCATGTGGGGTGGGCCCTACTTCCCATAGACGGAATAGTACGTCATAGGCGATCGGCCACGCTCATGGGGGGAGCGTGGCTGATCGCCGCCAGGTGCCAGATGATTATTACAGTTGACATCCGGCACTATGTGCCAGGATTTGTCATGGACCGCTCCCGGCACATTAACCCCCGGCACACTGAGATCAAAGATGATTGCAGTGTTCCGGTGGCACAGGGAAGCCTTGTGCAGGGAGGGGGCTCCCTGAGTGCTTCCCTGAGACCCTCAGAGAAACGCGATGTGATCGCATTGCTCCGAGGGTCTCCTACCTCCTCCTCCCTGCAGGCCCTGGATCCAAAATGGCCACGGAGGGCCTTACAGGTCCTGCAGGGAGATGGCTTGCAAGCGCCTGCTCAGAGCAGGCGCCGGGAAGCCTCCCTGCAGTGCCTGTCAGATTGCTGATCTAACACAGAGCACTGCAAAGTGTCAGATCAGCAATCTGTCACTGTAACATGATGTCCCCCCCTGGGGCAATGTTACAAAGTTAAAAAAAAATATTTACAAGTGTAAAAAAAAAAATCATAATTAAAGAAAAAAAAATATTGCTTCAATAAATACATAGTTACTAGTTAACCCCTTCAGTGATCACCGTAAAAAAAAAAACAAGGCAAAAAACAAGGCTTTATTATCATACCGCCTAACAAAAAGTGGAATAACACACGATCAAAAAGACGGATATAAATAGCCATGCCACCGCTGAAAACGTCATCTTGTCCCACAAAAAATGAGCCACGATACAGCGCCATCAACGAAAAAATGAAAAAGTTATAGTCCTCAGAATAAAGCGATGCAAAAATATTTTTTTTATATATAAAATAGATTTTATCGCATAAAAGCGCCAAAACATAAAAAAATTGTATAAATGAGGCATCGCTGTAATCGTACTGACCCGAAGAATAAAACTGCTTGATCAATTTTATCAAACGTGGAAAGGTATAACCCCCCCCCCCCCTCAAAAATAAGAATTTCACAAATTGCTGGTTTTTGTTCATTCTGCCTCACAAAAATCGAAATAAAAAGCGATCAAAAAATGTCACGTTCCCGAAAATGGTACCAATAACATGATTCTGTGGACCAAAATATGGAAAAATTATAGCTCTCAAAATGTGGAGACGCAAAAACTATTTTTTGCAATAAAAATCGTCTTTTAGTGTGTGACAGCTGCCAATCATAAAAATCCGCTAAAAAACCCGCTATAAAAGTAAATCAAACCCCTCTTCATCACCATCTTATTTAGGAAAAAATAAAATCTAAAAAATGTATTTATTTTTATTTTCCCATTAGAGTTAGGGTTAGGGCTAGGGTTAGGGTTAGTGTTAGGGTTGGGGCTAAAGTTAGGCTTGGGGCTACAGTTAGGGTTGGCGCTACAGTTAGGGTTGGGGCTACAATTAGGGTTAGGGTTGGGGCAACAGTTAGGGTTAGGGTTGGGGCAACAGTTAGGGTTAAGTTTGGGGCTAAAGTTAGGGTTAGGGTTGGGGCTAAAGTTAGAGTTAGGGTTTGGGCTAAACTTAGGGTTGGGGCTAAAGTTAGGGCTAGGGTTTGGATTACATTTGCGATTGGGATTAGGGTTGGGATTAGGGTTAGGGGTGTGTCAGGGTTAGGGGTGTGTCAGGGTTAGGGGTGTGGTTAGGGTTATGTTTGAGTTTAGAGTTAGGGGTGTGTTTGATTTAGGGGTGTGGCTAGGGTTGGGATTAGGGTTAGGGGTATGTTGAGGTTAGGGATGTGGTTGGGATTAGGGTTAGGTGCATGTTTGGGTTATGGGTGTGGCTAGGGTTATGGTTAGGGTTAGTATTAGGGTTAGGGGTGTGTTTGGGTTAGGGTTTCAGTTAGAATTGGGGGTTTCCACTGTTTAGGCACATCAGGGGCTCTCCAATCGCCACATGGCGTCCCATCTCAATTCCAGCCAATTCTGCGTTGAAACAGTAAAACAGTGCTTCTTCCCTTCCAAGCTCTCCCATGCTCCAAAACAGGGGTTTACCCCAACATATGGGTTATCAGTGTACTCAGGACAAATTGTGTAACAACTTTTCGGGTCCAGTTTCCCTGGTTACCCTTGGAAAAATAAAATTTTGGGGGGGGGCTAAAAAATCATTTTTGTGGGAAAAAAATGTTTTTTTATTTTCACGGCTCTGCGTTATAAACTGCAGTGAAACACTTGGGGGTTCAAACTTCTCACAAAACATCTAGATAAGTTCCTTGGGGGGTCTAGTTTCTAAGATGTGGTAAAGTTTCTACTGTTTAGGTACATCAGGGGCTCTGCAAACGCAATGTGATGCCTGTAGACCATTCCATCTAAGTCTGCATTCCAAATGGCGCTCTTTCCCTTCCATGCTCTGCCATGGGCCTAAACAGTAGTTTTCTCACACATATGGGGTTTCAGCATACTCCGGACAAATTGGACAACAACTTTTGGGGTCCAATTTCTCCTGTTACCCTTGGGAAAATACAAAACTGGGGACTAAAAAATAATTTTTATGGAAAAAAAAGAATTTTTATTTTCATGGCTTTGCGTTATAAACTGTAGTGAAACACTTGGGGGTTCAAAGTGCTCACCACACATCTATATAAGTTCCTTAGGGGGTCTACTTTCCAAAATGGTGTCACTTGTGGCAGGTTTCAATGTTTAGGCACATCAGGGGCTCTCCAAATGCAACATGGCGTCCCATCTCAATTCCAGTCAATTTTACATTGGAAAGTCAAATAGTGCTTCTTCCCTTCTGAGCTCTGCCATGCGCCCAAACAGTGGTGTACGCCCACATATGGGGCATCAGCATACTCAGAACAAATTGTACAACAACTTTTGGGGTTCAATTTCTTCTGTTGCTCTTGGTAAAATAAAACAAATTGGTGCTAAAGTACATTTTTTGTGAAAAAAAGTTAAATGTTCAGTTTTTTAAAGCACATAAATAAAAAAACGGTTTAAAAAGCCATAGCCAGCTCTCCAAACCAGACCTGCAGGTACGGAGCACGGGAGTTCGTCCTGACCCGGACGTCCTAGCAGCAGCAAATCGAATACAAAGTAGATATTCCAGCTCCGATAAAATTGAAGTCTTTATTAGTCCAAAATGGTTAAAACATAGTCCTTCCAGTTGGTGGACCAAATAGGTGTATGTTAATTATGGCAACGCGTTTCGACCTAGATCGGTCTTACTCATGCCTCTATCACAATACATATGAGAGCTATATATATATAGTGTTTGTGAATAAAGTTCCGACCTCTTTGCATCACATGATTTCAAACATAAGGTCCTGCAAACATATATATACATTCAATGTACAAATTAAAAAAATAACACTAAACAATTAGCAATAGTGATACAATATTTTGTTTCGTTTGTTTAAGCCTTTGGGAAAGCAAGTATTTAAATTATAAATCCAAAACGCCTCCCTTGTGAGTAGGCGTCTCTTAATATCTCCTCCTCGACTCGGCGGATAGATTTTTTCAATGCCATGCACTTTGAGAGATGAAATATCCCCATTATGTATCGTAAAAAAATGTTTAGCAGCCATTGATACATTTCTATTAGTAGTATTGCACATATTGACATCTCTAAGGTGCTCCGTTATGCGTGTTTTTAATTTACGCGATGTGCAGCCCACATAGGAAATCTGACATATGGTGCAGTCTATTTTATAAACTACATTTTTCGTATGACAATTGATAAAGCTATTAATGTTGTAACTTTTAGTTTTATCAGAATTCCAAAATTAATTTCCCAGTTGCGCATGGGCGCATGTGCTGCATGCTGCGGTACCGCATCTGTAAAAACCCTTACAGTCTAGCCAGGTATTAGACCTAGATCTAATATTGGTCTGTGGTGAATTCGGGGCAATTATGTCACCAATTGTTTGTGCCCTCCTTGCAACTATATTTACTCCATCCTGTAGTAGATGGAGCAATGTATCGTCTTCATAAAGGATAGGTCATCTTTTATTAATAATTTTTCTAATCAACTTAAATTGGGGGGAAAATTGTAAACACAGATGTAAATTATTTGCATATTTTTTATTTTCATTCTTATTATTTGCGCAAATGTTGATTCTGCTCGGAACTAATAAGTCTTCTCTTTGTTTTTTCCCCACTATATTGATGGCTCTATTTATTGTCCAGTTCGGATAGTTTCTGGCTTTAAATTTATTTTTCATTTCATGAAATTCTTTCAATTTATCCTCTTCTTTGCTACAGTTTCTTTTTAACCTAGTAAACTCTCCTACTGGTATAGATTTTATTGTATGGGCTGGGTGACTACTATCAGCATGTAAAATTGTATTGCCACTAATTGGTTTTATATGAGTTCGACTAGTGATTTTTTCACCAACGGTACCACTCAGTTCTAAGTGTAAAAAGGAAATAGATTTTTTATCCTGAACATATGTAAATTTTATGCCAAATCTATTGGAATTAATGTATTCCACAAATCCCGGTATGGCAGACACATCACCCCCCCAAATAATGAGGGTATCATCTATGTATCTGCCATACCAGGAGATGTGGTCAACATATGGATTTTCAACAGAGTAAATAAATTCTTGTTCCCAATACGCCATTGTCAAATTAGCCAGAGACGGCGAGTACTTCGCCCCCATTGGTACTCCTGACTTCTGAGCATATACTTCACCATCAAATGAAAAAATGTTGTGTTTCATTAGAAAAAATGTTACTTTTAATAAGAAGTCTATTAGATCTTGAGAATATTGACCATAGTCTTTTAAATGAAATTCTAGCGCTTTCATGGCTATATCATGAGGTATGCTTGTGTATAATGAGACTACGTCACAACTCAACCAAATATGGTTTTTTTCCCATTTTCGATTTTTAAAAATTCTCAGAATTTCTCTAGAGTCTTTGACATATCCTGGCATTTTTCTTACCATAGGTTGTAATAATGAGTCTACCCATTCACATAGGTGTTCTGACATAGAACCTATGCCTGATATTATCGGTCGCATAGCTGGTAAACCTGTACTTTTGTGCACCTTGGGGAGACCGTACATAATGGGCATTTTGGGGGCTTCTACATATAGGTATTCAGCTTGTTTTTTATTAATGGTTGCTAAAAATACACCCTCTTCAATCACTTTCATAATTTTTTTCATTATATTCTTTAGTTGGATTCTTTTTCAATTTTTCAGCACTATCAGATAAGAGTTCATACATTTTGTCCTTATAATCACTTTCATTCAGAATTACGTTCAGAATTACTATTAGACCACCCTTATCACTCCTCTTAATAATAATATTCTTTAGAGATTTTAATTCATTAAGTGCTTTCCAATGCCGATGTGATACATTTTTCTTTTTTTATTTTTGTTTAGACTACATTCCAATTCCTTTAGATCCTTCTCAACAAGTTCTTGAAATTTGTCCATACAATTTACTCTGGTTTGTATGGGATAGAAGTATGGATTTTTGGTCTTCAGATTTTTTGATATATTTGTGGACCCTTCCGTTATTTCTGTTTGATTTTCGTTAGATAGTTTCATTAGACAGTTCAAAGTGACCTGTTCTTTGAAACCTAGGAAAAAAAACATATTTGGTTGAGTTGTGACGTAGTCTCATTATACACAAGCATACCTCATGATATAGCCATGAAAGCGCTAGAATTTCATTTAAAAGACTATGGTCAATATTCTCAAGATCTAATAGACTTCTTATTAAAAGTAACATTTTTTCTAATGAAACAACATTTTTTCATTTGATGGTGAAGTATATGCTCAGAAGTCGGGAGTACCAATGGGGGCGAAGTACTCGCCGTCTCTGGCTAATTTGACAATGGCGTATTGGGAACAAGAATTTATTTACTCTGTTGAAAATCCATATGTTGACCACATCTCCTGGTATGGCAGATACATAGCTGATACCCTCATTATTTGGGGGGGTGATGTGTCTGCCATACCGGGATTTGTGGAATACATTAATTCCAATAGATTTGGCATAAAATTTACATATGTTCAGGATAAAAAATCTATTTCCTTTTTACACTTAGAACTGAGTGGTACCGTTGGTGAAAAAATCACTAGTCGAACTCATATAAAACCAATTAGTGGCAATACAATTTTACATGCTGATAGTAGTCACCCAGCCCATACAATAAAATCCATACCAGTAGGAGAGTTTACTAGGTTAAAAAGAAACTGTAGCAAAGAAGAGGATAAATTGAAAGAATTTCATGAAATGAAAAATAAATTTAAAGCCAGAAACTATCCGAACTGGACAATAAATAGAGCCATCAATATAGTGGGGAAAAAACAAAGAGAAGACTTATTAGTCCCGAGCAGAATCAACATTTGCGCAAATAATAAGAATGAAAATAAAAAATATGCAAATAATTTACATCTGTGTTTACAATTTTCCCCCCAATTTAAGTTGATTAGAAAAATTATTAATAAAAGATTACCTATCCTTTATGAAGACGATACATTGCTCCATCTACTACAGGATGGAGTAAATATAGTTGCAAGGAGGGCACAAACAATTGGTGACATAATTGCCCCGAATTCACCACAGACCAATACTAGATCTAGGTCTAATACCTGGCTAGACTGTAAGGGTTTTTATAGATGCGGTACCGCAGCATGCAGCACATGTGCCCATGCGCAACTGGGAAATGAATTTTGGAATTCTGATAAAACTAAAAGTTACAACATTAATAGCTTTATCAATTGTCATACGAAAAATGTAGTTTATAAAATAGACTGCACCATATGTCAGATTTCCTATGTGGGCTGCACATCGCATAAATTAAAAACACGCATAACGGAGCACCTTAGAGATGTCAATATGTGCAATACTACTAATAGAAATGTATCAATGGCTGCTAAACATTTTTTTACGATACATAATGGGGATATTTCATCTCTCAAAGTGCATGGCATTGAAAAAATCTATCCGCCGAGTCGAGGAGGAGATATTAAGAGACGCCTACTCACAAGGGAGGCGTTTTGGATTTATAATTTAAATACTCGCTTTCCCAAAGGCTTAAACAAACGAAACTAAATATTGTATCACTATTGCTAATTGTTTAGTGTTATTTTTTTAATTTGTACATTGAATGTATATATATGTTTGCAGGACCTTATGTTTGAAATCATGTGATGTAAAGAGGGCAGAACTTTATTCACAAACACTATATACACTCACCGGCCACTTTATTAGGTACACCATGCTAGTAACGGGTTGGACCCCCTTTTGCCTTCAGAACTGCCTCAATTCTTCGTGGCATAGATTCAACAAGGTGCTGGAAGCATTCCTCAGAGATTTTGGTCCATATTGACATGATGGCATCACACAGTTGCCGCAGATTTGTTGGCTGCACATCCCAAAGATGCTCCATACAAGGCAGGATGGATCCATGCTTTCATGTTGTTTACGCCAAATTCTGACCCTACCATCCGAATGTCGCAGCAGAAATCGGGACTCATCAGACCAAGCAACGTTTTTCCAATCTTCTACTGTCCAATTTCGATGAGCTTGTACAAATTGTAGCCTCAGTTTCCTGTTCTTAGCTGAAAGGAGTGGTACCCGGTGTGGTCTTCTGCTGCTGTAGCCCATCTGCCTCAAAGTTCGACGCACTGTGCGTTCAGAGATGCTCTTAGGCCTACCTTGGTTGTAACGGGTGGCGATTTGAGTCACTGTTGCCTTTCTATCAGCTCGAACCAGTCTGCCCATTCTCCTCTGACCTCTGGCATCAACAAGGCATTTCCGCCCACAGAACTGCCGCTCACTGGATTTTTTTTCTTTTTCGGACCATTCTCTGTAAACCCTAGAGATGGTTGTGCGTGAAAATCCCAGTAGATCAGCAGTTTCTGAAATACTCAGACCAGCCCTTCTGGCACCAACAACCATGCCACGTTCAAAGGCACTCAAATCACCTTTCTTCCCCATACTGATGCTCGGTTTGAACTGCAGGAGATTGTCTTGACCATGTCTACATGCCTAAATGCACTGAGTTGCCGCCATGTAATTGGCTGATTAGAAATTAAGTGTTAACAAGAAGTTGGACAGGTGTACCTAATAAAGTGGCCGGTGAGTGTATATATATAGCTCTCATATGTATTGTGATAGAGGCATGAGTAAGACCGATCTAGGTCGAAACGCGTTGCCATAATTAACATACACCTGTTTTGTCCACCATATGTAAGGACTATGTTTTAACCATTTTGGACTAATAAAGACTTTAATTTTATCGGAGCTGGAATATCTACTTTGTATTGGATTTGCTGCTCAGTTTTTTAAAACATTCAAAAATTCCTGTGAAACACCTGAAGGGTTAATAAACTTCTTGAATGTGGTTTTGAGCACCTTGAGGGGTGCAGTTTTTAGAATGGTGTCACAGTTTGGTATTTTCTATCATGTAGACCCCTCAAAGTGAGTTCAAATGTGATGCAGTCCCTAAAAAATTGGTGTTGTAAAAATGAGAAATTGCTGGTCAACTTTTAACCCTTATAACTCTGCAATAAAAAAATTTGGTTCCAAAATTGTGGTGATGTAAAGTAGACATGTAAGAAATGTTACTTATTAAGTGTTTTATGTGACATATCTCTGTGATTTAAGGGCATGCAAATTCAAAGTTGGAAAATTGCGACATTTTTAAAATTTTCGCCAAATTTCCATTTTTTTCACAAATAAATGCAGGTAATATCAAAGAAATTTTTCCACTATCATGAAGTGCCCAAGTACTCCATGGTCCTGGCGGTTTACTCACATGTTTGGTCATGTGACTCATGTTATTTACTGGTGGTTGTCCTGGGGACAGGTGACGCCAGTGCGTGTGTCTTGCTTGGTGGAAATGTAAATAAGGAACAGAGGAGGAGATACTGTATGTAAAGTGACTAACTCGGGAGAGAATATGAGGCATGTTGGAAGAACGTGATGAAGGAAAGCACAAAAGAAAAACTTCTGCAGTCAGGTGCCAACCGTGGCACTTGCTCTACAGCATAATCACATGTTTTATGTGCCAATAATACACTTTATTCACATTATTCAGATAGTGAAAAAAAAATCAATTTGAAAATGGTGCCTGCCATGCCTGTGCAGTAGCAGCTATCGGTATCTATGGCTGTGATCCGATAGCTTCTACTGCAGATGTGCCAGCAGCACCATATTACTGGAGAAGAAAAAAATTCCTCTACCAAGATGGAGCCGCCCGCACCTGCCCAGTAGCGAATCTCAGCTATCTCCGAGCAGCTACTGCGCACTCGTGGGTGGGGTCATCTTGGAGGCTATAGACATCGATAGCTGCTACTGAACAGGAGAGGCGAGCGCCATGTTCAAATATATATATTTTTTCCCCTATCTGAATAACGTAAATAAAATGTATGATAGGCACATAAGACATGCTATTATGCTGCAGAGCTGGCATCATGGCTAGCACCTGCCTGCAAAAGTTTTTTAAAAAATATGTAAAGATATTCATTATATAAACTAGGGGGCAGGTCACTGAGGGATCAGTGCACAATCCTGCTAATAGGTTCCCTTTAACAAGTCCCCCCAGAGTAGTTTTATTTTCTTACTATTGCACCAACAGTTGTCTCCTTCTCACCCAGCATCTTATGTATGGTTTTGTAGTCCATTCCAGCTTTGTGCAGGTGTATGATCTTGTCTCTGACATCCTTAGAAAGCTCTTTGGTCTTGCCCATGTTGTAGAGGTTAGAGTCTGACTAATTAATTGAGTCTGTGGACAGGAGTCTTTTATAAAGGTGACTATTTAAGACAGCTGTCTTTAACCCCTTTCTGACCTCGGATGGGATAGTTGTTGTGAACTCTGTTTTTGGGCTCCCTCTTGTGGTCACAAGTGGTACTGTGTGAGTGCTATCTTTGGGCTCCCTCTGGTGGCTCTTTGTGTCATTCTGCAGGTCTGAGGCTGGTTCAGCTGTCTCGTTATCTGTTAGCTGGTTTCTTATTTAGCACACCTGGACTTTCAGTGGTTGCCTGCTGTCTATGTATTCAGTGCTATTTTGATCTCTCCTGAATCCCTTCGTTATCAGTCTCGCCAAGAGAAGCTAAGTTTCTGTTTGGTTATTTTTTGCTCATCAGTGTTCAATATGTTTCTTGGTTATTTATTTGTCCTTGTCCAGCTTGCTAATATGTGATTTCCTTGCTTGCTGGTAGCTCTAGGGGGCTGAGTTTCTCCCCTCACACCGTTAGTTGGTGTGGGGGTTCTTGTATTCTCAGCGTGGATATTTTGTATAGGGTGTTTTACTGACCGCACAGTTCCCTGCCTGTCTTCTGCTATCTAGTATTAGTGGGCCTCATTTGCTGAATCTGTTTTCATTTCTACGTTTTGTATTTTCCCCTTACCTCACCGTTATTATTTGTTGGGGGCTTCCTATATCTTTGGGGTCATTTCTCTGAGGCAAGTGAGGTCTTACTTTCTCTATAGGGGTAGCAAGATTCTCAGGCTGCGTCGAGACGTCCAGGAATTTAGGCACGTTCACTGGCTACCTTTAGTGTGTTTGTTAGGATCAGGTTTTGCGGTCAGTCCAGTTACCACCTCCCTAGAGCTCGTTCTATGTTCAGTAACTTAGCTAGTTCATTCTGTGATCCTCAGCCACTAAGGATCATAACAGTACAGCAGGCCAAAGAGTGTTTAATGCATCGCAGAAGTGGGATAAGAGAAGTCCTGAGTACAATTTTTTTTTTTTCTCCCTTTGCTGCAGTCTGTCCAGCTTCTTTCATCCCCTTAATCTCTGGGTGGCTCTGAGTTCAGCTGCAGACATGGATATTCAGAGTCTGACTTCTAGTGTGGATCATCTTGCTGCAAGGGTGCAAAGCATTCAGGATTTTGTTGTTCACAGTCCTATGTCTGAGCCAAAAGTACCTATTCCTGAGTTGTTTTCTGGAGATAGATCAAGGTTTCTGAATTTTAAGAATAATTGTAAATTATTTCTTTCTTTGAGAACTCGTTCCTCTGCTGATTCCGCTCAGCAAGTTAGAATTGTTATCTCCCTGTTACGTGGCGACCCTCAAGATTGGGCTTTCTCCCTGGCGCCAGGAGATCCTGCATTGCTGAATGTAGATGCGTTTTTTCTGGCGCTTGGATTGCTTTATGAGGAACCTAATCTTGAGAACCAGGCAGAAAAGGCCTTGCTGGCTCTCTCTCAGGGCCAGGATAAAGCTGAAGTGTATTGTCAAAAATTTCGGAAATGGTCGGTGCTTACTCAATGGAATGAGTGTGCCCTGGCTGCAAATTTCAGAGAAGGTCTTTCTGAAGCCATTAAGAATGTTATGGTGGGGTTCCCCACGCCTGCAAGTCTGAATGACTCAATGGCTTTGGCCATTCAGATTGATCGGCGTTTGCGGGAGCGCAAATCTGCGAACCATCTGGCGGTGTTTTCTGAACAGAGACCTGAGTCTATGCAATGTGACCGAATTCGGACCAGAATTGAGCCGCAAGATCATAGACGTCAAAATGGGTTGTGCTTTTACTGTGGTGATTCAACTCATGTTATCTCAGTATGCTCTAAGCGCGTAAAAAAATTGCTAAATCTGTCACCGTTGGTACTATACAGCCTAAATTCATTTTGTCTGTTACTTTAATTTGTTCTTTGTCTTCCTATTCGGTTATGGCTTTTGTGGATTCAGGTGCTGCCCTGAACCTGATGGATTTGTCATTTGCCAGGCGCTGTGGTTTGGTCCTGGAGCCTTTGGAATTCCCTATTCCACTGAGGGGAATTGATGCTACACTATTGGCTGAGAATAAGCCTCAGTATTGGACTCAAGTGACCATGTGCATGACTCCTGTACATCAGGAGGTGATTCGCTTTCTTGTGCTGCATAATTTGCATGATGTTGTCGTTTTGGGTCTGCCATGGCTGCAGGCTCATAATCCAGTTTTGGATTGGAAAGCTATGTCTGTTTCAAGTTGGGGTTGCCAGGGGATTCATGGCGATGCTCCTTTGGTGTCAATTGCTTCTTCCACTCCTTCTGAGGTCCCTGAGTTTTTGTCGGACTACCAGGATGTATTTGATGAGCCCAGATCCGGTGCCCTGCCTCCTCACAGGGATTGTGATTGTGCTATAAATTTGATTCCTGGTAGTAAGTTCCCTAAGGGACGACTTTTTAATTTGTCTGTACCAGAACATGCCGCGATGTGGAGTTATATAAAGGAGTCTTTAGAGAAGGGACATATTCGCCCGTCCTCCTCCCCTCTTGGTGCAGGATTCTTTTTTGTGGCCAAGAAGGATGGTTCTCTGAGACCTTGTATAGATTATCGTCTTCTAAATAAAATCACGGTCAAATTTCAGTATCCTTTGCCATTATTATCTGATCTGTTTGCTCGGATTAAGGGGTCCAGTTGGTTCACCAAGATAGATCTTCGTGGTGCGTATAACCTTGTGCGTATTAAGCAGGGGGATGAATGGAAAACAGCATTTAATACGCCCGAAGGCCATTTTGAGTACTTGGTGATGCCTTTTGGACTCTCTAATGCTCCTTCTGTGTTCCAGTCCTTCATGCATGACATCTTCCGAGAATATCTGGATAAATTTATGATTGTGTATCTGGATGACATTTTGGTCTTTTCTGAGGACTGGGAGTCCCATGTGAAGCAGGTCAGGATGGTATTTCAGGTCCTGCATGCTAATGCCTTATTTGTGAAGGGCTCAAAATGTCTCTTCGGAGTACAGAAGGTTTCCTTTTTGGGTTTTATTTTTTCTCCTTCTACTATTGAGATGGACCCAGTCAGGGTCCAGGCTATTCATGACTGGACTCAGCCTACATCTGTTAAGAGTCTTCAGAAGTTCTTGGGTTTTGCTAATTTTTACCGTCGCTTCATTGCTAATTTTTCTGGCGTGGTTAAACCCTTGACGGATTTGACCAAGAAGGGTTCTGATGTGACTAATTGGTCTCCTGCGGCCGTGGAAGCCTTTCGAGAGCTGAAGCGCCGGTTTTCTTCGGCTCCAGTTTTGTGTCAGCCTGATGTCTCTCTTCCTTTTCAGGTCGAGGTTGATGCTTCTGAGATTGGAGCAGGGGCTGTTTTGTCGCAGAGAAGCTCTGATTGCTCTGTGATGAAACCTTGTGCTTTCTTTTCAAGAAAGTTTTCGCCTGCCGAGCGGAATTATGATGTTGGTAATCGGGAGTTGTTGGCTATGAAGTGGGCATTTGAGGAGTGGCGACATTGGCTCGAGGGAGCTAAGCATCGTGTGGTGGTCTTGACTGATCACAAAAATCTGATTTATCTCGAGTCTGCCAAGCGGCTGAATCCTAGACAGGCTTGTTGGTCGTTGTTTTTCTCCCGTTTCGATTTCGTGGTCTCGTACCTGCCTGGTTCGAAGAACGTGAAGGCTGATGCTCTTTCAAGGAGTTTTGTGCCTGACTCTCCGGGAGTTTCAGAGCCGGCTGGTATCCTCAGAGAGGGAGTGATTTTGTCTGCCATTTCCCCAGATTTGCGACGAGTGCTGCAGAAATTTCAGGCGGATAGACCTGACCGTTGCCCACCAGAGAGACTGTTTGTCCCAGATAGATGGACTAGCAGAGTTATTTCCGAGGTTCATTCTTCGGTGTTGGCAGGCCATCCTGGGATTTTTGGTACCAGAGATTTGGTGGCTAGGTCCTTCTGGTGGCCTTCCTTGTCGCGGGATGTGCGTTCCTTTGTACAGTCCTGTGGGATTTGTGCTCGGGCTAAGCCTTGCTGTTCTCGTGCCAGCGGTTTGCTTTTGCCTTTGCCTGTCCCGAAGAGGCCTTGGACGCACATTTCCATGGATTTTATTTCGGATCTTCCAGTCTCTCAGAGAATGTCTGTCATCTGGGTGGTGTGTGATCGTTTTTCCAAAATGGTCCATTTGGTGCCCTTGCCTAAGTTGCCTTCCTCCTCCGATTTGGTTCCTCTATTTTTTCAGAATGTGGTTCGCTTGCATGGCATCCCTGAAAATATTGTGTCTGACAGAGGATCCCAGTTTGTGTCCAGATTTTGGCGGATTTTTTGTGCTAAGATGGGCATTGATTTGTCTTTTTCGTCGGCTTTCCATCCTCAGATGAATGGCCAAACCGAGCGAACTAATCAGACCTTGGAAACTTATTTAAGATGTTTTGTTTCTGCTGATCAGGATGATTGGGTGACTTTTTTGCCATTGGCCGAGTTTGCCCTTAATAATCGGGCTAGTTCTGCTACTTTGGTTTCGCCTTTTTTCTGCAATTCTGGTTTTTATCCTCATTTCTCCTCGGGTCAGGTCGAGCCTTCTGACTGTCCTGGGGTGGATTCTGTGGTGGATAGGTTGCAGCAGATTTGGAACCATGTGGTGGACAATTTGAAGTTGTCACAGGAGAAGGCTCAGCACTTTGCCAACCGCCGTCGCGGTGTGGGTCCCCGACTTCGTGTTGGGGATTTGGTATGGCTGTCTTCTCGGTATGTTCCTATGAAGGTCTCCTCTCCTAAATTCAAGCCTCGCTTCATCGGTCCTTATAAGATTTTGTAAATCCTTAACCCGGTGTCATTTCGTTTGGACCTCCCAGCGTCGTTTGCCATTCATAACATGTTCCATAGGTCTTTGTTGCGGAGGTATGTGGTGCCTGTGGTTCCTTCTGTTGAGCCCCCTGCCCCGGTGCTGGTTGAGGGCGAATTGGAGTACGTGGTGGAGAAGATCTTGGATTCTCGTGTTTCTAGACGGAGGCTTCAGTATTTGGTTAAGTGGAAGGGCTATGGTCAGGAGGATAATTCCTGGGTTGTCGCCTCTGATGTTCATGCGGCCGATTTGGTTCGTGCCTTCTATGTGGCTCATCCTGATCACCCTGGGGGTTTTGATGAGGGTTCGGTGACCCCTCCTCAAGGGGGGGGTACTGTTGTGAACTCTGTTTTTGGGCTCCCTCTTGTGGTCACAAGTGGTACTGTGTGAGTGCTATCTTTGGGCTCCCTCTGGTGGCTCTTTGTGTCATTCTGCAGGTCTGAGGCTGGTTCAGCTGTCTCGTTATCTGTTAGCTGGTTTCTTATTTAGCTCACCTGGACTTTCAGTGGTTGCCTGCTGTCTATGTATTCAGTGCTATTTTGATCTCTCCTGAATCTCTTCGTTATCAGTCTCGCCAAGAGAAGCTAAGTTTCTGTTTGGTTATTTTTTGCTCATCAGTGTTCAATATGTTTCTTGGTTATTTATTTGTCCTTGTCCAGCTTGCTAATATGTGATTTCCTTGCTTGCTGGTAGCTCTAGGGGGCTGAGTTTCTCCCCTCACACCGTTAGTTGGTGTGGGGGTTCTTGTATTCTCAGCGTGGATATTTTGTATAGGGTTTTTTACTGACCGCACAGTTCCCTGCCTGTCTTCTGCTATCTAGTATTAGTGGGCCTCATTTGCTGAATCTGTTTTCATTTCTACGTTTTGTATTTTCCCCTTACCTCACCGTTATTATTTGTTGGGGGCTTCCTATATCTTTGGGGTCATTTCTCTGAGGCAAGTGAGGTCTTACTTTCTCTATAGGGGTAGCAAGTTTCTCAGGCTGCGTCGAGACGTCCAGGAATTTAGGCACGTTCACCGGCTACCTTTAGTGTGTTTGTTAGGATCAGGTTTTGCGGTCAGTCCAGTTACCACCTCCCTAGAGCTCGTTCCTTGTTCAGTAACTTAGCTAGTTCATTCTGTGATCCTCAGCCACTAAGGATCATAACAGATAGTACATCCGAGGTCAGATCCCCTGCTTTGATGAGGGCTCCGGCAGTGAGCCCACATCAAAGCCGCAACATGTCAGCTATTTTGAACAGCTGACATGTGCGTGCAATAGCGGCAAGTGGAATCGCGATCCACCCGCCGCTATTGACTAGTTAAATGCTGCTGTCAAACGCTGACAGCGGCATTTAACTACCGCTTCCGGCCATGCGGCCGAAAATGCGCGCATCGTCGACCCCCGTTACAGGATCGGGGGTCAGCGATACATCAGGATAGTAACCATAGAGGTCCTTGAGACCTCTATGGTTACTGATGCCGGTTTGCTGTGAGTGCCACCCTGTGGCCGGCGCTCATAGCAAGCCTGTAATTAAGCTACATAGGAGCGATCTGATGATCGCTGCTATATAGCAGAGCCGATCAGGCTATGCCAGCTTCTATTGGCTAGAGGCTATTGAAGCATGGCAAAAGTAAAAAAAAAAAATGTTTAAAAAAAATTGAAATAAATAAAAAAATATAAAAGTTTAAATCACCCCCCTTTCGCCCCATTCAAAATAAAACAATAAAAATAAAATCAAATATACACATATTTGGTATCGCCGTATTCAGAATCACCCGATCTATCAATTAAAAAAAATTATTAACCTGATCCCTAAACGGCGTAGCGAGAAAAAAATTCGAAACACCAAAATTACGTTTTTTTGGTCGCTGCGACATTGCATTAAAATGCAATAATGGGCGATCAAAAGAACTTATCTGCACCAAAATGGTATCACTAAAAACGTCAGCTCGGCTCGCAAAAAAATAAGCCCTCAACCGACCGCAGATCATGAAATAAGGAGATGCTACGGGTATTGGAAAATGGCGCAATTTTTTTTTAATCAAAGTTTGGAATTTTTTTTCACCACTTAGATAAAAATAACCTAGACATGTTTCATGTCTATGAACTCATACAGACCTGGAGAATCATGATGGCAGGTTATTTTTAGCATTTAGTGAACCTAGCAAAAAGGCCAAGCAAAAAACATGCATGGGATTGCACTTTTTTTGCAATTTCACCGCACTTGGAATTTTTTTCCCATTTTCTAGTTCATGACATGGTAAAACCAATGATGTCGTTCAAAAGTTCAACTTGTCCCGCAAAAAATAAGCCCTCACATGGCCATATGGACAGAAAAATTAAAAAGTTATGGCTCTGGGAAGGAGGGGAGTGAAAAACAAACACGGAAAAATGGAAAATCCCATGGTCATGAAGGGGTTAATGGAGGTAGCGAGTTGATTAGGAGCATCTAACTGGTCTGTAGGAGTCAGAACTCTTAATGGTTGGTAGGGGATAAAATATTTTTTCTCACTGTAAAATGCAAATAAATTTATATAATTTATACAATGTGGTTTTCTGGATTTTAATTTTGATATTCTTTCTCTCAATGTTAAAATTAACCTACCCTTAACCCCTTCACCCTCAAGGGTGGTTTGCACGTTAATGACCAGGCCAATTTTTACAATTCTGACCACTGTCCCTTTATGAGGTTATAACTCTGGAACGCTTCAAAGGATCCTAATGATTCTGACAATGTTTTCTCGTGACATATTGTACCTCATGATAGTGGTAAAATTTCTTTGATATTACCTGCGTTTATTTGTGACAAAAAAGGAAATTTGGTGAAAATTTGGACAATTTTGAATTTTTCCAACTTTGAGTTTTTATGCCCTTAAATCACAGAGATATATCATACAAAATAGTTAATAAATAACATTTCCCACATGTCTACTTTACATCAGCACAATTTTGGAACCAACATTTTTTTTTGTTAGGGATTTATAAGGGTTAAAATTTGACCAGCAATTTCTCATTTTTACAACACCATATTTTTTAGGGACCACATCACATTTGAAGTCACTTTGAGTGGTCTATATGATAGAAAATACTTAAGTGTGACACCATTCTAAAAACTGCACCCCTCAAGGTGCTCAAAACCACATTCAAGAAGTTTATTAACCCTTCAGGTGTTTCACAGGAATATTTGGAAAGTTTAAAAAAATGAACATTTAACTTTTTTCACAAAAAATTTGCTTTAGCTCCAATATGTATTATTTTACCAAGAGTAACAGGAGAAATTGGACCCCAAAAGTTGTACAATTTATTCTCAGTATGCTGATACCCCATATGGGGGGGGGGTAAACCACTGTTTGGGCGCGTGGCAGAGCTCAGAAGGGAAGGAGCACCATTTGACTTTTCAATGCAAAATTGACTGGAATTGAGATGGGACTCCATGTTGCGTTTGGAGAGCCCCTGATGTGCCTAAACATTGAAACCCCTCACAAGTGACATCATTTTGGAAAGTAGACCCCCTAAGGAACTTATCTAGATGTGTGGAGAGCACTTTGACCCACCAAGTGCTTCACAGAAGTTGATAATGTAGAGCTGTAAAAATAAAAAATCATATTTTTTCACAAAACTGATCTTTTTGCCCCCAAATTTTTATTTTTCCAAGTGTAACAGGAGAAATTGGACCCCAAAAGCTGTTGTGCAATTTGTCCTGAGTACGCTGATACCCCATATGTGGGGGTAAACCACTGTTTGGGCGCGTGGCAGAGCTCAGAAGGGAAGGAGCGCCGTTTGACTTTCCAATGCAAATTTGACTGGAATTGAGATGGGACGCCATGTCGCGTTTGGAGAGCCCCTGATAAGCCTAAACATTGAAACCTGCCACAAGTGACACCATTTTGGAAAGGAAACCCCCTAAGGAACTTATCTAGATGTGTGGTGAGCACTTTGAACACCCAAGTGTTTCACTACAGTCGTGAAAATATAAATTATTTTTTTTTCCACTAAAATCATTTTTTAGCCCCCAGTTTTGTATTTTCCCAAGGGTAACAGGAGAAAATGGACTGCCAAAGTTGTTGTCCAATTTGTCCTGAGTACACTGATACCCCATATTTGGGGGGAACCACCGTTTGGGTGCATGGCAGAGCTCGGAAGGGAAGGAGTGCTGTTTGGAATGTAGACTTAGATGGAATGTTCTGCAGAGCCCCTGATGTACCTAAACAGTAGAAACCCTCCACAAGTGACCTGATATTGGAAACTAGACCCCCAAGGAACTTATCTAGATGCGTTGAGAACTTTGAACCCAAAAAGGGTTTCACTACAGTTTATAACGCAGAGCCGTGAAAATAACAAATGATTTTTTCCCACAAAAATTATTTTTTAGCTCCCACAAATTTTTATTTTTCCAAGGGTAACCAGAGAAATTGGACCTATATCATATATGTTAGGGTAAACCCCTGTTTGGGCGCACGGGAGAGCTCACAAGGGAAGGAGCACTGTTTTACTTTTTCAACGCAGAATTGGCTGGAATTGAGATCGGACGCCATGTCGCGTTTGGAGAGCCCCTGATGTGCCTAAGCAGTGGAAACCCCCCAAATCTAACTGAAACCCTAACCCAAACACATCCCTAACCCTAATCCCAACCCTAACCATAACCCTAACCACACCCCTAACCCAAACATGCACCTAACCCTAATCCCAACCACATCCCTAACCCCAACACACCCCTAAACCTGGTCCCAACCATAACCATACCCCTAACTCCAACACACCCCTAACCCTAATCCCAACCATAATCCTAACCACACCCCTAACCCTGACACACCCCTAACCCTAATCCCAGCCCTAATCATAAATGTAATCCAAACCCTAACTTTAACCCAAACCCTAAGCCAAACTTTAGCCCCAACCCTAACCCAAACTGTAGCCCCAACCCTAACTGTAGCCCCAACCCTTACTTTAGCCCCAACCCTAACCCTTACTTTAGCCCCAACCCTAACCCTTACTTTAGCCCCAACCCTAACCCTTACTTTAGCCCCAACCCTAACCCTAACTTTAGCCCCAACCCTAACTGTAGCCCCAATTCTAACTGTAGCCCTAACCCTATCTTTAGCCCCAACCCTAACTTTAGCCCCAACCCTAACCCTAACTGTAGCCATAACCCTAACCCTAATGGGAAAATGGAAATAAATACATTTTTTAAATTTCATTATTTTTCCCTAATTAAGGGGGTCATGAAAGGGGTTTTACTTTTATAGTGGGTTTTTTTAGTGGATTTTTATGATTGGCAGCTGTCACACGCTAAAAGACACTTTTTATTACAAAAATAGTTTTTGCATCTCCACATTTTGAGAGCTATAATTTTTCCATATTTTGGTCCACCGAATCATGTGAAGTCTTGTTTTTTGCGGGACTAGTTGATGTTTTTATTGGTACCATTTTTGAGAACGTGAAATTTTTTGATCGCTTTTTATTCCGATTTTTGTGAGGCAGAATGAACAAAAAACAGCAATTCGTGAATTTCTTTTGGGGGGGCGTTTATACTGTTCCACGTTTGATAAAATTGATAAAGCAGTTTTATTCTTCGGGTCAGTACGATTACAGAGATACCTCATTTATATTTTTTTATGTTTTGGCGCTTTTATAAGATAAAATCTATTTTATGTAAAAAATAATTATTTTTGCATCGCTTTATTCTGAGGACTCTAACTTTTTTCTGATGATGCTGTATGGTGGCTTGTTTTTTGTGGGACAAGAAGATGTTTTCAGCGGTACCATGTTTTTTTATATCCCTCTTTTTGATCGCGTGTTATTCCACTTTTTGTTCAGCAGTATGATAATAAAGCCTTGTTTTTTGCCTCTTTTTTTCGGTGATTACTGAAGGGGTTATCTAGTGGGACAGTTTTATAAGTCGGGTAGTTATGGACACGATTCTAAATATGTGTACTTTTATTGTTTTTTTTATTTAGACAAAGAAATGTATTTATTGGAACAATATATTTTTTTTTCTTTATTTGGGATTTTTTTTTTTACAAGTGTAAATATATATTTTTTTTACTTTGTATCATTGCCCCGGGGGGGGACATCATACTATAGTGTCAGATCACTGAGCAGGCGCTTGCAAGTCACCTCCCTGCAGGACCCGAGAAGGCCCCCTGCGGCCATTTTGGATCCCAGGCCTGCAGGGAGGAGGAGGTAGGAGACCCTCGGAGCAACGCGATCACATTGCGTTGCTCCGAGAGTCTCAGGGAAGCATGCAGGGAGCCCCCTCCCTGCGCGTTGCTTCCCTGTGCCGCCGGAACGCTGCAATCATGTTTGATCACAGTGTTCCGGGGGTTAATATGCCAGGAGCGGCCTGTGACCACTCCTGGCACATAGTACTGGATGTCAGCTGCAATAGTCAGTGAGGGCGGCTGATCAGTGATGACGTACTATCCCGTCGGTGGTCATACGGGCCCATACCACCTCAAGTGGATAGTACGTCATATGTCAGAAAGGAGTTAAAATTAGTGATGAGTGAATATACTCGTTACTCGAGATTTCTCGAGCACGCTCAGGTGACCTCCGAGTATTTTTTAGTGCTCGGAGATTTAGTTTTCCTCACCTCAGCTGAATGATTTACATCTCTTAGCCAGCTTGATTACATGTGGGGATTCCCTAGCAACCAGGAAACCCCCACATGTAATTATGCTGGCTAACAGATGTAAATCATTCAGATGCGGCGATGAAAACTAAATCTCTGAGCACTAAAAAATTCTCTGAGGTCACCCGAGCGTGCTCGGGAAATTTCGAGTAATGAGTATATTAGCTCATCACTAGTTAAAATTATAGACTGTTCATGTCTTTGTCAGTGGGCAAACTTCCAAAATTAGCAAGGGATCAAATAATTATTTCCTTCACTGTATGTCCAACTCTCTGCTCAGGCCCAGAGGCCAGGGTCTGGAGTTGTGGTCTGAGTCGTGATACCGTACGTCTAGTGTTGGAAAAATGGAAGGGTAAGGCCAAGTCTTACTGCAGTGGATGGTGGACTTGTGGCTAAAAATACGGTCCCTAACATGTTGTGTGGTTTTGCCAACATAGAGGAGCCTACAGGGGCATTTGATGACGTATATCACGAAGTAAGACTCAAATGTGATATTTCCTTTGATTGGAAAAGAGTGCCCTGTCCTAGGATGCATGACCATACTGGATTTGATGATATTGGAGCAGGCCACACAGCTAACACAGGGAAATATGCCAGATGTTCTGCTGCCTGGGAATTGATGGGTGGGTAGGAGTTTAGTGCTGCCTATGTCTGCCGTGAGTTGGTGGTCCTTAATGTTATGAGGCCTCTTGGTGCACATGAGAGCTGGTGATTTGAGCGCCTCAGTGGTCGGGTATATCCTGTTTAGAACTAGCCAATGTTTATGGATAATCGTGTGGTTTCTAGGCATAAAGGGGTGATAAGTATGTATAAAAGGTACACTTTCAGGTTTACTGTCCTTGTTGTGTGAAGGTAATATAATAATAGACCTGTCTTCTTCCTGTTCGAGGAGATTGGAGGGGTAGTGTCTGTCCCTGAATTTGTAGACTTATCATGTAATCTAGATCTGATGAGTTTTTTTTCTGAGACTATTCTTGGTACACTTTGGAACTGTGATCTGGACAAGCTGTTCTTGGTTGACCTGGGATGACAACTGGAATAATGGAGTAGGTTATTGCAGTCAGTAGCTTTAGAGAATAGGTCTGTGGAGAGGCAACCATCTGAGTCCTTGGGTACAAGGGTGTCCAAGAATGGAATTTGGTTGTGGCCATGATTAAGGGAAAATTTAAATGATGCCCTGACGAAGTTCAGTGTTGTGACGCATGAGTCTAGTGTGCCTAAAGTGCCTTGCCATATGCAAAATAAATGATATATGTACCTAAAAGAACATTTAGAGAATTGTTAAAATAAGACACTGGAATGCACTTGTTCTTCTTCAAAGAGGCTCATGTACATGTTTGCATAGGCCGAGGCTACGTTCGAATCCATTGTGGTCCTGCATGTCTGGAGCTAGTAGGTTACCAAATAGGAAAGGAAAATTCATGTAGGACAATGGAAAGTAGATCTAGACAAAATTTGAACAATTCACTATCTATGTGTGAGGTGGAAAGTAGGTGGGAGACATCTTGCAGATAGTGTTGAGCGATACCTTCTGATATCGGGAAATATCGGATCAGATTGGATCAGACCGATACCCCAAAAATATCGGGTATCGCCGATTCCGATACCGGAAACTAATGCAAGTCAATGGGACACAAATATCGGAATGAAAATAAACCCTTTCTTTCCTTGCACATCCAGTTCGGGAGGGGGGAAGGGTGTGGGTGGTGCGTGGGCGGAGACTGTGTGTGTCTGTGTGTTCAGGTGGGGTCTGTATGGGCCTCTCGGGGGTCTGTGCGAGCCTGCCATGGCCTGTATGGGCCTCTCGAGGGTCTGTGCGGGCCTGCCGGGGCCTGAACGGGCCTCTCGGGGGTCTGTGCGGGCTGCCGGGGGTCTGTATGGGCCTCTCGGGGGTCTGTGCGGGCTGCCAGGGGTATGTGCGGGCCTCTCGGGGGTCTTTTTTGTCTGTGTGCAGGCATCGTCCGATGGGAATACAAGTCCCATCGGGCTATGCCTGCTACAATGACAGTGATTGACACATTAGCCAATGATGGGACAGTAGTAGTCCCATCATCCGGCTAATGTGTTGAATGTAAAAAAAAGCACAAACATACATACTACATACAATATACTACATACATACTATATACATACAACATACATACTACATACATACAACATACTACATACATACATACTACATGCATACTACATACATACATACAGTGGGGCAAAAAAGTATTTAGTCAGTCAGCAATAGTGCAAGTTCCACCACTTAAAAAGATGAGAGGCGTCTGTAATTTACATCATAGGTAGACCTCAACTATGGGAGACAAACTGAGACAAAAAAATCCAGAAAATCACATTGTCTGTTTTTTTAACATTTTATTTGCATATTATGGTGGAAAATAAGTATTTGGTCAGAAACAAACAATCAAGATTTCTGGCTCTCACAGACCTGTAACTTCTTCTTTAAGAGTCTCCTCTTTCCTCCACTCATTACCTGTAGTAATGGCACCTGTTTAAACTTGTTATCAGTATAAAAAGACACCTGTGCACACCCTCAAACAGTCTGACTCCAAACTCCACTATGGTGAAGACCAAAGAGCTGTCAAAGGACACCAGAAACAAAATTGTAGCCCTGCACCAGGCTGGGAAGACTGAATCTGCAATAGCCAACCAGCTTGGAGTGAAGAAATCAACAGTGGGAGCAATAATTAGAAAATGGAAGACATTCAAGACCACTGATAATCTCCCTCGATCTGGGGCTCCACGCAAAATCCCACCCCGTGGGGTCAGAATGATCACAAGAACGGTGAGAAAAAATCCCAGAACCACGCGGGGGGACCTAGTGAATGAACTGCAGAGAGCTGGGACCAATGTAACAAGGCCTACCATAAATAACACACTACGCCACCATGGACTCAGATCCTGCAGTGCCAGACGTGTCCCACTGCTTAAGCCAGTACATGTCCGGGCCCGTCTGAAGTTTGCTAGAGAGCATTTGGATGATCCAGAGGAGTTTTGGGAGAATGTCCTATGATCTGATGAAACCAAACTGGAACTGTTTGGTAGAAACACAACTTGTCGTGTTTGGAGGAAAAAGAATACTGAGTTGCATCCATCAAACACCATACCTACTGTAAAGCATGGTGGTGGAAACATCATGCTTTGGGGCTGTTTCTCTGCAAAGGGGCCAGGACGACTGATCCGGGTACATGAAAGAATGAATGGGGCCATGTATCATGAGATTTTGAGTGCAAACCTCCTTCCATCAGCAAGGGCATTGAAGTTGAAACATGGCTGGGTCTTTCAACATGACAATGATCCAAAGCACACCGCCAGGGCAACGAAGGAGTGGCTTCGTAAGAAGCATTTCAAGGTCCTGGAGTGGCCTAGCCAGTCTCCAGATCTCAACCCTATAGAAAACCTTTGGAGGGAGTTGAAAGTCCGTGTTGCCAAGCGAAAAGCCAAAAACATCACTGCTCTAGAGGAGATCTGCATGGAGGAATGGGCCAAAATACCAACAACAGTGTGTGGCAACCTTGTGAAGACTTACAGAAAACGTTTGACCTCTGTCATTGCCAACAAAGGATATATTACAAAGTATTGAGATGAAATTTTGTTTCTGACCAAATACTTATTTTCCACCATAAAATGCAAATAAAATGCTAAAAAAACAGACAATGTGATTTTCTGGATTTTTTTTTCTCAGTTTGTCTCCCATAGTTGAGGTCTACCTATGATGTAAATTACAGACGCCTCTCATCTTTTTAAGTGGTGGAACTTGCACTATTGCTGACTGACTAAATACTTTTTTGCCCCACTGTACATACTACATACAACATACATACTACATGCATACATACATACAACATACTACATACATACTACATAAATACATACTACATACATACTACATACATACTACATATGTACTAAATACATACAACATACTACATACATACAACATACATACAACATATTAAATACATACAACATACTAAATACATACAACATACATACAACAGCAATTTTCAAAATTTTAATTTTTGTACCCTTAAATCAGAGTATGGTGTCACACAAAATAGTTAATAAATAACCTTTCCCACATGTCTACTTTACATCAGCACAATTTTGGAAACATAATTTTTTTCTTAGAACGTTATAAGGGTTAAAAGTTGACCATCGATTTCTCATTTTCCAACAAAATTTATAAAACCATTTTTTTAGGGACCACATCACATTTGAAGTGAGTTTGGGGGGATCAATATAACAGAAAATACCCAAAAGTGACACCATTCTTAAAATTGCACCCCTCAAGGTATGCAAAACCATATTAAAAAAGTTTATTAACCCTTCGGGTGCTTCACGAGAACTAAAGCAATGTGGAAGGAAAAGATGAACATTTTACTTTTTCCACAAAAAATTAACTTTGGAAATTTTTTTTTTATTTTCACAAGGGTATCAGGACAAATTGGACAACAAAATTTGTTGTGCAATTTCTCCTACGTGTGCTGAAGCCCCGTATGTGGGGGAAAGCCACTGTTTGGGCGCAAAGCAGGGCTCAGAAGGCAGGGAGTACCGCTTGACTTTTTGAACACAAAATTGGCTGGAATCAATGGTGACATCATGTCACTTTTGGAGACCCCTGATGTACCTAAACAGTGGAACCCCCAATTCTATCTTCAATCCTAGCCCCAACACACCCCTAACCCTAATCGCAACCCTAACCATAACCCTAACCACAAACCTAACCCTATCACACCCCTAATCCTAATCCCAACCCTAACCATAATTCCAACCATAACCACAACCTTAACCCTAGCCCAACCCTAACTTTAGCCCATCCCTAACTTTAGCCCCAACCCTAACCCTAGCCCCAACTTTAACCCAAACTCTAGCCCCAACCTTAACCCTAACTATCCTAACTCTAGCCCCAACTCTAACCCTAGCTTTAGCCCAACCCTAACTTTAGCCCCAACCCTAACCCTAGCCCCAACCCTAACTCTAGCCCCAACCCTAACCCTAGCTTTCGCCCAATCCTAGCCCTAGCTTTAGTCCAACCCTAACCCTAGCTTTAGCCTAACTCCCTTTAGTCCAACTCACTTTAGCCCAACTCTAATCCTAATAGAAAAAATGAAAATAAATATATATTTGTATTTCATTATTTTTATTCTACTAAGGGGGTGATAAAGGGAGGTTTTATTTACTATTTTTTATCTTGATCACTGTGATAGACCCTATCACAGTGATCAAAATTAACCAATAGGAAAAATCTATTGTTGCCAGGTGTTGGCAGGCAGATCTTGGCAAGTGCACTGTGCATACACCCACCATTTTCTCCTGGAAGAAGATGCCAGCAGCCCAGGGGACTTCACGGGGAAATGCAGGGACACCACAGGATCGGGGGACCCTAAATTAAAAGGAAAAATCTGACTTTTTTTGTGGTCGCCGTTATACCATTAAAAGCGATGATCGCAACACTGGGGTCAGTAAATCTGTCCCGAATCATGTTCTCTGGGGTCTCAGCTACCCCCGGTAGTCGAGACCCCGGAGAAATTCCAACTCTGGGGGGCACTAAACAGTTATTTCTCCACACTGTTAAAAAGCAGCACTGAGGCATAAATACACTTAATTGCTGCCATTAAAAGGCGTATTGGCACTCGTTAATGGGTTAAAAAACATTACTCACACAGGCAAGGGGATGCAGAGTACACACAGTGGCTTAAAGGAACAGTACTCCACAGGCTCTGGGTGCAGAGTACACATGGTGGTTTAAAGGAATATTTGTCCCACAGGCGGGGGGTGCAGAGTAGACACAGTGGCTTAAAGGAACATTACTACCACAGGCAGGGGGTGCAGAGTACATAGAGTGGCTTAAAAGAACAGTAGTCCCACTGATGTGGTGGTGCAGAGTACACACAGCAGCTTAAAGGAACAGTACTCCCAAAGGCTAGGTCTGCAAAGTACACATTTCGGCTTTTAGCATGGTACTCTCACAAACGGGTTTGCAGAGTAGATACAGAAACTTGGTGTACCAGTCAATCTCAGCCTATATTTGGCATAGCTGTGATGACCTTATAAGTGCCCATAGTCTAAAAGCATGTGGACTGACTGCAGTATTTCAGCAAGCTTTGCTAAACTGGCGAACCTAAACAATAAAAAGTCTGTCTTCAGATGGCATGGACCCCGAACTTTCCTATTCAGGTTCGTTCATTCCAATCTGCAGATAAATTGCATTTTTTTAGGTGACATGTTCCCTTTAATAGAGCTCACATAGGAATGTAACGATGTGGTATGCATCGTTATTGTAAAAAGAAATGAAGCATTATTCTTATACATTGCATCACTACAAATTGCATTAAAAGAAGGAATTTGATGCATGACAATTGACTGAATCCCTAAGGAGCTTGTCATGACATTGCCTCTATACAGTTGTTATATTAACACATGAATTCATGTTCTCTCCCAGCTTGTCAAGAAATCACATTGACAATCATTCTAAATGTCAAAAAATAGCACTGAAAACAGTTAACTCTCTGTACTCCAAAAAAGGTTAACAATAACATTATGATCATAAGAGAATTTCAATATGAATGTGTTGAGTCCTTATGCATTTGTATGTGTTCTCTACCACTTACAAAAGCAGTTTTGTTTAAATGCATCTAACCTATATTCCAGTAAGGTAACGCTTAGTTTCCGAGGAGGACAGCTGCGAACAATAACCATTTTCTATTTTTCTACTTTTAGTTTAGAGCCATATAAAGATTTGCACTGCGTACGGTGATGAGAAAACATAAAGGATATAGTAGGACTAGCTATTGAACCCATTCTACTCTCAGGTGGCGAGCATTTATATTGGTATATGGTCTCCATTCTGGTATGTGCTGCTTCCATCCTGCGCCCTTATCTTGCAATGTGCTGCTACCATCTTGCACCCCCTTCCTGTCTTGTGCAGCCCCCATCCTGTGCCCCTTTCCTGTCATGTGCAGCCCCCATCCTGTTTTGTGCACCTCCATCTTGTCATGTGCTACTCTCTTCCTGTGCCCTCACCCTGTCATGTGCTCCCATCCTGCGCCCAAATTTGGGTATGTGCTGCCCCCATCCTGGTATGTGCTAATCCAATTCTGCGCCCCATCCTGTCATGTGGAGCTCTCATCCTGCATCCCCATCCTGTCATGCTGCTCCCATCCTGCACCCCCATTCTGTCATGTGGTGCTCCCATCCTGTGCCCCCATTCTGTCATGTGCTGCTCCCATCCTGTGACCCCATTCTGTCATGTGCAGTAAAAAGTCACTGGCTTGCTGAGCTGATGTATTTTCTATATATATTCAGTAGAAAGTGGCTGGATTGATCCGCTGACGAATTTTATATATAGATTCAGGAAAGCGCGGAATGCTCAGGTGCTGATTCTGGCTCCACAACCCTCCTGGGCCACAATCCTCATCCCCGGATACGCAACTTACAAAATGGAGCCTGAAGTGCGCTATACGCATGAGCCATTTCCAACGGAGGATTCATGTCCCAGCCTCTGGCCCGAATAGACCCCACGGCAATACCGGATAGGTAAGTTGTTGTGCAGGAAATCGCAGTATGCGTTCAGTGCTTACGCATACCACAGTCTCCTGAGCCACAATCCCCATCCCTGGATGCCAGAGGCGTAGCTAGGGTTTTGGTTCAGGGGGGGGTGAAGCTTCTGAGTGGGCCCCTAACCAGGTAACCTTGATTACAACTGGGTGATGCACCCTAATAGTGGAGGAGAACCTCAGCAGATGACCGCAATGTTACTGAAGATAATCTCTATATAAAGACTAATATTGATATTAACGCCATATGGCAAGTGGTAGATACTAGTCCTACAGAACATATAAGTGATCACAGAACAGTTACAGACAATGACTTACCGCTGATGTTCCTTCTGATGGAGTCGTTCACTTTTCACGTCTTTTCCATCTGGCTCAGACCTACACGACAACTTCTTCCAGCCACAACTCGGCTGCAGAGAAAACAACAAAGACACGTTTCAAACCTCATGTTTTCAGCCATCACCATCTATTCCCAACCTGCACAAACTCCTCATCCTGCTGATATCCCAATGCTGAGCCGCTGCTGCCGTATGTGTCCCTATTACTGCACCTGCTGTGTCCCTATTACTGCACCTGCTGTGTGGTTCTCTGTGCCCTCTAAATTCTAAAGCAACCCTCTATAATATAGTAATGCAAGGTGCAAGTGCCCTAGAAAACAGTGCCCACATTTTGCCCCCTAGAAAGCAATATTGTCCTGTGTGCCCCTTTGATAGTCACAGTAACCTGAGTTCCCCTATAACAATAAGTGCCCACTTAACATTAAATAATGTCCCGAGTCCCCCCTGTACAGCTTCCCTATACACAGTATGATGCTCTCTTATACACAGTATAATGCCCCCTCACTGTATAGTGTCACCCACACAGTATGCAGGCCCCTTAGTAGCCCCCAAACTGTTTGATAGCTCCAACACTGTAAGATGACCCCCTCACTGTAATCTCCAGACTGTATGATGGCCCCTAGATAGCCTCCATACAGTATAATGCACCAGAAAGTCCTCAATATAGTATAATTCACCACCATACGACTCCATATAGTATAATGCATTCCCAATAGGCATACTCTATGTTGTATAATGCACCCCCATAGGCAGACTCTATAGCATAAGGCAGCCTCCATAGGCAGACTCTGTAGAATAAGGCAGCCCCCACAGACAGACTCTATAGTATAAGGCATCACCCCATAGGCAGATCCTGTAGTATAAGGCAGCACCGCATAGACAGACTCTGTAGTATAAGACGGCACCCCATAAGCAGACCCTGTAGTATAAGACAGCACCCTATAGACAGACTCTGTAGTATAAGACAGCACCCCAAACGCAGACCCTGTAGTATAAGACAGCACCCTATAGGCAGACTCTGTAGTATAAGGCAGCACCCCATAGGCAAACTCTGTAGTATAATGCAGCACCCCCATAGGCAGACTCTATAGAATAAGGCAGCCCCCATAGGCAGACTCTGTAGTATAAGGCATCCCCCCATAGGCAGACACTATAGTATAAGACAGCACCCCATAGGCAGACCCTGTAGTATAAGACTGCACCCCATAGGCAGAATCTGTAGTATAAGGCAGTACCCCAAAGGCAGACTCTGTAGTGTAAGGCAGCACCCCATAGGCAAACTCTGTAGTATAATGCAGCACCCCCATATGCAGACTCTATAGCATAAGGCAGCTCCCATAGGCAGATTCTGTAGTATAAGGCAGCCCCCCATAAGCAGACTCTATAGTATAAGGCAGCACCCCATAGGAAGACCCTGTAGTATAAGGCAGCACCCCATAGGCAGACTCTGTAGTAAAAGACAGCACCCCATAGGCAGACCCTGTAGTATAAGACTGCACCCCATAGGCAGACTCTGTAGTATAAGGCAGTACCCCATAGGCAGACTCTGTAGTGTAAGGCAGCACCCCATAGGCAAACTCTGTAGTATAATGCAGCACCCCCATATGCAGACTCTATAGCATAAGGCAGCTCCCATAGACAGATTCTGTAGTATAAGGCAGCCCCCCATAAGCAGACTCTATAGTATAAGGCAGCACCCCATTGGAAGACCCTGTAGTATAAGGCAGCACCCCATAGGCAGACTCTGTAGTATAAGACAGCACCCCATAGGCAGACCCTGTAGTATAAGACTGCACCCCATAGGCAGACTCTGTAGTATAAGGCAGTACCCCATAGGCAGACTCTGCAGTGTAAGGCAGCACCCCATTGGCAAACTCTGTAGTATAATGCAGCACCCCCATATGCAGACTCTATAGCATAAGGCAGCTCCCATAGGCAGATTCTGTAGTATAAGGCAGCCCCCCATAAGCAGACTCTATAGTATAAGGCAGCACCCCATAGGCAGACCCTGTAGTATAATGCAGCACCCACATAGGCAGACTCTGTAGTATAAGGCAGCACTCCATAGGCAGAATCTATAGCTTAAGACAGCCCCCATAGGCAGACTGTAGTATAAGAGCCCCCATAGGCAGACTCTATAGTATAAGGCAGCACCCCATAAGCAGACCCTGTAGTATAAGACAGCACCCTATAGACAGACTCTGTAGTATAAGACAGCACCCTATAAGCAGACCCTGTAGTATAAGACAGCACCCTATAGGCAGACTCTGTAGTATAAGACAGCCCCCATAGGCAGACTGTAGTATAAGACAGCCCCCATAGGCAGACTCTATAGTATAAGACAGCACCCCATAAGCAGACCCTGTAGTATAAGACAGCATCCTATAGACAGACTCTGTAGTATAAGACAGCACCCCATAAGCAGACCCTGTAGTATAAGACAGCACCCTATAGGCAGACTCTGTAGTATAAGGCAGCACCCCATAGGCAAACTCTGTAGTATAATGCAGCACCCCCATAGGCAGACTATATAGAATAAGGCAGCCCCCATAGGCAGACTCTGTAGTATAAGGCATCCCCCATAGGCAGACTCTATAGTATAAGTCAGCACCCCATAGGAAGACCCTGTAGTATAAGGCAGCACCCCATAGGCAGACTCTGTAGTATAAGACAGCACCCCATAGGCAGACCCTGTAGTATAAGACTGCACCCCATAGGCAGACTCTGTAGTATAAGGCAGTACCCCATAGGCAGACTCTGTAGTGTAAGGCAGCACCCCATAGGCAAACTCTGTAGTATAATGCAGCACCCCCATATGCAGACTCTATAGCATATGGCAGCTCCCATAGGCAGACTCTGTAGTATAAGGCAGCCCCCCATAAGCAGACTCTATAGTATAAGGTAGCACCCCATAGGCAGACCCTGTAGTATAAGGCAGTACTCCATAGGCAGACTCTATAGCTTAAGACAGCCCCCATAGGCAGACTGTAGTATAAGACAGCCCCCATAGGCAGACTCTATAATATAAGGCAGCACCCCATAGGCAGACTCTGTAGCATAAGGCAGCACCCCATAGGCAGACTCTGTTCTATAAGGCAACACCCCATAGGCAAACTCTGTAGTATAGTGCAGCACCCCCGTAGGCAGACTCTGTAGTATAAGGCAGCACCCCATAGGCAGACCCTGTAGTATAAGTCAGCACCCCATAGGAAGACCCTGTAGTATAAGGCAGCACCCCATAGGCAGACTCTGTAGTATAAGACAGCACCCCATAGGCAGACCCTGTAGTATAAGACTGCACCCCATAGGCAGACTCTGTAGTATAAGGCAGTACCCCATAGGCAGACTCTGTAGTGTAAGGCAGCACCCCATAGGCAAACTCTGTAGTATAATGCAGCACCCCCATATGCAGACTCTATAGCATAAGGCAGCTCCCATAGGCAGACTCTGTAGTATAAGGCAGCCCCCCATAAGCAGACTCTATAGTATAAGGTAGCACCCCATAGGCAGACCCTGTAGTATAAGGCAGTACTCCATAGGCAGACTCTATAGCTTAAGACAGCCCCCATAGGCAGACTGTAGTATAAGACAGCCCCCATAGGCAGACTCTATAATATAAGGCAGCACCCCATAGGCAGACTCTGTAGCATAAGGCAGCACCCCATAGGCAGACTCTGTTCTATAAGGCAACACCCAATAGGCAAACTCTGTAGTATAGTGCAGCACCCCCGTAGGCAGACTCTGTAGTATAAGGCAGCACCCCATAGGCAGACCCTGTAGTATAAGGCAGCACCACATAGGCAGGCTCTGTAGTATAAAGCAGCACCCCCCAGAGGCAGACTCTGCAGTATAAGGCAGCACCCCACACAGGCAGGCTCTGAAGTATAAGGCAGCACCCCCACAGGCAGACTCTGTAGTATAAGGCAGCACCCCAAAGGCAGACTCTGTAGTGTAAGGCAGCACCCCATAGGAAAACTCTGTAGTATAATGCAGCACCCCCATACGCAGACTCTATAGCATAAGGCAGACCCCATAGGCAGACTCTGTAGTATAAGGCAGCCCCCCATAAGCAGACTCTATAGTATAAGGCAGAACCCCATAGGCAGACCCTGCAGTATAGTGCAGCATGTGACTAGTTTCTCCATACAGGAGGAATCTGGAAGCTGTCATCACTAGAGATGAGTGAACTTTCCAAAGTTCAGTTCAGTTCTCCAAATGTCTCGATGTTCGCCAAATATGTTAATCGAACAGCTCGACGAACGTACCCAAACCCCAATAAAATAAATCTAAGGCCAAACCAAATCTACAGAACACCTTAAGGGGTGACAGACAGCTTACCAAACAGATAAAATTATGGGCAGACACCACAAAAAATGGCATCAGTTGATTCACAGTAGAAGTTTGCTAACGTCACAGCAGCAGTCACCTCATGCATGGCCAATTACTATCAGGGTCAGGGCCAGCATTTAGAGTTTTGTAGTAAAGTTTCAATTAAGACCTGGTGGTTAAATTAGTGGTGTAAGCATTCTTTGCTGGGAGCCCTGATACCTCATGCAACATTTTTTTCCCAGCCACACTCAGTTTGCATAAACATCAGTTTCATAGAGCACTATTGCTAGAAAAATTTAACAAAGGTATCACAGGCAGTTGGCTGATCAATTGACCCCCAGTAGAACATTTTATAATGGCACAGAAGAAGTCAGCCATGGGCCATGCATAAAGTATCAATGTCTGGGCCAGCGTTTTGAATTGACATTTAAATGAAGACCTGGTGGTTAAGGGAGAAGATTAAGCCTTATTGCTTGGAGCCCTGATACCTCATGCAACTTTTTTTCCCATGCCACACTCTGATAGCACAAACATCAGTTTCATAGAGTACTATTGGTAGAAAAATGTAAGGATAGTCACACACATGTCTGTAGACTGTACTTGTAGTTGAGTGAAACTAAGTGCAGGCCTGTCTGTCTGGGAGCCCTACTGCTACAGGCACATGAAGGAGACCCAACTTGGATTATCCACAATTCAAAAGATTATTGTCATACACCACTAAAATGGCATCAATTTCCACAGAGCATAAACAGTGTAATAGGCCTCTGACACACCTTCCTCTACAGGTAACCCACCAGATGGAGAACCAACTTGGAGTCTTCACATTTCAAAAAAATTGTATCATAAGCAGCAGTAGCAACAGCAGGCAAAGAATCCACGACAAAGGTGTCACAAACTGCAATAACACAAGATCAATGAATGACACTAAAAATGACACCATCGTCTTGTTTTCCCAGTCTGCGACTGCATTGCAAAAGTCATTGGAGATCCAAGACTTGTTCAATTTGATGAAAATTAGGTGGTCTACACATTTAAGGGACAGCCAGATGGGCTTATCTATCAAGACACCGCCAGCAGTGCTGAAGACACGTCCTGAGAGAACGCTGACTGCCGGTCATGACAAAACCTCCAAGGCGTGACAGGCGAGCTCAGGCCACTCTTTCATTTTTGAAGACCAAAATGAAAAACGGTCCAAATTCCCCTTGATGGCATAGGTACTGAGATTGAGATACTCCTGCACCATCCTCTCAAGTCGTTGTGTCAGACTTGTACTCTTTTTTGCTGGTGCACTGGCTGGTCTAAAAAAATGTGTAAAATGCCGCATAGAAATTACTTATGCCACTTACACTGCTGCTGTTAATGTTTTTGTTGTGATGGCTTGACGTTTCCGGGGTTGGAAGTGAAGAACTGCGATTCACATGGTGTTCCTCACTGGTGTCTTGGGGAAAGCAACACTTAAGATTCTCTACAAGCGTGTTTGATACTCCAGCATGAACATGGCAAAAAAAAACAACTGTGGAATTGCACTTTTTTTGCAATTTCGACGCACTTTTTTCCTGTTTTCCAGTACACGATATGTTAAAACAAAATGAGCAAGTACCCTGCAGTAAATAAATAAATAACAATAGTGCATGAAAGTAACATAGGTTACTTAGTTAACATAGTTTTGATTAAATAACTGTAAAAGCAATCCCACCATGTCAAGGTGACTCTATTTGGAATGGTCCTAACATCTTGTATTAAAACCTTACTATATGTTAAATTTGGTAAATGTGAATAAGGGCCGAGCAGTACCAAGACCCTGACTACTGGTACACCCAGCCATGGACAGCTATATAAACGTAATGTCCTGCTCAATGAAAAGGGGGGCTCATACTCTTATTTATAAAAAAATAATTAACTGATACCAAGGCTATAAGGCTATAATTTGCACCTGAATTGTGAAAAAGGCTTTCTAGGTACTTAAAAGATCTTCAGTTTGCAAATATATATTAATAAAGCCTACTAACATAGTTTGTTATCTGTACCAGATTTTTGATGTGCTATCTGAGAGCAACATAATATAGGGACAGAGACCCTGATTCCAGTGTTGCATCACTTACTGGGCTGCATGTTGTATTTTTTATACAATCACTATTTAATCTGTTGCAGATATATTAGCTCTCTGAATGCTCAGCTAGATATAACTCTGCCCACACCACAGATTGGCAGCTTTCTTTGTACTATGCAGAAAACTGACATTGTTGGGGGCGAGGTTATATAGAGCTCATGAATATGAAGGACTAGCTGGCAGCAGGCTTACTAGTGATCTAATGATCTTAAGACAGTGATCTTATCAAGAGTACAACAAGCAGCCAGATAAGTGACAGATTGCTGAAATCAGGGACTCTGTATCTACATTATTCTGCTCAGATTAGGTGTTGCTAGATTTCCTTTATTTATGAATGGTGGACTGTCAGATATCTGTCAACTCATGATATGCATTTAAAGGCAGATTTTTGCAAGTCTCTTGATTTAGCAAGAGGGGCTGACTAGTATTAAGCCTTTCATTTCTATACTGGGATATGACCCTCACTGAAACTGCTATTGGTTTGTGTCCATATAATAGCTTCAAGATGGTGGAGCAAGCTAAGAAACAAACATATAGATGCCAGATCAGAAGTTCACAGTAAGAGATACTGAAAAAATAGGGGACATAACATAGTATTTCATAACATAGTTATACAATAACTGAGAAAGACCATATGAAAGCACTGATTTAAATTAGGTGCCCTGAGTGTCCACTCGTTGCTCGAGCTCCTTGATTGGTGAGCTGACTGGCCCTTGAGGGGCTAGTCAGCAGGACCCTTCACGGCACTATCATTGCTATTAGCTGTGATCCCGTGCTGTCCTGTCTGTATATTCTTTTGCTTCCTCCTCTGCCCAGAAGCTGTAGTATGATCAGATCATGTTCCTGTACGGTCAGACACAGCCATTACACAGTACACAGGAGGGACACATTTTTAAGGCAGAAACGCACATTTATAGGGTTATCTCAGTACAGGAACATATTTTTAACACATCCAATTGTGAAAATGATTTTTATTGCAAGATTTATTAATTAAAATGTACTTTGTTCATGGGACAACCACTTTAAGGATCCCATTGTACAGATTATACATTATAGCTATTTCCAATATAATTAGTTTTTGGTGGAAAAGATTGCTTGTAATGAACCCATTTGTAATTATTTTTCGTCAATAAAGGTAGGCTTGTCATTTACAAAATTATATGCTTCATGCATGAAGTTACTTTAGTTGCTGCATACATTTTCTTAACAGTTCTTTTTCTTGTAGCATGAATAGAACACCCAATAAACTGTCTGATTATCCTCAATCTTGTTTAAGAAATAATTATTTTTTTTGCCTGTGTGCATTAGGAAGCCTTTTGACTTATTTTCAGAATAATTCCTGAGGCTTTGGTCACGTGTTCATTTGTCAACCATTTGTAACGGATCCAGTATTATAAACTGGTTCTGCTACAAATGGTACAAACAGATGAGAAATGGAAAACATCCCTTATGATCCATTTCATATTTGCTATCCATTTTCTTCTCCCTGGACTAAAAAGTTGTGTTTCTACAATTTTGATCAATCTAATAACCATACAGGAGCTGGAAAGGAAGCATGGGAAGATGGTATGACACTTCTGTTCTAACTCAAATAAATTAGTTTCGCACTTTATAATGTCAAAACGGATTCAAAAGTGAAATTATCTACTAGATATGTGAACAAAGCCTTAGGCCATGTGCACATGTTCAGTATTTTTTGCGTTTTTTTCGCGTTTTTTTGCTATAAAAACGTGATAAAAACGCGAAAAAAACGCTAACATATGCCTCCTATTATTTTCAGTGTATTCCGCATTTTTTGTGCAAATGTAGCCTTTTTTTCCGCGAAAAAATCGCATCGCGGAAAAAAAAGCAACATGTTCATTAAAATGCGGAATTGCAGGGGATTCCGCACACCTAGGAATGCATTGATCTGCTTACTTCCCGCACGGGGCTGTGCACACCATGCGGGAAGTAAGCAGATCATGTGCGGTTGGTACCCAGGGTGGAGGAGAGGAGACTCTCCTCCACGGACTGGGCACCATATAATTGGTAAAAAAAAAAGAATTAAAATAAAAAATAGTCCTATACTCACCTTTGATGTCTTCCCGCCTCTCAGCTGCATGCTGCCGCTTCGGTTTCTATAGCTGGTGTGCGGTGAAGGACCTGCGATGACGTCACGGTCTTGTGATTGGTCGAGACCGATCATGTGACTGCTCACGTGACCGCGACGTCATGGAAGGTCCTGAACCACACCGGCATTTATAGGAACGGACGCCTGCAGGTGAGTATAACCATTTTTTTTATTTTTTTTATTATTTTTAAACATTCTATCTTTTACTATAGATGCTGCATAGGCTGCATCTATAGTAAAAAGATGGTCACACTTGTCAAACGCTATGTTTGACAAGTGTGACCAACCTGTCAGTCAGTTTTCCAAGCGATGCTACAGATCGCTTGGAAAACTTTAGCATTCTGCAAGCTAATTACGCTTGCAGAATGCTAAAAAAACGCAAAAAAACCGCAAAAAAAAATGCGGATTTCTTGCAGAAAATTTCCGGTTTTCTTCAGAAAATTTCTGCAAGAAATCCGGACGTGTGCACATACCCTTAGCTTCAATGATTCACAAGAAGTTATGTAAAATGGGTAGGCTGACATCAAGAGTCTTGTCCATGTCCTGTGTCTGGTATTATAGCTCGTCCCCATTTAATTGCATAGTCTTAATCTGCTTTCCATTGATGAGTTCTTCTTGAGTTATTTTACGCTGCGTATTTTTGAAAAAAATGCAAGTAACCTATTTCACTTAATGGTGGCAGAAATGATACGGTAAATCTGCCACATCTGAAACTCACCAAAAGCTCATTGTGGAATGCATCCTAAATCTGTTACTCCTAATCCTATTTCTCTAATCTCAGACTTAAAGCTTTTAAAGAAACCCATCATCAGCTTTGTGAAACTTTCAGGGAATACATAAGCAGCCCTAACCATGAATGATACAAATTAATAAATAGTGACAGGCTCACAGTTAATAAGTATGTAAATAGGGAGATACCTGTCTATCAAACTTAGCTAAGAAGGAAGAAGGCAAAAGTAAGCTTCCTAGTGAAGACTTCCCGAATTTGGTATTTTTTAACACTCTAAGGGTGGGCTAACATTACGTTTAAGCAGTCCATTAGAAGGACTGCATTACACCGTGGCATAACGCTGTGTAACGCAGTCCGTTAACACTGCCATTAAGTGCTATTTTGGGCACATCGCTAGCGCACGCCCAAAATGGGCATGCGCTAGCGATGTGCCGTCATTGAGTGGTGGACCCTTGGATGTGGGCTGCAGCGTTTCTGGGTCCGTCACCGCTAGCACAGATAGAGCATGTCGGCACTTGCGTTAACGCAGCCCGCTTAACGTATGTGTTGAACAGGCTGCTTTAACGCAATGTGAACCTAGCCTTAGGCTCACTGGTTCTACACACCTATCTTGATGAAGGATGGGCTGCAGCAAGATGCACTAAAATCTTTAAGAGGCAAGAGACTCTTAATAAATTGTGGGCATCTTTCAGCTGCCTTCCACCAGAACGATTATCATGAAATGATTATTCCTTAGGACTGTTGTTCTTCATAATCTTTTAGCGTAAATGCAGTTCAAAAAGACTTTGTCAGCACGGAATGACTGTTCAGACCACATATAGGAGCTCAGTGCATCATGGTGGAGCCAATCATTTATTTAAACCTTCCCATTGGTAGCTTTATCTCTATTTCCTAACTACTCTGGCTCTATAAAGCCAAAGCTATCAATTAAAGAAGAGGAGGGGTGGAGATAGAGGGAAAACATGCAGGTGGGAAGGTGCATTTAAATATTTGGCCCCACCATGATACACTGAGCTCCTGTACTTGGTTTGTGCTGACAAAGTCCCTTTAAGCACACAGGGATCACACTGAGGCAATTCTTGGACAGCTTTTCTTTTATATACTTTTAATAAATCTGCCTAAAAAAAAAAAAACAGGGTAAGACATATTAGTGAGGCTGTCGTTCTTTTACGGCTGCCCAGAGTTAAAGCCAAATGAGCCAGCTGCCAGGTTCCCTTTAAGGCTACTATTTAGCAGCAGCATGGCATTGACAACATAGCTCTGGTGTTGTCACTTACATAGAAATGAAGGCCTAGAGGAATCTATGACACTTCATGACCCAGCTGCCAAGAAGAAGAGGGGGCCAAGAACCAACTCTGGATGTAAATAATTTGTAACAGAAATGATAAATGTAAATAAGGCAACATTTTCTCACGCAAGTAGAACCAACTTATGCTTGTAATGTAAATTTAGAAAATTTTGATAAAAATGTAAATAATACATGAGTAATGTAATGTAGTGTAAAACTAAACTTGCATCTTCCTCATATGCAGCATAATATTCACCATCAAAAATGTTGTATGTAATACAAGGAAAACACATTGCTATTCAAGAAACACTTCAATGAATAAACAAATCATGAAAAATTGCTCAGCACTGTGTAATGCCTGTCTGACACTTTTATTCATCATTGTTATATAAGTGCTAATTAGCAAGTTCGGCTCCGTGACCACCTACGTTACAAAATTACTAGTGTAGAGATTTCATTTGTGGTAATATATAAGTTCACCAAATTGTCAGATATTTTTTGTTTTGCTGCATAATTTTTCACTGGATTACAATGATCAGGTCATAGACATTGAATTACAAAAAAAAATAATTGTCACATCATAAACTGATAATCTGAGAGTACATATTTGCGTAATTAGGAATGTGAATCCCAAAGGGCACTTCAATCAATATCTCTCTTATTAGACCCATCTTCACACCTTACCAGTATAATTAAATAATAGTTTTTACTTGAAATACACTTTAATTAAAATTACTCTGCTCAACACTTTTCAAGGCTGAATCTCTACATCTTTTTTATTTTATTCCATGCAAAATAAAGAATGTTTTTGTTGTCTTAAATTGCAACCAATTTCTTTTCATTCTCCAAGGGATTGTTTCATTTCTCCTGGCAACAAGGCCAGCCCGAAATGCAGCATTATATGCTGCAATTAGCCTTTCATTTAAAACAAGAACTATTAGAGCCTACCAGAGTGAACGCCACAATTAGGCCGGGGTCCTACTAGTGTATCACTATGCGATGCAGATGCGATTCTCACACTGTGACTGTTTGTGATTAGGGAAAAGGGCCCTGTACCATCCAGAGGGTTGGAGCCCTAACTATCCCTGCTCCCAAAGGTACCTCTAAAGGTGAAGAAGTTTGGACCACCAGCCTTACTGTTCTCCTGTTATGCCCTAAGATGTCCTCTCCCTCTCCCCCCGGAGGCCCGGGACAGAAATGCTAGTGTATCAACAAGACAGACAGGGATAACAGAAAGCAACAAACATACAAACACTCACCAAAGGTAGAGAGGTATATGGGGAAGGATAGGAATGTACCACCCAAATGGGAAAAGAACATTAAGGAAAGCATACATCCCAAAACAGCACACAACAATCTCGATTAGCAACAACAACCTCCAATTCAGCACAGAGTCTCCAAGGAGCTAGGAAGCAAAGCTTTCACGGGCAATACAGATAAGGTCTGGACAGGTTTTAAAGGGAGAGGTAATGACCAGATCAGAAGCAGCTGAAAATGGAGTGGCAAGTTTTTGACCAGCATAAAAATGGTCAATAACCTCTTCAGCACCAAATGAACCAAATCCATTTAATATAGGACATAAGCACACAGGCTAAATGAAAGATCTGTGATTCATACTACGTAGGGATCTTCTAACCCCAGATTTCTCAGGAGGACATGACAGTCATAACAGTGATATCCTAATGACACTCGGCTCCTGTTCTGCTGCAAGTAGAAGCCAAGTGTCAGTGCTCTGTGCTCTGATCCTTTCGCATGAAAGGATCGCAGCACAGTTGCAGAGGAGATGGAGAAATTAATTCCTCTGCTGCTAGCGTCAGTGGGAATCGCACCGCACTCGGGTGATATCCGAGTGAAGCGCAATGTTTCACACACAGCCATAGACTACTATGGGTGAATGCAACCCGAATATTGCATGCAATCGCAGCATGCTGGGTTTTTTTCCTGTCCGATCCTGATCCGATTAGAAAAGGAAAAAAATGCCAGGGAAAACATGCATAAAATTAAATTGGTAGGAATGCAATCTGAATTTAATTGCAAGTGGGAGTGAGTCCTTATGCCACGTGTACACATTGAGTATTTAGTTAGTGTTTTACATCAGTATTTGTAAGCCACAACTAGGAATGGGTTAAAAATACAGAAGTGGTCCACGTGTTTATATTATACTTTTCCTCTGTTTGTTCCTCTCCTGGTTTTGGCTTACACATACTGATACTGAGTTTACAAACTCACCAAATACCCAACGTGTGCAAGTGGCATTGTAGCGTCACTTTTTTCATGAGATGACCCCTTTAACCACTTTACCCCCCAATAGTGGCGTAACTAGAGTCTGATGGGCCCTGGTGAATGATCTGGACCAGCATCCCCATCCTGAATATATATATATATATATATATATATATATATATATATATATATATATATATATATATATATATATATATATATAAAAATACTAGCTGTTTCCAGCCAGCTAATGCTCGGCACGTTCATTGCTATCTAATTAACGCTGCTGGTGATTAAACTAAAGTAAATAATGACAACATTCAATAGCGCTTACGCAGGTGGTAATTTAACTTAAAATGAAGTTAATAACAATAATAATCATTAAAAATCTGAATAATACTAATGATACATTTTATTCACAGTGTAAAATCAAAAACAAACTGGATTCAGTAGGATGTGCGTTTTTTATTCATTCCAGCATCTAAACAAATTTCATAATGAAACATAAATTAAGTTAAAATTTCTCTGTAAACACAATTAAATGTATAGTCATTTTTGTCATTTTCAAAGATCTTTCCTTGACTTCTACCAGGTACAATTTAATGTGTGGGGACGGGATTGTGTCATAAAGTGGTGGGGGGGCGGGATTATGTGTGGTGATGTGGTGGGAGGGCGGGATTATGTGTGGTAATGTGGTGGGGGGCAGGATTATGTGTGGTAATATGGTGTGGGGGCGGTATTATGTGTGGTAATGTGGTGGGGGGCGGGATTATGTGTGGTAATGTGGTGTGGGGACGGGATTGTGTGTGGCTATGTGGTGTGGGGACGGGATTGTGTGTGGTAATGTGGTGGGGGGCGGGATTATGTGTGGTAATGTGGTGGGGGGCGGGATTATGTGTGGTAATGTGGCGGGGGGCGGGATTATGTGTGGTAATGTGGTGTGGGGACGGGATTGTGCGTGGCTATGTGGTGTGGGGACGGGATTGCATGTGGTAATGTGGTGGGGGTGGGATTATGTGTGGCAATGTGGTGGGGGCAGTATTATGTGTGGTAATGTGGTGGGGGGCGGGATTATGTGTGGTAATGTGGTGAGGGGTGGGATTATGTGTGGTAATGTGGTGGGGGGCGGGATTATGTGTGGTAATGTGGTGGGGGATTGTGTGGTAATGTGGTGGGGGGGCGGGATTATGTGTGATGTGGTGGGGGCGGGATTATGTGTGGTAATGTGGTGTGGGGACGGGATTGCGTGTGGCTATGTGGTGTGGGGATGGGATTGTGTGTGGTAATGTGGTGGGGGGCGGGATTATGTGTGGTAATGTGGTGGGGGTGGGATTATGTGTGGTAATGTGGTGGGGGGCGGGATTATATGTGGTAATGTGGTGGGGCGGGATTATGTGTGGTAATGTGGTGGAAGGCGGGATTATGTGTGGTAATGTGGTGTGGGGACGGGATTGTGTGTGGCTATATGGTGTGGGGACGGGATTGTGTGTGGTAATGTGGTGGGGGGCGGGATTATGTGTGGTAATGTGGTGGGGGGTGGGATTATGTGTGGTAATGTGGTGGGGGGCTGGATTATGTGTGTAATGTGGTGAGGGGCTGGATTATGTGTGTAATGTGGTGAGGGGCAGGATTATGTGTGGTAATGTGGTGGGGGGCGGGATTATGTGTGGTAATGTGGTGGGGGGATTATGTGTGGTAATGCTGTGGGGGGGCGGGATTATGTGTGATGTGGAGGGGGCGGGATTATGTGTGGTAATGTGGTGTGGGGATGGGATTGTGTGTGGTAATATGTTGGGGTGGGATTATGTGTGGTGATGTGGTGGGGGGCGGGATTATGTGTGGTAATGTGGTGGGGGGCGGGATTATGTGTGGTGATGTGGTGGGGGGGCGGGATTATGTGTGGTGATGTGGGGGGGGGGCGGGATTATGTGTGGTAATGGGGAGGGGGCGGGATTGTGTGTTGTGATGGGGTGGGGGGCGGTATTATGTGTGGTGATGGGGGGGCGGGATTATGTGTGGTGATGTGTTGGGGGCGGGATTATGTGTGGTGATGTGGTGGGGGGCGGGATTATGTGTGGTAATGGGGTGGGGGCGGGATTATGTGTGGTGATGTGGTGGGGGCGGGATTATGTGTGGTGATATGGTAGGGGGCGGGATTATGTGTGGTGATGGGGTGGGAGGCGTGATTATGTGTGGTGATGAGTTGGGGGCGAGATTATGTGTGGTGATGGGTTGGGGGGCGAGATTATGTGTGGTGATGTGTTGGGGGCGGTATTATGTGTGGTGATGTGGTGGGGGCGGGATTATCTGTGGTAATGGGGTGGGGGGCAGGATTGTGTGTGGTGATGGGGTGGGGGGCGGTATTATGTGTGATGATGTGTTGGGGGCGGGATTATGTGTGGTGAGGTGGTGGGGGCGGGATTATGTGTGGTAATGGGGAGGGGGGCAGGATTGTGTGTGGTGATGGGGTGGGGGGCGGTATTATGTGTGGTGATGTGTTGGGGGTGGGATTATGTGTGGTGATGTGGGGGGCGGGATTATGTGTGGTGATGGGGTGGGGGGCAGGATTGTGTGTGGTGATGTGGTGGGAGGCGGAGCTACTGTGCAGGGGGTGGGATTAGCGAGTAATCACGATGCCTCTTATATATATAGATATACATACATATATATATATATATAAAACCCATCTTGGTATATATGTCCCCCATTATGCTGCTGTTCTTTAATGTATAGAAGAATATAAACCATTATACTCACCAGGCAATTACATAGAAGTCATGGGGCTCCTTAGAAGAAGTATAAGGGACCCCCCATATTCTTCCATATAATATACTGCACAGCTCATAGTCCTCTATGTAGTATAATGCACCTTCACAGTCATCCATAAAGTGTAATGCACAGACCATAGACTCCATAAAGTATAATGCACTTCCATTGTCATCCATAGTAGTATATTGGACCTGCAGTCCTATATAGTAGTATTATGCAACCCAATAGTAATCCATAGTAGTATGATGCACCCCCATAGTTATTCATAGTAATATAATGTACCCCAAAGTCATCCATAGTAGTATAATGCACCCCATAGTCATCGTATAAAGTATAATGCACCTCCATAATCATACTACAAAGTATAATGATGATATGGCCCCTGATTTTTTTTTTAAATAAATAAATATTAACCATCCTCTTGTGAAGCCATCAGCTGAATTCAGCATGCGACGGGAGCATGTGATGGTACTGTCATTCACCCCGTCACGTGCATGCTGCTGTCAGCAGCTGGCTTCTAATTGGCCTGCAGCATGTATTGTGGCACACGGACCAGCGCGTCACAATGCAGTTGAAGCTTATGCTGGCTTCGGCGGGCCCCTCACTCACCGGGTCCCTGACCCACCGGCCTGGTCGCAGCAGTGACTGTTGCGACCATGGTCAATATGCTGCTGCTCCACAAGCCTGGTTCAAGCCACCTTCATAACCAGGCCAAATTTTACAATTCTAACCAGGGTCACTTTATGAAGTAATAATCCTGGAAAGCTTCAATGGATTCCACTGATTCTGAGACTGTTTTTTGTAACATGACAGTGGTAAAGATTGTTCGATATGCCTTTCTTTTATTTCTGAAAAAAAATGCAAATTTGGTGAAAATTTTGCAATCTTCAATCTGTTAATTGTTATGTCCTTAAACTAGAGGGTTATGTCACACAAAATAGTTAATAAATATAATTTCACACATGTCTAATTTACATCAGCACAATTTTTGAAACGTAATGTTTTGGGTCAGGAAGTTATGAGTTAAAAGTTGACCAGCAACTTTCATTTTTCAAACAAAATTTACAAAACCATTTTTTTTAGAAAACACATCACATTTGAAGTAACTTAGGGGTGTCTACATGACAGAAAATACCCAAAAGTGACACCTTTCTAAAAAAAAAAAAAATGCATCCTTTAAGTTGCTCAAAACCACATTCAAGAAGTTAATTAACCCTTTAGGTGCCTCACACGAATTAATGGAATCTGGAAGGAAAACAAAACACAATACATATCAACCTAAATTTACCATTATCATAAATTATAATGTGCCACGAAAAAACTATCTCAAAATCATTGGGATTTGTTGAAGCATTTTAGAGTTATTACCACACAAAGTGACACTGGTCAGATTTAAAAAATTTGGCCCGGTCAGGGAACTCGTCAGGTCCCCCGTGCCCCCAGAACCAAAGGCAGTTGTTGTGCATATGTAAATTCCCTGCCTAACAGTCCCTGTAGTACATTACATACATAAACAGATATGATATGTAAATGAGAGCATTCACTAGTGGAGGGTGTGTGTTATGACCCCAGTGGACAGGGTCTCAGAGATACGTGTAAGTCTGCGAGATACAAAAATCCAGCTCATAGGGCAGTGGTAACTGGGTCGACCAAATATCTACTCCTAACGCCAACACTAGAAGTAGCCGGGGATCATGCCTACGGTGATCGCTAGATGACTCGCGCCAGCCGGAGAATCTAACTACCCCTAGGAGAAGAAAACAAAGACCTCTCTTGCCTCCAGAGAAAGGGACCCCAAAGCAAGATACAAGCCCCCCACAAATAATAACGGTGAGGTAAGAGGAAAAGACAAACACAGAAATGAACCAGGTTCAGCAAAGAGAGGCCAGCTTACTAATAGCAGAAAAAAGCAAGATAACTTATTTGGTCAACAAAAACCCTATAAAAATCCACGCTGGAGATTCAAGAACCCCCGAACCGTCTAACGGTCCGGGGGGAGAACACCAGCCCCCTAGAGCTTCCAGCAAAGGTCAGGATACAGATTGGAACAAGCTGGACAAAAATACAAAACAAAACAAAAGCAAAAAGCAAGGAAGCAGACTTAGCTTTAACAAGCAGGAACCAGGATCAGTAGTCTAGAGCACAACAGATTAGCTCTGATTTCAACGATGCCAGGCATTGAACTGAAGGTCCAGGGAGCTTATATAGCAACGCCCCTGAACTAACGGCCCAGGTGAGCATATAGGAGAAGACAGAAGCTCCAGTGTCAAATCACTAATGACCACTAGAGGGAGCAAAACGCAAATTCACAACAGGTGTGTTAGTGTCCCCAGACTAGTTGGTCCACTTAGCATGTTATCTTGACCCTGTGGGTGTGATAACATAACTTGCAAGCGCTATACATACCTCGCGCATGCACACAGCTTCTACCTCGCCTCATTGATCGTCTTAAGCCGGGTGTACGCGCTCCGGCTTCAGAGAGGCGCACTGCACATGACCGGAAGTCTCTGCACTTATGGTCCCTCCCATTTTTGACAAAAAGCCAAGCTAAAGCAGACAGCTGGGGGCTGGTAATCTCAGACTGGGAAGGGGCCGTGGATATTGGTCCTCCGCAGCCTATAATTAGCAGCCCGCAGCTGCCCCAGAAAAGGCACATGTAGTAGAGGCACCAATTCTTTCGCTTTGCTGGTTCTTCCCATTTGCCCTCATGCAGTGGCAAGTGGGGTAACATTTGTAGTGTTGATGTCAGCATTGCAATGTCAGCTGACATCAAACCCAGTAATGGAAAGGCATCTGTAAGATGCCCCATTAATAACCTCATAGTGAAAATTAATTAAAGACACAGAAAAAACTCATTTAAGTGAAATAAACACACAAAAAAATTCTTTTATTTGAAATAAACACTCCCCACCATCTTTTACCCATTTATTACTGTAAAATTAAAAATAATAAGACACCGTATTCCTCCCCAGTCCGACAACAATCCATTTGCCCCACGAAGAGGCCAATTTTGCTTCATCTGAATTGCATGGCTGAGCGGTGGCATGATGCGACCGCTCAGCCATGAATCCAGGAGACACTGAGCTCAGATTGAGAACCGCTGCCTGTGACCGGCAGTAATCTCAATGACGTCACCGCAGGCCACTGAAGTTGCGCTCTCTGAAAGCTGGCATCATGCTATTGCTCAGCCATGCAATCCAGATGAGGCAGAGTTTGCGTCTTCAGGGATTGATGTCGGACAGGTTAGGAATATGGTGTTTTATTGTTTTTAATTTTACATTAATTGAAAGAGGCATATCTGTGTTTTATTACATTTGACTATTGGGTTAGTAATGGGGGTATATTAAAGATGCCTCTCTGTTACAATCCTGTGGGCTTAATGTCAGCTAACATTACAAAACTGATAATAGCCCCACAAATATTACACCACATGCCACCAGGACAAGTGGGAAGAACTGGGCAAAGCGCTAGAATTGGCACATCTAATAGTTGAGCTTTTTCTGGAGCAGCTGTGGGCTGCTATTTTTAGGCTGGGGGGCCAATATCCATGGCCCCTTCCCGGTCTGGCCCCTTTCCCAGCTGTCCACTTTAGCTTGGCTAGTTGTCAAAAATGGGGAGGACCCCACACCCTTTTTTTAAAAAAAATTATACATTTAAAAAGAAACAGCGTGAGACACTTCTATTTTTTATAACAAACTAATATGAAACTGAAAGCTGGGGACTTGCAGCCCTCAGCTGTCAGCTTTATCTGCGCTGGTTAGCAAAAATATAGGGGTCCCATGCCATTTTTCTACTTTATATATTGCGGCTGATGAATGCTCTCATCATCAATATCAAAATTTCCAGATTCATTTTGTGACTGCTGTTAGTCACTTAGTAATAGCATATACTTCCATGAATTAGCCATGTAAAAAACAGGAGAACCAATGGAAGTTTTTGTATAAAACGTAAACAAATTTTATTAGTACCAATACAAACAATTTAAAAACAAGCACATATCCAATACTGAAAGTGCAAAAAACAAAAGAGTGCAAATATCAAAAGACACCAGACTGTAAGGTCTACCGTACAGTAGCTAGTATATTACATGCAGTTATATTGTACTTAAAAGGTGCAGACAAGACTCTCCTAAAGAATGCCCAGGAGGTAATAGCCCTATTAGTAATAATCCGTCATTTTTACCATAATCCCTCACTTATCCCCATCTGAGGGGTTTCCATCGACCGGTACACCAGTTTAAATAAGGCTGCATCCATAACAAGTGCCCCATACGGTGGCCCTGGCGATAGAAATATTAGGAGGGCATGTCTCACCTCGTGCTAAGTAGACCTCTGCACACAGGGCCACCGTATGGGGCACTTGTTATGGTTGCAGCCTTATTTAAACTGGTGTACCGGTCAATGGAAACCCCTCAGATGGGGATAAGTGAGGGATTATGGTATAAATGACGGTTTATTACTAATAGGGCTATTACCTCCTGGGCATTCTTTAGGAGAGTCTTGTCTGCACCTTAAAGTACAATATAACTGCATGTAATATACTAGCTACTGTATGGTAGACCTTGCAATCTGATGTCTTTTGATATTTGCACTCTTTTGTTATTTGCACTTTCAGTATTGGATATGTGCTTGTTTTTAAATTGTGTGTATTGGTACTAATAACATTTGTTTACGTTTTATACAAAAACTTCCATTGGTTCTCATGATTTTTACATACTCTCATCATCGTACGCCTGCTGTCACTACTATTAGTGAGACAAGGCATACAATAATATAGTATTGTCATCAGCCAACACATGTGACAGGCGGTAACCTTTTTACCATCAGTCACAGCTGCTGGCTCACCCACTGTAATGTATAGGATATCGTGGGAACCTCAGTGCTCTGAACGCGGTTACGAACTTACTGCTGGTCAGAGCTGGTGTTTCTGGTGCTATGACAATGTTGGAAAAGTCAGATGTTGAGGTTGCCAAACCCAAACAGTAACACATATTTTAGGCAGATGACACTAAATGTTCGGTACAGACCCCAAACTTTACCGTTCAGGTTAGCACTATTTACTTGTTTTAGATCTATACTGACTGCTTTGAAAGTCAATATCTATCTAAAAAGCTGTGAATTATCTAGCTATTTTTCAACAAAAGAGTGCAGTCATCCTGTGGATGGCACAGCTTCTCATTGATCAGTCGTGCTTCTAATGTGCATGTGCAGACATAAGAAACTAGCATAATAGTGATCGACAGTGAAGCTGCAGTGAAAACTTTGATAAAATACTTCTGATGAACAGGAAACCTGTGGAAAAGAAGAAAAGTCTTCTAATAAAGCGAATCCATGTCTCTGTCAGCAGCATGTAAAGTATCAGTCTCTTCACTTCTCACTAAGCAGTAAGCTCCCACAAATTGTCGTGAGATCTCGCTAAGGCTAGTTTCACATTAGCGTTTAAATCCTCAGCGTTTAAAACGCATCCGCAAGTGGTGGAAAAAATGCATATAAACGCGTACAAACGCGTCGGTTTTTAGACGCATGCGGTGTCGCATGCGGTTAAAAAAAACGCTGCGTTTGTACGCGTTTATATGCGTTTTTTCCTGCGTTTGCATTTTTGGTGCGCATGATGAGAAATTTCACAAGAGAAAAATCAAGATAAGCAGACACCGCCAATGGGACTACAGAGGGCGTGTATTATGGAATCTCTATATTATGCTGCCATTATCGATCCATATCACACCCCCTGAGGAAGGAACACTGTCGGTGTTCCAAAACGCGCGTCGGGGTGGGCTTGGGGTCTCCCCACCGCGGACGCACATCAGGTAACTCCTCCGGGAAAGATAAATTGTTTTGATAGGTCCTATTTGATTGCCACTAGTGGCTATAAATCGTTTATCCATGTGCATTTGCACTATATTATTATTGTCTATAGGATGATTATCTACTTTGATGTGCTCCCATATGCATTAGATATCCACTTTATGTGGTATGGCACTAACATTAAAGCATTTATTATCGCGGTGGTATGACCCCATGGCCCAATGTGTTCTGTGCATTGACACTAGTGTTTCTCACTAGCCCCATCAGGTCCTGTTGTACCTTTTCTATGTACCGTTATTTTTAATGTATTTAATAAAGATACATTTTATGGGATTAATCAACTGTGTCCTCTGTGGAGTATTATGGAATCTCTATATATAGACCCTAGGGCTACAGAAATCTTAACAGTTTGCTACTGTATCCTGTGTCATGATGGATCTTCGCATGGAGAGCTTTTATTTCAACCTGGATTTAAGCATCAAGCTGTTTCTTGCCTGTGCTTTTGCTTGGGAGCAAGACAGAAATCGCGAAAGATGGAGAAGGAGACAACGTAGGCGTTTTTGGAGACACCCCATTATCGAACTACGTGAGAGCCATGGAGCCTATCACACGCTCTATGCCGAGCTTAATGCCAACCCGGAGAAATTCCAGGAATACACAAGGATGATGCAAGACTCGTTCCGGGATTTGCTTTCTCGTGTCCAAGGAGCCATACGGGGACAGGACACCCAGCTCCGTAGAGCGATTCCACCGGAGGAACGTCTGCTGGTTACATTAAGGTACGTTCCAAATCTAAACCAATGACAGTCCAAATTTTGTGTTTTCTGACATGTATTTTTTGGGTATTTTCCTTTCTTTCTTTAGCGTAACCACACCATAAAAAGAATAGATTGTAATGTTTTTTGTGTTTGTTTTTCTTACAGATTTCTGGCAACCCGAGAGAGTTTATCATCCCTCCACTTCCAATACCAGCTTGGAATATCCACCCTGTCCGGAATAGTTGCGGACACCTGCCGGGCTTTGTGGAATGTACTCCGGGATGAGTTTATACCCCTACCCACCGTCGACATGTGGCTTGAAATTGCGGAAAAATTCTGGAGTGTGTGTGATTTCCCCAACTGTTTAGGAGCGGTGGATGGAAAGCACATTCGCATTATCAAACCAGCCAGAACAGGATCGGAGTACTTCAATTACAAAAAATATTTTTCTGTTGTGCTCATGGCAATAGCTGATGCGAACTGTCGCTTCATCGCCGTGGACATTGGAGCTTTTGGCCGTGGCAACGATTCCCAGACTTTCAAGAACTCGGATTTGGGCCGCCGTGTGTATGGCAACAATTTCAATTTTCCCCCGCCACAACCTCTCACGAACACTCAAGGTCCACCGATGCCATTTGTTATGGTTGGGGATGAGGCCTTTCAGATGTGTGAAAACCTACTGAAGCCCTATTCCAGTCGGGACTTGAACCACACTAGAAGGATCTTTAACTACAGACTGACCAGGGCCCAAAGAACAGTAGAGTGTACCTTTGGCATTCTGGTCCCTAAATGGCGCATTCTTGCATCAGCCATAAATCTAAAAGTGGAAACAGTCGATGAGGTGGTCAAAGCCTGTGTGGTTCTGCATAATTCTATAATGGTTAAGGAGCAGCCCAACATTGAACTGGATGAACCAGTTGCACACCCACTGCCCGATTTCCAGCATCACCCGCTGCGGTCAACTGCAGCAGTTGGTCTCATGCGGGACCAATTTGCTGCCTTTTTTGATTCAGATGTTGGACGTGTGTCATGGCAGGACAATGTTGTGTAAATGTCCTGTTGTAATTCGATCTGTACCAGTAATTTTCTACAATGATAATAATATTTCTCATTAATAAACTCTACTTTTGGTTGTGTTGACCGTGTCTCCTATCTTTTTCCTCTCCAAACCAAGGCTGTCCTAAATCTGGCAGTATTTGATCTGTACTTAATATCAGTATTTGTAATCCAAAACCAGGAGTGGGTGATAAAGGCAGAGGTGCTAGTTATTATGTTAATATCATAATTTACCTCTAATTGTTCCACTCCTTGTTTTGGCTTACAAATACTGATATAAAACACTGGCCACATACTGCTAGTGTTATGGCAGCCATGTTGCTTTATTGGTAAGTTTGTTGACGTCATTGCATCCTGATTCTGTTCTGCTGTATCCATTGGACACAGACTGAAGAGACAATGACTGTCACACTAAAGAGATCTATACTCATCAAGTCAGGTGTCAGGAATAATGAATTCATGATGCACATATTACAGCCTCATGAATTCACTATTTCTGACACCTGTGCAGGTGAGCATAGATATGCAGTGTGTGACCACCATTGTCCCCTCAATTTGTGTGTAATAGATTATAACATCTAATTCCACCAAATGATTTCTTTTATAAATAGATCACTCAAACAACATATAGAACAACAAAAAAAGGGGATTTCAAAATATAGAAAAGAACCCAATAAGAGTGTTTAGGGTAAATACATAAATTTTTTAGATCATAAAATACAAAAAATTACGTGAAAATAGAAGCAGGGTAGGGTTAATTTTACAGGATACGGAGCCCGGCTAATCACATGTGACAAAAATTAATAGCAACAACACAGTCGGATAAGAAATATATATCAAGGTAGAATTAACCAGAATTATCTTAAAGTGCCATGCATGGTGCATACTAAGCAGCATAAATGTACAAAAAAACTATATTAGCCTAGCATAGCCAGCGTAAAGCTCCCAGTTCAAAGTGCCATTTGTGCAAAATGCAATAAGGGTTTGAACCTGAAAACGTGAGGAGATTGTGCTAAATAGCGTGGATATGTAGAGGCATTAATTAGCCCAGCATAGAGCTCTAGATACAAAGTGCCATAGTAAAAATGCAACCAAGGTTTGAACCTAGAAACAACACTAGTAAATGCAATTGAAGCTGTTTAGTATAACATATTACCTAAAGTAGAATGTGGATACCGGGCCCCAGCCTGTCACCTCAACGCGCGTTTCGCCGATCTTCGTCAGGAGGCGTGGCTTAGCTCATGTGTGTATTGCATTATATAGTGCTGATAACCAATAGAATGGAGCGCCGCTATTGTGTCGGCGCATGCGCAGGAGTCGCCGCATTAATCAGGACACTTCCTGCGGCGCCCATGGAGCGCAAGCGATCCACCGTCGCTAGGCGACAGTAATCACGTGCGAACCCGAGGGGCGTGTTAGGAAGATCCAAATGCCGCGGTCCTGGGCATGCGCACTAGCCGGCAGGGTGCGATGCGAAGACAAACTAAAACTACATTATCTAGTATGTGTGGTAAGTGCTGCTACACATATATAAGGTATAAATGTCGTACGGGGCCACATCGCCAAGGGTATCAGTACATAGCCGCATTAGTAGCAGGCATACACCAAAACATAGGGGTTTTAGAAGAAATCTCGAGTGTATCTAACCTATGCTTATATAGTAAAATTATGTGAATAAATATATAATTAAATTAATAGAAGTGAAATTCAGGGCTAAACAAGAAATAATAAATAAATGATGAAGCATAGGAATCATAGACAGCCACATCACCCAAAATATCGGTGATCAGCCACAGTAACAGGTATACACCGAGACAAAGGGATTATTAGAAGAAAGTTCCTATTGTATATATCATACTCTTATGCACTAAAAATATGTGCACATAAAATTAAATGTATTAATATATTATGCTAATAACGTGAAGTGATAATAAATTGAAATACTAAAAACTAATAATAAAATAATAATGATGAATAAAATATATAGAAATGAAACAAAAATTATGCTATTAATATAAAATATTATATAACATATTATACAACTAAATACATCTGTGTTATACAGTGGGGCAAAAAAGTATTTAGTCAGTCAGCAATAGTGCAAGTTCCACCACTTAAAAAGATGAGAGGCGTCTGTAATTTACATCATAGGTAGACCTCAACTATGGGAGACAAACTGAGAAAAAAAAATACAGAAAATCACATTGTCTGTTTTTTTATCATTTTATTTGCATATTCTGGTGGAAAATAAGTATTTGGTCAGAAACAAACAATCAAGATTTCTGGCTCTCACAGACCTGTAACTTCTTCTTTAAGAGTCTCCTCTTTCCTCCACTCATTACCTGTAGTAATGGCACCTGTTTAAACTTGTTATCAGTATAAAAAGACACCTGTGCACACCCTCAAACAGTCTGACTCCAAACTCCACTATGGTGAAGACCAAAGAGCTGTCAAAGGACACCAGAAACAAAATTGTAGCCCTGCACCAGGCTGGGAAGACTGAATCTGCAATAGTCAACCAGCTTGGAGTGAAGAAATCAACAGTGGGAGCAATAATTAGAAAATGGAAGACATTCAAGACCACTGATAATCTCCCTCGATCTGGGGCTGCACGCAAAATCCCACCCCGTGGGGTCAGAATGATCACAAGAACGGTGAGCAAAAATCCCAGAACCACGCGGGGGGACCTAGTGAATGAACTGCAGAGAGCTGGGACCAATGTAACAAGGCCTACCATAAGTAACACACTACGCCACCATGGACTCAGATCCTGCAGTGCCAGACGTGTCCCACTGCTTAAGCCAGTACATGTCCGGGCCCGTCTGAAGTTTGCTAGAGAGCATTTGGATGATCCAGAGGAGTTTTGGGAGAATGTCCTATGGTCTGATGAAACCAAACTGGAACTGTTTGGTAGAAACACAACTTGTCGTGTTTGGAGGAAAAAGAATACTGAGTTGCATCCATCAAACACCATACCTACTGTAAAGCATGGTGGTGGAAACATCATGCTTTGGGGCTGTTTCTCTGCAAAGGGGCCAGGACGACTGATCCGGGTACATGAAAGAATGAATGGGGCCATGTATCGTGAGATTTTGAGTGCAAACCTCCTTCCATCAGCAAGGGCATTGAAGATGAAACGTGGCTGGGTCTTTCAACATGACAATGATCCAAAGCACACCGCCAGGGCAACGAAGGAGTGGCTTCGTAAGAAGCATTTCAAGGTCCTGGAGTGGCCTAGCCAGTCTCCAGATCTCAACCCTATAGAAAACCTTTGGAGGGAGTTGAAAGTCCGTGTTGCCAAGCGTAAAGCCAAAAACATCACTGCTCTAGAGGAGATCTGCATGGAGGAATGGGCCAACATACCAACAACAGTGTGTGGCAACCTTGTGAAGACTTACAGAAAACGTTTGACCTCTGTCATTGCCAACAAAGGATGTATTACAAAGTATTGAGATGAAATTTTGTTTCTGACCAAATACTTATTTTCCACCAGAATATGCAAATAAAATGATAAAAAAACAGACAATGTGATTTTCTGTATTTTTTTTTCTCAGTTTGTCTCCCATAGTTGAGGTCTACCTATGATGTAAATTACAGACGCTTCTCATCTTTTTAAGTGGTGGAACTTGCACTATTGCTGACTGACTAAATACTTTTTTGCCCCACTGTATATTAAAATTGTATTACATAATATATAAACATGAGTGAGGGTGAAAAAACATAAGTATATATATATATACACATATATGGCTAATAACAGAGAAAAAATAAAAACATTGCAATAAATATGGCCATATATTCTTCGTTTCTTCATATATTCCAGGGATGTGGGTGATCCTGAGATATAGGGTGTCCGTATAATAAATAAGTAATAGACAGTAGTAAAGTCCGCCATCGACCAGCATTCTTCGCATATCACAACAGAAATAAGCACTGCGTTCAAAAGCACTATATAAATAAGCAAATAGAAAATTAAAAACTAAAACTAAAAACAATATATTAAACTACACATGATAAAAGTGGAGATAAAAATTAATTAAGATTAACCCCTTTCTGACATCTGACGTACTATCCCGTCGAGGTGGGGTGGGCCCGTATGACCACCGACGGGATAGTACGTCATACGCGATCGGCCGCGCTCACGGGGGGAGCGCGGCCAATCGCGGCCGGGTGTCAGCTGCATATCGCAGCTAACATCCGGCACTATGTCCAGGTGCGGTCACGGACCACCCCCGGCACATTAACCCCCGGCACACCGCGATCAAACATGATCGCGGTGTATCGGCGGTATAGGGAAGCATCGCGCAGGGAGGGGGCTCCCTGCGGGCTTCCCTGAGACCCCCGGAGCAACGCGATGTGATCGCGTTGCTCCGAGGGTCTCCTACCTCCCTCCTCGCCGCAGGTCCCGGATCCAAGATGGCCGCGGCATCCGGGTCCTGCAGGGAGGGAGGTGGCCTAAAAAAAAAATTCCCCACATGTGTGTAAAAAAAAAATAAAAAAAATATCCTAAATAAAGAAAAAAAATATATATATTATTCCCATAAATTTCTTTAGCTAAATAAAATAATAAAAACAATAAAAGTACACATATTTAGTATCGCCGCGTCCGTAACGACCCAACCTATAAAACTGCCCCACTAGTTAACCCCTTCAGTAAACACCATAAGAAAAAAAAAAAAAAAACAAGGCAAAAAACAACGCTTTATTATCATACCGCTGAACAAAAAGTGGAATAACACGCGATCAAAAAGACTGATATAAATAACCATGGTACCGCTGAAAACGTCATCTTGTCCCGCAAAAAAACGAGCCGCCATACAGCATCATCAGCAAAAAATAAAAAAGTTATAGTCCTGAGAATAAAGCGATACCAAAATAATTATTTTTTCTATAAAATAGTTTTTATCGTATAAAAGCGCCAAAACAAAAAAAAGCGTCGGTACTGACCCGACGAATAAAACTGCTTTATCAATTTTACCAAACGCGGAACGGTATAAACGCCTCCCCCAAAAGAAATTCATGAATAGCTGGTTTTTGATCACTCTGCCTCACAAAAATCGGAATAAAAAGCGATCAAAAAATGTCACGTATCCGAAAATGTTACCAATAAAAACGTCAACTCGTCCCGCAAAAAACAAGATCTCACATGACTCTGTGGACTCAAATATGGAAAAATTACAGCTCTCAAAATGTGGTAACACAAAAAATATTTTTTGCAATGAAAAGCGTCTTTCAGTGTGTGACGGCTGCCAATCATAAAAATCCGCTAAAAAACCCGCTATAAAAGTAAATCAAACCCCCCTTCATCACCCCCTTAGTTAGGATAAAATAAAAAAATTAAAAAATGTATTTATTTCCATTTTCCCATTAGGGTTAGGGTTAGGGCTAGAGTTAGGACTAGCGTTAGGGCTAGGGTTAGGGTTAGGGCAAGGGTTAGGGTTAGGGCTAGGGTTAGGGCTAGGGTTGGGGCTAGGGTTAGGGCTAGGGTTGGGGCTAGGGTTAGGGCTAGGGTTAGGGCTAGGGTTGGGGCTAGGGTTAGGGCTAGGGTTAGGGTTAGGGCTAGGGTTAGGGCTAGTGTTACGGCTAGTGTTAGGGCTAGTGATAGGGCTAGGGTTATTGCTAGGGTTAGGGCTAGTGTTAGGGCTAGGGTTAGGGCTAGGGTTGGGGTTGGGGCTAGGGTTGGGGCTACAGTTAGGGTTGGGGCTAAAGATAGGGTTAGGGTTTGGATTACATTTATGGTTGGGAATAGGGTTTGGTGTGTCTGGGTTAGAGGAGTGGTTAGGGTTACTGTTGGGATTAGGGTAAGGGGTGTGTTTGGATTAGGGTTTCAGTTATAATTGGGGGGTTTCCACTGTTTAGGCACATCAGGGGCTCTCCAAACGGGACATGGCATCCGATCTGAATTCCAGCCAATTCTGCGTTGAAAAAGGAAAACAGTGCTCCTTCCCTTCAGAGCTCTCCCGTGTGCCCAAACAGGGGTTTACCCCAACATATGGGGTATCAGCGTACTCAGGACAAATTGGACATCATCTTTTGGGGTCCAATTTCTCCTGCTACCCTTGGGAAAATACAAAACTGGGGGCCAAAAAATAAGTTTTGTGGGAAAAAAAGGATTTTTTTATTTTCACGGCTCTGCGTTGTAAACTGTAGTGAAACACTTGGGGGTTCAAAGTTCTCACAACACATCTAGATAAGTTCCTTGGGGGGTCTAGTTTCCGATATGGGGTCACTTGTGGGGGGTTTGTACTGTTTGGGTACATCAGGGGCTCTGCAAATGCAACGTGACTCCTGCAGACCAATCCATTTAAGTCTGCATTCCAAATGGCGCTCCTTCCCTTCCGAGCTCTGTCATGCGCCCAAACAGTGGTTCCCCCCCACATATGGGGTATCAGCGTACTCAGGACAAATTGGACAACAACTTTTGGGGTCCAATTTATCCTGATACCCTTGTGAAAATACAAAACTGGGGGCTAAAAAATACGTTTTGTGGGAAAAAAAAGATTTTTTATTTTTACGGCTCTGCATTATAAACTTCTGTGAAGCACTTGTTGGGTCAAAGTGCTCACCACACATCTAGATAAGATCCTTAGGGGGTCTACTTTCCAAAATGGTGTCATTTGTGGGGGGTTTCAATGTTTGGGCACATCAGGGGCTCTCCAAATGCAACATGGCGTCCCATCTCAATTCCAGTCAATTTTGCATTGAAAAGTCAAATGGCGCTCCTTTCCTTCCGAGCTCTGCCATGCGCCCAAACAGTGGTTTACCCCCACATATTGGGTATCAGCATACTCAGGACAAATTGTACAACAAATTTTGGGGTCTATTTTCTCCTGTTACCCTTGGTAAAATAAAACAAATTGGAGCTGAAATAAATTTTGTATGAAAAAAAGTTAAATGTTCATTTTTATTTAAACATTCCAAAAATTCCTGTGAAACACCTGAAGGGTTAATAAACTTCTTGAAAGTGGTTTTGAGTACCTTGAGGGGTGCAGTTTTTAGAATGGTGTCACACTTGGGTATTTTCTATCATATAGACCCCTCAAAATGACTTCAAATGAGATGTGGTCCCTAAAAAAAAATGGTGTTGTAAAAATGAGAAATTGCTGGTCAACTTTTAACCCTTATAACTCCGTCACAAAAAAAAAATGTTGGTTCCAAAATTGTGCTGATGTAAAGTAGACATGTAGGAAATGTTACTTATTAAGTATTTTGCATGACATATGTCTGTGATTTAAGGGCATAAAAATTCAAAGTTGGAAAATTGCGAAATTTTCAAAATTTTCGCCAAATATTCATTTTTTTCACAAATAAACGCAAGTTATATCGAAGAAATTTTACCACTATCATGAAGTACAATATGTCACGAGGAGTGTCTTTAATTGTTCTCCCTCTTTGGCTTTTTTAGATTTTTCGATATCTCGCACATGCTCTCGTATTCTCACACGGAGCTCTCTAGTTGTCATTCCAATATATATGCGATTACATGGACGATTATATGCAAGATAGATCACCCATTGAGATGAGCCGGTAAGATATTTCCTGATTGAAAATTTTTTTTGATCCATCAGAATTGGAGAATTCTTTACTTTTTACCATGTTAGCACAAGCTTTACATCTTTTACAGGGAAAAAACCCTTGGATTTCCCCAAAGATGTTAGTTTGTATATGATCTTTCTTTGGATCATAATGGCTTTTGACTAATAGATCAGATAAATTTTTACCTCTTAGCTGTAATCAATGGTTTAGGGGTCAATATTTTTTTAAAAATTGGATCTACCATCAGCACATTCCATCTTTCATGTATAATCTTAGTCAATTGATTCTACTGACTATTATATGGTGTAATGAGTCTCACATCTTTGTTGTTTGTTGGTTTTTGCTTTTTCTTGTTGAAATATAGCAATTGATTCCTAGTTGATTTTTGTACTTTGTTATACGCTTGTCTAATTGGGCGGTGCCCATATCCTCTTTCTCTAAATCTTGAATATAGGTCTTTCGCTTGTTCTTCATACGCTTTTTCAGTTGAACAAATTCTTTTAGCCCTTACGTATTGACTGATAGGAATAGATTTAATTGTGGAGTGTAAGTGAGATGAAGTAGCATGCAAGATTGAATTTGTTGCTGTTGGTTTCCTGTAGATATTTGTATCAATTGATCCATTTGGATCAACTGAAATGTCGATATCCAGAAAGGTGACTAGCCGTCCATATGAATACGTTAGATAAATATTCATATCATTTTTATTCAGCTGAGTCATTAAGATATTAAGTTCATCAATGGTCCCCTCCCATACAAAAATAATATCGTCAATATATCTTGACCAATTGTGTATTCTCTCAATGCCCGATATTGAGGAGCATTGGAAAATATCACGTTCCCATAATCCCAAAAACAGGTTGGCATATGAGGGGGCACAACCCGCCCCCATAGCCGTACCCTGTAATTGGAGAAAGGTTTGACCTTTAAATGTAAAACAATTGTGGGTCAAAATGAACTCTAAAAGGGTCAGAAGAAGTTCAACTAATGATCTTTCCAAATTGCTGTTATTCAAGAACCATGAGACTGCTGCTAGGCCTTGGGAGTGTCGTATTGATGAATATAAGGCCTCTACGTCTGCTGTAACAAGAATCATGTTCTCATCTAGATGGAGTTGATCTAGTCTCTTAAGGGCTGCCGTTGTGTCTAGTATATGAGATGGCAAGGTAGTGACTATCGGTTTTAAATAATAGTCAATTATTTTACAGATTATTTCATTAAGACTGTCATTGCCAGACACAATGGGTCGGCCAGGTGGGTCTACAGAATCTTTGTGTAATTTCGGTAGGAGGTAAAACGTTGGTAATTTAGGTTTTAAAGTTTCTATTGTTTCAAGCAATTTTTTGGGAATAATTCCCTCAGTATAAGCCTCCATTAGTATATTAACCAATTCATTCTGATGATGTTGAAGAGGAATATACGTTAATTTCCTATAACATTTATCATTGTATAGGATTTTGAAAGCCTGTCGTTCATATAAATCATTAGGCCAAATCACTAAATTGCCACCTTTATCAGCCCTTTTAAACGTAACATCTGTCCATCCCTGTAATTCCTGAATAATTTTTTTCTCATTTACATCAGATATATTGGAATAATATTTACGATTAATTTCCTCAATATCTTTGGTGACCAATTTGACAAAGATTTCAACTGCAGGACATACATTAATATTAGGGAATTTTTTTGATTTGTCAAATATAAAAGTAGGAAATTTGCTCACCCTTTCCTCATGATCACTCTCTTGCCACAAAGATTCCAAGATAGTGAGTGTTTCCATCTCTTCCTCATCATTCAGAGCCAAGCCCATTTTAGTTTTTTCATGAAATCTTTTTAGGATTATTTTTCTGGCAAATAGATGCACGTCCTTTACTGTTGTAAATGGGTCTAAATGTTGTGGGGGAGAAAAAGTCAGACCTTTTTCAAGCAGAGATGTATGTTCATTAGATAGAATGTGAGAGGATAAATTTATTACCTTAGGATGATCATTCCTTTTATTGTTAAAGACAGCTCCTTGTCTCCCTTGATAACCTTTTTTGCCTCCAAATCTAGTCTTAATCTGTCTTGAGTTAAACTGTTCATGTTCATGGGTTGAAGCTATACTACTTATTGCAGATGCAATTGAGGAACTAGATGGGCTTCTAGTGTTGAGATTATTTTCGTTTTGTCCTCTATATTGCCAACGAAAAACTTTTTTCTGTTCATAGTCCTGCTTGTCCCGTGAAAATTTCTTTACTTTTGCAGTACTGATCTGCTGTTCCCATTTTTCAATATCTATATTGACCTCTATATAGAACTTGCTTAGTTCTTCAGCAGTTAATTTACCCATTAGTTCTTTTTGTAGGTCACTCAATTGACTATCGATGTCATCTAATAGCAACATATTTTTACAATTAATGATTTCCATAAATGATATTGAACAAGCAGATGCAGTGTTAGCCCATTTATTTGTCAATTCAGCATCATCCAAACCGAAGGTGGGATATAATTGTATCCGTAAACCTCGAGGGACAATTCCTTGTTGTATATAATTTTCCAGTGTTGTTTTTGTCCACCAAATTTTAGTTTTTTTATTCATGAGGTTTTTATATGTATAAATGTTGGCCTAATGCATATTGATCTGTATGTATTGCAACAACTATTGTTTGTTTAATATGATGTGATTTTTATGTCTGCATGCATATTGTTCATCTGTTAACAAAGTTTAAAAAAAAAAAAATGGAGTCCTCATGTACAGACAGGATGCTCCTCCTCCTCCTTCCCTGTGAGCACATTGTCTAGTGTCTGCAATTGAAACTGAAAGTAACAGCAGATCTCTCTCTCAGAAACCAGATTGATCCTGTTCTCATGTTGTATGCTGAATGTTCTTAGTTCTTAATAAATGAACATTCTCTGTTGCTCGTTGTGGACATCACGCTGATTAACCCGCTGCTAACAGGTTATCGGCCCAGAAGTCAAGGCAATCCCAAACCTGCAGAGCACAGAGATAGAAAGACAACAGCAAACTGAGAAGAAGTAAAATGGCCGCCAGCAGCAACTCAACAAAGTTTACAGTGCCAAGCCTGAATAACCAGAACTACCAATCCTGGAAATTCAAGGTGAAGATGCTGCTGATAAGAGAAGGTACGTGGAAATACACTCAGGACCCTAAGCCTGACCCAGTACCACAGGAATGGCGAGAAATGGATCAGAAAGCACAGAGCACCATATCACTCAGTATAGAGGATGATCAGATTGTGCATGTGTGCAAGTGTGAATCTGCAAAGGAAATGTGGGAGCAGCTGCAGAAAGTACATGAGAGAATAAATGTAAGTAATAAACTCTATCTAATGAGAAAGCTGTATCAGTCTAAGCTACACAATGACCAGGACATGCAGGACTACATTAGAAATACTCTAGAGACTGTAGAGCGCCTGCGGGGCATTGGGGAAGATATGAAGGACTTCCATGTAGCAGCACTATTACTTAGTGGTCTCCCAGAAAGCTATGATACGCTTGTAACAGCATTAGATGCACGCCCAGATGATGAGCTTACATTGGAGTACGTCAGAGGAAAGCTTGTAGATGAATATAAGAGAAAAGCTGAAAATGTGAGCAGCAAAACATGTAACAAGGAAACTGCTTTACAAACACAGGGTGTGCCCACCAGCAGAAACCACCCTAAAGAGACACGTGAATGTTTTGTATGCAAGAAGCCAGGTCATTTAAAGGCTGAATGCAGAGTCTGGAAAGCTAAAATGAATCAGCTGAAAAAGCAAAACAGTCAACAGAGAGTTAAGACTGCTGTATCTGAAAGCAATGATTCAGTGAATACTGAAGCTGCATTGACATTAGTCAATGCATTTAAATCAAAGCATGCATGGTGTATAGATTCTGGTGCAACCAGTCACATGACCAATGACAGAGACTTCTTTACTAAACTTAACCAAAGTAAGTCAGAGAAAGTGATAATGGCGAACGGTCAGTGCATGAACTCAGAAGGCATAGGAGACGGTTATATTGATTGTAACATCTCTGCAACACAAAGTAGAAGGATTCATGTAAAAGATGTAATATGTGCCTAGTCTTGAAAGTAATCTGTTATCTGTGAAAAAGCTCACAAAACAGGGTAATGAAGTTACATTTAAGGAAGATAGCTGCATCATCACAAAAGAGGGTCACACATTAGCAAAAGGAAAAATCAGAGATGAACTGTATCAGTTGAAATGTAAAGAGTGTGCATGCACAGCCAAGCAAGAACTGCACAAGAACTGTATTCATGTATGGCACAGGCGGCTTGCGCATAGAGACCCAGAAGCAATAAGAAAGTTATTTCAAGAACAATTAGCTGACAATATTACAATTGATTCATGTAATCAGACAATGAGGTGTTCCAGCTGTATCAAAGGGAAAATGTCCAGAAAGGCCTTTCCTAAGAAAAGTACTACAAAAACAGAACAACCACTAGATTTAGTACACACGGATATCTGTGGTCCAATGCGTACTCAGACCCCTGGAAAGAAAAGATATTTTCTTACATTTATTGATGACAATTCAAGATATACAGTTGTCTATTTACTTCACAGCAAAAATGAAGTTCCAGAGAAACTTGGACTATATCTAGCTGAAGTACATAACAAGTTTGGAAGAATGCCAAAAATTTTACGTGCAGATAATGGAACTGAGTATACAAGTAATGAAACACAGAGCATTTTAAAGAAAAATGGAATCATATTTCAAACTACTGTACCATACAACCCTGAGCAAAATGGTATAGCAGAAAGAAGGAACCGGACACTCTGTGAAAGCGCAAGGAGTATGTTATTTGATGCAAATTTGCCTACAGTATATTGGGGCAAAGCTATTATGACGGCTTGTTATCTTCAGAACAGACTACCAAGTAAAGCGACAGAGAAAACTCCATTTGAGCAATGGAATGGTACAAAACCAAAACTACAACACATAAGAATTTTCGGAAGTAAAGCATTTGCACATGTTCCCAAAGAAAAACGAACTAAGTGGGAATCTCATGCCAAGGAAGGCATCCTGGTAGGCTACAGTGAAACCCAGAAAGGTTATAGTATTCTACACCCAGAGAAAAACAAGGTCACAATAAGTAAAGATGTAGTGTTTGATGAAAACTTTGTGTCCCCAAGTTTCATGACATTATGCCAGTAGTCCAGATGAAGCAACAAGAACAATCTCAGTCACAATTACAAGACAATGAAGAAAAGAATGTAGAAGTCTGGCTGGACTCTTCAACCACTGAAGGAACAACAAAAGGCCTAAGTGAACCTGAAATCAGACGGTCGTCAAGATCAAACAAAGGAACACCAGCTAAATGTTTATCCTACCTTGTGAAGACACTGCCTGAGTCAGAGCCACAGTCATGGGATGAAATGCAGAAACTACCCACCCATGAAAGAACAAAGTGGATCATTGCCACGACCTAGGGGTTCCAAGAATTGAGAACCACTATGGGACTGACAGAATAAGTAGTTGTTGAGTGGGGGTGTTGGCCTAATGCATATTGATCTGTATGTATTGCAACAACTATTGTTTGTTTAATATGATGTGATTTTTATGTCTGCATGCATATTGTTCATCTGTTAACAAAGTTTAAAAAAAAAAAAAAAAGGAGTCCTCATGTACAGACAGGATGCTCCTCCTCCTCCTTCCCTGTGAGCACATTGTCTAGTGTCTGCAATTGAAACTGAAAGTAACAGCAGATCTCTCTCTCAGAAACCAGATTGATCCTGTTCTCATGTTGTATGCTGAATGTTCTTAGTTCTTAATAAATGAACATTCTCTGTTGCTCATTGTGGACATCACGCTGATTAACCCGCTGCTAACAATAAAGAAGAGAAAATGGTGGTTATACAAGGCAGTTGTCTACTCAACAGGTCAGGTGTCATAACTAATGAGTTTTTTGACACCTGACCTGTTCAGTAGAAGTCTGCATTGTATTTCCACCATTTTCTCTTCAGACTGCCACACTAGGCACAGACAAAAAGAGATTATGGAGATACATGTAATATTTTTTGGCCCACCTCATATCTGTATACTAAAGACACACAAAGCTGCATTTTTTTTTTAACTACTGGAGATATGATGTGGCCCAAAAAGTAAGTGGGTGGCGAAGTTTCTTGGCGCACGGTGTGTTTTGCCGGCGGCGGAAGACACAATAAACCAAACATAATTGTGGCAAATCAAACTTTTTTTATTTTGTAACAACCAAAAAATTTATTGAGTGATGTAAACTGGGGATGTGAAGCACTGAGGCCTGGCTAACCGTGGACAACGCAGAGGTGGCAGGAGAAGGGGCAATGAAACTAGAAGGGTCTGGAAGTTCAGGGATGGGGCTTGACACATGAGAGGCTTGAGACGCACTGGAAGGGTGAGACAAACCTGACATTACAGACACATTGGGATGTGAAGGTGGAGGAATGCTAAGAGTCCTCTGTATTTTTTTTGTGTGGTTTTTTTGGTTTGCCTGGTTGTGGGAGGTCTTGGTGGGCTCATATGGCGTGACGTGGCGGCGGGTGACCTGTCAGGGTCTGGCTGCACTGTGTCAGAGTCCATAGTGCTCGTAGATTTTGCAGCCATGCCAGAGTCCATAGTGCTCACAGAGTGTGCAGCCATGCCAGAGTCCATAGTGCTCGTAGAGCATGCAGCAATGCCAGAGTCCATAGTGCTCATAGAGTGTGCAGCCATGCCAGAGTCCATAGTGCTCGTAGAGCGGAAGGACATGCCAGAGTCCATAGCGCTTGTAGAGTGGAAGGCCATACCAGGGTCCTGCTGCATCGTGGTGGTGGCGGTACGTAAGGCCATGCCAGGGTCCTGCTGAATCGTGGTGGTGGCGGTATGGAAGGCCATGCCAGGGTCCTGCTGCATCGTGGTGGTGGCGGTACGGAAGGCCATGCCAGGGTCCTGCTGCATCGTGGTGGTGGCGGTACGGAAGGCCATGCCAGGGTCCTGCTCCATCATGGTGGTGGCAGTACGTAAGGCCATGCCAGGGTCCTGCTGCATCATGGTATCAGTGGAGGAGGTCCAAGCAGGAGCAGCGGATGTCATGGTGGTGGCGGTGGGATGTCCAACTGCACTCGGCATGGTGGTGGTGCTGTAGTGGTGTCCGGCTGTTGAAGGAATTGAGGTGGCCGTGCAGTGGGATGCAGCAGAGGTCGGCATTGAGGTCAATCGTGACAGTGATGGCACAGGTGGATATACCGCCACTGTCTGCTGGAAATACCAACTCTGCTGCATAGCCTGCATGTAATCAGCATTGCAGGCCTGCATGACACTCAGCTGGAGATCAGGAGTAAGGTGTTCCGACATGTCCTGCTCAATTTGGTTAAAAAAATGATGTGCTGGCCTCTGGAGGTCGGCTTTCACTTGATCAAGGCTTTTGCTGACCTCCTGGATACGTGCATTCAAGAGGTTATGTGAAACATCCATTCGGTCACCCAAAGCCTTGATTGCTTCATGTAAAACCGAGCTCAAGTGCAAAAACTTGGGCATGAGTGACCTGTCTGAAGCCCTCTGCCGCTGCTGGGAGGAGCCCCCAAAAAAAGGGGCAGTGGAAGAGGACTGCGAAAGGGGAAGACCTGATGGACCAGCTCCCTGGTCTCCAGTTAGTGTGGCAGGCCCACTTGCTGCAGTGCTGCTGGATGACTGGGACGGGTCCGTGGCTGTCGGATGAAGGACCGCTCCAGAACCTGGGCCAACAGTAATGCTGTATGTGCTGTGAAAAAAATCCTGTGGAATGTAAAAATACATATTATGGCAATACAATACAACCTAATGCACGTGATAAATACTTACATTCTCTGGGCAAGGACCGGTCTTAAAAATGCCAGAACTCGATGGTATTTGTATCGTCTGATCCTTGCTCCTGAACCACTGGGAACACGGCTCTCTTGACGCAGGTCCTTGTTGTAGCGGTCCTTCATCGAACGCCAATGTGTTTTGACTTTGGACAGTGTTAAAAAAAAATTGTGGTCAGAAAAAGGACTTTTGGCCGTGCTCACACAACTGTGTGTGATGACAGAAACTCCTGAGAGTTTCTTTCATCACACACAGTCGAGTGAGCACGGCCAAGGTCTCTGCTGCTTCACACTGCAGTGCAATACTTACCAAATGCATTTCGGACCCGTGTCGGGGCGTTGTCCCAGCCATCCCACATCGCTTGGGCCACCTCATTCCATAAACGCCGGATCGTGACGTTGTTTGAGTGCAGTGGATCCCGGGTGTCCTACAACGGGACTCGCTCCTGGACCAGGGAGATGAGGAGGTAATTCTCGATAAGATCATCCTCCCGTTAAGAAACCTAAAAATTAAAGAAAGTCATTACAGTTTGCTCAATTAACATAAGGAAAAGAAAGAAAAAAGATGCTGAGAAATGGCATGAATAGGAAAGTCAACATACAAAAGGATTCCAGAAGAAAAAAGTAAAGTGGAAAGAAAGGAAGATTCAAGAATATTACACTGAGGACAGTCAGCCTTGTATACATACCCGCTGCCGTCTTTCCACCGGACCTTGACTCCGCTGCTCCTGCCCTGTCTCTGCCGCAGTAGAAGAGCTCTAAAAAAAAGAAAAAATCAAATTGTCACATGTGTCGATGTGACAGTAAATACTTACCAATCTGACGAGGCAAGTACTCACCTCACTGACATGCTCCACTTCCGACTGTTGTGGACGAAACTCCTCACCAGAAGAAGAATCCGAAGAAGACATTCTGATGCATGTAGAAAGAAAGAAATGCAAGAAATTAGGACATGAAGAGACAGAAAATAGAAAATAAAGGCATTGGCTAGGATATATGTTATGATCCGGTGGTAGGATCACCAAACTGACCTGATAGGTAAACCTGAATAGTAGGACAAGCTCCGGGGATGTGGGAACTATACCGACCACAATCCTGATCCTATCCACACACACTAAAGGCAGCCGTGGAGCGTTACCTAAAAACCTAGATGCCTCTTCACAGCCTGAGAAACTAGCTACCCCTAGAGAGAATGCAAAGCCTCACTTGCCTCAGAGAAATAACCCCAAAGTTTAGACAGCCCCCCACAAATAATAACGGTGAGTTAAGGGGAAAATACAAACGTAGGAATGAAAAACAGGTTTAAGCAAATGAGGCCCGCTAACACTAAATAGACAGAAGATAGCAGGGATCTGTGCGGTCGGTACAAAAACTATCAAAAACTATCCACGCAGAAAGTACAAGAACCCCCACACTGACTCACGATGTGAGGGGCGCACTCTGCTCCCCAGAGCTACCAGCAAGCGAAAAATCACATATGAGCAAGCTGGACTGAACACATCATATACTGAGAAACATTTTCAAGGAAACAATGAGCAAAAAGAACTAGCAAGACTTAGCTTCTCAGAAATAGACAGGTCACCAGGAAAATCCAGGAGAGGTCAGAACCAGTACTGAATACAACGACAGCAGGCCACAAGTAAAGGTCCAGGTGGAGTTAAATAGGAACCAGCATAGCAGGAAATGAGGCAGCTGAGCCCAGCTCCAGACCCGCAGTATCGCTAAAGGTCACCAGAGGGAGCCCAGACGGAATTCACAACAGTACCCCCCCCCTTGAGGAGGGGTCACCGAACCCTCACCAGAGCCCCCAGGCCGATCAGGACGAGCCAAATGAAAGGCACGAACCAAATCGGCCGCATGGACATCAGAGGCGACAACCCAGGAATTATCCTCCTGACCATAGCCCTTCCATTTAACTAAGTACTGAAGCTTCCGTCTCGAAACACGAGAATCCAAGATCTTCTCCACCACATACTCTAATTCTCCCTCGACCAAGACCGGAGCAGGAGGGTCAACAGAAGGAACCACAGGCACCACATATCTGCGCAACAATGACCTATGGAACACATTGTGAATGGCAAATGATGCTGGGAGGTCCAAACGAAATGACACAGGGTTGAGGATTTCCAAAATCTTATAAGGACCGATGAAACGAGGCTTGAACTTAGGAGAGGAAACCTTCATCGGAACATAACGAGAAGACAACCATACCAAATCCCACACGAAGTCGGGGACCCACACAGCGACTGCGGTTAGCAAAGCGCTGAGCCTTCTCTTGTGACAACGTCAAATTGTCCACCACGTGGTTCCATATCTGCTGCAACCTATCCACCACAGAATCCACCCCAGGACAGTCAGAAGGCTCAACCTGACCTGAGGAAAAACGAGGATGAAAACCAGAATTGCAATTAGAAGGCGAAACCAAAGTAGCAGAACTAGCCCGATTATTGAGGGCGAACTCAGCCAATGGCAAAAAAGTCACCCAATCATCCTGATCCGCAGAAACAAAACATCTCAGATAAGTCTCCAAGGTCTGATTAGTTCGTTCGGTTTGGCCATTCGTCTGAGGATGGAAGGCCGATGAAAAAGATAATTCAATGCCCATCTTAGCACAAAAGGACCGCCAAAATCTGGACACAAACTGGGATCCTCTGTCAGACACAATATTCTCAGGAATACCATGCAAACGAACCACATTCTGAAAAAACAGTGGAACCAAATCGGAGGAGGAAGGCAGCTTAGGCAAGGGCACCAAATGGACTATTTTAGAAAAACGATCACAAACCACCCAGATAACAGACATCTTCTGAGAGACTGGAAGATCCAAAATAAAATCCATGGAAATATGCGTCCAGGGCCTCTTCGGGACAGGTAAAGGCAAAAGCAATCCACTGGCACGAGAACAGAAAGGCTTGGCCTGAGCACAAATCCCACAGGACTGCACAAAGGAACGCACATCCCGCGACAAGGAAGGCCACCAAAAGGACCTAGCCACCAAATCCCTGGTACCAAAAATCCCAGGATGACCAGCCAACACCGAAGAATGAACCTCGGAAATGAGTCTACTGGTCCATCTATCCGGGACAAACAGTCTCTCCGGTGGACAACGGTCAGGTCTATTGGCCTGAAATTCCTGCAGTACCCGTCGTAAATCAGGGGAGATGGCAGACAAAATCACCCCCTCTCTGAGGACACCAGCCGGTTCAGAAACTCCCAGAGAGTCAGGCACAAAGCTCCTAGAAAGAGCATCAGCCTTCACGTTCTTCGAACCCGGAAGGTATGAAACCACAAAATCGAAACGGGAGAAAAACAGCGACCATCGAGCCTGTCTAGGATTTAACCGTTTAGCAGACTCGAGATAAGTCAAATTCTTGTGATCCGTCAAGACCACCACACGATGCTTGGCTCCCTCAAGCCAATGTCGCCACTCCTCAAATGCCCATTTCATTGCCAACAACTCCCGATTACCAACATCATAATTCCACTCGGCAGGCGAAAACTTTCTTGAAAAGAAAGCACATGGCCTCATCACAGAGCCATCAGAGCTTCTCTGTGACAAGACAGCCCCAGCTCCAATCTCAGAAGCATCAACCTCGACCTGGAAGGGCAGAGAGACATCCGGCTGACGCAAGACAGGAGCCAAAGAGAACCGACGTTTGAGCTCCTGAAAGGCCTCCACGGCCGCAGGAGACCAATTCGTCACATCAGAACCCTTCTTGGTCAAATCCGTCAAAGGCTTAACCACACTGTAAAAATTAGTGATGAAGCGACGGTAAAAATTAGCAAAATCCAAGAACTTCTGAAGACTCTTTACTGATGTAGGTTGAGTCCAGTCATAAATAGCCTGGACCTTGACTGGATCCATCTCAATGGTAAAAGGAGAAAAAATAAAGCCCAAAAAGGAAACCTTCTGGACTCCGAAGAGACATTTAGATCGCTTCACAAACAAGGCATTGGCTCGCAGGACCTGAAATACCATCCTGACCTGCTTCACATGAGATTCCCAATCATCAGAAAAGACCAAAATATCATCCAGGTACACAATCATAAACCTATCCAGATATTCTCGGAAGATGTCGTGCATGAAGGACTGGAACACAGAAGGGGCATTAGAAAGCCCAAAAGGCATCACCAAGTACTCAAAATGGCCTTCGGGCGTATTGAATGCTGTTTTCCATTCATCGCCCTGCTTTATACGCACAAGATTATACGCTCCACGAAGATCTATCTTGGTGAACCAACTGGCCCCCCTAATCCGAGCAAACAGATCGGACAACAGTGGCAAAGGATACTGAAATTTGACCGTGATGTTTTTTAGAAGGCGATAATCTATACAGGGTCTCAGAGAACCATCCTTCTTGGCCACAAAAAAGAACCCCGCACCCAAAGGGGACGAGGACGGGCGAATATGCCCCTTCTCCAAAGACTCCTTGATATAACTCCGCATAGCGGCATGTTCTGGTACAGACAAATTAAAAAGTCGTCCCTTAGGGAACTTACTACCAGGGATCAAATTTATGGCGCAATCACAATCCCTATGAGGAGGTAGGGCACTGGACTTGGGCTCATCAAATACATCCTGGTAGTCCGAAAAAAATTCAGGGACTTCAGAAGGAGTAGAAGAAGCAATAGACACCAAAGGAGCATCGCCATGTATCCCCTGGCAACCCCAACTTGACACAGACATTGCTTTCCAATCCAGGACTGGATTATGAGCCTGCAGCCATGGCAGACCTAACACGACAACATCATGCAAATTATGTAACACAAGAAAGCGAATCACCTCCTGATGTGCAGGAGTCATGCACATGGTCACTTGAGCCCAGTACTGAGGTTTATTCTTGGCCAATGGCGTGGCATCAATTCCCTTTAGTGGAATAGGGAATTGCAAAGGCTCCAAGATAAAACCACAGCGCCTGGCAAAAGACAAATCCATCAAATTCAGGGCAGCACCTGAATCCACAAAAGCCATAACTGAGTAGGATGACAGAGAGCAAATCAAAGTAACAGACAAAATGAATTTAGGCTGTACAGTACCAATGGTGACAGACTTAGCGAAGTTTTTTATGCGCTTAGAACAATCTGAGATAACATGAGCAGAATCACCACAGTAAAAGCACAACCCATTCTGACGTCTGTGATTTTGCCGTTCAATTCTGGTCAGAATCCTGTCACATTGCATAGACTCAGGCTTCTGCTCAGAAAATACCGCTAGATGGTGCACTGGTTTGCGCTCCCGTAAGCGCCGATCAATCTGAATGGCCAAAGACATTGACTCATTCAGACCCGCAGGCGTGGGGATCCCCACCATAACATCCTTAATGGCTTCAGAAAGACCCTTTCCATTGAGTGAGCACAGACCATTTCCTAAACTTCTGACAGAAAACCTCTGCTTCATCCTGACCCTGGGAGAGAGCCAGCAAAACCTTTTCTGCTTGGTCTACCAGATTAGGTTCCTCATAAAGCACTCCAAGCGCCAGAAAAAACGCATCCACATTTTGCAATGCAGGATCTCCCGGCCCCAGAGAGAATGCCCAATCTTGAGGGTCACCACGCAACAAAGAAATAATAATTTTAACTTGCTGAACTGGATCACCAGAGGAACGAGGTCTCAGAGAAAGGAATAATTTGCAATTATTTTTAAAGTTCAAAAACCTAGATCTGTCTCCGGAGAACAGCTCAGGAATAGGTATCTTAGGCTCTGACATAGGACTGCGGACTACATAATCCTGAATACCTTGTACCCTAGCAGTGAGATGATCCACACTAGAAGACAGACTCTGAAGGTCCATAGCTGCAGCTGAATTCTGAACCACCCAGAGATTAAGGGGAGGAGAGAGGCTAGACACACTGCAGAGGAAAAAAAAAAATGAACTCAGGATTTCTCTTATCCCTCTTTTGCGATGCATTAACTCTTTATTGGCCTGCTGTACTGTTATGATCCGGTGGTAGGATCATCAAACTGACCTGATAGGTAAACCTGAATAGTAGGACAAGCTCCGGGGATGTGTGTTATGATCCTAGTGGCTTAGGATCACAAATCTAACCACTAGTGTTGAGCATTCCGATACCGCAAGTATCGGGTATCGGCCGATACTTAGCGGTATCGGAATTCCGATACCAAGATCCGATACTTGCCGCGTATCGGATACCGGAATCGGAAGTTCCCAGGATTCAAACTGCACAAATTTGCACGAAATCAGCCAATGAGAATGATTCCAAGTGTGGGCACATCCTGTTCAGCATGGAGGGCATGAAACTACTGGCAAGGCTGTGATTGGCTGCTGAAATGATGTCATGATGCAGTTTAAAAGTTGCTGGCACCATTTTTCGCTCACTCTGCTGTGAATTCAGTTAGTGACAGGACGCTGTTTGCTGACTGAGGGCCAGTTTAGAGATAGCGATTTGCTTCTTTGTGCTTTTCCAAGGCTAATTTAGCAACCGCTGTGTTCACCTACTAATCACCTTGCTTTTGCCTTGCAGCGCTGTTTTCACAGCGATCTGCAAGGTCTGTGTGTGTGTGTGTGAGTGCAGCCCACTCTCTAGTCTGTGTGCAGCCATAGGCCATCCATAGCTGGTTGTATTCAGTTCAGGGAGGGTGGTTCATTGCCTCATACTGTTCTTTTTTTTTTTTTTTTTCAAGTAGTGTAGTCTGCTGCTCATTTTTTCTAATAATTCCTATTAGTGACTTTCCACCCGTATCCAGCTAACTTGTGGAAAAACACTACATAGGATAAAGTAGTGGAGGGTTTTTGGGCCTTGCAGCGCCGTTTACGGCTGTCTGCACGGTCTCCGTGTTACTGCAGCTCGCCCTGTAATCTGTGAGCAGCCATAGCCTGGTTGTATCCAGCTCAGGGTTGTTCACTGCGTCATACCGTAAAATCAATTTTCCTTTTGTTTTAAGTAGTGCAGGCTGCTGCACATTTTTTCAAAAAATTCCTATTAGTGTCTTTCCACCCGTATCCAGCTAACTTGTGGAAAAACACTACATAGGATAAAGTAGAGGAGGTTTTTTGGGCCTTGCAGCGCCGTTTACGGCTGTCTGCACGGTCTCCGTGTGACTGCAGCTCGCCCTGTATTCTGTGAGCAGCCATAGCCTGGTTGTATCCAGCTCAGGGTTGTTCACTGCGTCATACCGTAAAAGCAATTTTCCTTTTGTTTTAAGTAGTGCAGGCTGCTGCACATTTTTTCAAAAAATTCCTATTAGTGTCTTTCCACCCGTATCCAGCTAACTTGTGGAAAAACACTACATAGGATAAAGTAGAGGAGGTTTTTTGGGCCTTGCAGCGCCGTTTACGGCTGTCTGCACGGTCTCCGTGTGACTGCAGCTCGCCCTGTAGTCTGTGAGCAGCCATAGCCTGGTTGTATCCAGCTCAGGGTTGTTCACTGCGTCATACCGTAAAATCAATTTTCCTTTTGTTTTAAGTAGTGCAGGCTGCTGCACATTTTTTCAAAAAATTCCTATTAGTGTCTTTCCACCCGTATCCAGCTAACTTGTGGAAAAACACTACATAGGATAAAGTAGAGGGGTTTTTTGGGCCTTGCAGCGCCGTTTACGGCTGTCTGCACGGTCTCCGTGTGACTGCAGCTCGCCCTGTAGTCTGTGAGCAGCCATAGCCTGGTTGTATCCAGCTCAGGGTTGTTCACTGCGTCATACCGTAAAATCAATTTTCCTTTTGTTTTAAGTAGTGCAGGCTGCTGCACATTTTTTCAAAAAATTCCTATTAGTGTCTTTCCACCCGTATCCAGCTAACTTGTGGAAAAACACTACATAGGATAAAGTAGAGGAGGTTTTTTGGGCCTTGCAGCGCCGTTTACGGCTGTCTGCACGGTCTCCGTGTGACTGCAGCTCGCCCTGTAGTCTGTGAGCAGCCATAGCCTGGTTGTATCCAGCTCAGGGTTGTTCACTGCGTCATACCGTAAAATCAATTTTCCTTTTGTTTTAAGTAGTGCAGGCTGCTGCACATTTTTTCAAAAAATTCCTATTAGTGTCTTTCCACCCGTATCCAGCTAACTTGTGGAAAAACACTACATAGGATAAAGTAGAGGAGGTTTTTTGGGCCTTGCAGCGCCGTTAACGGCTGTCTGCACGGTCTCCGTGTGACTGCAGCTCGCCCTGTAGTCTGTGAGCAGCCATAGCCTGGTTGTATCCAGCTCAGGGTTGTTCACTGCGTCATACCGTAAAATCAATTTTCCTTTTGTTTTAAGTAGTGCAGGCTGCTGCACATTTTTTTAAAAAATTCCTATTAGTGTCTTACCACCCGTATCCAGCTAACTTGTGGAAAAACACTACATAGGATAAAGTAAAGTAGAGGAGGTTTTTTGGGCCTTGCAGCGCCGTTTACGGCTGTCTGCACGGTCTCCGTGTGACTGCAGCTCTCTCTGTTGTCAGTTCAGCCCAAAAAAAATAAATAAATAATAAAGTTCACCAAACACACCACTTTACATTTCTGTAGGCCACATTAGCACTTATTAAAGTCTAGTCCACACTTTAGAAAATTAGTGTTTCCTATGCCTGTTAGGACTCGGAGCTGTTCAGGAATAAGCACACAAAGCCGTTAGTACTTTTCTGCTTATCTTATGGCCACGGATCCCAGGCCCGCAGTGGGATTACATTAGACGACACTGCGAGGCGGGCTCTCGGCCAGCGCGGCTGCACAGGCGCAGCCAGCCTGACACCAAATGATGTCAGAAGAGGGGCAGCGCTAAGTGTGCCTGGCCAAGGGATAACATAACAGCGCAGGCTCCGGGACGGAATCAAACAACGCTGAGGAGCCGGGGCACGGCGCCAAGGGGGTAGGAATGACAGCTGTGCTGCGTCATATTACGAAGGAAAGTCCCACCTCCGGAACGGTCTCACGGTATCAGGGGACACATTTTATAAGTGTTTAGTTCTGTGTTTGCAAGGAGCATAATGAAAAGAGCCACCTTTTCCTTTTGCATCCTTTGTGCTGCACAAGCTGGCTCTTTCAGCTACAAACGCCTTGGGGGGGGTTAAAGGTTCCCTTTCGACTTTCTCCAATCAGGCTTCGGCCTACACTGTGTTCCTCTGCTCCTCCTGCTGTCCCCGGTCTCCAACACTGCTAGTTGTTGCCTGGTAGTGCTGTACGCACAGTCAACAGTCGCTCCTCTGTTATTGGGGTTCAGTAACGTCAGCTGTTCCCCAGCTGTGTGTGTGGCAATCCCTCCTATCTCCTCCACCTCCTCCTCCTGCTGTCCCTGGGCTACAACACTGCTAGTTGTTGTCCAGAAGTGCTGTCCGCACAGAGCCAAACACCTCGCCAATGTGTTAGTGGGGTTCAGTAATGCCTGCTGCTCCCCTGCTGTGTGTAAGGCAACGTGTCATGCGACCGCCACGCAGGCACAACAACTTAAATTTAAGGGAACCTGTCCCCCCCCCAAGGCGTTTGTTACTGAAAGAGCCACCTTGTGCAGCAGTAATAATGATGCAAAAGGAAAAAGTGGCTCTTTTTGTGGTGCTCCTTGCACACGCTGAACTTGACACTTATGAAATGTGTCCCCTCACACCGTTAAACTGTCCGGTCGGAGGGACTTTCCTTTGTCATGTGACGCAGCACAGCTATCATTCTTACCCCCTTGGCGCCGTGCGCCGCCTCCTCAGCGTTGTTTGAATCTGTCCCGGAGCCTGCGCTTTTATGTTAGCCCTTGTCCATGCACACATTTTGCGCTGCCCATCTTCTGACATCATTTGGTGTCAGGCTGGCTGCGCCTGTGCGGCCGCGCTGGACGAGATCCCGCATCGTAGTGTCTTCTGATTTAATCCCACTGCAGGCCTGTGATTCATGGACATGCGCAGTGCATATCTTAACCTCCGCCTCTCTCTCATCTCCCTCAGCCTTCTTCAGACTGTGCGCCATCAGCTGATCCCTAATAGCATGCCACGGCCGTGACACCGCACAGTCTGAAGAAGCTGGAAGGAGGGGAGTGAGAGGCAAGGATATGCACTGCGCATGCCCATGGATCACAGGTCCGCAGAGTGATTACATTAGATGACACAGCGAGGCGGGATCTTGGCCAGCGCAGCTGCACAGGCGCAGCCAGCCTGACACCAAATGATGTCAGAAGATGGGCAGCGCAAAATGTGTGCATGGACAAGGGCTAACATAACAGCGCAGGCTCCGGGACAGATTCAAACAACGCTGAGGAGGCGGCGCATGGCGCCAAGGGGGTAAGAATGACAGCTGTGCTGCGTCACATATAGTGTTGAGCATTCCGATACCGCAAGTATCGGGTATCGGCCGATACTTGCAGTATCGGAATTCCGATACCGGGATTCCGATACTTGCCGCGTATCGGATACCGGAATCGGAAGTTCCAAGATTCAAAATTCAGAAATTCAGCCAATGAGAATGATTCCAAGTGTGGGCACATCCTGTTTAGCATGGAGGGCATGAAAGTACTGGCAAGGCTGTGATTGGCTGCTGAAATGATGTCATGATGCAGTTTAAAAGTTGCTGGCGCCATTTTGCGATCACTCTGCTGTGAATTCAGTTAGTGACAGGACGCTGTTTGCTGACTGAGGGACAGTTTAGAGATAGCGATTTGCTTCTTTGTGCTTTCCAAAGGCTAATTTAGCAACCGCTGTGTTCACCTACTATTCACCTTGCTTTTGCCTTGTAGCGCTGTTTTCACAGCGATCTGCAAGGTCTGTGTGTGTGTGTGTGTGTGTGAGTGCAGCCCACTCTCTAGTCTGAGTGCAGCCACATAGGCCATCCATAGCTGGTTGTACTCAGTTCAGGGAGGGTGGTTCATTGCCTCATACTGTTCTTTTTTTTTTTTTTTTTTTTTTTTTTCAAGTAGTGTAGTCTGCTGCTAATTTATTCAAAAAAATCCTATTAGTGTCTTTCCACCCGTCTCCAGCTAATTTGTGGAAAAACACTACATAGGATAAAGTAGAGGAGGGTTTTTGGGCCTTGCAGCGCCGTTTACGGCTGTCTGCACGGTCTCCGTGTGACTGCAGCTCGCCCTGTAGTCTGTGAGCAGCTATAGCCTGGTTGTCTCCAGCTCAGGGTTGTTCACTGCGTCATACCGCCAAATCAATTTTCATTTTGTTTTAAGTAGTGCAGGCTGCTGCACATTTTTTCAAAAAATTCCTATTAGTGTCTTTCCACCCGTCTCCAGCTAATTTGTGGAAAAACACTACATAGGATAACGTAGAGGAGGGTTTTTGGGCCTTGCAGCGCCGTTTACGGCTGTCTGCACGGTCTCCGTGTGACTGCAGCTCGCCCTGTAGTCTGTGAGCAGCCGTAGCCTGATTGTCTCCAGCTCAGGGTTGTTCACTGCGTCATACCGCCAAATCAATTTTCATTTTTTTTCAAGTAGTGTAGTCTGCTGCTAATTTATTAAAAAAAATCCTATTAGTGTCTTTCCACCCGTCTCCAGCTAATTTGTGGAAAAACACTACATAGGATAACGTAGAGGAGGGTTTTTGGGCCTTGCAGCGCCGTTTACGGCTGTCTGCACGGTCTCCGTGTGATTGCAGCTCGCCCTGTAGTCTGTGAGCAGCCATAGCCTGGTTGTCTCCAGCTCAGGGTTGTTCACTGCGTCATACCGCCAAATCAATTTTCATTTTTTTTCAAGTAGTGTAGTCTGCTGCTAATTTATTCAAAAAAATCCTATTAGTGTCTTTCCACCCGTCTCCAGCTAATTTGTGGAAAAACACTACATAGGATAACGTAGAGGAGGGTTTTTGGGCCTTGTAGCGCCGTTTACGTCTGTCTGCACGGTCTCCGTGTGACTGCAGCTCTATCTGTTGTCAGTTCATCCCCCAAAAAATAAATAAATAATAAAGTTCACCAAACACACCAGTTACACCACTTTACATTTGTGTAGGCCACATTAGCTCATATTAAAGTCTAGTCCACACTTTAGAAAATTAGTGTTTCTTATACCTGTTAGGAGGAGTTGCTCAGGAATAAGCACACAAATCCGTTAGTACTTTTCTGCTTATCTTTATCAGTCAACCAAGATGAAGAAGGCAGTGAGTAAGGCACGTGGGCGTGGGAGCCGTCACGGAGCAGGGAGGGGACGTGGGGATTCTGTGCCTGCTGCGGGCACCGGTGACTCATCAGCACCCACTTTCACCAGGCAACAGTCATTCATGCGTAGCTTTGTGTCAGAGCGCCATACACCGCTGCTGCGTGAAGAACAAATTGAAGCTGTTGTCGGATGGATGGCAGCTAATGCATCAACTTCCATTAGTGCCACATCCTCTCAGACACAGAGCACTGGAGAGCAGCCATCTGTCTCTTCACCACCTGCCAAATTGCCCAGGCAGACAGAGAGCCCAGGACAGGAGCCGTCTCTACTTCTGTTCTCTGAATCTCTTGGCTTGGAAACAGGGGGCCAGCCAAGCAGCATTGGAGAAATGGAAGAAGAGGCAGGGTGCAGTGATGCCCAACAGCTTTTTCTGTCTTCCTCTGAAGAGGCGGGTGGGCCAGTGGCTCCGGTCACCACATCGCAGGCCGCATCAGCTGATGATGACACTCAGGTGCCACTTACTGGTGCGTGCTCTGCTGCTGAGACTACCCAGGAGGAGCAGTTGGGGGCAGAGGGTAGTGTAGATGATGAGGTCCTCGACCCATCTTGGCGTGAGGGACAGGAAGGTGGTGGGAGCAGCTCTGAGGAAGAGATTCCCCGTACGGCCCAAAGAGGGAGAGGGAGGGGGAAGACTGCGGATCCTGCAGCCTCCGCTTTGGCACCCGTTAGGAGCATGTCTCTTCCAAAAGCCAAAAAGGGCGCTCCCAAGACTTGCAGTGCCTGGTCCTTTTTTGACACAGTTGCAGATGACATTTGCTATGTCAGATGCAACGTGTGTCATCAAAAAGTCAAAAGAGGTCGAAATGTCAGCAACCTCAATACCTCCAACATGTGGAAACATGTGCGCAACAGGCACCCGGCGGAGTTAGAAAAACACACTGAAGAGGTAGGCCAACCAACAGCGGCAGCTACCACCTCTTCAGCTCGTGTTGCCTCTTCCTCTAGCTCACACGCAGCTGGTTCGGCTTCCTCCCAGGATCGCCGTGGAAGAACCTCTGGCCCTGTTGTCCAGAGACCCGCTGTAATTCCACCCGCAGCGCCACTTTCCCAGTCATCCACACACTCCCAGCCCAGTCTACAGCCATCGGTAGTACAGGCATGGGAGAAAAGGCGGCCTTTCTCGTCAAACCACCCACGAGCACAGGCTCTGACTGCAGGCATTGCCAAACTTCTGTCACTGGAAATGCTGTCATTCAGGCTGGTGGAGACTGACAGCTTCCGTGACTTGATGTCATTGGCAGTCCCACAGTACAATGTGCCCAGCCGCTTTTACTTCAGCAGGCAAGCCGTCCCTGCCCTGCACAAGCATGTGGAGGGACACATAAAACACGCGCTACTGAACGCCGTCAGTAGCAAGGTCCACCTCACCACCGATGCGTGGACCAGTCAACATGGACAGGGGCGATACCTTTCCCTCACTGCCCATTGGGTTAATGTTGTTGAGCCAGGTACAGACCGTGCGAGTGGCGCAGGACGTGTCCTGCCCACTCCAAGGATTGCAGGAATCCATTCTGTACGCATTGACTCCTCCTCTTACACCAGTTCCTCAGAATCATCGCTGCAGGAGCCGTCACAGTCCACCTCCACATGGACCCGTGATGAACGTGTACCTGTTACGACCGACATGAGCACAGCCATGGCCAAACGTCAACAGGCCGTCTTGAAATTAATTTTTTGGGGGAATCGTAGCCACACAGCGCAGGAGCTCTGGAATGCCATCAAGCAGGAGAGCGATGTGTGGTTTGTGCCAGCGAATCTCCAGCCAGGCATGGTAGTGTGTGATAATGGCCGAAATCTGGTGGCAGCTCTGGGCCTCGGCAACCTCACTCACATCCCATGTCTGGCACATGTGCTCAATTTGGTCGTGCAGAGCTTTTTGAGGGACTATCCGGATCTTGATGCACTGCTGCACAAGGTCCGCCTAGAGTGTGCTCACTTGCGGCGTTCCAGCACGGCAAAAGCGCGCATTGCGGCTCTGCAGCACCGACACCGCCTGCCGGAACATCGCATCATATGTGACCTACCTACCAGGTGGAATTCCACGTTACATATGTTGGAGCAGTTGTGTGAGCAGCAGCAAGCTGTAATGGAGTACCAGCTGCTTCAGGCGCAAAAAAGTCGCAGTCAGCGCCGTACAGACTTCACAACCACAGAGTGGGCCACTATGAATGACGTCTGCCAGGTTTTGCGTCCCTTTGATTATTCCACGCGGATGGCGAGTGCAGATGATGCACTAGTCAGCATGACTGTCCCCCTTATCTGCCTGCTTGAAAAATCACTGCAAGCGCTAAGGGATGATGTTGTGGAAGAGGTGGAGGATGAGGATTCACCATTTCCATCATCTTCTGGACAGTCAGCGCCACGTGGTTCCTCACAAACGCGTAGGCAGGGGACAGTTTGTGAGGAGGATGAGGAGGAGTCAATGGAGGAGGAAGACATCCGTCCAGAGGAGGGAGTTACACAATTGTCCAGTACTCAGTGTGTACTGCGAGGGTGGGGTGATGACGAGCGGGCAGAGATCACGCCTCCAGCAGGGGACAGCGTTTCTTGGGCAGTTGGCAGTCTGCAGCACATGGTGGATTACATGCTGCAGTGCCTGAGAAACGACCGCCGCATCGCCCACATTCTCAACATGTCTGATTATTGGGTGTTCACCCTCCTCGATCCTCGCTACCGGGACAACGTAGAAAGCCTCATCACACCGTTGAACCGGGAGCGAAAAATGCGGGAGTACCAAGACACACTGGTCAATTCCATCATCTTCTCCATTCCAACTGAGAGAAGTGCTGCTAGTGCATTCCAAAGCAGCTCAGTGCGTCCAGGCAGTGGTGGAGGCTCTGCACAAAGAGGGAGCAGAAGCAGTGCCTCTGCCCAAGGCAAGACAAGTATGGCCCAACTGTGGCACAGTTTTCTGTGCCCCCCACAAAAGTCTACACCATCACAGACGGCTCCAGTCAGCAGGAGGCAACGGTTCCGTCAGATGGTGACAGACTACATGTCTTGCCCTCTTGCTGTACTCCCAGACGGCTCTTCCCCTTTCAAGTTTTGGGTCTCAAAGCTGGATACATGGCCAGAGCTAAGCCAGTATGCATTGGAGGTGCTGTCTTGCCCTGCGGCCAGTGTATTATCGGAACGTGTCTTTAGTGCTGCAGGTGGTGTACTAACTGACCGTCGCATGCGACTATCCTCCGATAACGTTGACCGGCTTACTTTCCTGAAAATGAACAAGGCCTGGATCTCGCATGAATTTGCCACTCCTCCTCCTGATTAACTAATTAGGTCACTGTATACGTTATCCAGGTCTCCTGTTGTGTTCATCTTTCTACCACCTGAACTTAAATTCCTGGGCTCCAACACCGCCAGTTGAGGCTCAGACGTGCCGTCTGCACAGTCAAAACATACGACCCAGTGTTATTGGGTTTCAGTAACGTCAGCTGATCCCCAGCTGTGTAGCCGGCAATGTGTCATGCGACCGCCACGCTGACACAACAACTGAAATGTAAGGGAATCTGTCCCCCCCCCCCCCAAGGCGTTTGTTACTGAAAGAGCCACCTTGTACAGCAGTAATGCTGCACAAGGAAAAAGGTAGCTATTTTGGTTTTGCTCCTTGCACACGCAAAACTTAACACTTATAAAATGTGTCCACTGATACCGTAAAACCGTCCCGGAGGTGGGACTTTCCTTCGTAATATGACGCAGCACAGCCGTCATTCCTACCCCCCCGGCGCCGCGCCCCGGCTCATCAGCGTTGTTTGATTCCGTCCCGGAGCCTGCGCTGTTATGTTATCCCGTGGCCAGGCACACTTAGCGCTGCCCGTCTTCTGGCATCATTTGGTGTCAGGCTGGCTGCACCTGTGCGGCCGCGCTGGCCGAGAGCCCGCCTCGCAGTGTCTTCTGATTTAATCCCACTGGGGGCCTGGGATCCATGGACATGCGCAGTGCATATCTGAACCTCCACCTCTCACTCATCTCCCTATGGCTTCTTCAGACTGTTCGGTGTCAGCTGGTCCCTAATAGCATGCCACGGCCGTGACACCGCACAGTCTTAAGAAGCCATAGGGAGGGGAGTGAGAAGTTCAGATATGCACTGCGCATGTCCATGGATCCCAGGCCCCCAGTGGGATTAAATCAGAAGACACTGCGAGGCGGGCTCTCGGCCAGCGCGGCCGCACAGGTGCAGCCAGCCTGACACTAAATGATGTCAGAAGACGGGCAGCGCTAAGTGTGCCTGTCCACGGGATAACATAACAGCGCAGGCTCCGGGACGGAATCAAACAACGCTGAGGAGCCGGGGCACGGCGGCGGGGGGGTAGGAATGACGGCTGTGCTGCGTCATATTACGAAGGAAAGTCCCACCTCCGGGACGGTTTCACGGCTTCAGGGGACACATTTTATAAGTGTTTAGTTCTGTGTTTGCAAGGAGCATGATGAAAAGAGCCACCTTTTCCTTTTGCATCTTTTGTGCTGCACAAGCTGGCTCTTTCAGCTACAAACGCCTTGGGGGGGGGTTAAAGGTTCCCTTTCGACTTTCTCAGGCTTTGGCCTACATTGTGTTCCTCTGCTTTTCCACCTGCCCCTGGGCTCCAACACCGCCAGTTGCCGTCCAGAAGTGCTGTACGCACAGTCAACAGTCGCTCCTCTGTTATTGGGGTTCAGTAACGTCAGCTGTTCCCCTGCTGTGTGTGTGGCAATCCCTCCTACCTCCTCCAACCTCCTCCTCCTCCACCTGTCCCTGGGCTCCAACACCGCCAGTTGCCGTCCAGAAGTGCTGTACGCACAGTCAACAGTCGCTCCTCTGTTATTGGGGTTCAGTAACGTCAGCTGTTCCCCTGCTGTGTGTGTGGCAATCCCTCCTACCTCCTCCAACCTCCTCCACCTGTCCCTGGGCTCCAACACCGCCAGTTGCCGTCCAGAAGTGCTGTACGCACAGTCAACAGTCGCTCCTCTGTTATTGGGGTTCAGTAACGTCAGCTGTTCCCCTGCTGTGTGTGTGGCAATCCCTCCTACCTCCTCCAACCTCCTCCACCTCCACCTGTCCCTGGGCTCCAACACCGCCAGTTGCCGTCCAGAAGTGCTGTACGCACAGTCAACAGTCGCTCCTCTGTTATTGGGGTTCAGTAACGTCAGCTGTTCCCCTGCTGTGTGTGTGGCAATCCCTCCTACCTCCTCCAACCTCCTCCACCTCCACCTGTCCCTGGGCTTCAACACCGCCAGTTGCCGTCCAGAAGTGCTGTACGCACAGTCAACAGTCGCTCCTCTGTTATTGGGGTTCAGTAACGTCAGCTGTTCCCCTGCTGTGTGTGTGGCAATCCCTCCTACCTCCTCCAACCTCCTCCACCTCCACCTGTCCCTGGGCTCCAACACCGCCAGTTGCCGTCCAGAAGTGCTGTACGCACAGTCAACAGTCGCTCCTCTGTTATTGGGGTTCAGTAACGTCAGCTGTTCCCCTGCTGTTTGTGTGGCAATCCCTCCTACCTCCTCCAACCTCCTCCTCCTCCACCTGTCCCTGGGCTCCAACACCGCCAGTTGCCGTCCAGAAGTGCTGTACGCACAGTCAACAGTCGCTCCTCTGTTATTGGGGTTCAGTAACGTCAGCTGTTCCCCTGCTGTGTGTGTGGCAATCCCTCCTACCTCCTCCAACCTCCTCCACCTGTCCCTGGGCTCCAACACCGCCAGTTGCCATCCAGAAGTGCTGTACGCACAGTCAACAGTCGCTCCTCTGTTATTGGGGTTCAGTAACGTCAGCTGTTCCCCTGCTGTGTGTGTGGCAATCCCTCCTACCTCCTCCAACCTCCTCCACCTGTCCCTGGGCTCCAACACCGCCAGTTGCCGTCCAGAAGTGCTGTACGCACAGAGCCAAACACCTCGCCAATGTGTTAGTGGGGTTCAGCACCGCCAGCTGTTCCCCTGCTGTGTATACGGCAACGTGTACTGCGACCGCCACGCAGGCACAACAAGTTAAATTTAAGGGAACCTGTCCCCCCCCCCCAGGCGTTTGTTACTGAAGGAGCCACCTTGTGCAGCAGTAATAATGATGCAAAGGGAAAAAGTGCCTCTTTTCATGGTGCTCCTTGCAGATGCTGAACCTAACACTTATGAAATGTGTATCCTCACAGCGTTCAACCGTCCGGTAGGTGGAACTTTCCTTTGTCATGTGACGCAGCACAGCCGTCATTTTTACCCCCTTGGCGCCGTGCGCCACCTCCTCAGCGTTGTTTGAATCTGTCCCGGAGCCTGCGCTGTTAGGTTACCCCTTGGCCATGCACACATTTTGCGCTGCCCGTCTTCTGACATCATTTGCTGTCAGGCTGGCTGCGCCTGTGCTGGTGCGCTGTCCGAGATTCAGCCTCGCGGTGTCGTCTAATGTAATCCCACCGCGGGCCTGGGATCCGTGGCCATGCGCAGTGCATATGCATGAGAGGCGAGGATATGCACTGCGCATGGACACGGATCCCAGGCCCGCGGTGGGATTACATTAGACGACACCGCGAGGCTGAATCTCGGACAGCGCACCCGCACAGGCGCAGTCAGCCTGACAGCAAATGAAGTCAGAAGACGGGCAGCGCAAAATGTGTGCATGGCCAAGGGGTAACCTAACGGTTATGTGTGCATGGCCAAGGGGTAACCCGCTTCAGACTGTGCGGCGTCAGCTGATCCCTTATCGCATGCCGCGGCCATGAAGCGATGAAGGGAGATGAGTGAGAGGTGGAGGTTCAGATATGCACTGCGCATGTCCATGGATCTCAGGCCCCCAGTGGGATTAAATCAGAAGACAGTACGAGGCGGGCTCTCGGCCAGCGCGGCCGCACAGGCGCAGCCAGCCTGACACCAAATGATGTCAGAAGACGGGCAGCGCAAAATGTGTGCATGGCCAAGGGCTAACCTAAGAGCGCAGGCTCCGGGACAGATTCAAACAACGCTGAGGAGGTGGCGCACGGCGCCAAGGGGGTAAAAATGACGGCTGTGCTGCGTCACATGACAAAGGAAAGTTCCACCTACCGGACGGTTGAACGCTGTGAGGGGACACATTTCATAAGTGTTAGGTTCAGCATCTGCAAGGACCATAATTAAAAGAGCTAAGTTGACCTTTTCCAGCATTAGTGCTGTACACGATGGCTCTTCCAGCTACAAACGCCTGGGGGGGGGGGTTAAAGGTTTCCTTTCAACTTGCTCCAGTGCAGGCTTCGGCCTACACTCCGCTCCCCCTGCTCCTCCTGCTGACCCTGGGCTTCAACACCGCCAGTTGGGGCCCGGTACTGCTAGCTGCACAGAGAAAAACACCAGCCAATGTGTCAGTGGGGTTCAGCACCGCCAGCTGTTCCCCTGCTGTGCAGCCGGCAACGTGTCCTGCAACTGCCACGCAGGCACAACAGACCCAAAAGCTGCCGCCAGTGCAGGCTTCGGCCTACACTCTGCTCCATCTCCTCCTCCTGCTGACCCCGGGCTCTAACACCGCCAGTTGGGGCCCGGTACTGCTAGCTGCACAGAGAAAAACACCAGCCAATGTGTCAGTGGGGTTCAGCACCGCCAGCTGTTCCCCTGCTGTGCAGCCGGCATCGTGTCCTGCAAAAGCCACGCAGACACCAGAACTGAAATTGAAGGGAACCTGTCCCCCCTCCCCCAGGCGTTTTTACGTTATCCAGCCACCTTGTACAGCGGTAATGCTGCATGTGTGCAAGGTGGCTCATAAACGTATTCTCCTCGCACATGTGGAACTGAAAACACGTCTGAAATGTGTCCTCTGTGTGACCATTTAACCGTCCCGGTGGTGTGACTTTCCTTTGTAATGACACGCTGCAACCCCCTTGGTAGTGCTGCCCGTCTTCTGGCATCATTGTTTGGCTGGCTGCGCCTCTGCGGCCGCCCTGACCCACACAACGCCCCTCGGTGTCTTATTTATTGGGACTGCGAGGGTGTGATTGATGGGCATGATCAGTGCATCAGTTCGCCTGTCCCTCCTCTCCTTCCGCCTTCTTCGGACTGTGCGGCTTCATGGCCGTGGCATGCGATAAGGGATCAGATGATGCCGCACAGTCTGAAGCGGGTGTAAGGACCCGAGTGTGAGAGGCGAACATATGTGCTGCGCCAGGCCCTGAATCCCAGCCCCGCAGTGTTTTAACAATGTTAAGACACTGCGGGGCTGGGATTCATGGTCATCGCGAACCGCACCGGCCGACATTAAATGATGTCAGAAGATGGGCAGCGCTAACAGCGCTAGGCCAGGGGACAACACGACAGCGCAGACTCCTGTACAGCAAATAACAACGCTCAGGAGGCTGCACCCAGCACCAAGGTGGGATTCTTGACATCTGTGCTGCGTCTCATTACAAAGGGAACTCGCGCCTCCAACACAGTTTGACTGTATAAAGGGCTAAATGTTAGACGTGTTTCATTCAGCGTGTGCAAGGAGCAAAATTAAAAGAGCAACCTTTGACTTGTGCAGCACTACTGCTGCATAAGCTGTGGCTCTTCTACTTTGTAACCCCTGAGGGGGGGTTAAAGGTTACCTTTGAAATTGGTTCAATTAGGCTTCGGCCTACACTCTGCTCCCCCTGCAGAGCCCGGGCTCCAACACCGCCAGTTGGGGCCCGGTACTGCTAGCTGCACAGAGAAAAACACCTCGCCAATGTGTCAGTGGGGTTCAGCACCGCCAGCTGTTCCCCTGCTGTGCAGCCGGCAACGTGTCCTGCAACTGCCACGCAGGCACAACAGACCCAAAAGCTGCCGCCAGTGCAGGCTTCGGCCTACACTCTGCTCCATCTCCTCCTCCTGCTGACCCCGGGCTCTAACACCGCCAGTTGGGGCCCGGTACTGCTAGCTGCACAGAGAAAAACACCAGCCAATGTGTCAGTGGGGTTCAGCACGGTCAGCTGCTCCCCTGCTGTGCAGCCGGCATCGTGTCCTGCAAAAGCCACGCAGACACCAGAACTGAAATTGAAGGGAACCTGTCCCCCCTCCCCCAGGCGTTTTTACGTTATCCAGCCACCTTGTACAGCGGTAATGCTGCATGTGTGCAAGGTGGCTCATAAACGTATTCTCCTCGCACATGTGGAACTGAAAACACGTCTGAAATGTGTCCTCTGTGTGACCATTTAACCGTCCCGGTGGTGTGACTTTCCTTTGTAATGACACGCTGCAACCCCCTTGGTAGCGCTGCCCGTCTTCTGGCATCATTGTTTGGCTGGCTGCGCCTCTGCGGCCGCCCTGACCCACACAACGCCCCTCGGTGTCTTATTTATTGGGACTGCGAGGGTGTGATTGATGGGCATGATCAGTGCATCAGTTCGCCTGTCCCTCCTCTCCTTCCGCCTTCTTCGGACTGTGCGGCTTCATGGCCGTGGCATGCGATAAGGGATCAGATGACGCCGCACAGTCTGAAGCGGGTGTAAGGACCCGAGTGTGAGAGGCGAACATATGTGCTGCGCCAGGCCCTGAATCCCAGCCCCGCAGTGTTTTAACAATGTTAAGACACTGCGGGGCTGGGATTCATGGTCATCGCGAACCGCACCGGCCGACATTAAATGATGTCAGAAGATGGGCAGCGCTAACAGCGCTAGGCCAGGGGACAACACGACAGCGCAGACTCCTGTACAGCAAATAACAACGCTCAGGAGGCTGCACCCAGCACCAAGGTGGGATTCTTGACATCTGTGCTGCGTCTCATTACAAAGGGAACTCGCGCCTCCAACACAGTTTGACTGTATAAAGGGCTAAATGTTAGACGTGTTTCATTCAGCGTGTGCAAGGAGCGAAATTAAAAGAGCAACCTTTGACTTGTGCAGCACTACTGCTGCATAAGCTGTGGCTCTTCTACTTTGTAACTCCTGAGGGGGGGTTAAAGGTTACCTTTGAAATTGGTTCAATTAGGCTTCGGCCTACACTCTGCTCCCCCTGCAGAGCCCGGGCTCCAACACCGCCAGTTGGGGCCCGGTACTGCTAGCTGCACAGAGAAAAACACCTCGCCAATGTGTCAGTGGGGTTCAGCACCGCCAGCTGTTCCCCTGCTGTGCAGCCGGCAACGTGTCCTGCAACTGCCACGCAGGCACAACAGACCCAAAAGCTGCCGCCAGTGCAGGCTTCGGCCTACACTCTGCTCCATCTCCTCCTCCTGCTGACCCCGGGCTCTAACACCGCCAGTTGGGGCCCGGTACTGCTAGCTGCACAGAGAAAAACACCAGCCAATGTGTCAGTGGGGTTCAGCACCACCAGCTGTTCCCCTGCTGTGCAGCCGGCATCGTGTCCTGCAAAAGCCACGCAGACACTTGCTCTTGTACCTTCTGCTCCCCATCCTGGTTCCAGTACCGTCAGCTGGTTCCGGGCAGAGCCTTTGGCTTAGGTGCCTCCCTCTGGGTATCCGAGTTCCACCAACGTCAGGTGGTCCTTGGTAGTGCTTTCAGGCACGGGTACCTCCTGCTTAGTAACCGGGTTCCAGTAACGTCAGCTGGTCCTCGGTAGTTCCATTGGCTCTTGGACCTTCGGCTACCCATCCGGGTTCCAGCACCGTCAGCTGGTTCTCGGCAGTGTCTTTTGCTCTTGTACCTTCTGCTCCCCATCCTGGTTCCAGTACCGTCAGCTGGTTCCGGGCAGAGCCTTTGGCTTAGGTGCCTCCCTCTGGGTATCCGAGTTCCACCAACGTCAGGTGGTCCTTGGTAGTGCTTTCAGGCACGGGTACCTCCTGCTTAGTAACCGGGTTCCAGTAACGTCAGCTGGTCCTCGGTAGTTCCATTGGCTCTTGGACCTTCGGGTAGCCATCCGAGTTCCAGTTCCATCAGCTGGTTCTCGGCATTTTCTCAGCCTTCTTGTACCTTCTGCTACATTTCCAAGTTCAAGAGACTAAACACGATGACCCGGAAGACCACCCCTAAGATGACAACGACACCAGAGACGACAACCACCGTGATGACGACGACCCTGGAGACGATGACCCTGAAGACCACCCCGATGACGACGACCCCGGAGACGACGACCCTGAAGACCACCCCGATGACGACGACCCCGGAGACGACGACCCCGGAGACGACGACCCTGGAGACGACGACGACCTGGAAGACTGAGAAGCAGAAGAACAAGAGGCTGCAGAACAAATAGCAGAAGAACATTAAGCATAACACAAAATATCAGAGCAAAAAATATTATCTAAATTATAAGCAGAAGAAGACTAAGCAGTGTATGGGGGTGAGTCCGTTCCTCCTCGTGGTGCCCCTGGATAAAGCCTGATGCTGCAGGCCAAACTGAACGCGGACAAATGTAACTGTTTTGTGACAGGCAGAACGGAAGGTGTAATCTTCAAACTTTTATAGATAACAACTACGGGAATGCCTGTCACAAATAAGAATATGATGAAGAAGTAGAATATGATGAAGATAATAGTAAAATAAAAAGAATATGAACAATGTAACCCAAAAAATAATAGGTAGAAGATGAAGAAGAAGATGAATAAGGTGAAGAAGTTGATGTCAAAGAAGCTGATGATGAGGATAATGAAGTAGAAAGCGTGGGAGAAGTAAAAAAGAAGGTGAAGGGTGTGGAAGTAGTGAAACATCAATATCTGACATAAAAAAAAAAAAAATTAACATAGTCAAATTCTTTCTAATGCCGAACGTCATAAAAAATAAAAAAAATCCTGCTATTCTATTACATTGGGCTAAACCTCTGTGCCTTTAATATCTCCGCCACGTCCCCCAATACATCCTACATTATTCTTAGTTGTTTTCCTTCATGTAGAATGAACCTACAAGTTTATAAAGGGTTTATTTTAATTCCGATATTTTCGTCCCATTGACTTGCATTGGGATCGGGTATCGGTATCGGATTGGATCCGATATTTTGACGGTATCGGCCGATACTTTCCGATACCGATACTTTCCGATATCGGAAGGTATCGCTCAACACTAGTCACATAACAAAGGAAAGTCCCTCCGACCGGACGGTTTAATGGTGTGAGGGGACACATTTCATAAGTGTCAAGTTCAGCGTTTGCAAGGACCATAATTAAAAGAGCTAAGTTTAACTTTTCCAGCATTAGTGCTGTACAATATGGCTCTTTCAGCTACAAACCCCTGGGGGGGGGGTTTAAGGGTTCCCTTTCAACTTGCTCCAGTGCAGGCTTCGGCCTACACTATGCTCCTCCTGCTGACTCTGGGCTCTAACACCGCCAGTTGGCGCCCAGATGTGCTAGCTGCACAGAGAAAAAAACCAACCAATGTGTCAGTGGGGTTCAGCAACGCCAGCTGTACCCCTGCTGTGTAGACGGCAACGTGTCCTGCAACAGCCACGCAGACACAACAGACCTAAAGCTGCCGCCAGTGCAGGCTTCGGCCTACACTCCTCTCCCTCTACTCCTCCTGCTGACCCTGGGCTCTAACACCACCAGTTGGGGCCCAGAAGTGCTGGCTGCACAGAGCCAAACACCTCGCCAATGTGTCAGTGGGGTTCAGCACCGCCAGCTGTTCCCCTGCTGTGTAGCCGGCATCGTGTCCTGCAACAGCCACGCAGACACAAGAACTGAAATTGAAGGGAACTTGTCCCCCCTCCCCCAGGCGTTTGTATGTTTCACAGCCACCTTTGTTATGATCCTAGTGGCAAGGATCGCAGGTTGGACTAGCTAAGTAACTGAACAGACTACTAGCTCTGGGGAAGTGGTAACTAGATTGACCGCAACCTGATCCTATCCGCAAACAACTATAGGCAGCCGTGGAACGTTACCTAAAAATCCTAGACGTCTCGTCACGGCCTGAGAAACTGACTATTCCTGGAGGGAAAGTAAGTCCTCACTTGCCTCACTGGAATGACCCCAAAGATATAGAATAGCCCCCCACAAATATTAACGGTGAGTTAAGGGGGAAAGCACAAACGCAGAGATGAAATCAGATTTAGCAAATGAGGCCCGCTAATACTAGATAGCAGAAAATAGGAAGGAAACTGTGCGGTCAATAAAAAACCCTATTCAAAATATCCACGCAGAGATTGCTCGAGCCCCCGCACCAACTAACGGTGCGGGGGAAGCAACTCCGTACCCCAGAGCTTACCGGCAAAAAGAAATCACATGTTAGCAAGCTGGACTAGACTCATCATACACAGAAATCATATTGCAGGCAGATGAGCAAAAAATATTCAAACAGAACTTAGCTTATCCTGAAGAGGCAGAAAACGAGATAATCAGGAGTAATCAGAATAGCACTGAATACATTGACAGCCGGCAACAAGTGGAAGTGAAGCAGAGCTAAATAGGAGCCTCCCTGGTGAATAACGAGGCAGCTGATCCAGCAGACCCGCAGGATAATAAACCAAACCACCAGGGGGAGCCAAAAAACCAAAGTCACACAATACCATCTGTGACCACAAGAGGGAGCCTGAAAACGGAGTTCACAACAGTACCCGACCCCCTTGAGGAGGGGTCACCGAACCCTCATCAAAACCCCCAGGGCGATCAGGGTGAGCCACATGGAAGGCACGAACCAAATCGGCCGCATGAACATCAGAGGCGACAACCCAGGAATTATCCTCCTGACCATAGCCTTTCCACTTAACCAAATACTGAAGCCCCCATCTAGAAATACGAGAATCCAAGATCTTCTCCACCACGTATTCCAATTCTCCCTCAACCAGCACAGGGGCAGGAGGCTCAACCGAAGGAACCACAGGCACCACATACCTCCACAACAACGACCGATGGAACACATTATGAATAGCAAACGATGCCGGGAGGTCCAAACGAAATGACACAGGGTTAAGGACTTCCAAAATCTTATAAGGACCGATAAACCGAGGCTTAAATTTAGGAGAGGAGACCTTCATAGGAACAAAGTGAGAAGACAACCACACCAAATCCCCAACGCGAAGTCGGGGACCCACACAGCGACGGCGGTTGGCAAAGCGCTGAGCCTTCTCTTGTGACAGCTTCAAATTGTCCACCACATGATTCCAAATCTGATGCAACCTATCCACCACAACATCCACTCCAGGACAGTCAGAAGACTCCACCTGACCCGAGGAAAAACGAGGATGAAACCCTGAATTACAAAAAAAAGGCGAAACCAAAGTAGCAGAACTAGCCCGATTATTAAGGGCAAACTCGGCCAATGGCAAAAAAGTCACCCAGTCATCCTGATCAGCAGAAACAAAACATCTTAAATAGGTTTCCAAAGTCTGATTAGTGCGCTCGGTTTGGCCATTCGTCTGAGGATGGAAGGCCGACGAAAAAGACAAATTAATGCCCATCTTAGCACAAAAGGTCCGCCAAAATCTAGACACAAACTGGGATCCTCTGTCGGAAACAATATTTTCAGGGATCCCGTGCAAACGAACCACATTTTGAAAAAACAGAGGAACCAACTCGGAGGAGGAAGGCAACTTAGGCAAGGGCACCAAATGGACCATTTTAGAAAAACGATCACACACCACCCAAATGACCGACATTCTCTGAGAGACAGGGAGATCTGAAATAAAATCCATGGAAATGTGCGTCCAAGGCCTCTTCGGGACAGGCAAAGGCAACAACAAGCCACTGGCACGAGAACAGCAAGGCTTAGCCCGAGCACAAATTCCACAAGACTGCACAAAGGAACGCACATCCCGCGACAAGGAAGGCCACCAGAAAGACCTAGCCACCAAATCTCTGGTACCAAAAATCCCAGGATGGCCTGCCAACACCGAAGAATGAACCTCGGAAATAACTCTGCTGGTCCATCTATCCGGGACAAACAGTCTCTCCGGTGGACAACGGTCAGGTCTATCCACCTGAAACTCCTGCAGCACTCGTCGCAAATCTGGGGAGATGGCAGACAAAATCACCCCTTCTCTGAGGATACCAGCTGGCTCTGAATCACTAGGAGAGTCAGGCACAAAACTCCTAGAAAGAGCATCAGCCTTCACATTCTTCGAATCAGGCAGGTATGAGACCACGAAATCAAAACGAGAGAAAAACAACGACCAACGAGCCTGTCTAGGATTCAGCCGCTTGGCCGACTCGAGATAAATCAAATTCTTGTGATCAGTCAAGACCACCACACGATGCTTAGCTCCCTCGAGCCAATGTCGCCACTCCTCAAATGCCCACTTCATAGCCAACAACTCCCGATTACCAACATCATAATTCCGCTCGGCAGGCGAAAACTTTCTTGAAAAGAAAGCACATGGCTTCATCACAGAGCCATCAGAGCTTCTCTGCGACAAAACAGCCCCCGCTCCAATCTCAGAAGCATCAACCTCGACCTGGAAAGGAAGGGAGACGTCTGGCTGACATAAGACCGGAGCCGAAGAAAACCGGTGCTTCAGCTCCCGAAAGGCCTCCACAGCCACAGGAGACCAATTAGTAACATCAGAACCCTTCTTGGTCAAATCCGTCAATGGCTTAACAACACCAGAAAAATTAGCGATGAAGCGACGGTAAAAATTAGCAAAACCCAAGAACTTCTGAAGACTCTTAACAGATGTAGGCTGAGTCCAGTCATGAATAGCCTGAACCTTGACTGGGTCCATCTCAATAGCAGAAGGAGAAAAAATGAAACCCAAAAAAGAGACCTTCTGGACTCCAAAAAGACATTTTGAGCCCTTCACAAATAAAGCATTGGCACGCAGGACCTGAAACACCATCCTGACCTGCTTAACATGGGACTCCCAATCATCCAAAAAAACCAGAATATCATCCAGATACACAATCATAAATTTATCCAGATATTCGCGGAAGATGTCGTGCATAAAGGACTGAAAGACAGAAGGAGCGTTAGAAAGTCCAAAAGGCATCACCAAGTACTCAAAATGGCCTTCGGGCGTATTAAATGCAGTTTTCCATTCATCACCCTGCTTAATACGCACAAGGTTATACGCACCACGAAGATCTATCTTGGTGAACCAACTAGACCCCCTAATGCGAGCAAACAGATCAGATAACAATGGCAAAGGATACTGAAATTTGACCGTGATTTTGTTTAGAAGGTGATAATCAATACAAGGTCTCAAGGAACTATCCTTCTTAGCCACAAAAAAGAACCCCGCACCAAGAGGGGAGGAGGAGGGGCGAATAAGTCCTTTCTCCAAAGACTCCTTTATATAACTCCTCATAGCAGCATGCTCCGGCACTGACAAATTGAAAAGTCTTCCCTTAGGAAACTTACTACCAGGAATCAAATTTATAGCACAATCACAATCCCTATGAGGAGGTAGACAACTGAATTTGGGCTCATCAAATACATCCTGGTAATCTGACAAAAACGCAGGGACCTCAGAAGGAGTGGATGAAGCAATTGACACCACAGGAGCGTCGCCATGAATTCCCTGACAACCCCAACTTGACACAGACATTGCTTTCCAATCCAGGACTGGATTATGAGTCTGCAACCATGGCAGGCCCAACACGACAACATCATGCAAATTATGCAATACAAGAAAGCGAATCACCTCCTGATGAACAGGAGTCATGCACATGGTCACTTGTGTCCAGTACTGAGGTTTATTCGTAGCCAATGGTGTAGCATCAATTCCCCTTAGTGGAATAGGGAATTTTAAAGGCTCCAAAACAAAACCACAGCGCCTGGCAAATGACAAATCCATCAGACTCAGGGCAGCACCTGAATCCACAAAAGCCATAACCGGGTAAGATGACAGGGAACAAATCAGGGTAACAGACAAAATAAACTTAGGCTGTAAAGTACCGATGGTGACAGATTTATCAATCGTTTTTGTGCGCTTAGAGCATGCTGAGATAACATGAGCTGAGTCACCACAGTAAAAGCACAACCCATTTTGCCGTCTATAATTTTGCCGTTCACTTCTGGTCAGAATTCTATCACATTGCATAGACTCAGGTGTCTGTTCAGAAGACACCGCCAAATGGTGCGCAGGTTTGCGCTCCCGCAAACGCCGATCAATCTGAATGGCCAGAGTCATTGACTCATTCAGACCTGCAGGTGTAGGGAACCCCACCATGACATTCTTAATGGCTTCAGAAAGACCTTTTCTGAAATTTGCAGCCAGGGCACACTCATTCCATTGAGTAAGCACCGACCATTTCCGAAATTTCTGGCAGTACACCTCTGCATCATCTTGCCCCTGAGAGATGGCCAACAACGCTTTTTCAGCCTGGTTCTCAAGATTAGGTTCCTCATAGAGCAATCCAAGGGCCAGAAACAACGCATTAACACTGAGCAATGCAGGATCCCCTGGAGCCAATGCGAAAGCCCAATCTTGAGGATCGCCACGCAAGAAAGAAATAATAATCTTAACTTGCTGAACAGAATCCCCAGAGGAACAAGGTTTCAAAGAAAGAAACAACTTGCAATTGTTCTTAAAATTCAGGAACCTAGATCTATCTCCAGAAAACAACTCCGGAATAGGTATTCTAGGCTCTGACATAGGACTGTGCACAACAAAATCCTGAATACTTTGTACCCTTGCAGCAAGATGATCCACACTGGAGGCTAAACTCTGGATATCCATATCAGCAGCTGAACTCAGAGCCACACCAAGATTAAGAGGAGGAGAGAAGCCAGACACACAGCAGCTAGACACACAGCAGCAAAAAAAAAAAAAATAATAATATCTCCAAGCTTCTTTTCTCCTGCTTCTGCCATGCAATTAACACTTTATAGGCCGGCTGTACTGTTATGATCCTAGTGGCAAGGATCGCAGGTCGGACTAGCTAAGTAACTGAACAGACTACTAGCTCTGGGGAAGTGGTAACTAGATTGACCGCAACCTGATCCTATCCGCAAACAACTATAGGCAGCCGTGGAACGTTACCTAAAAATCCTAGACGTCTCGTCACGGCCTGAGAAACTGACTATTCCTGGAGGGAAAGTAAGTCCTCACTTGCCTCAGTGGAATGACCCCAAAGATATAGAATAGCCCCCCAACAAATATTAACGGTGAGTTAAGGGAAAAGCACAAACGCAGAGATGAAATCAGATTTAGCAAATGAGGCCCGCTAATACTAGATAGCAGAAAATAGGAAGGAAACTATGCGGTTAATAAAAAACCCTATTCAAAATATCCACGCAGAGATTGCTCGAGCCCCCGCACCAACTAACTGTGCGGGGGAAGCAACTCCGTACCCCAGAGCTTACCAGCAAAAAGAAATCACATGTTAGCAAGCTGGACTAGACTCATCATACACAGAAATCATATTGCAGGCAGATGAGCAAAAAATATTCAAACAGAACTTAGCTTATCCTGAAGAGGCAGAAAACGAGATAATCAGGAGTAATCAGAATAGCACTGAATACATTGACAGCCGGCAACAAGTGGAAGTGAAGCAGAGCTAAATAGGAGCCTCCCTGGTGAATAACGAGCAGACCCGCAGGATAATAAACCAAACCACCAGGGGGAGCCAAAAAACCAAAGTCACACAATACCATCTGTGACCACAAGAGGGAGCCTGAAAACGGAGTTCACAACACACCTTGTACAGCAGTAATGCTGCATGTGTGCAAGGTGGCTCAGAAACTTATTCCCCTTGCACACGTGGAACTGAACACGTCTAAAATGTGTCCTCTGTGACCATTAAACCGTCCCTGAGGTGTGACTTTCCTTTGTAATGACACGCTGCAACCCCCTTGGTAGCGCTGCCCGTCTTCTGGCATCATTGTTTGGCTGGCTGCGCCTCTGCAGCCGCCCTGGCCCACAAAACGCCCCTCGGTGTCTTATTTAATTTGACTGCGAGGGTGTGATTGATGGGCATGAGCAGTGCATATGTTCGCCTGTCCCTCATCTCCTTCGGCCTTCTTCAGACTGTGCGGCTTCATGGCCAAGGCATGCGACAAGGGATCAGCTGACGCCTCACAGTCTGAAGCAGGTGTAAGGACCCGAGTGTGAGAGGCGAACATATGTATTGCGCCAGGCCATGAATCCCAGCCCTGCAGTGTTTTAACAATGTAAATACACTGCGGGGCTGGGATTCATGGTCATCGCGAACCGCACCGGCCAACATTAAATGATGTCAGAAGATGGGCAGCGCTAACAGCGCAAGGCCAAGGGATAACACGACAGAGCAGACTCCTGTGCAGCAAATAACGACGCTCAGGATGCCGCGCCCAGCACCAAGGTGGGATTTTTGACAGCTGGGCTGCGTCTCATTACAAAGGGAACTCACGCCTCCAAAACAGTTTGACTGCTTAAGGGCCTAAATGTTATACGTGCTTCTTTCTGCGTGTGCAAGGAGCAAAAATTAAAGACCAACCTTTGACTTGTGCAGCATTACTGCTGCCCAAGCTGTGGCTATTGTAGTTTGTAACCCCTGAGGGGGGGGGGTTAAAGGTTACCTTTAAAATTGGTTCAATTAGGCTTCGGCCTACACTCTGCTCCCTCTCCTCCTGCTGACCCTGGGCTCTAACACCGCCAGTTGGGGCCCGGTACTGCTAGCTGCACAGAGAAAAACACCAGCCAATGTGTCAGTGGGGTTCAGCACCGCCAGCTGTTCCCCTGCTGTGTAGCCGGCATCGTGTCCTGCAACAGCCACGCAGACACAAAGCTGCCGCCAGTGCAGGCTTCGGCCTACACTCTGCTCCCTCTCCTCCTGCTGACCCTGGGCTCTAACACCGCCAGTTGAGGCCCGGTACTGCTAGCTGCACAGAGAAAAACACCAGCCAATGTGTCAGTGGGGTTCAGCAACGCCAGCTGTACCCCTGCTGAGTAGCCGGCAACGTATCCTGCAACAGCCACGCAGACACAACAGACCTAAAGCTGCCACCAGTGCAGGCTTCGGCCTACACTCCGCTCCCTCTACTCCTCCTGCTGACCCTGGGCTCTAACACCGCCAGTTGGGGCACAGAAGTGCTGGCTGCACAGAGCCAAACACCTCGCCAATGTGTCAGTGGGGTTCAGCACCGCCAGCTGTTCCCCTGCTGTGTAGCCGGCATCGTGTCCTGCATAAGCCACGCAGACACAAGAACTGAAATTGAAGGGAACTTGTCCCCCCTCCCCCAGGCGTTTGTATGTTTCACAGCCACCTTGTACAGCAGTAATGCTGCATGTGTGCAAGGTGGCTCAGAAACTTATTCCCCTTGCACATGTGGAACTGAACACGTCTAAAATGTGTCCTCTGTGACCATTAAACCGTCCCTGAGGTGTGACTTTCCTTTGTAATGACACGCTGCAACCCCCTTGGTAGCGCTGCCCGTCTTCTGGCATCATTGTTTGGCTGGCTGCGCCTCTGCGGCCGCCCTGGCCCACAAAACGCCCCTCGGTGTCTTATTTATTTTGACTGCGAGGGTGTGATTGATGGGCATGAGCAGTGCATATGTTCGCCTGTCCCTCATCTCCTTCGGCCTTCTTCAGACTGTGCGGCTTCATGGCCATGGCATGCGACAAGGGATCAGCTGATGCCGCACAGTCTGAAGCAGGTGTAAGGACCCGAGTGTGAGAGGCGAACATATGTACTGCGCCAGGCCATGAATCCCAGCCCTGCAGTGTTTTAACAATGTAAATACACTGCGGGGCTGGGATTCATGGTCATCGCGAACCGCACCAGCCAACATTAAATGATGTCAGAAGATGGGCAGCGCTAACAGCGCAAGGCCAAGGGATAACACGACAGCGCAGACTCCTGTGCAGCAAATAACGACGCTCAGGATGCCGCGCCCAGCACCAAGGTGGGATTTTTGACAGCTGGGCTGCGTCTCATTACAAAGGGAACTCACGCCTCCAAAACAGTTTGACTGCTTAAGGGCCTAAATGTTATACGTGTTTCTTTCTGCGTGTGCAAGGAGCAAAAATTAAAGACCAACCTTTGACTTGTGCAGCATTACTGCTGCCCAAGCTGTGGCTATTGTAGTTTGTAACCCCTGAGGGGGGTTAAAGGTTACCTTTAAAATTGGTTCAATTAGGCTTCGGCCTACACTCTGCTCCCTCTCCTCCTGCTGACCCTGGGCTCTAACACCGCCAGTTGGGGCCTGGTACTGCTAGCTGCACAGAGAAAAACACCAGCCAATGTGTCAGTGGGGTTCAGCACCGCCAGCTGTTCCCCTGCTGTGTAGCCGGCATCGTGTCCTGCAACAGCCACGCAGACACAAAGCTGCCGCCAGTGCAGGCTTCGGCCTACACTCTGCTCCCTCTCCTCCTGCTGACCCTGGGCTCTAACACCGCCAATTGGGGCCCGGTACTGCTAGCTGCACAGAGAAAAACACCAGCCAATGTGTCAGTGGGGTTCAGCACCGCCAGCTGTTCCCCTGCTGTGTAGCCGGCATCGTGTCCTGCAACAGCCACGCAGACACAAAGCTGCCGCCAGTGCAGGCTTCGGCCTACACTCTGCTCCCTCTCCTCCTGCTGACCCTGGGCTCTAACACCACCAGTTGGGGCCCGGTACTGCTAGCTGCACAGAGAAAAACACCAGCCAATGTGTCAGTGGGGTTCAGCACCGCCAGCTGTTCCCCTGCTGTGTAGCCGGCAACGTGTCCTGCAACAGCCACGCAGACACAAGAACTGAAATTGAAGGGAACCTGTCCCCCCTCCCCCAGGTGTTTGTATGTTTTACAGCCACCTTGTACAGCAGTAATGCTGCATGTGTGCAAGGTGGCTCATAAACTTATTCTCCTTGCACACGTGGAACAGAACACGTCTACAATGTGTCCCCTGAGACCATTAAAACGTCCCTGAGGTGTGACTTTCCTTTGTAATGACACGCAACAACCCCCTTGGTAGCACAGCCCTTCTTCTGACATCATTGTTTGGCTGGCTGCACCTCTGCGGCCGCCCTGCCCGACACAACGCCCCTCGGTGTCTTATTTATTTTGACTGCGAGGGTATGATTGACGGGCATGAGCAGTGCATATCTTCGCCAGGCTGTCACTCAACTCCTTCCGCCTTCTTCAGACTGTGCGGCTTCATGGCCGTGGCATGCGATAAGGGATCAGCTGACGCCGCACAGTCTGTAGCAGGTGTAAGGACACGAGCGAGAGGCGAACAGATGTACTGCGCCAGGCCATGAATCCCAGCCCTGCAGTGTGAAACACTGTAAAGACACTGCGGGGCTGGGATTCATGGGCATCGCGAACCGCATCAGCCGACATGAAATGATGTCAGAAGACGGGCAGCGCATGGCCAAGGGATAACGCAACAACGCAGACTCCTGTACAGCAAAATGCGATGCTCAGGAGGCCGCGCCAAGCACCAAGTTGGTATTTTTGCCAGCTGTGCTGCGTCTCATTACAAAGGGAACTCCCGCCTCCAAGACAGATTGACTCTATAAGGGCCAAAATGTTGTACGTGTTTCATTCAGCTTGTGCAAGGAACAAAATTAAAAGAGCAACGTTTGACTTGTGCTGCACTACTGCTGCATAAGGCGTGGCTCTTCTACTTTGTAACACCTGAGGGGGGGTTAAAGGTTACCTTTAAAATTGGTTCAATTAGGCTTCGGCCTACACTCTGCTCCCTCTCCTCCTGCTGACCCTGGGCTCTAACACCGCCAGTTGGGGCCCCTTACTGCTAGCTGCACAGAGAAAAACACCAGCCAATGTGTCAGTGGGGTTCAGCACCGCCAGCTGTTCCCCTGCTGTGTAGCTGGCAACGTGTCCTGCAAATGCCACGCAGACACAACAGACCTACAAATGCCTCCAGTGCAGGCTTCGGCCTACACTCTGCTCCCCCTGCTGACCCTTTGCTCCAACACCGCTAGTTGGGGCTCTAGGAAGACAAGCTTGAATAGGTCCCCATCCTGGTTCCAGCACCGTCAGCTGTTTCCGGGCAGAGCCTTTGGCTTAGGTGCCTCCCTCTGGGTATCCGAGTTCCACCAATGTCAGGTGGTCCTTGGTAGTGCTTTCAGGCACGGGTACCTCCTGCTTAGTAACCGGGTTCCAGTAACGTCAGCTGGTCCTCGGTAGTTCCATTGGCTCTTGGACCTTCGGCTACCCATCCGGGTTCCAGTACCGTCAGCTGGTTCTCGGCAGTGTCTTTTGCTCTTGTACCTTCTGCTCCCCATCCTGGTTCCAGTACCATCAGCTGGTTCCGGGCAGAGCCTTTGGCTTAGGTGCCTCCCTCTGGGTATCTGAGTTCCACCAACGTCAGGTGGTCCTTGGTAGTGCTTTCAGCATGGGTACCTCCTGCTTAGTAACCGGGTTCCAGTAACGTCAGCTGGTCCTCGGTAGTTCCATTGGCTCTTGGACCTTCAGCTACCCATCCGGGTTCCAGTACTGTCAGCTGGTTCTCGGCAGTGTCTTTTGCTCTTGTACCTTCTGCTCCCCATCCTGGTTCCAGTACCGTCAGCTGGTTCTGGGCAGAGCCTTTGGCTTAGGTGCCTCCCTCTGGGTATCCGAGTTCCACCAACGTCAGGTGGTCCTTGGTAGTGCTTTCAGGCACGGGTACCTCCTGCTTAGTAACCGGGTTCCAGTAACGTCAGCTGGTCCTCGGTAGTTCCATTGGCTCTTGGACCTTCGGGTAGCCATCCGAGTTCCAGTTCCATAAGCTGTTTCTCAGCATTTTCTCAGCCTACTTGTACCTTCTGCTACATTTCCAAGTTCAAGACCCTAAAGACGACGACCCGGAAGACCACCCCTAAGATGACGACGACACCAGAGACGACAACCACTGAGATGAGGACGACCCTGGAGACGAGGACCCTGAAGACCACCCCGATGACGACGACCCCGGAGACGACGACCCTGGAGACGACGACGACCTGGAAGACCGAGAAGCAGAAGAACAAGAGGCTGCAGAACAAAGAGCAGAAGAACATTAAGCATAAGACTAAATATCAGAGCAAAAGATATTATCTAAATCATAAGCAGAAGAAGACTAAGCAGTGTATGGGGGTGAGTCCGTTCCTCCTCGTGGTGCCCCTGGATAAAGCCTGATGCTGCATGCCAAACTGAACGCGGACAAATGTAACTGTTTTGTGACAGGCAGAACGGAAGGTGTAATCTTCAAACTTTTATAGATAACAACTACGGGAATGCCTGTCACAAATAAGAATATGATGAAGAAGTTGAATATGAAGAAGATAATAGTAAAATAAAAAGAATATGAACAATGTAACATAAAAAATAATAGGTAGAAGATGAAGAAGAAGATGAATAAGGTGAAGAAGTTGATGTCAAAGAAGCTGATGGTGAGGATAATGAAGAAGAAAGTGTGGGAGAAGTAAAAAAGAAGGTGAAGGGCATGGAAGTAGTGAAACATCAATATCTGACAAAATAAAAAAAAAATTAACATAGTCAAAATCTTTCTAACGCCGAACGTCATAAAAAACAAAACAAAATCCTGCTATTCTATTAGATTGGGCTAAACCTCTGTGCCTTTAATGTCTCCGCCACGTCCCCCAATACATCCTACATTATTCTCAGTTGTTTTCCTTCATGTAGAATGAACCTACAAGTTAAGAAAGGGTTTATTTTAATTCCGATATTTTCGTCCCATTGACTTGCATTGGGATCGGGTATCGGTATCGGATTAGATCCGATACTTTGACGGTATCGGCCGATACTTTCCGATACCGATACTTTCCGATATCGGAAGGTGTCGCTCAACACTACTAACCAGCTAAGTAGAAGATAATAGGACGAGCTCTGGGGATGTGGTAACTGGACTGACCGCAAACCTGATCCTAACCGCAAACACTATAGGCAGCCGTGGAACGTTTCCTGAAATCCTAGACGTCTCTTCACGGACTGAGAAACTGACTACCCCTAAAGAGAAAGTAAAGACCTCACTTGCCTCAGATAAATAACCCCAGAGATATAAAAGCCCCCCACAAATAATAACGGTGAGTTAAGTGGAAAAGACAAACGCAGAGATGAAACAGGTTGAGCAAATGAGGCCCGCTAACGCTAGATAGCAGAAAATAGCAAGGGATCTGTGCGGTCAGTAAAAAACCCTATGCAAAAATATCCACGCAGAGAATGCGAGAACCCCCACACCAACTAACGATGTGGGGGGAGCAACTCAGCACCCCAGAGCACCAGCAAGCAAGGAAATCACATATTAGCAAGCTGGACAAAACTCATCATATACTAGGAGACATCTTGAACACAGATGAGCAAAAATAAGCAAACAAAACTTAGCTTCTCTTGAGAGACTGATAACGGATGTAGACAGGAGCAATCAGAATAGCACTGAATACAACAACAACAGGCAAGGAATGAAGGACCAGGTGGATTAAATAGGAAACCTGACTAGCAGATGACGAGACAGCTGATCCCAGCCAGAAACCTGCAAACTAACAAAAAAGAGCCACCAGGAGGAGCCCAAAGAGAGAACTCACACAGTACCACTCACGACCACAGGAGGGAGCCCGGAAACGGAGTTCACAACAGTACCCCCCCCTTGAGGAGGGGTCACCGAACCCTCACCAGAACCCCCAGGGCGATCAGGGTGAGCCACATGGAAGGCACGAACCAAATCGGCCGCATGAACATCAGAGGCGACAACCCAGGAATTATCCTCCTGACCATAGCCCCTCCACTTAACCAAATACTGAAGCCTCCATCTTGAAATACGAGAATCCAAGATCTTCTCCACCATGTATTCCAATTCTCCCTCAACCAGCACAGGAGCAGGAGGCTCAACGGAAGGAACCACAGGCACCACATACCTCCGCAACAAAGACCTATGGAACACATTATGGATGGCAAACGATGCCGGGAGGTCCAAACGAAATGACACAGGGTTGAGGATTTCCAAAATTTTATAAGGACCGATAAAACGAGGTTTAAACTTAGGAGAAGAAACCTTCATAGGAACATAACGAGAAGACAACCACACCAAATCCCCAACACGAAGTCGGGGACCCACACAGCGACGACGATTAGCAAAGCGCTGAGCCTTCTCCTGTGACAACGTCAAATTGTCCACCACATGTTTCCAAATCTGCTGCAACCTATCCACCACAGAATCCACCCCAGGACAGTCAGAAGACTCAACCTGACCCGAGGAAAAATGAGGATGAAAACCAGAATTACAAAAAAAAGGCGAAACCAAAGTAGCCGAACTAGCCCGATTATTAAGGGCAAACTCGGCCAATGGCAAAAAAGTCACCCAATCATCCTGGTCAGCAGAAACAAAACATCTCAAATAAGTTTCCAAGGTCTGGTTAGTTCGCTCAGTTTGGCCATTCGTCTGAGGATGGAAGGCCGACGAAAAAGACAAATCAATGCCCATCTTAGCACAAAAGGACCGCCAATATCTGGACACAAACTGGGATCCTCTGTCAGACACAATGTTTTCAGGGATGCCGTGCAGACAAACCACATTCTGAAAAAATAACGGAACCAAATCGGAGGAAGAAGGCAACTTAGGCAAGGGCACCAAATGGACCATTTTAGAAAAACGATCACAAACCACCCAGATGACAGACATTCTCTGAGAGACCGGAAGATCCGAAATAAAATCCATGGAAATATGCGTCCAAGGCCTCTTAGGAACCGGCAAAGGCAAAAGCAAACCACTGGCACGAGAACAGCAAGGCTTAGCCCGAGCACAAATCCCACAGGACTGCACAAAGGAACACACATCCCGCGACAAGGAAGGCCACCAGAAGGATCTAGCCACCAAATCTCTGGTACCAAAAATCCCAGGATGACCCGCCCACACAGAAGAATGGACCTCGGAAATAACTCTGCTGGTCCATCTATCTGGGACAAACAGTCTCTCTGATGGACAACGGTCAGGTCTATCCGCCTGAAATTCCTGTAACACCCGTCGCAAATCTGGGGAAATGGCAGAAAAAAATTACCCCCTCTTTGAGGATACCAACCGGCTCAGAAACTCCAGGGGAGTCAGGCACAAAACTCCTAGAAAGAGCATCAGCCTTCACGTTCTTCGAACCAGGAAGGTACGAGACCACGAAATCGAAACGTGAGAAAAACAATGACCAACGAGCCTGTCCTAGGATTCAACCGCTTGGCCGACTCAAGATAAATCAAATTTTTATGATCAGTCAAGACCACCACACGATGCTTAGCTCCCTCTAGCCAGTGTCGCCACTCCTCAAATGCCCACTTCATTGCCAACAACTCCCGATTACCAACATCATAATTTCGCTCAGCCGGCGAAAATTTTCTTGAAAAGAAGGCACATGGCTTCATCACAGAGCAATCAGAGCTTCTCTGTGACAAAACAGCCCCTGCTCCAATTTCAGAAGCATCAACCTCGACCTGGAAGGGAAGAGAGACATCTGGCTGACATAAAACTGGAGCCGAAGAAAACCGGCGCTTCAACTCCTGAAAGGCCTCAACGGCTGCAGGAGACCAGTTAGTCACATCAAAACCCTTCTTGGTCAAATCCGTCAAAGGTTTAACCACACCAGAAAAATTAGCAATGAAGCGACGGTAAAAATTAGCAAAACCCAAGAACTTCTGAAGACTCTTAACCGATGTAGGTTGGGTCCAATCATGAATAGCCTGGACCTTGACTGGGTCCATCTCAATAGAAGAAGGAGAAAAAATAAAGCCCAAAATGGAAACTTTCTGGACTCCGAAGAGACATTTGGAACCCTTCACAAATAAGGCATTGGCACGCAGGACCTGAAATACCATCCTGACCTGCTTCACATGGGATTCCCAATCATCTGAAAAGACCAAAATATCATCCAGATACACAATCATAAATTTATCCAGATATTCTCGGAAGACATCGTGCATGAAGGACTGGAACACAGAAGGGGCATTAGAAAGTCCAAAAGGCATCACCAAGTACTCAAAATGGCCTTCGGGCGTATTAAATGCTGTTTTCCATTCATCGCCCTGTTTTATACGCACAAGATTATACGCACCGCGAAGATCTATCTTGGTGAACCAACTAGACCCCCTAATCCGAGCAAACAGATCAGACAACAATGGTAAGGGATACTGGAATTTGACCGTGTTTTTATTTAGAAGGCGATAATCTATACAGGGTCTCAACGAACCATCCTTCTTGGCCACAAAAAAGAATCCCGCACCAAGAGGGGACGAGGAGGGGCGAATATGTCCCTTCTCCAAAGACTCTTTTACATAGCTCCGAATAGCGGCATGCTCTGGTACAGACAAATTAAACAGTCATCCCTTAGGGAACTTACTACCAGGAATCAAATTTATAGCACAATCACAATCCCTATGAGGAGGTAGGGCACTGGATTTGGGCTCATCAAATACATCCTGGTAGTCCGACAAAAACTCAGGGACTTCAGAAGGAGTAGAGGAAGCAATTGATACCAATGGAGCATCGCCATGAATTTCCTGGCAACCCCAACTCAACACAGACATTGCTTTCCAATCCAGGACTGGATTATGAGCCTGCAACCATGGCAGACCCAACACGACAACGTCATGCAAATTATATAACACAAGAAAGCGAATCACCTCCTGATGTGCAGGAGTCATACACATGGTCACCTGAGTCCAGTATTGAGGTTTATTCTTGGCCAATGGTGTAGCATCAATTCCCTTCAATGGAATAGGGAACTGTAATGGCTCAAGAATAAAACCACAGCGCTTGGCAAATGACAAATCCATCAGATTCAGCGCGGCACCTGAATCTACAAAAGCCATAACTGAGTAGGATGACAGAGAGCAAATCAAAGTAACAGACAAAATGAATTTAGGCTGTACAGTACCAATGGTGACAGATTAAGCGAAGTTTTTTGTACGCTTAGAGCATGCTGAGATAACATGAGCTGAATCACCACAGTAAAAGCACAACCCATTCTGACGTCTATGATTTTCCCGTTCAATTCTGGTCAGAGTCCTATCACATTGCATAGACTCAGGTTTCTGTTCAGAAAACACCGCCAGATGGTGCGCAGGTTTGCGCTCCCGCAAACGCCGATCAATCTGAATGGCCAAAGCCATTGACTCATTCAGACTCGCAGGCGTGGGGAACCCCACCATAACATTCTTAATGGCTTCGGAAAGACCTTCTCTGAAATTTGCAGCCAGGGCACACTCATTCCATTGAGTAAGCACCGACCATTTCCGAAATTTTTGACAATACACCTCAGCTTCCTCCTGACCCTGAGAGAGAGCCAGCAAGGCCTTTTCTGCCTGGTTCTCAAGATTAGGTTCCTCATAAAGCAATCCAAACGCCAGAAAAAACGCATCCACATTCAGCAATGCAGGATCTCCTGGCGCCAGGGAGAAGGCCCAATCTTGAGGGTCGCCACGTAACAGGGAGATAACAATTCTAACTTGCTGAGCGGAATCACCAGAGGAACGAGGTTTCAAAGAAAGAAATAATTTACAATTATTCTTAAAATTCAGAAACCTAGATCTATCTCCAGAAAACAACTCAGGAATAGGTACATTTGGCTCAGACATAGGACTGTGAACAATAAAATCCTGAATGCTTTGCACCCTTTCAGCAAGATGATCCACACTAGAAGTCAGACTCTGAATATCCATGTCTGCAGCTGAACTCAAAGCCACCCAGAGATTAAGGGGATGAGAGAAGCTGGACAGACTGCAGCAAAGGGAGAGGAAAAAAAAAAAATTGTACTCAGGACTTCTCTTATCCCACTTCTGCGATGCATTAAACACTTTTAGGCCTGTTGTACTGTTATGATCCTAGTGGCTTAGGATCACAAATCTAACCAGCTAAGGAGAAGATAATAGGACGAGCTCTGGGGATGTGGTAACTGGACTGACCGCAAACCTGATCCTAACCGCAAACACTATAGGCAGCCGTGGAACGTTTCCTGAAATCCTAGACGTCTCTTCACGGCCTGAGAAACTGACTACCCCTAAAGAGAAAGTAAAGACCTCACTTGCCTCAGAGAAATAACCCCAGAGATATAGAAGCCCCCCACAAATAATAACGGTGAGTTAAGAGGAAAAGACAAATGCAGAGATGAAACAGGTTGAGCAAATGAGGCCCGCTAACGCAAGATAGCAGAAAATAGCAAGGGATCTGTGCGGTCAGTAAAAAACCCTATGCAAAAATATCCACGCAGAGAATGCGAGAACCCCCACACCAACTAACGATGTGGGGGGAGCAACTCAGCACCCCAGAGCACCAGCAAGCAAGGAAATCACATATTAGCAAGCTGGACAAAACTCATCATATATTAGGAGACATCTTGAACACAGATGAGCAAAAATAAGCAAACAAAACTTAGCTTCTCTTGAGAGACTGATAACGGATGTAGACAGGAGCAATCAGAATAGCACTGAATACAATGACAACAGGCAAGGAATGAAGGACCAGGTGGATTAAATAGGAAACCTGACTAGCAGATGACGAGACAGCTGATCCCAGCCAGAAGCCTGCAAACTAACAAAAAAGAGCCACCAGGAGGAGCCCAAAGAGAGAACTCACACAGTACCACTCACGACCACAGGAGGGAGCTCGGAAACAGAGTTCACAACAGATGTGGGAACTATACCGACCACAATCCTGATCCTATCCACACACACTAAAGGCAGCCGTGGAGCGTTACCTAAAAACCTAGACGCCTCTTCACAGCCTGAGAAACTAGCTACCCCTAGAGAGAATGCAAAGCCTCACTTGCCTCAGAGAAATAACCCCAAAGTTTAGACAGCCCCCCACAAATAATAACGGTGAGTTAAGGGGAAAATACAAATGTAGGAATGAAAAACAGGTTTAAGCAAATGAGGCCCGCTAACACTAAATAGACAGAAGATAGCAGGGATCTGTGCGGTCGGTACAAAAACTATCAAAAACTATCCACGCAGAAAGTACAAGAACCCCCACACTGACTCACGATGTGAGGGGCGCACTCTGCTCCCCAGAGCTACCAGCAAGCGAAAAATCACATATAAGCAAGCTGGACTGAACACATCATATACTGAGAAACATTTTCAAGGAAACAATGAGCAAAAAGAACTAGCAAGACTTAGCTTCTCAGAAATAGACAGGTCACCAGGAAAATCCAGGAGAGGTCAGAACCAGTACTGAATACAACGACAGCAGGCCACAAGTAAAGGTCCAGGTGGAGTTAAATAGGAACCAGCATAGCAGGAAATGAGGCAGCTGAGCCCAGCTCCAGACCCGCAGTATCGCTAAAGGCCACCAGAGGGAGCCCAGACGGAATTCACAACAGATATACTCACATTGTTCTGAGGCTTGTTTGCTCCAAGGTGCTGTGGTCCGTCTGCTCTGCTTGGCTGTCCGCTGTGGGCCGTCTGCTCTGCTTGGCTGTCCACTGTGGTCCGTCTGCTCTGCTTGGCAGTCTGCTGAGAAGTGACCTGCAACTGTCCACACCCTCCCTTTATCACCTTGATGGTGGGGGGTGGCTTATCAGTGTCTAGACATGTTTTTCTCAATTGAAACGCATGCGTTCAAGAACGCAATCAAACGCATTTGCTTGTAAACGCATGCGTTCATATAGACAGCAATGCATTTTTTTGTCGCAATACTTGTGCAATCGACCGCATACATTTCCAGGCGGCAAATAGACGCCTCTAAAAATTACTACATGTTGCATTTCCGCGCCAAGCGGCAAATGACGAGACGACGCATGCGTCTTCAAACGCGGCAAAACGCGAACAAACAAAAACGCATGCGTCGATAATGTTAAATATAGGAATGCGGTTGCGGTTATATGCGGTACAAACGCTGCGGCCACAACCGCAAATGTGAAACCAGCCTAAAGAGAGAATGAATAGGGACTGATGTTATTCGTACTGCTGCCAGGAACGTGGCTTTACTCTAATAGAAAAAAAAGTTTCCTCTGGCACGCCACAGTTTCCCTGTCCATCGCTATCATCAGAAGTATTTGATCAGAGTTTTCCCTGCTGCTCCACAGCTTCACAGTCTATCACTATCATACTGCTCTCTGCACTGACGGTACATGTCAATCAGAGCAGAGAGCAGAGTGACAATGCAGAGTGGCAGGGAAAACTCTTCTAATAAAGTAGAACTATAACCTAACACTAGTGCACATGTTAGCTCTCATGCCAGGTCAGGGCAGATACATCATTTCTGTGCTATGAAGTAGCATAGTGTCGCTAGTTATGTTGGAAGCTACTGTCAACTTTAAACAGATAGTCACATTTGTATTCCATTTACGCACCCTTTGCATGGTATGCAAATACCTTTACCTGGTGTTTTTTTAATTAATTATATTTAGAATCTAAATCCCTGCTTTGGATTCATGTTTTACAACATCAATTCTGTGACCAGAAGAACCACAGCATGTGACATTAACCCATCTGCCTTCCATCTATTAGGTATCACGTTTCAGCTGGCCTCCCCTTGCTTCTCTAGGTTGTTAGAAAATAATGAAACACCTATTAGTAAAGGAGATGGAGGCAAAGACTACAGGGGCTATTTGCATGCTCGCAAGTTTCCTAATTCACAAAAATGAATCCCCTTATAAATAATCCTACACATAATATGCTATGCCAAAAACAATTTACAAAAACAAAGAATTATTTTAACCACATTTCCTTTTCTCCATCTTGCTGAAATAAATAATGGGCTAATTTTGTGGTCCTGCTTGACTTTGGAACTAAAATTGAGCAAAAAGATTCACAGGACCGTAGTCTATCAACCATGTCAGAAACCAAAGACCTGCAAGCCCCTTCCAACCTGCCGGCATCCCCAGTACCTCCACTAATTTGAAGGGTCGGCATCGCATCATGCTTGCATCACGTGGCCATGATCACATTATGCCAGGCCTGCTAATCAGCAGAGGCGCCAGGGATGCCGGCATGTAAAAGGAGTTTTGTAGGGCTCGGGTCCAGCAGCCACAGACTATTGACGCCGGACTAGGGCCTGTGAATTTTTGTTTAACTGTAATAGGAACATGTATTCATGCAAAATGATTTTGTGCCATGCAGGTATTTTTTTTATAAAGGTTGTAATATTTTTTTATTTTGTTTTTATATTTTTCAATTAGAGAAATTAGAAGGAAACACCATGTTCAAGGTATCTGTCAGACAGGTCTCTCAACCTATTCTCTTGCCAGATAGTTGGCCTGGAAGTATTTATTAAATTTATAAATCTATGCTGCCATGCAATGACATAGTCTGCCACTGATTTCTATTGCAGAAACATATGTTTTCCATTCCTTTCGTAGCAACCTAAAGATGTTTTTATCACTGGTGAACAACCAAGCTTTAATGAAGCTTCTATTGATTTCTTCACTTTCCACTCAATGATATAGAACCAGGCTATCTCTATGACGTGACCTTTATAATGGCGGTTAACACAGGAAGAAGATCTATGTGTGAATTATTTGCCTACTAGTACAAAACAAAAACCTAAAAGAAAAAATGCATTTTCTTTTTTTTCCTTAAGAATATTTACTGAACTTTTTGTTATTTCTTCAAATCTGCTCATGTGTGAGTATTGTGTCACTCTTCAGTCTGTAGCGGTAGATTAAAATGAAAATGTGGCAAGGAAAAATTATTGCTTAGCATCAGAGGAACAATATGTAGTATACAAGCAAATTATCCCTGCTCATTGGTCTTTAGAACTTTCAAATGAGTTCTTAGCATTTGGATCCTTACATTCTACGACGCATTACTCACAGTATAAGAAACTCCTCACTTGCATAGCGATAATTGACTTAGAGGTACAATACATTTTACGGGCTGAGTTTTCCTGTTTTTTTTTTAACCGCTTAGTGACGGAGCCAAATTTTTAAAATCTGACCAGTGTCACTTTATGTGGTAATAACTGTGGAACGCTCCAACAAATCCCAGTGATTTTGATTAATGCAAAGTGACATGACAGAAATGAAAATGTGTATTTTTACCACCTAAATACCGCTAACTTCTGAACATCCACACAATATCAAGTAAAAACCATGAATACTTTATTAACAATACATATAAAAACAGTGATGAATAAAATCCACAATACAGGAACAAGAAGGTGGGCTATCCAGGAGAACCACTCTAAGATATAATGGTAACTAAATACTAATACATAACATATGTGCCAAGTGACCATATACATATACACAAGGAAATTCAAAATAGAAAATTATAAGGTAAATACAATATGAAGTAAGTACAGAGTGTATATAGTGTTACCTATAGAGCGCTCCTGGAGACCCACCACACCCGACGCGCGTTTCGCAATGAAATGCTTCGTCCAGGGGTGGTTGGGTACTAGCCAGAGAAGGTATATAAGTCCAAAAGGACCAATCAAGATGGTGCAGAGAATAATTGTGGAATGACACACTCCTGTGTGCGCACATGTGCAAGACAAACATATCGTACGTAATGAACAGAACGTCATAGCCACAGTGTGCACACCTGATCCAATAATTAAATAAGTACTCACAAAATCCCCTTTCCATGCCATAGCTGAAAAACACGTACCGACGCAGTTGGCGTCATATCCGGTGCGACCCCTGTAACCATGGTCACCAAGCTGACACGAACACAGCGTCCTCGATACCCCACGCTTCACCGCGCGCACAATGCGGTGACCATTTCCGGTGCATCGGAGGCACACTTTCACCACACACATGGTCACCGCTGATGTCACATCTGGTATGACGCCCGTAGCCATGGTAACCAACAACAAGTTAACAGCGCGTACTTTAAAACGCCGTAAACACCGGCACAGTCACACATCAGTGCCGATACATAAAACCATAATGCCGTTCACGAAAAAAGCATATGTACCGCCAACATGCCTACTGGTATACGTAATCGCAACCAGAACACACAAAAAAATGGCACATAATCATATTGCCATAAAAGGTATAAAGTGCAAAGTGCGAAAGTGCTCAAGTGAAAAAAACACAAACAAACCTGAAACAAAGAATATTAAGACAATAATCTTATGAATATATAAAAAATATACAACATGGAGCACATAAAGCCCCAATATTAAGATAATAAGTGATAAATTACCAATGGGGTGCAGTGAAAGCTAAGAACTACATGTGTAAATATAAATATAATAATAAATAACAACTGAGAACAGTAATAAGTGAATACAATAATTTAATAACTCTTGCATAAAAAGCACATGGGCACAGGCACATATGATCCAAAGTTCAGACATCATATAAAGACAAAAGGGTCCAGTATGGAGCAGGGATATATCCAATGCTGAGAACACTCCATTCCAGTTAACCAATTGATACATATACCACCACCATGATCCTACAAAAAAACAAACAAAGGGACAAAAAGTTAAAAAGAAATAAAACCAGCTAAAACCAAAATCCAAAAGATCACTACCATTAATAATCTGTATAAATCTATAAATTTGAATAAGCACCTCAAACGTATTCACCCAGATCAAACTGGTAGGAAGGGGGTATAACTATTATGATCATTAAGACCCAGAGGTACGATAGTATCCAGCTTATAAATCCATCTTGCCTCCCTCTGGGCCAACATCCTCTTCCAATTACCACCTCTCTGTCCTATAAAGACCCGATCAATACCCTTAATCCGCAATCCACTTGGATCACACCCATGTAGGGCCTTAAAGTGTCTAGGAATGGGTTTTAGTTTCAAGGGGTCCTCCACCGTCCGTGCTCCCTCAATATCAAGAACATGTTCTCGTATCCTCCTACGGAATTCACGTGTCGTCATTCCGACATAAATGAGACCACACGGGCAAGTAGCATGATAGATTACCGCTCTGGTCGTGCATGTGATAGTATGAGTAATTTGAAACTGTCTATTGCCCTTTGAGTTGGAAAAATCAGAAGCTGTATCCACATTCGAACAGGCAAGACATTTACCACAGCTGGTGCATCCCCACCTAGGGCCTTGTGCACCAAAAATAAATTTCTGGTCCGGGCCCTTATGGTAGCTATGCACCAACTGGTCCCTAAGATTAGGAGAACGCCTAAATGCGATAGAGGGACGTGGTCCCAAAAATTTGGCCAACACTCCATCAGTCATAAGGACAGACCAGTACTTGTTAATAGCTCTTCTTACATCATCACTTCTGGAATGAAAGTCCAACACACAACGTACCTGGTCAAGATTTTTGTCCTTCCTTTGTTTCTGCAATAGAGTGGTTCTTTGACTACATAGTGCCCTTTGATAGGAGCGACAAATGGTCCTCTTTCCATACCCACGATCCTTAAACCTTACACACAAATCTTGAGCTTGTTTTTCAAACAATTCATTACTAGAGCATATTCTTCTGGCACGTAAGAACTGTCCAGTAGGGATGTTTTTAATGAGGTGATAAGGATGCTGTGAAGATGAATGTAAGAGGGAATTAACAGACGTTTCTTTCCTAAATAAATCTGTATGAACAGTGCCATCATTTCCTACCATAATAGAGATATCCAGGAAATCTATTCTATGTCTCTCCCACTTGTATGTCAGTTTGATATTTCTGACATTGGTGTTCAGTACATCCATGAATGCGCCTAATTCCTCATGTGTGCCCTGCCATATCATCAGCACATCATCGATGTATCTCCACCAAGAGGCCACCTTATGGCTTAGTGGATGTAAATTAGTCTGGAAAATTTCCCTCTCCCATAAACCCAAAAATAAATTTGCGTAAGAGGGCGCACAAGACGCCCCCATCGCGGTGCCTTGTAACTGAAGAAAAAAGAAATCACGAAACATAAAAAAATTGTGTGTCAGAACAAAATCTAACGCCTTAATCAAAAAACAACATAAGTCATGGTCCAACCCACTACTATCAAGAAAGAAAGTAGTTGCGTCCAGGCCATCCTGGTGTCGAATCGAGGTGTATAAAGACTCGACATCACAGGTGACCAATAACATATTCTCTTCCAAGTGCAAGCCATCCAATTTCTTCAGGACATCAGTGGTGTCCTTCAGAAATGACGGCAATGTCTCAACCAATGGTTTCAAATAAAAGTCAATCAATTTAGAGATTGGATCATATAAACTGTTGACACCAGATACGATGGGCCTACCTGGGGGTGTGACTGGATCCTTATGGATTTTAGGTAGAAGATATATGCTTGCTACCGTAGGATCTTCATTCCACAAACCATCTCTTTGTTTCTTAGTCAAAATACCATCAGATACCGCACTCTGGAGTAGACTAAAAAGTTCACTCCTAAATTTCGATAGAGGGTTGAACGTTAGTTTTTTGTAACACACAGAGTTTCGTAACTGTCTCCACATTTCTTTCTCATAGGCCAATTTTGACCATACTACCACATTCCCACCTTTATCTGACGGCTTGATGATGACTTCTTTCAGACCTTTTAATTCTCTTAAAGCTTGTCTCTCATCATGATTGAGATTATCCCCTTTAATTGATTCAGGGATCTCTTCAATATCCTTCATGACCAACTGGACAAATAAATCAATAGCGGGCACAGTACTAATCTGCGGGAATTTTTTTGATTTCGGAAGTAAATACTTAGGATACTGTGTGGAAGAAGAAGCATCTTCAGCAAGCTCTTCTAAAATCTGGAGTACTTCCGTTTCTGTTTCTATGGGGGATGAAATCACAGAGGGTTGTTGATGGTATAATCGCCTAAAAAACATCTTACGTGCAAACAAATTCAAATCTTTCAGAATAGAAAAGTGATCGGGGGCAGACGATGGAGAAAAAGAGAGACCCCTACTCAAAACCGCCACCTGGTAGCAAGCACCTCTAGTGCAGGTACATCTGTATCCTCAAACAACATGGTTGTTGAGCAGAATCACATACGGTATAATCAGAGGCGGAAGGAAGATCGATTCAGGAGATATAATACCAGAAAAAGACAAAATCTTAACCTGGAGGAAGGGGATGATGAACCTCAAAGAAGTCTTATGAAGGTAATTAATCTTTCAGATGTAGTTTTGTCTGAGGCCCAGGTGGCGGTTTTGAGTAGGGGTCTCTCTTTTTCTCCATCGTCTGCCCCCGATCACTTTTCTATTCTGAAAGATTTGAATTTGTTTGCACGTAAGATGTTTTTTAGGCGATTATACCATCAACAACCCTCTGTGATTTCATCCCCCATAGAAACAGAAACGGAAGTACTCCAGATTTTAGAAGAGCTTGCTGAAGATGCTTCTTCTTCCACACAGTATCCTAAGTATTTACTTCCGAAATCAAAAAATTTCCCGCAGATTTGTACTGTGCCCGCTATTGATTTATTTGTCCAGTTGGTCATGAAGGATATTGAAGAGATCCCTGAATCAATTAAAGGGGATAATCTCAATCATGATGAGAGACAAGCTTTAAGAGAATTAAAAGGTCTGAAAGAAGTCATCATCAAGCCGTCAGATAAAGGTGGGAATGTGGTAGTATGGTCAAAATTGGCCTATGAGAAAGAAATGTGGAGACAGTTACGAAACTCTGTGTGTTACAAAAAACTAACGTTCAACCCTCTATCGAAATTTAGGAGTGAACTTTTTAGTCTACTCCAGAGTGCGGTATCTGATGGTATTTTGACTAAGAAACAAAGAGATGGTTTGTGGAATGAAGATCCTACGGTAGCAAGCATATATCTTCTACCTAAAATCCATAAGGATTCAGTCACACCCCCAGGTAGGCCCATCGTATCTGGTGTCAACAGTTTATATGATCCAATCTCTAAATTGATTGACTTTTATTTGAAACCATTGGTTGAGACATTGCCGTCATTTCTGAAGGACACCACTGATGTCCTGAAGAAATTGGATGGCTTGCACTTGGAAGAGAATATGTTATTGGTCACCTGTGATGTCGAGTCTTTATACACCTCGATTCGACACCAGGATGGCCTGGACGCAACTACTTTCTTTCTTGATAGTAGTGGGTTGGACCATGACTTATGTTGTTTTTTGATTAAGGCGTTAGATTTTGTTCTGACACACAATTTTTTTATGTTTCGTGATTTCTTTTTTCTTCAGTTACAAGGCACCGCGATGGGGGCGTCTTGTGCGCCCTCTTACGCAAATTTATTTTTGGGTTTATGGGAGAGGGAAATTTTCCAGACTAATTTACATCCACTAAGCCATAAGGTGGCCTCTTGGTGGAGATACATCGATGATGTGCTGATGATATGGCAGGGCACACATGAGGAATTAGGCGCATTCATGGATGTACTGAACACCAATGTCAGAAATATCAAACTGACATACAAGTGAGAGATAATGCGTCTATGATAGGAGCGCGTGCACTACTAATAAGGTGCAAAGGTAGGTTCCCACACCATACGTGAATAAAGTAATAGACCTTGCACTCAACTTTATGCTCAAGTGGAAGATTTTTTAATGTAGTACTAAAAACGTTTCGGTCCAAAACAAACAGGACCTTCATCAGTTACGTACTTTATAGCGAAAAAATGCGTGGATAGAAGGGACAATTGTGTCCCCGGGCATATAGAGGGCAGCGCCTGTTAGGGATTGTTGCACTAAGAACCAGGTGTACTGGTGTTCATGGGAGAAGAGTATGCCGAGATCAGACGCGGTATCCCCCGCTCGTCCCCCCCGCGGGGGATACCGCGTCTGATCTCGGCATACTCTTCTCCCATGAACACCAGTACACCTGGTTCTTAGTGCAACAATCCCTAACAGGCGCTGCCCTCTATATGCCCGGGGACACAATTGTCCCTTCTATCCACGCATTTTTTCGCTATAAAGTACGTAACTGATGAAGGTCCTGTTTGTTTTGGACCGAAACGTTTTTAGTACTACATTAAAAAATCTTCCACTTGAGCATAAAGTTGAGTGCAAGGTCTATTACTTTATACAAGTGGGAGAGACATAGAATAGATTTCCTGGATATCTCTATTATGGTAGGAAATGATGGCACTGTTCATACAGATTTATTTAGGAAAGAAACGTCTGTTAATTCCCTCTTACATTCATCTTCACAGCATCCTTATCACCTCATTAAAAACATCCCTACTGGACAGTTCTTACGTGCCAGAAGAATATGCTCTAGTAATGAATTGTTTGAAAAACAAGCTCAAGATTTGTGTGTAAGGTTTAAGGATCGTGGGTATGGAAAGAGGACCATTTGTCGCTCCTATCAAAGGGCACTATGTAGTCAAAGAACCACTCTATTGCAGAAACAAAGGAAGGACAAAAATCTTGACCAGGTACGTTGTGTGTTGGACTTTCATTCCAGAAGTGATGATGTAAGAAGAGCTATTAACAAGTACTGGTCTGTCCTTATGACTGATGGAGTGTTGGCCAAATTTTTGGGACCACGTCCCTCTATCGCATTTAGGCGTTCTCCTAATCTTAGGGACCAGTTGGTGCATAGCTACCATAAGGGCCCGGACCAGAAATTTATTTTTGGTGCACAAGGCCCTAGGTGGGGATGCACCAGCTGTGGTAAATGTCTTGCCTGTTCGAATGTGGATACAGCTTCTGATTTTTCCAACTCAAAGGGCAATAGACAGTTTCAAATTACTCATACTATCACATGCACGACCAGAGCGGTAATCTATCATGCTACTTGCCCGTGTGGTCTCATTTATGTCGGAATGACGACACGTGAATTCCGTAGGAGGATACGAGAACATGTTCTTGATATTGAGGGAGCACGGACGGTGGAGGACCCCTTGAAACTAAAACCCATTCCTAGACACTTTAAGGCCCTACATGGGTGTGATCCAAGTGGATTGCGGATTAAGGGTATTGATCGGGTCTTTATAGGACAGAGAGGTGGTAATTGGAAGAGGATGTTGGCCCAGAGGGAGGCAAGATGGATTTATAAGCTGGATACTATCGTACCTCTGGGTCTTAATGATCATAATAGTTATACCCCCTTCCTACCAGTTTGATCTGGGTGAATACGTTTGAGGTGCTTATTCAAATTTATAGATTTATACAGATTATTAATGGTAGTGATCTTTTGGATTTTGGTTTTAGCTGGTTTTATTTCTTTTTAACTTTTTGTCCCTTTGTTTGTTTTTTTGTAGGATCATGGTGGTGGTATATGTATCAATTGGTTAACTGGAATGGAGTGTTCTCAGCATTGGATATATCCCTGCTCCATACTGGACCCTTTTGTCTTTATATGATGTCTGAACTTTGGATCATATGTGCCTGTGCCCATGTGCTTTTTATGCAAGAGTTATTAAATTATTGTATTCACTTATTACTGTTCTCAGTTGTTATTTATTATTATATTTATATTTACACATGTAGTTCTTAGCTTTCACTGCACCCCATTGGTAATTTATCACTTATTATCTTAATATTGGGGCTTTATGTGCTCCATGTTGTATATTTTTTATATATTCATAAGATTATTGTCTTAATATTCTTTGTTTCAGGTTTGTTTGTGTTTTTTTCACTTGAGCACTTTCGCACTTTGCACTTTATACCTTTTATGGCAATATGATTATGTGCCATTTTTTTGTGTGTTCTGGTTGCGATTACGTATACCAGTAGGCATGTTGGCGGTACATATGCTTTTTTCGTGAACGGCATTATGGTTTTATGTATCGGCACTGATGTGTGACTGTGCCGGTGTTTACGGCGTTTTAAAGTACGCGCTGTTAACTTGTTGTTGGTTACCATGGCTACGGGCGTCATACCAGATGTGACATCAGCGGTGACCATGTGTGTGGTGAAAGTGTGCCTCCGATGCACCGGAAATGGTCACCGCATTGTGCGCGCGGTGAAGCGTGGGGTATCGAGGACGCTGTGTTCGTGTCAGCTTGGTGACCATGGTTACAGGGGTCGCACCGGATATGACGCCAACTGCGTCGGTACGTGTTTTTCAGCTATGGCATGGAAAGGGGATTTTGTGAGTACTTATTTAATTATTGGATCAGGTGTGCACACTGTGGCTATGACGTTCTGTTCATTACGTACGATATGTTTGTCTTGCACATGTGCGCACACAGGAGTGTGTCATTCCACAATTATTCTCTGCACCATCTTGATTGGTCCTTTTGGACTTATATACCTTCTCTGGCTAGTACCCAACCACCCCTGGACGAAGCATTTCATTGCGAAACGCGCGTCGGGTGTGGTGGGTCTCCAGGAGCGCTCTATAGGTAACACTATATACACTCTGTACTTACTTCATATTGTATTTACCTTATAATTTTCTATTTTGAATTTCCTTGTGTATATGTATATGGTCACTTGGCACATATGTTATGTATTAGTATTTAGTTACCATTATATCTTAGAGTGGTTCTCCTGGATAGCCCACCTTCTTGTTCCTGTATTGTGGATTTTATTCATCACTGTTTTTATATGTATTGTTAATAAAGTATTCATGGTTTTTACTTGATATTGTGTGAAGGATGACTTTTTGGTGTTGCATAGCTATTCATTCCCTTCATGGTGTTTGTATAGGATACATATAGGTGTTTTTTAACTTCTGAACAGATTACTACAGCCGTCAGACACTAAGGCCGTTATTTAGTCGTGAATTGCGATCGCAAACATGAGGGCCACATAATCATGATCTGAGGGCACCAATTGGGATAAAGAGGAAGCCCCCACACTCTGTTAACCATTTATATGATGTAGTCACTATTGACAGCAGCATCTAATGGGTTAAACAAATTTGGACAGTGCAAACACTGATCGTGCAAACATTGATTCATGCAGCAAGTTGTCAGCTATAGTGTACAGCCAACAGCTGTTGGATTGTCTCCTGTATGGGAATGCTATTCTCTTATATAGCAGGTCAGTGAAAAGACGTATTAGCGGTCATTATGTGTAGAATTTACATGAATAATATTACCTGCAATAGGCTCAAACAAGTGATAAATACTTGTCTTTTCAAAACCAGATGGGTCGCAAAATATTTTTTATATAACCTACCGTACTTCAATTTAGTTGGGTAATACCCATTAGTAACTTATTACAGCTCTAAAGGAGTACTGGTTCATTTTAAAAAGAGATGAAGATGTAAGGAATCTCACAATTTTTGTAATGCTCGCGCCCAGACTGGATGACGCGAGTGAGGATTGTGGCCCCACTGTGCAACAAACCAGACTAACCCTGGGGGAGCATGACTAAACAGCTACCTTGGTGTTCACTGGAGCCTCTAGTGGTGAGGTCAGGCTTGTGCGGCAGGTAGCTACCAGGTACCACTCCAGGGCAGCGTCTGGAAGTACAGGGGGACAGGACACTAATTACAGGTGCAGGCAAGTACTGTAGATAGCTGAGGTTTCAACTGGCAAGTAATGGCGGGCACGAATGAAGTACTGGCAGGCAGGTGGGTATGGCTGGCACTCTGGCAGGCAGGCAGGCATGGCTAGCACTCTGGCAGGCAGGTGGGGTACAGACTGAAGGAGCAGGAACTGTTTTGGGAAGGACAGGAACACTGGCAGGTACGTGTGGGATATGGGAACAGGTAGGGACCAGTTCAGACTGGAGGGATAAAGGAACAGGTAGGAAACAGTTAAGACTGGAGGGGCAGAGCTGCAGGGTGCGGAATGGGAGCAGAGCAGAGCAGCAGGTTGTGGAATGGGAGCAGAGCAGAGCTGCAGGGTGCGGAATGGAAGCATATCAGAGCCACAGGGTGTGGAATGGAAGCAGATCAGAGCAGCAGGGTGTGGAACGGGAGCAGAGCAGAGCTGCAGGACATGGGACAGGAACAGAGCAGAGCCACAGGATGGGAGTAGAGCCACGGGACGGAAGCAGAGCAGAGCCACAGGACGTGGGACTGGAGTAGAGCAGAGCTACAGGACGTGGGATGGAAGCAGAGCAGAGCCACAGGATGGGAGCAGAGCCACAGGACGGAAGCAGAGCAGAGCCACAGGACATGGGACGGGAGCAGAGATGCAGGATGGGAGCAGAGCCACGGGACGGAAGCAGAGCAGAGCCACAGGTCATGGGATGGGAGCAGAGCAGAGCTGCAGGATGTGGGACTGGAGCAGAGCGGAGCCGCAGGATGGGAGCAGAGCCTCAGGATGCTGGATGGAAGCAGAGCAAGGATAGATACAGCAGAGTAGGGAAGGCTTCAGGCAAGGATACAAACAGGTTCAGACAAGGACTTAGTTTAGACAAGGTCAGACACTGGAACAAGTTCAGGATGAAGGATTCAGGCCTGGGTATACAGCCCCCAGGGTGGCAGAAACAAGACAAACAGGAAACAGGAACAGACCTGGGTATACAGCCCCCAGGGTGACAGAAACAAGAGCAGGGACAGGATAGGACCTGGCAGCTCAGTAGCAAAACACATTAGAAAGATAAGCGCATGCACAGCCTAATAGTGAGGTGCCTGAGTAGGTTCCAATACCATAAAATGCAGTAAAAAACTCGGCACTCTAACTTAACTTTTGTTAGTGGTTTAATTGTGTCCATGTTAAACAACAGAAACGTTTCGGTCCTAACATTCGGACCTTCCTCAGTCACAGTAGTAAGATATGGTCGACACCAGGCAGACCCCCAGGATTGTGAAATCTCAGTAGATTCATGGACGCATGGACTTACGGTGGATGCCGCGTCCCTTCAGACCACACACACAGGCTCCAGATCTTCTAAGGGCACTCGCCGGATCTTTATACAGTCCTGAGACACAGTCTGTGTCCACCATCTCCCATGAATCTACTGAGATTTCACAATCCTGGGGGTCTGCCTGGTGTCGACCATATCTTACTACTGTGACTGAGGAAGGTCCAAATGTTAGGACCGAAACGTTTCTGTTGTTTAACGTGGACACAATTAAACCACTAACAAAAGTTAAGTTAGAGTGCCGAGTTTTTTACTGCAGTAGCAAAACACAGACTGATTGAGAATGTTGCTCAGGCATCTTCCTATTGGTGGAGATGCCTTTAGTACCTCTTGGCAATAGGCTGGAGACACATTAGGAATTTGCACACTGTCCCTTTAAGACTTAGGAATGGTTGGTGCTGATGCCCTAAGCATACAGTCAAGAAGTATGCACACACCAAGCAGAGTACACATGGTATACAGCATGGAGCAGGCAGAGGGCAGAACTCACAGCATGGTCCAGAGTGGTGAGTAAGTCGGTGTATCAACCTGATTGGAGATGGGAAGCCATGCAGTGGTTCCGACTGGGATGTTACAGATATAATATTCCCTTGAAAAATGTATTCAAATTATTACTCATCTAGGAGGAATAAAACTGTCTCTCTTGTGCCCCCTATAGGTGCTCAGCAGTCATGCCCTGTCAACAGAGCAAAGCAGAAAAGAAACCACTGCTCTGTCAACAGGATATCAGCAAAAGCAGCTGAATTGCAGGTTTGAGCAGTCTGTGATCGCTCTAAGTCGGCAGAGATCAGTGCTGGGCACAACAGGCAAGTAGTTAGAAACTGCCTGCCTGTTAGTTCTTAGGCCAGTAGTAAAAATAAAATATATAGTTCTGGATAACCCTTTTAAGGGATTTTAGCCAAAGCAGAGACACCCATCAGTAGACAGGCATTCTTGCCCTTCTTCAGTACAAGCGAGGGCACTTGTCAGAGTAGGATGCCGTTAGTGCACCTCTCAAGTGAAGATCTTTATTCAGATCCAACTTGTCCATTGAGTCATGCAGGTAATACTCGCTTGTATAATTTTATTAATAATTTTTAATTTTGATAGCATCCCAAGCAATTTTCCTGGCAGTTGTGAAGAAAATTTTTGTTGGTCTACCTGACCGTGGTTTTGTTTTTACAGAGCCCCTGATTATCCGTTTGTTAATCACAGTTTGAACGCTGCTGACTGGCATTATCAATTCCTTGGATATCTTTTTGTATCCCTTTCCTGTTTTATACAGTTCAACTACCTTTTCCCATAGATACATTGACAATTCTTTTGCTTTCCCCATGACTTACAATCCAGAAATGTCAGTGGCTGGATGAAAGATGCAAAAGTCTGGATCTCAGAAACTCACTCTGCTTTTATATACACACACTGATTACAAGCAAACAGGTCACAGGTGAGGATGTTTCCTTTAGTAGCCATTCAAACCCATTTGTGTCAACTTCTGTGCATGTTATCAGGCCAAAATCATCAGGGTATGTGAACTTTTGATCAGGGTCATTTGGATGTTTTAGGCTGTCATTATGATTTAAAAAGAGAAAACACAGTAGTTTGACAATAAACGGCTTCACCCAACCACTAACCATGAGAGGAGAAAAAGTTTTGGTGTTATCAATCATATTCCTCGAAAAAAGCCAAGAAAGTAAAAATTCTGCCCAGGTATGTATGTAAACATTTGAGCACAACTGTATATACTTAAAAATCCCCATTTATATGACCTATTAGGTTATCATTAGCCAGTCTTTCATTTTACTGGCCAAAAAGTCATTCTAAAATTTCCCCGTAGTGGGCGCAAATATATGACTAATTGAAATTTCTCCTTACGAAGACAACTTCTTACTGGAAACCCTCAATGATAAACTGATCACCAGGACAACTGTTCTCATAAGGCCGGGGTCACACTTAGCGTAGGGAAATATGGTCTGTTTTTTACAGGCGTAATACGCAGAAATGATCTTAAAACAGTGATCCGTATGTCATCCGTAGGTAGGGTGTGGCTGCGTATTTTGCGCATGTAAACCTCTGTATGTAATCCGTACGGCATCCGTACAGCGAGATTTTCTCGCCGGCTTGCAAAATGGACATAGAATGGATCCATGGGCTCAAATATTCAATGATGCGCCCCCTGCTGGCATAAACTCATATGAACTCTAGCGTGGGAATTTTTCTGAATATTTTCTCACACTAGAGTTTACAAGAGTTTATGCCAGCAGGGGGCGCATCATCGCAAGTCTATGATGCTACGTTCCCCTGCATTCCATTCATTACCCAGTTTTTACAACCAGGAGCAGCAGCTGCATTAGCAGGCTCCTGGTTGTAAAATTATTTAACCCCTTCAGATGGATTTACAGCGTGGGACATGACTGCACGCCGGAGAGGTATGGGATATTTAAACAATGCACATCAGTTATAAATTCTCAATAATTACCGTTGGCGACTCCAATAATAATACTAGAAACCAGGAGAGCTAAGAGTCCAAATATGCCAAAATTGTATGATTACATATTGTTTTATTAGAAATATTACCAAAGAACAAATATTAAAAACAGGTAGTCAATGTAAAACAAAAGTGATCCACCAGTACAACCAATGATCCGGGATCAAGGATTAATGACAGCTAGAACGTTAATGGACACTTCAAGAACAAACATATCTGACCAAATATAATCAATATATCGCCACTCTGTAAGGCTGTATGAGGCAGATGATAATTTTGATCATGGGCTGCATAATCTCAGCCAGTGGTATTACCACATGTCCATAACGTACCATAGCATGATATAAGCATAAATAAAGGTTAATTACCCATAAGTATAAGTATAGAGGGTCCAGTCCAGATCCCGGTCAGTTACCCCAACGCGCGTTTCGCGTGTGTTATATCCCGCTTCCTCAGGGGGCGTGGCCTAATTGTGATCTCCGTCCGGTTTAAATATAGGTCACCACCAATCAGGTGATGATACTAAAAGTTACAAGTGCGCATGCGTGAAACGCAAGTGAATGTCGGTGCTGCGTTCCAGCCTCCATGACCAGTCAGCAGGTCGCGGTCACATGAGCGGGTGAGCGCTACACCCACACCACGGAGCCGACGACTGCCCCCGGACCATGAGCTGGAAATGCAAAGTTATTCATAACAGTGAATAAATAAGATTAAAGTGACGTGTGCTAGGAGAGTATATATTATACAAACTATAGTGCACAGATAACAGAAATTTACCATTGCCAAGTTCAGACTCAATGGGGCACATCTCCACCCACGGGGTCCAGTCAAAACCCATACCCCTAAAGATCTCACCATTCTTCTTCTCTGCCTTTCTGATGTTTTTCTTGGCCTGCCACTTCTGGCCTTAACAAGAACTGTACCTGTGTTCTTCCATTTCCTTACTATGTTCCTCACAGTGGAAATTGACAGGTTAAATCTCTGAGACAGCTTTTTGTATCTTTCCCCTGAACAACTATGTTGAATAATCTTTGTTTTCAGATCATTTGACAGTGGTTTTGAGGAGCCCATGATGCCACTCTTCAGAGGAGATTCAAACAGGAGAACAACTTGCAAGTGGCCACTTTAAGCAGCTTTTCTCATGATTGCATACACCTGGCTATGAAGTTCAAAGCTCAATGAGGTTACAAAACCAAAAAAAGTGCTTTAGTAAGTCAGTAAAAAGTAGGTAGGAGTATTTAAAAAAGAAAATGATAAGGGTGCCCATACTTATGCACCTGTCAAATTTTGTTTGAATGCAGATTGCACATTTTCTGTTAGTACAATAAACCTCATTTCAAGGCAGAAACATTACTGTGTCCAACAGTTATTTGGTATATGAAACTGAAATAGCTGTTGCAAAAAAAACTATTTTTAGAAAACATTAAGCTTAAGATTAATAGGAGTGCCCAAACTTTTTCATATAACTGTATATATATATATATATATATATATATATATATATATATAGACTGTATATATGTTTTCACAAATATTTGAGCCCATGGATCCGTATTTTTCTCGCCCCCATAGACTTTCATTGGCGGATTTTTTGCGCAATATGCTGACAAATGCAGCATGCTGCGATTTTCTACGCCAGTAAAATATGGCTGCGAAATATATGGCAGATAGGAGCTGCACCATAGAGAATCATTGGTCCGTGTGCAATGCGTAGTTTTTGCGCCTCTCATACATCCGTAAAACTCTCTAGTGTGACCCCGGCCTAAGACAACTCCTCCAATACGTACACAGTAGATATCATCTGTCTGTTAAACCTACTTTAGACTGAAGAGCAATTCATGAGACTTAACTTAAATAAAACTTCTCAGAAATGTTTTGACAAATCTAATCGCTGTTGATTTTTAAAAAGGAGTCAAAACCAATTTAATCCCCAGGTGTCAGGAGAACCCCATAGAGAGATTAGTCCTGTTTGAGACCGCTTTCAGACATATTGATTGCAACAGTTGCGTTTCTAGAAGAAACTGCAATATTCAACTGAGATTCATAAATGAAATGACTATTATTGATCTTTTCCATAAGGCAACTCAAAAATCTTTCAGCTGGTTTGCAAATAAAAACAATTCTTTAGGGATATTTGAAGGAGAGAAGAGAAATCATTATTTCTTTTAGAGCAATTTCCTATGCAGCAGATTAAAGGAAAGCAGATGTTGGGTAAATAATTTATATTTCTATGAGATCACTCGTTATTTAAAGGGATGCGTAGAGCCACTATAGACATTGCTGGAGCATTTAGCTTGGAGGCCTTGTGTCTCACTTCAGCAAACACTGTCTAATATCTTCTGTCATCCAGTGAAATTACTATATTTATACAGTATTTTTTATTGCGTACTGTACAGTAGATGCAGTTCTCATATCTGCGAAAATCGATAGAAATCATACAGAGAAAGAGATGACTCAGGTTTATGCACTTAGTAGTAACATAAATTTGACATCTAAAAAGAAGATATCGATCAAACAATGCAGATGAAGCAGTGTTGAGCATGTCAGTAGAGCAGTGAGCTTGATATTTGGGATAATAACTATGAAATTAAGATATGTAATAGGCAATTGTAAATAAAACTTACTGAGATTATTACATTTAGTAAGTTGTCTTCTGTATTAGTATAATCATTTAGTAGCACAGTCAGTCCCGCTGCATAAGTGTATCCATACATTGTGTCATTTTAGGTGTCCTCTGTCCTTCCGTACCTTAAGTGTTTTCACTAATAATGGCAATCTATTTACGAGAAAGTTTGCCCTGGAGTGTTGACATAAATCAATCCATTTTAATGATGTGCGAAAATGAGACTTAATATTGATATGATTTTAAACAGATGCAAGTCATGGCATTCTGCAATCTTCAGTGATTCCAATAAAAATATCTTCAGTGCCGTCACGTACTGTATTATACATCTTCACAATTGTTGACTAAAACACTAAACAAGGCAGTAAACTGATAACATTCTTGTGCTGATATACAAATACATTTCATGATCATGATTCATTTTAGACTGACGTTTTGCATGCCAATAATAATGAAAGCAGAGTTGGAGTAAGATGCGCCTAATTCACACCCAAAAATGTGACGCTTTTTTAAAAATTATTTTTCAATATATCCCTGACTAGTAGATACTAAATGAGTAGTAAAGCCTAGATGCTAAATGAGCATTGAAGCCTGGGGTCACCATGTGACAAATTATGTATGAATTTAATCTACAAAACATGTTGCATCATATCCTGGTCTAAATACTAAAATGAAAATTAGGAAAACCAACCTCATCTACACTGATCAGTCATAATATTAAAACTCAAGAGTATAACGTGGCACAACCTGTAGTATTTGTTGGTGCTCAAGTAGAGTCCCAGACCTTTATAATAAATTGAATGAAAACTTGGCACACAAGCGGATGCAAAGTGGAACTATTTAATGTGGTCCAAACTTCAGTACAACAATATGGGTCCAATATATTAACCGTTTACCGGCGACCACAAGAAAAAAAATTAAAAGTGCCATTTAATTATTTAATTTCTCTGTTCTCCGATGTGATCGCACATCAGAGGACAGAGAAATGGGGTCCACGATCGCCCTGCGATACTTCCTAGTGTCTCCTGATGCTCCTCAGCATCAGGAGACTCCTCAGCATCAGGAGACACTAGGTCAGCTCCAGGAAGAAAATGGAGGGCGCAAAATAAAAAAAATAGTAAATATACCCCCCTTTATCTCCCCCTTAGTTATGATAAAATAAAGAAAATGTATTTATTTCCATTTTCCAATTGGGGTTAGAGTTGGGCTAAAGTGAGTTGGGATAAAGTTAGGGTTAGGGTTGGGGATAAAGTTAGGGATAGGGTTGGGACCAAAGCTAGGGTTAGGGTTAGGGTTGAGGCTAAAGTTAGGGTTTGGGCTAAAGTTAGGGTTGGGGCTAAAGTTAGGGATAGAGTTTGGATTAGGGTTTGGATTAGGGTTAGGGTTGAGATTAGGGTTAGGGTTGGGATCATATTTAGGTTTGGGATTAGGGTTAGGTTTGGATTAGGGTTAGGGTTGAGATTAGGGTTAGGGTTGGGATTAGAGTTAGGTTTGGGATTAGGGTTAAGGTTGGGATTAGGGTTAGGTTTGGGATTAAGGTTATAGTTAGGGTTGGGATTAGAGTTAGGGGTGTTTTGGGGTTAGGGTTGTGATTAGGGTTATGGTTAGGGTTGGGATTAGTGTTAGGGGTGTGTTGAGGTTAGAGTTTTGATTAGGTTTATGGATAGGGTTGGGATTAGGGTTACTGGTGTGTTGGGGTTAGAATTGGGGGGGTTTCCACTGTTTAGGTACATCAGGGGGTCTCCAAACATAACATGGAGCCACCATTGATTCTAGTCAATTTTGCGTTCAAAAAGTCAAATGGTGCTCCCTCCCTTCTGAGCTCTGCCATGCGCCCAAGTAGTGGTTTACCCCCTTTACCCCCACATATGGGGCATCAGAGTACTTTGGAAAAATTGGACAACAACTTTTGGGGTCCAGTTTCTCCTGTTACCCTTGGGAAAATAAAAAAAATTGGGGGCTAAAAAATCATTTTTGTGGAAAAAAAAATGTTTTTTTTTATTTTCACGGCTCTGCCGTACAAACTTCTGTGAAGCACATGGGTGTTCAAAATGCTCACCACACATCTAGATAAGCTCCTTGGGGGGATCTAGTTTCCAAAATGGGGTCACTTGTGGGGGTTTCTACTGTTTAGTCACATTAAAGGCTCTGCAAACGCAACATGATGCCCGCAGACCATTCCATCAAAGTCTGCATTCCAAAACATCACTACTTCCCTTCCGAGCCCCGACGTGTGCCCAAACAGTAGTTTTCTCCCACATATGGGGCATCAGCGTACTCAGGACAAATTGGACAACAACTTTTGGGATCCAATTTCTCCTGTTTCCCTTGGGAAAATAAAAACTTGGGGGCTAAAAAAATCATTTTTGTGGGAAAAAATTATTTTTTATTTTCACGGCTCTGCAGTATAAACTTCTGTGAAGCACATGGGCTTTCAAAATGCTCACCACACATCTAGATACGCTCCTTGGGGGGATCTAGTTTCCAAAATGGGGTCACATGTGGGGATTTCTACTGTTTAGTCACATTAAAGGCTCTGCAAACGCAACATGATGCCCGCAGACCATTCCATCAAAGTCTGCATTCCAAAACATCACTACTTCCCTTCCGAGCCCCGACGTGTGCCCAAACAGTAGTTTTCTCCCACATATGGGGCATCAGCGTACTCAGGACAAATTGGACAACAACTTTTGGGATCCAATTTCTCCTGTTTCCCTTGGGAAAATAAAAACTTGGGGGCTAAAAAAATCATTTTTGTGGGAAAAAATGATTTTTTATTTTCACGGCTCTTCATTATAAACTCCTGTGAAGCACTTGGGCGTTGAAAGTGCTCACCAGACATATAGATAAGTTCCTTGGGGGATCTAGTTTCCAAAATGTGGTCACTTGTGGGGGGTTTCTACTGTTTAGGCACATCAGGGGCTCTGCAAACGCAACATGACGACGGCATACCATTCTATCAAAGTGTGCATTCCAAAAGGGCACTCCTTCCTTTCCAAGCTCTACCATGCGCCCAAACAGTGCCCCCCCACATATGGGGTATCAGCGTACTCAGGACAACTTTCATGGTCCAATTTCTCCTGTTACCCTTGTGAAAGAAAAAATTGGGGGGTGAAAAGATCATTTTTGTAGAAAAAAAATAATTTGTTTATTTTCACGGCTCTGCATTATAAACTTCTGTGAAGCACTTGGGGGTTCACAGTGCTCACCACACATCTAGATAAGCTCCTTTGGGGGTCTAGTTTCCAAAATGGGGTCACTTGTGGGGGGTGCTATTGTATAGGTACATCAGGGGCTCTCCAATGCAACATGACGCCCACAGACAATTCCATCAAAGTCTGCATTTTAAAACTTCACTACTTCTCTTCCGAGCCCTGATGTGGTTCCCCCCCCACACATGGGGTATCAGCATTCTCAGGACAAACTAGACAACATTTGGGGTCCAACTTCTCCTGTTACCCTTGGGAAAATAAAAAAACTGTGGGCTAAAATATCATTTTTGATGAAAATAATAAGATTTTTATTTTCATGGCTCTGCGTTATAAACTTATGTGAAGCACTTGGGGGTTCAAAGGTCTCACCACACATCTAGATAAGTTCCTTAAGGGGTCTGATTTTCAAAATGGTGTCACTTGTGGGGGGTTTCCACTGTTTAGGCACATCAGGGGCTCTCCAAACGCGACATGGCATCCAATCTCAATTCCAGCCAATTCTGCATTGAAAGAGTCAAACGGCGCTCCTTCCCTTCCGAGCTCTGCCGTGCGCCCAAACAGTGGTTTACCCCCACATATGGGGTATCGGCAGATCTAGTGTGTATTTCCCTGTACCTTCTGTTATCAGCAGCATCTTTACCTTGATTTTCCAGGATTGGTAGTTTTAGTTAGGCCGGGGTCACACTAGAGATGATTACTAGCATAGCACTTGGACCAGTATTCTTCTATGGGGCAGCTCACATCATCGTCTTTTATCTCAGCCATTTACAACGTGTGAGTGATATCGCAGCATGCTGCAATTGTCACGGACACTCGGCCAGGTCTCGGCTCACTCGCACGCATATAAGCCTATGCGTGCAAGTGAGACAACGCACATCACTTGGATATCAGAAATTAATTTCTCCGCTTCCTCCGAAGCTGTGCTCCGATCCGCTATGTGCGAGAGGCTCGGAGCACAGATGCATGACACTCGGCTCCAACTTGCAGCAGAGCAGGAGCCAAGGGTCATTAGCATATTGCATAGGATGTCATACGCTAGTCTAACCCCAGCCAGTCAGATTCGGCGCTGTGAACTTCACTGTTGTTTTTTATCATCTGAGCTGTTCTCTGTGTCTTTTGGTTTCTGGATCTCTGGGACCATAACCTGTTGACAGCGTTTTAATCTCTGTACTGTCCAGCTTGGACTAGTATTGTTGGGCAATAACAACTGCATAACAGAGACACCCAACATGACCTAACTTTTTAAAATGTTTTGATCCACTCATCTAAGCATCACAATTTGACCCTTGTCTAAGCACCACAGATGCTCATACTTGCCTATTTTTTTCCACCTCCAAGGCTACACTCTCACAAACTTTTGGTGCATTTTTGATGTTATGTATTTTTTCTGTGTAAAAAACGCAGCTTCTTAGGCCGGCATCACACTGGCGAGTTTTACGGACGTAAGAGCGCAGAAATTACGTCCGTAAATCTCGCAAAATAAACGGCACAATTATTCTCAATGGGGCTGCTCCTATCAGCCGTATATTACGGTTCAGTATTATACGGCTTTCTACGGCCGTACAAAATCGCAGCATGCTGCGTTTGTCAGCGTATTGCGCAAAAAATTCACCAATGAAAGTCTATGGGGGCGAGAAAAATACGGATTCCACACGGACCAGCAGTGTGACTTGCAAGAAATACGCAGCGGTGTTAGTGAAAAGTCGGTAATTCAATTGCCGGCTTTTCATTTCTCCTGCTCAAACCCGACAGGATATGAGACATGGTTTACATACAGTAAACCATCTCATGTCCCCATTTTTTTGCATATTCCACACTACTAATGTTATTAGTGTGTATGTGCAAAATTTCAGCGCTGTAGCTGCTAAAATAAAGGGTTAAATGGTGGAAAAAATTGGCATGGGCTCCCGCGCAATTTTCTCCGCCAGAATGGTAAAGCCAGTGACTGACGGCAGATATTAATAGCCAGGAGAGGGTCCATGGTTATTGGCCCCCCCGTGGCTAAAAACATCTGCCCCCAGCCACCCCAGAAAAGGCACATCTGGAAGATGCGCCTATTCTGGCACTTGGCCACTCTCTTCCCACTCCCTGTAGCGGTGGGATATGGGGTAATGAAGGGTTAATGCCACCTTGCTATTGTAAGGTGACATTAAGCCAGATTAATAATGGAGAGGCGTCAATTATGACACCTATCCATTATTAATCCAATTGTTTGAAAGGGTTAAAAAACACACACACACATGATTTAAAAGTATTTTAATGAAATAAACACACAGGTTGTTGTAATAATTTATTGCTCTCTCAATCCATTTGCAGGCCCTCGCTTGGCAAAATAATAAACGCACAAGATACATACCTTCTGATGTCCGATCACATCCCACGAGGTAATCCATCTGAAGGGGTTAACTAATATTACAGGCACGAGCTGCGATAAACCACTCGCTCGTGCCTGTAATCCTCGGGTGCTGAAAGGAAAGCAGTGATCTATACTTACATTGAGTCGCGGTGATGCGCCCCTGCTGGATGTTCTCATGAACTGCAGCCTGGGAACTTTTTCCCACGCTCCAGGTCATATGAGGACATCCACCAGGGGGCGCATCACCGCGACTGAAGGAAATGTAGGTCATTGACCTACATTTCATTCATTCGCCGGGGATTACAGGCACGGAGCACAGCTGCATTTGCAGGGCTCCTGCTTGTAAATTATTTTAACCCCTTCAGATGGATTACATCGTGGGACGTGATGGTTCAGCTGAGGGTATGTATCTTGTGCGTTTATTATTTTGCCAAGTGAGGGCCTGCAAATGGATTGAGAGAGCAATAAATTATTAAAACAACCGCTGTGTTTATTTCATTAAAATACTTTTAAATCATGTGTGTGTGTGTTTTTTAACCCTTTCAAACAATTGGATTAATAATGGATAGGTGTCATAATTGACGCCTCTCCATTATTAATCTGGCTTAATGTCACCTTACAATAGCAAGGTGGCATTAACCCTTCATTACCCCATATCCCACCGCTACAGGGAGTGGGAAGAGAGTGGCCAAGTGCCAGAATAGGCGCATCTTCCAGATGTGCCTTTTCTGGGGTGGCTGGGGGCAGATGTTTTTAGCCACGGGGGGCCAATAACCATGGACCCTCTCCTGGCTATTAATATCTGCCGTCAGTCACTGGCTTTACCATTCTGGCGGAGAAAATTGCGCGGGAGCCCACGCCAATTTTTTCCGCCATTTAACCCTTTATTTTAGCAGCTACAGCGCTGAAAGTTTGCACATACACACTACTAACATTAGTAGTGTGGAATATGCAAAAAAAATGGGGATATGAGATGGTTTACTATATGTAAACCATGTCTCATATCCTGTCGGGTTTGTGCAGGAGAAATGAAAAGCCGGCAATTGAATTACCGGCTTATCACAGATATCGCGCTGAATGAAATCTAAATACAGAATATATATATATGTGTCTCAATGACATATATATATATATACTGTATATATGTTTTCCCGAACATTTGAGCACATAAATCCATTAGATGTCAGTTTTGCAAGCCTGCGCGAAAATCTCGCAGTACGGATGCCATACGGATTACATACGGAGGATGCCATGCGCAAAATACGCTGACACACCCTGACTACGGATCAATATTTTGGGAACATTTCTCCGTATTACGGCCGTAGTACGGACGTATAATACATGGCGTATTGTCTTACGCCGAGTGTGACGCCGGCCTTATAGTTCCAGCAAAGTGGGTGGGATTTATAGAAATCTCATGCCCACTGTGTTTTTATTTCACTTAGCGCAAACTGACCTGCGATGCCTGTTTGTTTCAAGTCCGCAGCATGTCAGTTTCTCTTGCGGGTACGCTTAGTTTTCTATGTGGATTTTCTCATAGACTTGCATTAGATACAGAAAATCCACAGTTAAAAAGCACATGCCATTTTAGTGAGTTTCTGCAGTAAAATGCATCAGAAACAAATGAAATCTGCACCTCAGTAAATCAATAAAGTTTTTTAGAAGCCAGTTACCAGGAAGTCTCAAAAATAAAACAGATTTATTTAATGCATGACACACCAAAAAAAGTAGAATCAAAAATGTGATAAAAACACGTTAAAAAAACACACTCAAAAACAAAATTAAAAACACAAGTAACCTAATTTAAATAATAGGTGCAGAAATAACGCAGAAATTCTGCAGCGTAAAAAACTCACCATAAACTCATCATCGGAGCATAGCCCATTACATCAGCTTGAAGAACTGAATACTCACTTGCTGCCTAATAAATAACAGACCATTGTGAAAACACAATCAACATTATTCTCTTCACCTGTCAGAGATTTTAATGCTTTGACTGAGTGATGTACAATATGTATAATGAAACATAACAGACACATTCCATAAGGTAACAATCCTAAAGATAAGCTGTAAATGTAAATCACTTTGTATAAGATTATTCATTCTCACATGTAGCATAATGCAGATTCTTTATGCAGTTTTTGAAGCCAAAACTAGGACTGGAATAAGAAAAAAAAAAAAAAGATTTTTTCCTATATACATCATCTGCCTTTATGATATTCTCATATGATTGGATTCAAAAAAATTAATTAAAAAACTGCTCCAAAACAGCATGTGTGGAAGTACCCTCAGGCCAGCAAAGAAAGCTGCCATGTCTCTCAATGGAACTGGAGCAGTCACTGGAACAGTAGAAGCAGGTGGAAATGGGACACGCTAGCTCCACTTGAGCTTCTTCATTCGCAATCTAAGAAGCCAAAAGAATATCACCAATGGATTCTGAATGCTTACAGGCAAATCATCATGTCAACAGTTAACATTTTGATAACAATCAATCCGTAGTTGTATTTTATAAGGAATGGACAGTTTATGAACAGAAGAATGTGTTATTTTCACGTTACTGTCACAGCACACATTTTTGGAAGGACTGCTGGACCATGAAACTATTTTCTTAGCAAACAGACCTTTTAAATAATCTAAGGTGAGGCTGCGTATTAGTTGCAATCGTTTACTCTTTGACATGGGGGTTTACAAGACAACAAGGGAAAACTAATATCTAAAGTGAGTATGTAAAACTAGCTACTGGTGACAGTTACACTTTCCTTTGTGTCAAGGAATAAAACAAAAATATACATACAATATAATGACATTTAGATGTCATAAATAGTGTTGAGCATTCCGATACCGCAAGTATTGGGTATCGGCCGATACTTGCGGTATCGGAATTCCGATACCGGGATTCCGATACTTGCCGCGTATCGGATACCGGAATCGGAAGTTCCAAGATTCAAAATGCTGAAATTCAGCCAATGAGAATGATTCCAAGTGTGGGCACATCCTGTTTAGCATGGAGGGCATGAAACTACTGGCAAGGCTGTGATTGGCTGCTGAAATGATGTCATGATGCAGTTTAAAAGTCGCTGGCGCCATTTTGCGATCACTCTGCTGTGAATTCAGATAGTGACAGGACGCTGTTTGCTGACTGAGGGACAGTTTAGAGATAGCGATTTGCTTCTTTGTGCTTTCCAAAGGCTAATTTAGCAACCGCTGTGTTCACCTACTATTCACCTTGCTTTTGCCTTGTAACGCTGTTTTCACAGCGATCTGCAAGGTCTGTGTGTGTGTGTGTGTGAGTGCAGCCCACTCTCTAGTCTGAGTGCAGCCTCATAGGCCATCCATAGCTGGTTGTATTCAGTTCAGGGAGGGTGGTTCATTGCCTCATACTGTTCTTTTTTTTTTTTTTTTTTCAAGTAGTGTAGTCTGCTGCTAATTTATTCAAAAAAATCCTATTAGTGTCTTTCCACCCGTCTCCAGCTAATTTGTGGAAAAACACTACATAGGATAACGTAGAGGAGGGTTTTTGGGCCTTGCAGCGCCGTTTACGGCTGTCTGCACGGTCTCCGTGTGACTGCAGCTCGCCCTGTAGTCTGTGAGCAGCCATAGCCTGGTTGTCTCCAGCTCAGGGTTGTTCACTGCGTCATACCGCCAAATCAATTTTCATTTTGTTTTAAGTAGTGCAGGCTGCTGCACATTTTTTAAAAAAATTCCTATTAGTGTCTTTCCACCCGTCTCCAGCTAATTTGTGGAAAAACACTACATAGGATAACGTAGAGGAGGGTTTTGGGGCCTTGTAGCGCCGTTTACGTCTGTCTGCACGGTCTCCGTGTGACTGCAGCTCTATCTGTTGTCAGTTCAGCCCCCCAAAAATAAATAAATAAATAATAAAGTTCACCAAACACACCAGTGACACCACTTTACATTTGTGTAGGCCACATTAGCTCATATTAAAGTCTAGTCCACACTTTAGAAAATTAGTGTTTCTTATACCTGTTAGGAGGAGTTGTTCAGGAATAGGCACACAAAGCCGTTAGTACTTTTCTGCTTATCTTTATCAGTCAACCAAGATGAAGAAGGCAGTGAGTAAGGCACGTGGGCGTGGGCGTGGGCGCGGAGCAGGGAGGGGACGTGGGGATTCTGTGCCTGCTGCGGGCACCGGTGACTCATCACCACCCACTTTCACCAGGCAACAGTCGTTCATGCGAAGCTTTGTGTCCGAGCGCCGTACACCGCTGCTGCGTGAAGAACAAATTGAAGCCGTTGTTGGATGGATGGCAGCTAATGCATCAACTTCAATTAGTGCCACATCCTCTCAGACACAGAGCACTGGAGAGCAGGCATCTGTCTCTTCACCACCTGCCAAATTGCCCAGGCAGACAGAGAGCCCAGGACAGGAGCCGTCTCTACTTCTGTTCTCTGAATCTCTTGGCTTGGAAACAGGGGGCCAGCCAAGCAGCATTGGAGAAATGGAAGAAGAGGCAGGGTGCAGTGATGCCCAACAGCTTTTTCTCTCTTCCTCTGAAGAGGCGGGTGGGCCAGTGGCTCCGGTCACCACATCGCAGGCCGCATCAGCTGATGATGACACTCAGGTGCCACTTACTGGTGCGTGCTCTGCTGCTGAGACTACCCAGGAGGAGCAGTTGGGGGCAGAGGGTAGTGTAGATGATGAGGTCCTTGACCCATCTTGGCGTGAGGGACAGGAAGGTGGTGGGAGCAGCTCTGAGGAAGAGATTCCCCGTACGGCCCAAAGAGGGAGAGGGAGGGGGAAGACTGCGGATCCTGCAGCCTCCGCTTTGGCACCCGTTAGGAGCATGTCTCTTCCAAAAGCCAAAAAGGGCGCTCCCAAGACTTGCAGTGCCTGGTCCTTTTTTGACACAGTTGCAGATGACATTTGCTATGTCAGATGCAAGGTGTGTCATCAAAAAGTCAAAAGAGGTAGAAATGTCAGCAACCTCAATACCTCCAACATGTGGAAACATGTGCGCAACAGGCACCCGGCGGAGTTAGAAAAACACACTGAAGAGCTAGGCCAACCAACAGCGGCAGCTACCACCTCTTCAGCTCGTGTTGCCTCTTCCTCTAGCTCACACGCAGCTGTTTCGGCTTCCTCCCAGGATCGCCGTGGAAGAACCTCTGGCCCTGTTGTCCAGAGACCCGCTGTAATTCCACCCGCAGCACCACTTTCCCAGTCATCCACACACTCCCAGCCCAGTCTACAGCCATCGGTAGTACAGGCATGGGAGAAAAGGCGGCCTTTCTCGTCAAACCACCCACGAGCACAGGCTCTGACTGCAGGCATTACAAACTTCTGTCACTGGAAATGCTGTCATTCAGGCTGGTGGAGACTGACAGCTTCCGTGACTTGATGTCATTGGCAGTCCCACAGTACAATGTGCCCAGCCGCTTTTACTTCAGCAGGCAAGCCGTCCCTGCCCTGCACAAGCATGTGGAGGGACACATAAAACACGCGCTACTGAACGCCGTCAGTAGCAAGGTCCACCTCACCACCGATGCGTGGACCAGTCAACATGGACAGGGGCGATACCTTTCCCTCACTGCCCATTGGGTTAATGTCGTTGAGCCGGGTACAGACCGTGCGAGTGGCGCAGGACGTGTCCTGCCCACTCTAAGGATTGCAGGAATCCATTCTGTACGCATTGACTCCTCCTCTTACACCAGTTCCTCAGAATCATCGCTGCAGGAGCAGTCACAGTCCACCTCCACATGGACCCGTGATGAACGTGTACCTGTTACGACCGACATGAGCACAGCCGTGGCCAAACGTCAACAGGCCGTCTTGAAATTAATTTTTTTGGGGAATCGTAGCCACACAGCGCAGGAGCTCTGGAATGTCATCAAGCAGGAGAGCGATGTGTGGTTTGTGCCAGCGAATCTCCAGCCAGGCATGGTAGTGTGTGATAATGGCCGAAATCTGGTGGCAGCTCTGGGCCTCGGCAACCTCACTCACATCCCATGTCTGGCACATGTGCTCAATTTGGTCGTGCAGAGCTTTTTGAGGGACTATCCGGATCTTGATGCACTGCTGCACAAGGTCCGCCTAGAGTGTGCTCACTTGCGGCGTTCCAGCACGGCAAAAGCGCGCATTGCGGCTCTGCAGCACCGACACCGCCTGCCGGAACATCGCATCATATGTGACCTACCTACCAGGTGGAATTCCACGTTACATATGTTGGAGCGGTTGTGTGAGCAGCAGCAAGCTGTAATGGAGTACCAGCTGCTTCAGGCGCAAAGAAGTCGCAGTCAGCGCCGTACAGACTTCACAACCACAGAGTGGGCCACTATGAATGACGTCTGCCAAGTTTTGCGTCCCTTTGATTATTCCACGCGGATGGCGAGTGCAGATGATGCACTAGTCAGCATGACTGTCCCCCTTATCTGCCTGCTTGAAAAATCACTGCAAGCGCTAAGGGATGATGTTGTGGAAGAGGTGGAGGATGAGGATTCACCATTTCCATCATCTTCTGGACAGTCAGCGCCACGTGGTTCCTCACAAACGCGTAGGCAGGGGACAGTTTGTGAGGAGGATGAGGAGGAGTCAATGGAGGAGGAAGACATCCGTCCAGAGGAGGGAGTTACCGAATTGTCCAGTACTCAGTGTGTACAGCGAGGGTGGGGTGATGACGAGCGGGCAGAGATCACGCCTCCAGCAGGGGACAGCATTTCTTGGGCAGTTGGCAGTCTGCAGCACATGGTGGATTACATGCTGCAGTGCCTGAGAAACGACCGCCGCATCGCCCACATTCTCAACATGTCTGATTATTGGGTGTTCACCCTCCTCGATCCTCGCTACCGGGACAACGTAGAAAGCCTCATCACACCGTTGAACCGGGAGCGAAAAATGCGGGAGTACCAAGACACACTGGTCAATTCCATCATCTTCTCCATTCCAACTGAGAGAAGTGCTGCTAGTGCATTCCAAAGCAGCTCAGTGTGTCCAGGCAGTGGTGGAGGCTCTGCACAAAGAGGGAGCAGAAGCAGTGCCTCTGCCCAAGGCAAGACCAGTATGGCCCAACTGTGGCACAGTTTTCTGTGCCCCCCACAAAAGTCTACACCATCACAGACGGCTCCAGTCAGCAGGAGGCAACGGTTCCGTCAGATGGTGACAGACTACATGTCTTGCCCTCTTGCTGTACTCCCAGACGGCTCTTCCCCTTTCAAGTTTTGGGTCTCAAAGCTGGATACATGGCCAGAGCTAAGCCAGTATGCATTGGAGGTGCTGTCTTGCCCTGCGGCCAGTGTATTATCGGAACGTGTCTTTAGTGCTGCAGGTGGTGTACTAACTGACCGTCGCATGCGACTATCCTCCGATAACGTTGACCGGCTTACTTTCCTGAAAATGAACAAGGCCTGGATCTCGCAGGAATTTGCCACTCCTCCTCCTGATTAAATAATTAGGTCACTGTATACGTTATCCAGGTCTCCTGTTGTGTTCATCTTTCTACCACCTGAACTTAAATTCCTGGGCTCCAACACCGCCAGTTGAGGCTCAGAAGTGCCGTCTGCACAGTCAAAACATACGACCCAGTGTTATTGGGTTTCAGTAACGTCAGCTGATCCCCAGCTGTGTAGCCGGCAATGTGTCATGCGACCGCCACGCTGACACAACAACTGAAATGTAAGGGAATCTGTCCCCCCCCAAGGCGTTTGTTACTGAAAGAGCCACCTTGTGCAGCAGTAATGCTGCACAAGGAAAAGGTAGCTATTTTGGTTTAGCTCCTTGCACACGCAGAACTTAACACTTATAAAATGTGTCCACTGATACCGTAAAACCGTCCCGGAGGTGGGACTTTCCTTCGTAATATGCCGCAGCACAGCCGTCATTCCTACCCCCCCGGCGCCGCGCCCCGGCTCCTCAGCGTAGTTTGATTCCGTCCCGGAGCCTGCGCTGTTATGTTATCCCGTGGCCAGGCACACTTAGCGCTGCCCGTCTTCTGGCATCATTTGGTGTCAGGATGGCTGCGCCTGTGCGACCGCGCTGGCCGAGAGCCCGCCTCGCAGTGTCTTCTGATTTAATCCCACTGGGGGCCTGGGATCCATGGACATGCGCAGTGCATATCTGAACCTCCACCTCTCACTCATCTCCCTATGGCTTCTTCAGACTGTTCGGTGTCAGCTGGTCCCTAATAGCATGCCACGGCCGTGACACCGCACAGTCTTAAGAAGCCACAGGGAGGGGAGTGAGAGGCGAGGATATGCACTGCGCATGGCCATGGATCCCAGGCCCCCAGTGGGATTAAATCAGAAGACACTGCGAGGCGGGCTCTCGGCCAGCGCGGCTGCACAGGCGCAGCCAGCCTGACACCAAATGATGTCAGAAGATGGGCAGCGCTAAGTGTGCCTGGCCAAGGGATAACATAACAGCGCAGGCTCCGGGACGGAATCAAACTACGCTGAGGAGCCGGGGCGCGGCGCCGGGGGGGTAGGAATGACGGCTGTGCTGCGGCATATTACGAAGGAAAGTCCCACCTCCGGGACGGTTTCACGGTTTCAGGGGACACATTTTATAAGTGTTTAGTTCTGTGTTTGCAAGGAGCATGATGAAAAGAGCCACCTTTTCCTTTTGCATCTTTTGTGCTGCACAAGCTGGCTCTTTCAGCTACAAACGCCTTGGGGGGGGGGGTTAAAGGTTCCCTTTCGACTTTCTCAGGCTTCGGCCTACATTGTGTTCCTCTGCTTTTCCACCTGTCCCTGGGCTCCAACACCGCCAGTTGCCGTCCAGAAGTGCTGTACGCACAGTCAACAGTCCCTCCTCTGTTATTGGGGTTCAGTAACGTCAGCTGTTCCCCAGCTGTGTGTGTGGCAATCCCTCCTACCTCCTCCTACCTCCTCCTCCTCCACCTGTCCCTGGGCTCCAACACCGCCAGTTGCCGTCCAGAAGTGCTGTACGCACAGTCAACAGTCCCTCCTCTGTTATTGGGGTTCAGTAACGTCAGCTGTTCCCCAGCTGTGTGTGTGGCAATCCCTCCTACCTCCTCCTACCTCCTCCTCCTCCACCTGTCCCTGGGCTCCAACACCGCCAGTTGCCGTCCAGAAGTGCTGTACGCACAGTCAACAGTCCCTCCTCTGCTATTGGGGTTCAGTAACGTCAGCTGTTCCCCTGCTGTGTGTGTGGCAATCCCTCCTACCTCCTCCTACCTCCTCCTCCTCCACCTGTCCCTGGGCTCCAACACCGCCAGTTGCCGTCCAGAAGTGCTGTGCGCACAGTCAACAGTCCCTCCTCTGTTATTGGGGTTCAGTAACATCAGCTGTTCCCCTGCTGTGTGTGTGGCAATCCCTCCTACCTCCTCCTACCTCCTCCTCCTCCACCTGTCCCTGGGCTCCAACACCGCCAGTTGCCATCCAGAAGTGCTGTACGCACAGTCAACAGTCCCTCCTCTGTTATTGGGGTTCAGTAACGTCAGCTGTTCCCCAGCTGTGTGTGTGGCAATCCCTCCTACCTCCTCCTACCTCCTCCTCCTCCACCTGTCCCTGGGCTCCAACACCGCCAGTTGCCGTCCAGAAGTGCTGTACGCACAGTCAACAGTCCCTCCTCTGTTATTGGAGTTCAGTAACGTCAGCTGTTCCCCTGCTGTGTGTGTGGCAATCCATCCTACCTCCTCCTACCTCCTCCTCCTCCACCTGTCCCTGGGCTCCAACACCGCCAGTTGCCATTCAGAAGTGCTGTACGCACAGTCAACAGTCCCTCCTCTGTTATTGGGGTTCAGTAACGTCAGCTGTTCCCCAGCTGTGTGTGTGGCAATCCCTCCTACCTCCTCCTACCTCCTCCTCCTCCACCTGTCCCTGGGCTCCAACACCGCCAGTTGCCGTCCAGAAGTGCTGTACGCACAGTCAACAGTCCCTCCTCTGTTATTGGGGTTCAGTAACGTCAGCTGTTCCCCAGCTGTGTGTGTGGCAATCCCTCCTACCTCCTCCTACCTCCTCCTCCTCCACCTGTCCCTGGGCTCCAACACCGCCAGTTGCCATCCAGAAGTGCTGTACGCACAGTCAACAGTCCCTCCTCTGTTATTGGGGTTCAGTAACGTCAGCTGTTCCCCTGCTGTGTGTGTGGCAATCCCTCCTACCTCCTCCTACCTCCTCCTCCTCCACCTGTCCCTGGGCTCCAACACCGCCAGTTGCCGTCCAGAAGTGCTGTACGCACAGTCAACAGTCCCTCCTCTGTTATTGGGGTTCAGTAACATCAGCTGTTCCCCAGCTGTGTGTGTGGCAATCCCTCCTACCTCCTCCTACCTCCTCCTCCTCCACCTGTCCCTGGGCTCCAACACCGCCAGTTGCCGTCCAGAAGTGCTGTACGCACAGTCAACAGTCCCTCCTCTGTTATTGGGGTTCAGTAACGTCAGCTGTTCCCCTGCTGTGTGTGTGGCAATCCCTCCTACCTCCTCCTACCTCCTCCTCCTCCACCTGTCCCTGGGCTCCAACACCGCCAGTTGCCGTCCAGAAGTGCTGTACGCACAGTCAACAGTCCCTCCTCTGTTATTGGGGGTCAGTAACGTCAGCTGTTCCCCTGCTGTGTGTGTGGCAATCCCTCCTACCTCCTCCTACCTCCTCCTCCTCCACCTGTCCCTGGGCTCCAACACCGCCAGTTGCCGTCCAGAAGTGCTGTACGCACAGTCAACAGTCCCTCCTCTGTTATTGGGGTTCAGTAACGTCAGCTGTTCCCCTGCTGTGTGTGTGGCAATCCCTCCTACCTCCTCCTACCTCCTCCTCCTCCACCTGTCCCTGGGCTCCAACACCGCCAGTTGCCGTCCAGAAGTGCTGTACGCACAGTCAACAGTCCCTCCTCTGTTATTGGGGTTCAGTAACGTCAGCTGTTCCCCAGCTGTGTGTGTGGCAATCCCTCCTACCTCCTCCTACCTCCTCCTCCTCCACCTGTCCCTGGGCTCCAACACCGCCAGTTGCCGTCCAGAAGTGCTGTACGCAAAGTCAACAGTCCCTCCTCTGTTATTGGGGTTCAGTAACGTCAGCTGTTCCCCAGCTGTGTGTGTGGCAATCCCTCCTACCTCCTCCTACCTCCTCCTCCTCCACCTGTCCCTGGGCTCCAACACCGCCAGTTGCCGTCCAGAAGTGCTGTACGCACAGTCAACAGTCCCTCCTCTGTTATTGGGGTTCAGTAATGTCAGCTGTTCCCCAGCTGTGTGTGTGGCAATCCCTCCTACCTCCTCCTTCCTCCTCCTCCTCCACCTGTCCCTGGGCTCCAACACCGCCAGTTGCCGTCCAGAAGTGCTGTCCGCACAGAGCCAAACACCTTGCCAATGTGTTAGTGGGGTTCAGCACCGCCAGCTGTTCTCCTGCTGTGCAGCCGGCAACGTGTACTGCGACCGCCACGCAGGCACAACAAGTTAAATTTAAGGGAACCTGTCCCCCCCCCCAGGCGTTTGTTACTGAAGGAGCCACCTTGTGCAGCAGTAATGATGCAAAGGGAAAAAGTGCCTCTTTTCGTGGTGCTCCTTGCACATGCTGATCCTAACACTTATGAAAAGTGTCCCCTCCTACCGTGATACCGTCCGGTTGGTGGAACTTTCCTTTGTGATGTGACGCAGCACAGCCGTCATTCTTACCCCCTTGGCACCGTGCGCCGCCTCCTCAGCGTTGTTTGAATCAGTCCCGGAGCCTGCGCTCTTAGGTTAGCCCTTGGCCATGCACACATTTTGCGCTGCCCGTCTTCTGACATCATTTGGTGTCAGGCTGGCTGCGCCTGTGCGGCCGCGCTGGCCGAGAGCCCGCCTCGTACTGTCTTCTGATTTAATCCCACTGGGGGCCTGAGATCCATGGACATGCGCAGTGCATATCTGAACCTCCACCTCTCACTCATCTCCCTTCATCGCTTCATGGCCGCGGCATGCGATAAGGGATCAGCTGACGCCGCACAGTCTGAAGCGGGTGTAAGGACCCGAGTGTGAGAGGCGAACATATGTACTGCGCCAGGCCATGAATCCCAGCCCCGCAGTGTTTTAACTATGTCAAGACACTGCGGGGCTGGGAATCATGGGCATCGCGAACCGCACCGGCCGACATCAAATGATGTCAGAGGACGGGCAGCACTAACAGCGCAAGGCCAAGGGATAACACGACAGCGCAGACTCCTGTGCAACAAATAACGATGCTCAGGAGGCCGCGCAAAGCACCAAGGTGGCATTTTTGCCAGCTGTACTGCGTCTCTTTACGAAGGGAACTCACGCCTCAAAATCAGTTTGACTGTGTAAGGGCCTAAATGTTATACGTGTTCCTTTCAGCGTGTGCAAGGAGCAAAATTAAAAGAGCAACCTTTGACTTGTGCAGCACTACTGCTGCATAAGCTGTGGCTCTTCTACTTTGTAACCCCTGAGGGGGGTTAAAGGTTACCTTTGAAATTGGTTCAAGTAGGCTTCGGCCTACACTCTGCTCCCCCTGCAGAGCCCGGGCTCCAACACCGCCAGTTGGGGCCCGGTACTGCTAGCTGCACAGAGCCAAACACCAGCCAATGTGTCAGTGGGGTTCAGCACCGCCAGCTGTTCCCCTGCTGTGCAGCCAGCAACGTGTCCTGCAACTGCCACGCAGGCACAACAGACCCAAAGCTGCCGCCAGTGCAGGCTTCGGCCTACACTCTGCTCCATCTCCTCCTCCTGCTGACCCCGGGCTCTAACACTGCCAGTTGGGGTCCGGTACTGCTAGCTGCACAGAGAAAAACACCAGCCAATGTGTCAGTGGGGTTCAGCACCGCCAGCTGTTCCCCTGCTGTGCAGCCGGCATCGTGTCCTGCAAAAGCCACGCAGACACAAGAACTGAAATTGAAGGGAACCTGTCCCCCCTCCCCCAGGCGTTTGTACGTTTTTAAGGCCACCTTGTACAGCGGTAATGCTGCATGTGTGCAAGGTGGCTCATAAACGTATTCTCCTCGCACATGTGGAACTGAAAACACGTCTGAAATGTGTCCTCTGTGTGACCATTTAACCGTCCCGGGGGTGTGACTTTCCTTTGTAATGACACGCTGCAACCCCCTTGGTAGCGCTGCCCGTCTTCTTGCATCATTGTTTGGCTGCCTGCGCCTCTGCGGCCGCCCTGACCCACACAACGCCCCTCGGTGTCTTATTTCTTGGGACTGCGAGGGTGTGATTGATGGGCATGAGCAGTGCATCACTTCGCCTGTCCCTCATCTCCTTCCGCCTTCTTCAGACTGTGCGGCTTCATGGCCGTGGCATGCGATAAGGGATCAGCTGACGCCGCACAGTCTGCAGCGGGTGTAAGGACCCAAGTGCGAGAGGCGAACATACACTCACTGGCCACTTTATTAGGTACACCTGTCCAACTTCTTGTTAACACTTAATTTCTAATCAGCCAATCACATGGCGGCAACTCAGTGCATTTAGGCATGTAGACATGGTCAAGACAATCTCCTGCAGTTCAAACCGAGCATCAGTATGGGGAAGAAAGGTGATTTGAGTGCCTTTGAACGTGGCATGGTTGTTGGTGCCAGAAGGGCTGGTCTGAGTATTTCAGAAACTGCTGATCTACTGGGATTTTCACGCACAACCATCTCTAGGGTTTACAGAGAATGGTCCGAAAAAGAAAAAAAATCCAGTGAGCGGCAGTTCTGTGGGCGGAAATGCCTTGTTGATGCCAGAGGTCAGAGGAGAATGGGCAGACTGGTTCGGGCTGATAGAAAGGCAACAGTGACTCAAATCGCCACCCGTTACAACCAAGGTAGGCCTAAGAGCATCTCTGAACGCACAGTGCGTCGAACTTTGAGGCAGATGGGCTACAGCAGCAGAAGACCACACCGGGTACCACTCCTTTCAGCTAAGAACAGGAAACTGAGGCTACAATTTGTACAAGCTCATCGAAATTGGACAGTAGAAGATTGGAAAAACGTTGCTTGGTCTGATGAGTCTCGATTTCTGCTGCGACATTCGGATGGTAGGGTCAAAATTTGGCGTATACAACATGAAAGCATGGATCCATCCTGCCTTGTATGGAGCATCTTTGGGATGTGCAGCCGACAAATCTGCGGCAACTGTGTGATGCCATCATGTCAATATGGACCAAAATCTCTGAGGAATGCTTCCAGCACCTTGTTGAATCTATGCCACGAAGAATTGAGGCAGTTCTGAAGGCAAAAGGGGGTCCAACCCGTTACTAGCATGGTGTACCTAATAAAGTGGCCGGTGAGTGTATGTGCTGCGCCAGGCCATGAATCACAGCCCCGCAGTGTTTTAACAATGTTAAGACACCGCGGGGCTGGGATTCATGGTCATCGCGAACCGCAGCGGCCGACATTAAATGAGGTCAGAAGATGGGCAGCGCTAACAGCGCTAGGCCAGGGGATAACACGACAGCGCAGACTCCTGTACAGCAAATAACAACACTCAGGAGGCTGCACCCAGCACCAAGGTGGGATTCTTGACATCTGTGCTGCGTCTCATTACAAAGGGAACTCGCGCCTCCAACACAGTTTGACTGTATAAAGGGCTAAATGTTATACGTGTTTCATTCAGCGTGTGCAAGGAGCAAAATTAAAAGAGCAACCTTTGACTTGTGCAGCACTACTGCTGCATAAGCTGTGGCTCTTCTACTTTGTAACCCCTGAGGGGGGGTTAAAGGTTACCTTTGAAATTGGTTCAAGTAGGCTTCGGCCTACACTCTGCTCCCCCTGCAGAGCCCGGGCTCCAACACCGCCAGTTGGGGCCCGGTACTGCTAGCTGCACAGAGCCAAACACCAGCCAATGTGTCAGTGGGGTCCAGCACCACCAGCTGTTCCCCTGCTGTGCAGCCGGCAACGTGTCCTGCAACTGCCACGCAGGCACAACAGACCCAAAGCTGCCGCCAGTGCAGGCTTCGGCTTACACTCTGCTCCATCTCCTCCTCCTGCTGACCCCGGGCTCTAACACCGCCAGTTGGGGCCCAGTACTGCTAGCTGCACAGAGAAAAACACCAGCCAATGTGTCAGTGGGGTTCAGCACCGCCAGCTGTTCCCCTGCTGTGCAGCCGACATCGTGTCCTGCAAAAGCCACGCAGACACAAGAACTGAAATTGAAGGGAACCTGTCCCCCCTCCCCCAGGCGTTTGTACGTTTTTAAGGCCACCTTGTACAGCGGTAATGCTGCATGTGTGCAAGGTGGCTCATAAACGTATTCTCCTCGCACATGTGGAACTGAAAACACGTCTGAAATGTGTCCTCTGTGTGACCACTTAACCGTCCCGGGGGTGTGACTTTCCTTTGTAATGACACGCTGCAACCCCCTTGGTAGCGCTGCCCGTCTTCTGGCATCATTGTTTGGCTGCCTGCGCCTCTGCGGCCGCCCTGACCCACACAACGCCCCTCGGTGTCTTATTTCTTGGGACTGCGAGGGTGTGATTGATGGGCATGAGCAGTGCATCACTTCGCCTGTCCCTCATCTCCTTCCGCCTTCTTCAGACTGTGCGGCTTCATGGCCGTGGCATGCGATAAGGGATCAGCTGACGCCGCACAGTCTGCAGCGGGTGTAAGGACCCGAGTGCGAGAGGCGAACATATGTGCTGCGCCAGGCCATGAATCACAGCCCCGCAGTGTTTTAACAATGTTAAGATACCGCGGGGCTGGGATTCATGGTCATCGCGAACCGCAGCGGCCGACATTAAATGAGGTCAGAAGATGGGCAGCGCTAACAGCGCTAGGCCAGGGGATAACACGACAGCGCAGACTCCTGTACAGCAAATAACAACGCTCAGGAGGCTGCACCCAGCACCAAGGTGGGATTCTTGACATCTGTGCTGCGTCTCATTACAAAGGGAACTCGCGCCTCCAACACAGTTTGACTGTATAAAGGGCTAAATGTTATACGTGTTTCATTCAGCGTGTGCAAGGAGCAAAATTAAAAGAGCAACCTTTGACTTGTGCAGCACTACTGCTGCATAAGCTGTGGCTCTTCTACTTTGTAACCCCTGAGGGGGGGTTAAAGGTTACCTTTGAAATTGGTTCAAGTAGGCTTCGGCCTACACTCTGCTCCCCCTGCAGAGCCTGGGCTCCAACACCGCCAGTTGGGGCCCGGTACTGCTAGCTGCACAGAGCCAAACACCAGCCAATGTGTCAGTGGGGTTCAGCACCGCCAGCTGTTCCCCTGCTGTGCAGCCGGCAACGTGTCCTGCAACTGCCACGCAGGCACAACAGACCCAAAGCTGCCGCCAGTGCAGGCTTCGGCCTACACTCTGCTCCATCTCCTCCTCCTGCTGACCCCGGGCTCTAACACCGCCAGTTGGGGCCCAGTACTGCTAGCTGCACAGAGAAAAACACCAGCCAATGTGTCAGTGGGGTTCAGCACCGCCAGCTGTTCCCCTGCTGTGCAGCCGGCATCGTGTCCTGCAAAAGCCACGCAGACACAAGAACTGAAATTGAAGGGAACCTGTCCCCCCTCCCCCAGGCATTTGTACGTTTTTAAGGCCACCTTGTACAGTGGTAATGCTGCATGTGTGCAAGGTGGCTCATAAACGTATTCTCCTCGCACATGTGGAACTGAAAACACGTCTGAAATGTATCCTCTGTGTGACCATTTAACCGTCCCGGGGGTGTGACTTTCCTTTGTAATGACACGCTGCAACCCCCTTGGTAGCGCTGCCCGTCTTCTGGCATCATTGTTTGGCTGCCTGCGCCTCTGCGGCCGCCCTGACCCACACAACGCCCCTCGGTGTCTTATTTCTTGGGACTGCGAGGGTGTGATTGATGGGCATGAGCAGTGCATCACTTCGCCTGTCCCTCATCTCCTTCCGCCTTCTTCAGACTGTGCGGCTTCATGGCCGTGGCATGCGATAGGGGATCAGCTGACGCCGCACAGTCTGCAGCGGGTGTAAGGACCCGAGTGCGAGAGGCGAACATATGTGCTGCGCCAGGTCATGAATCACAGCCCCGCAGTGTTTTAACAATGTTAAGACACCGCGGGGCTGGGATTCATGGTCATCGCGAACCGCAGCGGCCGACATTAAATGAGGTCAGAAGATGGGCAGCGCTAACAGCGCTAGGCCAGGGGATAACACGACAGCGCAGACTCCTGTACAGCAAATAACAACGCTCAGGAGGCTGCACCCAGCACCAAGGTGGGATTCTTGACATCTGTGCTGCGTCTCATTACAAAGGGAACTCGCGCCTCCAACACAGTTTGACTGTATAAAGGGCTAAATGTTATACGTGTTTCATTCAGCGTGTGCAAGGAGCAAAATTAAAAGAGCAACCTTTGACTTGTGCAGCACTACTGCTGCATAAGCTGTGGCTCTTCTACTTTGTAACCCCTGAGGGGGGGGTTAAAGGTTACCTTTGAAATTGGTTCAAGTAGGCTTCGGCCTACACTCTGCTCCCCCTGCAGAGCCCGGGCTCCAACACCGCCAGTTGGGGCCCGGTACTGCTAGCTGCACAGAGCCAAACACCAGCCAATGTGTCAGTGGGGTTCAGCACCGCCAGCTGTTCCCCTGCTGTGCAGCCGGCAACGTGTCCTGCAACTGCCACGCAGGCACAACAGACCCAAAGCTGCCGCCAGTGCAGGCTTCGGCCTACACTCTGCTCCATCTCCTCCTCCTGCTGACCCCGGGCTCTAACACCGCCAGTTGGGGCCCGGTACTGCTAGCTGCACAGAGAAAAACACCAGCCAATGTGTCAGTGGGGTTCAGCACCGCCAGCTGTTCCCCTGCTGTGCAGCCGGCATCGTGTCCTGCAAAAGCCACGCAGACACTTGCTCTTGTACCTTCTGCTCCCCATCCTGGTTCCAGTACCGTCAGCTGGTTCCGGGCAGAGCCTTTGGCTTAGGTGCCTCCCTCTGGGTATCCGAGTTCCACCAACGTCAGGTGGTCCTTGCTAGTGCTTTCAGGCACGGGTACCTCCTGCTTAGTAACCGGGTTCCAGTAACGTCAGCTGGTCTTCGGTAGTTCCATTGGCTCTTGGACCTTCGGCTACCCATCCAGGTTCCAGCACCGTCAGCTGGTTCTCGGCAGTGTCTTTTGCTCTTGTACCTTCTGCTCCCCATCCTGGTTCCAGTACCGTCAGCTGGTTCCGGGCAGAGCCTTTGGCTTAGGTGCCTCCCTCTGGGTATCCGATTTCCACCAACGTCAGGTGGTCCTTGGTAGTGCTTTCAGGCACGGGTACCTCCTGCTTAGTAACCGGGTTCCAGTAACGTCAGCTGGTCCTCGGTAGTTCCATTGGCTCTTGGACCTTCGGGTAGCCATCCGAGTTCCAGTTCCATCAGCTGGTTCTCGGCATTTTCTCAGCCTTCTTGTACCTTCTGCTACATTTCCAAGTTCAAGAGACTAAACACGATGACCCGGAAGACCACCCCTAAGATGACGACGACACCAGAGACGACAACCACCGTGATGACGACGACCCTGGAGACGATGACCCTGAAGACCACCCCGATGACGACGACCCCGGAGATGACGACGACCTGGAAGACCGAGAAGCAGAAGAACAAGAGGCTGCAGAACAAAGAGCAGAAGAACATTAAGCATAACACTAAATATCAGAGCAAAAAATATTATCTAAATTATAAGCAGAAGAAGACTAAGCAGTGTATGGGGGTGAGTCCGTTCCTCCTCGTGGTGCCCCTGGATAAAGCCTGATGCTGCAGGCCAAACTGAACGCGGACAAATGTAACTCTTTTGTGACAGGCAGAACGGAAGGTGTAATCTTCAAACTTTTATAGATAACAACTATGGGAATGCCTGTCACAAATAAGAATATGATGAAGAAGTAGAATATGATGAAGATAATAGTAAAATAAAAAGAATATGAACAATGTAACCAAAAAAATAATAGGGTGTCCTATATGGGTGTCCTGTGGCGGCACCATCCAGTATATCTTTCAATACCCCTCTTCATTAGGATACTTAATGATTTTCCCTTTGACTCAGTGTTCTCTTTCTGCTTTTGTATATATTGTATGATATTTTAATAGTTTTCAGTATGTTCACCCTTTACCCTCTAGCTGTAACATCTTCCCCTCAGAGTGGATACCCATCTGGGATCCTATTGTTTATTGTTTTTATTGTATTTTAATATTTTTCTTTTTTCCTTTTGTATATTTCCTTATCACAACATTAGGGCTGATGTCCTGATGCCCTTCATCTCATATGATCCGAATTCATCCAAGCGTCTTCCACCATTGACCACAGTATCACCATCGTCTCAATTAACATTTGATGGACTATTTGGTCTTATTCCGTTTTGCTGAGCTGTTCAGATTTTCTTGTATTTAGTATTTATCTATTTATGCATAATGTTTTTGTCTTTATGATACATCATACTCGGCATAGTGTATATTTGTGGTCATTGGTGTGTTTTTTACTGTTTTTACCTCATTTATTCTTATGTCCTGGGTGCCGCATCATGTGTTTGCCTATACTGGGCTTGTATTTCGCGGTGGAGCGCATGCGCTGCATTCCCTGTCCTGCCATTCGTCGCAGCGGCGTCCCATGTGCTGTGCGCGTGCGCTCTGAGGTTTTCCACCTCCGGGCGCGCCCGTTGGCATGACGCCTGCTGTGACGTCTGGCCTGGCCCGGGGTGCGCGCATGCGCTCATACATCCCGCTACTACTGACCCATTTCTTTTAGGTACACGGCTGCGCGCCTGCGCTGTGCCCCTCTCCTTTGTCCGTCGTCCCGGCGGCGTCTCGGCACCCCGCGCGTGCGCTCTGGGTATTCTTCCCAGGTGCGCTCGCGGTGTGTGACGCCAGCTTGGGGCGCCGGGCTTGGTGCGGGGCGCGCGCAGGCGCCATACAAGCCGTACCATAGGCTCACAACGATTGGATGATACACTATTTGTGCACGGACCGGATGTATTTAAGGGGCATTATGTACTCTCGGCTCTATCTCCCCTTGAGAAAGCCATCTTTTCAGCGGGCGAAACGCGCGTCGGGGGTTGCTCTTTGTGGATCCCACCCGGTGTGCCCTGCATTGGAGATCCTTTTTGGTAAGTGCTGCTAGTTTACTTCCCAATCTTTAGGCCACATGGCGTCTCTATGCTATTATAGGTAGCTTTTTACACAGAGCAGCAGTTCCTATATACAGTATATTAGCATTTGGTGATCTCCTTTGACAGCGTACACCGGGGGTGTCTCCCTCTTTTTTTCACATCCTTGGGCATTGTATGTGTTGTTTATATGTTTTTATGTCTATTTGCTACTAAGCATGTAACTTGTGTGTTATTTAATAAAGTATTTTGCATCATATGAACACCTATTTGCTCCTAGTTTTCTCCTTTCCTGCATGTTATTCATGGAGTTGGTTTCTTTCTAAAGTGGGGGGTGCCTTGCACTATTCCGTGCTCTCACCCCCTCCTGTATCTGATATGTTGCCTGGTTTTGTTACCAAAAAAATAATAGGTAGAAGATGAAGAAGAAGATGAATAAGGTGAAGAAGTTGATGTCAAAGAAGCTGATGATGAGGATAATGAAGAAGAAAGTGTGGGAGAAGTAAAAAAGAAGGTGAAGGGCGTGGAAGTAGTGAAACATCAATATCTGACAAAATAAAAAAAAAATTAACATAGTCAAAATCTTTCTACCGCCGAACGTCACAAAAAAAACAAAATCCTGCTATTCTATTACATTGGGCTAAACCTCTGTGCCTTTAATGTCTCCGCCACGTCCCCCAATACATCCTACATTATTCTTAGTTGTTTTCCTTCATGTAGAATGAACCTACAAGTTTATAAAGGGTTTATTTTAATTCCGATATTTTCGTCCCATTGACTTGCATTGGGATCGGGTATCGGTATCGGATTAGATCCGATATTTTGACGGTATCGGCCGATACTTTCCGATACCGATACTTTCCGATATCGGAAAGTATCGCTCAACACTAGTCATAAAGGGATGACTTCTGTTCAGAAGCTAGAGACCAGCCAAGAAAGGAGCTCGTTGTTGCTGTATAACTGTGCCTTCCTTTATAACTTTCCGTAGTGATAGAAATCAGGTTCTGAAGTTTAAAAAAGTTGAACTGCCTTTTTATAGTATTTTTTTTGCATTGTCAACATTAAAAAATGAGGAAATCAAGGCAAACCATAAAATAATAAAGCATGGTGAGCACAGTTTCTTCCCACGAAGAACACTCTGAGTATTCTGGTTTCCTTCCACCCCCGAAGGGGCTTGTGCTCATATTGACTATTTGCAGCAGATTTCTTCACACCAAAATCCACAGTGTTGGAAAGAGCGATGCTGCATAAATTATGTGCGTTTCACTTTTGTTTATTCCCAATTCATTTGAAAGAGTAAAAAGAGCTGCAAAAACGCTGAAATATTTCATATACTGCAGACGTGAAAAATAAAATGCTATAATGGTTCAAATCAACAAAAAAAAAAAGTAACGTGTCCTTAACATTTATGAAATCTGATACACTTTGCTAGTACTGGGAACTGCAGTGTTTTTTTTACATTTTAAAAATTCTTGGAAAAATCGCAGCATGTGAACAAGCCCAAAGTCATTCTTATGGGGTTTTTAGAGTCTGAGCCCCAGTGGGGACAGTGAGTGATGTAAAACACAGCAAAATATGTTAGTGCTGTATGAGCCAACATAATAAATATACATATCGATAAATCTGAGAATCCACACATTTTCAATGTTGATTGGGGGGAAAAACTCTGGACAAGCCAACCCTGTGGATACACTCTAGGGGTGTATATGCTTCTATACATGTATTGTCATGTAATTTGCAGCAATCAAAGTAAGGAATCCTCCATCCGTGTTCCAGGTAAAAAATAGTCAACAATATTCCAACAGATTTAAAAGATAGACATCCTCAAGTACACCTACATGTTGTTTTCCTATGTGTTACAAACTATGGCTCAGTCCTTATCCATGAATAAGGACTAAGTCCCAAACTGAAATGCGTAGGACGATAACATGCAACACTTAGGTGTACTTGAGGATGTCTATCTTTTAAATCTGTTGGAATAATGCTTCCTATTTTTTACCTGGAACATGGATGGAGGGTTCCTTACATTGATCTACGTTGTGCCACATCTAACAGGAGTGGCTTCTTCTGTGCAGAGGATTGCAACTCAGGGTGAGTCGGTCTCTAGATGCATTTTGAGAATGCATTGAATTACTTCTAATTGTACATGGTATTTTTAAAGTTTAACAAGTTTCTTTTCTTTTATACAACCCCTGGCAAAAATTACAGAATCACCGGCCTTGGAGGATGTTCATTCAGTTGTTTAATTTTGTAGACAAAAAGCAGATCACAAACATGGCACAAAACTAAAGTCATTTCAAATGCCAACTTTCTGGCTTTAAAAAACACTAAAAGAAATCAAGAACAAAAAATGTGGTAGTCAGTAATGGTTACTTTTTTTAACCAAGCATAGGGAAAAAATTATGGAATCACGCAATTCTGAGGAAAAAATTATGGAATCACCCTGTAAATTTTTATACCCAAAAATAACACCTGCATCAAATTAGATTTGCTTGTTAGTCTACATCTAAAAAGGAGTGAGATCACACCTTGGAGACCTGTTGCACCAAGTGGACTGACGTGAATCATGGCTCCAACACAAGAGATGTCAATTGAAACAAAGGTGAGGATTAGCAAACTTAAAAGAGGGTAAATCATCACACAATGTTGGTTGTTCACAGTCAGCTGTGTAAAAAAACTGGACCAAATACAAACAACATGGGAAGGTTGTTAAAGGCAAACATACTGGGAGACCAAAGAAGACATCAAAGCATCAAGACCAGAAACTTAAAGCAATATGTCTCCAAAACAGGAAATGCACAACATAACAAATGAGGAACGAATGGGTGGAAACTGGAGTCAACATCTATGACTGAACTGTAAGAAACCGCCTAAAGGAAATGGGATTTACATACAGAAAAGCTAAATGAAAGCCATCATTAACCCCTAAACAAAAAAAAACAAGGTTACAATGGGCTAAGGAAAAGCAATCGTGGACTGTGGATGACAGGATGAAAGTCATTTTCAGTGATGAATCGTGAATCTGCATTAGGAAAGGTGATGATGCTGGAACTTTTGTTTGGTGCCATTCCAATGAGATTTATAAAGATGACTGCCTGAAGAGAACATGCAAATTTCCACAGTCATTGATTATATGGGGCTGCATGTCAGGTAAAGGCAATGGGGAGATGGCTGTCATTACATCTTCAATAAATGCACAAGTTTATGTTGATATTTTGGACACTTTTCTTATCCCATCAATTGAAAGGATGTTTGGGGATGATGAAATCATTTTTCAAGATGATAATGCATCCTGCCATAGAGCAAAAACTGTGCAAACATTCCTTGAAAAAAGACACATAAGGTCAATGTCATGGCCTGCAAATAGTCCAGATCTCAATTCAATTGAAAATCTTTGGTAGAAGTTGAATAAAATGGTCCATGACAAGGCTCCAACCTGCAAAGTTGATCTGGCAACAGCAATCAGAAAAAGTTGGAGCCAGATTGATGAAGGGTACTGTGTGACACTCATTAAAGGGAACCTGTCACCCCCAAAATCGATGGTGAGGTAAGCTCACCGTCATCAGGGGCTTATCTACAGCATTCTGTAATGCTGTAGATAAGCCTCCGATGATACCTAAAAGAGGAGAAAAAGACGTTAGATTATACTCACCCAGGGGCGGTCCCACTGCGATCCGGGTCCGATGGGTGTCTCAGGTCCGGTTGGCGCCTCCTGTCTTCATTCCATGATGTCCTCTTCTGGTCTTCACACCGCGGCTGCGGCGCAGGCGTACTTTGTCAGCCCTGTTGAGGACAGAGCAATGTACTGCAGTGCGCAGGCGCCGAGACAGGTCAGAGAGGCCCGGCACCTGCGCACTGCAGTACTTTGCTCTGCCCTCAACACGGCAGACAAAGTACGCCTGCGCTGCAGCCACTGCATGAAGACCAGAAGAGGACGTCATGGAATGAAGATGGGAGTGTTAGGGGTCGAGTTCCTGCCTCTGCACAGGGGGAATCTCAAGCCATCTCCGCTGCGGTCTCCCATTCTTCTCCTGCCGCAGTGGAGCCTGCTCAGCGGAGGCGTCAGTCCCAGCGTCATGCTCAGTCTGACACTGTGCGAAGGATTACGGCTGCCTTTCTAGCTTCTGGCATTATATCCAGTACTGGTCAGTGGCGGGCAGATGTCTTTGGGACTAAGTCCTACTTTTCCCCTTCTGAGCATGCCCAGGGTAAGATCTCTCATTGGAGATCAAGGGTCACATGCTCAGGTACTGCAGCTATTCCCATTGGTACTCTAGGAAGGTCCTGAAGTTGCTCAAGTTCTGTGGCAGCTTCCCATTGGTCCTTTTTTGGAAGGTCCTGTAGTTGCTGCAGCTATAAAAGGTGTGCATGTCCGCACGGCCATGCGCTAGTATCTTTCTGAGTTATGTGCTTTGCGCCAGTGTGGTCATGTGAGATTGTATTCAGGGACCCGGCTGAAATAAGCCCCTAGAATACCAGCACCTCCGGTGAGGAGATTGTGTGTTTGAGTGTATTCAGGGACCCGGCTGAAATAAGCCCTTAGAATACCGGCACCTCCGGTGAGGAGATTGTGTGCAAGCATGACCACTGACTGCTCTCTGTTGGGCAGTTAGCCTGTGCTCCTGTGAAGTCTAACAGGGCACAGTGCTTTCCTTTCACGGCTACTCTGTGAAGTAACAGAGCTAGTCTATACCACCAAATAGTGCCACCATTTACTAGCAGCAGGTTCCCCTGCACGGTGGACCCCGGGCTGGGAACGCATCAATAATAATAATAAACATCTATATTTACTCAGTGCGTTCCGCTAGCCCTAACAGAATACTAGCACCAGGGTCTGGCTAGTAAATGGGGGATAAACAGCAATCCTTGCGGTACATCCAGCAGCTGGAGGATAGGTTGGCGGCTCTCAAGTGCTCAACCTCAGCTGTGGATGTTACCGCAGTTGCTGTTCAGGCTGCTAGCGTGGCTGCAGCTACCTTATCCACTGCCACCCCTGCTTCGACTCTCTCGCCTCCAGCTGCCAGAAAAAATTTCTGGAGATAGTAAATCTTGTAGGGGTTTTGTGAGCCAGTGCTCTATACATCTCGAGCTTCTGGAAGCACGTGTCCCCACAGAGTGGGCAAAGGTGGGATTTATTGTGTCTCTCCTGTCGGACAGGGCATTGGAGTGGGCTACGCCGCTGAGGGAGCGTGGCGATCATGTGGTGCAGAGTGCTCCACTGTTCTTGAGCACTCTGAAACAGGTCTTTTTAGGGCCTCGAGTCACCCATGATATGGCGCTCCAACTGTTGGCATTGACTCAGGGCTCGTCCTTGGTCAGCCATTTTGCCGTCCACTTCCGCACCCTAGCATCTGAGATGGAGTGGTCGGATAAAGCCCTTATCCCTATATTTTGGAGGGGGCTGGCTGACCACGTGAAGGATGCTCTGGCCACAAGGGAGGTTCCCGCCACACTGGAGGAGTTAATAGCTGTGTCTACCCGTATTGACCTCCGTTTTCACGAGCGGAGGTTAGAGCGGGCCCAGTGTAGGCAGAGGTTTCGGCTGGCTCCCACCTTCGCCAAGCCTTTGGAATCTCCGGTCCTGGTTCCTGAGTCACATGAGGCCAAGGAAGTGTCACGAGCATGATCTAAGTCCCGGACCGCTTAGGCACTCAAGGTCTGCCATGTTTGCCAGCAGTCAGCACATCTTGCCACCAGATGTTCACAGCGGTCGAGGAAACGTCAGCGTCTAGTGGTAGTAGGTGGAGGTACACTAGACATGGCGACGTTTGCCTCCAAATTGTCCTTTAAGGGGACAATTACAATAGGCTCATTCACTCACTCAGTAGAGCTCTGCGTGGATTCTGGTGCGGAGGGCAATTTTAGAGGTACCCGCAGATCTTTCCTCTCTGCCCAAGCAGTATTGGCCCTATGCTGAAGTGTTCTCCAAAAGGGCTGTGGAGACCCTTCCGCCTCACCGGCCCTATGACTGTTCTATTGACCTCTTGCCTGGTGCTGAGCCTCCCCGGGGTAGAGTCTATCCATTATCTCTCCTGGAGATGGAGGCAATGTCTCAGTACATCCAGGAAAATCTGGCAAGAGGATTAATTAGAAAGTCAGTGTCACCTGCAGGGGCTGGCTTCTTCTTCATGCAGAAGAAGAGTGGAAAACTATGTCCATGCATAGACTACAGGGGTCTTAAAGCCATCACCGTTAAGAATAAATATCCTCTGCCCCTGATATATGAGCTTTTTGATAGGCTTCGGGGAGCAAGGGTGTTTACTAATCTAGATCTGCGGGGTGCTTACAACTTGATTCGCATCCGAGAGGGGGACGAAAGGAAGACGGCTTTTAACACCAGGGATGGGCACTGTGAATATCTAGTGATGCCCTTTGGGCTCTGTAATGCCCCAGCCATTTTCCAAGACTTTGTAAACGATATCTTCCGGGATATGCTCTCCACCTCGGTCATTGTCTATCTGGATGATATTCTCATCTACTCTCCAGATATTGACTCCCACCGGAGAGATGTTTGCAGAGTCTTCGACCTCTTACGAACTAACTCCCTTTACGTCAAGTTGGAGAAATGTGTGTTTGAGCAGGAGTCTTTACCTTTCCTGGGCTATATCATCTCCGCCCAAGGATTGGCTATGGATCCTGCCAAACTACAGGCTGTGATGGACTGGCAAGAACCCCATTCTCTTAAAGTGGTGCAGCGCTTTATGGGGTTCATTAACTATTATCGCCAGTTCATCCCTCATTTCTCAACTTTGGTAGCTCCCTTGGTAGCCCTCACCAAGAATGGAGCAAATCCCAAATTGTGGTCTGTGGAGGTCTCCAAGGCTTTCACTTCTATTAAATCTCATTTTGCTAGCGCTCCCATTCTACATCGCCCCGATGTAGATAAGCTGTTTATAATGGAGGTGGATGCCTCTTCCATTGGTGCTGGAGCAGTCCTCTTCCAAATGGATGCTCAAGGTCGGAAGCATCCTTGCTTCTTCTTTTCCAAAACCTTCACACCAGCAGAGAGGAATTATTCCGTCGGGGACAGGGAGTTGCTAGCACTGAAGTTGGCCTTCTCAGAGTGGAAACATCTCTTGGAGGGTGCTCATTTTCCCTTCCAAGTATTCACAGACCACAAGAATTTGGTTTATTTACAGACCGCCCAGCGGCTAAATTCTTGCCAGGCCAGATGGTCCTTGTTCTTCTCTCGGTTCCATTTCACCCTCCATTTTCTTTCCGGGGAGAAGAACATTCGTGCCGACGCTCTCTCTCACTCCGTTGTATCATCTGAGGAGGAGGAAGAGGAGCCTCGGCTTATTGTCCCTTCCGAGAGCCTGATAACTGTGGCCCCAGTTTCGCTAGAGTCTGTGCCTCTGGGCAAGACTTTTGTACCATCCAGTTTGCGTCCGGAGGTTCTCTCTTGGGCTCACTTGTGTAGGGTGGGTGGACATTTTGGGACCAAAAGGACATCTGAGCTACTGGCAAGGACATATTGGTGGCCGCATATGGCCCATGATGACACAGACTATGTTCGGGCATGTGTCTCCTGTACCAGGATTAAGTCTCCTCGTCAACGGCAAGCTGGGTTGCTTCATCCCTTGCCGGTGGCAGACAGACCCTGGGAGATGGTCGGGATGGATTTTGTGGTGGGCTTACCCAAGTCCCATAGCTGCACCATTATTTGGGTTATCACCGACCATTTTTCCAAAATGGTGCACTCGGTGCCTGTCACAGGGAAACTAGGTAGGCTAAGGCTGGTTACTCGGGCCCCTGCGATATCCCTCAGACTAGGGAAAACCCTGTCTGTCCCTACCCCAGAATTTACACTAATGGTGGGCTTGTCTGGGCCACCAGGCCTGGCCCTGACTCCTCTTTCAGCCCTATACTGAAACCACCACCCGCCACCCAGTGAATAGACCACACACCAACCCCCACAGAAAGCACAGACAGAGAAAACTAAAAAACGCACCACGCCGCAGACGCACAGGAAAACACAATAATGTGCCCAGGGCAAAACAAATACAAATATAGGAAGGAGAAATATAACAAAAGATAATACACCACCAGATACGATATTCCTTCTCCAAGACCACCACTCCAGACCGGAATCACTAGGCACGAGGCACAAGCTATAATCAGTGACGCCCAAAGTCCAGCAATACTATTTAAAGGCCGTGGGCGTGACCCAGCCTCCAACCCGAGTACCAGCTAGATTAACCCTGGGCAACCTGGATAAAAATCTAGCCGGCGCCACAGAGCGTATAGTGGACGAATGTGAAATTACCGCTGTCTGTCGAACGCCCTAGTGTGAATAGCATCCGACATGACAGTGCCTCTTCCACGGCTACCTTCTGCACGGGCTGTGGCAGCGTTGTTTATCAAACACATATTTCACCTACATGGTATGCCGGACAAAATTGTCAGTGACCGGGGTCCCCAGTTTGCGTCTCGATTCTGGAGAGAGCTTTGTCGTCTACTCAGCATTGAGTTGAATCTCTCCTCAGCTTATCATCCCAAGACGAATGGGTTGATAGAGAGGGCCAACCAGATCTTGGTCACATATCTGCGACATTTTGTCTCAGCCAGGCAGGATGACTGGGCATCCTTGCTACCGTGGGCAGAGTTTGTGCTGAATAATGCCATAGCCGACTCCACCAGACAGACCCCATTCCTCCTAAACTATTGTCAGCATCCGCAGGTACCTGTGCGTATGCTCGTGTCTTCTGCCAACTCCAGGGTGGCAGACTGGGCTGTGGAGGCGCAGGACATTTGGGACCACACTCAGGATGCCATTAAATGAGGTCCTCCACCGATGCACATCGGCGCCCCGCTCCGACCTTTGCTCCTGGCGACTTAGTGTGGCTCTCTGCCCATAACATCAGGCTGCGAGTTGAGTCCACTAAGTTTGCTCCTCGCTACTTGGGCCCCTTCAAGGTCCTCGAACAGGATAACCCAGTCGTCTACCGTCTGGCCCTTCCGCCACGTCTGGGTATCACCGACACCTTTCATGTGTCCCTCTTGAAGCCCGTATACATGTACCGGTTTTCCGAGTCATCTGCCGGGACATCGGGTTCATCTACGGATGATTAGGAGGTGAATGCTATTTTGGGGTGCAAGGTGGTACGTGGCAAAAAAATTTTTTGGGTGGACTGGAAGGGTTATGGTCCTGAGAGCCTGCTGAGAATATTCGGGCTCCGCAGCTCATTGCTGCCTTCGAGCGTGGTGAGGTCAAGGGGGGCGGCCTTGGAAGGGGGTAATGTTGGGGGTCAAGTTCCTGCCTCTGCACAGGGGGAATCTCAAGCCATCTCTGCTGCGGTCTCCCATTCTTCTCTTGCCGAAGTGGAGCCTGCTCAGCGGAGGCGTCGGTCCCGGCATCATGCTCAGTCTGACACTGTGTGAAGGGTCACGGCTGCCTTTCCAGCTTCTGCCATTATAACCAGTACTGGTCAGCGGCGAGCAGACATCTTTGGGACCAAGTCCTACTTTTCCCCTTCTGAGCATGCCCAGGGTAAGATCTCTCATTGGAGATCAAGGGTCACATGCTCAGGTACTGCAGCTATTCCCTTTGGTACTCTAGGAAGGTCCTGAAGTTGCTCAAGTTCTGTGGCAGCTTCCCATTGGTCCTTTTTTGGAAGGTCCTGTAGTTGCTGCAGCTATAAAAGGTGCGCAAGTCCGCACGGCCATGCGCTAGTATCTTTCTGAGTTATGTGCTTTGCGCCAGTGTGGTCATGTGAGATTGTACTCAGGGACCCGGCTGAAATAAGCCCCTAGAATACCGGCACCTCCGGTGAGGAGATTGTGTGTTTGAGTGTATTCAGGGACCCGACTGAAATAAGCCCTTAGAATACCGGCACCTCCGGTGAGGAGATTGTGTGCATGCATGACCACTGACTGCTCTCTGTTGGGCAGTTAGCCTGTGCTCCTGTGAAGTCTAACAGGGTGCCGTGCTTTCCTTTCATGGCTACTCTGTGAAGTAACAGAGCTAGTCTATACCACCAAATAGTGCCACCATTTACTAGCAGCAGGTTCCCCTGCACGGTGGACCCCGGGCTGCGAACGCATCAATAATAATAAACATCTATATTTACTCGGTGTGTTCTGCTAGCCCTAACAGGGAGGCTCCGGACCAGACCTGAGACACCCATCGGACCCGGACCGCAGCGGGACCGCCCCTGGGTGAGTATAATCTAACGTCTTTTTCTCCTCTTTTAGGTAACATCAGGAGCATATCTACAGCATTACAGAGTGCTGTAGATAAGCCCCTGATGACGGTGAGCTTACCTCACCATCGATTTTGGGGGTGACAGGTTCCCTTTAAGTCCATGCCTCAGAGACTGCAAGCTGTTATTAAAGCCAAAGGTGGTGCAACAAAATACTAGTGATGTTTCGGAGTGTTTTTTTGTTTGTTTGTTTTTCACGATTCCATAATTTTTTCCTCAGAATTGAGTGATTCCATAATTTTTTCCCTATGCTTGGTTAAAAAAGTAACCATTTCTGACTACCACATTTTTTGTTCTTGATTTCTTTTAGTGTTTCTTAAAGCCAGAAATTTGCCATTTGAAATGACTTTAGTTTCGTGCCATGTCTGTGATCTGCTTTTTTTCTACAAAATTGAACAACTGAATGAACATCCTCCAAGGCCGGTGATTCCATAATTTTTGCCAGGGGTTGTACATAAAATTGTTCTTTCTCCCTGTTAAATAACTACCGTATATACTCGAGTATAAGCCGAGATTTTCAGCCCACTTTTTTGGGCTGAAATTGCCCCTCTCGGCTTATACTCGAGTCATACCCGGGGGTCGGCAGGGGGAGGGAACGGGGGCTGTCTAAAAATACTCACCTAGTCCAGGCGCGGTCCCTGCAGGTCCCTGTCTTTCCCGGCGCTGGCAGCAGCAGCTTCAGCTTCTTCCTGTACTGAGCGTTCACATGGTCCCGCTCATTACAGTAAATGAATATTCGGCTCCACCTCCCATAGGGGTGGAGCCGCATATTCATTACTGTAATCAGCGGTACCATGTGACCGCTGAGTACAGGATGAAGCGCTGCGGCGTCGGGGATGCAGGATCTACACAGCGGCAGGACCAGGTGAGTATACGGGGAGGGGAGCACAGCGCTGCGCGATAGTCACCTGCTCCTCGTTCCGGGCGCCGATCTGTCTCCAGCAGTGACGCTGAGGTCAGAGGGCGCGGTGACGTGGTCAGTGCGCGCCCTCTGCTGAACGTTAGTGCTGGAGACAGATCGGCGCCGGAACGAGGAGCAGGTGACTATTGAAAGTGCGGGGGCCTGAGCGACGGAGAGGTGAGTATGTGATTTTTTTTTTATCGCAGCAAATGGGGCAAGTGTCTGTATGGAGCATCTATGGGGCCATAACGTTCCTGCAGCACTATATGGGGCCATAACATTCCTGCAGCACTATATGGGGCCATAACGTTCCTGCAGCACTATATGGGGCCATAACGTTCCTGCAGCACTATATGGGGCCATAACATCCCTGCAGCACTATATGGGGCCATAACATTCCTGCAGCACTATATGGGGCCATAACGTTCCTGCAGCACTATATGGGGCCATAACATTCCTGCGGCACTATATGGGGCCATAACATTCCTGCAGCACTATATGGGGCCATAACATTCCTGCAGCACTATATTGGGCCATAACATTCCTGCAGCACTATATGGGGCCATAACATTCCTGCAGCACTATATGGGGCCATAACATTCCTGCGCCACTATATGGGGCCATAACATTCCTGCGGCTCTATATGGGGCCATAACGTTTGTGCAGCACTATATGGGGCCATAATGTTTCTGCAGCACTATATGGGGCCATAACATTTGTGCAGCACTATATGGGGCAAGTGTCTGTATGGGGCCATAATTAACGTTTGTAGGGCACTACGGCATATGGGGCAAGTGTCTGTATGGAGCATCTTATAGGGCCATAACGTTTGTGCAGCACTATAAGGGGCAAATATCTTTATAGAGCATCTTATGGGGCCATAATCAGCATTTGTGCAGCATTATATTGGGCAAATGTGTCTATGGAGCATCTTATGGGGCCTTTATTAACCTTTATGCAGGATTATATGGGGCATATTTTAATATGGAACATCTTATGGGGCCATAATGAACAGTATGGAGAATTATATGGGGCTCCTGATTCAATATGGATATTCAAAGACACTTAACCTACTGATGTCTCAATTAATTTTACATTTATTGGTATCTATTATTACTTTTGACATTTACCGGTAGCTGCTGCATTTTCCACCCTAGGTTTATACTCGAGTCAATACGTTTTCCCAGTTTTTTGTGGCAAAATTAGGGGGGTCGGCTTATAGTCGGGTCGGCTTATACTCGAGTATTTACGGTAATTTGCTCCCCACGTGGCTGGCACTAGAGACAATAGGAGAAGTAGGTGGAGAAGAGCATCGTATCTGTGACTGCACATACAGTACTGGCTACATTTTATTTAGGGATACACCATTATGATCATTATTTTTCCTGAACTGTTTGGAAGAGCTCTGACCAACATTCTAGCCACAATACTTAAGTACTTATAAACTATATCCACTAGGGGGGTTTAGTGCTATACAGAAAACTTACTGTATGTTCATTTTCCTGTTCTGTGTTAAGAAGATTACTTCACACTATAACCCTTGGCGTGTCTGATATCTGGAATCATTATTCTTTGTGACTAACAAGCAGGGTTTCCAATGTGACTTTTTATTTTTTCTGGACAGCTTATCAAATAAATCACGATAATAATACATTTTTTAATGAAGCATTGTTAAACCATAATAAATCATTATGAGAAGTGATCCATATCAGCTGCATTCACTGTAAACTGTAAGATCAGAATTACTGTCAAAGTAATCTGTATACATTTCTTTAGCCTTCAAAAATTCATAGACGCCTTAAAAAAATTTTACCGACAAGGCAAAAAACTGTTCTATTTTTACAGACTGTCCTAGAATTTCTGGACAGTTGGCAATACCCTGCTAACAAGTAGTATTTTATGGCAATAATGTGGGAAAGTGTTGCTGCACTGGTAATATGGACAGAGAAAATAGAACATATCTGATTTTAACATGTAAGTTAAAGTAGAACTCACAAGAGAGTTTTTATCCTCCTAATATATCACAATCATCCTATTATATAGCACTGTGTACTTACAATTGCTCATTTTTCTCTTCTACCCAGCTAATTCTTCTCTTTTCTCTGCTCTATGTAGAAACAGGAAGTCTCTTGTCAATGTATCATTCCCCTCATCAACTCCTGACCCTGCTGCCCCTTCTTCACCCTGCCAGGAACTTTTGCAGTGACTTATGACTCATACAGGCAAAATTGACCTCCTGTTTCTACATAGAAGGATTCAGCTAGTCAGTTTTTAATCATGTGATGTCATAGACCTAATGGAAAATTGAAGAATTAGCTGGGTAGAAGGGCAAATGAGTAATTGTAAGTACACAGTGCTATATAATATGGTGATTGCAATATATTGGGAGGACAACAATTTTGATGGGAGGAGTGCTTCTTTAATATGAGATGAGGCAAAGCAGAATGCGAATCAGGCCAGTTGATTAATAGAGAAAATATATTCTTGGACTACATTCATAGGGTCAGATGTTATTAAAGCGTGAGATAAACATGCAGTATAAGTAGAAATTGTTGTGTTGTTCCCCTGAATATTATTTTGCTTCATACTGTACAACATTTATTCAATGAGAGTATTTCTGAGACAGATATACATGCTCCAACATTAAAAGGTTTGAATTGTGTTCTCCTGTAATGACATTTCAATCTTCGACAGTCTCTTAATATCAATGGTTTTCATCTTTCATTTCGGCACATAGACGCATCGAGGCTTACTGTATGTTTAAATAGCTTCTGCAAGGAAATTGCATTGTGCCTACAGTATGGATCCAATTATAGAAGCCCAAAGCTGAGGGGGGACTGTATGCAGTTGTATACATTCCCGTCAATGTATTTTTTCTCATTCCCAGTCACGTCTCCATGTACAGCAGAGCAGAAGTGGATGTCAAAGATAAGAGAAAATCTTTGTTCAGTAGTTGTTTGATTTACAGAATTTTTGAAGATAGGATGGAAAAGATTATATTTATGCTCTTCTAATAAGGAGAGCACAACTGTTGATTTGCCAGGGTACAGGTGGTTCATTATCATGAGCATTGCCCGCCACTCTGGGGTGATCCACTGTATTCAGATGTGCCAGAGGTCTTTTCACTTAAAGAGAAAAAGAGAAATGTCAGCTGCAATTTTATGTTTGTAATGCTGCCCATGAAAAACAGATACCGCTATTTATACTGGCGGCAACTCCACGTTATTTCATTAATCACATTCCATGGCTTCTCTTTTTCTTTCCAGCTCTAATTATCATCCAGTGGCACAGATGTTTCCTCATTTCCATGTTCAATATACGGCCATTTGTCACTTTTCTCACTAGTTTTTCCAGTGCCTATAGCATTAGTCTCTGCCTTTCAGCAGACAAGCCCTCAGAATGAACACATCTCCTCCACATTGTGATGGTTATAATTCATTTGAGAGCATCAGATAACATTATCATGGCTTTTGTTCCAAACAATGCTCACATCTGTGAAAGGGAACGTTGTGGTGCCGAAGATAATGCACTCCACGATACAAATGATTTTCTATTAACCATTTCAATTCCTATGCGCCTTGTCTATGAATTAGCTTATGTAAACCAAAACCATAACCTAGAGAAGGGTAATGAATCCCACATAGCATTATCATAAAGCATGGTCAACAATGATAATGTGCAGGACAGGAAAAAAAATAATCAAAATAATAAATTATTTTTATTGCAAAAAAAAATGTAAAAGATAAATCAGGTTAACGATCAGGTTAATTTTTTTATTGTAATTAAAGCAACCTGATTTATCCAATGAGAAATCATAATGTAAATAGCAATTGGATAAGTAAAACTTAACCTTTATTAGGTCTGATAAAACTGACTAACAATAACATATAAATGAAAAAAGAGGAGGGAAAAAACCCCGTGCAATGAAGTGCCCTAACACCAACGCAGAATGGGAAGGACAAAAACAATAACATAAACAATTATTAAAGTGACAGTACTAAACAGTCACTAAGTGTGTGACCTTGCAATCAAGTGAGCCTGAATAGAACTCAACTTGTTAGAAGGCTAAGCAAAAAATTAGGCCAACTTGCCATCCATAGTTGTACACGGGATATAATACTATGGTATACCTGGCCCTATTTTATTTCATGAGCACAATCAATAGGTATATGATATTGCAGGTATGTTTAGACAATTCCCTACTAGGCACATGTATTATTATGTGCTGTTTTACCTTAAAAAGGTCGGACTGAGGGATTTTGTCAATTGGCACCCATGTTCAAAATATTTACCTCAAGGCCCATGTACGGTAGTTTAGTTATTACAAATTGCCTCCTAATTCAATGCCAATATTTTTTTTTTAGTCACTGTCAAACAATTTTAGCAGCATATCAAAAGATGCTCATAAATGAAAGCTGAAACCGCCAATATAAATCCATCAGAAAAATGGGACCATGCTACCTCATGAATAATTGTGAGCATCCCCTATGGTTATTTATTGTGCGATCACTATGCCCGTTATACAATGGCTCATTTCTCAAAGCGCAGAAAAATATAGCACAACATGATGTTAATAAGTCCACTGATGTGGACAGATCTCACCACAAGTTGGAGAGACTCTGCTTAGTATCAGATCTCTCAGACAGGGTAAGATGGAATCAAAGCCTCTGCTCAGGATGGCGTCTCCAGACGCGTTTCATCCTCACGGAATCATCAGGGGAGTATATACCTGCATCTGTCGCTTTACAGGTCTTCCCCTTTCTGTGGTATTTGAAGATTAAGCCGCGCTGCGTATCAGGGGAGGCTCCGTCCCCGGCGTGTGACGCGCCTGCTGGCTGTGAAACGTACTTCCGGTATTCAAGGTGTGTACGCCCGGCTTCATGAAACGCAACTCACTGCTACAATGGAACGCAAGCGTTTCCATGGGCGGAACAAGTGCGCCTCGCCGGATCTATAGCCTCATATACCCCATACCTAAATTGCGCACCACACTATGGTGAGTGTCAAACCGTGTGGATAGGTCCCAGTTAGTGCCACTCATACTTTGATAGATGTCTGGAAATCCATAGAAAACATTCATTCTTGAGCAAGGCAACTAAAAATATAAGACAGACACAATTTTTTGCAGCGCTGTCTTATACACCATTTTAGCATGATTCAGCGTTTTCTCAGCACATTATTATAACACCAATATGGGAAGCCAGAGATGTAGTATACCTAATTGTTACCAAACACATCAAATAATGGGACGGAGAGTGGACAAATTAAAAAAGAATACCAGAATACCATCACTTCTTCCAGCCAGGGCTCATCTCTGCAGGAAATAGCACAGTTATCTTGAGCTGCGCTTGCAGAACACATTACTTAATTTTTCACAACTTCTACATTACACCACATGAAGAAAAAGAGGCGACATAGTGTCATTCTACACAGTAACAGGACCGCCTCCCCCCATTTAAAACAGTGTCCTCAAAAAATGAAATAAATATGTCACTGCTGTAATAATATCCCTTAATTAGCCCCTATGGTAATAATATTCCCCATCCTGGCCCAGTGTATCTCATTTCTGGCTTCAGCCATATGTTCTCCCATCCTGCCCTCATGAGTATCCATTCTACCCCATATGATCTCCCCATCTTGCCCCATCTGTACCCATCGTATCCATCCTGCCCCATGTTTCGTATCCATCCTGCCCCTGCTTTCATTCTGCCCCGTGTCTCCAATCATGCCCCGTATCTCCATTCTTGCCCCACCTGTCTCCAGTCCTGACCCCCAGTGCTCCAGCATTCTGCTCCCAGTGTGTCCAGTATTCTGCCCCCAGTGTGTCCAGCATTCTTCCCCCAGTGTGTCCAGCATTCTTCCCCCAGTGTGTCCAGCATTTCTGCCCCAGTGTCTCCAGCATTCAGCCTTGGGCCCCCTGGATCGCCACTCTCAATAAAAAAAAGTTCTTCTTACCTGACCGTGCTCCTGCTCCCTCCACTCAGCTGAAGCGCGCACTTGTCGACAACTAACACTGACATCAGACGCCGGCAACGTGCGCGCTGCGGCTGAAGTCAGCTGCCAGCGCTGTTAGCTATTGACGTGCGGGCACGGGCCCACACCCGCACATCAATAGCGTTGCCGCAGCACCTCTAAGGGCTCGGTTTAGCTTGCCGGCAGGGGCCCGGTGAGCAGATGAGATGGGGCCCGATGCGGGCCCCCTCTGCCCACCGGGCCCTATACGCCAGTCAGGGCAGTAATGCCCTGATGGCGGCCCTGCCTACAAATCCCTAAGATGTGCACAGAAATGTCAGAAATTATAACGATCTGTTATAAGGGTGAGGAAAAAAGTAAAGCACCAGGGATGTATGTACTGGGGTTATCTTACATACTGGGGGGGTTTATAAGTGTGTATAATGAAGGCTAGTTCTCAGATTAGCACTGGAGACCTGCCTAACATGGGGGTTGGCACCCTAGAATCCTGCGCAACAGGCGCCCCCACTCCACGGCGGCTGTCTCTACCTAAAGTTTCTATTACTTGAAGAATGGGTGTTGTATCAGACTGAATACTACAAGGAACAACTATAGGCTAAAGCTCATTCATCCCCAAAGTTTGGACAGTTCTAAGATTAAATATCCATCTACTCTCCTTTTGAAGTATCTGTTTATCCCAATCCCCTCCTCTTATTGGTGGCAATATGTTATCAATTCCCACAAACATGCTCTTTTTGGGATTACCTTGGTGAAAGTCGTTCATATGGGTTGCCACTGGGGTTTCTCTTTGTAATAATTATAGGGGATAATTCAGGAGACTCTTTGCATGGAACAAGACAACAGGACACAGTTTTATAAGTGGTAAAGTTTATATTATCACACGGTGATTCAAACAGGTGCAGAGAGAAACTCAAGTCCACAACACTTGGTGCAAATAATAAACGCAGCTTAGCAGTCAATAGGAAACTTCAGAGGTAGATGCAAACAAACAGAAAGTCTATGAAGCACGGTTATTCTTGAGGAAACTTGACACGAATAGATGCTTGACTTAGTCCAGACACAGATAGATATGCTATTAGGCAGTTCAAATCATATCTTAGCTCAACCAGGGAGGCCTGGTTAATAGTCTCAGGTTTTGCAGAGCAGAAACAGCTTACATGTCCAGCAAATGCAGATGGAAGTAACATGAGCAGCAGATGAAGAAGGATTACTGAACACTGGTGCATGCAGCAGGAACTCAGAGCAGAGTGGCAGGATCTCCAACACAGGTTCACAGGAGCAGGTGCAGGTGCAAGGCCCGGGAGTAATCATGAGCTGGATGCAAAGCAGAATAATCTAGCACAGACTGAAGGTTGGGGTGGAGTTTTATAGCAGGAAGACAAGTGCACATGAGACCAAAGACGCCATGTAGGAAAAGGGCAGTAATGCACAAAATGTAAAAAATGTTCAGAATCCTGACATTACTCCCTCCTTAGAAGCGACCTCAGGACGATCCTGGACCTGGTTTCTCAGGGAATCTCTGATGAAAACGAGAAATCTTCTGTTGGGCATTGATGTTTTCCACAGGTTCCCAAGAGTCTTCCTCAGGTGTATATCCCTGCCATCTTATCAGATATAGGAGCCGATTCCTGCGAATCCTGGAATCAATAATTTCCTCCAAAACGAATTGTTCTTGCCCATCAATCACCACAGGCTGCGGAGGTGGCACAACACGTCCCTGGAAGGTATTATGAGATACAGGCTTTAGTAAAGATACATGAAAAACTGGGTGTACCTTCATTGTCCTAGGTAGCTTCAGCCGGCAGGCCACAGAGCTCACAATACCGTTGATCTTGAAAGGGCCAATGAATTTCTGTCCAAGTTTTTGTGAAGGAACATTCAACTTCAGATTCTTAGTTGCTAACCACACAGAATCTCCTACCTTGAACATGGGTGCAGGTTTACGGAATCTAACAGCCGATCTCTTATAACGTTCTTGAGCCATGGTCAGGGATTCCTTCAGAACCTCCAGATTTTGTCTCATCGCAGTGAGCCTTTCCTCCACTGCTGGAGAATTAATTGGAGACCTAGGTAAAATACACGGATGATAACCCAGATTGGCAAAGAAAGGTGTAAATTTAGTGGAGGCGCTCTGAGAATTATTATATGAAAATTCGGCTAACGGCAACAACTCCAACCAATCATCCTGGAGATGGCTGACATAGCATCTTAGATATTGTTCCAGCGTCTGGTTGGTACGCTCAGTCTGACCATTTGTCTGGGGATGGTAAGCAGAAGAGAGACATTAATATTGAGTGCAGAGCAAAACCCCTTCCAGAATCTTGAAGTGAACTATACTCCACGGTCAGAGATGATCTCATCCGGCACCCCATGCAACCGAAAGACATTCTGTATAACCAAGTTCACTGTATCTTTAGCAGAGGGGAGGCCGGTGCACGGAACAAAATGAGCAGCTTTAGTCAGGCGATCAACTACCACCATGATTGTATTCATGCCCCCCGATGTAGGCAGCTCCACAATAAAGTCCATTGATATAGACCCCCAAGGGCGGGATGGAACAGGTAATGGTTGTAGAAGACCCGTAGGTGCCACATGAGGAGTCTTGTAACGGGCACATACCTCGCTAGAGAGAACATAGTCCTTGGTATCCTTCAGGCAAGTTGGCCACCAGAAGAATCGGCTCAGGAACTCTTGTGTCTTCTGTACCCCCCCTGTGACCAGCCAACTTGGAGTCATGTATCAACTTGAGGATCTGCAGATGGACGACCTCTGGGACGTAGATACGTCGATCTCTGAACCACATGCCACCCTTAAAGACAAGATTAATATCCACAGGTGGGTTGGCCAGAAATACATCACCTTCATAGGCCTTCCTGCACTCCTTCCACAAGTCCTGATCGTGGATAACTCCGATGAAATTGGCATCAGATAGAATGGTCTTGGATGGGGCTCCAGGTACGGAATCCGCAGCATGGATTCGGGATAAAGCATCAGCCTTCCCATTACGAGAACCTGGACGGTACGAGATAACAAAGTTAAATTGATTTAGGAATAAGTTCCAACGAGCCTGACGAGGAGAAAGACATCTAGCGGATCTAAGGAACTCTAGATTGCGATGGTCACTTAGCACTGTGATCTGTTGTGCAGCTCCTTGCAGATGATGCCTCCATTCTTTGAAAGCCACAATAATAGCCAGCAATTCCTTGTCTCCCACGTCGTAATTCTTCTCTGCTGAGGTTAGTCTACGGGAAAAGAAAGCACAAGGATGTAGCAGACCCTTCTCTCCAGTTCTTTGGGAGAGAATAGCCCCCAAAGCATTATCAAAAGCGTCCACCTCCACAATGAAAGGATGTGTTGGATCTGGGTGTATCAACAGCGGTGCTGATGTGAAACAGATCTTCAGCCGATCAAAAGCTTCTTGAGCCTGTGATGACCACTTAAAGGGCTTTCCCTTCTTTGTCAAGGAAGTAATGGGACGGACAATATCAGAAAAATTTCGAATGAAGCGTCTGTAGAAATTTGCAAAACCAATAAAACGTTGGACCTCCTTACCGTTCTTGGGTACCGGCCAGTCAAGGATAGCCTGAATCTTACCAGATTCCATGTTCAGCCCCTGGGGAGAGATGATATAACCCAAGAACTGTATCTCAGAACGATGGAACTCCCATTTCTCCGGCTTGATATACAGTTGGTTCTCTTTCAGACGTCTTAAAACAGTTTTGACATGTTCTTCATGTTCCTGTAGAGAGTCAGAAAAGATTAGTATATAGTCCAAATAGATCACCACAAACTGGTCCAACAAATCTTTGAAGATGTCATTAACAAGGTGTTGAAATGCTGCAGGGGCGTAACAAAGCCCGAAGGGCGTAACAAAGCCCGAAGGGCATCACAAGATATTCAAAGTGTCCATACCGGTATCTGAATGCTGTCTTCCACTCATCCCCTGGACGAATACACACCAAATTATAAGCCCCACGAAGATCCAGCTTAGAGAACACCTTAGCATGGCGGACTCTTTCCAGTAATTCGGGAATCAGATGCAAAGGGTAACGGTTACGTACGGTTACCTTACTGAGTTCCCGATAGTCAACACAGGGTCACAGGGTCCCATCCTTCTTCTTTACAAAAAAAATGGGTGCCCCTGCTGGTGAGGAAGAAGGACGTATGAAGCCTTTGGCCAGATTTTCATCAATATACTCCTTTAAGGCTTGAAGGTCAGGTGCCGCCAAAGGGTGTACGTGACCAAAAGGAATATCTGCCCCAGGAAGCAACTCAATGGAACAGTCATAATGCCTGTGTGGAGGAAGTTGATCAGCATTCTTCTTGTCACAGAGGTCAGAGAACTCTTTATATGCTGGAGGTAACCCTTTGATTTATGTTTGACCTTGAACTAAACCATCTGTAGCCTATATATTTATTCATCTATATATTATACTATATATATTTATATAACACCAAACATATTGTGCGATGCTTTACAGGCTGCCAGAAAGAAGAAGGGCGCGTCCGAGGGTGAGTATATACCTAATAGGAATATACTCACCCTCGGACGCGCCCTGCTTCTTTCCGGCAGCCTACCTTCCTAAGAATGAGCGCGTGAAGGACCTTAGATGACGTCGCGGCTTGTGATTGGTCGCGTGACCACCCATGTGACCGCTCACGCGACCAATCACAAGCCGCGACGTCACCGCAGGTCATTCACGCGCTCATTCTTAGGAAGGAAGGCTGCCGGTTAGTACCAGGGCGCGTCCGAGGGTGAGTATATCAATATTTTTTATTTTGATTCTTTATTTTACACATTAATATGGATCCCAGGGCCTGAAGGAGAGTTTCCTCTCCTTCAGACCCTGGGAACCATAGTATCCCATTGCACTGCATTGGGTTTCGTGTTTCGGCCGACCCCGACCCCGACTTTTTTATAGGATCGGCCGATTTCGTGAAACCCGACCCGATCCTATAAAAATAAAAGTCGCTCAACCCTAATCATGATATCTTCCAGGGCACAATCAATCACAGCAGTTGGCAACGCTTTCCCTTGCCTCCTCTCTCTACCGCTAAGCTTGTCTCAGGGACAGACCATATCTTCCAGTCCCCCAGTGTCCTCAATGCCCAGAGTTTCTGCTTCTCGTGCAGGTATTCTCTGCCATTTCACCCTGGTCCTAAGAATAGCATCCCACGCAAAAATCTGCCACGTCTTGGATTACTTGCTCCCATTCTGCTTAGCCTTCTTCCTCAGTGCTACAGCCCCAGTCACTCTGAATGGGCTAGCTCTGCTGCTGCTGTACTCTCTTCTGTGCTCTGGCCCCCTGGGTTCTAGATGCTGGGCCCACTCTTCTAGAACGTTACGTAGCATGGTGTTGCCCCTGGGCTAGCCAGCCCTAGTGAGCTACACGGGCAACCCGGCACCAACTGACTCAAACTGGGAAGACCTCTCTACCTTATCCGTGCTCCTCCTACGTTAACTATTTCCTATCCTAACTGCCTCTAAGCTATAAGACTAATCCTGCAATGCCCCCATCTAGTGGTAGTCGTATATTTGCCATATGCAGTATAAGGGGTATGTGTAAAAGTAGTATTGCAGGTTATTTAATTGCTGTTAAAGCACAGTTACTAAGTAATTCTGGTGCTTTGATTAAGATTTGACAGGAGTTGCGTGCTGCTTTCTGCCCACACAATAGCTTTCTAACTTTGGATGGATGCTTATCTATTTGATATAAAAATTATATATTGTACTTAACATAGCTTGCATGGCAAAACCAAACAATTATATATACATCAACAAAATAATATTTAAAACATAGCAGAAAAAGTATATACAAAACAAGCGTTAACTTTTCTTCATCCATATACAGTGGGGAAAATAAGTATTTGATACTTTGCCGATTTAGCAAATTTTCCCACATAAATTAATTGGAGAGGTCTATAATTTTTATCGAAGGTACACTTCAACTGTGATTGACAGAAGCCCTTTTACTCTGCACTTATTACCTGTAGTAATTGCACCTGTTTGAACTTGTTACCTGTATAAAAGACACCTGTTCATACACTCAATCACACTTCATCTTCTCCAACATAGCCAAGACCAAAGAGCTGTCTAAGGACACCAGGGGAAAAATTGTAGACCTGCACAAGGCTGGGATGGGCTACAGGAGAAGGGCAAGAAGCTTGGTGGAAGGCAACAACTGTTGGCACAATTATTAGAAAAAGGAAGAAACACAAGATGACTGTCAATCTTCTTGTATAAATCTTGGCACTGCAATAGTCAATGTCTTTGAACACATTCCTAGAACATGTTATTAGATATACTATAAGCTCTGTAGCAGTAGCCAGTAAGCTCCTGGTTTCAAAGAACTTTTGATTTTTCAGTGACAATGTTGTTGTGTACTGGGCTAAAATGAAATCAAGCTAAAGCGAGACACATGAGAAAATGTCCTGTACCTTCACTCATCTACCAAGCCTTTTTTTAAAGAAAAGTGTACAACCCTCTTTGTTCTGCTGATTGATGGAGGTCTCAGGGTTTCAACCCCAAAGATCGCTCATTGATGCCTATTGATTTGTGGCTTAAAAATAGAGATGGGTGGTTCAAGTAAAATTTGAATTCACCTGTTCACTTTGATTTTTTCTGTCAATTTAACTCTTTCTCAGCATATGACATCAAAGTATGTCATATTTTGCAGTGTGTTTATGCAAATGGATGTACCGGTACGTTATGGCAATCATGCGGGCACAGATGCTGTGCCCGTTCGATCGTCCGTTGAGAGCTCAGCTTAAGTAAGCTTTTAGAAGACAGGGAGAGGGAGGGGGCTCTCTCCAATGACATCATCACAGGAATTCAGTCACATGGCGACCTCCTGATCTATCAGCTACTGAGGCTTGATTAGACCATGCTCAGAACATCGTCTAAGAGCCTTCTGTTGGTGTAAAATTGACAGGTGTAATGCACTGCAATGCCCTGACACCTGCTGTCATATTGGCCAGCAGCTGCCTAATGTACTCACTGCTCTAGGGGCCCCCAGCCAGTGGCTATGGGGCCCCTGAGTCAAGAGGGACCGCCCTGTGCCAGTGGAGCAGCAGTGGGTGACAGGAAGCCACACCTGTCCCCGCTGCTAAAGAGAAATGAATATTCATGCTTCTCCACGCCCCCATAGGCATTGAGAGGAGTGAATACCATTTCACTTTAATAGCGGGCAGCGTTATCCACAGGCTGCAGCTAACACTGCTGGCATGTAAAGCCCCACCACCACCGCACCACTCTCTCACACTCACACACAAAGCACCGCACCACATACATACATGCTCGCAGAAACACAGCACCACTCACCTCTCGCAGCACAACCCAGTGTCCTGCTTCCTGTCCAGGACGCGGCTGTTTCAGACAGAAAGCTGCCGGCCTGCCGGGATGTGCTGCAAGAGGTGAGTGGTGCTGTGTGTCTGTCTGCATGCTTGTGCATGTGCATATGCGTGTGCATGTGCATATGTGGTGTGCTGCGGTGCTTTGTGTGTGAGTGTGAGAGAGTGGTGCGGTGCTGTGTGTGTGTGCATGTGATGCAGTGCTTTGTGTGTGTGTGTGTGTGTGTGTGAGTGAGAGAGAGTGGTGCGATGCTGTGTGTGTGTGTGTGTTTGTGTATTGGACAGGTATGGACTGAGACTGAAGTTCATTCCTTGCATTTGAAATCAGACAGGCCCATGCTGTCCTCATCCTCAAGCATCAGATGGGATATATTACTAATATTACCCTGCATGGAGGAAAGCAAGATTTACCAATACTTCTAATGATACCTCCATCACAATTCTTAACAGTATGGGTGTCTTGAGAACACGTATTCTGTTAACAATGAAGCAGACAACGTGGCCCACAACCAGACAGGATTGCCAGATGGCCTGTCCGGCCCTGGTATTGGAGATGTGTGTATTCTAGATTGGCAATGATGGGGTGGTGGAGAAGGATGATGGGAGTGGTGGGGAAGGAGGCAATGATGGAAGCGGTGAATGGGCAATGATGGGGTTGTGGGGAGGAAGGCAATTATGGTTGTGGTGGAAAGGACAATGATGGTGGTGGGGGGAGGCAATGATGGGGTGTTGAAATGGGCAATGATGGGGGTGATGGGGGAGTAAGCATTGATTGTGGTGTAAAGGACAATGGTGGTAGTGGTGGAAAGACAATGGTGGTGGTGGAATGGGCAATGATGTGGGTTGTGGGGGAGAAGGCAATGATGGAAGTGGTGGAATGGGCAATGATAGGGGTGGTGGGGGAGAAGGCAATTATGGGGTGGAGGGGGAGAACAATGATGGAGGTGTAGAGGGGCTGCATTATACCCTATGAGGGGGGCTGCATTATACTTTATGAGGGGGCTACATTATATTCTGTGGGAGGATTGCATTATTCTCTCCGGGGGCTACATTATATTCTGGGGTGCTAAATCATACTATATGAGGGGGGCAGCATTATACCTTATGAGGGGGCTACAGTATACTCTATGGGGGGCTGCATTATACTATATGAGGGGGCTGCATTATATCCTATGAGGGTGCTACATTATATTCTATGGTGGGGACTGCATTATACCTTATGAGGGGGTTGCATTATATTTTGTGGGGTGCTGCATTATATTCTATGAGGTGGGCTGCATTATATTCCATTAGAGGGGGCTGCATTATATTCTTTGAGGGGGCTACATTATTTTATGAGTTGGGCTGCATTATATTCTATGAGGGAGGACATTAAATTCTATGAGGGAGGCTACATTATATTGTCTGAGGGTGAGGGAAGCTATATTATATTTTAGGAGAGAGGCTACATTATATTCTATGAGGGGGGCTACATTGTATTCTATGAGGCGGCTACATTATATTCCACGAGGGGGGCTACCCCAATCCCTGCTACATAATTAAGACGTGTACTATCTTATATTATACCCTGATATTAGCATGTTTTACCACACAATTGGTGGTCTTGTGTTTATTTCTATGTAGCTATATAGTAGGCCCAAGGTGCTCCAGTTCAACACTGATTGCAATGCATTATACCAGAGATCAGCGTATTAAAAGTTAAAGTCCCATAGCGAGACTAAGTAAAAAAGTTTTTAAAAAAGTTTCAATAAATTGTAAAAATATATTTTTTTAAATCACAAAATAAAGAACGAGAAAATGAAATGGAAAAATATTACACCAATAAATATGTATATTTATGTAAAAACAAAAATAAACATAAAAAAGTACTCATAACTGTTATCAATGTGTCTGGAACAACCTGATCTATAAAACTGTCATACTAGTTAACCCATTTAGTGAACATGTAATAAAAGTTTTAAATTGCTGCAAAAAACTGTGCTTTTTCATCAAACCATTTAAAAAAAAGTGGAATAAAATGCAAATAAAAACAACTGAAAATAAAACTGGTATCACTGAAAACATCATCTTGTCAGGCAAAAAGCAAGACCTCAAATACCTCCATCAGCGGAAAATAAAAAAACTGTCTCGGAATATAGTGATGCAAAAATAATTATTTTTGCTATATAACTGTTCTTACTGTATAAAAGTGGCAAAGCATAAAAAATAATACCACACGTGAACTGCATTAAAAAAATTCCCGAATTGCTGTTTTTTGTTCATTCTGTCTCCCAAAAATCAGAATAGAAGGGGATCAAATGTGCTCAAAATGGTACCAATAAAAATGTCAACTCATCCTGCAAAAAACAAGCCCTCACATGACTCTGTCAGCATAAACATGGAAAGATTATAGCTCTCAAAATGTATGCTGAGGAGCGGCATAAAAAGCAAATAACACCAATTCTTGACTTGCTGTTGATTTGTTTATTCTGCTGTTATGACCCCAATGGCGAGGGTCTCAGAGGAACGTGGAAGTCTGCAGAATACAAAAATCCAGCTCATAGGGCAGTGGTAACTGGGTTGACCATATATCTACTCCTAACGCCAACACTAGAAGTAGCCGGGGATCATTCCTACGTTGATTCTAGATGACACGCGCCAGCCGGAGAATCTAACTACCCCTAGTAGAAGAAAATAAAGACCTCTCTTGCCTCCAGAGGAAGGGACCCCAAAGCAGGATACAAGCCCCCCACAAATAATAACGGTGAGGTAAGAGGAAATGACAAACACAGAAATGAACCAGGTTTAGCACAGAGAGGCCCGCTTACTAATAGCAGAATAAAGAAAGGTAACTTATATGGTCAACAAAAACCCTATCAAAATCCACACTGGAAATTCAAGAACCCCCGAACCGTCTAACGGTCCGGGGGGAGAACACCAGCCCCCTTGAGCTTCCAGCAAAGATCAGGATACAGATTTGGAACAAGCTGGACAAAAATACAAAACAAAACAAATAGCAAAAAGCAAAATAGCAGACTTAGCTGATATAACCGGAACCGGGATCAGTAGACAAGAGCACAGCAGATTAGCTCTGATAACTACGATGCCAGGCATAGAACTGAAGGTCCAGGGAGCTTATATAGCAACACCCCTAACTAACGACCCAGGTGCGGATAAAAGGAATGACAGAAAAACCAGAGTCAAAAATCTAGTAACCACTAGAGGGAGCAAAAAGCAAATTCACAACAGTACCCCCCCCTTAGTGAGGGGTCACCGAACCCTCACCACGACCACCAGGGCGATCAGGATGAGCGGCATGAAAGGCACGAACTAAATCGGCCGCATGAACATCGGAGGCGACCACCCAGGAATTATCCTCCTGACCATAGCCCTTCCACTTGACCAGGTACTGAAGCCTCCGCCTGGAGAGGCGAGAATCCAAGATCTTCTCCACCACGTACTCCAACTCGCCCTCAACCAACACCGGAGCAGGAGGCTCAGCAGAAGGAACTACAGGCACAATGTACCGCCGCAACAAGGACCTATGAAATACATTGTGAATAGCAAACGACACAGGAAGATCCAGACGAAAAGATACAGGATTAAGGATTTCCAATATCTTGTAAGGACCAATGAAGCGAGGTTTAAATTTTGGAGAGGAGACCTTCATAGGAATAAAGCGAGAAGAAAGCCACACCAAATCCCCAACGCGTAGTCGGGGACCCACACCGCGGCGGCGGTTGGCAAAGCGCTGAGCCCTCTCCTGTGACAACTTCAAGTTGTCCACCACATGATTCCAGATCCGCTGCAACCTATCCACCACAGAATCCACCCCAGGACAGTCAGAAGGCTCCACATGACCCGAAGAAAAGCGAGGATGGAAACCAGAGTTGCAGAAAAAAGGCGAAACCAAGGTGGCGGAACTAGCCCGATTATTAAGGGCAAACTCAGCCAACGGCAAGAATGTCACCCAATCGTCCTGATCAGCAGAGACAAAGCACCTCAAATAAGCCTCCAAAGTCTGATTGGTTCGCTCCGTCTGTCCATTAGTCTGGGGATGGAAAGCAGATGAAAACGACAAATCAATGCCCATCCTACTACAAAAGGATCGCCAGAACCTAGAAACGAACTGGGATCCTCTGTCTGACACAATATTCTCAGGGATGCCGTGCAAACGAACCACGTTCTGGAAAAACACAGGAACCAGATCGGAAGAGGAAGGCAGCTTAGGCAAAGGAACCAAATGGACCATCTTGGAGAAGCGATCACATATCACCCAGATGACAGACATGCCCTGAGACACCGGAAGATCAGAAATGAAATCCATGGAGATATGTGTCCAAGGTCTCTTCGGGACAGGCAAGGGCAAGAGCAACCCGCTGGCACGAGAACAGCAAGGCTTAGCTCGAGCACAAGTACCACAGGACTGCACAAATGACCGCACATCCCTTGACAAGGAAGGCCACCAAAAGGACCTGGCCACCAGATCTCTGGTGCCAAAAATTCCCGGGTGACCTGCCAACACCGAGGAATGAACCTCGGAAATGACTCTGCTGGTCCACTTATCCGGGACAAACAGTCTGTCAGGTGGACAAGACTCAGGCCTATCAGCCTGAAATCTCTGCAACACACGTCGCAGATCCGGAGAAATAGCTGACAAGATAACTCCATCCTTAAGAATACCAACAGGATCAGCGACTCCAGGAGCATCAGGCACAAAGCTCCTAGAAAGAGCATCGGCCTTCACATTCTTTGAACCTGGTAAATACGAGACAACAAAATCAAAGCGGGAGAAAAACAATGACCAGCGGGCCTGTCTCGGATTAAGGCGTTTAGCAGACTCGAGATACATCAGATTTTTGTGATCAGTCAAGACCACCACACGATGCTTAGCACCCTCGAGCCAATGACGCCACTCCTCAAATGCCCATTTCATGGCCAACAACTCCCGATTGCCCACATCATAATTTCGCTCGGCAGGCGAAAATTTCCTAGAGAAAAAGGCACAAGGTTTCATAACAGAGCAACCAGGGCCTCTCTGCGACAAAACGGCCCCTGCTCCAATCTCTGAAGCATCCACCTCAACCTGAAAGGGAAGTGAGACATCGGGCTGGCACAAAACAGGCGCTGAAGTAAACCGGCGTTTTAACTCCTGGAAAGCCTCCACGGCAGCAGGAGCCCAGTTAGCTACATCGGAGCCCTTCTTGGTCATATCCGTCAAAGGTTTCACAATGCTAGAAAAATTTGCGATAAAACGACGGTAGAAGTTAGCGAAACCCAAGAACTTCTGAAGACTCTTAACTGACGAGGGCTGAGTCCAATCAAGAATAGCTCGGACCTTGACTGGGTCCATCTCCACAGAAGAAGGGGAAAAAATGAACCCCAAAAAGGGAACCTTCTGTACACCAAAGAGACACTTTGAGCCCTTGACAAACAAAGAATTTTCACGCAAAATTTTAAAGACCAACCTGACCTGCTCCACATGCGAGTCCCAATTATCAGAAAAAACCAAAATATCATCCAGATAAACTATCAAAAATTTATCCAGATACTTCCGGAAAATGTCATGCATAAAGGACTGAAAAACTGAAGGCGCATTGGAGAGCCCAAAAGGCATCACCAAGTACTCAAAATGACCTTCGGGCGTATTGAATGCGGTTTTCCATTCATCACCTTGCTTAATGCGCACAAGGTTGTACGCACCACGAAGGTCTATCTTGGTGAACCACTTGGCACCTTTAATCCGGGCAAACAAGTCAGACAACAGCGGCAAAGGATACTGAAATTTGACAGTGATCTTATTCAAAAGCCGATAATCAATACAAGGCCTCAAAGATCCGTCCTTTTTAGCCACAAAAAAGAATCCAGCCCCAAGAGGGGAAGAAGAAGGACGAATATGTCCTTTCTCCAGAGACTCCTTGATATACGAACGCATAGCGGTATGTTCAGGTACCGACAGATTAAACAGTCTTCCCTTAGGAAATTTACTGCCTGGGATCAAATCTATAGCACAGTCACAGTCCCTATGAGGAGGCAATGCACTGGACCTGGACTCGCTAAAGACATCCTGATAATCAGACAAATACTCCGGAACTTCCGAAGGCGTAGAAGAAGCAATAGACACAGGCAGGGAATCCCCATGAATACCACGACAGCCCCAACTTGACACTGACATAGCCTTCCAGTCCAGGACGGGATTATGGGTCTGTAACCATGGCAGCCCTAAAACAACCAAATCATGCATTTTATGTAAAACAAGAAAACGTATCACCTCGCGGTGTTCAGGAGTCATGCACATGGTAACCTGTGTCCAATACTGCGGTTTATTTGCTGCCAATGGTGTAGCATCAATACCCCTAAGAGGAATAGGATTTTCTAATGGTTCAAGAATAAAACCACAGTGCTTAGCAAATGAGAGATCCATGAGACTCAGGGCAGCACCTGAATCTACAAACGCCATGACAGGATAAGATGACAGTGAGCAAATCAAAGTTACAGACAGAATAAATTTAGGTTGCAAATTACCAACGGTGACAGGACTAACAACCTTAGCTATACGTTTAGAGCATGCTGAGATAACATGTGTAGAATCACCACAGTAGTAACACAAGCCATTCCGGCGTCTATGAATTTTCCGCTCATTTCTAGTCAGGATTCTATCACATTGCATTAAATCAGGTGTCTGTTCAGACAACACCATGAGGGAATTTGAGGTTTTTCTATCACATTGCACCGAATTAGGTGTCTGTTCAGACAACACCATGAGGGAATTTGCGGTTTTGCGCTCCCGCAACCGCCGGTCAATTTGAATAGCCAGTGCCATAGTATCATTCAGACCTGTGGGAATGGGAAAACCCACCATAACATTCTTAATGGCTTCAGAAAGGCCATTTCTAAAATTAGCGGCCAGTGCACACTCGTTCCAATGTGTCAGCACGGACCATTTCCGAAATTTTTGGCAATACACTTCAGCCTCGTCCTGCCCCTGAGACATAGCCAGCAAGGCCTTTTCTGCCTGAATCTCAAGATTGGGTTCCTCATAAAGTAAACCGAGCGCCAGAAAAAACGCATCAATATCAGCCAATGCCGGATCTCCAGGCGCCAGCGAAAAAGCCCAATCTTGAGGGTCGCCCCGTAAGAACGAAATAACAATTTTTACTTGCTGAGCGGAGTCTCCAGATGAACAGGGTCTCAGGGACAAAAACAATTTGCAATTATTCATGAAATTCCTAAACTTAAACCTGTCTCCGGAAAACAGTTCAGGAATCGGTATCTTAGGTTCTGACCTAGGATTTCTGATAACATAATCTTGTATGCCCTGCACACGAGTAGCCAGCTGGTCCACACTTGTAATCAAGGTCTGGACATTCATGTCTGCAGCAAGCTTAAGCCACTCTGAGGTAAAGGGGAAGAAGAAAAAAAAAATGAGAGAGGAGAAAAAAAAACTCAGAATCTTCTTTCTTGTAATCCCTCTTTTGCAATGCATTAAACATATAATACTGGCCTGGCAAACTGTTATGACCCCAATGGCGAGGGTCTCAGAGGAACGTGGAAGTCTGCAGAATACAAAAATCCAGCTCATAGGGCAGTGGTAACTGGGTTGACCATATATCTACTCCTAACGCCAACACTAGAAGTAGCCGGGGATCATTCCTACGTTGATTCTAGATGACACGCGCCAGCCGGAGAATCTAACTACCCCTAGTAGAAGAAAATAAAGACCTCTCTTGCCTCCAGAGGAAGGGACCCCAAAGCAGGATACAAGCCCCCCACAAATAATAACGGTGAGGTAAGAGGAAATGACAAACACAGAAATGAACCAGGTTTAGCACAGAGAGGCCCGCTTACTAATAGCAGAATAAAGAAAGGTAACTTATATGGTCAACAAAAACCCTATCAAAATCCACACTGGAAATTCAAGAACCCCCGAACCGTCTAACGGTCCGGGGGGAGAACACCAGCCCCCTTGAGCTTCCAGCAAAGATCAGGATACAGATTTGGAACAAGCTGGACAAAAATACAAAACAAAACAAATAGCAAAAAGCAAAATAGCAGACTTAGCTGATATAACCGGAACCGGGATCAGTAGACAAGAGCACAGCAGATTAGCTCTGATAACTACGATGCCAGGCATAGAACTGAAGGTCCAGGGAGCTTATATAGCAACACCCCTAACTAACGACCCAGGTGCGGATAAAAGGAATGACAGAAAAACCAGAGTCAAAAATCTAGTAACCACTAGAGGGAGCAAAAAGCAAATTCACAACATTCTGCCTCACAAAGAACACAGTAAGGCTTAGCTTACATTTATCTTGCGCTCTACGCTGAGTGCTTACACGTGATTCAGAAGGAACCTCCAGTGGAAGATACCCTATAATGAGGCAGATGGAGGCACTGTGGACTCTGGACTATGATTCAGCTTCTTTTTAGGCTTTCACAAAAACGCTGTTAGCAACAGTTTTGTGCACCTCCAAAAAACCAGACACTGCTGAACACAGGCCAAATGGATTGCAGGGTAACTCTGCTTGCTGCCATGTTATAGTAAATTATCAACAGGATATCTACCCCTATAAGGTACTTCTTTCACAGTATGGTCTCCTGATGAACCTACATCTTAACCCCTTCTTCACTTATGATGTATAGAAATGTCATAGGTCATGTCTATGTATTTGATGTGGAATCAGCTGCTGAGCCCGCATCTTTTTGGCACATGACAGTTGATTTGATCAGTTGTAATGCGCCAGTAACAGCTGCAGATGGAATTGTGATTTGACCATGGCTGTTAACATGGTAAGTGCTGCTGTCAATCTCTGACAGCAGCATTTAACATGACTGCACCAAAAGCTTGTCATAAACCCCGCCCATCAGCGCCCATCACATGATTGCGGGGCGTCGATGGGTTGGCATGACAACCCAAGGTCTGCAGAAGCCATGCTGTGTGTAGAACAAGCAATCAGACTATCACAGCTTCAAGTCTCCTAAGGAAACTATTGAAGCAAGTAAAAAGTAGCTCAAGTCACCCCCCTTTTGTCCGCTTCAAAAAATAAATAAATAAATAAATAAATAAATAAATAAAAATACAGATAAGAAATGTCGGATCTTTCAAAATTTTAACTAAATTGTTCTGATTGGAAAACAGAGTAACGAGAAAAAGAATCTGAATGCCAGAATTACATTTTTTTTGGTCACTGCAACATTGCAATAAAGTGCAAAAACAGCATAACTACCCCAAAATGGTACCAGTAAAGATGTCAGCTTGGCACTGATAAAAAAAAAAGCCGTCATCCAGATACCGAAAAATGGAGACACTACGGGTCAAAGAAAATGGCGGGGGTTTTTTTTACATAGGATTTTCTTTTCAACATTCAAATAAAAAAGACCCTATATGTGTAGGGTATCTGCACACTTGTAATGACCTGCTGAATCATAATGGAAGGTCAGGTTTAGCATTTAGTGAACATTGTAAAAAAAATCGCAAAAAAAAATTGTGAAATTGCAATTTTTTGAACCATTCTTGGAATTTTCTTCTCATTTTCCAGTACACTGTATGGTGAAATCAATGATGTCATTTAAAAGTACAACATGTCCTGCAAAAATCAAGCCCTAACATGGCCAAAAAAAAAATTATGGCTCTGGGAAGAATGGGAGCAAAAGTGAAAACATAAAAATGGAAAATCCCAAGGTCATGAAGGGGAATCATGTCGAGGCACTTCCATGTGGACTAATGGATATTATTGAAGGCATCATGTAAACTGATGAGTATTAATATGACAAATGTTTTTGCTTTTACTGGCTATCTTATTTTAACCCCTTTCTGACCTCAGACCGGATAGTATGTCTGAGGTCAGAACCCCGCTTTGATGCGGGCTCCGGCGGTGAGCCCGCATCAAAGCCGGGACATGTCAGCTGTTTTGAACAGCTGACATGTGGCCTCAATAGTGGCGGATGAAATCGCGATTCACCCACCGCTATTAACTAGTTAAATGCCGCTGTCAAACACTGACAGCGGCATTTAACCGGCGCTTCCGGCCATCGGGCTGGAAATGAGCGCATCGCCGATTCCTGTCACATGATCGGGTGTCAGCGATGCTTCTGCATAGTAACCATAGAGGTCCTTGAGACCTCTATGGTTACTGATGCTGGTTTGCTGTGAGCGCCACCCTGTGGTCAGCGCTCATAGCAAGCCTGCAATTCAGCTACATAGCTGCGATCTGATGATCGCTGCTATGTAGCTGAGCCGATCCAGTTGTGCCAGCTTCTAGCCTCCCATGGAGGCTATAGAAGCATGGCAAAAGTAAAAAAAAAGTTAATAAAATGTGAAAAAATAAAAAAAATATAAAAGTTTAAATCACCCCCCTTTCGCCCCATTCAAAATAAAACAATAAAAAAAAAATCAAACCTACACATATTTGGTATTGCCGAGTTCAGAATCGCCCGATCTATCAATAAAAAAAGCATTAACCTGATCTCTAAACAGCGTACAGAGAAAAAAATTCAAAACGCCAGAATTATGCTTTTTTGATCGCAACGACATTGCATTAAAATGCAATAACGGGCGATCAAAAGAACATATCTGCACAGAAGTGGTATCAGTAAAATTTCAGCTTGGAACACAAAAAAATAAGCCCTCACCGGACCCCAGATCACGAAAAATGGAGACGCTACGGCTATCGGAAAATGGCGCCATTTTTTTTTTTTATTAGCAAAGTTTGGAATTTTTTTTCACCACTTAGATAAAAGAGAACCTAGACATGTTTGGTGTCTATGAACTCGTAATGACCTGGAGAATCAAAATGGGAGGTCAGTTTTAGCATTTAGTGAACTTAGTAAAAAAGCCAAACAAAAAACAAGTGTGGGATTGCACTTTTTTTGCAATTTCACCGCACTTGGAATTTTTTTCCCGTTTTCAAGTACACAACATGCTAAAACCAATGATGTGGTTGAAAAGTACAACTTGTTTCACAAACAATAAGTCCTCACATGGCCATATTGATGGAAAAATAAAAAAAGTTATGGCTCTGGGAAGGAGGGGAGTGAAAAACGAACACGGAAAAACGGAAAATCCAAAGGTCATGAAAGGGTTAAAGTATAAGGATAAGTATTCTATAGCCTGATATGTGGACCTTTATGAACTATGGACATGTGATTTTTCTCTTTTTAAACTGTATATATTTTTGCATAGATATATTGACAAGAGTGAAGTATCCCTTTATATGATATGGTTATTAACTAGATATACTGTGTGACCCTTTTCTGTGGTGACACCGTGGTTTGTCCATTACAGTATGCTATTGGTTTAAAGATAACCCCCCTTTTTCAGGGTGTAAGAGGGATCACTACCATTGAATGGGGGGGCACCATTTTGCATTTTATCTTCTAGAGTGCCAACCTCCACAGTCTAAGGATTATATTTTGTACTGTTATCCCTGGACTTGTGTATATTTTATTTTTGACCTCATCTCCTTCTATTTGAACTGATTTTTATCTGCTGCTTTGTTATTTAAGTATCTTTAGGACTTATTTACTTAGATTTTTGTGTAAGCAGGTATAGCACTGACACTGCTCTCATTAAAATGGATAAAGGGCAGATCTGTTTACCTTTATGATAAGCTTATTATTAATATATTGGGAAATATTATTCTTCACTGTGGCATAGTTACCACTGCTGTCAATTCAAATTACAGGTTGGATAGTTTATTGATTTTTTTTGTTTTTCTTTTTGTCTTTGTCTTTGTTGGCTTTCTTCTTGTATAGGGGTGTTTTTAATGTATCCAATAAATTATTGTTTTTAGAGGACATATTTTTGCCAATCTTCCATGATTGATCCTCTGGAACACTTATCTAATATAGAACATTCAACCAACACATAACTCAGATTAAAGTGTTTCATTCTATGTTGCACTACACTTACAACCTGGACACTATCATGGGTTGAAATTATATAACTATACCGAGTTTAATTCAGAGATAAGTAGTTTGCCGTTAAAAGGTGTGGAGACATGGGGGGTCAGTAGGTGCTCTCGTCTGCTGGCCTGAGACCGCTTGGACTAGGGCTCATCCCACTGAACACCAGCTCTCCTTTCCCATGGGCATAATACTACTCATACAACACAGGGTGATGGTAAAATAGAGTGGCAATGTTTTATTGAACCAGCAACAGACAATAACATATAGAACAGTCCCAGCAAAATACCCAAGATGGTGCAAAATTACAGAGTCTCAACCTTCTGCTGACTCGCCGGGATTAGGACAGTTGCAACTTCAGTGCTTCGGAGGCCGACTACCCCCACCTGTGGCATGGTCCTTTTGGTGGGCACCCACAGAGAGGAGGTAGTGACAAGCTTAGGAAGCTGACAATCCATTAAGGCACATGACCAGGTGACCAGGTTGTCCCAATCTGGCTTCTTTGAACATCTCTATGGAGCCAGGTGACCAGATGGCCCCTTCCTTGTTTCCCCTAATGCCTCCATGGGGTCAGGTGACTGGAAGGTCATAATCCTAGCTTCCCCAAACATATTTGTGTGTTCCAGATGGCTGGAGGGTCACAACCTGGATTCTCCGAATGTCTCTGTGGAGCCAGGTGACTGGATGGTCCCAACCTGGGTTCTCCAAATATATCCATAGGTACAGTTATAGCCAATGGAGCAGATCTGTATTATTCCAGCAGGGGCATGGTCCATATGCTGGTATCCTGTAGAATGTTTAATCTGTGTCTCTCTTGATGGAGCCATTGTTTGAGTCTGCCTAGTTTGTCCTCCTCTGTTTTGCATGTCAGCAAACTAGTAGGCCTGGTATAATGTGTAATCAACAGATTAACAAGCATCATTTGTTCAATTACACTATGCCCCTGTCCCTCAAAGATAGCAGACAATGAGTTGCACCGAACTGCAACACAAAAGTCAACATCCAGGCTAATATGAACAAAAGTCTATGTTTCTTGACCAACCAAAAAAAAACACATAAATTAAGAAGTCAACGTAAAGGTAATAGCCTATGTCTCCTGGCCTACAGAAAATAGATGTCTGGATAATTAAGATTAAATGCTGTGTCATCATAAAATGGAAGTATTTATTTGTGCTCCTGCAGGGGGAGCTCCAGCAGTAATTGTTCATAGATGGACAGTTATTATATGTCACTGGAGCTTCCCAGAGCAAAGATGACCAATTTTTTATGTATGGACAGTTATCACTGGAGCTTCCCTGGTAGTTTGAAAAGCAATTAGAGTCCCTTAAATAGTGTCAATATGTACAAGCAGTTACGTCCTTCTCTGAGTGGGATTCCTATAGCTTAGTCCTTTGTCTTTTGTACCCCTGAATTCATTTTAACTTGATCTTTGTGCAGCTCTTCTAATCATATGCAAAGGAGCTTCAGAGCTCAGACTCTCCCTCCAGACTCTGCTCTAACTAGTGACCTCTCAATGAGAAGAGTCACCCAATGGACAACTCACACAGCTGTAAAGATATCATGATCTCTTTTCTTCTGTCCTACTATTGCTGTAACTTTTTGTATATCGCTGTGTAGACAGGACTACACAGCATGATGAGCAGGTGAACCTAATGATGCGTGACAGTGCCTGTATGGCAGCAGCACATAGAAGTGCAAGCACACTCTAAATACAACCCTATGTTCCTGTGTCACTGTGCTTAACTGACAACAAAAAACAAAAGTGATAAGTGACTGATGAGAGCTGTTTGCTGCAGTTATTGATAGAATGTAAGATGACTATGCTGTAAAAGTTCATGATGACCAACTTGGGAAGTAGCCATCACTTTGGGAGAGGGGATGCACTGTAGCTATATCTCTGCCTGTTATGTAAGTCAGCAATCATTTTATAGAACAGCAATCTCTACTTACTGTCTCCAGTGATAACTGTCCATATATCATACAGTGGTATCAGTCATCCATTAGCTATTATTAGTGATGAATGAGCACTAATATGCTCGGTTCCTGGTTACTTGAGTAGAACACGTCTGACTGCTCGGGTGATTGACTTGAGTAACAAGTATAATTTAGGTTAATGGGAAACTCAAGCATTTTTCCAACAGACCCTCTTAGGAGGTCTGGGGGGCAGTAAAATCACTGAAATGGAAGGAAAAAGTGCTCAAATGGAATGGGAATAGCATGGCGAAGATGCAGCTCTCTCGTAGGTCGCTGCTGGGAACAAGGTTGTCAAAGTATTAAGCCATTTTTTCTGGCTTACAATAAAACATACCAAACCAAAGACAAAATGGATTTTACAGGAAAAAAAGGTTAGGAAACACACACACATATATATATATATATATATATATATATATATATATATATATATATATATATATATATATATATATATATACACTCACCGGCCACTTTATTAAGTACACCATGCTAGTAACGGGTTGGACCCCTTTTGCCTTCAGAACTGCCTCAATTCTTTGTGGCATAGATTCAACAAGGTGCTGGAAGCATTCCTCAGAGATTTTGGTCCATATTGACATGATGGCATCACACAGTTGCCGCAGATTTGTCGGCTGCACATCCCAAAGATGCTCCATACAAGGCAGGATGGATCCATGCTTTCATGTTGTTTACGCCAAATTCTGACCCTACCATCCGAATGTCGCAGCAGAAATCGAGACTCATCAGACCAAGCAACGTTTTTCCAATCTTCTACTGTCCAATTTCGATGAGCTTGTACAAATTGTAGCCTCAGTTTCCTGTTCTTAGCTGAAAGGAGTGGTACCCGGTGTGGTCTTCTGCTGCTGTAGCCCATCTGCCTCAAAGTTCGACGCACTGTGCGTTCAGAGATGCTCTTAGGCCTACCTTGGTTGTAACGGGTGGCGATTTGAGTCACTGTTGCCTTTCTATCAGCTCGAACCAGTCTGCCCATTCTCCTCTGACCTCTGGCATCAACAAGGCATTTCCGCCCACAGAACTGCCGCTCACTGGATTTTTTTTCTTTTTTGGACCATTCTCTGTAAACCCTAGAGATGGTTGTGCGTGAAAATCCCAGTAGATCAGCAGTTTCTGAAATACTCAGACCAGCCCTTCTGGCACCAAGAACCATGCCACGTTCAAAGGCACTCAAATCACCTTTCTTCCCCATACTGATGCTCGGTTTGAACTGCAGGAGATTGTCTTGACCATGTCTACATGCCTAAATGCACTGAGTTGCCGCCATGTGATTGGCTGATTAGAAATTAAGTGTTAACAAGAAGTTGGACAGGTGTACCTAATAAAGTGGCCAGTGAGTGTATATATATATATATATATATATAAATATATATATATATACTGTATATATATATATAATGACTTGTATATAAGGCAAAAAAAAGAGTTTTTTCACTTTCTCATTGCTTTCAATGGTGAAAACTGCTGCAGAGACACTGAAAGAATTGATGTGCTCCTTCATTCAAAAATGCAGCAGTTTTCCATTTCAGTCAGGAAAAAAAAGGAATAAGGAATCGTGTGCACGAGATTTCTGAAATGTTTTCCAATTTTTAAGGAGTGGAACTCCTAGACTGGCAAAACCTATGCACTATGTGCAGGGCCTATGAAAAACTGAAAGGAGGGATTGCAATATACCCTGGAATACAAGTAGAGGATAACCTCAGAAAACATTTTTTCCTTATTTGGAAGGAATAGGACTCCTAGACTGGTAAAACGTAGTCACTATGTGGGCTTCCAAAAATTAGAAGTAGGCACTCCAATCCACTCTGGAACCCAGAGTAGGGCCTCATAAAACATTTACATTTAGAAGTAGTTGCGCTTCTATGGCCAACAACAAGGAGTTCTGGAGTCGAGGCCACAACTCAGGGTACAACTGGCACAACAAGGACATTTGGGCATCCAACTCTGATTTTGCTCCAGCTAAAGTGGGCAACAGTTCCTCCTGTGCCGGTTCAAAGCATCAGACAGTCCCGGGCCTTCAAATAGATTGAATCAGGGGTTTCAAAACATTTTTTTTATTTCCTTGGAGACCTTTGCTAATGAAGATTCATGAACCATGTGGAGGACACTTCTCCAACCCATCCTAGGGAAAGAACAACACAAATCCTTTGTTCATTTATTCACACAAGAGGTGCATTTAGGCCTTTCTCCCATTGTATGAATTCATCTTTATTTTTATTTTACAAGGAGTTGAAGCAAATCTGAGGCTTGCAGGCCACAGTCACTGCTCCCTCTCTGTTTAAGTTGATTCCATGGGTTTATAGTGCAACTGGGGGCATAATAACTAAAAGGCGCATCCGCCTTTTCCGCATCAGACAGGATGACTGTTCTCAAAATGAACACTGTCTGGATTGGCCAAGACTTCTCAACCCCACTGGATGGCCGCAGCGGAACATAAAGGTAATTCAAATATTTTTTTTCCAGTATATTCCCATGCACCATTTTTCACCCCAAAAAGAAGATATGGTTCATGGTTTATTATTTTTCTTGTATTCCTCCTCCTTCCAGACTATACTGTATATCAAGAGGGTTATCACATGGCCCTCACTTCAAATTGTTTGAGGACCATCAGGCAGCCCTCAGTCATACATTTTAGAGGACCATCAGCTGGCCTTCAGTCATATATATTGGGGGGCAAGCAGGTGGCTCTCACTCATGCATTTTGGAAGGCCATCAGGCTGCCCTCAATCATAATTTTTGGATCAAAATCCAACGACCCTCCCTTATACATTTTGGAGGGTCATCAAGCGGCCCTCACACAAAAAATTTGGAGGGCCAGCAGGAAGACCTTACGCAAAATTAATTTCCAGACTGCCTGCCCTGGAAATGTTGCCATTTAGGCTTGTGAAACCTGAAGTTTTCCACAACTTCATGATGGCGGCCATCCCCCTGTATTCAGTCCCCAGCCATCACTTTTCTCCCAGTGTGCCATCCTTGCCTTACACCAGCACATGTCCCATAGCATCACCTGTGCCCTGACCAACACAGTTACTGGGAAGGTCCACTTAACTACCAACATCAGGACAAGTGTTTGTGATCCCTGACGGCACACTGGATGAACATTGTGGAGGACAGAACCGAGTCAGACCCTGGGATGGCACACGTGCTACCGACGTCGATGATTGTGGGAGCTACGTCCATCAGGGTTACCCCTACCTCCTACTCTATCTCTGAATTGTCAACTCAAAGGAGTTCATCCATATCAGTCGTAAGCAGGAAGCACTGCAGCACTGCCTTGGTGAAGCGGCAACAGGCTCTTCTAAAACTAATTTGTTTAAGTGACAAACATCAGACCACCTCACAGTTATGAAAAGCGATAACATATCAGACTGATCTGTGGCTCTCGCCACTGAAGCTACAAACAGGCATGATCATGTGTGATAATGGCGGCAACCTTGCACACATACTATGCTAGGCTCACGTGCTCAAGATAGTGGTTCAGCAGTTTCTGAAAACCTACCCTGATTTGCCTGAGCTACTTGTGAAGCTACGCTACGTGTTCCTCCATTTCCAAAAATCAGCTACAGCTGCCACCGGTCTAGCAGTGCTGCAAAAGCGTTTGCAAGTACAAGCTATCTGGTGTGCAACGTGACCATGCACTGGAAATCTACATTGCACATGTTGACAAGGCTTTGTGAGCAGCAGAGGGAAGTAGTTGAATATCAGCTACAACAGGTCCATCTGTATTCCGGTCAGCATCCGCACATGACAAGCAACAAGTGGGCATGGATGTCTGACATCTGTGACGTTCTCCAAAACTTTGAGGAATCAGCCAAGATGGTGAGCAGCAAGGATGACATAGTCAGTGTAACCATCCCACTTATATGTCTACTCACACTCTTGCTGATCACAATTCAAGATGACGCTTTGCATGTGGACCAGGTGGAGATGGAAGAAGAAAGTACACATTGTACACATTGAGGAGAGAAGGGGAAAGAGAGGGATATCAGTCCTCTTCTTCATCAATATCCAGTCTGTCCATGAGTTTATAGTGAACTCTGACTAGATGCCTCTAATATGCTATCCCTACATGAATTGCAAATAAGAGCAGTATTATTACATGTTAGAATCTATTAAATTGGCCCTGAAAGGTCTTTTGGTTGTACGCGGTAACACCATGGACTGTAACTCAATGAACCCTGTCTAAATGCCTCTAATTCACCATCCCTATTCTCCCAGCTAGCCCTACTCGAACTGCAGATAAGAGCAGTACTATAAAAAAAAGAATCTAATTAAATTGGCCCTGAAAGGACTGTTGTTTGTATGTGGCAGCACCAAGGAGTGTAACAAAATTAATCCTGACTAAATGCCTGTAATACACTATCCCTACTCCACAACCTAACCCTATGCAAATTGCAGATAATAGTGGTATTATTAGAGAATAGAACGTATTTAAATTGCCCTGAAACGACTTTTGGTTGTACATGGCAGCACCAAGAACTGAAACAAAATGAACCCTGCCTTAATGTCTGTAATACACTATCCCAACTCCATAAGCTAACCGTACACAAATTTCAGATAATAGTGATATTATTAGAAAATAGAATCTAACTAAACTGGCCCTGAAAGGACATTTGTTTGTATGTGGCAGCACCAAGGACTGTAATGCATTAAAACCTGCCTAAATGCCTCCAATACACCGTTCCTATTTCACCATCTAAGCCTACACGAACTGCACATAGGAGCGGTATTATTAGAGAATGGAATCTATTTGAATTAGCCCTGAAAGGGAATTTTGGTGGTATGTGGCAGCACCAAGAACTGCAACGCAATAAACCCTTCCAAAATGCCTGTAATACACTATGCCTACTCTGCCAGATAACCCTACACACATTACAGATAAGAGCAGTATATTTAAAGAATATAATTTACTTTATTTTTTTATTTTACTCACTTATATAGCATAATTTATTCCACAGCAATTTACATACATTATTGAATTTATTTAAATTGTCCCTGAAAGGACTTTGGTTATACGTGGCAGCACCTAGGACAGTAAAGCAATGAACCCTGTCTAAGTACCTCTAATACACTATCCCTACTCTGCCAGCTAACCCTACACGTATTGCAGATTATAGGAGTATTATTAGAAAATAGAATATTGGCCCTGAAAGGACTTTTGGTTGTACGTGGCAGCACTAAGGATTGTAACACAATGAACCCTGACTAAATACCTCTAATACACTATCCCTACTCCCTCAGCTTACCGTACATGAATTGCAGATAAGAGCTGTATTATTAGAAAGTAGAATCCATTTGAATCAGCCCAGAAAAGGACTGTTTGTTTAATGTAGCAGCACCAAGGGCTGCAATGCAATCAGTCCTGCCTAAATGCCTCTGTTGGTTAAATGTTGCACCAGCAGGTACTGTAACACTATAATAGACTGTCCCTTCTGCAGCAGAAACTCTACCTACACTATTTCCGGGTACAGTGCGCTGAACATGGCGTTACCGGGTCTTTTATTAAACTGCTATTGTTATGTGGCTGGCCAATCACAGTGATTCCAGTAGCTCAAATGGCTATGGCATTACTATGATTGTCAGGCAATGCCTGCATGTTTAATAGCTGGAAAATCGAGCATGGCACCCAAGTGCCCAGATGCTCGATAGGGTACCGAGTGTCTCGAGCAAGAGGATGCTTAATCAAGCACCGAGCAGTGCCGAGTACGCTCGCCCATCACTAGCTATTAAGGCATCTGTTAAATGCATATGTATGTAACTGGGGATATCACTATATGGAATAGCTTAGCCTACTATTCCATTCCTTCGTCTGACAATGTTATGCTATGTTAGAGGATGATATCATGTTGAATGGACTGCATAGATAATTTGTTTTTAATCTTGTGAAAGGCGCCGGTTCAGCGCCATAAAGTCTTTGGACCATAAAGAACAAATTTTTTTTCTCATTTACAGCAGCACAATGTGTTCAACATGATATTGTCCTCCTCTACTATTCTTCATCTGGAAATTTGTCTCCTCCAGCCAAGGGGTCACAACAGCAGTTACATGTGTCTACAGGTGTTGTTCCTTCACTCAACACTGCCAGGTGAGCACGTACTCCCATCTTTCACTATACTTACCAAGCATTACTGCTCAATGTGTGGGTGCCTTTGTCCTCAAACAGTTCTTCAATGGTAAAACCTAGAAAATCCTTAAATAATAGCTCCCATTAAATCCACCATGGATAGTGCATATAAAACCTAACTAGAAAATCTCACAGTACTGGTAGTGTGTAGAAAAAAACAAACATATTTTCACAGAAGATTCTAACCCAGAGATTTTTTAAGATACCGTGCCTTGCGAAAGTATTTGGCCCCCTGAAACTTTTCTCTCTGTGCTTCAAACAGAACCCTGAGACTATCACAGAGCAGGTGCATTTATACGGTGACTTGATTACACACAGGTGGATTATATTTATCATCATTAGGAATTTAGGACAACATTGGATCATTCAGAGATCCACAATGAACTTCTGGAGTGAGTTTGCTGCACTTCTACTGGTGTATATTAGTATCTGTACAAATTGTCACTTCAGAGAGGAAGAGGACTAGACCTCTTGTGCCACCTATTGAAATTGGCAGTCCTAAAAGTCAATATTGACTCTCTAATATGCCTCGTCACATGAGTTAGGATAAAAGCCAAACCCAAAAACTCAATTTGCAGACACGGGCATGTCAGGATTGACATGTCCCTCTCTCGCAAGGAGAAACAATACCCCTTGGATCCCGGTCAGACGCCTCTCACTCAGCCAAACCAGATCTCACACTTTGCACTGACGAGAGGCAGTACCCCGAAACACAGTGTCGGCAAGTTGAGATTTTGGCTTTGGCTTTTATCCTAAGTCACGTGGCCAGGCTCGTTAGAGAGTCGATATTGACTTTTAGTATCGCTACTTCATAGGTGGCACAAGAGTTCTAGTCCTCTTCCTCTCTGAAGAGACAATTTGCATATTTCCCAGAGGAAGGCTTGAAATGTCACTATCCGCAAGGGGAAACATTTCTCCATGGATCTCAGTATCTGTAGAATAACACTATATGAAACATTATGAGTTTTTAAGCCATTAATTTAGTATTTTCTTTTATAGCACAAATTAATATGTGACTTACTATGTCACCTAACTAGATACATTCCAAAGGCCAAAACTCATCTGTGTCAATGGAAAGTCACTATCTACAGCAGTGATGAGTTTCAGTGATGCCTTGTAACTTACAGCAGCTCAGTAAAGAAAATAGATTTTTGCATTACAATTTTGATTAGTCACTTATTCCCCAATGCTTTGCGATATTTAAAATTCTTCTTCGGGTTAAAAAATCCCTCTAAAGAAACACTGTCTTCAGGTAGATGAGGCTTAAAACAATCATGATGCCTGCAGGGTAATCTTGATTGCTATTATATTAAACTTGGCCTCAATTTGTAGTGGATAGACACATAGTGCTGTGCGACATGATGGAAGTAATATAGAAGGTAGCACTTTCAATGCATAAATTAAGGCATGGAATACCTCTAGTTCTGTGGTTTGTTTCTGTTACTATTTTCTTTCCCCATAATTCACCATGGAAAATAATAATGTTTATTATAACACAATCAGTATGTGACAATAAGGAAAGAATTAGAGAGCCTCCCCTTAATATGTTATTCCACATTTTCTGTATTTTCTGCACAAAAGAAAGACAGGAACAAATGAAAATTATACATTCATTATGATGTCAGTGAAGAAATATTGAAAAGAACAAAATAAAAATATCAGGCAAAATTTGCAGCAAAGGTCTTTAGATTTCACCAAATATAACAATAACAGTTCTCATATTGCAATTTCCAACTTTTATTTAAAAAAAATCAATGAATTGTATTTTAGTCTGTTTTTGTTCAGCTTGAAAAGATAATTATCAAAGCTGTCATTTGTGCGAATAATTCATTTTCTATCACATTAGCACATACTGTATTAACCCAATATTGAAAGATGTATGACCTCTAAAGTGGTCATCTTAAACAATTAGGCTTAGATGCTATTAGATCTCACATGACCGGCCACAGCAGAAAATCATTTTAACATCGACCCACACGGGAACTTTGGATTCCTATTGTTTGTCTAGCATACCTAAAGGAGCATTTACACTGGAAGATAGTCGTGAATGAGCGTTGCTAAAGATGCTCGTTTCACAATTATCTTGTCAAGTAAACAGTGTGCCGATCACTTTATGAATGAGCAAAATGCTAGCTCATTGCGGGAAGCAATCTTTTGTGCAGCACAAAAGATTATCGTTCTTGGCGGTGCATCATCCTGTGTAGACAAGATTCACACTGCCGAGAACCATGATAGCCTATGTGCGCTGAGCAATCTAGTATAGACTCCTAAGTGTGCATCATTTACATTGGTCTGCCTGTGTATATATAGTATATAGTAGTATATATATTAAAAGTGTCTCTAAAGGTCTCCATACACATTAGACTAATATTATGTAAATTCACTGATATTGACACTAATCTGTATGGTGGCACTAGCTGACTCATCGACGAGGAAAATGTCGATTGGGCATGTCTAAATTTTAACTGAGGAATACCTTGTTCTCCAGTGATAGCAGCTGGCAGCCATGTCTGTCGTCAACGTCCTCATAGAGAACACAGGAACACTTGGCCAAAGTGCTCCTGTAAATAAGTGAGGAGACAGAAAAGCATTGTTCGGCCGACAACTAATGAGTATGACTGGCTTAAAAATAACACCTACTATATAAGAAATAGATATTTACTCTGCTTTGAATTATTTAATATGTAGAAAACTAGGGTCTACTACTTAATTCAATTTCATTGTTGCATTCTATATATGTAGCAAGCCTAAAATGTCAGGCACAAAAGTGGTGTATTGGCTTTGCTATTTGGTATTATAATCAATATTATACTAAAAATATATATATTTCTAAAGAATATTTACAGTGGGTACGGAAAGTATTCAGACCCCTTTAAATTTTTCACTCTTTGTTTCATTGCAGCCATTTGGTAAATTCAAAAAAGTTCTTTTTTTTCTCATTAATGTACACTCTGCACCCAACGTTGACTGAAATAAAACAGAAATGTAGTAATTTTTGCAAATTTATTAAAAAAGAAAAACTGAAATATCACATAGTCATAAGTATTCAGACCCTTTGCTCAGTGTTGAGTAGAAGCACTGTTTTGAGCTAGTACAGCCATGAGTCTTCTTGGGAATGATGCAACAATTTTTCACACCTGGATTTGGTGATCCTCTGCTATTGTTCTTTGCAGCTCCTCTCCAGTTCCATCAGGATGGATGGTGAACGTTGATGGACAGCCATTTTCAGGTTTCTCCAGAGATGCTCAATTGGGTATACCTCAGGGCTCTGGCTGGCCCAGTCAAGAATGGTCACAGAGTTGTTCTGAAGCCACTCCTTTGTTATTTTAGCTGTGTGCTTTGGGTCATTGACTTGTTGGATGGTGAACCTTCGGCTAAGTCTAAGGTCCAGAGCACTCTGGAATTTTCATCCAGAATATCTCTGTACTTGGACGCATTCATGTTTCCTTCAATGACAACCAGTCGTCCTCTCCCTGCAGCTGAAAAACAGCCCCATAGAATGATGCTGCCACCACCATGTTTCACTGTTTGGATTTTATTGGGCAGGTGATGAGCAATGCCTAGTTTTCTCCACACATACCACTTAGAATTATCACCAAAAAGGTATATCTTGGTTTCATCAGACCAGAGAATCTTATTAAAGTCTAGGAGTTCTTCATGTGTTTTTAGCAAACTCTATGCGGGCTTTCATATGTCTTGCACTGAAGAGAGGCTTCCATCGGGCCTCTCTGCCATAAAGGCCTGACTGGTGGAGAGCTGCAGTGATAGTTGACTTTGTGGAACTTTCTCCCATCTCCCTACTGCATCTCTGGAGCTCAGCCACAGTGATCTTGGGGTTCTTCTTTACCTCTCTCACCAAGACACTTCTCCCATGATTACTCAGTTTGACTGGACAGCCAGGTCTAGGAAGACTTCTGGTGGTACCAAACTTCTCCCATTTAAGGATTATGGAGGCCACTGTGCTCTTAAGAACCTTGAGTACTGCAGACATTCTGTTGTGACCTTGGACAGATCTGTGCCTTGCCACAATTCTGGCTCTGAGCTCCTTGGCAAGTTCCTTTGACCTCATAATTCTCATTTGGTCTGACATGCACTGTGAGCTGTGAGGTCTTATATAGACAGGTGTGTGCCTTTCTAAATCAAGTCCAGTCAGTGTAATTAAACACAGCTGGACTCAAAAGAAGGAGTAGAACCATCTGAAGGAGGATCACAAGGAAATGGACAGCATGTGACTTAAATATGAGTGTCTGAGCAAAGGGTCTGAATACTTATGACCATGTGATATTTCAATTTTTATTTTTTATTACATTTGCAAAAATTTCTACATTTCTGTTTTTTCAGTCAAGATTGGGTGCAGAGTGTACATTAATGTGAAAAAAATGAACTTTTTTGAATTTACCAAATGACTGCAATGAAACAAAGAGTGAAAAATTTAAAGGGGTATGAATAGTTTCTGTACCCACTGTGAATTCACAGTCAAGAGCACGCAAGTAGGTGGGTGTTTCATTGTCAAAGTCTACAGTCAAAAGATCTTGAGGTTCATGCCAAGAAGCAAACCACTAATAACACTCAAAAACAGAAAGGATAGATTAGTCTAATGTAATTAGCTAGACAAAGTTAATTTTAAGTTGTCGCAGAATGAAGGAGAGAAAAGAGTATGAAAAAGGAGAGGAAGACCCCATGATCCAAAGCAAACCATATCATTTGTCAAGTAGGGTGAGGACAGTGTTATTTCATGGGCATGAATGGCTGCCAATGGCATTGGATTCTGGGTGCTTACTGATGATGTGACTGAGGATAGAAGTAGCAGTATGATTCCTGGCATGGTAGAGATACAGTGCCTAAAAGTAGTATTCAACCCCCTGCAGATTTAGCAGGTTTAATAAGATGCAAATAAGTTAGAGCCTTCAAACTTCAAACAAGAGCAGGATTTATTAACAGATGCATAAATCTTACAAACCAAAAAGTTTTGTTGCTCAGTTTAATTTTTATAAATTTTAAACATAAAAGTGTGGGTCAATTATTATTCAACCCCTAGGTTTAATATTTTGTGGAATAACCTTTGTTTGCAATTACAGCTAATAATCGTCTTTTATAAGACCTGATCAGGCCGGCACAGGTCTCTGGAGTTATCTTGGCCCACTCCTCCATGCAGATCTTCTCCAAGTTATCTAGGTTCTTTGGGTGTCTCATGTGGACTTTAATCTTGAGCTCCTTCCACAAGTTTTCAATTGGGTTAAGGTCAGGAGACTGACTAGGCCACTGCAACACCTTGATTTTTTGCCTCTTGAACCAGGCCTTGGTTTTCTTGGCTGTGTGCTTTGGGTCGTTGTCTTGTTGGAAGATGAAATGACGACCCATCTTAAGATCCTTGATGGAGGAGCGGAGGTTCTTGGCCAAAATCTCCAGGTAGGCCGTGCTATCCATCTTCCCATGGATGCGGACCAGATGGCCAGGCCCCTTGGCTGAGAAACAGCCCCACAGCATGATGCTGCCACCACCATGCTTGACTGTAGGGACGGTATTCTTGGGGTCGTATGCAGTGCCATCCAGTCTCCAAACGTCACGTGTGTGGTTGGCACCAAAGATCTCGATCTAGGTCTCATCAGACCAGAGAACCTTGAACCAGTCAGTCTCAGAGTCCTCCAAGTGATCATGAGCAAACTGTAGACGAGCCTTGACATGACGCTTTGAAAGTAAAGGTACCTTACGGGCTCGTCTGGAACGGAGACCATTGCGGTGGAGTACGTTACTTATGGTATTGACTGAAACCAATGTCCCCACTGCCATGAGATCTTCCCGGAGCTCCTTCCTTGTTGTCCTTGGGTTAGCCTTGACTCTTCGGACAAGCCTGGCCTCGGCACGGGAGGAAACTTTCAAAGGCTGTCCAGGCCATGGAAGGCTAACAGTAGTTCCATAAGCCTTCCACTTCCGGATGATGCTCCCAACAGTGGAGACAGATAGGCCCAACTCCTTGGAAAGGGTTTTGTACCCCTTGCCAGCCTTGTGACCCTCCACGATCTTGTCTCTGATGGCCTTGGAATGCTCCTTTGTCTTTCCCATGTTGACCATGTATGAGTGCTGTTCACAAGTTTGGGGAGGGTCTTAAATAGTCAGAAAAGGCTGGAAAAATAGATAATTAATCCAAACATGTGAAGCTCATTGTTCTTTGTGCCTGAACTACTTCTTAATACTTTAGGGGAACCAAACAGAATTCTGGTGGGTTGAGGGGTTGAATAATAAATGACCCTCTGAAAAGACTTTTCACAATTTAAAAAAACAAACAAACAAAGAAATAACATTCTTTTTTGCTGCAGTGCATTTCATACTTCCAGGCTGATCTACAGTCCAAATGTCACAATGCCAAGTTAATTCCAAATGTGTAAACCTGCTAAATCTGCAGGGGGTTGAATACTACTTGTAGGCACTGTATGTATTCTGCTCATATTGAGTAAAATGCTGCAAAACTGATAGAACATTGTTTATAGTACTGATGAATAATGACCTAACATGCTGCGAAAGGAAGCAAGTTGCTTCCTATGGTAAAATATTGAATTGTTCTTCAATGGCGGAATCAGGCATGTCAAGCTTATTGAGCAGGAGTTTTACTTATGCAAAACAAACCTTAATTCTGAAAAACTCACAAACAAGAACCAAAGGAAAGCTCAACAAACCATCTCAAGGACAGACACTTAACATTTGGTGATGTTCATTGGTTCCAGACTTCAGGCAGGTATTGACTGCAATTGAATATATATTTCAGAAATTAACAATACACATAAAAATGACAAACTTTGCAATATATCTTAAAGGGAACCTGTCACCCCCAAAATCGAAGATGAGCTAAGCCCACCAGCATCAGGGGCTTATCTACAGCATTCTATAATGCTGTATCTAAGCCCCTGATGTATCCTAAAAGATGAGAAAAAGAGGTTAGATTATACTCACTTGGGCGGGCGGTCTGATGAGATGGGCATCGCGGTCCGGTCCAGGGCCTCCCATCTTCTTACGATGACGTTCTCTTCTTGTCTTCACGCTGCGGCTCCGGCACAGACGTACTTTGTCTGTTGGGGGCAGAGCAAAGTACTGCAGTGTGCAGGCCCCGGTAAAGGTCAGAGAGGCCTGTGCACTGCAGTATTTTGCTCTGCCCTCAACAGGGCAGACAAAGTACGCCTGCGCCAGAGCCGCAGCGTGAAGACAAGAAGAGGATGTCATCGTAAGAAGATAGGAGATGCTGGACCGGACCGCGATGCCCATCGGACCGGACCGCAGCGGGACCGCCCCTGGGTGAGTATAATCTAACCTCTTTTTCTCATCTTTCAGGATACATCAGGGGCTTATCTACAGCATTACAGAATGCTGTAGATAAGCCCCTTGATGCCGGTGGGTTTAGCTCATCTTCGATTTTGCGGGTGACAGGTTCCCTTTAAAGAAATCTGCTTCAATCTCCTCCTATAACTGATTATTCATTTTCAAAAGTCTCAATTCACATGTAAAATCAGTGTTCAGCGAAGACAGATTTTTGCATTACTGATATAGGAGATGACAATAGCTAGAGATAAGATTCTAAGTAGACTTGAGGATGGAGCTGGTAGAGGCAGAGCTCCTGCCTGTTCTTGCTCCCTTTTACATAGAATCTTATAAAAACAAAATGTCATCTCCTATCTCAGTAATATACAAATCTGTCTTCACTGCATACAGATTTTACCAGTAAACTGAAAATTTTGAAAATGAAGGATCAGTCCAGAAGGAGAAAGAAGCAGATTTATATGATAAGATATATTACAAGTTTCCTATTTTTGTACTATTGATGTAGTCAGTCAAAAGCAATGTCAGTTGGGTCAAAGCCGGAAGAGATTACAAAACAGACAAGGTCAGGATTAAGCAAAGTCATAGAATCAGCAGATATAGCACCAGAAATGCATGAGGTAACCAAACAATAACTGGCAACTGCCAGCGGTATCTTGGGTGGTTTAAGTAGGGTGTGGTACTGCCCCATTGGCTACAACATGGAGCTGATTACACCTTCTGATCTGCTGGCTAGGTCCCAGCCACACTGACTTCATTTTGCTTTCATCATGCAGTAATATTGCCAATGATGTCTCCTCCATCACCAGCGGGACAACAGCGTCTGTGACAGAAGCAAACATTGCTAGAAAAGGTCCAGGTAGGAATATAAAAACATGCAATATAAAACAATAATAATAATAATAATTGTTATAATTATGTTAGTTTGTCCAAATACTTTTGAGCATCTGAAAATGGAGGAATAACGTAAAAAAATGTTTGTAATTCTTAACAGGAAAAGCAGCACCTATGGCTGTGCTATAATGTGCCGACACTTTCTAAAATGCAGTACATTGGCTTGAATATTGAGATAGAAAGATACCACTTATTAAGCCCATCAGTTAATAATACATCAATTATATATTTATTATTTATGAATCAATTCACCAACAATAAAAAATTCTAGACTTCGTGGTAATAAAACATAATCTTTATTAATTTAATAAATATAAGTGTCAAGGTTCCACCCCTCAGTGTGTATGGGATGCAGTTACTGACAGCTCAGCCGTCCAATCCAAAACAGGCACGTGCTGAAGCTGTCAGTACTTTGACAGCTTGGCCATCCAATCTGGTACAGGGGTGTGCTGAGTTGTCAGTGTGTTGATCGACAGCTCGACTATCCAGAGTGTTTTATGTCCGCACCCATTCTGATTCAACATGATCTCCAAGAACCATTTATTGTTGAGGGGGATGCTTGGAGTGGGGGCAGTCTTATTGCAGGGGCCCAAAACTCTGACTAACCTGCATCCATGTGCTTTTCTTTCTAAAAAATTTCACAGACGGAGAGAAATTATGATGTTGGGAATCGGGAGCTACTTGCTGTCCAATTGGAATGGAGGCATTTTTTGAAGGGGGCGGTTCATCCAGTAACGGTGATCACAGATCACAAGAATTTAGCTTACATTGAATCGGCTAAACGGTTAACTCCTAGAATGGCCAGATGGTCCTTGTTTTTCTCTCGGTTTAATTTTCATATTACATTCAGGCAAAGGTCTAAGATTGTGAAAGCTGATGCTTTATCTCGTAGTCTAAATTCCATTTCTCCTCCAGAACCTCCATCCTCCATTATTCCTCAGGGTATTGTGGTTTCTATGGTAACCTCAGAATTGGAAGAGGAGATATGTAAAGTCCAGTTGTTGGCTCATTCCGCTTTCCCAGGGTCCAATTTATTTGTGCCTGTGTACCTAAGATTGCGGGTGTTACAGGAATTTCATGATTCCATTTAAAGTGGTCATCCTGGGGTTACTGCCACAAGGAAAGCCGTTGCTAGACTTTTTTGATGGCATTCCATGCAAAATTATATTAAAGATTTTGTATCTGCTTGTGAAGTCTGTGCACGCGCCAAAGTCAGTCATAGCAGGCCAGTTGGGGAATTGGCTCCATTGCCTATTCCAGAAAGACCATGGACTCATTTGTCCATGGATTTCATTACAGATTTGCCTCTGTCTGATGGGAAGACTGCTATCTGGGTGGTAGTTGATCAATTCAGCAAGCATGCTTATTTTGTTCATTTGTCAGGATTACCTAATGCAGAGACACTCTCCAGATTGTTTATTTCTGATATTGTAAGGTTACATGGGATCCCTCTGAACACTGTGACTGATAGGGGAGTACAACTTGTCTCTAAATTTTAGAGAGCTTTTTGCAGTAAATTAGGGATCGACTTGTCATTTTCATCTGCTTATCACCCTGAAACTAATGTTCTGACTGAGAGGACATATTAATCTTCGAAACAAATTTTAAGATGCTTTGTGGCAGAACGACAGGAGGACTGGTCTTCATTTTTACCTCTCGCTGAGTTTGCTTTTAACAGTCGAGTAAATCATTCTACCGGAACCTCACCATTCTTATGTAATTATGGTTTTCATCCCCATTTGGTGAATTTTCTAGGATTAGTTCTGAATGCCCTGGAGTGGAGGTCGCCATGCAGACACTAGGGGATGTCTGGAGGGAGGTTCAAAAGAATATAGGGACTGCCCAGATTCGCCAAAAACGAAAGGCCAGTAGAAGACATTTGGTGGGTCCTGTTTTTAAGATTGGGGATAAGGTTTGGTTGTCTTCTAGAAACATTAAACTTAAATTGCAGTAGGCGAAGTAGGGTCCAAAGTTTATTGGTCCATATGAGATCCTAGAGGTGGTCAATCCTGTGGCATTTAGATTTAAGGTTCCTCCATCCCTTCGCATCCCTAACCTATTCCATAAATCCCTATTGAAGGAGTATGTCCCTTCTGCATTGTCTCCCTCATCCCTGCCTCCTCCTCTTTCTGTAGACTGGGGCCTGAAGTATTAGGTTCAGAGGGTTGTGGATTCTCAGAGGGTCCATAATTCCTTCCAGTACCTCATGCACTGGAGGGGATATGGACCAGAGGAGAGATCTTCCATCTAAAATTTCCTGGGAAGCCTGGGGGTCTGGTGGTCCCCCTTGAAGAAAGGGTACTGTCATGGTTCCACCCCTCAGTGTGTCTGGGATGCAGTTACTGACAGCTCGGCCATCCAATCCGAACCAGAGGCATGCTGAAGCTATCAGTACTATGTTTGACAGCTTGACCATCCAAATTAGTACAGGGGTGTGCTGAGCTTGACTATCCAATCTGAGACTGTGAGTCGTCAGCTGACTGCAAGTGTGCATTATTCCAGTTAATTGCCATGCTTCTTTACTGAGCTGTACCTCCCAGAACTCTGCCAGATGTACATTCAGCTTGTGAGGTTTGGTCTCTTATGCATTGAGTTCTGTATGCTTGATCTGTTGCCTGACCTTGGACTTTGTTCTGTCCATCCACCTGTTTAACTCCTTCAGCTCTGATCCATTATCCTCCAAGTCTCTGACCTTGGAACATTACCTGACTACACTTTTGTCTCTTTCTTCTGTTTATGACGTACCCTCCTGGCTTCTGACCTTGGACTCCTTGACTCATGGCTTGGCCGTGAGAAGTGACTAGCGTCACAATAAGTAGACAAGTAAATATAACAGCATGAACTATGGAAAGAGCTCATGAAAACCTGTACAGTTTATAAAATAATAGTAAAGTGAATACAGCAGTACAGAACAATGAAGACAAGTAAAAAACACACACATGTGGCCTATGGTTCAGGTGTTGTTATTTGTTATTTATGTGTAGATCTAGTTACCTGAGTCTGTCTGTACTGTACCAGCTGAATCAAGTGCTCAAAAGGACAAAGTGTTCACGTGACATCAGCACTGCAGACAATAACAGACTCCAGGAACAGCAATGGAGCCTCAATGCTGGACCTTGGGAAAGTGTGCAATGTTCATTTTTTTTTTTAAGAATAAACTGCAGCCGGATAAAAGGGGCTGTCTGAAACCGGAAACAAAACTTTATAATATAGTTTCTAAAAAAGTTTCACTGCCAAAATATACGATAAACCAGTGATGTGGAAAAATGACGGAGCCAGAAAGCAGACCTAGTAATGACCTCTATGGGTTTTACTGTACTTGTTGAATATTTAGATGCAGCAGAGATGAATATGTAGTTTGTGAGGGGCTTTGTGCACTCAGTATTCATTACTCTGCAATATCACCGCAAGCCATAAATTGGCTAAATTTAGTTCTTCTTTGTATATCTCAGCTACATCTGCTTATGTGGCTGAGGAGATCTTGCATTTTGTCTTCCAAGAATACTCAATTTAATTCCACCTTGAATAAATGATTCTTACAGTAATTAAAAATGTTTAAACAAGAACTGTATAAATGGTGTTTGTACAGATTGTTTTATTGAAACTTGTAAATGTCCTTGTACAGTTCCATTCTCCTCTGTAGCCTTCCAACAAGTACATCTGCACACATGTATCTCCCTTCTCTCCTTCCACTTGAGTTGTCAACCGCTGAGAAACGATGAGGAAGTGTTAGCTCTGTGGTTCATGGTGAAGTGTTCTGTCCAAGCTTAGGAACACAATGAAATGGAGACTAAAAACAGCACAAATGAAACAATAGGAGGCTTGAACAAAGAGCAATCTATCTGCCAGTTGCAAAATCAGTGATACCAGAAGAGCTTTTCAATCTCATTTCTCATTGCCAGCCACAGGGGGTCCCTGTATTCTTCTCCTCCCTCTTCCCCACCCAGCAGCTCATCGGACTGCAAAGAAAGAGAAACAAAGAGAGGAGGTGGGAGACGAGAGTGATGCAGGGAGCAGCTATCCAAGTCAGCCTCATCGAGTGCATCACTGAGGCTCTTATTCCAGAATCACAACCCAACTCTACACAGCTTTACAGGCAGCACTAGCAATAACAAGAGGCAGCAAACAATCCCCAGTCCTTGTGACCTGGCTGCTGCCCATGTTGTGCTGGCAGAGGCGACCTACTTGAAGATGTCTTATTGTGATGCTTACAGAATCCTGAGCACATGGATGCTGAAAAGACAAGAAGTTTCGGGGACAAGAATAACATCTATTAGATGTCTGAGCATTGTATTCTGAGGGTTAGCTGCCTGCTCTGCTCTCCTTGTCGCTGTCCAGGGCACTTAGAGTTTATCAATGAAGCAGTCCTTTGGAGATAATTGGAGCTATTTTCTGAGAAGCTAATGACATGACTTGATTTGGATTTCATGTGGCTTGGAGAACGAAGTCACTGACACGTAGAGGGGCTTTATAATGACTTTCAAGCACCCATAGAAACAATAATTGCTTTAAGTGGAGTTATGGCAATAGAAGAGCATTCCCTACAGCTGCAGCCTGTCTTCTCTTCCTTCATACTATGTAACTAAGATTAAGCAATTGCATGGGAATTGTAATTCTGGTTTACTTGTGTCTTTTGGATTCCCCTCACCTCATTGGAGTTTACTTTATAAGAATATTAAGGTCGCTTGAGTTTTATTCTCCGTTAGACTTGGTTTTACTTTTCTAAATAACAGGATGAAGTCTTTCTTCTACAGTCGCTTCTTCATTCTTCTTCCTTGGGTATTGATTGTTGTTATTATTATTGATATTGATACAAGAAGACCTTCTAATTCCAATAGGGTACCCACTGCCCGCCACTATTCTCCATACTGGAAGCATAGGATTGGTCGTGCAGCTTTGATGAGACCCCAGCCAAGTGACACCAGCATGGCTTCATGGACCTCTAATCAAGAAGTGTTGACCAGCACCGATAACCAGTGGGCAAAGAATAATAGTATGCCTGTTGTATATGCCATTACCCCTACTTATAGCCGTCCGGTGCAGAAGGCAGAACTTACTCGCCTAGCCAACACATTCCGGCAGGTCCCACGTTTACATTGGATAGTGGTAGAGGACGCACCACATCCAACAGATTTGGTCACTCGCTTTTTGGCTGGGGCAGGTGTAAGGGCCACTCACCTGCATGTGCCCACACCAAGGAGATATAAACGTTCTGGTTTACCCAGAGCTACAGAACAGAGGAATGCAGGACTGGCTTGGCTTAGGCAGCAATATCAACCTAAGACACCTCATCATCCTCAGCGCTCAGGAGTCCAAGCCCCTGTGCAGCAGGAGAACCCAGCAGGCGTTGTCTTCTTTGCAGATGATGATAACACTTACAGTCTGGAGCTTTTCCAGGAGGTATTTTCCTACATGTGTCAATTTTCCATTTTTCATCTCATTACCACTATCACATTGGGGCAATTTCTTTTTACTTAAATGCATGTATTTGGGGATAATAATGATTTTTGCATTTGAGTTTAGCTAAACGTTTTGCACTGTTTTGCTTTTACGGTCATTTTTTTTCCTGCACATTCAACTTTGATGTGACCTGTGGTCATAAATGATCTCAACTTTGATGTTGTCTGTGATCATACACCAGTTGAGACAAACTAAAAACAGACAGAAAAAAAGAGTAATAAACTCTGCCATTGATTAGTCAGAATACTCTGGCCGATGGATTTTATCAGTTAACTCATTCTGCAGCCAGCAATATTCAGTGCAATACAGAGGCAATAGAAAGCATTTTTAATGAAGCCAAATGATAAATTATGATTTTTAGCCAAAACTATATGTATTTAAGTAAGTAAAAAAAAATTGTCCCTAAACCTGGACAACCCCAAAAAGTCTATGTGGTGTAAATGTTATTCAGCTTTGAGATGCTTGATGATGGGAATAGTATAACAGGTCTCATAGATAGAAGTTACCTGTCTGACACTTTCAGCACTGGGGCTTGTGGACAGTTCCAAACACACTTACTACCGCTGATGCCTCCAGCAAACTTGTAGATTCCAGCAACACCCTGCAGTTCCTCTCCCTAAAGAGTTGTACAGCTGGCATATGTGGAATATGACAGTAAGCAGGCTGGTCTTACAAATTGCTTTATCATATTAAAAAGCAGATTAATATTTACATGTACAAACTATTATTGGCTTGAGATGATCTTACACGTATTGAATGGAAAATGCATTTCTTTGTTAAATTATATATTTAGATAATATTACAAATGATTAGTAAGATAATACAGGCATACATTACATGCAACAGGTTTATTAATGGTATTTAAGCTCAAATACTTTGGAATATAATGTACAATACCGTGGGCTATCATTGGGTATTGGTGGAGTGCAATGCAAAACTGTATACTGACCTGTGTCCAAAATGGACAGCCTCATATATTGTGATGGGGATGTGCAGCACAACAGTCCAGTGCGTTTAGCACAACATATTCAAAATTATTAAATTCACAATATTTTATGAGCAGAAAAATATTTTTACAGTAACCGGAATTATGGAACTGTCTGCAGAGGGAGTCAGTGTGCCAGTTTCGGAAAATTTGTTCTTCGTGCTCAGTGCTCTCTCTTAGTAAGCTGTGTCAGTTATAAGAATGTGTGAATGTGTGCAATGCGCTTTAATTTGTGGCTCCTCCTAAATTCACAGCAGAGTTAAAGGTTTCATTTTATAACTGGAGAATGAAGGTTTTATAATTTTATGGAATACTAATTGGTCATATCTTAATAAGCTCCCTATGAAAACTATTTAGTATTTATACAGTAATTTGTAAAAGTTTTACGCAGTTGCGAAAAAATGCTGCAAAGTAAGAATGCTTTCAAGAATAGAAATTATAGTTTATTTTTATAAATCAAAATGAAATTCGAAAAACAAATATAAATCAAATCAATATTTAGTGTGACAACTATTTGCTTTCAGAACACCATCAATTATTGTTGGTACAAATGCACACAGTTTTTGCAGGAACTAAACAGAGAGGTTGTTCTAAACATTTCTAAGAACTAACCACAAATCTTCTGTGGATGTAAGCTTGCACAAATCCATCTGTTTCTTCATGCAATCCCAGCCAGACTCGATAATGTTGAGATCAGAGCACTATAGGGGCTATATCAGAACTTCCAGGACTCCTTGTTCATCTTTACACTGAAGAAATGTTTTAATGATATTGCCTGTATGTTTGGGCTCATTGTCTTGCTGCAGAATAAATTTGGAGACAATCAGATGTCTCCTAAATAGTATTACATGATGGATAATTATATCTCTGTATTTCTCAGCATTAAAGACATATGAAATGGGAATGTTGAGGACCATAGACACAGTGGTCGGCCAAGGAAACTTAGTGCAGCAGATGAAAGACATATCATGCTTATTTCCCTTCAAAATTGTAAAATGTCTAGCAGTGCCATCAGCTTAGAACTGGCTGAAACCAAATGCACGCAGCTACACCCATGTCCTTCCCTTGCAAGTTTGGGGATGTATCTTGATTTTTTCGTCTGGAGGAAAGTAAGCATGATGTGTATTTCATCTTCTACACTAAACTTTTTTAGCTGAACACTACATCTACTTCCCACAACTTTGTCCATTTCTTGTTGCTTCTTGAAAAGAGATTGAACTGCACATGTTGAAACCTCAATTTGCTTTAAAATTGTTTCCTGAGAGAGACCTTGCTGATGCAGTATAACTACCTTGTTGCTGTACTCAGTCTTCCAATGATGTATTACCTGTGACATGAAAATGTTTTTCACAACTTCACCTTTGTAGCAGAGCTGGATGTTCCTCATCCAACTGTAGGCCTGCTACACAGCTGTTTCATTTAATTACTGTTTTCAGCTTGCATGTGAAAATAATGATCATTATCACCTGTTTGGTGTAATTAATGAATAAAACACCTGACTTTGTGCAAGTGTACCTAGAGAAATTGCTGCTGTTTTGAAGGCAAAGGATGGTCACGCCGAATAATGATTTGATTTAGACTTTTCCTTTATTCATTCGTTTTGCATTTTGTTAACTGATAAAAATAAACTATTAACACATTTATTTACTATTCTCACTTTTTCAGTATTTTTCCCACAACTGCCTAAACATTTAGCATCAGCAGGAAGGCATGTGTGGAGCAAGGGCTTTGGAACACTTGAGACCACAGGTACACAGCAAAGTTCAAAACAACAGGCAGATGCAAGCCAGGAGTAGATAGAGGTGTACAACAAAACCAACAGGATTACAAGTCTTAATATCAAAACACGATCTGTGCCTTGGTGGGCCTTATATAGACCTTGGCAGATGATGTAATGGGATCACACCGGGCCACTTGTAAAACTCAACTTAGAGCACAGGAAAAGGCAGCGACCCATAGGGGAAGGTGGTGAAACCCTGCAGAGCTGAGACAGTCACATAACACAACAGAGAAGCAAAATATTACCTGGGATTATTTTTAACATGGAGTAATTCCATAACTTTTTCCTCCAATGGATCTGGAAAACTATATACCATTTACTCTTGTTTGAGGTATATTTCACAGCAATAAAATGTACAATTATTAAATAACTGTTAAATAGATGTAAAAAGGAACATCTTCTAATAAGTCTACTGATGCCGTAATTTTTGCCAAGAGTTGAGTTCAAAACACTCCAATATCACATACACATGTAAAGAAGCTACCCAGAAAAAAATCATTATTGAAGATTTATGATACCTGGGGAATAGACTTTGAAAAAATAAACCACAATAGGAAGACGATCTTTCATTTGTAGTGTTGACTTTTATTACATTTCTTAACAAAAAATCAAGACTAATGAAAGAATAGTGCAAATATATAGTGCAAATTATAGTCCCGAGTAATTTTGCACAATTTGTATTAAATGCATATGTCTGAATGAGCTAGAAGATTTCATTGATACTACTGCATTATTCATCTCTTTCCCTACAGTGGTGTTGACTGTGATGTCTTTTTTAGATTTGCATTTTCCTCCAGCTTTGCTTTGTCTACTTTTGAAGAGCTTTTTCCTATATCGTTCTATAGTTTATCATTGGTAACCATAAGAGTCTCCTATAGATTGTCATGTCTGCACTATGCACTATGCAGTGATCATTTGTTCACACATTTCCCATAAATCACTGTACATTACTGCTCCCATTACAGCTTTGAATAGCCTCATCTATAAAACCAACGAAACAAAGGAAACTTTCTAATTCAAATGGATCATTTCAAGCTTGACATATCTTGTAATGGAAAGGATTGATCTTTCTCTTGAAACTGTTATCACTCTGTCTGGTGAAAAAGGGCTGAAATATGGCAGCCATAAATAAAGCTATGGATCTCCCTCTTTGGCTCTTAAAAACGTTTGTTCTTGATAGATCATGTTGATAAAGAATTAAAGCAGCATCTTTTGTTTTGAACTGCATTCTTGTCAATACCACAAAATCCAATAATGTTTTTAACCCATTATTCTATGTTTATATAACATATGTGTATAACCATATACTGTACATGTACACTCCTCACCTTTTTGACTGTAGTAGTCATAAAAATAGAAACATATGTCTTTTTATGTCTCATTTCGATTTCCTGCGTAAAACAAATTATAAGACAGAATTTAAATGGTTTCCATTCTGAATTAAGTACATCTTAATTAATGTATAAGGTTAAGAAACATACAGTATAAATATAGTTTGTTTAGTGAGATATTCATTAAAATCTTACTTTGCAAAAGGGGTGTACTCATTTATGCTGAGCATTGTATGTGTAATATGTACTTCAACTGGCTCGTGAAGTCCAGCGTTTTGGCAGCTGATTGGCAGCGTTCTGCCTATGCACAGTGTACAAAGAAAGCTGCCAATCAGCGATGTTGGCAGGGTTAAACTGAGCTCGGCATTCAGAGATCTGCAGCAGATAAAACAGTGAATTTATGAAAATGACAACAACCAGCTCAATAAGTGGCACAATACTGGAATTAGTGTCTCTGCCTCTACATACAGTAATGCTGCTCTTAGCAAATCCCTTGTTATAGGTTCCCTGCAAATGGAGTATCACCAATTTGCACACGCTTCAGCTTCCATCACCTGTAGGGATTTCACTAACTCAGGTGCGACGGCTGACACTCAGGAGGCACGTTCCTTTAAAGTTCACAGGGTTTATTACGTCATAAACCACATGGAAAAATAACAGAAAACAAATAGCCTTTAGTTCAGGAAAAGAAAAACAAAGTGTCCAGTCCACCAGGCTCAGTCCTGTAGGCTTAACGCACTCAGGAGGGTTTCACCTCCACACATATCTCCTGTGTTAAGCATTAGCCTGTCTTATATAGAGCTAACCACACCCAGTAACCCATCACATGATTAGCCATGTGGTCTGACATCACCACAGGTCCTGGAACACACATATATACATGGTTATATACAACAAAGAAATACTCCGGGCTACATTACAGCAACAAGGCACTTATGTGGCACATACCTCCCGTCGACTACACACCCTTTAGCCATGCTACACACCCCACAGCGCTCTTGAAGTGTTCATGGGTTACCATCCTGCTGAAGGCCCACCTGGCTCCCATCATTACTTATGTAAAGTACTAAGATGGCAGTCAAAGGCTGAGCTCCAGAGGAGACCATAATTTACCCTATATACAGGGGAATTGTCATACACAGAACAAGCTATCGAAGGATCACAGGCTGAAGTTCCCTAAGGGGACCAAAAATAGAGCCCAAAATTAAAAGTTTCAAAAATATTTAAATTTTTAGCAAAATTAAAAATGACCCCTTTCCCCTTTTGCCAGTTTAAAAAAAAAAAAATGAAATACAATAATAAAATAAACACATTTTGAATCTCGTGTCACTAAAAGTCCATTCAATCAAAATATAAAAGTAATTAACCCATATAGGAACAGTTTAAGAGAAATAAAATCACCAGAAGTACTATTTTCAGTCACCACATCTTTCTTTAAAAAATGCAATAAAAAGCTAACAAAATGTTGTATGTACCCCAATTAGTAACACCAGCCTGCCACACAAAAAAACAAGCCCTTACATTTCCATGGTCACATATTTTTTTTAGTTCTGACGATTTTCTAAGCCATTGAAAAAAATCTTTATATGTTTAGCGCCACCATATTTGTACTAACCTGAAAAATCATATTGTCAGGTCATTTTTACCATATAATCAACATTGTAAAAACAAAACTCAAAAAATCAATTACAACCTTTTTTCCAAATTCATCCCATTTGCAATTTATTTCACATTTTTCAGTACATGTTCAGTTTGTCTCATTCAGTACTACAGATTGTACCGAAAAATCAAGTTCTCATACAGCTTGAGTATGTTGATGACAAAATAAAAAAGCTATGGCTTTTAGAAGAAGAGGAGGAAAAACAAAAGCTAAAAAATAAAAAAATGAAACAATATCCTGGTCTGCAAGGGCCTAAGAGTCATGCACTCCTCAATGAATCCGGTGCATCTTTCTGGGCTCCGAAATCTGAAATCTAATTCAGAGCTGGAGTAGACTTCTGATATAATTATGCCACTTCATTATGCAAATAATAGTGAATTATTTTGGTTGTGCTTGGCCCCATTCCTCCTAATATACTTTAGCCAAAGTGCTCTAGTAAAAAAAAAAAGACACTAAAGTTACACATTTTTTCTGCATTTATCCTTCATGCAAAAATGATGCTTCATACACCAGAAAAATGAGAAATGCAATCTGTTTAAAGCACCACTCCAGAGTTTTTTTTATTTTACTGCTGGAGTGGTGTCACTAATCGATGTTCCCTGCCCCTAGTATTATACTTATCAGTTGCCATCTTTATCTGTTATTGGCGCTAGTCTGGTCATTTCGTCCTGATTGTAATCTGATGGATCATTCCAGTGTTTGCTGGAGCAATTCGGATGTCACAACTCAATGTAAGTCTATGGGAACCAGAACGACTTCCTCATAGACTTCTTTTGAGAGCTTTTGATCGTTACCGCTAACTTACGGTCAGTCAGAAGTTCTGGTAACAAGATGGCGGCGCAGGACCGGGATGACAACAGCTGGTGAGTATATTGCTAAAGTAAATGTAAATATAGTAATCAAAAATCTTTATTCTGTAATTTATAAATATAAAAATAAATATCCAACATAGCAAATATAGACTAAAAAGGTGGGTGAGCCAATAAGAAAAAAATACTCCAGAGATCACAACAATGCAAAGTTACAAATACATTTATATAATTTATACAATGTAATTTTCTGGATTTTATTTTTGATATTCTATCTCTCAATGTTAAAATTAACCTACCCTTAAAATTATAGGCTGTTCATGTGTTAGTCAGTGGGCAAGCTTACAAAATCAGCAAGGGATCAAATACTTATTTCCCCCACTGTATATACCCAGTAAATAATGTGAATATGTGTGTGTGTGTGTGTGTGTGTGTGTGTGTGTGTGTGTGTGTGTGTGTGTAAAATCCGTAGCAGTGAAGACTTAAGTGAGGAATTGAGAATTTTTCTATTGTGTGAGTATGGAATGCTATCAATAGAATACATGTCTTTCTCGCTGTCTTTATCCATTAAAATGTTCCACTTAGCTGCATTTCTGTGTTCTTAAGCATGAATAGTTTTATTTAATAATGCCTTTTTTCTGTTAAAATCTAGGGCAAAAGTGCAACAGCAGATATATTTATTCTTGTCAAAGTGCAAGTCCTGACATTGCCATAACCACGAGTAATGTCAGTTCAGTAATAGTGTTGGAAAATCAAAAGTAATAGAGTTTGAGACTTTATTTGTATTACTACCTATTCGCTGCATTGTCATAGCTGTAATTTCTCTATTGGCTTTACAGATTCTAGAATATATAAAATTCATAAAAAATATGCAATATTTGTCTTATTTTTATGAATTAACCATTCTTTAGGACCATAACATTGTATGTATACATGCAACTAAATAAAATGTATGTGTACAAGGTGGGAGACCTGTCAGTGAAGGGGATCAGGGTGGGGGGAAGCCATCAGGTACCTTCCTCAGACTAGTGATCCAGTTTTTCTAAGTATGCTTACAGGTATGTCTGAAATACTGAAGTGTATAAAGGGAGAACATACTCTGCTGCCAGAGTGCAGGCAAACTGCAATTGATGCTACCCTTGTGTAGCAATATGTTATATGTTCATGTGGCCTCTAGGGGTCTCACTACTTTTATGTGTGTTCTATATTCTTTGTTTGCAACTTGTTGGATGTTGTTGTTGACTTGATTCATGTAATGGAGGTTGAGGCATGATGTGAATAAAGAGCCTGGAGATACACAAAGAGTGTGATTCATGACAGAATACATCAAACAGAACATGGTGGCAGCCGGGCACAGAACCTACAAATTCTCAGAGCTTATATGAGGCTGGAACTGCACAGATCACTGCAACTGTAAGTACAGATTCCCTGACAGTACAGCAAAATGGAGACTGGTCTGAAGCCCCCTCAGAGACTGGATGTCACTTCATGTAATCTGTCCCAGACCTGGAGACATTGGAAGGAAGAGTTTACACTGTATGTGGATCTGACTGTGGGCCCCACTGATGACAAACGGAAAGTAAAGCTGTTTTATTACCTAATTGGGGAAAATGGCAGAGAATTAGCCCACACCTTGCTCCCAGACACAGACAACCTCCTCCTAGCAGACATTGTGCAGGCATTTGATAAACACTGTGACCCAAAGAAGAATGAGACAGTGGAAAGATATAAGTTTTTCACAAGACATCAGGAGGATGGTGAAAATGTGGACAGATATCTGACAGAGCTGAGGAGACTTGCAGAAACATGTGGCTTTGGAGAGATCAGGGACAGTCTAATCAAGGACAGAATGGTGTGTGGCATAAAGGACAGTCATCTCAAAGAAAGATTACTGAGAGAGGAAGGCATGACTTTAGAGAAATGTATGCAAATCTGCAGGGCTGCTGAGCTCACACAGCACAGCCTGAAGATGATGGCAGGCACCAGTGAGAATGATGATGACAAGGTACATGCAGTATCTATGAAAGGAAAGACAGGACCAGACTACCCTTTAATCACTGTCCACTGCAAGTATTGTGGGAAAAGACATGAGAGAGACAAAACCAAGTGTCCAGCATATGGGGAAACCTGCAGGTCATGTGGTAAGAAGAATCATTCCTCTGCTGTCTGCAGGCAGGGAAGAGGCAAACAGTACAGACAGCTCCACACTGTGACACCAGACACTGACAGTGCAGAGGACATTACATGGCTACAAATGCAGTCTACAACAGAGAAAGTCAATGTAGTCGGGCAGTCAGTAGTGAAGGATGCCAAGCAGCTTTATGCAACATTCTTGTTGGATGAGAAGCCCATTAGATTTCAGCTGGATTGTGGAGCAAGCTGCAATGTAATTCCATGTGCTCTGCTAAACAAACAGGTTTCTATTGAGCCAACTGACAAGGTACTGGTGATGTACAACAAAAGTGTTCTGAAACCAATGGGGACATGTAAGCTAAAAATACGAAACCCATGTAACAGAAAGAGTTATAGAGTTGAATTTACCGTGTTACGGGGTGGTAACCATGTACCATTACTGGGAGTAAAAGCAGTTCAGGCAATGGACTTAATAAAAGTACAGTCTCAGAACATTATGTCTGTTGAAGTTGCCCAGGATATACAAAATCCAAAACTAAATGCAGAGCACAACTTGGACATGCAGAAAATAAAAGCAGAGTATGCTGATGTATTTGAAGGTGATGGGTGCTTTGAAGGTAAATATAGGCTAGAAATTGACAACACAGTGCAGCCCACCAGATTACCCACAAGAAGAGTGCCTGTAGCTTTAATGCAACCGCTGAAAGTAGAACTGCAAGATCTACAGAGAAGAGGCATGATAGCACCAGTCCATAAGAGCACAGATTGGATCAGCAGTTTGGTCATAGTGCAGAAACCATCGGGCAAGTTAAGAATATGTATTGATCCTAAGCCACTCAACAAGGCGCTGAAACGAAACCATTACCCAATGCCAACATTAGATGATGTCCTACCAGATTTATCAAAGGCTAAAATATTTTCTGTATGTGATGTAAAAAATGGATTCTGGCATGTGGCCCTGACTGAAGATTCAAGTTTATTGACAACATTTTCTTCACCATTTGGACGCTTTAAATGGCTGAAAATGCCCATGGGACTAAAACCTGCTCCAGAGATATTCCAGCAGAAATTGATGCAGGCTTTGGAAGGACTTACTGGAGTGAAGACAATAGCGGATGATATCCTGATAGTGGGAGAAGGTGAAAATATGGAATCTGCAGTCAAGGATCACGATCAGAAGATGATACAATTTTTGGTCAGATGCAGAGAAAAAAACATAAAGCTGAATTTGGACAAATTCAAATTGAAAATGACAGAAGTGGCCTATATTGGTCATCGACTGACTTCAACTGGGGTCAGAGTGGATCCTGAAAAGGTGAGAGCAATACAAGATTTGCCTACCCCTACTGATGTTTCTGGAGTACAACGATTTTTGGGCATGGTGAATTATCTCTCAAAATTTTGCAGACATCTGTCAGACATGTGTGAGCCACTGAGACAGCTAACCCACAAAGATGTGCGCTGGGAATGGACAGAAAGCCAGGAGACTGCTTTCCGAGCAGTAAAGAATGCCATTGCAGATACAGCAACCCTAAAGTATTTCGATCCAGATCGAGAAGTGGTGGTACAATGTGATGCTTCGGAAAAAGGCCTTGGAGCCACATTAATGCAGAACAAACAGCCAATTACATTTGCAAGCAGAGCCCTTACAACAACAGAGCAGGGATATGCGCAGATTGAGAAGGATCTACTGGCTGTGGTATTTGGGATGGAGAAGTTTCACCAGTACACCTATGGTCGACGGGTAACAGTGCAGTCGGATCACAAACCATTGGAGAGCATTACAAAGAAGCCATTACTAAATGCCCCAAAGAGACTACAGCGCATGCTGTTGCGACTTCAGAAATATGATGTTGACATCGGGTACTGTCCAGGAAGAGACTTACTGATTGCAGATACGCTAAGCAGAGCTTACCTTCCTAGCACAAAGGATGAGGAGGAAGACATTGAAACCATCAACATGTGTAACTACCTTGCAGTGTCAAAAGAAAAGGTCAAGCAAATCCAGATTTTTACAGAGAAGGATAAAAGTCTCCAGAGTTTAAAAACTGTCATCTTGCAGGGCTGGCCAAAATACAAGCAGCATGCTCCGAGGGAAGTCTCACCATTCTTCCACATAAGAGATGAATTGTCAGTGCAGCAAGGAATCATCTTTAAAGGAGACAGGGCTGTTATACCTGAAGTTCTCAGAAGAGACATATTGAAAACATTGCACTCTTCTCACTTAGGCATGGAAGGATGCCTACGTCGTGCACGAGAATCAGTATATTGGCCAGGAATGAATGACCACATAAAAAATTACATAGCACAATGTGAAATATGTGCATCCTGCAATGATAAGCAACCAAAGGAGACATTGCAACCTCATGAAATTCCACATAGGCCTTGGTCAAAAATAGGAACAGACTTGTTCACATGGAATGACAAAGAATACCTGATTACAGTGGACTATTTCTCTAACTTCTGGGAGGTTGATTTGGTGCAGGACACAAGGGCGAGAACAGTGATTAAAAAACTCAAGGCCCATTTTGCCAGGTATGGCATTCCAGATATCGTTTTCTCTGACAATGCGGCACAGTTTACGTCGGAAGAATTCAAAACTTTCAGTAAGAAGTGGGAATTTGAACACCAGACGTCTTCTCCGAGATATCCTCAGAGTAATGGGAAAGCAGAGTCAGCAGTAAAAACGGCCAAAAGACTCATGCAGAAAGCTAACCAGGCGGGTGCTGATGTATATCTGTCTATACTGGATCATAGAAACACACCCACCCAAGGCCTAGACAGCAGTCCGGCACAGAGGCTCATGAGTAGGCGTACAAAGACACTTGTACCAACTGCGTGTCATCTGTTAGAGCCAAAGCTGATGGGAAACATCGAAGCTAAATTACAGAAGAATCAAGCGAGGCAAGCTTTCTATTACAATAAATCGGCAAAGGATCTGCCTGAGCTCCAGAGAAATGACAACATTCGGCTGCAGCCAAGCAGCACATTTGACAAACACTGGCAAAAGGCAAAGGTTGTCCAGAAACTGGGACCTCGGTCCTACGAAATTCTAACAGACGACGGAAGAAGACTAAGGAGGAATCGGAGACATTTGAGGAAAACGCGAGAAAGAGATGATTCATGGCCTTTTGAACAGTATCCAGACACCCAAGACAACGAGGCAGAAAGTACAAGTAAGGCACCAACAGTGACAGCTGATCATCAGGGTGAGGACTCTGGCCAGAGACAGACAATATCAGAAGAACTACCAGATGTACCAGATGTAGAAAGGGACACATCTTATATTACCAGAGCTGGCAGAATTAGCAAAAAGCCGGCGCACCTCAAAGATTATATCTAACTGGACGTACTAGGTTAATTTCTAACTTTGTCATAGTATACTTTAGTTTAGTATCTTTTATTGTTCCTCCAGTTAAAAGAGAAAGGATGTAGCAATATGTTATATGTTCATGTGGCCTCTAGGGGTCTCACTACTTTTATGTGTGTTCTATATTCTTTGTTTGCAACTTGTTGGATGTTGTTGTTGACTTGATTCATGTAATGGAGGTTGAGGCATGATGTGAATAAAGAGCCTGGAGATACACAAAGAGTGTGATTCATGACAGAATACATCAAACAGAACACCTTGCTTCAGGCAATCTACTGTCAGGTTGCCTTTAACCAACTGTTGGCTAGCTGTTGGGCATGCACAAAATCTTACTGGTTCTATAATGGCGATAATTTAAGAGAAACTTTTCATTTAGCAACTCTACCTCCTACCTTTCTAATCGAACCTATTTTTTTCTAAACAGCACACGGAAGTGATGTAATATTACTATGCAATGATTGTGCATCATTCAGTTCTGTGATATACTCATAACTTGCTTTGTGGCATATAATAGAGAAGATCGGATCTGACAAAATTCGAACTCGCCTGAGTGCACGTTTTTTCCCTGGAAATTCTATTCACAGAGATGTTATTCTCCATACGTTTAATGGCCCTTATTGTGATCTGGTACATTTCTAGACCCTAGCGCATAATAATCGTAAAGTAAAAAAAAATAAAATTACTTAAACTCACTTTACCACTCACCTCCTCAGCCTCTCCATATGCTCCCTGCCTACTGTTTTGTTTTCTGAGTAGGCTCTGGAGCAAGTGCAGTGAACTGCAGGGTCTTCTTGCAGCTGAAAGTCCTGGCCTGGGTTGAACACCGTCCTAGAGATGTGGTGTGACTTAGGTATGGAGGATGGGCAAAGAGCAGCAGGGGCAGCCAGAGAGGTAACTGATGGCAAAAGAAACATACCTCAGCTCATCTTTTCGGCTATCCCCGCAACTCGCTGCCCTCTGTCCGTCACGCCCTCTGTCGTGATATTTTTGGCCCAGTGTTCATTCAGTGCCAGGACATCCAACCTTAAGTAGGCATCAGAACATGTGCAATTAACTCTAGGGCCTAGTCATGGCCGGAAGCCCCGGCTTAGAGTTAACACACATTGCTGAATTCGCACAGAACAAATCACAAAAAAATCTGTATTTTCCACAATGTGGATTTTTGTAAAATTCAATCCCATTTGAATAAGTTATCTCATCTCTAGCATCAAAACATTGTAAATACCTGCTATTGACTATGAACTGTTACTTATTATTTTATTCTGAAAATAAATTGAATTAAGAAAATAAACACTGACCTAAAGGTTGCTTTGAGCAAGTGATATCTCCTGCCCCAAGAAATTATGGCCATTTCCCAAAAGGTCTCTCTGCTCACTCCAGAACTAGTTGTTTCACAATTTACATACTTGGGTGTTCAGGTATCTTAGTCCCTGGGAGACGTCTGTGCACCCAGGCTGATTTTGTCCTAAACCATAATCAGCCTTTTGCATAAAATAGTCTACATTCTGCTCTAATCTCTGATGAACATTAGTTTTGTCACATTTCACAAACTAAGCTCAATTCTCAACTCTTTCACCTGGCAGGGCTACAAGACTAGACTTTACAGGCAGATTTTATATCACCCTGATCCTGAGTAGGAAAACGGCTTTGCCTGACCTGAAACTTTACCAGTGGGCTGAACAGCTGTCACATTTGTGTAAATGAGAAGATGAGGACTGCCTTAGGGCACTACCATTATTTGTCTATCCTTGTTCTCCATAGTTTATAAATCCCTTTCATGTAGTATTCTGTGCAGCAGTGGATTCATAATATATTTATAAGTGATTTCCCTTACTTAGTCAGGCCTTATAGATTTTGGTTGCCATTCCCCAGTTGCTTTAGATGACTTCTTATGACATCACCGCTCCTCAAGCCAATAAAATATGTCATGGTTCCCAATGGCAGGGACTTAGGCAAAAACGGACTAGCTCTAGGAAGATGGTAACTCAGATGACCGCGATGCTGAACCTAACCCACAAATAACAGTAGCCGGGGGGCGTGCCTACGTTTTTATCCCTAGACGTCTCGCACCAGCCGGAGATCTCGCTACCCCTAGTAGAGGAATACACAGACCTGACTTGCCTCCAGGGAAACCCCAAAAGTGATAGTAGCCCCCCACATATAATAACGGTTAGGTAAGAGGAAAACACGTACGCAGTATGAATATAGGTTCAGCAAAGAGAGGCCCTCTGACTAGATAGCAGAAAATACAAAAGAGGACTTCGCGGTCACCTCAAAACCCTAATCAGCCATCCTGAAATTACTTTAACTCCGATATCAACTCATGACACCGGAGTAGTAATTTCAGATCACTAGAGCTTCCAGCAGCAAGAGTGTATAAATGCTTGCTGGACAAAACAAACACAAAAATACAAAAGATCCAACTTAGCTGAATTGCAGACTTGGAGCAGGTAGCAAGCAACAGAGGTGCTCTGATAACATTGATTGCCGGCACTAGAATGACTGAGAAGCCAAACTAAATAGGAAACTCCCAAACCCTGATGGGAACAGGTGCACTGGAAACAAAAGACAAAAGTAAGCCAGTACCACCAGTAGCCACCAGAGGGAGCCAAAAACAGAATTCACAACAGGAATAATTCCAATTTAATTGAAATAAAAAAAATGAACGTGACCCCATCTGGGAGAACATGAGGCTAATATATTTACTGTAAATGCATGCATAAAAATGTTAAAAGACATAAACTATAGATTCAATTTCAAAATTCCACCTTTCTCCATACTTGAGGCCTTCATTCTTCCTTTTTATTGTATCTAGATCTTGGTCCCGCTCTTCTCCAGAGAGGTTTTGTCCAGTGTTTAAAGAACCCATTCTTTACTTCACTTCTTTAAATTTCGTCACATGTATCCCTCTTTGATATTCCTGACTAGACATGAGCTAATATGTTCGGCTCCCTCCTTATTCGGCAAGCTATAGCGCTTACCAAAGAAGCTACAGCGGGAACCAAAATACCTGGAGCGCTCCAATAATCAAGTGTCCGGCACCGCAGCTGCATGTTTTGCAGGTGTGTGACAGTCACAACGCATGCATTGAGAGCCTGTGTGTTGTGACTGTCACACAGCCGCAACACATGCAGCTGCGGCACCGGACTCCTGATTATCGGACTGATCAAGTTATCTGGGTTCCCGCTACAGCTTCTTCGGTAAGCACTATAGCTTGACGAAAAAGGAGGGAGACGAACATATTCGCTCATGTCTATTCCTGACTACATTACTAAATGACAGATATACTTCTTTTGGTTTTACTGCATTATTGCTCTATGTTAGTTTCAGTATTGCACACTTGAAGTTTCTGATACCCAAGACCTTTTAATTTGCGGATTTTGCCATTCAACTTTTTGTCTACTTCATTCAATACAACTGTAGACTCATAAAGATGACCTTGTGAAGATATTAAAATGTGCTTGGGAAGGAGTTTATCTGCTTTTAATATTTGTTTGACTCCATACTGTTTATTATGTCTTCTAATGTTCACCTAAAGTGTTAATTCATTAACTGTCCAACAAACCTTAGCTGTTATTTTCTTTAAATCAAAACTAAAAAGATAGAATTGTAAATCTTTCTATAAATTCCTGACTTTTTCAATTAGTCTAATCCAAGTACCCCACAATGCTGGGATCCTACCATATTTGTCATGACTGTCTAACAAACCTTGAGTATAGTGTTTGTATTTTTCTACTTTTCATGATAACTTCACGTTTTGGTACTCTAAAACCTTTTGATCGCATCAGAGGCGTAGCTAGGGTTTCAACTTAGGGGGGGCGAAACATCTGAGTGGGCCCCTAACCAGCTAACCCTGATTACAGCTACGGTTGCGCACTCTTATTGTGAATATAGGGGAACCTTAGAATATGACTCTACTGTTATTGAAAATAAATCTATATACAAAAATGAACATTGACGTTACCGCCATATTGGACCATATGCACAATAATAATGTCCCCTAAGTTCCCCCATGTACTGCTCCATTATACACAGTATCATGAGCTTAAAGTTTCCCTATACACAGTCTAAGGCCCCCACAGCTCCCCTATACACAGTATGGTGATTCTATAATACAGCGTATGATGTTCCCACTGCTCCCCTCTACACAGTATGATCCCACTGCTCCCCTATAGATAGTATAAGCCCAATGCTCCCCTATACACAGTATAAGGCCGGCGTCACACTCGGCGTAAGACAATACGGTCCGTTTTTTACGTCCGTACTACGGCCGTAATACGGAGAAATGTTCCCAAAATAGTGATCCGTAGTCAGGGTGTGTCAGCGTATTTTGTGCATGGCATCCTCCGTATGTAATCCGTATGGCATCCGTACTGCGAGATTTTCTCGCAGGCTTGCAAAACCGACATCTAATGGATTTATGTGCTCAAATGTTAGGGAAAACATTTATACAGTATATATATATATATATATATATATATATATATATATATATATATGTCATTGAGACACATATATATATATTCTGTATTTAGATTTCATTCAGCGCGATATCTGTGAACAGCTGGTAATTCAATTGCCGGCTTTTCATTTCTCCTGCACAAACCCGACAGGATATGAGACATGATTACATATAGTAAACCATCTCATATCCCCTTTTTTTTTTGCATATTCCACACTACTAATGTTAGTAGTGTGTATGTGCAAAATTTCAGCGCTGTAGCTGCTAAAATAAAGGGTTAAATGACGGAAAAAATTGGCGTGGGCTCCCGCGCAATTTTCTCCGCCAGAATGGTAAAGCCAGTGACTGAGGGCAGATATTAATAGCCAGGAGAGGGTCCATGGTTATTGGCCCCCCCGTGGCTACAAACATCTGCCCCCAGCCACCCCAGAAAAGGCACATCTGGAAGATGCGCCTATTCTGGCACTTGGCCACTCTCTTCCCACTCCCTGTAGCGGTGGGATATGGGGTAATGAAGGGTTAATGCCACCTTGCTATTGTAAGGTGACATTAAGCCAGATTAATAATGGAGAGGCGTCAATTATGACACCTATCCATTATTAATCAAATTGTAGGAAAGGGTTAAAAAACACACACACACGATTAAAAAGTATTTTAATGAAAGAAACAAACAGGTTGTTTTAATAATTTATTGCTCGCTCAATCCATCAGCAACACCCTCGCTTGGCAAAATAATAAAATTATACACAGTATGATGGACCCGCAGCTCCCTTATACATAGTATGATGGGCCCGCAGCTCCCTTACACACAGTATGATGGGCCCGCAGCTCCCTTATACACAGTATGATGGGCTCGCAGCTCCCTTATACATAGTATGATGGACCCGCAGCTCCCGTATACACAGTATGATGAGCCCGCAGTTCCCTTATACACAGTATGATGAGCCCGCAGCTCCCGTATACACAGTATGATGGACCCGCAGCTCCCATATACACAGTATGATGGACACGCAGCTCCTGTATACACAGTATGATGGGCCCACAGCTCCCTTATACACAGTATGATGGGCCCACAGCTCCCTTATACACAGTATGATGGGCCCGCAGCTCCCTTATACACAGTATGATGGGCCCGCAGCTCCCTTATACACAGTATGATGGGCCCTCAGCTCCCTTATACACAGTATGATGGGCCCGCAGCTCCCTTATACACAGTATGATTGGCCTGCAGCTCCCTTATACACAGTATGATGGGCCCGCAGCTCCCTTATACACAGTATGATGGGCCCGCAGCTCCCGTATACACAGTATGATGGACCCGCAGCTCCCTTATACACAGTATGATGGGCTCGCAGCTCCCTTATACATAGTATGATGGACCCGCAGCTCCCTTATACACAGTATGATGGGCCCGCAGCTCCCTTATACACAGTATGATGGGCTCGCAGCTCCCGTATACACAGTATGATGGACCCGCAGCTCCCGTATACACAGTATGATGGACCCGCAGCTCCCTTATACATAGTATGATGGCCCGCAGCTCCCTTATACACAGTATGATGGACCCGCAGCTCCCATATACACAGTATGATGGACACGCAGCTCCTGTATACACAGTATGATGGACTCACAGCTCCCTGTCATGATTTGGATGCCCCGGTCATTTACTCATCCTCCGGCGTATTCACTATTTTGTGGAACTGCTGCAGTGCCGCTGCTCAAACTTGTGAGCGCAGCTTCTGACAGGCCAGAAGTTAGAAGCTATGTCACAAGCGCTCAATGTAAGACTATGAGGCTATGTGCACTTGTTGCGGATTCGTGTGCGGATTTACGGCGGATTTCCTGCGTTTTTTGTGCTTTTTTCACCTGCGTTTTACCACCTGCGGATTCCTATACAGGAGCAGGTGCAAAACGCTGCAGAATCCGCACAAAATTGACATGCTGCGGAAAATACAAAGCATCGTTTCCGTGCTGTATTTTCCGCACCATGGGCACTGCGGATTTGGTTTTCCATAGGTTTACATGGTACTGTAAACCAGATGGAAAACTGATGCGAATCCGCAGCGGCCAATCCGCACCGTGTGCACATAGCCTGAGAGTGAGGAACAGGCCAGAACGAGGCTCCCACAGACTCACATTGATTAGTGACCTCTGCACTGCTCCATGAAACACTGGAGCCTCGGACAGGTCACAAACTGCAGGAGACGGAGCCGAGCGGAGACTAAAACATATGAAAACGCCGGAAGGTGAGTATCAGACAGGGGCAGGGGACGGGGATTATCAGCACCGCTCCAGCAATGAAATAAAAAATAATGCTGGAGTGGTGCTGTAAATGTGATGCAGCTCCTGGTTACTGTATGGGGGCTCCTTATACTAATACTCATAAAAGACCCAGGTGGTACGTATCAAAAGCCCCCGACCCCCCCATCTCCAGCCTCCCCAGACAGCAAATATTACATGATGGAGCACATATAATATCAGCGCTAAACATTATAATATTCAGCCCCCAGTGACCTGTCCCCCCTCCCCCACTTCAGCCCCAATACCCCCAACATCTCACATCCACCCCCTCAGTGCCCTGTCCCACCTCCAGCCCCCACAATACCCCCATCAGCTCACATCCACCCCCTCAGTGCCCTGTCCCACCTCAGCCACCTTCTGCCCTCACAGCACCCCCAGGGTCTCACATTCACCCCCCAGTGCCCTGTCCCCCCTCACTCACTTTCAGCCCCCACAATACCCCAACGGTCTCACAGTGATATACCTCAATTTAATAAACCTAATAAGCTCCATCCCCACTTACTGGTAAAGTTTGCACTGCAGGCCGGACCAGGAAGTGTCTAGGTGAAATGCAAGGTGTGGGCACTAGGACCAAGGGTGCCTGAGCAAATCCCAGTGTGCACAGAGTGAAGAAAACTGCAGCCAGGAAAAGCTTCATGATCAGGTCAGACGGGCGAAACCATTCACTGCAGGGGGGAGACTCTGCAGCCGGCCACTGTGATAATAGCCTGCAGAGTCGCCATCAGACGAGAGCAGACATTATACTGCTCTGCTCCTATGTGGTGTTCTGCCTCGTCACAGAAGTGGCCCTGCCCTGGCTCCCGGTGGGCCCCTTCATGTGACAGGGCCCGGGGCGATGGCCCCCTCTGCCCCCCCAGTAGCTACGCTACTGGATCGCATGGAATATAAGCTGTCACTAGAGGTGTCTGGCAGCAGTTTTCTACTCTGTCACTCATAAAAACATATGAATGCTTCAAAACACCTAACGCCTGTCTGTAGGGGATGAAGTTAGGAAGAATTATTATTGGACAAATGAGTCAATGTGTAGTTAATATCAAACTGCGATACATGGGCACCTATAGATTTGATTGGCAGTGAATGTGAAGTGGTAATAACCTGTCAGTATATAGCAGGAAAGGCTAAATTATGTATTCTTAGTGCATTGACAGAAAGAGACCTTTAAAGAGTACCTGTCATTTCAGGTAACTTTTCAAAATCAACTGTCATATCTGTGTACATGGAATAAAGCTACTTGCCACTGTATAACTTCTGCATTTTTTCACCAGTTTACCCCTCTGTAGGTTTTCGCTCTTATTATCACTTCTCTCTGAAGTAGTCATAATGTCTCCCATACATGGTACACATAAATATGAGGGATTCCTGCTCTCTTGTCTCTATGTAACACATGTTCAGAAAAAGCAGCATCATAGAGAACATTATACAGCGGCACTGAGTAGTGTAGCTGTGAAGCCATCACTAGGGTGAAATACAACACTTATTAGAAAAGCAAACTCTATAGCTCTGGCCCTCATTTTACTCCTAATCGCTTCAAAGACATCAATAATCAATAGGCAGCTGTAATTGAATCCTTCATTGCACTAAAAATGTCACAAATGTGTCACGCCAACCTGGGAGATCTGGAGGTAGACAATCACTGTGTATTGCAAATTGCAATTCTTCCATTTAAGCTGTGTGTTTGGATCCCATATTAAATGAATTTGGTATCCTTTGGTGCTGAAGAGATTAATGACCCTTTCTATGCTGATCAGAAACATGCAGCTCCATTTCTGGTCATTAACTCTACCTATAAATTCTGGCCAGACCCTCTCTGTCTTGCCAGTGAAAGCTCTGCTTCCTTGCTCTTAGCAGATGCTGTACCCAATAAGAGTTTGTTGTTGCTATTGGAGATCCATCTTCCTGTGCTGTGTGCTTAAAGTGAACCTGTCAGCAGCATATTGCTAAGTAATCTAAGGGCATTGTCAGGTTGGCAGTGTTAAACTGCTTAAAATGATACCGGGCATGAAATCCGTGTTGTAGTTTTTGTATAATCAGTGTTAGAAGTTTTCAGTTAATGATATGCCCGTGCTCTAGAGCGGGGCAAAACATGTTCTTCATCATAGAGACAGAGAGAGACAGACTGTGCTTCGGGGTGGGCCTGTGGGAAGGTCTTTCCTTGGTTTTTCTGGCTTAAATCAGGAAGATAAGACTCTGCCTACAGCCCTGCCATGGAACACGGGCATATCATTAACTGAAGACTTGAAAACTTCTAACACTGATTACACAAGAACTACAAAACAGTTTTCTTTACACTCTTTACACCAGCTATCATTTTAATCAGTTTAACACTGCCAACCCAACAATGCCTGTAATTTACTTAGCAAAATCCTGCTGACAGGTTCACTTTAAGGGTACTGTCACACAGTGCAATTTTCGTCGCTACGACGGCACGATCCGTGACGTCGCAGCGTCGTATGATTATCACTCCAGCGTCGTAGACTGCGGTCACACTTTGCAATCATGGCGCTGGAGCGATGCCGAAGTCCCTGGGTAACCAGGGTAAACATCGGGTAACTAAGCGCAGGGCCGCGCTTAGTAACCCGATGTTTACCCTGGTTACCATCGTAAACGTTAAAAAAACAAACAGTACATACTTACATTCCGGTGTCTGTCCCCGGCGTCTCAGCTTCTCTCCACTGTGTAAGCACCATAGCCGGAAAGCAGAGTGGTGACGTCACCGCGTCACCGCTGTGCTCGCTTTCCGGCCGGCAGGCGCTCACACAGTGCAGAGAAGCTGAGACGCCGGGGACAGACACCGGAATGTAAGTATGTACTGTTTGTTTTTTTAACGTTTACGCTGGTAACCAGGGTAAACATCGGGTTACTAAGCGTGGCCCTGCGCTTAGTTACCCGATGTTTACCCTGGTTACAAGCGAACACATCGCTGGATCGCTGTCACACACAACGATCCAGCAATGTCAGCGGGTGATCAAGCGACGAAAGAAAGTTCCAAACGATCTGCTACGACGTACGATTCTTAGCAGGATCCCTGATCGCTGCTGCGTGTCAGACACTGCGATATCGTAACGATATCGCTAGAACGTCACGAATCGTACCTTCGTAGCGATCAAAATTGCACTGTGTGACAGTACCCTAAGCTAAGTGTTTTGGAGAGAAGTTGTTGTAGAGGTGTTCTGTTGTATTCATCTCATGGTCCCTGTTCCCATTTAGTCTATTCCTCCCTATTCATTTCCTCAATCCTGGGCCTTTACACTTCCAGCAGACTCACTGTCTCTCCATTAGGTTGATGGATTTTTTGAGGCTCTAGGCCTCGTGTATGATGATCTGGACTATGTCTTGTGTTTCCCTTGCTGAGTCTACACTACGTAAGCTCCAGCAGGGAGACTGGCCGGCAGAGGAATTCTGCTCAGGGTTCCGTAGATGTGCCACTGACACCAGTGGAATGATCCTGCCCTCAGGAGTTAGTTTTGTCAGGTCCTGTCTGAAAGACTAAAAGAAGCACTAGTTCTTTGCAGGACTCCTGAGTTGTTGGAGGTCACTATGGCTCTGGCCATACATATTAATCGACACCTCAGGGGTAGACCTGTTGTTATTCAGCCCCCATGGTACTGCCTAAAACCAAGGTTCTCCCTGTGTGATCTGAAGAACAGATGCAAAACGGGGTTGTTGTTTTTCTGTGGTCAAAAGTGGCATTTCATTGGGGTCTGTCCTTCCTTACCTAAAGCACAAAAGCTGTCAGAAAATTTCTAACCCTAGATTGTGTGGAGGATAACAACCTGGGTGTATATTTCTCCTCTGCATGTGTATGTCAGTTTTTATTAGCAGCAGAAGTGGTTATTGGTATGAAAACTGAGAAAATATCCATGTTTTTGGATAGTGAGAAGTCTGTGGATATGGTGGATCCTTGGTTCACACAAGACCATAGTCTTTCCTGTAGTATCCTGTAGTATTTTGGCGATGCCCATCCCAATACTTGCAATTGACTCTACGCCTCTCATGGTGTGAGCCTGCTCATAGGGGCTCTTCACAGGGAGCTCTTTTCTTGTTATATCTTGGAAAGTCTCCCTATTCCTATTGTGTTGGGTCTTCACTGGTCATAGACTTGCAGGCCAGAGAGATTATTAAATGGAGAGATTTTTGCAAAAATAATTGCGTAGGTGCTACTATCTCTACTGTGTCCACTAAAATAATGCAATCTTTCCTGTCCGATTATGAAGAAGTGTTCTCTGAAAAGGGGTGTCAAGAACTGCCTCCTCATCATGAGTATAACTGTCCTGGGATTAAGAACGTCAAAGCGGATGCTTTGCTTCAGAGTTTCCTTGGGGGTGGGAGTACTGACAGTGCTGTCCCTATTTTGCAAGAAGGGTTGGTTGTCTCTGCAGTGTGTTGTGAACTTGAGGGTGAGGTATTGAAGGCTAAGGTGGATGCCCTGCAGGTCCTTCAGGGAAATTTCTGCACCTGTTTATCTGCATCTAAAAATTTTTAATTCACATCACAACTAGGCTCTGGCTGGTCAGCCAGGTGGTAAGGTGACCTTGGACCTCTTTTCTCATCATTTTTGGTGACCAAGATTGTTTAAGGATGTAGTTGACTTTGTGTCTTCAAGTTGTGTCATTTTGTGTCTGTGGGTGTTCCAAGACCTCGCATACTCATCCGTCTGGAGCTCTTTTGTCATTGACCATTCCTGACCAACCAATGACTCATTTATCCATTTATTTCATTGCAGATCTTCCTTCTTCCTCTGGTAAGAATAGCATCTTAATTGTGGTGGATAAGTTTATTAAAATGGCACACTTTATTGCTTTACCTGCTATCGTTAACTTCAAGACACTGGCTCAGGTGTTTATCACTGAGATCGTGAAGCTTCACCGGGTTCCCTTAGGTGTAGTGTCAGATCAGGGAACCCAATTTGTATCTTTATTTTTTGGAGGATGTTTTGTGCTCATTTAGGGATGCATCTATCCTTTTCTTTGGCTTTCCATCCTCAAACTAATGGCCAGACTGTTTTGTGTCAGATAACCAGGAGGATTGGTCTTCTTCTCTACCAGTCATAGCAGAGTTTGCATTAAACAATCATTGTAGTAAGTTGCCATTTTTTGGCACATATGGTTACCATCCACAATTTTGTACCATCAGGAAAGATTAGTCTTTGGGACTTCCTGGGGAGGAACAATTGTCTTCTTCACTCTCGTTTGTGGCGGAAGGGGTTCAGAATAATTTAACGATAATGTGGGACAAATACAAATGTATGGCTGATAAGAAGCGATTGTCAGGTCCAGATGTGGGGGTGAATGATTTAGTATGACTATCCACCAGAAAGTTCCTTCTTGGAAATGAAATCCTAGGTTTATTGGTCCTTATATTACGGTCGCCGTAATCAATCCTGTAGCTTTTCGTCTCAAGCTTCCGCCGACTCTCAAGAACGATAATATTTTTCACAGCTCTTTGCTCAGAATGTTGTTGCGTCTGTGGAACTGCCACCTTTACTGCTGCCAACAGTTATTGGTGATGGCAATTTAGAATTTTAAGGTAGCGAAAATCATTGATTCCCATATGGATCACCGCTTCAATGTACCTGGTACATTGGAAAAGATATGGTCTGGAGGAGAGGATGTGGGTGCCGGCATCAGAGGTTAATGCCGGTAGGTTAATGCAATCCTTTCATCTGATCTATCCGCGTAAACCTGGCCCCTCGTAGAAGGGGGGGTGATATTGCCTTGAGTGTGTCACGCCAACCTGGGTGATCTGGGGGCAGAAGATCACTGCATATTATAAATCACAGATCTTCCATTTAGCCTGTGTGTTTGGAACCCATATTAAATTAATTTTGTTTCCTTTGGTGCTGAAGAGGTTAACGACCCTTTCTATGCTGGTCAGAAACATGCAGCTCCATTTCAGCTGCTTCTGATCTGGTCGATAACTCTTCCTATAAAACCTGTCCAGATCCTCTGTCTTGCCAGTGAAGGCTCTGCTTCCTTGCTCTTAGTAAACACTGTGCTGAATAGGAGTTTGTTGTTGCTATTGGAGATTCCTCTTCCTGTGCTGTGTACTTAGGCTGTGTTTTAGAGAGAAGTTGTTCTAGAGGTGCTCTGTTGTACATGTGTTTATCCACTGGTCCTTGTCCCTATCCTCCTTCCTATTGTTGGTTGGTGCATTTGTATGATAGAGGGTTTCTGTTATCCCTATTTTGTCTTGTGTGCCTTGTTCACATTACATTTCTGTCCCAGGCTCCTTGGGGTGGGGGAGGGGACAGACCAGGGATTTGCAGGAGCATAGTGAGGTCAGAGACTCGGGCCTCTTTACCATCGAGAGTACCCCCAATAGGGATAGTTAGGGTCCCAGTTCCAGGGATAGTTTGAGGCCCGCCTACCTAAGAACATCAAAACATGACAAAAAATCCCTCTTATCTGAGAAAGACAAATTTTAGCATATTTTTGAGTGAATGATAAGTCGGGGACAGGAGACGTTGCTCATAAGCTAAAGAAGAATTATACTTCTTTAATATATTCCAAAGTTTATTTCATTAGCTTGTACTATTGATTAATACATTGCAGGTGTTATAGGAGATTCTATGTATATAGGATCTTATCGTATCAACTTCCATCTCCTATCTCTGTAATGTAAAAATCTGTCTTCACTGAAAATAGATTTTACCCATTGAATTGAGAATTTTGAGAATGAATGATCAGTCTTGGCAGAGAAAGAAGCATATTGTCATGGATTTACCATGACAGATAGGAGCCAGAAGACCACAGCATCTGATTTCTCCGACTTCTGCATTGATTAGAAGTACTTCACCTTCATATTAAATGGTGCAGGTTTCTTTTAGCAGTGCAGGATTCAATCTGCTCAGTTGAGAGCTCTTGAAAGCTTTCCTGCATTAAGGCTCTCATCTCTTCAGTGTTGGCTACTCCCCTCTCCTATATATTCTGGGCTCTGGCAAGCACTCATTGCCAGAGCTAGCTTCATGCTGCATGGTTTATAAGATGGTGGTTTGTTCTTGCTGTTTGAGAAGGCATTTGGTGGATTTATCTGAGACTGTTGCTAGGTTTTGGTTGTGTGCTAATCCCCCTCCTTCTCCTACTTTTGGTTTTACACCATCGTCCACAACCCGGTATATTTGTATGATTGGTAATTTCCTTTACTCCTGTTTGTATTACTTGCTAGTCTAGTTGGTGTATTACAGTATACTATTACACCCCTCTTCTATGGGTGGTGGATGGGTACAGACTGAGGGTGAATTTAGGAGCTAAGGCAAGGTACGTGGTCCCGGCATCCTCACCATCAGACGTAATACGGGGAATAGAGTGAGCTAGAGCGCCCCTACTGTTAGGGACAGTGAAGGAGCCCCTGTTCCCAGGACACCCAACAGCAGAGTTGTGATATATATTTCTCTGATAAGCTAGGGCATATCTGGAAGAGAGGAGGGGATGATCATTGTCATTTCAATGTTTTGGGTTGTGATTATGATTAGTGTTGAGCATTCCGATACCGCAAGCATCGGGTATCGGCCAATACTTGCGGTATCGGAATTCCGATACCGAGTTCCGATATTTTTGTGGTATCGGAAATCGGAATCGAAAGTTTCCAGTGTATGGTTCCCAGGGTCTGGAGGAGAGGAGACTCTCCTTCAGGCCCTGGGATCCATATTCATGTAAAAAATAAAGAATTAAAATAAAAAATATGGATATACTCACCCGTCCGGCGGCCCCTGGACCTTACCGATTGTAACCGGCAGCCTCCGTTCCTAAGAATGAGGAGTTTAGGACCTGCGATGACGTCGCGGCTTGTGATTGGTCGCGTGAGCGGTCACATGAGCGGCACGCGACCAATCACAAGCCGCGACGTCATCGAGGGTCCTAAACTCCTCATTCTTAGGAACGGAGGCTGCCGGTTACAATCGGTAAGGTCCAGGGGCCGCCGGACGGGTGAGTATATCCATATTTTTTATTTTAATTCTTTATTTTTTACATGAATATGGATCCCAGGGCCTGAAGGAGAGTTTCCTCTCCTTCAGACCCTGGGAATCATCCAGGATAGCTTCCGATACTTGTGTCCCATTGACTTGTATTGGTATCGGTATCGGCGATATCCGATATTTTTCGGGTATCGGCCGATACTATCCGATACCGATACTTTCAAGTATCGGAAGGTATCGCTCAACACTAATTATGATTTAAAAAGAGAAAACACAGTAGTTTGACAATAAATGGCTTCATCCAACCACTAACCATGAGTGGAGAAAAAGTTTTGGTGTTATCATTCATATTCTCTGAAAAAAGGCCAAGAAAGCAACAATTCTGTCAGGTTATGTAAACTTTTGAGTAGAACTGTACATCCTGGAGGTGGAGCTTCTACAGGAGCTGTGCCATGCCATCTACGGCAAGTGTGGCCTGTGATACACAACTAACATCCTGCTGCGTAGGGCACGATCAAAGCTGGCTACAGTTGAGTCCATTTATTTCCCACCACCTGATTCCATGGTTCATAGTTAAGCATCTAACTACTCACTAATCATTCCCCCCGCTATCAGATCGCAGGGTGCTGACGTGTTGCTCTGACAGCCGGGATTCAACAATAATCCTCATGGCTGCCATCTTACTACTGCCATTTGCTGGGGTCATATAGAATGCTTGTCAAAGCGCTATTGTAGCGATTAAGCAATTGCTACTTCCAGACATCTAGTGGAGGGAAAAAAGGGGATAATTAAGTTTAATAAAGAATAATAAAGTCCAAACCCCAAAAAAGAAAAGAAAGTTGCTTTTAAGTTGTTCATCATAAAAATACCTTGAAAGACAAAGTTAGAAGTGCTTGTTTTTTGCACACCCAGCCAAAGAAAGTTATAAAAAGTAATTAATAAATTGTATGTTTCGCGAAATAACACTAATAAAAACTTCAACCCGTCATGCAAAAAACAAGCACTAGTATAGATTGGATAAAATAGTTGTGTCCTTAACGTTTTGAAGTCTGTAACATATGATGTTAAAAGGCTAAGTCAATCTCCTTCCCTAAAATGCTTGTCGAGCACCCATCATTGATGCATCGGGAGGTGCCCTAAGCTGGTGACATGACATCTGCACATACCTGGCAGGACGCATGTATATCTGGCTGGTACTGTATCATGCACATGTCATAAGACATGTGCTATGAGTTACTGAATGTACTGGTAAAAATATTATAACATAACTGCAGAATTTGTGGCACCACTTTCATTTTATGCCAAGGACCACAATTTGCCTCTACCCAGCCCAGAATTCATGCAAAATTTGTTTTAATAATAGTTACTATTTATTAAAGGGAATCTGTCAGCTGGTTTTGCTATGTAATCTGGAGATAGCAGTTTGAAATACTGAATTCAGCAATGTGTAATTTATAAAGCTATGTGCTCTTGTTTACTTACAATGAAGGTTTTATCACCAGGAGATTATCACTTCCCAGAGTACAGCTCATGCGACTGCTAAGCCGACGTCACACCCCTCCTTTGATAAGCAGCTCACTGTCAATAGACATTGTACACACAGAGCCCGGTGTGGGCGGGATTAGCTCTCTTATCTGCGCTTCATCCTAAATATAAGAACTCTGGATTGTGTCAGAACCGCTATACCCAGTAAACTAAGTGATACATCATTGGAATCAGGATCTCTTTTCCAGTATTATTTTGCTCTCAGGTGAGGCAGCAAAAACCTGGTGACAGATTCCCTTTAAATAATCAAGCAGCACCATTTTCATGATACCAGTATGCAGAATGATGGACTGATCTGTTGAAATTATGGAAGAGCAGAATTGAAAAAAAAAAGAAAATGTGAAAGAGTACAAACCATTTTGAGAGAGGTCCTTTATAGATGTATTTTTTAGGTTATAGACCAATGTTTTGTATTCTAAATATGGTGCAACAAAAAAAGCTAAACTGTATGGAACGCACAAGTTACAATGATGGAGAGAAGACTGACTCCACCAGCTAAGACTTGTTGCAGATTCTTACAGACTCATATTCAATATTACAGTTCACAAAGAGTCCCATTAAGAGCATGTCATGAAGGCACAGTGCGTATTAGTGAAGGATAAAAGCTGCAAACTAAATGCAAAGCGGAAGGATGCATTCAGTAAACTCATAAAAAGATGCCTTCTTTATTGAAAGCTTGAGAGAATAAAAGAAAAATATAATTATAAGTACAGTCAAGCAGACAAATCCTTAGATATTACTTTAAAGACACCTGCGTGGTTTTATGTGGGGATTACAGGCTGGTTTAAGATTCAGTGAAGACCACTAAACACCAAAATAGAAATGTTTTAGATCTGTACCAGCAAATCAGTATCTAATGTAATCGGATTAAATAGATGTGCCTCTTTGAACACTTTGGGGCTTAAGGAGCCAAATATTGGCTGTTAGCTGATAATTTCAGCTATTTCTAGTTACTTGTTCATGTCTCTGATGATGTAATTGTAATATGACACTTTCTTGCCCTTCCAGCAGGAGCGATAATTAGAATTTGTTTCTAAAGCTACAAGCTTTTATTGGTTTTAACTCTGTGCTTGTTACGTTCCCAAAGAACAATCTAAAAAAATATCCGAAAAATCATGTCTCAAAAAGTGTGTTTTGCAAGACATAATAAGTACATGTATTTTCTGACAGGAAACATGTTGGAAACACTATAAAACACACTTTAAACACAGCGTAAAAAGTATAACTTTAAAGATAAGTGACAGCAAAATTTAACAAGATTTCATCTTAAAAGCTATTCAACTAAAAGTAAGAATGCATTTTTTCCTAAATATATATGCAGTGGGGAAAATAAGTATTTTATACACTGCTGAAGTTTTCTCACCTACAAAGAATGAACAATTTTGCAATTTTTATCGTAGGTACACTTCAACTTGTCAGAGACAAAATCTAAAAAAAATCTAGAAAATCACATTGTATGATTTTTAAATAATTAAATTACATTTTAGTGCATGAAATAAGTATTTGATACAATTTAAAAATGGAACTTAATATTTGGTACAGAAACCTTTGTTTGCAATTAGAGGTCAGACGTTTCTTGTAGCGCTTGACCAAGTTTGCACACACTGCAGCAGGGATTTTGGCCCCCTCCTCCATACAGATCTTCTGCCATAACTGTGAAACAATATGTTGTCAGGGGCAGAGATAGAAGCAATGAGTGACACTAGTGCTGCCCCACATCACTGCCCTTGAACGAATTGTCATCCGGGGGCAGCTTCTTTGTCCCTTACTGCTTCTATCACCGCCCCCTGCAATGACTCATTGTTAGGGCAATGGTAGAAGCTTATGGGTGGTGCTGGTGTCACTCACTGCTTTTATCTCTGCCCCTACACTACGCAGAATGCCTGAGGTGCAGTCACCTTGCCTACAGTGTCTTTCAGCATGGATCCAGGACATCTTCTAGGGGTGGCAATGCAAGAAACTGTAGTACATAACTGCAGCACTGCCCCTGATGATGTCCTGTTCCATGAGGGGCGATAGCATCCTGTGGCGTCCTGTTTGAGATTCCTCTTAAATGAAATATCACAAGAAGTGAAGCAATCAAAATAAAAAAAAACAAATGTAGGAATAGGCTAGAAAGGGAGAAGTGAAGGGTATTTCATAATAAAGCTAATTAGAAAAATATGGTATAAGAATAGATATTAATTATGAGCGAGTGTGCTCGTTACTCAAGATTTCCAAGCATTCTCAGGTGTTCTCCGAGTATTTTGGGCATGCGCAAAGCTTATGTTTGAGTCACCGCAGCTGCATGATTTGCGGCTGCTAGACAGCCTGAACTCATGTGGGGATTCCCTAACAAACAGGCAACCCCCATATATATTCAGGCTGTCTAACAGCCACAAATTATACAGCTGCGGCGACTCAAACATAACATACGAGCATGCCTAAGATACTAAGAGAACACCCAAGTTCGGAAATCACGAGTAACGAGCACACTCGCTCATCACCAATAGATATTTAAAAAGAACATTTTAGATGTCATCTGACACCACTGAGGGTCATCTTTAGACACCTATATAAGGCCTAGTGCCACTGCCCGTCACTTATATATCTTGCCACCAATTTTATACTTAGCCCAAACTATTGTTATTCCCATGAAGAGGCCACTAAGATAGGGCCAAAACGCATAGGGAAAGGTCTGTGGGGGGTATGACATCAATAGGTGTCACTTAGGTACTGCCCTTGTTAGGGAAGGAGCTTTCATGTGCGGCACGACAGGGGAGTATAAAGATTATACCTCCAACCCCCTCAAATTAATTTTTTTTTCTAGTGCAGGGCCTCCATGAACAGATGTCTCCAGATAAGGGTGAGATCCTTCCATTTTTTACTTGAGCTGGTTGCGTCATGGGCACTTTATCTATAATATAACGCTGGGAGCGTCACTCTGTCCGAAGCCTTTATAGACTGCGCAAGCGCAAGCGCCGGTGCAGTCTGGACCCCACAGAGCGACGCTCCCAGGAGATCGCGGTGTGCATAAGCACTGAACGCACACCGCGATCTCCAACAGAGAAGCAGGGACGAGCCAGGAGGGTGAGTATGCAATATTTACCTGTCCTCCGTTCCACCGATGCGTGCTACTCCATCCTCCACCTCCTCCTCTGCCTGCAACGTTCAGTTCAGAGGGCGCGATGACGCGCTTAATGCGCGCCGCCCTCTGACTGAACAGTCACAGGCAGAGGACCCCGGAAGACAGAGAGGCGCGCAGCAGTGGAATGGAATGGGGGACAGGTAAATATAGCAAGTGCCGGGGGCCTGAGCTAGCAGCGACTCCGGCACCTGACCCCCACAGCGCGCCGGTGTCCCCGCTTGCTCAGGCCCCCAGCACTCGGCGCCCAGCACAGCCACGCACAGCCGCCCGCACTCACCACTGCCACGCACAGCCGCCCGCACTCACCGCCGCCACGCACAGCCGCCCGCACTCACCACCGCCACGCACAGCCGCCCGCACTCACCGCCGCCACGCACAGCCGCCCGCACTCACCGCCGCCACGCACAGCCGCCCACACTCACCGCCGCCACGCACAGCCGCCCGCACTCACCGCCGCCACGCACAGCCACCCGCACTCACCGCCGCCACGCACAGCCGCCCGCACTCACCGCCGCCCGCACTCACCACCGCCACGCACAGCCACCCGCACTCACCGCCGCCACGCACAGCCGCCCGCACTCACCGCCGCCATGCACAGAGGGCGCGATGACGCGCTTAATGCGCGCCGCCCTCTGACTGAACAGTCACAGGCAGAGGACCCCGGAAGACAGAGAGGCGCGCAGCAGTGGAATGGAATGGGGGACAGGTAAATATAGCAAGTGCCGGGGGCCTGAGCTAGCAGTGACTCCGGCACCTGACCCCCACAGCGCGCCGGTGTCCCCGCTTGCTCAGGCCCCCAGCACTCGGCGCCCAGCACAGCCACGCAAAGCCGCCCGCACTCACCACCGCCACGCACAGCCGCCCGCACTCACCGCCGCCACGCACAGCCGCCCGCACTCACCGCTGCCACGCACAGCCGCCCGCACTCACCGCCGCCACGCACAGCCGCCCGCACTCACCGCCGCCACGCACAGCCACCCGCACTCACCGCCACCATGCACAGCCGCCCGCACTCACCGCCGCCACGCACAGCCGCCCGCACTCACCGCCGCCCGCGCTCACTGCTGCCACGCACAGCCACGCGCACTCACCGCCGCCACGCACAGCCGCCCACACTCACCGCCGCCATGCACAGCCGCCCACACTCAGTGCCGCCACGCACAGCCGCCCGCACTCAGCACCGCCACGCACAGCCGCCCACACTCTGCACCGCCACGCACAGCCGCCTGCACTCAGCACCGCCACGCACAGCCGCCCGCACTCAGCACCGCCACCCACAGCTGCCCGCACTCAGCACCGCCACGCACAGCCGCCCGAACTCAGCACAGCCACGCACAGCCGCCGGCACTCAGCACAGCCGCCGGCACTCAGCACAGCTGCCCGCACTCAGCACAGCCACGCACAGCCGCCCGCACTCAGCACCGCCATGCCCAGCCGCCCGCACTCAGCACAGCCACGCACAGCCGCCCGCACTCAGCACAGCCACGCACAGCCGCCCGCACTCGGCACAGCAACGCACAGCCGCCGGCACTTAGCACAGCCACGCACAGCCGCTGGCACTCAGCACAGCCACGCACAGCCGCCGGCACTCAGCACAGCCACGCACAGCCGCCCGCACTCAACACAGCCGCCCGCACTCAGCACCGCCACGCACAGCCGCCCGCACTCACCACCGCCACGCACAGCCGCCTGTTATGACCCCAATGGCAGAGGGTCTCAGGAATAATGCTAAGTCTGTAAATACAGAAAACCAGCTCATAGGGCAGTGGTAACTGGGCTGACCATATAACTAATCCTAGCACCACAAATACCAGCAGCCGGGGAACGTTCCTACGTTGATCCTAGACGTCTCGCGCCAGCCGGAGAGCTAACTACCCCTAGAAGGGAAAAGAAAGACCTTTCTTGCCTCCAGAGGAAATACCCCAAAAGTTGGATAGAAGCCCCCCACAAATAATAACGGTGAGGTAAGAGGAAAAGACAAACATAAGAATGAGCTAGGTATTTAGCAAAGAGAGGCCCACTAGCTAATAGCAGAATATAGAAAGATAACTTATATGGTCAGCAAAAAATCCTATCAAAAATATCCACACTGGAAATTCAAGAACCCCCGAACCGTCTAACGGCCCGGGGGGAGAACACCAGCCCCCAGAGCTTCCAGCAAGGACAGGAATCACATTTAGTACAAGCTGGACAAAAATGATAGTAAACAAATAACCCAAAAAACAAAGAAGCAAGACTTAGCTTAATTTTGCACGAACCAGGACCAGCAAACAGGAGCAAACAGAATGTGTCTGATAACACCGATGCCAGGCACTAGACTAAGGTTCCAGGAGGTTTATATAGCAACACCCCTGAAGTAACGACCCAGCTGGGTGCAAACTGAGGGAAGGAAATCCCAGAGTCATATCACTAGTAACCACAAGAGGGAGCCAAAAAAGTCTAATTCACAACAGCCGCCCGCACTCACCGCCGCCACGCACAGCCGCCCGCACTCACCGCCGCCACGCACAGCCGCCCGCACTCACCGCCGCCACGCACAGCCGCCCGCACTCACCGCCGCCACGCACAGCCACCCGCACTCATCGCCACCACGCACAGCCGCCCGCACTCACCGCCGCCACGCATAGCCGCCCGCACTCACTGCCGCCCGCACTCACCGCCGCCACGCACAGCCACCCACACTCACCGCCGCCACGCACAGCCGCCCGCACTCACCGCCGCCACGCACAGCCGCCTGCACTCACCGCCGCCACGCACAGCCGCCCGCTCTCACCGCCACCACGCACAGCCGCCCGCACAGCCGCCCGCACTCACTGCCGCCATGCACAGCCGCCCGTACTCACCGCCGCCACGCACAGCCGCCCGCACTCAGTGCCGCCACGCACAGCCGCCCGCACTCAGCACCGCCACGCACAGCCGCCCGCACTCAGCACCGCCACGCACAGCCGCCCGCACTCAGCACCGCCACGCACAGCCGCCCGCACTCAGCACCGCCACCCACAGCTGCCCGCACTCAGCACCGCCACGCACAGCCGCCCGCACTCAGCACAGCCGCCCGCACTCAGCACAGCCACACACAGCCGCCGGCACTCAGCACAGCCGCCGGCTCTCAGCACAGCCGCCCGCACTCAGCACAGCCACGCACAGCCGCCCGCACTCAGCACCGCCACGCACAGCCGCCCGCACTCAGCACAGCCGCCCACACTCAGCACAGCCACGCACAGCCGCCCGCACTCAGCACAGCCACGCACAGCTGCCGGCATTCAGCACAGCCACGCACAGCCGCCGGCACTCAGCACAGCCACGCACAGCCGCCCGCACTCAGCACAGCCGCCCGCACTCAGCACCGCCACGCACAGCCGCCCGCACTCAGCACAGCCACGCACAGCCGCCCGCACTCAGCACAGCCACACACAGCCGCCCGCACTCAGCACAGCCACGCACAGCCGCCCGCACTCATCACAGCCGCACTCGGGCAGTAGAGCCGGAGAGAGAAAGATGAGAGCAACATATGGCAGAATGGAAACAGGAACAGGCAGAATGGGTGCAGCACATTACAATGGAATGGGGGCACAGGATGGGAGCAGCACATGACAGAATGGGGGTGCAGGATGGGAGCACCACATGACAGAATGGGGGCGCAGGATGGGAGCAGCACATGACAGAATGATTGCGCACGATGGCAGCAGCACATGACAGAATGGGGTCGCACACATGACAGGATGGGGGTGCAGGATGGGAGCACATGACAGAATGGGGCACAGGATGGGAGCAGCACATGACAGAATGGGGGCACAGGATGGGAGCAGCACATGACAGAATGGGGGTGCACACACATGACAGGATGGGGGTGTAGGATGGAGCAGCATATCACAGGATGGGGGCGCAGGATGGGAGCACATGACAGGATGGAGATGCAGGATGGAACAGCACATGACAGGATGGGGGCGCAGGATGGAACAGCACATGACAGGATTGGGGCGCAGGATGGAACAGCACATGACAGGATGGGGGCGCAGGATGGAACAGCACATGACAGGATTGGGGCGCAGGATGGGAGAACATGACAGGATGGGGGCGCAGGATGGGAACACATGATGGGAGCACATGACAGGATGGGGATGCAGGATGGAGCAGCACATGACAGAATGGGGGCGCAGGATGGGAGCACCACATGACAGGATGGGGGCGCAGGATGGAGCAGCACATGACAGGATGGGAGAGCAAGATGGGAGCAGCACATACCTGGATGGAGACCATATACCAATATAAATGCTCGCCACCCGGGCGTAGAACGGGTTCAATAGCTAGTATGCTATATCTGCGTGTATTTAAAACTATGTATGTTATATCTATTGTCTGCTTTTAACTAATCTAATACCCAATTGGAGGGTTAATTTGATTTAATTAAAGGTTATGATTTAAGTACTCTTTGCTGTACACACATTAATTACCAAGAGAATTTTGGGTGATTTATTACCTTTTGTATGACCTTGCTGGTATAAAATATGAATACCGAGTGACTGCAGGTCTTCGAACCCAAATTTGACAATCTCATACAGTATACTCGCATGAAGCTGTTGAGTTCAAGTCAGCAGATGCATGAAACAGGGACCATGACACACGGATATGTGAATGCAGCCATGAGCAGATGATTTCTCGAAAGTAGTTTTAAGAACCATTGCTGGAATACTTTTAATAAATAGAATGAATTATAATGTTTATGTTTTCATCTTGTAAATCAGATACCAAGCAGTAAGTTATATATTTGTGTGTCATTCTTATTACTGCTGTTGAGGAAGTTGCCTTATTACTCATTTCATTTAGAATTGTGGTAATAAGGAGGGGGTGAGTTTACATCTCCTGATTTTAGTGATGGGAAAGAGGAAAACAGTGCAAGAGAAAAGAGGAGGTCTGTGAAATAAGTATTGCCTGGGGAGCATTAAATGTACTCTTAGTACTTTTAACTTTTAACCACATAATGATGTTGAAAATCTGTGGTATAACTAACAGTACCTTAGTAAGGCAAAGATTTTTCCAAAATTTGAAGTTGCACAAAAATGTTGCAACTTTTGGCATTTTTACATCACCTTTAACTACTTTTAAAAAGTGGGAGTAGCTTGGCAAGATCATGGCCTAGGACAGCCTGACATATTCACTATAATAACACCAGAAAAGTGGTGTAAATGATAAAGTGTACTCAAGTCCATGACTAGTATGCATTTTCTGACATTGCTGTGGGGGCAGCTAAAAACGTGGTGTACACTAATTCCTTTGGACTCTGGTTCAAATTTACATATAAAACATCAGTCTTGATGAAATCCCCCATAGTTTGCTGAAATGAAAAGTTATCGTTTTCAAAATCAAAATGGCTGATGAAATTTTCAATTACACTTTCACAGAGGCAGAACTTTTACACTCTTTTTTCTTCATAATGAATAACAGCAATTTAGTTGCTGATGCATATTAATCATTATTCTCCATATTGTCATTAAAGAGAATGTCCACTCACAAGATATTAATGACTAGAGTTGAGCAAAAAGATTTTGTAGACCTTGGTCCAGTGGTAACGTTGGTAGTCCGTCGCTGCTATATCTGAGCAGTGCAAACATCTTACTACCCTAGGCAACCCTGGTGGCTTCTGACTATGCCCCTACAATGTAATTAATGTAGCACTCTATTGACATAGATGAGCCTATTATTCAGAAGAGGCACCAGAAATGCAACTGGTGGTAGGTTGCTTGCAGAAATTCCATCAGCTCTTTAATGTTGCTGCCTCTTGGACCAATTTTCTTGTGTTTTCATCAATTTTTGAGGGACACCCATTTCAAGATAATGTCAGTGTTGTGCCAAGTTTAATCCACTTCTTGATGAACATCTTCACAGTGTTCATTGATGTCTTGGAATTTTTTTTGTACCTTTCGCCTGACTGATAAGTTTCAGCAATGAGATTCCTTTGTTCTGTTGTAAGCTGTTTATGGACCATTGTTTTAGCAGTAAAATGCAACTAAAATAAAACGAAAATATCAGGAAAATCCTAACACAGCTAAACTTTATATTGCGTCAATCAGAATCACTTTAAATGATGGCAGCTGTGTACTGACTACAATTTAACATGAGTTTAACCTCTTAACAAACACAATACGCCTTTTAACGGCGGCAGTTAAGGGTACTTATGCCTCAGTGCTGCTTTTTAACGGTACTGAGAAATAAGTGTATAGTGCCCCCCAGCGTCAATTGATTCGGGTGAGTTTTTACCGACCCCAGTGTTGCGATCGCCTTTATTAACGAACTAACGGTGACCGTTAGGGTTGAGCGAAACGGGTCGTTCATTTTCATAAGTCGCCGACTTTTGGCAAAGTCGGCGTCTCATGAAACCCGATCCGATCCCAGTGTGGGTCGGCCACGTGGAACGCGAACTTGGCGCCAAAGTCGCGTTTCGAATGACGCCTTCCCCGCCATTTTTTTGAGCCAATTAATTGTGGGCAGCGTGATGACATAGGTTCCGGCTCCTGCGGCATCATAGTGCTATGTTACGTTTTCGGACGTAGTAATTTCCGGAGTCAAAAAATAACATATGCCTTGCACGGAGGAGAGAGGGAGAGAGAGAGAGAGAGAGAGAGAGAGAGAATAAAAAAAATTATTTCATTGACATACATTGGGTTTCGTGTTCCGGGTCCGGAACCCGACTTTACAGTAGAATCGGCCGATTCCATACGATCCGACATCCGAGAAGGTCGGGTTTCACAAAACCCACCTCGATCCTAAAAAAGCTAAGGTCGCTCAACCCTAGTGACCGTAAAAAAAGTCTGATTTCCCATTTAATTTCTCTCTCTTATCGCACATAAGAGGAGAGAGAAATGGGGTCCCCAAGCTGGTGATGTCTTCTTCCAGTAAGAAAAATTATCTCCAGGCCGGCACCCGGTAACAATAGGAAATTTTTCCTTTTGGTTCATTTTGATCACTGTGACAGACCCTATCACAGTGATAAAAATAAAAAAAAATATTAAATCAAACCCCCCTTTATCATCCCCTTAGTTAGGTAAAAAATTATAAAATTTAAAAATATATTTATTTATTTCCATTTTTCCATTAGGGTTAGGGTTGGGCTAAAGTTAAGGTTGGGCTAAAGTTAAAGTTAGGGTTGGGCTATGGTTAGGGTTAGGCTAGGGTTAGGGTTGGGGCTAGGGTTTAGGGTTGGGCTAAAGTTAGGGTTGGACTAGGGTTAGGCTGGGGTTAGGGTTGAGCTAAAGTTAGGGTTGGGCTAAAGTTAGGGTTGAACTAAACTTAGTGTTGTGTTAGAGTTAGGGTTGGGCTAAAGTTTGAGTTGGGCTAGGGTTAGGGGTGTCGTTAGGGTTATGGTTGTGGTTATGGTTGGGATTATGGTTAGGGTTGGGATTAAGGTTATGGTTGTGGTTAAGGTTGGGATTATGGTTAGGGGTGTGTTGGGGTTAGGGATGTGGTTAGGGTTATGGTTAGGGTTAGAGTTAGAATTGGAGGGTTCCGCTGTTTAGGTACATTAGGGGGTCTCCAAATGCAACATAGCACCACCATTGATTCTAGCCAATTTTGCGTTCAAAAAGTCAAATTGTGTTCTTTCCCTTCTGAGCCCTGTCATGTGCCCAAATAGTGGCTTTCCCCCACATTCAGGGTATTGGCGTACTCAGAAGAAATTGCACAACAAAATTTGTGGTACATTTTCTCCTGATACCCTTGCGACAATAAAAAAAATTTGGTTCCAAAATAAATTTTTGGTGAGAAAAGTAAAATGTTCATTTTTTCCTTCCACATTGCTTTAGTTCTCGTGAAGCATCTGAAGGGTTAATAAACATCTTGAATGTGGTTTTGAGCACCGTGAGGGGTGCAGTTTTTAGAATGGTGTCACTTTTGGGTATTTTCTGTTATATTGACCCCCCCAAACCCCAAACTCACTTCAAATGTGAGATGGTCCCTAAAAAAATGGTTTTGTAAATTTTGTTGGAAAAATGAGAAATTGCTGGTCAACTTTTAACCCTTATAACGTCCTAACAAAACAAATTATGCTTCCAAAATTGTACTGATATAAAGTAGACAGGTGGGAAATGTTGTTTATTAGCTATTTTGTGTGACACCCCTCTCTGATTTAAGGGTACAAAAATTCAAGTTTTAAAATTGCAAAATGTTCAAAATGTTTGCCAAATTTCCATTTTTTTCATAAATGCAAGCTATATCAAAGAAATTTTACCACTATCGTGAAGTGCAATATGTCACGAAAAAACATTCTGAGAATCAGTGGGATCCATTGAAGCGTTCCAGAGCTATAATTTCATAAAGTGACAGTGGTCAAAATTGTAAAAATTGGCTTGGTCATTAAGTACCAAATTGACTCTGTAACTAGGGGGATAAATGTAATTGGCCAATTCAGAACACAACAAAATCCCAAATTATAAGAGGGTTTCAGTTTGTTTATCAATGAATTTGTGCAGATTTTGGTTCACATTAAGGTTTGTCAAATTTCTGGAATTATTCTTTTTAGTAAGATTCTTTTACATGACAAGAACCTGGCATTTTTACAGGCACGTGTACATTTTTTATATCAACTGTGGATGATAATGATTTAGTCTATCTTAAAAATTATTCTGATTAATCATCTGCTAATTGACTGTGTCCAATTTCCTGAAACATATACTGTAGATCCCACAAAATTAAAGCAGATTGCTGTTTGATTCTTCAAGGATCACGTAAAAATGCCCAATGTCATTTCACACACTACTGAAGTTTGCAGCAGCCAGAAAGTGGACTCATGACATCAGACACTATAGGCTTCCTCATAATGTTTCTTCTTCATTTATTCACATAACAAAATCCTGGCATGTTATCAGCGGGGTGCATACTTTTTTTGTGTAAATATATATATACCGTAATATATATACACATAATTTGCAAACATTCTTTATTCCATTTCTGGGCTATTTGTAGTCTGCTGGATGTCTTTGATCACACTGAAATTAAGTATACGTGTCAGAAATAGTTTTGTGAATTATGCAGGCACGCATGGTTTTCAGTCTTACCTTCCAAGGCACAAACTTGAGTTTCCTGAGGAAAAATAATCCAAGATGAACAGTTATTTTGTACCTTCAGGCACAAAAAAATTAGTTTTGTGGGTAATCACTTGAAAGACAGTTTGATTGATCTTGAGAAGCTTAAATTGGAAATCAAAATATGTCATAATGAAATAATTGTGTTAATGGAGCAGATAAAAATGTGGTACTTTTCCAATACCATCAGCATTCGTAAGGCTTTTATGCACAAGCTTGACGGGAGTCTGTTTTAGATTCTGTCTGCTTGCTGTCTTATCACAACTCAATTGATCCCTAATAGAACAGAGACCTGAGGAGCTGAGCTGATGAAGAAAGACAGAAATAAGAAATTGGATTTAGGTGTTAAAACCTAGTTATCCAGAACAAGAAAGGTTCTGGCTTTCAGGTGTTCAATCAATCTTTTTACATGTATACATTTGACCTTGGAGGAAAGGCTTCCCGCGTCTATGACCTGAACAGGCTGCTTGTGTCACTTGCTATTTATTTTACTGAATGCGCATATACATATCAGATGGAGCAACATTTCCATTTTGACATATGGTAATTCATATTGGAGGACCGCATGGCATACACCAGTATTTTATCAATATTTCAACAAATATAGGAAGTCGAGTTTGATCTTGACAGCAGCACGCCAGAAATTACTTTCAGAGAGCTGTCAGGAAATGCTAATTGAGGTACATTGTAGGTTCGTGATTGAAATGAAATTTGTTCAAAAGGTTAAAGATTTTTTTAATGAAATATTTTCTTTTTTTTTTGGTGAGCACCTTTAATATTTACTTGTGTCACATAAGAGCATTGATTGATTTAAGTGTCAAAAGGATGACGCATATGATAGTCTGTGACCTGTGACAACTTTCAGAGTGGGCCCACAGCTCAAATGAAGCCCTGAAGCAGCAAATGTTAAACGGGGTGGCTTGTGAGCTATTAGAAAGCTGCTTACATATTTTACATGCTTGTTTTTACACCGGAAAAACTACCTCCTCTGTATTACCATGAAAATACTTTCATTATGAAAAAATATTTATATTGGAATATTATAAGATTTATCTGGTCCATCTAACAAACCACAAATGATATGACATGACACCATCAAATGATGTCAGATGATGTCCTACTAAAGAGAACCAGTCAGAATGGTGAGAGAAGACAGTGGTGCGCATAGCTTGCGTGTTCACAAACTATCATATGGTAATTGACTCTCAGCGGCTTCGTAGCATGCACACCTAGGATATGAAGCTGGGACGTACACCGAGTATCAGTGCGCATGCCCGGAAAGCTAAGAGTCATTGCACAAGCATGGGACCTGCTGGAGGATTAGGTGACGTAGGGAGCAGTGAAGGGAAAGAGTAATAATACGATGGCCGTGGAAATTTTGAAAAAAGTAATTTGACTGACCGTGACTGAATAGCTAGGCATCCCCACCCTTCTGACTGAAATAGAAGGTATGTGGTGAAATTATCAAAGTATAAAAAGTGATTTTTGCTATAAATACTGGGATGTTTTGCTTAAGATAAACATGTTAGGGAGGCAATGTGCATCACTAGCAAGATATTGGGGGCATTTTAATAGCAAAAAAGGAAGTGACATGTTCCCTTTAAAATCTAATTACAATACATAAGCCCATAATTTCAGGAGTGGGGATTTTCATCTTGAATATTTACTGTATTTTGATTAATTCAATACTGTGTTATTATAGAGGTTGCAAATATTTCTTTTTATCAGTGTCTACATACCGTAGTCTCACCTGCTGTCACAATTCACACTGCTGAAAAGAATAATCTTAGTTTAGTACTATTTATAGGATTCAGTATAGACTGGCTAGAAATGACAGACGTACAGCAATCCTTTATTCTAGAAGCAGACCAGTATAATACAAAACGCATGTCAATTTACACATGGATGTTTTTCCAAAGCATGTGTAGGAAATTTGTTCAAATCTAAACAGATGCAGATTTTCCACCTGAAAATCCAGACAGAAAACCACAGCATTTTCATTAGGTAGCATATCACGATATCTCCTTGCAAAAGACTTCAGTCCTTTGAATATCCAGTAGGAAAGTATTTTTCCAATGTCTTACCATGAAGCGCGTAACAGATTGCTTTTGTTCTATAATTTATGAATGGTGCTTATTTGAAGCTGATATTTCTTGACTTTTGTATTGTGAATGATAAAAAATGCTTGTAAATGTGTGCATGTCATTTTCCTAATGTGAATTATTCAACATATATGTGTGTAATTGCTTGAAAGTAATGAATTGTACCCTGGGTCTATTGGAATTGTATACTTTTATGTATGAGACAGTGTAGGCAGACTGATAGTCATATATAAGTGCCATATTGAATTAGAAAATAAATCTGTAGGGACCATCAAAGGGTTTTCAGAATAATCGAACACATTTCTGTGTAAGAAATAATTTAAGGCAATGCACACACAACGTGTTTAAGGCTACAATCCCACAATGAACTTTTGGTGAGTTTTTGATGTTGCACCATTATGTAAACTACGTTACTTATGTTTTTTCATTGCGTTTCCTTTATATGCACTTTATCGCGTTTTTGACATTGAATTTTTTTATCTCTTGTTAGTAAGTTATGTTTCAAAATAAAGCTGTTTTGTTTTTCATACTTCCTGGCATTTGGCTTTGACAAAACAGTACTGATACAGTCATATGCCTGTAACACGCGTTTTTGATGCGTTTCCACTGGGAACACACACTAAAAACGCATGATCGTTTTTTAACTGCAGATTTTCCTTATCTAATGGAAGTCTATGGGAAAAATCCGCGCATAAAACTCCGTGTACCCGCAGGAGAAATTGAAATGCTGTGGATCTGAAGCTCACCCTTTGCTGGAACTGTAAATTGCTGCGTTTTTGACACAGGTTCAAAAACTCACCAAAAAGCTCATTGTGGGCACACAGCCTTGAACACCGGCGAATCTGCCAAGGTTTTCCTGGAACAAGCTACTTCAGGAAAAAGCTGGTGGTCTTTTTCCTGAAGCCACTTGCTGGTGACTGTGTCATAGGTTTTTGAAGCACCTCCGTCACTGGTGTCTTTTCCCTGTATTTTCATGCATAAAGAGTGGACAGCTTCCAAATGAAGTTGTTCGAAGAATGAACATATTACTTCTTTCAACTCCTTCCTGATTTGTGAACCTTGAAGTGGTTAAGTAACAAAAGACAGAACATGTGCACAACATTGTCGTTTTTATTGCTGTGCATTATGTTAATTTTTTGCTGTGGTTTTGGGGTACGTTTTCTTGCAGGTTTCAAGCAGAATCCACCTGAAAAAGACATATGCACATACCTTTAAGACTACTTAACCGGCACTATGACACATTGGAATTCCATTAATGCATTTTGTGTTTGGTTCTCTCATGAAAGCTGTAGACGAAATGCACTTGGCCATGTTGCAGTCATTGCTTGCAGTGATTACTTTTTATGCTGACTTACGATTTCTGCAGTACAGCTACATGTAGGCATGGACTTACATGTGTGATACATAACAATTTGTGAACCCATTGGTGGTTTAATTTCTATCTTTTATTTTTTATATACTATATGACATCCTACCATAGGATTCATAATGTTACACCTTCACATCATGTAATTTTATTTTTGCTGAGGATATTTTCCCATGATGACTTTTTCCTTTACAGTACGTAACCAATAAAAATGTGATACTTTATCTAATAGTTAGTTGTGTGTCATATTCATAGTTTCTATAATTCCACTGGATGCACAATATCTGTTCATTAAACTGTCTGTGTTAAATTGTGTTTAGATTAGTTAAGTAAGTAATATTCACTAAAGATGAATAGCAAAACCAAAACAGGGGAAAAACATTAATGATATAAATGACAGTCTTAAATTGTAAGGTACATGTGAGGACAATGGCACACGGGACAGCTGATAAACTATGCCAGCTTGTACGTAAAAATGCCAATGCACTTGAAATTGATTCCCTGTTTTTGAAAATAATTAAAATGTCATAGCTACTGGAAGAATCAACTTGATAAATATGGCCTTCATCACGAACACTGTTTATTTTAATGCAGTTGATGTGTGCCAGAAAATTGTCGTAATTCATTCCTTATGCTGTATGTGCCCCAGTGTTTTTTTTAATTATTTTCTCCACACCCTGAATTGTAATTTGGCAAACCAGTAGTAAGATAACCCAGTAATGAATTCTAATGTTTGGCATTGAAAGAATTACATTTTAGATATTTAAATTAACCAACGTAAGGCAAATAAACTAGTAATAGTCACATATACTATCAACAGTGTAATTAACCACTGGAATACAATGTGCTTTAGTTTCAGGAAAACTGTAGTGAAAAACTTGCACTATAGATATTAATGCTGGTGCGCCTCCAAACATTAAAGGGGTTTTGCCAAGAACAAAGTACATTTTAATCAATAGATCTTAGAATAAAAAAAAATCCACAATTGGATGTGTTTAGATAAAATGTTCCTGTGCTGAGATAATCCTATAAATGCATCCCTGCTGTGTACTGTGTAATGGTTGTGTCTGACTGTGCTGGGACATGGTCTGACCATACCACATCTCCTGGGCAGGGGAGGAAGCAAAAGAGTATACAGGCAGGACAGCACGGGATCGCAGATGATTTTCTTTGTGAGGTAAAACATTTCACTGCCTGTTTTTAAGTAATGTTTTACCTCAAAGAAAAAATCAGCTGCAATCCCCTGCTGTAATGTCTGTATACGCTTTTGTTTCCTCACCCAAACAGGGGATGTGGTATGTTCAGACCATGTTCCAGCATGGTCAGACACAACCATTACACAGTAGGTAACATATTGGAGTGTGGTAGCTGTGGGCAAGGTACTCGTGATTTCCGCCCCGGCACATTACATGGACATGGGGGTTCTAGCTGAGTGTGTAGAATTTAACTGTGATGGCGATATGCCCTTGCAGACCATATGTTGCCATTGTATTCGGCCAGGACCAGATATTACAGAGTTCGGCAATGGAGACCATAGTTCATAAATAAATTTATTTTTACTCAAGAATAATTTATGAGAAACTATGTACAGCAGACAGTAGGCATTCATCTTCATGGGCATTTCTGTTTTGGATTGGAACATCATCATGCACTTTCCCTTTTCTTTTCTGGAGTTACTTTCGCTTTCTACTCATCTTAGCTCTTCTGCCTCATCACAGCCCAGTACACTATTACAGGAGCCTCCTTGTCAACAATTAAGACACTAAAGTCCAGCTTCCTGCCTCAGGCCCTGATACTTCATTCTTTTCTCTCTTTTGCTCTGGACCAACTCCAGACACTACTCACTTCCTTCTCGTTCTCGCTTCTCTCATAAGAGCTTACTAATGGCCTTGGTTGTCTCCCTCTTGTCACAAAAGCACCCACTGCATGTGGTTCTGCTCAGTAGCCTGACCTGAGGTCTGCTACTACTGTCAGCTCATCCCTATCTCTTGTTCTGCGTAAGCTCTTGATTTATTAACTCTAACAATCCTAACTATCCCTGTCAGCTACCTGTGGCTGGACCGAGCACTATTCCATCACTAGCTATACAAATCATTAAAGGGAACCTGTCACCCCCAAAATATAGAGGGCAGAGCAAAGTACTGCAGTGCGCAGGCGCCGGGCCTCTCTGACCTTTCCCGGTGCCTGCACACTGCAATACTTTGCTCTGCCCTCAACAGACAAAGTAAGCCTGCGCCAGAGCTGCGGTGTAAAGACAAGAAGAGGACGTCATCGTAAGAAGATGGGAGGTCCCGGACCAGACCGCGATGCCCACCGCAGTGGGACTGCCCCTGGGTGAGTATAATCTAACCTCTTTTTCTCATCTTTCAGGTTACATCAGGGGCTTATCTACAGCATTCCAGAATGCTGTAGATAAGCCCCTGATGCCGGTGGGCTTAGCTCAACTTCCATTTTGGGGACGACAGGTTCCCTTTAAACATTAATACATCATAATGTTTGACATCACATCACATATCTTCAAGGAGGGGGGTGTAGGCAACAGCTCCACTTCCTTACATTTAGTAAGGCGGACATTGATAAGAATATCTCAGTACAGGAAAAAAAATTAAACACATACAATTGTGGAATTTATGTACTTTATTGTATCCCACTATTGTCACTCTTCCCACAGAGAAATTACTTCGCATAAGCACACAGACAACTAAAAAGCACCAAGATTTTAAAGATGAAAAAATATTATTTTGAAATGTTAACTATATTTTTTTATGTTTTTACATTTATATTACAAAATATTAAAGCCATATCATTATTAGCATACAGGAGTAGTTGTCATCAGTGCACATCTATGCAATACCTATATTACTCCATTATAGTCTTATTTATACTTTTGCATCTCAGCTGTTTAAAGGGGTGGTCTGAATCCAGGGGTGATTTTCATACTAAATGTCTGTATATTAATATTAATAATCCAATCACATTTGTAATATTCTTGAATTAAAAATTCACTAATATTCATTCTCTACCTCCTGCCTGTTTTTTTTTCTTTACTTCCAATGATTTTTCATTTGAGAATCACCCATTCATGTTGGGATACTCAAATGGGACATCATCAGAAACTAGCCCAGCTCCAAAAACAAACGTCATTGATGGGCTGGTCTCTGTTGACCCTGCTTGCCAAATTAGCAATGCACAGTGACAGTGCACTCTCTTGCTGGCTCGTCACTCCTCTTTAGAGCAGGCGACAGAACACAATGTCAGTGCTCATTCAAAGGAATATAGAGAAGGGAGCATGTACGGCATGTGTTAGAATTGACAACCTGCACATGCTCAGTAGAACAGAAGCTAGCCCTACCCGCTGAAATAGATATCACTAATGAAGCTTTATTTCAGGATGGGGACAGCAGCTGTGACAGTGACCGCAGCCCCAGCCCCTGATAACGTCCCATTTCAGTATCCCAGCATGCATTGTGGATTATCAAATGATAAAACATGGGAAGTAGAAAAAAAAAGCAGATAGAGAGGGAACGGTAGTGATTTTTTTAAGGGGTAAGGTTTCTCCTTGTGGAGAGTGACATACCAGCTCTGGCATGTCAAGGTAAGTCATATTGCAAGACTCGTTAAAAGATTGATTGTGACTTGTAGGATCGCTACTTCCAACAGGTGGCGCTATAGAGTTCAAGTACTCTTTCTCTCTGAAGAGGCAATTTGCATATTGAATTTTTTAATTAACACTTATTAGAAAAGGGATTAGATTACTTAATCACATAAACAATTAGTATAAAAATTACCTCTATTTTTGGACTCCTTTGATTCTGTTTTTTAACTGTAGCTATCAAAAATACAGGCTTATGCCTGCACTTAACTGTAGATGGGCTCCATATCAAGCAGGGTTCATTTTAAAAGGAGAGCCGACAATAACAAACATGGCATTATTCCCTGTAAGAATACATTTTCCCATGGAAGGTTAGCCTGAGATTTAGAAGAACTTTATAGCACTGCAATATGGTTCAGTTTTGTGCATTTTTTATCACGTATTACATCAATAGAACTATTTACATGTATGCTGTGAATTCAAATGATGAGAGACATGCAAAATCAGAGCAATCTACACATTTCCCGATTACTTCCATTGTGTTGTAAATCTGTATTGAAGCGAGCAACAAGAATCAATGTAAATTACATTCTGATTGTCCTGTGCTCATTAATACAAAGTGAACCATATAACAATGAAGCAAGGCGATGTTCACATCCAAATATCCACTAACAAAGCAACTGGCATGAATACCAATCATTTTCCGCCTCCAACAATATCAATGGCAATATGAATATATTTTTTTTACAGTAGAGTGTTACCAATTGTTGAAGTTGATTTCAGAATGAATGTTGTATCATAGTCCTACTGCATGCAGAATAAAAAAAAAATCTTTTCCTTTGTGGGTTTTCTTTGGATTTGCATGACTTGTGTTTATATAGTGAAGTATCTATTCTCAACCACAGTATGTACGCTTTCTATGCAATTATCATACCTGCAGGCTTCATTCCTGTATAGAAAACCAGAGAATGAACAGCAAAAATAAAGCCATTATGAGCTGAACACTGGTTGAATATACCGTAGCTAGATTCATTTATTTGTAAGAAAAAAAATCATAATTTCCCTATTCGACACCAATTGCAAAATGAAAAGTGCTATCGAGTGAACAATACCAGCTTTCAGTCATAATTCCAGTTATTGTATTAAACAAAGCCAACCACCATCAAGATAGTGAGACTCATAACAAAAGTCCTTATCTGTTGCAAACTATCGCCATATTAATTTAGTGTGAAATGTGATGACTACCGCTGAGAGAGTTTGGGCAGAGAGATAAAGTTGGAATTTAAGGGAGTTGTAAATTTTTAATTATTTTCAACCAATGGGCTCAGCAACATACAAAATAACAAACTGACCTTTACTCTCCTTCCCTACGTCCAGACTTACCTATCAGCCAATGCTTCAGTTTTTGATGATTAGCTGCAGCGGTGACACTAAGATTGCTGCAGTCAATTAATAAGTTCAGCAGCTCATTCTGTTTACATTGGCTATGCTATAGAGCTCAGTGATAGCCTGCAGCGCTGCCACCTTCATATCACCGCTGCAGCCTATAACCAAAGCAGCAGTGGAGAGGCAGTGCTGGACTCGGGGAGGGTAAGTAAAGCTTACTTTATTTTATATATTGCTTAGCCTAATGGATAACAGTAATTGAAAAGTGACAACCCTTTTAAGATCCTACTGGGTTTTACGGCTGTGAGAGGGAAAGGGAGAGCTGCATTTTTAGCTTGATTGGGGGGGGGGACAATATAAGCCCAATAGGGTTTTATCCAATAGTGTATATATAAAAAAAAGTGGTAACTGCTCACCAACTGAGGTTGTGTAAGACACAATAGGTATGCTTTAGAAAAGAGATGATCAAGCTTCTGCAGCACCAACAGGTTGGAAGGTCCAACTTGGTATTGAAATAGTGGAAATTGTGGGTGATTTGTGCTGCTGGTTTCGTATCCATAATAAAGGTATAACATGTGGTATCATGGTGGATATGCGGTTTTACTCTCAACACGTTTCAAAGTTGACAAATTTCTTCTTCTTGTTGTGGTTCTCCTGAAGAAGTTTGTTAACTTCGAAAAGCATCTAGAATAATGCACATGTACACCCTGGTGCTTGTATTGTCAATAAGAAACCAGCAGTGTAGAACAGACACAATTTTCATTATTAGCTTGGACACTGAGCTGTTCATATGGCATGTTGCCAAAGATTGATGAAAGACTTATGGTATATGAATACAATGTCCTAAAAAACTGCTAAAAAACATCAAAGAGAATGAGCACTATCAAAACGATTTGCTGAATATGTATTCAGTCTCTTTTCAACCTCTGACCTGACAATTCTTCAGGCGACTTGGAAGCCGCCGCTATCTTATACATGGAATTTTAAAAAATGTTGACAGTGAAACCGCTGGAAAAATAGCTAAAAAGTCGACAAAGAAGACATTTCAGGAAAAACACTGCTGATGTTTTCCTGAAGCATCTTCTGCTTCAAAAATGACTTGTGTACAGATAGACTTACAGGAAGCTTTTCTGTTTCCAATCAGACACAATATCTTGTTTGTGTAATGAATATTTAGTTAATTTATACACAGCCATTCATTTGAACAGGACATAGGAAAATTATGTAAATTCAGTGTCTAAAGAAATCCTGGTAAATATTCCCATTCAAATGGGTAAAATGTAATACATCCACCTAAACAAATATTGTGCTATGTAGATGTGCTCAGTCTGTGCCCCCTAATATAGAAAAACAACAATTTTACGAGAGATAGCTTAAACCGGAAAAAAAAATCTTAAAAAAAATGGATAAAATTGTACTAAAGCCAATAAACATATAAGCATGAAAAAAGTATTATTATTTGCGCTATTAAATTACGTTTCAACCGTTTGAACAGGTGATTGTATAAGCCTCAATAAATAAGCCATTATGTTATAGATCACAGATCATTAATTGATTTATCGGGCAGGAAACCTAGACAAATAATCAAATTACATTCTCAAGAATATTAAAATGAACTATGCCAATAATTGCTTTGGAGCTTATAACTGGATGCAGATGTATAAAAGATGATCAGTTAATTGTCTCAAATCTAAAATTAATTAATAACTACAAACACGGAGAGGCGGCAGAGGACTGAGCGGCTAAGCCTCCGAAGCCCTGCAAGGACTTAAGTTGCATATAATTAAGTGAGGGCAAATCAATATAAAGATCCCTCCATGTTGTTTGACAGAAAACACTGACAAATTATTCACACTCAGATGGAGGAATTTTAAATGGTCTCCTTATACCCTCACAATTTTCAATATCCACTGCCAATAAGCTAATTACATGTGTTATGTTACTTGTATAATTCCTGTGTTAGGAGACAGATAACCCCATGGGGGATCATGTACGGTAACCAGGATATTAACGGTATTACACTCAGGGGTGATGAAGCTTAAAAAAGAAGTGTTTGGTCAGCAACAGTTTCATGCAGTTTGTCATTTTCACTCGAAAGTCAATATTTTCTCTTCTTGATTTGGGCCAGTGATCCTCATCTATCAATGTGGTAGGACAGGACGGTGGGAGCATAAGAAGGGCATGTACTCAGTGGCTCAACAGGAATGCACAGGGGATGGATAACATGAATATATGGGTCTGGTGGACTTTACTAATAAAATGTGGGTTATCAGGTTATTTAGATATTGGTAAGAACATCCATGAATGAAGATGAAATGAACAATCCTTTAGAACCTCTGTCAACTTTATTACAACAAAGGATTTTTCTCTCCATGGCCACAGGCAATAAATATAAACTAGCTATTGAACCCGTTCTACGCCCGGGTGGCGAGCATTTAAATTGGTATATGGTCTCCATCCTGTCATGTGCTGCTCCATCCTGCGCCCCCATCCTGTCATGTGCTGCTCCATCCTGCGTCCCCATCCTGTCATGTGCTCCCATCCTGCGCCCCCATCCTTTCATGTGGTGCTCCATCCTGTGTCCCCATCCTGTCATGTGCTGTTCCATCCTGCGCCCCCATCCTATCATGTGCTGCTCCCATCCTGCGCGCAGAGTGCGGGCGGCTGTGCAGAGTGCGGGTGGCTGTGCAGAGTGCGGGCGGCTGTGCAGAGTGCGGGCGGCTGTGCGTGGCTATGCTGAGTGCGAGCGGCTGCACGTGGCGGTGCTGAGTGTGGGCAGCTGTGGTGAGTGCGGGCGGCTGTGTGTGGCGGTGCTGAGTGCGGGCGGCTGCGCGTGGTGATGCTGAGTGCGGGCAGCTGCGCGTGGCGGTTCTGAGTGCGGGCGGCTGAGTTGGCTGTGAGTGCGGGCGGCTGAGCGTGGCTGTGGTGAGTGCGGGCGGCTGTGCGTGGCGGTGGTGAGTGCGGGCGGCTGTGCGTGGCGGTGGCGAGTGCGAGTGGCTGTGCGTGGCGGTGGCGAGTGCGGGCGGCTGTACGTGGCGGTGGTGAGTGCGGGTGGCTGTGGTGAGTGCAGGCGGCTGTGCGTGGCGGTGGTGAGTGCGGGCGGCTGTGTGTGGCGGTGGTGAGTACGGGCGGCTGTGCGTGGAGGTGGTGAGTGCGGACGGCTGTGCGTGGCGGTGGTGAGTGCGGGCGGCTGTGCGTGGCGGTGGTGAGTGCGGGCGGCTGTGCGTGGCGGTGGTGAGTGCGGGCGGCTGTGCGTGGCGGTGGTGAGTGCGGGCGGCTGTGCGTGGTGGTGGTGAGTGGCGGCGGCTGTGCGTGGCGGTGGTGAGTGTGGGCGGCTGTGCGTGGCGGTGGTGAGTACGGGCGGCTGTGCGTGGCGGTGGTGAGTATGGGCGGCTGTGCGTGGCTCTGGTGAGTGTGGGCGGCTGTGCGTTGCTCTGATGAGTGTGGGCGGCTGTGCGTGGCTCTGATGAGTGTGGGCGGCTGTGCGTGGCTCTGATGAGTGTGGGCGGCTGTGCGTGGCTATGATGAGTGTGGGCGGCTGTGCGTGGCTCTGGTGAGTGTGGGCGGCTGTGCGTGGCTGTGCTGGGCGCCGAGTGCTGGCGGCCTGAGCAGGCGGGGACACCGGCGCGCTGGGGGGGTCAGGTGCCGGAGTCGCCGCTAGCTCAGGCCCCCGGCACTTGCTATATTTACCTGTCCAACGTTCCACTCCTACGCGCCGCTCCATCTTCCGGGTCCTCTGCCTGTTCAGTCAGAGGGCGGCACGCATTATGCGCGTCATCGCGACCTCTGGACCGTTCAGTTCAGAGGGCGCGATGACGCGTTAATGCGCGCCGCCCTCTGACTGAACAGTCGCAGGCGGAGGATGGAGCAGCGCGCATCACTGGAACGGGGACAGGTAAATATCACATACTCACCCTCCTGGCTCGTCCCTGCTTCTCCGTTGGAGATCGCGGTGTGCGTTCACTGCTTACGCATACCACGATCTCCTCCTGGGGGCGTCACTCTGTGGGGTCCAGACTGCGCCGGCGCTTGCGCTTGCGCAGTCTATAAAGGCTTCGGACAGAGTGACGCTCCCAGCGTTATATTATAGATGGGGAAATGTCGATGTCTTACTTTGGTGAAGGATGATGTCAGATTTGTTTTAGATATATTTAAAGTGATACTGTCATATAATATGTTTAGCTGCATTTCCCACTGCAAATGAGTAGTTGGCAGCAGGAGATTCAACAGGGAAGGTCAACAGCTTAAAGGAATTCTCCGTAAATAGAAAAATATATAACTAAATAAAATGCAGTTTAAAGTAAATTACAAAATACCTTTATTTAGCAAATAACACTCATTTTATCAACACAAGTAATAACTATAGAATACAATGTTCACCATCTTATTACACCGACTATTGACCTAGAATGTTAATAGGACAGATGCCAGTGAGCATGTGCAGCAGGAAGCTCTGACACCTCCCTTAGTGGATATTGTGATGTACAGTAATACTGGAGATATGAGAAGAGCTGAGATAAGACGTGGTTGCACACACTACTCACTACACTATAATTCTGAGCAGCTTGTGAGCCCAGAAGATAGAGTGACACTCTAATACATGTTTCTGTCATTATAACGAGAAAACTGACTTTTTGATGTACTATAGTGATTACTCCCATAGACAATACAGATTTTATTAGCTAATTATAGAGATTTAAGAATTTACATATATTAATTAGTGATGATCTAGCACTAAAATGCTTGAGTGCTCGGCACTGGAATTGAGTAGGTCGGACGCTCGAACGGGCTTGGTTCGAGTACCAAGTATAATGGAAGTCAATGGAAAACTTGAGCATTTTTCTGAAAGACCCTACAAGTACAAGGGACAGGAAAATCGCTGTAATGGGTGTAAACAGTGCTCAAATTGAATGGGAACAGCATGGGGAAGATACCTGGATTAATTTCTGACTCCCAAGTCGCTGCTATGAGCAACTCCACTTTTACAGACAAATGATAAAGTTTGCAAAACTAAAAATAAAATCTATTTTACAGGAAAAACTGTTAGGAAACATTCTTTCCTGTATAATAACTTGTATATTAAACTAAATTAAAAGGGAAAAAAAGAAAACAAACACTGCCTTGACCCCTTAACCCTCTTGCAATGTTGGGCATAATAATACTCTCAAGTGGGACTCCCTCCCATTAATGTTGGCTCCAGTGTCCTTTAACAGCCACGGGTGGAATTGCTATCAACCCGTGGCTTTTAACCTGTTAAATGCCTCTGTCAATCTCTGACAGCGGCATTTAACCCACGCTCCCGGGAAGCGCACCGGAAATCCTGCCCATTGTTGACCCCGTCACGTGATCTTGGGTCACCGATGGGTTGGCATGACAACCAGAGGTCTCCAGAAGACCTCTATGGTTGTCACTGCTAGATTGCTATGAGCTCCGCACTTTGGTCGGCACTCATAGCAAGTGAGCATTTCTACTACATACAGGCAATCTGATCATCGCCTGTATATAGCAGAGACGATCGGACAACTGCAGCTTCTAGTCTCCCATGGAGACTACTAAAGCATGCAAAAAGATAAAAAAAGTTTTTAAAAATATAAAAGTTCAAATCACCCCCCTTTTGCCCCCATTCAAATTAAAACTTCTAAAAAAAATCAAACATACACATATTTGGCATTGCCGCATTCAGAATCACCCGATCTATCAATATAAAAAAAAGAATTAACCCGATTGGTAAATGGCGTAACTAGAAGTAAAGTCATAACACCAGAATTACGTTTTTTTGTCCGCCACTACATTGCAATAAAATGCAATAACGGGTGATCCAAAGATCGTATATACACCAAAATGGTATCAATAAAAACAGCTTGGCACACAAAAAATAAGCCCTCCTCATGAAAAATGGAGATGCTACATGTCTTGAAAAGTGGCTTTTAAAAAAAAAAAAAAAATTTACCAAAGTTTGGATTTTTTTTCACCAATTAAATAAAAAAGAACCTAGACATGTTTGGTATCTGTGAACTCGTAATGACCTGGAAAATCATAAAGGCAGGTCAGTCTCAGCATTTAGTGAACATGGTAAAAAAACAACTGTGGAATTGCACTTTTTTGCAATATCACTGCAGTTTGAATTTTTTGCCCATTTTCCAGTACACGATATGTTAAAACAAATGGTGTCATTAAAAAGTACAACTTGTCCCACAAAAAATAAGCCCTCACATGGCCATTTTGACCAAAAAGCAAAAAAAGTTATGGCTCTGGCAAGAAGGTGAGCAAAAAACAAAAACGCAAAAACGGAAAATGGCCAGGGAGTTAAGGGGCTAATAGCAGAGCCATCTCATACCGTATTTCAAAGTCACCCATGACTACAGCAGAGGAGTAGAGGGCGAAATAAAAGAACACCCACCGGTACTCACCAGTAAATGCAATTTTAACATTTTCTACTTTATCTGGGCATGTTCCATGTGTGACATGGTCAGACATGTCATGTTTAATTTATGAAGGAGGGACTCTGAAACTCAGAAAGCCTATGCGGACAATGCAAGAACTGCCAAAAATTAGAAGGAAGAGGGACTCCAATGCACCCTGTATTAGACATAATGGACAACCTCACACACATTCTGTTAAAATTGTTAGGTAGTGGGACTCCTAGGCTCATAAAGCCTATGTACTAAGTGCAAGGGCTGCCAAAATTTAGATAGAGGGACTGCAATACATTCTAGAAGAGATGTAGAGGAGGTCTTCAGAATTTTTTTTCCATTTTTAAAGGAGTGGGACTCCTAGCTGGTAAAGCCTATGCACTAGGTCGAGTGCTGAAAAACATTTACCCTTGGGGGTACACATATACATATGCAAGAGATTTGTAGAGGTATTCCTCGTACACATACTGTATAAAGGTTATGAAGCAAGGATCCCATGATGATCCTCTAAAATTTATGGGAGAGGGTCGCCTCTTTGCCCTCTAAAAATTATGAATGAGGGCTGCCTGATCACCCTCTAAAAATTATGAGCGAGGGCCGCCTGATGACCCTAAAAAATTATGAATGAGGGCAACATGATGACCATATAAAAATTAGGAGTCGGGCTGCCTAATGACCCTCTAAAAATTTGGAATGAGGGCCGCATGATGATTTGTTGCCATAGTGGAGGAAGAGGAGTAAAAGAAAAAGAAGAAACCATGAACCGTGTAGACTTTTCTGGGTGGAGAGGGGTGCATGGGAATACACCAGAAAAAAGGAACATTTGAATTGGCTTCATGTTTTGCTGTCCACCTGGTCCACATGCAAAGCTTCCTCTTTAATTGTGAGCAGCAAGCGTTGTGTGGAGGCTGATCGAAATAATGACTTGCATCGTGTACTGCCCTCTACTAATCATAAAGCCTTGCCAACATATGTAATGTGTAGTTCCAGTGCATGGTCATGTCGCACACCTGTCGGTGAGCTGACACTTGCAAGCGCTGCTGCAGCCATGCCAGACTTGCAGCAGCTGTAGCTGGCTTGCGGAAATGGGCACACACGTGATGTACTTTCAAAAGTAGCTCAGCAAATCTGGGTAGGTTTTCAGAAACCGTTGAACCAATAAGTTGAGCCCATGGTAAAGTCATGGTACGTGTGCCAGCTTGCCAATCTTCAGAGACACCACGAGGTTAAGATCATCACACACAACCATGCTTGGTTGTAGGTTCAGCAGTGAGAGCCACAGATCTGTCTGGTCTGTTATACCTTTCTACAACTTTGCGGCATTGTGCTGTTTGTGTCCTAAACAAATTAGTTTCAGCAGAACCTGTCCACTTCACAGAGGCAGTGTTGCAGTGCTTTCAGCTTACCACTGATATGGTCAATGTGCTCTGAGATGACAATTCAGAGATAGGGGATGAGAAAAAAGAGGGCGTGCCAGAGCTTATTTGGAGATGGAGCAAACCCTGATGGAACTAGAGCACATGTTGTAAATCCTAAGTGTCAAAAGCACATGTGCCATCTCAAGGTTTAATTCAGTCCTGGCCTCCACAAGGTTCATCCAGTGTGTGGTCAGGGAAATGTAGCATCCCTGGTCACAAGCACTTGTCCACATGTCGGCTGCTCAGTGAACCTTTCCAGTAACTGCGTTGGTCAGGGTACGGATTATGTTATGGACACGTGCTGCTGGTGTAAGGCAGGGACAGCACACCGGGAAAAATAGTGGTGGATGGGAAGCGAGTATTGAGAGACAGCCTTCACCATGAGGTGGCGGAAAGCCTCAGTGTCCACAAACGTCAGCATTTCCAGGGAAAGCAATCTGGAAATGTGCCCATTTAGTGTTTGGGCCTGTGAGTGGGTGGCTGAGTATTTGTGTTTCAAAGACTGGGGTAGGGACATCTTCATCATCTACCTGTTCAAACACAAATTGCGGCGTTTTCTTATGACCGTTGCTGCTCAAATATTTCGGTATCACTACACATGATCTCATTTCCTTCTTGAAATGGGCAGAGCTAGATGCTAGAATCAATAAATGTAAATGTAAAGAGCTGCTCGGAGTGTCCAATTGTGGGAGGAAGAAGGATCAGAGTGAGGAACATGTGGTCCAGACTCTTGGCTAGTGAGACTGGACAGTGTGAAAGACAGGATGGTGCTGGAAAGTATACTGGAAGCATTTTCTTCCATCCACCGACCACATGTTTGCACTGTTCTAAATTCAAGAGTGGTGTCCCGCCCTTCCCTGAAAAGTGGGACAGAAAGCTAGGTTCTTGTGGATGAGCATGTTTGTTATATGTAGGCTTGAAAAGGACTTTTCATTTTAGGCTGCAGCAGCAGTATACCTATAGAAGGACTGTAAGGTAATTGTTGTGAATTTGCTTTTTGCTCCCTCTAGTGGTTACTAGTTTTTTGACTCTGGTTTTTCTGTCATTCCTTTTATCCGCACCTGGGTCGTTAGTTAGGGGTGTTGCTATATAAGCTCCCTGGTCCTTCAGTTCAATGCCTGGCAACGTAGTTATCAGAGCTAGTCTGCTGTGCTCTTGTCTACTGATCCTGGTTCCAGTTATATCAGCTAAGTCTGCCTTTTGCTTTTTGCTATTTGTTTTGGTTTTGTATTTTTGTCCAGCTTGTTCCAAATCTATATCCTGACCTTCGCTGGAAGCTCTAGGGGGCTGGTGTTCTCCCCCCGGACCGTTAGACGGTTCGGGGGTTCTTGAATTTCCAGTGTGGATTTTGATAGGGTTTTTGTTGACCATATAAGTTACCTTTCTTTATTCTGCTATCAGTAAGCGGGCCTCACTGTGCTAAACCTGGTTCATTTCTGTGTTTGTCATTTCCTCTTACCTCACCGTCATTATTTGTGGGGGGCTTCTATCCAGCTTTGGGGTCCCCTTCTCTGGAGGCAAGAAAGGTCTTTGTTTTCCTCTACTAGGGGTAGCTAGATTCTCCGGCTGGCGCGTGTCATCTAGAATCAACGTAGGAATGATCCCCGGCTACTTCTAGTGTTGGCGTTAGGAGTAGATATATGGTCAACCCAGTTACCACTGCCCTATGAGCTGGATTTTTGTATTCTGCAGACTTCCACGTTCCTCTGAGACCCTCGCCATTGGGGTCATAACAGTTTGCCAGGCCAGTATTAAATGTTTAATGCATTGCAGAAGAGGGATTATAAGAAAGAAGATTCTGAGTTTTTTTTTTTCTCCTTCCCCTTTACCTCAGAGTGGCTATGCTTGCTGCAGACATGAATGTCCAGACCTTGATTACAAGTGTGGACCAGCTGGCTACTCGTGTGCAGGGCATACAAGACTATGTTATCAGAAATCCTAGGTCAGAACCTAAAATACCGATTCCTGAACTGTTTTCCAGAGACAGGTTTAAGTTTAGGAATTTCGTGAATAATTGTAAATTGTTTTTGTCCCTGAGACCCTGTTCATCAGGAGATTCTGCTCAGCAAGTAAAAATTGTTATTTCGTTCTTACGGGGCGACCCTCAGGATTGGGCTTTTTCGCTGGCGCCAGGAGATCCGGCATTGGCTGATCTTGATGCGTTTTTTCTGGCGCTCGGTTTACTTTATGAGGAACCCAATCTTGAGATTCAGGCAGAAAAGGCCTTGCTGTCTATGTCTCAGGGGCAGGACGAGGCTGAAGTGTATTGCCAAAAATTTCGGAAATGGTCCGTGCTGACACATTGGAACGAGTGTGCACTGGCCGCTAATTTTAGAAATGGCCTTTCTGAAGCCATTAAGAATGTTATGGTGGGTTTTCCCATTCCCACAGGTCTGAATGATACTATGGCACTGGCTATTCAAATTGACCGGCGGTTGCGGGAGCGCAAAACCGCAAATTCCCTCATGGTGTTGTCTGAACAGACACCTAATTCGGTGCAATGTGATAGAAAAACCGCAAATTCCCTCATGGTGTTGTCTGAACAGACACCTGATTTAATGCAATGTGATAGAATCCTGACTAGAAATGAGCGGAAAATTCATAGACGCCGGAATGGCTTGTGCTACTACTGTGGTGATTCTACACATGTTATCTCAGCATGCTCTAAACGTATAGCTAAGGTTGTTAGTCCTGTCACCGTTGGTAATTTGCAACCTAAATTTATTCTGTCTGTAACTTTGATTTGCTCACTGTCATCTTATCCTGTCATGGCGTTTGTAGATTCAGGTGCTGCCCTGAGTCTCATGGATCTCTCATTTGCTAAGCGCTGTGGATTTACTCTTGAACCATTAGAAAATCCTATTCCTCTTAGGGGTATTGATGCTACACCATTGGCAGCAAATAAACCGCAGTATTGGACTCAGGTTACCATGTGCATGACTCCTGAACACCGCGAGGTGATACGTTTCCTGGTTTTACATAAAATGCATGATTTGGTCGTTTTAGGGCTGCCATGGTTACAGACCCATAATCCAGTCCTGGACTGGAAGGCTATGTCAGTCTCAAGTTGGGGCTGTCGTGGTATTCATGAGGATTCCCTGCCTGTGTCTATTGCTTCTTCTACGCCTTCGGAAGTTCCGGAGTATTTGTCTGATTATCAGGATGTCTTCAGTGAGTCTGAGTCCAGTGCACTGCCTCCTCATAGGGACTGTGACTGTGCTATAGATTTGATCCCAGGCAGTAAATTTCCTAAGGGAAGACTGTTTAATCTGTTGGTACCTGAACATACCGCTATGCGTTCATATATCAAGGAGTCTCTGGAAAAAGGACATATTCGTCCGTCTTCTTCCCCTCTTGGTGCGGGATTCTTTTTTGTGGCAAAAAAGGACGGATCTTTGAGACCTTGTATTGATTATCGGCTTTTAAATAAGATCACTGTCAAATTTCAGTATCCTTTACCGCTGTTGTCTGACTTGTTTGCCCGGATTAAGGGTGCCAAGTGGTTCACCAAGATAGACCTTCGTGGTGCGTACAACCTTGTGCGCATTAAGCAAGGTGATGAATGGAAAACCGCATTCAATACGCCCGAAGGTCATTTTGAGTACTTGGTGATGCCTTTTGGGCTCTCCAATGCGCCTTCAGTTTTTCAGTCCTTTATGCATGACATTTTCCGGAAGTATCTGGATAAATTTTTGATTGTTTATCTGGATGATATTTTGGTTTTTTCTGATAATTGGGATTCGCATGTGGAGCAGGTCAGGTTGGTCTTTAAAATTTTGCGTGAAAATTCTTTGTTTGTCAAGGGCTCAAAGTGTCTCTTTGGTGTACAGAAGGTTCCCTTTTTGGGGTTCATTTTTTCCCCTTCTGCTGTGGAGATGGACCCAGTCAAGGTCCGAGCTATTCTTGATTGGACTCAGCCCTCGTCAGTTAAGAGTCTTCAGAAGTTCTTGGGCTTCGCTAACTTCTACCGTCGTTTTATCGCTAATTTTTCTAGCATTGTGAAACCTTTGACGGATATGACCAAGAAGGGCTCCGATGTAGCTAACTGGGCTCCTGCTGCCGTGGAGGCTTTCCAGGAGTTGAAACGCCGGTTTACTTCGGCGCCTGTTTTGTGCCAGCCTGACGTCTCACTTCCCTTTCAGGTTGAGGTGGATGCTTCGGAGATTGGGGCAGGGGCCGTTTTGTCGCAGAGAGGCCCTGGTTGTTCTGTTATGAAACCTTGTGCCTTTTTCTCTAGGAAGTTTTCGCCTGCCGAGCGAAATTATGATGTGGGCAATCGGGAGTTGTTGGCCATGAAATGGGCATTTGAGGAGTGGCGTCATTGGCTCGAGGGTGCTAAGCATCGTGTGGTGGTCTTGACTGATCACAAAAATCTGATGTATCTCGAGTCTGCTAAACGCCTTAATCCGAGACAGGCCCGCTGGTCATTGTTTTTCTCCCGCTTTGATTTTGTTGTCTCGTATTTACCAGGTTCAAAGAATGTGAAGGCCGATGCTCTTTCTAGGAGCTTTGTGCCTGATGCTCCTGGAGTCGCTGATCCTGTTGGTATTCTTAAAGATGGAGTTATCTTGTCAGCTATTTCTCCGGATCTGCGACGTGTGTTGCAGAGATTTCAGGCTGATAGGCCTGAGTCTTGTCCACCTGACAGACTGTTTGTCCCGGATAAGTGGACCAGCAGAGTCATTTCCGAGGTTCATTCCTCGGTGTTGGCAGGTCACCCGGGAATTTTTGGCACCAGAGATCTGGTGGCCAGGTCCTTTTGGTGGCCTTCCTTGTCAAGGGATGTGCGGTCATTTGTGCAGTCCTGTGGGACTTGTGCTCGAGCTAAGCCTTGCTGTTCTCGTGCCAGCGGTTTGCTCTTGCCCTTGCCTGTCCCGAAGAGACCTTGGACACATATCTCCATGGATTTCATTTCTGATCTTCCGCTATCTCAGGGCATGTCCGTTATCTGGGTGATATGTGATCGCTTCTCCAAGATGGTCCATTTGGTTCCTTTGCCTAAGCTGCCTTCCTCTTCCGATCTGGTTCCTGTGTTTTTCCAGAACGTGGTTCGTTTGCACGGCATCCCTGAGAATATTGTGTCAGACAGAGGATCCCAGTTCGTTTCCAGGTTCTGGCGATCCTTTTGTAGTAGGATGGGCATTGATTTGTCGTTTTCGTCTGCTTTCCATCCTCAGACTAATGGACAGACGGAGCGAACCAATCAGACTTTGGAGGCTTATTTGAGGTGTTTTGTCTCTGCTGATCAGGACGATTGGGTGACATTCTTGCCGTTGGCTGAGTTTGCCCTTAATAATCGGGCTAGTTCCGCCACCTTGGTTTCGCCTTTTTTCTGCAACTCTGGTTTCCATCCTCGCTTTTCTTCGGGTCATGTGGAGCCTTCTGACTGTCCTGGGGTGGATTCTGTGGTGGATAGGTTGCAGCAGATCTGGAATCATGTGGTGGACAACTTGAAGTTGTCACAGGAGAAGGCTCAGCGCTTTGCCAACCGCCGCCGCGGTGTGGGTCCCCGACTACGCGTTGGGGATTTGGTGTGGCTTTCTTCCCGCTTTGTTCCTATGAAGGTCTCCTCTCCCAAATTTAAACCTCGTTTTATTGGGCCTTACAAGATATTGGAAATCCTTAATCCTGTATCTTTTCGTCTGGATCTTCCTGTGTCGTTTGCTATTCACAATGTATTTCATAGGTCCTTGTTGCGGCGGTACATTGTGCCTGTAGTTCCTTCTGCTGAGCCTCCTGCTCCGGTGTTGGTTGAGGGCGAGTTGGAGTACGTGGTGGAGAAGATCTTGGATTCTCGCCTCTCCAGGCGGAGGCTTCAGTACCTGGTCAAGTGGAAGGGCTATGGTCAGGAGGATAATTCCTGGGTGGTCGCCTCTGATGTTCATGCGGCCGATTTAGTTCGTGCCTTTCATGCCGCTCATCCTGATCGCCCTGGAGGTCGTGGTGAGGGTTCGGTGACCCCTCACTAAGGGGGGGGTACTGTTGTGAATTTGCTTTTTGCTCCCTCTAGTGGTTACTAGTTTTTTGACTCTGGTTTTTCTGTCATTCCTTTTATCCGCACCTGGGTCGTTAGTTAGGGGTGTTGCTATATAAGCTCCCTGGTCCTTCAGTTCAATGCCTGGCAACGTAGTTATCAGAGCTAGTCTGCTGTGCTCTTGTCTACTGATCCTGGTTCCAGTTATATCAGCTAAGTCTGCCTTTTGCTTTTTGCTATTTGTTTTGGTTTTGTATTTTTGTCCAGCTTGTTCCAAATCTATATCCTGACCTTCGCTGGAAGCTCTAGGGGGCTGGTGTTCTCCCCCCGGACCGTTAGACGGTTCGGGGGTTCTTGAATTTCCAGTGTGGATTTTGATAGGGTTTTTGTTGACCATATAAGTTACCTTTCTTTATTCTGCTATCAGTAAGCGGGCCTCACTGTGCTAAACCTGGTTCATTTCTGTGTTTGTCATTTCCTCTTACCTCACCGTCATTATTTGTGGGGGGCTTCTATCCAGCTTTGGGGTCCCCTTCTCTGGAGGCAAGAAAGGTCTTTGTTTTCCTCTACTAGGGGTAGCTAGATTCTCCGGCTGGCGCGTGTCATCTAGAATCAACGTAGGAATGATCCCCGGCTACTTCTAGTGTTGGCGTTAGGAGTAGATATATGGTCAACCCAGTTACCACTGCCCTATGAGCTGGATTTTTGTATTCTGCAGACTTCCACGTTCCTCTGAGACCCTCGCCATTGGGGTCATAACAGGTAATAGACTATTGGAGCGCCCCCACGTCAGGGCAATGGGGTACTCGGTACTGGGTCCCTCTCGGTTCTGGGGATGTCACGGTGGCCTGATTCGGTCCATGGCCCTCTTGAGCGGCGTCCAATTAGAAGGTGTAGTTTGTCTAGTGTTCGTGACGCCACCTGTGGTATTTGGTCAGGGTGACCGACGCTGCTAGGGGTCCGCTGGGGTGATGGAGTGGCAGCTAGATGGTATACCTTCCCACAGGTGAAGTATATTCCCAGGGCTTCTCAGATGTGTAGGTGGTGATGGTGGACGATGTAAGGCGCAATGAATAATGAGAACACAAAGGTTGCAGTCTCTTTACCTTTTACTGAAGACTTCAGCGTCCACAGTCCAGAGTACAGATCACAGGGCAGGAAGAGTCCGGCCTGTCTGAAGGCAAATCCAGTGGTCTCTTATCCAGGTGGAAATCAGTAGCCTTCCTACTAGCGCCTGTGTGTTGTAGTACCTCCCTGCTGAGCACCACGGGATAGTCCTCACAACTTTCGTAGATGTTTCTGATGTTCTCTCTCTCTCTGTCCCCCAGATGGTATGGATAGGACAACCCGTATGACTGGGATAGCCTGGGGCTTGTTTGTAGGGACCCTAGAGACGCCCCGATCCCCACAATTTGCCACCGTGTCTTCTTAGGTATTTAGGTCGGGCAGCCAACTTGGAATTGACTGTCCTGCCGGTCTCTGAAGTAAAGCGTAGTGTCAATTACTCCCTCGGTGTTCCGGCCACCGGCTACGCGCCTCAGAAGGAGGCTGCCGATCTTGGGGCAGAACTTCTCCCAGTATTATCTCCTTGTGCTGTGACTTCGTTTCTCATTCTCTACAATACACTTCTCTTCGTGTCCTTTCTTAGGATACTGCTGCACGTGGGGCAGGCGCAGCTCCGTAACTTTCTGTTTCGTGCTAGGCCTCTGTCAGGATCCCACCCCTGACAGGGACCCTCTGTCTGCAGCTCAGATGTTCCTCCTTTCCTCCTGTCTGCCTGACAGGTGTTGCCTGGGCAAAGCCCAGCCAGCTTCTCTCTAACTTTCTATCCAACCCACCAGTTTTACCCTTCTGTGAGGAGTGCCCTATTAGATAGGAGCATGGCTCCCCCCTGGTGGATTGGAGTGTGAAATGTGTTGTGATGCCGTGATACCTGGACAGATGAACTCCTTTAGTGCCATCAGACATTACTGCAGCAACCAGGACTCTGGGGCGCTGCACTATCCCTTCACCAGCTATCCCTACACTGAATGCAGGTAACAGTGGTTTTACTAGAGAAAGGACAGTATGTAGCCCTGAAAAGGACTTTTATTTTAATGGTGCAGCAGTGGTACAAAAGTACTGCAATAGACATTAAATAATGCTTAAGGGTATGTGCACACATTCAGGTTTTTTCGCTTTTTTTTCACATTTTTTCACGATAAAAACGCTATAAAAACTCATTAAAAACGCATACATTATGCATCCTATCATTTAGAATGCATTCTGCATGTTTTGTGCACATGGTGCGTTTTTTTCCGCGAAAAAAACGCATCGCGGTAAAAAAAAGCAGCATGTTCACAAATTTTGCTGATTTTCCGCGTTTTTCCCGCAATTCTATGCATTTGGGAAAAAGCGCACAAAAAAACGCATCAAAAACGCGTTAAAAATGCGTTAAAACCGCATGCGGTTTTCTGGCAGAAATGTCCAGTTTTTGACAAGAAAATTTCTGCAAAAAATCCTGACATGTGCACATAGCCTAAATGCCTGCTCTAATTTAAGCACTCCCTCCTACATCAATTCTCCCTGAACTGCTTCCATGGGAGAGTGTGCCGATGCAGCGGGCCAATCACAGTAATGTCAGCAGCCAACATGTCTATGGCATTACCGTGTATGGCAGGAAATCCTGCATGTTTATTGGCTGTCTAACAGCTGCAAAACATGAGGGGCAGGGACTCAAGCATGGTGCTTGAGCACTTATGATACCCGATTAAGTAAAAAGCATACTCGTGCCATGTACCCTAAAGCATGATCGTGTATCGAGTAGTGGCAAGCATGCTCACTCATTACAAATATTAATATTTTATTACATTTTTGCTATTTTTCAAGAACCCCTTTAAATATTTGCCAACATTAGATTAGATGCCAGCATCTGTCTGTAACTGCAGCGAACAGAGCTAAGTTCCACTCACTGCTATTAATCCCTTAAATGCAGCTGAAATTTCTAAGAGTGGCATTTAACCCCTTCATGACCCAGCCTATTTTGACCTTAATGACCTGGCCATTTTTTGCAATTCTGACCAGTGTCCCTTTATGAGGTAATAACTCAGGAACGCTTCAACGGATCCAAGCGATTCTGAGACTGTTTTTTCGTGACATATTGGGCTTCATGTTAGTGGTAAATTTAGGTCGATAATTTCTGAGTTTATTTGTGAAAAAAACGGAAATTTGGCGAAAATTTTGAAAATTTTGCAATTTTCACATTTTGAATTTTTATTCTGTTAAACCAGAGAGTTATGTGACACAAAATAGTTAATAAATAACATTTCACATATGTCTACTTTACATCAGCACAATTTTGGAAACAAATTTTTTTTTTGCTAGGAAGTTATAAGGGTTAAAATTTGATCAGTGATTTTTCATTTTTACAACAAAATTTACAAAACCATTTTTTTTAGGGACCACCTCACATTTGAAGTCAGTTTCCATATGGCTGAAAATACCCAAAAGTGACACCATTCTAAAAACTGCACCCCTCAAGGTGTTCAAAACCACATTCAAGAAGTTTATTAACCCTTGAGGTGTTTCACAGCAGCAGAAGCAACATGGAAGGAAAAAATTAACATTTAACTTTTTAGTCACAAAAATGATCTTTTCGCAACAATTTTTTTATTTTCCCAAGGGTAAAAGGAGAAATTGGACCACGTACGTTGTTGTCCAATTTGTCCTAAGTACGCTGATACCTCATATGTGGAGGTAAACCACTGTTTGGGTGCACGGCAGGGCTCGGAAGGGAAGGAGTGCCATTTGACTTTTTGAATGAAAAATTGGCTAAAAAAATTATTTTAGCCTCAATTTTTTCATTTTCACATGGGCAACAGGATAAAATGGATCCTAAAATTTGTTGGGCAATTTCTCCTGAGTATGCCAATACCTCATATGTGGGGTAAACCACTGTTTGGGTGCACAGCAAGGCTCGGAAGGGAAGGCGCACCATTTGACTTTTTGAATGGAAAATTAGCTCCAATCGTTAGCGGACACCATGTCGCGTTTGTAGAGCCCCTGTGTGCCTAAACATTAAAGCTCCCCTACAAGTGACCCCATTTTGGAAACTAGACCCCCCAAGGAACTTATCTAGATGCATAGTGAGTAGTGTTGAGCGATACCGTCCGATACTTGAAAGTATCGGTATCGGAAAGTATCGGCCGATACCGGCAAAGTATCGGATCCAATCCGATACCGATACCCGATACCAATACAAGTCAATGGGACTCAAGTATCGGACGGTATCCCTGATGGTTCCCAGGGTCTGAAGGAGAGGAAACTCTCCTTCAGACCCTGGGATCCATATAAATGTGTAAAATAAAGAATTAAAATAAAAAATATTGCTATACTCACCTGTCCGACGCAGCCTGGACCTCAGCGAGGGAACCGGCAGCGTTGTTTGTTTAAAATTCGCGCTTTTACTTGGTTACGTGAAGTCCCGGCTTGTGATTGGTCAGGGAGGCCATGTTGCCGGGACGCGGACCAATCACAGCAAGCCGTGACAAAATTACGTCACGGCTTGCTGTGATTGGTCCGCGTCCCGGCAACATGGCCGCCATTAACCAATCACAAGCCGTGACGTCACGGGAGGCTGGACACGCGCGCTTTTTAAAATACGCGCATGTCCAGCCTCCCGTGACGTCACGGCTTGTGATTGGTTAATGGCGGCCATGTTGCCGGGACGCGGACCAATCACAGCAAGCCGTGACGTAATTTCGTCACGGCTTGCTGTGATTGGTCCGCGTCCCGGCAACATGGCGCCGTGACCAATCATAAGCCGGGACGTCACTGGAGGCTGGACACGCGCGCTTTTTAAAATACGCACATGTCCAGCCTCCCGTGACGTCACGGCTTGTGATTGGTTAATGGCGGCCATGTTGCCGGGACGCGGACCAATCACAGCAAGCCGTGACGCAATTTCGTCACGGCTTGCTGTGATTGGTCCGCGTCCCGGCAACATGGCGCCGTGACCAATCATAAGCCGGGACGTCACTGGAGGCTGGACACGCGCGCTTTTTAAAATACGCGCATGTCCAGCCTCCCGTGACGTCACGGCTTGTGATTGGTTAATGGCGGCCATGTTGCCGGGACGCGGACCAATCACAGCAAGCCGTGACGTAATTTTGTCACGGCTTGCTGTGATTGGTCCGCGTCCTGGCAACATGGCCGCCCTGACCAATCACAAGCCGGGACTTCACGTAACCAAGTAAAAGCGCGAAATTTAAACAAACAACGCTGCCGGTTCCCTCGCTGAGGTCCAGGCTGCGTCGGAGAGGTGAGTATAGCAATATTTTTTATTTTAATTCTCTCTTTTACACATTATTACATTAATGTTGTTGCGATACCCGATACCCGATACCACAAAAGTATCGGATCTCGGTATCGGAAATTCCGATACAGCAAATATCGGCCGATACCCGATACTTGCAGTATCGGAATGCTCAACACTAATAGTGAGCACTTAAAACCCCCAGGTGCTTCACAGAAGTTTATAAGGGTAATAGGAGAAATTGGACCCCAAATGTTGTTGTCCAGTTTGTACTGAGTACGATGATACCCCATATGTGGTGGTAAACCACTGTTTGGGCGCACGGCAGGGCTCGGAAGGGAAGTAGTGATGATTTGGAAAGCAGACTTTGATGGAATGGTCTGCGGGCATCATGTTACGTTTGCAGAGCCCCTGATGTGCCTAAACAGTAGAAACCCCCCACAAGTGACCCCATTTTGGAAACTAGACCCCCCAAGGAACTTATCTAGATGTGTGGTGAGCACGTTCAACCCCCAAGTGCTTCACAGAAGTTTACAACGCAGAGCAGTGAAAATAAAAAATCATTTTTCTTTCCTCAAAAAAGATGATTTAGCAAGCAATTTTTTATTTTCACAAGGGTAACAGGAGAAATTGGACCCCAATATTTGTTTCCCAGTTTGTTGTGAGTACGCTGATACCCCATATGTGGGGGTAAACCACTGTTTGGGCGCACGTCAGGGCTCGGAAGGGAAGTAGTGACATTTGAAATGCAGACTTTGATGGAATGGTCTGCGGGCGTCACGTTGCATTTGCAGAGCCCCTGATGTGCCTAAACAGTAGGAACACCCCATAATTGACCCCATTTTGGAAACTAGACCCCCCAAGGAACTTATCTAGATGTGTGGTGAGCACGTTCAACCCCCAAGTGCTTCACAGAAGTTTACAACGCAGAGCCGTGAAAATAAAAAATCATTTTTCTGTCCTCAAAAAATATGTTTTAGCAAGCAATTTTTTATTTTCACAAGGGTAGCAGGAGAAATTGGACCCCAATATTTGTTGCCCAGTTTGTTGTGAGTACGCCGGTACCCCATATGTGGGGGTAAACCACTGTTTGGGCGCACGTCAGAGCTTAGAAGGGAAGTAGTGACATTTGAAATGCAGACTTTGATGGAATGGTCTGCGGGCATCACGTTGCATTTGCAGAGCCCCTGATGTGCCTAAACAGTAGAAACACCCCACAAGTGACCCCATTTTGGAAACTATACCCCCCAAGGAACTTATCTAGATGTGTAGTGACCACTTTCAACCCCCAAGTGCTTCACATAAGTTTATAACGCAGAGCCGTGAAAATAAAAAATAATTGTTCTTTCCTCAAAAATTATGTTTTAGCAAGTAATTTTTTATTTTCGCAAGGGTAACAGGAGAAATTGGACCTCAATAGTTGTTGCCCAGTTTGTCCTGAGTACGCTGGTACCCCATATGTGGGGGTAAACCACTGTTTGGGCGCACGTCGGGGCTTGGAAGGGAGGGAGCACCATTTGACTTTTTGAACGCAAGATTGGCTGGAATCAATGGTGGCGCCATGTTGCGTTTGGAGACCCCTGATGTGCCTAAACAGTGGAAACCCCTCAATTCTAACTTCAACACTAACCCCAACACACCCCTAACCCTAATCCCAACTGTAGCCATAACCCTAATCACAACCCTAACCCCAACACACCCCTAACCACAACCCTAACCCCAACACACCCGTAACCCTAATCCCAACCCTAACCCTAATCCTAACCCTAATCCCAACCCTAACCACAACTGTAACCCCAACACACCCCTAACCCTATCCTTAACCCTAACCACAAGCCTAATCTTAACCCTATTTCCAACCCTAGCCCTAATTCCAACCCTAACTCTAATTCCAACCCTAACCCTTAGGCTATGTGCCCACTTTGCGGATTCGTGTGAGATTTTTCCGCACCATTTTTGAAAAATCCGCAGGTAAAAGGCACTGCGTTTTACCTGCGGATTTACAGCGGATTTCCAGTGTTTTTTTGTGCGGATTTCACCTGCGGATTCCTATTGAGGAACAGGTGTAAAACGCTGCGGAATCCGCACAAAATTGACATGCTGCGGAAAATACAACACAGCGTTTCCGCATGGTATTTTCCGCACCATGGGCACAGCGGATTTGGTTTTCCACAGGTGTACATGGTACTGTAAACCTGATGGAAAACTGCTACGAATTCGCAGCGGCCAATCCGTTGCGGATCTGCGGCCAATCCGTTGCGGATCTGCGGCCAATCCGCTGCGGATCCGCGGCCAATCCGCTGCGGATTCGCAGCCAAATCCGCACTGTGTGCACATGCCCTAACCCTAACCCTACCCCTAACCCTAACCCTAACTCTACCCCTAACCCTACCCCTAACTCTAGTTCTAACCCTAGTTCTAACCCTAACCCTAGTAGAAAAAGAAAAAAAAATATTTTATTTATTTTTATTATTGTCCCTACCTATGGGGGTGATAAAGGGGGGGGGTCATTTACTATTTTTTTTATTTTGATCACTGTGATAGGCTATATCGCAGTGATCAAAATATATCTGAAACGAATCTGCCGGCCGGCAGATTCGGCGGGCGCACTGCGCATGCGCCCGCCATTTTGGAAGATGGCGGCGCCCATGGAGAAGACGGACCGACATCGGGAGGCCCGGTAAGTATGAGGGGGGTGATCGGATCACGGGGGGGGGACCGGAGCACAGGGGCAGCGGACAGGACGACGGGGGGAGCGGACAGGACCACTTAGGGGGGCGGACCACATAACGGAGGACTGGGGAGGAGATCAGTGGGTGTGGGGGGTACAGATTAGGTTTTCCAGCCATGGCCGATGATATTGCAGCATCGGCCATGGCTGGATTGTAATATTTCACCGTTTTTTTGGGTGAAATATTACAAATCGCTCTGATTGGCAGTTTCACTTTCAACAGCCAATCAGAGCGATCGTAGCCACGAGGGGGTGAAGCCACCCCCCCCTGGGCTGAAGCACCACTCCCCCTGTCCCTGCAGATCGGGTGAAATTGGAGTTAACCCTTTCACCCGATCTGCAGGGACGCGATCCCTCCATGACGCATACGCTGCGTCACAGGTCGGATTGGCACCGACTTTCATGACGCAGAGTATGCGTCAAAGGTTGGGAAGGGGTTAAAGAGGATGTGCACTACTTAACCAATCCTAAGGATAGTTCATCAATGATAATCAATGTCTGATCAGTCGGCATCCAACACCGGGCACCCCCACCAATCAGCTGTTCTTTGTATTGGTGGGGCGGAGCTGCTCAATTGCGGAGCTGCTCCATTTTCTGATAGTGGCCACAGCTGGGTACTGCACAATCCTATTGATTTGAATTATACAAATATAATATACCTTAGAATATTAATTATGCTTTACACAATTTGGAATTTACGTCTTCATGATGTAAGGAGCAGAATAGCGCCAAGCAGGATGAATTTATAAAGAGACTAAAACACACCTCTGTCTAAACAAACTTACATTCATGTGAAAATACTGACAGACTAAACTATAATCTACACCAATGAATGAGTACAATCCAACAACCAGAAATTCACTACATAACCAGAAAAAAAATAACGCTAGTGTAAAGGAGCAGATATAAGAATTGGTGCACGAATGTGATAAATAACCGCAGTACCTCTTAAGTCTCCCTTGAAATGTCTGAGTTTCCAGTAAGGGTATCATCCGTTTTTTTCTTGGATCTCACAAGCACTCATTATTACCTATGGGGCTGTTCATATGTCCGTGTTTTTATATGGATTGTGTGTCCGTGCAGACCACATGGAAACATATCCATTTTGTACTGGCAGCACAGATGACAAGGACAAATAAAAGTCCATGGGTCCATAAAAAACACGTACAGTACATGGTCGGCACCTGTGTGTCATCTATGTGTCATCTGTGTCTAACATTACAAAGTACGGGAGAAACTTCATAATTTATTTATTTCTTTTCTACACCGGAAAAACATTGATGACACACTAATGACACCGGTACCAATTTTTCATGAACGTGTTTTATATGTAAGTGCGAAGAAGGCCTTAATGAACATTGAGAATGCACCCATGTAATGTATTTTTTTGCTATTCCTCAGGATCATCAACGGACATTTAATGGTCCTCCTAGTAAAACACATTGGCATAATTTCCCCTTTTCTCCATTTTCAGTTAATTATTTTTGATGCTTCATTCATGTAGCTGGAGTTGTGCCTTTCAGCAAAATAACTTGAAAACACTTTGATAGGAAAATTAGGGGAGTGATTAATTATTAACTGGCGAAATAAATTAGGGGATGAATGAATAATTTATCCAAGAAAGTAAATCATTTATTAATAATATTTTAGATTTAGGGGTAAGTGAAACCAGTCAAACTTTCTAGTGTCTAGAAAACGAAGAAATGTAAATTAACCCCAGGAAGAAGAAAATTTTTGTTTTTGTGTTTTTCTTTTTTCCTCCCCTTTTTCAAATAGCCATAACTTTTTTATTTTTCTGTCAACTAAAACGCACAAGGGTGGTTTTTATTGTGGGACAAGTTTTAGATTTGAACCATTATCCATTTAATTTATCAAATAAAATAAGAAAAATCCAAGTGCAATGAAATGGTAAAACCAGCAATTCTGACATTGTTTTTTAAATTACATGTTTATGGCAATAATTGTGCAGTACAAATGGCATGACAAATAGATTCTCCAGGTCAAAATGATTACAGTGATACAAAATATTGAAAAAAAAAATTGTGTGCCACCCTTTTCATTGATGCATAACTTTTTAATTTTTCTATCGATGGAGTTATCTGAGGGTTTGTTTTTTGAGCGTTGAGTGGGTGTTATAGAGTTATATGTGGGCCATTATGCTATTTGGAGGGCTATGTTGGGGACCAATATACTTTTTGGAGGGCTATGTAAGGGGCCAATATACTATTTGGAGGGGAATTTGGGGGCCATTGTACTATTTGGAGGGCTATGTGGTGGCCATTTTACCATTTAAAGGGCCAAGTGGGAGCCTTTATACTGTTTGGAAGGATATTGAGGGCCATTTTACTGTTTGGAGATTTATGTGGCAGCCATTATACTATATGGAGAGCTGTGGGAGAGCATTCTAATGTTTGGAGCGCTATGTTGGGGGCCAGCATACTATTTGGAGGGCTATGTTGGGCCATTATAATATTTTTATGGCTAGGTTGGGGTCATTATTCTATTTGGAGGGCTAAGTGGGGGCCAAGTATCCTGTTTGGGTGGTTATGTGGGGGCCATTATACTGTTTGAAGGGCTATGTAGGGGCCAAATATACTGTTTGGAGGGCTGTGTGGGGTCCATCATATAGTGCAAAGGACTCTGTGCAGACTATCATACTGTATGGAGGCCTTGTGGGGGGCTATCATATTGTGTGGAGGGCAATGGGGTATCTCATATTACATGGCAGGATAATTCGTGTCATCCCACTGTGTATGGGTGCCTTCATACTGTGTGTGGAGGACTCTGGGGGCAATCATACTTTGTTGGGGTATCTGTGGGAACATCATAGTGTGTTGGGTTTATTGTGGGTGTATTATACTTTGTGGGGGCTTCAGTAGGGTCATCATACTCTGTGAATGGAGGGTACTGTGCAGGAATTCACTGTGGTGGTATCATACTGTGCTCTGAGCTTTATTAGGAGCAAAATTACTTTGTAAGGACTGCAAAGTTGAGAGATATGCTCTTTTGTGAGCCCACTGAATAATTAAAACATCTGCTATGGGGCCCTATGATTTCTATGTTTGCCTATATGGCCATTATATTATTTTTATGAATATCTCTAATTTGCAATTGACTCTGAGTTAGTCTCTAAGTTAGTGACTAACTGCTATAATGTGTCCCATATATTAAACACACAGAAAGAGGGGTTCCAATTCTTTTTTTTTTTTCTTGGTTTGTTAGCTGACAATAGAAGCAGCAGTATGGTGGGCAATATACAGCATTATTGAACAGTGTAACTATAAATCCAGTTTTGGAGTGAAACAAATTATTTCCTAGAGAAACTTTAGCATGGATATGTCTATGTCAGTTCTTCTCATCGCTCCTCCCTCCATAAACTTTAATATGCTCTGTAACAAAAAACTCATTGTTGGAATTCTATCTTGAGTTGAGCAAGATACTTCTTTCTCTGGAAAAACATGGTAGTAATACTTCTGACTTTTATAATTTTACCAATTATTTTGCTGTGACTAGAGATGAGTGAATATATTTTAATGAAATTGAATTGTATTGCAATATTACAAAAAACTGGATTCACCAAAGTGCAGATTTATTTTGTAATTCATTCCTACACAGATTCAGAAAAATGGCATCAGCTGGCTGCCATTTTCTAAACCGTAAAAGGCTATCAAAAAGATAAAAAAATGTATTTTAAAAAAAAATTCTTATACTCAGCATACCGCTCATCTTTTCTACTCCTCTGCTCCTCACCATCACTTGTCTGGTCCTCGTCACATTATTTTATCAATGCCTCAAATTCTGAATCCTTACGCTTCCTTACATTAGGCCTGGACTTCCGACTCCCCAGGTTCTATACATGCATTGCACACACAATGTCATGTGGCCCACATCGTGACAACATGACGTTGTGTCCTTTTTCACCCTTTGCAGAACCCTCCTGAGCCTAATCAGTGCTTGTGGGCTTGAAAAGAAGATGTGATGAAGACTGGATAAATTATGGAGAGGTGCAGAAGGGCCAGAGAGATGAGGTGATACCCAGAGCATAGTAAGTAACATTAAATTCATGGAGAATAACTTCTCTGCTAATTGAATTTCCCAAGAAAATACGATCCACTCATTGCTTTAACCCTTCTTCTGTTGATCCGTTTAAAGAAGTTGTCCACTACTTGGACAACATCTTGTCGTACCCTTCACTTGGCCCAGATAAAATAATAAAGCTTATACTCACCTCCTGTGCTGGGTCCATTCCTGTGGTGATGGGAATCTCTCTCCCATGCTGTTGTCCTGACACGTGATGCTGGCATCCAATCAGCACCGACGTCACTGTCACCGCCTCCTCTCGAATTGAACCTGAAGAGAAAGTAGAACAGCAGCTACAACATGTTTGATTTGTCCGAAGGTGGGGACAGTGATGCCAGTGCTGATTGGGTGTCAGGGTCACGGGTCACAACACCGCACATGAGCCCCGGACAGAGCGAGTGCCGACACCGCTGGAATGATGCCAGCACGGGAGGTGAGTATAAGCTTTATTATTTTATGGGAATCAAACATGTGAATAACACTTTTAAGGTTGATGACTTCACCAGAGTCTACAGCACTAGTAGTAGAAAAAAAACCATTTATAAGGCAAGAAATCCCACTTATTAAACCTGACTGGGCACACCTGTGAAGTGAAAAACATTTCCGGTGACTACATCTTGAAGCTCATCAAGAGAATGCCAAGAGTGTGCAAAGCCGTCACCAAAGCAAAAGGTGGCTACTTTGAAGAACCTAGAATATAAGACATATTTTCAATTGTTTCACATTTTTTTGTTAAGTATATAATTCCACATGTGTTAATTCATAGTTTTGATGCCTTCAGTGTGACTACAGTGTGACTCGGGTACTACAGTGATTATAAAATCTCAATATAAATTGTAAACTCATAATTCCTATAGTTATCTTCAAATTTGTGAAATAAAAATTGTTTAACTTTTCCATTCTTTTGTTTTCTATCCACGTTTTTACAATGCCTTAACGTATTGAATTTGCAACCTTAGCAACACCCCTCCTCACTCCATTGCTTTGTATCATTTAAAATCCCTGTTGCTCATGGATCAACAATGAAAACACTAGAAGAACATCCACAGTAATCACATGATTTACAAATTTGGCTAAATATGCGATACAACAGCAAATAATTGTTTGTAAGCACTAACACAGTGCCACTGCAAAGTTGTTGAAACATACAATTTTTCATGTATCCTTGTAATGTTTGTATAAATTATATATACAGCTCTGGCAAAAATTAAGAGACCACTGCACAGTTTTATAAAAATCAGCTTCTCTACCTGTCTGACAGCCATTCCATTCAAGTGTCAGTTGAATTCCAACCAGAGTACACCCCATTTTACTTAATGTGCTTCTGATTAGGTGATCACCTCAACCAAATCTTATTTAATGAAGGAAAGTATAAAAAACACTGCTGTGGTGTTCACAATCCTCTTGCAATAAGAGGATAAAAATAACTTTTAACCATGCCAAAGAGTTGAAAAGTCTTGAGTGAGGAAAACAAGGGCTCAATCCTGGCTTTACTAGCAGAGGGACACAGTGATTGTCATGTTGCCTCCATCCTTAAAATTAGTAAGATGGCAGTCCATTACAACAAGGTCAAGCAGCAGACATTGGGGACAGCAAAGCTACAGACCGGTAGAGGGCAAAAACAACTCTCCATTGACAGGGATGACTGTCATCTTATTCGAATGTCACTCAGCAACCCCAGGATTACATCAAGTGACCTACAAAAGGAATGGCAAATTTCAGCAGGAGAGAAGTGCATGGCAAGAACAGTTCATAACAGGCTCCTAGAGGCAGAACTCAAGTTATGTAAAGCAGGAAAAAAGCATTTAATCAATGAGAAGCAAAGGAGAGTCAGGCTGAAGTTTGCCAAAGACCATAAGGATTGGACCATAGAGGACTGGAATAAGGTAATCTTCTCTGATGAGTCTAATTTTCAGCTTTGCCCAACACCTGGTCATCTAATGGTTAGACGAAGACCTGGAGAGGCGTACAACCACAGTCTTGCACCCATTGTGAAGTTTGGTGGAGGATCGCTGATGATCTGGAGATGCTTCAGCAAGGCTGGAATTGGGCAGGTTAATCTTTGCGAAGGACGTATGAATTAAGCTGCATATAAGCTTATCCTGGAAAAACAGTTGATTCTGCTCAGGCAATGTTTCCCAACTCTGAGGACTGTTTTTTTCAGCAGGACAATGCTCCATACCACAGCTAGGTCAATCAAGGTGTGGATGAAGGACCTCCACATCAAATACCTGTCATGGCCAGCCCAATCTCCAGACCTGAATCCCATTGAAAAACTCTGGAATGTAATCAAGAGGAAAATGGATAGTCACAAGCCATCAAACAAAGAAGAACTGCTTAAATTTTTGTACCAGGAGTGGCATAAGGTCACCCAAAAGCAGTGTGAAAGACTGGTGGAAAGCATGCCAAGACGCAAGAAAACTCTGATTAAAAATCATGGTTAATCCACAAAATATTGCTTTTTGAACTCTTCCTGAGTTAAAACATTAGTATTGTTGTTTCTAAATTATTATGATCTTTTTTTTTTTGCATTATTTCAGGTCAGCAATCAATGCATTTTTTTGCTATTTTGACCATTTCTCATTTTCAGAAATTAAATACAAAATGTATTGCTTGGAACTTCGGAGACATGTTGTCAGTAGTTTATAGAATAAAAGAACAATTTACATTTTACTCCAAAATATACCCATAAAGAGAAAAATCAGACAAACTGAAAATTTTGCAATGGTCTCTTAATCTTTGCCAAAGCTGTATATATATACAGCTCTGGCTCTGGCAAAAATTAAGAGACCACCACATCAAAACCCTGTCATGGGCAGCCCAATCTCCAGACCTGAACCCCAGTGGAAACCTCTGGAATGTAATCAAGAGGATGATGGAAAGTCACAAGCCATCAAACAAAGAAGAACTGCTTAAATTTTTGCACCATAACCAGTGTGACAGACTGGTGTAAAGCATGCCAAGACGCATGAAAGCTATGACTAAAAATCATGGTTATTCCACAAAATATTGATTTATGAACTCTTCCTGAGCTAGAACATTACTATTGTTTCTAAATGATTATGAACTTGTTTTCTTTGTATTATATGAGGTCTGAAAGCACTGCGTTTTTTTGAATTTTGACCATTTTTCTTTGTCAGAAAAAAAAACTAAATTTAATGCTTGGAAATTCGGAGACGTTGTCAGAAGTTTATAGAATAAAAGAACAATTTACATTTTACTCAAAAATATACCTATAAAGAGAAAAATCAGACAAGCTGGACATTTTGCAGCGATCTCTTAATTTTTGCCAGAGCTGTATATATATATATATATATATATATATATATATATATATATACAGTACAGACCAAAGGTTTGAACACACCTTCTCATTCAAAGATTTTTCTGTATTTCAATGACTATGAAAATTGTAAATTCACACTGAAGGCATCAAAACTATGAATTAACACATGTGGAATTATATACTTAATAAAAAAAGTGTGAGACAACTTAAAATATGTCTTAAATTCTAGATTCTTCAAAGTAGCCACTTTCTGATTTGATGACTGCTTTGCACACTCTTGGCATTCTCTTGATGAGCTTCAAGATGTAGTCACCAGAAATGGTCTTCCAACAATCTTGAAGGAGTTCCCAGAGATGCTTAGCACTAGTTGGCCCTTTTGCCTTCACTCTGCGGTCCAGCTCACCCCAAACCATCTCGATTGGGTTCAGGTCTGGTGACTGTGGAGGCCAGGTCATCCGGTGTAGCACCCCATCACTCTCCTTCTTGGTCAAATAGCCCTTACACAGCATGGAGGTGTGTTTGGGGTCATTTTCCTGTTGAAAAATAAATGATGGTCCAATTAAACACAAACCAGATGGAATAGCATGCCGCTGCAAGATGCTGTGGTAGCCATGCTGGTTCAGTATGCCTACAATTTTGAATAAATCCCCAAGTGTCACCAGCAAAGCACCCCCACACCATCACACCTCCTCCTCCATGCTTCACGGTGGGAACCAGGCATATAGAGTCCATCCTTTCACCTTTTCTGCGTGGCACGGTGGTTGGAACCAAAGATCTCAAATTTGGACTCATCAGACCAAAGCACAGATTTTTACTGGTCTAATTATCCATTCCTTGTGTTCTTTAGCCCAAAAAAGGTCTCTTCTGCTTATTACCTGTCCTTAGCAGTGGTTTACTAGCAGCTATTTTACCATGAAGGCCTTCTGCCCAAAGTCTCCTCTTAACAGTTGTTGTAGAGATGTGTCTGCTGCTAGAACTCTGTGTGGCATTGACCTGGTCTCTAATCTGAGCTGCTGTTAACCTGCGATTTCTGAGGCTGGTGACTCGGATAAACTTATCCTCAGAAGCAGAGGTGACTCTTGGTCTTCCTTTCCTGGGGCGGTCCTCATGTGAGCCAGTTTCTTTGTAGCGCTTGATGGTTTTTGCCACTGCACTTGGGGACACTTTCAACGTTTTCCCAATTTTTCGGACTGACAGCTTCATTTCTTAAAGTAATGATGGCCACTTGTTTTTCTTTACTTAGAATTTGTATTATGGCAAGAAAAAAGCAGCTAACAGTCTATTCAGTAGGACTATCTGCTGTGTATCCACCAGACTTCTGCTCAACACAACTGATGGTCCAAACCCCATTTATAAGGCAAGAAGTCCCACTTATTATACCTGACAGGGCACACCTGTGAAGTGAAAACCATTTCCGGTGACTACCTCTTGAAGTTCATCAAGAGAATGCCAAGAGTGTGCAAAGCAGTTATCAAAGCAAAAGGTGGCTACTTTGAAGAATCTAGAATATAAGACATATTTTCAGTTGTTTCACACTTTTGTGTTAAGTATATAATTCCACGTGTTAATTCATAGTTTTGATGCCTTCAGTGTGAATGTACAATTTTCATAGTCATGAAAATATAGAAAAATCTTTAAATGAGAAGGTGTGTCCAAACTTTTGGTCTGTACTGTATATATGCATTATTTACACATACTGTTCATAAACAGAACACTCATTGATTTGGTTTGCTTGTAGAATATTTTTCATTCTAGCACATCAACTGCTCTATTTGTAACAAAGTGCTTTAATAAAAGGTTAGCTGCATGTATTGAGAAGATATATGCTGCTTTCTTTGTTGTGAAGGAGACAATTTTCCCTACAGAATTCCTCATTGAGTTACAAAGCTAAAAGTCACGCACAGATCCACTGTGCTCATTACAGACTCACTGAATTGCGCAGCGTAACCAACAGACATGCAATATTTAAACCATTACTGGACTGGTGACAAGTAGTACATCTGTTAAAACCACTTCATAATAATAATTGTTATTTATCTGTAATAAAGAACACTAGAAATTCACCTTATAACTAATAAAATATGTTAGTGAACCCATTATTATTTTCATATATGACTAATCAACAACCAAGTGTCAATGTTGAGGTTGTTGTTTTTAAATTTAGATAGTTATTATGATACTAGATGGTGGCCCGATTCTAACGCATCGGGTATTTTAGAATATGTATGCGTAGTGTATAGCACAGCCCACGCAGTACATTGCGCAGCCCACACAGTACACGTTGTATATTGCGCAGCGCACGTAGTATATTGTGCAGCCCACATAGTATATTGCCCAGTCCACATAGTACATTGCGCAGCGCACGTTGTATATTGCGCAGCCCACGTAGTATATTGCGCAGCCCACGTTGTATATTGCGCAGCCCACGTTGTATATTGCGCAGCCCATGTAGTATATTGCCCAGCCCACGTTGTATATTGCGCAGCCCACGTTGTATATTGCGCAGCCCACATTGTATATTGCGCAGCCCACGTAGTATATTACGCAGCCCACGTAGTATATTGCGCAGCCCACATAGTATCTTCTCCAACCACGTAGTATATTGCTCAGCCCACGTAGTATATTGCGCAGCCCACGTAGTATATTGTCCAGCCACGTAGTATATTGCCCAGCCACGTACTATATTGCACAGCCCACATAGTATATTGCCCAGCCACAAAGTATATTGCCCAGTGACTTTGTATATTGCCCAGTCATGTAGTATATTGCGCAGCCCACGTAGTATGTTGCCCAGCCACATACTATATTGCGCAGCCCACATAGTATATTGCCCAGCCACATAGTATATTGCCCAGTCACATAGTATATTGCCCAGTGACGTAGTATATTGCCCAGTCACATAGTATATTGCCCAGCCACATAGTATATTGCCCAGTCACAATATTGCCCAGTCATGTAGTATATTGCCCAGCCACGTAGTATATTGCCCAGACACGTAGAATATTGCCCAGTCACGTAGTATATTGCCCAGCCACGTAGTATATTGCCCAGCCACATAGTATATTGCCCAGCCATGTAGCATATTGCCCAGCCACGTAGTATATTGCCCAGCCATGTAGTATATTGCCCAGTCATGTAGTATATTGCCCAGCCACATAGTATATTGCCCAGCCACATAGTATATTGCCCAGCCACATAGTATATTGCCCAGTCACGTAGTATATTGCCCAGCCATGTAGTATATTGCCCAGTCACGTAGTATATTGCCCAGCCACATAGTATATTGCCCAGCCACATAGTATATTGCCCAGCCACATAGTATATTGCCCAGTCACGTAGTATATTGCCCAGCCATGTAGTATATTGCCCAGCCACATAGTATATTGCCCAGCCACATAGTATATTGCCCAGTCACGTAGTGTACAGCACAGAGCCACGTAGTATACTGCCCAGTCACATAGTATATTGGCCAGTCTTGTAGTATGCACCATATCCCTGTTAAAAAAAAAGAATTAAAATAAAAAATAGTTACATACTCACCTTCTGGAGCCTCCGGATCGAAGCGTCCGGTTACCGATGCTCCTTGCGCGCTCCGGTCTGAAGATTGCATTGCATAGGCAGCATGAATAGTAAAAAGTTGGTCACACAGGGTTAATAGCAGCGTTAACCGAGTGCGTTACACCGCGGTCATCGCTGCCATTAACCCTGTGTGAGCGCTGACCGGAGGGGATTACGGAGCGGGCGCTGTGACCGGAAGGGAGTACAGAGTGGGCTCTGTGACCGGAGGGGAGTACGGAGCGGGCGCTGTGACCGGAGGGGAGTACGGAGCGGGCGCTGTGACCGGAGGGGAGTACGGAGCGGGCACTGACTGCGGGGAGGAAGGAGCGGCCATTTTCTTCCGGACTGTGCCCATGGCTGATTGGTCGAGGCTGTTTTGCCATGACCAATCAGCGACTTGGATTTCCATGACTGACAGAGGCCACGACCAATGAATATCCGTGACAGACAGAAGGACAGACAGAAAGAAGTGACCCTTAGACAATTATATAGTAGATAGATGTGACAGTGAGATTAGACAGAGTAACAAGAGAGAGATTTAGATGTACCCTCATTTATCATTGCCCTTGGCAGATATGTGTGGCACAAGATTTCCAGGTTCTAAAAAATGTCATGATGCTCTGTCACAAGATACTTATACTACTGTATGTGTGTTTTGCGACTCAAAGTTGTGTGAATTGCAGCTTGTCAAGGGGCTTTTGCTAACGTGACAATAATGTATTCAAATTTTAAATCAGATGTTAGACTAAGTAAAAAACAATAATTTCTGCAATTGGGTTTGGCATTTACAGGTTGCTTGTTTCTCTGCACATTGCTGGCTGCAGAAAGAAATTAACTGAGAATCTGCTAGTGAGCTCGTTTTAAAGAGGAGTTCTTTTATTTGGCAACTCTTCTGCGCTAAGTCCTGACCACAGACAACATCAAAGTTGAGCTGAACTTTGATGTGGTCATAAATCAGCAGCGAGAAGCTTAGAAAAAGACAGATGAAGGAGCTAGAAACTCACAGTCAGAACAAAATCACTGATAGATTTTTGTTAAAGGGAAGCTGTCATGAACAAAAATGCTATTAACCTGCAGATATGGAGTTAATCTGCAGGTTAATAGTGTTTTGAAGCCATGCAACCACCATACAGAGAGAGCTGAAACCAGGAGGAAATGACCTTCAGTCAACGCTCTGTACATAGTGAGTGGCAGCTGTAACCATGCCGCAGCTCTGTCTGACAGCTGGCTCAACATTAGAACAGTTTGTCAGTCAGTGTCAGGGCATGGTTACAGCTGTCGTTCAATATGCACTAAAAAGTAACAGCCCCACTCAAAAGGATTCTTTGTTTTTGCAAAACGGTGCTCAAATTTATTTACAGTACACCACAGAGAAAAATAAGTAACACGAAAATGCGGTAACATTTCGACCCTGATCAGGGTCTTTATCAAACCTCACTTGTGCAAAAGAGAAAAACAGCCAAGGGGCTGCAGCAGAGGCATAGAAAGCAGAAGTCCCAGCTGGGGCTATTACTTGTAGCAGGATGGCGCCGTCTGTGGTGATGTGCGCCATCCTGCTACAAGTAATAGCCCAAGCTGGGACTTCTGCTTTCTATGCCTCTGCTGCAGCCCCTTGGCCGTTTTTCTCTTTTGCAGAAGTGAGGTTTGATAAAGACCCTGATCAGGGTCGAAACATTACCGCATTTTCGTGGTACTTATTTTCCTCTGTGGTGTACTGTAAATATATTTGAGCACTGTTTTGCAAAAACAAAGAGTCCTTTTGAGTGCGGCTGTTACTTTTTTCCTGTCATGTGATCTGGACTCTGTCCAGGTTCAGCCTGCACCTAATATCCCAGCAGAGTGCACGTCATTCATTTTTTCAGTTCAATATGCACTAAGCGGTGACTGAAGTTATACTCCTATGACTGAAAGCCCCAAACTGCCGGGAGGAATAAAGATAATTTCCTCCCAGCAGTTGGGCTCTCTGTGTGGCAGGTGCATGGCTTCAGAACACTGTTAACCTGCAGATTAAGAGATTAACCCCATATATGCAGGTTAAAAGCATTTTTTTTTTCTTTAAACAACAGATTCCCTTTAACTTATCCTGCAGCTAGGAATGTAGAGGCAAACAAAACCAAGACTAATGCAAACATTTTTTATGAAACCTATTTGCAAAAAATATTTTTAGCCCATTTAATTAAAAGAAAATTGCCCATGAAAGTCTTCATATCCTTTAACCAAAATTTAGAAGAGATTGGAATAGATGGATAGATAGTAGTTCTTTGTATCCTTATGTTTCATATAATATACAGTTGTGTAAAAAAGTGTTTACCCCTTCCTGATTTCCTATTCTTTTGCATGATTGTCACACTTAAATGTTTCAGATCACCAAACAAATTGAAATATTAGACCTAATAACTGGTTGGGCCACCCTTAGCTGCAACAACTGCAATCAAGCGTTTGCGACAACTGGCAATGAATCTTTTACAACACTCTGGAGGAATTTTGCCCCACTCACCTTTGCAGAATTGTTGTAACTCAGCCACACTGTAGGGTTTCCGAGCATCAACCGCCTTTTTAAGGTCATGTCACAGCATCTCAATCGGTTTAAGGTCATAACTTTAACTAGGCCACTCCAAAGTCTTAATTTAGATTTTATTAAGCCATTCAGAGGTGGACTTGCTGGTGTGTTTTGGATCATTGTCCTGATGCATAACCCAAGTGCGCATCAAATTGAGGTCACAAACAGATCATGAGACTTTCTCCTTCAGGATTTTTTGTAGACAACAGAATTCATGGTTCCATTTTCCACAGTATGTCTTCCTGTTCCTGAAGCAGCAAAACAGCCCCAAACCATCACTCTAACACCACCACATTTTATTGTTGGTATAATGTTCCTTTACTGAAATGCTGTGTTACTTCTATGTCAGTTGTAATGGAACATACACCTTCCAAAAAGTTTAACTTATATCTCATCAATCCACAGTGTATTTTCCCCAAAGTTATGAGGATCATCAAGATGTTTTCTGGCAAAACTGAGAAGAGTTTTTATGTTCTTATTGCTCAGAAGGGGTTTTCATCTTGGAACTCTGCCATACAGGCCATTTTTGTCCAGTGTCTTTCTTATGGTCTAGTCATGAACACTGACCTTATCTGAGGCAACTGAGGCCTGCAGTTCTTTGGATGTTGTTGAGGGGTCTTTTGTGCCCTCTTACATGAGTCATCGCTGCGCTCTTGGGGTAATTTTGGTCAGCCGTCCACTCCTGGGAAGGTTCACCACTGCTCCATGTTTTAGCCATTTGTAGATAATGGCTCTCATTGTGGTTCACTGGAGTCCCAACTCTATAGAAATTACTTTATAACCTTTTCCAGACTAATAGATCTCAATTACTTTGTTTCTCATTTGTTCCACAATTTCTTTGGCTTACATCATGATGTCTAGCTTTTGAGGATCTTTCGGTATACTTCACTTTGTTAGGCGGGTGCTATTTAAGTAGTTTCCTGATTAAGAACAGGTGTGGCAGTAATCAGGTCTGGATGTGGGTAGTGATTTTGAACTCCGCTTCCAAAAGATGCAATTGACCACAGTTAATTTATGTTTTAAGTCTTGGGGGGCGATCACTTTTTCGCACAGGGCCCTGTAGGTTTGGATTTCTATTTCCCTTAATAATAAAGACCTTCATTTAAAAACTGCATTTTGTGTTTACTTGTCTTATCTTTGTCTAATATTTACATTTGTTTGGTGATCTGAAGCAAAGTGTGACAAACATGCAAAGAATAGGAAATCAGGATGGAAGCAAACACTTTTTCAAACAACTGTATAGCTGTGTTTGTAAAATCTATACATCTCAAAAATGTAGTTAATCTAGAAGAACTCAGTTTTTTAATGACATTGTTATGCAAGTGCTTTGGCAACTCAAAGCTTCAAAATTCCATCTAAAGTAATTATGTTAAATCTACTATGTAAGTGTGTGTTTGCGACTGGTTACTTTTATTTCACTTCAAACAACAAGATGGATTGCAGTGAGACATTAAACTACAGTTATTCAAAGCCTACTGGAGCAAAGCAAGCTTTATGAATGTGTATTTACAGTGATTCTTTTCTCGCTCACTACCCAGGCAGCAGGGAATTTGAAAATTCTCCTGTTTGTTTTGGCTTTCTACTAGTATCATACATCATCCAAATCCTTCCACTGAAAGCTGTTTAACTTTCCAAAATCTGTTTTGTCTTTCCTTTTACCTACAGTATAATTATGGAATATGCCTACTGTGCTGCACAGAAATGTGTTAACTTAATCATTACGATAACAATGTTTCAGTAATTGACATAATTATAAAAATAAAAATACAACTAAAACATTAATTTATTATGATAAGATCAGTATATACTCCTCAACAATGAAATTGCAAACCTAAGAAAGAAAAGTTGTGCAGTTATGGAAATCAAAGTATTGACAGACATGTTAATGATAAGTACAGTTGTGGCCAAAAGTATTGACACCCATGCAATTCTGTCAGATAATACTCAGTTTCTTCCTGAAAATGATTGCAATCACAAATTCTTTGGTATTATTATCTTCATTTATTTGTTGGTAGTCTTCAGACTTCATAACGCCATGCACACGGTCAAGCAGTCCAGTGCCAGAGGCAGCAAAGCAACTCCAAAACATCAGGGAACCTCCGCCATGTTTGACTGTAGGGACTGTGTTCTTTTCTTTGAATGCCTCTTTTTTTCTCCTGTAAACTCTGTGTTGATGCCTTTGCTCAAAAAGCTCTACTTTTGTCTCATCTGACCAGAGAACATTCTTCCAAAACGTTTTAGGCTTTTTCAGGTAAGTTTTGGCAAACTCAAGCCTGGCTTATTTATGTCTCGGGGTAAGAAGTGGGGTCTTCCTGGGTCTCCTACCATACAGTCCCTTTTCATTCAGACGCCAACGGATAGTACGGGTTGACAATGTTGTACCCTCGGACTGCAGGGCAGCTTGAACTTGTTTGGATGTTAGTCGAGGTTCTTTATCCAACATCCGCACAATCGTGCGTTGAAGTCTCTTGTCAATTTTTCTTTTCCGTCCACATCTAGGGAGGTTAGTCACAGTGCCATGGGCTTTAAACTTCTTGATGACACTGCGCACGGTGGACACAGGAACATTCAGGTCTTTGGAGATGGACTTGTAGCCTTGAGATTGCTCATGCTTCCCCACAATTTGGTTTCTCAAGTCCTCAGACAGCTCTTTGGTCTTCTTTCTTTTCTCCATGCTCAATGTGGTACACACAAGGACACAGGACAGAGGTTGAGTCAACTTTAATCCATGTCAACTGGCTGCAAGTGTGATTTAGTTATTGCCAACACCTGTTAGGTGCCACAGGTAAGTTACAGGTGCTGTTAATTACACAAATTAGAGAAGCATCACATGATTTTTCGAACAGTGCCAATACTTTTGTCCACCCCCTTTTTTATGTTTGGTGTGGAATTATATCCAATTTGGCTTTAGAACAATTATTTTTGTGTTTTTTCATTTAAGACAAATTAAATGAAGATAATAATAACAAAGAATTTGTGTTTGCAATCATTTTCAGGAAGAAACTGAGTATTATCTGACAGAATTGCAGGGGTGTCAATACTTTTGGCCACAACTGTAAATGAGGAAAGAATGGATATACAGTGGCATGAAAAAGTTTGGGCACTCCTTGTCAAAATTACTGTTATTGTGAACAGTTAAGCAAGTTGAAGATGAAATGATCATTTGTATTCTAGGCTATAATTAATTACAAAAATGAAAAGGAGCCGATGCAAAAGTTTCGGCACCCTTGGGAGATTTGTGTGCTCAGAAACCCTTGACCAAGGTTTAAGACCTTAATTAGCCTGTTAGAGTCATGGGTTGTTTACTATCATGGTTAGGAAAGGCTAGATGATGCAAATTTCCCAACTTTATAAAAACACAGCCTCATCTAACCTTGTGCCAAAAAACAGCAGTCATGGGCTATTCTAAGCAGCTGCCAAGCACTCTGAAAATCAAAATAGCAGAGGCCCACAAAGGAGGAGAAGGCTATAAGGAGATAGTAAAGTGTTTTAAAGTTGTCCTTTCCTCAGTTCAAATTGTAATTAAGAAATGGCAGTTAAAAGGAACAGTGGAGGTCAAGATGTGGAGTAAGAGATCAAGTGGAGGTCAAGATGCTTGGAGGACTAAGCAAAATACCAGTAAGAACTGCTCGTAAGATTGCTAGAGAGGGAAATCAGAACCCCGCTTTACTGCAAAAGACTTTCAGAAAGATTTAGCAGACTCTGGAGTTGTGGTACATTGTTCTACTGTTCAGAAACACCTGCACAAATATGGCCTTCATGGAAGAGTCATCAGAAGAAAACCTCTCCTTCATGGAAGGTTATCAGAAGAAAACCTCTCCTGCGTCTTCACCATAAAATTCAGGGTCAGAAGTATGCAAAAGAACTTCTAAACAAGCCTGATGCATTTTGGAAACAAGTCATGTGGACTGATGAGGTTAAAATAGAAATCCTTGACCACAATGAGCAAAGATATGTTTGGAAAAAAAGAGCATAGAATTTCAGGAAAAGTACATCTTGCCAACCATTAAGTATGGGGGTGGATCAATCATGCTTTGGGGTTGTGTTGCAGACAATGGCTGAGGGAGTATTTCTTGGGTAGAGGGAAGAATGGATTCAATGAAATTTCAACAAATTATTGATGTAAATTTAATCTTCTACTTGCTTAGCTGTTCACAATAACAATTATTTTGGTCAGGGGTAGCCAAACGTTTACATGCCACACACAGAACAACATACACTTTCACACCTAGACTTATCAATTAAGTTTTTAATGGATGTCTGAGAAATACTCCTCCTGCAAATGTGAATCAATGATGTTTCAAATGTTCTCGATAGGAAATAAGTCTGGAGATGCTAGAGATTATAGCACAATGCGGCCTGGCATTATCACGTTCCCGGAACACTTTGAAGGTGCCAGCAGCGTATCTAGATGATTCAAGTGCATTCCGTGTGGCAGAATATTGCTTAGACAACCATTGATAACCTCAATAATGGCATGCCAAGATGTGTAAGTGTGTGCAAATGCGTGATGCTCATACTCGATACTGAATAAATTGAGACATCTGGAAAATGTTGTTTCCTTGTTTTCATCATGTGCAAATCATTGATGAGTCTATCAATCATATAATTACAGTAATTCCACAACTCTTCTTTCTTGGTGTTGCAATTTCAATATTGAGATTATTTATCAAAGTTTGAAATAGGTACTATTTTCTGAATGACTTCTGAATGACATATGAAAGGATTAAAGATGTAAAATGGAAAAGCCATTTGTAAAAAATATTGTAATATGGTTAATTATTGTCGTGTCCCCTTATTTAAGAATCATACAGTATTGTATTATCATTGTGCTGCTGTTCAGTTGCTATGCAGCAAGTTTTCCCCTTTTAGAAATCGGTATTTCTCTCTCTCTCTGTAGCTCTGATGCAGTAAACCCTTCCTTCTTCTTTCCCCTGTACATCAGTCATGTTAAGAAGCACAAGTGTCTACATCTCTGGGTCAGAATAAGTTCTTTTTATCTACTGTAAATGTGCATAACTACAATAATTCAGCTGGAAAATAAACCTTCTTCTGGAATCTTCACAAATGCCTCTGCAGTCGAGCAAACTCTCTGATTAAATCATTTCATGAGTAACAGTACATAGAGAGCCACAGAAATAGTCACTCAAGCGCCCCACACACTCTGTCTAGTTATGGAGTAAGAATAATCAGAGCCACCATCAGGGAATTGCTGCCCTTATTATTGCATGTGGCCTGGTGAGTACCAGTAAAGGGGGGGGGTCCAGATCTTGTGCTTCTGCTCACTGGGCCAAAGAGTAAAATAATGTAGTCTGCTCTGGCGTGCAGCCATAGGCGGTGCACCTCTTGGTGCAGGAAGGTGTCCCGAAGCTCCCTGGAACAGCCATGCAGCTCCAATAGAGTTCCCCTTTCTCTTGTGTGACGCGCTGGTGTTGGTACGTATGTAATGACATCATCGCCAGGAGGATACCAGAAGTGGAGCTGCATGGGATCATATGAGAGGTGAGCATGAAACCTTTTTTTTTTTTTTAAATAAAATGAATTAAATGGATGTGGAGGAGCAAATGATGATTGATTGAAAGTGGGGGACGGGACAGCAAATAATGATGGCTTGAGGGTGGGGGATGAGGGACAGCAAATAATGATAGATTGAGGGTGGGGGATAGCAAAAAATGATCGATTGGGGTTGGGGAAAGTGAATGATGATGTACTGAGGGTGCGGTGAGGGAGCATAAGTAGTGATAGATTGAGGGTGGGGTACGGGTGACAGCAAATAATAATGGATGGGAGACGGAAAATAATAATGGATTGAGGGTGAGGAAGCGCAAATAATGATAACTTGGGGGCGAGGGACAGTAAATGATGAATTGAGGGTGGGAAAGGGGGAAAAACTTTATGACTTGATGTTGGGTGGTGGATAGAGCAAATAATGATGAATTGAGAGTGAGGGGGATAAAAAATTATGATTAAGGGAGGGAGGGGAGAGTAAAAGATGATGAATTGAGGGTGGGTAGAGTAAATGATAATGTATTGAGACTGGGGATAGGTGAAGTAAATTATAATGAATTGAGAGTGGGGGGGAAATTATGTTGTATTGTGGATGGAGAAACCAAGTGATGATGAAATGGATGTGGGAGAGAGAGAGGACATGACATAATGAATTGGGGCAGAGGGGGGATATAAAAATAATTAATTGCGGGAGTGGGAGCTACAGAGTGGGGGGTGTTGAGAATGAAGGAGTGTGACTGATAATGAATTGGGGGAAAGAGTACAGGTTCTAATTAATTTCTATGTTTATATATTTATAGATAGTGGTGGCACAGTGGTGGATTACAATTTATATTTGGAATGGTGGGTTGCAAAATAACTGATTGCATATTAATGGTGGGTGAACGTCTGCATTTCACTGCAAATTTAGAAGTTGGGGAAAAAGTGAGGAATGTGTTCTAGAAGAGGTGCTGTAGATAACTGCGCAGATTGAGATCTCGGAAGACAACCTCCTGAATCAGTGACCATTCTGAGAGGACGGGGCACGCAGCATTGCCCCACTTCATCTGCCACCGGCACTGATGACCTCCTGAATCAGTGACCCTCTGAGAAGACGGGGCCTGCAGAATCGCCACTCTACCACTGCTGCCGCCGACCTCATGGAGCAGCGACCCTGGCTCCTGTGACCCTGCTCCACCGCCACCGCATAAGCTACCATTAAAACGGACTATAAGGCTCACCACCATACTATTTAAAAAATAAATTCCTATTTTCCACCACAAAATTAAGTAAGTTGCACCAATGATATATCTGCCCCAGACTAACTTTTAAAATCACCTTTATGCACGTTATTTGACTTCCCGTGCTTATTTGTTTTCAGGGAACATAACCTCGTCCTTCCCTTTATTTTTCATTACGCATTTTTATATTCTGCTTTCAGCTCAAACAGGGTCTCTCTGGGGAGTAATGATTCTCCAGGTGAGCCTAGTGTAACCGCTGGGATACGTCAAGTGCAATGGATTCAATCTGACAGCTTCGACAACAATACAAATGCACATAGTCCAGCTTCCATGGGATAAGTAGCATTATTTTATGAATTATCTCTGTACTTTTTTCTTAATACTTTAGCCTCTGTAAGTAGCTTGGTTTTTCTACCCATGACAGTGACCTAGATATTACATGTTCCCTTTGCTTTATTTGCTTGTCACTATGCATGAATATGCAACTTGAATAGTTGAGTTCCACAATTTACAGTAAAAACAATATGTATCCTATAGTAAGTGATGTGAAAATTTGACATGCACGTGTACTTCATACTGTGTGACACCCATCTATTATTGAATTTATATTTCCCATCTGCCTGTTCGATGAGATGTAGATCATAAGTAATGACATCCCGTCCTTCACATATTTGCCCCTGGCATGTTTTGATGAAATTGGAAAAGCTTGTAGAGATGAACATGAGTAGTGCGCTGACTGACACAATTGCAATGAAATGTCTTTACCAATATACTCACTGTAAATAAGAAGGGAAGAATTTTTATACAACCTTAACCACATGCATAAATTAAATGTGCAAGGATTTACCCCAGAGGCCTTTTTGGATGTATGATTCACTATGATTTAAACTGCAACTAAAACTAATCAAAAAGGTAGGACAAGGTATACAAGAAATATACTATACTGATCAAATGTACAACGTTTTCTGGCTTCCCCAAACCTTTCCAATTCTACTCCAGCAACCTCAACAGACATATAATTTATTGTGTGGTAATGTGACTGACTCAGCTACTCACAGAGGTAGACCCAGGAACATTTCTTCTACTGGTTTAATTAAGCGTAGCATAAACTAGTGCAGGGTTCAGTAACACAAATGTGGCCTCTTCTGGAAAACGAAAAAATTAAAGATAAAGCATAGTACAGTCCATATGCCTCAGGGATCCGCCCGCTCAGGGTACAATCTACAGAGTCCAGAACAGTTGCAGATAAACACTTCTCTGGATCATTTAACTTGTCGAACCACACCCCTGGAGAGGAAATATGTTGAGTGGCAGGCTGTTGTGAATTCTGTTTTTGGGCTCCCTCTGGTGGTTACTGGTGGTACTGGCTGACTTTTGTCTTGCACCTGTTCCCATCAGGAAACTGGGAGTTTCCTATTTAGTCTGGCTTCTCAGTCATTCTAGTGCCGGCAATCAATGTTACCAGAGCACCTCTGTTGCTTGCTACCTGCTCCAAGTCTGCAATTCAGCTAAGTTGGATCTTTGGCATTTTTTGTGTTTGTTTGTCCAGCATGCATTTATATTTCTCTTGCTGCTGGAAGCTCTAGTGATCTGAAATTACTACTCCGGTGTCATGAGTTGATAACGGAGTTAAAGTAATTTCAGGATGGCTGTTTAGGGTTTTGAGGTGACCGCGAAGTCCTCTTTTGTATTTTCTGCTATCTAGTCAGAGGGCCTCTCTTTGCTGAATCTATATTCATACTGCGTACGTGTTTTCCTCTTACCTAACCGTTATTATATGTGGGGGGCTACTATCACTTTTGGGGTTTCCCTGGAGGCAAGCCAGGTCTGTGTATTCCTCTACTAGGAGTAACTAGATCTCCGGCTGGTGCGAGGTGTCTAGGGATAATCGTAGGCACACCCCCTGGCTACTATTAGTTGCGTGTTAGGTTCAGCGTCGCGGTCATCTGAGATTCCATCATTCCTAGAGCTAGTCCGTTTTTGCCTGAGTCCCTGCCATTGGGAACCATGACAGTATTGCCGGCCGCAAATGTATTAAAGGTATTGGCTGAAGAAAGAGAGAAAAGAAGAAGTTTCTGACACTTTTTTTTTTTTTTTTACTCAGAAGTTCTGTCTAGCCATAATTGCAATCTGCTGCTTTTTTCTCTCCTCTTAACCCCTGAATGGCTCAGATCTCAGCTGTTGAGAAATGGATATCCAGAGTTTAGCTACAGGCCTGAGTGCTCTTGCTTCTAAGGTTCAAAATATCCAAGACTATGTTATACATGCTCCTATGTCAGAACCCAAGATTCCTATACCTGAGTTCTTTTCTGGAGATAGATCTCGTTTTTTGAATTTTAAGCACAATTGTAAATTGTATCTTTCTCTGAGATCTCGCTCCGCTGGAGACTCCGCTCAGCAGGTTAAAATTGTGATTTCCTTGTTGCGGGGTGACCCCCAGAATTGGGCATTTGCATTGGCACCAGGGGATCCTGCGCTGCTCAATGTGGATGCGTTTTTTCTGGCACTGGGGTTGCTCTATGAGGAACCTAATTTGGAGATTCAGGCTGAAAAGGCCTTGATAGCCCTCTCTCAAGGGCATGATGAAGCTGAAATATATTGTCAAAAATTTCGAAAATGGTCTGTGCTTACTCAGTGGAATGAGTGCGCCCTGGCGGCGAATTTCAGAGAAGGTCTCTCTGACGCCGTTAAAGATGTCATGGTGGGGTTTCCTACGCCCACAGGTCTGAATGAATCCATGACTATGGCTATTCAGATTGATCAGCGTTTACGGGAGCGCAAACCTGTGCACCATTTGGCGGTGTCTTCTGAGCAGACACCGGAGATTATGCAATGTGATAGAATTCTGTCCAGAAGTGAACGGCAGAATTATAGGCGTAAAAATGGGTTGTGCTTCTACTGTGGTGATTCTGCTCATGTTATATCAGCATGCTCTAAACGCACAAAAAAGGTTGATAAGTCTTTTGCAATTGGCACTTTACAGTCTAAGTTTATTTTGTCTGTAACTTTGATCTGTTCATTATCATCTATTACTGTGGATGCCTATGTGGATTCTGGCGCTTCCTTGAGTCTTATGGATTTGTCCTTTGCCAGACGCTGTGGGTTTAGCCTAGAGCCTTTGGAAGTTCCTATCCCTCTGAAGGGTATCGACTCCACACCATTGGCTAGGAATAAACCACAATACTGGACACAAGTGACTATGTGTATGACTCCTGACCATCGGGAGGTGATTCGCTTCCTTGTGTTGCATAACTTGCATGATGTCTTAGTGCTTGGATTGCCATGGTTGCAAACTCATAATCCAGTCCTTGACTGGAAAACAATGTCTGTGTTAAGCTGGGGATGTCAGGGGGCTCATGGGGAAGTACCTTTGGTTTCCATTGCTTCATCTACTCCCTCTGAAATTCCGGCATTTTTGTCTGACTATTGTGATGTTTTTGAGGAGCCCAAACTTAGTTCTCTCCCCCCTCACAGGGATTGTGATTGTGCTATAGACTTGATTCCAGGCAGCAAGTTTCCCAAGGGTCGTTTGTTTAATCTGTCTGTGCCTGAACATGCTGCTATGCGAGAGTATATTAAGGAGTCCTTGGAAAAGGGACATATCCGTCCATCCTCATCCCCTTTAGGAGCAGGGTTTTTTTTCGTGGGTAAAAAAGATGGCTCCCTGAGGCCCTGTATTGATTATCGCCTGTTAAATAAGATTACAGTCAAATACCAGTATCCTTTGCCACTATTGACTGATTTATTTGCTCGTATTAAAGGGGCAAAGTGGTTCTCTAAGATTGATCTTCGGGGTGCGTATAATTTGGTGCGGATTAAGCAGGGAGATGAGTGGAAAACTGCATTTAATACGCCCGAGGGCCATTTTGAGTATTTGGTAATGCCTTTTGGTCTTTCTAATGCTCCTTCAGTCTTTCAGTCCTTTATGCACGATATTTTCCGTAAATACCTGGATAAATTTATGATTGTGTATTTGGATGATATTTTGATTTTTTCGGATGACTGGGAGTCGCATGTTCAACAGGTTAGGAAGGTTTTTCAGGTTTTGCGGGCCAATTCTTTGTTTGTAAAGGGTTCAAAGTGTATTTTTGGGGTTCAGAAGATCTCCTTTTTGGGGTATATTTTTTCCCCTACTTCTGTTGAGATGGATCCTGTCAAGGTTCGGGCTATTTGTGATTGGACGCAGCCTACTTCCCTGAAGAGTCTTCAGAAGTTTTTGGGCTTTGCTAATTTCTATCGTCGATTTATAACTGGGTTTTCAAGTGTTGCTAAACCTCTGACTGATTTGACTAAGAAGGGTGCTGATGTTGCCAATTGGTCCTCTTCCGAGATTGGAGCGGGGGCGGTTTTGTCGCAGAGAAGTCCCGATTGCTCAGTGATGAGACCATGTGCATTCTTCTCTCGAAAGTTTTCGCCCGCCGAGCGAAATTATGATGTCGGTAATCGGGAACTCTTGGCTATGAAGTGGGCATTTGAGGAGTGGCGTCATTGGCTTGAGGGTGCTAGACATCAGGTGGTGGTCTTGACTGATCACAAGAATCTGATTTACCTTGAGTCTGCCAGGCGTCTGAATCCTAGACAGGCGCGCTGGTCGTTGTTTTTCTCCCGGTTTAATTTTGTGGTTTCATACTTGCCGGGTTCAAAAAATGTGAAGGCAGATGCCCTTTCTAGGAGTTTTGAGCCTGACTCCTCTGGTGATTCTGAGCCTACGGGTACCCTTAAGGATGGGGTGATTTTGTCTGCTGTCTCCCCAGACTTGCGACGTGCTTTGCAGGAGTTTCAGACTGATAGGCCTGATCGTTGTCCGCCTGGGAGACTGTTTGTTCCAGATGAATGGACCAGTAGAGTCATCTCGGAGGTTCATTCTTCTGTGTTGGCAGGTCACCCTGGAATTTTTGGTACCAGAGATTTGGTGGCCAGGTCCTTCTGGTGGCCTTCCCTGTCTCGGGATGTGCGTGCCTTTGTACAGTCTTGTGATGTTTGTGCTCGGGCCAAGCCTTGCTGTTCTCGGGCTAGTGGATTGTTGTTGTCCTTGCCTATTCCGAAGAGGCCGTGGACGCACATCTCTATGGACTTTATCTCGGACCTCCCGGTTTCTCAGAAAATGTCCGTCATTTGGGTGGTGTGTGACCGTTTTTCTAAGATGGTTCATTTGGTACCCTTGCCCAAATTGCCTTCTTCATCTGAGTTGGTTCCTTTATTTTTTCAGAATGTGGTTCGTTCACATGGTATCCCGGAAAACATCGTTTCTGACAGGGGGTCTCAATTTGTGTCTAGGTTCTGGCGAGCGTTCTGTGCCAGGATGGGCATTGATTTGTCTTTTTCGTCTGCATTCCATCCTCAGACTAATGGCCAGACGGAGCGAACTAATAAGACCTTGGAGACTTATTTGAGGTGTTTTGTGTCTGCTGATCAGGATGATTGGGTCGCCTTTTTGCCGTTGGCAGAGTTTGCCCTCAATAATCGGGCCAGTTCTGCCACTCTGGTTTCTCCTTTCTTTTGCAATTCAGGGTTTCACCCTCGTTTTTCATCTGGCCAGGTGGAATCTTCGGAATGCCCTGGAGTGGACACGGTGGTGGATAGACTGGACCGGATTTGGAGTCATGTGGTGGACAATTTGAAGTTGTCTCAGGAGAAGACTCAGCAGTTTGCTAATCGTCATCGTCGTGTGGGTCATCATCTCCGCGTTGGGGACTTGGTGTGGTTATCTTCTCGTTTTGTCCCTATGAAGGTCTCTTCTCCTAAGTTTAAACCTCGGTTCATAGGTCCTTATAAGATTTTGGAGATTCTTAATCTTGTATCTTTTCGTTTGGACCTACCAGCATCTTTCACCATTCATAATGTCTTCCATCGGTCGTTGTTGCGGAGGTACGAGGTACCGGTTGTTCCTTCTGTTGAGCCTCCTGCTCCTGTGCTGGTGGAGGGTGAATTGGAGTATGTTGTGGAGAAGATTTTGGACTCTCGCGTTTCCAGATGGAGACTTCAATATTTGGTTAAATGGAAGGGATACGGTCAGGAGGATAATTCTTGGGTGACTGCCTCCGATGTTCATGCCTCTGATTTGGTTCGCGCCTTTCATAGGGCACATCCAGATCGCCCTGGTGGTTCCCATGAGGGTTCGGTGCCCCCTCCTTAAGGGGGGGGTACTGTTGTGAATTCTGTTTTTGGGCTCCCTCTGGTGGTTACTGGTGGTACTGGCTGACTTTTGTCTTGCACCTGTTCCCATCAGGAATCTGGGAGTTTCCTATTTAGTCTGGCTTCTCAGTCATTCTAGTGCCGGCAATCAATGTTACCAGAGCACCTCTGTTGCTTGCTACCTGCTCCAAGTCTGCAATTCAGCTAAGTTGGATCTTTGGCATTTTTTGTGTTTGTTTGTCCAGCATGCATTTATATTTCTCTTGCTGCTGGAAGCTCTAGTGATCTGAAATTACTACTCCGGTGTCATGAGTTGATAACGGAGTTAAAGTAATTTCAGGATGGCTGTTTAGGGTTTTGAGGTGACCGCGAAGTCCTCTTTTGTATTTTCTGCTATCTAGTCAGAGGGCCTCTCTTTGCTGAATCTATATTCATACTGCGTACGTGTTTTCCTCTTACCTAACCGTTATTATATGTGGGGGGCTACTATCACTTTTGGGGTTTCCCTGGAGGCAAGCCAGGTCTGTGTATTCCTCTACTAGGAGTAACTAGATCTCCGGCTGGTGCGAGGTGTCTAGGGATAATCGTAGGCACACCCCCTGGCTACTATTAGTTGCGTGTTAGGTTCAGCGTCGCGGTCATCTGAGATTCCATCATTCCTAGAGCTAGTCCGTTTTTGCCTGAGTCCCTGCCATTGGGAACCATGACAGCAGGCCAGCCCATCTCTTACAGCCACTCACAAAAATCCAATCCTGCCATGGCAGATTAGCCCCTCTCAGCACATAACATGTTGTAGAGAAACTTCTGGGTTTTCAAATCATGGAAGATAGCAATCTTGGTGACACATATCTCCTCTCATATACATAGCCAGTGACCCTGTCACAACAGATATTTTCCCATTACAGAAAGTGATGGCATATCATATCTGATGGGTCAGGTCCAACTTCTGCAAACCCAACAATTCAGAGAACTAAGTGAACACAGCACTGGCATAACAAAGCAAACTTGTCAAAGTTTTTCATGTATAGGAGCCTAGAGGCTGTCCTTTTCAGGTGAATGAAGCCGTGTTGCAATTCTCTGCATCGCGGATGTGTAGGGGCTTCATTTAGTGGAGAATCAAGAAGTATCGTTTCTCCTTGCGGGGATTGACATGCTAAGTATGTCGAGATGAGGAGACTTAAAGCTGTAATGCATCTCTGGGAAATATGCTAATTATGCAAATTATCTCTTCAGAGAGGAAGAAAACTAGAACTCTAGTGCCACCGATTGGAAGGTAGCAATCCTACAAGTCAATGTCGGCCCTTTAACGAGCCTTGTCACATGACTTAGGATAATAGCCAAACCAGAATCTCAATTTGAAGACACTCAAATGCAAAGTGCAAAGTGGAGATCTGGTTTGGCTGTGTGAGAGTCGTCCGACCGATATCCAAGAAGTATCGTTTCTCCTTGCGGACATTGACAAGTCAATGTTTACCCTTTAATAAGCCTTGTCACATGACATAGGATATCCTTCATTGACCAGCCCCCTATTTTACAAACTATATAGAATATTTTGTGTAAAAAAAAAATTAACATTCATCAAATAGTTCTGCCGCAGTAGCATGCATCGCCGATAGATGCTACTGCACAGGCGCTGCAGCGCAGGCATCTGTGCAGTAGCATCTATTGGCTATGATCTAAAGTAATGCATTGAATTATCCCTTCCTCAAACTTCTGTTTACAACCAGGCCATACACAACTTCTGCTCCTCTTCTCTGTCAGTTCAGACTCTGTCTGACTTTGTCACAATAAATGTTACCCAGTGGCTTCTGCTAAGCGCTCACAAGGCACACATTACTCTGGCATGTATCTTGGGTCAACTGACCTAGACTTGGTGCTAGACACTTGCTCATGAAGCATCTTTATCATCCCTCCCAAATAATGTCACACAGTGCAATGTCTATATAGCCACATACCATAGGCATCATCCAGGGTTTCCAAGAAACAATTCTTTTTAGGCTAGAGTCACACTAGCAAATGGCATCCGATGTGAGAGCCGAGTATCATGCTGCTGTGCTCCTATCCTCTCGCATGACAGGATCAGAGCACAGCTGCAGAGAAGTAGAGAAATGAATTTATCCATCTCCTCTGCTGCCGGCGTCGGTGCATCTCCTGTGACGCAGTCATGTCCGGTACTCCAGCTCTCCAATGCTGCTACTCTCCTGTGCTCCAGTGCTCCAATGGCAGGAAGGAAAGAAGCAAAGCAAAGTGCTCAGCATTTTCGTGGCAGCTCTGGAGTGCTCAGAGTGTCATCATAAGACAAAGGTTGTAACTGTCACTTTCTCTGTGGGTGCTTACCTTTTCTCCTCTCATTTCATTGGCCAGAGTCATAGATGATAAAAAGTAAACACCTACATGTACGTTCAGTGGTATATGCCCAGTTTGTGGAAGGGAAAATTTTCATCTTCATCACTGAGGGTCATATCTTTGAAAAAAAGAGCACACCAAAAAGAGTAGCCTACCGTATGAGAATAATAGTACTCAAATACTAAGATAGAATCAAGGAGATGCATAAATGGGATAAACAATTATATTAAACTTTATTGAACAATTATAAAAAAAAACAGTATGCAAACATATGGCAATAAAGTCTGCTAAAACAGCAACCCAAGCAAGAATGATATGTATAATGGAATAATTTACATCAATAGATTCCTGAAAAGAGAGCGACTACAAGTCGCCCATAGGGGTGTTTCCCCGATGAATATCAATATATCATAAACAAATAAGAGTAATAAAGACTGTCCATAAAAGATATACAATACGGCCAAACATAACTCAATGATATGTCCATTATCGTTTAACTGTCACGGGAAGCCTAGGTAGGCAAGAGCTAATAACCCGGGCCCCTGCGATTTCCCTCAGACTAGGGAAACCCTGACTGACCCTCTCCCAGAGTTTACACTGATGGTGTGCATGTCTGGGCCTCCATCCTCACCCTGTCTCCTGTTTAAACCCTAGGCTGAAACCACCACCCATCAACCAGTGAAGAGACCACACACCAATACCCACAGTTAGCACAGACAAGGATAACGGACATAGGGAAGACAAAGGGAAATACACCACCACTTCTCCTAGCTCACCACACCAGACTGAGATAACCAAGCACAAGACAGAAGCTATAATCGGCGATGCCCAATGTTCAGAAGAACTAATTAAAGGCAGTGGGCGTGACCCAGCTTCCAATCCGAGCACCAGCTAAATTAACCCCGGACCAGCTAGATAAAATCTAGCCGACGCCACTGAGCGCATAGTGGACAAAAGCAGAATTACCGCTGTCTGTCGAACGCCCTAGTATGAACAGCGTCCGACATGACATTAACAATGTATGAGAAAATATAAAGATTCAGCAAAATAACATGAGTCTATGTATCTAGACCATTACAAAATTCCCCATAGGGTAGTTACATAACCAGCAAAAATATCTTGGATTGTAGTAATACAGGCGATGAAAAAATAGTTTAGCGCCGTAACGCAAACAATGCACTGAGGGAATATTATTAAGTCTTTGTTATATATTAGTAGTATTTATTTCTTTATTACTGTTTATTAGTATTACTCAACAGAACATAGGACATTTTTGAAGAAATGTGCACAATTGGACAGTGACATTTTTTTGTTATCTGTTCCTATGTCCTTTTGTGTATAAATATTTGACTCTTTAGATATCGTGTCATATTATGCCTGATGAAGAGACTGGATTAGTCTCGAAAGCTTGCAATTTCAGTTAGCCATTAAAAGGTATCAACCACTGAGGATTCTCAGGCTACGTGCACACGCTGCGGATTTTGCTGCGGAATTTTCCGCAGCGGTTTTGCAAAATCCGCAGTGCAAAACCACTGCGGTTTTCACTGCGGATTTTTGTGCGGTTTCTTCTGCGGATTCCTCTGTGGGTTTTCAACTGCACTTTCCTATTGGTGCAAGTTGAAATCCGCAGCGGAATCCGCAGAAAGAAGTGACATGCTCCTTCTTTTTTTCTGCAGAGAATCCACGCGGATTTTTCTGCATCGTGGGCACTGCGGATTTTGTTTTCCATAGGGTTACATTGTACTTTACACCGTATGGAAAACTGCTGCGGATCCGCAGCAAAATCCGCAGCATGTGCACGTAGCCTCAAATTTTCAAATCCTGTTGTCAGTTAACTGACAATGACAGCGCACCCCAGTGGTTATCAGTCAAAATGCAATTAATCATATTAATTATTAAGGCTCAAATACAGACACAATGAAAGAAAGCAAATGGTTAAAACACTTAAAAACACCAAGTGCTATACTTAACACTCAAATCAGCTCACCATCACAAGTGGCCAAAACTACCCCTACCGCCTATAGGCATTTAATCAGTACGAATATAGCATAAAGTGCAATTATACAGTGTAACAAGGCATATAAATACAACACAGCTAATAGTATGCCAGTAACAAGAATAATATGAGCTCCAACATCAGGCAATAAAGTGTAATAGTGTGAGGATTAAATACCACATGACACCAAAGACACCAAGAGGATAGAATTGGTTCTGTCGGTCCCACACTTGTACTCCTTCCTCAGGGCCACATTTTTTGCTACCAGTATGTTATTAGCTATAACCAGTGTTGTGCATAGCACATTACTTTTTTAGCGGTTTTAAACATTTGAGTGATTTTTTTGTATTTGAGCTTTAATTTACTTGTATCTTTCATGATACCCATTATTCGTAAATATCTTGGTTTTCTTTATTGGTGTGTTTTTTTACTATACAAGCATGTAATACCTTAATTTTACCTGTTGGTTGTTCCTGTCAGTTTGATACATACGCCTCACCGGTTGTCTTCCTTGGACTACATTCGCAGGTGCTAAGCTTTGCCCAAGGCCGTATGTTTTGGAAACGCTCTTCCCCGGATGTCTAGCTGTCACAATTTGACCCTTGTCAAAGCTACTAACATGTTTTGCCCTTCCAAGACATCAATATAATGAACTGACTGCTCACTTGTTGCCTAATATATCCCACCCTTGTCAGGCACTATTGTAACAAGATAATTAATGTTATTCACTTCGGCTGTCAGTAGTTTTAATATAATGGCTGATCGATGAATAGTTTGATTAAATTTATATCAATATCAATGTCAGAGCAGAAAATTTGAAATTATCAGGAATTAACTGTCTAAGATTCTCATTAAAGACTTTATTCAGTCACTTAGCAATAAACAAGAGGATATATATACACTGTATATACAAAAATATATATAAATGAATGTAAATATATTTATTTATTTTTGAAGAAATTAAGCTTTAAATATCATAGTAGAATTCAAACATAAAGCCACCATATGCATTAGATAGCTATCTGATGACCGATGGTTCAGCAGACACCTATTTCTCCCGAATACAACACCTATCAATATCACTGCCGGCCCCAGAAAATGACCAGAGAATGGACAACTTGTTTGCTGCTCCTAATATACATACAAATGTAGTAACCCTTAACTTGTCAGATGGTGCAATACATTGTTAACATAGCCACGTATCACGTAATCGTACAAGATACAGATTGTGATGTGTAGAGGAGCAGAATCAATAATAGCTCAGAACCCCTATCAGTACAGAAACACAGCAGTACAACCGCAATCAGTAAAGGAATACATCACTAAAACCACCAACAGTACAGAAATGCATAATCAGAACCACCATCAGTATATGAATGCATCTCCAGAACCACCATCAGAACAGAAACATAACCAGAACCACATCAGTATATGAATACAGTATTAGATCCACCATTAGTATATGAATGCATCACAAGGACCACCATCAGTACAATACAACACCAGAACCACAATCAGTACATGAATACATCACCAAACTTAGTACAGTTATCAATTCTAATGTGAGGTCAGCCTCATAAACAATTATATTGCATGAACCCATGAGCCTGCAAGCGCTGGTATGTCCTTAACAATGGTAAGGAGATGCTAGGAGTTATTATTCATCAATATCAAACTGCAGATCATACAAGAACCACATTACTGATGTAGCATAGACAAATAAACATTTACATCCAGATACCTTAAAGATTACATATTTTCTGCTTAGAGTTGTACGTTTTCTCTTTTTCTCCATCTTGTTCAGATGCTATGATGAATTTGGACATCCACAGCTTGTCTCTGCAGATTTACATCTTCTTCGGTCTTCTGCAGCACATCCCAACACAGCGCCCTTAAAAATAACAGTGTGATTATAATGCTCCTGAGTTTAAAAAAAATCTGCCCTATGATGTGCCCCTGAATTATTGCCCTTCAATGTGCTCTCTGCATAAAATATGTTTTCCACACTGTCCCTTTTATGGTACATGCCCACCATACTGTCCTCTCACGCTGTGTACCCCCTATACTGCCCAGTCTCTATATTGTGCTCACTCCCCCTTATATACAGTTCCCTACATACTATGTCCTCACATTGTCACCCATGTTGACCCTTCTCTATATTGCTCCACCAACACTACCCAGTCTCTATATGGCACCCCCTTAACACTTTCTGCCCCCAAACTACCTCCTCACAAGATTAGCCATTACAATAAATTTTCTGTTTCTTCAGCTACAATGGAGCGCTTACCCTACCGACATTTGGTCATCATCCCTATGCGGCGACAGAGAGTTATGTTAGCAGTGTGATCAGATGACCAGTGGTCAGGGCTTGAATTGCCCTGCAAAACGGTCTTGCCTGGGAGACACCTTGGATTGCTGCATCAGGCAGCCCGATGGCACCCCATGCCAGCTGCACTAGACAAATGCCCCTCCTGCTGTCCCTTGATACACAACTGGATAATAGACACATCCACAACTATGTCTGCAAAAATTGTTACTTGTGTAATAAATTAGACTCTATGGAATATTGTTACCAGTCATGATTCTCAATATTACCTGTTCAAAATTCATAAAGGCGTGACTGCGTCCTTTTAGATTGGTTGACAAAAGTCTCGAAGTGACATCTGTCCACATTATCCTAGTAAAACTACAATGGTTATCTTTCAGATCAATGTGATGGATGAGGTTAAATATGCATCAAATCCACAGTTATGAAACAGGAGAAATATGCTTGAGTCTTTACCCTGATAACAGACAATATACAATGTGTTCATTTTCTCAAATAAATAAGGATCCTGAAGTCTGTATGTTACAGGTGATATTCGGTGTTGAAGATAATGAAGTACTTACCCTTGGGGACTGAGCTCTGAAATATTTCTGAGATGCTCCATCTCCTCTCAAAGTAGCAATTTAGGATTTCTTAATATTCATCATAACTGATGCAATCCTTAGCCAAAACTCATATATTTTAAAAGTCAATGTATTTTTTTATATCTAAAACACATTTTCTATGCTTGATAAAATACGTTTATGAAAGCAGGAAACTGCGAGAAAAAAGATGCTGTATCCAACCACTAGGAAAAGATTTATTTTCCTTGGTTAATGGTATAACTATTTATATATTATATAGACAATTGTTGTAAGCTAATTGTTCACCGTGACAAACATTATCTATATGATGAGGCCACATTGATGTGAAAGATGGAAGTCCACCCTCTACATCTCCACCAAAGAGGAGAGCTGCTGCAATGCTACAAAGCTCACTAAATTAACTCAACTTAATGAGTGCTGCCTAGTGCTACATGCACCAATTTGGACTTGATAGCATCTTCTATCAGCATTGACAGATAATGACATTGGTTTTATTAACAGCTAATCATTGGGGAAGGGTACCAAACAAAATAGGTTTCCCTGATAGGACAACTCATTTAATGCCGTTACTTCCCACCCCAGAAAATAGCCATACAACTGGTGAAAACCAATAACTTGACTTAGGAAAGTAGATAATATAGCGTGCACATAGATTGTCCTCCAGACATCACCATTAAACTGTATCAGAGCTGGTGGTTACGATCCAAAAAAACATTTGTTGTGATCCCTCACTGCCACATGACTCGTGAGCATCTCATCCTACATAAATCAAAGGGTCCAAGGCAAAAGGCTCCTGCAGCGCCCTAGAGTCCTGGTAGTTGCAGTACTGTTGCTCCGCCACTAGGGGGAGTGATGTTACGTCTGATTGCACTAAAGGAGTTCACCTGACCAGGTATCACAGTCACACATTACACTTCACACTCTGGCCACCAGGGGGAGCAAAGGGTTCTATGTATTAGGCCACTCCTCACACTCTGGTAAAACTGGGGGTTGGATAGGAAGTTAGATAGAAGCTGACTGGGTTTTGCCCAGGCAACATCCTGTGAGAGAGGGAGTTCCTGGGAAGATTCAGGGGGGTCTCTGTCAGGGGTGGGATCCTGACAGTGGCCTAGCGAAAAGGACAGATCGTTACGGAGCCGCGCCTGCACCCGTTGCGGTGGCATCTTAAGGAAGGACACGAAGCGAGGTTTATTGTGGAGAAGTGAGAAACGAGATCACGGCACTAAGTAAAATAGAACCAGTAGTAGTCGTGCCCTAAGATCGTGGCAACATCCTACTGAGGCGCGTAGCCAGTGGCCGGAACGCCGAGGAAGTATTGGGCTCCAAGCATTACTTCAAACAGCGGCAGGGCAGTTAATTATAGGTTGGCTGTCTCACCTAAATCACCTAAGCAGACAATGGAGGCAATTGTGGGAGAGGGGCGTCTCTAGGGTCCCTATAAAATAACTCCAGGCCTACTCCGTCATATGGGTGCGTCCTAGCCATATCATCTGGGGGACGGAGAGAGAACATCAGAAACAGACACAACAGTTGTGAGGACTATCCCATGGTGCTCAGCAGGGAGGTACTACAACTCACAGGCGCTAGAAGGTAGGCACTGATTTCCACCTGCAAAGGGAACTCTGGATGTGCCTTCGGACCGGCCGGTCTCAGCCAGCCCTGTTAGCAGTGCTCTGGATTGCGGATCCCGAAGCCTTCAGTAAAGAGGTAAAGAGACTGCAACCCTGTGTCCTCGTTATTCATCGCGCCTTGCACCACACACCATCATCACCCCTTTCATTGGACGCCCCTTAGCAGGGTCATGGACCGGGTCTAGCCACCGTGACAACCCCAGAACCGAGACAGAGAGGCCCAGTATTGAGTACCCCGCGGCCCTGCGTCTGGGGGCGCTCCACTCCCCATAGAGAATGTGCTGCAACAGTAGAAATTCTTTTTACAGTATTTTTTATACTCGAAGGCAGCGTTCCATCAAATAATTAAATGCTGTCTGGTATGTACTCCATGTACTCCAAATCCAGTTTTAACGTGTAGTGAGGATTTAGCAAGACCATGCTTTTCTACAGGTTTTGTGAGAACGGACAGGTATACTTTACGTTCTATGATTCAAAGGTGTGAATGATGTTATCAAGGCTAAGAATACTAATGAAATATCATATTAAGGGAGATTTCCAGAATAAAATAACTGTTCATACCATGCACAGGCACTTAGTGGGCCACGACAGGCCAAACAATTCAGTAAACTTTCCCATCTACTTTTTTGGCATGTATCATTCTCCTATACGTCTTCCTCTTTCTAAAAGTTTTGCTTCTATGTCCTATAAGTTTTCAGTTATACATTCTTTAATACTACTTGCTTATAGACTATTGATTAGGTGGTATATTTGTCAGTGTGACGCAGAGTCACTTCTCGCGAACAAGCTGAAAGTCAGAGTATTCAAGGAGTCAGAGGTCAAAAGACAGGAAGGAAAAGACAAAGGTGTAGTTAGGTAATGGTCCGAGGTCAACATACCAGGAGGAAAGTGGAACAGAGCAAAGGGAGCAGACAAAATGAATGGTCAGAGCGAGGTCCAAAGTCAGTCAGCAAGAAGATCCAAGAGCAAAATTCAAGGCACACAGAGACAAACCAGACAGAACTGAATTTATTTCTGGCAGAGATCTGGAACTGATAGTCCAGCTAAGTAGCTTGGCAATCACCTGGGACAGGGAACACCTGAAGGCAGCCCAGAACCTGCCAGTCTCAGATTGGCCGGCCACACTCCTGCACCAGATTGGATGCTTAAGTTATCAAAGTAGTGACACCTTCAGCACTACTCTGTACCAGATTGGATGGCTGAGTTGTCAGTAACTGCATCCAAGACACATTGAGGGGTGGAATTCTGACAGTTTGGAGTTGTTTTTACCTCTAAGAAACAAAATATTTTCATAAATCAATGTGTTCTCTGGTTTTCATAGTATACAGTGGGGCAAAAAAGTATTTAGTCATTCAGCAATAGTGCAAGTTCCACCACTTAAAAAGATGAGAGGCGTCTGTAATTTACATCATAGGTAGACCTCAACTATGGGAGACAAACTGAGAAATAAAAATCCAGAAAATCACATTTTCTGTTTTTTTATCATTTTATTTGCATATTATGGTGGAAAATAAGTATTTGGTCAGAAACAAACAATCAAGATTTCTGGCTCTCACAGACCAGTAACTTCTTCTTTAAGAGTCTCCTCTTTCCTCCACTCATTACCTGTAGTAATGGCACCTGTTTAAACTTGTTATCAGTATAAAAAGACACCTGTGCACACCCTCAAACAGTCTGACTCCAAACTCCACTATGGTGAAGACCAAAGAGCTGTCAAAGGACACCAGAAACAAAATTGTAGCCCTGCACCAGGCTGGGAAGACTGAATCTGCAATAGCCAACCAGCTTGGAGTGAAGAAATCAACAGTGGGAGCAATAATTAGAAAATGGAAGACATTCAAGACCACTGATAATCTCCCTCGATCTGGGGCTCCACGCAAAATCCCACCCCGTGGGGTCAGAATGATCACAAGAACGGTGAGCAAAAATCCCAGAACCACGCAGGGGGACCTAGTGAATGAACTGCAGAGAGCTGGGACCAATGTAACAAAGCCTACCATAAGTAACACACTACGCCACCATGGACTCAGATCCTGCAGTGCCAGACGTGTCCCACTGCTTAAGCCAGTACATGTCCGGGCCCGTCTGAAGTTTGCTAGAGAGCATTTGGATGATCCAGAGGAGTTTTGGGAGAATGTCCTATGGTCTGATGAAACCAAACTGGAACTGTTTGGTAGAAACACAACTTGTCGTGTTTGGAGGAAAAAGAATACTGAGTTGCATCCATCAAACACCATACCTACTGTAAAGCATGGTGGTGGAAACATCATGCTTTGGGGCTGTTTCTCTGCAAAGGGGCCAGGACGACTGATCCGGGAACATGAAAGAATGAATGGGGCCATGTATCGTGAGATTTTGAGTGCAAACCTCCTTCCATCAGCAAGGGCATTGAAGATGAAACGTGCCTGGGTCTTTCAACATGACAATGATCCAAAGCACACCGCCAGGGCAACAAAGGAGTGGCTTCGTAAGAAGCATTTCAAGGTCCTGGAGTGGCCTAGCCAGTCTCCAGATCTCAACCCTATAGAAAACCTTTGGAGGGAGTTGAAAGTCCGTGTTGCCAAGCGAAAAGCCCAAAACATCACTGCTCTAGAGGAGATCTGCATGGAGGAATGGGCCAACATACCAACAACAGTGTGTGGCAACCTTGTGAAGACTTACAGAAAACGTTTGACCTCTGTCATTGCCAACAAAGGATATATTACAAAGTATTGAGATGAAATTTTGTTTCTGACCAAATACTTATTTTCCACCATAATATGCAAATAAAATGATAAAAAAACAGACAATGTGATTTTCTGGATTTTTTTCTTCTCAGTTTGTCTCCCATAGTTGAGGTCTACCTATGATGTAAATTACAGACGCCTCTCATCTTTTTAAGTGGTGGAACTTGCACTATTGCTGAATGACTAAATACTTTTTTGCCCCACTGTATATATATAGACAAACCAACTGTGATTTTTTTTATTTCATTCTCGAGGGCAAAACATTGCTTGAGAGTTTAAAAGTTTAGCTATGCTACATCTGTGGAAAAGTTGTATCATACTTAGATATGAGAATCATGTAAGGTATAGTCTGTTATTTATGCATTAGGTGGTATTGATCAAGATTCACCTCGCTCTGATGACTACTAAAGATAAATGTTAGTAGTGACAGCCCTCCAGTAAATTAAGATAAAATATCTTGAGGAGCCTTATTTAATTTTTTTATTATCAGGGTAGGTCTTGTCATCTGATAATATGATCATTCATCAAAGCTTGACAATAAGTTAGTCATGCAGATGCAGTGATTATTAAAAATGCTTCTTACAGCATATATGAATGTATAATACATGAAATATTTTATATATTTTTTACGAACAAATCTTTAAAGGGGTTTTCCTGTGAACAGTGTATATTTTAATCAACGGATCTTGGAATAAAAATAAGTTCCACAATTGGATGTGTAAATAAACTATTCCTGTGCTGAGATAATCTTATAAATGTGCCCCTGCTGTGTACCGTGCACTGATCGTGTCTGACCGTACAGGAACATGGTCTGATCATATCACAGCTCCTGGGTAGGGGAGGAAACAAAAGAGACCATGTTCCTGTATGGTCAGACACAGCCATTACACAGTACACAGCAGGGGCACATTTATAAGATTATCTCAGCACAGGGACATTTTTAAACACATCCAATTCTGAAACTTATTTTTATTCAATGATCCATTGTTTAAAATGTACTTATACATTTCAAACATATACAGAGTTTAGTTTTATTAAAGAAAACTCTAGCTTAGTGATGCCAAGTATTAGTATTACCAAGGTTACATTGGTGATGCCCAATAAGAAATTCTAGCAAATACAGGACATTTGTATCTTTGCCTACATCGAACAGCAACCAAGGAGGATGCACAAACAGGGTATAAGGGCCTGATTCTGCTAGTACTGTACATAGGATTGATAGATAATGAAAAAGGTAAATGGGATCTGCCACCAGATTTTATCATACAAACTGAACACATTACTAAATAGATCTCATATAGCGAAAAAGACTGATGTACTTATTTTGAAAATCCAAGTCGGGAAGTGTGTATAATTGTTTAGACAAGTACCAAAGAAAAAAATCCTGGCACTACCACCACACCCAATTGCAAGGAAAAATAGGATCAAACTAAATACAGTGGGGGAAATAAGTATTTGATCCCTCGCTGATTTTGTAAGTTTGCCCACTGACAAAGTCATGAACAGTCTATACAGTATATCCAGATAATAGCCATGTCTTTCGGTGCTCAGCTTCATACTTGTAAATGATCACGAAAATTCAGAGGAAAGCAAGAGGAGCAGCACTCATGCAGCGCCCCAGAGTCCTGGTCGTTGCAGTACTGTGGCTCCGCCGCTAAGGGGGGCTATGGTACGTCCGATGGCACTGAAAGAGTTCATCTGACCAGGTATCACATACACCAATACATTTCACCGTCGGGCCTCCAGGGGGAGCTAAGGGTGCTATTTATTAGGCCACTCCTCACCACTGTGGGTAAACTGGGGGTCAGGCAGGAAGTTAGTCAGAAAGCTGACTGGGTTGGAACCAGGCAACACCTTGTGGCAGAGGGTGTTGTGGGGAAAGATTCGGTAGGGTCCCTGTCAGGTTTGGGACCCTGACAGAGGCCTGGCAACAAGGAAGAACGTCACGGGACCGTGCCTGCTCAGCATAGCGGCGGTGCCCTAAGAAAGGATTAGAAGCGAGATATATTGTGCTGGGTGAGGAACGAGATCAAAGCAAGAGGAGAAATACCAGTAGGAGTCGTGCTGTAAGACCGAGGCAACATTCTACTGAGGCGCACAACCGGCGGCCGGAACGCCGAGGAAGTATATATATATATCTAGCTCCAAGCAATACTTCAAACCAATGGCAGGACAGTCAGTCTCAGGCGGGCTGTCTCACATACATCACCTATGAAGACATGGGGGGCACACTAGGAGAGGGGCGACTCTAGGGTCCCGGAAGAGCTCCGAGCCTACCCCGTCATACGGGTGCGTCCTACCATATCACCTGGGGGACAGAGAGAACGAACATCAGAAACAGACACAACAGTTGTGGGGTACTATCCCGTAAGCACAGCAGGGGAGGACCACAACACATAGCGCTAGCAGGAAGGCACAGATTTCCACCTGCAAAGAGAACTCTGGAGGTGCCATTGGACCGGCCGGACTTGCGCAGCCTGGTGAACCGTATTCCGGACTGAGGACCCAGAGATCTTCAGTAAAGAGGTAAAGAGACTGCAACCTGGTGTCCTTGTTATTTACTGCACCGCACCACCACCACCACTACCATCATCTACATCTATTATTTACTGTGCGCCCCACAGCAGGGTCACGGACCGGGCCTAGCCACCGTGACAACCCCAGAGCAGAGACTCAGAGGCCCGGTACCGGGTACCCCTCGGCCCTGCGGCAGTGGGGGCGCTGCAGTTTTGGCGTCACGAACAGGATCTACTTAAGCCTGAAGAATCAGGTCATGTGTGCCTTGGAACTGTGATTTATTATACTTGGACTGTGATTTATTGCAAAGACTGTGCCGCGCCATTTACCGCCAAAATCCGCCGCCATTACAGCGCTGAGGAGAGCGCAGGAGAAGAAGAAGGGCGTGGAGTGGGCGTGGACAAGCTGAAGAGCGCGAAGGACAATGGCCGCCCAGTCTAAATATTTCTGTGTCCTGAGGACGTGTCCGTCAGCAGCCGAGGTCGAGGTCCGCCTTCTGAGGAGGGTGGAGACCATGGAGACGGGGCCGCCCACGAAAGAGACCGCGGGAAGAAGATACTGGAGAGGAGATAAAGATGGCAACGCCGGGAGCACCGCGTGGGGATGACCTGACTCGGCATGGAGCCGCATCACCGGACACAGCCTCGGAGACGCCATTGTTGCGGAGACTGGCCCTCACGGAACCACCGATGGGTCGACCTAACTGGCAGATGTCCGAGGAGTGTGTGGCCGCAGCCGAGGCCCGACAGATAGCACGCCGCTTGGAGGCTGATGCCCGCGTGCTCGCTCGGCTGGGCCAGCCCACGGAGGTCCGCCTGTCTCCAGTGTCCCCTGCTCCTCCCAACCCGGTCGCGGCTGAAGGTACGCTGCGGACACAGGGCATGAGGCTCTTGCCGGAGGCCGAACACCTGCGGCGCTTGATGACGGCGTGGCGGAGCCGGCCCCAGCCTGTAGCCCAGATTGACTTGACCAGCGTAGAAGAAACCCCGCCGTCACACTGGGGTGTAGTGGTGTCCTTTAACTCCCGACGCGGAAGGGGAGTTATACAGGAGATTGGGGAGCCGCTACAGGTCCGTGTGGACCGGGAGGAAGTGGAGCCCTGTGGAGGAAGGTTCACTCACGACCTGGAGCCAGGTGATGCTGTGACCTACACCAGGTGGAGGAGGGAAACAGGTGAAGCTGGCTGGATTGCTCGGGGCGTCCAGCGGTGCGTCGCGCTCCAGGCCGCTGCCGGAATATCGGAAGACGAACCCCCTACTGAAAAGCCAACGGAACCTGTCCCTGCGGAGCAGCGGGGAACCCGGACCCACCATGTACCCTGGGGGCGTGCCGGTCCATCAGTGAGAAGGGCATCACGGCGAGGAATCCTGTCCTTGCTGGGGCAGGAACCGCTCCTGGGATCGGCAGCGCGACCCGTTGGTCTGGTGAGGCCCGGAAGGAAACCACCTTCTGCACCACAAGAGTAAGATCTTAAAACTCTGCATAATATGTAAATAGTTCTTCAAACTGTTTGTTTTTGCTGCTATGATATTGCTAAAACCCGTCCAGGGTTAACTCTTAAAGGGATCCCTTTGTTGACCCGGGATCCCTATTGCTTTTTGGTTATTTTTCTACTTTTTGTTTCCTGTTGAAAAGAACTGCTGGAATCATGAACAGTGCATGATACAAACTCTTTGTAAATAGTTGCACCTTCTTAAAGGTGCTCCTTACTGGTTTTACATGGAAAAAGGACTCTTTGCGAAGATACCGCACCGGAGTCCTTACTGTGTACGGACTGGTAGCTGAAGAAGCTGCGCTACCTCATAAAGACTTGGTCTCCTCTTAAAGGGGATGTTCACACGTTGCACTTAGGAATGGTATTGCCTTAAGACAGCTAGAGGGCAATAATGTCTTAGAAGAAAGAAAGTGATAATGTTGATATGTAAATGTTAAATGTAACCAACTAGTTAAATGTGAAAAGTGTTTGATAATGTTGATGGAAGAATGAGGACAGAAAGTGAACCCGGGCGGGGTTGGTTGGTGAGTCCTCCTAGGAGCCATATAGAGATGGCCTGTTGATCCTAAACTGAAGGAAAAATGATATGTTCTATACTGTGTATAGTGGTGGAAGGGCAGTAGGCCCGGGCTGAACGGGGCGGTCCTGTAAAAGAAAGGAGAGGCAGTAGGTCTGGAGTGTTTAGGACAGGCGGTCCTGCAGACATAAAGTAGGAGAATGTAGCACAGTTGCTCAAGCCTTATAATGTGGTATAAGAAGGTCTTTAGCGGATTCAGAGTGTACGTCCTTAAAGGCAATGTTAAATTAATGTTTTAAAATTTTGCACTTAGTAGAATATCCGGTTGGGTAAGAAAAGTTATTTAAAAATATTTAACCATGTTTGTAACGTTCAAGTGTCCTCACCTCCCATAAAGGGAAGCTCTGTTCAAATATGCTTATTGTTATTGCACTCACAAAAATTGTATGTCTTTTGCTAACCTCTATTGTTGTTTTCTTCCTAGTTCCGGAGTACTGGATTTAACCGGGGGGGAGTGCAGCGCCCCAGAGTCCTGGTCGTTGCAGTACTGTGGCTCCGCCGCTAAGGGGGGCTATGGTACGTCCGATGGCACTGAAAGAGTTCATCTGACCAGGTATCACATACACCAATACATTTCACCGTCGGGCCTCCAGGGGGAGCTAAGGGTGCTATTTATTAGGCCACTCCTCACCACTGTGGGTAAACTGGGGGTCAGGCAGGAAGTTAGTCAGAAAGCTGACTGGGTTGGAACCAGGCAACACCTTGTGGCAGAGGGTGTTGTGGGGGAAGATTCGGTAGGGTCCCTGTCAGGTTTGGGACCCTGACAGAGGCCTGGCAACAAGGAAGAACGTCACGGGACCGTGCCTGCTCAGCATAGCGGCGGTGCCCTAAGAAAGGATTAGAAGCGAGATATATTGTGCTGGGTGAGAAACGAGATCAAAGCAAGAGGAGAAATACCAGTAGGAGTCGTGCTGTAAGACCGAGGCAACATTCTACTGAGGCGCACAACCGGCGGCCGGAACGCCGAGGAAGTATATATATATCTAGCTCCAAGCAATACTTCAAACCAACAGCAGGACAGTCAGTCTCAGGCGGGCTGTCTCACATACATCACCTATGAAGACATGGGGGGCACACTAGGAGAGGGGCGACTCTAGGGTCCCGGAAGAGCTCCGAGCCTACTCGTCATACGGGTGCCGTCCTAACCAGAACATCAGGGAGGGACGGAGGAGAAGAACATCATCCGAACGAGTTGTGAGGGAACATCAGAAACAGACACAACAGTTGTGGGGTACTATCCCGTAAGCACAGCAGGGGAGGACCACAACACATAGCGCTAGCAGGAAGGCACAGATTTCCACCTGCAAAGAGAACTCTGGAGGTGCCATTGGACCGGCCGGACTTGCGCAGCCTGGTGAACCGTATTCCGGACTGAGGACCCAGAGATCTTCAGTAAAGAGGTAAAGAGACTGCAACCTGGTGTCCTTGTTATTTACTGCACCGCACCACCACCACCACTACCATCATCTACATCTATTATTTACTGTGCACCCCACAGCAGGGTCACGGACCGGGCCTAGCCACCGTGACAACCCCAGAGCAGAGACTCAGAGGCCTGGTACCGGGTACCCCTCGGCCCTGCGGCAGTGGGGGCGCTGCACTCACAACTGGCAATTTCAGTAAAATGCACTTTATTTTGGTAATCAAAATAAAGTGCATTTTGCAGAAATTGCCATTGGTGACTGCTGCTCCTCTTGCTTTCCTTTGAATTTTCATTAACATTTTTCCTGTCTGATATTCATATGAAATTTTTATGCATCAAAATGATCAGAATGATTCAGTTATGCTGATGTGGATTTTCAAAGTAGATACATCAGTCTCAATAGGTCTAACATATCTGTTTAATAATTTATGCAGTTTACATATTGTGCAGTCTTGATACAGATCAGCCTTAAGTAAGGAAACAGTTGCTTAAAGGGAACCTGTCACCCCCAAAATTGATGATGAGCTAAGCCCACCAGCATCAAGGGCTTATATACAGCATTCTGGAATGCTGTAGATAAGCCCCCGATGTATCCTGAAAGATAAGAAAAAGAGGTTAGATTATACTCACCTAGGGGCGGTCCCGCTGTGGTGGGTGTCGCTTTCTGGTCCAGGGCCTCCCAACTTCTTACTATGACGTCCTCTTCTTGTCTTCACGCTGCGGCTCCAGCGCAGGTGTACTTTGTCTGCCCTGTTGAGGGCAGAGCAAAGTACTGCAGTGCACAGGCGCCGGGAAAGGTCAGAGACACCCGGCACCTGTGTACTACAGTACTTTGCTCTGCCCTCAAGAGGGCAGACAAAGTACGCATGCGCCGGAGCTGCAGCGTGAAGACAAGAAGAGGACGTCATCGTAAGAAGATAGGAGGCAGGACCGCAATGCCCATCGGACGGGACCGCAGCGGGACCGCCCTTGGGTGTGTATAATCTAACCTCTTTCTCATCTTTCAGAATGCTGCAGATAAGCCCCTGATGCTGGTGGGCTTAGCTCATCTTCGATTTTGGGGGTGACAGGTTCCCTTTAAAGTGGAAGTGCAGATCTGTAACCGACAGGCTGTTCTAACCTGTGAAATACTTCTCAGACTTTGCACTGTTAGGTTATAACAAATAATCTCAAATAAAGATTTTAAATTTTGAAATGCAAAAAAAAAAATATTAAAAACAATATTGATTGAAAATATTTATTGCAGATTATTTTCTATAATTATTTCAAATACAGTATTAAAAAGGAATGCCGAATGTAAGAACAACACACTAAAGGCAGCAAAGAGACAGCACATTACTAAACTTACAGTATATTAAAAGGAAAATAAATGTAAAGATTATCAAGCAAACTCCCTGGATGTGAGGATATAAGTAAACTTTCCTTCAAATGTCACCCGGCTACAGTCAAGTAATATGTATCCCCTGTATCCAGATTCATCAATGTCAGTTAAAATGAAGTTATTCTAGCAATAAAAATGGTTGTGTGAGTTTACTGCTCTGATGGCGACATCCATCATTCTGACACTAGAACTCTCCTTGCTGCCATGAGCTTCTTCTCAGGAACAAGGGAGAGTTAATGCTGAAAATGTATTATTTAGATGAAACCATTTCATTATCCCTTCCTCCATGATATGCGGCGAGTCCCTGTAAGACAACACTTCTATTTTAATACATTACCTTCATTAAAATGAGAATACATTTTCTAATCAAGATTTGGTCCATTTGTGAATTTAGTGTAAAATTGATGTCTGACTTTTCCAAGATGGTAAAATGAGCAGCAGATCTGCTGTTAATAAGGTTCAGAATAATTGGGAGCGCGAGGTTGTTATAATGGGTGGGAGATTGCAGTATGTAGAATAAAGTGTTACCGTAATTTGTATATTTCTCTCATTTCTGAGGCTGTGTACAATCTTAGATCTCATGCGCATGGTTGTACTATGGATCCTTAAAAACTCTTATGAAGCAATCGTACACTTCTACCGGGCCATACTGTACCTCCGGTAGCATGCAGAGGCATGTAGACCTTTTTCTATTAATTCTCATGTGGTTAAAACCGATTAATTCTGTTCAAACACTGTATGTTATATATCCGGGAATTGACTACTGAGCTAAATGTTTAGTTTGAGATCACAGTTTGCATATCCTAAAGTAAGATTGTTCTGGAGGAAAGAGAGGAACAGAGACCTGAGCGATGAGAGAGGGGAGCGTGGGAGAACATGCCGTATATAAACGCCCCTCGAGCTCTAAACTCTCAGCTTCACAAGCACATCAGGGAAAGCAGGTCGTGGAAATAAGAGATGCACAAATCCAACAACATTAATAATACTGGCTTTTCCTATGATAGTTTTAATCTGAAATATATTGTAATAAAATGTGCCAGATTTATTAAGAGGTTCATGCCTTTTTAATATATTTAATGCATTTTTTGCTTTCCTTAGAAGGGCTATCCACTACTCGGACAACCACCTCCTGAATCCCTATGTTTCCTCCTATTAAAATAATAATGCTTAGGGCAGAGACAAACTGCCGTATAACCCGTGCGAGGATCGCATCTCACTGTATGCACTGGCTGGCACCTCTCCTGACCTAAGCAAGACAGTATGATGTATTTCTATGCAGCTGTCAAGCTCAGGTCAGGAGAGCCGACAGCCAGTACGAGGTTTACGATGCGATTCTCGCATGAGAAATACGGCAGTCTGTCTCTGCCCTTATGCTCACCTCTGGTACCTGTGTTTTTCCAGAAGGGGTTGTCCGAGTAGTGGAAACCCCTTTACAGGGAACCGGAAAGCTGATACACACTGCCTGGTCCACGATCTGGATTTATGATTTCAGCCAGATATGAAATTTAAATCTTGGCATTTAGGAAAAAAACATAATTTGAAAGCCACCGGCAGACTAATTGGAAAGGCTGGTCCTCTGCAGCTTCTCCCTGCCAGCGCCACTTTAGTGACAGGTCTCTATCTAGACTCCTGTGAGATGCTGGCAGCAGAGGGGGGAGAAGCCGCCAGAGGCCGGCCTTATCAACTAGTCACCCATGCAGATTGGTCCCCGGGAGGTTTGTTCATCTCTGAAATTCCTCAGCATTTTAAAGTCTAAGATACATGGCTGAAATCATGCCGCCAATGCCTGATGCATGCTGCCCGTGGACCGGCTAGCATCTATCACCTGTCATATTAACTTTGTCAATAAATTAAATCTATGGCTGCTTTGAACAAGTGTAAATTTGTGACACTTTCTGCACCATTTGCTTAATAAATATGTTAAAACTAAGCCAGCTACACCCCTCCGAAACCACCCCTTACCATTCTTCTCATCAGTGGGCAAGCTTATGAGTGAAGAAGCACAAACCGCAGCACAGATATGGCCATAATTTGCAACTTTTCTACACTGTAACAGCAGCTCGAAAGTAACATTACATTTACCCCCATAGTCTGCAGAAGTAAATATGTTAAAATATTTTCCTCAATGATGACTTTCGAAGACCGTTCACATTATAATGAAACTGAGTGACAAACGTCACCTAGGAAAAGTGGTTATAAGCATGCAGAATGGGTAGCGGACTACAATGCGCAACCTGTAGGGTTTATTCATTAGTGGGGACAAGCATTCATACCAGGCACAGAAGCATACATAACCACTGAAATCAGATAATGGCTGTTCTAGAACACTATAGTAATAGAGCATACAGAGGTCTGAATGAATATGAAAGTGGCATCTTCCTTCATCTGCATACGTCTGCAGAATTGTGCTGCTCGGCATATTCTTCACTAGGACCATGTACTATGAAATACCTCAACAAGGAAAGGAAAGATAGATGTATTTATTTGGACATAAATTCAATGAAAATGGAAATGTTTTCCCTGAGGATATTCCATAGACAGAATACAAATTAGAAATGTGTTACTGCTGATTTCAGGCCAATTTATAAATGAAAGATGTTTACGCATTTGGAAATGCATATGCTTCTCCTACTTCTTAAAGAGATGTCTCAAAAAATAATTATATGTTTCATTTCCATTAGTTGTGCAGCCATCTAATGTGAAAATGTGCATTAACTTAGCACAGATAGAAATCATTCTCATAAACATTTATCATATCACTTATTATTTTGTGAGTCATATGGCCTGACCTCATACCAGGGGATCGTAGTTCATTTTCAAAGGCTGCACATAAGTCCTTTTTTAATATCTATCCAAACATTCATACACATAGAAAAACTAATTATTGCTGAAATGATAACCCCTTCTATTAGATTCTGCCATGCTGTGGACCAAGAAGTTAGATTATGATTTGTATTACATATTCGGCAAGATTTGGATGGTCAACCATAGGAGACTGGGCAAGCTTTAATCTATTTTTCCAATTAACAGATGTCTGCTTTTCCTGATATGACCTGTACATACAGTATAAGTAGATAAAAAATGATCAAATAACTGGCAGTGCAGAAATTATTGTAATTGGGGGAAAAAGAATAGATAGATAGATAGATAGATAGATAGATAGATAGATAGATAGATAGATAGATAGATAGATAGATAGATAGATATTAGATGATAGATAGACATTGAGAAATTTTTCAACCTTCAAATTAAGTATGTAAAACGAGCAATATGAATATATGAAGTAATTATATAGGAACATTAGACTGCTAACTTAGAGTGTTTGTTCAAATGCAAAATATCACATGCACTATCACTACTTTCATAGGCAGCTTTGAATCCAAAAGTAGAATTATGCATTATATTCCTCACTTTGCATAACTTCTTTATGTTCTCACCTCACAACATCTAAATTCTGCATGATGAGTATAATGACAAGGGTAATAAGGAGCACAGCAATGTCATTAATGGTAGCAGCAGTGCACACCTAGTTATGGTATTACTATAATTCTGTATCTTTCCATTTACATTGGAGACGAGTAGCTGAACTCCATTAGGAAATCAGTAGGGCTGTTTCATAAGAGAAGGACCTCATAACCCATTTGTTTTACAGCTGTAACCCATATTTGAACGTAGAGAATTGACTTTATATTCACATCCACTATATGAGCTATTCATGAGACAGAAGAGCACCTTCAGTAACCGGCTAATACTTCTGAGGTGTAAGAAGGAAAAATTTAGGAAATCATTTGTGCCAACTGCTATGGGGATGTACAACAATAACATTAGGGTTAAATCATAAAGCGGATTGTCTACTTTATTTCTTCTACTTTTCAGTTCACCCGCTGTGTTTGTCCTATTCTAATGTATAATGTCCTTCTGTCAACAAACTGTCATGTCAATTATGTAATTCATTTTATGATTCTTATGATGTAAGTTGTGCTGCTATGATACCATAATTTCCCACGGGATCAATAAAGTGTATCGTATCGTATCGTATTCAAAAACTGGATACTGCTTAAAGGCTATGGACATTAATGTACTAAATGTATTTGCAATTTTGCTTTCTTAATAGATGTCATTTTGCTGCAGTTGAGTCTGTGTAATTGGTCCACATAGCTGGAACTCCTTCTCACATACAATTTACAATATAGTGCTTTTTTTATAGTGCCAGGTATTTTTGCTTGATATTGTAAATGGCAGGTCAGAGTGTGAAGGAAAAAAATATCCACATCACCAGGGAGCGCAAATTAAAAAGGCTGTACTGTATAAGATATTGACTATATCCAGGTACGAATGGGACACATTTGAGATTGACAGGTAAGAACTGTAAGTTGTAAAGGACTTCAACCTAATCGAATCGATGATAAATCAAGATGCAGCGACGACAGCGGAAGTCAATGGGAGAATAGCTATGGGCAAATCAACACTTAAGTGACTGGACGGGGTCTTCAAATTGAGGAACATTTCACTGGCAATGAAGACACAGCTCATACATAGCTTGGTCTTTTCTGTGGTAACTTATGGATGCGAAGCTTGATGATTAAGAAGCCACACAGAAGAACAATCAACGTCTTTGAAATGTGGTGCTGGGCAAAGATGTTATCAATGCCACAGATGGAAAGATGAGCAAACAAATCACTTTTGGTACAAATCAAGCCAGACATGTGGAGCGCCCCCCATGTGCCGTAGGGTACTTGGTACCGGATCGGCACAGTTCTTAAAGGGGATGTGTCACGGCAGTGGTGACCTGTCCGTGGCCCTGGGCGTCCAATAGAAGTGAAATTGTAATTAAAGGGAAAAATAAAGTTTATGGGGTAAAATGTTCGTGACGCCACCTGTAAAGGTATAATAATATATAATAAATAAAGGTATTAGCCGTCGCTGCTTCAGAGTTTGCTGGGGCCGATGGTGATGCAGCAGAGTTGGTGCAGCTCTGCACAGGTAGAGCTAGACCCCAGGGCAACTGTATGCATAAATGATGAGATGATGGTGGTAGAGGTAGGCAGTTTCCACTTTACTCACAGTTCTCCAGTCCACAAACGCCATCCGGATGCTGTGTTCTCCGGGTCCGTGGCCCAGCAAACTCCCAGGTAGATTGGGATGCGTTTCTCCAGGACTCGTGTGCCTTTCTCACTACATTGGCTTCCACTTCTCCTGCCCAGTGCCTTACCCACAGTGTCCCAAGCCAGCAGCCACGAACCTGGTCGGGCAATGTCTTCTGAGTCCCCTGGATTCTATACGGCTGCCTTTTTGGCGAATTATGGGTGGATGTGGCTGTGACTCTTGCAAAAGCCACAGCCTCCGGTTTCTTAGCTGAACTTGAAATATTCCACTAAGTTGGGGCCAGTCCCCTGTCTACGACCTGGTCCCTCCACATCTGGATGCGGGCCCCACGGGTGGCTTCTGCACTTCTCGAGCCCCTAGGACCCCTTCTTGATCTCTCCTTCTCTGCAATCTCTCTCTTAGTCTTTTCTCTCTCTCTAGCGCCCTCTGATAAGGAGCTTCTTCTCTCCACATCTGCTCCACTACTTCTCACTGTCTGGAGCTGCAGACCCTCATGTCTGCTCAGCTCCACTTCTCCTCACAGACTCCCTTCTCTCTGACTCCCCTCTAATCAGCTCCTCCCCTACTCTACCTACCCCACCCACTCCCATCACCCATTAATATCCAGCCTGTGATGAGGCCTTTCTCCCTAAGGGTACACCCAGGTGCCTCGACTGAACTGCTGTGTATTGGATGTGAGTGTTAGCATCCTGGGTAGTCCTCCCTCCTTACCTGAGAGTTGGATACCACACCTCTGGATGAGGTGCAGTACCTCTGTGGCGACTGGACCCCAGGGGCGCCACACATGTCACACAAAGCCAGGGTCACCAAGCTACAGCTTGCCTATTTTCCACACATCATACGAAGAGAGCAATCTCTGGAAAAAGACATCACAGTTGGAAGAATAGAAGGAGCAAGGCAAAGAGGAAGTCAAGCAACCAGATGGCTTGATACTGTAAAGATAATGGTGGAGAAGACCCTGGTGGACCTATCTAGGCTTCCACAAGATTGATCTTCCTACAGAATATTCATCCATCAAATCACCATGGCTTGAGATCAAGCCGAAGCCCATTAAGTAAATACTCAATAAGAATGTACATAGGGGAAAAACACAGGGAGAGAGTGTTAATTATATTAACAGTGCATCAGGATCTGTGACAGTCTGACCATGGTAGAAGATACATGAGAGCTAGTGAAGACAATAGTATTCTGAACACACAGGCATTGCATCCAGCATTTATTACATCATCTTACAAATAGGTGGTATGAAAAAGAAAAGGGGGCAGGTCACTGAGGGACCAGTGACCTATCAGAAGCCATACAGATGAATAGCTAATCAGACCACCACATGAAGACCCCCCACACACAGGTCGCCCCTGAGCATGAGCATATCATTAATTCAAAACTGAAAATAAAGATTTAACAACAACCACAAGACGGATTTCATCAACCAAGGTATCATTGTAATCAGTATAATGGCGCCAACCTGACAGTGTATGTAGGTTGCTGTGCACAATCATGCTGATGGGTTCACTTTAAGTACATGTATTATAAATATAAGGCCCCTTTTCAATAATTAATTACTATTAACATTACTATGCAAAATGGCTGATCTATGTGTGACCCATCTACTCAGGAAATAGATATACAATAAAAAGCCAAATAAATTTGATACAAATCAGTAAACTAACTCTGATTTGCTTCCTAGACTCTCGTTTGTGCTGCCCTCATTAGTTAAATAAACTTCAGCTCCTGAGAGAACATGATGAAGTTAGAGATGAGGTACACTCATTTGTATTCACATAAGCTCTTAGCATAGAACGTATGAAAACCACCAACAAATTATCTTGAAAGTAAAGGTGAACCTATAGTCTTGCTGTAATACTTAATACACACAGGAATGAACAGCACCAGCAGCAGAGTGCACCCTACTAATGAGGTATGCAAAGTGATTGAACCTTTACTTCTTTCATTAAAAAGTAGCAATATTTAATGCAGAGCAAATGAAGTGCAGTTTACTGAGGTCTTTGGGAGGCAAACGAAAGCGTGTGCTAAAATGAAATTAAATAAGTTTTGATGACATCTCCACATATTGAATACAATCAGTCTGGTTTAACGGAAAAAATTGTTGGTGTAACTGGCTCTTGCTCTCCTTCATCGAATAGACAATGGGGTGTGTTCAGTTTAAAAGCCATAACTTTTTTATTTTTCCGTCAATATGGCCATGTGAGTGCTTGTTTTTTGGCGTACAAGTTGTACTTTTGAACCACACCATTGATTTTACCACATAGTGTACTGGAAAATGAGAAAATAAATCAAAACTGCAGTAAAATTGCAAAAAAAAGTGCAATTCAACAAATGTTTTTTAGGGTTTTTTTTTTTATCATGTTCACTAAATGCTAAAACTGACCCATCATTATGATTCTCCAGGTCATTATGAGTTCACAGATACCAAAAATGTATACATTTTTATCTTATTTTTTATATAGGGGATGAAAACAAAAAATCCAAAATTTGTAAAAAAAAAAAAAGGCGCCATTTTTAAAGACCCGTAGCATCTCCATTTGTCATGATCTGTGGCTGGGTGCTAACTGCTTTTCATTTCTCGTTTATGCCATTTAACGATCGGATTCATTCTTTTTATAATTTGATAGATTGGGCATTTCTGAACACAGTGATACCAAATATGTGTATTTTTGAATTTTTGTATTGTTTTATTTTGAGTGGAGGTGGGTGGGGTGGGGTGATTTGAACCTTTTTATTTTTTATTTTTTTATATATTTTAAAAAACATTTATTTTTACTTTTTACTTGCTTCAATAGTCTCCTTAGGAGACTTGAAGCTGTGATGTTTTGATCGCTTGTGCTACACATAGCATGGCTTCAACCCTGCTATGAGTATCAGAAATGCACATCTGCTATGAACTCTGGTCCCGAGACGGTGCTCATAGCAGATTGACAATGACAACCACAGGGCTCTCCTGCAGCCCACGGGTTGTAATCCTAACCCACTGGCACCCCGCGATCATGTGACAAGAGTGCAGATGGGCGGAGCTAGTGAGGCACTTCTGGCACTGGCATGTTAAATGCCGCTGTCAGAGATTGACAGCGGAATTTAACATTTTAACAGCCATGGGTGGATCACAATTCCACCTGTGCCTGTTATGGGCACATGACAGCTGATCATGTACCTATACATCATTGGTCGTAAAGGTGTTAAAAAGAGTTTTTGCCAAGATCTATCATCTTATATCATTCAATGATGTTCACTCCTTCTGAAGCCTTCAGAATGGAAAGTTCTAGGGGCTCCAGAAATTTTACCTACTAGACTGCCATCGAAGGCCTCTCACTCAGCCAACCAGACTCCTATTTTGGACTGACGAGAGGCAAGAACCCTAAAATAGCTGTCTGCAAAATGGAGTTCTTTTCCTTCTGGAGAAGTGTTTAGTTTTGACTTCTTATCCTAAGTTATGTGGCAAAGCTCTTTAAAAGGTCAGTATCGACTTTAAGGATTCTTACCTTAGGCTGGTAGCACTAGAGACTCTGTTCTCTTAATCTTTGAAGAGACTATTTGCATACCTTTTTCCAGTGAACGTTGCTTGGCCTAAAAGGTGCTGCCCATTGTGTTGAATTATCAATGCAACCCTCTTCTCCCACTATTCACACACTGATAGCAACACCGCAGAAGAAATGCTAGTCTAAGGGGGTCAGATTCCTTGTAGGAATGCTCGGACCTGACACCCATAATGTGGTGGTGCACCATCTTGCTGGAAAAACTCAGGGAATGTGCCATCTTCAGTGCATAAAGAGGGCAACACATCATCATGTAGCAATTTTAGATATCCAGTGTCATTGAGGTTTCCATTGAGGAAGAATGGCCCCACTATCTTTGTACCCCATATACCACACCATACCATCAATTATGGGTGTCAGGTCCAAGCATTCCTACATGAACAGTTTCCTGGAAAGTGGATTGGTCATTGTGGGCCAGTTGAATGGCCACCAAGGTCTCCCGATCTGACCCCTTTAGACTTTTATCTTTAGGGTCATCTGAAGGCAATTGATAATGCTGTGAAGATACGAGATGTGCAGCATCTGAAACAACGGATACTGGAAGCCTGTGCTAACATTTCATCTGCAGTGTTGCTAACAGTGTGTCAAGAGTGGAAGAAGAGGGTTGTATTGACAATCCAACACAATGGGCAGCATTTTGAACACATTTTATAAGTGGTCATAAACTTGTAAATAACTCATGAAAGAATAAAGTTACATTAAAACCAAGCACACCATTGTTTTTCTTGTGAACTTCTCAATAAGTTTGATGTGTCACACGACCCTCTTCCCATTGAAAAAAATAAAGTTGGATCCAAAATGACCGACTTCAAAATGGCCGCCATGGTCACTACCTATCTTGAAAAGTTTCCCCCCTCCCATATACTAATGGGCCCGTAGGAGAGAACAACACAGCAGCAGGACCGCTACCTCAGCCTTTGTGCAAGGAGGAACAGGAGGAGCACTGCTAGAGCCCTGCAAAATGACCTCCAGCAGGCCACAAATGTGCATGTGTCTGCACAAACGGTTAGAAACCGACTCCATGAGGATGGTCTGAGTACCCGACGTCCACAGATGAAGGTTGTGCTCACAGCCCAACACCGTGCAGGACACTTGGCATTTGCCACAAAACACCAGGATTGGCAAATTCGCCATTGTCGCCCAGGTGCTCTTCACAGATGAAAGCAGGTTCACACTGAGCACATGTGACAGACGTGACAGAGTCTGGAGATGATGTGGTGAGCGATCTGCTGCCTGCAACATCCTTCAGCATGACCTGTTTGGCAGTGGGTCAGTAATGGTGTGGGTATGCATACAAAAATAATCCAGCACTTCATATTCAAATAGGGCCAAAGGTATATAATTCAAAACCTTTCCCATGCATTAAATCAGCATACCGCCAGGTGAAATACTCCAAACAACAGTTTTAACACAAGGAAAGCAGAGTACATATATCACCAACACATACACTTACAAAAATAATTTTTATTAAACATTAGATATAATAACATGTAACAAGAGAGTACAAAATACAAAGAGGAACAACAATTGAGCACTCAAAGAGAGGAGCACTGCTCCGTTAGTAAGACTTGGCATAGCATGTGTCCATATAAAGAAAACAGTTCCATTACTGCTGGTGCTTTAACATAGAAAAAGTCAAGCTTGTATCAGAAGATACACATGTATTGAAAGCACCACCCAGTTCTCAATAACATATATGTCACTGACATCAATGCTTACCCATTGTAAGTCTAGAAAGGTGCAGTGGTCCGCCCTATGACTCTGACGCGCGTTTCGCGTTCGATGGCTTTCTCAAAGGGGATATCCCTTTGACTTTTTCTATGTTAAAGCACCAGCAGTAATGGAACTGTTTTCTTTATATGGACACATGCTATGCCAAGTCTTACTAACGGAGCAGTGCTCCTCTCTTTGAGTGCTCAATTGTTGTTCCTCTTTGTATTTTGTACTCTCTTGTTACATGTTATTATATCTAATGTTTAATAAAAATTATTTTTGTAAGTTGATGTGTCAGTAATGGTATGGGGTAGCATTTCTTTGGAGGGCCGTACAGTCCTCCATGTGCTCGCCAGAGGTAGCCATTAGGTACCAAGATGAGATCCTCAGACCCTTTGTGATACCGTATGCTGGTGCGGTTGGCCCTGGGTTTCTCCTAATGCAGGACAATGCCAGACCTCATTTGGCTGGAGTGTGTCAGCAGTTCCTGTAAGATGAAGGCATTGAAGCTATGGACTGGCCCACCCGTTCCCCAGACCTGAATCCGATTGAACACATCTGGGACATCATGTCTAGCACCATCCACCAACGTCACGTTGCACCACAGACTGTCCAGCAGTTGGCAGATGCTTTAGTCCAGGTCTGGGAGGAGATCCCTCAGGAGACCATCCGCCGCCTCCTCAGGAGCATGCCCAGGCATTGTAGCGAGATCATACAGGCACGTGGAGGCCACACACACTACTGAGCATAATTTCCTTGTCTTGAGGTATTTCCACTGAAGTTGCATCAGCCTGTAGCTTCATTTCCCAGTTTGATTTTGAGCATCATTCCAACTCCAAACCTCCGTGGGATATTAGTTGCGATTTACGTTGATAATTTTTAGGTTTTATTGTTCTCAACACATTCCAGTATGTAATGAAAAAATAAATTAATTTGTCAGCTTCTGAGAAATAATTGCAGAAGGCCGACAGGATATGAGGCATGGTTTACATACAGTAAACCATGGCAGAACAGTTAGATTTATAGATGTCAGTGTTGAATACTGTTAGTACTATGTGTGTGTAAAATTTGGGACCTGTATGTATTTAATAAAAGAATGTAGTCTCGTAAAAAACTGGCGTGGGCTCCCGTGCAATTTTCTGGGCCAGAGAGGGAAAGCCAGTGACTGAGGACAGACATTAATAGCCTAGAGAGTGAACGTGGTTATTGCGCTCCCCCTGGCTAAAAACATATGCCCCCAGCCACTTTGTTAATGACTAAATACTTATTTTCAACCATAATTTGTAAAATAAATCTTGCCAACTCAGACAAGGTGATTTTCTGGATTTGTTTTCTCATTTTTTCTCTCATAGTTGTGGTCTTCCTATGATGTCAATTACAGGCCTCTCTCATCTTTTTAAGAGGGAGAACTTGCACAATTGGTGGTTGACTAAATACTTTTTTCCCCACTGTGTATATATACACACAATTTTGAAAACAAGCAAAATTAATTTTAAAAGTCTCTTATACATGGTTAAAATCATACAGCCAATATCTGAAACACGCTGCCTGTGAATCGGGCAGCGTCTTTCAGCTGTCAGGTTCCTTTTTAAAAGCATCTTTTACTGGATTTTTTATTTACACAGATTACCTCCTCCAATTGGTGTTGTTTTACTGATTCAGTTTCTATTTTCCTTCCATTACAAAATTATATTCTACTTGGCTGAAGGGAATATTAGCATTTTTATTACCAGGGGGCATAACTTTGTAACAGAGGTTGACAGTAGAAAAAGAAAAGATGTTCCTGAATCAGTAGAATAGCCCCTATTAGATGATGTACTGAGTGTAAATTTGAAAAAATAGTGAAAGGTCCTGTTCAATTTCTGCCCCATTTTTTTCTAATCCTTCTATACTATTTCAAAACACTTTTTTTTCGGTGATTCCTTTGTATCTCCGTTCATACTGCACCCACACACACAAATCATACACCATTTGAAAGGTAAACTTGCCCCGTCAGCAAGAAAATAGCCAAACAAACCTCACATCCACAATGTGATCACAAAATACATTTTAAACATTAATTTTCATAAACCTGCAGTAAGGAAAAATGACCTGCAGGTGGCACCACACTACTCCAAAGCACAATACCACAAAGCTGAAACAAATCCTAACATTTGCCTTGAGGGCTTTCCAGCTTGCCAAACTCCTTGTCCAGCTGATTTCAGGCAGGTACATATAAAATATTTGCTACATATTTGGAAGTAGAATAAAAGTTAAACTTTACCTGTTTAAAACTTCAGCTTTAAAACTGAAGATATAAATGAATGCAGCCTAAAAGGGACCGGACAGGTTCTGAACCATCAGATTTTCCGTATTATTGGACAGTCATTGAAAAGTCTATCTTCCTTCTAAGGTTGCAGCTTATTGGTGACCTGGAGTCACCTCTGGTTCCAAGTAAAAAACTGCAGCGTTGACATAACTCAGACTGTACATTGTTTCCCTATGGGAGAGATTGGTGGAAACAACCTTGGAAAAATTGGAAAAAAAAATCCAACCATAGGAGAAAAAAAAGGTAAAATTCTGCAGATATTACTTTCTTTTTTTTAAAGGGATATTCCCAATTATTATACAATGGTGTAAATATGCTTAGATATGTGGTCAATTCTCTTTCATCATTTTTGCTGTCAAAGTGGCACTGCTGTACAGGGAGCAGCTCTGTTCATATACATAGGGCTGTGTTGCACTTCACTACACTGCAAATAGATGGCAGTGCTGCTGTGGAGGGGAAGAAAATGCTGCTGCCCCTGTTCTTTTGCAAGGTCCTGACAATCAGACCCCTTCTGATCAGTAAGTAAAATAACATTATATTTAATGTCGGGGATCTCCTTAACCCCTTCACCCCCAAGGGTGGTTTGCACGTTAATGACCGGGCCAATTTTTACAATTCTGACCACTGTCCCTTTATGAGGCTATAACTCTGGAACGCTTTGACGGATCTTGGCGATTCTGACATTGTTTTCTCGTGACATATTGTACTTCATGATAGTGGTAAAATTTATTCGATATAACTTGCATTTATTTGTGAAAAAAACGAATATTTGGCGAAAATTTTGAAAATTTCGCAATTTTCCAACTTTGAATTTTTATGCCCTTAAATCACAGACATATGTCACGCAAAATACTTAATAAGTAACATTTCCCACATGTCTACTTTACATCAGTACAATTTTGGAACCAAAATTTTTTTTTGTGACGGAGTTATAAGGGTTAAAAGTTAACCAGCAATTTCTCATTTTTACAACACCATTTTTTTTTAGGGACCACATCTCATTTGAAGTCATTTTGAGGGGTCTATATGATAGAAAATACCCAAGTGTGACACCATTCTAAAAACTGCACCCCTGAAGGTGCTCAAAACCACATTCAAGAAGTTTATTAACCCTTCAGGTGTTTCACAGGAATTTTTTGAATGTTTAAATAAAAATGAGCATTTAACTTTTTTTCACACACAATTTATTTCAGCTCCAATTTGTTTTATTTTACCAAGGGTAACAGGAGAAAATGGACCCCCAAAGTTGTTGTACAATTTGTCCTGAGTACGCTGATACCCCATATGTGAGGGTAAACCACTGTTTGGGCGTATGGCAGAGCTCGGAAGGAAAGGAGCGCCATTTGACTTTTCAATGCAAAATTGACTGGAATTGAGATGGGACGCCATGTTGCGTTTGGAGAGCCCCTGATGTGCCTAAACACTGAAACCCCCTACAAGTGACACCATTTTGGAAAGTAGACCCCCTAAGGAACTTATCTTGATGTGTGGTGAGCACTTTGACCCACCAAGTGCTTCACAGAAGTTTATAATGCAGAGCCGTAAAAATAAAAAATCATATTTTTTCACAAAAATGATCTTTTTGCCCCCAATTTTTTATTTTCCCAAGGGTAAGAGAAGAAATTGGACCCCAAAAAATGTTGTGCAATTTGTCCTGAGTACGATGATACCCCATATGTGGGTGTAAACCATTGTTTGGGCGCATGGCAGAGCTTGGAAGGGAAGGAGCGCCATTTGACTTTTCAATGCAAAATTGACTGGAATTGAGATGGGACGCCATGTTGCGTTTGGAGAGCCCCTGATGTGCCTAAACATTGAAACTCCCTACAAGTGACACCATTTTGGAAAGTAGACCCCCTAAGGAACTTATCTAGATGTGTGGTGAGCACTTTGACCCACCAAGTGCTTCACAGAAGTTTATAATGCAGAGCCGTAAAAATAAAAAATCATATTTTTTCACAAAAATGATCTTTTTGCCCCCAATTTTTTATTTTCCCAAGGGTAAGAGAAGAAATTGGACCCCAAAAAATGTTGTGCAATTTGTCCTGAGTACGCTGATACCCCATATGTGGGTGTAAACCATTGTTTGGGCGCATGGCAGAGCTTGGAAGGGAAGGAGCGCCATTTGACTTTTCAATGCAAAATTGACTGGAATTGAGATGGGACGCCATGTTGCGTTTGGAGAGCCCCTGATGTGCCTAAACACTGAAACCCCCTACAAGTGACACCATTTTGGAAAGTAGACCCCCTAAGGAACTTATCTTGATGTGTGGTGAGCACTTTGACCCACCAAGTGCTTCACAGAAGTTTATAATGCAGAGCCGTAAAAATAAAAAATCATATTTTTTCACAAAAATGATCTTTTCGCCCCCAATTTTTTATTTTCCCAAGGGTAAGAGAAGAAATTGGACCCCAAAAAATGTTGTGCAATTTGTCCTGAGTACGCTGATACCCCATATGTGGGTGTAAACCATTGTTTGGGCGCATGGCAGAGCTTGGAAGGGAAGGAGCGCCATTTGACTTTTCAATGCAAAATTGACTGGAATTGAGATGGGACGCCATGTTGCGTTTGGAGAGCCCCTGATGTGCCTAAACATTGAAACTCCCTACAAGTGACACCATTTTGGAAAGTAGACCCCCTAAGGAACTTATCTAGATGTGTGGTGAGCACTTTGACCCACCAAGTGCTTCACAGAAGTTTATAATGCAGAGCCGTAAAAATAAAAAATCATATTTTTTCACAAAAATGATCTTTTCGCCCCCAATTTTTTATTTTCCCAAGGGTAAGAGAAGAAATTGGACCCCAAAAAATGTTGTGCAATTTGTCCTGAGTACGCTGATACCCCATATGTGGGTGTAAACCATTGTTTGGGCGCATGGCAGAGCTTGGAAGGGAAGGAGCGCCATTTGACTTTTCAATGCAAAATTGACTGGAATTGAGATGGGACGCCATGTTGCGTTTGGAGAGCCCCTGATGTGCCTAAACATTGAAACTCCCTACAAGTGACACCATTTTGGAAAGTAGACCCCCTAAGGAACTTATCTAGATGTGTGGTGAGCACTTTGACCCACCAAGTGCTTCACAGAAGTTTATAATGCAGAGCCGTAAAAATAAAAAATCATATTTTTTCACAAAAATGATCTTTTTGCCCCCAATTTTTTATTTTCCCAAGGGTAAGAGAAGAAATTGGACCCCAAAAAATGTTGTGCAATTTGTCCTGAGTACGCTGATACCCCATATGTGGGTGTAAACCATTGTTTGGGCGCATGGCAGAGCTTGGAAGGGAAGGAGCGCCATTTGACTTTTCAATGCAAAATTGACTGGAATTGAGATGGGACGCCATGTTGCGTTTGGAGAGCCCCTGATGTGCCTAAACACTGAAACCCCCTACAAGTGACACCATTTTGGAAAGTAGACCCCCTAAGGAACTTATCTTGATGTGTGGTGAGCACTTTGACCCACCAAGTGCTTCACAGAAGTTTATAATGCAGAGCCGTAAAAATAAAAAATCATATTTTTTCACAAAAATGATCTTTTCGCCCCCAATTTTTTATTTTCCCAAGGGTAAGAGAAGAAATTGGACCCCAAAAAATGTTGTGCAATTTGTCCTGAGTACGCTGATACCCCATATGTGGGTGTAAACCATTGTTTGGGCGCATGGCAGAGCTTGGAAGGGAAGGAGCGCCATTTGACTTTTCAATGCAAAATTGACTGGAATTGAGATGGGACGCCATGTTGCGTTTGGAGAGCCCCTGATGTGCCTAAACATTGAAACTCCCTACAAGTGACACCATTTTGGAAAGTAGACCCCCTAAGGAACTTATCTAGATGTGTTTTGAGAGCTTTGAACCCCCAAGTGTTTCACTACAGATTATAACGCAGAGCCGTGAAAATAATTTTTATTTTTTTTCTCAAAAATGATTTTTTAGCACCCAGCTTTGTATTTTTACAAGGGTAACAGAATAAATTGGACCCCAAAATTTGTTTTCCAATTTGTCCTGAGTACGCTGATACCCCATATGTGGGGGGGAACCACTGTTTGGGCGCATGACAGAGCTCGGAAGGGAAGGAGCGCCATTTGGAATGCAGACTTAAATGGATTGGTCAGCAGCCGTCACGTTGCATTTGCAGAGCCCCTGATGTACCCAAACAGTACAAACCCCCCACAAGTGACCCCATATTGGAAACTAGACCTCCCAAAGAACTTATCTAGATGTGTTTTGAGAACTTTGAACCCCCAAGTGTTTCACTAAAGTTTATAGCGCAAAGCCGTGAAAATAAAAATTCTTTTTTTTTTTTCACAAAAATGATTTTTTAGCCCCCAGTTTTGTATTTTCACAAGGGTAACAGGATAAATTAGACCCCAAAAGTTGTTGTCCAATTTGTCCTGAGTACGCTGATACCCCATATGTGGGGGGGAACCACTGTTTGGGTGCATGACAGAGCTCGGAAGGGAAGGAGCGCCATTTGGAATGCAGCCTTAAATGGATTGGTCTGCAGGCGTCACGTTGCATTTGCAGAGCCCCTGATGTACCCAAACAGTACAAACCCCCCACAAGTGACCCCATATTGGAAACTAGACCTCCCAAGGAACTTATCTAGATGTGTTGTGAGAACTTTGAACCCCCAAGTGTTTCACTACAGTTTATAACGCAGAGCCGTGAAAATAAAACATCTTTTTTTCCCCACAAAAATGATTTTTAGCCCCCCAAATTTTTATTTTCCTAAGGATAACAAGAGAACTTGGACCCCAGAAGTTGTTGTTCAATTTGTCCCGAGTACGCTGATAACACATATGTTGGGGTAAACCCCTTTTTGGGCGCACGGGAGAGCTCGGAAGGGAAGGAGCACTGTTTTACTTTTTCAACGCAGAATTGGCTGGAATTGAGATTGGACGCCATGTCGCGCTTGTAGAGCCCCTGATGTGCCTGGACAGTGGAAACTCCCCAATTCTACCTGAAACCCTAACCCAAACACACCCCTAACCCTAATCCCAACGGTAACCCTAACCACACCCCTAGCCCTGACACACCCATAATTCTAATCCCAACCCTAATCCAAACGTAAATGTAATCCAAACCCTAACCCTAACTTTAGCCCCAACCCTAACTTTAGCCCCAACCCTAACTTTACCTCCAACCCTAGCCCTAACCCTAACCCTAACCCTACCCCTAACCCTAACCCTAAACGTGACTGAAATACGTGGCACTGAAATACGTGGCACTGAAATACGTGGCACTGAAATACGTGGCACTGAAATACGTGGCACTGAAATACGTGGCACTGAAATATGTGATACGTGGCACTGAAATACGTGGCACTGAAATACGTGGCACTGAAATACGTGGCACTGAAATACGTGGCACTGAAATACGTGGCACTGAAATACGTGGCACTGAAATACGTGGCACTGAAATACGTGGCACTGAAATACGTGATACGTGGCACTGAAATACGTGGCACTGAAATACGTGGCACTGAAATACGTGATACGTGGCACTTAAATACGTGGCACTGAAACACGTGGCACTGAAATACGTGATACGTGGCACTGAAATACGTGGCACTGAAATACGTGGCACTGAAATACGTGGCACTGAAATACGTGATACGTGGCACTGAAATACGTGGCACTGAAATACGTGATACGTGGCACTGAAATACGTGGCACTGAAATACGTGATACGTGGCACTGAAATACGTGGCACTGAAATACGTGGCACTGAAATACGTGGCACTGAAATACGTGGCACTGAAATACGTGGTACTAAAATATGTGGCACTGAAATACGTGATACGTGGCACTGAAATACGTGATACGTGGCACTGAAATATGTGATACGTGGCACTGAAATACGTGGCACTGAAACACGTGGCACTGAAATACGTGGCACTGAAATACGTGGCACTGAAATACGTGGCACTATGACTGTCAGAAAATGTTCATTAAACGGTTAGGGGTGAGGTTAGGGGTAGAGTTAGGGTTAGGGTTTGGATCCCTTTATCACCTTGATGGTGGTGGGTGGCTTTTCAGTGTGTTTAAATGCATGCGTTTTTAAAGCAAACAAACGCATGTGCTTAAAAACGCAAGAAAATACTGCAGGTTGTATTTCTGAAAATGAACGCATGCAGAAAAAAAACGCATGCGTTTGAAAACGCGACCAAACGCGTACAAAAAAACCGCATGCGTTTTCAATGTTAAATATAGGGAAAAAACGCATGCGTTTTTTTGTGCAAAAAACGCTGCAGACAAAAACGCAAGTGTGAAACCAGCGACGCTTTTTATAGCAAAAAAGTTTTTGCGTCTCCACATTTTGAGACCTATAATTTTTCCACATTTTGCTCCACAGAGTCATGTGAGGTCTTGTTTTTTGCGGGACGAGTTGACGTTTTTATTGGTAACATTTTCGGACACGTGACCGTTTTTGATCGCTTTTTATTCCGATTTTTGTGAGGCAGAATGACCAAAAACCAGCTATTCATGAATTTCTTTTGGGGGAGGCGTTTATACCGTTCCGCGTTTGGTTAAATTGATAAAGCAGTTTTATTCTTCGGGTCAGTACGATTACAGCGATATCTCATTTATATCATTTTTTTATGTTTTGGCGCTTTTATACGATAAAAACTAAAATATAGAAAAAATAATTATTTTCGTATCGCTTTATTCTCAGGACTATAACTTTTTTATTTTTTTGCTGATAATGTTGTATGGCGGCTTGTTTTTTGCGGGACAAGATGACGTTTTCAGCGGTACCATGGATATTTATATCAGTCTTTTTGATCGCGTGTTATTCCACTTTTTGTTCGGCGGTATGGTAATAAAGCGTTGTTTTTTGCCTCGTTTTTTTTTTTTTTTTCTTACGGTGTTTACTGAAGGGGTTAACTAGTGGGGCAGTTTTATAGGTTGGGTCGTTACGGACGCGGCGATACTAAATATGTGTACTTTTATAGTTTTGTTTTTTTTATTTAGATAAAGAAATGTATTTATGGGAATAATATATTTTTTTTTATTATTATTTATTTAGGATTTTTTTTTTTTTTTTTTTTACACATGTGGAAAAAAATTTTTTTAACTTTTTTACTTTGTCCCAGGGGGGGACATCACAGATCATTGATCTGGCAGTGTGCACAGCACTCTGCCAGATCGACGATCTGCTGTGCAGGGCTGCAGGCTTACCAAGTGTCTGCTCTGAGCAGACACTCGGTAAGCCACCTCCTTCCCTGCAGGACCCGGATGCCGCGGCCATCTTGGATCCGGGACCTGCAGCCAGGAAGGAGGTAGGAGACCCTCGCAGCAACGCGATCACATCGCGTTGCTCCGGGGGTCTCAGGGAAGCCCGCAGGGAGCCCCCTCCCTGCGCGATGCTTCCCTATACCGCCGGTACACTGCGATCATGTTTGATCGCGGTGTGCCGGGGGTTAATGTGCCGGGGGCGGTCCGTGACCGCTCCTGGCACATAGTGCCGGATGTCAGCTGCGATATGCAGCTGACACCCGGCCGCGATCGGCCGCGCTCCCCCCGTGAGCGCCGCTGATCGGTGATGACGTACTATCCCGTCGGCGGTCATACGGGCCCACCCCACCTCGACGGGATAGTACGTCAAATGTCGGGAAGGGGTTAAGGGTGGAGTCACACACAACGTATAAAAAAAATCGGTCTGTTTTACACGGACCACAATTGCAGAAATGTTCCCTGAACAGTGATCCGTATGTCATCCGTGTGCAGGATGCGATTTTCTTGCATGTAAACATCCGCGTGACATCTGTATGACATCTGTATGGCGAGATTTTCTCTCCGGCTTGCAAAATGGACATATAATGGATCCATGGGCTCAAATATTCGTGAAAACATATATACAGTATATGTCAGTGAGACACATACCTCCCTGTGTTCATCATCTCATTAAATTCCTTTACATTTGACCAGCTTGATTTTCCTGAAATTGCCTGCGCCCCCGACAACCAATGTGCGAAAATTTCACATGGGCCAACTAGTCTAACATAAAAGAGAAACCAAAGGAGTCAGTTTAAATTCTGACGCAGAGATTGGTGAAGTTAGTGAAAGACCATAGTACTTGTACTACATAGTACTGCCTCCCTAAACAAGTCTCACCAGCAAATTGTGCCTAAAAGTTTGAGACCACTGATTTATACAATGCAGGATGGTTGCCTCTTTATTTAGAATTTAATCTATATTCGAGAACTTAATCCAAAAATCTTCCTATCGTAAAAGTATTGACAGAAAAGTACTGTCCTTGAAGGTTATGGCATATTAATTGCTTTAGCTTGAAAAAAAGAAAACTCATAGCATGTTTGAGACTCACTACTTTGGCACATGTGTGTCATTATGAGTAAAAAACCTGCCTGGTATTGGGTATTAGTCTTAATTTTAGCTTGAAGGAAATCATGATAATCCTTGAATTCTTAGGGTATGTGCACACGTTGCGGATTCCATTGCGGATTTTCAGCTCGGATTCTGGAGAATCCGCAGGTAAAACGCCCTGTGTTTTGCCTGCGGATTTTGAGCAGATTTTGTGCAGAATTCGCCTGCGTTTTAACACTTGCAGATTCCTATAGTGGAATAGGTCTAAAACGCTGCTGAGTCCGCACAAAGAATTGACATGCTGCGTAAAATAAACCGCTGCGTTTCTGCGCTGAATTTTCCGCAGCATGTGGACTGCGGATTTGGTTTTCCATAGGTTTACATGGTACTGCACAACGCATGGAAAGCTGCTGCGAATCCGCAGGGCCAAATCCACTGCGGATCTGCAGCCAAATCCGCAACATGTGCACATACCCTTATATAAAAAACTGTGGCTTTCTGTAATGTGATTTGAAGGAACCTTGATGAGGACATCGTTTTTTCTGTGGATAACACAAGCTGAATAATAGAAAACTGCATAAATATACAAAAAGGAAGAAGAGTGAAACTAACAAATTAGGCAAGGTGTTCTTAATACAATATTGTACATGCAACTATACAGCAACCAGTATAGACGAACAAATAAATTTCAGTGGAATTGAATTCAACTCAAATTTTAGTAAAGTCCGCTTTCATCATAATTTACTTCCACTGGACAACATTTTTATGAACCATTAAAAAAAATCTAAATCTTAACACTTACACTCACTTTATTGTTTACTTCTCCAGATACTTCGCATCCCCTGTCCAGTCCTCTGCGCATCTTCAGACTGCCGCCACTCACTACTTTCTGCGCATGCTTGCGAAAGATCATGATGTGCGCACGCATGCGAAGAACCCTCTCAAGCCTCATCAAAGCAGGATGTCCCGGCCCAGTGTAAGAGACTGAGGGATTTCATGGCGAGCAGTGGTGATCTGAAGATGGCAAAAGGACTGAATGAGTGACAGTGATGAGAGAACGGTCCAGAAAGGTGAGCAGTAAGGCGAGTATAAGGATTTTTCTATTTTGTAAATCTTATGGCTAGTATGCTCTGGGGTCTGGATAGGTCACAGAACATGCTTCTCCGCAAATCATACTTCACGGAAAACCCACAAGAACAGTCAAATTCAAATTTGGCCTGCCCGCTCATCTCTGGCAAGTAGACAATGTAAAATTGGGAGACAATGAAAAAATTGGGATTACTTGTAATTAATGGACTAAAGGCCCTCATACACGTTATACCAGCAAGGTGAGCTAAACGTTTTAATATATATAGGGGCCTCCTGTCCCTGCCCTGACAGAAGATGTCGTAAAAGAGAAGGTTCATTGGTTGGAATTTATTCTCCCTGGAGATAGGCCGCTGCCAGAGGAGTTTGGCATTGTCTTTGTCATACCGAACACAAGAGCGCATAGCCAAGCTGAGCATTTCTGTGTGTGGGGGAGTAGTAGACAGGGTCGGACTGGCCCACCGGAGAACCGGAGGATTCTCCGGTGGGCCCAGGCACCGACACCTGCTGGCATATTGGCCAGCAGCTGCCTAGGGCCCCCACTGCTCCAGGGACCCCCCAGCCAGTGGAGTGTTGCTAATAGCGGCTCACCCAGCTGCTATGGGGCCCCTGAGTCAAGGGGGGCCCTCCTTGTGCCAGAGCAGCAGATGGACAGGAGCCTGTACAGAGAAACAAATATTCACGCTTCCTCACGCCCCCATGGGCGTGGAGAGGCATGAATACCATTTCACTTTAATGGCGGGCAGCATTAGCCACAGGCTGAGGCTAACGCTGCCCACCGCTGCTGCTGAATGGGGGGCCCCAGAGGTGGGCCCCTAAAGGGCGGCGATCCTTGATTGCCTGCAGCTTGGGACCTGAGCGGAGCTGCAGGGATCCACGCCGTCATCCTTCCTGCCCGGCACTTCCTGTGTGACTCAGTGCGGCTGGATGACATCATCATTCAGCGTGGCTGTTTCAGAGAGAAGGTTGCCGGGATGTGCTGGGAACATGCGGGGAGGTGAGTTGGTGCTGTATGTGTGTGCGTGCCTGCGGCTGTGTGTGCATCTCTGCTTGCCTGCGTGTGTGTCCCTGCCTCCGTGTGTGCAGCTTTGTGTGGGGGGAGGCAATGATGATGGCGGTGGGGGCAATGATGATGGTGCTGGAGGCAATGATGATGGGCGGGGGGGCAATGATGATGGTGCTGGAGGCAATGATTATGGTGCTGGAGGCAATGATGATGGTGATGGGGCAATGATGATGGTGCTGGAGGCAATGATGATAGTGGTGGAGGCAATGATGATGGTGGTGGGGGCAATGATGATGGTGGTGGGGCAATGATGATGGTGCTGGAGGCAATGATGATGGTGATGGGGCAATGATGATGGTGGTGGGGGCAATGATGATGTGCTGGAGGCAATGATGATGGTGCTGGAGGCAATGATGATGGTGGTGGGGCAATGATGATGGTGGTGGGGGCAATGATGATGGTGGTGGGGAAGCAATAATGATGATGGTGCTGGAGGCAATGATGATGGTGGTGGGGCAATGATGATGATGATGGTGGTGGGGCAATGATGGTGGTGGGGGAAGCGATGATGGTGGTGAGGGAGGCAATGATGATGATGGCGGTGGGGAAGCAACGATGGTGGTGGGAAAGGCAATGATTATGGTGGTGGGGGGAGGCAGTGATGGTGTGTGGGAGGCAATGATGATGGTGGTGGGAAAGAAAGCAATGATGGTTGTGGTGTAAAGGACAAAGATGGTAGTGGTCGAAAGGACAATGGTGGTGGGGAGGAGGCAATGATGGAGGTGGTAATGAGTACAATGGTGGAGTGGGGAACAATGATGATGGTGGAGGGGGCTGCATTATACCCTTTCAGGGGGGCTGTATTATACCCTATGAGGGGGCTACATTATAATTCTGTGGGGGCTGCATTATTCTCTGAGGGGCTACATCATACTATATGAGGGGAGCTGCATTATGCCCTATGAGAGGCTACAGTATATTCTATGGGGGGCCGCCTTATGAGGGGTATACTCTGAGGGGCTACATTATATTCTGTGGAGGGGCTGCATTATGCCACATGAGGGAGCTACATTATATTCTATGGGGGGCTGCATTATACCTTAGGAGGGGTTTGCTTTATATTTTGTGGGGTGCTGTATTATACCCTATGAGGGGGGCTGCATTATATTCCATGAGTGAGGCTACATTATATTCTATCAGGGGCTGCATTATATACTGTGGGAGGCTACATTATATTCTATGAGGGGGGCTACTTTATATTCTATGAGGGGGCTACCCCAACCCCTGCTACATGATTAAGATGTGTACTACCTTATATTATGCCCTGATATTAGCGTGTTTTACCATACAATTGATGGTCTTGAGTTTATTTCTATGTAGCTACATAGTGGGCCTCAAGAATGATTTTCTCTGGTGGGCCCAAGGTGCTCCAGTCCGACGCTGGTAGTAGATAGGTATTTCTGATAAATATCTGATTTGCATGAGGACCTTCACTATTGCTCTGAGCATATTCTATCCTTACACATAATTTACCGCAAGTCATAACTCATCTGATGCTAGGATACATTTCCTCCTAGAATATACTGCAGCATCTCATAGATACCCAAACTACCCCCTTCCAACTTCAATCACAGAAGCATGTAAGACACTAAGGGCTCTCTGTGTACATTATAACTAGCTGAATTCCAAAGAATAACAAAACAACGCCAGTGACTATTCAGCAATAAAATAACTAAGTTTTACAAGAATCATCCTAAGCCCAGGGATACGTATTGTATTATTCATGTAGAACAGTGGAAAGCAGAAATGATTTTTGGTCTCGGTTAGAAGTAATTTAGAAAAAGTTCTATTTGTTTCTCCATCAATGTTTTCATGTTTATTTTTTTGTGACTAAGGCATAATGTCTTTCCAATTGTGGTTTTAATGTAAGATCATGACTATGAATGATATTTGGCAAACAGCAAACAATAATTTCTCTATATAGTTTTTGTGACATCACATTTTAATGAAATGTAAGGAAAATCGTCATGACTCATGAGGGCCATCATTGGGATGATATATACATAGGGTATAAAATAGCTGTCAGCTTTTTCCTGGCAGGTAAATTCTCTGACGCCTATAAAATGCACATTTTGCTCAGCCAAGCATGTTTAACATGCAGAAGATTGACGGACAAGCACAGAAGTCAGCGGGGGATGGGATGAGCACATGGAAGGGTTTTGGGATATTTGAATATATGCTAAAAGGCCAGAAACAACTATCCATAGCCTCCAAAGTGGCAAACTTCCTCGCAGGGCGGCTGTGAAGCACACATTGGTGCTATATTAAAATGGAAATCTGACAGACTATATTAGTTAAAGTCATATCACAGCGGTTCTGAATATTAGAACATAAAATATATTTTTACACTTAGTTAACACTCTTAGGGCTCATACTCACTTGCGAGCAACTCGGATGAGTCTCGCACAGCAATTACCCGGCACTGCACCCGGCACTCAGGAGCGGAGCGTGCGGCTGCATGTATTGCTATGCAGCCGCATGCTCCGATCTGAGTGCCGAGTGCAGGCCCGGGTATTGCCGTGCGAGACTCATCCGAGTTGCTCGCAAGTGAGTATGAGCCCTTACAGAGAAAATACTTTAAGGACATTGATTTTACATGAAGAGTATGTATTAGCAAGCAGTATTGCTCCAGACTGTGCACAAACGGGATCACCGATGCTGGAGAATTTCAAAGGATAAACGCCTACAATTCAGCATCTTGAAAATGTTATTGTCTTGAAGCTAATATGAATAAGAAATACAAAATACAGCCTGTGCAAAAGAGAAGAAAGGCTGAATTACTAAGTCTAGTTAGAATTTTTATTTTCATGTTTCATTTAAGGGGTCCTAATTTTTAAATGTTAGGGAACATGCAAAATACTGAAATAAAGCTGTTCTGGTTATCCCCCAAATTCTTGCATTCTTGTAATTCTTAATTGCAGAGAGTTACCATATGCTCTATGTGACCATAATGGCTCCAATTGAGTGAGGATGCCAGGATGACTGCCCAGCTGGGCGCATATGTAGCCTCTAGCTCATTCATGCTTTGATCCCTTATGGGTATGCAAAATGTTCCAATGTAAAAATATTTATAGGGAACCTGTCATATACAAACAAAAAATTGCTATTTTCCTGCAGATATGGGGTTAATCTGCAGATTATTAGCGGTTCTGAAGCCACCCGACCACAACACTGAAAGCCCCACTGCCAGGAGGAAATTAACTATTCCTCCCGAGAATGTTGGCTGTGGAGCTCTCAGTGCGGGCACCGAGCAACTTCAGAGCGCGATTAACCCCATATATGTAACGAAAACATTTTTACATGATAGGTACTCTTTGATATGATTTCATATGACTGCCCATATTGGTATTTATTGAGAATATTACTATGTTAATTAAGTTCTAGGATTACTAAGAATGAGTACAACATTTCAGATAGAAATACTCTTAGAATGATAAAATGGATCTACCACTTGATTTCACAATATAAACTGCATATATTATTAAATATATCTCTTAGACCTTACACCAAGAGGCTGGTGTGTTTACTTTTAAAATCTATGTCAGAATGGTTATAAAATCATTTTTGAAAGATTAAACTCAATCTCCACCTACCTGGACTGATTGGCCGCTCCTCAGTGTCCCTCCTGCTACTGAGATCTCACACTGCTCTGTACAAGCTGCAGACAGTCAGTCTGGTTGGGTGGGCAGACATTGAATCCATTTGGTCCCAGAAGCCCTTTCACTCTTTAGTTAGACTCATGAAATGATCATTTTAATATGAGAATTGTATACCCATCCTCCCATGGATTTTCCTAGCAAGTACGCCAATCCAATTAGATGTAAGAGATCTGTTTATATGCCCCACTTGTATTATGAGATCTGGTGTCTGATCTACTGTAACATTCATTCCCCCATCCATTCATTTTAGAAGTGCCAGGAATAAGGCACACATGGGCCGCATTATTTTCATCCGGCCTATTTATAAGTCACTAAAAACATAAAATGTAAAGCAGCCAAAAACTGATCTTCATTTTTATATGCGAAGAAGCTGAACTGATAATTTCTCCGACAGAGTTGCCCCAGGCATTTCCTGGAGAAGCATTTTGAAGCTAGAGATACTGAGCAGATAACAGGGAAAGGATGAGGCTGGGCATGCAGTGACTGAACAAGCAAGAGATAATGTGCCTGATAGAGGAACACAAGAGAACAGAAATCTAAATTCAGAAAAGCAACAAATTGTTACTTAAAAAGCAAAAGGTGGCAACAGCCGCAGTTCCCAAAACAATGAAGATAATTTGAAATCTCCAGCACCCAAGAACACAGCGAGTTTCAGAATCTCCATAATAAAAACAATTATTTTGCCAAATGTAAAACACAAGAGACTCTACTGAGAAATAAAAGAAGCATTGGATTACTCCGTAACGTTTTCAGAAGCCGCGGCAAATCCCTAAGCTATTGCTGTTATGTTGTTCACAGATAATGAATGCGCATTTTAAATCCAAAGTGACCTTTTAATTGAAATTTCTCATTTGTTGTAACTAAGGACAACAACGGAAAAATAACTTTATGAAACAGTGAAAAAAAAAGAAAGAAAATCAAACAAGCGATTATTGGTGGAAATCCAAACACGGAGGATAAAATAAATAAATGCCTTCCTGCTGATAACGCAGAGGCAAAGTGACTGTTTTTACGTGATGGAAAATGAAAGCCACGCTACAATGCTGCTCTCCTCGTGGTAGTGCGGATTTCGCTCTAACTTAATATGATGCCAAGAAAACAATTAGAAGCTCCATGGGCAACAGCAGAAACCTTCAGTGTATGTGTCACAAGATGTTGTATTGCAAATATTCCAAAGACGGCACAGTGCAGATGACAGAAAATGTACGACCACTACGCCATAAATGTATGGAGTCCTGGGTAGATTTACATCTAGCAACGCATGGACGCTTGTACTGTACTCACCCTACGCCAATAAAACATCAAGATGCTTCGAATTAAGTGCTCAGATTTAGGTGATGTTCATGCCTCTCGGGTCTCTGGACACTAAGCACCACTTTTCTCAAATCTTAGCCAGTTTTACAATTGATATCAATGAACACAGGAGATTAGTACCTGTTGTTAGCTAATTCTCTGTGCTAAAGGAACTACTTTTGCATGGCACTCATAACGGAGGCATTTCCCAGTCAATGCCAATATGGGCAGCATTTTATTGGGTTACTGCTGCATTTAAAACATTTGCATGCCTCCGTTCTGCAAGAGCATTGTATTCTTTGGGGGTAGTGCCAGCTGCTTAATACAAGGGGGAATCATAGTCTTCATGGTGGTCTGGGTAAGGTGGAGTAAAAAATAGGAACAATCAAAAAAGGTTTCATACTTGGATTTTATAGTCACATTTTTCAACTTGGGCTGCAGCTGGTTAGTGCTGATCAGGCACTACACTTCCATTAGCCCCTGGCACTGCTATTTAGTGACCCTATGGTGGGATTATTTCATCATATAGTAACTATATGGGTTTGTTAATCAGTCGTAGTATAACACTGTTATTGGGTCAGTAAACGGTGAGATCATATATTACTTTGGAGTATAATGCATATTTTATGAGTATCGTCTGCCCGCAGTGAGATAGATTGAGATCTCCCATGCTGTCCCCTGATGAACCCTGATACTTCAGGGGGAGATGTGTAGGGACCATTTCTTATATGTATGCTAAACTTATCTATGCTTGTCTAAAGTGTGGGGATTTGTTTTGATTACCGCAGCCTGTGATATACCACAAATGTGGGAACTGCATACCTGAAAAACAGACTCTCTGTGAACAGGCCACATTTACTAGGATACCTAACAGACGCAGTTAGGAACCTTGGTGAACTTCTCCTTTAATTTTTTCCCATTTTCTTTTTTGTGAATATATATGTCTTCACTTTGGGCTGGGGGCAATAGGCTGAGTATGGACACCAACGTTGAGCGAGGGCGCCCCGGGGTACAAATTAGGGTACCAACCTCCGCTGCAAGGAAGGGAGAGATCCTAGGAAGAAATAGGGGTCTGTTAGGATCACACACCTAGCTCCTAGTAATTAGTTCGGTGACTCTGGTCATTAAAGAAACACCCTGGTACTGTCTGTAATTATATGTTTTTTCAGGCAATATGTCTGCATACTTTTAGATAAATAAAGAAAAGTTAGTTTTCAGGGGCCAATTCTTTCTGATGGCTGTATTGATCATATCGTAACTATATGCGTTTGTTAATCAGTCGCAGTATAACACTGTTATTGGGCCAGTAAATGGCGATATCATATATTTCTTTGAAGTGTAATGCATATTTTATGGTATTAGTTATAGATCCAAGTTTCTATAACGGGGTTACATTAATCCGCATTGATCACATCGCAGTGCATATGGCACGACATACTATCCTGCCTGATGTGCAGCAAAGGGCAAAAGATATTTATATAATCTATTAAAAAAATGTGATCCACCTTGTTACATCCAAGTACATTAAAAAATAAGTTGATGCATCATTTAATAACCTATGGAGGTGGGAAAAGATGAAAGACAACTTAGTTTTAATAAATAGTCACAGAGCCTAGACCTAGGAAAGAGAGATTTATAGAAATGTCTGCACATTTCACATTCGCAACAGTTAGACTTATATTTTTACTTCTAGTAGAGAGGAATATCTTTGCGACTAGAAATAAAGTTCATGTTGGACCCTAGAGACTATGAAAACAGTCTCGGAAAATATAGTAATTGAAAGAGAGTATTATGAGATAACATACGTGATTTGGATTTGGAATGATTACATTTTTGCATATGTTATACTATAATGTATATTGGCGAAGACAGAACCAGCTGTTATCATTGCATAAACTCCCATAATTACACAATGGGGCTCATTATGGGACTATACTGCACATAGATCTGGAAGAAATTTGCCACCACATATATACTTGAATCATTAAGTAACCCATTTGGCGCTCACTGACTCAATCATTTTCAGAGTCATATTTAAAGGCGTGTTCCCGTCTCCAAGATCCTATATCTATATGTAGTAGTAGTAGTAGGTATTATTATTATGAGTATTATTATTATTCCTATAATAATAATACCTTCAATTTGAAATGTAGTATAGTTCTTCTGATTTGCTAGGCCGCCTTCAACATGTGCAGGCATTGCAGTTGCTTAGATATCCATGGTTACGACCACTCATATAGTGACAGTTAATTGTTAGAGGTCATAACCATGGATACCTAAGCTACTGAAATGGCCTGCACATGGTAAACTATATAGGTAATTAGGAGAACTATACTATTTCTAATTGGAGGTATTTGCTAATATTATTAATATTACACCTACTACATGTTGGGATAGGATCTTGGAGATGGGAATACCAGTTTAATGCTGTGTGGCAACTGGTTTAGATGGAAGTTTTACTTTAGCTTGATTTTAATAGATATGTTATGTATCGGAGCTGGATTAGTAGACATTAGAAGAACATATTCCCCTTTTAAGTGTTAAAAAGAAACTTTCAAACTATTTGCCCTTTCTTAATTATTCTCTTTCAGCAAATTCGCACTTGAGATCAAAGACATCATTTATCAATCTGTTGAATAAAATATAGAGTACAGAACCCATTATTTCCTACTACCGTATGCATTGTAAAAGGGGACAGATTTTTGCAAATATTATAGGCTATTCTGACTTATAAAATGTATTTGCCTAGAGCTCAGGCACCGAGTCTGTACGGTTGGGGTTGGGCAAAGGGGCTGTCTGGGCTAAGGGGCTGCAGGATTCCTTAGGGTGCCATGTAGGCTTCTTTAGGTGACATGTGGAGAGATCGATGCAGCTAGAGGAGAATAACTATTTACTTAGAGACTAAAAGAACAAGTCAGGACTACTTTTATCAGATTTGTACAGAATGCCAAATCCTTTTGTACAACTTGCGCCTCCTTGAAAGCTCTATTTGGGCTCTATATAAAATGTAGTCATGTCACGGGCATGAATCTAAGTCCCTAGCACTCTTCATCCATACACATACTAGACATCATGACATATGATAACCACATAAAACCACGTCTCCCATACATACATAAATTAAAAAATAATGAAAAACAATTACAATAATGACTTTTTTAATGCACAATATTTTAAAATAAATGTTACAAATCAGCAAATAACAGACATATTTGCTGTCCCTGTAATCATGAAAACCTGTCCAATACAGTGAACAGATTAGTTACGGTGATCAGTAAATGAGGTGATTAATTTTTATTTCTCTATTAAACCTATAAAAATTTAAGAAAAATGTAATGCTGTGTTCATATGCAGCATTTTCTTGCTGCTTGTTATCTGCTGAAAATTACGCAATATAAATCTTCTCTGATTATTGCGGGTTTTTTGTTTGTCCTTTTCCCCCTTATTTGATGCAGATTTGAAGCAAAATTTGTAATGCTTTTTTATAGTACAGAAAAGCTTTTATTTACATGCATTTTTTCCAAAATCGCACAATTCAGCATTGTCCTTAGACACGCACTGTTAGCAGAGTGTTCATGAAATGACATCCATTTGCTTAGCCATTTGGACTGTGTTCACACGAATTGTAAATGCTGCATTTTTTCTGCTGTCCCCTTTTTTTGCACAGAAAATAGGCTGCATTTAACTGTCTAATCAAAGTGGATGAGATTTCATGAAAACTAAAGACATAGTTAGGCCTCTTTCACACGTCAGTGTCTCCGGTACGTGTAGTGACAGTTTTCTCACGTACCGGAGACACTGACACACCTGTAGACCCATTTAAATGAATGGGTCTATGCACATGTGCGTGTTTTCACACGGACCGTATGTCCGTGCTGAAAACACGTCGACATGTCCGTTTTCTACCGGCAGCACGGACCACAATACGGACAGCACACGTGCACACAGAGAACAGTGTGCACTCTCCTCCGTGTGCACGTACGGCAGTAGGAGAGACAGCGCTACACTAAGCGCTGTCCCCCCGCTGTGTTGCTGAAGGCGGAATTCATCTCTTCTCCCCCGCCGGAGAGAAGAGATGAAAGATCAAGTTTTTTTTTTTTTTTTGTGAAAAATAAAGTTTTCATGTGCCCCCCGCCTCCCCCCTCAGTGTGCCGCCTGGCCCCTTGCCGCAGAAATACTCACCTAGCTCCCGCGATGTCTCCTCTGTCCTCTCAGCGCCGGCAGCTTCTCCTGTGTGAGCGGTCACGTGGGAGGGAATATTCACTGACTGTAATGAGCGCTCCCACGTGACCGCTCACACAGGAGAAGCTGCCGGCGCTGAGAGGACAGAGGAGACATCGCAGGAGCTGGCCGGGTGAGTATTTCTGCGGCAAGGGACCAGGCGGCGCACTAAGGGGAGGGGGGACGCGGACGCACATGCAAACTTTATTTCCCCCCCCCCCAAAAAAAAAAAAAAAGATCTTTCATCTCTTCTCTCCAACGAACGCTGGGGGAGAAGAGATGAATTCTGCCTTCAGCACCACACGCGGGGGGGACAGCGCTTTGTGTAGCTCTGTCTCTCCTGCACGGTCCGTGTGGTCCTCAGGCGGCACACGGGCGGCACACGGATGCCGCACGTATGTGCCACTTGAGCACACGGACATACGGACACGGATATCTCCGGTACCGTTTTTTTCCGGTACCGGAAATATCAGGACGTGTGAAAGAGCCCTTAAACTGTGCTACTTTAGTGCTTTTCTATTTAGGCTTCTATGTGGAGCCTGAAAAAAACACATATAAAAAAACACAGTTGTGTCTTTAAGTGCAGAATCAAAGCTTTTCTATACTATAAAAAAAGTGCATTAAAAAAGCTGCTTCACGTCTAAATTAAAAAGACATCAAATAAGGGGAAAAGGCATTAAAAAAGCAGCAATAATGCAATAATCAGAAGATATTGTTATTGCGTAGTTGCAAAAAAAATACATATAAAAAGCAGCAGAAAGAATACCGGAATTGCGCTATGTGTGAACACGGCCTTTCAGACGTGTTTAGCAAATTCTCACTTTTAAAAACTACAGGTCATCTCGTAAAAAAGTAAGAAGTCATATAGTGAAGTATATTTAAAAATAAAAAGATTATGGCTGTTCCAACTATGAATGAATGTAAATAAAATAAATTCATAGGTCTCAACCATCCCACGTATATCAGGACAATCCTGGATTTGGGTCTACCCCTTGCTGTCCCGGGCATCTGCCGATTCCTATTGACTTCACTGTCACTTATGTTAATCAATGATTTTGTGTTCTTCTGCAATTTTTTTCTCAGCATGGATTGGACTGAGAAAAAAATTGTGTGGCAGCGTATATCGGATGAGAATCACCAATGTAAGTCAATGGATGTGAGAAAAAAATCGCACGGCACATAGAAAGAATAGATATGAATAGATATATATAGATAGAAAGATGTCAGATAGATATATAATTAATTAGCACAGTGTGTGTGTAGTCTAGTGTACATGTATCTAGCTAATAAATTTAAAATTAATAAAAAATTGGTGTAGAGTACCCCTTATTTTTAATAGCCAGCTGAGGGAAAGCCGACAGTTGGGGCTAGTGTTATTATTCTGGGAAGGGGCCATTATCCATGGATCTTCCCAGCATATTAATAACATCTCTCAGCTGTCTGTGTAGCCTTTACTGCTTATATAAAATAGGTGGGACCCAAAAAAAATTGAAGTGAGGTCACATCTATTTTTAATAAGCAGCAAAGGGTAAACAGACAGCTGCGGGCTGATGTTAATAGGCTGGGAACGGGCCATAGATTTTGGCCCAATCCCAGACTAAAAATACCAGCCCTCAGCCATCACAAAAATGGCTCATCCATTAGATGTGCCAATCCTGGCGCTTAGCCTCGGCTCTTCCCACTTTCCCTGGTGCATTGGCAAGTGTGGTAAAGGTTTTGGGATTGATATCAGCTGTTTTGTGTCCACTGACATCAAGCCCAGGGGTTAGTAATGGAGGAGTGTCTATGAGACACCCCCATTACTAACCCCTTAGTCAAAATGAGTAAAGGTACACACATAGAAAAGTCTTTTAATTTAAAAAAAACACTTCCGATCCTTTTTTACCCATTTATTAACCTATAAATATAAAATCAAAGTAATTCTGACCTTTCTGCCATTAATCCATAGTGATGAGGTCCTACGATGATCTCCAACTCTGCTATATCGTGGTGTGCTGAGCTTAGAAATGAGACATGTGACCTCTCAGCACGCCAGCCAGAACACAGTAAAGTACCGTGAGTACTGTGTTTTTAGTCTGGGAGAGGGCCAATATCCATTGCCCCTTCCCAGCCTATTAATATCAGCTCACAGCTATCGGTTAAGCCTTTGTCAAATTTTGTTGGGGTCCCTCCTTTTTTATAACCAGCAAAGGCTACAGAGACAGCTGATAGCTGTTATTAATACACAGGGGAGATCCATGGATAATAGCCCCTTCCCAGAATAATAACACCAGCCTCCAACTGTCTGTTTTCCCTCAGTTAGTAAGAATAAGGGGGATTCCATGTCTTTATTTAAAAAAATATTATTTATGTAATAGATTTTAAAAGGCTAAACACCCTTTAGTGCCACATGAAAGGCAATATAAGGTACTAGTTTATTATATGTAGGGGGCTTGTGACATTAAATATCTACAGGATATCTCCTATTTCCTTATTACTTAGAAAAGTAGCTTTAAATGACAGAGAATGAGAGTATGTAAAAGCTAATGTTAAAAACACATTGAATACAGATTGAATATGCTTGCATACGGATGCCATACGGATGCTCTGTGATAAAAAAACGCATTGCACTTGCATGACACTCTTAGTACTTTTCAGGAACAACATCGGAGCTATTTTATGTACGCTGATGAGTGCGAGCGCCGAGGCAGGAACAAAGAATCTCAGCAGAGAAAATCAGTCAAGAGACCATTCTAGACTAGTTCTACTGATATCTTTTGTATTCTGAACTGCTTTCCTTTAGAGTCTACTCTCAATCTTTTATATCTTAACCCCTTTACGACCTTGGGCGTATTGGTACATCCAAGATATCCTCCACCTGTTTGATGCTGGCTCTGGCTATGAGGTCGCTACTTTTCCAGCACGTGTCAGCTGTTACGATTCACCCGCTGCTGTTAACATGTTAAATGCCACTGTCAATCTCTGATGTGGTTGTCATCGCTGAACTGCTATGAGCACCGCCCAGTGGCCGGCGCTCACAGCAAATGAGTATTTTAGCTACACATAGTAGGGCTGCAGCCCTGCTATGTGTAGCACAAGTGATTAGGAGATCGCAGCTTCTAGTCTCCCATGGAGATTATTGCGGCCAGTAACAAGTAAAAAAAAAATGTTTTTTAAAATAATAAAAAATATGAAAGTTTAAATTACCCCTCATTCACCCATTTCAAAATAAAACAATTAAGGAAAAATAAAAAATACACATATTTGGTATCACAGCATTCAGAATTGCCCGATCTATCAAGATATAAAAAGAATTAATCCGATTGGTAAATGGCGTAATGTAAAAAAATATCAAAACTCCAGAATGGTTGTTAAATAGCACAACTTGTTCTGCAAAAAACAAGCATTCACATGGCCATATTGACACAAAAGTAAAAAAGTTATGGCTCTGGGAAGCAAAAAAAAAGAAAACTTAAAAATGGAAAAATACAAGGTGGTGAAGGGGTTAAACTTTTCTGATTTTGCCTTTCTAATAATAGAGCATATGTTATAATAATCCAATCATCAGGTTCTGTTAAAAAAAAAAAAAAAAAAGAAAGATTAAATTACTTTTACTCTACAGCAAAATATTAAAATATGGGAACTTTCATCTCACCTAGCTTTTATTTGCTAATATAAAAAGCCAAACTAGAGTTTCAGTGTACGACATGTCTCTATTTGTCTATGGCTGACAGCTGTGCTGCTGTTCGAAATATCTCAATAAAGTCCATATAAGAATAATTTATAGTTATTTAGTAATATATGTGAATTATTTGCATTGTACATTCCATGATCTATGGTAAATTATGTCCAAAATATAATCCCTAAACAGAGATCATGTGGATTGCTTCTGCTCTGTTTTTAGACACACACGTGCACAGAACATCTTCTAAGAAAATCCCTACATCAATCGATTTCTGCATGTAACTGCACAGACAACGTGGCCTGGACCATGGATATGAATTTATAACCAGACGCCAAAAGCTTGGGACTGCAGCACAGTTACGGCATGGATAATGTTCCAGTAACGTCGTTAAAATGAGCAAAGTGTGCATTAACCTGTTAACAGCTGGATTCTGGCTATAATGGTTCTTCTAACCCTTCCCGACGGCTAATTTCCATTTTTATATTTTCTTTTTTTCCTCCCCTTCTTCCAAAAACCATATCTTTCCTACTTTTCTGTCCATATGTAGACGTATGAGAACCTGTTTTTATACTTTTAAACTATACCATTCATTTTACAACACTGTGTACTAGAAAACAGGGAAGAAATTTCAAGTGCAGTGAAATTGCGGAAAAACGCAATTCCAACACTGTCTTTTGGGAATTGGTTTTACTGGGCAAATTATGTGGTAAAAAATGACAATATGATTTTCCTCATTAGTACAATTAAGGTGATAGCAAACTTGTCTCTTTTTTATTGCTCTAGTGATGAAAAAATGTCTAATAAAAAATGAAATTTCATTGTGTTGCTATTTTCCAAGATCTAAAATGTTTTCATTTTTCGGTCGATGGAGCTGTGTGAGAGCGAGACATTTTTATTGATACCATTTTGAAAAAGATACAACATTTTGATTCCTTCTTACAGTTTTTTTGTGGTATTACGACAACCAAAAAAACACAATCTTGGTGTTTTCAATTTGTTTTTTGGCTTGCGGTGTTTACCGATTGGGTTAATTATTTTTATATTTTGATAGATCAGACGTTTATGGCCAAGACAATACCACGTGTGTATTTTTTATCTTTATTGTTTATAGGTAAAAAAGAAGGGTGAATCAAACTTTTAGGTTTTGAGGGGTTTGTAGATTTTTTAAAACTTTTTTCAAATTTTTTACTGAATTTATTAGTCTCCTTAGGGGATTTGAACCTGCGTTTGTCTGATCACTTGTACTATATACAGTAATACCTCAATATTGCTGCACGTAATAAAAAATCATGATGTCGTTTAAAGCCTATCTGAAGGCTGGGTTTCAAAGGAGCTACGCCATAATAGATGTGGAAGTCTTAAAAAAAAACAGCTGTCATAGTAACCATTGGTACCGCACTGCACTCGTGGCAGGTCCTGGCTGTGTGTAAGAACCGTTACCTCCCGGGTAAGGGTTGGACTCATTCTGTGAGCCTGCTAAATACACCGGATAGAAATACATGCAGCCGCACACCCCGGTCCCGAGTGCCGGCGGCAGAGCCGCGTATTGAGATGCGAGACTTGTGTGAGTTTCTCGCAAGTGTGATCCCGGCCTAACTTGTGCCGTACATAGACATACATCAAAAGTGCCTATTTTTTACTCTTATATTATCCCTGCTTCTCCCCCGAGTATTCAGTTTTCGTTTTACTCTAGCATAAAGTTCAAGAGATATGGGTCTTTTCTGTTAATGCAACTTTTTATGGTTTTCACTAATGGTCCAATGGTCACAAGGTAATAATGCACAGCAGTCTAAAGACATACCCCCAAATCTGTGAGCGCCGCTCCCTTGTAAAGATCATATCAATCAGCAAGGAATAAAAAGGAACATATCTCTGGAACCATATAGCAGATTATAAAAAAGCAAACAAGCACAAAAAAACAACAGCAAGGATAAAATAGGGGAAAAAAATGGGCACTTTTGACATGGCCACAGTTCCTCTTTACATCAAATACTAGGCTCAATTCTACATCAGATTCAATCCGTTACAATGTTTATTGACTTCTACAAAATGTTGCAATTTTAATATACTATTTTAATTAATAATGCAACTATCATGATAGATTTTTTCAAGAAATGAGTTGAAAAAACAGTGTTTGGCACAAATGTCTTACTTATAAAGGCCCCTTTAGAGAATGATCCGACAGAGCAGGATTAGTGAATATTTTTGGTGCAGATTTTACACAAAAATATAGTCAATATATGGTTACGATATTCAACTCTCAACCATATTTGGTGTATAAAACTGCAGAAATCAGAGCATACTGCTAATTTTCACATTTATCACAGTAGTCCCAAACAAAAACTGTAATGCTAGACACCTCGCTACTTAAATATATCACAAAAAAACTAGGAATAATAAAGCCCAATCCTAGGATATCAACAGATTGCACCAGTAAAAATGAAAGCATTATTTTTATCAAGTAGATACATAAAAACAAATAGTGAATAAAATGACAGGGAAAGAAAAACCTCCAAAATGAGAACCCACCCACAACGCCGTTCTGCCTTGCTTCTTCAGGGGGCAAAACGGCGTTGGAGTGGTTGGACAGAGAGCCTTGGACTTCATAGGTGGCACATTTGCTACAGGTAATATGTCATTCACTTATTGCTTATATGTATTTTTCCTTGAAGCAATACAATACATGAGATCACTGCATGGTCAGCCATTTAGGTGGGATTAATTTACCCCATTCTACAGCACAGCACTGGCACTTTAGATATCTATACCCTTGGCTCTCTTATGTATATGGACCTTTATAGTGGTTTTTCTACATTTGGAGGAATTTCTATGTCTCATTTTGGAAGTTTTTCTTTCCCAGCCATTTTATTTAGTATTTGGTTTTATGTAATCACTTAATAAAAATATTTTTTTAGTCTGGGATAAGTATTTATTTTTCCTAGATTTTTTGGTGATATACTGTAATTTTGAAATCTGCAGCATGCAGATTTCAAATGTTGATTTGTGGCAGCAGAAAATCTGGACTCACCATAACGCTTTTTGTGGAATAAACAACATTTTTAGTTCTGTAGGGAAAAATATAATGTGCACCACAGCATATGGGGATGTGTAGGCTAGGATATTTTTCTAAACAGATATCTGCAGTGGCAACACCAAATCATGTGGATGGATTTTTTGTGTGAATAATATGGATTTAATACCCATTTCACCATATGCATCGCAAAGGGCGAAATATGAGCGGAAAATACACAGCATAAGTTGATATGCTGTGGATCCACTGTTCTGGTCCTTCTTACATTGTGGATTTTCTCTGCAACATGTAGATAAGAATTTGTCAAATCTCATCCCCATTTCTGGCACTGTACTAAGCAGCAGACTTTCTGACCTGCATGGATGAACCCTTAATAATTTACTGTTGAGATTTCTCAAAGCAGAAGTGTAGCATTGACTATATGCATTTCACTGTCTTTTGTAACTTTGGATCAAAAGAGGTTTTTTATAAAATATTATGTGTTGCATAAAATAGTATATAACCGGTTTATTGCAATTTTTACTTTTGCACATAATAATTTTATTCAAAATGTCAAACTTTAAGCCGTGTAACCTTATACCATGTCGCTTTTACTATCATTGACACTCATTGTAAAAAACACAATGCTGCAGTATGCTTTTTCGGCAGCACCCATTGGTATTGGAAAGAATAATCAGTTAGAATTAAAACCCATAAATCAGAGCGGAAAAACATGCAAAAATTATTAATTTAAGAAATGCATAGTGCACATTAAAAATATACAATACTATAGAAGAATTTTCTGACAAAAGGCTAAAAAATGTACAGGTCAGAACCAGCTTGGAAGCAATTGATAAAAAAACAATTTAACTAAAAGCCTCCACTGATAGAAGTTTGCACAGTATATAGGCTATTTAGTAATATATATAATCAATTTTACTTATTTATCTAATGTCTTTATCATCTCATAACTGTCATGACAGATAATGAGTAACAGCCACCCCATATAAAGAATTTACGACATTAAATAAATCTAATATATGACATCTGGATTCTAATCTCCATGTTTGTTTCCCGTAAAGAGAATCCATGAGAAGGGGATTTAATCATCTTTATTAGCATAAATTAGTTAAGATAATGTAGGAGCAATTACAGTAACTCATTTTCCTTGCACATTTTCTCCACATTTAATCATTATTTTAGCATTAAATATCTGTTTAAGATCTTGGTTGGCATGGAGACCAAGTGACAAACCACTAAAAACATATTTCACTTCCACTCTCCAGCTGTAGTTTGCGATAATTGGTATATGTGGTTGTCAATAGTATTGTCGGATGCCAACATTGAACATTTGGATACAGTGGATGCACCAATTCTACCACCAAAGTTATACTTCTGTAATCTGCAGTTGTACACTGCCAGGACCTAATCCTCAGGGTATCAGCAATCATTAGATCACTAGAACTGTGAAATGGGCACCTAAACACCAAGGAACAGCAGGATTTTTAATTTTTGTACCAAATTTTATTTTTTGTTAATGGGCCTTTTGATGCCTTGTGATAAATGGCACTAGATATCTCTCCATAGGGATATGATTTTATACAATTTATAGGTGACAGAGGACATTTTGTGGCCGAAACTTTGCAGATTTGTAATTTCACATATGTGTTGATCAGGGGCGGACACTGACAGCTTGGGGCCCCTGTGCAAAAAAATGTGTCTGGGCCTGGGCCCCCTCCTTTTATGCTACCAAAGATATATATATATATATATATATATATATATATATATATATATATATATATATATATATATATATATGGCAATAATTAAGAGGCCTCTGCAAAATGTTCAGTTTGTCTGATTTTTCTCTTTATAGCTATATTTTTGAGTAAAATGTAAGTTCTTCATTTATTCTATAAGCTTCTGACAACATGTCTCCAAATTTCCAATAAATTTTTTTTTTTTTTTCTGAAAAGGAGAAATGGTCAAAATTAAAAAAAACCAGTGCTTTCAGACCTCAAATAATGCAAAGAAAACAAGTTCATAATCATTTAGAAGCAATAATACTAATGTTTTAACGCAGGAAGAGTTCAGAAATCAATTTTTTGTGGAATAACCATGATTTTTAATCACAGCTTTCATGCGTCTTGGCATGCTTTCCACATTGCTTGTGGCGCAAAAATGTAAGCACTTCTTTGTTTGATGACTTGTGACTATCCATCATCCTCTTGATTACATACCAGAGGTTTTCAATGGGGTTCAGGTCTGGAGATTGGGCTGCTCTTGACAGGGTTTTGATGGGGTGGTCTCTTAATTTTTGGCAGATCTGTATATATATATATATATATATATATATATATATATATATATATATATATATATATATATATTTATGTAGCTCCACACATGTATATGTCTGACATAGTCTCCTTCATTATGTACTGTATATTGCTGTCTCTTATTATGGAGTACCCTCTCTTGTTATGTACAGCACTGTCCCTTACATATTGGATTATATAGAGCCTTGTCGTTATTACATACTATCCTCTCTTTTTAGATGTGTAATGCAATGACAGCTGATGGAGCATGGGAAAGCTTCTTTTCTAATAGAGGAGCTGGTGGACTGGTCGTCGGGTCACCAGCTGCTCCATCAACAGTTTTTTTTATATCTAACAAGAGAGGGGACTGTGTAATAATACCGGGCTCTGTGAATAAAAAAATAACAAGAAGAAACTATATAAGAGACAGCACTGTACATAACAGCAGAGGAAGCTGTATAATAAGGGACGGCACCATATATAACTAGAGAGGATGGTACGTAATAAGGGACCGTGTTATACATAAAAAAAAAGAGGAAACTATGTAACTAGGTACGGTGCTATACATAAAAAGTGAATACACTGTATATTAAGGAACTGTGCTATACATAATAAAACTATGTAACTAAGGACAGCACTATGCATAATAAATGAAAATACTATATCCTAAGGGACTGTGCTACACATAATAAGGCTATGTCCGTCTCTGTATCTGTGTGCAGTGTTGGTGTGCTGCACACTTTTACGGACGCATTGAGCATATCCTATTCTGATCCTCAAAATTGGATCAGAACAGAACATTCCCTGACCCTCACGGATCTCATTCTCAGATCCGTGATTTTCATGCATGTGTGAATGGAACTATAAAACTCTGAGTCCAAATGCCATCTGATAAAAAAACCTTCAAGCACACAGATATTTCACACAAATGTGAGAATGTAGAATAAGGGTTTTACAAAAAAACATTATCACTAGTGATGAGCGAATAGCATTGTTGCTTGGGTGATCTCCAAGTATTTGTTAGTGCTCGGAGATTTTGTTTTTGTTGCCTCAGCTGCATGATTTACGGCTGCTGGACAGCCTGAATACATGTGGGAATTCCCTAACAAACAGGCATTCCTCACATGTGTTCAGCCTGTCTAGCAGCTGTAAATTATGCAGCTGAGGCGACGAAAACTAAATCTCTGAGCACATCCAAATACTCGGAGATCACCCGAGCATGCTCGGGGAGACCCAAGCAATGAGTATACTCGCTCATCACTAATTATCACTCCAAATCACACACATAATAGCTACATCCAGGCACTTACCGCTGACATCTCGTCTGATCAGAGCCTCTTTCTCCTGTTTCTTGTCCATCTGGTCAGACCTTCATGTCGACATCTCTCAGCCATGACTCGTCTCATCACGATGATCTTCGCAGCCCTGAAAATAACAAGGTCACATACACTGTATACGTACGTCTCCCCCGAACACAGATATGTACCAACCACTAATATACTATTAGCCACACACCATTAAAAATATAAAGTAATAAGCAGCTCTGTGCCCCCCATTAACTATAATCTTTGACTCCCAATAATCTAAACTGTTCAGTCTGTAACTCTCCCCAATTAACGGTAAGGCTATGTGCAACACAGAAAATATGCATGGTTTTACAGTACAAGCAAAGTGAATGAGATCCCTGAAGTCTCATTCACACGCTGTTTATTTTTTCCTTGCAGATTTGCAGCAGATTCAAATCTGCATATTCTCAATTCTTGAAGCGTATTTCACCCGTACCAATTGGGAATAATTTAACTAAAGCATGGTCAAAATGTGGAAAAAAATAAATATATTTTACGCAGCGTTCTTCCTGCTAACACATTAGGACACGCATCAATTTTCTCCTGCAAATCCTGAACATGTACACTGCTATGATCCTTAGTGGCTGAGGATCACAGAACTGACTAGCTAAGTTACTGAACATAGAACGAGCTCTAGGGAAGTGGTAACTGGACTGACCGCAATCCTGATCCTAACTAAACACACTAAAGGTAGCCGGTGAACGTGCCTGAATTCCTAGACGTCTCGACGCAGCCTGAGAAACTAGCTACCCCTAGAGAGAAAGAAAGTAAGACCTCACTTGCCTCAGAGAAATAACCCCAAAGATATAGAAAGCCCCCAACAAATAATAACGGTGAGGTAAGGGGAAAATACAAACGTAGAAATGAAACAGATTCAGCAAATGAGGCCCGCTAATACTAGATAGCAGAAGACAGATAGGAAACTGTGCGGTCAGTAGAAAACCCTATACAAAATATCCACGCTGAGAATTCATGAACCCCCACACCCACTAACGGTGTGAGGGGAGAAACTCAGCCCCCTAGAGCTACCAGCAAGCGAGGAAATCACATATTAGCAAGCTGGACAAGGACAGATAATAAACCAAGAAACATATTGAACACTGATGATCAAAAAATGAACAAACAGAAACTTAGCTTCTCTTGGAGAGACTGATAATGAAGGTAGTCAGGAGAGATCAAAATAGCACTGAATACATTGACAGCAGGCAACAAATGAAAGTCCAGGTGAGCTAAATAGGAAACCAACCAGCAGATAACGAGACAGCTGATCCCAGCCACAGACCTGCAGAATGACAAAAAGAGCCACCAGAGGGAGCCCAAAGATGGCACTCACACAGTACCACTTGTGACCACAAGAGGGAGCCCAAAAACAGAGTTCACAACAGTACACATAGCCTTAGTCCCTGTACTGCGTCCCCCCACCATTCGTTATAAGTCCTAGATAGCATCATAATGAATTTGGGGGTGGGAGAAGACATTATCAGATACTGAGCACTTGTCCATCTCCCAATGCATTACAAGTCCCTGACAGCGTCTTCTCCCAACTTTCAATTCATTGTAAAGGGTCCTACGCACCTTATCGCCTCCTCTCCCACTCCCCAATAAATTTTAAGTTCCCGATAGCATCACAATGAATTGTGAGATGGGGAGGACGCTATCAGGGGCTTAGCACTCTCCTCCACCACCAAATTCATTTTACATCCATATCTAACTTCTTCCTCCACCTTCCCCTGTTTGTAAGTCCATTATAAGTCCCCCTTCCTCCCATCCCAATCCCCTACATCCTTCATTGCCCTCCCCCACCTCCATCATTGCCCTCTCCATCACCTCAATTATTGCCCTCTCCATCCCCTCCATCATTGCTCTCTCCACCACATCCATCATTATCCTCTTCATCACCTCAATCATTGTTCTCCCCCTCCACCCCATCATTGTCCTCTCCACCACCTCCATTATTGCCTTCTCCCCATCACTCCCATCATTGCCCTTTCCACCACCTTCATCATTGTCTTCTCCACCACCTTCATCATTACCCTCTCCACCATCTCCATCATTGTTCTTCCCCTCCACCCCATCATTGTCCTCTCCACCACCTCCATCATTGCCTTCTCCCACACCACCCCATCATTATCCTCTCCACCACCTCTATCACTGCCTTCTCCACCATCACCACCACATCATTGCCCTTTCCACCACCTCCATCATTGCCTTCTCCCCCACCACCCCTGTCATTGCCCTTTCCATCACATCCATCATCGCTTTCTCCCCCACCACCCCAGCATTGCCCTTCACACCCCTCCATCATTGCCTTCTCCCCCACCACCCCATTATTGTCTTTTCCACCACCTCTATCATTGCTTTCTCCCCCACCACCCCATCATTGCCCTTCACACCCCTCCATCATTGCCTTCTCCCCAACCACCCCATCAAAGCCCTTTCCACCACTCCAATCATTGCCTTTTCCCCCACACCCCCATCATTGTTCTCCCCCACCACCCCAATCATTGTCCTTTCCACCACCTCTATCATTGCCTTCTCCCCCACCACTCCATCATTGCCCCCTCCATCACCCCAACATTGTCATCACCACCTCCATTATTGCCTTCTCCCACACCACCCCCTCATTGCCCTTTCCATCACCTCCATCATTACCTTCTCCCCCACCACCCCATCATTGCTCTTTCCACCACCTCCAGCATTGCCTTGTCCTCCATCACCTCCATAATTGGCCTTTCAACCACCTTCATCATTGCCTTCTCCCCCACCACCCCATCATTGCCCTTTCCACCACCTCTGTCATTGTTTTCTCCCCACCACCTCATCATTGCCTTTTCCACCACCTCTATCACTGCTTTCTCCCCCACCCCATCATTGCCCTTTACACCCCTCCATCATTGCCTTCTCCCCACCACCCCATCATTGCCCTTTCCACCACCCCAGTCATTGACTTTTCCTCCACACCCCATCATTGTTCTCGCCCACTACCCCACTCATTGTTCTTTCCACCACCTCTGTCATTGCCTTCTCTCCCATCACCCCGATCATTGCCCTCTCCATCACCTCATCATTGTCCTCTCCAACACCTCCATCATTGCCTTCTCCCACACCACCCCATCTTTGCCCTTTCCATCACCTCCATCATTACCTCCTCCCCCACCTCCCCATTATTGTTCTTTCCACCACCTCCATCATTGTCTTCTCCCCCACGACCCCCATCATTGCCCTTTCAACCACCTCCATCATTGCCTTCTCCCCACCACCCCATCATTGCCCTTTCAACCACCTTCATCATTGCCTTCTCTCCCACACCCCACCATTGTTCTCCCCCATAACCCCAATCATTGTCCTTTCCACCACCTCTATCATTGCCTTCTCTCCCATCACCCCGATCATTGCCCTCTCCATCACCCCATCATTGTCCTCTCAACCACCTCCATCATTGCCTTCTCCCACACCACCCCATCATTGCCCTTTCCATCACCTCCATCATAACCTTCTCCTCCACCATCTCCATCATTGCCTTTTCCTCAATCACCCCATCATTGCCCTTTCAACCACCTCAATCATTGCCTTCTCCCCCACCACCCCCATCATTGCCCTTTCAACCACCTCGGTCATTGCCTTCTCCCCTACCACCCCCATCATTGCCCTTTCCACCACCTCTATCATTTCTTTCTCCCCACCACCCCATTATTGCCTTTTCCACCACCTCCATCACTGCCTTCTCCCCCACCACCCCATCATTGCCTTCTCCATCACACCCAACATTGCCCTCTCCACCACCTCCATCATTGCCTTCTTCCGCACCACCCCCATGATTGCCCTTTCCACCACCTCTTTCATTACTTTCTCCCCACCACCCCTTCATTGCCCTTTCCACCATCTCCATCATTGTCTTTTCCACCACCTTCATCATTACCCTCTCAACCATCTCCATCATTGTTCTCCCCCTCCACCCCATCATTGTCCTCTCCACCACCTCCATCATTGCCTTCTCCCACACCACCCCATCATTATCCTCTCCACCACCTCCATCACTGCCTTCTCCACCACCACCCCCCCATCATAGCCCTTTCCACCACCTCCATCATTGCCTTCTCCCCCACCACTTCTGTCATTGCCCTTTCCACCACCTCTATCATTGCTTTCTACCCCACCACCCCCTTCTTTGCCCTTCACATCCCCTCCATCATTGACTTCTCCCCAACCACCCCATTATTGCCCTTTCCACCACCCCAAACATTGCCTTCTCCCCCACACCCCCATCATTGTTCTCCCCCACCACCCCAATCATTGTCCTTTCTACCACCTCTATCATTGTCTTTTCCCCCACCACCCCATCATTGCCCTCTCCATCACCCCCAACATTGTTCTCTCCACCACTTCCATTATTGCCTTCTCCCACACTACCCCCATCATTGCCCTTTCCATCACCTCCATCATTACCTTCTCCCCACCACCCCATCATTGTTCTTTCCACCACCCCATCATTGCCTTGTCCTCCATCACCTCCATAATTGCCACTTAAACAACCTCCATCATTGCCTTCATTTTCTCCCCACCACCCCATCATTGCCTTTTCCACCACCTCTATCATTGCTTTCTCCCCCACCCCATCATTGATCTTTCCACCACCCCAATCATTGCCTTCTCCCCCACACCCCATCATTGTTCTCCCCCACCACCCCAATCATTGTCCTTTCCACCACCTCTATCATTGCCTTCTCTCCCATCACCCCATCTTTTTTCTTTCCACCACCTCCATCATTGCTTTGTCCTCCATCACCCCATCATTGCCCTTTCAACCACCTCCATCATAGCCTTCTCCCCCACCACCCCATCATTGCCCTTTCTACCACCTCTGTCATTGCTTTCTCCCCACCACCCCATCATTGCCTGTTCTATCACCTCCATCATTGCCTTCTCCCCTGCCACCCCATCACTGATCTCTCTCACCCATTCAATCATTGCCTTCTTTCCCACGACCCCCATCATTGCCCTCTCCATCACCTCATTATTGCCCTCTCCACCACCTACAGACACACACAGACAATCAGCACCACTCACCTCTTTAAACATGTCCCACAGCATCTTCATCGCCAGCAGCTTTCTGTCGTATCCAGAAGAGAATATAATGGGCACACTGTAAAGTTCAATGAAGGTGCTGGCTAAACATCCGACTTCAAATATACAAAAAGTAGCCGCACTCAAGTCTTGATTCAAAATGTGAGAAATTCTTTTAATTCAAGTGCACAGGCACCACCAAATAATTTTTACAGAGAAAACAAGTGATTGCGGACAATACGGTTGACGTTTCGACCTGCTACGGTCTTTTTCAAAATCTCACTGCAAGAACAAATGCAACATATAAGTGTGCTGTACAGGTATACATACATAAAGAAAAAACATATATAATGCCTAAGGACAAAAACTAAACTTCCTAAATAGAGCCACAAGATCTACATATATGTTTTTTTTTAAAAATAACAATATATACAAGAATAATATATACATATAAATATCCACAAGTTGCAATATACTAAGTATACTAAATACGGACACATCTATGTCCTAGGACAATAAATAGTAGCATATAGAAGTAAATGGAAATACCCTGAAATCAGGTTGCGTGCGAAGACTGTTCAAAAGAACATTACTGTACTGAGACATAATACTGGGCAAAGAGTAAGCATATAATACTGGGCTAAGAGCAAGCACATAAATATATAGAGCACTGTTCAAGACGCCATAATAATGTACTGACCTTAAGTAAGCAGAGTAGTTTAGGAAGAAGAAAAATAGGGAGAGAGTCCCCAAGGACTAGAGAAAAGCAGAGAGGACATGGTTAAATATATGGTCAACTGGAAACAAAAGGAGGCAAAGGGTGTTGGCACATCATTAAAGCGCAGTTTTTACCAGCTCTAAGTAGACTTCAGGAGTAAGGTGTCCGTCTCATTGGTGGTGCAGTGGCTGGTATAGCCGCTGTTGGCGCTTTAAATACACCGCAGAAGCGGTCATAACTGGTGTCTGTTGTCGTGCCCCCCTATGTATTGAGAGCGAGGTCTGCACCGCAGAGCGGCGTGCGTCTCAGACCGGCGCCTGCGCAGTGGTTGCCAGGTTCGGGGATAGGTATTGCAGCTGCGCATTTAGACCAGGGAGGGCGGAGCATGCGCAGTACCGTTTAGGGTGACCGAACCAAGGAGCGCTCATATAGGGGGGAGTGTAAATGAATGGTAGCGGCGATCAGGAGGCAGGAGTACTCAGCGCTGAGCATAGGAAACACTTATATACATGAGAGATGCCTCCTGTCATGTGGCAACTAGAGGCAATGATCACAATGAGGCTGGGATGTACATTAGACGGGAGGAAATATGGGAAGAAAGGGGAAGGACTCCATGGAAAATAATAGAGTGAAATGCAGCAGGGGAAAGAATATAGATACATGAAATATATAGTTCCACATATAAGGACCATAGCCATGGTACTGTAGAGGAGGAAAAAAAGGGGGATAGATAGAAGATGTGTATTCTGCAGAAATCTAAGTAGTAAAATAAAAAAATATAAAAAATAAAAAATAAAAATAGGAATAAAAATAATAAAAAATAAATAATAAAAATGAAAAATAAATAAAAAATAAAGGCCAGAAATAAAAATAAAAATAATAGAAATAAAATAAAAATAAAAATAAAATAAAACAAAGAGAAGTGAAAAATGTGAAAGAAAAAACAAAAAACAGAAAACAAAACGAGTGTTGTAGTAAATTGCTGGAAACAATTGAGGAATTAATGATGAAATTAAATGACAAAAATAAATAGAAGTAAAAATAAAAATAAAAATAAAATAAAAATAAGGAAATTAAGTAAAGAAATATACAGAATAAAATAATAAAAAATAATAAAAAATGAAAAAAATAATTGAAAAAAAATTGAAAAATAATTGAAAAAAAAGTGAAAAAAAATTGAAAAAAAATTGAAAAAAATGAAAAAAAGAAAAAAAGAAAAAAAGAAAAAAAAGGATGAAAAAAAGGAAAAAAAATGAAAACCATGATCATGGTAAACTTACCAAGAGTGGTAGATTGTGGTGGAAAAATATAGGGTTTTCCTGCATTTCATACCTATGAAGTCTATAGAAGAAGGGGGAAAAAAAGGCAAAGAATAATTAGAAAGGCTGTCTTGATACAGTGACATACAAGGAATAAAACACAAGATGATTAATATACACTCGGCTCGTATTATTTTAGAAGGTGAAGTCCAGTTCTCTATTAAGGCCTTTAGGGGCCAGAGTCTGCAATGTGTAAATCCAGAATGATTCTCGTTCCTTGAGAAGTTTTATATGGTCACCGCCCCGTCTTGGTCGTTCCACTCTTTCAATTACCTGGTACCGGAGTTGAGACACGGAATGGTTGGCTGAGACAAAATGATGGGGAAGTGGAAGCCAGGTTTTCTTAAGTCTAATGGTAGACTTGTGGCTGGAGATTCTGTCACGTACGTGTTGTATGGTTTCACCCACGTACATGAGACCACAGGGGCACTTGATCAAGTACACAACAAAATTAGTTTCACAAGTATAAAATCCCTTGATGTTAAACTTCTTACCCGTGTGTGGATGTGTAAACTCACTTGATTTAATTACGTTAGCACAACAGGCACATCCTAGACAGGGGAATGTACCCGTCCTTTGAGTTCCAAGGAATTGTTGTCTTGGTTGTTTGATGAAGCTGCCGATGTCGGCCTTGACCAAGTTGTCCCTAAAGTTCCTTGGTCTACGTTTGCACATCAGTGCTGGAGCTTGAAAGGCAGCTACCTGTGGGTAGGCCTCCTTGAGCAGGGGCCAATGTTTATTAATGGTTTTATAGATCAGGGGCATCGTGGGATGATGTGTGTGTATGAACGGAATTCGTTCCTGTTTAAGGGATCGTGGTCTAGAAGGGAGGTACTCAAGGGCCCTTGCTTTTTCTTTTTGAAGGATCCTGTCAGGATAATTTCTGTCTCTAAATTTTTTTACCATGTCATCTAATCGAGACTCCGTTAGGTTAGTGTTTGACACAATGTTGGTGACCCTGCGGAATTGGGAGTAAGGAAGGCTCTCACGTGTAGACTTAGGATGGCAACTTGAAAACAAGAGCAGGTTATTAGAATCAGTAGGCTTTGTGTAGATATCGGTGTCTAGACCACCTTGGTTGTTCTTACTGACCAAGGTGTCTAGGAATGGAATCCTATTGGTGTCCCAGTTGGGTGTAAACTGTAATTCGGGTCTGATCCCGTTAATCTGCGATACAAAGAGGGAGAAGGTGTCTGCTGGTCCGTCCCATAGACAAAAAACGTCATCTATGTACCGGAGCCAACATTTTGAATGTGACATAAAGAGGACGTTGTTGTATATATATTCATTCTCAAATGTGTCCATGTAAATGTTGGCATATGCTGGTGCCATGTTGGACCCCATGGCGGTACCGCAGGTTTGTAGGAAAAACTGGTCACCAAACAGGAAATAATTCTCTCTAAGGACAGTAGAGAGGAGATCTAGTATAAGATGTTGGGCTTGTGGACCTAAGTCAGAGGTCTGTAGGAGGTTGCCCACTGCCTCCAGGCCTAAGTCATGTTTGATCGCCGTGTAAAGGCTCTTGACGTCCAGAGTTGCCAGGAGGCATTGTGGTGATAGGGTGGAGATCTGTTTGGTTATACCGATAAAATGACCTGTATCGAGGACAAATGATTTGGTCTTTTTGACAAATGGAGTAAGGCATTTTTCCAGGAAAATGGACAAGGGAGAAAGGATGGAATTCGTTGATGCCACAATGGGGCGGCCCGGGGGATTTGACAAGGATTTATGTATTTTTGGAAGCACATAAAAAACCGGTATTGTAGGACATGCATTTGTTAAAAAGGTGGCTGTTTTTTGGTCTATACAGTTATTGGCAAGGTATTTTTCAAGAATTCCATCAATTTTGGATTTAATGTTGGGGGTGGGGTCATGTGATAGCTTCTGATAAGTGGATGTATCGCTTAGCTGCTTGTTTATTTCTTTAACGTAGTCGTGATGATTCATGATGACTATGGCCCCACCCTTATCTGCTGGTTTGATAACTATAGTTTTGTTGGTACGTAGGGAATCTATAGCCTGTTTCTCTATGGATGAAATATTGTGTCTTGTGGGGAAGCCTCCCTTTTGTTGTTTTAAGAGTAAATCCTGGGTGTCCCTTTGAATTAAATCAATAACTGCCTCTGCTGCATGATATGTGCAGGGTGGGCGAAACGAGCTCTTGTTATAGAGACCCAGGGAGGAAATCGATAGCTCGGGGCTTTGACTATTGCCATTGAAAGGGGGTCTATTACTGAAAGGGTTATCTTGTAAACCAAAATGTGTTTTTAATCTTATGCTGCGATAAAAGTATTGTAGATCCTGCTCAAGTTTAAAACTATCCCATGGGGGGGTTGGGCAAAAAGAAAGACCCTTCTGTAAGACTGCTAATTCAACGGGATTTAGAGTATAGGAGGATATGTTTATCACAGATTTTGTGTTCCTACCTGTGATCTCGTCACCATGCGATCGGTTGTATTTACGTTTGGACCTCCTAGTCGGTCTCCTCCACGTTGTCTCGGATTGCCCCTTCCAGGTGGTCTGTTCCCTAAAAAACGACCCTGGTGTGAAGACCCACTGCTGTCGGAGCTGAAGGAGCCGGGTCGTCTTGAGGAATAGTATCCTCGACCTTGGCCAAAGCTTGTAGACTCGTTCCATTTGTAGACACGTTCCAATCTGTAGTCTTCTGAGTCCCTGTAGAATTTGTTCCTCTTTTTTTCTTGAAGTGTTTTCCGATTGTCCTCTATAATTTTATCTGTCTTAGTTTTCAGGTTCTGCCAATCTGTGTTGGAGATGGTAGAGCAGAGTTGTTCTTCTATCGATTTCACCTTGGTTTCTGTCTCGAGTATAGCCGTCTGGAGGGTTTCAATAGTGAGAAGGATAAGATCCAGTGAACACTTATTTAGAATTTGTTTGTACCTTTCACAGTAGTCGGGTTTATCTGCGAATAATGTAGGACGTAAGTTACATCGGAGGCCCCTCGGGATGCGGCTCAACTTGTAATACTCCGCCAGGGTGATGGAATGTAAATCATACGACATCAGTCTTCGGCGTTCTTTTTCATAGTCCTTGCTTCTAATATCTTGTGCGGGTGTCCGTAAAAATTCACTCGAATTCGTAACTTTGGATAGAATGTTAGATGCTGTTACTTCATCGAAGGCAAAGGTATTCGTAGACATCAGGAAACAGGTGCAACCATCAACATAAAGTACCGTATCCAGAAGAGAATATAATGGGCACACTGTAAAGTTCAATGAAGGTGCTGGCTAAACATCCGACTTCAAATATACAAAAAGTAGCCGCACTCAAGTCTTGATTCAAAATGTGAGAAATTCTTTTAATTCAAGTGCACAGGCACCACCAAATAATTTTTACAGAGAAAACAAGTGATTGCGGACAATACGGTTGACGTTTCGACCTGCTACGGTCTTTTTCAAAATCTCACTGCAAGAACAAATGCAACATATAAGTGTGCTGTACAGGTATACATACATAAAGAAAAAACATATATAATGCCTAAGGACAAAAACTAAACTTCCTAAATAGAGCCACAAGATCTACATATATGTTTTTTTTAAAAAATAACAATATATACAAGAATAATATATACATATAAATATCCACAAGTTGCAATATACTAAGTATACTAAATACGGACACATCTATGTCCTAGGACAATAAATAGTAGCATATAGAAGTAAATGGAAATACCCTGAAATCAGGTTGCGTGCGAAGACTGTTCAAAAGAACATTACTGTACTGAGACATAATACTGGGCAAAGAGTAAGCATATAATACTGGGCTAAGAGCAAGCACATAAATATATAGAGCACTGTTCAAGACGCCATAATAATGTACTGACCTTAAGTAAGCAGAGTAGTTTAGGAAGAAGAAAAATAGGGAGAGAGTCCCCAAGGACTAGAGAAAAGCAGAGAGGACATGGTTAAATATATGGTCAACTGGAAACAAAAGGAGGCAAAGGGTGTTGGCACATCATTAAAGCGCAGTTTTTACCAGCTCTAAGTAGACTTCAGGAGTAAGGTGTCCGTCTCATTGGTGGTGCAGTGGCTGGTATAGCCGCTGTTGGCGCTTTAAATACACCGCAGAAGCGGTCATAACTGGTGTCTGTTGTCGTGCCCCCCTATGTATTGAGAGCGAGGTCTGCACCGCAGAGCGGCGTGCGTCTCAGACCGGCGCCTGCGCAGTGGTTGCCAGGTTCGGGGATAGGTATTGCAGCTGCGCATTTAGACCAGGGAGGGCGGAGCATGCGCAGTACCGTTTAGGGTGACCGAACCAAGGAGCGCTCATATAGGGGGGAGTGTAAATGAATGGTAGCGGCGATCAGGAGGCAGGAGTACTCAGCGCTGAGCATAGGAAACACTTATATACATGAGAGATGCCTCCTGTCATGTGGCAACTAGAGGCAATGATCACAATGAGGCTGGGATGTACATTAGACGGGAGGAAATATGGGAAGAAAGGGGAAGGACTCCATGGAAAATAATAGAGTGAAATGCAGCAGGGGAAAGAATATAGATACATGAAATATATAGTTCCACATATAAGGACCATAGCCATGGTACTGTAGAGGAGGAAAAAAAGGGGGATAGATAGAAGATGTGTATTCTGCAGAAATCTAAGTAGTAAAATAAAAAAATCATTGCCTTTTCCTCCACACCCCATCATTGTTCTCGCCCACTACCCCACTCATTGTTCTTTCCACCACCTCTGTCATTGCCTTCTCTCCCATCACCCCGATCATTGCCCTCTCCATCACCTCATCATTGTCCTCTCCAACACCTCCATCATTGCCTTCTCCCACACCACCCCATCTTTGCCCTTTCCATCACCTCCATCATTACCTCCTCCCCCACCTCCCCATTATTGTTCTTTCCACCACCTCCATCATTGTCTTCTCCCCCACGACCCCCATCATTGCCCTTTCAACCACCTCCATCATTGCCTTCTCCCCACCACCCCATCATTGCCCTTTCAACCACCTTCATCATTGCCTTCTCTCCCACACCCCACCATTGTTCTCCCCCATAACCCCAATCATTGTCCTTTCCACCACCTCTATCATTGCCTTCTCTCCCATCACCCCGATCATTGCCCTCTCCATCACCCCATCATTGTCCTCTCAACCACCTCCATCATTGCCTTCTCCCACACCACCCCATCATTGCCCTTTCCATCACCTCCATCATAACCTTCTCCTCCACCATCTCCATCATTGCCTTTTCCTCAATCACCCCATCATTGCCCTTTCAACCACCTCAATCATTGCCTTCTCCCCCACCACCCCCATCATTGCCCTTTCAACCACCTCGGTCATTGCCTTCTCCCCTACCACCCCCATCATTGCCCTTTCCACCACCTCTATCATTTCTTTCTCCCCACCACCCCATTATTGCCTTTTCCACCACCTCCATCACTGCCTTCTCCCCCACCACCCCATCATTGCCTTCTCCATCACACCCAACATTGCCCTCTCCACCACCTCCATCATTGCCTTCTTCCGCACCACCCCCATGATTGCCCTTTCCACCACCTCTTTCATTACTTTCTCCCCACCACCCCTTCATTGCCCTTTCCACCATCTCCATCATTGTCTTTTCCACCACCTTCATCATTACCCTCTCAACCATCTCCATCATTGTTCTCCCCCTCCACCCCATCATTGTCCTCTCCACCACCTCCATCATTGCCTTCTCCCACACCACCCCATCATTATCCTCTCCACCACCTCCATCACTGCCTTCTCCACCACCACCCCCCCATCATAGCCCTTTCCACCACCTCCATCATTGCCTTCTCCCCCACCACTTCTGTCATTGCCCTTTCCACCACCTCTATCATTGCTTTCTACCCCACCACCCCCTTCTTTGCCCTTCACATCCCCTCCATCATTGACTTCTCCCCAACCACCCCATTATTGCCCTTTCCACCACCCCAAACATTGCCTTCTCCCCCACTCCCCCATCATTGTTCTCCCCCACCACCCCAATCATTGTCCTTTCTACCACCTCTATCATTGTCTTTTCCCCCACCACCCCATCATTGCCCTCTCCATCACCCCCAACATTGTTCTCTCCACCACTTCCATTATTGCCTTCTCCCACACTACCCCCATCATTGCCCTTTCCATCACCTCCATCATTACCTTCTCCCCACCACCCCATCATTGTTCTTTCCACCACCCCATCATTGCCTTGTCCTCCATCACCTCCATAATTGCCACTTAAACAACCTCCATCATTGCCTTCATTTTCTCCCCACCACCCCATCATTGCCTTTTCCACCACCTCTATCATTGCTTTCTCCCCCACCCCATCATTGATCTTTCCACCACCCCAATCATTGCCTTCTCCCCGACACCCCATCATTGTTCTCCCCCACCACCCCAATCATTGTCCTTTCCACCACCTCTATCATTGCCTTCTCTCCCATCACCCCATCTTTTTTCTTTCCACCACCTCCATCATTGCTTTGTCCTCCATCACCCCATCATTGCCCTTTCAACCACCTCCATCATAGCCTTCTCCCCCACCACCCCATCATTGCCCTTTCTACCACCTCTGTCATTGCTTTCTCCCCACCACCCCATCATTGCCTGTTCTATCACCTCCATCATTGCCTTCTCCCCTGCCACCCCATCACTGATCTCTCTCACCCATTCAATCATTGCCTTCTTTCCCACGACCTTCATCATTGCCCTCTCCATCACCTCATTATTGCCCTCTCCACCACCTACAGACACACACAGACAATCAGCACCACTCACCTCTTTAAACATGTCCCACAGCATCTTCATCGCCAGCAGCTTTCTGTCGGACACAGAAGCGCACTGAATGATGTCATCCAGCCGCTCTGCTGTGTCAGACAGGAAGCATGGGCAGGAAGCAGGATGGTTCCCTGCAGTTCCACTCTGCTACCATTTTCTCCTGTAGGCAGCAGAGCTGAAAGGATAGCTCCCTGCCCAGCACACATGAGGGCAATATGGCCAGGGGCCCCCCATAGCCTCGGGGCCAGATAAACAGGTCAGATTGCCCTCAGTGTTAGATGTCCTGCACGGGCCCCCTTCCACCTCCGGGTCCCAATGCAGCCACATCGGCTGCACATGCAATAAGAAAGAAAAAGCAAGCCATGGCTAAAAATGCAGGTGACACAAGCACCACCAACACCTTCACGACCACCACAACTGGCACCAGCTGTATGGGTAGTAATAATATCAATCCAAGGACACAGTTGTCCTCCCTTGCAAGCATATTTTTAGAAGTGGAGAATTTATGGAATATATGGCACAGCAGTCTTCTCAGTCACATCAGGATGAAGCTATTTCTGACAGTGACATTGTCAGTCTAAGTCATTGTTCTACACAGTTCTCCCCATATCTATCTGTTCTGCTACTTTGTCACCTAAGTCATAGCACTCCAGGGGCTAATGAAATATTTCACAACAACTACTTCTTCCAGTTGATGTATTGGATGAGATGAACTGTCCTCATTTATACTCAGATAAAGTAGGGCCGTGTGAGATGGAGGGCACAATTCAAATGCCTGTGTTGGTGGCGCTGTCAGTCTTGGTCAGTCTTGGTCTTAGGGGAAATGGCAGCTGAGGCTGTACTGACACTCTTGAGTCAGGGCAAATCTAAAGGTTGGAATCTGAAGGAGGGAGCAAAGAGTTCAAGACATTTCCCACACTGAGACAACTGTCGTCCGATTCAGGGATGATGAGAGTGTCTTGGTCAAAAAACTGAGAGCTAGATTATGGTGATGAGATGATGTCAGCAAAGTAAGAGGGTGTTGGTGTAAAGAGGAGAGTCAACATCACGTCAAAACATCTTCCAGGGTTTGGCGTAGACTACAGATCTAAGCAGGTAAATTCTCAGTAGGTCCTTGCAAAGGAAATTTCAGTAATTCTCTTGGACTTACAGGCATTGACAGAATGGTTTACCTTATCACAAAAGACTAAAATGGATATTTTTCCAATTTTAAAACACATGAAAAATCTGTCAGTTTCATTGTGCTATTAAACGGGTGTTGGTTACTAATGGATCACCAACCATTCATATAATGAGGTCACTTTCACACTGCTAAAGATGTGTTTGCATGAAAGTTTAGAATGTTACACTCGTCTTTTCTGAGAAGCCAGAGAGTTTGCAGTATTTGCAATTAGCTGCAAAACTATTTAAAAAAAAAACAACTTTGTTGAAGATGGTGAATTAAAATGTCAAAAGATTCATTCATATCTTAAATAAACTGTATACATTTATATACATATATAATGTATGTGTATATACACACTGTATGGACTACAGTATTTGGACACCTACACATTACACCTTACAGGAGAGACATTCCTCATATAAAAGGTTTGGGTCCCATCAGGGAAAGGTCGCTTAGTCATGGCTGGGGTGCACACATGAATTGAGATAGCCAATTTGTGTGTTGAGTACCTTTATTTTTTAAGTATATGCTATTTAGCAGTAATGCAGTTTAGATTTCACATACAGTGGCATGTAAAGGTTTGGGTACCCCTGGTCAAAATTACTGTTATTGTGAACAGTTGATGATGAAATGATCTCTGAAATACCTAAAGTTAAACATGGCACATTTCTTCTGTAATTTAAGTATATAGGCCAATGCAAAAGTTTGAGCACCCTGCATGGTTAGAACCTAGTAACACCCCCTTTTGAACGCGTCACAGCTTGTAAACGCTTTGGTAGCCAGTCAAGAGTCTTTCAATTCTTGTTTGAGGGATTTTTATCCATTGTTCCTTGGAAAATTCTTACAGTTCTGTGGGATCCCTGTGTTGTCTTGATGGACTGCTATTTTCAGGTGCAGCCACAGATTTTCAAAGATATTCGGATCAGTGGAATGTGAGAGTCATTGCAATACTTCAGCTTGTAGACTATTGTGGATTTTCAGGTGTGTTTAGGATCACTATCCATTTGTAGATGCCAACCTCTTTTCAACTTCAGCTTTTTTGCAGATGGTGTTATGTTTGCATCAAGAATTTGTTGAAATTTTATTAAATCCATTCTTCCCTCTACCCATGAAATGCTTCATGTGCCATTGGCTGCAACACAACCCCAAAGCATGATTGATCCTCCCCCATACTTAATGGTTAGTGAGTTGTTCTTTTCCTGAAATTCTGTGCCCTTTTTTATCCACACATACTGTACCTTTGATCATTGTGGCCAAAGAGTTCTTTTTTAACCCAATTGGTCCACAGGACTTGTTTCCATAATACGTCAGGCTTGTTTAGATTTTCTTTTGCATATTTCTGACACTGAATTTATGGTGCGGATGCAGGAGAGGCTTTCTTCTGATGACTCTTCCACGAAGGCCATATTTGTGCAGGTGTCTGAACAGGAGAACAATGTACCACAACTCCAGAGTCTGCTAAAATTTTATGAATGTCTTTTGCTGTCAAGCAGGGTTTTGATTTGTCTTTCTAGCAGTCCTATGAGCAGCTCTCGCTGAAATTTTGCTTGGGCTTCCAGACCTTATCTTGACCTCCACTGTTCCTGTTAACTGCCATTTCTTAATTACATTTTGCACTAAGGGAAGGGCAACTTGAAAACACTTTTCTATCTTCTTATAGCCATCTCCTGCTTTGTGGACCTTCATAGTTTTCATTTTCAGAGTGCTAGGCAGCTGCTTAGAAGAACCCATGACTGCTGTTTTTTGGCACACGGTTAGAGGAGGCTGGGTTTTTAGTTTTTATAATGCTGGGAAATTTGCATCACCTGGCTTTTCCTAACAATGATAGTGAACAAGCCATAACCCTAACAGGTTAATTAAGGTCTGAAATCTTGGTCAAAGTTATCTGAGCACACAAATCTCTAAGTGTGCCCAAAACTTTTGCATCGGCCATTTTCCTTTTTGTAATTTTTAAAATCTAAAAGATGAAAATATTTTTTTTTGCCTAAAATACAAAAGAAATGTGTCGTCTTTAACATTAGGCCTTTTAGGCCCCTTTCACACATCAGTTTTTTGCCATCAGTCGCAATCCGTATAATTTTGAAAAAAAAATGATCCGGCTACTGATGCCGCCTGATCAGTTTTTTTTCATAGACTTGTATTAGCGACGGATTGTGACTGATGGCCTCACGTTTCATCCGTCATTTGTCGGATCCACCGAAAATTGTTTGCCCGGCGGTCAGAGACAACGGAGAAAGTAATGTTTTTTGTGTACGTTGAAAAAACAGAACGCGATGGATCATCTCCGTCCGTCGTTTGCTAGAATGGAAGGCTATGGCGCCGGATCCGTCAAATGATGGAATTCGGCGATTAATTCCGTTTTTTTTAACTGAGCATGCTCCGATCCAATTAGCCAGATCCGCTAGTCAGATCCGTCCAAAAAAACAGATCTGTCGCATCAGTTTTTCACAATCTGCAATGGATCCGTCGATCCGTCGAGCCAATGGATTGTGACTGATGGCATAAAACTGATGTGTGAAAGGGGCCTTAGAGATCATTTAATCTCCAAATTGTTTAACTGTTGACAATAGCAGTAATTTTGACCAGGGGTGCCCAAACTTTTACATGCCACTGTATGTTTCCGTTTACCTTAGATGTGGTTCAGTCTGGTTTGCATACAATACAGTCACATAAGCTTGTCCCTTGTTCATACTTGCTTGATTCTGTTAGGAGGTGCTGGTCAGAATTTTTGTTTCTTTACAGAAGCATTTATGACATCCCATTCTATTATATAGGCATTAATATGAAGTTGGTTACCTCTTTCCAGGTAACGTAGCTTCCATTACTCCGGGAAGAGAATGTCTGTGGAAATTTTTGCCCATTCAACCCGTTTGACCTAACAAACATTGATGTTGGACAGTGGGGTTGAGGTCAGGGTCCTGTGAGAGCTAGTCAAGTTTTCCATCCCAAACTCACCCAATAGTACCTTCATGGACCTTGCTTTGTGCACTCGGTCATAGTCATGCTGGAACAGAAAAAAAGGCCTTCCCCAAACAGATTCCATAATGATTAAGAGGTAGATCCCAATTATACATAGAACTGGGATCTACCTATTAATCATCAGCTAAATTTCTACAGGTATATGAAATCAAGCTCCTAACCATGCAGTCTGACTTTACAAGCATTTGTGAAAGAATAGGACGATCCCAAAGAGCTCCAGGACCTTTGTGATTTGCGTTTCCATGTTTGAGTGTGAATATATATATATATATATATATAATGTATATTCAGTTGCTTTTTTCAATTACAGTTAACAGCATTTGCACATAATATAATGGGGAGAATATGCAGCTTGCTTGGTAGCATCTTCTTTTTCCAGCTGGTAAAAGTAATCCTGCCTTGGGTTCAACATAGATGTGAAAAGCCACATAGTAGCATAACCTAACAGCATAACTGTCACATGTTTTTATTGTATATAGTATTTACATGTACCTATATTGATTGCTTTCTATCGATTGCTCAACATTTTTCTCTAAGGCCAAAGACATAAATGTGCATTCAAAGAAGACAATCAGTCTTAAATGTTCCTGGAAATCATATCAGTGAAAGTAGAATAAACACGCCAAGATCTGTTTTATGCTGAAAAGCCGGAAAAAAAGGTTTTATAAATTGGAGGCACACATCCCATATTCCTTTGCTTTTATGTCAGCTTTCACATTTAGACTTGAGAGGGGTTTTTTCTTAAAGCATTTCTGCATGATGAAAAAGGATTTTATTTTGTCATTGTTAATACTGTAAAAACCAGTCAAGCCAAGCAACACTCAATGGCCACGTAAGTGTCATACATTTAACAAGTCTACTAACACTATACAGGTACCCAATAATTAAAAAGATACAAATCTATTGAAGTTCATATATTACTATACCTTGTGTTAATAAATCAAAAAAATGAAGAAAATGTCTAATATATATGTAATCTTCCTTTGAAAACCCTTTACTTCAAGAGTCCCATAGTACACGCAATTTGAGACGTTGACTACTGTTATTTTCCTCCATTAAAGCGATTAAATATTTGATATGTCTATCTGCAGTGGTTACATACTTGCCACTTTTGCAGACATGGGTAGAGATCGATTGTTATATTTAACATTAGATGATTAAGACAATATACACTCACTGGCCACTTTATTAGGTACACCTGTCCAACTTCTTGTTAACACTTAATTTCTAATCAGCCAATCACATGGCGGCAACTCAGTGCATTTAGGCATGTAGACATGGTCAAGACAATCTCCTGCAGTTCAAACCGAGCATCAGTATGGGGAAGAAAGGTGATTTGAGTGCCTTTGAACGTGGCATGGTTGTTGGTGCCAGAAGGGCTGGTCTGAGTATTTCAGAAACTGCTGATCTACTGGGATTTTCACGCACAACCATCTCTAGGGTTTACAGAGAATGGTCCGAAAAAGAAAAAAAATCCAGTGAGCGGCAGTTCTGTGGGCGGAAATGCCTTGTTGATGCCAGAGGTCAGAGGAGAATGGGCAGACTGGTTCGAGCTGATAGAAAGGCAACAGTGACTCAAATCGCCACCCGTTACAACCAAGGTAGGCCTAAGAGCATCTCTGAACGCACAGTGCGTCGAACTTTGAGGCAGATGGGCTACAGCAGCAGAAGACCACACCGGGTACCACTCCTTTCAGCTAAGAACAGGAAACTGAGGCTACAATTTGCACAAGCTCATCGAAATTGGACAGTAGAAGATTGGAAAAACGTTGCTTGGTCTGATGAGTCTCGATTTCTGCTGCGACATTCGGATGGTAGGGTCAGAATTTGGCGTAAACAACATGAAAGCATGGATCCATCCTGCCTTGTATGGAGCATCTTTGGGATGTGCAGCCGACAAATCTGCGGCAACTGTGTGATGCCATCATGTCAATATGGACCAAAATCTCTGAGGAATGCTTCCAGCACCTTGTTGAATCTATGCCACGAAGAATTGAGGCAGTTCTGAAGGCAAAAGGGGTCCAACCCGTTACTAGCATGGTGTACCTAATAAAGTGGCCAGTGAGTGTATATATATATATATATATATACATTGGTTTTTCATACAGGGTCGGCTCCAGGTTTTTGTGGGCCCCTTTAACACATACCACGATACATGATGCACAGATACGCAGAGAAATATAGATATAGTGAAATGCCAAAGATTTCACTAACTTCTTCTATCACATGAGTGATATCTATTGTAAATTCTACAACAGCACAGAAACTGGAGAATCCTCAAAGCGCACAGTGCTTAGGCTGGGGGGATCTAAAAGTGTTAATTTTAGACCAGACAGTATAGTCCTCCATGAAGTATTATGGGCACCACATAGTCCTCCATACAGTATTATGGGCACCACATAGTCCTCCATACAGTATTATGGGCACCACATAATGCTCCATACAACTTAACCGATATACCAAGCAACAGAAAATAAAAAGATAGTATATAAAAAAACAAAGAAAATCCTATGGTGAGGACCTCCAGTGCTTAATAGAGAAAGAGTGAAACCACTCCAATACCAGAAGAACCAAAGCACCTCAGTAGCAGGACAATCTAAACGGCAATACTCAAATAGTCATTTAAAATGCCTTTATTAAAATGGCAAGCGGTAATACCATATAAAAAGTGCCTACATTTAGGACTCCCATGAAACAATCAGAATACATAACATAGAGGATATATATAGCGGACATAAACAAAAATTAGCATACTGAAAAATATTATGTATAGAGAGAATAGTTATATAAAATGGACCCCCTATTTAAAAATAAAAATACAAAAAACTCTTTTATCAGTGATATCCAGAACAAGAGGCTATAGGATATACCTGTACTTATATTGCTATACAATATATATAGGGAAAAGGCCCACAGAAAATCAACAACAATAGTGTATGTGTGGTTGTTTGGGGTATGTGCTACAATAGGACCAGAGGCATTTAAAGGTATAGAGCCCCCTTTTTCTGTCACAAGTTTATTTTGATGTTTTTATTGCACTATTGTTGCACTGATCCTTGGACAAGAGTTCCCCCTTTCTTATCACGTGTTACTTTTCTTTTTATGCACTTCAAGCACTTTATCATATGCATGGTTTATTACAAATTTTAAAGATTATACACACTCAGTGATTTTCTATGGGCCTTTTCCCTATATATATTGTATAACAATATAAGTACAGGTATATCCTATAGCCTCTTGTTCTGGATATCACTGATAAAAGAGTTTTTTGTATTTTTATTTTTAAATAGGGGGCCTATTTTATATAACTATTCTCTCTATACATAATATTTTTCAGTATGCTAATTCTTGATTATGTCCACTATATATATTCTCTATGTTATGTTTTATGATTGTTTCATGGGATTCCTAAATGTAGGCACTTTTTATATGGTATTACCGCTTGCTATTTTAATAAAGGCATTTTAAATGACTATTTGAGTACTGCCATTTATATTGTCCTGCTACTGAGGTGCTTTGGTTCTTATAATGCTCCATACAGTATAATGAGCCCCATATATTGCTCCATACAGTATTATGGTCCCCATATATTGCTCCATACAGAATAATGGACGCCATAAAATGCTCCATACAGAGTAATGGACCCCATATATTGCTCCATACAGAATAGTGAGCCTCATATAATGCTCCATACAGAACAATGGGCCTCATAAAATGCTCCATACAGAATAATGGACCCCATATATTGCTCCATACAGAATAATGAACCCCATATAATGATCCATACAGAATAATGGAGGCCATATAATGCTGCATAGAGAATTGGCCCATATAGTGCTCCATACAGAATATTGTACGCCATATAATGCTCCATACAGAATAGTGAGCCTCATATAATGCTCCATACAGAACAATGGGCCTCATAAAATGCTCCATACAGAATAATGGACCCCATACAGTATATTGCTCCATACAGAATAATGGACCCCATATAATGCTCCATACAGAATAATGGACGCCATATAATGCTCCATACAGAATGGGACCATATAGTGATCCATATAGAATAATGAACCCCAAAAATGCTCCATAGAGAATCGACCCATATAATGCTCCACACAGAATAATGGACCTCATATAAGGCTCCATTCAGTATATAATGGGCCCCATACAATGCTTCATACAGAATAATGGGCCCCATATAACACTCCATACAGAATAATGGTCCCCATATAATGCTACATACAGAATAATGGCCCCGTATAATGCTACATACAGAAAAAAGGATTGCATATAATGCATACAGAATAATGGGTCCTGTATAGTGCTCCATACAGAATGGGCCACAAATAATGCTCCACACATAATAGGCCCCATATAATGCTCCACAGAGAATGGGCCCCATATCATGCTCCATATAGAATGGGCCCCATGTGATGCTCCATACAGAATAGGCTCCATATAATGCTCCATAGATAATGGGCCCCATATAATGCTCCATACATAAAAAAAAAAATAAATAATTAAATAAATACTTACCTCTCCTCATTCCCTGCTAGCCTCAGCTTCTGTCTCCTCAGATCCAGTGTCTTCAGCCTCTTCTGGCTCTCTGCACTTTCAGAGAGCACGCTGTAGCGGCATCATCGCTCCCTCTGCCCTGAGACGTCAGAGTCAGAAGACACGGAAGAGACCGGACCTGCAGCCTGCAGGGAACGAGGAGAGTGAGTATTTCAAACAGCTTAAAGCATGGTGGGGACCCGATGCCAGTGACGGCGAGTGGACCCCCCGCTTGCATAGGGCCCTGGCACTTGCCCGGGTGCGCCGGGTGATGATGCCGACCTTTTTTCCATATACACAATTTATACCACTCAAGGCCATTGATATGGCATTAATTGTGATTTTTAACATCTTGTTTTATTGTGTCTGTTAGCTTCCATGATGCTTATGAGTCTAGAGAGCTGTAATGTCAAAGGGTACTTCAAATTAATACATTGTAGTGTCAAAGGAAAAGGCAGGAAAATGTTTTGTTCTAAGTGGTTTTTTTTAGACAATATAGTGTTTTTGCCATTAATACATAAATATTCTCCTTTAACAAGCAACTTGCTTTTTTATATACATTTTGCCCCAGGTTCCAACTGCAAATATGTATCAGTACATACATAATATATGGTGGTGACATATACAGAATATATAGAGCACTAGAGCTAATAGACAATGTGGTCATAATGGATATGACATTACTAGGTACAATGAACCAATGTATTATTCTGCACATTTAGCATTTCTTCCTTGAACAATTCTGAGGTCCACTAAGGAGACTTTAAAAGGAATGTGTCATGTAAAGAAATGATATTAACATGCAGATGTGGGGTTAATCTGCAGGTCAATAGTGTTCTGACTCTGCCTGGCACCCACACTGTGAGTCCCGCTGCCGGGAGGAAATTAACTTTATTATTCCCGACAGTATAGGCTTTCAGTCATAGGGGTGGGCAAGCGCAACTTCAGTCACTGCTCAGTGCATAGTTGTAACCGCACCGCTGGCACTGACTGACAGCCAGCTCTAATGTGGAGTTGGCTGTTAGTCAGTGCCGGGGCATGGATTTAGCCATCGTTCACTATGTACTGAGAGGTGAGTGAAGCCACGCTAGTCTCAAACCTATGATTGAAAGCCCCAAACTGCCAGGAGGAATAAAGTTTATTTACCTACAGCATTGGATCCCCAGTGCAGGTGCCGGGCAACTTCAGAACGCTATTAACCTGCAGGTTAACCCAATATCTGCAGGTTAATAGCATTATTTTTCATGACAGGATCCCTGTAAGCAGTCATATCCACAACCCAGATTATATAGGAAGTAGGATATGCCATTTGCCATTCATCCATAAAATGACATCTTTTTAACTATAAAACTTATACTATATTTATATTATATTTATTTTTCTTCTTTACAGATGCGCACAACTCAGAAGGTCTCGGTATGGCCAGTGGGCCTTGTTGGCGGGCGACGGTATGAACGTCCAATTGTAGAAAATGGAAAGGTTGTGGGTTGGTACACAGGATGGCGAGCAGACAGACCATTTGCCATTGACATGGCAGGTAAGCTGTATATGGTAAAGTGTATGCACCATCCTCGCTTATTCCATGTAATACTCTACAAAATTATTAACCAGCTGGTATATCTAAATAACACAATATACTGTAATACAGAAAATCAACTATTAGGGCTCCTATAAGACGCAGGGATAAGAAACTCGGTAAAGGAAATAACGCAAAGAAACCACCACTATACATCTATAGTTTATAAGAGATTACATCCAGAACTTTTGGAGATTAATAAGAGACCATAGAAAATAAAAGTGATTGTATTGTCATTATGGGAAGGTATGAAATTAAGAACTCTCCTTAAAACTAGAGAGAAAGGTCTCATGCAATACAAGTTAGAGAATGAGGCTGTGTTCACAGGTAGCAGTCATACTTCTGCTGAAAACTGCAGCAGCCCAGTTGTAATGGTCACATTTTTGCAGGCGATACAGCTGTTTCCCTGCAGACTTCAGTAATTATGCAGCCAAACAGTAGAAAGACCTCAGCAGTTCAGGGCTGTTGCAAATGTCAGCTGCAGCATGACTACTGCATGTGAACACAGCCATAAAGATGAAGAGCTAAATGAAGACTTCTTAGAGGCAACCAGTCAATAGTTTTGTCCTTAGTAGACTAATGCTGTGTGGTTACTGGGCTTGTAAATATCTTTTTAGGGTTCCAACACTCTGGCAAATTCAGTAGATGAATAAAGTTACTTCTTTATTTTCAAAGAAAAAATATTAAAAACCCAGCACATGGAATAGGGAATCGATTCTTACGCGTTCCAAGCACATAGTGTGCGCTTACCATAGCAATCATATAACCAATGGTTATTTTGGTTGAAAAATAACCCTTTTTGATTGACTGGATTTAATTACTACCAAGACTATGCTAAGAACCATGACTATTCGCTACTTCAAAACTGCCCATGACTATAGGAAAGCAGCACACAGCAGTGTTAGAACCTCCATTTCTCAAAAAAGCTAATCCATGCTACTAGACACTGCCAATGGAAGAGCGCAGCACCATTTCTAAACAATGTTCTCATTCATGACAACAATTTGAAGTAAAAAAAATATAGATTTGTATTTTGAACAGTTGTTTAATATGTTCAACCCAATGCATTTTATTGGTTTACTAGCTGTACTACCCGGCTTCGCCCGGGGTAATAACTGCTGTTAGCAAAATAGAATGTGTTAACAAAAATTTATTCTGCACAAAAAAAACACAAAACAAATACAGTAGATAGAAATGTAATTATCAAAAGGCAAAAACTAAGCTAATAGAAGCATTTTACAACATATATTTCAACACCAGAGATATTCCACACAGATTTAACTAAATTGGCCAAGTAATGTGAAGTAATCTTCTACTACTTATTCGAGAGCCTTTTGATAAACAACATTCTTAGTTTTTCCTTCAGGTGCAAAGACAAACAGATTTTTGGCTGTTCCAACTCTTGAACAGGCCACACAAAGTTGACCATGAAAAAAGCATGGAGATTGTAAATCTAAGCTAGCTGAAGAGCCCGGCGTTGCCTGGGCATAGTAAATATCTGTGGTTAGTTATAGCACCTCACTTCTCTTATTTTCCCATCACGCCTCTCATTTTCCCCATCACATCTTTCATTTTCCCCCTCACATCTCTCATTTTCTCCCTCACACCTCTCATTTTCCCCCTCACTCCTCTTATTTTCCCCCTCACTCCTCTTATTTTCCCCCTCACTCCTCTCATTCCCCCCTAACACTTGTCATTTCGATCTCACATCTGTCATTTTCCGATCACTCCACTATTTTCCCTCACTCCTCTCATTTTGCACTCACACCTTTTCATTTTCACCTCACGCCTCTCATTTTCACCTCAGTATATACATGTTTGTCATCTCCCTTATATACAGTATACACCTGTATGTCATCTCCTGTATATAGTATATACCTGTATGTCATCTCCCCTGTATATAGTATATACCTGCTGTGTGTCATCTCCCCTGTATATAGTATATACCTGTATGTCATCTCCTCCTATATATAGTATATACCTGCATGTAATCTCCTCCTGTATATAGTATATACCTGTGTGTCATCTCACCTATATATAGTATATATCTGTGTGTCATCTCCTCCTGTATATAGTATATACCTGTATGTCATCTCCTCCTATACATAGCATATACCTGTATGTCATCTCCTCCTGTATATACTATATACCTGTAGGTAATCTGCTCCTGTATATAGTATATACCTGTGGGTCATCTCCTTCTGTATATAGTATATACCTGTATGTCATCTCCTGCTGTATGTAGTATGTACCTGTATGTCATCTCCTCCTCTATATAGTATATACCTGTGTTTCATCTCTCCTGTATATAGTATATATCTGTGTGTCATCTCCTCCTGCATATAGTATATACCTGTGTCATCTCCCCTGTAAATAGTATATACCTGTGTGTCATCTCCTCCTGTATATAGTATATATCTGTATGTCATCTCCTCCTGTATTAGACCTCGTTCACACATTATTTGGTCAGTATTTTTACCTCAGTATTTGTAAGCTAAATTGGCAGCCTGATAAATCCCCAGCCAACAGTAAGCCCACCCCCTGGCAGTATATATTAGCTCACACATACACATAATAGACTGGTCATGTGACTGACAGCTGCCGGATTCCTATATGGTACATTTGTTGCTCTTGTAGTTTGTCAGCTTATTAATCAGATTTTTATTTTTGAAGGATAATACCAGACTTGTGTGTGTTTTAGGGCGAGTTTCGTGTGTCAAGTTGTGTGTGTTGAGTTGCGTGTGGCGACATGCATGTAGCGACTTTTGTGAGATGAGTTTTGTGTGGCGACATGCGTGTAGCAACTTTTTGTGTGTCGAGTTGCATGTGACAGGTTAGTGTAGCAAGTTGTGTGCAGCAAGTTTTGCGCATGGCGAGTTTTGCGCGTGGCGAGTTTTATGTGTGGTGCCTTTTGAGTATGTGCAAGTTTTGTGTGAGGCAACTTTTGCATGTGTTGCAACTTTTGTGCATGTGGCAATTTTTCCGCGTGTGCAAGTTTTGCGTGTGGCAAGTTTTCCATGAGGTGAGTTTTGCACGTGTGGCGAGTTTTGCATGTGGAGAGTTTTGCGCGTGGTGAGTTTTGAGCGGCGACTTTTGTGTTTCAACTTTTATGTGGCGAGGTTGGTGTATGTGTGGTGAAATGTGCGCTGAGGGTGGTATATGTGTTCGAGCACGTGGTAGTGTGTGGCGCATTTTGTGTGTGTGTTCATATCCCCGTGGTGGTGTGGTGATTATCCCATGTCGGGGCCCCACCTTAGCAACTGTACAGTATATACTCTTTGGCGCCATTGCTCTCATTCTTTAAGTCCCCCTTGTTCACATCTGGCAGCTGTTAATTTGCCTCCAACACTTTTCCTTTCATTTTTTCCCCATTATGTAGATAGGGGCAAAATTGTTTGGTGAATTGGAAAGCGCGGGGTTAAAATTTCACCTCACAACATAGCTTTGACGCTCTCAGGGTCCAGACGTGTGACTGTGCAAAATTTTGTGCCTGTAGCTGCGACGCCTCCAACACTTTTCCTTTCACTTTTTCCCCATTATGTAGATAGGGGCAAAATTGTTTGGTGAATTGGAAAGCGCGGGGTTAAAATTTCACCTCACAATATAGCCTATGACGCTCTCGGGGTCCAGACGTGTGACTGTGCAAAATTTTGTGCCTGTAGCTGCGACGCCTCCAACACTTTTCCTTTCACTTTTTCCCCATTATGTAGATAGGGGCAAAATTGTTTGGTGAATTGGAAAGCGCGGGGTTAAAATTTCACCTCACAATATAGCCTATGACGCTCTCGGGGTCCAGACGTGTGACTGTGCAAAATTTTGTGGCTGTAGCTGCGACGGTTCAGATGCCAATCCCGGACATACATACACACACACATACATACACACATTCAGCTTTATACATTAGATAATAAAAGACAATGGGGAAAGGATACAGAAATAATAAGGGTCATTCTGTAGGTATTAAAAAAGAATAACGGGTAGGTAAATGGAAGGATAGGGAAAGTAAGGGGGTGGGAAAGGAAAATAAACTACCATATATACTCGTGTATAACTCGACCCGAGTATAAGCCGAGGCACCTAATTTTGCAACGAAACTAGGTAAACTTATTGACTTGATTATAAGGCGGGTATGCATTGTCCCCTCATCCCTATCCTGGTGTGCATGGTTCCTCATCCCCATCATCCTTGCCTGCATAGCTCCTCATCCCCATCCTTGTCTGCATGGCTCACCATCTCTGCCCTTGTATGCATGGCTCCCCATCCCTGTCCTTGTATGTGTAGCTCCCCATCCCTGTCCTTGTATGCATGGCTTCTCATCCCTGTCTTTGTATGCATGGCTCCCCATCCCTGTCCTTGTATGGATGGCTCCTTATCCCCTATCCTTGTATGCATGGCTCCAGTCCCCATCCCTATAAAAAAAAAACACATCCTACTTACCTTCCCTGCGCGCCCTCGCAGCATCTTGTTCTGATGCCAGCAGCTCTTCTGGCCGATCGATCACGTGTCCCCGCTCATTAAGGTAATGAATATTCACCTCTCTCCACGCCTATGGGAATGGAGAGAGGTGAATATTCATTACCTTAATGAGCGGGCACCTGTGAGAGTCCGGCCGCTGCTGGAAGCCGGCAGCTGCAGCTGTAACTGTGCGCGCTGTAAGAGAAATGAATATTCCCTGCCAGTGCAGTGAATATTCATTTCTCTTTAGCAGTGGGCACCGGCTTCAGCTGCAGCCGCCGACTCCTGCCTCTGTGACCTGCTGCTCCCACGTTCCCCCTACCCCACTGTCTTCTGGGACAATGACTCGTGTATAAGATTCAGCTTGCACTCAAGTATATATGGTAGGTAAAGTACAAAACATACAGGTCATAATAATAAAGCATTATTATTGTAATCATAGGTATATTTTAACTTTCTATGTGTAGGTAATAAATCCTCAAAATTTAAATAATTTTTCTAAATAGAGAAAATAAAAATATTTTAACAATTTAATAAGAAATTGGCTCTTTTTTTTTAAATATACTAAATGTTTAGGGGTTTAGTGAGGTCAGAAACTATTTATTCTATAGGTGCCAGAAATATTATTTATTAAAATTGCTGATATATTGGGAGGTTCTGATTTCATTCCCATTTCTATGCAGTGAAATAATTTGTGACAAGTATGATGTGAAAATACATACCTGAATTTTATTGGTAAGTCTTCTACATCAATAGCCAAATCAGCCATTTATGGAGTTAATTCTACATTGCTCTTTGTTATCTTTTGAATCAGAGATGATACCTCTAACTACAATTTATATATTACTGGACAACTCCAAACTATATGTAGTAAGTCTGCATTTTGCTCACAAATCAAACAAGTGGGGGATTGACTTGGTTATATCTTGTTGGCTGTCAGCGGATTACAGTACCATCTAGAGATGATTTTAAAATGTTTCTGTTGTAGAGTTACACAGGTGTTACCACATCTTATTGGCTTTTGACCACTTGTTTAGATGAAAAGATTTTTGAACACTTTTTTCCCTGTTAGTTAATATTCCAAGAATTTGAGAAGATACCATTGATTTGGCATGAAATGAGTTCTTGCACTAAGGATTTAGCCTCAAATGTCCTAATTACATATTAGATGGAATACGTAGGGATATATTTATGCATTCAGTGAATCTGTAAAAGAAGAGACATGAGGTTTTCTGTAGGAAGACAACAAAATGGAAAAAATAAATACAATTGTGATAAATAAAAGATTATTTGCAATGGTCTATCCATGTAACTATAACTAAAGTATGTGGTTGAGACTTTTATTACACTGATATTTTTGGTATACTGTAATAGCCAGAACTTTGGTTGGTTTTCCTATAGTTTGTTCCTTCAGTGTTTTAAATCTTTTAGTCAAATTTTTTCTGTGGTTACTGAAGTATCACCAATTCTTGTTTAATCAGTGCTTGGAAATTATCCCTATTTTTGTCATTTTGCTTCTAAACCCACCTTTGGAGGATTGACCATAGGTTCTCAATGGGATTGAGTTCTAAGAAGGCTCCTGGCCATGGACACAAAATATACTATTTTGTTCACTGAGCCATTTAGTTACCATTTTTGCCTTCTGACATGGTGTTCCACGATGCTGGAAAAAAATATTTTTCATCACAAAATTACTCCTGAGTTATTGGGAGCACTTGCTCGTGGAGGATGTTTTGATACTACTCTTTATTCATGGCAGTGGTCGTAGGTAAAATTGTGAGTAAGCCCTCTTCCTTGAATAAAAAGTAACCCCACACAGGAATGGTCTCAGGCTGCTTTAGTGTTGGCATGGCACAAGATTCATGGTAACGCTCATCTTGTCTTTTCCAGACATTCTTCCAGATGTCCCAAACAGTCTGAAAGAGCCTTCATCAGAGAAAATAACTTTACGACAATCCTATGATGTATTATTTTCTCTGATGAAGCCCCCTTCAGACTGTTTGGGACAAGAATGATTGTCTAGAGAAGAAAAGCTGTGTCATGCCAAAGTCCTGAGACTATTCTTGTGAGGTGTTGCTTTTTTTCCATGATAGTGGCTCACTCACAATTTTGTCTCAATTTTGCCACATTGAACAGTGTAAAGAATGATATCAACACATCTTCAAAGACCAACTTCTCCTGTTGACCCAGGAGCAAATTGCTGATAAACATTACTTTTTAGAGTATGATGGAGCACCACGTCACAAGGCAAAAGTGATAAATAAGTGTGTCAGTGAACAAAAAATTGAAATTGTGGGTAAAAAGCCAGGAAACTTGCAGAACTTCGTACCATTAAGAACTTGTGGTTAATCAAACTTCAAAAAACAGCTGAAGAAACAGAAACATAAAAATAGTGATACATTTCAAGCACTGATTAGTATGTATAACTTTCATTTTATGACTGTTACGCCTATGACAGCTGATAAAAAGCAAACATTGGAGCATGGTTTATGCTATAGAACCTCATTTATAACATAATTCTTAATAGCATAAACACAAGTATACAAATGGCATTTCTTATAATAAACTGCAGTATATTTGACATTTAATACAAAACCATAGTTTTACATTTAGTAGAATGAACAGATCGTAGCCAAATGTTTTCAAGGTAGACAGGGGGTCAAACCTTTCAAGGTCTATGACAGACATTATGCTGTTTGCATTGAGTTTAGAAGTGAGTCATCATAAGAATGGTCTGGATGTGATATTTAGGTGCACCTGACACAGCTTGTAACCGTACATGGAAACGTTCAAATGGTAAATCGCCATTTTGCTCTGTTAGCAGATGTCCAATTGATAAGCAGAGAAGACTCTATGTTCCAAGTACAATCAGCTTTGACATTCATCTATTTGCCTATTGTGTACATCTCATCTTTTTATTCTCTTTTTTTAGCATTTACCTTTAGCATCAGGGAGGCACATTATCATTTAGCTGCATGTGCTGTCATATCTATACAATGCTGCAGATGAATGCTATTTATATTTAAAGCAAATGCAGCATATCCGAGTCGGTGATATACCCAGTGGGCTGCTGTCTGCAAATGTTATATGGTCAAGACCCCCTTGTTGTCTTCGCTGGTTGTATTGTTTTCTGTGGCAGAACATGGCAGCTATCATTTCAAAGGGCAGCTTCCTCTATGTAGATTGCTTGACATGCAGTTCCTTCATTATACGGTATTGTCGTTACTACCCTGGCTGTATGAGGTTACACACCTTCATGGTTCTGTTCAAAATTAATGCTGTGAGACAAGTGATTTGCTAGTAAAGCACTTTACATGTCTGTCTTATTTAAGTTAAATAGGAGCCTTGAGGCAAGAAGATAAGAGAATTCTAATAATATGCTGCCTCTGTAGTCCTATCTGTCACTACTGGATAATACAGATGTGCCCTACCTTAATTTTCTTCTTGGCTTGACATATTCTAAGATAAGTAGCATGAGATGACAAGCTTTTGAAAAAAAATCTTTGATCTTGTCGGGTGATAACTATGGTGTATGTGTGGCCAACTAGTGGCTGTGATGTGAATTGCAGCTAAGAATTTTGCTACCTTGTTGTGATAATTAGGGTTGAGCGACTTTTGCTTTTTTAGGATCGAGTTGGGTTTTGTGAAACCCGACCTTCTCGAAAGTCGGATCGCGTGAAATCGGCCGATTCTACTGTAAAGTCGGGTTCCGGACCGGAACACGAAACCCAATGCAAGTCAATGTGGATCATTTTTAATTCATTCATTCATTAATTCATATATTCTCTCTCTCTCTCTCTCTCTCTCTCTCTCTCTCCTCCGTGCAAAGCATATGTTGTGTTTGACTGCGGAAATCACTGCAGCCCAAACGGTAATATGGCTCTACGATGCCGCAGAAACCAGGCCGGAACCTATGTCATCACGCTGCCCACACTCCTTAATTGGCTGAAAAAATGGCGGGGTAAGGCGTCATACAAAACGCGACTTTGGCGCCAAGATCGCCGACCACGTGGCCGATCCCACGCTGGAGTCGGGTCGGGTTTCACGAAACCCGACTTTGCCAAAAGTCGGCGACTTTTGAAAATGAACGATCCGTTTCGCTCAACCCTAGTGATAATGCATTGAATGTGCATCATGCAAAACTGGAGTCTTCACAGGGAACCATATACAACATTTTTTACATAAGGAAGTTAGAAAATGGCTTTATAGCTGACTGTCCCCCTGTAAGGCTTGAATGTGTAGTTGCGGCCCTCTAATACCAGTGAATAGGGTCCCTTGGTGTGTGAGACCATGTTTATTGACTTGGTCTTTCTTATAGACTGCTGGTGTTAAATGATGCTGCAGAGCAGGACCCCATAACTATGCAATAAAAAATCTGAAAATAAACTCTTATCTCCTGACGAGTCAGGCGTAACAAACATATATTAGGTTGCAGGAATCACATTTGACTTTTACATCTTCCACTATAAATTGTAACTTTGATACAAAATTTAAATATATTGTTTGTTAAATAGATTAAAACACATTTCATCATATCGGAAAAATGTATATACACAAATTCCAGAGAAATATTAAGCACATTAAGCGTGTATTGGGGAATAGGGGGTTGGAGATACCATGGTAATAAAAGTCATGTGATCAATTCAAAAGTTGATAAATCGCACAGATGATCCTTATATCAAACATGGTCAAGGAAAGACTAAATCCATATAGATGAAAGTGCATAAGCATAAGTATATCTAAACATGATTATGTAAGATTAAAAGGCATGATCCATAACATGTCAAATAAATATATCAAATAATTTTATCAGGTCAAATAAATGTCATAATGAATTGTTACCCAAACCAGCCTTCAAACGCATGCACCATGATAGGTGTTTCATACACTACGTCCTCAGGGGGACCGTGTGGTGTTACAAAGGTATCGGACCCTGGTTTGAAAAGAAAGTCACTCCAGGATTTAAATATAAAGTGCTGTTTACTGAAGAATCAGGTGTACCAAATGTTCATTAGGGTAGCAGGACTCACACTTGACTTTTACATCTTCTGTACTATACAGAGGTTCATGCTTTGTGGTTGCAGATGGAGGCACACATCTTATGAATAAGTTACAATAACACAGCATGCCTCCAGGGACCCCCATCTTAAGTTATATTCTTCCTAAATTCACTTCCTTGCAGTACTGATGCTCCAGTATATATGGCCTATATACAACCACTGTCCCTTCACCCCTCTGTGCCATCTCAGAGACCCCATGACTATACCTTCAGACATCCAGCTTTCCATACTCCAGGAGCTGAGCTAACCAATCTTTTGCTTCCTTCCTTGCTCTCGAGACACCCTTGTTTGCCCGCTGTTTCCATGTCCTTCTGCCAATTCTTACATTTGTGACTTGCTACCTATGTCTCTGTATCATTTTCCTTACACACCTGTATGGCGGTGTTGGCAATCATTCACTCGACACCACTTTATTCTCCTTATCTCACCACTCCCAATCTACTCCCAACTACAGAACCTAGCTAATTATTAACTCTCTCCTAACCCTGTGACTTTTTTTTCACTAATTATTTCACTAATACCATGTGCTGAGCTTAATACTGTCAACAATTGCATAAAACATCACATATAGAAATGCAGTAATATAACACATTACAGTAGTCACAATGTCTTCAGGGGGATTCTGGTCGCTTTCCTTTCTTTTACACCCCTATAAAAAATATTACCATTTTTGTTGAGGTCTAATATACCTTAAATTTGGAAGACACAGTCTTAGTCCAAGTATATTACTTGGTAAAAGCAAATCCAAAATCAACATCTTAGAATGCCTTAGAAGGTCAAGTGCATTGACACACCCAGTGATCTTGAAGCCTAATTTGCATGTAATCCATATTACAAACACATCTTTTAGCTCTCCTCTTCTAGCACTTTACCTCTGCTAAACTGTCCTTCACCCCACAATGTCTGTCTTGAGCAGTTTCCTTTATCATACTGCAGTGAGATCAGGGCCGAAACAGAATGTTATACAAGGGTAAGCAGCTGTGAGCACCACATACATAAGTGTGATTATTGACACATCTTTGGACAGACAGTGTTGAGGGAGGGGTAAACAGGAGAGTTGACTGTGCTATAAGAGCAGGGTTTGTAATGTGACACAGCTAAATTAAGCTGTGCTGTGCCTCACCCAACATGAGAACTTATTTGTAAAGTGTGAGTCATTTGTGTAATACTCCCAGCACTTTCTAATCATGTCAAGTTAGATAAGAGGTTAGAGCTGTATCTTTACATCTCACATACTAAGAAACCCAAGGTGTGGTAGGGATGTGCTCTTTTCCTGTGGTGTTGTTGCCTGCTTATGATTGGGCAACTCATACAGTGAGAAATACACACTCCGTGAAGCTCTGCCCACCACCGCACATCCTCCGGTCAGGTCCACCTACGTCGGCATGCGGCGTGCATACCCTATTTTTACCATTAGGTACGCAGGCCATGCCGATGTATGCGGATGCCTCTGCATGCATCGTTTTGATGGTGCAGCGACCTGCGCTAAACGCAACGAGTTGCAATTTGGTGCGATCGCCGCACCGTCAAAACGACACATGCGGAGGCATCCGCATACATTGGTATGGCCTGTGTACCTAATGGTATAGATAGGGTACGTACGCCGCATGCCGACGCAGGTGGAGCTGACCGGAGAAGGTGCGGCAGTGGGCGGAGCTTCACGGAGGACGTATGCAGCCCTCCGCAGCACCTCCATCAGCAAATGTGAAACAAGCCTTAGAGCCCTAAATGCAACAAAAAAATTCATGCTGCTTGATGTTGAATTAGAATATCTTTAACTTGAACCTTTCTGCCTCTATTCCTCCTAGTTATAACAGCTAAAAAATGTATGCACTTTTCTCTTTCCAAAAAAAATGTTTCTGTCTTGAAAATAAGATAGGGCTCTTGAATAGGAACTGGCCATGGTTCTGAAATATTACAAGTCTTACACTGAGTCCTAACTCTTTTTCTGTTTTTATGTATTTTTTATTTTAAAGCTTTTGTATGCAAAATGTTAACATTTTATTGTTACCCATGTTTTTATTTTTCAATAATACATGAATATACTCTGACTAATGCATAGCAAATGTATAAGAATAAGGAGTAAATGTATCCTGAGGTTATATAATGTGACGCTGCAGACGGATGGAGCTCTAAATGCTTGGCTTAAGGGGAAAGCCACTGACATACATCAGGGGTAGATGAAGGCAGAAAAGCTTCAAAATTGATCTCATCAATCTCAAAGTGTAAAATTAAGCTTTCTTTCTCTCTCTGGCTGCCAGAAGACCATGGTTGACTGATCTTTTGTATACATGTACAAAATGCTCCTGTGCTTGGAATTCAAAGTGTGAGCTTCACCATGTTCCCCAATGCATGTACTATGTGCCATAGCATGCATTTAAATAATACATGTGTAATCTGCATGTTGTGATTTACAATGAGACAAATACAAATGTATGGCGCTACATAGGCACTGACCATGTCTCTTAGTAGGCAGTCTGCCAATTTGTCTTCCTGTGACATAAGAACAACTGTTTACTGGCTACTCGAATGCGTGAGGAAGTATGTATAAATGACCTGCCTCTCTACCGGAAATCTCGTGCAGCCATCATTCCCAGAATTTGTACATGCACTGTAAAGTCCTGATGATACATTGAGATTAGGATTATGGATCTGCTCGTGTGCCTCTGAGATGAAAACTGGTGCAGGGAGTGATGGTCCCTACGATTTCCAGCGGAGAAGGAAGGCCCCCCAGATAAGAGTGACCTGTCAATCAGGGATCAAAGGATAGTGAAAGGCAGGAAAAATTGAAAAGAGAATGGAGAGCTGTAAGTGCAGGGCCAACCCCAAGCACTTGCGGCTCAGTGGAACACAAAAGATGGATTACAAAAAATAAAGTGTGGATTGATTCTGAATTATATCGACCCAACTTAGATGTGTTTAGTTTGTGTTTCCATTAATGATTGGCAAGAAGCCTCTTGTATCTAGTCAAAATTAAAGGCATTTCCAAGGAGTACTTTAAAATGAATTGCCTATTATTAATATAGGTCATAATTTCATATCATTGTGGGTCCACCTCCCAACACCCCTAAGGGAACAGAAGAGCTTGCAGCACCATTCACAGCCAGTACACATAGTACGGATCTCCATTTTCTTATACTGACGATGACCTATCCTGAGAAGAGGCCTTAAATGTAAATGTCCCAGAAAACTCCAGCTCATGCAAGAATTTTCAAGAATAACGTTCTTTTTCATTTTACTTATTAAGTTGTGACTATGGTAAACCATGACTAGTATAAATCACTCAACCTATGATCCATAGAAATCATTATAAACATAGGTATTGCAATGAAGTCTAGAGGCTAAAATGGTCACTTCGGATTCTGAAATGTCAAGAAGAGAATCAGAACCGTGCTGCGAGATGAAGACATGCTTTTCCTAAGACTCATTAGTAAAAAAGCTTAAAGGGAATCTGTCAGGTGATTTTTGTGTAGTTTCCTAATAGAATCCTGAAATGGGGCTTGGGCAGTCCTTTCAGGATCTGTAACTTTTATTTCTCTATGTGGCTCTGTTGTGTTCCTGTAAGCCTCGGAAAAATGAATTGCCTAGCGCCAGCAAGTCAAATAAATGTAAATTGGAAATTAATATTCCCCCCTTCCCACCCACCGATATTCCAGCTCACCCAACCCAGCCAGCGTAACTGATTCAGTCAGACTACTCTTTGCTAGAGGATCGCAATCTCTGGACTGGCCGCCTGCTCTCCTGACCTGAGAGTGACAGCTGCATAAAAATTCATGCTTTCATGCTCATGTCAGGAGAAGAGATGGCCAGTCCAAGGATTGCGATGTGATTCTCGTGCGAGTAACACAGCAGTCTGATTGCATACAATCAGTGATGTCAGCCGGTAGGTGTGGGCGGGATTATGGGCAGGGAGAAGGGGTGAATATTCATTTGGTATTTACATACCCTTGACTTGTTGGCTCGCATGCAAATGTGAAATGAATATTCACCCCTTTTGCAGACCATAATCCCACCTACCCCTCCTGGCAACAGTGATTTGGTCAGACTGCTGAGTTGCTTGTTGAGGATCACATTGCAATCCTCGGGCTGGCTGCCTGCATGCCTGACATGAACGTGACAGTATGTATTTCTATGTACTTGTCACTCTCAGGTCAGGAGAGCAGGCAGCCAGTCCGAGGATTGCGATGCGATCCTCAGGCATAGGACAGTTTGACTGAATCAGTGACACCAGTGCAGAGGGGTGGGTGGAATTATGGTCGGGGAAGGAATGAATATTCATTTATCATTTACATACGCAAAAAAAATAAATTTGTCCAGGGCTTACCTGAGCATAACGGAGCCACGTAGAGAAATAAAAGTTACATGACCAGAAAGGACAGCCCAAGCTCTATTTCAGAATGCTTTTATGATACCACACAAAAATCACCTGACAGTTTCCCTTTAAGTGGTTGAGAGTCCATTCTTACTTTGCTATGGTGTACTATGTATTCTAGTTGCATGCTTGCAGCAGTGTCCCTTACGTAGTCCTCACACTATTCTAATGGTGACTTCTAACATTCCTCTAATTTACAAACAGGAGTGTACTGCATCCTTTATTACCAAATGCAATTTATATTTTTTCTCTTGATATCTGGGTACTTCATATTTCAGTGGAAACATTTTTGTAAGACAAGCTTTTCCTGAGAACACCTATCGTATCTCTTTATTTTTTGTATCCTCGCCTTGTCTCTTAGGAGTCTTAAAAAAAAAAGTCATTTCATGCTTGAAGTTTATAAATGAAATACTAAACAGCTAACAAAAAATAATGAATTAAGTTACTCAAGACTAGCCAAGAGATGACATATTGTTATGAACGAATAGCAGAAAAATAGACATTTTATCCACTTGTGGAACTGCAGATGCAGACATGCCATAGTATGTCATTTTGGTTTCAGACTTAGAATGATTCTAATAAATCATTAAATGTCTTCCATTTATGAAAAAAATACTGACTGCCTAATGAAAATAATGAATAAAACTCCTAGTAACCAGCAAATTAGACAGGATCCAACTGCACTGGCAACTGTCTGCTTCTTCTATTGTTACACTTCAAATGATTCTCTTCTATACACCTCATCCATCATCCTTCCCTTACTTGAAGTATGCAGGAATTATTAAATCTGAACAATGGGATGTTTCTTGAAATTGACAAACATTAAGAATCCATAGGTCTTAGCGAGACTTACCACCCTGAGCTCCTCATATACTGCGTGTACAATGGCTTCATGAGAAAAGAATCAGTTTATCTGCACAGGGGGTAAAGTTGAGGAAGGGTCATTTATTTGAAAATGTCCCTTAGCACAGAATGAATTTGTGCCTTCTAATCGACAGTATTGCCACTCCCCGGGCCACCTTTATCATAGAAGTGACATGTAAAATTCCCAGGGAGTGAAGCACAGAGTGACAGAGTCTATTGACTGTTCCTTTCCTCTTAATAAATGAATACAACAAGCATGTTGCTACAATTCCCTTTGTCTGTTTCGTTGAGAACCTTATGTGATTCTCCCTGGCAGAAGATACCCTGCAATAACTGCTATCACAGATATTGCCATTTACAAAGATTTACGTAAAACATCAAAGCCCCCCAAGACAGTCTCTTACTCTGTAAACTTGTTATAGTGACCATTAGAATTTATGGTTTAGTTTAACTGACTTCATTGCCTTAAATATAATCAATATGATCGATGGTGATTACAACTTATTTTTTTCCATATAAATTGGCAATACCATCCTAAATGTACTAACACTATAAAACAAAGGATATCACAGTATATACAGTGGGGGAAAAAGTATTTAGTCAGCCACCAATTGTGCAAGTTCTCCCACTTAAAAAGCTGAGAGAGGCCTGTAATTGATGACATAGGTAGACCACAACTATGAGAGTCAAAATGAGAAAACAAATCCAGAAAATCATCTTGTATGATTTGGCAAGATTTATTTTGCAAATTATGGTGGAAAATAAGTATTCGGTGACCTAAAAACATGCAAGATTTCTGGCTCTCGCAGACCTGTAACTTCTTCTTTAAAAGGCTCCTCTGTCCTCCACTCATTACCTGTAGTAATGGCACCTGTTTGAACTTGTCCATATAAAAGGCACCTTTCCACAACCTCAAATAGTCACACTCCAAACTCCACTATGGTGAAGACCAAATAAGACATCAGAAACAAAATTGTAGCCCTGCACCACGCTGGGAAGACTGAATCTACAATAGGCAAGCAGCTTGGTGTTAAAAAAATCAACTGTGGGAGCAATAATAAGAAAATTGAAGACATACAAGACCACTGATAATCTCCCTCGATCTGGGGCTCCACGCAAGATCTTACCCCGTGGGGTCAAAATGAACAGTGAGCAAAAATCCCATAACCACAAGGGGGACCTAATGAATGACCTGCATAGAGCTGGGACCACTGTAACAAAGGCTACCATCAGTAACACACTATGCCACCAGGGAATCAGATCCTGCAGTGCCAAACGTGTCCCCCTGCTTAAGCCAGTACATGTCCGGGCCTATCTGAAGTTTGCTAGGGAGCATTTGGATTATCCAGAAGAGAATTGGGAAAATGTCATATGGTCTGATGAAACCAAAGTAGAAGTGTTTGGTAGAAACAAAACTTGTCTTGTTTGGAGGAGACAGAATGCTGAGTTGCATCCAAAGAACACCATACCTACTGTGAAGCATGGGGGTGGCAACATTATGCTTTGGGGATGTTTCTCTACAAATGGACGACTTATCCGTGTACATGAAACAATGAATGGGGCCATGTATCGTGAGATTTTGAGTGCAAACCTCCTTCCATCAGTAAGGGCATTGAAGATGAAACGTGGATGGGTCTTTCAGCATGATAATGATCCCAAGTACACCGCCAGGGCAATAAAGGAGTGGCTTCATAAGAAGCAAATGAAGGTCCTGGATTGGCCTAGCCAGTTTCCAGATCTCAACCCCATAGAAAACATTTGGAGGGAGTTGAAAGTCCGTGTTGCCCAGCAACAGGCCCAAAACATCACTGCTCTAGAGGAGATCTGCATGGAGGAATGGGCCAACATACCACCAACAGTGTGTGCCAACCTTGTGAAGACTTACAGAAAACGTTTGACCACTGTCATTGCCAACAAAGGATATATAACAAAAAATTGAGATGAACTATTGTTAAGGATTTATTTTCCACCATAATTTGCTAAATAAATCTTGCCAAATCAGACAAGCTGAAGTTCTGGATTTGTTTTCTCATTTGGACTCTCATAGTTGTGGTCTACCTATGATGTCAATTACAGGCCTCTCTCATCTTTTTAAGTGGGAGAACTTGCACAATTGGTGGATGACTAAATACCTTTTTTCCCCACTGTATATGGCTAAGTGAGAGCATTCCCCTTGGCAGCTCCATTTTTGAAAGGCAGACTGTGTCCAATCATGGTAGCTTGAATTGGGCAGGGAAAAATGTTCTACTTTTCACAACTGAACAATCCAGTATTACTTGCAACAGAGTGTGGCACAAAGTAAAAAAAAAAATCTATACTCACCTTCTGGATCAATGATCCACCATGCTTTCCACCATGTGTTCCCTGCTGGTCTCCAAGCATAAACAATGTCAGATGACTGCTACAGAGAATTAGCATACTGCTTGACTAGAAAAAACACTGTGTGGCTACAGCCTTCATTATTCTGTGATAACAGAAGAAATACTATTCTTCAGATCAAATTGAATAGGCAATGCTGCAGCTGATCAGTGGCCACTGATTGGCTGCAGCGGTCATCTGACGGTGGAATGCAAGAGATTTTGGGGCCTCCGTTTAGCCACCAGGAACCGCTGAACTGGAGTCCCACGAATCAATCTGCTCATCTCTAGTACCCACCTGTTTTAGACATTGTTGCTTTGCAAAAGAATGGCCATGGGCACGATTACAACCAGGAACACCCTGGATGAACTTTGTGTGTCACCTACCTATTTTTTTAGTTTGTCAAAGGACAAAGAACAATACTGTAGGTCTATAGATTACAGTTTTGGTTTATGCAAGTTGTTTAATCTGTCTTGATAAAAGTCAGAAAATAATTTGTTCAAGCCTAAAAATAGAGCTTCTTCATAAAATGTGTTTCTGCCTTCCGTACACTTAAAAGGCTTGTCTAAAATAAAAAGAGATTTCACTCCAATTCAGAAATCTCACCCTGCAAGAGGCATTTTTATAGTGGTGTACTATCTGGGGAAGAATCATTTATAACTGTGTGAAAACCAGAGTGCAATACTGTGATAGTGGTATTAAAGAATAATTCCAGGCATGACAAGCAAATAATGAAAAATCTCTCCATCGTTATTTAGAGGACCACACATCAATAATGAATGTAGTGGAGTAGCGTTTTGACTTTCTTGTGGTTCAATTGTAGGATTGCATTTCCCAGACAAGATGTCCAGCTTCATAGATAAGGGAATTCACACCTCCTGCACCACCCCAAAAACGACATTCATGCATGAGAAACCTTAAACCTAGAAAATAGGAAAAGCAAAGATATATAATTTGGCCAATTCATGCATGTTCTCACTTTTGATATTTGGATACATAGCCCTTCTGACTGAGCAATCAGCCTGTGGTGGTTGTAATTATAGCAGGATCCTAACTTCCCATATAAATGTAAGTTATCAGCCAAGGAGAGGTTTCACATTAGGATGGTTTCCATCAAAAGAGGATCGCCTTGTCATTGGCTGCTGGGCATGCATGAATTGGCCAAATTATGTGCTAAGTATCTTTGTTCTTTCCTATTTTCTAGAGCAGTAATGCAATTCAAATGTCATATATTTCATGTTTACATGCTATAGAGTTACAGAGTGCAACTTTGCTAGTAATGTCTGGAGATGGCTACTCTTAGTATGCACCTATTCAGACCAGTACTCTGTTTGGAAGTGACGGTCAGTCTTTTGATATGATGATAGTCGTGTTGAAAGATGGATCCCAGGACACTTCAACAGTCCCTAGTGAATGTCTCCTCATGGCGTTGCCCAGGTGGTCAACAGACAAATCTTCGTTATCATTGTGTACTGGACAAAACCGAGACTCTTCATTGAGGATACACCTCCATTGCCATGCACCATGATAGCCTATGAGAGCAATGGCTTGAGGTCAATAGAACACCTGTAGCAAGACGTCTGTCTGGTAGCCCAATGTCATGCAAAATGCATTCTGATAGTTCGTGTAGACATTGATGCCTTAGGCTTGGTATGCGGCATCTAATTTCACTGGCAGTACAGAATGAATCACCATGCGCCTCTCTTTGAATCTGAGGAACCACAAGGACAACACAATGAAGCAGCTTTCACAAGGGAACATAACTCTGATCCTACTCCCACGATTATAGTGTGGAGTGGCATAATATACGGTAGCTGGACTCCTTTATTCTTCATTCCTGCTTGACTAACAAATCAACGATACATTGATTTGGTTGTGAAACCAGTCCAGTGCTACAACAATTTCTCCAAAGTGTACCAGGAGCTGTTTTTCAAATTTCCAGGACTTTTCCCCTTGGTGTTGCAATTTCATTGTTGAGGAGTGTATTATGTATAATGAGACTGCACTGACCACATTTATAACAGTGAAAACTAAAGGATGCATAGTAAATATCTAGTATTCTGCCATATTGCGATAATTGAATTATGCCAATGATTATCGGAAAATAATTCCACTTATTTGAAAATAATTCTTAAGAGTCTTAGAATGTAATTTTTTTACAACATTCATAGTCTGATGTGCTCTGCTTCCTGGAATAACTAACAGCTGAAGAACAACTTTTGAATTATAATAGTAAGCTCCAAATTTGACAGCAGCAATATTGGATTTCCAGTAAAGGCAATGTAAAAAAAATACATAAATCTATAGGAAGTTTGCAGGGGCTATGTTGATACTGCAAATAGTGTAAACAGGGTGTTGTTATCACACTATAACAGAAATGCATGGTGAACAAACCTACAGAAATAGCCTATCAGACCTTTATATATTGTATTCTTCACAGTAGCTTAGTTACAAAAAATTACAGTTACTGAATGTTAACATGGTAAGACATACCTCACAACATTTGAAGAACAGAAAGAGGGGCATTTACCATTGCTTTCTTCCCTAGCAAGAGGAGATGTCAGAGGGGTGGTGAGAGAAATTCAGCAGATGCTTGAAACTGCAGGGTGTAGACTCAAATCCAGGACTGTCTTCTAAATCCTGGACAGTTGGGACTACAGAGGAGCGGATCGATTCACATGACTCTGGCCCAGGGTTTTGAACAGTGCTACCTGGTGGCTGGTTGGGAGGCCTGTGAATCTGTTACCTTCTGACATCATGACCGGCTTTTGATTTACTAGAGCTTGAGCAACATCATCTGTGCGTCCTGCTCATCTATAATTAGGACCTGTGGATTTATTTTTTGTTCATACATTCACACTGAAGGCATCAAAACTATGAATTAACACATGTGGAATTACATACTTAACAAAAAAGTGTGGAACAACTGAAATTATGTCTTATATTCTAGGTTCTTCAAACTAGCCACCTTTTGCTTTGATGACTGCTTTGCACACTCTTGGCATTCTCTTGATGAGCTTCAAGAGGTAGTCACTGGGAATGGTCTTCCAACAATCTTGAAGGAGTTTCCAGAGATGCTTAGCACTTGTTGGCCCTTTTGTCTTCACTCTGCGGTCCAGCTCACCCCAAACGATCTTGATTGGGTTCAGGTCTGGCGACTGTGCAGGCTAGGTCATCTGTCATAGCACCCCATCACTCTCCTTCTTGGTCAAATAGCCCTTACATAGCCTGGAGGTGTGTTTGGGGTCATTGTCCTGTTGAAAAATAAATGATGGTCCAACTAAATGCAAACCGGAAGGAATAGCATGCCGCTGCAAGATGCTGTGGTAGCCATGCTGGTTCAGTATGCCTTCAATTTTGAATAAATCCCCAAGTGTCACCAGCAAAGCACCCCCACACCATCACACCTCCTCCTCCATGCTTCACGGTGGGAACCAGGCATGTAGAGTCCATTCATTCACCTTTTCTGCGTCTCACAAAGACACGGTGGTTGGAACCAAAGATCTCAAATTTGGACTCATCAGACCAAAGCACAGAATTCCACTGGTCTAATGTCCATTCCTTGTGTTCTTTAGCCCAAACAAGTCTCTTCTGCTTGTTGCCTGTCCTTAGCAGTGGTTTCCTAGCAGCTATTTTACCATGAAGGCCTGCTGCACAAAGTCTCCTCTTAACAGCTGCTGTAGAGATGTGTCTGCTGCTAGAACTCTGTGTGGCATTGACCTGGTCTCTAATCTGAGCTGCTGTTAACCTGCGATTTCTGAGGATGGTGACTTGGATAAACTTATCCTCAGAAGCAGAGGTGACTCTTGGTCTTCCTTTCCTGGGGCGGTCCTCCTGTGAGCCAGGTTCTTTGTAGCACTTGATGGTTTTTGCCACTGCACTTGGGGACACTTCAAAGTTTTCCCAGTTTTTCAGACTGACTGACCTTCATTTCTTAAAGTAATGATGGCCACTCGTTTTTCTTTACTTAGCTGCTTTTTTTCTTGCCATAATACAAATTCTAACAGTCTATTCAGTAGGACTATCAGCTGTGTATCCACCAGACTTCTGCACAACACAACTGATGGTCCCAACCCCATTTATAAGGCAAGAAATCCCACTCACTAAACCTGACAGGGCACTCCTGTGAAGTGAAAACCATTCCCGGTGACTACCTCTTGAAGCTCATCAAGAAAATGCCAAGAGTGTGCAAAGCAGTCATCAAAGTAAAAGGTGGCTACTTTGAAGAACCTAGAATATAAGACATAATTTCAGTTGTTTCACACTTTTTTGTTACGTATATAATTCCACATGTGTAAATTCATAGTTTTGATGCCTTCGGTGTGAAAGTACAATTTTCATAGTCATGAAAATACAGAAAAATCTTTAAATTTAAATTTTTTTAATTTTTTAAAAAAAATGCAAAAATGAAAATTGCAAAATGCAAATGTTTGGTCACCCTATGCTCAAATAGCTTTGACCAAGGTTTCAGATCTTAATTAGCCAGTTAGGGTTATGGGTTGTTCACTATCATCATTAGGAAAGAGCAGGTGATGCAAATTTCCCAACTTTATAAAAACCCCAAAAACCCAGCCTCCTCTAACTTTGTGCCAAAAACAGCAGCCATGAGTTCTTCTAGGCAGTTTTCAAGTCTCCCTTTCATCAGTTCGAATGTAATTAAGAGATGGCAGATAACTGGAACAGTGGAGTTCAAGATAAGGTCTGGAAGATCAAGCAGAATTAGGCCGGCTTCACACTCAGCGTATGTAAATACGGTCCGGTTTTTACGGCCGTAATACGCAGAAAAGTCCCCAAAATAGTGATCCGTATGTCATCCGTAGGCAGGGTGTGTCAGCGTATTTTGCGCATGGCATCCTCCGTATGTAATCCGTATGGCATCCGTACTGCGATATTTTCTTGCAGGCTTGCAAAACCGACATCTAATGGATTTATGTGCTCAAATGTTCGTTAAAACATATATACAGTATATATATATATATATATATATATATATATATATATATATATGTCATTGAGACACATATATATATATATATATATATATATATATTCTGTATTTATATTTAATTCAGCGCAATATATGTGAAAAGCCGGTAATTCAATTGCCGGCTTTTCATTTCTCCTTCCCAAACCCGACAGGATATGAGACATGGTTTACATACAGTAAACCATCTCATATCCCCTTTTTTTTTGCATATTCCGCACTACTAATGTTAGTAGTGTGTATGTGCAAAATTTGGGCACTGTAGCTGCTAAAATAAAGGGTTACATGGCGGAAAAAATTGGCGTCGGCTCCCGTGCAATTTTCTCCATCAGAGTGGTAAAGCCAGTGACTAAGGGCAGATATTAATAGCCTAGAGAGGGTCCATGGTTATTGGCCCCCCCTGGCTACAAACATCTGCCCCCAGCCACCCCAGAAAAGGCACATCTGGAAGATGCACCTATTCTGGCACTTGGCCACTCTCTTCCCATTCCCGTGTAGCGGTGGGATATGGGGTATTGAAGGGTTAATGTCACCTTGCTATTGTAAGGTGACATTAAGCCAGATTAATAATGGAGAGGCGTCAATTATGACACCTATCCAATATTAATCCAATTGTATGAAAGGGTTAAAAAAAACACACGCATTATTAAAAAGTATTTTAATGAAATAAACACACAGGTTGTTTTAATATTTTATTGCTCTCTCAATCCACCTGAAGACCCTCGCTCTGAAAAATAATAAACCAACAATATACATACCTTCAGATGATCTGTCACGTCCCACGAAGTAAATCCATCTGAAGGGGTTAAATCATTTTACAGCCAGGAGCTGTGCTAAAGCACTCGCTCGTGCCTGTAAACCCCGGGTACTGAAAGGAAAGCAGGATGATCTGTACTTACCTTGAGTTGCGGTGATGCGCCCTCTGCTGGATGTCCTCATATGAACCCGAGCGTGGGAACTTTTCCAAGGCTCCAGTTCATGAGGACATCCAGCAGAGGGCGCCTCACCGCAACTCAAGGTAAGTACAGATCATCCTGCTTTCCATTCAGCACCCGGGGTTTACAGGCACGAGCGAGTGCTTTAGCACAGCTCCTGGCTGTAAAATGATTTAACCCCTTCAGATGGATTTACTTCATGGGACGTGACAGATCATCTGAAGGTATGTATATTGTTGGTTTATTATTTTTCAGAGCGAGGGTCTTCAGGTGGATTGAGAGAGCAATAAAATATTAAAACAACCTGTGTGTGTATTTCATTAAAATACTTTTTAATAATGTGTGTGTGGTTTTTTTAACCCTTTCATACAATTGGATTAATAATGGATAGGTGTCATAATTGACGCCTTTCCATTATTAATCTGGCTTAATGTCACCTTACAATAGCAAGGTGACATTAACCCTTCATTACCCCATATCCCACCGCTACACGGGAGTGGGAAGAGAGTGGCCAAGTGCCAGAATAGGCGCATCTTCCAGATGTGCCTTTTCTGTGGTGGCTGGGGGCAGATGTTTGTAGCCAGGGGGGGGCCAATAACCATGGACCCTCTCTAGGCTATTAATATCTGCCCTCAGTCACTGGCTTTACCACTCTGGCGGAGAAAATTGCGCGGGAGCCCACGCCAATGTTTTCCGCCATTTAACCCTTTATTTTAGCAGCTACAGTGCCCAAATTTTGCACATACACACTACTAACATTAGTAGTGTGGAATATGCAAAAAAAAAAGGGATATGAGATGGTTTACTGTATGTAAACCATGTCTCATATCATGTCGGGTTTGGGAAGGAGAAATGAAAAGCCGGCAATTTAATTACCGGCTTTTCACTAACACCGCTGCGTATTTCTCGCAAGCCACACTGCTGGTCCGTGTGTAATCTGTATTTTTCTCGCCCCCATAGACTTTCATTGGCGATTTTTTTGCGCAATACGGTGACAAACGCAGCATGCTGCGATTTTCTACGGCCGTACAAGACCGTATATTACGGATGCGTAATATACGGCAGATAGGAGCTGGGCCATAGAGAATCATTGGGCCGTGTGTAATGCGTATTTTACGGATGTAGTTTATGCGCTCATACGTCCGTAAAACTCACTGGTGTGAGGCCGGCCTTACAGTGAGAGGTGCTCTTAGGACTGTTAGGCAAATCAGAACCCCCACTTGACTGCAAAAGACCTTAAGAAAGATTTAGCTGACTCTGGAGTTGCATTTTTAAGCACAGAATCAAAGCTTTTCTGTGCTATTAAAAAAGTATGAAAAACTCTGCTTTATCTGCACCAAAGTTGCATCAAATAAGTAGCAAAACACATAAAAGAAATGCAATAATCAGAGAAGATTGTTATTGCATTGTGTGGTGAGGACACATGCAGAAAAAAAGCAGTAGAGAGAAAGTAACATTTACGCTAAATGTGAACACTGCCTCAGCATTACATTTTTATTATACTTTTTATGGATTTAATTGAGAAAAATATCAATCATGTATTTTTGTTAACAACATTTACCAATTCCCGTAAATAATCTGATCGCTGTGTTGTGCAGGTCATTACAATTCCAGGATAATGAAACATGCCCATGTTGCTACGTTGTGATGTTTATTATTTTTTAAAAAAAAGGCTTTTTTTTCATCAAGTGTTTCTCATAATTTTTTTTGTAATTTTATAAGATGAAAAAAATCTATTTATTCTCCCTCCATAATGCAAATACAGAGAAATACATTGCTGTGTACAATGTATCAGTACAATTTGCCTGTAGAATCAGAACCTGCAATACAGATCAAGTAGACAAAATTCTCCTCATCACATCAGTAGAGGCTGTGGCTCAATAGCTTTAGCTCTTGCCTGTAATGTTGAAGGTTGTGGATAGTGATGAGCGAATATACTCATTACTCAAGATTTCCCAGAGCACGCTCGGGTGACCTCCGAGTATTTTTTAGTGTTCGGAGATTTAGTTTTCATCGCGGCAGCTGAATGATTTACAGCTACTAGCCAGGCTGAGTACATGTGGGGGTTGCCTGGTTGCTAGGGAATCCCCACATGTAATCAAGCAGGCTAGTAGCAGTAAATCATTCAGCTGCCACCATGAAGACTAAATATCCGAGCAGTCATAAATACTCGGAGATCACCCGAGCGTGCTCGGGAAAACCCGAGCAACTAGTACACTCGCTCATCAATAGTTGTGGATTTAAATACAGGGGAGACTTACAAAAAATAAAAAAATGACATTTTTGTAATTGCTTTTTATTATTTTCAGTAGTTTTAAAAGGAACAAAAAAATCTGACTTTTTCTTCATCTCAGTATACAGGGAACATAGAAATACATGTTTTATACAATGTATCTCTATGGACACATGATCATCTGGGCTCACTGCCTGCAATACAGGTCAGCATTACCAAATACTCCTATGTGTATCATTGTAGGCTTTAGCTCATAAATAGAGCTGCAACCTAGGAACATGGAGATGCAAGTTTGAGCCTGGGAGAACAGATCATAGGAGGGAGAAGAAGTGAATAATAAAATTTAATTTATGCAATAAGCAGAGAGATGTGGCCCCTCGTCCAGAGGAGGAGCTACAGAGTGATGAAGACTTTGGAGAGAGGGGAGTATCAGAAACTGCGACTGAGACCTCAAATCAGGACAGTCACGCTGAATCCAAGATGGTTTGGAGCTATGGGTAAGGCAACTCATACTGGAGCAAATAGGTAGAAAATCCCATATAAAACAATTAGAATTATTCTTTAACCCATTCATGACATTTTACCTAATTTTACGCCAAAAATACAATTCCTGAATTGCTGTTTTTTGCTAATTCTGTGTAGGGGATATGATAAACTGTATTTATGTTTTGCCAAATGTTATTTGTTTACATATAATTGACACATATATACACTATGGTACTGCTACACAGTTCAGTGTATTACCAGTAGTGTATACGAGTATTGCTACACATAAAGTGTATTACTCTGTGTATAGATAAGTCTGATTGTTAAAAAGTTTTACACATTCATTGCATGTTAGGGAAAGTTACTACCCTGGGCCGGTCACCAGTTGAAGGTATAGTGCTAAGGGGATTAGTACCTCAAATTGGCCACTAGATGGGGGCATTGCAAGGTTAGCCTTATAGCTTAGAGATAGTTCAGATAGGAAATAGTTAACGTAGGAGAGGCATGGTGGGATAAGTTAGAGAGGTCTTCCCGATTTTAGTCAGTTAGGGCGGGGCGCCCGTGTAGCTTACTAGGGTTCTCTAGCCCAGGGCGACACCGTGCCACGTGACTTTGCAAGAAGAGTGGACCCAGCATCTAGCATCCAGGGGGCCAGAGCACAGGAGAGAGTACAGCAGCAGAAGAGCTAGCCCAAGCAGAATGACTGGGGCTGTAGCACTGAGGAAGGCGGCAAAGCAGAACGGGAGCGTGGGCCGCTATTCTTTTGGCGTGGGCCGCTATTCTTTTATGCCCGATGTCGGAAAGGGGTTAAATTGTCGATATTGACTTTTAGGACTATTACTTCCAATAGGTGACACTAGAGTTCTACCCCTCTTCCTCTCCAAATATTTAATTTTCTCGAGGGGCATGCATGGCATATATGTTTCCTCACCCTGACATGCTAGGCCTGGCTTGTCACTCTTATCCTAAATCATATGGTAAAGCTCATTGAAGGATTGATATTGACTTTTAGGAATGCTACTTCCAATAGATGGCACTAGAGTTCTAGCCCTCTTCCTCTCTGAAAAGGAAATTTGCACATTTATTTTTCCAGAGGAGCATGCAAGACATATAGTAGTCTCCTCACTCTGACATGCGAGGCCTGGCTTGTTACTCTCCAAAATGAGAAACATTACCCCTTAGATGCCAGTCTTAAGCCTCTCACCCAGCCTAATCAGGTCTCATACTTTTCATTGATGAGGGGCGATACTCCGAAACTCTGAGTCTGCAAATTAAGATTCTGATTTGGCTGTTATCTTAAATCGTATGCAGGGGCGCAACAACACTTGTCGCCGCTGCGAACTGGCCCGGTGTGTGAGGGACCTGCAAACGCCAGCCCCTACTTCAGGCAGATGTGAGTCCTCGGACGCACTTTCAACTGAAGTGTGTTTTAGCACATAAACCCATTGGGTCTGTGCTTGGCAATACAAGCTGGCAGCCAATCACGGCCCAACAGCTGACGTTGATGTGCACGTGACTGGGGACGCATGGCAGTGACAAAATGCACTCCCCTCTATCGCTGAAGTCAGCTGTCTGCTTCAGGAGAGGACTCCGTGTAGAAGGGAGGTGCAGGGAAGGTGATTATTTTTTTTTAAATCAGTGAGTACACGGTGGCCATATTACTACATGTATGACTATGGGCTGTGCATTATATTACATGTGTGGACTATGGGCTGTGCATTATATTACATGTATGGACTATAGGCTGTGCATTATATTACATGTGTGGACTATGGGCTGTGCATTATATTACATGTGTGGACTATGGGCAGTGCATTATACTACAAGGATGTCTTTCGGCAGTGCATTATACTACATGGATGTCTTTGGGCAGTGCATTATACTACATGGATGACTATGTTCGCCCCTGGTGAGTATAATGTTTTGGTTTTTTTCTATACATTAAAGAACAGTGAGATATATGATAGCAACCCTATTTTCCCAATTAATAGAATATATATATATATTACTCAAAGAATAATAAATAAAAAATAAAAAAAGGGGAATCAGTTGACTATCAGACAAAAAGAAGAGTGGCTAACCACTCGGGTTTACACTGAACAAAAAATACCGTCATATGGAAAATCAAATAATTAAAAGAGATAAGGAAAAATCACCACAATATATGTGTATAATATAAAATACACCTTTATTGTATTTGGCAAAACATAGCTCACATTGGGCCCGTACTTGGAAATATCACAGAAATAATTAAAAAAATTAAAAAAACGGACAAGAAAAAAGGAAATACTATACAAATATCTGATTAAAAATATATATATGTATATATACCTATAAGGGTGTGTGCATATATTGCTTATATTGAAACTATCTGATTAAGGGAATTTGTATATATATATGACCAAACTGATATATATAAATTATGTGATCATATAATAGCAATGTAAAGTGCGTGTGCCAAAAGTGAATAATACATTATAAAAATATATACCAAGAAAAGAAGAATCAAAAAATGTGTGAAAAAATATATATGTGTATATATAAAAATGGGACAGTTGTGTGCAAAAAAGGACAAAACAGTGCAAATCACTATATATACAGTATATATATATATGTATATATATATATATATATATATATATATATATACATATGTATATATATATATACACTCACCGGCCACTTTATTAGGTACACCATGCTAGTAACGGGTTGGACCCCCTTTTGCCTTCAGAACTGCCTCAATTCTTCGTGGCATAGATTCAACAAGGTGCTGGAAGCATTCCTCAGAGATTTTGGTCCATATTGACATGATGGCATCACACAGTTGCCGCAGATTTGTCGGCTGCACATCCCAAAGATGCTCCATACAAGGCAGGATGGATCCATGCTTTCATGTTGTTTACGCCAAATTCTGACCCTACCATCCGAATGTCGCAGCAGAAATCGAGACTCATCAGACCAAGCAACGTTTTTCCAATCTTCTACTGTCCAATTTCGATGAGCTTGTACAAATTGTAGCCTCAGTTTCCTGTTCTTAGCTGAAAGGAGTGGTACCCGGTGTGGTCTTCTGCTGCTGTAGCCCATCTGCCTCAAAGTTCGACGCACTGTGCGTTCAGAGATGCTCTTAGGCCTACCTTGGTTGTAACGGGTGGCGATTTGAGTCACTGTTGCCTTTCTATCAGCTCGAACCAGTCTGCCCATTCTCCTCTGACCTCTGGCATCAACAAGGCATTTCCGCCCACAGAACTGCCGCTCACTGGATTTTTTTTCTTTTTCGGACCATTCTCTGTAAACCCTAGAGATGGTTGTGCGTAAAAATCCCAGTAGATCAGCAGTTTCTGAAATACTCAGACCAGCCCTTCTGGCACCAACAACCATGCCACGTTCAAAGGCACTCAAATCACCTTTCTTCCCCATACTGATGCTCGGTTTGAACTGCAGGAGATTGTCTTGACCATGTCTACATGCCTAAATGCACTGAGTTGCCGCCATGTGATTGGCTGATTAGAAATTAAGTGTTAACAAGAAGTTGGACAGGTGTACCTAATAAAGTGGCCAGTGAGTGTATATAAAAGCACCTATGCACAGATCTAATCAGGCACCAAATTAATCCATAATCAGAGATTGTATAGAGAATAAATTATGTGCAAAAGAAATCACAGGTGAAAGCAGCACCATATATATGGATGCATACACATATTTACATGTGTTATATTGGCATAGCCCGGTGCGCTCACCAAGAGTAGCACATAAATAAGTTATATTATATATACCTTTTTCGTCCAATGTGTCCAAGTACAGAGCACCTCGACGCGCGTTTCGGATATTACTATGTCACGAGTATATATAATTATGGATTAATTTGGTGCCTGATTAGATCTGTGCATAGGTGCTTTTTTATATATATATCTACTATAAAATTGTCTAAGGGTCACTTCCGTCTTTCCCTCTGTCCTTCTGTCTGTCCTTCTGTCTGTCATGGATATTCATTGGTCGCGGCTTCTGTCTGTCATGGAAATCCAAGTCGCTGATTGGTCGCGGCAAAACAGCCACGACCAATCAGCGACAGCCACAGTCCAGAAGAAAATGGCCGCTCCTTACTCCCCGCAGTCAGTGCCCGGCGCCCGCATACTCCCCTCCAGTCACCGCTCACACAGGGTTAATGCCGGCGGTAACGGACCACGTTGTGCCGCGGGTAATACGGGTAACCGCTGCTATTAACCCTGTGTGTCCCCAACTTTTTACTATTGATGCTGCCTATGCGGCATCAATAGTAAAAATATCTAATGTTAAAAATAATTTAAAAAAAATCATCTTATACTCACCTTACGGCGCCTTTCCCGTTCCTCGCGACGCCCCGGTGACGGCTCCATGCATTGCGATCTCGTGAGATGATGACGTAGCGGTCTCGCAAGACCGCTACGTCATCATCTCGCGAGAGTGAGACAAGGAAAAACGAGGGCGGCGGGAAGGTGGCGCGAATCCCCACGGGAGCCGAGGCTGTGAGCCTGGAAAGAGGGAAGGTAACATGGGAGGAGGAGGAGCAGAGCAGCCAAGGTGAGGTGGCTCAGTCCCCACGGCGAGCATGGTGCCCAGTGCTGCCGGCGCTGTACGGCCTGACTGCTGCTGCTGACAGGTGCCGGTCTGTGCGAGACCCCAGCCCGGGGTGACTCTGTGCTGTATACTACGTCGCTGTGCAATATACTATGTGGCTGGGCTATATACTACATCACTGGGCAATATACTATGTGGCTGGGCAATATACTACGTGACTGGGCAATATACTACATCACTGGGCAATATACTACGTAACTGGGCAATATACTACGTGGCTGGGCAATATACTACGTCACTGGGCAATATACTACGTCACTGGGCAATATACTATGTAACTAGGCAATATACTATGTGACTGGGCAATATACTACGTCACTTGGCAATATACTACGTAACTGGGCAATATACTACGTGACTGGGCAATATACTACGTGACTGGGCAATATACTACGTGGCTGGGCAATATACTATGTAACTGGGCAATATACTACGTAACTGGGCAATATACTACGTGACTGGGCAATATACTACATCACTGGGCAATATACTACGTAACTGGGCAATATACTACGTAACTGGGCAATATACTACGTGGCTGGGCAATATACTACATCACTGGGCAATATACTACGTAACTGGGCAATATACTACATAACTAGGCAATATACTACGTGACTGGGCAATATACTACGTGACTGGGCAATATACTACGTAACTGGGCAATATACTACGTCACTGGGCAATATACTATGCAACTGGGCAATATACTACGTAACTGGGCAATATACTACGTGACTGGGCAATATACTACGTGACTGGGCAATATACTACGTGGCTGGGCAATATACTATGTAACTGGGCAATATACTACGTAACTGGGCAATATACTACGTGACTGGGCAATATACTACATCACTGGGCAATATACTATGTAACTGGGCAATATACTACGTAACTGGGCAATATACTACGTGGCTGGGCAATATACTACATCACTGGGCAATATACTACGTAATTGGGCAATATACTACGTAACTAGGCAATATACTACGTGACTGGGCAATATACTACGTCACTGGGCAATATACTACGTAACTGGGCAATATACTACGTGACTGGGTAATATACTACGTGGCTGGGCAATATACTACGTGGCTGGGCAATATACTACGTGGCTGGCCAATATACTATGTGGCTGGGCAATATACTACGTGGCTGGGCAATATACTACATCGCTGGGCAATTATACTACGTCACTGGGCATTATACTACATCACTGGGCATTATACTACGTCACTGGGCAATATACTACGTGGCTGGGCAATATACTACGTGGCTGGGCAATATACCATGCGGACATGCATATTCTAGAATACCCGATGCGTTAGAATCGGGCCACCATCTAGTGTATATATAAATATATATATATATATATTTTGTGATATATATATATATATATATATATATATATATATATATATATATATATATATATTTATTGTGATTTGCACTGTTTTGTCCTTTTTTTGCACACAACTGTCCCATTTATATGTATACACATATATATTTTTTCACATTTTTTGATTCTTCTTTTTTTGGTATATATTTTTATAATGTATTATTCACTTTTGGCACACGCACTTTACATTGCTATTATATGATCACATAATTTATATATATCACTTTGGTCAAATATATATACAAATTATCTTATTCAGATAGTTTCAATATAAGCAATATATGCACACACCTTTATATAGGTATATCTACTATATAATTGTCTAAGGGTCACTTCCGTCTGTCCTTCTGTCTGTCTGTCACAGATATTCATTGGAATATCTGTCTGTCTGTCTGTCATGGAAATCCAAGTCGCTGATTGGTCGCTGCAAAACAGCCACGACCAATCAGCGATGGGCACAGTCCGGCGGCAAAATGGCCACTCCTTCCTCCCCGCAGTCAGTGCCTGCTCCATAATCCCCTCCAGTCAGCCCTCACACAGGGTTAATGGCAGCGTTAACGGACCGCGTTATGCCGCGGTGTAACGCACTCCGGTAACGCAGCTATTAACCCTGTGTGACCAACTTTTTACTATTGATGCTGCGTATGCAGCATCAATAGTAAAAAGATCTAATGTTAAAAATAATAATAATAATAATAATAATAATAAAAAGGTTATTCTCACCTTCCGACATCATGCGCTGTCCTCGGCAGTGCAAACGGCAGGTTCCGGTGCCAAGGATGCTATGCGAGAAGGACCTGCCATGACGTCACGGTCATGTGACCGTGACGTCATCACAGGTCCTGCGCTCATACCAAACCTGGGACCGGAAGCTGCCGCGTGCAAAGTACACAGGCGCTATGACTTCAAGGGGCCTTCGGAAGGTGAGTATATGTTTATTTTTTATTTTAAGTCTTTTTTAACCCCTTCATGACCCAGCCTATTTTGGCCTTAATGACCTGGCCGTTTTTTGCAATTCTGACCAGTGTCCCTTTGTGAGGTAATAACTCAGGAACGCTTCAACGGATCTTAGCGATTCTGAGATTGTTTTTTCGTGACATATTGGGCATCATGTTAGTGTTAAATTTAGGTCAATAATTTCTGAGTTTATTTGTGAAAAAAACGGAAATTTGGCGAAAATTTAGAAAATTTTGCAATTTTCACATTTTGAATTTTTATTCTGTTAAACCAGAGAGTTATGTGACACAAAATAGTTAATAAATAACATTTCCCACATGTCTACTTTACATCAGCACAATTTTGGAAACAATTTTTTTTTTTGCTAGGAAGTTATAAGGGTTAAAATTTGACCAGTGATTTCTCATTTTTACAACAAAATTTACAAAACCATTTTTTTTAGGGACCACCTCACATTTGAAGTCTTTTTGAGGGTTCTATATGGCTGAAAATACCCAAAAGTGACACCATTCTAAAAACTGCACCCATCAAGGTGCTCAAAACCACATTCAAGAAGTTTATTAACCCTTCATATGTTTCACAGCAGCAGAAGCAACATGGAAGTAAAAAATGAACATTTAACTTTTTAGTCACAAAAATGATCTTTTAGCAAAAAATTTTTTATTTTCCCAAGGGTAAAAGGAGAAACTGGACCACGAACGATGTTGTCCAATTTGTTCTGAGTACGCTGATACCTCATATGTGGGGGTAAACCACTGTTTGGGTGCACAGCAGGGCTCGGAAGGAAAGGAGCGCCATTTGACTTTTTGAATGAAAAATTGGCTCCAATCTTTAGTGGACACATGTCGCGTTTGGAGAGCCCCCGTGTGCCTAAACATTGGAGCTCCCCCACAACGGACCCCATTTTGGAAACTAGACCCCCCAAGGAACTTATTTAGAAGCATAGTGAGCACTTTAAACCCTCAGGTGCTTCACAAATTGATCCGTAAAAATGAAAAAGTAGTTTTTTTTCACACAAAATTTCTTTAGCCTCAATTTTTTCATTTTCACATGGGCAACAGGATAAAATGGATCCTAAAATTTGTTGGACAATTTCTCCTGAGTACAACGATACCTCACATGTGGGGGTAAACCACTGTTTGGGCACATGGTAAGGCTCGGAAGGGAAGGAGCGCCATTTGACTTTTTGAATGGAAAATTAGCTCCAATCATTAGCGGACACCATGTCGCGTTTGGAGAGCCCCTGTGTGCCTAAACATTGGAGCTCCCCTACAAGTGACCCCATTTTGGAAACTAGACCCCCAAGGAACTTATCTAGATGCATAGTGAGCACTTAAAACCCCCAGGTGCTTCACAGAAATTTATAATGCAGAGCCGTGAAAATAAAAAATAATTTTTCTTTCCTCAAAAATGATTTTTAGCCCGTAATTTTTTATTTTCCCAAGGGTAATAGGAGAAATTGGACCCCAAATGTTGTTGTCCAGTTTGTCCTGAGTACGATGATACCCCATATGTGGGGGTAAACCACTGTTTGGGCACACGGCAGGGCTCGGAAGGGAAGGCACGCCATTTGGCTTTTTGAATGGAAAATTAGCTCCTATCATTAGCGGACACCATGTTGCGTTTGGAGAGCCCTTGTGTGCCTAAACATTGGAGCTCCCCTACAAGTGACCCCATTTTGGAAACTAGACCTCCCAAGGAACTAATCTAGATGTGTGGTGAGCACTTTGAACTCCCAAGTGCTTCACAGAAGTTTATAACGCAGAGCCATGAAAATAAAAAATAATTTTTCTTTTCTCAAAAATTATTTTTTAGCCCACAATTTTTTATTTTCCCAAGGGTAACAGGAGAAATTGGACACCATAAGTTGTTGTCCAGTTTCTCCTGAGTACGCTGATACCCTATATGTGGGGGTAAACCAATGTTTTGGCACAAGTCGGGGTTCGGAAGGGAAGTAGTGACGTTTTGAAATGCAGACTTTGATGGAATGCTCTGCGGGCGTCAGGTTGCGTTTGCAGATCCCCTGATGTGCCTAAACAGTAGAAACACCCCACAAGTGACCCCATTTTGGAAACTAGACCCCCCAAGAACTTATCTAGATGTGTGGTGAGCACTTCCAACCCCCAAGTGCTTCACAGAAGTTTACAACGCAGAGCCATGAAAATAAAAAATAATTGTTCTTTCCTCAAAAATTGTGTTTTAGCAACTAATTTTTTATTTTTGCAAGGGTAACAGGAGAAATTGGACCCCAATAGTTGTTGCCCAGTTTGTCCTGAGTACGCTGATATCCCATATGTGGGGGTAAACCACTGTTTGGGCGCACGTCGGGGCTTGGAAGGGAGGGAGCACCATTTGACTTTTTGAACGCAAGATTGGCTGGAATCAATGGTGGCGCTTAGGGTTGAGCGACTTTCATTTTTTTAAGATCGAGTAGGGTTTTGGGAAACCCGATTTTGTCCAGAGTCGAGTCGAGTGCAGTCGGCCGATTATCGCTAAAAGTCGGGGATCGACCGAAACACGAAACCCAATGCAAGTCAATGGGGAAGCATAGTCGGCAGTGAGTGGAGGCCAGGAAAACACCTACAGTGCCCATTTTAATGCCAAAAACATCCATTCTTGTTTCTGAAGCTTGCCAATCTTAATTAACTGTATAATAATAGTTGGGCATAGGGAATTGGGGGAAAGTTGTGGGGGGAGTAGGGCTGGCTCAAGTTTTTCGTGGGCCCAGGAAATGCGGACTACGTCACGGCGGTGTTGCAGGGAAAGGTAAGTATTTAAAAGTTGCAAGTGCTGTGATCCTGAGCAAGCAGGGGGGGCCCACTCGTTCGCATTGCCACTGGCACAGGGCCCCTCAAAGTACGGCGGTGTGTTTGCATGGCGGGGGCGCCTCCCACCAGCAGCGACACTTTTGCGTACTCTGAGGGGCCCTGTGCCAGTGACGTCGCCAACGAGTATGCCCCCCCACCTGATGAAGGAACCTGCACTTTCATCTGCACCTTCCTCTTTGTCCCTGTGTAAGGTGGTATAACATGCGGGAAGGGGAACCTTACTTTCAGCAGGGACAGATTCTGGCTGTGTAGAGTACAAGGGGAATGTAGTGGTCTAGGTCAATGTACCAGCAGACTCATTTAGCAGTGGCTGGGCAATGGGCAGGATGAGGAGGAAACAGATATAGGGCCAAAGAATAAAGTAGGCTACATGCAGTTCAAAATTGGTAACAGGACTAAACAGGCGGCATTGCTTTGTTCAGTGGAGTAGCAAACCCAAGAGCAGCAGACACTGTTTCAAGGGCCTAACCACACTAGTAGGCCAAATGCAGTTTAATATCTGATAGTATAGGGCGAAAGCCAGAATGTGGAAGCTCAGCTTTGTTCAGTTGAGGACAACACCAGGGAGGGGCAGACACCTTTAGTAGGCCGGAAAAGCCTATTGCATTTTTTAAAATGGTAATTTGGAGCAGAAGGTTGAAGCTCAGCTTTATTTAGTTGAGGGCAACACCAGGGAGGGGCAGAAGCCGTTAGTAGGCCCTAACCACCATTTTTTTTTTTTTTAAAACCACTTAATGAGAGCCGGAAGGTTGAAGCTCAGCTTTATTTAGTTGAGGACAACACCAGGGAGGGGCAGAAGCCGTTAGTAGGCCCTAACCACCATTTTTTTTTTAAAACCACATAATGAGAGCCGGAAGGTTGAAGCTCAGCTTTATTTAGTTGAGGACAACACCAGGGAGGGGCAGAAGCCGTTAGTAGGCCCTAACCACCATTTTTTTTTTAAAACCACTTAATGAGAGCCGGAAGGTTGAAGCTCAGCTTTATTTAGTTGAGGACAACACCAGGGAGGGGCAGAAGCCGTTAGTAGGCCCTAACCACCATTTTTTTTTTTAAAACCACATAATGAGAGCCGGAAGGTTGAAGCTCAGCTTTATTTAGTTGAGGACAACACCAGGGAGGGGCAGAAGCCGTTAGTAGGCCCTAACCACCATTTTTTTTTTTTTTAAAACCACTTAATGAGAGCCGGAAGGTTGAAGCTCAGCTTTATTTAGTTGAGGACAACACCAGGGAGGGGCAGAAGCCGTTAGTAGGCCCTAACCACCATTTTTTTTTTTAAAACCACATAATGAGAGCCGGAAGGTTGAAGCTCAGCTTTATTTAGTTGAGGACAACACCAGGGAGGGGCAGAAGCCGTTAGTAGGCCCTAACCACCATTTTTTTTTTTTTTAAAACCACTTAATGAGAGCCGGAAGGTTGAAGCTCAGCTTTATTTAGTTGAGGACAACACCAGGGAGGGGCAGAAGCCGTTAGTAGGCCCTAACCACCATTTTTTTTTTAAAACCACTTAATGAGAGCCGGAAGGTTGAAGCTCAGCTTTATTTAGTTGAGGACAACACCAGGGAGGGGCAGAAGCCGTTAGTAGGCCCTAACCACCATTTTTTTTTTAAAACCACTTAATGAGAGCCGGAAGGTTGAAGCTCAGCTTTATTTAGTTGAGGACAACACCAGGGAGGGGCAGAAGCCGTTAGTAGGCCCTAACCACCATTTTTTTTTTTAAAACCACATAATGAGAGCCGGAAGGTTGAAGCTCAGCTTTATTTAGTTGAGGACAACACCAGGGAGGGGCAGAAGCCGTTAGTAGGCCCTAACCACCAATTTTTTTTTTTTTAAAACCACTTAATGAGAGCCGGAAGGTTGAAGCTCAGCTTTATTTAGTTGAGGACAACACCAGGGAGGGGCAGAAGCCGTTAGTAGGCCCTAACCACCATTTTTTTTTAAAAACCACTTAATGAGAGCCGGAAGGTTGAAGCTCAGCTTTATTTAGTTGAGGACAACACCAGGGAGGGGCAGAAGCCGTTAGTAGGCCCTAACCACCATTTTTTTTTTTAAAACCACATAATGAGAGCCGGAAGGTTGAAGCTCAGCTTTATTTAGTTGAGGACAACACCAGGGAGGGGCAGAAGCCGTTAGTAGGCCCTAACCACCATTTTTTTTTTTTTTAAAACCACTTAATGAGAGCCGGAAGGTTGAAGCTCAGCTTTATTTAGTTGAGGACAACACCAGGGAGGGGCAGAAGCCGTTAGTAGGCCCTAACCACCATTTTTTTTTTAAAACCACTTAATGAGAGCCGGAAGGTTGAAGCTCAGCTTTATTTAGTTGAGGACAACACCAGGGAGGGGCAGAAGCCGTTAGTAGGCCCTAACCACCATTTTTTTTTAAAAACCACTTAATGAGAGCCGGAAGGTTGAAGCTCAGCTTTATTTAGTTGAGGACAACACCAGGGAGGGGCAGAAGCCGTTAGTAGGCCCTAACCACCATTTTTTTTTTTAAAACCACATAATGAGAGCCGGAAGGTTGAAGCTCAGCTTTATTTAGTTGAGGACAACACCAGGGAGGGGCAGAAGCCGTTAGTAGGCCCTAACCACCATTTTTTTTTTTTTTAAAACCACTTAATGAGAGCCGGAAGGTTGAAGCTCAGCTTTATTTAGTTGAGGACAACACCAGGGAGGGGCAGAAGCCGTTAGTAGGCCCTAACCACCATTTTTTTTTTTTTTAAAACCACTTAATGAGAGCCGGAAGGTTGAAGCTCAGCTTTATTTAGTTGAGGACAACACCAGGGAGGGGCAGAAGCCGTTAGTAGGCCCTAACCACCATTTTTTTTTTAAAACCACTTAATGAGAGCCGGAAGGTTGAAGCTCAGCTTTATTTAGTTGAGGACAACACCAGGGAGGGGCAGAAGCCGTTAGTAGGCCCTAACCACCATTTTTTTTTTTAAAACCACATAATGAGAGCCGGAAGGTTGAAGCTCAGCTTTATTTAGTTGAGGACAACACCAGGGAGGGGCAGAAGCCGTTAGTAGGCCCTAACCACCATTTTTTTTTTTTTTAAAACCACTTAATGAGAGCCGGAAGGTTGAAGCTCAGCTTTATTTAGTTGAGGACAACACCAGGGAGGGGCAGAAGCCGTTAGTAGGCCCTAACCACCATTTTTTTTTTTTAAACCACATAATGAGAGCCGGAAGGTTGAAGCTCAGCTTTATTTAGTTGAGGACAACACCAGGGAGGGGCAGAAGCCGTTAGTAGGCCCTAACCACCATTTTTTTTTTTAAAACCACATAATGAGAGCCGGAAGGTTGAAGCTCAGCTTTATTTAGTTGAGGGCAACACCAGGGAGGGGCAGAAGCCGTTAGTAGGCCCTAACCAAAGTTGAAGGCCAAATGCAGTTTAATTTCTGATACTATAGGCCGAAAGCCAGAAGGTGGAAGTTCCGATTTAGACAGTGGAGGACAATTTGAATTAGGGACTGCAGACAGACTTAGTAGGCTGTCCCCTGTGGACCATGCATCCACCACATTAACCCATTGCGCCGTAATGGACACGTAATCTTCCGTGGCCATGCCTACAGGTCCATGCGTCTGTTGTCAGGTGCACCTTTGTACTCACAGATTGCCAGAGTGCATGGACAATGCGGTCTTCTACATGCTGGTGGAGGGTTGGGATGGCTTTTCTCGCAAAAGAAGTGTCGACTGGTTAGCTTGTAGCGTGGTACAGCGTAGTCCATCATGGCCTTATTAATAGTAAATAAAATATATAACTAGGCTCTATGAACTTTTAAATAGGTTCCAGGGGTACACGGGCAGCATTGGTGTGGTCAGTGGAGGAGTATTGCAAGTAGGGGCTGCAGACAGGCTATCAAAGGCCTAAAATAACAAACAGTAGGCAGTCATGGCAGTTTTACATCGGTTACATGGATACACAGGCAGGCACTCCAGGCAGCATTGTGCTCAGTGGAGGAGTATTGCAAGTAGGGGCCGCAGACAGGCTATCAAAGGCCTAAAATAACAAACAGTAGGCAGTCATGGCAGTTTTACATCGGTTACATGGATACACAGGCAGGCACTCCAGGCAGCATTGTGGTCAGTGGAGGAGTATTGCAAGTAGGGGCCGCAGACAGGCTATCAAAGGCCTAAAATAACAAACAGTAGGCAGTCATGGCAGTTTTACATCGGTTACATGGATACACAGGCAGGCACTCCAGGCAGCATTGTGGTCAGTGGAGGAGTATTGCAAGTAGGGGCCGCAGACAGGCTATCAAAGGCCTAAAATAACAAACAGTAGGCAGTCATGGCAGTTTTACATCGGTTACATGGATACACAGGCAGCTAGGTGGTGAGTGGAGGAGTATTTAAAGTAAGGACCGCAGACAGGCTATCAAAGGCCTAACATAACAAACAATAGGCTCATGGCAGTTTTACAGCGGTTACATGGATACACGGGCAGGCAGCTTGGTGGTGAGTGGAGGAGTATTTAAAGTATGGACCGCAGACAGGCTTCGAAGGCCTAACACAATAAAATGGGCTGGCTGTAGGCACTTTAAAATTGGTTCCAGGGGTACACGGGCAGCAGTGGTCTGGTCAGTGGAGGCCTAGTGGAAGTATGGACCGCAGACAGGCTTCGAAGGCCTAACACAATAAAATGGGCTGGCTGTAGGCACTTTAAAATTGGTTCCAGGGGTACACGGGCAGCAGTGGTCTGGTCAGTGGAGGCCTAGTGGAAGGAGGGACCGCAGACAGGCTTCGAAGGCCTAACACAATAAAATGGGCTGGCTGTAGGCACTTTAAAATTGGTTCCAGGGGTACACGGGCAGCAGTGGTCTGGTCAGTGGAGGACTAGTGGAAGTATGGACCGCAGACAGGCTTCGAAGGCCTAACACAATAAAATGGGCTGGCTGTAGGCACTTTAAAATTGGTTCCAGGGGTACACGGGCAGCAGTGGTCTGGTCAGTGGAGGCCTAGTGGAAGGAGGGACCGCAGACAGGCTTCGAAGGCCTAACACAATAAAATGGGCTGGCTGTAGGCACTTTAAAATTGGTTCCAGGGGTACACGGGCAGCAGTGGTCTGGTCAGTGGAGGACTAGTGGAAGGAGGGAGCGCAGAAAGGCTTCAAAGGCCTAAAATAACAAACAATAGGCTCATGGCAGTTTTACAGCGGTTACATGGATACACGGGCAGGCAGCTTGGTGGTCAGTGGAGGAGTAGGGACCGCAGACAGGCTATCAAAGGCCTAAAATAACAAACAATAGGCTCATGGCAGTTTTACAGCGGTTACATGGATACACGGGCAGGCAGCTTGGTGCTGAGTGGAGGAGTATTTAAAGTATGGACCGCAGACAGGCTTCGAAGGCCTAACACAATAAAATGGGCTGGCTGTAGGCACTTTAAAATTGGTTCCAGGGGTACACGGGCAGCAGTGGTCTGGTCAGTGGAGGCCTAGTGGAAGTATGGACCGCAGACAGGCTTCGAAGGCCTAACACAATAAAATGGGCTGGCTGTAGGCACTTTAAAATTGGTTCCAGGGGTACACGGGCAGCAGTGGTCTGGTCAGTGGAGGCCTAGTGGAAGGAGGGACCGCAGACAGGCTTCGAAGGCCTAACACAATAAAATGGGCTGGCTGTAGGCACTTTAAAATTGGTTCCAGGGGTACACGGGCAGCAGTGGTCTGGTCAGTGGAGGCCTAGTGGAAGGAGGGACCGCAGACAGGCTTCGAAGGCCTAACACAATAAAATGGGCTGGCTGTAGGCACTTTAAAATTGGTTCCAGGGGTACACGGGCAGCAGTGGTCTGGTCAGTGGAGGACTAGTGGAAGTATGGACCGCAGACAGGCTTCGAAGGCCTAACACAATAAAATGGGCTGGCTGTAGGCACTTTAAAATTGGTTCCAGGGGTACACGGGCAGCAGTGGTCTGGTCAGTGGAGGCCTAGTGGAAGGAGGGACCGCAGACAGGCTTCGAAGGCCTAACACAATAAAATGGGCTGGCTGTAGGCACTTTAAAATTGGTTCCAGGGGTACACGGGCAGCAGTGGTCTGGTCAGTGGAGGACTAGTGGAAGGAGGGAGCGCAGAAAGGCTTCAAAGGCCTAAAATAACAAACAATAGGCTCATGGCAGTTTTACAGCGGTTACATGGATACACGGGCAGGCAGCTTGGTGGTCAGTGGAGGAGTAGGGACCGCAGACAGGCTATCAAAGGCCTAAAATAACAAACAATAGGCTCATGGCAGTTTTACAGCGGTTACATGGATACACGGGCAGGCAGCTTGGTGCTGAGTGGAGGAGTAGTGCAAGGAGTGTCTGTCCCAGTACTCCCAAAATATAAATAGATGTTAATGTCTCGCAAAACAACCAAAACAAAAAAAAAGATGGCATACTTAGGTACAGGGGTGGGCTCATCTGCTGTGTTTCTGACATAGTAATTTGGCAGTAACTATTTAATGGTGCCAATATAGGACACAGACACAGACTACTTTAAGTTGCATCATAGATGTCTACAAATTTGTATTGTCAGTGCCAGACATTGAATGATGTCAGCGAATAGACTAAAGATTGGTGGAGCTGTGCGACATAATTTTGCACGTAGTAGAGCCCAGTTTGAGCTGGGGTAGGGGGGAACTCTCTTGAGGCCGGCGGGACCGCCCCAGGGCCACTCATGTTACAACGGTGTGTCTGACGTTGGGTGCGCACCACCACCGCCAGAGACACTACATTGTACTATGAGGGACCCAGTAGCAATGCCGTCAACCAAAAGCGAGCACACCCACCTCTTCAGACAAACAGCAGTCTCACGGGTGCTTGCGCCAAGTCGCGATACCACGGCCCCGTGTGGGGAGTTTGGCCATTTAGGGAGGTGTAAACATGTCGTATGCTGTACAATCTGCAGCAGCAAATTAGACATTAGAAAAGTAATTCACAGGCAAGAGCTTTTCATAGGAAAGCTAGGTGTCGGCCGGGCAAGGTGGGGCAAAAGATTTTGAAATCCAGTTGTGGTTCATTTTAATGAATGTTAGATCGTCAACATTTTGGGTAGCCAGACGAGTCCTTTTTTCGGTTAATATTGACCCTGCAGCACTGAATACTCTTTCTGATAGGACACTTGCTGCCGGGCAAGCAAGCTCCTGCAATGCATATTCTGCCAATTCTGGCCAGGTGTCTAATTTGGAGGCCCAGTAATCAAATGGGAATGACGGTTGAGGGAGAACATCGATAAGGGATGAAAAATAGTTAGTAACCATACTGGACAAATGTTGTCTCCTGTCACTTTCAATTGATGCAGCAGTACCTGTCCTGTCTGCGGTCATAGCAAAATCACTCCACAACCTGGTCAGAAAACCCCTCTGTCCAACGCCACTTCTGATGTGTGCACCCCTAACACTCCTAGTCTGCTGCCCCCTGGAGCTCGTGTGAGAACGATCACGTGCGCTGTGTGCTGGGAATGCCTGAAGCAAACGGTCAACAAGAGTTGATTGTTTGGTTGCTAATATTAGTTCCAAGTTCTCATGTGGCATAATATTTTGCAATTTGCCTTTATAGCGTGGATCAAGGAGGCAGGCCAACCAGTAATCGTCATCGTTCATCATTTTCGTAATGCGTGTGTCCCTTTGTAGGATACGTAAGGCATAATCCGCCATGTGGGCCAAAGTTCCACTTGTCAAATCTCCGGTTGTGATTGGTTGAGGGGCAGTTGCAGGCAAATCTACGTCACTTGTGTCCCTCAAAAAACCAGAACCCGGCCGTGACACGCAACCAATTTCCTGTGCCCCCGTGAAAGTTTCCGCATTAAAAATATACTCATCCCCATCATCCTCCTCGTCCTCCACCTCCTCTTCGCCCGCTACCTCGTCCTGTACACTGCCCTGACCAGACAATGGCTGACTGTCATCAAGGCTTCCCTCTTCCTCTGGTGCAGACGCCTGCTCCTTTATGTGCGTCAAACTTTGCATCAGCAGACGCATTAGGGGGATGCTCATGCTTATTACGGCGTTGTCTGCACTAACCAGCCGTGTGCATTCCTCAAAACACTGAAGGACTTGACACATGTCTTGTATCTTCGACCACTGCACACCTGACAACTCCATGTCTGCCATCCTACTGCCTGCCCGTGTATCCTCCCACAAATAAATAACAGCACGCCTCTGTTCGCACAGTCTCTGAAGCATGTGCAGTGTTGAGTTCCACCTTGTTGCAACGTCTATGATTAGGCGATGCTGGGGAAGGTTCAAAGACCGCTGATAGGTCTGCATACGGCTGGCGTGTACAGGCGAACGTCGGATATGTGAGCAAAGTGCACGCACTTTGAGGAGCAGGTCGGAGAACCCAGGATAAGTTTTCAATAAGCACTGCACCACCAGGTTTAAGGTGTGAGCCAGGCAAGGAATGTGTTTCAGTTGGGAAAGGGAGATGGCAGCCATGAAATTCCTTCCGTTATCACTCACTACCTTGCCTGCCTCAAGATCTACTGTGCCCAGCCACGACTGCGTTTCTTGTTGCAAGAACTCCGGACAGAACTTCCGCGGTGTGTCTGTTGTCGCCCAAACACTTCATAGCCAATACAGCCTGCTGACGCTTGGCAGTAGCTGGCCCATAATGGGACAACTGGTGTGCAACAGTGTCATCTGCCGATGGAGTGGTTGGCCGACTGCGTTCTGTGGAAGAGCTGTAGCTTCTGCAGGAGGACGAGGAGGAGGAGGAGGGGGTGCGAACGCCTACAGCCAACTGTTTCCTAGACCGTGGGCTAGGCACAACTGTCCCTAAATTGATGTCGCCTGTGGACCCTGCATCCACCACATTCACCCAGTGTGCCGTGATGGACACATAACGTCCCTGGCCATGCCTACTGGTCCATGCATCTGTAGTCAGGTGCACCTTTGTACTCACAGATTGCCTGAGTGCATGGACGATGCGCTGTTTAACATGCTGGTGCAGGGCTGGGATGGCTTTTCTGGAAAAAAAGTGTCGACTGGGTAGCTCGTATCGTGGTTCAGCGTACTCCATCAGGGCTTTGAAAGCTTCGCTTTCAACTAACCGGTAGGGCATCATCTCTAACGAGATTAGTCTAGCTATGTGGGCGTTAAAACCCTGTGTACGCGGATGCGAGGATAAGTACTTCCTTTTTCTAACCAGAGTCTCATGTAGGGTGAGCTGGACTGGAGAGCTGTAGATCGTGGAACTTTCGGGTGTGCCGGTGGACATGGCAGACTGAGAGACGGTTGGAGACGGTATTGTTTCCGCCGGTGCCCTACATGCAATATTTCCTCCTACAAAACTGGTGATTCCCTGACCCTGACTGCTTTTGGCTGGCAAAGAAACCTGCACAGATACTGCCGGTGGTGCGGAAAATGGTGGCCTTACAGTGACGGAAGGGATGTTGCGTTGCTGACTAGCTTCATTGGCCGAGGGTGCTACAACCTTGAGGGACGTTTGGTAGTTAGTCCAGGCTTGAGAATGCATGGTGGTTAAGTGTCTATGCATGCAACTAGTATTTAGACTTTTCAGATTCTGACCTCTGCTTAAGCTAGTTGAACATTTTTGACAGATGACTTTGCGCTGATCAGTTGGATGTTGTTTAAAAAAATGCCAGACTGCACTCTTCCTAGACTCTGATCCCTTTTCAGGGATTGCAGACTGAGCTTTAACCGGATGGCAACGCTGTGCTCCAACAGGTTTTGGCTTTGACACGCGTTTTGGTCCAGATACGGGCCCGGCAGATGGAACCTGTTGCGATGTTGATGCCTGCTGCGGCCCCTCCTCCACCTCCGCTTCTGAACTACTGCCGCCTGCACCCTGTTCCCCCAATGGCTGCCAATCGGGGTCAATAACTGGGTCATCTATTACCTCCTCTTCGAGCTCGTGTGCAACTTCGTCTGTGTCACTGTGTCGGTCGGTGGTATAGCGTTCGTGGCGGGGCAACATAGTCTCATCAGGGTCTGATTGTGGATCTGTACCCTGAGAGGGCAATGTGGTGGTCTGAGTCAAAGGAGCAGCATAGTACTCTGGCTGTGGCTGTGCATCAGTGCACTCCATGTCAGAATATACTTGTAATGGGCATGGCCTGTTAAATGTTTCACTTTCTAAGCCAGGGACGGTATGTGTAAAGAGCTCCATGGAGTGACCCGTTGTGTCGCCTGCTGCATCCTTCTCTCTTGTTGTAGTTTTTGCTGAGGAGGACAAGGAAGCGACTTGTCCCTGACCGTGAACATCCACAAGCGACGCGCTGCTTTTACATTTACCAGTTTCGGAAGAGGAGGCAAAAGAGCTAGAGGCTGAGTCTGCAATGTAAGCCAAAACTTGCTGTTGCTGCTCCGCCTTTAAAAGCGGTTTTCCTACTCCCAGAAAAGAGAGCGTTCGAGGCCTTGTGTAGCCTGACGACGAAACTGGCTCCACAGCTCCAGACTTAGGTGGAATATTTTTATCCCCACGACCACCTGATGCTCCACTACCACTACCATCATTACCAGCTGACAATGAACGCCCACGACGACCTCTTGCACCAGACTTCCTCATTGTTTTAAAATCTTAACCAAAGTAACTTTATTTGTTGCTATCAAACAACTTACACGGTGAGCTATAACTTCAGTATGATTTCAATATCCCTTAACAGGTTGGTGAGACCACAAGGAAAATCAGGCACAATGTTACACACTCTGTTTTCTGTGGCACTAAATCACAGAGATGACACACACGCAGGACTGTCACTCAAGCACTAATGTCAATATTAATCTCCCACCTAATTTATTTATTTTTTTTTCTCAGGGAGACTTTAGAAACCAAATAATATTAAAAAAAAAAAAAAAAAAGGCTTTCTATGGCCCACAATTAGAGAGAGAGAGGTGGCACAACCAGGAGTCAAGACTGGCGCACAAGCTGAAAGGGCAATATTACTCTCCCACTGTTTTTTATGTTTTTTTTGTTTTTTTCAGGGAGACTTTAGAAACCAAATAATATTAAAAAAACCAAAAAAAAAAAAGGCTTTCTATGGCCCACTGAATGAGAGGGAGAGAGGTGGCACACCCAGGAGTCAAGACTGGCACACAAGCTGAAAGGGCAATATTACTCTCCCACTGTTTTTTTATGTATTTTTTGTTTTTTCAGGGAGACTTTAGAAACCCAATAATATTTAAAAAAAAAAATAAATAGGCTTTCTATGGCCCACTGAATGAGAGGGAGAGAGGTGGCACACCCAGGAGTCAAGACTGGCACACAAGCTGAAAGGGCAATATTACTCTCCCACTGTTTTTTTAGGTTTTTTTTTTTTTTTCAGGGAGAATTAGAAACCAAATAATATTAAAAAAAAAAAAAAAATAGGCTTTCTATGGCCCACTGAATGAAAGGGAGAGAGGTGGCACACCCAGGAGTCAAGACTGGCACACAAGCTGAAAGGGCAATATTACTCTCCCACTGTTTTTTTATGTATTTTTTGTTTTTTCAGGGAGACTTTAGAAACCCAATAATATTTAAAAAAAAAAATAAATAGGCTTTCTATGGCCCACTGAATGAGAGGGAGAGAGGTGGCACACCCAGGAGTCAAGACTGGCACACAAGCTGAAAGGGCAATATTACTCTCCCACTGTTTTTTTAGGTTTTTTTTTTTTTTTCAGGGAGAATTAGAAACCAAATAATATTAAAAAAAAAAAAAATAGGCTTTCTATGGCCCACTGAATGAAAGGGAGAGAGGTGGCACACCCAGGAGTCAAGACTGGCACACAAGCTGAAAGGGCAATATTACTCTCCCACTGTTTTTTTATGTATTTTTTGTTTTTTCAGGGAGACTTTAGAAACCCAATAATATTTAAAAAAAAAAATAAATAGGCTTTCTATGGCCCACTGAATGAGAGGGAGAGAGGTGGCACACCCAGGAGTCAAGACTGGCACACAAGCTGAAAGGGCAATATTACTCTCCCACTGTTTTTTTAGGTTTTTTTTTTTTTTTCAGGGAGAATTAGAAACCAAATAATATTAAAAAAAAAAAAAATAGGCTTTCTATGGCCCACTGAATGAAAGGGAGAGAGGTGGCACACCCAGGAGTCAAGACTGGCACACAAGCTGAAAGGGCAATATTACTCTCCCACTGTTTTTTTATGTATTTTTTGTTTTTTCAGGGAGACTTTAGAAACCCAATAATATTTAAAAAAAAAAATAAATAGGCTTTCTATGGCCCACTGAATGAGAGGGAGAGAGGTGGCACACCCAGGAGTCAAGACTGGCACACAAGCTGAAAGGGCAATATTACTCTCCCACTGTTTTTTTAGGTTTTTTTTTTTTTTTCAGGGAGAATTAGAAACCAAATAATATTAAAAAAAAAAAATAAATAGGCTTTCTATGGCCCACTGAATGAGAGGGAGAGAGGTGGCACACCCAGGAGTCAAGACTGGCACACAAGCTGAAAGGGCAATATTACTCTCCCACTGTTTTTTTAGGTTTTTTTTTTTTTTTCAGGGAGAATTAGAAACCAAATAATATTAAAAAAAAAAAAATAGGCTTTCTATGGCCCACTGAATGAAAGGGAGAGAGGTGGCACACCCAGGAGTCAAGACTGGCACACAAGCTGAAAGGGCAATATTACTCTCCCACTGTTTTTTTATGTATTTTTTGTTTTTTTCAGGGAGACTTTAGAAACCCAATAATATTTAAAAAAAAAAATAAATAGGCTTTCTATGGCCCACTGAATGAGAGGGAGAGAGGTGGCACACCCAGGAGTCAAGACTGGCACACAAGCTGAAAGGGCAATATTACTCTCCCACTGTTTTTTTAGGTTTTTTTTTTTTTTCAGGGAGACTTTTGAAACCAAATAATATTAAAAAAAAAAAAAAAAAAAAAATATAGGCTTGCTATAGCCCACTGAATGAGAGATAGCGCACACACAGCAGTGGCACACAAGCCCTGACTGAGGCCAATATTTTTCTCCCACTGATTGATGTAGTGTTTCTGTGTTGAGGTAGATTTTAGAACACAAATCACGGAAAAAATAAATAGGCTTTCTATGGCCCACTCAGTGAGAGATGGCACACACAGGGATGGCACTGTAGCAGAAATGCCAATCTTAATCTCCCACAAAAAAAAAACAAAAAAAAAAAAAAAACTGTCCTACAATTACTATCTCCCTGCAGTAATGTAAGCCAGGTATGGCAGGCAGCAATAGGAGTGGACTGATGCACAAATTAAATAAAAAGTGTGGACAAACAAAAAAGATAGCTGTGCAGAAAGGAAGGAACAAGAGGATATGTGCTTTGAAAAAAGCAGTTGGTTTCCACAGTGGCGTACACACAGCAATACAGCTATCACGGAGCCTTCTAGGGCAGCCCAATGAGCTACAGCGCTGAGGGGAAAAAAAAAAAAAAATAGCTTCCACTGTTCCTGCACACCGAAGGTGGTGTTGGACAGTGGAAATCGCTGCAGCACAAGCGGTTTGGTGGTTAGTGGACCCTGCCTAACGCTCTCCCTGCTTCTGATGAAGCGGCAGCAACCTGTCCCTAAGCTCAGATCAGCAGCAGTAAGATGGCGGTCGGCGGGAACGCCCCTTTATAGCCCCTGTGACGCCGCAGACAGCAAGCCAATCACTGCAATGCCCTTCTCTAAGATGGTGGGGACCAGGATCTATGTCATCACGCTGCCCACACTCTGCGTTCACCTTCATTGGCTGAGAAATGGCGCTTTTCGCGTCATTGAAACGCGACTTTGGCGCGAAAGTCGCGTACCGCATGGCCGACAAGCACAGGGGTCGGATCGGGTTTCATGAGACGCCGACTTAGCCAAAAGTCGGCGACTTTTGAAAATGATCGACCCGTTTCGCTCAACCCTAGTGGCGCTATGTTACGTTTGTAGACCCCTGATGTGCCTAAACAGTGGAAACCCCTCAATTCTAACTCCAACACTAACCCCAACACACCCCTAACCCTAATCCCAACTGTAGCCATAACCCTAATCACAACCCTAACCCCAACACACCCCTAACCACAACCCTAACCCCAACACAGCCGTAACCCTAATCCCAACCCTAACCCTAATCCTAACCCTAATCCCAACCCTAACCCTAATCCCAACCCTAACCACATCTGTAACCCTGACACACCCCTAACCCTATCCGTAACCCTAACCACAAGCCTAATCTTAACCCTATTTCCAACCCTAGCCCTAATTCCAACCCTAACTCTAATTCCAACCCTAACCCTAAGGCTATGTGCCCACGTTGCGGATTCGTGTGAGATTTTTCCGCACGATTTTTGAAAAATCTGCAGGTAAAAGGCACTGCGTTTTACCTGCGGATTACAGCGGATTTCCAGTGTTTTTTTGTGCGGATTTCACCTGCGGATTCCTATTGAGGAACAGGTGTAAAACGCTGCGGAATTCGCACAAAGAATTGACATGCTGGGGAAAATACAACGCAGAGTTTCCGCACGGAATTTTCCGCACCATGGGCACAGCGGATTTGGTTTTCCATAGGTGTACATGGTACTGTAAACCTGATGGAAAACTCCTACGAATTCGCAGCGGCCAATCCGCTGCGGATCCGCGGCCAATCCGCTGCGGATCCGCGGCCAATCCGCTGCGGATCCGCTGCGGATCCGCAGCCAAATCCGCACTGTGTGCACATGCCCTAACCCTAACCCTAACCCTACCCCTAACCCTAACCCTAGTTCTAACCCTAACCCTAGTGGAAAAAGAAAAAAAATATTTTCTTTTTTTTATTATTGTCCCTACCTATGGGGGTGATAAAGGGGGGGGTTATTATTTTTTTATTTTGATCGCTGTGATAGAACCTATCACAGCGATCAAAATGTACTTGTAACGAATCTGCCGGCCGGCAGATTCGGCGGGCGCACTGCGCATGCGCCCGCCATTTTGGAAGATGGCGGAGCCCATGGAGAAGACGGACGGGCACCGGGAGCCTCGGTAAGTATAAGGGGGGAGATCGGGGCACGTGGGGGCGTCGGAGCACAGGGGGGTGGCATAGGAGCACGGGGGGAGCGGACAGGAGGACGGGGGAGCGGAGCACAGGATGGAGGGGACTACGGGACAGATCGGTGGCTTGGGGGGGGCGATCGGTGGGGTGGCGGGGGCTCACATCAGGGTTTCCAGCCATGGCCGATGATATTGCAGCATCGGCCATGGCTGGATTGTAATATTTCACCAGTTTTTCAGGTGAAATATTACAAATCGCTCTGATTGGCAGTTTCACTTTCAACAGCCAATCAGAGCGATCGTAGCCACGGGGGGGTGAAGCCACTCCCCCTGTCCCTGCAGATCGGGTGAAATTGGAGTTAACCCTTTCACCCGATCTGCAGGGACGCGATCATTCCATGACGCCACATAGGCGTCATGGGTCGGATTGGCACCGACTTTCATGATGCCTACGTGGCGTCATGGGTCGGGAAGGGGTTAACCACGCATATAGTGCCCACATTGCTATATACTGCGTGGGCTGTGTTATATATTACATCTCTGTGCTATATACTATGTGACTGTGCAGTATACAACGAGACTGTCCAATATACTACGTGGCTGTCCAATATACTACGTGCTCTGTGTTATATACTACGTAGCTGTGCAATATACTATGTGGCTGTGTCGGTTCTATCATATACTACGTCGACTGTGCAATATACTACGTGCCTCTACAATATACTACGTAGCTATGATATATACTACGTGGCTCTGCTATATACTACATCGCTGACCAATATACTACACAGCTGTGCAATACACTACGTAGCTGTGCAATACACTACGTGACTGTGTTAGATACTACCTGGCTGTGCAATAAACTACGTGGCCTGTGCAATACACTACATGGCTATGTTATATACTACGTGGCTCTGCTATATACTACGTGGCTGAACAATATACTACATACCTGTGCAATACGCTACGTGGCTGTGTTATATACTACGTAACTCTGCTATATACTACGTACGCTGTGTTACATACTACGTAGCTCTGTTATATACTACGTAACTATGTTATATACTATGTCGGTTGTGTTATATACTACGTCACTGTGCAATATAGTGCGTAGCCTGTGCTATATACTACCTACATATTCTAGAATACCGATACGATAGAATCGGGCCACCATCTAGTATATATATTTTTTTAATTAGATATTTGTATAGTATTTCCTTTTTTCTTGACCGTTTTTTATATTTTTTTAATTATTTCTGTAATATTTCCAAGTACGTGCACAATTTGTGCTATGTTTTGCCAAATACAATAAAGGCGTATTTTATATTATGCACATATATTGTGGTGATTTTTCCTTATCTCTTTTAATGATTTATTTGATTTTCCATATGACGGTATTTTTTGTTCATTAAAGAACAGTGGTAGAATGGAAGACATATACCAGATTGGGGAGATATATACACCAGGATGGGATATATACTATATTATATACAGCTCTGGCAAAAATTAAGAGATCACCACATCAAAACCCTGTAATGGGCAGCCCAATCTCCAGACCTGAACCCCATTGAAAACCTCTAGAATGTAATCAAGAGGAGGATGGATATTCACAAGCCATCAAACAAAGAACAACTGCTTACATTTTTGCGCCAGGAGAAGTGTGAAAAACTGGTGGAAAGCATGCCAAGATGCAGGAAACCTGTGACTAAAAATCATGGTTATTCCACAAAATATTGATTTCTGAACTCTTCCTGAGTTAAAACATTAGTATTGTTGTTTCTAAATTATTATGAACTTGTTTTCTTTGCATTATTTGAGGTCTGAAAGCACTGGTTTTTTTTAAAAAAAGTTTGACTATTTTTCTTTGTCAGAAAAAAATACAAAAATTATTGCTTGCAAATTCCGAGACATGTTGTCAGAAGTTTATAGAGTAAAAGAACAATTTACATTTTACTCAAAAATATACCTATAAAGACAAAAATCAGGCAAACTGAACATTTTGCAGTGGTCTTTTAATTTTTGCCAGAGCTGTATGTATGTATGTATATATATATATATATCAGTATGGGGACCATGATAAGGGACATACACCAGTATGGGGGATATATATATCAAGATGGGGCCAGGATGAGGGACATTAATACCAGGATGGAGGGTATATACACACACACAAGGGGCGTTCATTAAAGATTTCTCCTGACCCACTTCTATTTATCACGGGACGCTGAAACTTCACATGTGTAATGATGTAACTCTCTATAGGTTACGTGTCAATTTGCAACTCAGAACTTATAACGGTCTTGATTTTACAAGTGCTGAAGTGGTGTGAGGTTTGATAATGGGCTCAGTGGAATACAGAGCAGTCATCAAGTTCCTTTACCTGAAAGGCCGCACACCAAAAGAGACGTTCGATGAGATGAAAGAGGTTTATGGTCATGATTTCCCATCATATGATGTAGTCAAGAACTGACATTGTCAATACAAATGTGGTCTGATTTCAGTGCAAACAGCTCCAAATCCAGGGTGACCCCACTCTGCTATTGATGAACACACCATCCAGCAAGTGGAGGTCGCCATTTTGGAAATCGCCGCGTAACCATTCGCAACCTAGCCCAAAATGGCAAGATCAGTGTGGGGATCAAAAATCTTGCAAGACCATCTTCACATGCATAAGGTATCCGCTCGCTGGGTTCCCCGGCTGCTCACACCTTTCCAGAAGCAGGAACGGGTTGAATTCTCTCAGGATCTATTGACGATGTGCTATGGAAACCAGGAGGACTTTTTCAACAGACTGATCACACAGGATGAAAGCTGGGTTCATCACTCTGTTCCTGAGACTAAAGTCAAGTGGATGCAATGGAAGCATCAAGACTCACCACCTCCAAAGAAGGCACATGCCTAACCCTCGGCAGGCAAGGTCATGCTCACAGTATTTTGGTACCAGCACGCCGTAGTATTGATGTATTTCCTAGCAAAGGGTATCATGTTCACTGGGGCATACTATGCTTCACTGCTGTGGAAATTGCAGGAGGCCATCAAAACCAAGATATGTTGGCATGCTCACCAAAGATGTCCGCCATCTGCAAGACAATGCCCCAGTTCACAACTCACATGTTGCCCAAATTGAAGCGTGCTCCTGTGGCTTTGAAATTCTTCCTCATTCCCTTTATTCACTCGACCTTGCACCATCGGACTTCCACCTCTTTATAACAATGAAGTTATTTTTGAATGGCAAGCATTTTCCAGATGATGAGACTCTGATTCCCAAAGTCACAACGTGGCTTCTAAAGCAACTTGTCAACTTCTACAAGCAAAGTGTTTACAGTTGCTTAAAGATATGGGAGAAGTGTGTGTCCCTTGGTGGCACCTATGTATATAAGGATTAATAATATTAATCCTTATATAATAAGGATATAATAATATAATCCTTATATTATTAATATATATTATATTATAATCTAATATATAAAGCTGAATGTGTGTGTGTGTGTATGTATGTATGTATGTATGTCCGGGATTGGCATCTGAACCGTAGCAGCTACAGCCACAAAATTTTGCACAGTCACACGTCTGGACCCCGAGAGCGTCATAGGCTATGTTGTGAGGTGAAATTTTAACCCCGCGCTTTCCAATTCACCAAACAATTTTGCCCCTATCTACATAATGGGGAAAAAGTGAAAGGAAAAGTGTTGGAGGCGTCGCAGCTACAGGCACAAAATTTTGCACAGTCACACGTCTGGACCCTGAGAGCGTCAAAGCTATATTGTGAGGTGAAATTTTAACCCCGCGCTTTCCAAGTCACCAAACAATTTTGCCCCTATCTACATAATGGGGAAAAAATGAAAGGAAAAGTGTTGGAGGCAAATTAACAGCTGCCAGATGTGAACAAGGGGGACTTAAAGAATGACAGCGATGGCACCAAAGAGTATATACTGTACAGTTGCTAAGGTGGGGCCCCAACATGGGATAATCACACCACCACGGGGATATGAACACACACACAAAATGCGCCACACACTACCACGTGCTCGAACACATATACCACCCTCAGTGCACATTTCACCACACATACACCAACCTCGCCACATAAAAGTAGAAACACAAAAGTCGCCGCTCAAAACTCGCCACGCGCAAAACTCTCCACATGCAAAACTCGCCACACGTGCAAAACTCGCCACACGCAAAACTTGCACACGCAGAAAAATTGCCACACGCAGAAAAATTGCCACATGCACAAAAGTTGCAACACATGCAAAAGTTGCCTCACACAAAACTTGCACATACTCAAAAGGCACCACACATAAAACTCGCCACGCGCAAAACTCGCCATGCGCAAAACTTGCTGCACACAACTTGCTACACTAACCTGTCACATGCAACTCGACACACAAAAAGTTGCTACACGCATGTCGCCACACAAAACTCATCTCACAAAAGTCCCTACATGCATGTCGCCACACGCAACTCAACACACACAACTTGACACACGAAACTCGCCCTAAAACACACACAAGTCTGGTATCCTTCAAAAATAAAAATCTGATTAATAAGCAGACAAACTACAAGAGCAACAAATGTACCATATAGGAATCCGGCAGCTGTCAGTCACATGACCAGTCTATTATGTGTATGTGTGAGCTAATATATACTGCCAGGGGGTGGGCTTACTGTTGGCTGGGGATTTATCAGGCTGCCATTTTAGCTTACAAATACTGAGGTAAAAATACTGACCAAATAACGTGTGAACGAGGGCTAATACAGGAGGAGATGGCATACAGCTATATACTATATACAGGAGATGACACACAGGTATATACTATTTACAGGGGAGATGACACACAGGTATATACTATATACAGGAGGAGATGACACACAGATATATACTATATACAGGAGAGATGACACACAGGTATATACTATATAGAGGAGGAGATGACATACAGGTACATACTACATACAGGAGGAGATGACATACAGGTATATACTATATACAGGAGGAGATGACACACAGGTATATACTATATACAGGAGCAGATTACCTACAGGTATATAGTATATACAGGAGGAGATGACACAGGTATATGCTATGTATAGGAGGAGATGACATACAGGTATATACTATATACAGGAGATGACACACAGATATATACTATATATAGGTGAGATGACACACAGGTATATACTATATACAGGAGATTACATACAGGTATATCTAATATATAAAGCTGAATGTGTGTATGTATGTATGTGTGTATGTCCGGGATTGGCATCTGTACCGTCGCAGCTACAGCCACAAAATTTTGCACAGTCACACGTCTGGACCCCGAGAGCGTCATAGGCTATGTTGTGAGGTGAAATTTTAACCCCGCGCGTTCCAATTCACCAAACAATTTTGCTCCTATCTACATAATGGGGAAAAAGTGAAGGGAAAAGTGTTGGAGGAAAATTGACAGCTGCCAGATGTGAACAATGAGGACTTAAAGAATGAGAGCGATGGCGACAAAGAGTATATACCGTACAGTTGCTAAGGTGGGGCCCCGACATGGGATACTCACCACACACGGGGATATGAACACAAACACAAAATGCGCCACACACTACCACGTGCTTGAACACATATACCACCCTCAGCACACATTTCACCACACACACACACCAACCTCGCCACATAAAAGTCGAAACACAAAAGTCACCACTCAAAACTCGCTACATGCAAAACTCGCCATATGCAAAACTAGGCTCACGCAAAACTCGCCACACGTGCAAAACTCACCTCATGGAAAACTCACCTCATGCAAAACTTGCACACACAGAAAAATTGCCACATGTACAAAAGTTGCACCACATGCAAAAGTTGCCTCACACAAAACTTGCACATACTCAAAATGCACCACACATAAAACTCGCCACGCGCAAAACTCGCCATGCACAAATCTTGCTGCACACAACTTGCTACACTAACCTGTCACATGCAACTCAACACACAAAATGTTGCTACACGCATGTCGCCACACAAAACTCATCTCACAAAAGTCGCTACATGCATGTCGCCACACGCAACTCAACACACACAACTTGACACATAAAACTCGCCCTAAAACACACACAAGTCTGGTATTGTCCTTCAAAAATAAAAATCTGATTAATAAGCAAACTACAAGAGCAACAAATGTACCATATAGGAAATACGGCAGCTGTCAGTCACATGACCTGTCTATTATGTGTATGTGTGAGCTAATATATACTGCCAGGGGGGAGGGCTTCCTGTTGGCTGGGGATTTATCAGGCTGCCAATAGCAACCAATCACAGCTCAGCTTCTATTTTGCTACAGTTAATTAACCTGAGCTCTGATTGGTTAATATAGGCAACAAAGACATTCTCAGTATAACAAAGCTAATATATGTTGTGAAATGCTTCTATTTGCTTAGTTTTTGCCTTTTAATAATTACATTTCTATCTATTTGTTTTGTGGTTTTTGTGTGCAGAATAAATTTTTGTTAACACATTCTATTTTGCTAACAGCAGTCATTAACCCGGGCGAAGCCGGGTAGTACAGCTAGTCTAATATATAAAGCTGAATGTGTGTATGTGTGTATGTATGTATGTATGTATGTATGTCCGGGATTGGCATCTGAACCGTCGCAGCTACAGCCACAAAATTTTGCACAGTCACACGTCTGGACCCCGAGAGCGTCATAGGCTATGTTGTGAGGTGAAATTTTAACCCCGCGCTTTCCAATTCACCAAACAAGTTTGCCCCTATCTACATAATGGGGAAAAAGTGAAAGGAAAAGTGTTGGAGGCGTCGCAGCTACAGGCACAAAATTTTGCACAGTCACACGTCTGGACCCCGAGAGCGTCAAAGCTATGTTGTGAGGTGAAATTTTAACCCCGCACTTTCCAATTCACCAAACAGTTTTGCCCCTATCTACATAATGGGGAAAAAATGAAAGGAAAAGTGTTGGAGGCAAATTAACAGCTGCCAGATGTGAACAAGGGGGACTTAAAGAATGACAGCGATGGCGCCAAAGAGTATATACTGTACAGTTGCTAAGGTGGGGCCCCAACATGGGATAATCACCACACCACCACGGGGATATGAACACACACACAAAATGCCCCACACACTACCACGTGCTCGAACACATATACCACCCTCAGCGCACATTTCACCACACATACACCAACCTCGCCACATAAAAGTCGAAACACAAAAGTCGCCGCTCAAAACTCGCCACGCGCAAAACTCTCCACATGCAAAACTCACCACATGTGAAAAACTCGCCACATGGAAAACTCGCCACACGCAAAACTTGCACACGCGGAAAAATTGCCACATGCACAAAAGTTGCAACACATGCAAAAGTTGCCTCACACAAAACTTGCACATACTCAAAAGGCACCACACATAAAACTCGCCACGCGCAAAACTCGCCATGCGCAAAACTTGCTGCACACAACTTGCTACACTAACCTATCACATGCAACTCGACACACATATACAGGAGAGATGACACACAGGTATATACTATATACAGGGGAGATGACACACACGTATAAAGTATATACAGGAGGAGATGACATACAGGTATATACTATATACAGGAGGAGATGACACACAGGTATATACTATTTACAGGGGAGATGACACACAGGTATATACTATATACAGGAGGAGATGACACACAGATATATACTATATACAGGAGAGATGACACAGGTATATACTATATGGAGGAGGAGATGACATACAGGTACATACTACATACAGGAGGAGATGACATACAGGTATATACTATATACAGGAGGAGATGACACACAGGTATATACTATATACAGGAGCAGATTACCTACAGGTATATAGTATATACAGGAGGAGATGACATACAGGTATATGCTATGTATAGGAGGAGATGACATACAGGTATATACTATATACAGGAGGAGATGACACACAGATATATACTATATATAGGTGAGATGACACACAGGTATATACTATATACAGGAGGAGATTACATACAGGTATATACTATATATAGGAGGAGATGACATACAGGTATATACTATATACAGGGGAGATGACACACAGCAGGTATATACTATATACAGGGGAGATGACATACAGGTATATACTATATACAGGAGATGACATACAGGTGTATACTATATATAAGGGAGATGACAAACATGTATATACTGAGGTGAAAATGAGAGGTGTGAGGTGAAAATGAAAAGGTGTGAGTGCAAAATGAGAGGAGTGAGGGAAAATAGTGGAGTGATCGGAAAATGACAGATGTGAGGTCGAAATGACAAGTGTTAGGGGGGAATGAGAGGAGTGAGGGGGAAAATAAGAGGAGTGAGGGGGAAAATGAGAGGTGTGAGGGAGAAAATGAGAGATGTGAGGGGGAAAATGAAAGATGTGATGGGGAAAATGAGAGGCGTGATGGGAAAATAAGAGAAGTGAGGTGCTATAACTAACCACAGATATTTACTATGCCCAGGCAACGCCGGGCTCTTCAGCTAGTAATATATAATAATATATATATTATATTATATATATAATTATATAATATATATTATATATTAATAATGATTATATAATAATATTAATAATATTTCACGAATCCGTTCATTCCTCAACCAAGAATCTGCAAAAACCCTAGTCCATGCCCTCATCATCTCTCGCCTTGACTACTGCAACCTCCTGCTCTGTGGCCTCCCCTCGAACACTCTCGCACCTCTCCAATCTATTCTAAACTCTGCTGCCCGACTAATCCACCTGTCCCCCCGCTATTCCCCGGCCTCTCCCCTCTGTCAATCCCTTCACTGGCTCCCCATTGCCCCGAGACTCCAGTACAAAACCCTAACCGTGACGTACAAAGCCATCCACAACCTGTCTCCTCCATACATCTGTGACCTCATCTCCCGGTACTTACCTACACGCAACCTCCGATCCTCACAAGATCTCCTTCTCTACTCCCCTCTTATCTCCGCTTCCCACAATCGTATACAAGATTTCTCTCGCGTATCACCCCTACTCTGGAACTCTCTACCACAACATATCAGACTCTCACCTACCATCGAAATCTTCAAAAAGAACCTGAAGACCCACCTCTTCCGACAAGCCTACAACCTGTAGTAACCACCGATCGACCAAACCGCTGCATGACCAGCTCTATCCTCACCTACTGTACTCTCACCCATCCCTTGTAGATTGTGAGCCTTCGCGGGCAGGGTCCTCACTCCTCCTGTACCAGTTATGACTTGTGTTGTTTAACATTATTGTACTTGTTTTTATTATGTATACCCCTCCTCACATGTAAAGCGCCATGGAATAAATGGCGCTATAACAATAAATAATAATAATAATAATAACTGTGCCAAGTTTTATTGCTCAGTCCACAGGAAGTGAGAGAGGGGAAATCTTTAATGAACGCCCCTCGTATATACACACACACGAGAATGAGGGACATATAGACATATCTAACAGAACGGAGGGCATGTGTAACATATATATTCAGGATGGGATGGGAGGACCCATCATACTCTAGTTACGCCACTGGTTATATGAGGCTTATTAAAAGGTCAATATTCACTTTTAGGATTCACAATTCCAATAGGTGGCACCAGAGTTCTAGTCGTCTTCCTCTCTGAAGAGGCAATTTCCATTTTAGAAAATTGAGAAATAGCTGATAAACATTTAACCCTTCTAACTTCTTACCAAAAAAAGTATGTTTCAAAAATGATGCGGATGTAAAGTAGACTTGTGGGAAATGTTATTTATTAACTACTTTGTGTGATTTAACTATCTGGTTTAAGAGCATAAAAACTAAAAGTTTGAAAATTGTGATATTTTCACAAATTAATGCAAAAAATATCTACCTTAACTTACCACTAACACAGTACAATGTGTCACACAAAAAACTGTGACAATCAATGGGATATGTTCCAGAGTTATAGCCACATAAAGTGACACTGGTAAGAATTGTAGAATTTGGCCTCATCAGGAAGGAGAAAAAAGACTTGAGGGTGAAGGGGTAAAGGTTTTTTCTAAAAACAAATCCCACAAGTTACCCCATATCCATGGAATAGGGGGTAATTTGCTAAATGCTATGGTCCTACCAATGGGACCTCCATTGCTCTGGAGATCAGTGCTCTGTAGCCCAGTCTTAAATGGAGTAGAGGAACACGTGATTCATCTCTGCTTCATTCATAGTCAATGGAACTCTGCTCTCAGTTTTTTCTCATGGCAGTTCCATAGACAATTTATGCAGAAAATGTTGACCTTGCACACCTCTTCTCCATTCAGCCCATTCTCGGCATTCCAGGGGACTAATCTTAGGATTGTTGGGGACCCATCGGCCAGACACACACAAATCAACAAATTGTCCCCTATTCCATAGATATCTTTTTTTGGGGAATAAACCTTTAAGACAAATACATTTTGACTTAAATGTGTCTCCCCCACCCCCACTAAAAAAATGTCCATGATGGTTTCTTAACATTATTAAACATCAAACATTTTCATGAAAACTTCCATTCCCTATTTATCATTTGTATCTTCCGCCATTGTTTTTCTAGTTAGCTTCTGATGTCTGAGGCAAGATTAAGGTTTCAGCATAAAGCTTAAAGCGAACCTGTCACCCCGTTTTTTCCGTATAAGATAAAAATACCGTTAAATAGGGCCTGAGCTATGCATTACAATAGTGTATTTTGTGGACCCTGATTCCCCACCTATGCTGCCGAAATACGTTACCAATGTCGCCGTTTTCGCCTGTCAATCAGGCTGGTCTGGTCAGATGGGCGTGGTGACATCGCTGTTCCTTCCCCCAGATCTTGCTTATTTTTCCGTTGGTGGCGTAGTGGTTTATGCATGCCCAAGGCCCGAATCCACTTCATAGGTGTGGAAAAAGAGCGCGATCTGCGCTATTTCCCTGGTGATCGGTGGGGGCGGCCATCTTCCTGTGGCCGCGAGTGCGCATATGGAGATCGCGACGGCCATTTTCCTGAAGCAGAGTTCGCATCTCGGCTTCAGGAAAATGGCCGCCGCGATCTCCATCTGCGCACGCGCGGCATCCCGTGGCCATTTTCCTGAAGCCGCGGGCAGCAGAGCGCTCCATCTGCGCACGCGCGGCCACAGGAAGATGGCCGCCCCCACCGATCACCAGGGGAATAGCGCAGATCGCGCTCTTTTTCCACACCTATGAAGTGGATTCGGGCCTTGGGCATGCACAAACCACTACGCCACCAACGGAAAAATAAGCAAGATCTGGGGGAAGGAACAGCGATGTCACCACGCCCATCTGACCAGACCAGCCTGATTGACAGGCGAAAACGGCGACTTTGGTAACGTATTTCGGCAGCATAGGTGGGGAATCAGGGTCCACAAAATACACTATTGTAATGCACAGCTCAGGTCCTATTTAACGGCATTTTTATCTCATGCGGAAAAAACGGGGTGACAGGTTCCCTTTAAAACTAGGTTTTCTAGTATGCAATGGTTTTCTTTATTGAACTATTTCCCTGCTGTGTTCCAAGCAGTAGTTGTGTGGGAAAGATTCACTTACTACAACACATGAAGTCACGAAAAAAAAGGAGTTGCAGAAGCAAGTGCCCTTAGTGCTGATCAGATTTCTGCCCGGACAAAAGACATAAATCCTACTGCTGAAGGACCTGTGGTGATGTAATGCCCATGGGACTCGTGTGGGAGAAAACATCATAGAGATTGCAGGAAATGAAAGGTGTTTTCCCACAAACAAAAGTTGATTTTAATCAATTGATCTTGGAATAATAATAAATTCCACAATTGGATGTGTAAATAAGACGTCCCTGTGCTGAGATAATGTTATAAATGTGCTCCTGCTGTGTACTGTGTAATGGCTGTGTCTGACCGTATAGGGACATGGTCTGCACATATCACAGCTCCTGGGCAGGGGGGAAGCAAAAGAGAGGATACAGACAGGACAGCCGGGGACTGCAAATTATTCTTTCATTGAGGTAAAACATTGTTTAAAAACAGGCAGGGAAATGTTTTACTTCACAAAAAGAATCATTGTAATGTCTGAAGAGACAATCACCTCTTCAGTAAAAAAAAGAACGGGGGAAAAAAAAGCTGAAGCAACTAGGATGACACCCGATAAGAAATTGGTAGGTTTCTCTTGGATTGTATTTACCAGTAGGGAAAATGACCACAAGGTGCCAAGGGTAGCATGAACTCCAAATACGGCTCCGATTGGGTATATTTTAGTGTACTTTGCAGTACATTCAAACATCTACTATATAATTGTCTAAGGGTCACTTCCGTCTGTCCTTCTGTCTTTCTTTCTTTCTTTCTTTCTGTCTGTCGCGGATATTCATTGGTCGCGTCCTCTGTCTGTCATGGAAATCCAAGTCGCTGATTGGTCATGGCAAAACGCCCACGACCATTGCCATGACCAATCAGCGACCGACACAGTCCGGCGGCAAAATTGCCGCTCTTTACTCCCTGCAGTCAGTGCCCGCTCCATACTCCCCTCCAGTCAGCCCTCACACAGGGTTAATGCCAGCGTTACCGGAGCACGGTATAACGCACTCCGGTTACGCAGCTATTAACCCTGTGTGACCAACTTTTTACTATTGATGCTGCGTATGCAGCATCAATAGTAAAAAGATCTAATGTTACAAATAAGAATAATAAAAAAAGGTTATTCTCACCCTCCAACGTCGCCCGCTGTCCTCAGCAGTGAAAGCGGCAGGTTCTGGTGCCAAGGATGCTATGCGAGAAGGACCTTCCATGACGTCACGGTAATGTGACCGCGACGTCATCACAAGTCCTGCGCGTATACCAACCCTGGAACCGGAAGCTGCCGTGTGCACCGCACACAGGCGCAGGACTTCAAGGGGCCTTCGGAAGGTGAGTATATGTTTATTTTTTATTTTAAGTCTTTTTTAACCACGCATATAGTGCCCACATTGCTATATACTACGTGGGCTGTGTTACATACTGCGTGGGCTCTGTTATATACTACATCTCCGTGCTATAAACTAACATGGCTATGTTATATACTGCGTGGCTGCTATATACTGCATGGGCTGTTATATATTACTAGCTATTGAACCCGTTCTACGCCCGGGTGGCGAGCATTTATATTGGTATATGGTCTCCATCCTGGTATGTGCTGCTCCCATCTTGCTCTCCCATCCTGTCATGTGCTGCTCCCATCTTGCTCTCCCATCCTGTCATGTGCTGCTCCATCCTGCGCCCCCATCCTGTCATGTGCTCCCATCCTGCGCCCCCATCCTATCATGTGCTGCTCCATCCTGCGCCCCCATCAGTGCGGGCGGCTGTGCTGAGTGCGGGCGGCTGTATGTGGCTGTGCTGTGCGTGGGCGGCTGCGCGTGGCTGTGCTGGGTGTGGGCGGCTGCGCTGGGTTCGGGCGGCTGGGCGTGGCTGTGCTGGGTTCGGGCGGCTGTGCGTGGCTGTGCTGGGTGCGGGTGGCTGCGTGGCTGTGCTGGGTGCGGGCGGCTGTGCGTGGCGGTACTGAGTGCAGGCGGCTGTGCGTGACTGCGGGCGGCTGTGCGTGGCTGTGCTAGGTGCGGTGGCTGTGCTGGGTGCGGCGGCTGTGCGTGGCTGTGCTGGGTGCGGTGGCTGTGCTGCTCCATCCTGCGCCCCCATCCTGTCATGTGCTGCTCCACCCTGTCATGTGCTGCTCCATCCTGCGCCCCCATCCTGTCATGTGCTGCTCCATCCTGCGCCCCCATCAGTGCGGGCGGCTGTGCTAAGTGCGAGCGGCTGTTCTGAGTGCGGGCGGATGTATGTGGCTGTGCTGTGCGTGGGTGGCTGTGCATGGCGGTGCTGAGTGCGGGCAGCTGTGCATGGCGGTGCTGAGTGCAGGCGGCTGTGCGTGGCTGTGGGCGGCTGTGCTGGGTGTGGGCGGCTGTGCGTGGCTGTGCTGAGTGCAGGCGGCTGTGCTGGGTGCGGGCGGCTGTGCGTGGCTGTGCTGAGTGCAGGCGGCTGTGCTGGGTGCGGGCGGCTGTGCGTGGCTGTGCTGAGTGCGGGCAGCTGTGCATGGCAGTGCTGAGTGCAGGCGGCTGTGCATGGCGGTGCTGGGTGCGGCGGCTGTGCGTGGCGGTGCTGGGTACGGTGGCTGTGCGTGGCTATGCTGGGTGCAACGGCTGTATATGGCTGTGCTGTGCGTGGGCGGCTGTGCGTGGCGGTGCTGAGTGCGGGCGGCTGTGCATGGCGGTGCTGAGTGCGGGCGGCTGTGCGTGGCGGTGCTGAGTGCAGGCGGCTGTGCGTGGCGGTGCTGAGTGCAGGCGGCTGTGCGTGGCTGTGCTGGGTGCGGTGGCTGTGCGTGGCTGTGCTTGGTGCGGCGGCTGTGCGTGGCTGTGCTTGGTGCGGTGGCTGTGCTGGGTGCGGCGGCTGTGCTGGGTGCGGGCGGCTATGCTGGGTGCGGTGGCTGTGCTGCTCCATCCTGCGCCCCCATCCTGTCATGTGCTGCTCCACCCTGTCATGTGCTGCTCCATCCTGCGCCCCCATCAGTGCAGGCGGCTGTGCTGAGTGCAGGCGGCTGTGCGTGGCTGTGGGCGGCTGTGCGGCGGCTGTGCTGGGTGCGGCAGCTGTGCGTGGCGGTGCTGGGTGCGGCGGCTGTATGTGGCTGTGCTGTGCGTGGGCGGCTGTGCGTGGCGGTGCTGAGTGGGGGCGGCTGTGCGTGGCTGTGGGCGGCTGTGCTGGGTGCGGTGGCTCAGGCTGTGCTGGGTGCGGTGGCTCAGGCTGTGCTGGGTGCGGTGGCTCAGGCTGTGCTGGGTGCGGTGGCTCAGGCTGTGCTGGGTGCGGGCGGCTGTGCTGGGTGCGGCGGCTGTGCTGGGTGCGGCAGCTGTGCGTGGCGGTGCTGGGTGCGGTGGCTGTGCGTGGCCATGCTGGGTGCGGCGGCTGTATGTGGCTGTGCTGTGCGTCTGTGCGTGGCGGTGCTGAGTGGGGGCGGCTGTGCGTGGCTGTGGGCGGCTGTGCTGGGTGCGGGCGGCTGTGCGTGGCTGTGGGCGGCTGTGCGGCGGCTGTGCTGGGTGCGGCAGCTGTGCGTGGCGGTGCTGGGTGCGGCGGCTGTATGTGGCTGTGCTGTGCGTGGGCGGCTGTGCGTGGCGGTGCTGAGTGGGGGCGGCTGTGCGTGGCTGTGGGCGGCTGTGCTGGGTGCGGTGGCTCAGGCTGTGCTGGGTGCGGTGGCTCAGGCTGTGCTGGGTGCAGTGGCTCAGGCTGTGCTGGCTCAGGTAGTGCTGGGTGCGGTGGCTCAGGCTGTGCTGGGTGCGGGCGGCTGTGCTGGGTGCGGGCGGCTGTGCTGGGTGCGGGCGGCTGTGCTGGGTGCGGCGGCTGTGCTGGGTGCGGCAGCTGTGCGTGGCGGTGCTGGGTGCGGTGGCTGTGCGTGGCTATGCTGGGTGCGTCTGTGCGTGGCGGTGCTGAGTGGGGGTGGCTGTGCGTGGCTGTGGGCGGCTGTGCTGGGTGCGGTGGCTCAGGCTGTGCTGGGTGCGGTGGCTCAGGCTGTGCTGGGTGCGGTGGCTCAGGCTGTGCTGGGTGCGGTGGCTCAGGCTGTGCTGGGTGTGGTGGCTGTGCACGGCGGTGCTGGGGACCTGAGCAGGCGGGGACACCGGCGCGCTGTGGGGGTCAGGTGCCGGAGTCGCCGCTAGCTCAGGCCCCCGGCACTTGCTATAGTTACCTGGGCCTGATCCAGCGCTGCGCGCCGGTCTGTCTTCCGGTCCTCTGGCTGTGACTGTTCAGTCAGAGGGCGGCGCGCATTAAGCGCGTCATCGCGCCCTCTGAACTGTGAACGTCACAGGCAGAGGATGTGGACCGGAGGACGGAGGAGCAGCGTGCAACGGAGGAACGGGACAGGTAAATATATCATACTTACCCTCCTGGCGGTCCCTGCTTCTCCGTTGGAGATCGCGGTGTGCGTTCAGTGTTTACGCATACCGCGATCTCCTGGGAGCGTCGCTCTGTGGGGTCTAGACTGCGCCGGCGCGTGCGCTTGCGCAGTCTATAGAGGCTTCGGACAGAGTGACGCTCCCAGCGTTATATTATAGACTAGCTATTGAACCCGTTCTACGCCCGGGTGGCGAGCATTTATATTGGTATATGGTCTCCATCCTGGTATGTGCTGCTCCCATCTTGCTCTCCCATCCTGTCATGTGCTGCTCCATCCTGCGCCCCCATCCTGTCATGTGCTGCTCCACCCTGTCATGTGCTGCTCCATCCTGCATCCCCATCCTGTCATGTGCTCCCATCCTGCGCCCCCATCCTATCATGTGCTGCTCCATCCTGCGCCCCCATCAGTGCGGGCGGCTGTGCTGAGTGCGGGCGGCTGTATGTGGCTGTGCTGTGCGTGGGCGGCTGCGCGTGGCTGTGCTGGGTGCAGGCGGCTGCGCTGGGTTCGGGCGGCTGGGCGTGGCTGTGCTGGGTTCGGGCGGCTGTGCGTGGCTGTGCTGGGTGCGGGCGGCTGTGCGTGGCGGTACTGAGTGCAGGCGGCTGTGCGTGACTGCGGGCGGCTGTGCGTGGCTGTGCTATGTGCGGTGGCTGTGCTGGGTGCGGCGGCTGTGCGTGGCTGTGCTGGGTGCGGTGGCTGTGCTGCTCCATCCTGCGCCCCCATCCTGTCATGTGCTGCTCCACCCTGTCATGTGCTGCTTCATCCTGCGCCCCCATCCTGTCATGTGCTGCTCCATCCTGCGCCCCCATCAGTGCGGGCGGCTGTGCTAAGTGCGAGCGGCTGTGCTGAGTGCGGGCGGATGTATGTGGCTGTGCGTGGGTGGCTGTGCATGGCGGTGCTGAGTGCGGGCAGCTGCGCATGGCGGTGCTGAGTGCAGGCGGCTGTGCGTGGCTGTGGGCGGCTGTGCTGGGTGTGGGCGGCTGTGCGTGGCTGTGCTGAGTGCAGGCGGCTGTGCTGGGTGCGGGCGGCTGTGCGTGGCTGTGCTGAGTGCAGGCGGCTGTGCTGGGTGCGGGCGGCTGTGCGTGGCTGTGCTGAGTGCGGGCAGCTGTGCATGGCGGTGCTGAGTGCAGGCGGCTGTGCGTGGTGGTGCTGGGTGCGGCGGCTGTGCGTGGCGGTGCTGGGTACGGTGGCTGTGCGTGGCTATGCTGGGTGCAACGGCTGTATATGGCTGTGCTGTGCGTGGGAGGCTGTGCGTGGCGGTGCTGAGTGTGGGCGGCTGTGCATGGCGGTGCTGAGTGCAGGCGGCTGTGCTGGGTGTGGGCGGCTGTGCGTGGCGGTGCTGAGTGCAGGCGGCTGTGCTGGGTGTGGGCGGCTGTGCGTGGCGGTGCTGAGTGCAGGCGGCTGTGCGTGGCTGTGCTGGGTGCGGTGGCTGTGCGTGGCTGTGCTGGGTGCGGCGGCTGTGTGTGGCTGTGCTTGGTGCGGTGGCTGTGCTGGGTGCGGCGGCTGTGCTGGGTGCGGTGGCTCAGGCTGTCCTGGGTGCGGGCGGCTATGCTGGGTGCGGTGGCTGTGCTGCTCCATCCTGCGCCCCCATCCTGTCATGTGCTGCTCCACCCTGTCATGTGCTGCTCCATCCTGCGCCCCCATCAGTGCAGGCGGCTGTGCTGAGTGCAGGCGGCTGTGCGTGGCTGTGGGTGGCTGTGCTGGGTGCGGGCGGCTGTGCGTGGCTGTGCTGGGTGTGGGCGGCTGTGCGGCGGCTGTGCTGGGTGCGGCAGCTGTGCGTGGCGGTGCTGGGTGCGGCGGCTGTATGTGGCTGTGCTGTGCGTGGGCGGCTGTGCGTGGCTGTGCTGGGTGCGGTGGCTCAGGCTGTGCTGGGTGCGGTGGCTCAGGCTGTGCTGGGTGCAGTGGCTCAGGCTGTGCTGGGTGCGGTGGCTCAGGCTGTGCTGGGTGCGGACGGCTGTGCTGGGTGTGGGCGGCTGTGCTGGGTGCGGCAGCTGTGCGTGGCGGTGCTGGGTGCGGTGGCTGTGCGTGGCTATGCTGGGTGCGGCGGCTGTATGTGGCTGTGCTGTGCGTCTGTGCGTGGCGGTGCTGAGTGGGGGCGGCTGTGCGTGGCTGTAGGCGGCTGTGCTGGGTGCGGTGGCTCAGGCTGTGCTGGGTGCGGTGGCTCAGGCTGTGCTGGGTGCGGTGGCTGTGCACGGCGGTGCTGGGGGCCTGAGCAGGCGGGGACACCGGCGCGCTGTGGGGGTCAGGTGCCGGAGTCGCCGCTAGCTCAGGCCCCCGGCACTTGCTATAGTTACCTGGGCCTGATCCAGCGCTGCGCGCCGGTCTGTCTTCCGGTCCTCTGGCTGTGACTGTTCAGTCAGAGGGCGGCGCGCATTAAGCGCGTCATCGCGCCCTCTGAACTGTGAACGTCACAGGCAGAGGATGTGGACCGGAGGACGGAGGAGCAGCGCGCAACGGAGGAACGGGACAGGTAAATATATCATACTTACCCTCCTGGCGGTCCCTGCTTCTCTGTTGGAGATCGCGGTGTGCGTTCAGTGTTTATGCATACCGCGATCTCCTGGGAGCGTCGCTCTGTGGGGTCTAGACTGCGCCGGTGCGTGCGCTTGCGCAGTCTATAGAGGCTTCGGACAGAGTGACGCTCCCAGCGTTATATTATAGATGTGGCCAGTGTTATATACTGCGTGGCTGCTATGTACTGCGTGGGCTGTGCGTGGGCTGTGTTATATATTACGTGGCCAATGTTATATACTGCGTGGGCTGTGCTATATATTACGTGGCCAGTGTTATATACTGCAGGGGCTGTGCTATATACTGCGTGGCTGCTATATACTGCATGGCCTATGCTATATTTTACGTGGCCAGTGTTCTATACTGCGTGGGCTGTGCTATATATTATGTGGCCAGTGTTATATACTGCAGGGGATGTGCTATATATTACGTGGCCAGTGTTATATACTGCGTGGGCTGTACTATATATTATGTGGCCAGTGTTATATACTGCAGGGGATGTGCTATATTTTACATGGCCAGTGTTATATACTGCGTGGGCTGTGCTATATATTATGTGGCCAGTGTTATATACTGCGTGGGCTGTGCTATATATTATGTGGCCAGTGTTATATACTGCGTGGGCTGTGCTATATATTATGTGGCCAGTGTTATATACTGCGTGGGCTGTGCTATATATTACGTGGCCAGTGTGATATACTGCGTGTCTGCTATATACTGAGTGGGCTGTGCTATATATTACATGGCCAGTGTTATATACTGCGGGGGCTGTGCCATATACTGCGTGGCTGCTATATACTGCGTGGGCTGTGTTATATAGTACGTGGGCTGTTATATACTGCGTGGCCTGTATTAACACAGTGGGTATTCTACAATATGTATGTATGTATCTATATAGCAGCCACATAGTATATAGCACAGGCCACGTAGTATTTGTCTGCTATATACTACATGCCTCCTATATACTATGTGGCTGCTATATACATACATACATATTCTAGAATACCCGATGCGTTAGAATCGGGCCACCATCTAGTGTTACATATTTGGCTTCCAAAAAAGCTGGTTGCAGCCATTATCATGCCATCATAGTAGAGTGTGTTAATACTTTTGATCTGCTTTTTTGACTCTAGCATAATAGGAGTTGGTTATATATCCTATGAAACCTAAAGGTTCTTTGGTGCTACCCTAAGTTCACAACCTGCACACACTCACTATTTTACATGAATCATTTTCTGAAGCTAATACTCTAATTATGCACTTTGTTTAGAATCTACATCTTATTTTTGATGGCCAAGCCAATGGCATTGCCTACAATCTATCACATGCTATATGTCAAAGAAAGTTTGAATGCAAAAAAAGCAAAAGCAATTGTCCCTGTAAATCCATAGGAAAAATCAATGGGAAGCAGTCATCTGATACATTGTAACATCACTCTGTGCCTGCACCAGTCTAATGTGATTTAGTGGTGTACTTTGTAGTAGGTAATCTTTCCTTTACGTCTCGTGCGCTTTAGGTTTTATCAGTCCAGTGCTGTGCCATCTGTGATAATGGAATTTGTCTTTGCTTTCTATCAGTTTTAAGTTTATTAGACCAGTATTGATTCCGCCACAGTTGAAAAATCCTGGAAGAAAACTGGAGAAGGAAGACTTTTTCCTAACAGAATGGTTAAATTACAAGCATGCAATGTAGATGTATTTGACGTAGCAGAACTGAATCTGTAATTCAGAATAATACGTGGAAATTCTGAAGTGAATCTACTGTAATTGCAAGGCTGCAGGTAAATTACTATAAATATTCAAAGTTTAATGGAAACTGTAATTTTAAAAACATTGTGTAAATCAACAGTAGAGGTACTAAAACTTTACAATCTCTCATGAGTTATTTCTTCTGCTTTCTCCACATATGATCCACTTTTCCCTCTCCCTTCTTGAACACATCTTCCACCCCCCTCGTTCAAATCTATATTAGCCAATACAAAATGGACTGCCAGTGCAGTGATGTGTTAGATTATGATAAAAAGGTGTAACCTATGTAGAGGGGAGAGGGAGACATAAAATGATCATGTTGAGCTTTGTAACAAGTATCTCACCTCAAAGCTGGATTCACATATACAAAGCTCAGTACTGCTGTATAGATACCTTCCTGCTGCTGCTAATTCTGGCCATATGCTACAAAGGAATCAAGATCAGGAATCCCTCTCTGAGCTTTGTGCTGTATATCGGAGACTTGTTAATTGCTATTCTTCTCTCACCAGCTCAGAGTCAATTGTAAATTAAGAGAGAGATGGCAGAAGGGAGAACTGATGAAAATGCAGGATACAAGTCATATAAAGTCCAGAAATTGTGTTATTCAGTATATACAGTTGTGCTCAAAAGTATACATACCCCGGCAGAATTTTTGCTTTCTTGGCCTTTTTTTTAGAGAATATGAATGATAACACCAAAACTTTTTCTCCACTCACGGTTAGTGGTTTGGTGAAGCCATTTATTGTCAAACTACTGTGTTTTCTATTTTTAAATCATAATGACAACCCACAACATCCAAATGACCCTGATCAAAAGTTCACATACCCTGGTGATTGTGGCCTGATAACATGCATAGAAGTTGTCATAAATGGGTTTGAATGGCTACTAAAGGTAACATCCTCACCTGTGAACTGTTTGTTTGTAATCCATGTGTGTGCATAAAGCTGAGTGAGTTTCTGGGATCCAGACAGACTCTTGCATCTTTCATCCAGCCACTGACATTTCTGGATTAGCCATGGGGAAAGCAAAAGAATTGTCAATGGATCTACAGGAAAAGGTAGTTGAACTCTAAAAAACAGGAAAGGGATACAAAAAGATATCCAAGGAATTGATTATGCCAGTCAGCAGCATTCAAACTGTGATTAACAAATGGATAATCAGGGGCTCTGTAAAAACAAAATCACGGTCAGGTAGACCAACAACAATGTCATCCACAACTGCCAGGACAATTGTTCGGGATGCAAAGAAAAACCCACAAACAACATCAGCTGAAATACAGGACTCTCTGAAAACTAGCGGTGTGGCTGTTTCAAGATGCACAATAAGGAGGCACTTGAAGAAAAATGGGCTTCATGGTCGAGTCGCCAGAAGAAAGCCATTACTGTGCAAATGCCACAAAGTATCTCGCCTTCAATATGCAAAACAGCACAGAGACAAGCCTTAAAACTTCTGGAACAAAGTATTTTGGAGTGATGAGACCAAAATTGAACTTTTTGGCCACAACCATACACGTTACAATAAGATAGAGGTCAAGAAGGCATATGATAAAGGAATATCATTCCTACTGTAAAGCACAGAGGTGGATCGCTGATGTTTTGGGGATGTGTGAGCGACAAAGGTCCAGGAAACTTGGTCAAAGTTGAAGGAAAGATGAATGAAGCACATTATCAGCAAATACTGGAGGCAAATTTGCACTCATCAGCCCGGAAGCTGCGCATGGGACGTACTTGGACATTCCAACTTGACAATGATCCAATGATCCAAAACACTTCCAAGTCTACCTGTCATTGGCTACAGCAGTGAAGGTTCTGGAGGCCATCTCAGTTTCCTGACCTCAATATCATTCAGCCACTCTGGCGAGAGCTCAAGCGCGCAGTTCATGCTAGACAGCCCAGGAATTTACAGGAACTGGAGGCTTTTTGCCTAGAAGAGTGGGCAGCTTAACCATCTGAGAAATTAAACCTCATCCACAACTACCACAAAAGACTTCAAACTGTCATTGATGTTAGAGGGGGCAATACACAGTATTAGAAATGGGGTATGTGAACTTTTGATCAGGGTTATTTCGATGTTTTGGTTTGTGATTATGATTTAAAAAGAGAAAACACAGTAGTTTGACAATAAATGGCTTCACCCAACCACTAACCATGAGTAGAGAAAAAGATTTGGTGTTATCGTTCATATTCTCTGAAAAAAAGGCCAAGAAAGCAAAAATTCTGCCGGGGTATGTATACTTTTGAGCACAACTGTAAACCGTATTTTTCAGACTATAAGACGCACTTTTATTCTCCAAAAATGTGGAGAAAAATGGGGAGTGCGTCTTATAGTCTGGATGTATGGTGGGGCACGGTGTATAGTCTGGCTGTGGGGGAGCGGCATCAGCGGAGCAGCGGGTCACAGGAGGCTGGAGCCGGTGGCTGCGGCTATCTCCTGTTCCCACTACTAAAGAGAAATGAATATTCACTGCATTCCACGCCCATGGGCGTGGAGGGCAATGAATATTCATTTCTCTTTAATAATAGTATCTTGGTATGATTTTCTCCCCAACCCCAGTCCTGGTATGCATGGCCCCATCCTTACAATTGGCCCCCACCCCCATCCTGGTATGCATGGCCCCATCAGAAAACATTTTAAAAAACAAACCATTACACTTACCTACCGGGTGCTCCCTTGCAGCTTCCTATTCTGGTGTCAGCAACTGCTTTATGCTTGTAAGTAGCACATGGCAGGGATGTCATGTGCTGCTCACAAGCAGAGCACAGCTGCCGGAATATTTGCCAGGACTGTGCGCGCAAAGAGAAGTTAGTTAGTTATTGCTCTTCAACAGCGCGCAATGTCAGCCTCCGGCTTCCTGCAGCTGCCGGCGACGTATGCCACTACTTACAGGCAGAAAGTAGTTGCTGGCACCGGAGCAGGATACTGCGAGGGAGCACCTGGTAGGTAAGTGTAATGGTTTGGTTTTTTAAATGTTTTGTGATGGGGCCATGCATACCAGGACCGGGATAGGGGGAAATCATACCAGAATAGGGATGGGGCCATGCATACCAGAATAGGGATGGGACCATGCATACTAGGACGAGATGGGGGCCCTGCATACCAGGATAGGGATGGGGGCATGCATACCAGGATAGGGATGAGGGAGGCCATGCATACCAGGTTAGGGATGAGGAGCCCTGCATACAAGGACAAGATGTGGATGGGGCCATGCATACTAGTATAGGGATGAAGGCATTCATTCCTCAAAGGATAGGGATGAGGGATCCATGCATACCAGGATAGGGATGAGGGATCAATGCATACCTGGATAGGGATGAAGGGGCCATGCGTACCAAGGTAGGGATGAGGGAGCCATGTGTATCAGGATGGGGATGAGGGTACCACATATACCAGGATAGAGGATATTAAGTAAAGAATTGACCACATCTTTGCTTCAATTTTTTTTCCTAATTTACTCCTCTAAAACCTAGTTGCGTCTTATGGTCCGGTGCATCTTATAGTCTGAAAAATACGGTATATGCAGAGAACTCCTGGTGGTTCTTGGGCATGGGGGACGTGACAGGTTCCCTTTAAACCAAAAAGCACAGCTTTGGCTTTATCGTCCACAAAAATATTTCAATAGCCTCGGAGATAGTAATTTTTAGCAAACTGTAGCCAGGCAGAATTACCCTTTTTGGAGGGCTGTCACTTTCTCCTTGCAAACCTATTATGCACACCATTGTTGTTCATGGTTATCCTGATGGTGGTGGACTCATGACCATTTAAGCACCATACCAGAGTTTTTTTTATTGCACTGCTGGAGTGGTGTTTTAAATGTAAGTCCCTTGACCTATCTCATACTCACCTAACACCGCCTTCACAGTTTCCCAGTATCACTCCTGTTGGTCTCTGGCTAAAATTGACCTATCAACAGCTCCAGTGTTTCATGAAGCTGCGTGGAGGACACTTTTCAAAACAAGTGTTTGAGAACCTTGTTCTGGCTCTCATAGACTTGCATTGAGAGTTTGTGACGTAGCTGCCGACTTCCGGCCAAGCAGAAGCTGCCCTTACAAAATGGTGTAGCGGGATCGGCGCAGTGCTGAAAATAAGTGAAGATGCCAGAGGGTGAATATATGACTGGGAGCAGGAAGCTTCTGGAGTGGTTCTATACCATTAGCTAATGTGAGAGGGATGCATTACGTTGCTTAGAAGATACTTTGGGTTGAATTTCCTCCATTTTTATACAGTCTGACCATGCATTGGTGAAGTAAAAAATCTTCAGTGATGGTTTTGTAACCAGAGAATCGTCAGAAATTTAATTTGTCCATACACTTTCACCAAACATGTGTTGTAAAAAATCAGATGATGATGCATCCCTTTTTAAAAAAAATAAATAAATAAAACAGGTTGCTTACACTTGATTATCATACCATTGATTAAAAAAAAAAATCAGACTCTAATTTCACCTTCAAATTATCTGCTAATCCTAAAGGCGCGCATACATTTGCCATCAACCCTGTGATACTGGATCATTTCCCCCTAAAAAGAAAATTAAAGTCTACTATTTAGTACAACCAATGTGAGGTTTAATCATGGCATTACCACATTGTCTAGAGACTGGAATAGAGGCCTATTATCTTCAGCCATAAGTCCCACTTTTGTCTTGATAGCCAGAAGATGGTCTTGAGACCACATGAAGGGATGCTTTTATGAGAGAACGTCACACAGGTCCTACTACCAGGATTATCGTGTGGTATAATGTATAATAGCCAGATCTCTTTAGTCTTCATTCCAGGTACACTGAAAGCTATTACATTGATTTGGTGGTGGATCAAGTGGTGCGGCCATTTTTCTGGAGTGTTCCAAGAGCTCTTTTTCAACATAACACTAATGAACATGATGCTTGTGCTATATTGTATAAGAAAAAAAGCAGCACAATGGATGAGGAGTGCAGCCTACAGGTTGTGACACAACAACTAAACTATATATATATGTATTTCACTCGCATATATTATCAACACACACAGGACTGTGACAAAAAAAATTGGGCAGGTGTAGAGAAAATGCTGCAAAACAAAAATGGTTTGATAAAGGTAATAGTGGTTTATTTGTATTAAGAAACAAAGTGCAAAGTTAATAAACAAAAAAAAAGAAACTATGTCACATCAATATTTGGACTGATCATCCTTCACCTTCAACACAGTGCACCAAAGTTTGATTTTTTATTTATTTTTTGGGGGTACAATTGCACACAGTTTTTGAAGGAACTTAGTAGGGGGTTGTTCCAAACATCTTGGAGAACCAACCATAAATCTTCTGAGTACGTAGGCTAACCACAAATACTTCTGTCTCTTCATGTAACCCCACACACATATCATCACTTCCAGTTCTCATTCTTCTTTATGCTCAAGATTCTAAATCACATTGATTGTATGTTTGGGGTCGTTGTATTGCTGCAAAATGTATCTGGAGCAAATCTTGATTATGATGGATAAATATCTGCCTGTATTTATCAGCATTGTGGACACTTTTAATTTTAACCAAATCCTCAGCTCCATTGCTGAAATTCTGCATGCAAATAACCTCCTCCATGCTTCATTGTTCCCTGTAGACATTTATTGTACAGCTCATAAACAAATCCATTCGGTTACAGCCAAATTTTCTCTCAGTCGAGAGCACCTGCTGCCATTTTTCTGTACCCCAGATCTTATAGTTTTGCGCATAGTTAAATCACTTGAACTTGTCTCCATGTTGAATGTATGGATTTGCGCACAAATATGAGCTGGGTCCGGCTAGTTGCCACCAGTACTCAAAATAAATATTGTTCGCTTTAGTAGGTAAGCAAGTTTGATATGTCTTTCAGCTATGGCACTAAGGTTCCTTGGCCAACCGTGTCCTCAAAGTTGCCCATTTCTTGATTTCCTCAATGTTGAGAAATAAAGACAGATTATCCTTCATGCAATACCATAATTAGAAGTGATGATATGGTCCCCACGGAGGCCTGATCACATCATCGAGTCTGTCTGGGAATACATGAAGTGACAGAAGGATTTGCACAAATCTACATCCACAGAAGATACTGTGGTTAGTTTCGTTGATTTAATAATAGACTATTAACATTTCTATATTTGAAAGCATTCTTACTTTGTAGCATTTTTTCCCACACCTGCCTACAATTTGTGCACAGAACTGTATACTATACACACAAGAGAGATATAAATTTATATACATATATATATACACACACACACACATGAACACACACGTACACACTTTTAAGTATATTTTTCATTGTAAATGTATTAGACTAAATTTAGTAAGCACACCAAGATCTAAATGTATGCCCTTCCTCATGCATCCAGATGTTCCAAAGCAATAATTCAATCAAAACACATTGAAAACAATAATTGTTGCCACATTTAAAGCTTACAGTGTAGTATAATCACTAGTTTATCACAGGAATACATCTGTTTGGAAATGAAAATCCAACACGAAGGAAAATCTAACAATCATGGAGACTAAGCACATAGTTTATTTACAGATGTTGCAAAGTTGAGTTCTTATTTTACAATTGTGAGAAGAAGAGGAACGGGGGAATCAAAATCTTAATTCTTGTGATCCATGGAACTCCCAGTTACCACACAGTCTATTCTGAAGATACGTGGTAAATAAAGTGGAATAGCCCTTATGAGAAAGTGATACCAAAATTGTTAAATGGGAAACTGCCTAATCTCTCTATATATAGGTCTAATTGAACATATAGTAGCTGTGATAATGTTGAGCTTCATTCAGTTAAATGTAACATTTGTATCATTAGTAGTGATGAGCGAATGTACTTGTTACTCGAGATTTCCCGAGCACGCTCCGAGTATTTGTTAGTGCTCGGAGATTTAGTTTCCATCGCCGCAGCTGAATGATTTACATCTGTTAGCCAGCATAAGTACATGTGTGGATTCCCTAGCAACCAGGCAACCCCCACATGTACTTATGCTGACTAGTAGCTGTAAATCATTCAGCTGCAGAGACAAAAACTAAATCTCCGAGCACTAAAAAATACTCGGAGGTCACCCGAGCATGCTCAGGAAATCTCGAGTAACGAGTATACTCGCTCATCACTAATCATTATTCCTACAGCACTTGGACGGTATGCAGATGTAGCTGTAGTCAGACTGACGACTGCCGCATTACCCTATTAGCACAGTGGGCCCATGAGCTCTTTGGGTAACATGACCGTTCCCATTAATTTAGAATGGACGACTAACCGCTCAATTGCCAGAGCGTTCCACAGAAGTCTCGTTGGTGGTTGTTGAATCTATAGTCTCCACAGACTGAAAACATGAAAAATATCATGTGAAATACATTACCTAATGTATTCTGAATCATACATGTCATCATAGAGCATTACCTGAGAAGAGTGAAAAAAATTGTTTTCCAATGTATGACTAATGTTTTTACTGGCCTATACAATATTCATACCTTTGACTTGCCAGGATTCATTTCATTTTTTCAATTTTTAACATTAAATTGGTTGTGTGTGTTTCAACTGTGATCAAAGAATATGTCTATTTCATGTAAATTGCTTCCAATAAATATATCACTCCCAACACAACATGATACGCAAAGCATTAAAGCAATACCATCTGTTTTCTCTGGCCCCCTGAGAGTATATCTTACCTAGCTTAGTTAACACTCATGATGCATTTCTAAGAAAGCAGACTGGCACGCTATCTCTGGTAGAGACAGCAGAACTTTTTTTTCTTCCAACTGAGAAATACTGTGAGTCAACAGTAGATCAATCACATGCTTTGAATGTTGCAGTCCGTACTAGCTTTTCTGGCATAGTGAGACTTTTCGGCATTATAAACATCACGTGGTGGGGTGCAAACTATGTTCTCTTCTTGTTAGATAATACATTATAAATCAGTGCAAAAATACGTCTTTTCTACAAAAGTTACTATAAATTACATTATTTAGATTTACAAACTTGTCTGGTTACTATGATAAATTCTTATTCTTATTTTGCGGTCTATGATTACTGATCCCTTAAAATTAGGAGACACTGAAAAGATAAATATTCAAATATTATTCATTATGCTTTTCTTATATGGCACCATCATATTCTGCAGTGTTTTATAATTATTATCATCGCTCACAACCTAAATTCCCAATCAGTATGTCTTTAGAATGTGGGAGGAAACCGGAGTACCTGGAGGAAACCCATGCAAATAAGGGGAGAACATACAAACTCCTTGCAGATGTTGTCCTTGGTGGGATTTGAACTCAGGACTCCAGCGCTGCAAAGACCCCATTTTAAAGAGCCACTGTCACCCCCCTCCAGCCGTTATAAACTAAAAGAGCCACCTTGTGCAGCAGTAATGCTGCAGTCTAACAAGGTGGCTCTTTTAGTTTTAGGTTCAAGTATTCCCCAAAAAACACGATTTGATACTTAGCCATAATTGGTGTCTCTAGCCACGTAGGCTGGTCCTCCCTCCCCAGCTCGAAACGCTCCTCTGCCATCACTCACATCTTCTTGGTCTTTCTGCGCCGCCCCCTCAGCGCTGTTTACGTTTTCAAACCAGCGCCTGCGCTGTGTAGTACTGTTCTGCGCAGACGCAGTAAGCTCTGGCCGTCTGCCGTCCAAGCCAGGCTTTCACACTGCGCCTGCGCGGCAGTGCGGCCACCCACCTTTGGAATCCCCGCCCCGCACTGTTATGCATTATGCACAGTGCGGGGCTGGTATTCCTGGGCATGCGCACAGCGTGTTGCATCCTGTCAGCCCGGTCCCCTGCCTTACTGCGTCTGGATACAATATACAGATTGTGCCTCCTCTAGCAATCGCCGGGCAAGAAGCAACTTTGGAAACTTGCCTGCTAGGTGGGTAAAGATCACCCCCAATTTATTATCAGATCAAGACCCATAAATAACACACCTAGACACAACACACACCACCTAGCAGGCAAGTTTCCAAAGTTGCTTCTTGCCCGGCGATTGCTAGGAGGAGGCACGATCAGCTGTATACTGTATCCAGACGCAGTAAGGCAGGGGACCGGGCTGACAGGATGCAACACGCTGTGCGCATGCCCAGGAATACCAGCCCCGCACTGTGCATAATGCATAACAGTGCGGGGCGGGGATTCCAAAGGTGGGGGCCGCACTGTCCACGCAGGCGCAGTGTGAAAGCCTGGCTTGGACGGCAGACGGCCAGAGCTTACTGCGTCTGTGCAGAACAGTACTACACAGCGCAGGCGCCGGTTTGAAAACGTAAACAGCGCTGAGGGGGCGGCGCAGAAAGACCAAGAAGATGTGAGTGATGGCAGAGGAGCGTTTCGAGCTGGGGAGGGAGGACCAGCCTACGTGGCTAGAGACACCAATTATGGCTAAGTATCAAATCGCGTTTTTTGGGGTATACTTGAACCTAAAACTAAAAGAGCCACCTTGTTAGACTGCAGCATTACTGCTGCACAAGGTGGCTCTTTTAGTTTATAACGGCTGGAGGGGGGTGACAGTGGCCCTTTAAGTAAATGGGTATGTGATGCAGTTTCAACATATTGCTGCAGACTGCTAATTTTTCGGATCAGTGTAGAGTTGGTTTCAAATATTAAAACCCAACGGACAATCATTTGCGTTGGTCTGAAAAAATCATTGGCTTTCATTACCTTTAGTACCTTAAATGTCAGTCAGATATTGTGTAGGCAATTTTAGAACACTAAATTCAATGACTCTTCGAGTTCTTCAGTATGATGTGGTTACTAGTGTTGAGCATTCCAATACTGCAAATATCGGGTATCGGCCGATATTCGCTGTATCGGAATTCCGATACTTTTAAGATATCGGAATCGGAAGTTCCCATAGTGCAATGATGCACTATAATGGAGTGTGGGCGGGCTGATATTCATAGCAGGCTACAAATATTGGCCCCCGGCCGTCGGCTTTCCCCCTCTGGCGCAGAAAATTGCGTGGGAGCCCACGCCGTTTTTTTCCATTTTTTTTTTCAATTAAACGCTCATTAAGGCCTCTTTCATACTTGCGTCAGTACGGGTCCGTCGCTAAGCGTCGGGCCGACATACCAACGCACGTTGCAAAATTTGTGCACGACATGGGCAGCGGATGCAGTTTTTCAACGCATCCACTGCCCATTCTGAAGTCCGGGGAGGAGGGGGCGGAGTTTCGGTCGCACATGCGCGGTAGAAAATGGCGGACGCGACGGACAAAAAAACGTTCACTTGAACGTTTTTTTATGCTGACAGTCCCCCAAAACACGACGGATCCGTTGCACGACGGACATGACATGTGGCCATCCATCGCGATCCGTCGCTAATACAAGTCTATGGGTAAAAAACGCATCCAGCGAGCACATTTGCATGATCCATTTTTTTCCCTAAACGACAGATTGCGACGGATTGCTGCTGATTGTATGTTGTATGTATGTATGTAGTATGTATGTGTGTTGTATGTATGTTGTATGTATGTGGGCTCCTGCGCAATTTTCTGCACCAGAGGGGGAAAGCAGACGACCGGGGGCCAATATTTGTAGCCTGCTATGAATATCAGCCCGCAGCTGTCTGCGTAGCCTTTACTGGCTATTAAAATAGTGGGACCCCCCGAAAAAATGACGTGGGGTCCCCCTATATTTTATAGCCAGAAAGGCTACGCAGGATGCGGGCTGATATTGATAGCCTAGAGAGGGTTCATGGATATTGCCCCCCCCAGTTACAAATACCAGTCGGCAGCCACCCCAGAAATGGCGCATCTGTAAGATGCACCAATTCCGGCACTTAGCCCCTCTCTTCCCACTCCCGTGTAGCGGTGGGATATGGGGTAATAAGGGGTTAATATCACCTTGCTATTGTAAGGTGACATTAAGCCGGGTTAATAATGGAGAGGCGTCAATAAGACACCTATCCATTATTAATCCAATACTAGTAAATGGTTAATAAAACACACACACATTAGGAAAAAAGTATTTTAATATTCTTCATTTAACCATACTTCAGCGCCTGAAAAAAATGTAAAATAATAAACCATATACTACCTGTCCGCCGTAGTCCAATTAATAACGAGTGTCCCATTTCTCACACAGCAATGCCAAAAGTGAGACCAGGGACTATTTTTTTTTAACAGCGGCGGAGGAATACAGTGCGGAAGGATACCTTCCTCCCGTCATTGTGTTCCTGGAGCCCCTAGAGAGCGGTCGCATCAGCGGATGCTGCCGTTCTCCACGGGAGATCGTCGTGGGACACTCGTGGATTTCTGCGGATCAGGGAATATATTGGTTGTTTGTTATTTTAATATTTTTTACAGATGACACTGGCTTCGGGGATCAAAATGACAAGTGATGGTGAGTATGTACTCTATGTTATATGTACTGTATGTCTATATGTCTGTATTGTATGTAATGTATGTTGTATGTATGTAGTATGTATGTTGTAGTAAGTAGTATGTATGTATGTATGTATATATGTAGTATGTATGTAGTATGTTGTTGTATGTGGTATGTATGTAGTATGTATGTAGTATGTATGTATGTAGTATGTATGTATGTTGTATGGATGTATGTAGTATGTATGTATGTTGTATGGATGTATGTAGTATGTATGTTGTATGTATGTAGTATATAGTATGTATGTTGTATGTATGTTGTATATATGTACTGTATGTAGTATGTATGTAGCATGTATGTTGTATGTAGTATGTATGTAGCATGTATGTTGTATGTAGTATGTATGGTTTTTTTTTACATTCAACACATTAGCCGGATGATGGGACTACTACTGTCCCATCATTGACTAATGTGTCAATCACTGCCACTGTAGCAGGCATAGCCCGATGGGACTTGTGAAAAATCAAGAAAAACAAGTCAAGGTAAAAAAAGAGGTTGAACATTAAAAAATTTTTTTTGGATTTTTTGGATTTTTAATACTTCAAAACCAACCTAGTTATGATTTAGATTTTGAATGGCTTTACAACCCCGATGCAGGACAAGCAATGCAATATTCCGCACATATGAATCATGACATTGCTTTTTTTGATGTCACAAAGGATTTCTATGAATAATTCATAATGTATAGCTGTTTATAGAACTTCCTCTTTATCAATGTGGTTTTCATAAATGATTGGATGGGCATCTCAACAAGATTGCATGATGCTTTCTATATACCACCATACTTATTAAGGTTGGGTTCAGGTGGTTGTATTGGAAAATGGAAAGTCATGTCTGGATGTAACTAGCTTCGTGTGCCCAATGGCATTGCTGACAGGTGGCATTGATGACTTTTCATTGCATGCATAATTCTGGTCCGTAAATCAAAGGCACATTACACATCAGGCTTCCCACAATGCATAAATTCTGCGGGTCTTACACCTCACAATTGCATGAGGAAAAATTTAGAATATTACAGTTCAAGGTAGATGAGATTCATAAAAAACATCAATGTGCAGTTTGTTTTTCACGCTGTGGAAATTGACCAGTGGTGCGATTTTGAAATCCACATCATGTCAATTTCTTTGAGGCTAGCATTAGTTTTACATTTTCAATTTTCCCCATAGACGTGAATTAGATTTTTGCAAATCTGCAGATAAAAAAAACGCATATGTGTACAGTGTTGCATTAGCAGTAAAAACGCATGTAAGCCACACGACCTTATGAAGTTTTATCATAGCTCAGCAAGCAGGAAGTCTCCAAAACAAGGCAGTGTTATTTAAAACTTGAGATGCAAAAAGACCAAAACCAGCATCGGGAAGAAACGCAATTAAAATACTTCAAGTAACCTAAGCAAGCAGATTGGTGCATAAAAGGTAGCTGAAAATCTGTAGAATCAAATGGCATCAAATCCGCAGAGTGGGAGCTTGGCCTTAAAGTGGCATTACAGTTATCAGTGAAATTAGGCTACAGTCAGATGGCCATAGACCCACTCATCCGAGAGAATTGGGTCAGTTATGAACATTTCTCCATATTCTCTATTCTGTGAGTACGAGCTTTTGTCCACGCACCCGTAGACTTGAATTGGTGAGTGTCTTCCGATTTCAGAGTGAAATCGCAGCATGCTATGATTTTTGAGTGCTATACCAGTGATTTTCAACCTTTTTTGAGCTGCGGCACACTTTTTATACTTAAAAAATCCCGGGGCACACCACCAACCAAAATGGCACAAAATGACACTAAAACAGTACATATTCTACATATAGTTAATAATATAGATTCTAAATGTATTTATACTCACTCAGTGTGAAACCTGGGCCTAAGTGCAACCCTAGCCCTAAGTGCAACCCTAGCCCTAAGTGTAACCCTAGCCCTAAGTGCAACCCTAAGTGCAACCCTAGCCCTAAGTGCAACCCTAACCCTAAGTGCAACCCTAAGTGCAACCCTAGCCCTAAGTGCAACCCTAGCCCTAAGTGCAACCCTAGCCCTAAGTGCAACCCTAAGTGCAACCCTAGCCCTAAGTGCAACCCTAAGTGCAACCCTAACCCTAAGTGCAACCCTAACCCTAAGTGCAACCCTAACCCTAAGTGCAACCCTAACCCTACCCCTAACCCTACCCCTAATGGAAAAACAAAAATAATTATATTTTCTGTATTTTATTATTGTCCCTACCTATGGGGGTGATAAAGGGGGGGTTTATTTACTATTTTTTTTATTTTGATCGCTGTGATAGAACTTATCACAGCGACCAAAATGTACAGGAACGAATCTGCCGGCCGGCAGATTCGGCGGGCGCACTGCCCATGCGCCCGCCATTTTCCAAGATGGCGGCTCCCATGGAGAAGACGGCCGGACACCGGGAGGGACATTGGAGCTAGGTAAGTATGGGGGGGGTGGGCTCGGAACACGGGGAGGGGGATCGGAGGACCGGGGGAGCGGACAGGAGGGAGGAGGGGAGCGGACAGGAGATCGGGGCAGAAAGGACGACTGGAGAGGCGATCGGTGGCGGTGGGGCAGATCGGGGTCTCCAGCCATGGCAGATGCTATTGCAGCATCGGCCATGGCTGGATTGTAATATTTCACCATTTTCATAGGTGAAATATTACAAATCACTCTGATTGGCTGTTTTACTTTCAACAGCCAATCAGAGCGATCGTAGCCACGGGGGGGTGAAGCCACCCCCCCTGGGCTGAAGTACCACTCCCCCTGTCCCTGCAGATCGGGTGAAATTGGAGTTAACCCTTTCACCCGATCTGCAGGGACGCAATCTTTCCATGACGCCACATAGGCGTCATGGGTCGGATTGGCACCGACTTTCATGACGCCTACGTGGCGTCATGGGTCGGGAAGGGCATTATTGGCGGGCATTACCTTGGCGGCGGGCAAATGCGAGTGTCTCTGCTCTCAGGATGACGCGCCGGCCTCGGTGACGTCATTAAGTCGCGCGAGCGTTCAAAGCTCGCGCATGTTATTGCGTGACTGCGCATCGCTGCGCATTGCCGGGGAACAAAACAAAGGGGGCACCATAGTTTGGGGAACTTTCCCCGCGGCACACCCGACCATGTGTCGCGGCACACTAGTGTGCCGCGGAACACTGGTTGAAAATCACTGTGCTATACAATAAAATCAGAAAGCACTCATCCGATGTATACACTAGTGTGAGTGAGCTCGTACACTTCTTATTTGAGGCGTTGCACTCATTTTCAGATGTTTCCTGCAAATATTTGAACACTAACATAACTGTGAAAAATTCACTTTCTGATATCCATTCTGTTCTCAAAACATGCTGAGTCATGGGGACTAAAGATGCATTATATTAATTACCTAAAAGACAGCTTTAGTAAATCAGCCTCAGAGTGACAATATGTAGGTGACATTTTGGTTGTAGAGGCCTAATATATGAGGGGGGTACTGAAAAGCTTCCACAACAGCTGTGGTGTGCTACTTATGTATCCCAATATGTTATTTTTTATTACAAGTTTTTGATATCTATATAAGAGCACTCATTGTAGTACATGACACATATTTTCATATTAAGTGCTTCCTACTGACACCGAATGGTTTATCTATAAAACTTAATTTTCTTTTCTTTCACCCTAAACATTGTGACCATGCCCATGTCAAGTTCAATTGGCACATTAATTCGATTTTTAAAACGCAGCAGCGAAACTCCGCCACCTTTCCGATCCACATATATTACAAAGCATGGAGAACTATTAATGTTTCAGTGAGCATCTAATGTAAGTTAATCTAGGGGCACCAATTATTAAGCACAAAAATGGATTTTTAAGCGCCAACGCTGAAGGAAACTTTGTAGCTACAAAGCAACGATTATTAAATATGCACACGGATTCGCCTGAGACCTTCTATGAATGAAACCGGATTTCAACTTTATTATTTTATTTTTTATTTTCATTTTATTTTATTTATTTTCTTTATTATTTGATGTGTTTATTTTTCTTCGTTATTATTATTATATTAGATATCGTTCTTGTATTATTTTTTTCGTATTATTCAATTACTCATATATATTTATATATTCATATTCATATATATATTCATTATTGATTATTTGTCTTATTATATCTTTATATTTTTTTCTATTATTATTCATGCATACTATTTATTAGTATTATATATTTACTATTTTTTTTTTTTTTAAATAATTTTTTTTAAATAAAAATTTTTTTTAATTTTTTTAATTTTTTTTTTTTTTTTTTTATTCCTGCTGTGTTGCATTTATATGTATGTGTACACGTCTGTAATTACTTATGTATTCACATATGAATTTATGTTTAGTTTTTGTATATCACTTATCATGTTTTCTGATGGGCCCCTGTCATGGTGCACACTGTTATGTTTTCACCAAGTATGAGTTTCTATTTAGTATAGCAGGAGGGGTTGTATGATCTCCATTAATGACATTTCACTATTTTAATCGTGCTTATGCACATTATATCTCACCATTATAATATAGCGATTCCCATGGTTATCCATGGGTGGGTTTTGGATTTATTTATGTAGGCAGTCACTTTGTTTACAGCACTTTAAGCACTTTTCTTGTGGTCCCCGATATGGTGATCTGGGGAGTTAAACTATGTAATTCACAGCAGGCTTAGTAGTATTACTTACTTTGCGGTGATTCGTGCTTCTGATGGTCTCTGGTCAAAGACTTTCTTTTATTTACTCACATGTTACTTTGTAACATACTGGATATCATTTAGAAAATGGCGGCCGCCATGGACTTCGGTGGGAGGGTCTCAGGCTGTGCGCACACGTGCTCTAGAGTCTATGCACCTGACTTCCTGGGCGGTTATCATTAGATGCCGCACACACACCATGTGACGTCACTGAGCGGTTTTCCGCCCCGTGTGTGCGGCTCTGACGACCGCCGGGTATGATGGATCTGGACCTTGGACACATGTGCGCCGATGCGCTTGATGAGACTTCCTGTATGCGCCCTATTTTAACCGGTGAGAGAGTGAGCTAGCATCAAACCCCTTTTTGAGAAAGCGACCGCGAAACGTGCGTCAAGGGGGTGGTGTGTGGAGCGTGGTGAGACATCCAGACCTAATGGGTAAGCTGCTTTATATGATATGAGGTGATGAGTCCTGTAGGCACTATGGCACTTTAGCTAGTGATATAACCTGCACTGTTGCAACTTTTTTTTTTTTTTTTTTTTTTCTTTTTGAGCAATATAGCTATGATGATTAGGGCTATTGCCACAGACTGTTTTCATACTATGGCTCCCACAATAGCAGTCCTTGTGATATGATGTGATAGGTGTTGTCATCCGCTCCGCCACTATTATAGTGTTTCCTCCTCCACTAATCCTGTTATTTATATGTATTGTATTTATATTTGATTACTCAGTTTGAATTATATATTTTGATAATATAAATAAAATTATACAATTTTTAAATAAAATGCGTATTGGGACTTGTATACTCCGTTCTGTTGTTTTGTATTTATTGGGGAGTTTCCTAGACTGTCCTATTGTTTTGGACAGAAATATTGGGAGGGATATAACAATCCTTGTCTCTCGGCCACGCATATGTATTAATTTTTGTGAGTTTTGTATTGAGATTATTAAATATGGAAGAGTTAAATACTTTAAAAAAAAATCCAGAAAAAAATACTGAATATTAGGATATTTAGCAGAATAACTGACAATGTGATCACACATCCATTATTGCTCATACCCCTCTATCCTGAATTCACGTTAGCCCCTCAGGTTTCCCTCCTGCGATCTGCAGACTTCTACACATTCACACATCCGTGTGCTGACCGTCATGTCCTCACACAGCACAAGGACGCACGGAGTTTCATTGATCCGGACTCATTTTGCCGATCAGAATAGGCCATTAAAGTCTAAGGGGATCTATTAAAATGGAAAGGTATCTTGCTAACCTCAGTATTCCATCAGCGTCTCATCTAGTCTTAACTGATCGATTGCCAAAATCCAACGGATATAAAAAAAAAAAAAAAAAAAAAGATTCCGTTTACCTGGGTCAGATAAAAAAAAAAAAACTGGATAAAAATGAGAGCATTAAAAATGGTTTGTATTGATGGATGTGAAAATGGAAATTAATGTGTACATAGAACTGCTTTGTGTCAAAATGAAATATACTTATTCATCATCAATGAGTATGTCCCATAGAGTTTTTTGGTGACAAATAATAGCACCAAATCATCAGGTCATGTATCAGGACACACAGGAGAATGGGATGAAGCAAATCCCTTACATGGAACCTGTCATCAGGTTTTTGCCACCTAATATGAAAGCAGCATAATGTAGAGACAGTCCTGGATACCAGAGATGTGTCATTGATAGGGCTGCTTGCTGTAGGTTTACCAAAATCAGTTTTATCTGCAGTTCACTAGTCCTCTCTATGATGAACTTTGTCGAATCCCACCCCGGGCTATTGGCCGATTGTGCACGCCAATCTTCTCTAGGCAGAAAGCAGTCTGTTTCGAGGTGCTGGTCGACGGGATGCAGGACCACAGGTAGAAGCATCTCCTTCCTTTTCCTCCCCACCCACCCTGGTGTCATCAGCGTCAGTACACACTGCCGCATTGTTATATTCCTCTCTTACTAATGGGGTCCTATTAGCTAACCACAGTCAAAAGACGACTGAAAGCATGCCATAAAGCACAACTACTGTATAACCACTTATGTACAAGTCACTTATTTTGTGTTTTCCTTCTCCCCCAGCGACAATGTGAACATAACCGTAGAAGGGTTCTAAACGAGATATATATATCTATATCTCCCTGTCGCATTTATCCCTCCACCTTGATGTAAGATTACATTTCTACTTCACATCTGCAATTGGAATAAAACTTGCTGCATATTGAAATAAGAGTGTGCGGTGAATTACTTTAATTCTGCCTACAAAATCAACTATGGGGATAGGGTTACCAAGAGCTCCTGAATATCAAGCCACGCACAGCAAGATATCGTTATTGATAGAACGGACAGAGCTGTGTCAGATAAATCTGTCATTTTAGTAAAACTGCAGCAAGAATCTCAATCAGTGACATATCAATGGAATCAAGGTAAGGGATGAGGGAGCGTGTTAGTCACTGCTCAATACTCCAAGCATTGCGGTGCTCGAGCACTCTTTACTTGCTCGACTATCGAGGGTTCTCGAGCGCAATGCTTGAGTCCCGACCACGCATGTTTAGCACCTGTTAGACAATGAGCATGCGGGGATTGCCCGCCATACACGGTAATGCCGTAGCCATGTTGGATGCTAGCATTACTGTGATTGGCCGGCCGCATCGCGTCATAGGGTCTTATATAAGACTTGGTGACACGATGCTCGACACGGTGTTAAGGAAGCAGTTCAGATAGAGTTACAGGAGGGAGAGCGTACTGTACCGCAGGGATATGGTCAGGGTGTAATATTGCTATTGCAGTAATTGTGTACCGCTGCTGCAGCAATAAAGCAACAGTCCTTTAGAGCGAAATATTTTATTTTCTATAATAAAACCGCCAAAACCTGCATTCAGTGGTGGCAGTTTTGGATTAGAGGCATCTAGGCAGGGTTTACTATTGCTATACTTGTACAACACTTGCATACCGCTGCTGCACCATTAAAACAACAGTCCTCGTCAGGGCTAAATGTTTTCTTTCCCCTATTCATACCGGAAAGTTTGCATGCATATAAATAGATACCTAATTTAAAATGTGCGGTGTGGGGAAGTGGACGTGCTGATGATGGTGCACAGAGGTGGAGGCCGTGGGCCAAGTAAAACTGGGCCTGCTGTGGGAGCACTAAAACATGCTCATTCATGAGACCTAGTTTCCTGTCCCTCTCTGCATGAATGCATGGGACACCACTCGAAGCCAGAACATTGCGAACAGGTGGTCGGTTGGGTGGTAGATAATGCTTGCACTCTGTTTTCCAGCACCATCCTGTCTTCTACACGATACAGACTCACTAGCCAGGAGTCTGGACCACATAATCATTACCTCAATCCTCCTTCCTCCCACCATGGCGAGTACTAGGAGACAAGTGATCCCACACTGGGAAACTCCAAGGAGCTCTTCCCATTTAGATTTATTGATTCTGGCCTCTTGCCCTGCACAATTCAAGAGGGACATAGGGAGATCATGTGCAATGATTGCCAAATATTTGAGCAGCCACAGGCAGAAGATGGTGGGGCACAGCCATTACTGGCTCCAGAGGTAGATGACGGTGAGACACAGTTGCCAGCGATATTAAGTCAACAAGTCAGGAGGACCAGAGTGTGGAAGTGGAAGACGAGGTGATGGACAATCAAGTCACTGACCCAACCTGGGAAAGTGCCAGAGTGAGGACAGCACTGCAACAGTCAGGAAGAGGCAGTGGGGTAGCCAGAAGCAGAAGGTAGGCATCTGTTCCCCAGAGCACCCACACGTGGCAAGTTCCAAAGCCAAGGGTTAGGGGTTACCCACTGTAGCACTTTTTTAAAGAAAGTGCAGATGATAAAAGAACGGTCATTTGCAATCTGTGCCATACCAAGACCAACGGGGGCCAGACCACCACCAGAATTGCTCAGGCACCTGTTAGCAAAGCACCCTAGAAGGAGGAGGCCAGAACGCCGAGTCTGCAATCAGTGTCTACAGGTAAAACCACTGCCTCTTCCACTGTGGTATGTGCTTGCCAATCCCCCAAGACACTGGCGCAGATGCCTCCCATCCTGCAGCTGTTGCACATTCGCAAGCACCATCAATTCCTTGTCCCAGTGCAGCACTCAGCTTTCCCCACCACAACTCTTGGAACGCAAAAAAAATACCCAGCCACCCACAATCCCAAACACTAAAGTGGCACATTCCCTACTGCTTTCCCTAGAAATGTTGCTGTTTAGGCTTGTGGACACTGAGGCTTAATTCAACCTCATGGCGTGTGTCTTTCGGGGTTCATTGCAGTCCCTCCTAATTTTTGGCAGCCCTTGCACTTGGTGCTTAGGCTTTATGGGTCTAGAAGTCCCAGACCTAACAATTTTGATAGAATGTGTACTAGGCCGTCCTTTATGTTTAACCCCTTCAAGACCTTGCCCTTATCCATTTTTGCGTTCTCGTTTTTTACTTCCCTCCTTCCCAGAGCCATAACTTTTTTATTTTTCCCTCAATATGGCCATGTGAGGGCTTGTTTTTTGCGGGACAAGTTGCACTTTTGAACGACATCATTAGTTTTAGAGTTTTAGCTTGTTGTGTACTAGAAAAAAGGAAACAAATTCCAAGTGCGGTGAAATAAAAAAAAAAAAAAAGTGCAATCCCACGATTGCTTTTTGTTTGGCTTTTTTGCTAGTTTCACTAAATGCTAAAACTGACCTGCCACTATGATTCTCCAGGTCATTACAAGTTCATAGACACCAAACATGTCTAGGTTACATTTTATCTAAGTGGTATAAAAAATTTCAAATTTTGCTAAAAAAAAAAAAAAAATTGCGCAATTTTCCATTACCCGTAGCATCTCCATTTTTCGTGATCTGGGGTCGGGTGAGGGCTTATTTTTTGCGTGCCGAGCTGACATTTTTAATGATACCATTTTGGTGCAGATACATTCTTTTCATCGCCCGTTATTGCATTTTTGCAAAAATCTGTAATTCTGGCGTTTCAAATTTTCTTTCTTACTACGCTGTTTAGCGATCAGGTTAATGTTTTTTTTTTATTGATCGGGCGATTCTGAACTCGGCAATACCAAATATGTGTAGGTTTGATTTTTTTTAAATTGTTTTATTTTGAATGGGGCGAAAGGGGGGCGATTTAAACATTTTTTTAAACTTTTTTTTTTTTTTTTTTTTTACTTTTGCCATGCTTCAATAGCCTCCATGGGAGGCTAGAAGCTGGCACAACTCGATCGGCGCAGCTACATTGAAGTAACATGCACAGATCGCTCCTATGTAGCTGAATTACAGGCTTGCTATGAGCGCCGACCACACGGTGGAGCTCACAGCAAGCAGGCATCAACAACCATAGAGGTCTCATGAAGAGCTCTGGTTGTTATGCCACGCATCGCCGATTACAGTCATGAATATGTGGCTCCACCTCCCATAGGGGTGGAGCCACATATTCATTTCTGTAATGGGCGGCCCCACGTGACCACATACAGGAGAAGCTGCGGCCAGGACAGGACACTGCGAGGGAGCCGGGTGAGTATTTTAATAACAGCGGGCGGGCGCACAGGGGGTGGGGACATGGATCTTTATGTTAAACACGAGAAACAAAAAAAAAAAAAGGATTATTCATATCTTCACTACAGCAAACGCTGCTGCAGAGAAGATATGAATGGCGGCTTCAGCACCATGTGGGGGGGACAGCGCTTACTGTAGCACTGTCTCCTGCACGGCACACGGACTGCACACGGACAACGTCCGTGTGCGGTATGTGTTTTACACGGACCCATTGACTTTAATGGGTCCGTGTAATCCGTGCGCTCCCACGAACACTGACATGTCTCCGTGTTTGGCACACGGAGACACGGTCCGCAAAAAATCAATGACATCTGCACAGATGCATTGATTTCAATGTGTCTACGTGTGTCAGTGGCTCCGGTACATGAGGAAACTGACACCTCACGTACCGGAATCACTGACGTGTGAAACCGGCCTAACACGTAATGGTTTAAAATCCTGCAGTGCCCGCAAGGTCCCCACGCTCAAGGCACATGTGCAGGCTTGTCTGAAGTTTGCCAATGAACACCTGGATAATTCTGTGAGTGACTGGGAGAAGGTGCTGTGGTCAGATGAGACAAAAATTCATGACTTTGGCATTAACCCAGCTCGCCGTGTTTGGAGGAAGAGAAATGCTGCCTATGACCCAAAGAACACCGTCCCCACTGTCAAGTATGGAGGTGGAAACATATTTTGGAGGTGTTTCACTGCTAAGGGCACAGGGCTACTTCACCGCATCAAGAGAATGGATGGAGCCATGTACCGTAGAATCCTGAGTGACTACCTCCTTCCCTCCCGCCAGGATATTAAAAATGGGTCATGGCTGGGTCTTCTAACAAGACAATGACCCAAAAACATACAGCCAAGGCAACAAAGGAGTGGGTCAAAAAGAAGTACATTAAGGTCATGGAATTACATAGCCAGTCTCCAGACCTTAATCCCATAGAAAACTTACAGAGGGAGTTGAAGCTCCGAATTGCCATGCAACAGCCTCAAAATCTTAATGATTTACAGATGATCTGCAAAGAGGAGTAGAACAAAATTCCTCCTGACATGTGCGCAAACTTCATCATCAACTACAAAAAACATCTGACTGTTGTGCTTGCCAACAAGGGTTTTGCCACCAATATTAAGTTTTGATTGCCAGGGGGATCAAATACTTATTCCTCACTGCAAAATGCAAATAAATTTATATAAAATTTATACAATGTGATTTTCTGGATTTTATTTTTGATATTCTATCTCTCAATGTTAAAATTAACAAACCCTTAAAACTATAGACTGTTGGAGGTCTTTGTCAATGGGAAACTTACAAAATCAGCAAGGGATCAAATACTTCTTTCCCCCCACTGCACTGTGTATATGATACATGTGGGTTATCTCCTGTTCTTTTCATATGGTATAATTGTCACACATTTTTTTTTTTCACACTTGACTGAAAGCAGCGCCTCACAATTATATAACAATTGCAACAACCTACAAAAGATGCATTGTCTGAATATGTCTTTTCAAATAGCAGCACGTCAGACGCTTGATTTTCTCTCACCTGTAGAACTGCAAATGAGAGAGGTTTTATCACACAAAGTAACATACAGAACACAAGGGTAAAGGCAATAGAATGAACATAAAACCATTTCCTTTTGCAGTTATACATTGATGAAATAAATAGAAGACTTTAGTGTCTTACATGGTGAGAAGAAAGTGTTGGAGATTATTTTTTTAACCAATTCTTAAACACATTTGACAGCTAGAAAACAATTGCCATTGTAACCTATTGCACTGTTGAATAGACAGAATGGATGGATAATTGCTGCCTGGTAAACACTATATGCAGAACGTTACTGTAAAATCTACATTGGAAATCAATATGTAGGGATGAGCGAATAGCTTCAGATAACTCCTTATCCGAATAGCTGCATTGGGAACCCGGATACCTGGAGCGTTCCGGCTGATCAGCTGACACTGCTTGTGTCATGGCTGTGTGACAGTCACAAAACAACACACAGGCTCTCCATACATGTGTTGTGACTGTCACACAGCCGCGACACATGCAGCTGCGGAGTCAGCTGATCAGCAGGAACGCTCTAGGTATCCGGGTTCCCGATGCAGCTATTCGGTAAGCGCTATAGCTATTCGGATAAGGAGTTATCCAAAGTTATTCACTCCTCAATAGAAATCATGTTTTTATGATCATTAGGGAAAAGAAAATGGCCAACATTGCGCAGCCCTGGAGTATTGCTCGTTCTGCTGTAGAACTTAGAACTCTTTCATATACTGAACGGTACAATACTAAGCATAGATGTTCAGTAGCCTTATATTCATCTGCTGCAAGTTCTTCATTTCTATAGGATCAAGGTTACGGTTGTTGACCATAACACTATTTTATGGTGCTGATTTAATGCTATATACAAGGACTATGATATTAATGGAATGGATGCATTTTTTTTTTTAAATAAAAGTTCATTTACATACCAATATCAACACAATAGTTGAAAGCAATTTACTTGCAGTCAAACTATATCTTTAATATATTCCATAGAATGAATGGAACACTTAACGACAAGTATTTTCAGAAGCTATAATAGGCAAGCATGCCGTATAATTGCAATGAGAGTCTTAATACGTCTTCACGTCTTCTTTGTCTGCTTACATAATGATTTTTATTCCCCAAGCAAATGCTTTCATACAATATAGCAATAATGTGCAAGGTATATATAGTTCAGGTGCTAGTGTCATATCACAAAGGTAATTAGCGTAGTATGAAGGCCCTACATTGTTCCTCTGAAAAGAAAAAATAAATAAATAATGTATCTGTCTTTCAAAAGGGATAGCAGGAAGCAAAAATGTAAGGGGAAAACTAAAGGTAGGTAATAAGGAAAACAAAAGACTAAACGAAGATATCGTGCAAAAACCTGTTTACTATTAATGTAATTAAACAATTGTCATCCAGGGGCAAATTAAAGGGAACATGTCATGTACAAAAATGCTATTAACCTTAAGATATGGGGTTAATCTGCAGGCTGAACCTGCCCAGCGTTGGCACTTAGACCCCTTGTTGCCGGGAACAAATGAACTTTGAGCTTCAGTTACGGGGATGGCGCCCGCACGGATTCAGTCACAGCTCTGTGTACAGAGAGCGGCGGCAGTAACTACACCTTCGTCACTGACCGACAGCAGGTTCTAATGCGAAGCTACTCTTAGTGCCGGGGCGCAGTTACAGCCGCTGCTCTCCACACACAAAGCAGTGACTGAACCCATGCCGGCGCTACCCCTGTGACAAACCCAAACAGTATCAGGAAGCGGGGGTCTAAGTGTTGGTGCCAGACAAGTTCAGAATGCTATTAACCCCATATCTACAGGTTAATAGCATTTTTTTCACGTGACAGCTTCCCTTTAAAGGGCCAGAAAGCTACATTAGTCTTCTGACAGATTGTGGAGCACATTCAGATTCAAAGTAGATCAGAACTAATTATTTCCTTTTTGTATTAGAAGAGCCCGCTAAGGGTGAAGAGACCACAAGAACCAAAAAAGGACATAGTTTGAACTTACCATTTATAATCCAACCTCTTATACGAACATCTTGATAAAGTGTGTCCCTTAAATAATGTGTGAAATACTGCCATGGACTTAAATGATTTTGTCAACACCGTCATCTTAATTCCTGAGATATTTGACTAATTTTCAGACAAAAAATATACTGTTACCTAGCAGAAAAGGATCCCTACAAACTGTATGAAATTACCATCTAGACTAACAATTAATAGGGCTGTTAGAATTATTGCTCAATTTGTGCTTGCAAAAGAGATTAAACCTTGTGATTGTATAGCATAAACTGATGAATCTCAAGGCCAGACGTTTGAGATGTGTCCAACACGCCATATTCAAAGCTTCTTTAGTCATTCACCAAGTGGCCATAAAATCCATCTGAATGCAGGGTACAATCTCTGATGCGTTTTTGATTCACAATGATTCCTTAATCACGACCTGCTTAGAATGACCCAACTAGGACATCTTTTGTAGCACTGTTTTTATATGTAGGTGTATGCAGGACCCATCTAAATGGTATACCTCCACCGAGTACGGAAAAAAAGTAGGAAATAAGCCAAAGAATGTGGTTGCAAGAAAAACTCAGCCTTGATCTGTTTGACCAAAACAATCCTTCAAAATCTTTGCAGAATTGTGACCGATTTATGGAAATGGTTGTTATCAAAGTCCATTCGCTACTGATCGGATACAGAACATCTTGGTGAAAGAAGTTGGACCCCTCAACGATCAGCAAGCCATCTCCTAACCAATGGATAAGGGGAATTTTTTTGGGTGGAGGAATTGGCGGGTGGGGTCGGAGATGTAGACATTTTGAGGCCTCATAGCATTCATGCCAAGAGCAACCAGTAGCCCACCCACAAGGAGGGAAGAGACCAAAATGGCAAAGGATTGAATAAAGATTCTGAAAGGTGTGAAAATACATTGGATAATGTGTTTTATTGACACTGAAATGGTTAAATAAATGATGTAGAATAGTCCAGAAATTAATTTGTTTTTAATTTTTTGAATAACCCCTTTAAGTCTGTACACCTTGGCTTCCTAAGGTAACAGGTTGGAGATCTGAAATTTCAGAGTGTAGATAACTTTTTTTTACTTACAGTGTTATATAAATTAAATATAAATTAAATCAAACTTCTAGAGATAATATTAAATTGCATATTTCACACAGAAACTTTAAGCCATTAAAAACGAAATATCTGTCAGGGTAGGGTTGCAATTGGTGCCAAAAACACACACTAAAAACAAGCAGAGTTATTAAGGCTGGCATACTTTGTGCCAGTCTTACTAAAAAAAAAAAAAAATAATAAAAAAAGCACACAGGCATATGATACACCTTCATTAATTAGGCACATCACTATTCTTTGTAGATTTGCGCTATATAATATGCCAATTTATAATAATTTAATCAATGTAAGTTGTGAGCAACACATGGCTTCTCCTGTTTATATGTGGTTTGAGTGGCAGAAAAACGGCATGATTTGTGACTTTTCTTTCTCTTGTCCTAGCAAAAATAGTAAAACTTTTTGTGGCACTTATTAATATGTTCGGATTACAGGTTCTCATCCTGAACTACAGCCATCTTCACAGCCTGGGCAGCTCTCCTGTCCTGTCCAGCTAATGAAGGATCAGACCTGAACGTAAAGAAACAAAAAAACCCCAAAACTTTCCCATGTGTAGTGCTTTTCAATTAGAAGAAACTAATTGCCTGGTCTGGCCACATTCTCCTTCATCAACTGCTTTTTGGGAAAAGGAAATCTGTGGCTAAACAGGGGTGGTCCGGACAAAATTAATAAGTCTGCAGTCACTGTGTGACTGCAGACTTATGAATCCCCCCAGAGCAAGGACTGTGCACAGCAAGGATTCACTGCTTTCTGAGCAGAGACCGGCAGGTACATATCCGTTACACATACTCCCAGGAAGTGCCCATCTAGTGGGCGTGACCTTGCGCCACACACCTGTATGAAGTGAGGCCACGCCCACTAGACGGGTTTTGCCCGGGAGTGTGCATAACACATACCGTCCCGGCGCTGGGGAGGGATTTAGACTAGACAACCCCTTTAGTGTTTCACTTGTTTGTGTCCATTCAGGCCCAAAGACAACATGTGACTAAACTGTGTAATAAATTAATCTGAAAGATGATGCAGTTTGTAAAAACTATAATTGCAGTGGGAAAACCAATGGAGCCAATTGATCAACGTGTTTACTCCAGTATCCAGGCGTAAATCACTTTGAAAAGTCACAAAATTTCCATGCAATGCGAAGTTGTGCAAAAATTATGACTTTGGGAGTTTTCAAGCCAGTCCCAATCAGCACCACCTAAAGTCAGCTGAGCATCTACCACTTTAGTGGCACATCTTATACCAGAAATGTTTCTCCAATCCCTGGGGAACAAGGCACTCAATGAATTTGGCTTCTTTTACTTCACCAAGGCCATTCATTAAGGTTGGTGTGTACAAAGGCAAAGTTAAAACGGTTTCCTGCACACTCAAGGCATAAAGCCAGAACTGAAGAATGTGTTAGAACAGCAACATATGAAGATGCAGCACATGGTATGTTTTATATTCTGGACTAAAACAGAACACACCTTAGCTATCACACCAAAATCTGCTAAAGGGAAAAATAACCTCCTGTAGCTTTAACCAAACATCTAATATTAGTGTTATAGCAGAGAAAAACGTCTCTTCGCATTCGTCTCTGCTGACCTCTTACCATTTCATAGAAGGTCTTTATACTTGGCAAATAATAATGGGATGTTCCAATCTGTGTTCTCTTCCAGGATTTGCTGTGAGTCTTCAAGTGATCCTTTCAAGCCCTAAAGCAGTGTTCAAACGACGAGGCTCTCAGCCAGGAATGCAAGAGTCTGATTTTTTAAAACAGATAACCACTGTACAAGAACTGGAGCCCAAAGCCAACAACTGCACAAAGGTAAAACTGAATTGCCAGAGTCGAATTTTTATTATTTTTTTTGTAGATACCTTGTTCATCATAGTTTATGTAATACTACATCCAATCCATACCTCTAAAATTGACAGAAGGACAATACATTTTCAGAACTAAACCAAGTCATATCTGAATAAGGGAACTGTGCTACTATTCCATTGCTATATATACACCAGTTACAACTCCATAGGCTTCCGGAGAAGCATTGACATTGACATAGTGTGTCTGTACCCCACAGACTGACCTGAGAAAATGAAAGAAAGAAAATAAAATATATGTTTAAGTTCTACTCCGAACATAAATATAACAAAAAAAACACACATGTAAAATGAAAAGCTTTATAAATTGGAAGTAAAAGAAACAACAGGTCAGTCTATTTATGGAGAAATACATAAGAGGATAAATCGAGCGCTAAAGTAAAATAAAAGTTTTTTTTTCTATTTTATACATGATTTTGAGTATTTTTAGAGGTGTTGCTGAAAATAAAAAAGGGGAGTGACATAACTGAAATATTCCAGACACAGTATATGTCAACCATTGCACTTTGTAACAGGAGCGGAGAATAGATATTTATAAAGAGCACTGCTGACAAGTCCTCAAAGTTGTTGTAGCAGTGATCTGTAATGATACCTAGGGTAGAGAAGCCATCACACAATGCTTCAAGGTAAAAAGCAAAGTCGTAAAAGTATACAGTGCCACATAGTTACTATCTAAAAGGGTAGGTTTGTTTAGATGAAAAGCAGCATATCACAAAAGGCTAACTGATTTGTACAATTTTGTTACAGGTTCTTGTGTGGCACACTCGAACAGAAAAGGTCAATCTAGCTAATGAACCCAAGCATCCTCAGGATACAATTAAAATTGAGGTATGATCATTAAATGCCATTTCGTGGAGTCACGGAAAAATGAATTACCCACGGATCCATCGCGGTGGACTTCAAGAGACGATTAAGAAGCTGCCATTCTTCAACCTCCCCTGATCTTTTATTGGCCTTTAACTAAAGCTTCAACTTACAGGGATACACTGAACCATCTCGGAATATTTTGGACATTTTACCACTTGTGTGGATTTTTTTCCGAACATGGTCAGCATGTTCCATACCACAGTTTCATGTCAACTGGATTTTCAGTAATGCCATGTGGCAACTCAACAGATTAACCTAGAAGGGTGTTCCTTTTGGCCCTATAAAATGAGAGTAAAGCTTCCATAACACATCATAAAGAACAATACACTTGCAAAAGTACAGCACACAGTTTCGCCATTTCCTTGTCAGTATTAATAAACTCTTGCCCACAAGGCTACATGAAATACAAACAATTCTGTAGGTTTATAGATTAATACATGGGAGAAAACATTTCTTCAATACTAGGCACCTTAAAATGTAAACACAACTCACATAAGCCTGGATGTACTTGCTCTGAAGAAACAGTGTTCACTCGGTAAGAAAGTGAATGAGGTTTATATGGTGGGAAGAATGCATGCAACATGACACCATACTGTATCTTCGGTGAAAACCCAGTTGTGTACATTACATTGCCTTTTAACATTGTGCCATCCAGGCTTATGTTTCTCTCCGTTATGGTGTCTTCTGTCCAGGACACCATAAACTACATCACAACTATTGATAGATGCACATCCAAAAGAGATACACAAATGGCTCTCAATGATACATTTACAATCAGTTTGCATGATTATATATACTTCAATAGGTCTACAGTTTCTTTGTAAGGAGCACGGGATAAGTAAGGAGGTGGCTCAAGGTGACACTTAGAAAATTTGGAAATTACTAACATAATACCCATAACCCTTAAATAACAACCCTTGTACTTCCTTTAAAACCATTAACACATTAGTTCAGAAACATTCGTTAAAAACCACGGGTCATGGAGAACTATTGATATGTGAATGTACCTTCTATTCCACGACTAGAAAGTCCAATCTACAGAAACTGATCAGGTGAGCAGATATGCTCTTCATGTGGACATCGTAAAGGGAAGGAATAATATATACATGTTTAAAACAAGGGGTATGCTGTGCATTAAAGCAAGGAATGTCGAAAGGATCCTCTTTATTGTAGGTTCTGCTGGCTTCTCTCATTTCCAGAGTTGTGTGCTTAGAGTCTGACCGGCCGCATTTCCAGACCATCCTGCTCCAACAGTGTTTGCAGGCTGACCGAAGGCCATCATATTGCTTGCACCATTCAGGGTCATCCCACTCATCTGCTGATTCATCTGTGAAGCACAAGGACAACACCACATGTTAACATGAGCACAACCAAAAGCTCCAAGGACGTGTAATGCATGGTAACAAGATTTCTGGACAGTCCACTGCAGACTGTGTGCTATGCCCATATTCTCACAATGTCAATCAATGCACAGGAAGAAGGACACATTGAAAAAGGAACCTATAATTCATAACTACAGACACCCCTGGCAGTTTAGATCAACCCCTTGGCCTCGTGGATGCAAATTTATTTTGTAAATGGGCAAAATAAGAAAATGTAAAAAAAAATTCTGACAGACTGTAAACCTAAAAAACATAATAAAAAACAAAATAGATGAATAATGGTTTCATAGTATTCCTACTTGTCTGGAATATGTTTGTCATCTCATTTGCTAAAATAAATTATTGTAAGCACAACCTTGGTATGGCAATACTTTTAGCCTCGTCTGTTCTAAAACATTTGCCTATTTTTTTTATTTTAACTTAATTACCGTGGTTATGTGTTGCAGTATTGGAAGTTAGGATTTTACATGTGAAACATTTACTAAATAAAGAATGTTTTACTATTAAAATAATGTAAAAAAATAAATAAATTGGACAGCCAATCACACTGCAAAATCATTGCAATATCTGGTAAAGCGTGTGTGCTTTTGCCGAGGTGCAGCTACTAGCACTACTTGCTGTAGTGTACAGCTAGTGCAATTCTTACAGGTCACAATGAGGATGGAATTGGTCCAGTCATATTACTTCTGGTGACTCACTTTATAGGTTGTAGAAATAAATGTCTCGTGACATGGCAGTGGGCTTCATACAGTCTGCTCAGAATGTTAAACTAAGAACCTCATGTTCAGTTTTATAAATTGGGCGATCCGGGTCATTCTCTACAGTTATGGTAAATGTTGGCATTGTATAAAGTTTGGCACATTTTGGTCAATTTGTGCCAATGTACAGCTAGAAAAAAAAAACAAGTCTCCAGTCTGCTCTTGCTATTAGCAGTCTTATTCCGCAGAAACTTATGCTCATAAAAAAAGCCAAAGCACTTATACAGGGTGGGCCATTTATATGGATACACCTGGGTGGGCCATTTGTAAAGTTGAATCCAAAATGGCAGAATTCAAAATGGCCTCCATGGTCACCACCCATCTTGAAAAGTTTCCCCCCTCCCATATACTAATGTGCCACAAACAGGAAGTTGATATCACCAACCATTCCCATTTTATTTAGGTGTATCCATATACATGGCCCACCCAGGTGTATCCATATAAATGGCCCACCCTGTAGATCTAAGAAGGATCCTGCAATGATACATTGATAATATATGCAGCAGTTTAATTTAAGTACTATAAATGCAATGTTTTATAAAGCTTCTTCGTTTTATTTCACCATCATCATACAGATTCATTAATTTAAATATCATACATATAGAAGATGAGCTTGATAATGAGACATCTTTGCTGTTTTATTAGTATTGAAGTGACCAATAGGTTCATGGTGCACTACACATAACAGTATAACACATATATCCTGTAGAAGCCTTATCTGTGTGTAATTAGAATAACCAATAAACGAGTATGAATAACACCGTGGTTGTCCGAATCCAACTACGTAGGATCATATTACAAGTATAGATGTTTTTTAATGTCAGGTTATAAATTCGTTCCCATTTTTAGCAACTTTCTATTGTGTTTGCATATCAGGCGTCATGCTGCATCAACTTTTATATGGAGTATTTGTTGATTCTGTCTGTATAGATTGTGGTAAAGTGAGTGGTATTTCCAGACAGACACATAACAAGTTCTTTTTATCATCTGGGCCACTGTACATTTACCAGCACTGTGCTTGCCCCACATGTCTCAGTGTGATTTTAAAAGGGTATTCTTAAGTTTGGAATTTATACCCTATTCAACAAATAGGGGATAACTTCCTGACGACAGGGGTCCTCCCACTGATTCAGATAATTGGGCATTTGTGAATGAAGTAGAGGTCAATCAACCATACTGCAGCTCCATTCATCCTAATGGGGGAGCCGAAGACCAGACGTCTATCTCTGGCCATTGCATTATGAATGAATGAATGAATGAATGAAGCTGCAATGCAGACAATGAACCACTGCTTCACTCACCTGAAGTTCTTCAGGGCATCTGTTCTCGGGATCGATAGGGGTCCCACTGATCAGGAAGTTATCCCTTATCCATTGATGAGAATACTCCCTTAAGTTCTGGGTGTATTATTTTGTGGTAGTAAGAGCCTAATCTCCAGTCATTTCACTAGCAGACACATCAGCTTTATCTGGGAAAAAGACCATCATGAAAAGCTTGACAAGATGCTGGAAATGTAAAGGATAGCGAGGCCTAAACTGACTCCAAACACTATTACCAGATGATTATTATATTCAGCACTGTCATCTCTGCGACTAAGCAATTTTACACAAGCCTGATAAGTACTCCAAATGGGCCATTTAAAGCACGCTTTTCTGTTCAGAAGAAATCGGATGATTTTTTTTTCATTAACAATGCAGAGGTTAATGACAATACAATTTCCCGTCTTTGTGATAGAAGCCTCTAAGTGTGGTTTATCATCGTTAATGTGAGCCGAGAACGGTTTCATTTAGATCACAAAGGGCAGATATTTCCCTTTCTCTAAATTAATTTTAGTGAAACGATAAGAAGGAAAACATGGTAACTTAGATAAAAGCCTGTGTCAATATGCGCTTTATCCAAAGGGGAATTAGCATAGCGTTCACAATAATGACTGTGCAGCCACAAGGTCACCGGGTTGCTTCAGTCGGGCAAGATCCCAAGTGCTTCTAAGTGTCAGGAATCAAAGCAACAGGATTAGCCCTTAAGGACGAATATGCCTTAAGAAAATTTCATTTCTGAGGAAGACTGTATTTGTAATGTCATTTTATTACAGATAAGACGGAATAAGATTTTCTGTGTCATTTATCAAGAATCTCATATAAACGTGTCTGGTTGACCAAAGTAACCAATCACAGTGCAGCTTTCATTTTCCCACAGCTGTTTATGAAATGAAAGATGAGGGCTGACTGGTGAACTGGCTTAGTTGCCCATAGTAACCACAGGCTGTTGATAAAGGAGGCCTAATAATTCTATGACAAAAGAACCCCTACACAGAATTACCGAAGTGGGTGAGGGGCAGATGTGTGCCGCATTATGGCAGCTATGGTGCAGAGCATGATGTAGGCAGACAACTAATGGCACACACTGTACACGTCTGAAGGCACTTTAAGGCTATGTTCACACATCAGTTTTTTGCTATTAGGCACAACCCGGCGAATTTTTAAAAAAAAGGATCCGGCAAAAGTTGCCGCCGGATCCATTTTTTTCTCTCATAGACTTGTATTAGCAACGGATAGCCTCACGTTTCATACGTTTTTTGCCGGATGAGTCAAAAATTATTTTTCCGGCGGCCGGAGAATTCGGACATAGTAACTTTTTTTCGTCCTTCGGAAAAACAGACAGCGACGGATCCGTCGCTTGCTGTAATGAAACCCTATGGCGCCGGATCCGTCAAATGTCTCTCTCTGGAACAGCTAGTCGGATCCGGCACATCAAAATTGCGGAATGCATTATAAATGATGGGATGCATATGTATGCGTTTTTTAAGCGTATTTATCGCGTTTTTTAAGCGTATTTAACTATAAAAATCCTGAACGTGTGCGCACAGCCTTTAGGACCAGGGGTATTTCCATTTTTGCATTTCCATTTTTTGCTCCCCTTCTTCCAAGAGCCATAACTTTGTTATTTTTCCATCATTACGGCCATGTGAGGGCTTGTTTTTTGCAGGATGAGTTGTACTTTTGAACAACAACAAAAAAAGTCGCCATTTTCTGAGACCCATAGAGCCTCCATCTGTAGCTGGGTGAGTGGGCGAGTTCATATTTTTTGCGCTCCGCTCTGACGTTTTTATTGATACCATTTTGGTGTGTATACCTTCTTTTGGTCGCCCGTTATTGCATTTTATTGCAATGTTGCAGCGACCAAAAGAGGTAATTTTGGAGTTTAGATTTTTTTTTATTTTTGGCGCTACATAGTTTACCAATCTGATTAATTCTTTTTTTTATATTGATAGATTGGGCAATTCTGAACGCGGCGACAAAAAATGTCTATCTAACTGTTTTATTTTAAAAGGGGTGAATGTTTTTTGTTTGTTTTTTTTTACTTTTTTTATACTTTTAAAAACTTTTTTTTACTTTTCACTTGCTTCAATAGTCCATGGGAGACTAGATCATCTGATCGCTTGTGCTACATAGGGCAGGGCTGCAGCCCTGTTCTATGTAGCAGAAATGCTCCCCAGGTTGTCATGCCAACCCATAGGCGTCCCGCAGTCATGTGACAAGAGCGCTGATGGGTGGGGTTAGATGCACTTCCTATGGGTACATGTTACATGTCGCTATTAGGCATGTGCTGTTAGGGGCAAATGACAGCTGATCAGATCAGCTGTCATGGGCCGGAAAAGATGCAAGCTAAATGCTGGAGCCCGAACCAAACAGGGGAAGGCTTCCAATGTAGGATATATCCGTCACTGGAAGTTAAGGGGTTAAGAGACATGATTCTATATCCTTTTGCTTGTAATAACAAAGGGACTATAGAACTGCTTTCCCCTCTGTTACAGAACCCCTAGTGTAGCAGCAGGGTGCAGATCAATATGAAAACTTTATTTTTACTATTTCTATTAAAAGCCAAGTAAAACACATTAATAAAAACAAAGATTCCTGATTCACAGGTTTCCATCTTTTTTGCCACACTCATGGAAGAAATTAATAAAAAAAACAGAGAGTTATTATAATACCAGTTGGCTTAAATGACAGTGGTCATTAGCAGAGGACGCCAGAGTTTTCATATAGCGGCTTATCCTCGAATAACTTAGCGACTCCGCCAGCATTGTGTGCACAAGCCCAAACTGTGCATTTTGGGGTTTTGGCTTTTATGAGTAGCCTGAAAAAAAAACCACATTATCTAGGAAACTTGGCTTCATTCACCAAGTGAGTTAGTCAATCCATTCTTAAATATGAAAAAAAAAAATAGAAGAAAAAGACCGGATTCACTTAGTGATTAGACAGCCATATTTAGGGCCACACCATCCTAACACTCCCCCTCAAAAAAAAACAAACAAAAAAAACTATTTTGATGATCCCAGTTTGGATACAATCAAACCTATGGGCAGGTAGATAAATAGTTGGAGATGCTGTTAAAGTTGATACACTACGTCAGAGGTGTCAAACTGCATTCCTCGAGGGCCGCCAACAGGTCATGTTTTCAGAATTTCCTTAGCATTCCACAAGGTGCTGGAATCATTCTGTGCAGGTGATTAAACTATCACCTGTGCAATACAAGGAAATCCTGAAAACATGACCTGTTGGCGGCCCTCGAGGAATGCAGTTTGACACCTCTGCACTACAGGATTATGAGAAAAGCTTTAAAATGACTTTATTCATTGACATCTCCACTAGTTTTGGGCTTAGAACTCAAGTGGGTGGTTCAAGACAAAGATAGGCAGCCTTCCGTCTTTAAATTGGCCTTCACACATGCAGTTAACAGTCAATATACAAGCAGATTTCCAGAAAAGCTGTGGGTCTACTGACCCAAACTCTGTAAATTTATAGGCATATATGATATTGTTGAATCTCAAAAACCTTTTTGACAGTGAGGGTGATCAATGAGTGGAACAGGCTGTCACAACAAGTGGCGAGTCAATGGAAGTCTTCAACTAGAGGCTGGACAGACATTATCTGAGACGGTTTAGTGCATCCTACATTGAGCAGGGGGTTGGACACGATGACCCTGGAGGTCCCTTCCTACTCTAACATTCTATGATTCTAAGTCAGGAGACCCAAGGCCATTCTGGAAAACAGGGGTTAAACTTGATATGTGTTAGGCGTAGGTGTGCATACATCGATTTGGAGGATGTCCTTGACCACTATTAGCCAGAAATAAGCAAACATTTCAATTAATAAAATAAGATAATAAATGAAAAGTGTGTTTTTATTCTGTGCGAAAGTTTTCAAGTCAATATAGATCTGTTGAGCTTCTCCTATATAATATGATGCTGGCAGAACAAACAGCATGTTCAATATGACGGGTTCCCTTTAGGCAAAACCATAGGGAGCACAGGAGTCGATGGAATACAGATGGTACAGTCATGCAGGAGTGGTCTTATTCAGGGAGGACCATACTCTACTCACCAGCAGAAGATACTTGGAGTGGCATTATAGTAAAACAGAAGAACGTTTTATGCTGTTGCTTTAAACATTTCATTTTCACTTGTGCCGCTATAAAGCTTCGCATGAAATAATGGCAGTTAAAAATCTGGGAGTAATAAAGCTTTAAGCTATGTGCGGGAGCATTTGCATGTGGGCAGCATTTAAAACTAATTAAAAAGTTTGCCATCACCAGCTGCTCGCTGCTAATTAGTCTTCACATTTGCGTCTTGGTAAGAACAAAAAAATGACAGTGATGTTACCCAAGACTCTCACATCTCACCCACAATTTACAGTATTGAGTGAATCCCCTTCACACGAACATGGATTAAGGCTCAAACCTCTGACCGCTCCAGAAATACTAACAAAGTTCAGACACCAGATTTATCACCAACTCTTACATAGACACAAGTTTATTTCGTTCACTAGACTTTCATTACTTTATTATGGTAATAAAAGTCATACATGGATAGTAATTTTCATAAATAGGAGACATATTAACCCGTTCAAGACCTGGAATGTTTTCTGCATTTTCTTTTCCACCCCTCTGACCAGAGCTGTTATGCTCTTGTTGACATAACTGTTTGTTTGCCAAACAAGTTTTGAATGACACCAATCATTGTATCATATAGAGTATTGAAAAATGGGAAAGCTCGGTGGCTCAGTGGTTAGCACTATTGCTTTACAGCGCTGAGGTCCCGAATTCAAATCCCACCAAGGACAACATCTGCAAGGAGTTCGTATGTTCTCCCCGTGATTGCATGAGTTTCCTCCGGGTACTCCGGTTTCCTCCCAGACTCCAAAGACACACTGAGAGGGAATTTAGATTTTAGGCTTTAATGGGGACAGTGCTAATCAGGAATCAATATCACCATTAGGGCTCATTTCCACTTGCGAGGAAAACGGACGAGTGCAATCCGATAAAAAATCGGATTGCACTCGGACCAATGTTATTCAATAGGTGTCTTTTCATTTGCGATTTTTTTCTCAGCCGAAATCGGACTGAGAAAAAAATCGCAGCATGCGGCATATTGCTGCGATTCTCGGACGAGACTCGCCAATGCAAGTCAATGGGTGCGAGAAAAAAAAATCGCACAGCACTCGCACCATGCGAGTTCTGTTCGATTTTTACGCACCGGTGTCCTTTGAAAAGCAGGTAATTCTGGGCGGTGTACAGTAAAATCACACTGACAGGTTAGAATAGAGTAGATATATACACATAGAATAGGTATATATACATATATATATGTCAGTGAGACACCTATATATGTATATTTATATTTAATGCAGCGCAAGATAGCATTAAAGCCGCTAATTCAATTGCCGGCTTTTCATTTCTCCTTCCCATACCCGACAGGATATGAGACATGATTACATACAGTAAAACCATCTCATATCCCCCTTTTTTTTGCATATTCCACACTACTAATGTTATTAGTGTGTATGTGCAAAATTTCGGTGCTGTAGCTATTAAATTTAAGGGTTAATTCGTGGAAAAAATTGGCGTGGGCTCCCGCGCAATTTTCTCCGCCAGAGTAGTAAAGCCAGTGACTGAGGGCAGATATTAATATCCAGGAGAGGGTCCATGGTTATTGGCCCCCCCTGGCTACAAACATCTGTCCCCAGCCACCCCAGAAAAGGCACATCTGGAAGATGCGCCAATTCTGGCACTTGGCCACTCTCTTCCCACTCCCGTGTAGCGGTGGGATATGGGGTAATGAAGGGTTAATGCCACCTTGTAACATATGAAACCCTTAAAACTATATAAATTTTATTCAATATATTTAAAAATACCACTTCCCAGTGTAATCAAAAATGATAATAGTAACAGACCTACTTAGTGCACCTATCCTGATAACCTGACCCTACACTCTCCTGCTATCCCTTCCTAGCCTGTGGAGGTTGGCACCCTGATAGATGTTTTGGCGCCCCCACTCCGCGACGGCTATCGCCTGCTGGCCCTATAAAATCACTAGCCCGCTATAGGCGAGAAAACATAAAGCAATAAAAGGAATGAAGGTAGAGCAGAGAGAGACTAAGGTGCACATAAATTGCTGACAACCTCCCTAGATGGCGTCCCACACAGGACAATATAATATATAACTCAAGATATACATGTGGTCATTGTCACACATAATGACAGAAATGAACCCATATACAGAGACAATAAGACATAAATGGGAGGAGAAAGCATAAACACAAATGACCTGGTTCAGTCCAAATTAGTTGGAACCCATGCATGGGCAACTAACTGGCACTATATAAACTGTTATAATAAATATATGTACAAACATCCAGACAAATAACCTTATGCCTGACAGCGCAAAAAATGAGATGGTATACAAATGCCAATATGCGATAAGCAATAGTCAGTGTCAATATTCATGCATGGAGCATTGGACTAAAAAGAGAGAAACCAAAACAAAAACAGCCAGTGAGGGGGATATTTTCCCCAAAAACAGAACACTTAGCTGTCAGTCAACAGACGCCCCGACGCGTTTCCCCGTCATACGGTTCCTCAGGGGGCACAGATGGATGTGATGAACCGGAGGTCAGTGATGCAGGTGTCCTGATACCGGGACAGACCTGATTTGATCCAAGGAGGAGGGACTTATATAGTGCGGTAAAGGACCTGCCAAAGAATTAGCCGGATGCTAGAAGCCCCTCCTCTCAGTAACATTCCGGAATAGCACCGGGTATAGTAGTGCCCACAAACATAACAAATTAATGTGTGCCGATCAATAGATCAATATCCATACTAGAGGGAACTCCCAACCCCCTATACACATGGATCATTAGTGAAAAATAAATAACGTACCGCACATGGCTTCCGCCCATCTTACAAACCATATGATAGGTATAAGCGCCGCCATAGTGGTCATTCAGCCGCGCATGCGCCCGACCAAGATGCAGGGCCGGGAGGGCGGTACGAACGTGTCTAGAGAAAATACTGATAGAAAACCAGAGCACAGATAGTACATACAGGCGCCGCCATATTAGATGTGACAGATTGCCCCTGCGCATGCGCCCAGCCATAATGCGGTGAGGCTGCCGGCGCCTGCGTACAGGGCAGAGTGAACAAGGAGAGGACACTCCAGTACGCACGCGTAATCCCCATGAGGGCCGCGCCTGCGCACTAAGGAGCGGCGCTGATACATAACAGGAGCAAACAATATATTCCGGGCGCCGCAGTGTTGGGCATAATAGATTGCCCCTGCGAATGCGCCCGGAGCCTATCAGAGTCAGTCTGCCTACGTGCACGCACTGATGAGTAAGGATAACCCAGCGCGCACGCGCAGAACCTAGATGTACGATAGCGCAGAGAGACAACTTAGCGCCCCTTACACAACATCTGAAGGACGGTGCGGAGGTGCATGTGCAGAAACGATAATAAACGGGAGAAAAAGTTGAAATACAGTTAATGCTAGTCACAATCGACAGCTACAGATATACTGTAGAGTACTTGGTATGGTGATTACAAAAAAAGGGGTCCCTAGTTGATCAATGCGACGTAGAACAGGCATACAACACACAGTCCAGACCATGTAATGCTGATACACTTGTTTTCTGTAATGCAGTCTATGTGAGAGATTCATTCAAACCTCTCGGCGACATTGACTGCATACGAAAAATCCACTCCGCTTCACGTTTAAGGAGGGCCTGATCAAAATTGCCCCCTCGTACTTTGGGTTTCAATAATTCGATCATACAGAAAGATTTGCTTCTCAATGACCATCATACTTATGAAATTCTACCGGGAGATCCAACAAAAAACTACTCTGATGAGCTGTTGGGTCTACTGGATATGGCGTTGGACAGACGGCTTATATCAAAAAACGAGTACTCCTTTCTTGCTCCCTCTTTTCCTGTTGTGCCAACATTCTATGCACTCCCGAAGGTGCATAAGGGCCTCGATCCATTAAAAGGCCGTCCGATTGTGGCCGGGATTGATTCAATATCCCAGAATGTCGGTATATACATAGACCAGATTTTGAGGCCCTTTGTTTTAACACTTCCCTCATATGTGAGGGACACTTTGCACCTTTTGGGTATGCTGGAGGATGTTGTTGTGGAACCTCATATGATACTAGCCTCCATTGATGTTGAGGCGCTGTATAGCAGCATCCCCCATGAGTTTGGTATAGGGACGGTTGACCATTTCCTGAGGTCACGAGCAATTGAATGTGCTGAACACAACAAGTTTGTCAGACAGCTTCTCCTCTTTACCCTTACCCGGAACTTTTTCATTTTTAATGGTAAGTACTTCCACCAGCTCAGGGGCACAGCAATGGGGAGCCCCTGTGCCCCCACTTATGCTAATTTGTTCCTGGGCTGGTGGGAGGAAACCTTTATTTTTCCGGAGGAGGAGAAATGGTGGCAGCCCCACATCGGCCTCTGGGCCAGATACATAGATGACATATTTGTTCTCTGGTCTGGCCCAGGGGCTGATTTTGAGAGGTTTGTCAAGGAGATCAATATTAACAACATTGGCATGAGATTCACCTTCGAATATCAGGAACACACTATTGCCTTCCTGGATCTCACAATCTCAAAAAATAGCAATGGGGGTCTAACTACGAACACCTATCGTAAGCCGACCGCAACAAATAGTCTCCTACAATGGCATAGCCATCATCCCACCCCGCTTAGACGTGGGATACCGAAGGGGCAGTTTCTGCGAATCCGTAGGAACTGCTCCGAGGTGGACACGTTTAGACATCAAGCTGGTGAGCTCTATCGTAGGTTTCAGGAGAGAGGGTATCCTTCCGAGGTCCTTACTAAATCCTATAGGGAAGCGCTTGAGAGTGATAGATCGACTCTACTAAGCACTCGGGAGAGATCTAGGGATACTCCGGACCTTGTCAGACTCGTAGGGACCTATGATAATCAGTCTGACAGGGTATACCAGATTATTAGAAGGCACTGGGGTGTACTCCAGGCTGATCCAAACCTTAAGGATTTCATCTCCCCTGCACCAAATATCACCTACAGAAGGGGGAGATCAATTGGGGACCGCCTGGTACATAGTCTTTATCAAAAACCACAGGCAGCAGGCACCTGGCTTGAGAGAAGACCTTTGGGCTTTTTTAGGTGCGGAAATTGCTCTAAGTGCCAATATGCTAGGCAAACTAAACAATTTATGAGTGCAGCCAACGGGAGATGCTTTGAGATTAGAGACTTCGGCAACTGCAAATCCACAGGAGTCGTCTATAAGATCACCTGCCCTTGCCCCCTTGACTATATTGGCAAAACTAAACGTGAGTTAAGAACAAGATTTGGGGAACATCTCGGGGACATTAGGCATGGCAGAGACACTCCGCTTGCCCGCCATGTCAATCAGGTACATGGAGGCACCGTACTGGGGATCACTTTCTGTATGATCGAATTATTGAAACCCAAAGTACGAGGGGGCAATTTTGATCAGGCCCTCCTTAAACGTGAAGCAGAGTGGATTTTTCGTATGCAGTCAATGTCGCCGAGAGGTTTGAATGAATCTCTCACATACACTTGTTTTCTGTAATGCAGTCTATCAGCATTACATGGTCTGGACTGTGTGTTGTATGCCTGTTCTACGTCGCATTGATCAACTAGGGACCCCTTTTTTTGTAATCACCATACCAAGTACTCTACAGTATATCTGTAGCTGTCGATTGTGACTAGCATTAACTGTATTTCAACTTTTTCTCCCGTTTATTATCGTTTCTGCACATGCACCTCCGCACCGTCCTTCAGATGTTGTGTAAGGGGCACTAAGTTGTCTCTCTGCGCTATCGTACATCTAGGTTCTGCGCGTGCGCGCTGGGTTATCCTTACTCATCAGTGCGTGCACGTAGGCAGACTGACTCTGATAGGCTCCGGGCGCATTCGCAGGGGCAATCTATTATGCCCAACACTGCGGCGCCCGGAATATATTGTTTGCTCCTGTTATGTATCAGCGCCGCTCCTTAGTGCGCAGGCGCGGCCCTCATGGGGATTACGCGTGCGTACTGGAGTGTCCTCTCCTTGTTCACTCTGCCCTGTACGCAGGCGCCGGCAGCCTCACCGCATTATGGCTGGGCGCATGCGCAGAGGCAATCTGTCACATCTAATATGGCGGCGCCTGTATGTACTATCTGTGCTCTGGTTTTCTATCAGTATTTTCTCTAGACACGTTAGTACCGCCCTCCCGGCCCTGCATCTTGGTCGGGCGCATGCGCGGCTGAATGACCACTATGGCGGCGCTTATCACTATCATATGGTTTGTAAGACGGGCGGAAGCCATGTGCGGTACGTTATTTATTTTTCACTAATAATCCATGTGTATAGGGGGTTGGGAGTTCCCTCTAGTATGGATATTGATCTATTGATCGGCACACATTAATTTGTTATGTTTGTGGGCACTACTATACCCGGTGCTATTCCGGAATGTTACTGAGAGGAGGGGCTTCTAGCATCCGGCTAATTCTTTGGCAGGTCCTTTACCGCACTATATAAGTCCCTCCTCCTTGGATCAAATCAGGTCTGTCCCGGTATCAGGACACCTGCATCACTGACCTCCGGTTCATCACATCCATCTGTGCCCCCTGAGGAACCGTATGACGGGGAAACGCGTCGGGGCGTCTGTTGACTGACAGCTAAGTGTTCTGTTTTTGGGGAAAATATCCCCCTCACTGGCTGTTTTTGTTTTGGTTTCTCTCTTTTTAGTCCAATGCTCCATGCATGAATATTGACACTGACTATTGCTTATCGCATATTGGCATTTGTATACCATCTCATTTTTTGCGCTGTCAGGCATAAGGTTATTTGTCTGGATGTTTGTACATATATTTATTATAACAGTTTATATAGTGCCAGTTAGTTGCCCATGCATGGGTTCCAACTAATTTGGACTGAACCAGGTCATTTGTGTTTATGCTTTCTCCTCCCATTTATGTCTTATTGTCTCTGTATATGGGTTCATTTCTGTCATTATGTGTGACAATGACCACATGTATATCTTGAGTTATATATTATATTGTCCTGTGTGGGACGCCATCTAGGGAGGTTGTCAGCAATTTATGTGCACCTTAGTCTCTCTCTGCTCTACCTTCATTCCTTTTATTGCTTTATGTTTTCTCGCCTATAGCGGGCTAGTGATTTTATAGGGCCAGCAGGCGATAGCCGTCGCGGAGTGGGGGCGCCAAAACATCTATCAGGGTGCCAACCTCCACAGGCTAGGAAGGGATAGCAGGAGAGTGTAGGGTCAGGTTATCAGGATAGGTGCACTAAGTAGGTCTGTTACTATTATCATTTTTGATTACACTGGGAAGTGGTATTTTTAAATATATTGAATAAAATTTATATAGTTTTAAGGGTTTCATATGTTACACGTTTTGATTTTCCCTTTTTTTCTAATATTCTACTGTATGTTTCTACTTAATGCCACCTTGCTATTGTAAGGTGACATTAAGCCAGATTAGTAATGGAGAGGCGTCAATTATGACACCTATCCATTAATAATCCAATTGTATGAAAGGGTTAAAAAAACACACATGATTAAAAAGTATTTTAATGAAATAAACACACAGGTTGTTTTAATATTTTATTGCTCTCTCAATCCATGTGAAGACCCTCGCTTGGAAAAATAATAAACCAACAATATACATACCTTCAGATGACCTGTCACGTCCCACGAGGTAATCCATCTGAAGGGGTTAAAATATTTTACAAGCAGGAGCCCTGCTAATGAAGCTGTGCTCCGTGCCTGTAAGCCCCGGCGAATGAAGGAAATGTAGGTCAATGACCTATAGTTACCTTCAGTCGCGGTGATGCGCCCCCTGCTGGCTGTCCTCATGAACAGCAGCCTGGGAACTTTTTCCCACGCTCGAGGTCATTCTCCGGGGCTTACAGACACAAGCACAGCTGCATTAGCAGGGCTCCTGCTTGTAAAATATTTTAACCCCTTCAGATGGATTACCTCGTGGGACGTGACAGGTCATCTGAAGGTATGTATATTGTTGGTTTATTATTTTTCCAAGCGAGGGTCTTCACATGGATTGAGAGAGCAATAAAATATTAAAACAACCTGTGTGTTTATTTCATTAAAATACTTTTTAATCATGTGTGTGTTTTTTTAACCCTTTCATACAATTGGATTATTAATGGATAGGTGTCATAATTGACGCCTCTCCATTACTAATCTGGCTTAATGTCACCTTACAATAGCAAGGTGGCATTAACCCTTCATTACCCCATATCCCACCGCTACACGGGAGTGGGAAGAGAGTGGCCAAGTGCCAGAATTGGCGCATCTTCCAGATGTGCCTTTTCTGGGGTGGCTGGGGGCAGATGTTTTTAGCCACGGGGGGGCCAATAACCATGGACCCTCTCCTGGATATTAATATCTGCCCTCAGTCACTGGCTTTACTACTCTGGCGGAGAAAATTGCGCGGGAGCCCACGCCAATTTTTTCCGCGAATTAACCCTTAAATTTAATAGCTACAGCGCCGAAATTTTGCACATACACACTAATAACATTAGTAGTGTGGACTATGCAAAAAAAAGGGGGATATGAGATGGTTTACTGTATGTAAACCATGTCTCATATCCTGTCGGGTATGGGAAGGAGAAATGAAAAGCCGGCAATTGAATTAGCGGCTTTAATGCTATCTTGCGCTGCATTAAATATAAATATACATATATAGGTGTCTCACTGACATATATATATATATGTATATATACCTATTCTATGTGTATATATCTACTCTATTCTAACCGGTCAGTGTGATTTTACTGTACACAGCACTGATTTGCCGGCTTTTCAAAGGACACCGGTGCGTACAAATCGGACAGTAATACGGATATCATACGGATGATGCGATTACAAAAAATGGATGATGCGATTAAAAATCGCATTGCACTCGCACTGCACTCGCATGACACTCGCATGACAATCGCATACGCTACATCCCTTTTTTCGGTCCAGATTACGGACCGATTTGTCTCTCGCCAGTGGAAATGAGCCCTTACACACTGAATGGGAGAGAAACCACTGGGTAAATCTGACATGGAGAAGGACTTGGGGATCCTAGTTAATGATAAACCTACCTGGAGCAGCCAGTGCCTGAATACACATGATGAGAGCATTATACTGCCTCTGTACAAATCTCGGATTAGACCGCACATGGAGTACTGTGTACAGTTTTTGGCACCGGTGCTCAGGAAGGATATAACAGAACTAGAGTGAGTACAAAGGAGGGCAACAAAATTAATAAAGGCGATGGGGGAACTACAATACCCAGAGAGATTAGCAAAATTAGGATTGTTTAGTCTAGAAAAAAGACGACCGAGGGGCAATCTAATAACAATGTATAAGTATATAAGAGGACAATACAAATATCTCTCCAAGGATCTGTTTATACCAAGGAAAGTGACGGTCACAAGGGGGCATTCTCTGCGTCTGGAGAGAAGGTTTTTCCACCAACATAGAAGAGGATTCTTTAGAGCAGTAAGAATCTGGAATTCCTTGCTTGAGGAGGTGGTGATGGCGAACTCAGTCGAGGGGTTCAACAGAGGCCTGGATGTCTTCCTGGAGTGTAACAATATTGTTTCTTACAGTGATTAGGATCTTTAGAAGGACATAGATCTGGGGATTTATTCTGACGGAAATAGACTGAACTGGATGGACAAATGTCTTTTTTCAGCCTTGCTAACTATGTTACTAATAATGTGGAATTAATGGCTCTATATAAGTGAGTAAAATAAAAAAACAATAATAAGTTTCGTGAAATGGTGAAAAAAAATGCAATTCTGATATTTGTTTTTTAGGTTTTGTTTTTACAGCATTCAGTGTGGGGTAAAATTGGGAGGGTGCACTGACGGAAAAAAAATGCATTTTCCCCTCTTTTTGCTTTTACTGTACTGTTTAAATAATTTTATATTTTGATAGATCAGATGTTTATGGACAAGGCAACAATGTTTTTTTTTTTACATTGGTAAATTTCTTCATTTCTGAAGGGGAAAAAGTGGTGCAATTTAAAATTTTATATATATTTTTTGTTATTAATTTACATTTTATATTTTTTGTCCCCTAGAAGACTTGAACCTATGATTGTTCACACCATATACTGCAATACTACAGTATGATTATTTATAGTGTCACAAAATTTTCTCTGTGAAGACAAGCCTAGGCTTCTTTGGAAGACTAAGATTACAGCCATATGGGTCTTCAGCAGTCCTCCACCTGCCCTGGTAACCCATCGATTCTCCACAATCACTTTTGGTGGGTCAGTGGCTGACAGCGGCATTTACATTGCTGCTGTGTCAACAATCGCGAGTTGTAAAAGCCAGCATCAGCACGATATGGAGCGAGCTCAGCTCTTGAGCCAGTTCTATATGCCCAGAACATAACCTGTCCAAAAATATATTCACAGGTCATTAAGGGGTTGAAAATAAGATATTAAGCAATACTACACCATACAATGGAAATACACTGGATTAAAGATGCATTCTTAACTTGGATACTTATGGCCTATTCCACCTGCAAGGAGTTTGTATGATCTCCCCGTGTTGGCGTGGGTTTTCTCCCACACTCCAAAGACATACTGATAGGGAATCTAGATTGTGAGCCCCAATGGGGACAGTGATAATGTCTGTAAAGCAATGTGGAATTAATTGCACTTTCTGAGTTAAATAAATATTCACACAATAAATGCTAAATGTAGAACCACTGGGAATGACACCAATGAGTAGGAACAGCTATCACTCAACTCGCAGTCTTGCCTGGTGCTGCAGCCACAGTGACTTGAAAGGTGGCTGCACATACCCAGCTTTCTCCATTCACTTAAATGGTAGACATGAGAAAACCCCAGTAATGTCAATAAAAGCTTTTGGGCTATAAAGCATTATCAATTTAAGGTATTACCTGTGAAATATTCCAAGTGGCAGGCTGATTCTGCTGCATGCCAAATTTATTTGGAGGTGCTCCCATATTTGTGATCATTCCTGACTGTGGTGCCATCATATTAGGAGGCAGTCCCATAACTCCAACTGCAGTATTTCCTACAAATCCATTTGGAATTCCCATGCCAACCATCATTCCAGAATTTTGTCCCATGGCAGTCATAGGTTGACCCATCATGTTACCCATCATACAAGTAGTTGCAGGAACAGATACCCCCATTGGAGGAAAAGCCTGGAAGTTTGTTGTAGGTTGAGTGGAGTATGGCATTGAAGAAGGACCCATGAACATACCTAGATTTAAGAAAAAATAGGTTATAAGCCAAGGGGAGTGCAAAAATGCAAACATAATAAACAATGTACACCTTAACTTACTGGTAATGTACACCATGTATTAGGTCAATAAAGGACAAGTTGGTTTCTCTAAAGAGAATCTGTCACTGAATTCGTGTTGCCCAAGCCACCTGCAGTATGAATCAGCCTGGCTGCACAAGTGGATTTTTCTCTGAAATGCTGTATGGTTACAGAGAAAATATAGTTTCAAGTGCTGGCCAGGGTCTATAGACAGAGATGAGACTAGTCCAGCCTCAAAATGAAAGGCCTCTCACTAAGTATCTAAGTACACAAACAGAAAAAAACTGTCAATCACCAGGAACGGCAGCCAGAAGCTGGCTAGGAGCTGCACCGAACAAGTCTGGTCTCTGTCTATGGTCTCCAGACGGACATTCAAACTAATTTTTCTTTGAAATAGCTGGAAAGTTTCAGAAAAAAAAATTATATACTTAATCGAGAATCCAGGCTCTGATTCATACTGCCTGTGATTTGGGCAGCATGAATAAAGTGACAGTTTCCCTTTAAATGCCATATCTGACCAGCAGCTGATGGGATCTCACTCACCAATCATAGATCAATGGCTTCTACTCTGGGAAAAAATCAGTGACTGATTATTTTCATTGCGTTCTCCTTCAACTATTACACAACAGTCACTAAAAATATCTTTCCAACTGATCTGTACTGTTTGCTAGACTTACCCTAGTACCCGCATCTCCTCTCAAATCCAACATTCTGAAAAGTTTTCTTCGAAAGAGAGTCAATTAAAATTTCTATTTTCTATTTCCTCCCAAGTGACAACAATTCAGAAAACCATGTATCGGTCCAGCCTATACAGTATATGTGCCCAATACTTACCTGTCGTGTTAGGCTGCTGCATATTTGTTGTACCATAAAGTGACAAGATGGAGTCTTTAGATAAAGGTTTTTTAGTAGTATCATCAGACTTTGTAGATGGTTCAGTAAATAAATCTAAGTCTCCAGAAGACTGAGGTATGCTGGGAGCTGCCGGGGCTGTGGATGTAACCTTGAAAGAATAATGGAAAAGATGTGTTAAACTCTGAAACCAACGTGTATTATAAAAGGATAACTAGACCAGATTACACTGGACAATTAAAAAAGGAGGTCTAGCACCTAATAAGTATTTTCTAACTATATCTTTATTCCCTAACCAATTTTGTAATTAACTTTATTATAAAACACTGCACACTCTCCCCATCTACCTAATTTCTCAAGGTGTGTTTTTTTACTGTACCTCCTGTGACGTTTCATTTCAGTGGAATCTCAAACATGACGTCACAGGAGGCTGGGGCTGCACTCACTTCCCACCATGTCTATTGCCCCTACTGGAACACTATATCATCAGGGGGAAACGTTGAAATGACATACTAGTGTCTTGCATCGCTGTCTCCTCTGAACACATCCTGGATCCTGTGTGATGGACACTGTGGCAGATATGAGTGCAGCATCGGCTCTCTGCCTCTGTCTCCACCGTTGCAGTAGCCATTATTAAATACATCATCAGGTGGCGAAAATAGAAGCAGTGAGTGTCACCAGCGCCAGTGCCACCCCACAGTTTCCAGCACCATTCTCAAACGAGTAGTAAACAGGGGGGCATTGCTGGTATCAATCACTGCTTCTATCACCACCCCTGACAACGTGTTTAAAGGCAATGCTAGAAGCTTTAGGGCAGCAATTATGTCACTTACTGCTTCTATCTCTGCCCAATAATGACGACGACTATCACAGAGTCTACAGAGGTGGCAGAGATCGTCACAGCCTTCACATCTGCCATAGTGTTCGTCACACAAGATCAAGGACTAGGGATGAGAGCGGAGATCTCATCTCGCAAGATCTTGGTGCCGAGATCTCCATCTGCGCCTCCCCCAGCAGCCATTTTCCTGGAGTCCACCGCAAAGTAAACCATGTAAGTGCAGGGGATCTGTGCTTTCACACAATGTCGGAAGTCCCCGCACCACCGAACACCTGCAGCAGCGCACATCCGAATACCCCCTCATCCCAGCCTGTGGTCTGCAGCAACGCTCCACTCTTGCCTCCTCCAGAAGCGACCCTGCTCCACTGTGACTGGTAAGGTATATCCGCATTATAAGACGCACCCTTATTTTCCCCCAAAATACAGTACCTCCCACTGAAGACAGCTTGTCATGGTCTCTGGGCAGCTTGGCATACATGAGCCACCACATGCTGCAGTGCCTGCAGACTGACTGCCAAATTGCCTGGATTGTTACCAGTGCAGATTACTGGGTGGCCACCCTGATGGATCCCCGCTACAAGGGCAATGTACCATCATTACTTCGGTCACTGGACAGGGATCACAAAATGTGTGATTACAAGCACACGCCGTTAAAAAAAAATTAAAAAGAAAAAATCTAAAAATGGCTTTCCCACCTAACACCGGGGGCTCTGTGTAACAACAAGGTGGAGGAGGAAGTTGTCAACACAGCTGGGGCACTGCCACCACCTCAAAATCAGAAGGCAGGGTTAGTATGGCTGAAATGTGGAAAAACTCATTAAGCACGCCACAACATCCAGCACCACCATCTAATATGGTCTGTATTAGCAGGAGGCAGCGTTACAACAACATGGTGGAAGAGTACCTGTTCACACGTCTCCAAATTCGGGACACATGGCCCGAGCTTGTCCTTTATGCTTTGGAGGTGCTCGCCTGCCCTGCAACAAGTGTACTGTCGGAACATGTGTTTAGCATGGCAGCAGAGGAGGTCAACCCAAACAGGTGCATCCACCTGTCTACATCCAACGTTGGTAACCTAACATGCCTTAAAATGAACCAGGCGTGGATCACACACGACTGTTTAGTCATCCAAAGGTATGGACAACAATAACATCCTTGCCCAACCAATCTTTAACTAGTTGCCATTTGTTTCATTTGGAGGCCTCCTCCACAAATAAAAAAAAAAACACAAGAAACTGTTGACTACCTCCTCTTCCACCTATACCACCATGTCCACCTCCTCCTCCACTTGCACCTGCTCCTCCTGGTTCAAGATTATTATTATTTATTTTTTTTATTTCTACTCTGCTTAACGTAGGGACAGGATGCAGCTGTAGAGAGGGTCAGTATTAGGTTTTGTGTGTGCAAAAAAAAGCTCTCTATGTGTACACTGCACCCGTCTCTGTGATAGTACTGTGCATAATCTTCAACCTAGTCGGTGGGAGTGATGTGTGTAAAAAAAATTCTACTCTTAGGCAACCATGTCTGTGATAGTACTGTGGCAAAATGTGCTGTGTGTGTATTCTTGAATTCATATCTGTGGGACTGGTTTGCCAAAAGTCGCTGTGTGTACTTGACAACCCTGTGGGGGTTGTGGGTGTACTCTGCCCCAAGGTCAGTGCGTGAAATCTGTAAGCTGATAATGTAGGGGTAGTGAGCCCCATGGTCTGTGAGTGAAACTTGTAAGCTGCTAATGTAGGGGTACTATGCCCCATGGTCAGTGGATGAAATCTGTAAGGGTGGAAATTGTAAGCTGCTTCTTAGGGGGTACACTGACCCATGGTCTGTGGGTGAAATTTGTAAGCTGCTTCTTAGGGGGTACCCTGACCCATGGTCTGTGGGTGAAATTTGTAAGCTGCTTCTTAGGGGGTACACTGACCCATGGTAGGGGGGGAATTTTTAAGCTGCTTCTGAGGGGATACTCGGCCCCATGGTCTGTGGGTGAAATTTGTAAACAGCTAATGTACGGGTACTCTGCCCCATGGTCTGTGGGTGAAATTTGTAAACAGCTAATGTACGGGTACTCTGCCCCATGGTCTGTGGGTGAAATTTGTAAGCTGCTTCTGAGGAGGTACTCGGCCCCATGGTCTGTGGGTGAAATCTGTAAGCTGCTAAGGTAGGGTTAATGTGCCCCATAGTCTGTGGGTGAAATTTTTAACTGGAGTGGAAGTAGCTAGTTTCAGTCTCTGTGAAGGCACTGTTAAAATTTTTATGCTATTCATTTCCCGTACTTCCTATTTTTTCAATGATTGCTATGGTGACAGAACCCCTTTAAGTAATTTCACTATTCACATTTTTTTGCAGGGCAATTGTCCTGCTCTTACCTCCATTTAGCTTCCGTTTTCAGCCCACTAGCCCTTACTATGATCATTTTACAGCACCGAAGTTCGGGTCGCCATTGACTTATATTGGGTTTGGGGTCAAGTACGGACCCAAACTTTTTACTGTATGTTTGTCGAACCCGAACTTCCATGGGTTCGCTCATTCCTATCAAGGACGTCTTCAGAGGGGGCAACGATGCCCCCTGTGACAATTTGTTTCAGGATGGGTGATGAACGTTGGAATGAGTGCAATCCTGCCTACAACGACACCACATTTGAGACTCCACTCAAACAAAACATCACAGGAAGTTCAATTAAAAACACATTTAGAGGTACATCACTTCATATGCCATGAAACATACGGTAATAATGTTAACACCAACCACAAAGATATGAAAATATAAGGAGGAGCAGTATCAATAAGAGTTACAAATCGCACACGTGCGGATGACAAAAAGTGAGAGTGGTAAAGCTTCCACCAAGCATAGTATAAGGAATGCAATGTGCTGGTGGCTCTGAGGTGTTACACAGGGAGACAACTGTATGGCAAAGATAACATACCCATATCAGCAACGTGTTCATTACTTGTGTTTTGACATTGCATTCCTTATACTTTACTTAGTGAAATATTTACAGATCTCACTTTTTGTAATCAGTGCATGTGCTATTGGTAACTCATATTTTCAGGTGTATATACCTAGCACATTTATTCCATGCATCTTTACGGGTGATTTAAAAAGTATTAATATATATGTTTTTTATTCCACTTTTTACATATCTCCATAAACTTTGCTGTCTATTTTATTTTGTGGACTTGGGACTCCATTTTTTTTTTTTTGTACGATTTATAAATGGTTTTAGGAGTTGTTCCCTTTCACAGACTTAAGCCTCAGTGGCTCATGGTCTTCCAATTTTTTTCCTTGTGATACCTTATTGGTTTGGATGAAAAGGCTTATACTTTTATAGAAGTTTTAGCCCCCACCTCCCCTAAACATTTGTGATCATTTGATACCTTGAAAAAAAAAAAATGAAAAGAGGAGGTAGGTGCCTGAATGGATGACCACACTATTTAGAACCATTTAAACGCCACTGCTATCCAAGTTTGACAGTATCATCTAAATGTTTAAACAGAAGAGATCTAAGCTAGCTCGGGTTACTGCTGTTAGGGTATGTTCAGACAGTCAGTAAACGCTGCGGGTTGGACGCTGCATACCTGTGCAGCGTCCAGATGTTACAGCATAGTGGATGGGTTTTTAAGAAATCCCGTGCCCACTTTGTGTCCGCAGACGCACACAGCTCACCCACGGAGACAGACATGATGCACGTCTTTCCAGACCGCAGCATGTCAATTTCTCTTGCGGAGACACGAGTCTCTGCATGAAAAATTTCACCCATACAATGTATTGGATGCTGTGAATCTGCACAGTTCAGTGATCACATGCAGACTCTTCTGTGTTCAATAGACTGCAGCGCTTTGGACCCAGCGGAATGCGTTGCGTCCAAAGTGCTGCCAATTCCTGATCACCTGCACATACCATCAGAGGAAGGTTATTAAATCACTGTATACAAAAGACCCAAATCAAATCAAAGCACCAAATTATAAATAACTCCTATAAAACTTTTATTAATTTTAATACAATCATAAGATTTGTATAATAGCACAATATAGTTTTACCCCAACAGAAAAACAAAAGTCTTCAATAATACGGATGGAGGAAGGAGGGGGGAAAGAAAATCCCTATTATGTTACTGAGTCAGGGGGTCTGTGTCCTCCATCCAACTCCCTAACTCGGGGGGGCATCCCTCCCACGCTGATCTATTCATCTAATACAAGATAAGTCCCTGTCTATGTAGGGAATTATACCAGTATGCTCTCCTGATGAAGCAAACTATGGGGAAACGCGTCAAGAATATACATGCTGGGCTCTGTGTGTGATACTTGAGGGTATATGAATCCTTTATTCACTGTTGTCCAGTGGGGATATGTGCAATAGAAATGTGGAATCTGACTGCTTATGTACAAGTAACCCCTTGGAGGGCATTTAATTAAAGCACTTCATATATTGTTTGTCTGGGATTTAAATACCAGATTCTGGAAATATGTTACTGGGCTCTTGTTGAATATATTATAGGAGATTTTGAGACCTGGAGATACTTGCAAATGCAATTTTTGCCACTAATTGACAAAAGAAATCCTTTTGGACTGTACATTGTAGCACCTTTCAATTTTGATGGCTCTCAAAACCCGGTATACTATTTTTTGGAAACATGTGCAATATTTGCCTATACCCTTGAATCTCTCAGTAATTGTATGTCTGTTCTGTTTTGGCTCTATTAGCCTCTCTCTCTGATATATTACATGTACAAAATGGTGTATCAGAAGCAAGATACCATGCTGACCTGATTAATATATATATATATATATATATATATATATATATATATATATATATATATATATATATATATATATATTTATATATTACGCATACATATATTTATTAACATATGGCACCTTATTGCTAAGACTTTTTGCACCCTATGTATCTTTATAGGGCCATCTAGGGAGAGGGAGGGATAGCCGTTCACGAGTGGGGGGCGCCACTGCACAGGATTGAGGGTGCCAACCTCCGCTGATAGACAGGGAGGTAATAGTGACATAATAGGGATTTTCTTTCCCTCCTCCTTCCTCCATCCGCATTATTGAACATAGACTTTTGTTTTTTTGTTGGGGTAAAATTATATTGTGCCATTATGCAAATTTTACGATTGTATTAAAAGTAATAAAAGTGAAGTTCCAGCTGTAGAAAACAGAAACAACCAAACAGTGTTGACCAAGTTCAGCTCCTGATCCCGCGCCCTACACTTCACGTGACATGGGATGTACATGTAAATCATATTTTGATAGGGGATTAATGGCATTAATGGTCCGTGTACATAGAATTATAATCCACTAATAGAATAGTATGCAGTGAGAATTCCCTATGTACTATAGGTGCGGGCATTTAGAATACAAGGGTTTAAATCTTTGTATATAAAACCTATGTGAATACTTTTCTGCCCAATGATGACAGAAGTATTCTAGGAGTGATACCGTTATTGGCTAACCAGAAAATAATGTGTTTGCAAGCTTCCAGAGCACAGTGGCTCCTTCTTCAGGCAAGATTACAAATAGATTAATAAGAAAAAAGCACAACATTTAGGGATACTACAGCAGGACATTTGTTAAGGTACCTTCACACCAAGCGACGCTGCAGCGATATCGACAACGATGCCGATCGCTGCAGCGTCGCGGTGTGGTCGCTGGAGAGCTGTCACACAGACAGCTCTCCAGCGACCAACGATGCCGAAGTCCCCGGGTAACCAGGGTAAACATCGGGTTACTAAGCGCAGGGCCGATGTTTACCCTGGTTACCAGCATAAATGTAAAAAAAACCCAAACAGTACATACTTACATTCCGGTGTCCGTAACGTCCCCCGGCGTCTGCTTCCTGCACTGACTGTGAGCTCCGGCCGTAAGGCACAGCACAGCGGTGACGTCACCGCTGTGCTCTGCTTTTACTTTACGGCCGGCACTCACAGTCAGTGTGGGAAGCAGACGGCGAGGGACGTGTGACAGACAGCAGAAGGTGAGTATGTACTGTTTGTTTTTTTTTACTTTTACAATGGTAACCAGGGTAAACATCGGGTTACTAAGCGTGGCCCTGCGCTTAGTAACCCGATATTTACCCTGGTTACCATTGTAAAACATCGCTGGCATCGTTGCTTTTGCTGTCAAACACAACGATACACGCCGATCTGACGACCAAATAAAGTTCTGAACTTTCAGCAATGACCAGCGATATCACAGCAGGATCCAGATCGCTGCTGCGTGTCAAACACAACGATATCGCTATCCAGGACGCTGCAACGTCACGGATCGCTATCGTTGTCTTTGCAAAGTCGCTTAGTGTGAAGGTACCTTTAGGGGGTGGGAAGTGTGATGAGTCCATAGATAAGCCAAGGTAATCAAATTACGCATTTTATTACAAATGGAGAGGCAGTGGGAATAATGTTCTTAGTTATCTGGAGTCAGTCTGGTGGAGGTGTGAATTGTATCCATGTAGTGACTCATAAATCCAGGTGTTAAATTGAGTCCTAGTGTCAACAAATTAAACATATTCATTAGTTTGTATTCCCAAATTTTTCTTTCCCTGTGGTCATTAAAATTACCTTTTAGTATTAAGACTTTTAAATCTGTCATACTGTGTCCAGGTCCAGAGAAATGTTTTCCCACCGATGTGTCCATTTCATTCCTGATTGTGTGTCTGTGTAGATTCATCCTAGATTGTAGTCTTTGCATAGTTTCCTCAATATAGATACTTCCAGGGCACTTCGTACATTGTATCATGTACACCACGTTGGAGGATGTACAAGAAAAGGAACCCATGACCTTATACAGTTATATGAAAAAGTTTGGGCACCCCTATTAATCTTAAGCTTAATGTTTTATAAAAACTGTTTTTTTTTGCAACAGCTATTTCAGTTTCATATATCTAATAACTGTTGGACACAGTAATGTTTCTGCCTTGAAATGAGGTTTATTGTACTAACAGAAAATCCACTTTTTGTTCGGCGGTATGATAATAAAGCGTTGTTTTTTGCCTTTTTTTTATGGTGTTAACTGAAGGGGTTAACTAGTGGGCCAGTTGCCAGTTTTATAGGTCTGGTCATTACGGACGCGGCGATACTAAATATGTGTACTTTTATTGTTTTTTTTATTTAGATAAAGAAATGTATTTATGGGAACAATTTTTTTTTTTTTTAACACATTAAATTTTTTTTTTTTTTTTAGTTTGTCCCAGGGGGGACATCGCTGATCTGACACTTTGCAGAGCACTGTGTCAGATCAGCGATCTGACGTGCCTTGCTCCTGGCTTACCAGCGCCTGCTCTGAGCAGGCACTTGGTAAGCCACCTCCCTGCATGACCCGGAAGTAGCCCCGTGGCCATTTTGGATCTGGGGCCTGCAGGGAGGAGACGCTCGGTACAAGGTGAGCACATTGCCTTGTACCGATCGTCTCAGGGAAGCACGCAGGGAGCCCCCTCCCTGCGCGATGCTTCCCTGTACCGCCGGAACACTGCGATTTTTGATCGCAGTGTGCCGGGGGCGGTCCGTGACAGCTCCTGGCACATAGTGCCGGATGTCAGCTGCGATAGTCAGCTGACACCCGGCCGCAATCGGCCACGCTCCCCCCGTGAGCGCGGCCGATCGCATATGACGTACTATCCCGTCACTGGGAATTAAGTCCCAGGTCACCTTGACGGGATAGTACATCATATGGGATTAAGGGGTTAAAATATACACACAGTCATAGCCGGAAGTGTTGGCACCCTTTAAATTGTTCCAGAAAATTAAGTATTTCTCCCAGAAAATTATCGCAATTATGTGTTGTTATACTCGTTTTCTTCCAGTGTGTATATAGATAGGAACACCACAAAAAAAAAAAAAAAACAGAACAGAGGGGAAAAAAAAGCAAATCAGACAATTTCACACTAATCCCCCAAAATGGGTCTGACTAAATTGTTGGCACCCTCATCTTAATATTTGGTTGCACACTTTTTGGAATAAATAACTGCAATTTCAATTGCTTCCTATAACGATCAACAAGCTTCTAAGGTACCGTCACACTAAACGATATCGCTAGCGATCCGTGACGTTGCAGCGTCCTGGATAGCGATATCGTTGTGTTTGACACGCAGCAGCGATCAGGATCCTGCTGTGATATCGCTGGTCGTTGATTAAAGTTCAGAACTTTATTTGGTCGTCAGATCGGCGTGTATCGTTGTGTTTGACAGCAAAAGCAACGATACCAGCGATGTTTTACAATGGTAACCAGGGTAAATATCGGGTTACTAAGCGCAGGGCCGCGCTTAGTAACCCGATGTTTACCCTGGTTACCAGTGTAAAATGTAAAAAAACAAACAGTACATACTCACCCTCTGATGTCTGTCACACGTCCCTCGCCGTCTGCTTCCTGCACTGACTGTGAGCTCCGGCCGGCCGCAAAGTGAAAGCACAGCACAGCGGTGACGTCACCGCTCTGCTGTTAGGGCCGGCGCTCAGTCAGTGCAGGAAGCGGACGGCGAGGGACGTGAAGGTGAGTATGTAGTGTTTGTTTTTTAACATTTTACACTGGTAACCAGGGTAAACATCGGGTTACTAAGTGTGGCCCTGCGCTTAGTAACCCGATGTTTACCCTGGTTACCCAGGGACCTCGGCATCGTTGGTCGCTGGAGAGCGGTTTGTGTGACAGCTCTCCAGCGACCAAACAGCGACGCTGCAGCGATCGGCATCGTTGTCTGTATCGCTGCAGCGTCGCTTAGTGTGACGGTACCTTTATACCTCTCAAGTGGAATTTTGGAGCACTCTTTTGCAAACTGCTTCAGGACAGGACAAAAATATTCAAGTTGTCACTTATCAATTAGTTTCACAGGGAAACTAAAACAAGAACAGGAACTTATTATAGCTGTCACATAGGCAAAGTGACATTACTTTTGCACAAATTGGTAACGGCAACAGACTAATTATGATCTGAATAAGTAAACCAGAACTAGAATTGATTATTAACATGTGGTCCTCTTTAGGTATTGTGCAGAGGCCGCTGTAAACTGTTGCTCAGATAATTACTATGCACATAAACCCAACAATCGGGATCTAAATTCCAGAGCTTGTTTTCCTTCGGGCAGGCACTACAACATGTAACTATTACAGCTTGCCTATTCTTTCCTGTGAAACCAATCTCCAGTCTCATGAGTACCCAGTTTGCGTTTTCCCCAGATTCATCCAATTTACGAATATACATTGTGCGCCAATCTCTTGACTTCCCACACCTCTGCATAAAATTGATATTGTCCAACTATCCAGTTCTCCTGCTATACTTCCCCCAGTTCCCGGTGGACCTCCCTGCTGAGCATAACCTTCAGAAGCCGAATCACAATGAATCACTAATTGCATAGACGCCTTCTTTATTGTATTTCCAAGAGAAAAAAAAAACAACAAGCTTGGTCTAAGTCCATTTTATTGTTAATAATCAGAAAGGTCAATGGTCATATATGAAGAAATATTATTACAGCACCTTCAAATGTCTCACAAGAAAACCCAAGACAAACCGTCAAGACTTTAAAGTCTCCTTGTTTGGGTAACTGTCAAAAACCTCTCCCGTCAGGGTCACCCTTGATGAATACATACATGATATGGCAGCGTTACAAAGGTAAGCTAAGGCTGCTATCTACTTAATAAATGGAAATTTACAATGTGAAAACACTCATGTGCTGCCATAGATCATTCTAAAAACCACTTTCCGAATAGAAGCACTCGAGCTCTATTTATTTTTTTCCTTTACATATCCACTTCTCATTAGTAAAAACAGGTATTTTGACATATACTACATCACTGACCTTGATATTTCCCCAACTCTGGACTCCATCATTATATAAAATGGTCAGTACACAGGAGGTACAATGAAGGCATCATAGCACCGTAATGTGAAAATCGGAATATTTCAGGTTTCAGCATTCTACAGCTGAACCGATTTTTCTAGTTCAGTAAAGAATGTGTCACTGTGTACTTGTCTCACCATCACAGGTACCCAAAGACGTTAATCTTGATGTGGGGGTAAAAAAAAAGAAAAATCAGAAATCCACAAAATCCGTAAAAGATAATAGATGCAGGATGATCTTCCTGATAACAGGATATACATAGTAAGACTATGTAATACTGCTCCTATGACAGTTTGCACATTAATGGGCGACTAGAAGCCGAAGATTGCTACATTGAAACAAATGTAATTACAAGGTAAGAAATGCTACAGGGCAGGAAGAAAGCTGCGCGCTCGCTAGAAATGGAGGGAGAACAAAATAGCAGAGTATCAATAAGAGCAAGTGAAAAATTTCACTAAAACAGAGCCAGAACTGTCAAGCAGCATCATCAGCGAAAAACAAATGGACATTATTTATCAGAGCGGAATATGAAAGGAATGTGTACGGGAAGATGATGTGTGCTGTAAGGTGCAGAATAGATCTAACACATGCAATGAATACATTTTTCTTCATTTTTCGTACATGGGCTTTAGACGTGAATGCTGATTTATGTGGAGGCAGATCTGCTGTAATCTAAGATTACATTGTTGTATCGGCAGTGTACAGCCGACCATTAAAATTCTGCAAAGTAAGGAATTCGCTTTATTGATACCTTCCATTATGAGCAATATAATGTAATGATACTATGCAGTGGGATTTAATAATCCGTTTCCATTTATAGCCAGGCTGAGGAAATGCACAGGAGACAGCAAGCCGCCAGACCCAAACGTTGGCATTTATATAGATTTGGGCAGTGTAAAGCACAATGAATTTATGGTGTAGAACACATTGTACAGAGTCCAATAAAGGGACTTCTCACCGTGCGCTGTGCGCCTGTAAGAACCGGCTCAGACACTGCCGAAAACAATACGCAAGTGGCGACATGCTGAAAAGTCAGCGAATACGTATGCCCAACAACATCTATGTCCTTCCTAAACAATGATGGGATGAAGCTCCAAAGAAGGCCTTCATTTGGGAAATTATTGCTTAGTGTAAAGGGGATTTTTTAAAATCTCATTCACAGGACTTGAATTTCCCTACTAAAAGCAAACATATTTTCCCCAGAGCCTTAACCCCTTCACTGTTGAGCACTGTAGTTGCCCAACAGTCCCATAGAGAATGAATCTAGAGATGGTATGTACATACTGATATAAAAGTTATGACCAATCCCACAAATAGGTGAATAACCCAAATACACAAATTTTCTGCTGCAGATTTCGCCATGGAAATGCACATCATCAGTGACAAAGCAACACATGATACATAAAATGTGACACAGTTTATCCTATGCATTGTAAGCATAAAATCCGCTGTGAAAATCCACACCACAAATAGAAATGAAACTGAAAATAAGAGGTCAACTTCTGTTGCAGCACTATCATAAATGACATTTTAATAAATCTCATCCAATTTCGCTTCTACAGTAATTGACTGGGGATTTCCTGCCTGAAACATTTTTGGTCAATATGGCCATTTGAAGGCTTGTATTTTTGCAGGACTAGTTGTACTGTTGAAAAACAACATTGGCTTTACCATATTGTGTACTGGAAAACAGGGAAAAAAAAATCAGAGCGGTGAAATTGTAAAAAAAAAGAAGAAAAAAAAAAAAAGTACAATTCCACGATTTTTTTTTTTTTTTAAACCACGTTCACTAAATGCTGAAACCGACCTGCCATTATGATTCCCCAGGTCACTACGAGTTTGCAGATACCATGCATGTCTAGGTTCTTTTTTATTTATGTGGTATAACAAAAAAGGTGCCACTTTCCGAGACTCTTAGAGTCTCCATTTTTCGGGATCTGGGATAAGTTGAGGGCTTATTTTTTGCTTGCACAGCTGACATTTTATTGATACCATTTTGGGGTAGATACAATGTTTTGATCTCCTGTTATTGCATCTTATTGCAATATTGTGGCAACCAAAAAATTGGAATTATGGAGTTTTGAATTTTTTCCTCATCATGTTGTTAACCGATGTGATCAATTCGTTTTATATTTTAATAAATCGGGCAGGATTAGTGACGCGAATCTGGAATCGAGTTTCACCCACAGCTGTTCAGCATTTAACATGTTAAGTCAGAGAATGGCAGTGGCATTTAACATGTTAGCAGCCGCGGGTGGATCGAGATTCCACCCGTAGCTGTGAGGGGTACATGTCAGCTGATGAAATCAGCTGTGAAGTGCCAGAAAACATGAGGGCTCAGTGCTGGAGCCTGCATGGAATGCAGGGATATGACCTATGATGTGAATATATACATCATAGGTCGTGAAGGGGTTATATAGAAGCACTCCCTTTGAAATTTATATTGACTATACCTGTGTAAATGAGCATATAGTGTAGCGCAAGAGAGTGCGGTAACATACTCGATCCAGTGTAGCAATCAGGGATTTACTTATGCATAGGGCCTGGTGAGCAAAAGCAAAAGGGGGTGGGGTGGACTGGGTGAAACATGCAGCGCAGATTGTGAGGAGACAGCACAGCCGAGTTACTGTAAAAATGGCCTGGAAGACTGTGTGGTGCGCTGAGACCTGGGGTTATTACTTTACTTTGCATTAGTAAGCCCCGCAGCTACTTAGATTGTTTGGCCACAGCAGAGGGGGATGGTCACATCTGACACCAGTGATGTCGGACGCTGCTGGCGCACCTAGGTCCCTTGAGGCACATCATACGCAGGAGTTGAAGTTGCGAAAGTGGCGATTTGCGTGCCAGCCTGACTGACATCAGTCATCCATCCACCTGTTACTCTTCTTATGCCCTCCTCCCTGCTCGTGCAGTGTGAAGTTAGAGGCAGTCTCTGACTGCTACCTGCCTGCAAACTACTAAGTACTACCAAATTCAAACCTACTGACTGCTGCCTGTCTGAAATAAGGTACAGTTGCCTGTCTTAATTTTAGATTGCTAGAATATCCCCTTAATCGCCTATACACAACATATGGGATAATTATTAGGGTCAGTTCACATGAAGGATCTTAAAGTTTGGCCACGCCAACCTTCTGCTGAATATCCATGGTGGCCGCTTCCTTCATGCCTCACATTCATCTCTATTTGAGATCCAGCGAGGAGTATTGCGGAACAGTGCGTTTTAGCGGCAGCCGTGCCGAGAAAGGACCTGTCAGCACCAAAATTCTGCTTGAAAATATGCTATGTGAGCTGGCCCTTACAGTCGAGCAGTTGCATGAACGCCTAATCAGCTGCTCTGCTCATTTCAGGGGGCGATAATTTCTTAAAATAAGCATGGGGCTTCTGTGAATCTTAATAGCTTAGAGTAGAGTAGGGCCGTGCCAAAACAGTTTACCTTGTCGTGGTGGAAGACTTAAAAAAAAAATTTTGGGGCCCAAAACAAAAGCCAATGGCTATGTATGCCATATGGTGTTCGATGGAAGCTGTTAATGTGTGATTGGTGAGGACGTTGTGCAGAAGTGGAGTTTTTCCTAGACTCTGCGGTGGGACTGTGGAAGGATTGAAGGGCGGAGGCAGACCTGTGGCCCGAAAATTTTGCCAGAAGTCACTTTAACAATATAAGTCTATGGAGCCTCAAAAGTAACTTCCAGCTCATATAAACCCCAGTGCGATCCGGCAAGTTGGAATAGCCATCATGTGATTTCGGAAAAGACCAGAGTGGTGCTGGAGATAAATTCTGTTACTGGGCTAAAGTTCATGGTTTTTATGAGACCTTGATTGTATCAACCTGAACAAGATATGAGACTAAGGGTGTATTGTTCTACGGAAAAAACTGAAAAATATTTCAGCTCACCCTTCAGGAAACATTTCCTCATAGTCCTTGCAAGATCTGAGCACGGAAAGAGCTGCTGCCCCAGCACTCCTGAAGTAATGTAATTGAAGAGAAGATCCAGCTCAGAAAGTATTTAAAGATAAAAAATTCTTTATTCCAAAAATTATTAAAAATGGAAACACTGCATGTCAAAATCAGTGAAAAACATATTTACAGAGGGACATCCATGAAATAGCTCAACGCGTTTCGAACACTCTCGGTGTTCTAAGAACACCGAGTGTGTTCGAAACGCGTTCAGCTATTTCATGGATGTCCCTCTGTATATATGTTTTTCGCTGATTTTGATATGCAGTGTTTTCATTTTTAATAATTTTTGGAATAAAGAATGTTTTATCTTTAAATACTTTCTGAGCTGGATCTTCTCTTACATTGTTCAATGAGACCTTGACATACAGGCTGTTATGTTTTTTTCTATGCCACGTAGACACGGCCATATATGTAGTTACCAGTTTTCCAGCATTCTTATAGGTTAAGAACTCTGAGCGTGTTCTTATGTTAATTGGCTGAAGTATAATCTGCAAAAATTATAAAAGATGACACAATAAACAGGGGTTTAGAGATCTGCCGTTGATCCCCCCAAACAGAGACATGTCTCCCTCTGGTCATTCTCAGTTGCCGGCAACGCCCTGTGGATCAATTTGAAAATCACTGAGTCAACTGTGAAGGGTCACTTCAGATCCTCCCTCAACAACACATCTATAAAGGTGGAAGCTGATAAAAATTTAATACAAGGATCTGACCAGTCAACCTACAGGATCTTATTTCTATGAGATGCATTAATGTGTCCTGGTCTCACAAAGACAAACCAAGCCAATCATAGATTTACAATGTTGAGAACTAGCTATGTCTATGTTAGACAGAGAACAATGAGAGCAATATTTTCTGAGCAGACAACAGCTATGTATTTGAGCCTCCATAAATAGGACATGACGCCTATAGGTATAATTATATCAACGAGCAAAGATGACTATTTCCATGCTCATAGGTTACAATATTAAAATCAAGCCATATGAACAATCTATGAAGACAAACACCAAAGCTGAAAAACCTGGAAGACTTACAGTATTTGTATACGTGACTACAACAACCGGCATATCATTTCTCCAATATTTAGCCCGTTTCATTGCGTATTCGCCACTGTCCTAGTGACTTAGTACATCTGAATATTTTATAAACCAATCTGTTGCTCAGAAACTTTTGCCATTAAAAAGGTTAATTAGTTATATTTATGTTGTTTATGTACCACAAATTACTGCCATATACCAGACTACATGTGCTCACTGCCAGGATTTATATAACACCCTGCATAGAGTTTTACAGAGCAAGCGGCGCTTTTACTTTAATACAAACACATTCATAATCTCTGTGACTGCAAAGAACGAAGGGAGGATGATACAATCTAAATTAGAACACAAACTGCGGTACAAAAATGTCACCTGGTTTATTCCAAAAATATCTAACATTTAAAAATAGTCATGTAACACTGAAGATTGCAATGAGTAATGCTGTGATACAGAAGCTGGGTATGGTGGCACAGATGTTCGCATTGCTGCCATAGGCTCAAATCCAACATCTGCATGGAGTTTCCACACTTTCCCCAAGTCATCTTTCAGCATTTTACCTCCTAAAGAATCACAGAAGAGTGTAGTGAGACTGTGTGTGGGCCTCGGTATAAGGTAATCCGACAAAGTCACTGGTACATAAAGCTGTTGGCCAATACATATAACGTCCTTTATAAATATGCTATTCTGGTTTCTGTAATCACCCTCCCTCCACCACTTTGCTTCTTGCGAAGTTTCGTTTAAAGGGAGTCTCAAACGGGATGTCACAGGAGGACGCCCTGCAGTCACTTCCTCATAGCTTCTATCACCCCTCTGAAATAGGACATCTTTATGGGGCGGTGAACAGTCACCTACCACAGCTTCTTTCACCGCCATTCTGTCATGACTGCTTGAATCAATTGCAATTAAGGCAGGGATATGTGACTGCAGCCTTTTTTTTTTTTCCTGCCACCACACTTCTGTCACCACTGATATACATATTCTGTTCTTGCCACCTCGTTCAATGAAATTAGACATCATCAGGGGACAGTAATAGAAGCAGGGTGAGTGACACTTCTGCCATTTCACAGCTTCTATCACTGCCCTGAAACAAATCCTTATCAGGGTAAGGTGATAGAAGCAGGGTGAGTGACAGCAGCACCTGATTACTATTAAATTCATTGAAAGAGGACAGAAGCTGTGGTACAGCGCTGTGGTCTCTTACTCTGCTTCCATCACAGCCCTTCGATGACACCTTGTTGTGACAGCTTCTATGCCTATGTTAGTACATCCTTATTAGGATTCCAAGGATAATATTTAATCTCCTCCTTTTTCTTTTTTACGCAGGGTTGCATGAAGCTCTTTAGAGTGCCAGATAACATACACACGAGATGAATAATTAAGACCCCATCTAATAGATTATTTTGAGGTCGACTCTAAGCACTTGCCTTGAACATCTAATTTCAATATATATCCTTAACATCGTTATCATCTTTCATCGTTAATAGTGATTTTATCACGTTTTTTGCCACTCGGGAGATTGACTTTGCATGCACTTTAACACTTCTTAGGTGTTTCTTTTTAATAAATAGCTTAATTTAACATAACAAAAAAAAATAATTAATATTAATGACAAATTAGACCATGCGGATATTGGATCTGGGAAATCCTCCACTCAACTATCTCTTACAGTAAACCGTAGAGTGGGTTGTTATCCCTGTTTGGGATGCATTAATTGCAACAACATGCTGAAAGGTGATAATTTCAGGCATCCCATTACTAATGAATCATTTTTTATTAGACATTATCTGAGATGCTCAAGTGACCACGTAATTTACTTATTGGAATGCCCCTGTAAACTGTGGTATGTGGGTGAAACCACTTTAGATTTTAAAACCCGGGTGAATCACCACAGATATACAATTAGAAAAAAGAAACTTAACTTGCCTGTTCCTAAACATTTTCTTGAAATAGGCCTTACTGAAAAAAAATTTGAAATGTCAAATTATTGACCATGTTCCTCCCCTGAGGAGAGGGGGTGATCGCATTAAGTTATTGAAAATAAGGGAATTATTTTGGTTGAATGTAGATTACAAATTACAAGTGGTCCTATGAGGTTATACTATAATATTGGCACTCCCATTTCTGAGGGAGATCGTTTTCGGTCTTTGTCTTTTTTCTCTTTCATATTTTAATGTTACTTTGTTTTTTCCTTTTTTTCCAGATCATTTGAATCATGGTTCATGACTTGCCCCATTAACAAAAAATCTACAGGGAATCTGTTTGTTCTATAAACACGAATCTACATCTTTTGGGACATCCTTTTTGGAGAAACATGCTTGGCAATAAAATAAGAGGCTTTCCCTTTTCTTCGGCTCTGAGAAGTTGGATGGCATCTAGGGGAAAATTGTGCCCAATAGAAACTTGGGGTCGAGACACGGATCTTAAACTAGGTTGGTGTCTCCCCCATTTTTTTGCGGTGAGTTACCAGCCCCAGCTAATGGAGCGGGTTCTGGCCATTTCGGGTACACTCTTAGCTACCCACTCACCCACTTTCATGGGGCTGCTCGGATATTGCTCACAATTGAGGATTGTAGTAATTTACATATACGTGCAGTTATATCTCGTACTGAGAATGCCTTGTATCTACTCTTATTTATTTTATAACTGCTCCGGATATATCTCTCTTCTATCTGTGCCCCTGTTCTGTGCTCTTGGATCCATTTAGCGCTGTACTTATTTTTATTACTGCACATGCGCGGAATAATGTCTTCTGACGTGCACTTTACCTATTATTTTGCCTGTAACAAAGATGGCGCTGTAATGCTTGGAATCGCCACTGCGCATGCACGAACAAGCGCTTTCACTTTGTATGGAACTAGCTCTTCCTGACATGCGTACTCAAGACTACGGGACACCATCGGACATGTTTTTTACCATGTGTTTTATGGAGTAAGCCATGGAGCTGATTCATGATCAATTTTAATGACATGCACCTGCATATTTATAATTAACACATTCAAGCGCACTGTATGAGACTTATGTTCACAATATTGAACTGCACTTTATGAAATCTGCATCTGTCCATGTAATTTTTTGCACTAATTGTACACTTGCTGTAATGAAGGATTATGCCCTTCCTTATTTAATGTTAAATATTGTCATTTTGTACACCCTTTAAATTCTTGGCCATTTGCACTTGTTCACTGCTTGAAAAAGGTTCACTTTCTTTGGACTGAAAAGTCACCATCATGGGTTAAATAAAACAGCTCATTTTTCACTAATAACGGTGTGCTGGCCCTGTTTTTTTGATTCCTTAATTTAACATAAGTTATTATAATAATGACTGAACAATACGTTTATCACACACCTGTTATGTTGAATATAGTCACTGGCACTTTAATACATTTGTCATTTTTTTGACATTTATTAGCACTTTGTCACTTTAAGTAAGAGTCATCTATTTAATACATGCACTGTCACTTTATATATTTTTTCCGGTTTCAGATAATTCTATTGCAATTTTTTGTAGGGTTTTGTCATTCCCCCTACTAACTAATATTACATTCGTATTTTTTCTTGTTGCCACTTTCTTTCCATCAGTAGACGACCCATAACAATGGTAGTAATATTGTCCCTCTATTAACCACAATTGAGTGTTGTATATATATGACAAATGCCACCAAAATAGTAAATGTAGCACTGCTACTATTAGTAAGGATTTTGTAGCATCTCCTCCATGAGATACTATGCCTTTTATTTTTTATTTGTTTCTGATTTTATTATAATTAATAAAGATGTGATTTTATTATAATGGATCTCTTCATTACTTTGGAAGATAATTCCAACCGGCATTTGGTTCATAAATTAGAAAAGTAGTTAGGACATAAAAGATAAATATTTATAAAACAAAGTATTATATGTATTGGACAACCACTATAAAGAAACACTAAACACAGAAACAGTACAAAAAAATGACATATACAAGCAATTCCTCCCATAATATCCTCCATTTCCTAGATCTTCGCTTGTGCCATATTAAGGGAGCCTGCCATAAAAAAAACAGTATTTACCGGCTGCTATAATGGAAATCTGTAGGTAAACACTGCGCTATATTACATGGCTGACTAATTATCCCTATAGTCGCTTGCTTTCAGCCATCAGGGCTCACTACACAATGAGTGAGCTGTAAGCGCACCCATCGCGCCCCAACATTCTGCTCTGCAGTGTGTGTGTGTTCAGTAGGATGTCAGGCAGTGAGCACGAAGGGCGAGTGCGCTCAGCGGGTAGGGAGCCCCCCTGTGATTGGAAGAGCGTGCTGCAGGGAGAATAGAACAACATGCAGCCGCACTCCCAATGACACTGTGAAATGGGATTTACCTGCAGATTACCACTATGGCTGCTGGTAAATTCAGGTTTTGTTCTTTTTGGTTTTGCGGATAGGATCCCTTTTTAGGGATCATGTCAGATGCTTCATGCTGCTCAACCACAGGCAGCATGTTTCAGGGACAGGTTCCATCGTTAAATCAATCTGTTTCACTCAAATTTTGGCATTTCCGTGAAATCCTACCTTAATCGGGGAGTAATAAAAACATATCCCCACTGGCTTCTTCCTGCGGACGTTTTTTTTCTTCTTCAGTATTTACGGGTATTCACTATGCAAACTAGGGTGTGGGCCAGTGACAGATCAATGACCTGTCAGTAGTCTGCATTATGAATAGCTAATCAGAGCACCACATGCAGACAGGGTCGTACTGGCCCACCGGAGAATCGGAGGATTCTCCGGCGGGCCCAGGAAATGACACCTGCTGGCATATTGGCCAACAGCTGCCTAGGGCCCCCACTGCTCCAGGGGTCCCCCAGCCAGTGGCGTGTCGCTAATAGCGGCACACCCAGCTGCTATGGGGCCCCTGAGTCAAGGGGGCCCCTCCCGGTGCCAGAGAGCAGCAGCTGGAGACAGGAGCCTGTCCCCACTGCTAAAGAGAAATGAATATTCACGTTTTCCCACGCCCCCATGGGCATGGAGAGGAGTGAATACCATTTCACTTTAATAGCGGGCAACGTTAGCAGCAGGCTGAGGTTAACACTGCCTGCTGGTGCTGCTGAATCAGGGCCCCGGAGGTGGGCCCCTAAAGGGCGGCGAACCCTGATTGTGATCCCTGCAGCTTGGGACCGGAGCAGAGCTGCAGGGTTCCGATCCCGTCCTCCTTCCTGCCCGGCACGTCCTGTCTGACTCAGCATGGCTGGATGACATCATCATTCAGCGTGGTTGTTTCAGAGAGGAAGCTGCTGAAATGTGTTGCGGCTGCTGGGAACGTACGGAGAGGTGAGTGGGTGCCGTGTGGGTGAGTGTGTGTGAGAGAGAGTGGAGCGGTGCTGTCTGTGTGGTGCTGTATGTGTGATAATAGTGAGTGTGTGTGTATTGGAAATTGGCAATGATGGGGGTGGTGGGTGAGAAGGCAATGATGGTGGTGGGGGGAGGCAATGATGATGGTGATGGGGAGGCATTGATGGAGGTGGTGGAATGGACAATGATGGGGTGGTGGGGGAGGCAATGATGGAGGTGGTGGAATGGGCAATGATGGGGTGATGGGTGAGAGGGTGGTGGGGTAGAAGGCAATGATGGTTGTGGTGGAAAGGACAATGATGGTGGTGGGGGAGGCAATGATGGAGGTGTTGGAATGGGCAATGATGGGGGTGGTAGGGGAGAAAACAATGATCGTTGTGGTGTAAAGGAAGATGGTAGTGGCGGAAAGGACAATGTTGGTGGGGGAGGATTCAATGATGGAGGTGGTGTCAAGTACAACGGGAGTGGAGGGGGAGAACAATGATGGTGGTGGAGTGGGGCTGCATTATATCCTATGAGGGGGCTACATTATAATTCTGTGGGGGGCTGCATTATTATCTCAGGGGGCTACATCATACTATATGAGGGGAGCTGCATTATGCCCTATGAGGGGGCTACAGTATATTCTATGGGGAGCTGCCTTATGAGGGGGTCGCATTGTACTCTGAGGGGGGCTACATTATATTCTGTGGAGGGGCTACATTATATTATATGTGGGGGGCTGTATTATTCTCTCAGGGGGCTACATCATACTATATGAGAGGAGCTGCATTATGCCCTATGAGGGGGCTACAGTACATTCTATGGGGGGCTGCCTTATGAGGGGGTTGCATTATACTCTGAGGGGGCTACATTGTATTCTGTGGAGGGGCTGCATTATGCCATATGAGGGTGATACATTATAGTCTATGGGGGGGCTGCATTATACCTTATGAGAGGGTTGCATTATATTTTGTGGGGTGCTTTATTATACCCTATGGGGGGCTGCATTATATTCCATGAGGGAGGCTACATTATATTCTATGAGTGGGGCTACTTTATATTCTATGAGGGGCTACCCCAACCCCTGTTACATAATTGAGACGTGTACTACCTTATATTATACCCTGATATTAGCGTGTTTTACCATACAATTGATGGTCTTGAATTTATTTCTATGTAGCTACATAGTGGGCCTAAAGAATGATTTTCTCTGGTGGGCCCAAAGTGCTCCAGTCCGACGCTGCATGCAGACCCCCCTCCAGGCCTGCCCCAGGGCACGAGCATATCATTAACTGAAAATAAAGATTGCACAACAACCACACGATGGATTTCATCAACCAAGGTATCATTTTAAATCGGCATAACAGCACCGACCTGGCACTGTCTGTAGGTTACTGTGCACAATCCTGATGACAGATTCCCTGTAAAAAGCACAGATTTGCCCTACTTTCTGACTTTAAACTTGCTAAGTGTTCCAGGTAGAAGACAACCATGCCCATTCAAACTTAACCTCTCCAACATTTCAAAATAGGTGACTGCCAAGAGAAGCCGCATACAGGATTACCTGCGTTGTGGTTGCAGAGGATGGTAGGGGGTTAGAGATCATTGGACCAAATATATCCAGGTCATCATTTAATGTGCTTGATGTAGACGTGCTGCCATTTGCCACTGGTACCTCTGTGGGAGTATCTGAATGTGAAAAACAAAAATCCATGAGGAAAGCCGCATAGAAACAGATTACACTCTACTAAAATGTCTAATGATTCATTACATTATTCACACCCTGAATCTAGAATCTCATTTACCCAAAACAAAGTTCAGACCCTTTATAGGTTTCTTGCTCCAGCTCTAATCCATGTGTCATATAACCAGTGATTTTGGTGTCTAGACTTCACAATTTACACATGGGAAAAAAAAGTTACAAAATGGGGCTCAAGATCACAACACTGAACAGTAACTGACCCAGTATTAATAAGTACACAGAAGACAGAAACCAGATAGAATCCAGAGGGAAGATTGGATGGTTTAAATGAAACTGAAGGCTAGGGAGAACGGTTTAGATACATGGATGTAGAGGCTAAAGAGGAGAATGGATCTAGAGGTCAGGGTATAGGATATAGGTTAAAGGAGGTGAAGGAGGTTTAGATAAATCTAGTAGCCAAAGAGGAAGGTATAGATGAATCTTGAGGCCAGGGAAAATGGTTTAGATGATTGTTTCCCAACCCCATCCTGACGGCCCCAACACATCATGTTTTCAAGATTTCCTTAGTATTGCAAAGGAGAAAACCTAGATCAGTTTAATGTTACCAGTAGAATACTGAGGAAATCCTGAAAACATGACGTGCTGGGGCCGTTAAGACTTGAGTTTGGGAAACACTGTTTTAGATTAATCTGGTGGCCAGAGAAGAGGTTTTTAAATGGCTTAAGATCAGGAAAGAGGTTTTAGATGGTTAAAGAGGGCAAGGAGGAGAATTTAGATGGATTAATCTGGACGCCTGGGCCAGTCGGGAGGCTTTATATGAATATGGAAGGCAGGGAGGAGGGTTTAGATTAATCTCAAGGTCAGAGAAGAGGGTTTGATATAAATCTGAAAGGCATGGATGACGGTTTAGATCAAGGGTGTGTAAAGGTGTGACAGACTGTCATGTTCCTGCCCCAACAATTGCATGGTGTGAATATGGTCATAGTATAGGATATAGTATAGCGTTCAGGATATAAAGCATATTAGGCAGTGAGAGGCATTGTAAGTGTATTATGCTTACTCCATACTATTAGAAGATAGTGACTGTAGTTAGGTAGGTGAAAGGTTAAGTTCGCCCAGCAATAGACTGCTGGGGCATACAAAGTAAAGACAGTTAATGATTGGTCTAGCCGACAATGGGAGGGGTTAGGGTCAGTAAAAGGAAACCACTTCCGGGTTTACTCAGTAAGAGTGCTCATGAGAGACCATGTCAAGCTCAAGTGGTGGGATGGAGGCACATGGAGTACATAGTCTTCTGGTGGTATGAGGTCACATCAAATTTCCTGGGACCATTCCTGCAACGTCCGGGACCTACGGCACAAAATAGGCACTGAGGAGACTGCCTTAATCCCTTCCATACAAAGGAAGCCGAACATGGAACAGCATGAGGGAAGCGTAGCGGATCTTGAATATACTGTGGTGCCAGTTCGGGGAATCCTTAGGGCAAACAGGACCTGTTAAAGTAGGGATAATTCAAGAAGAACCTGAGAAAATAATTGAGATGCACTGTGTTGATGGAACAAGAACTGGAGGGTGCTGTGCCTGATATTGTGTATTAAAGACTGATATACTTGAAAGGTCCAGTAAAAGTTGAACTTGTTAAAATGATCAAGGTGTCCCCTTGTGATGACACAGGATTTTATCTTAATTAACCAGACATCTATTTTCAGTAAGATAGGGGTAATAGCCTTATATATTGACGTTTGAATTTGTGTTTCTTTCTTTGGGTGGTCAAGAGTCTGAAATGTTGACTCTTATTGTAGGTTTAATTGATATTGCTAAACTCATGAATGGTTGTTATTTACCTCTTATATCAGCTCCTGCAGTTTATTGTATTATCTTTGCAAAACAGGGATGCACTGAACAATGATATTTGCGGATATGCTGATTACACATTATACCACGCCATGCAGTTTATGGACTTACAAACATTGAAGGAAAAACTAAATTATCAAACAATGCTAGTTACGGTAATCTCATCACCCCTTCCCCTTGACCTGTGAACAATGGCTTGATGAACAGTTGTGAACTATAAAAAGGGGATATGCCTCTGTAACAATATACATGCAGACACCCAAGCCATCCAAACGATCCTAAGATCCAGAGATTCTTTACTAAACCACAGCCCAGGAACACTACAGGATAGCTGCCAGATCATGGCTTCATCACAAGGGACACAGATTTGACATTCTTCAGGATGCCAGCTTAGGGGACACCACAGCCCCAGCTGAAAGAAAACAGATCTGCTCCATTGACCATGACTGAACCCATGGATACATTTGGAGTAGTCAGGATTTGGACCTACCGGTCACCGGAGCCCCGTGTATACGTTTGGGAAAGCCAGGATTAGGGACCCATTGGTCAGCTGGCCTTGTACCTCAATGGAATGTCAGCTTCCTAAGCTTGCCAGTAACTCCTCTGTGTGAATGTTACAGGCGGGTGTAGTCAGCCCTGGAAGTTCTGAAGTCACAGCTGCTCTTATCCCAGCGAGTCAGCAGATTGGTGAGACTGTCATATTGCACCATCTTGGGTAATTTGCTGGGGCTGTTATATGTATTTGCCTGTTTTGTGGTTCAGTAAAGTGTTGCCACATTGTTCCTACACCCTGTGCCTGAGTAGTATTATGCCAACGGTAAAATAAGAGGGGGCGTTTGGTGGGATGAGCCCAAGACAATGTGGTTTCGGCTAGCGGACCTCCTGACCGCCGTGACTCCACCCTGTCTGTGTGTGTGTGTCTAGTCCTGGAACCAAGGACATGGATACAGAGGAGGCCGCAAGCCTGCAAGTGAGTACAAAGCAATGCATACAGTACAACACTTATGGACTGGGACACTGTTTGTATTGTAAAGTGCCATGGTGTTAGGGAACAGCAACTTGGCCACGACTACTGTCCTGGGCACCTTACAGGTGCACAACCCTTTTTTGGTCCAAGGACCACACTGTCATACTGTACAAATCCCATGGGCCACTAGTAAAATTAAAGGGGTACTACCTCTTGTGACATTTATGGCATATCAAACGTAAATACCTTAAATGTCTGTTTTATGTGGATTTTGCTGTAAAATCTGCTTGCCACTAATGTTCTGTGTGTGGCTGCTCACATAGTTAACCTGTCAGACAAGCATTTTTGTGTCCATATAGTTGGGTGCCGCACAGAATGGCATTGCGAGACGCATGTGGCTGCAGACCTCTGGTTTAGATGGATGTGGAGGGCAGAGAGGATGAATATGGAGGCCAGGGGCGGGGGTATAACTTAACATCGAGGCCAGGGGGAAGGATATAAATGAAAGTGGAGGGCAAGGAAAAGGAGAACTGTATATGAATTAGGAAGGAATGGAGAAGTTATCAGATTAATCTGGAGGAAAGAAGGGTTTAAATGAAGAATGTATTTACTGTCTAATATTAAAACATGTACAATATTACAACTTTACTACAAGCTTTGTTATCACAATCCAGTATTAGCAGATTTTGCATGATATCTAGAACTGTGGCCAGACTACCGGACTTCTACAAACAGACCTATTAAATCCAGTACATTATAAACTACGGTATGCACACACACATTCATACATTATACATATGCCTTATGTGCATGTATCAAGATAAAATATTTACTGTAGTTTTTTATTACATTAATCAAAGCCATCCTCCTACATCAAATCCTGCACGTCTCCGTGTAGCCTGTGTCTATAACAGGGTTACAGTGTACCAGCACACATCATAAATGAATGCACAAAGGGGACCACAAATCAAATGAGCATCATATTCAAGAAACAATAGATGTTGCTATAGCAATGGAGAGAGCCAAGGTTGTGAACCTCTCACTTTCTAAAGCTTCAATTTGATTTTGCTGCAGCAAGCAGCCATGAAACCCATAAGATATACAGTATGTATCATGAAGTCAGAGGCTGCCTAGGTTTCCAGTCTTGAGGCTTATCCCGAATCCCAGAGTCATCTGCAGTTTTCGACATATGAGATCTGGTAGGTTACTTGTCCAATACATATGCATCTCAACACTACTATCTGTATGCTGGGATGGACTCTGGCCACACTATGCCAGTCCCTTTATTTGCCTCTGGATACATGATGCCCCGTCCAGCCCCTTTATTTGCCTCTGGATACATGATACCCCGTCCAGCCCCTTTATTTTCCTCTGGTTACATGATGCCCCGTCCAGCCCCTTTATTTGCCTCTGGATACATGATGCCCCGTCCAGTCCCTTTATTTGCCTCTGGTTACATGATGCCCCGTCCAGCCCCTTTATTTGCCTCTGGTTATATGATGCCCCGTCCAGTCCCTTTATTTGCCTCTGGTTACATGATGCCCCGTCCAGTCCCTTTATTTGCCTCTGGATATATGATGTCCCATCTAGTCCCTTTATTTTCCTCTGGTTACATGATGCCCCGTCCAGCCCCTTTATTTGCCTCTGGATACATGATGCCCCGTCCAGTCCCTTTATTTGCCTCTGGTTACATGATGCCCCGTCCAGCCCCTTTATTTGCCTCTGGATACATGATGCCCCGTCCAGTCCCTTTATTTGCCTCTGGTTACATGATGCCCCGTCCAGCCCCTTTATTTGCCTTTGGATACATGATGCCCCGTCCAGTCTCTATTTGCCTCTGGATACATGATGCCCCGTCCAGTCCCTTTATTTGCCTCTGGATACATGATGCCCCATCCAGTCCCTTTATTTGCCTCTGGTTACATGATGCCCCGTCCAGCCCCTTTGCCTTTGGATACATGATGCCCTGTCCAGCCCCTTTACTTGCCTCTGGATACATGATGCCCCGTCCAGTCCCTTTATTTGCCTCTGGTTACATGATGCCCCGTCCAGTCCCTTTATTTGCCTCTGGTTACATGATGCCCCGTCCAGCCCCTTTATTTGCCTCTGGATACATGATGCCCCATCCAGTCCCTTTATTTGCCTCTGGATACATGATGCCCTGTCCAGCCCCTTTATTTGCCTCTGGATACATGATGCCCCGTCCAGTCCCTTTATTTGCCTCTGGAAACATGATGCCCCGTCCAGTCCCTTTATTTGCCTCTGGTTACATGATGCCCCGTCCAGTCCCTTTATTTGCCTCTGGATACATGATGCCCCGTCCAGTCTCTTTATTTGCCTCTGGATACATGATGCCCCATCCAGTCTCTTTATTTGCCTCTGGATACATGATGCCCCGTCCAGTCTCTTTATTTGCCTCTGGATACATGATGCCCCGTCCAGTCCCTTTATTTGCCTCTGGTTACATGATGCCCCGTCCAGTCCCTTCATTTGCCTCTGGTTACATGATGCCCCGTCCAGTCCCTTCATTTGCCTCTGGTTACATGATGCCCCGTCCAGTCCCTTCATTTGGCTCTGGTTATACAATGCCACATCAAGTCCCTTATTTGCCTCTGGATACATGATGCCCCGTCCAGTCCCTTTATTTGCCTCTGGTTACATGATGCCCCGTCCAGTCCCTTTATTTGCCTCTGGTTACATGATGCCCCGTCCAGCCCCTTTATTTGCCTCTGGTTACATGATGCCCCGTCCAGACCCTTTATTTGCCTCTGGTTACATGATGCCCCGTCCAGTCCCTTTATTTGCCTCTGGATACATGATGCCCCGTCCAGCCCCTTTATTTGCCTCAGGTTACATGATGCCCCGTCCAGCCCCTTTATTTGCCTCTGGTTACATGATGCCCCGTCCAGACCCTTTATTTGCCTCTGGTTACATGATGCCCCGTCCAGTCCCTTTATTTGCCTCTGGTTACATGATGCCCCGTCCAGCCCCTTTATTTGCCTCAGGTTACATGATGCCCCGTCCAGCCCCTTTAGTTGCCTCTGGATACATGATGCCCCGTCCAGCCCCTTTATTTGCCTCTGGATACATGATGCCCCGTCCAGTCCCTTTATTTGCCTCTGGTTACATGATGCCCCGTCCAGCCCCTTTATTTGCCTCTGGATACATGATGCCCCGTCCAGTCCCTTTATTTGCCTCTGGTTACATGATGCCCCGTCCAGTCCCTTTATTTGCCTCTGGATACATGATGCCCCATCCAGTCCCTTTATTTGCCTCTGGTTACATGATGCCCCATCCAGCCCCTTTGCCTTTGGATACATGATGCCCTGTCCAGCCCCTTTACTTGCCTCTGGATACATGATGCCCCGTCCAGTCCCTTTATTTGCCTCTGGTTACATGATGCCCCGTCCAGTCCCTTTATTTGCCTCTGGTTACATGATGCCCCGTCCAGCCCCTTTATTTGCCTCTGGATACATGATGCCCCATCCAGTCCCTTTATTTGCCTCTGGATACATGATGCCCTGTCCAGCCCCTTTATTTGCCTCTGGATACATGATGCCCCGTCCAGTCCCTTTATTTGCCTCTGGAAACATGATGCCCCGTCCAGTCCCTTTATTTGCCTCTGGTTACATGATGCCCCGTCCAGTCCCTTTATTTGCCTCTGGATACATGATGCCCCGTCCAGTCCCTTTATTTGCCTCTGGATACATGATGCCCCGTCCACAGTCTCTTTATTTGCCTCTGGATACATGATGCCCCGTCCAGTCCCTTTATTTGCCTCTGGTTACATGATGCCCCGTCCAGTCCCTTCATTTGCCTCTGGTTACATGATGCCCCGTCCAGTCCCTTCATTTGGCTCTGGTTATACAATGCCACATCAAGTCCCTTATTTGCCTCTGGATACATGATGCCCCGTCCAGTCCCTTTATTTGCCTCTGGTTACATGATGCCCCGTCCAGTCCCTTTATTTGCCTCTGGTTACATGATGCCCCGTCCAGCCCCTTTATTTGCCTCTGGTTACATGATGCCCCGTCCAGACCCTTTATTTGCCTCTGGTTACATGATGCCCCGTCCAGTCCCTTTATTTGCCTCTGGATACATGATGCCCCGTCCAGTCCTTTTATTTGCCTCTGGTTACATGATGCCCCGTCCAGCCCCTTTATTTGCCTCTGGTTACATGATGCCCCGTCCAGCCCCTTTAGTTGCCTCTGGATACATGATGCCCCGTCCAGCCCCTTTATTTGCCTCTGGATACATGATGCCCCGTCCAGTCCCTTTATTTGCCTCTGGTTACATGATGCCCCGTCCAGCCCCTTTATTTGCCTCTGGATACATGATGCCCCGTCCAGTCCCTTTATTTGCCTCTGGTTACATGATGCCCCGTCCAGTCCCTTTATTTGCCTCTGGTTACATGATGCCCCGTCCAGCCCCTTTATTTGCCTCTGGTTACATGATGCCCCGTCCAGACCCTTTATTTGCCTCTGGTTACATGATGCCCCGTCCAGTCCCTTTATTTGCCTCTGGATACATGATGCCCCGTCCAGTCCTTTTATTTGCCTCTGGTTACATGATGCCCCGTCCAGCCCCTTTATTTGCCTCTGGTTACATGATGCCCCGTCCAGCCCCTTTAGTTGCCTCTGGATACATGATGCCCCGTCCAGCCCCTTTATTTGCCTCTGGATACATGATGCCCCGTCCAGTCCCTTTATTTGCCTCTGGTTACATGATGCCCCGTCCAGCCCCTTTATTTGCCTCTGGATACATGATGCCCCGTCCAGTCCCTTTATTTGCCTCTGGTTACATGATGCCCCGTCCAGTCCCTTTATTTGCCTCTGGTTACATGATGCCCCGTCCAGCCCCTTTATTTGCCTCTCGTTACATGATGCCCCGTCCAGCCCCTTTATTTGCCTCTGGATACATGATGCCCCGTCCAGCCCCTTTATTTGCCTTTGGATACATGATGCCCCGTCCAGTCTCTATTTGCCTCTGGATACATGATGCCCCGTCCAGTCCCTTTATTTGCCTCTGGTTACATGATGCCACATCCAGTCCCTTTATTTGGCTCTGGTTACACGATGCCACATCCAGTCCCTTTATTTGCCTCTGGATACATGATGCCCCAGCCAGCCCCTTTATTTGCTTCTGGATACATGATGCCCCAAGCCAGTCCCTTTATTTGCCTCTGGTTACACAATGCCACATCCAGTCCCTTTATTTGCCTCTGGATACATGATGCCCCGGCCAGTCCCTTTATTTGTTTCTGGATACATGATGCCCCAAGCCAGTCCCTTTATTTGCCTCTGGTTACATGATGCCACATCCAGTCCCTTTATTTGCCTCTGGATACATGATGCCCCGGCCAGTCCCTTTATTTGTTTCTGGATACATGATGCCCCAAGCCAGTCCCTTTATTTGCCTCTGGTTACATGATGCCACATCCAGTCCCTTTATTTGCCTCTGGATACACGATGCCCCGTCCAGTCCCTTTATTTGCCCCCGTGTTGCTAGCACCTTCACTGCAGAAATAATATGCTGAGAGTGCTTAAAGGGAACCTGCTCCCAGGAAAATACAGTACAATCTGCAGGCAGCATGTTGTAGAACAAGGGAATCTGAGCAGAATGATATATAGTTTGTAAGAAAAGATTCAGTATAATCTGTTTTATTCACTTAAACCTCTGATTTTCCTGGTAGTCAGTCCAGTGGGCGGTCCCATCAGTGACTGACAGCTCTCTCTTTATGCACACTTCCAGAAAAGACAGCTGTCAGTCGTCACTGATACGACCGCCCACTGGACCAAACGCTCAGAAAGAACAGAGGTTTAAATGATTAAATCACAGATTATACTGAATCTTTTCTCAGAAAATTATAAATCAATCTTCTCAGCTCCCCCTGCTCTTTAACATGCTGCCTGCAGTTTGGACTGCATTTTCATGGTGACAGGTTCCCTTTAAGCACTTTACAGTATGTTATTACCTGCAGTGAAAGTGGGGCAAATTAAGGGACCGCACAGGGCATTATGTAACCAGTGTCTGGCCCTTTATACAGGTAGTAAAATAGTATTGGCGCACATTAAAATTTACTTTAATGGTACTGCAAAAATCCAAAATATTTATCCGTAACAGATAAGACTGTTTTGTGCAACTGTTTTAATTCCTACACACTCCTTGCATCACCAGATGGAAGCAGCTCGTTCTTCATGAGGGAAGCGATCAGCACATAAGGTAGAAATCGGAAAAGCAGTTGATTTCTGCTGCACTGACTGGACGGTGCTAACATTACTGTAACAAGATATAAAAGGAAGCAATTTCACGGCTTCAAAATGTAAAAACATTCAGATAGAGGCCAGCCTCCCGACTGGGATTCAGGCCAGAAGAAGCTTCCTTGCTCACTTGGTCAGAATGACCTTGTGCTACTATTTCAAGGCACATTTACTTACAGAAACACAAACCTCCAACCTACCTCAATGTGGTATCAAAACTAAATATTGAAAACCTCATGCTGCTAATGAGATTATTAGTGAGAACCTGCTTACAACTAGGAAAATTACCACTCCTAGTTAGATAAAATTTGGGATTAACAAGTAAATGTATATTGGTTTGCCGATTTTGGCTAAAATAAGACATACAGCCCCCTAAATTTTTATACCAAAAAGTTCCAAATGTTCTGCACAATTGGAAGTTGGGCCAAGATTTTGCGACATGGCATTTTCACATTAGTTTCTCCCAGCTGCTCTGAAATGGGCAGTGCTGGGGCGAGACAGGGTCACTCGTCTAATGCATGAGGAGCTGTGGTATTCCGTACACTAGAAATCTCACTCCAGGCCCTGACTGGAGTAAGATTTCTGGCGTAGTGAATTAAGGTGCATACTACTCGTTAGACGCTCCAGATTCATAAAGAGTGGAGTCTCTAATTCCACAATGCAACCTCATCTAGGCTCATGAGAAAATGGTCAGTCTTGATTCAGAGCCATAATTCTTTCAGTCAAAGTCATAAATGGATCCATCAGGAAGAAGTAAAAGTTCTTCATTTCACATATTTTTTTTATTTTGAATCTATATTTGCCATTGCATAAAAAAACCTTCACCAAAACTAAATGGGGGATTCTGGCATTAAAGGCTACAGTTGTTTCAGCAAACTTCCATAAATCAATAGTTTGAGCGAATATAAGAAACTTTATAATATACCGTACTATCAGATAAAGTAGTGTCTTTCTCTACTTATAAGTACCTTAAACTACCACATCCACTGAAAAACTGCTAAAATTTCACTGTCGTAACAAAAGACTGCTAGTTCACTGAGGAATCAAATTACAGCTGTTTATTCAAATCCATTGGGGAGGGAAGAGTAGAGTGAATGAGCACAGGGAAACACACCCATGTTGCTACTTTCTGATAAGTGTTCATCTCAACCTAGGGTTGGATTCGCAGTTACACTGCTCATTACTACAGTACAATATACTCCATTTCCTTATGAACATTTATTACATAGAAGGGGATGGGCAAGCATCATCATGTCTCTGTGTATTGGAAACCATGCAGAGGTCAGTGATTATTGCAAGCCATACAACGGCCAGAAAAGTTGCCATTCCTCAATTCTGAAAGGTCACCTAAAAAGTCTAGTTTCTATAAAGTGTACCAGACAAAATGGTCTATGACATAGAATTTGTGTGTTTGATGCGGGCTCTAACATTTCTACTTGCAGCAGCTTGTACTTATAATCTCCATCAGCTTTTTTCCTTCTACATAGCAGGCCATGCGTTGGCAGTGTTAATACCTTTCCTTACAGAATCAAAACTCCAGCTAAACTATGCCCAGAGTATGCTAGAAATCATGCATCATGTGACATAACTAAAATAAAAAATATATATTTATATATTTACACCAGCAAATTTAGTAGTAGTAGATCATAGCATTTGTACAAATGCGAATACCAAAATAATTGCAATTGTAAATCCATCCTTCACGACTACATGGTGACCTATAATACAGAATCTCAGTAAAGACTGCTCTAAAGCATATACTGGCCAAACAATAATCCTTTAAAGGGTTGACTATAGGTAGCAATATGGCATTTATAAATAATGTATGTGTCCTAACTGAGCAGGCATCCATTTTCATATTGATTCGCTAGCAGACAGAGGTTATCAGTGTAATCTCCAAAGTCATGAAGACGTTAATGCAGATGCTTTAGTTGCTCATTGCACAGCGTAGGCAGGAATATGATCCTGTGTGTAATGTAGATTGCTCATATTTGAAAAGCCACTTTGGGCAGATTTTCTGAGCAAGGTTATATGCATTAAAATTGGAGTGCATTGAAGAGAAACCTTATTGAGTTACAATATTCTCACAACTTGTTTCATTCATATACTTTGAACCAAGTTATCATAGAAGGCCAAGTCATGTGATTTTCAGTGTCAATACCAGTCCAATACATCCTCTTGTGTAGACAGGAACTGTAAGGCTAGTTTCACATTTGCGTTTAAAACGCAAACGCAGGTGGTGAAAAAACGCATGTAAACGCTGCATTTTTAGACGCATGCGTTTTCTCATGCGGTGTCATTGAGACACATATATATATATATATATATATATATATATATATATATATATATATATATATATATATATATATATATATATATATATATATTTACTTCAGCGCGATATAGCAGAAAAGCCAATTGCCGGCTTTTCATTTCTCCTGCCTAAACCCGACATGATATGAGACATGGTTTTCATACAGTAAACCATGTCATATCCCCCTTTTTTTTTTTGCATATTCCACACTACTAATGTTAGTAGTGTGTATGTGCAAAATTTCGGCGCTGTAGCTATTAAATTTAAGGGTTAAATTGCGGGAAAAAATTGGCGTGGGCTCCCGTGCAATTTTATCCGCCAGAGTGGTAAAGCCAGTGACTGAGGGCAGATATTAATAGCCAGGAGAGGGTCCATGGTTATTGGCCCCCCCGTGGCTACAAACATCTGCCCCCAGCCACCCCAGAAAAGGCACATCTGGAAGATGGCGCATCATCTCAAAAGGTATAGTATAAATAAAATGCATTCATTTTCATTCTGGACAATTGGAATAAAATTCCTACATATGGACATGATCATTATCACCCATTTGTTATAATTAGTTACTGCTAACCCCCTGACTATAGTCCAACAAAACCTCTTAGTTTGTGCAAGTGTACCTAGAAGAATTGATGCGCTTTTGATTCTTAAGGGTGCTCACACCAAATATTGATGTGATTTAAATGACATGCATTCACTTTGCATTTTGTTAATTGATTAAAAAAATCTAGAGAGTCAGCATTATTGAAAATGTAGGTTGCTGCAAATGAGACTATTAGGGGACCACATGAGAGCACAAAAATTAGCCAGCACAGCAACAGGTGTACACAGTGTATAGCCAAAAGCCTCTACATTTTTCATCATCATTTTCTTTTGTTATGCTGTAGTCTTAATATTAAGCAGGTGTGCAGGAAACGTTCATGGCCGTGAAAGGGTTAAATTCATTTTAGATGTTCTAACACTATGTGTGTGCAGAAGCCAACTTCCATGTCTTCTATATCACTATCTCACCTACCGAACAGAGTGACATCTCTTCCATCCTGGGGCTACGAGCCAGATGGCTGAGCAGCAGGAAAAACGTCTTCAGATTTTTGAAATGCTCAGGAGGCAGAAAGCTGCAGAAGTAAGCACGATCTGCAGCACAAGACAGGTAACCGTGTAACCTACTCCTTAACATGCCATAAAACACAGCAGAAAGGGATGCAAAGCAATTAATAGAGAAATCGCTGCCTCAATTTTTTTTTTTTTTTTTACAAGCAACTAACATTTTCTTCTTCTCCAAAATGCATCCAGAGTGAATGCCACAGACCATACAGATACAGGACATGATTTTTACAGCCAGAACGAACTAGCTCACAAAAAAGAAAGATGAGGTTTTAAATGGCAAAAAAAGGAGAGAAAAAATAAAAAAATGTTTTTTGTTTTTTTTTTTAAAAAAAAAAAGCACATCAAGATAGGCCATTAGGGTGCTCCTGAAGGCTGGAAGCTGCCTTCTAGAATTGCTGCTGGCTGTGAACTCTGGCACTAATGAATAACTAAATTATGCTTAATTACGGTACATTACCTACTGAAGATACAGCCGATGCACGGCACCTTCTCTTCTACCAGTTGCCAGTAGTGGCAATTCCTTTTTAAAGTCGTTCATGAATATCAGAACCACAGACTATTGCTTCATGGCCCACAACAAATTTACATTGTGAACGTTTGTTCCTTCAACAGTAGTTTGTAGGTGGTTTCAGGGTAGAAAAAATGTATTTCTTTAAAGCAAATAAAAAAAGAGACTGTTGCCTTATCACTCCGAAAAAATAATCAAAGCAGGACTTCACAAATAAAAAAAAATCCTCAAGTAATTACCGTATGTAATGTGTGAAAATCAATTGCATTAATAGGCGCAATGTGTAATACTGCTGTCGAGTGATCAAAACTACTGAGCAATTAGTGAGATAGACATAATGAGGAACATAATTAAGGCTCTGTACACCTGCCCAGATGTCATTGTTATGGATCCAAAACAAAGAACTGGATCCGCTACACACTCAGCAAACACAGATGCATACTTTGGTTTTCATGTTGTGTTACTTTTCACTACAGGTGTCCTTGAACATCGAAAGTGATCTGGTCATATGCATTTCTTAAAAATGGATCAGTTAGTAGATGACACAGCATATGACCTACAGTATTGATTCAGTAGCTAGGTTTTTTTGGGGTGCCAGGCAAAAATATTGTGTAGACTTTTTGATACAGCCCCAAAACACAGCTTCCAGTTGGAAAGTAGGCAAACTGAAGACATTTTAGGACATTTCGGTCCCCATTGAATAGAATTGATCCAGTATTGGTTCCATTCACTTCTGTTTTTGATATCCCAAAACTGATTAAAACAAATAAATTAAATATCTTTGGACATGTGAACAGAGCCTAATAAGACTCAGAAATCCCCTCAGAACGGATTTAAAGATTGCCTACTCCAGACTGGAATATACCGGTAGATTCTTTTCGTCATCCAGGTTGCACCCTTATTGTGCTCTTTTGGCCGCTCATGACTACTCACATCACTTCACATTGCTTTAAAGTTCTGGCTCCTAGTAATTATTCATCAGCGTCTAAATGACGCATTGATAACAAGATGACTCAAAGGGTCTTAAGAACTCTCATGCCACAGCAGGGGCACTGCCATACTTATCAGTACGGAGAGAAGAAACAATCCTGGAGAGGTCACCGGAGACTGTCCCCATGTCAGTGCTCCTATCATGGTACTGCCTGGATCACACAGAGCCCGGACAACCAACAGCGGGCAGACCGCCAACACCTTTCCTCTATCCCTAGTCCATTCATTGGCCGTGTCAGGGGCCATCATAAATACCTCTGGGGTCTTCTTTCAGCCGAAGGACAAACACCTGGCTTGCCAGACATATTGAGCAGAACGATTTTCAGAAACGAACTGAATGTTAGTGCGAATGAGGCAGATTTGATTTGTTAAAGGTCTTGACATTTTATTTGCGTGCTCCTGCATGCATATTCAATTCTAAGTATAATGGCTACATTTGCCTTGAGTTTCTCTATCTATCAGTGAATATGTTAACATTTTCAGCACTGCTCACCTTTTAAAGTAAATGCATCCACACTTAATATGCTATCAGTTAGGCGAAGCTCCATACTGGAGTAATCTCAGCATTGAGCAGAAACTGCACACACGCTGGGGATTAACATTTAAGGTAACAGTACATGCAAAAACGAGATCTCACTTCAGATAGAGCAGAAGAGGCATGACTGACATCAAAATTCACATTATTAGAGTCCTGTCACAATAACTCAAAGCGCTGGGATCCACATTATCATGATGTACGGTAAAGCCTGAAACACCACCGCCATGGACAGAGAAAAATGAAAGCTATTTCTGCTGGTTGTTGTGGGGTCAGATACTATGGTTTAGGCTTGATATATCAGGCCGCATCTTCCTATGTAGACATGATGGATGCGGTATGTGCATAGCACCATTACAGGGTGTATATGCAACATATGAATTATCGGAATGAAGCCATGTTGGTAGATCGATCAATTTTACAATCCTATTGAAAAACATCATTTTATAGTGCTAGATAATGAAACAGTAGGAGAATATATATATACCGTATGTATTATATACACAAAAATATATACACACTCAACACTGAAATTGCAACATCAAAAAAGAAAATAACACAGGCCAACAAAAAACAACTTTTTTTATGTTTCTTTGATGAAAATAGGCAAATATTACTAATTTTGGGTCGAGAAACTCAAATATACCCACAGAATTGTTTAATTAGCTCTCGTTTTTTAGATACACGCCATGGAAGTATGTGCTGTAGGTAGCGAGAAGAATTCATTACAAGAGTATAAATTGCACAGTACAGTACACATATTTAGTATCGCCGCGTCCGTAACGACCCAACCTATAAAACTGTCCCACTAGTTAACCCCTTCAGTAAACACCGTAAGAAAAAAAAAAAAAAAACGAGGCAAAAAACAACGCTTTATTACCATACCGCCGAACAAAAAGTGGAATAACACGCGATCAAAAAGATGGATATAAATAACCATGGTACCGCTGAAAACGTCATCTTGTCCCGCAAAAAACAAGCCGCCATACAGCATCATCAGCAAAAAAATAAAAAAGTTATAGTCCTCAGAATAAAGCGATGCCAAAATAATTATTTTTTCTATAAAATAGTTTTTATCGTATAAAAGCGCCAAAACATTAAAAAATGATATAAATGAGGTATCGCTGTAATCGTACTGACCCGACGAATAAAACTGCTTTATCAATTTTACCAAACGCAGAACGGTATAAAGAAATTCATGAATAGCTGGTTTTTGGTTATTCTGCCTCACAAAAAACGGAATAAAAAGTGATAAAAAATGGTCACGTGTCCGAAAATGTTACCAATAAAAACGTCAACTCGTCCCGCAAAAAACAAGACCTCACATGACTCTGTGGACCAAAATGTGGAAAAATTATAGGTCTCAAAATGCCACGTATATAAGTGCCACGTATTTAAGTGCCACGTATAAGTGCCACGTATTTAAGTGCCACGTATAAGCAAAGTAATGATGGTAAGCAGTCTTCACAAGTGGAGTAATTGGTCTTCTTTGGTTGGCAAATGTCACATAACCACACACGTAACAAAAATTGTTAACAATATTTGCACATTTACGAGGCATTTTCAAAGTGTAAATTCTCTCCACAAAATTACTGCAACAAGAGAAAGAGACTTCAATTAGTACAAACTATGCAGACACAATTTATAAAATGGCTGACATTGGTTCAACAGGTCTGTAATCAGGTTTACCAATACACATTTGTTGAAAATTCAAAATTTCCCTATTTTCCTGCATAATAATCTTAAATGACCTGTATCTCAGCAACAAGAGCTAATAATGATTTTTAAGTAACATATTCGTTTTTAGGATGCTAAAATTATTACAAACCAGCTATTTTCATTTCAGAAACATTTTCACTGTTGGCCAGTGTAATTGGAATTATGGCAATCACAAGATCGATAAGCAAGGGAGAAAAAGAATGGAAATAAAGTTAACATCTCAATTTATTCAGTCCTTCCTATGAGCGCCAGGCACAGAAATACATGCACTTATGCACACTGGCTGTTATTAATGAGATTATTACTGGTTGGCCGAGGAACCATCAAGAATCACTGCTGGCAACTTCCTTCGCAATTGAAGACCAATGGCATTCCAGATGTGAAATGAGAGACAATTCCTAAGAAGCTGCAGGTCATGGTAGCACATATCATAATCCTGTGAGTAGTACTGGTGTGACGTTTCCTCATGAAAGACTCTTCATGGCGATCCAAGTTCACTAACAGCTCAGCATTAAATTGATTTGGTGGTGGAACCCGTGGTACGGACATGTTTCAAAAGCATCCGAGCAAAATGTTTTTCAACACAACAATGCTAGGCCGAAAGTGGTGTGCTACTGAGAGCAGCCCGTGTAGTCTAAATGAAATACCATGGGCTGCAGTTTCCCCAACTTTCTAAAGCAAGAGAAACAAGTCAATGGTCGACAATTGTAAAGGGAGTTGCCAGCAGAGAATCTTGATTTTTTTTACAAGTTTGGAACAACCTCACTGCCAAGTTCCTTAAAAAACGGATTACATGAATTGTTGCTCTGATGCCATGTTGAAGACAAAGGACGGTCACACCAAATATTGATTTGATGCAGTTTTTGCATGTTCCTTTACTTTACACTTTTGTCGTTGATAAAAATGAACTAGTAATGTCTATTTTTTTAAAGCATTCTTACTTTGCAGCATTATTCACACATGCCTAAAGATTTTACACAATACATACTAGAATACATAACATACTTAATATATAACACATGTCTATGTGAACAAGCACATTTTAACATACTGTATTAAATAAAATAAATTACATAGCAGCCCCTGTAAGAAGGCTATTCACAGAATACAGGCTGAGAATAGGAATGCAGTAGAAGTTTGATTTCATGTAAAGCTACAAGAATATAGATAAATATATCAGATGTGAAGAGCAATGCCAGTGAGGGATTAGAAAGCCCTTCTTGTTCACAAGAAGGTTACATCTTTTGACGAACAATGGCACTGAAGAAGCAGAAAGCCCTTCTTTCTCACAGGAATTCTACAATGACAGTGAGGGAGTAGAAAGTGTCCTTTTGGTACACAGTCAACATCTTGTGAGGAACAATTGCAATGAAGAAACAAAGTCCTTCTGGTTCACAGAAATTTTACAACCTGTGAGCAACAATGTCTACTTCTTTTGAGGAACAATGCTGGTGAGGCAGCTGAAACCTCTTCTGTTTCACAGGAAGTGTGCATCTTGTACAGGACAATGCCAATGAGGCAGCTGAAACCTCTTCTGTTTCACAGGAAGTGTGCATCTTGTACAGGACAATGCCAATGAGGCAGCTGAAACCTCTTCTGTTTCACAGGAAGTGTGCATCTTGTACAGGACAATGCCAATGAGGCAGCTGAAACCTCTTCTGTTTCACAGGAAGTGTGCATCTTGTACAGGACAATGCCAATGAGGCAGCTGAAACCTCTTCTGTTTCACAGGAAGTGTGCATCTTGTACAGGACAATGCCAATGAGGCAGCTGAAACCTCTTCTGTTTCACAGGAAGTGTGCATCTTGTACAGGACAATGCCAATGAGGCAGCTGAAAGCCCTTCTGTTTCACAGGAAGTGTGCATCTTGTACAGGACAATGCCAATGAGGCAGCTGAAAGCCCTTCTGTTTCACAGGAAGTGTGCATCTTGTACAGGACAATGCCAATGAGGCAGCTGAAAGCCCTTCTGTTTCACAGGAAGTGTGCATCTTGTACAGGACAATGCCAATGAGGCAGCTGAAACCTCTTCTGTTTCACAGGAAGTGTGCATCTTGTACAGGACAATGCCAATGAGGCAGCTGAAACCTCTTCTGTTTCACAGGAAGTGTGCATCTTGTACAGGACAATGCCAATGAGGCAGCTGAAACCTCTTCTGTTTCACAGGAAGTGTGCATCTTGTACAGGACAATGCCAATGAGGCAGCTGAAAGCCCTTCTGTTTCACAGGAAGTGTGCATCTTGTACAGGACAACGCCAATGAGGCAGCTGAAACCTCTTCTGTTTCACAGGAAGTGTGCATCTTGTACAGGACAATGCCAATGAGGCAGCTGAAACCTCTTCTGTTTCACAGGAAGTGTGCATCTTGTACAGGACAACGCCAATGAGGCAGCTGAAACCTCTTCTGTTTCAAAGCATATCCACTTCGTGGATTTTCTCCTCCCAGCATATGCATTTTGGAGATGCTCATGTATACTTTTGTCACAGTGTGCTCCCTCTTGCTTAGCATGAAAAAATATGTACAGGTGCTTCTCACAAAATTAGAATATCACTAGTGATGAGCGAATATACTCGTTGCTCGGGTAGTCTCCGAGTATTTGTTAGTGTTTGGAGATTTCGTTTTCGTCACCGCAGCTGATTGATTTACAGCTACTAGCCAGGCGGAGTACATGTGGGGGTTGCCTGGTTGCTAGGGAGTCCCCACATGTGTTGTAAATCATTCAGTCACAGCGATGAAAACAATCTCCGAGCAGTCATAAATAATCGGAGATCACCCGAGCAATGAGTATATTCGCTTATCACTAAATATCACCAATAACTTAATTTATTTAAGTTCTTCAAAACAAAAAGTGAAACTCATATTATATAGTCATTACAAACAGAGTGATACATTGTAAGTGTTTATTTCTGTTAATGTTGGTGATTATGGCTTACAGCCAATGAAAACCCAAAAGATATCTTTTAAAACCAGGTATTGGTACTTTTGGCAGTGTGGACAGTTGCCAAGTCCTGCTGGAGAATTAAATTTCCATCTTCAAAAAGCTTGTCAGCAGAGGGAAGCATGAAGTGCTCTAAAATTTCCAGGTAGATGGCTGCGCTGACTTTGGTCTTGATAAAACACAGTGGACCTACACCAGCAGATGACATGGCTCCCCAAACCATCACTGATTGTGGAAACTTCACACTAGACCTCGAGCAGCTTGGATTGTGTGCCTCTCCACTCGTCCTCCAGACTCTGGGACCTTGATTTCCAAATGAAATGCAAAATGTACTTTCATCTGAAAATAACACCTTGGACTACTGAGCAACAGTCCAGTTCTTTTTCTCCTTGGCCCAGGTAAAATGCTTCTGGCATTGTCTATTGGTCATGAGTGGCTTGACACAAAGAATGCGAAACTTGTAGCCCATATCCTGGATACGTCTGTGTGTGGTGGCTCTTGAAGCAGTGACTCCAGCAGCAGTCCGCTCCTTGTGAATCTCCCAATTTTTTAAATGGCTTTTTCTTAATCCTTTCAAGGCTGCGGTTATCACGGTTGCCTGTGCACCTTTTTCTACTACACTTTCTTCTTCCACTAAACTTTCCATTAATATGCTTGGACACAGCACTCTGAACAGCCAGCTTCTTTGGCAATAACCTTTTGTTGGTTACCCTCAATGTCTCATTGTGGAATGTGCCAATGTCTGCCTTTTGGACATCTGGCAAGTCAGTAATCTTCCCCATGATTGTGGAGCCTTCAGAAACAGACTAAGGGACCTTTTTAAAAGCTTAGGAAGCCTTTGCAGGTGTTTTTTGTTAATTATTCTAAGTTACGGAGATGACTTTTGGGTCATTAACATTACTCATCAACATTAACAAAAATAAACACTTGAAATAGATCACTCGGTTTGTAATGACTATATATGATTTTCACTTTTTGTATTGAAGAACTGAAATAAATTAACTTTTTGATATTCTAATTTTGTGAGAAGCACAGGTATATTCCTAGAACACAACTACTACATGATGAGAGGTACGCTTATCAAGAAAATAATCCCTCTTAGAATTTAGAATTAGGATACAAAGAGCAGCAAGCCTGATAGTGATGGCAGTGCTAAAAGTGCAAGCAAATTATACACTTTAGAAGTTAGAATCAGTTCAACGATGGGCAACAAGATTATTACAAGGGATGGAAGGCCTCTCATATGATGAAAGGTTGGAAAAGTTGGGCTTGTTTAGCTTAGAAAAAACGACGCCTCAGAGGGGTATCTCATTTACATGTTTAAATATATGTGTGGCTGGTATGAAACACTGGTACATGACTTATTCCTTCCAAGAACCGTGCTGAGGACTAGGGGGCACTCATTACGGGTGGAAGAAAGGCGATTCTGACAGCTAAACATGAAAGGGTTCTTTACAGTTAGAGCAGTCAGACTGTGGAATGCTCTACCGCAAGAGGTAGTAATGGCAGACACTAACAGCTTTTAAAAAAGGGCTGGATGATTTCCTCAATACACATAACATTGCGGGTTATACCAAGATTAGTGACAAAATGTATAATTGGTGGAGAAAGGTTGAACTTTGATGGACCTAGGACTTCATTCAACCTACGTAAGTATAACTTTTTCCCCAGACTATTTCTGTAATATATAACAGTTTTGTTTCCTACAAAACATTCAAAAGCGATGAATATCCACAGAAACAATGCTAACCTACTTAACCCATTAAGACTCAGGCAGTGATTGGTTGAATTTTATTATAGGATTGAGGTACTATAACTGACTATAACTGAGCAATATAAATGTAAATATTCACCACATACTGTATAAAATGTTATTCAGGCAATTACTTGAATAATCTGCAAGATTTGATTGTAACTCAATAATATTCATGTGGAAATTGGCTTTGAAGTGGATGTAGATCTTCAGACAGAAAATGCTATATAAATGCAAATGTATTACTTCATTGTATCTGATTTTACTTTAAATGCTGTTGTATTGTCCGTTAATAAGTTCAGACGTACAAGTGGGCAAACAGTACAGCACAAAATGCCATTTGTTTGCTCTCCAACAAGCCAGACGAGTACCCGCAGCAGAGACGCTTTACCTGGGCCAAGCACTACGTGCTTTTTAAATTGATTTTCTTCAAGACCAATGTAGTGTATCACATAATAGTAACGAGTATTCTGCTAGTTGTGAAGAGCAATACATAAAAATATATCAAGAGCCTACTGATTTTTCAAGGTCTATGTAAACTACAGCTACAGCAAGACTGACAAATGGTGGGTGGGCCCTGACTACTGGGAAAGTGGAGAGAGAGACAGCTGGGACTACTGGGAAAGTGCTGCAAAGCAAATATTGTGATTACTGGAGAGTTGGGGAGAAGTCGCTGCTGGCATCTGTTAGTAAAATGTACCCTCCTAAGCTTTCTATATGGGCATGGAGGGCACATTTTTCTTAATACGTAAATGAGCTGTTAAGATCTCTTGGCCAGACATAGATCTCCCCGAGAATCTGCCTCCAGGGTTTATTTTAAATGTTGCCAGTGTGAGACCTGTAATGACTGACCATCTGCTCTCCTGATCTATAGGTCTCACAATGGTAACATCCCCTTTCATACAAAACTAAGCTCTGGAAGCAGATTATCAGGCTGATCAGTGTCCGGACCATAGATCGCAAAAGCTCATTTTGCATATTAAGAAAGATGTGGATTTCTTTGGAATAAGACATCAGATTGCAGATATCAAGGTATCATATTTACTTTCTATGACCTACAGTGGGGCAAAAAAGTATTTAGTCAGTCAGCAATAGTGCAAGTTCCACCACTTAAAAAGATGAGAGGCGTCTGTAATTTACATCATAGGTAGACCTCAACTATGGGAGACAAACTGAGCAAAAAAAATCCAGAAAATCACATTGTCTGTTTTTTTTATCATTTTATTTGCATATTATTTGCATATTATTTGCATATTATGGTGGAAAATAAGTATTTGGTCAGAAACAAACAATCAAGATTTCTGGCTCTCACAGACCTGTAACTTCTTCTTTAAGAGTCTCCTCTTTCCTCCACTCATTACCTGTAGTAATGGCACCTGTTTAAACTTGCTATCAGTATAAAAAGACACCTGTGCACACCCTCAAACAGTCTGACTCCAAACTCCACTATGGTGAAGACCAAAGAGCTGTCAAAGGACACCAGAAACAAAATTGTAGCCCTGCACCAGGCTGGGAAGACTGAATCTGCAATAGCCAACCAGCTTGGAGTGAAGAAATCAACAGTGGGAGCAATAATTAGAAAATGGAAGACATACAAGACCACTGATAATCTCCCTCGATCTGGGGCTCCACGCAAAATCCCACCCCGTGGGGTCAGAATGATCACAAGAACGGTGAGCAAAAATCCCAGAACCACGTGGGGGGACCTAGTGAATGAACTGCAGAGAGCTGGGACCAATGTAACAAGGCCTACCATAAGTAACACACTACGCCACCATGGACTCAGATCCTGCAGTGCCAGACGTGTCCCACTGCTTAAGCCAGTACATGTCCGGGCCCGTCTGAAGTTTGCTAGAGAGCATTTGGATGATCCAGAGGAGTTTTGGGAGAATGTCCTATGGTCTGATGAAACCAAACTGGAACTGTTTGGTAGAAACACAACTTGTCGTGTTTGGAGGAAAAAGAATACTGAGTTGCATCCATCAAACACCATACCTACTGTAAAGCATGGTGGTGGAAACATCATGCTTTGGGGCTGTTTCTCTGCAAAGGGGCCAGGATGACTGATCCGGGTACATGAAAGAATGAATGGGGCCATGTATCGTGAGATTTTGAGTGCAAACCTCCTTCCATCAGCAAGGGCATTGAAGATGAAACGTGGCTGGGTCTTTCAACATGACAATGATCCAAAGCACACCGCCAGGGCAAAGAAGGAGTGGCTTCGTAAGAAGCATTTCAAGGTCCTGGAGTGGCCTAGCCAGTCTCCAGATCTCAACCCTATAGAAAACCTTTGGAGGGAGTTGAAAGTCCGTGTTGCCAAGCGAAAAGCCCAAAACATCACTGCTCTAGAGGAGATCTGCATGGAGGAATGGGCCAACATACCAACAACAGTGTGTGGCAACCTTGTGAAGACTTACAGAAAACGTTTGACCTCTGTCATTGCCAACAAAGGATATATTACAAAGTATTGAGATGAAATTTTGTTTCTGACCAAATACTTAGTTTCCACCATAATATGCAAATAAAATGATAAAAAAAACAGACAATGTGATTTTCTGGATTTTTTTTGCTCAGTTTGTCTCCCATAGTTGAGGTCTACCTATGATGTAAATTACAGACGCCTCTCATCTTTTTAAGTGGTGGAACTTGCACTATTGCTGACTGACAATACTTTTTTGCCCCACTGTATATGCCCATATAGATCGCTTCCAAGGGGTTACCCTACTGACAGATGGCCTTTAATGGAACATCTCTGTGGCAAAAATGCAACAGACTTTCCAATGTATATTTACCGTACTTAAAGAAAACCCATTGTAACATGTACATTTCTTGCCGCCGCTGTAAAGTACAAAATAGATCTGCAGTGTAAGCTCATGAAAGCTGGGTCTGAGCAGCGGATGCTAAAAAATTGAAATGTGTGCGGGCACCCCTCCTACTCCTTCTGTCAATTAAATTTATAGAGGTAGCTGCAGCTGCATAAAGGAGATGCTACATGAGAACGTGGCCTAGGCCCAAGAATGGGGAAGATATAAATTAGTGGGACATTCCACTGTAAAAGTTAGCAAGGCATTGCTCTAACTACCAGTAGGAGGTCTATTCCAACTACTGCAGGAGTCAGAATTACCCCTCAGGACGAAGCATGATGCGAAACGCGCGTTGGGGCTCAGCGCTGTACTGCCAGGTAATGCACTAAAGCCTAACTCTATGCACTAAAGACACTTTACTTTTTGCACTTTGTGTATATTTACTCCTATAGTATCCACTGCTTTATATAGGAGCCTTTGCTGTCTATTTAACCACTTGGTCATACTGGATAATTACGCCCTATACTTTTTTACTCTTACCACTATTGTGGTTGTTATAAATAGTTTATTAAGGCGTCTATTAGTGGGTACTTGACCTTTAAGAAGCGATGTTTTTTTGTGTTTTTTTTTACTCAAACGTTAAATTTTGCACATAACTATTCTTGCAGTATCCACAGCTCTATATAGGAGCCTTTATTGCCTATTTGACTGTTAAGACATATTGGATAATTACACACTATTTTTTTACTTCTACCATCATGATGGTTGTTATTAATAGTTTATTAAGGCGTCCAATAGTGGGTACTTGATTTTTTTTTTTTTTTAAAAAAGGCAGTGTCGTTCCTTTGTCTTTAGTGTGAATTTATGCCTTAAAATTCTTATACTTTAATGGAAATGTTCATGAACCCTTTCGTATATATATATATATATATATATATATATATATATATATATATATATATATATATATATATATACACACATACATACACATTTTTTGTATTTTTTAGACTTCGGTCTTTGTAAAAATTGCCTCTATATATATATTTTTCGTGTATACCACAGTTTTTGGAAAGTATTTGAATTCATGCCTTTGTAAGTCACTACTTAATACTAGGCTTTTTTACACTCAGGCTTGTGTGTATTCAGAGTGCAGACAGCTTATTCTGCTTGTGTATCTCCATTGTATGATTTATTTTCTACAAGTTTTTAACGCTTTTTTAGTTTCAACAAAATTTTTATTTGAAATTTTTCAACGAAACATAGATCATCTTCCATACAGAAGAAAGAAATGTATGAGTAAAAAATATATAACAAATGCAATATGAAAGACTCGACTATACAGGGGATAAACCAGACATATAAGAATACAACCACATCACATGGGTAAAAACATCAGGGTGGGGAGCACAGGTACATTCTACTGAACTGTCAGTGGCCGTTATTTAAAAGGCAATATTATACATCGAAATCGTCAATCAGGCTATCTAGTGTTCAGAGCAAACATTTTTGTACTAAGTTGTGTAGGGTATAAATCCAGGAGGTAATCAAAAGACAGGGAAAAGTCTATAAGACATAGAAAAGTTAATTCCATTCCATTGAGAGTGCAACTACCAAGTCATCATCATTCCACCCAAGAGTAACCTGTTACGGAGAAAGCGTAAGAGCTTGAGTCAAAAGAGCATTGGGATCGAGATCAAGCCATGGATTCGAAATCTGAAAAAAGGTATTCCACTCATCATTCCTGGTTGCTTGAATACGTTTATATAATAAAATTACATTTATCTTATCCCTAACTAACGAAATAGAAAGCGACGGGGTTTTCCATTTAGCTGCAATGTGGATTTTAGTTGCCATACAAATAATAGTCACCAATTTATGTAAGTTTTTAGAGAATCCAGGGTATCTTGCCCCCAGTAGAAAGACTGTGGATCTAATTGAATTGTTTTACCAAAGATTCGTTCCACGATCGACTTAACCCCATGCCATAGAGTCACAGCAACTGGACAGCTCCACCATATGTGTTTCATATCACCCGGAGCATTGCAGCCTCTAGAACAGTTGTCAGATATGTGAGGATAAATAGCATGAAGTCTCGTCGGAACATGGTACGGAAGCGATGTTTCTGCTAAGGAAGGCTTATGACTGCCTTTAGATAGTGTGTCACAACACGTATGCCATGTTTCATCCCAGGTCTTCCTCCCACTGTCGCATATACTTTAATTTTCCCTCTGTACGTGGCGTGTTAATAGTAGAATATATCAGAGAAATTATTCCTTTCCCCAGAGGGTCATTTATACACTTATGCTCAAATCCAGTTATAGAAAATGGGGTCTTATGAGATAAGACTTGTTTAGCAAAATGGAAGACTTGATTCATACGCAAGGCCTCTCTAAACGGTGGTTCATGTACCTGAATGAATTCTTGCCTACTGAGTAAAATGTTAAATGGGGAGCAGAGGTGCTTCAATGTAGTGATACCCCTCAAAAACCACCAAGAGAAGAGAGGAGAATCTAGACCTGGTAAAAACATTGGGTTATGGAATAAGGAAGTGAGTGGAGAGAATTTGGATTGCAGCCCATGTTTGAATCTCTCTTTCCTCCAAAGGATTAATGAATGAGCAGAAAAGGGGGCAGTAACAGAAATATTTTGTGGGAGTCTTTCCGTGGTCCACAGTAGGCCAGATAATGAATATGGTCGTATAAAATAGGATTCTAAGTGTACCCATCTGGGACTGCTGCTGTTGGAGCTGACTTTGGCCATCTGGGCTATTTGAGCAGATTTAAAGTATAACACAAAATTAGGTAGAGATAGTCCTCCTATTTTTCTAGGTAAATACATAATATTCTGTTTGATCCTTGGTTTCTTTGATTTCCATATAAACTTTGAGATTAGTGTTTGAATATCTCGGAAAATTTTTTGATGGTATTGCAATAGGGAGGGAGCGAAAAATATAAAAATCGCGGGAGGGATATCATCTTTATAGCATGTAGCCGACCCAGCCAAGGTAGTGTCATGGAAGACCATCTGGTCACATCAGCCTGGAAATTTTTAATTAAAGGAGAAAAGTTCCATTTAAAAAGGGAGCATTTGTGAGATGTGAGATTGATCCCAAGGTAGGTTAGGAAGTGCTCCTTTCTAGTAAATCCAAATTGGGTCACCAAGCCACCCTGAACCTCCCTGGGGGTGTTAATAAATAGTGCTTCCGATTTTTCGACGTTGATTTTAAGACCTGATATTGTTTCGAAGTTGTGAAGAAGGGAGAATAAGTTAGGGAGGGTAGTGTGGGGATTGGTAAGAGCTAGAAGGAGATAGTCAGCAAAAAGGCTGACTTTGTATTGATCACCGAGATCAGTGGGTCCTAATATGTTGGGGTTATTCCTTATAGTTTCGACTAACGGCTCCATGGCTAAGGCAAATAATGCTGGTGATAACGGGCAACCCTGTCGTGTTCCACGTTGTATAGTTATAGGAGTAGGTTTAGTAGATGGGAGTTTAAGATAAGCAGTCGGGTTGTTGTATAGTAACTGGAGACATGTGGATATTTTTTGGGGAAAACCGAATTTGGTCAGAACCTTAAAAAGGTAGGACCAAGAAACTGTCGAAAGCTTTTTCGATATCTAAAGCTAGCATTAGAAGAGGTTTTTGGGAACGGTTTGCCAAGTGAATGACATTTAGGTTTCTTCTTATGTTGTCTGGTCCTTGCCTCGTGGGTATAAAGCCCACTTGGTCTTGATGTATTAGTGAGGGGAGTATCTTATTAAGTCTATCAGTGATAATTGACGTGAATATTTTGAGATCAACATTCAATAATGAAATGGGTCTATAGTTTTTAACTAAGAGGTGGTCTCTTTTTGGTTTGGGTATAAACGTCACATGAGCTACGTAGAACTCAGGAGGCATCTGGGCATCTTTTAAAAGGGCATTGCAGAAATTTCTGATGTGGGGCTTAAGAAGGCTGCTGAACTTTTTATAATAAAGAGCCGTGAGACCGTCAGGTCCAGGGGCTTTCCCTGTTTTCAGCTTTTTGACTACTAGGTCAATTTCTTCATCTAGAATGTCTGATTGGAGCTGCTGTGATATGGATTCTGGAATTTTAGGAAGGGGTAGTTCCTGTAAAAAGGATTGTAAGAGATGCGGAGGGGGGGGGGTTGTGGGGAGGAATATAGCTTCTGATAATATTCATGAAATACCTTATAAATGGTCTCTGGGTGTGCTGACACGCGACCTGCGGCATCTCTGATAGAGGGTATAGTATTTATAAGTTCTTTTAATCTTAGTTGACGGGCTAGCATTCTAGAAGGTTTGTTCGCCTGTCTGTAAAAAGTGGCTCGAGTCCAGGTCAGGGCTCTTTCAGTTCTGTTAGTGAGAACAGTGTTCAACTGCATTTTAGTGTCCTGTATCTGTTTAATTAAGTAACGAGACGTAGATAATTGATTCGCCTGCTCTACCTTCAACAGTTTAGCTTCCAGCCTGCCTTGGAGTTCAGATCTGCTTTTTTTCTTGACAGATGCTATTTTAATTAGAGAACCAGTGATGTACTTTTTATGGGCCAACCATATATTCCCAGGGGAGGAGTCCTCGGTAACATTGGCTTGAAAAAAAAGTTTCAGTTCCTCCGTGATTTGCACGGATATCATAGGGTCAGTAATTAAAGACTCGTTTAATCGCCACCTAAAGAGATTGGATGTAATAATGTTAAATTTAAAAACAGACAGGACAGCGTCGTGGTCAGACCATGATGATGGGACATGGCGTGAAAATAAGACATTTTGAAGCGAATTCGCACCAGTTAATTGGAGGTCAATTCGAGAGTACGACTTGTGGACTGGTGAGAAGTTATGTGTAGCCTCTCATGGATTAACCTCTCTCCATATATCCGCCAGGCGGTTCTCGCTCATCATACGGAGAATTTTCTTCCTATCATTCTTAGTGATGTCTGACCTTTTCATTGAGCTGCTGTCCAGGTTCGGGTTCAGGGTGAAATTGAAATCTCCGCTCCAAATCAGGTGGTGATAAGAGATAGAGGAGAGTTTTGATAAAATCATTTTAAATACCGATATTTGACTAGAGGCGGGGAGATAGCTATTTACAATAAAGATGTTATGGTCCTGTAGTGACCCTTGTAGGATTATGAATCTGCCCTCCAGGTCTGAGTATGAATTGGTTAATTGGAATGGGAAACTTTTTTAAGAGAAATGGCCACACCCCTAGTTTTACAGTCCCAGGAAGCCAAAAAAACGGGAATAATTAGGATCAAAGTATTTGGGGGAGGTGGTGCTAGAAAAATGGGTTTCTTGTAAACATAATATGTCGGGTTTATGCTTATAGTCTAAAAAGGCTTTTTTCCACTTTAAGGGCGAGTTAAGCCCCCTAACATTATGAGATAAAACTCTACACATGGTTAACAAAATGGTTACCGCCTATGAACCAGATGTCCCGAGTATTCTTCCAACTTGACCAGAGAAGAAACCTGCGTTGAGATTGACGGAATAAACAGCATTGTGCAATTCTGTGGGGAAACAGTAGGGAAGGAACAACACAGGGGAACACAAACATACAGTACATAACATAGAAAAAATGAAGAACTGGGCCAAAGGCCCAAATTGTATGGTGACCTGGAGGTTCATATTAAGAGAAAATACAGACATCACCATGGTTGGGCAACATGTAATAAACCCGAGAGCCCGACCCTTATAATAACATGCCCTAATAAGGGAAAAAGGGGAGGGGGGGAGAAGAAGGGGGAGGTAGGGGATATATATATAAAAAAAAAAAAAGGGGGGGGGGAGGAAAAGAAATTCGGGCAACCATTATTGAACTCAGAATTGGTGAATTGAGGAAATATAACAGGGTGTACCAACAAAGTTATTGGAGTTTGGTATAATCAGCACCTAACAATCCTATAACAGCGTGTATACTGAGGTGATCCAATAGAAAGATGTCTTGAAGCCACTCATGTAACACGTGTATTCTGGCTTCTAGTTTTAGGGGCCGATTTCCAATCCCTGGCTGGCCGTGGATTTCTTTGTGGCTGAGGTGGAAACCATGACAGACAGCGGAATTCCAGCTTGTTCAAGAGCTTTTTTACCTTCATCCAGCGAGCAGCAAACAAAAAAGATCAGTCCCATGGGTGAATGTTAGTGAGAATGGAAAGCCCCAGCGGTACTTAACTTGTGCTGTTTGCAGAGCGGAAGTGACCGGCTTAAGATCTCTCCTAGAAAGCGTGGTTGGGGAGATGTCCGCATATAGACGCACCGAATCTGGGATGCCAGGTAATGAGGGAAGTAGTCTCGCCGCATTCAGAATGAGATCCCGGGACTCCTCATAATGCATTTTAAGGACCACATTTCTTGGGAGGTTTGCAGAGCGCGGCTTGCCCAGTGATCTGTGTATCCTCGTGATATGCAATAAGGAAGAATCTGTGTTCGGCAGCAGCGCTGCGAAAAGCGTGGCGGCTGTTTCTTTAAGCTCCATGTTGGATTCAGGGAGGCCACGTATACGTACATTGCCCCTGCGAGATCTATTTTCATAGTCCTCGCTTCTCAGTTCAAGTTCCATGATGCGGTCCGCATGGTATTTGAGGATCTCCTGGTCCTCCTCCAGTGCATCCGCCGTGACATCCATCCTCTCTTCCAGGCTCGTCGTGCGCTGAACAAGGTCCTGCAGTTGGGAGGTAATGGTGTGCACGGCGGAGGTTAGTTGAGAGAGGAAAGTTTCGTGGAGGGTTTTAGTTAAGGCCGCGGTTGAAATGATGGTTTCATCCGCTTTAGGTAAATCTTCAGGGCCTGCGTCCGTACTTAGCTGTGAAGAGAAGGAGACGGGAAGGGAAGCAGACGCGGCGGCCATCTTGCTAGTAGTGTAGCTCGGTGATCGTACGGCTTACCGACTGATTTACGACTCCTTTCTTAGGCATTGCAAGCCACGGGCATCCCAGGTATGTAGGGGGTCCGTCCGTGGCGAAAACACCTCAATTCTGGTATTCTGCGGGGGTATATCGGGTTGCGGAGCTTAGCAGAGCATGTCCGACTGTCAAGGTCCTCGCATGCGCCCTTTAATGCTTTTTTGATTCAATAAAATATATTTGATTTTAAAAAATTGGCATAAGCTTCCTTGTTTTTGTATGATATATATGTTTGATTATGAAAGTGCCTTTGATTTAGGCTTGCAATAGGTATATAATGCAGGAGTCAGACTTTTACATCCTCAGTCACTGGATCATACAGCGTATTAACCTACATCCATATTTTATTTGTGTATATATATTTTAATTGATAACTTAGTCCTTAAGAGGATTAAGGTAATGTAACATTGCACAACAAAAGCCATTCACCGGTCAGGTTATTACACTTTTGTGCAATGCTGTGTTATAGGTGTTAATGTTAACTTAGCTACAGTGGTAGCACCTAAAAAAAAAAAAGTTACCTTAAAAGCAGGTTCAGATGGGCATATTTTGCAGTTTGTGTCTACGAGGCTGTAAGTATGTGGCAGAAGACTGTGAGCATCACAGTCTGTATATGAACTATGAAATATACCTGTCTGAACATGGACTTAGTGTTTTAGTTGATGATTATATTAGGTTTCTCGGTTCATGGTGCCACCCACTGATTTAGGACACCCTGCATCCCTCACTGGTGGTTGACAGCATAGACTCAGCAGAATGCTCAGGCAAGTTGGAGCTGTCGATCACCAGTGAGGGAAAAACCATAGTTACTTACCGATAACGGTATTTCTCTGAGCCCATGACGGCACCACGGAGAGAGGGATCCGCCCCTCAGGGACAGGAAACCTACAGATAAAAAAGGTGGTACCTCTCTCCCGCATCAGTTGGTTTACAGAGCATTAACAGAACTTCAGACTGCAATTTAAATGGTTAACCAAGAAATTATTTATTACTATTTAACAATAAAGTAAACTTAATAGAGGCCCCGCATGGATATTTGTCCAATTAATTTTAGTGTGCACACCCACACGTGAAGGGAGGGAATGTACAGGTGCCGTCATGGGCTCAGAGAAATATCGTTATCGGTAAGTAATTACGATTTTCTCTTTCCCCATGACGGCACCACAGAGAGAATTAAATAGATTTGTACATTAGGGGGGGACCACAGCCTCCAGAGCCTTCACCCAAAGGTAAGATTTGAAGAAGAGGCCAGGTCTAGCCGATAATGGTTGAAGAAAGTAGAGGCAGAAGACCAAGTAGCGGACTCTACATATCTGCTCTATCGAGGCTCCGGCTCTCTGCCCAGGAAGTTGCCACAGCTCTGGTCGGGTGGGCTCTGATCCCTACTGGAAAGGCTGCCCCACATGAGGAATATGATAGGATGATAGCGTCTCTTATCCGTCTTGCCAATGTGCCCTTTGATGCTTTCTGTCCTTTCCTTGGACCCTGGAAGCATACAAAAAGAGACCTATCCTTCTTAAACTCCCTCGTAGCTACCATATACTGGGTCAGGCATGTTTTCACGTCTAACGTGTGTAGGGCTCCTTCTCCCTTATTTTTGGGGTTGGGGCAGAAGGAAGGCAGGGAGATTTCTTGCGACCTGTGGAACGGTGATGCTACTTTCAGAAGATAGTCAACTTTGTAAGAAAATACTAAGTGTTTTATTCAAAGATACAAAGGATACCATACAGACAAGTAAAACAGCATGACAGAATACATGAAAAATTCCAACATGCAGACAGGAGGAAAAACAACCAGTACACTGGGAGATAGGACACACTACCAAATACGACCTGGGTAAGTCTAAAATGATTCAACGAAGGACCTATATGCTTACCATGAGAAAAAGTCTCGGAGGGAACAACGCCCTCTACACATAAGTACTTACATCCTAATATAACTAGTATCATGTGAGCAATAAGAGCTTACCCATTATGAATCGAGGTATGTGTGTTGCCTTCCCACTACTAGAGGGGTAGTGGGAAGGCAACACACATACCTCGATTCATAATGGGTAAGCTCTTATTGCTCACATGATACTAGTTATATTAGGATATAAGTACTTATTATGTGTAGAGGGCGTTGTTCCCTCCGAGACTTTTTCTCATGGTAAGCATATAGGTCCTTCGTTGAATCATTTTAGACTTACCCAGGTCGTATTTGGTAGTGTGTCCTATCTCCCAGTGTACTGGTTGTTTTTACTCCTGTCTGCATGTTGGAATTTTTCATGTATTCTGTCATGCTGTTCTACTTGTCTGTATGGTATCCTTTGTATCTTTGAATAAAATTTAGTATTTTCTTACAAAGTTGAGTATCCATGCTCCTCTCTTTTTCGCTAGTATATGATATGTTTCATTGGGAGTGATGCTCCTCTAAATTTATTTTGATATTGGGAGTTTTTTTTGACTATTTAATATGCTCTCGGCCATTTATAGATGCTTATTGATTATTGTGTATATACTTTCGGAAGATAGGCTGGGTCGGTTTTCAGGACAACTATCGTTCAGTATCTGTGTTAAAGGCGGGTATGCTGACAAAGCTTGTATATCGCTAATTCTGCGTGCTGTGCTGATGTTAGAGCTACGAGTAGAGAGGTTTTGAGCGATATGATTTTTAGTGGGGCTTCTGACAGCGGTTCAAAGGGAGCTTTGGTTAAAGCGGAAAGTACTAAGTTCAAGTCCCAAGGAGTAGTAGTGTAAAGGGAAATTTGTCTAGATCTACTTGAGGCCTCAATAAACCTTGCCACCCAACGGTTCCCGGCCAGGTCGCAGTTGTACAAGGCCCCTAATGCTGCAACTTGAACTTTCGGTGTACTTGTGGCTAGGCCCTGTTCCAGACCTTTCTGTAGAAACTCTAGGATTTTGTTTATTTGGCTAGGCTGGTACCTGAGACTGAGAAATTTCCTCTAAACCCTCCCATACGCCCTGGTAGTTACGGGTTTCCTACTTTGAAGAAGAGTGGAGACTAAGTTTGAAGAGAACCCCCTCTTACTCAGAAGTTCACTTTCAAATTCCAAGCTGTCATATGCAAGTTTTCTACTTGCGGATGAATCACCGGCGCCTGAGAACAAATTCGGGCTGTCCGAGAGAACCCAAGGGTCTGAAATGGACATCACCGTCAGCCATGAAAACCATGTTCTCTTTGGCCAAAAGGGGGCTCTTATGATCATGATTGCTTTGTCCTCCCGAATCTTCCTCAGTACTAAGGGAATCAGGGCTATTGGAGGGAAGGCGCAAGCTAGACGGTAATTACAGGGGATCGTAAAGGTGTCTAGAGTCACTGGGCTCCCCCAGGGATCGATTGAGCAGAAGGCCTGTATTTTTCAGTTTAGGCTGTTTGCGAACAGGTCTATTTCTGTTCAACCCCAAAGCTCTACAATCTGATTGAAACAAGGGAAATGGGAACTGAATCAGGAAGTTTTCAATTGTGTTTGACTTAAAAAATCTGCAGTCCGATTTTCTGCGCTTTTTATGTGGAGTGCTAATAACGAGCCCAGACTGGTCTCGGCCAAGAGAAGGATGGATTTCGTTACATCCATCAAGGCTCGTTGTCTGACAACACCCTCACATGGTGGGATTGAAGGGCGTCCAGAAAGTGGATAAGAGCAAATTTTACCGCTAGCAGTTCCTTCAGGTTTGAAGAAGCGAACTTTTGTTCCTCTAACCAAGGACCTTGAACAATTTGATCTCGTAGATGTGCGCCCACCCCCAGGGGATTGCTTCTGTGGATAGGGTTTTGGACACTGGCCATACCCAAGAAACACCCCTGGCTAAGTTGTCTGGGTCTACCCACCATGCTATGGTGCGTACAGTTTTTGATGAGATGTTTAACCGCTTTTCTATGTTTGCGTCTAAGGGTGCCCCTGCTTCCAATATTTTCCATTGTAGATCTCTGGTATGGCTTTGGGCCCACTGGACCGCCAAGATACAAGCTGTCATCGACCCTAGCAGAGACATTGCTTTCCGCAAGGTGGTGACAGGGGAGATTCTCAACCGTGATACCAGATGTATCATATTCAGAATTTTTCCCTGAGGGAGATGACATTCTTGTTTTTGAGTCTAGTATTATTCCCAAGCACTCCTGCACTTGAGTCGGAATGATTCGGGACTTGGATAAATTTCACAGCCATCCTAGGCTTGTCAGTGACGTCATCACCTTTGTCCAGCTGTTGTTTGCAATGATGAGAGGATTCGTCTATTAACAGGAGGTCGTCCAGGTATGGGACTATAAGGATGTCTTGTTCTCTTATGTGGGCCATAATTATTTTATGGCCTCAATTATTGGGCCTCCTTTATTTTGGTAAACACCCTCGCGGCTATGACTAGGCCGAAGGGGAGTGCCCTGAACTGGTAGTGTTTTAACTCCCCTTGAATTGTTACTCCCACTCTGAGAAATTTCTGATGGTCCGAGTGGATGGGTACAAGGTAGTATGAATCTTTTAAGTCTATCACGGTCATAAAACAAGACGGAAAAAGCATTCTTATACATGTTTTTATTGTCTCCATTTTGAAATATTGAGTTACCAGACACTTGTTTAATTTTTTAAAATTTATAATTGTCCTGTACGTTCCGTCTGGTTTTCTTCGTAGAAAAAGAGGGGAATAGAACCCCTTTGCCTTTCTCTTGGTCGGGGTCTTCTTGCAGGACATTCTTTTCTATTAGGCTTAGAATTACCTTCTGGAGACCTAATTGCTCAACCTCTACATCTCTGAGGAGTTATTACGAAGGAATGGGATGGGAGGGTATGGAATTTTAGCTTTAGGCCTATCTTTATTATGGCCAAAATCCATGTACTCCAGGATATTTTTTCCCAGGCTGGGAGAAAGTAGGCCAATCTTCATCCAACCTGGTGAACACCTTCATTGGAGTTGTTTTTTGTTGAACATGAACCCCCTGCCTCTATTTCTTTTGTCCTCCCACCCATCCTTCTGGCCTTTCGGGGGTTTTCTCCGCATGAATCTTGACTCCAAAGGGCCTTTTGTAGGACTGGTTGGGAAAGCCTAGAAAGGCTTTTTTCTTATCTCCTGCCTTGTCAAGAATATCATCTAACGTTGGCCCAAATAGGAACTCACCCTCACAGGGAATGGAGCATAATTTCGGTTTTGTTTGCAGGTCTCCTGGCCAGCATTTGAGCCATAAGGCCCGCCTTGAAGCGGACCTGGCCGCTAACCTGCGTCTACGGAAGCGTCTGCTAGAAACACTGCTGCTCCTCATTACAGAAGCAATATCCAAAATTGTTTCTCTGGGGGACTTATCTTTTAGTTGGGATTCCAAGTGGTCCAGCCACACCATTAAGGCTCGGGCAGTGCATGTGGCGGCTATGGCTGGTTTTAATCCCCTTCCAGCTGCCTCCCATGAGCCCCTTACAAAAAATTCTGCCTTTTTATCCATGGGGTCTTTTAGTGTCCCCATGTCTTCAAAAAGGTAGGGAAAATTTTTTGGAGGCTTTTGCTATCACCACATCCAGTTTTGGCGCTTTCCCCCAAAAAGAGCATACAGGGTCATCAGAGGGGTACTTTCTTTTTGGGGTTAGAAGGACTTTTTTATGTGGTCTCTTGCACTCTCTTAGAGACTGTATTTTTTCATATATTGGAAATGACCTTCGCTTCCTTTGTTCTAGTCCACTAAACATGAAGTCCTGAGCAGTTCTTTTAGGTTGCAAATCTTCTAGCCCCATGGTTGTCCTGATGGCCTTCACAAGAGCGTCTGTCTCTTCAATGGGGAAGCAGCTGCGACCGCCTTCTGAGGATGAAGAAGAACAAGGCGAACAATGCGAACTGCTTGAGTCGGATAAGTCGCTTTCTCCCTGGCTGATACTTGATGCCGGGGATCTATGCCTGGATCTGCGCTTTTTCTTTGAACTTTTAAGACCCTTGAGAGCATCTTCCACCTGATTTTCAATTAGCACCTTTAGGTCTAATGCAAATTTTGGGGATTCTTCACAGATTGTCTGTTCTATGCATACAGCGCAGAGCCTTTTCCCCCACGTGGAGGGTAGCTCTTCTGTGCAGATTGCACAAGTTCTAAGTTTGGATTTTGATGCGCATTTCTTTCCCTATGAAGAGACAATAAACCCTAATTAAAGGTGGACTTTCACGAAGGTTATTTACCCTCCTGTTGTAAGAGATACCGGCTCTGGCCTAGGGGTTGTTTCCACGACTGAACCCGCTTTTGGCACTCCGGTTCTGCCGTGGGCCTCTGCTGCGCTGAGATCCTGAATGGCTGCCACCGCTGCGATGCCGAGAAGAAGCATCTCCCTGTTGCTGTGGTCGCTGCAGGTGCTAACGCTACTGCTGCCGATGCTTTCTTGGAAGGGACTGTGCTTGCGGGACCTGCTCCTCCGGTTGCTCCTGATCACTCATGGTGATTCTTGAGCACCGATTTTGAAAACTGGCGCTCTTTTATCCCCTTCATGACCCAGCCTATTTTGACCTTAATGACCTGTCCGTTTTCGCAATTCTGACCAGTGTTCCTTCATGAGGTAATAACTCAGGAACGCTTCAAAGGATCCTAGCTGTTCTGAGACTGTTTTTTCGTGACATATTGGGCTTCACATTAGTGGCAAACTTAGGTCGATAATTTTTGCGCTTATTTGTGAAAAAAAAAATGGAAATTTGGCTAAAATTTTGAAAATGTAGCAATTTTCAAATTTTGAATTTTTATTCTGTTAAACGAGAGAGTTATGTGACACAAAATAGTTAATAAATAACATTACCCACATGTCTACTTTACATCAGCACAATTTTGGAAACAATTTTTTTTTTTGCCATAAGTTATAAGGGTTTGACCAGCGATTTCTCATTTTTACAACGAAATTTACAAAACCATTTTTTTTAAGGGACCACCTCACATTTGAAGTCAGTTTGAGGGGTCTATATGGCTGAAAATACCCAAAAGTGACACCATTCTAAAAACTGCACCCCTCAAGGTGCTCAAAACCACATTCAAGAAGTTTATTAACCCTTCAGGTGCTTCACAGCAGCAGAAGCAACATGGAAGGAAAATATGAACATTTAACTTTTTAGTCACAAAAATAATCTTTTAGCATCAATTTATTTTCTCAAGGGTAAAAAGAGAAACTGGACCCCAAAAGTTATTGTACAATGTGTCCTGAGTACGCCGATACCCCATATGTGGGGGAACCACTGCTTGGGCGCACAACAGGGCTTGAAGGGAAGGAGCGCCATTTGACTTTTTCAATGAAAAATTTGCTCCAATCTTTAGCGGACACCATGTCGCGTCCGTAAAAATGAAAAAGTACTTTTTCTTTCTTTCCCGCAAAAAATTTCTTTTAGCCTCAATTTGTTCATTTCCACATGAGCAACAGGATAAAATGGATCCTAAAATTTATTGTGCAATTTCTCCTGAGTACACTGATACCTCACATATGGGGGTAAACCACTATTTGGGCACACGGCAGGGCTCGGAAGGGAAGGAGCGCCATTTGACTTTTTGAATGAAAAATTAGCTCCAATCGTTAGCAAACACCATGTTCGCGTTTGGAGAGCCCCTGTGTGCCTAAACATTGGAGCTCCCCCACATGTGACCCCATTTTGGAAACTAGACCTCCCATGGAACAAATCTAGATGTGCGGTGACCACTTTAAACCCCCAAGTGCTTCACAGAAGTTAATAACGCAGAGCCGTGAAAATAAAAAATCATTTTTCTTTCCTCAAAATGATTTTTTAGTCTGCTATTTTTTATTTTCACAAGGGTAACTGGAGAAATTGGACCCCAAAAGTTGTTGTACAGTTTGTCCTGAGTACGCTGATACCCCATATGTGGGGGGGAACCACTGTTTGGGTACACGTCGGGGCTCGGAAGGGAAGTAGTGACATTTTGGAATGCAGACTTTGATGGAATGGTCTGTGGACATCATGTTACGTTTGCAGAGCCCCTGATGTGCCTAAACAGTAGAAACCCCCCACAAGTGACCCCATTTTGGAAACTAGACCCCCCAAGGAACTTATCTAGATATGTGGTGAGCACTTTGAACCCCCAAGTGCTTCACTGAAGTTTACAACGCAGAGCCGTGAAAAAAAAAAAAAAATTATTTCCTCAAAAATGATGTTTTAGCAAGCAATTTTTTATTTTTGCAAGGGTAACAGGAGACATTGGACCCCAATAGTTGTTGCCCAGTTTGTCCTGAGTATGCTGGTACCCCATATGTGGGGGTAAATCACTGGTTGGGCGCACGTCGGGGCTCGGAAGGGAAGGAGCACCATTTGACTTTTTGAACGCAGGATTGGCTGGAATCAATGGTGGCGCCATGTTGCGTTTGGAGACCCCTGATGCCTAAACAGTGGAAACCCCTCAATTCTAATTCCAACACTAACCCAAACACACCCCTAACCACAACCCCAACACACCCCTAACCACAACCCCAACACACCCCTAACCCTAATCCTAACCCCAACACACCCCTAACCACACCCTTAACCCCAACACACCCCTAACCCTAACCACAAGCCTAATCTTAGCCCTATTTCCAACCCTAGCCCTAAATCCAAACCTAACTCTAATTCCAACCCTAAGGCTATGTGCCCACGTTGCGGATTTGTGTGAGATTTTTCCGCAGCATTTTTGAAAAATCCGCAGGTAAAAGGCACTACGTTTTACCTGCGGATTTCCAGTGTTTTTTGTGCGGATTTCACCTGCGGATTCCTATTGAGGAACAGGTGTAAAATGCTGCGGAATCCGCACAAAGAATTGACATGCTGCGGAAAATACAACACAGCCTTTCCGCGCAGTATTTTCTGCACCATGGGCACAGCGAATTTGGTTTTCCATAGGTTTACATGGTACTGTAAACCTGATGGAAAACTGCTACGAATCCACAGCGGCCAATCCGCTGCGTATCCGCAGCCAACTCCACACCGTGTGCACATAGCCTAATTCTAAGGGTATGTGCACATGCTGCAGAAAACGCTGCGGATCTGCAGCTGCGGGTCCGCAGCAGTTTCCCATGAGTTTACAGTTCAATGTAAACCTATGGGAAACAAAAAACGCTGTGCACATGCTGTGGAAAAAACTGCGCGGAAACGCAGCGGTTTACATTCCGCAGCATGTCACTTCTTTCTGCGGATTCCGCAGCGGTTTTACAGCTGTTCCTATAGAAAACCGCAGTTGTAAAACCGCAGTGAAATCCGCGGTAAATCCGCAGCGGTTTTGAACTGCGGATTTATCAAATCCGCTGCGGAAAAATCCGCAGAGGACCAGAATACGTGTGCACATAGCCTTACCCTAATTCTAACCCTAGCCCTAACCCCAACCCCAACCCTAGTTCTAACCCTAGTTCTAAGTGTAACCCTAGTGGAAAAATAAAAGTAAATATATTTTCTTCATTTTATTATTGTCCCTACCTATGGGGGTGATAAAGGGGGGGGGGGTTCATTTACTATTTTTTTTATTTTGATCACTGTGATAGGTTTTATCACAGTGATCAAAATGTACCGGGAACGAATCTGCCGGCCGGCCGATTTCGGCGGGCGCACTGCGCATGCGCCCGCCATTTTGGATGATGGCGGCGCCCATGGAACAGACGGACGGACACCGGGAGGCTCGGTAAGTATGAGGGGGGGGGGGATCAGAGCACAGGGGGGTGATCGGAGCACAGGGGGGTGGGATCGGAGCATGGGGGGAGCGGACAGGCGGACGGAGGGGAGTGAACAGGCGGACGGAGGGGAGCGGAGCACAGGACTGGGGAGGCGATTGGTGACGGTGGGGGGCAGATCAGGGTCTCCAGTCATGGCCGATGATATTGCATCATCGGCCATGGCTGGATTGTAATATTTCACCACTTTTCATAGGTGAAATATTACAAATTGCTCTGATTGGCTGTTGCACTTTCAACAGCCAATCAGAGCGATCGTAGCCACGTGGGGGCAAAGCCACCCCTCAGGCCTAAAGTACCACTCCCCCTGTCCCTGCAGATCGGGTGAAATTGGAGTTAACCCTTTCACCCGATCTGCAGGGAAGCGATCCCTCCATGACGCCACATAGGCATCACAGGTCAGATTGGCACCGACTTTCATGACGCCTACGTGGCGTCACAGGTCGGGAAGGGGTTAAAGCCTCTTACGGGTCTCCAGCTCTGCGGCGTTCAGGATCACCGATTACCCAGTGATGCACCGCGCTGACCCCGGAATTACCCCCGCGCATGAGCACTACCAAGTTCCCAGTAGTGCACTGCGCCCGCTGCGGGTGTGCACACTACACACTTCCGGCGCTTGACTTCCTGGAGTAACCGGCAGGAACGCCATGAGATAACCACCGTTACCTTGCCCTGGATTGTCCGGCGGTGCTTGTCCTAAGGCGGCCGCCACCACCCTGACACCGGCCGTCGGTGCTATGAATGGCCCGGAGGTGGACCCCCAAGGTGACCACCATCACCTATCCGCCGGGCTTGTGGATATTTCAGGAGAGGCAGACTGGATCTCTCTTCACTGCATCTCCCCGCACCCGCAAGGCCCGCTGACCCCAGTAGTGGCGCTTCAGGGAAGAACTAAAACCACCCCAGCCGAGGCAGGGACCCCCGCTGCCTGGATCAGCTGGTTGGCCCCCAGCATCCCATGACGATCTACAGGTATGTCGACTGTAGGTTCCCCATCAGGGACAGGAAACCGAACCGATGCGGGAGAGAGGTACCGCCTTTTTTTTATCTGTAGGTTTCCTGTCCCTGAGGGGCGGATCCCTCTCTCTGTGGTGCCGTCATGGGGGAAAGAGAAAGGGGCATACAAATGCAGTTGGTGGAATGGTGCACTGTGTCCCTTCGCAACACCAAGGACCCCAATTAGCATTTTTTCTTACACTTCATTCCAATTTCTTAGAAACGAAGGCAGCGATTTGGACATAGAAAGAGAAAATTTTAAAGGGGCTTTCTCTTCTACAAGACTGTGGGCTTAGTTTTTACTGTCTGTTTAAGCTGACAGAATCCGTTTAATAAGTGCCACAATCAGGGGTGTAAGGGGAACGTTACCATTACAATACTCATTGTTCTATAATCTGGGTCTGCTCCCAAAGCATCTGTTCCCCCTTGGGTTTCGAAGACCAATATTTTAAAAAGAGTATTGTGGTTTCTAAAATCCATCCCAAAAGTCTGTTAAATACTTGTTGTGTTTTTTTGCTGCCTCCTGTCAAACTTGATAGCACAGCTATGTTTCGACTTACAAATGGAACTTTCGCAAAGGTTAGTTTACTGTTCTACTGTTCTAAGATCCATCATGCTTCACCTGTGACTTCAATTCATAAGCTTACTTAACCCAATGCAGTTGGCCCATTCAGCTTCAGAATCCACACGAGGTGTTACGACCATGGCCAGAAAATGTATGAAAAAAAGCCTTTCCGATCAGATCCCTATAAATATACTTACGATACATAGCGTACATTTTACAAAAACGCTCATTCTTCTCAGAGTTTGTTGACATAATATATTTCTACAAGTCTTGGTCTAATATAGTGGAAGATCTTATCACAAAGTGTCTAAAAGACTAGTGGCTCTTTCTCAGCAGCCTGGGGAAAAGCCTAGAGCTGGTGTCTTATGAGATATGTGCTCCTGGGCAGCAAACATTTAAACCTCCACGTTCTGGGAGATACAAAGCTTGATAAACATAATAGTCCCTGGACAGCAGCCCGTAGGACAGCGAGAGAAAAAAGAGGTTATTTCATAGAAGCATGTTCCATAATAGTGGCAATCCAGGTCTTGTATAGTTACGGAGATTGCAAAGATCACTGTAGTACATTGCGCTTATAATCACTGTACACATTTTTGCCATAACACCCTACAAAATAGGTATGAAAAGAGGAATCTGTCAAAATTCAATATGATCTATGGGCAGCATGTGGTACAACTAGCAAATCTGAGCAGATTAACATATAGATTAATCATAACTTGCCATCTATGGAAATTTCTGATAATTTTGGTTTAGCAATAAAGTAGGTAGTCTCAATCCTCGACTGATAACTATTTTTACTCGTATACAGGAAAGACTGTCAATCATCGATAAAGACGGCCCACCATACTCCTAAATATCTGCAGGTTCAGGGTTTAGGTCAATTAATTAATTAATTTTGATTGCTACAAATACAGGGTCTTGTGAACGGTCCCCAGTTTTTAGAATGAGTTGAATTCTAGCTCCATGAGTTAGTACACAGCTATGAGATTATACCAAAATCTATGCTCTCCAAGGCACTTACTACAGTATATTACTGTTGCTTCTACATGAAGAGACAAGCAGCATAACTGAAATCAGCAGGAGATCATTTACAATATTTTGTACCAGCAGCCTGTATTCACAATGAAAATAACCATTTGAACATGCTTGGCTTTAATAAAAATCAATTTTGACTGCGGCAAAAAACACAAACATTCGGAAAAAGGATGAGTCAATAAAACGTGATCCAAGATTTGCTTCTTCCAATAACAGCACTGACTTAAATACAATAAAAGCCTAACATCTTCTGCTTTACATTATAAAAAACTTTATATTTAAATGTTGAGATGTCATTATGCAGCACGACTTTGAAGATCACTTTGATAGCTTTTCGCTCCCCAAGGAGCTCATTACTGGTATTTTGGTGGAGACAGCACTGCTGACAGATCCAGGCCCCCTTATTAAACATTTTCTTTAATAGAGGGCTCTCTGCAGACTTAATCATGCCATTTTCAAGCACAGCTAACAATATCAGTTGGCATATGGAAGATAAAGGCCTGATGCTCCCTTCTGCACAGGTTTCATTGGAGCCCTGTTATAATATAACAATGGACAGCGTTCATTATTTATTACTTACCAAGTCCTAAGAGATCAACGGTCATTTCTGGGGCTTTCTTTGGACTGGCTTTAACCTCTAGCTGTGGTTCTTTTTTCATTACCTGTGAAAGGAAGCAAAGCACTCATTAATTAGGCTCTTAAAGTAACGGGCCAGCAGGTTCCTGCTCTTCTGGTTGGTTTAAGAGAGTTTATAACACTTGTTAGAAGCATTTACAAAACTCTTCTAATACATACAATACACTTATAAAGGATACCATTTGAGAAACATAACAGCTGCCAAGTAATAGGATAACAAGGCAATCCTTGACAAAATGCCAACACTAATCCAATATTTTAATTTATTAGCATGTCAATCCTTGACAGTTTATGACATTTTTTTGCTTTCACCAAGAATGCCTAGTTTCCTTATTTCTAAGAATAGGGAAAATAAAAGTCAAAAAGACAAGTCATTCTGCATAAACGTGAATATATACTTGTGGAACATTTAAGGCGACAATACATCTTTAATAGCTATCGGCTGAACACTCATTACCAATTCCTTATATCAGCGTGTATGCTGACTTTGGCAGATCAACAGGCATGTGTTTTCAATGAGAAAGGAGTAAACAGCTGACAGACATCTGCAGAGGCTTTTTTTCTTTTTTTTAACACTATCTGAGATTTCTATAGATGCTTTAGTCATTGGAAAAATGTGAAAATCAATGTTTCCCAGAGGTCTTTTAGGGGAATGAATATGTCTGTCTGTCTGTGTATATATATATATATATATATATATATATATATATCTCTATACACACACACATATACTGAGTAAAAGTTTTAGGCAGATGGGGAGTTAGGGTATGTGCACACGTCAGGATTTGTTGCAGAAATTTCCTGAAGAAAACCGGAAATTTTCTGCAAGAAATCCGCATTTTTTTTTCCCCAGTTTTTTCGCGTTTTTTTTTAGCATTTTGCAAGTGAAATTAGCTTGCAGAATGCTAAAGTTTTCCAAGCGATCTGTAGCATCGCTTGGAAAACTGATTGACAGGTTGGTCACACTTGTCAAACATACTGTTTGACAAGTGTGACCAACTTTTTACTATAGATGCTGCCTATGCAATAGTAAAAAGATATGTTAAAAATAATAATAAAAAAAAAAAAAATGGTTATACTCACCCTCTGCAGACAGCCGATCTCCTCAGCGGCGTCCGTTCCCATAGATGGTGTGGTGCAGGACCTTTGATGACGTCGCAGTCACGTGACCGCGACGTCATCGAAGGTCCTGCACCACACCATCTATAGGAACGGAAATGGCAGCATGCACCGCTGAGAGGCGGGAAGACTCCGGGGGCCATCGAAGGTGAGTATATGACTATTTTTTATTTGAATTTTTTTTTTTTTACCAATTATACGCTGCCCAGTCCGTGGAGGAGAGTCTCCTCTCCTCCACCCTGGGTACCGTCTCCTCTCCTCCACCCTGGGTACCAACCGCACATGATATGCTTACTTCCCGCATGGTGGGCACAGCCCCGTGCGGGAAGTAAGCAGATCAATGCATTCCTAGGTGTGCGGAATCCCCGCAATTCCGCAAATTTAATGAACATGTTGCTTTTTTTTCCGCGATGCGATTTTTTCGCAGAAAAAAATGCAACATTTGCACAAGAAATGTGGAAAACGCGAAAAATACTGAACATGTGCACATGGCCTAACTGCTGCAAAGTAAAAATGGTTTCATAAATAGAAGCATATTTTTAGCATTTACATAATGCAAAGTGAATGAATAAAAGACTATTCTAAATCAAAATCAATATTTGGTGTGACCACCTTTTGCCTTCAACACAGCATCAAAGTACATTTGCACACAGTTTTTGAAGGATCTCTGCAGAGAAGTTGTTCCAATCACCTTGGAGAACTAACCACAGATCTTCTGTGGATGTAGGCTTGCACAAATTTTTGTGTCTCTTCATGGAATTCCACACAGATACAATGTTATGATCAGGGCTCTGTCGCGGCCGTATCATAATTTCTAGGATTCATTGTTGTTCTTTGTGTGGAAGATCGCTATTAACGACATTGGTTGCATGTTTGGGGTCGTTGTCCCGTTGCAGAATATATCTTGAGCCAATCCTCTCTATGAGGGTAATGCATGATAGATCCGACTGTATCTCAGTATTGAGGACAACATTAAGCCTTACCAAATCCCTAAATCCATTCCCTGAACTGCAGCCGAAAACTTGCAAGGAACCACCACTATGCTTCACAGTTGCCTGAAGACAGTCAGTATTGTACCGCTCTACACCCTTAAGTAAAAAAATTCTGTTACAGACAAATATTTTAAACTTTGATTCGTCAGTCCAGAGAACTAGCTGTCATTATTTTGCTCCACAGTTTCTATGCAGTTGACTCATTTGGCCTTGTTTTTCATCAAAGTTACATTTTTGGGGGCAGGAATTCTTCCATGAAGACCATTTCTTGCCAGACTTCTCCGAACAGTAGATGGGAGTATGTGGGTCACAATAGTTGCGGAGTTATGAGTAGAGTTGAGCAAACATATTTGGATTCGGACACCAAATCTGAATTTGCCATATTCGTGCCATATTGGTACCCTGTTCATGCCGAATTTATGTTTGATGACAGTTTCCGAACATATTCGGTAATTTATACTCCCCACTGACACCAATGACGTTCGGCTGTGTTCAGCGAATTTTGCAAAAACAATATTCGCTGACAATCGTAATCGGAACCGAATTTTGAAATAGTCGCTTAACTCTAGTTACTAGCTGATAGCTTTGCTGGATACATATTTGAGGGGACTGAAGCACGATGGGTCTCATCTGTTGCACCAAGTTTCCTTGGCCGAGCACTGCCTATATGGTCCCCATTGTTGCTCATTTCTTGGTGTTTCTTCAAAAAGAGCTTGAACAGAACATTTGAAAATTGTTGCCTGGGAAAGACCTGACTGATGCTGTACTACCTTATGTCTTGCTGCAGTTCTCAGGCTTCGAAGATGACCAAAAAGACCAGGAAATTATGATGAAGTTCCCACAGAGAGACCTATCTAAATATCCTTGCGTGTGTAGGGTTAACACATTATTAAAGCACTTTCATACTTTATGCTCATCTGCACAAGATATTTATACATCGGATATGATCGAGGCAATGTAATGTACTTTGTTCACTATGAAGCATATTCTATATCTTGCACTTTGTTATAATAGTTTTTTATTTCTGTAACTATTAATGAGAATGTAATTGCACACTGATGTAACACTGCTTTATATACCATACTTCCTTTTTGCATAAAGGTTCTGTGACCCGAAACGTTGCCACATAGACTAATTAAAGTCCACTTCTTTATTATTATACATATGGCTTTCCAGCAATCTATATAAACATACACCTTTTATAGTGTATACAATGGAATATATAAATTTACACACAAGAGTATATTAAAACCTAAAATGAAATATATACTACATATTAAAGATAAAGCACACTGCCCATATCAACACAAAGAATTGCCTGGGCTTCCTGTAAGGTGGCAAGATAACCCCTTTAAGATAGTTGTCACTGCCTTTTCACCTAGCACCAAGATTACAGAATGACACCAATAAGCTCAGGGACAGCGCTTCCTTATTTTCGCCTCCATAGCAGTTATTCCCTTTGACACGTCTATCCATTTTATACTGTAATACTTCCTGAAATTTGCAGAAAACGTTCCGTGACAGGTTCAAAATGACCACAAACAATATGTCAGATTTTGATTTAAAAAAAATAGATTTGATTTCTTGACAATGCCATGTTGTATCTATGTGTACCGCTAGGAAAGGTCCTGCAGAAAATAAATCACTTTCATGGTGTATGAAATGTGCCTAGGGGTCAGCCCCAATTTTCCCATCATTTCTGGGGAGGTGCTTTTGCAGGGGGCTCACTGATTGCTTATTTCAATAGTTAAGCCAGCCCCCTTCTTCTATGAATCAGAAAATAAGGAATGGCAATATTGGGATGCATTACTTTGCCACATTTTATTAATACAATAGATTAGGAAATGAAACCATATTAAGAAAAAAAAACATTTTTTGTTAAAAATGGCATTAAATTCATAAAGAGTCTGTATGTCAAAAGATAATTATACAAAAATTATATAATATAACGTGCAAATTCTACATTAATAGTATGCTTTTTCCATGGCAATGCTTGATGACCAGTACTACCAAAGGTGGCCAACAGGTGGCAATACAAAAACAAAGTTATTTTATGGTCACCACGTGCATTAAGGAAATCTTAAGGTATAAACACTGATCGTAAGACCTGACATGAGATATGCCGCTTATAGGGTCCCTAGAAATTAAAAAAAAAAAAAAAAAAAAAAATGTATATATTTCCTTGTGGGAAATATTTTTATTGAATATGACCGCCATTCATAACCACCATTCCAAAACAAAATGTAAGTTACAAAAAAAGGGGTGAAATTAAAGGTGTATTAATGCCTGCTTCAATTCAGCTATTCTGCATTTTGGTGAAAAAGTCACAAAGGTCCAAAACTTAATTAACCAGATGTCTACTTTCAGCAAGCCAAGATATTTATCTACGTATTCTCAAGGACATCACCACTTAGATTTTCCGGATCCCAATGCACTCTGTGTGACCCAGACGTGGCTTGTACAATGCGAGTCTATGGAGCATCAGAATAAGTCTCCTTCCATATACAATGTAAAAGAGACTTCTGAGTCCAAACATAGAGTGAGTCTGCTCATCTGAAGAGTGGTGACTAGCGATGAGCAAATGTGCTCGGATAAGGCGTTATCGGAGCATGCTCGGGTGCAGAGCGTCTTCCTCATGCTCGAATATGCTCAAGTACCCAGGGCTGAATGTCTCGCGGCTGTTAGACAGCCATAACACATGCAGGGATTACCTAACAGCCGTGAGACATTCGGCAGCTGGGACTGGAACATATTTTTCGAGCATGCCAAAGACACTTGGTTAGCAACTGAGCATGCTCAGATAACACCTTATCCGAGCATGCTCGCTCATCACTAGTGGTGACGTCACTGAAAGAGAGGAGCGGAATGGCACTGGATTTTGGAAAAGGCGAAGGTAGGGGAGTAAGTTATTACTTTCACACAGCAAGGACATATACACAGATATAGTAAAAAATAAATACATCTGACTTTAATCCTAGTTGCCAGAACTTGGCAGTGAATGATCGGCCTGGATTTGAAGAACCACAGAAGCCTTCGGATACCTATGTTGTATAATGTATACAATGCAATATTACAATTTTTCTATTGACCAGCAGTTTTCAGCTAAAATTTGCAAGTTTATTCTCAAAATCAAAATGTGTATACCTTATATACTCGAGTATAAGCCGACCCGAGTATAAGCCGACCCCCCTAATTTTGCCACAAAAAACTGGGAAAACTTAATGAGTCGAGTATAAGCCTAGGGTGGAAAATGCAGCAGCTACCGGTGAATTTCAAAAACAAAAATAGATGCTCCATACCGTTCATTATTGCCTCAAAGGAGGTTCCATATAAAGCTGTGCCATATATAATGCTCCATACAGTTGATTATTGCCCCATAGATGCTCCATATATAGCTGTGCCATATAGAATGCTCTGCACCATTCATTATGGCCCCATAGATGCTCCATATAAAGCTGTGCCCCATATACAATGCTCTGCACCATTCATTATGGCCCCATAGATGCCCCATATACAATGCTCTGCACCGTTTATTATGGCCCCATAGATGCTCCATATAAAGCTGTGCCCTATATGCTCTGCACTGTTCATTATGGCCCCATAGATGCTCCTTATAAAGCTGTGCCCTATATGCTCTGCACTGTTCTTTATTGTCCCATAGATGTGCCATATAAATCTGTGCCATATATAATGCTCTGCACCGTTGCCCCATAGATGTGCCATATAAATCTGTGCCATATATAACGCTGCTGCTGCTGCAATAAAAAAAACAAACAAACACATACTCACCTCTCTTGCTTGTAGCTCCTCAGCGTCCCGTCCCGGCGTCTCTCTGCACTGACTGATCAGGCAGAGGGCGGCGCGCACACTATATGCGTCATCGCGCCCTCTGACCTGCACAGTCAGTGCGGAGAGACGCCGGGAAGACAGAGCGGCGCCCGGCGGGTGGAACGTGGACAGGTGAATATAAAATACTCACCTAGTCCCGGCGCTCCCCCTGCCTGTCACACTGTCTCCAGGTGCCGCAGCTCTTCCTCTGTCAGCGGTCACTGGCACCGCTGATTAGAGAAATGAATTTGCGGCTCCACCCCTATGGGAGTGGAGTCCATAATCATTTCTCTAATGAGCGGTCCCACGTGACCGCTGAACAGGGGAAGAGCTGCGGCACCCGGAGACAGTGTGACAGGCAGGGGGAGCGCCGGGACTAGGTGAGTATGCAACACGCTCTCTCCCCCTCACCCGCCGACCCCACTGCCGACCGTGACTCGAGTATAAGCCGAGAGGGGCACTTTCAGCCCAAAAATTTGGGCTGAAAATCTCGGCTTATACTCGAGTATATATGGTATGTCAATAATCTAAATCTGGGACAAGATGAGAACACACAATCTAAGGATCAAGCAAGCTTAGTGTATATGAAATTAATTAACCGAGCCATGTTACTGCATCTGTTGTGCACAAAGTGAAATATGCAAATCCAGTGGCCTAAATATGATGGCAGGTATTGATAGCAGCGACCTGAATAAAAGCATGTGTTAATTGTGCTGTCAGAAACAGTCACTTCACGCTGCGACATTTGCCATGTTCATTATAGCATACAGGGTTTCTTATTGAGATGGACACGAAAAAGTAAAAATGCATGGAAATTTGTGTATTGCGTATCAAGACAGGCTTTTTTTAAAATTGAAACTTGAATTTAATATAAAAGCATAAAAATAATAAAAATAATAATAACAGCCTATAACACTAGAAACGTAGAATACAAAAAATAGAAGTATACTTTGGGACTGGGTAAAAATACATGAAAGGTGACAAATTAGAGGCCCTGCAGCCCAATCCTTTTATCACAAAGGGATAACCGACTATTGCAGGGATATAGGCGAGCGAGTAGGGAGGAGGAGGAACAATCCTTAGGGTATGTTCACACTGCATATTTTTTCTGTCACTCAAAAACAACCATTTTTCAATCAGAAGACACTTCAGGACGCCCTTCTTTTCACTGGAGCTTTGGAAATGTGAAAAGCCTCTTATTTTTACTAGCTAGATTCCTGATCATTTTTTCCAGTGTTTTTTTTTCTCCAAGCATTGTTTCTATGTTCATTTTTTTCCGGACGCTTAGAAAGTAATGAGAAGACTTTTTTTCCCCTCAGAGGAAAAGTTGAAAAAAAAAAATGCAAAAAACCT